>NC_068914.1:154381868-156881868 GCF_023091745.1 Budorcas taxicolor | reverse complement strand
CCCAGCCAGGGCTCCCGCAGCCCCTGTGCCCGTTGCCCTGACCTCAGTGGGCCCTGGAGGAGCCACCATGCTGGGCTGGCCCTCCTGCTGGAGGGGAGGCCCCGGGCTGGGCCTGGCTCATAGTAGGTGCTCAGAAAGGGCCTAGTGTGTGCCTGTGAGGGTGGGGCCCTGGAGGCCTGGGCTTGGCCCCGGTCCTGCTGCTGACCCCTGTGTGTGGCCTTGGGCACTAAGTCGCTGGCTGAGCACCTTCTGTGCGCAGAGCTGGGAGAGACGCCTGAGGACCATGCAGGCCACCTCCTCAGTTGTCCTCAGGCTTGCGGCCAGAAGCAGAGGGGCTCACAGGAGCCTGGGTAGGAGGACTTTTACCCCCTTTTTCTCTGCAGCCCTGAGCCAGAGGGAGACACTGGGCCCTTGTAGATGGGGAAACTGAGGCTCTCAGAGGGCAGAGGTGTGGGGAAAGCCAGACGTGTTTCTGCCTGGGCGTGCGCTGCGTTCTTGGTGTGCCAGCTGCCAGCCAGGCTTGTGAACGGTGGGGATATGCACTGTCCCCCGAAACCCTGTGCGCAGCCAGGCAGGTCCTGTCACTACCCCTGTTTCGTCGATGCAGAAACAGACTGAGAGAGACAGAGCGGCAGAGCCAGGATTTGTTCTTTACTTTGTTTTTGGAGATGTGGGTTCATACAGGAGAGCGTATAGATCCTGGGTGTACAGAGGGATAGACTTGCACGTACACACGTGTAGCCTTGAACCCCCACCCAGGTTCAGACCTGGGACCTTCCAAGCACCCCCTGGGAAGCTCTCTCACACCCCTGTCAGTCATCGCCCATCGGCTACTGACGCCGCCCACCTGGCGTAAACGGTGGAGGCTGGCTTTGTCCCTCTCTGCTCATCACGTACGCAGATCACAGCATGTCCTCGCTGTGTCTGCCTCTCAAGCTCAGTGTGGCATCTGGGCGAGTCATCCGGCCGTTGATCTAGCAGAAGGTTAGCAGAACTGGGATTTGAACCCTCCCACTGACTCTGCCCACGGCACCCAGAGATTCACCCCTGCTCACCGCTCTCCAGTGGCTCCCATCACCCTCGAAAGAAAGACCCAAATCCTCCCCCACATCTTGCTCATGGCGGCTCCCGATCCCATCCCTGCCCTCCTAGCCTCATAGATGGATGGGCCTTTCATCCTCAAAAGCCCCTCTGCTCCTTCCTGTCTCAGGGACTTTGCACGTGCTGTTCCTTCCTCCTGTCCGCCCTCAGCTTCCTTCCAGCGTCCCACCAGGAGCATCACCTCCTCCAGCTTGCCTGCCTGGGTTCCCCCTGACCAGGCTGGGTCCTCCTGCTGGACGTCGTGAGGCCAGTTCTTGCTCTTTCTTCGCTGTCCGTGTCACTTGTAATTAACTGTCAGTTAAGCGTCTGCTTCCCCCAGCTAGACTGTCAGCTCCAGGAGGCAGGGACGGTGTTTGTGGTTCACGGCTGCGTCCCTGGTGCTGTTCATTGACTCACTCTCCCAGCCGTCTCGTCATCTGTTCGTTCAGCAAATACGGAGTGCCTACCGTACTGCAGCCTCTTGGCGAGGGTTTGTTGAATGGGTGAATAGATGAATGAAGGTCCATCTGCCTCTGAAGCCCGTCCTCTTTGCACTGCACTCCATTGTGTCTGTTCCTGCCTCTCTGGGCCTCAGTTTCCTCAGTTGTCAGAGGAAGGCCCCAGGCCTGCGCCGTCCAGCCAAGCTCTGATTCTGAGACTGGGGGACAGGGGGCTGGTTTTGGTCGGCAGTGCCGAGGGCACCGCAGCTGAGCAGGGCGGTGACTGCAGGCTACGGGGCAGGTCCTGTCCCAGACAGCTGCCCGCTCCAGTGCTGGCCCCAGTGCCTGGCAGGACGCTTTCCACACCTGCGTCACCAGAGCCCCTGATGTCCCTCCTGGGGTGTAAGGCTCAAGGCCCACGTCCACTGAGGGCCTTGCCAAGGCCACGTGGCCCTCTCTCCCCCCAAACTCTGAGCTCCAGCTTGGCCTGCTGGGCCTGGCGGGGAAGGAAAGCGTGAGGGTGCCCAGGTGGAAGGCAGTAGGTGATGTGGGCCGGTGTGTGAGCCTGGTTGCACAGCTGCGTGGCCTTCCCTTCATGAGCGCGGTTTCCCTGGCTGTAAAAACCTGGGCGTGACGGTGACCGTCGTCCCACCCTGCTGGGGCCTCTGAGGGTCTCGAGATCTTGGGAAGCACGGGGCAGGTTTCTGTGAGGCCAGCCTGCCCCAGGGCCCGGCTGGACCAGCCTCCGCTGGGAGCCAGGCGGGAAATGCGCAGCGTGCGAGGTGGCTCAGCGGCTTAGTGGCTTGTCAGCCAGGCGGGCGGGTGTCCTGGGGCCGGGTTTGATTAGTTCAGGTTGACAGTCGCGCTCCGCGGCGCTGCCAGGAGGGGAGCCCGTGATTACCCTAATGAAGCTTGAACGCAGTTTGTCATCCAAACAGCTGGTTCGGAGCTGCGCTGCTGCCAGCTGCCCAACTCAGCCGTGCAGACGCGCCCTGCGCCACCCGAGCCACGAGTGGCCCTGCCATCGGGATGACCTGGAGAAGAGGCAGTGGCCCCGGATGGGCTGTGGAGCAGTCCCTGGGGAGTGGGATGGGCCACCCAGGGGTGGGGGACTGTCGGAGCCTCAGTCAGTCAGTGGCATCCCCCTGATTCTTGTCCTCAGTTGCCCCATCTGTAAAGTGGGTGCTCCTGGCAGCTTGAAGTTTCAAGAGTTCCAGCTGATGAGTCACCTCCAGGAATTTTTCTCAGACCCCTCAATACTGAGTCAGAGACCTCGTCAGGCACCCACAGCCCTCAAGACAGGCCCCATCACCCCGATGGCCCTGTGTCGTCACTGAAGGTCTGGGTGATTGTCACTGAATTCCACTCATTCATCCAGCGAACACTGACGGGAACACGCAGCAGTGGGCAAGCCAGACACCATGCCGTCTTCATGGCGTTTGATCGCAGTGGGAAGGACTCACGGGACCTGGACCCCATCTGGGGAGCCAGGGAGGGCTTCCCAGGAGAGGTCGCAACTGGGCCCAGAACACCCAGAGGAGAGAGCAACACAGGGAAGAGTGTTCCCGGTAGGATGAACAGCCTGTGCAAAGCCCCTGAGGTAGAAGGGAGAGAGTGTGGAGGAATGTGAGCACCCTCTGAAACTGGCTAAAGGTGTCAGTGCTTCCTGGGGAAAGGACTCAGTCCGTGCCCTCTGCTGGGCAAGTTCACCCCTCATTGAACTGTTCTGACCACCTTGGAAGAAAGGATCACAGTCCTGTGTTACAGATGGGAACACTGAGGCCCACAGCATGGGGGTGTGGTACCTTGCAGGCCTCTGCAGCCTCAGGTCTACTTGGGATCCCCCGAGAGGGCCTGGACCGGGATCTGTCAGCTCAGCGTGGGTTAGAGTCCACATGAGCACTGGATGAGGAGGGGGCTGCACTGGGGCCTGGGACCCTGTCCAGGGCTTGAAGCCTTGCGCAGCAGAGCGGGGCAGGCAGCCTGGGGCCTCCACTGAATGGTGAGTGGGTCGCCTGACGCTCTGGGCCAGGACCTGTAATTGAGCCTCGTGGCTCCTGAGCCTACCCTTTCTCCTACATCTAGCAACCTATCTCTTCACTATGGCTTTTGATTGAATCTGTTTAAAATGTTGAATTGTAAACTCAAAAAATTTTTTTCTTTAAGAATTTGGGCGTAACAATTTTTCCTAACTATAAAGGAAAATTGCTAAGTCCCATATTAAACATTTATAGTGTGTATGGAAGCCCACTCATAGAGAAACAGCGCCCCTGGAACTATTTTCCAAGTAGCTTGAGGCTACCCTTGCTTGGATTGCGGAATGGGGGAGCAGGCAGGTGAGTGTAGGCGGGGGGATACTGGCCTCCCGCATGGCCCCCGCCTGGCTGCTTCCCAGCTTTCTCTGCCCTCAGCAGCAGCCAGGCCCCTTCTCTGCCCTCCTGCACCCCTGCGGTGTACTCCTGGGTCGCTTTCCGGCATGTGTCTGCTGTGACCATCCTGGCCCCACTTTCCGTCCTGACCCTGTCTCCCCGCAACCCCCAACTGTCCCTGGCTCCCTGCTTCCACCGCATCCAGCCCACATCCTGGCCCAGCGCCTTCCCCCACCCTTCTTACTCTGCCTTCAGTGGCCACAGCCTTTTCCTCCTGGAGAGGGGCGCCTGGGGCCCTGGGATCTGCATGGCCCTGGTCCGAGCAGGTGTGACCCAGACTCCGAAGGCGCCCAGCCCCACCGCCGGGCAGATGTGAGCAGCCTGAGAGCTGGGATGAAGGGCTGGTTTCTGGCCTCACTGCAGGGAAGGAGGAATTCCCACTGCTTTGCTCCCTCCTTATCGCTGCTGCGCGGCGGCGTGACGGCTGCTGTCGCTGCCGCCTGCCTGGGGAGGCGGTGGCTCTGGAGGAGAACGGGTTTATCAGATTCATCGCCTCTCGCCCCCCGGGAGACTCTGCCGGATCTCTGCCCTGGCTCAGAGAGAGAGGGAGGGAGGTGAGGGTGCCCAAGGCGGGGTGTGGCATGAGCCCAGGGTTGGCGGAGGCTGGTGGGATGCAGGTGTGGATGGACTGGGCCCCAGCCTGGCCCGGGCTCCCGGGCATCTCAGGCCTCACGAATGGTAGGCAGGGAGGCGATGGCTGGCGAAGACCACGGGGAAACTCGTGGATCCTCATCCCTGAGCCTGCACTCGTGTTCCTTTCCCACACGGTGTGCCGTTCAGGCACTTCCTCCAGGCTCGGGAATAGGCCACAGCGAATGAGTTTGGCAAGAATGAATGGTGATGCCCCCGAAGGCGTGTGTGTCGGACCCTTGCCATGAGCTGGGCCCACGTTAAACATTTCACATATGTCATCCTCTTGACCCCGACCCACAGCCCAGTAAGCTAGTATGGTCCCTCTTCTCATTTCACACATGTGGACAGGCCCAGAGCTTAAATGATTTGCCCTGGGACACAAAGCCAGGGACTGCCCAGGTTTGATCCTGGGCAGTCTGAAGCTAAGGATTGGGCTTGTGACCAGAAGCGTGCGGGTAAGAAAGGGGGCTGAACAGGTGACCAAGGTGGGTTGTGGAGAGGATGCTGTGCTTGAGAAAGGGCCTGTACCCTGGGGGTTGAGTGCTTCTGGGGTCTCGGGGCCGAGTTGCCTCCCCCCCAACACCCTTGCTGAGCACTGGGCCTCGGGGCCATCAGGTGCATGGATCCTGAAGGTTCCCACCCTGTCCTGCCTTGGGGAAGCCTCCAAGACACCCCTCAGGGAGGCCAAGGCTCCAGGACACCTGCCTTCCCAGGATTCCTTGGTCATTTGCTAAGAATCAGGTCCTGGAGAACTGAGCTCTGCACTGGGCTGGAGGGAACAGGTGGGCAGAGCAGGCGGAAGTGTGGTCTTCCTGCCAAGGGAGCAGCTGGTAGCCTCTCCAGGCTGATCCCAGGAGGGTGGGTGGAGAGGAGCGTTAGTTCAGCTAAGAGAGGGTAGAGTCTGACCCAGCAACAGTAATGGCAAACTGGATGCTCACAGACATAAAAATAACACAACTGTAGAAACAAGAGTTTCAAAGACAGGGAGATCAGGGAGGCTTCCTGAAGGAGGGGGCCCAGAGTTATCATGGAGGAGATAGCAATTTAATGAGTAGAAGCAGGGACCAGTGTATCATGCTGAGGGAAATCCTGTGCAAAGGCCCCGTGGTAGGGAGTGCCATACGGCTGAGGAAGTGAGAGGCTGTGTGTGTAGCTGGAGCAAGAAAATCTGGGAGAAGAAGGGATTTCCCAGGTGGTCCAGTGCCTAAGACTCTGCGTCCCTGATGCAGGGGGCCAAGTTCCATCCCTGGTCAGGGAACAAGATCCCACATGCCACAACCAGAAGTTTGCAAGCTGCAACTAAAGATCCCACATGCCTCAATGAAGATGGAAGATCTCTTATGCTGCAACTAAGATCTGGTGCAACTAAATCAATAATTAACAACAATAAGAAGTTGGGAACCTTAAAATAGAAGATCTGGGGCAGGGATGTGGCACCTTATGAGGCAGGACCCCCAGGGGGTTAGTTTAGGCTGGGAAGTGATCAAGTCAGATGTCACACCTGTGCTTCTATTAGAGTCTGAATCCAGAGAGTCCTTATAGCCTTGTCTAGAAGCTCAGGGTTCTCAGCCCAGCTTCACCACTTCTCTACATGTTCTCTTGGGTTAGGAAGATACCTCTGTTTCCCCATCTATAAAATGGGCTCACTGCCCCCATCAAAGCCTGGGTGTGAGGACTCAGTGTGGGAATGTGTGTGAGGTACCACCCGTCCGTGTCCCGGTCCTGAGGGTCCCACCCAGGAAATGAATGAGCCCTCCTCACTCCCTCATTTCCCAGGACTCCCACTCACCCTTTGAAGGTTGCTGTGCCCCTACCTTTGGCTTTCATCTTCCTGACACATAGGGGAAGAGTGAGTTCATGGCCAAGGTCAGAGGCTCCCTCCCTCGAGCAGAGTCTTCTAAGGGCCGTGGCAGGTGCCCACCACTCCCCACTTCTGGTCCTTCAGTACAGGATGTCTCTGTGCCTGAAGACAGCATCAGGAGAGGCTGCATCCAGCAGTGTTCTCACTCGCCGTGCCCCCGGGCCCACTGCTGCAGTGCCGGCCTTGGAGGCAGATGCAGGGTGAACCCCAGCTTGGCTCTGCTACCATTCTGTGACCCCACCCCTTGCCTCTAAGTTGAGACAGTGCCTCTTGCCTCATGCAGCTGGCAAAGAGCAGTCATTTAATACGTTCATTTCTGTCCCCTTCCTGATGTGAGGCCATGGGGATTCGTTCCAGCCTGTGGAGAAAGACATGGCCTTTCCTCCCCAGAAAAGATGCTTGGTAAGTGTTCGTTGAAGGACAGACTGAATGGCTGGGTGGCCACGAGTGGACAGAGCAGGGCCAGCTGTGCCCAGAGCTACAGTTCTGGGGGCACCTGGCCGTGTGATGTTGGGTGGGTCATGTGCCTTCTCTGGGCTCCTGTGTTGAAGGTGAGCGAGGCCAGTGAGGTCTGGGAAGGCCACCTGAGAGAGTGAATGTGGCCGCTCTCTGCCAACTTACAGGCTTAGTCCGTGGTGCTTTTACAGATGGGGACACTGAGGCCCAGAGGGGTGAAGGGTGGACCTGGGGCAGCCCAGCTGGGGTTGCTGCCAGCTGCCTGACGCCCTGAATCCAGTGCTCCTTCACCGGACTGTGCTGGGGTGCAGTGACATCCCTTCTCCTGGCACTGGCCAGCAGGGCGCCAGTGCCCACCCGACTGAGAGCAGTGTGTCCGAGGCGAGGCTACAGAGTCAGCAGTGGCAGAGCTGTCCTGATTCACATCTGCCGGATGTGCTTCCTTGGGCCCCGGGGAGGGGGAGGGACATGCCACAGTTTGGCATCACCAGAAACACTTAGGGGCATCTGTGTGGGAGGCTTGCCAGGTGCACTCTCAGGACAGCGCTTGCTGGGGGCACGGGGTGCAGCTGGGCTGCGAGGCAGTCACAGCAGAGGCCTCTGGACCCCGTGCGTGCTCCAGAGCTGGGGTGGTCCTGCAGAGCTGCGGTGACAGATCCCTGGTTGCAGTGCCCCCGAGGAGAGGGCATGCCTTGGGGGTGGGGGGGACACAGCTGTGAAGCCCCAGCAATGAAGTAGCCCTGGCAACTGGGGACCTTCCCGTTGGCCCTGGAGGGAGGCTGGGTGATGCACCATGACTGCTGTCCTGTGGCATCAGCGGCTGGGCACCAAGTGGGTTAATCTCAAGGCTGGCGGTTGCAGCAGCCCCTGGCCCTTCTGTGCCTCTGACTGCCACCACCCGCCCCCCCAGCACCGCTGCGAGGGAGATTGCCACTTTCAACCTAAGAGACCTAGGCTCACAAGCCCCACCCCCCACCTCCCAGGCAGTAAGGGGCAACCTTGGGACTCTGGGGACTTCCCTGGTGGTCCAGCGGCTAAGACTCTACGGTCCCAAAGCAAGGGGACCTGGGTTCGATCCCTGGTCAGGGAACTAGATCCCACATGCCACAACGATCGAAGACCCTGTGTGCCGAAACTAAGACCCCACACAGCCAAACAAATTAATTTTAGAAAAGGGGACTGGGACTCTGAATGTGGCACCCTGCACCCAATGGCCTCTACTTCCCACCACAAGCCATCAGACCTCGGCCTGGGTCCTGCTGTCCCTCCCGCCAGGATCGCCCTCTTTGTTCAGGGTCATCTCGGTTCTGCCACAGCTTCTCCTCAAAGCCCTGGCAGGTGGGCGTTCTCTCTCCTAGCTTCGAGGCCCTCTTCTCCAGTGCAAGCCCCTTGCTTAGATCACCTGTGCCCAGCTTTGCCTCCCATCTGGAGTGTGAGCTCCTTGAGGGCAGGATCGTGGTGTCCTGCCCCCCACCAAGACTCCTGGCAGGGTTTCCCGGCCTGTGGCACTGCTCGGACAGCAGCAGAATTGAGTGAAACCTTCAGCCCTCCTCCCCCTACTTTGGCACCCCCTGCACACCCATCCCAGCCAGCGTGACTTGCTGCCACGAGTGTTTAGGGTTGGTGCCAGGCCCTGTCTCCTGGTGATGCCCAGGGTCAGCAGGAAATAGTGGTGTTGCTGGGGCCATCAGATGGGCTGGCCCCAGGGCCTCTGCTTGGTGAAGTGAGAGAAGAGTCTGACAAGGGGCCAGGAGGTAGGAGGGGACACGTTGGGGGCCTTTTTCCTGGAGGTTTTCCCTCGTGAGGCCAGCCTGGGAGTGACTGCTGCCCTCCTGGGCCTCTGGGGTGGGGAACACCCCTTTGCCCGGTCCTGTACCTACAGCAGCCAACAGAGCCCAGCGATGGGGGCAGTGACACCTGTTGGCTTCATGTCTGTGCCCGGCGGGGAGGAGGACAACGCTGGTCAGGGAGGCTCGGCCGCGGGGCCTGGCGGCAGGGGGACGTGCCTGGAGCAGGGGCTGCCAGTGTAGGTCCGACTCGCGCTCACTGCCCATTTGTTCATTTCTTCGCTCAGCAGTTGTTCCTGAGCCCAGCCCTTGCAGAGCCTGGGACACAGAGGACCAGGCTGGGATTCTGTTCTGACCTCATCCACGAACATGCTGGGGGCCTTGAACCTGCCTTTGGGCCTCTCTAGGCCTTGGTGTCCTCACCTGGAAAATGGGGATAATAGTACTCTCCCAGTGGCCGGGAGATCACCCAGCCAATGGCCATGAAAGGGCGTGAGCAAACCACGCGATTCAGAACAAATGGTGGTGGTTTTCTCAGTTGTAGACTATTTTCTGTTATCACTACACTTTGTCTTGCGACTTCCATTTCTCTCAGCTCCTTATCAGGCCTGGTGGAATTAATTAGTGTTTACTTGTTACCGTTGCTAATTTGTCCTCCTCCCTCCCACGTCCTCCTCATTTTCCTTGGTCCCTGCCCCTTCCCGTAATAATAACAAGAATAATGAGAGCACCTCCTGCCGTGTCTGCTCAGAAGCACCTCGACGCATTTCATCCTCACATCAGCCTCCTGACGTTGCTAGAGTTGTCATCCCCATTTTACAGATGAGGAAACTGAGGCTCGGGGCTGGATTTGAACCCAGGCCCTGGCTCCAGGTTTCTGTGCTCTGAACCACGGAGCCCGCTGTGTTTGTGCCTCTGTGAAGAAAACGGCTGCACCGGCTGGCTGGAGCAGGAGGCCTGGTCTGCTCTCACCCGCCAGCGCACCTTGCACTGCGCTCACCTCACCTGCCTCTCGTTTCCCTCCATCGTGTCAGGCTTATTCCTGCCTCCAGGCTCCCCTGCAGGAAGGCTCTGACTCCAGATTTGTGCGGGTTTCAGCTCAGCCGTCACCTCCTCCTCCGAGAGGTCACCCCTGACTGACTGAGCTCCTCAGAACCCAGCTGCTCTAGTCCGAGGGGCCCCCACGTGCTGGCCCCTCCTCTCCTGCCCCCAGCCTCCCATGAGGCTCCTGGACTGGGGTCCTGGAGCTCAGATGTCCTTGGTTGGCTCATTCAGTGGAGAGTTCAGCCTCTGAACTAGAGGCCAGAGAAAATTGAGCTGGATGAGTGATCCGAATCGAGCCTCAGAACGCATTCACTCCGTCGCCCATTCATTCATTCACTCCCCCATTCATTCATTCACTCCCCCATTCATTCATTCACTCAACAGTGGCATATTAGGAACCTTTCTGCTGCTCACGTGCTCTGTGCTGAACCAGCACTTCTCCAGGGAAGGAATGAATGTCTGTCCTTACCTCTGCCCAGCATTTCCAGGCCCAGAACAGGCCCTGTCTTGCGCAGGAAGTCCCTCCCTGCCTCCTACCCAGGGAGACCCTGGACGCTCCCTGGACGTTTGATGTCACGATCAAGCAAAGGGCTTGCTGTCGCTCTGACACCTCCTCTCCCTCCCTCTGTGGGTGACGGCTGCTGCCCCCCACCCCCACCCCCACTGCCCCGGCCAGCCAGGTCTGCAGCCAGTCTCGAGAGGACACGTGTTGTATATTGGGACTCACTTCCCCCAGGGTCGTCTTGTGTATCTGAGTGTTCACAGCTGCCCCTCAGTGCCCAGAATGCAGCCCGACAGACACAAAGCCCTCAATCACAATTTTTTTAAACTGGAGTATAGTTGATGAGGTGGCCCAGTGGTAAAGAATCCGCCTGCAGTGCAAGAGGTGCGGGTCCAATCCCTTGTCGGGAAGGTCCCCTGGTGTAGGAAAGGGCAACCCGCTCCAGGAGTCTTGCCTGGAGAATCCAGTGGACAGAGGAGCCTGGCGGGCTACAGTCCAGGGGGCCGCAGAGTCAGGCACGACAGCACGCACACCAGACAGTTGATTGACAGGGTTGTGCCCATCTGTGCTAACAGCAAAGTGACTCAGTTACACACATACATGCTTTCTTTTTCTTAATATCCTTTTCCATTTTGGTTTATCGCAGGATATTGAATATAGTTCCCCATGCTACGTAGTAGGGTGTTGTTGATCCATCCCACAGAAAACAGTTTGCATCTGCTAATCACAGGCTCCCAGGCCTTCCCTTCCACAGTGCCTCCCGCTTGGCAACTGCAGCTCTGTTCTGTGTCTCTCTGCCTCTATTTCTGTTTTCTAGAGAGGTTCATTTATGCATATTTCAGATTCCATATAAATGATATCACATGGTGTGTGCCTTTCCCTTTCTTTCTTAGTATGATCTTTACTTCCGTCCATGCTGCTGCGTGCAGATAGCATTATTTCGCCCTTTTTATGGCTGAGTAATGTTCCATGGTGCATGCTTCTCCCCTGCCCATTCATCCATCACTGGACACCGAGGTTGTCTCCATGTCTTGGCTGTTGTGAACAGTGCTGCTGGGAAAGACTGAGGGCAGGGGGAGGAGGGGGCGACAGAGGATGAGATGGCTGGATGGCATCACCGACTCCATGGACATGAGTTTGGGTGAGCTCTGGAGATGGTGAGGGACAGGGAGGCCTGGCGTGCTGCAGTCCATGGGGTCGCAGAGCGCTGGACACGAGTGAGCCGCTGAGCAGCAGCAACGGTGGTGCTGTCATGAACGGGGGTGCAGGTATCTTTGTGGACTACAGCTTGCCCGGGCACCTGCCCAGGAGTGGGACTGCCGGGTCGTGAGGTAGTTCTGCGTTTCGTTTTCGAGGAACGTCCGCACTGTTTTCCGTAGTGGCCACCCTCAGTCAGCCTTTACTGAGTGGATGACTGAGTTCTTTACTCCATTTCCCTCACTTTAGGTGCCATTCTCTGGGTTTTGTAATTCCTCGGATTCTTTTTTTAAATTAAAAAAAAAATTTTTTTGGCTGCGCCGAGTCTTTGTTGCGATGTGCGGGCTCTCTAGTTGCAGCGCACCCTCAGATCCTTTTTGAATTGGAAGGCGAAACGATAATGATAGCAATAATAATTGCTTGTATTTATCGAGCACTTGCTACGTGCTGGGCATTGTGAATGTTTTACGTGTGTGAATTCATCCACATGTCCTATGAGGCAAGTGTGAGTGGCCTCGTTTACACGAGGAAGCACGCACTCTGAGCCGGCCCTGGGCCCAAGGTCACCAGGCTCTGAAGTGGGGGTGGGGAGGTGGGGGTGTAAACACAGCAGGGCCCCAAAGCTTGTTGCTTTGAACCAGTCATTATAGATAGGGATCTGTTTTGCTGAAGAGGGGACGAGAGGCCAGGGGAGCTGCCCTGCGGGGCCTGCCTCTGCAAACGGAGGGCACAAGGGTGTCAGGGTGTCAGACTGCACGTGGGACCTGAGTCCTTAGGGTGCTCTGGCCTTCGAAGCTGGGGTGCATCAGAGCTGGGGGAGACGGGGAGCCCAGCTCAGAGGGCCATGTGGTCTTCCTCTCAGCCCCTGTTGATACCTCCTGGGTATCCCCCAGGGGGCTGTGTCCAATGAGCCACGTGGCCTGAGCTGCATGTCCCTGGCACCCGGTGCCCCCTTGTGCCCTGAAGGACCATCTGTCCGAAGTCTCCGTCCGTCACCTTCAGGTCAGGGCGCAGCAGCCCCCGGTCTGCCTCTGAACCAGAAGGCCTTAAATCCATTCTGGGCCCTCACTCCTGAATTGCTTGTGCGGTTTTTACAGTTGCTTGGGGAACTGTAAGTCTGCGTTGCCTGACTCCTGTGTATTTAAATTCTCAGCCATCGTGTTATATTAACTCATTTTTTGCAGTTTCCTGGGAGGCTGTGTGTACATTCCTGGGGTGGTGGGGGAGTGGGAACGGCCGTGTACGTGAACAAACACAGCTGTGAGCGTGGCTGGTCCTCGGGCCTGACCGGTGCTGCCTCGTGAGCCCCCATGAGAGGGTGCTCTGCCAGCCAGGTGCTCACAGTCTGGAGTCTGCCCCGCCAAAAGAGGCAGATCGCGCCGTGAGTTTGGGGAACTCAGGATCCCCGTTAGAAGTGGCTCTGGAGCCCGGGTGAGGCCTGTGGGTCACGTGTCCCTCCTGCTTTACGTCCAAGCGTGTCCATCCTCTCCTTCATCCCCCGACACATGCCGAGCACCTGTTGCACACCCGGCCTGGAGACACAGCAGACACACAGCCGGCAGTCCTGTCTACCCGAGGTGGTCTGCTGGGTGATGGATATTGACCTGACAGGTGGTGCTGGGGACTGAGGCGCCCTTGAGGGCAAAGGAAAGCCCGATGGGGAGGTGGGAGTAGGGCCTGAGGGCGGGGGCGGTCACTTGGGGGCTGGGGAGAGAGGAAGAGACGCGGAGGAGGTTGGGAACCAGCACAGTGGCTCTGAGGTGGCCACGTAGCAGTAGCTGACCATGCCAACCAAGGCCCCGCTCTGCACGTGGTAACTCATCTAGCCTGCCCAACAAGGCCAGGAGGGTCATTGTACCCATTTTGCAGACGGTGCCCAAGGTCAACAGCTCCTGAGTGGCAAGGCTGGCATCAACTGATGGCTTTCTGGCTCCATCATCTGTGTTCTCACTGCTCTATGCCGCAGCATTCTGGGGTGCATCAGAGCTGAGGGAGATGAAAAGGACATTTCAAAGGGGTGGGACAGTACATGCAAAGGCCCAGGGGCCAGCACATGGTTAGTGAGAGAGAGGGGCGGCCAGAGGGCCAGCGTGGCTGGAGCAGAGTGACTGAGGGTGAGGATGGAAGAGGGGAGGGTGAAGTTGAGGGGCTTGATCTGGACGTACTGGGAACTCACTGTGCTCCCTTGTCTTATTCTTGAATCAAGGCAGCAGTGAGGAAGGGCAGAGGGGGCATAGCAATCCGCAGAGGGCAGCACCCTGCGATAGGGCAGGATCTCAGGCTCCCTGTGGGGCAAGATGAGCAGGAGGGAAATTCCTGGGACGGCTGGGGTAGGGAGGAGAGGCAGGCTTCCCCGGAAAGGCTCGGCGTGGGGAGCCCCGTTGCTCAGCCGCACTGCAGCCCTGTTCTGGGCATCAGAAAACCGGGACTTCTCGGCCAACTCCCTTGTCTGCCTCTGCCAGGTGTGAGGAAGGGCTCAGAGCCCAGCCCTGATGCTCTATTCAGGTGTCTATCCCTGCCTCGGTTTCTTCATCCAGAAAATGGGAATCCTGATACTCATGAGAACTAGATGCACCGGTTTTAATGTTCGGACGCTGGCGGAAAATTAGGACTCTGCTTATTGACCCCCTGCTGTCTCGTTTCATTCTCTGGGCTCAAATTATGTCCCCATTTTGTGTGTATGTGAGCCTGTCTCTTTTATGTTACATTCACTAATTTATCTTTTAGATTCCACATATAAGTGATACCGTACAGCATCTGTCTTTCTCTAACTTACTTCACGAAGCACAATACCCTCCAAGTCCATCCGTGTTGTTGCAGATGGCAAATTTTCATTCTTTCTTATGGCTGAGTAATATTCCATTGTATACTATAATATGTATATACACAGACGCACGTACGTACACCACATCTTCTTTATCCACTCATCTGTAGACAGTCACGTAGGTTGCATCCTTATCTTGGCTGTTGGGAATAATGCTGCTGTAAACATTGGGGTGCATGGGAGTTTCCTCGTTTTATAGGGAAGGGATTGAAGGTCAGAAAGGGAAGTGACTTGCTCAGAGCTCCTCTGGGCCCTAACATGGCCAGACCCAGAGTGCAAAGGAGAGAGAGAGAGACCTGGCACTGGGCCCCCTGTCCTCCTCTACACACACACAGCGAGGCCCCCGTTATCCTTCCATGACTGCCCAGGCAGGAGTGGGCTGGAGTAACTTGAGCTTGGAGCACTGGTAGGTAGACCCAGCTCTCAGGTCTTCCTGTCTGTGGGGCACAAGGTCAGGGCCCGAGGACCATCCATGATGGTCTTCGTGTCTGCTGTGCTTGCTGCCTGGAATGCCCTCCCCCCTAGACAAGGCCTCACCCTTTAAGTCTCAGCTTAGGGCAGCACCTCCTCCAGGAAGCCTTCCCTGACTTAGTCCCCAAAGATCACACGGCAACTGGCTGTCCCCATAGCCATGTGCTTGTGTCACTCAATGTGGACCTTGTTGGTGCTGTGATCCATCCTCCACCCAGTCTGGGGGCTCCCTGCTTGTGGGACTGTGTCCCAGCCTTCCCATGCCCCCAGTGTTCCTCACAGGGCATGGCATGGAGCTGATGTCAGTGAATGCCTGCAGAACAGAGCTGGCTGGACCTCAGGCCAGGGGAATGGCAGGGGCCTGTACCTTGCTGGTCAAGTGCCACCCCTGGCTGATTTCATGGCCCCAGCTAGCCACACAATAGCTCCAGGTTGTCCTGTACATTCAGGCCTGGAGGTGGCCGATGCCCCTTTCTCGGGAAGCTCCTGAACAGCAGGCCCTGGCAACACTGAGACAGCAGTGCCCCCCAAAGCCTTGGGTTCTCAGAGAGAGGCTGGTCGCCTGCAGGCCTGTGGCTCAGCCGGGAGTCATGCCTCAGCCGAGGCCCGTGACGAAGGCTGGGCCCGACAGTGCCGGGGGCCACTGGGCAGAGGCTCCATCTGCCAGGCCAAGCCCACTCTGCGGAATCATCCCCAAATGCCAGCCTCTGCTTTTCCTCTTAATGAGGCAAGCTCTGCTCTCTTCCCTGCCATCCCCCTTCTTCCCGAATGGATTTACCATTCCATGGTGCCACACTGCCCCTCCTCCTTCCCTTTTCTCCCCTCACAGGCCAAGGGAGGTGGAGGGTGTGACTATATTTTAGCCGATCATTCCCCGTACGCCCTGGTCTCTTTGGGGTGGGGCCGGGGGGTGGGGGAGTAAGTAAATTATATATTGAACTCCTAACTGGAGCTGAGGCCTTGTGGTTTCCATGGCAACCAGGCTGGAAATAGCTCAGCGTGACATCAGCACGGTACAGGTATAGCCAGATCCAGCCGTTCCCCAAACAAGCTGGCAAGGGGAGCAAGGGATGTGCAGCTAATTAGCATATGCAAATCAGGCCTGGTAAGCAGGGTGGGGCTGGGATGCCCCAGCAGGGCCTGTAGCCATGGCCCCGGCCTCTGGCAGGTAAGCGGGCTGGGGCTGGTGGGGGCGGTGTGGGGAAGGTCAGGGCCCAAACCTCCCCTGGCACATGCCCTGTGCTGGGACTGGTAGGGGCTTCCAGTGTGGGGCCCAGGCTGCCTGGGCCTGCCTGCCCCGTGGGGCTCTGGGAACGCGGCCAACTGGGCTGCCAGGGGATGGGCGGGCACTGCTATGCCCGGGCTCTAGTGGGATCTGACTCCTCTTGGCTTCTGGGTGTCTTTGGAGCCAGACACTTAATTGGGCCCCGCTGGCTTGCTGCCGTTTTTCTCTTCAGGTCTGGGAGGAGGGGTCACTCTGTGCCCACTCAGTTCCTCCTACACCTCCAGGTGGGAAAGGCCCATAGAAACCCCCTCACTGGGTGCTCCACTGGTGCGTCCAGCACCCCCTTTCCAGCCTGGGCCCGACAGGGAGGAGACAGCAGAGCCTTTCATTCCAACAGCGTGGCTTCGCACGTTCCCCATGGGTCTCTTGGCCTCTCCAACCCTCAGTTTCCACCTCCATGAAATGGGGACATCATTTCCCTGCCCACCCACCTCGCAGAGTGATGAAGGGCCAATGAGGTGGCCAGGAGTCGGGGAGGGGAAGGGCCTGGGTGAGCTCGATGGGCCGGACACATTTGGAAGAAGAGGAAATTTTCTGTCCTCTCAGTTTATATCAAGGCTCTGTCACCCAGCACTGCCCCCTAACACGCACAGACAGAGACACACACGTGCACGCGCGCACACACACACGCACATTCTGGTGAGACTTGAGAAGTTGCAGTAGATTTCTGGGCGAGGTGAAATACTGCCACCTTCATTGTGGCGAATTCCGCACAAGGGCTCTGGGCTGAACTGCTGGCATTAGAGCTGGGCGTGCTCTGTGGCTAAATGAGAAAATGTGCTCACTCAGCAAATGCTGAAGATGTGCAGAGTGAGGGCGGGGGCGGTTAGGCAGAGGTGGGTGAGTCAGGCCGGGCTAGGCGTGAAGAGCACTCAGCTCAGTGGGCTGAGGGGGCAGGCAGACAGTGTCACCAGGGTTCCCTGGGACTGGGACGTCTGGGAAGATTGTCAAGGGCATGGGGGTCTTTGATACCTTAAGGCTGGGTCAGAGTCCCCTTGACAATGGAGGTGGTGGGGGAGGGGGGTGGGCAACACTCCAGGGAGGGAAGCAGGTGGGCACAGAGGCTCAGAGGTAGGGAAGCACACCCAGCATTTGGGGGAAGGAAGACGTTCGGCTGCAACGAGTAAAGCGATGGAGAAGACACCAGAAAGTTCACGTTGCCAGCCCCAGAGGGGTTGGAAGACCAGGAGTTTGGGTGTGGTCCCAGAGGCAGTTAGAGCCACGAGGTCACTTGAGCAGGGGCCTGATATGATCAGATCCTGGTTTTGGAAAGAAAAGATGAGCCCAAGAGGGCTGGGTGTGAGGTGGAAATAGTCATGGTTGGTCCCAGTCCCTTTGGGAGCCCCTGTACCAAGAGTTGCTCTTTCCATGGGCAAAGAGCCAGGACAGGTCTTTGGGCCTCGGTTTCCTCATCTGACCAATGGGAGCAGTTAGTACCAGGCTGTGGAGCCTGTGTTGTTAGCACAGTAGATGTGAGCGTTTGTTCTCTGGGGCCCCAGGAGCAGTGGGAGGGAAAAGCCACTGTCTCGGGTATTTTGGGAGGAGGGGACAGCAGTGATGGGCTGGGGTGCTGATGTCTCGCCAGGACCCAGGTTTTCATGGGTTGTGTTCTGGCCTCGGCGCCGTGGCTTTGTGTATTTGGAGGGAGGCAATTCTGCCTGGCCCCTCTGGGGGCTCCCAGCTGCCACTGAGGATTCCCAGCCAAGGGGGTCCCTGCACTCATCACCTCTCCCTCTCCTCAAATCTCATTTCCTCTCTGCTCATAGTTTCGGAACCCCCTACTTGTCAGGGTTGGACAAGTCCATGGGCACCTTTGGTCGCCAGATGTGGCCTTGCCCTTCAGGGGCTTGGTCCTGGACCCCAAGGTGTACAGATGCAAAGTGATCCCACCCAGGGGATCAGTCCTGGGGTGCGGTCAGCACCCAGGGCCAGAAGAGGCCAGCACCTAGCCCTGGGGTCAAGAGAGGCTTCCTGGAGAAGGGAACATCTATCTGGATGACTTGAGGAAAGAGCTGACCGGACAGGAGGAGACAGCTTTCCAGGCAGGGGGCAACAGCCGTGGCAGAGGCACCGAGGTGGGAGCAGGGGTGGTTCGGCTGGGCTGGGGCGCAGGTGGGGAGACCCTGACGCCCTCACTCTGCCAGGCTCCTCTGATTGCGCTGGCAGTGACGGATCACTGGGTCCGTCTGTGTTTTCGGAGGGGCCACGGTGTCCCCCGGCTGGGGCGGGTGAAATGAAGCCCCCACGAGTCCAGAGGTCTCAGGTGAGGTGAGACCACCACACACTCATGTACTTCTGGACATCACAGGGTCAACATTTGGGAGCCTCCGCCGGGTGTCTGCTCATCACCACTCTGACCACAGAAGCCTGCGTGTCACTTGGCAGCCTCTGTCCTATTTCTGCTCAGGGACCTTTGTGGCACGCAGAGGGGACTTGGTCACTCCCATCCCAGACCCTGCCCGGCAGGGCCCCCTGCTACTCAGATAAAGGATGAAGTCTGAGCCCTTTCCTTTACGTGATCTCTCGTCTTCGTATTTTTGCTGGCGTGGGTTCCCTCTGCCTGGATACCCTTCCCTTCTCTGCCTGCCCGCTTCCGCTATGTGTCGGGGGGCTGAGGAGGGTGGGCCCGGGGCCCAGGTGGGACCGTGCCAGGGGGTCTCCTCGTGCCTTTTCCCGCTGAGCAGTCTCTCCCTCCATCCCTGGGTGGGTGCATGGCTGGGCAGACTCTGGGTAGCCAGACTCGCACGCCCTCTGCAATCCTTGTCCATTTGGCACATCTCTTCTCTAGACGCTGGGGTGGTATGGTGTGAGCTGTCTAGAATTGTCATTTATTTGCTCGTTAATTTCGCATACATTCACTGGGTATTTGCGCTGTGCCTGGATGTACAGAAATGAATAAGGGGTATGAACAGGAGCTCCCACTCTTAGCTGGGGGCAGGCAGGGCTTGGTGGGTGCGGGCCTCCTGGATGTGGACCCTGCTGGCTCCTCTTCCCTCCGGAGAGTTGCGGGCCAGCCAGGCCTGGGGAACAGCTGGGCCAGGTGCAGGCGCCTGGCCGCCCGCCCACCCGCCCGGAGAGGCATCGCTGCTTGGGATTTGAGCTCTTCCGAGGGCTTGCGTCGCGCCGTGGGGAAATCACTTTCTGACAGCGGTCATCAATTTTACTGAGAGCCCCTTGGCGCTCCAGCAGCCTGTCCCCGGCAGCAGCAGCTGGTCCGTGTCAAGCCCCTCCGTGTCCTGATGACAGAAACGATTCGCATTAGGCGTCTGCCCCAGAGCACACATTCAGGAGAGAGTGTTCTGGCCAGTTTCGCATGCGCACCGCGTCGCCGCCAAGTCTCTCTTTAGGTCCTTGGGTTCGTGGAGGTGTCTCCCCCTCACCCCGTATTGGGGTGACCCTGTGGGGCCCTGTGGCTTCCCAGATGGCTCAGGGGTAAAGAATCCACCTGCAGTGCAGGAGAGGCGGGTTCGATTCCTGGATCAGGAAGACGCCCCTGCCTCCCCCACCCAGAGGAGGAAATGGCAATCCACTCCAATATCCTAGCCTGGGAAATCCCATGGACAGAGGAGCCTGGCGGGCTACAATCCATGGGGTTGCAAAGAGTCAGACATGACTTAGCAATTAAACAACCACCATCACCAGGTGCTGAGGGACCCTTGTCAGGGTCGGATCCAGCAGGAGCCCAGGACCCTGCAGCCCTGTATCCACCTTGAGGCAGACTCTGTTCTAGTTGCGAAGGTTTCAGCTTTGAACACAACAGACGGACCCTGCCCTGGCCTGGGAGGGTGATGTTTTAGCTAAAAGGTAAAAAAAAAAAGAAAAATCACGAAGGAGACTTCCATGCTTCAGTCTCGAGGAATAGCATTTTGGGAAGAGGGAACAGAACATGGGAAGGCCCTGAAGCTTGCTGTATTCACAGGACAGCATCCTGTCTACACCGCTGTGAACCTCAGGAGTTGTCCAGGGTTAGAGCCAGGGTCCTCTCAGAGCCCTGGGGGGTGCCTGGAGGAAGCAGGAAGAATTCTGGCTGATGATCAAGGAAACCCCCGGAGGAGGTGGTAGTGGTGGGCATAAGTCATGAAGAGCAGCAGGATTTTGCCTGGTGGAGTTAGATATGAAGAGGGGCCTTCCAGGAGGCAGGAGCAGTCTGAATGTGGCCTAGACGGCAGGCAGGAGAGAGCCTGCTGGGCGGGGCTCTGCGTGTGCAGCCGACTTGGGGAGAGGGTGCCCTATTGGATTGGGGGTTGCAGGCCACCTCCAGCAAGTCTTTGGTAAGCTTCCCTGGTTGACCGCATACAATCGGGCACAGGGGGTTTGCAGCATGGGGGCTGAAGTCCAGCCGTGCACCCGGGCATCCACCCACATCCCAGATGCCACCTCCACTCATCACAGGCCTACCAAGTGCGAGGCACCACAAATGCGCTGGACACCACCCGCAGGTGGGTGTTATCACCCACACTGCCAGGTGGGCAAGCCTAGGCCCTGAGAAGAGGTGGGGAGGCCTGTGTACTGGTGGTGGTGTGAGCCAGGCAGGGGAGCCTGAGCTGAGAAGCTTGCAAGAACTTGGTTTTCCTGAACATTTCTGGACAGGGAATGATGGCCCATCCCTGACACCCACTCCTGAGCTGTGGACGTGTGCTCGGAGGCTTGGGCATGGGCTTGTGGGGCACCGGCATGGGGAGGGTGGCAGCCAGGAGCTGGGCACCCCCTGCCTTTACCTGTGGCTCATATGTGGGGAGGGGGAGGAGACCCTCCACGCGCTTCCGGGGGTCCGCAGCTTCCTGGCTTTTCATGGCCGGGGTGACCACTCGTGTTTCAGATGAGGAGCCCAAGGCTCAGAACAGGAACAGGAGGAACGGGGCATCACAGCCGTCGTGGTTGAACCAGGGCAGCCACGGGCTGTCTCTCCCCATAGGGTGACCAGTTCAGTTCAGTTCAGTTCAGTCGCTCAGTCGTGTCCGACTCTTTGCGACCCCATGAATCGCAGCATGCTATGCCTCCGTGTCCATCACCAACTCCTGGAGTTCATTCAGACTCATGCCCATCGAGTCAGTGATGCCATCCAGCCATCTCATCCTCTGTCGTCCCCTTCTCCTCCTGCCCCCAATCCCTCTTAGGATCAGAGTCTTTTCCAATGAGTCAACTCTTCGCATGAGGTGGCCAAAGGCAGCGGACGATAATGAGGATGGTGGTGGCCCTGAAGGTGGGCTGACCTCTTGGGATTTGACCTTGACACTTGTTTTGCCAGGGCAGGGACCTTCCAGAATTGAAGGCTTCCTTGGTGGCTCAGATGGTAAAGAATCTACCTACAGTATGGGAGACCCAGGTTCAATCTCTGTGTCAGGAAGATCCCCTGGAGAAGGGAATGGCAACCCACTCCATTATTCTTGCCTGGAGAATCCCATGGACAGAAGAGCCTGGCGGGCTACAGTCCATGGGGTGACAAAGAGTCAGACACAACTGAGTGGCTGACATCACACACCCTTGTCCCCTGTGCCCACCTTCACAGCTCCCTTCAAGGATGTCCCTATGGCCTGGGGCCCCCACCTGGCCTGATTTTGTCAGACCCCTTTAATAAGGTCAGATCCAACCAAGGGATCCAGCTCTTCTGCTGTGTCCATTTGAATCCCATCCCCAGCAGAGTTTGGCCAGACCAGGCAGGGCCATGGCTGCGTGTGCTATCCTGGGGCCAGGCAGGCAGCCTACTGATCAGCTAGAAACAGCTGGTGGTAGAGTCCCTGATGCTTTAATCCCCAGTCACTTGCTCATTCATTCATTCATGATGGGCACCTCCTAGGCATCTGAGATTCTCCATTTTCTCTATGGTCCCTGTGCCCGGTGTACTGCCAGCCATATAGTACATACCCGGTGAATACTGCCCATCTCTACAAGATGATTTCACAGTCCTGGGAAGATCTATTCCCAGCCTTCAGTGTCTTCCTCCCTTGTCTGTGCCAACTGGCAGAAATTTTGCCGTTAATGATTCATTCCTTTGGCATAACTGTTGCCCTGACCCTGGTGGGCTACAGCTCATAGGGTCGCACAGAGTCGGACGCGACTGAAGTGTCTGAGCATGCGCAGCACGCGCATGCTCAGCAGCACGTTGCCCTGTCCAAGTTCCTCTTCTAAAATGCAAACCTTCAGAGTCTCAGTACTCTCTTCAAGGAGGAGACCCTTCTGAGTCCCAGTTTCTGGATGACCCATGTTCCCAGGAAGCTGATAGTTGAACCTACTGGACTGTGGCCAAGGGAGTTAAAAGAGAAACAGGGAAAACAGAGTGAGGAGGACAGGTGGTGGGTTCTGTGCACCTGCAAGGGGCCTGAGATTATATTTGTTGTTGTTTAGTCTCCAAGTCACGTCCGACTCCTTCTGACCCCCACGGACTGCAGCACTCCAGGCTCCCCTGTCCTTCACTATCTCCCAGAGTTTGCTGAAATTCATATTCATTGAGTAGGTGATGCCATCCAACCATCTCATCCTCTGTCACCCCCTTCTCCTCCTGCCCTCAGTCTTTCCCAGCATCAGGGTCTTTTCCAGTGAGTCAGCTCTTCACATCAGGTGGCCAAAGTATTGGAGCTTCAGCTTCAGCATCAGTCCCTCCAATGAACATCCAGGGTTGATTTCCTTTAGGATTGACTGGTTTGATCTCCGTGCTGTCCAAGGGACTCTCAAGAGTCTTCAACACCATGGTTCAAAAACATCAGTTCTTTGGTGCTCAGCCTTCTTTATGCTCCCACTCTCACATCTGTACACTACTGGAAAGACCATAGCTTTGACTATACGGGCCTTTGTCAGCAAAATGATGTCTCTGCTTTTTAATACGCTGTCTAGGATTACACATTCTTACTCTTACCTGACCCCGCAGCCCTGGACTGAAGGTGTTTCTGTTTCAGGGAGCAAGTGAAGCTTGAGAAGCCCAGTCCAGCTGAGAAAGTCCCCCGAAGTTTCCTCAGCTGGACTTGGGTCTGGGTGGCCCCCACCCACGCCCTTTCCTGCACCTGCCCTGCCCAGGACTTGGTCGTGTGACCCTGGGGGCCACCAAGCTCAGCTCCTCTGGGCTCCCGGCTGCAGCAGGAGGGCCCGATCCTGTTCGCCTTTTGAAAGGCAGTCTCTCCGGAATCTGGTTTGAGCCTTGCAACTACCCTCTGAAGCAGAAGTGTTCCTATGTCTCTGATGAGGGAGCAGGCAGAGAGTCCAGGGGCCTCCCGGGTAGCCCTCCAGCGAGGGGCTGTGAGAGCCGGAGCATGCATTCTTACAGAACAGCACCCAGAGCCTCCCCCCAACCCTGCACTGGGGGGGTTTGAGGGTCTCAGGGCTGGTCTTGGTGCCAGGAGATGAGGCATTCAGACGGCCCCCTTCTGCCTCCCTGAGCACAGGTCCAGTTACTGGCCTGTGGGGCTCCAGCTTGGCGCCGGCTGTGGGTTCTGGGGACCCCCCGCCCCCCCCCCCCCCCCCGCCACTTCCCTTGCTCACGTGTCTGCCTTCACAAGGGGAATGGTCTGAGGACACTGCTCTGGCCAGCCATGGGTCAGCCAGGCAGCTCCTAATTGTCCACCCTCCAGGCTGTATTTTCTCCAGTATTGATGAGCCTCTGTCACCCAGGACGCAGCCAGAAGCTGAGCTAAACTCAAGACGGATCGGGTCCCCACCTCATCAATCTGCCCGCGGCCACTCTGCTGGGGAGGAGAGGGCGGGCATGTGGGCTGGGCCGTGGGGGGTTCCGGGCTCGCCGTGTGGTCTTCTTCAACCACAAATCTACCTTGGCCGGGGCTGATTCATTGCTCCCTGTGAGGGAATTTGCAGGGTGACCAGGACTTGGCAGTCTTCCATATTCTCAGGCTCCCAGCCTGGCTGCTCATGGCCTGAGGGATAAAATCCAAACTGGTCGCCTCAGCCCCCAGGCCCTGCCCCTGCGGACCCCATCGCCACCTGGTGCCCCCGTGCCACTTTCCAGCCCCGCAGGCCACGCCCCTTCCCGCCCCAGGGCCTTTTCCACGCTACTCACTCTGCCTGGAGCGCTTCTCTTCACGCCCTGTCCCCTCCTGTCCCTGCTTTCGCCCCGCTGTTAAGGTCTGGCTGAAACCCCACCTCCTTGGAGCGGATTCTTGTTGTCAGTGGTCTCTCAGCACCATTCAGCTCTCCAGCTGAACTCTCCCGACAGCTGGAATCAATGAATTATTTATGAGGATCTCTGTTACTGTCTTGTCTTCCCCCACTGGAATGTCAGCTGTGGCCCCAGGACCGCATTCGTCTTGTTTTCCCAATGTATCCCTAGTGCCTGGTACATAGTAGGCCCTCAGCAAATGTTTGATGAATGAACATCAGACGACTGCCATTGCTCCCATTAAGAAATTAATTTCCCATCGCCACGCTCCTCATTGTGGCCTTTGAGGCCTTATGGGATCCAACTGAAACAGTTCTCCCTGCCTGGAGTTTCTTCCTTGTCTGTGCTCTTGGCGAACTCCTATGCATCCTTCAAAACGTCCATAGGTACTACTCTTTCTATAAAGCCTTCCTGGCTCCTCCAGGCAGAGTTGGTTGCAGCAGCCCTTTGATGCAGCAGCAGCAGCTGGGCATCAGATCCTGTGCTGGGCACTGGGGAGACAGGACTGGGAGGGATGGAGTTAGGATCAGTGAGGAGTCAGCCCTGTGGACCGCAGCCTCAGAGCATCTTGATGGGGATGATGGTGACACAAGTCAGGCACTATTCCAAGGAATTTCCATGTTTTTCTCATTTCATCTTTACCGACCACACTGTGAGATTCCAGTGTTACATTTTACAGACGAGGATAACAAGGCTCAAAGTAAAAGTGAAAGTGAAGTCGGTTAGTCATGTCCGACTCTTTGCAACCCCATGGACTGTAGCCTACCAGGCTCCTCCATCCATGGGATTCTCCAGGCAAGAGTACTGGAGTGGGTTGGCATTGCCTTCTCCAACAAGGCTCAGAGAGGTGACAAAACTTGCCACCGATTCATGAAAAGTTGAACTTGAACCCAAACCGGCATTCTTTGTCACTTTCTGCTCTGCTTGCACTAAGGGGAGCGTGAAGGGCTCTGAGAATGTAGAGGAGCCCCCTCCTCCAGTGTCTGTGGGCCAAGGGTGGGGTCACACAGGCAGTTCTACAGAGGGAAAAAACGTCTAAGGTGAGTGTGGAAGGAAGAACACACTTTTTTCCAGTCAAATAAGGCATTGCTGCTGCTGGGAATGGGGAGGGGTGGTTAGGGGTGTGCAGGAAGTGTGTGTGTGAGGGGGGAAATTCCTGAACAGGGGTGGCTCGGGAGCCTGGGGGCTGCTGGGGGCAGGGAGAAAGCGGATGATAAGGAAGGAGGCTGCGGAAGTGGGGGCTGGGGAAGGGGGCCGGCGGGTGGGGAGGCCCAGGATGTGGATGCTTGCAGAGGGCTGAGCGATGGGTCGGAGCTCCTGGCGTGTGGTCTGTTACTGTGGTCCTGGCATGTGGCCACTGTGGGCTCTGGTTTCTGGCAGCTTCCAGGCTCCACAGTCCTTTGTTGCAGCTCATCCAGTCTCCACCCTGTTCCATCTAGGCGGACAGGGCAGGTAGGAGCCTAGGGGTTGTTTGCCATCTATGCTTCCTGGGGGAGGACAGGAGGAGCCCTATGAGTGTCACACGGCATTTGCTGGGTCCCTCTTTATCTGGCTTCTGGTTTACATCATGGGTGTGAGCCGCCTGCTCCCCCAAACCCAGCCTTGAGCCATCTTTCTGAGGCCTGTGGTCCAAGCTTCTGACATGGGCTCCCAAGCCAGTGGTGTGGGCCAGCTGGCCCCTCCAGTCTGCCCTGTCAGTCCTCTACACCAGGCTATAGGCACCAGTGTCCACACTGGGTTCACAGTGGGCAGTCTCAGCCCATTTCATCCTCATCTCTGCCCAGCAAGGCAGCTGTTCCTGTCCCGTCTTCACTGAGATGGAAACTGAAGCTCCGAGAGATTAAGGAACAGTGTGATCACCCAGCCAGTGAGCTGAAGCCAGGGTTTGGACCTAAGCCTGCTTGGCTCTACTGTCCTGCTTCTTCCCCAGTGGCCCTGCCCAGGGGAGTCCTCCTGGGGCCCCGCCTCATCTCTGCTCACCCAAATCCGACCATCCTTTGAGGCCTTGCTGGGAGGAGCCAAACCCAGTTCTGGCCTGTGGCTCTGTGTCCCTCCCTCCATTTATTCCCAGGTACTGTGTGCCCGCCCTCTGCCTCAGGCACCCTTCTGGGCACTGAGGATCCTACAGAGAGGTCGAACCCCAGGCTCTGTGGTTAGATTTCATAGCTTTGCCCTTACCAGCTTTGATACCTCTGGATAAATCACCTCCCTGAGCCTCAGTTTCTTCATCTGTGAAATGGGGGTGACATTAGTGTCTACCCCGTGGGTTGTTGGTAGGATTGAGTTTTTGTGTGTGAAGTGCTGAGGACAAGAGCTAGCACACAGTTGACCTTCTGTCCATGTTACTGTCTCCAGTCCAGTTTCAGGGGCCCCCTCCTCCAGGAAGTGTTCCCCAGGCCCCAGCTATGGCTCGCTGGCTTCATGTCCCAGTGATGAGATCTGAGGGTCAGGTGGGTTCCCTGCCTGACTGTAGGCACCTCGGGGGCTGGGGCTGTCCGCTCCATAGCCCCCTCACCCCACCCCAGCTACCAGACCAGGGCTTTGCACATAATAGACACTTAATACATGTTTATGGAATTGAATTAACGATAAAACGAGATAATGGCCTGGAAGGAGCCTGAGTTGTTAGGAGGGAATACACAGCGTAAAAACCAGGCATATTTTTTTAAGCAGATTAATCTGGTCTTAACTCATTCTAATAGCCTGCGCCCCTATTGGCCAAGGCCATTATAATAATATACGGCCAGGGCCGTGCAGCTGGGAGATAGCGGTGCTTCAAAGTTTGCCTTCAGAAGGATATCACGGCAGGCTGCCTCTAGGCTTTCAGAGCTGGAGCCCAGGGAGGCTGAGGGACTTGCCTGGGGAGGGGAGCGTGAGAGGAGATTGAGGCTCAGAGAGGTCATGGGCCTGACCCTGAGATGCACAGCCAAAGAGGATGAGCTGGCACCGGAGGCCTGGTATTCCTCTGGGGTGGTTATATTCTGTTGTGTTCGATGCTTGATGCCGGGACTGGAGCTTCCAGATTCTCATCCCAGGGGAGCCCTTCACTCCTGTGAACCACCTTCTTTGCAGGAAGCCGAGTTTAGTCCTTCTGAATGCATAAACCCTAGAGGAGGAGAGATGAAGCTGGTATCAGTCATTCACACCTTAGTCTGAATTGATATCCTGAATAAGGCTGATATCTAAGGGAGCTCTGTGGGCTAGGTGGGGCAGTGAGACTCAGAGCAGCGGCTCTGAAGTCACCCTTCTGCGCTGTCTACTGCCCTAGCCCTGAATGCTTCCCAGGTGGCTCAGTGGGTAAAGAATCCACCTGCAGTCCGGGAGATGCAGAAAACTCAGGTTCGCCCCCTGGTTGGGAAGATCCCCTGGAGGAGGGTGTGGCAACTCACTCCAGTATTCTTGCCTGAAAAAATTCCATGGACAGAGCAACCAGGTGGGCTATAGTCCATAGGGTCGCAGAGAGTCGGACATGGCTGAGCACACGTGCGCTGGCCCTGAATGCAGAAGGCAGGCCAGGATCGGGGAGCTAGGCTTGAGTATGAAAGGAGAAGCTCAGAGTGGCGACCAAGCAGCGAGAGAGGACAACTGGTTTCACAGTTCCGTGCCCCTGGCCAGGTGCAAGTCATGGCTGCTGCAGTGGGTGCCCTGTCCAGCTGTCCTCCCGTGGCTCCTCCCAGGAGCTGCCCTCTGCTGTCAGCAGCGACCCACTGTTGTCACCAAGTGGCTTGGGTTGGCACCCAGCCCTGACTCTCTCTCATCCTCGGCCTCGGTCAGGTGTTGCTCCCTGAGCCTCCATTTCCCCATCTGTGAAATGGCTACAGTGGCTGCATCCCAGGGCACTGTGGACTCACTGGGTGGAGGCACCCAGCTCAGCTCCACAGCACAGCACAGGTGAAGCCCGAGACCACCCACTGGTCTACAAGAACCCAGCAAGGTGGGGGTTGGGGTGGTGATGTGTTAAAAAGTGTTAGTTGCTCAGTCCTGTCCGACTCTTTGCAACCCATGGACTGTAGTCCGCCAGGCTCCTCTGTCCATGGGATTTTATTTTATTTTATTGTTATTTTTTGTCACTACCTCCCCGGGTCGGGAGTGGGTAATTTGTGCGGGTCTCCACGTCCACCTCCCTGCTTCACTGGCGGTGGAAACAGCAAGCACAGGGCGAACCAAGCCATTTTCCAGACCGAGTGGGGCTTGGCAAGCCGATCTGAACACAGAAACAAACCTCTGGCAAGAATACAGGAGTGGGTTGCCATTTCCTCCTGCAGGATCTTCCCGACCCAAGGACTGAACCTGCGTCTCCCCTGTCTCCTGATTTGCAGGCGGATTCTTTAGTTGCTGAGCCATCAGGGAAGGCACCGGGTGATGATGGGGTCCTCTTAATTCATGGGTCACATGGAGGCCCACAGACTGCCTGTTGATAAAAGGGGCTAGGAAGTTTGTATCAACTGGAGCTTCCCTAGTCCGAAGGTTCCCGGGGTCGGGGGGTGTATAAGCCCCGGAGGTCCCCTAGCAGTCCTCCAGCCCTGCCACATTGCTCCCCACCTGCCTCCTTGCAGGCAGAGCAGGTCCTCAGCTGCTGGCCCAGCCTGGCAGGGCGGCTGCTGCTTCAATCAGCCATCCCGCCACTTTCCTTGGAAGGAGAAATTGCAGGTGGCAACTCGTAATTTCCCAGGCTTCTCCCTTTCATTAATTTCTCCCTGCAAAATGGAGGCTTTCTGCCGAGCCGGGGAACTGGCGGCCGTGTGTGCGCCATGTCTCCTGGCCCACCGCGCGCTCTGCTCGAGGTGGGGGGTGGCTGTGAGGGTCGCAGCAGCCACTCTTGCTCACGAAGTCTGCCGTGCCCCCTTGCAGAGGCCAGAGGTTTGTTCTGTGTTCGGATCGACTTGCCGAGCCCCACTCGGTCCGGAAAATGGCTTGGTTCGCCCTGTGCTTGTTGTTTCCAACGCCAGTGAAGCAGGGAGGTGGACGTGGAGACCCGCCAGGGCCGGCTTCCTGGTGGACCATGAGGGGCCAGGGGTCCCCCCGGGGCACCGCTGTCTCTGCGGTTGATTGCTGATGGGGTGAACGTGGGGTGGCCTGTGCCTCGCACACCCCTCTCGAGAGGCTCTTTTGAGCTCCTCTGAGGGCCAGCCCAGTGCAGGGAGGGACATGGGCAGGTAAAGGAAGGGCGGACACCACACGGTCCTCAGAGACACCCCCGCCCCCAGCCATGGGGACGTGATGACATGCCATTGATGACACCTGGCCAAGGGTCATTGTCAGACCAAAGGGATGGAGGGCAGAGAATGGGGAGGCCAGGATCTGGAAGGATGGATGGGGTCGGGGGGCAGATCCCCCAGTTCTGGATCAACCTGTGCCAAGGGAACAGGACTTCATCCACCCATTCATCCCATAGAGGACGGTTAAACAGCTGCTGGGGAAATGATGGCAGGGACTGAAGGGCAGATCGGGTGTCCCTCCCAGGCAAGGAGTCGGGTTTCCCTTGGGAGCTGAGAGGGGCCTGGTTTGATGTGCAGTTTGAGAGGTTGATGGAGTGGCCAGTGTGGAGCATGTCTGGGAGGGGGACATAGGAAGAGCAGGAAGAGTGCTGTGGGATGAGGGGGTGGGGTGCCCCCAAACTAGACGAGAGGAGGGAGATACAGGAGGAGGGGTGCAGTCCTCATCAAGAGGAAGGAGTCAGCCACTCCCTAGTATGAGTTAGGGAACTGGCCCAACTCATTAACTAAATCTCACCCACAGCCTTCGGGCCCAGGAGGCAGCACTGGAACAGACGGGCTGACATTGACTGCAGTTGTGTTTCATGACCCAGATGGTGTGCCCAAACAGTCCCACCCTCCCTCCCACGGGGTGACCGGGGAGAGAGTTTATTGTGTGCCCAGAGGGCCCCAGGAGCTGCGCATCTTCCATAGGTCTGTGAACCTCTCTGAACTTACTTCCTTGGTTTGGAAAAGGCACCAGCCACGGAGACAAAGCCTAGGGCACGGGGCCGCTGGTAGAAGCTAGGATCGGGTAAGCTGGTGACTCCAGGGACTCAGCCTGGAAGAGGGTGCGGTGCCCGCCCCCACCGTAAAGGACGTGGCTGTCCGCTCCCCTGTCGTGGGAACCCGACGCTCGGTTTGTATCCCTCCAAAATCACCAAGTGAGGGCATGGTGGCCAAGGGAAATCGTGTGCCTAGATACGGAGGAGAGGACGCTGGGCAGTCTGGAGCTGCAGCTTGCCCTCCTGGTCACCTGATGCGCCTAGGCCAGTCACCCAAGTCCCGTGCCTTAGTTTCCCCAGCTATGAAAGGAGGTGCTGCCTCACAGCGTGGCTCTGAGATCGAAGTGTTCGTCCAAGTGCCCACCTGGCACAGGCCTGGCCCGAGGCCGGCCCAGGCCGTGCTGTGCTGGTTACAGTAGATACAGATTGACCCGTAGCTGTCACTTGTCCCCAGGGCTTTGCAGTGGGACCGGGAAAGATCTCAGAGGGCATCATGGCCATAAAGGTAACAGTTTTTGTCAGCCAAGGATGGTGCGATGGAGGGGCTGGGTGGAGCAGTGTAGGGTGGTGCTGGCCAAGGAGACCCCCGGGACCCAGGGTGAGATGTGACGCTCCCCCCTCCCCAAGTCCAGGGCGATCTCTCCCTGCCAAGCTCCTGAGCCAGCCACCCCAGTGCCCACCTGGAAGCCAGGTTACACCTGCGTCTGCCTGGCCTCCCCACTTCCTGAGTCACCCCTGCGTTGGGTTCTACCTGTCTCTCCCCAACAGTCTTGTGTTCCGGGTTACGGAATTTCTGGGCGGGAATCTAGCGCAGCTTTGATCTTTTCTGAGGGAGGGAGGAGTGGGGCAGCTGAGGCCGGCGGGAGCTGACTGTATATTTTCTCCCATAATGGGGTATTAAGTAGACAACCCAGATGGGGATCTTGGGCAGGAGGGGGTGGGTGCAGCCTGCTTTGTATCAGCCTGAAATATGGCCCCATCTCTGCCAAACCTCAAAGGACGCTACGTTGGCGCTGGCTGGGAACCCAGCTTTGATGTTCCAGTGGCAGGGGGACGGGGCAGACTTTCCCTGGCACAGAGAGGGCTGGGGCCTTGGTCCTAGCAGGCTGGAATGTGGCTCCTAAGAGTGCCCCCCTTCACCTTCTCCCTTCCTTCCCGCCCCCTCCTTTGTCTTCTTCCTCTCCTCCCTCACCCCCTTTGCTTCTCTTTTCTCCCCCGCCCCCCTCCTTTCCCCAACGTGCTCCCTTTCCCCTCCTCTTCCTCCTCCTCCCTTTGGCCTGAGCCAGTTCAGAGCTGTGCCATCCAGACTCCCATCCACCGGTCACCCCCCTACCCCACCATCCCTGAGGGTCCCCTCTGTGAACATCTGGAAAGGGCACAGACTAACCAGAGTTTGAAACCCCCCACTTCCTTCCTCGCCAGGAGGCTGGGAGTGGGGAGAAGGCAGTTCGTGGTGTGGACCGGGGCCAGGCAGCCTGGGATCGAAACCCAGTGTCCTTCCCGCCTATCAGGCAAGTTACCTAAATTCTCTGCACATCCAGGTCCTCGCCCGGAAAACGGGGCCAGTGTCACAGCTGCCTGAGGGGTTGTGGTAAAAGTGACGTGAGTACAAATGCGGAGTGCTTGGGTCTCTGCCCAGTAAGTCACCATTTCTCCATGACCGAGGGGAGGGGCTGGACCTCTCTGGCCTCTGTTTCCTCCTCTGTACAATGGGATGAATTGTACACTGCCCACCCACCACCTCCTAGGATGGGGTGTTAGCCATAGCTGCTCCTCTGATGCTGCCTCCGGGGTTAGGGTTCAGGGGTCAGTGCCCTGCGAGGTCAAGTTCCCCAGTAGCTTCTCTCCAAGGGGCTCAGGTTGAGGGACTAGCTGGAGCTCATCTAGCTGTCTGGGGGACAGAGAGAGAACGTATGATGGGACCTGGCACATGGTGGTTTCCATGGACAATGCACTACAGTGTTTCAGAACCTCCTACGGTGCACAGGGCTGGAGGCTGGGGCTCAGCCGCATGGGGCCCCAACTCGGGCCAGTGGTGGGGGGCAACCAGTGAAGAAGTCACTCCAGAGTTGCCCGGCAGGAGGGGGTTCTGTGCCCTGCACGATGACGATGCTGGGGACGTGTCCCCAGAGAGCCTGTCTGGGGCAGGGCCACCAACAGTGCCAGCTTCTTTTCTCCCTTTTTCCTCTCCTTCTTCCTGCCCCCACCTTCAACACGAGACATCCAAGAATCCCATTAACGAAGGACTAGGGAACAGAGGGCCGGCGCTGGGCTCTGCCTCTCACTGGCTGGTGACCTTGGTAAAGTATCTTCTCCTCGCCTTGGTTTCTTCATCTGTAAAAGGCGGGGGGCAGTCGTTGGTGGCTGGCAGGTTGGGGTGGGAGCTCCTTGAGGATAGAGATCGGTCTCCTGGGTACGTGGTGGATGAATGGAAGTATGAGTAAGGAAGGCAAGCCGCCTGGGTGGTTTCCCCTCCACCTTCTCTGCCCCGACTTCCGCTGACCGTGGACAGTCCAGTATTGAGGAGAAAGCCGCCCCATTTCTGGACACTCTACCCAGAGATCCTAGGCTTTGTCCCAGAGCAGCCCCTCTGCTGGGACCCATCTGCCCTGTCCATGTCCCTTTCGGAGACTCTGACTGTTTTCTCTGCCAGCCTCAGTCCAGTCCTAACTCTGCACTTTTCTCGTTTGGAGAGCAAGGCTCATAAGACCTCGTAGTGTTGTTATTGATGGCATCAGGCTCCTGCTCATTGAGGAAAAAATGTTAGTCACTCAGTCGTGTCCGACTCTTCATGACCCCATGGACTGTAGCTCGCCAGGCTCCTCTGTCCATGGGATTCTCCAGGCAAGAATACTGGAGTGGGTTGCCATGCCCTCCTCCAGGGAATCTTCCTGACTGAGGGATCGAACCCTGGTCTCCTGCGTTGCAAGTGGATTCAGGGAAGCCTGCTCAGTGAGGGGTGCCCTCCACCTCCCCCAAGCCTGGCCCCTTCCCCACTGTCCCCTTGGCTGCTCCTCTGATGCTGGCTCTGGGGTTAGGGGTCAGGGGTCGGTGCCCTGCGAGGTCGAGTTCCCTAGTAGCTCCTCTCCAGGGCGCTCAGGTTGAGGGCCTTGCCGGAGCTCATCTAGCTGTCTGGGGAGGGTGGGGGGAGAAGGGGGCTGTCTGTCTGAATCTTGCTCACACCAGCCTGTGTGGCTGTCCAGCCAAAGGGCTCCTTGCCCTGGAGGTTCCTTCTTGGCTGGAAATGAAGTCTTCCGCAGGAACAGCTGCCCATCCACCCGGGTTCCGCAGATAGAATAGGAGTCCTCCCTCCCACCTGGGGATGGCCTTCCCAGAGCCAAGGCACGGGCACGCGCGGCCCCATCAGCATCAGTCGTCTTGTTCCCACCCTTGCTTCCCCCATCGCCCTTGGGATAAAGTCAGGAAGCTCCGTGCCCTTCGGCCAGGCTCCTGCCCACACCTGGGTCTGCTGAGCCACTTTTCTTACTTAGGAAAGCCTCACTTTGCCTCCTCTCTGTGCCCGGGCCCCTGCTGTTTCCTTGGCCTTCCCCCAGCAGGGGGGACTCCCAAGGGATCAGGCCCGCCCAGTCCCGGCCCCTCTCACCCCGTGGTGTTTACATCGGCCTCCCCCATCACCCGAGGGCTGGCACCCGTCTGCCTGCCCCGGGGCCTTGGCCCAGCGTCAGTGCACAGTGAATCCTTGTGCAGGGAACGCAGGGAGGGACAGAGGGCTGCAGAGAGGCGTCCTGAGACCCCAGAGCGAAGGTCTCAGCTGCCCCTCTGTTGCTCAGACACCTCAGCGGCTCCCAGTGTCCCCAGGAGAGACACACACACACACCAACCTACCCGCAACGCACACCTTCTGCCTGGGATTCTCTGTCCCCTGCCCTGGGCCTGCCTTTGGGGATCACCCCCAGCCCCGCGCGCTGACCCTGCTCACCTCTCTGCTGGGTTAGCTGCTGCCTCCTCCTTGGAGGCTCAGCCTTTCTGTCCCAACCAGAGTCCTGGCCGGGCCCTATTTGTGGGGGAGTAGACAACACAGCGAACAGCTGAGTGGATTCAGAAGAGCGCAGCTGAGCCTGGGGCCTTCAGGGAGTTGAAGGACTTCTCCGGATGGGCCAGGACAGAATGTGAGGGGTGCGCATGGGGAGCAGGCCCCGAGGCGGTGGAGAGGCCTCGGTGAGACCAGGGGTGGGCGCCCTGGCCCCGAGCTGAATGCAGCGGGGTTATGACCCCATCCCCTGCCCGTCGGCCACAGTCATGCCGGCCCCTTGGGGAGCCCTCTGGGACCCTCAGGTGGGCCCGGCTGCCTGCCCTTGGGCAGGCATCTGCCCTCTCGTGTCCTCACTGTGATAAATGGGGTTTGGAGGCCAGCATCCCAGAGTCCTGGACCAGGTGAGCAGAGGCCCTCTTTGGCCCGTGTGGTCTTCTCTCTCCCTCCCCGCCACCTCCAGTATTAAAAAGAGGAAGCATTCCCGTAAAAAGCCCAGGTTTCCTGCGCCTCTGGCTCACTGGGCTGGCCCGGCCACAAGCCTCCCACCAGCCCCCCAGCATCACTGGGTGGTCCTGACTCTTGGCCACCTGCCCGGCGGCTGACCACAGGCCCCCATCCGCCCTGCCACTCGCCTCGGAGAGACAGGTTTCAAAACCTGCCTCCAGACAAAGCTCTCTGCCTGCACCCCCCCCGCGCCCCCCAATATTCCAGGCAGCCTGCCTCGTTTTAAAATTCCTTCAGCAGCCCCGGGCCCAGCGGCTTCTCCCAGCGAAGGAACGAGGCCGCGCACGTGACTGAGCTCTGCGGCGGGGAAGGCTTTGATGTTGCGGGATTTCAGACGCCCCTCCCCCGCCCCTCCCCCTCCTTCCCCTCCTTCCCCTGCATTCTCCCCTCCTCTCCCCCCTCCTTCCCCTCCATTCTCTCCTCCCCTCCCCCTCCCCCTCCCTTCCCCCCTTCCCCCTCCCCCTCCCTTCCCCCCTCCCTTCCCCCTCCCCCTCCCCCTCCCTTCCCCTTCCCCCTCCCCCTCCCCCTCCCCCTCCCTTCCCCTTCCCCCCTCCCCCTTTCTCTCTTCTCCCCTCCTCCCTCCTCCCTTACTTCCTCCTCCCCTCTCTCTCCTCCTCTTCCTCCCTTCTCCTCCCTCCTCCCCCTTCCCCTCCACTTCCTCTCCTCTGCTGTTCTCTCTTTCCCACTCCTCCTCCTCCAGGTGCCCGCTAATTGCTTTCATTCCTGGCATTACATGCCTGGCCAGGTCACCCCCACGGGAGGTTAGTTTTGGGGAGGGGGCTGCCTGTGGGGAGAGGTGTTAGAGGGGTTAGCACCTTGCTGGCTGAGGACAGGGAGAAGCAGCCCTGACAAGTGGGGGTTGTGGCCACTGTGGAGGAGTGACACCCCCCCAACCACCGCCCGCCTCTGCCCTCTGCCTTCTGCCCCAGTCCTACCTGCGCCTGAGTGAGTGACCGGCCACTGCCACCATCCTTTATTCATGAGGTCTCGAGGCCAAAGCTGCCCAGTTGGGGGGGCTGCAACCTTTTTTGTCCTGGGGGGAAACTGGGGCCTGGGACTTTGGAAGCCCACTGGCAGGATGGGGGGAGGGGAGGGAATGGACTGGGAGAGGGGTTTGGTGGTGGGGGAGTAAGACAAGGACGGTAGGGGTGGGCAGTGCAGAGAGCAGAGGGGGTGCAGGTGGGAGGCTGTGACCACCCAGAGAGGGCTGAAGGGAGGGAAGGGGAGAGTTTAGGAAGGACCCTCCATCACCTCCTGCCTAGTAGATGTCCCTGGGACCCCCCACCACCCCTTCCTGTCTCTCCCAAGCCTTCTAAAGGCTGAGTCCCCAGGGCCCATATTCAGATTTGCCTGGTGGCCTCGTAGAACCTCCGTTTTCCTCCCCTTCCAGAGGGGGCAGGGAGTGGGGTAGAAACCTCGGTGCCTGAGATTCCACCCCCTGCCCCCGGGTTCTTCGCCACCCCATGCCCTGGTCCACAGCCACTGAGGCTGAGAACACTCCAGCCAAGGCCTCCTCTGGGCTGGCTGACACAGGGACGGGGTCCAAGTGCTGGGCTGGCCGGTCCCAGGCTGGCCTGAGAAGGGCGATGTGTGCTGGTGGCCAGGGATGCCCCCCGCTGGCCCCCAGGCTTTGGCTTGGCCCTGCTCTACTTTCTGTGGTTAAATCTGTCCCCCTGGCAGGCGTGTCCATGACAGGCAACTGTCGAGCTGAAGGAATTAGGGCAAAGACTGTAATTGTGCCAGCGGGCCAGTAGGCCTACTGCGTGCCTGGTGCTTCCTAGGGCGGCAAGGGGGTCATCCGTCCTGCCCCACCAGTGCATGGGGGAGGAGCTCAGGCTCTGAGAGGTGCCCAGACACACAGTCGCACAGCTGAGCTGGAGCCCAGACCTCCTCTGCCTCCCCGACCCCCTCCCGGATCAGGGTGCCTTCCGCTGCCCGGGTGTCTGGCAGGAGGGCACAGGTTGGGCTTCTGTAACGCCATGGGGACTCCCACCGATTCTCAGCAGCTCTCCAACTGCAGAGCCATTGGGAGTGCTCTTGGCACTGCGTGGCTTCCCTTGAGGCCTCAGTCAGTGGCGCTGGGGCTGACTCCTGCCTTGGGGTGCCCACTGGACGTCCCCAGCCGCTGTCAGCTGGGTCCTTACCTACCCTGTCTCCAGAAGACCCATTTCCATCCAGAGGGTCCTCCCTCACAGTGCTCCCTGCCCATCAAGAGGGTCCTCCCTCACGATGCTCCCTGCCCATCCGGAGGGTCCTCCCTCACGATGCTCCCTGCCCATCCGGAGGGTCGTCCCTCACAGTGCTCCCTGCCCATCCGTAGGGTCGTCCCTCAAAATGCTCCCTGCCCATCCGGAGGGTCCTCCCTCATGATGCTCCCTGCCCATCCGGAGGGTCCTCCCTCACGATGCTCCCTGCCCATCTGGAGAGTCCTCCCTCATAATGCTCCCTCCCCATCCGGAGGGTCCTCCCTCAGAGTGCTCCCTGCCCATCCAGAGGGCCCTCCTCCTCAGTCCTTCCTTTGCTCCCCTCAGCCTCTCAAAGGAGTTGCTCTGGGAGCAAAGCCGTGGCTGTCCACCGCAGAGCTTGGCCCTCCCTGGGTTAGGGCATCTAGTAATAGGTGTGCCAGGTTTGCAGCCTGGTCAGCTGTGTGGCCTTGGGTAGGGCAGTGTCCCTCTCTGGGCAAGTGGGAAATGGGGATGATGGCAATATGGTCTCTCCATTGGGATTGTTTTGAATTGAGCGAGAAGAGAAATGTTAATTAAAAAAAAAAAAAAAAGCCCCAGCACTTTGTACAGATGTGAGCAGCTGGGCTGAGTAGTAGCCTGTGCGCCTCAGTGGGCAGCACTGAGCCTGGCGGATGCTCACCACTGACTGCTCGGCGCCCTTCCTGTGAGACCCTGACCAGGAATGGAGGGCCCTGCCTGATAGTCCCTAGCTGCTGGGAGGGCGGAGAATCTGGGCAGAGAGTGTCTGTGCACATCTGTTTCAGCCCGGTGGCTCTTTACTCTCTGGCCAGTTTTTTCCCGAGCCTACCTACCTTCTGGGGTGCGGAGAGGCAGGTTCAGAGAGGAGCTCCTGGGGCCAGCCCTCAAAGTCGCGGCTTGCTGGGCTTTCATGACTGGCCCCGGGAACCGCCCCTCGCCGGCGTCGACTCCTTCTAGCTCAGCTGTGCCCATGGGGGGTGCCCAGGAGGCTGTTGGGGGCGGGGATGGAGGCAGGCTGGCAGAGACTGATGAGACGGGCTCCTTCTCCCGGGGCTCGCTCCTTGTTCAGCTGCTCCATGAATGTGACAGCCCCCCAGCCATATTTAGGGAACATGTCCTTGGCCAAGCCCAGTTCTCTCTTCAGCCCCCAGTCAGCTCTGCAGTGCGGTCTTCCCTGAGGATACCTGTTTTGCAGATGGGTGGCCTCCTTGCCAAAAGCCACCCAGCTGGACTGTTCAGTGTGGACACCTAGCTCTGCCTGAGCCAGTGCGGTGGAGAGGTTGAGGCATAGGTTCTAAAGGCTGCATTCGGATTCTGAGTACTCCCAAGCTTGCTGTGCGGTTCCGGGTGAGTTGCTACACCTCTCTGAGCTCAGCTGCCACGTCTGTAGAGAGGGGATAATAATAGCGTCTCCCTTTGGGAGGAATCAGTGCAGTCACACATAAAACACCTGGCACGGAGTAAGTGCTTGCTAAATGTCAGCTGTGGTGGTTGCTGTTTTTATTATTATTTGACTTGAAAATTCCCTCCGTTCCACGTGCTCCTTCCATGGTAGTGAAAAGCTAAGCTGAGTACATGGGAACGAGTCCTCCTGGGTCCCCACCGGCAACATTACGTCCCTGAGCCCAGCATGGAGCGGGTACCCGCAGGCCCCCCTTGTAGCTGTGGCGATGAGAAGCTTGGCCCTGTCCTGTAGCCTGGCCGGGGGCCCCGTTCAGAGGCAGGGGGTCTCAGCCCTGCCGAGCCTGCCTCCTGGCTGACAGCTCAGGCACCGTGAGCTGGCTGCCAGCCAAGCTGCCTCCTCTCCCGGCTGGCTGGCATCCCGGGCCCGATGCCAGGGGGCCGGCTGGTGGGCAGCAGCTCGAACGCTACAGGGCTGTGATCCCAGCCAGGAGGCTCGAGGCAGGGCTGGGCGTTGGGGCCTCCAGCCGCCCGCTCGCAGCCCTCGGGAGCCAGGCACAGCTGCGCTGGCTCTCGGCACCGCCCCCCAAGTGGGTGCCTCCGAAGAGCTGGGAAGAGCAAATTCTCAGAAGCAGCAGCAAAAAGAGCAGAGGCGGGCAGTGGGTCCACGGCATAGCGGCAAGCCTCCCGCAGCCTCCACATCCTCATCTGGGAGAAGGATCCAGTGGGACCTCCGTGGCCTGTCTCCCAGGGGCAGACATCGAAGTGGTGCCCCTGATACGCACGTGTCCAGGGCCTGTGCCGAGGCCAAAGGGTGCAGCGTCCAGTTAGGAGAGACCTGGCTGCGGGAGGATGGGCTGAAGGTGACGTTAATTTTAAGCAACACCACACACTCACCGGGCACTAAGTCCTCTACAAATAAGGGGCTCATTTTATAGAGGAGGAAACTGAGGTTCAGAGAAGTTCATATGCCTCATAAGCTGCTAAGGCAGAATTCGAACCCAGCATGACGGCTTCAGCGTCTCCACCTCACTGATGCCCAAGCACCCTGTGCCGAGTGGGGAGCTGGTCACCACCTTGGGACCTGGGAAGGCTGCCCAGGGGAGGGGTTGGGTGTGGGGTGGGGACCTTTGGAGGCTGCACGGCATTTCTGCCAGCAGCTTCTGGGGGGGCCTGTGAGCAAGAAGGCTGAGGTAGGGAGTCCCAAGGAAGGCTTACCCAAGGAGGGGTCCTTTGGGCTGTGACCTTTGGGGTAAAGATATCAGGGTAGACTGTGCCAGGGGAGGGAACTGTGAGGTGGAAACAGGCTCAGGCAAGAGGGAAGGAAAGCCCCTGGCTCTGGAGAGAGGAGTGGGTGGGTGGGTGCCTTCAGGGCGGGGCAGGGAGGGGCTTGGGGGTGTTCTGGAGCAGAGGCAGCCATGCAGGTCCCGTCAGGTGTTACTGTCTTTCAGAGAGGAAGTGCTCAGGCCAGGGATGGGGGGCGTGGCTCACATACCACCCCTTCTCCTGGGGTGCCTTCCCCTCCCTTCATCATCTCCCTGGGTGGCCGTGGGGGTTCATCATGGGAGTGTCTGAGCCCCGACCCCCTTTGCCCCATGACATCATGTTTTGCCCCCACCTTTAGGTTCGGCTTGGGTGCCCTCGGGCAGAGCCTGTAGCCAGCCAGCTCCTGGCTCTGCTATCTGGGTCCCCAGCCCAGCCCATCTTATTGCATAGAAGCCACGGCATATCATTCGACCTTCCCTGAGGGTTATTCCTGTGCCCTCCAACCGCATCCCTGGGTTGAGTTTCCTTCTGCCGGCAGCGAGGCACTCTGCCTGTTGCCAAGTATAGCTGGACAATCCTTTCTTGGCTGTGTGACCACAGTACACCGCTGCCCGCCCCCCTCTCCGTCCCTCCCCCCTGAGCCTCCTTGTCCTCATCTGTACAGTGGGGACATGAGCAACTACCTTGCGGTCAGCTGTGAGGCTTAGAGCAGATATCTCCGTCAAGTGTCTGCTAGGTAACTAGCCTTGTCTCCATCAGTGGCCGCTGTTGCGAACATGACTCCTAAAAATCCTTGTGACCGCCCAGCCCAGCACCCTGGACAGCAGCTGGCCTGGCCCTGCCCTCTTCCCCGAGCTGGAAGGGGAGTTGCTTCCTGCCTCCGCCCCTCCGACCTCCATCAGCCTCCTCCCCCTGGCCTCCCTCCCGCTCCCGGAGTCTTTAGTCTTCAGCACAGTCTGGTAATTAAAAACCTTCAAGGGGGACTTTATTGAGTTAGCATTAGTTATTTTGTCAGGCTGGGAGAGCGAGAGAATTATCTGTCCTCCGGGAGAGGGGGGCCGGGGCGGGGGCCGTGGGCTGAGATTGGCAGGTGCCTGCCTGCGCCTTGAGCTCCCTTAATGCACCGCACTGCAGGCTCGGCGGGCACAGGGTGCTGGCAGGGGGTGGTTCCCCACCGGGAGGCTCATCCTGCGGGGTTGTTCGCCACTTCCCAGCCCCTTCCTGGCTTCCATCCTAGGGCTGAAAAGCTCCTGGCTTTCAAAGCAAGCCCCCACCCACCCACCACGCCAGAGTCCAGGAGGGCTGCAGGCTTGGGGAGGCTGGCAGTGGGGGTCTTCTTCCTGAGCTAGGGTTCAGGGTTTGGGGCCAACTAAGCCTCTTAGCTGGAGTTTAGTGGGCTGGTGTTTGGTGCCCCTGGCCTCTCTGCCACCTCTTTGCCTGAAAGCGTCCACTTAAAAGAGTCAGGCACGGAACACCTGGGAACTTGGCGCTCCGTGACCTTGGGTGAGCCCCTCACCTGCCTGCCCCGAGTTTCCCACCCGTACAATTAGAAGAGTAGTTTCTCCCTTTCTGGGCTGTTATGAGCCATGAAGGAGGCCAGTGTGAATTCCCCTGTCCAGGAGAGGCCCTGTTTTTATTTGCCTGGGTCTCTTTAAATGCCCAGCCCTGGGGAAGGAGCCAGCATTTTACCTCTCCTGTTTGTTACTTTGAGATAATGGATCACTCGATCACTCATCAGAGTCTTCACAATAACCTTGCAAGATAGGTGTGGCCAGTCCATGTTCCAGATGGACAGACTAAGGCTTGGAGCCGAGAGCTGGTTTGCTCAGTCTCAGGAGTGGGGAGGCTGAGGCCAGACCCCGGTCTTCCCCTGGTTGGAAGAGCCAGGGCCAGCGCCTGATGCTGTTGGCTCTCTGGGTTGGGGCTCAGGAATGGTACTTGTCAGCCTCCTCCAGGAGCCTGGGCCTGACCAAGAGGACTCCTGTTGGGGACTGACTGGGCTCCCGGCTCATCCAGGCTTCGCGCCCTGTCCTCTGCCTTGCTCCAGGGCTGGGTCTAGGGACAGACAGCCCAGAGCCTGACTCAGCGAGTGCCTGACACCCAGGCCCTGCCCCTCGTGGTGGGCAGTGCCAAAGGGGAGATGGTGTGTGGGACCGGAGCCCGAGGGCACAACAAGTGCGTGTCTGTGCCTCCTGGTCACATTAGCCATTCAGCTGGACTTTCCTTTCACAGGGACTAGCCACAGTCATAAGGTACCTGGAGGCGGAAGATAGGGGTACAGAGAATGGGAAGGGCTGGCCTGGAATGGGGTTGGGAGGGAGGTCAGGGCGGATAACTGAAACTGGACCCAGTCTCCCTTGAAGTTATGAGGCCCCGTGTCTTATGTCTGTGGAGCTTTGCAGCTCACACAGGCTTCCTTGCCCTCTAGGTTGCTGTGAAATGCCCCCTTCTCCAGGAAGCCTTCAGGGATTTTCCCAGGGTAACTTGCTATCTACCCTCCTGGGGTCCTGTGGCACACCTCGGTTATAGTTAACAGGCTGGGATGTTACTTGGGGGCAGGGCTGGGCCTTGGCTTCCCCCCGCCAAGTCTCTCAGAGTATCTGTTGGGTCTCAGCTAAGTCTCTGTCCTGCCTTGCGTTTCTCAAGAGTGAGTCCAAGGCACAGGACTGGTGCTTGGCGATGGTGAGGGCAGGAGCAGAGTGAGAAGCTGTCCTTTTGCTCCATCCTGGCCTCTGTGCGCCTGTTCTGATTGGGAACAGTGGGCCTGAGGGATGGGACACTGAACACCCAGGCCCAAACGTAAGAGCCGTGCAATGCTCCCTCCTGCTGCCAGTGGGACCTGGGTGAGCTCCCTCCTCGGATGCCACCCTGTGATCAATGGCAGAGAGCCCGGCACGTGTGAGGCCCGTGCGTGTTTATGTCCACCTGCGCTTTGTCTCCCAGTGGCGTGTCCGCATTGAGAAACCAGCGAGAGGCCCCTTGGTTCTCTTTCGCGCATGAGGCTGATACGAGAGGCGGCGTGAGAGGCACTGGGCACCCGACCAGGCAGGCCCCTCAGGTCTACGGGGGACGGGGGGGAACTGGTGTCCCTTGGGCTGGACAGGAGCTGGTGGCTGTGGGAGAGGCCAGGGGCTTGGACTCCATCCCTCACCTCTGTGGGTTTAGTTTTGGCTGCCCTTCACGATCTGTGGGATCCTAGCTCCACAACCAGGGACTGAACCCAGGCCCTCAGCAGTGAAGGCGCAGAGTCCCAACCTCTGGAATTGACCAGGGAACTCCCACCTCTGTGGTTTAAACCTTGATTCTCTTGTTAATCTCTTGGTGCCAGAAAGGAATTGGGTTGAGTCCCAACCCTCATACCACCCCCTTTTGCTCACTCTGTTAGGCTGGACCCATCTTTGGGGGTGTTCTTAGAGGCCCACCTCCCAGTCAGATCCCTGGACCAGGAGTCAGGAGACCTGGGGTCAAGAGGCCCCTTCCTCAGCCCTCTGTAGCTCAGGGCCCTGCCCTTACGTGGTCAGGGGCTGGCTCAGCTCACCTGGACCCACACTGGGCCTGGGACCCTGCCCTGCCCAGCACACCATCCGACCTGCAGCCACGTCCTTCCTGCTCTCATCTGATCCGGCGCACAGGGGCTGCCTTCACTGAACCACTCACAGAAATCACTCTCAGCCTTATCGGTCTGCTCTGGTCCAGAAACACCAGTGTAGGGATCCCTCCCCCACCCCCACTTTCTCCTCTAGGATTGCCTCCTCCTCCTCCTTTCCCGGGAAGGCCTCCCTAACCCCCAGGCCCATAGGGGAAGGCCCCATTCCTGCTCAGGCTGGAACATGGTCACTGGTTTACTTTTCTCTCCTCCCACCTGATGGTGAGCTCCTTGAACAATACAACCTTATACATTTCTGGATCCTTGGGCCTGGTACACAGTAGGTGCTCAGTAAATGCTTTTGCTTGTTGGTCAGGTTGTGGGAGCAGGAAGAACCTTAAAAGTCATTTCTGAGAAGAGGAGCCCTGAGGTGTGGGGTGAGGCTGTGCTTTGGAGAGGAGAGGGCACCGGCTTTGGATTCTATCGGCCTGGGGACCGTTCTGGCTGGGCCATTCACTTCACCTGGCCACGCATCAGGCTCATTGGTGAACTGCGTGTGAAACTGCTTCCCCTGGTGGTACTGAGTTTGAACCAGGATAAGATCAGAGGCATGACATGACCGACTCAACAGGCATGAGTTTGAGCAATCTCCGGGAGATGGTGAAGGACAGGGAAGCCTGGCGTGTTGCAGACCATGGGGTGGCAAAGAGTCGGACACAACTTAGCGACTGAACAGCAAAGGTCAGAAGGGTGTTTTGCAAAGCCCCTGAGTATGTGGCTTTTCCCAGCGCTGTTCTGGGGGTCCCAGGGTCGGGGTGGGCAGGAGGTGCTCCCAGGGCCTGTGCTCAGGAGGACTGTTTTTCTTGGATTGCTGGGCACTCCCTGAGGACAGGCCAGTGTCTTGTCCATATGCCCATATGCTTCAATCAGAGCCAGTGAGCTTGCTTTCCTTAGAGACCCTCCAGAAGCTAGACGCTGTCCCCATCAGCCTTTCCCGGGCTCCTCTGCTAATGATCACACTGTGGAGAGCGGGTCCCCTGCATGTGCTAGGCAAGGGTCCATGTTGCCTGCAGCAGAGGCCTGTCCCCTCCAGGCCGGACAGGCCCACAGTGGAGCCTAACTTCTTTCACCCGAGTCCCCTCCGCCGCCCACGTTTTTATATTTTGAGCAAATGAAAGATTTTACTCCTTTTTGTGTGTGTGCTTTTTTTTTTTGGCTGGGATTAGCTAGTCCCTGGCTGCCCATTTCCTCAAAGCTCTGCTGTGTTGAGAGGACATCAGAGGACTTGTACTGTGTGACTTCTCAGGAGCCCTGAGACTCCTGCAGATCCAGGGACAGGGGCCTCTGGGACAAAACTGGAAGGAGAGAGAGGGTAAGCGGGGCGACCCCCGCCGCAGGCGTGAGCCACCTCCAGCCCTGCACTGGCTCCGGTTAAACTGTCAGCCAGGCCTTGGGGCCACTGCTTCCCACCCAGGGTCCCCAGGCCCCAGGAAGGGCTTCCCACCTGGGCTCTGCCTCCTGCTGGTCTCCGGTCCCCCTGCCCAGCCCCCTGATCCCCGAACACCAGCTGGCGGTGCAGGGGGCGCATGCGTGTGGCGGGAGTGAGCCAGCAGTGGAGAATTAATATTCCTGGAACATCGCCCCGGCCGCCTGCACACGCCGAGGAGAATATTACGGCGATTAGCGGTGGGAATTCGGCCTGCACGCAATATCTGGATGGAGAATTCGGTGTGATTAATCTGGCGCTAAGTAGCAGCCTCCGGGGTCCGTGGGGCTCTGGCATGTTTGGAATGGGAAAAAAAGCTTGAGAGCGCAGAGATTCTTCGGGGGGCTCTTTGGGGGTCTGCCAGGGCGGCAGCTGTGCCCGGGGCAGGCTGCAGGCCCCTGATGGCCCCCGGGCGGGCCAATCACCCCTCATTTGTGACCATCAGCAGACTGCCAGCAGATAAAAGTGTGCTCAGTTCGCAGTCTCAGCCCACCCCAGATCCTTTCTCTTCTTTTGCCTCCTACATTAAGCGTCACGGACCCGTGTTCGAGTTGTGACTTCAGTGCACTCAATGCTACTTCTCTGAGCCTCACTTTCTTCATCTGCAAAATGGGAATGTGTGATTCCTGTCCTGCCATCTCAGGGATGGATAATGATGAGTATTCCCGCTTTATGGAAGAGGAAACTGAGTCTGTGAGATTGGCACAGCCAAGAGATGGAAATTATGCAGATATTGGGGATTACTAGTAATGCATGCATGCATGTGTTTCCCAGGTCGCGTTAGTGGTAAAGAACCCGCCTGTCAATGCAGGAGACGTAAGAGACATGGGTTTGATCCTTGGGTTGGGAAGATCCCCTGCAGAAGGAAATGGCAACCCACTCCAGTATTCTTACCTGGAGAATCCCATGGATAGATGAGCTTGATGGGCTACAGTCCATAGGGTCACAAAGAGTCAGACATGGCAGCAGCTCAATTAAGTCAGCAACTTAATTCTATTAATAACCTGAGTTCAGTAGCCACTCAGTTCCTCTCACTTGGTCAAATGGCACAGGAGGTTCAGAACCTCTCAGTGTGCTGAGGGAAGGCAGTGGCAGGGAGAGAGTACTTCTCTTATAGATTTGAATCTGTAGTCTCATCTGTAGAATGGGCATAAAACACCTCACTTCCCTGAATTGGATCTCTGTTTTAAGATCCCTTGTTCTGGCACTGTTTACAAGCTGACTCAGGGTCCTAGTGGAAGTGGGATGAAGATGTTGGAGGTGATGTGGGTTGGGGAAAAATCTGCCTGGCCCTTCTTCCTGTCCTTGGCCCCAGTCTTGCAGCCTCATCAGATGAAAGCACCAAACGCCAGGGCTGGCAGGGAGCTTTCTGCTCTTGTGTCTCAGTGTCTTCACTTTAAGGAAAAAGAAACTGGAGGATCAGAGAAGCCACAAGGCCTGCCCAAGGCTGCACTCAAGTGGCAATGTTGAGGGGGGAACCACAGTCTTTGGAGAGCCAGGCCTGTGTTGACTTTGGGAAAGTCTTCCTTTTTCTGAGTCTGTTGCCTCCTCTGGGCAGTGGGACAGTCGTGCCAGCCTTTCGGGGCAGAACAGTGTCGTGGGCCTGGAACCACGCAGGCGTTCTGCTATAAGCAGGAGAAGGTCTGGGTCTTCTGGGAGCCCCGAAAGAGTACTCAGCTATGGATAGACTGTCCAGGGCCTGCGACTGACCTGCTTCCTCCCTGCCAAGGGTTCTGGACTTGTTGAAAGCTCTTGTGGTGGCAAAACATGACCGTTGCACTTTTTGGCTCTGTTGCCTCAAGCCGTGGGTACTATTTCTAAATCTGATTTGAGGAAGTTTTTTTCTTTTGCCAGTGAAGCCTTGGTCCTCCATGCAACTCATCATTCTATCCAGAAATGTATACTGGATCAATCGTCTTCACTTGCCCTTTCCTAAGCAAGTGACAGAATGGCTTTTGAAGGGGGCTTGGTTTGTGGTTTCCCAGCAGTACAGCGGTCTGTGGTCTTGAGCGGCTACATTTGAGACCAGGCTTTACAGGTAGACGGTTTTTAGCGAGCTGAAATGGCTGGGCGCAGTAGAAGGCAGCAGGGGTCACAGAGGGGCAGGCAGGGCTCTGTGGGGTTGGCTTTCATTCACTGCTGATTCCTGAGTGCCTGGAACAGTAGGCGCTAAAATAAATGCTGCTTGAATGAATGCATGTATGCTTGACTGGATGGAAGGATGCATGCATGCGTGATGGGATGGACGCATGCTGAGAAGAGTTGAGTGTACTGGTTAAGCACCCAGACTCTGGGTCCTTTGTAGCCTGGGGTTGAATCCTGACTCTGCTCTTTATTAGCAGTGTGACTTCAGTTGAGTTCCCTGGGCCTCAGTTTGCTCATCTGAAAAATGGGAGTAATGCTAGTCCCTCACCCTAGGGTAGTTGTGAGGCTCAAATGACTTCATCTTCCTAAGAAGCTAAGACACAGGTGCATACAATAACCACTACACAAGTACCGTGAACTTGTCATTGCTGTAGTCGGTAAAAGAATTCTGACCTAGCCACTAGGAGACTAAGCGTAGGTCTCAGCTCTGCCGCTAACCTGCTGTGTGACCTTGATCAAGTCCTCTCCTCTCTCTATGCCTCAGTTTCTACATCTGAAGAATGATTGGGGCAGATGATTCCAGCACGTCCTCCTGTCCCCAGCTCAGTTATTCTGCTGTTTGTGGTGTTGGCCTGTATCCATGACAACATTCCCAGCACAGAGGCTCCGTGCACATGGAGCCCTCCAGCTCAGCCACTGTGCTACCAAACCCCAAGTTCCCAAACAGAGGCACTGGAAACATCTCCCCTACCCTCTGAGATGCTGCTTTGAAATCCTTTGCTTTTGCGGGGGTGGGTGCCCCAACTCTTCTGTCCATACATTCACTCCCACCTCTCTGCTTTCCCTGCACCTTCCTGACCTAGGTCACACACCTCCTCCAGGAAGCCTTCCCTGATTCCTCCCCCAGTTGCCCTCCCTGCTAAGCCTCTTCTCTGCATCTGTTGCTCCTGACTTGTGATCCCACCTCACTCATGTTTGTGAAAAGTTACTGAGTAACTGTCCATGTGTGTCTCTAGTTTGAGGAAACGGAAGGGAACCTGTATTTATTCTGTATTTACTAAGCGCCCACTCTGTGCTCAGCTCATTCATCCTCCTTGTCTGCAGTTACCCACTCAGAAACTCGGCCAAGGAGTGTTAGTTACATTCCTTCAAGAGTGGGAAGGTGAGGCTCACTGAGGTTGTGTTGTTGTTGTGGTTTAGTCGCTAAGTCATGTCCGACTCTTTGCAACCCCATGGACTGCAGCACGCTAGGCTCCTCTGTCCTTCACTATCTCCCAGAGTTTGCTTAAATTCATGTCCATTGAGTCAGTGATGCTATCTAACCTTCTCATCCTCTGTCGCCCCCTTTCCCTTCTGCCCTCAATCTTTCCCAGCAACAGGGTCTTTTCCAATGAGGTGGTTCTTCGTTATCAGGTGGCCAAAGTATTAGAACTTTAGAATCAGTCCTTCCAATGAATATTCAGGGTTGATTTCCTTTAGGATTGACTGGTTTGATCTCCTTTCAGTCCAGGGGATTCTCAAGAGTCTTCTCCAGCACCACAACTCAAAAGCATCAATTCTTTGGTGCTCAGCCTCGTTTATGGTCCAACCCTCACATCTGTCCATGACTACTGGAAAAACCATAGCTTTGACTAGATGGACTATTGTCAGCAAAGTGATGTCTTTGCTTTTTAATACACTCTCTAGGTTTGTCATAGCTTTCCTTCCAAGGAGCAAACATCCTTTTAGTTTCATGGCTGCAGTCACTGTCCGCAGTGATTTTGGAGCCCAGGATAATGGTCTCTGTCACTGCTTCTGCTTTTTCCCATTATTATTACTGGGAGGTTGTGTTGGAGCCTGGTAATAACGATGGTAGCCGACATGGATCTGGCTTCTGCTATGAGTTTGCACTGGGCTAATAAGCATTTTGCATCCCTTCTCTCATGTCATCTCAACAACCTTATAAGGTAGGATCTAGTCTTATACCCATTTTAAGGTGGAACATATGAGACTCCGAGAAGTTAAGTAACTTGCCCGTGATCACACAGGAAGGAAGTGGTAGAACCAAGATTTAAAACCAGGCACTGCCGAACTGAATTCAAATGAAAAGCCATTGTGTCAACCAACCTTGCCTGGTATCCTCAGTGCATATTTCTTGAGTGCCCACTGTGTGCAGGCACCACGCCAGGGGTCAGAGAACCAACCAGTGCCATCTCCTTGGCTGGTGTAGCAGCCTGGCTGGCGAGGCAGGCAGCTGAACAGGGAGGAACGGTTTTGCTGGGTCTGTTGAGGGTCTGCACTGCACTGAGACCCTCCCATCAGCACTGCTGTTCTTGGCCCCCCTTCACAAAGGAGGAAACAGACTGAGAGGAGTCAAGTGCTTGTCTAGGGTCACGCAGTGAGGGAGCTGGGGAGCCGGGATTTGAACCCTGGCCCTCTGCCTTGGAGCCCCACCCCTTTTCATCACTTCCTGCTGCTTCCCAGGACAGAGTAAGAGCTACAACGGGGGATAAACATAGAAAGTCGCATCTCACTTGGACTTGGGATTCAGGAAATGCTTCTAGCAGAAGTGATGTCTCAGTGGAGACCCTCCTGTGGCCAGGGAATGGGGGAGGGTGGGGTGAGGTGTTCCAAGCAGCGGAACCACAGGTGCCAAGGCCTGGAGGTGAGAGGGAACGTGGTTTGTTTAGGGGACTGAATGGAGTTGTTTCTCCTGGGTCTGCTCACTGAGGTTTGCACTTGTGTGCACATTTTCTATGAATAGGGCCAATTCACTGCGTGCCTGGTATAGATTCTGCACCGTGTCAGGCCCTGGTGGGGGAAAGTCAGAGCAAAAGTTGCTCAGTTGTGTCCGACTCTTTGCCATCTCATGGACTGTACAGTCCATGGAATTCTCCAGGCCAGAATACTGGAGTGGGTAGCCTTGCCCTTCTCCAGGGGATCTTCCCAACCCAGGGATCAAACCCAGGTCTCCCGCATTGCAGGCGGATTCTTTACCAGCCGAGCCACCAGGTGGGGAAAGGACCAGTGCGAAGCATGGCTGGAGTCCCGAGAACAGAGGTGGAGCCATTCACTCTGGGCTTCAGGGAAAGCCTGGGAGAAAGGGAATGACTTTCCAGACAGTGAGAGCAGCCCGGCCTCCTGGCCTCTACCCCTGACATCTGGGACACGGGAGGGATGAAGTGAGATAACTGGAGCCTGGCGCTTCGTAGGTCCTCAGCCAATGCCAGGCTCCAGAGCTCGGACAAAGCTGTGAGCTGAGTCAGGGCAGCCAGTGGTCAGCTGCCCAGACGCCCCGTGGTGCCAGGAGGATGATGCTGCCTTTGGGGGGGCCGCGGGGCTGGGGTCTTGAGCTGAAGGGAGCACAGCAGAGCAGATTGTGCGGCCACTCATCTGAGGGCAGACGCTCGAGCACGCAGTTTTCTTAAAGGAAGTGGGCATCTGGATGGTCTGCACAGCCGTGGAGGCAGCGGCTCGGGCAGAGGGCATTGCAGGGCCAAGAATCTGGCCATGGTCTGGCGCCTAGGCACTAAATGCTTGGGTCTTTGTTTTGTCCCGCCGTGCCTTGGGCCTCAGTTTCCCTGTCTTGACATGGGGCTTTCGTGTCTCTTAGGCACGGCCACGGAGTAAGAGGGGGTGTGAACACCTGCTGCAGGGACCGCACGTGGCAGTGGGTGCTCAGCCCACTGAACTGGTGCTGCACACCAAGGGCAGGCCGCCTGCTGCTGCTGCTGCCTCTGGAGATGCGATCTGGGGCACTCTGCCTGCCCCTGGGAAGCCCATTGTTCCTGGGTGGGGTGGAGGGGACAGGCAGCCTAGGCTGAGTGATCAAACCCAATGCCTCGCTCCAGCAGCTGGGGAAAGGCTTCCAGAGGCCCCAGGGCTGCCTGGCTGGCCCCCCTCAAGCTCTGGGCCCCCGTACTGGCTGTGAACCGGCCCTTTCTCACCCTCTGTGCCCCCGACCTCAAATCCCAGCTCATTTTCCTGCTGCGCTGCCTTGGGGAGACCCTCCCCTCCTGTAGCCACACCAGGCCTTTGCCATCACCGGCTAAGAGGCTGAGTGCGAGTTCCTGTGCATGCACATAGTAGGTGCTCATGACCTTTACCTGCTCATGACACGCTGGCCTTTACCTGCTGGGCACCAAGAACGGTGGGGTGAGCTGTGCTTCTCGCCTTGGAGGGCGTTCGCCCCTTTTAAGCCATTCCCTCAAGGGCCAATTATAAATAGACACATAATCTCCCCTATCTATAGAGATAAAACATAATTCTTCAGAGATGAGCTGCCCGCCCCTCCCCAGCGCACCCCCCCCCCCAACGCTGGCACGCGCTCTCCGCATTTGAGGGCGATGGAGAGGGATCGGTGCTCCCCTCCCTCCTCCATCCATCCCTCCTCCCCGCTGCTCCTCCATCTCCACCCTGCAGAGGTGAGATCGGGCAGGGGCCCGTGATGTCAGAGGCTCAGCTGATGTCACCGCCCCGGCCCTGTGACTTCACTTGCCGGCTAGGGCAGGAGGCGCCGCGAGGAGGCTGAGACGAGAGAAACTGCCCCCTTTCCTTCTCCTGCTCCTTGTTTCCCTTCCCTCCACCACCCCCCCCTCCCCGCCCCCTTCGTCCCCAGCCTCGCGCCGGAGTTGTTTTCCTCCCAGCCTGTCGCCGGCCGAGGGGCTGTTGGAGGGGTCTGGAGCAAGTGGCCGGAAGGATGCTGCTGCAAAGGTAAAGGCGGCGTGTGTGCTGTGCCTCTCCCTCCGGTCACGAAAGTTTGCTCTGGCGTGTGAGGCGTGCCCGCTGGGCGCTCCGCCGCGCCCGCGCTGCCTGGCCCAGGCTCCCGGGGGGGGGGGGGGGGGGGCAGGCGGGGGCGGGGCGGGCCAGGGCAGGGCGGGCAGGGGCCTCCCGGGCGGCCTTCACTGCCTTGTCCCCCATCAAAGGCCGCAGCTGCTCGAGTGGCGGCTGCAGCTTTGAAACTGCCATAAAGAGCGATAGCGGGAGGGGAGCGCGGGGGATGTTCAGAGCAGGGCCCGGAGGGTGGCCGGGAGAGGAGGGGCGAGAGAGGCGGGTGGGGGGCGCTGCTCTGGGAGCCCGGGGCGGCAGAGGCAGGGCAGGGGCGTGAAGGCCAGAGCTCCGGGGCAGAGTCCCAGGGGCCGAGTCACTCTCACTGCCCACCCCCTCCGGTCCCCTCCAGTCGGGCCAGCATCCTGGGGCCGGGACCCCAGCCTTGAGGGGGCAGAGGTGGCAGGGGGTGGGGGCTGGCTGCTCCCCCCCATTCCCCCCCCACCGTTATTTCCAAGGCTTATTCTTCCCCTCCAGCAGGCCATTTGTCAGCGGTGATTCGGGACAAAGGAGGGGGCAGTGGGTGGTCCGCTCCAAGTTGGGCGAGGGGCACTGAGTGCCGGGCCGGAGAGAAACGCCGACAATTAAGAGGCCGATCGAGGGCTCTGCTCATTGAGGCTGTCGAGGGAGCCGTCATTTTGTGTTAGCGTGTGCGTGTGTGTGTCTGAGGTGGGAGGAGGAAGAGAGGGGGAATGACAGGAGAAGGATTATGACATTGTGTTGTCTCTGTTTGTGGTAAATGCAAATTTGGCTCCAACAGCTTCCCCGGGAGAAGCGGCAGTGAGTAACCCAGGCCAAGGCCTTGGCCCAAACCCGCCCAGGGAGCCCCGTGTGGGGCGGTTTGGCCTTTTTTTTTCCTCCTTTTTTTTTCCTGTCTGGCGTGTGCATCTTCCATTTATTTTTACAGTGAAGTGCTGGAGACAGACAGGCCAGCATGGCGGGGAGGAGCTGATTCCCCCTCCTCCCTGGCCCACCAGCCCCCTCCTCACTCCGCGGGAGGCCCCTGGCGGGGGTTTTCCTGACCCCCAGCCATCGCCCTTCTTGGCTGTCTCCCCAGCCCAGGGTCACCATCCTGTCATGCGCTTGACTGGGGCGGCCTGAGGTCTCAGAAGGCTACGTCCACCCAAGCTGCTTCCCCAGGGTAACCAGAGACAGATAGCCCGGGGCTGGGGCTCAGATGGGGTTTCTAGAGGCCAGAGATGAGCCTGCCCCTGCTGCAGGAGGCAGGCCATGGATTCTGTGGCTAGGCAGGTGATGGCAGAGTGTCCTGGGACCCCCAGTCTTCTCTGGCAGAGCCATGAGGCCAGAGTGCGTGAGCCTGACCCCGGCTGAGGGCAGCCATAGCCCTTTAGCTGTGGTTGCCAACAGGGCTCAGGCAGAGGCAGAAGCAAGCACACAGCAGGTCAGAGGACACAGAGAGGGCTGGGCCATAGAGCGAAGGCCCCAGTAGGGATGGGAGGACCCCAGCTGAGCAGTCGAGGTGGGAGCCCGCATCACATGGAGGGTCGAGGGCAAGGCTGTGACCCTCTGGGTCTGGCCTGTCGCACACTAGGCCTCAGGCTGTGGCTCTCATTCTGGGTCTTCCGTCCTCAGGAGCTGCTTCCTCACTGCCTCTCTCACCTGGTCAAGTCCTTCTGGACTCAGTTAGCCTCCTCCAGGAAGTCTTCCCTGCCTTCAGTGTGAATGACCGGGGGCCTGCTCATCCTCGCCTCCACACACACACACACACACACACACACACACACACATACACACATACACACAGTGCTGTGAGAAGCACTGTCACTCTCAGGTCCTGGGCGACAGGAATTTTAAGACATCCTCAGTGTTCCCAGCACCTGCCCACAGCTGAGCACAGAGGAGGTTTGTGCCCGGAAACCAGGGGCAGGGGGTGGGGTGGGTACAGATCCAGACTCGCCTATACCCCAGGAAGGCGGGCCACGAAGATGGAACACTTGCCCTGCCTCGCACCCCGGAAGTGGTCATGGGTTCACTTCCTTTGGACACACCCGCCAGAAGGGGATTTTTTTCCCCATGGAGCCTGACCTGTGGAGACAAGCCACACCTACGCCTGTGGCTGGGACATCTGCCCCGAGCTGGAGAGCCTCCTGTGGCTAATGTCCCCTTTGAAAATAGGTGATGGGCTTGCTTATCTCCCCCAGAGTTGTCTTCAGGTCCTAGGCCCACAGGCAACCTGCGTGGGGGAGCCAGGAGCTGTGTGTGAGGGGCAGCTGCCCACCTGGGCTTCCCTTGCGGGGCTCTGGTGCCCCATGGAGCCTCCTTTGCCAGATGGAAAAGGAAGGAATGGTTGATAGACTCTGCTCAAGGCTGAGGTGCTGGGTCCGTTCCAGGCCTGGGCTCCAGAGCCTTCTGCCAGAGGTGCTGGGAGCACCAGGTGAGGTTCCAACTGGCCAGTCAGCTCATTTCACCCAGTCCAGGCTCACAGAGCCTTCCCCCTTGGAGCTGTGTGCCCACCCCACCAGCTTACATAGAGGGGAGATGCACAGCAAGCCCCTCTCCTTTGTATGCCCGCAGTTTGATGGACCCCAGGAGCTTTGCAGGCAGACCTGAGTTGCGGTTCTCCCTGGCCATTCTCTAGCTATATGATCTTAGGCGAGTTACTTAATCTCTCAGAGATGCAGTGACTTACTAGTAGTAAGCTCTTCCTGCAGGCTTGTTATGGGGTTAAGGAGACTACAGGTGCCGTGTCTGTATGCAGCAGGTGCTCAGTGAATGGCAGCCATCGCTGTGAGGGAGCTGGCTGGGCCAGCAACCTAGAGGCACAACAAAAAGTTCCCCTTGTGAATTCTGACAAGTCACTCAAGAGGGGCTTCAGAGAGGAGGTGTCATTTGAAGGTCTTGGAGAATGAGTAGGAGTTTGCCAGGCTAAGGCAGAGGAAGGTGTATCACCGGAAGGAAGAGCAACAGCAGAGCTGTAGGTGTGAAAGGCCAGTCACCTCAAGTGGCTGAAGCCCAGGAAGGGGAAGGGGAAGGGACATCGGGAGCCATTTCTGGAGGAGGGAGAGACTGACTTGATGAGAGTGGGCAGGCTGCCCACGAAGCTGGCTCATTCTAGCTCCTTCCAAATCAGCCTCGCAGGGTGGCCTTGTACTGTTGGGATTCCCGGACTGCCTGGGAGTTTAAGGACCAGCCTGGGTCTCCTTCTAATTTGCAGTCTCAGGACATCTCTGGCGCCCAGAGCCAGCCCAGTCCCCTCTCTGAGCCAGGGCCAACATTGTTGGAGAATCAGGGTAGCCGCCTGGTCCCCAGCTTGAGCGAGGGCTCCTGAAGCAGCTTCTCTAGCCTGGGCCCCTGACGTGACTGGAAGTTCCTGCAAGAGGCTAGGGCCACTACTCTCTCCAGTTCACAAAAGGAGCCAGGCTGCCTGCTTCAACCCTGTCTCTGCCATTTACCAGCTGGGCTGCCTCAGGCAAATCACCTGCCCTCTCTGAGCCTCGATTTCCTGGCCACAGGGCTAGGGTGAAGATTAGGGGAGATAACTCTCACAGAGGAGGGAGCCCAGAGCCCGGCTCCCCAAGAGCCACCCAAGAACTGTTAGCTCAAAGAAAAGTCAGCCCAAGAGAGTGTAGCATCTCGTGTCTGTGGGCCAGTCACTCAATCCTTCTGAACCTTGGTTTTCCTAGCTGTAAAGTGGGGAAGATAATCACGCCTGGTAATAATAGCTAATATTTATGAGCATTTGGGCTTCCCAGGTGGTGCTAGTGGTAAGGAACCCACCTGTCAGTGCAGGAGATGTGAGAGATGCGGGTTCGATCCCTGGGTGGGGAAGATCCCCTGGAGAAGGGCATGGCAACCCACTCCAGTATTCTTGCCTGGAGAATTCCATGGACAGAGGAGCCTGGTGGGCTACAGTCCAGGGGATCGCAGAGAGTCGGACACAACTGAAGCGACTTAGTGCGCGCGCACACACACATGAGCTCTTACTGTGAGTCAGGCAGGCTCTGTTCTTATTGCATAACTATGTAGTATCTTCTTGAATACAGTAACTGACTAACATGTGAGGGTGGGGGTGGGGTGGGCAGGGGATCCCAGAAGCCAGAAGCACACAGGGAAGAGCCCCAGAGACTTGCTGTTTTCCGGGCAAGGCTAAGCTGGCACCCTTGGTATTGTGAGCCAGACCAGAGGGTTTGGAAGGCTGGGGTGTGAGGCACGAGGAACACAAGGGCCCACCCACCACTGTGAATGGGCCATCTGGGACTGGACACCCCTTTATACAGGGCAGAGCCTCGGACACACCTGGGGCCCCAAGTCAGTTGTGGCCCCACCCTAGGTCTCGGTCTTCCTGTCTGTCTGATGGGGGCTTGGGCTCGCTCACCTCTCAGCTGCTGTAAGGGCCACCCATTTCTCTGGTCTCCGGTTTTCTTGGCTGGCTTCCATGAAGGTTGTGACTTGGGGGGGTGTCCTCTGTCCATTGATTTTTTGAGAAAGGATGCTTTCCTCCCTTCCGTTCTGCAGTCAGCCCACAGTTGAACAACGTGGGCATCCAGCCTTCCCACTGCTCCTCCCGCCCCACCAGCATCCCTCACCTGGGCTGGAGGAGGGGGCTGATTAGGTCCAGGGAGATAGGGGCGCCCAGGAGGGCACGGGGCTGCCCCCACACCACTCGATGTACACCCCTCGTTTGGGGACGGTCCTGGGAGTGGGTGGGCACGGGACTTGGGAGCCACATCCAGCCACACCCAGCAGCGTGACGCTGAGCTGCCTGGAAGACCCAAATGGTCCACCTGCCCTCCCTCCTCTCGAACTTCGGGGTCGGGCAGACTGCTCACTCCTTGTCCCACTGTGCTGTGCGGGTGACCAATGCTGCCTGAACGTGAGCCTGCCTGCTCACAGGACGAGTTATTCCACCTCAAAGGGCACCTGAAATCAGAATAAGGGAAGCAGCGCTTAGGTGCGAGGTCGCAGAGTAAGCACTTGCGTGGATGCAGCCCTCTGTGGTGGGCGATGTTAATGTCCCCATTCCTCAGATGGAAAAGCTGAAGCTCCAGAGCTTAGGGAGCTTCTCAAGGCAGCGTCGCTCTCTGCCCTCCCTTTCTTTGGCATACCCCATGCGTGCGTGCTGAGTCTCTGCAGTCATCTCTGACTCTGTGACCCTATGGACTGTAGCCTGCCAGGCTCCTCTGTCCATAAGATTCTCCAGGCAAGAACACTGGAGTGGGTTGCCATGCCCTCCTCCAGGGGATCTTCCTGACCCAGGGATCAAGCCCAAATCTCATGTCTCCTGCATTGGCAGGCAGGTTCTTTACCACTTGAATGACCTGGGAAGCCTGTTGTACACCCCAGCTAACTACCATAAAGGAGATGGGGTCGATTCTAATGCTGGGAGCTCACAGGTAGCAGGACAGGTAAAGGGAGCCCAGAGACCATGGGGTAGAGGTGGGAGAAGGAGGCTGGGGAGACGCAAAGCCTGCAATGAGGTAGTTACTATGCCAGCACGCCACTGGGAACAGAATGTTGTGGTTTAGTCGCTCAGTCACGTCCAACTCTTTTGCGACCCCATGGACTCTAACCCAACAGGCTCCTATGTCCTTGGGATTTCCCAGGCAAAAATACTGGAGTGGGTTGCTATTTCCTTCTCCAGGGGGTCTTTCAGACCCAGGGATCGAACCTGTATCTCCTTCATTGGAAGGCAGATTCTTTACCACTGAGCCACCAGAAAGAAAGTGAAGTAGGTCAGTCGTGTCCGACTCTTTGCAACCCCATGGACTGTAGCCTACCATGCTCCTCTGTCCATGGGATTCTCCAGGTGAGAGTACTAGAGTGGGTTGCCATTTCCTTCTCCAGAGGATCTTCCCGACCCAGGGATCAAACCCGGGTCTCCTGAGTTGCAGGCAGACGCTTTACCCTCTGAGCCACCAGCGAAGTCCTCAAGTCACCAGAGAAACCCCAAATAATGATCATCAAATACAAAAGAAAAAGCGAGAAACAGAAAAGAAAGGGAAAAAAAAGTAATGGCCATCAGGTGTGTGAGGGAGGGGTGCCCCACGTGGTCCCAGTCCTGGAGGATGCATAGTTGTCATTTCCTCTGCCAGGGATGTCTCTGCCCATTTTACTTAGCCAGGGCGTGGGGTTTCTTAAAGGGCTCAAATCCCAGCTCTGCCAGTCGCTGGCTGTGGGACTGCAGGCTAATTAGTTATTGCTCTGAGCCTCACTTTCCGCATCTGTAAGTGGGGATAATTGGGCTTCCCTGGTGGGCTCAGTGGTAAAGAATCCTCCTGCTAATGCTGGAGACATGAGTTCGATCCCTGAGTCAGGAAGATCCTCTGGAGAAGGAAATGGCAACCCACGCCGGTATTCTTGCCTGCAGAATCCCACAGACAGAAGAGCCTGGTGGGCTATGGTCCACGGTTTGTTCACAAAGAGTTGGACACAATTGAGCGACTAAACAGCAACAAAAGTGAAAGAAAGTGTTAGTCACTCAGTCATGTCGACTCTGAGCCACCAGGGAAGCCCTCAACAACAAAAGTGGAGGTAACTGTGGTACTCACCTCTTCGGGCTTGTTGTAAGGAAGACCTGGCGCACAGGAGAGCTGTAGGAATGTTCTCTATTGTTAGCCCTCCAATCCATCTGGCTTGCCCTGGGGAACTCTCAGAGTCTCCCAAGCACCTGCTTTGTGCCAACACCCAGCCCAGGGAGCTGAGGCTCCATCACTCAGGCCCCTCCCGCGCCCTGGGCTAAGCCTCCAGGGCCTGGGGCTGGGGCGTGCAACAGATCTGACGTGCAGGGGGAACAGCCTGCGAGAATTGGTGTGTTGGCTCCCACTGCTGGCGTGACAGACATCCTGATGAGATATGTCACTTTAAAACATTTTTCAAAAGAAGTTTCCAGAACGCTGCCTTAACCTCACGGGGAACATACGTAGCCTGAATGGTTGTCAGGTTTCAGTCTTGGCTTTGAGATGACTTTTCGGAGACCCTCCCCTGCCTGGGCCTCAGTTTCCCCATCTGTAAAACAGGCCAGGAACCGAATGCACCCAACGAGGGTTGACCCTGTGTGAGGCTGCGTGTGTGAAATGTGCTTTGTAAGCTTGAAAGCACCTTACAGCCATTGGACTCTTTCGGTTCTGCTTCTGGTCACTCAGGACACGGTCACGGGCAGACGCCTGCGTGGTGTCATTGCTGGGTGCTGGCCCTGGACGTGGGCTTCAGTGAGATGCCGACTACTTGCAAGGGCTCCCTGAGGAGTGACCTCACTGAAACCCTTGAATACTGTGATTTCCAGAGAATGTGGAAGGCCCCTTCCAGGGGAAAAGCTGGTAAGTGTCGTGTCTGTTAGCTCATTCCACAAACGGATTTGGAGCAGCTCCACACACGGGGGATGATGCTGGAGAACTGGTGGTCAGCTCTACCCTTGAGAGCTCAGTCTGGGAGGAAGGGATTGAAAACTCCACCCCTAAATGACCAGACGGCCAAGAGTCAGGGGTGGCTGGATGCAAAGCATGGGCTTTTCAGAACACACTCAGCCATGGAGCAATTGGCGGGATCGTTTATAAATGAACACTGACTTTTTTCTCTGCTTGGAAACCTTCCGCAGTTCCTCGTTTTGCCTTTGGGATAAAGTCCCCAAGCCTTTCTCGGTTTGCACTGTTTTGCTCCAGCTGCACCTCCAGCTTACTCATTTCATTTGAATTGCACTGGCCTCCTTTTCCTTCCTGGAAATCTGCTCGCTCCCTCCTGCCTGAGGGCTTTTGCCCGTGCTGTGCCCACTGCCTGGAGCTCTCTCCTCCAACCTCATTGCTTGGCAACTTCCTATCCGTCCTGCAGGAATCAGCTCAAATGTCCTGGATCCCCCAAGACCCGGCTCCTATTACATACCCTCGGTGCACCTGCCCGCTTTCTTATCAATGTGTATTGTGCGTGCGTGTGTGCTTGCATGCGTGCTTAGCCGTTCAGTCATGTCCGATTCTTTGCGACCCCATGGACTGCAGCCCAACAGGCTCCTCTGTCCATGGGATTCTCTAGGCAAGAATACTGGAGTGGGTTACCATTTCCTCCTCCAGGGGATCTTCCTGATCTAGGGATCAAACCTGCATCTTCTGTGTCTCCTTCGTGGCTATTACCAAATAATTCGTTATGTGATGGTTTTTGCTCTAATGGTCCCAGGGGACTATACGCTCCATGACAATAGAGACCCTTGGGCTCAAGACTTCATGTATGGTGAGGGCTCAAATACTGTTTGTTGAATGAATTTATGATGAGTATTAAGGTAAGGCTTTGTGGAGGTGGTAGTATTTGCGTGAGACTTGAAAGAGGGTTATGAGTTCAGTCTGTAGGGAAGAGGGAAGGGCTTCCTGCTTTGGATAGGCAGACAGGCACATGGTGGGGACACGACTCATTTGGTTTGGCAAAGAAGCAGGATGGGACACGTGAGAAAAGGCTGGAGAGGTGGCAGGGGCCATACAAGGGCTTTGAGCATTTACTTGAATTCTGAAATTTCCTTGGGACCCACTGACAACCTTTGAGCCCGAGGTGGGGGCAGGGGGAGTAGGGTCAATGCTGGCTTCTGGAAACTGTAATGAGTTTCCGGCAGGGAGGGGTGGGCCGGGAAGAGAGGCTGCCATCCAGAAGACCAGCTGGGAGTTGGAGAATCCACTGACTTGGCTGCTTTCTATTTCCCCGGCATCACACATGTGCCTTGGAGTTATCCTGTGAGCTCCTGGGGAGACGCAGACAGTGATGTGGAACCTCACAGGGCAGGACTGCTTCCAGAAAGCTCTCACCTCAAGGCAGCCACGCCTGAGTCCCTGGAGGGAGGGAGGTGGAATGGAGCGGATGCTGACGTCCACGCTTCCCACACTTGTGTCCTCGTGCTTTCCCTGTGGCCCGGGAGTTGTGACACTGTGTGGTCGAAGAGCAACAGCAGCATCTCCATCAAAGCCCAGCACACCAGGGCCACCTCCGCGCCCCTCCACGGCGGGGTGTGGCTGACGAGGTCCGAAGAACCGGGATTCTCGAGAATGACCCGGAGCTGCAACTTGGCAGCTGTGTGCCTTTGTGGGGGGGCATTTTTGTTAGCAATTCTGGGCTTCAGTGTCTTCAGCTGTGAAGCGGGGGCTACTTGGGTGTCGTGAAGGGTCAAGGGTGAGGACGCATACATGGAGCCCCAAGTGGGGGCAACACTGGAGGCACGGGAAGTCGTGGCTGTTATCATGGCTGCAGATTTTCTCCACGGTTTGAAACCTTCGCAGGAAGCTGGGGTTTCAGGCTTAAAGTGAAGAGCGTGTCAACAGAACAGGACGGAACAAAGTCTTCCCAGCATGCCTCAGCATGCAGCACTGCCTTCCCGTGGAGCCCAACAGGGACGGGGCTAAAAGTCTTGAGCTTTCAAGCAGAAATAATCCCGATGGAAAGGAACCTCCCTATTGTTCGCCTGTGATAAAGCCATGCAGGGGCTCCGCAGCCCGACTCGCCTGGGTTCAGATTTCGTCTCTGCCTCGTGACTCAGTTTCCTTATCTTCGGAATGAGGTAATAATAGTATCCACCTCATGGAGCTTTGGTGAGGATTAAGCAAGTTAACGCAGGTGAAGCGCTTAGAACACGCCTTTGTCACTACTATTGTTAGATCATTTCGTCTTCAGTTTAACACTTTGCCAGGCTGCAAGTGACTCAGAGGGGGCTCCGGGGCCAGAAGGCTGAGTTCAGACTAGCTCTGCGGCTAGCTAGCTGTGTGACCTCGGGCAAGTTTCTTAACCTCTCTGTGTGTCCCATTTCCTGCTCTGCACTGTGAAGATGGCAATCCCTGCCTCATAAGGTTGGGGGTGGGAGGAGGGACCACTTGGCCCTTCTTCCCGCCTGTTCCGATCTGAAGAAATGAGACTCAGGGCCATCAGATAATTTGCTGAAAGACACATGTCAGTAACACCAGGCTAGGCCCCCAGCTCAGCGCCCTGTGCTGGGCCACCACGCCAGGAACTTCCCAGGGAGACTCGAGCCACGGGTGGCAGGAGTGGGGAGCGGGCTGAAGGGTGATCTGAACCGTGATAGGGGCCTCCCGTTGCTTAGCTGCGTCTCCTCCGGTGTTCTGAGTACGCTGATGCCTAGCTCCTGCCGCTTGGTGGGCAGGCCTTGGTCTTCCAGGTGTGGGTCTGAGGGTCCAACGCCTGCAAACTGCCCAGGCTCCAGGGATTTACAGTGTTACTTTGGGGAGAGGCTGGTGCCCACCCTGCTGTGTCCCCTCCCATCTTTCCCTGTCTTCCTGCACACTTTCGGGCCCACGAACTGTCTGTGTCCGTCCATCTTTCCTGTGTTTACCAAGTGCTGGGAAACCTGGTGGTTAAGAGTGCAACCTCTAAAGACCCGGGTTCCAGTCCCAGCTTGGCCTCTTCTGAGCGGTGTGACTTGGGACAAGCCGTCCAGCTCTCTGTGTCTCAGTGGTTCCACCTGTAAAGTGGGGATGGGAACAGTACCAATCTCATCGTGTCACTGCAAACCCACAGTGCCTGTTCCCAGTGAGCCTGGATTCTTCTGGGCTGGAGATCATTTCTAATGGGATCATTGTTATGGTGATGGTGCCTAGCCCTGCCTTGGAATGCTAGAGACCCGAGGGAAGCAGAGGGGTCTGCTTGCTGGTGCTCACGGTCCTGTGGGAGAGAATGGATGTGAGCATAGACAGCCCAGTGCGACCAGCGAGGGCCAAGGAGGGGGCAGCCACCACTTAGGCCCTGGGGGAATGAGGGGGAGGGCAGGACTGAGGGGCAGATCTCTGGGTCAGAGGTCACTGGGAGACCGCATGAAACCAAGTGTCCCAGATACAAGGCCCTGTAGGATCCCACCCCTGCCCACATCTGCACCCCCATCTCTGGTTCCCATGCCCTGCGCTGCACACAGTTCTCCTGGGAACTGCGGTGGCTGTCTGCCCGCAGCTCCATCTTGGGATCCCCCGACAATCTATCTGGAGCCGTCCCTCCACCCCCTGCGCCTCCCTGCCTGCCCATCAGGGCCCACAGCCTCACACAGAGCAGGTGCTCTGTGTGGAAGGAAGGCGTGCCCACAGAGGTTCTGGCCACCCCTGCTGTTTACGCTCTGCGTGGGGAAAGTGCCTGGCTGGGGACAGGCTCTGCAGGATGCCGGTGAAGGGGGGCGGGTTCCCCCACTTCCGGTAAGCGGAGGCTTTTTTTGGTAAGTCGTCTTCTGGAGCCCTTCGAGCAGGAGTTCCAGGAGCCTCCGCCTTCGTCTCCAGTTAGCAGGAGGCCCCTCCCAAGAGGAAGGAGAGCTGGGGCCCACTGAAGGATAAAGGTGCGGGCGGGCGGTACGTGTGCTCGAGAGCGAGCCAGGGAGCCAGAGGAAGGACATCCGCCTCCCGCTGAAGGCGCCGCACCCGGCTCACTTCGCACAAGTCACTGATATGCCGGGCAGGGCCAGTCTCCTCCATCAATCCGTGCTGACAGATGGTAGCGGAATCACTGACCTAGAGGCAGAAGGCTCCATTTGTAATCCCAGAGTGGCTCAGGCGCCTGGAGGAGGGCAGCGGAGTTTGTAATAAAGGGGGTGACGCGGGGTTTCCAAAAGCCATCTCGGAGCTGGAGGAGGAGGGAAAGGATTAATTTTGCTTCTGGAATTGAAACCACTGATTCAATTCAATAAGTATTTTTCGAGGGGACTGGGTTAGACGAGAGAAAAAGGAAAAAAAAAACCCCAACCAATCTACTGTTCTTCAAGTGTGGTAGGAAAAACAGGGTTCTCACAGATGAGACAGCAAGAGAACAATGGAAGACGCTAATGGAATCAAAGCCGCCCCCAGTTAATTGTGCTTCGGCCACTATGGGGTCTTGACCAGTGACTGACTGGCTCTCTGAACCTGTCTGCTTGTCTGTCCACATCATAGAACTGTTGCTATTGCTAATGTGTGCCTGGTACTGGACTGAATTCTTTACGCATCTCTTTAGATTCCCGTAACACCTTATGAGTGAGGTCACATTATCCCCATTTTACCAAGGTTCAGAGAGGTGAAGTGACTAGTCCAAGGCCACACAGCCCAAGCCTGTCTGTTGGTCATAATGCCCACACATGTTCTCTTTCCAGATGATACTGGAAGGAAACGTGATAGGCTGCTAAGGGGAAGATGTCCAGGCTGGCCTGGCCTGAGGACTGGGGAAGTTTCCAGGTCGGAGGTTAGCTAGCCACTGTTCCAGCAGGGTCCAAAGTGTGTGTGGGGGGGGGTGGGCAGGGAGCTGTAGGGTCAGTCTCAGGACAGGAGGCAGGAACAAACAAAAGCCTGGACTTCAGTTACCTGTCTGCATTCCTTCCCTTCTGAATGAGGCTTTGCATGGCTTGTTGCCATCCCTTTCATGTTCTGGTCCCCCAGTCTGAGACCCAAAGGGGCTGAGGAAGAAGGGACAGGGAGGGGAGAAGGATGAGGGCAGGAGACTTAGGAAATGGGCTTCCCTTTTCCTCACGAATTCTCTCAAGAAATTGAGGGCGCTCCCAACACCAAATGGGAGCTCTCACACATCTTTCTGTGTTTGTCCAGAAAGCATGGGTCTGTGTTGAGTTCCCTCTTTCCCTCTGTAGCTCTGACTCAAACAAAAGCCAGCACTGGTCTTTTAAGTCTTGGTGCCAAAGAATTTGAAAATGAAACTCATAGAACAATGGGAACAGCCAGAGGGCAGGGCTTGGCAGCCTGTTAAGCTCTACCCCGGAAGAGACCGGCACCCCACCTGGCATGCAGGAGGTGCTGGGGGACCAAGTGTCCAAGAATAGCTCTGACCCACATTGGAGCCAGCCCCCACTTTGTATGATTGGACAGAAGCCAGGAGAAATCACGGCCTTCCCCAGCCACATCCTCCTGGGGTGCCAGCAGCAACTCAGGCCCTGCTTTGGATCCTTTTGCTGGCAGCAGGTGTTGCCACAGCCAGAATCCTCTTCTGGTGGCCCAGGGCAAGACAAAGCTAATGCCTGTGTCTAGGTGGGTGAGTGGTGAAAGAGCAGAGCCAGGCCCTGGGGAACTGTGGACCTCAAATACACTGAAACTGCACCCCAGGCCACACCTGCTTCCTATCAGCCTCCACCTGCTGCCCACTTCTTACAATTCCAGTTTACTTTCAAGTCAGGTTGCTCCAGGAAAGGAAGCCACAGATACTCCCTTAACATCTAGGGCAGATGGGGGCCTAATTTAGAATTAGCAGTTTTAGTTAACGTTAGGGACATCTAGTCCACTCCTTCCCACTGTACCAACCAGAAACAGGCCTAGAGTGGGGAGAGAATCTGACCAGGTTTCTGGGTGAGCGGGAGAGGGGATCACAAACACTCCAAACACAATCGACCCTCACTGGTGATCAGTGGGTCTCGCAGCAGAAACATCTCCTGTTGTTTTACAACTGAAATTTTCTTAAAAAAAAAAAAAAAGTCAACCATTCCTTTGCTCCATAAAACGTACATGAGATTTGCAAAAAAAAGGCTGGGAACGGCCCGAAGCCTTGGCGCCACAAATCCTCCACCTCATCTCCAAATTAATTTTGGACCCTGGGTCCAGCCAGTCAGGCGTGGCAGCTTTTTTTTTTTTTTTAAGGCTGCCTCAGGCAAAGGCAACTGGCATTTGGTGAGCATCTACTTTACAGGCGAGGTTGGTGGGCCTCCTCATCCTTGCTTTTATTGCGGAGGAAACTGAGTCCCAAGAGGGCCCAAGTCATTCATCCAAGGACACGCGGCGCCAAGGGGTGTTGGGCGGTTAGGGAAGTAGGCCTGCGGGCCGGGAGAGCGCTAGGGCAGGCAGGGGCCGGACCCACTAAGGCAGGGTACAGGGAGAGAGAGCAGCGGGTGGGGCTCCCCACGCAGGGCCAGAGGCGTGATCCTGGTTTTGGCGGCTCCGAGGGAACTCCTGAAATCGCAAGGAGAGATTCCGGGCCACCAACTCCCCAGAAAGTTGGATCGCGGCCACTCCCAGGACGGCCGGGATCTGCGGGCCAAGATGGCACTGGGTGAGCGGCGAGACACGCGCGCCGCACCCCGCAGCTGCCGAGGGGGACCAGCCGCCGCCTCCGCGCGACCCCGGCCGCTGGGCGGGCTGGGGGTGGGGCGCGGGGAGGTCTCCGGCCAGGCGCGCGCAGGCCTCGGCGCGGCCGCACGCGGGTGGGCACGCGCGCGCCCGCCGGCCCCGCCCCCCGGCGCCCCGCCCCCGCCGCGCGCCCCGCCCCCGCCGCGCGCCCCGCCCCCGCCGCGCGCCTCGCTCCCGCCCGCCCGCGCGCGCCGCGGCTCGGAGCCCCGCGATTGGCCGTCCGGCGTCACCTGACGCTCTGTTATTTCCTGTGTGTTGGGAGAATGGAGAGAAAAAACCCCGAGCCGAGCGGCTTTCGGCCCCTGCGAGGCGGCCGCGGCCTCCGCCGGGGGAGCCCGCCCTGAGGCGCGCCCGACCGGGGAGCGAGCGAGCGAGCGCGAGCGCGCGGGCCGGAGCGAGCGTCAAGGGGCCGCGGCCCCCCGGCCCGCCCCGCCGCCGGCCCCAGGCGCCCGAGCTGGAGGCGGCGGAGGCTTCCCCCACCCCCACCCCGCGCAGCGCCGTCCGCCGCCGCTGCTCCTTCCCCTCCCGCCCCCGGCTGAGGCCGAGGGACCGGGCGGGGGGCTCCCGCAGGTAACCGCCGCCCGCGCCTGAGGGGGAGGGGCCGGGGTCAGGGGCTGAGGGGCTTGTCGGGGGGGCCAGGCCGGGTGTCTTGGCCTCCGGGGCTGGGGGCAGACAGAGGTCCTTGCCCGGCCCGACCTGAGAGTGCGCCGAGCCCCCCGGACTCCGAGGCCAGGACTCGGGCTGCTGAGGGGCCGGCCCGACCCGACCCGGGAGTGCAGAGAGGAGTGGCCTGCCTTGGCCTCGGGGCGCTGAGGGGAAAGGGCCCGGCCTGGCATCATCAGGGCGCTGAGGCCGGGTTGGGGGTCTCGGTCTGACCGGGCTTGGGCACCGGTCCTGGCCTGAGGGTGCCGGGAGAACGGTACCTGCTCGTTGCGGCCTCGGGTGCACTGGCGGCGGGTGTGAGCAGGCGGCGCCCAGGGGGTCGGCGGGGTCAGCGCCGCCCGCCCCGGGTTGGGGGGTGCCCCCTGGCAACCCCGGGTATGTCCTGCAGCTCTCTCCGCTTTGCTGGGGGCGAGGCGGGCGAGCAGGCGGAGGGCCGGGCTTGGGGAGGGGCCGGCCGGGCTCCCGCGGGCGGGAGCGGAGCTGGGGAGCCGTCGCGCGCCCCCGCCGCGGGGAGGGCAGAGGGCCCGCTCCTTGCCATGTGAACACCTGAAGCCATGTGGACGCGGCTGCTTCTCGCCTGTTGGGGGCGGAGGGCAGGTACTGGCTGGCCGGGCTCAAGGTAACGGGCCCCTCCCGGGGGCGGAGAGCCGAGCGCGGGACACCCTTCCTGCGTGGGGTTTTTCTCCCCCGCCGCGGTGAGCAGGGCTGTGAGTGTTGGATCCGGTGGTCCCCAGTGTGCGAGCGGACGGCTCGTTTATTTTTTTGGCGGGGGGTGGTGACTGACGCTCTAGGCTTCTGATCTTTTGGGGGACGGTGGGGAGTGGTGGTGGAAGGAGAGCGGCCGGTCCGGCCCAGCCCGCTCTGGCACAGGATGGAGGTGGAATGTCTCCCGTGCGCCGGGATGGGAGTGGAATTTAGTGAGTTGAGGGGCGCGCGGCGGGGGTGTGGGGAGGCGGCGCAGAGGAGCGGCCGCCTTCCTGGGCGTGTGGGTGGGGTTATTGTCTGTCTATATTTGTGGTTGTGGACACCAGCACTGTCTGCGTCCCTTTAGTTTGCCCTTAGGGGACAGATCAAAATTAGGATACCACCCCACCTCGCGAAGATTAGATGTCTCTGATAACTTCTGTAAAATGGATGGAATTTTCGAGCTGTTATCTAACAGGCAGATCTTTGAATGATAATCGGACCCTTCTGTTAACAGCCTCTGTGCGGAGTTAAAGGGAGGATCCTCAGTTAATATCCTCAGTGAGGATCTTAAAGGGGGTGGCAGCTGGCTGAAGTAGGAAACTTCTCTGAATGAAGTTCGACCTGGAAGACCCAGGAATCTACTTCCAGCTTTGCCACCAAGTAGACTATAACCCTGGCCAAGTTACCTACCTCCCCAACAAAGGCTCCCTTCTAGGTCAAACGTTACAGGGCTTTTAGGTAGTCCCTCCTGTCTTGTGGTTTTGGTTTAGTGGTAGGTGACTTCCTGGGAGATGCAGATTGTTCCTTACCTGGCTTTTAAAAGCCTGTCTCACCTTTTAGTTTTCAGCCTTTACTCCCACAGAGTGAACGACTTGGTCAGGGTGCAGTTTTTCCTTAAATTCCAGATGCTGTTCTATGCTTCTCAGAAAGTATATTCTAGCCTGGGCTGAATGTACCTTGTATTTTTTTCTGTCTTTGCAAGAAGGAGTTATCAGGGAAAAGGTTTTTCAGTCATCATCTGACTACTTGGAGTTGTGGATAAATGTGTATTTGACTCTGTGTGTGTTGGTTAGCTTCAAGGAGATCCAGTATCTTTCTGTGCAGAGTATTACGAAGGGATCTTATTTAAAGTTCCTTCCAGGGATATTTGGCTAACTTTCTAAATTTCCAGCTTTAGTATTGTCAGAGAAGAAATAAAGTGGAATTCTGTAACATCTCCTGGGAAGTGGCATGCTAGTGGAATTAACTATCACCTCAGGGTGCACTAATTATTTGCATCCCCAATTTATTCCTTAATGGTAGCTGGATGCTTCCTCTCAGATGCTGAAGAACCCCAATTAATTTCACTGATTTTATGGTGTGTGAGGGCCTTAGGCCATGCCTTTGACTGGCTAGGCCTTCTGGACCAACCTCAGAGGTTGGTCTTGTTTGTCTTAAATTTCCAGTATTGGGATGCCTAATTTGTGACATGTCTTTCTTAGACCACTTTTTAATTCTTCCTGTGCACACGTTTCAAAAAGGGTCACCGCTTTGGGAGGTATGCTCATAATGCTCCCCTTGGAGACGGATTGGTAGACTTTTCCTTGTGTGTTGCCATCAGGCCTGTCACATAGGTAGATGCTTTTATATGGCTGTGCAGATTGATTATTTGGAGTTTTCCAAAATAAACAGTTTATGTTGGTATTTGAATTATGACCTTGCTTTCTGTGGGCTTTTAAAAACCTTGCAGTTACTTAAATTGTAAACAGTTATCCTACTCAGGTAAATTTACATTTTTGTTGTAACTTATGAGGGAAAAGTTATAAAACTTACAGAGGAAACGTTTACTTGTGTGTACCTTTGTGAGAGAAGGTTGCCAAGGCGGTAAGATGTCAGGAGATAAGGATTTTAGATTTTGTAACCTTTTTTTTTTTTTTTTTTTTTACCTTCATAAAGTGTAGTGGAACGTAGATCAAGAAATTAGAGTTAGACTTCTTCTAAGTTCAACCTTCTCTTTCTAAGGAGAGAAAGGATGGTAGAGCATTTGTTTTGAAAAACAAAACCAGAAATACCCTAGTATGTTCTGTCCAAGGCGTTTTAACTTTTCTAACAAAATCCACCCAGCAGACCTGAGAGATACATCACCTCTTCTTTTCCTGAGGGGTCAAGGAGCTGATGAGGGTCAGGGTTTGGTTGTGACTGTCCCCCTGGCTCCAAAGCCTTTGTTAGGTCCCTTACAGCTCACTGCAGCTCAAGAAACAAAGCAGCTAGTGGATTGGCTTTGGAACCCAAATGTACTGCTGTGTTTCCTTCTTCATCTTTTCCTTGTTTTTTTTAATTTAAAAGTTGTAATGAATTTGAAACCTGGACTCAGGAAGGCTGTGCCTTGTGATTTAGTGATCCCCGCGAGTTTTCTAAAATCTCACTTTCTTCATACCTGGCCAGTTTTGCCAGTGCACCTGAGATTTAATCAAAAAAGTTTCTCTTTCATACTCAATTCTGCCATTCTGTCTTGAGCTGAAAACTTCTGTCAGCTCAAAGAGTGACACAATATATAAGAGACTGTCTCCCTTCCTGTCTGTGTTACTAGTTTACAGTGTACAGGAATCATTATCTGGTACATGCTCTCATTTTAGCCAGATGGGATTCAAAATGCACATTTACAAAAGACAGCCCTTCTCGAGTATGCCTTCAGCTCTCTTCCTCATGGGGGCTTGTGTTCAAGACACCTTGGTGATTGTTAGATATATCTGGGGCTTTTGACTGTGTGCCTTCATTTCCATTTTGTGGCGGTAAAAGTAACAAAATAAAGGAAAACAGCATAATGCTATTTATATTGGAACAGAACTGTACACATAAAAGTCATACATTTGAAATATAATGAAATCAGGCCTTTCATAGAGCATAATTTGGTCACATTGCATTTAGATTGAATAGGTTTTTTTTTTTTATTATTAGGTTTGAAGGTCGTCTTAATACCTATGGTACATGTAGTGTGAGCGGAAGGATTCTCTGGCGACAAACACGATCAGTACTTTCTGCGTTAGAGTTGTGTTTACTTTGTAGGTAATGTGCATGGCCCAGCAGGAAGATGAACTGTAAAGTGACTTATTGGTGTATCTGTGGCTTGTTATCTGATGCTTCATTGTGGGAAAGTTAAGAACAAGAAAACATTAGCTACAGGGGAAAATATCCTTACTGCAGTCGGCATATGTAAGCTGTTCTGTGGGAAAGGGTGGAAGTTATTGCAACAGTTGAATATCAGCCTGATTGGAAGATTGTTTTCTGTGTGTTTAAACAACACAGCCCTATACAGGGATTAAGGTTCTCTATGTTCTGATTTTCATTGACAAGCATTTGTAAGCACTGTTCTAAAACATGGAAGGTGCAGTGGTGGGCAACATAGAGAAGAAGCCTGCTCTGGAGACGGACTGTTGACAGTAAGTAAGTGTGTCTGGCGGTGAATATAGTGATGAAGAGAATAAAAAGACAATGTGATAGTGACTCCAGCAAAGCTGCTCATGGTAGTCATAAAGAAGTCCCCTCTTCTGGAGAATCGTCTGCCAGTAGGGCAGTCAGACTGGATCTGTGGGATGGATGAAAGTGGCATTAAACAAAGTAAATGATTTGCTTTAGTCCTGAACATCTTGAGAAGTTAATCCAAAGAATAGAAGTGGGTTGGCTGAAGTCTTCCCTCTGTTTGTATCTCTGCTTTGTGAATGGGGACCTGGCTCCAAAGAACTTGAGAGGGATTATTAGTGGTACTTTATAAAGGGCAAGAAAGGGAAATGTGTGTGCTTTATTGAAATTGTTCTGATAAAACCCAGAAATGTGGAGGGAATTCCCCTGGTGGTCCAGTGGCTAGGGCTTTGCTCTTCCACTGCAGGGGATGTGGGTTCAAACGAAGATCCTGCAAAAGCCGTGCACGGTGCCCCCAGCCCCGCCAAAGAAAAAAGCAAAACTGCCCAGATGTGTTGTTATATTGATGAGTGCTGGGTATTATTAGAAACATCGTTTAATTATGTTTATGTTTCTCTGTTGAGAAGTTGGATTGCGGCGTTAACAGTCATTGTACTTGGTTAAAAGTTCAACTGAAGCTGCAAAAATTAGTGATATCTGTATGCAGGACACTCTGCTAGATATTGCTTCAAAGAGAAGATCCCAAGTGACCTTGGTCGGATGGGGGGTGGAGGAAGCAGGGGTCTCGGGGAGTGGGGACTGGCGGGAGAGGAGACAGCGCGGTCAGAGAGGCTTTGTTGTCCACGGCCTGGAGGCTCCGCCCTCCGCACTTTTGCCAGCCAGCGGCATCCAGATACCTTCACCCACCCTTTCTGTGCTCTCTGGTAGTTATCTAGAGAGCTGAAAGAAATCGTCTCGTCTAGCACTTTACAACCTCTTTACAAATCAGGGAAGGGGCCAAGGAGGTGGTGACCTGCCCATAGTTAATGTAGCTTTATACTGACAGTCAAGGCTAGGACCCTGTTCTTTGCCAGCAAGGCTGGTGTTCCTTCCACTGTAGCCCATGCTCTGACCAGAGGGTTGGTCGTTAACATTCGCTCCTGAGTAGAAAAAGAAAGGCCGCCTTGGGTTGCTAATGTACTCCTTTAGAGGAAAGCCTATGTAGTTCCAGTCTTAAGAAGTCAGGGAGAAGACACACATCAACCTGGAAAGCAGAGTATGGACAAGGAATTGTGCTGCTCTTTTTTTGCACATAAGATATATATAGTGTTGGTTTCTTTGGGCCCAAGACATAATCTTACCCTGATTTTATCTTGGTCTAGAATGGATGGCCTGGAGGAGTTCTGCCACATGTAGCATTAGTTGTGAAGTTCACGCTAGGCCCTTTAGAGGTAGGGAGAAATTTCTGATACATGGCTAAAAATGAGTTCTAGAATTCAAAAGAGGTAAGGCCCTGGCAATCCTAAGGTTTTCACCTCTCGACCTCAGTTTCAGGGAATATTTCACTTTGATGTTTGGAAGCACCCCAAGCTAAAGCGTTCCTTTAGGAGCCTGGAGATCATCCATGGTGCCTGATCAGAGTAGGGGTTCTTGAGCAGGACTGCATTCCTGGGCGCTTGCCTGCCTTCATGCTCAGGTGGGTCAGTTGCCTGGGGGCAGGTTTTGTGTCCCTTTTACAGTAATGTACAAGGGTGTTCTTGCTGTAGCAAGTCTATGTGAGGGGCAGTTTATGGAGGCACAAGAGTGTGAAGGAGAGCATGTGGCCTCAGTCTGGCTCCATCACTATTAGCATGAGTGAGCTTGGGCACTTTGCTTGAGCCACAGTTTCCTTGTCTGTAAAATGGAGATACATCTTGCTCAGGGCCGATGGGAAAAGGAACTAAAATAGGAAAAATATATAGTGGAGTGCACCACCTATAGGCAAATGGTAGTTGCCCACTGAAGCATTCCACACTGTGCTGTGTGCCAAGACACTGACTGCAGCAGAGCTTGTTGTTCAGTCGCTCAGTCATGTCCAACTGTGACCCCATGGACTGCCGCACGCCAGACTTCCCTGTCCTTCATCATCTCCCGGAGCTCGCTCAAACTCATGTCCATTGAGTCGGTGATGCCATCCAACCATCTCATCTTCTGTCGTCCCCTTCTCCTTCCTCAGTCTTTCTCAGCATCAGGGTCTTTTCTAGTGAGTTGGCCCTTTGCATCAGGTGGCCAAAGCATTGGAGCTTCAGCATCAGTCCTTCCAATGAATATTCAGAATTGATTTCCTTTAGAGCAGAGCTGATTCCAGACCACCTGACCTGCCTCCTGAGAAACCTGTGTGCAGGTCAAGAAGCAACAGTTAGAACTGGACATGAAACAACAGACTGGTTCCAAATCTGGAAAGGAGTACGTCAAGGCTGTATATTGTCACCCTGCTTATTTAACTTATATGCAGAGTACATCATGAGAAACGCTGGGCTGGATGAAGTCCAAGCTGGAATCAAGATTGCCGGGAGAAATATCAATAACCTCAGGTATGCAGATGACACCACCCTTATGGCAGAAAGTGAAGAAGAGCTAAAGAGCCTCTTGATGAAAGTGAAAGAGGAGAGTGAAAAAGTTGGCTTAAAACTCAATATTCAGAAAACTAAGATCATGGCATCCAGTCCCATCACTTCATGGCAAATAGATGGGGAAACAATGGAAACAGTGACAGACTTTATTTTGGGGGCTCCAAAATCACTGCAGATGGTGACTGCAGCCATGAAATTAAAAGACTCTTGTTCCTTGGAAGAAAAGATATAACCAACCTAGACAGCATATTAAAAAGCAGAGATATTACTTTGAACTATAATAAAGAAAGCTGAGTACCAAAGAATTGATGCTTTTGAACTGTGGTGTTGGAGAAGACTCTTGAGAGTCCCTCGGAATGCAAGGAGATCTAACCAGTCCATGCTGAAGGAAATCAACCCTAAATATTCATTGGAAGGACTGATATCTGAAGCTGAAATTCCAATACATTGGCCACCTGATTCGAAGAACTGACTCATTGCAAAAGGCCCTGATGCTGGGAAAGATTGAAGGCAGGTGGAGAAGGGGATGACAGAGAATGAGATGGTTGGATGGCATCACCAACTCAATGGACATGAGTTTGAGCAGGCTCCAGGAGTTGGTGATGGACAGGGAAGCCTGGCGTGCTGCAGTCCATGGGGTTGCAAAGAGTCGGACACCACTGAATGACTGAACTGACTGACTGATTCCTGCCAGTCCTGTTGATTTTACATCCGCAAAGGTCTGCTCAGTGCTCGTGCTCAGTTGTGTCAGACTCTTTGCAACCCCATGGACTGTAGCCCACCTCTGTCCATGGACTTTCCCCTGCAAGAATACTGGAGTGAGTGGGTAGCCATTTCCTACCCCAGGGGATCTTCCCGACCCAGAGATCAAACCCGAGTCTCCTGCTTTGGCAGCTAGATTCTTTACCACTGAGCCACCTGGGAAGCCATCTGCGCAGTAGAGAAGAGCAGTTAAAACAGGGCTATTGGAAGTGCTCTAATGGGGAAATACATGGAGCTGAACCAAGGCATATTATTCTGACTCAAACGATCATACGAGGCTTCTCAAAGGAGGGCCATTGGCTTTTTTGTCCTGGCACTTGTCGTTCTCTCAACAGTCTCTTCCCACCTCTGTGGTTCATTCCTCCGCTTTTGCTTATCTGTTGGCATTCTCTGGATCCTCTTAGTTCATTGTACTCGCTCTCCAGATGCTCTCAGATATCACTAGGCTTTGATGATTGCCCATAAGTTGATGACCGTCATGTTAATATCTTCATCCAGACTCCTGGCTCCTCCAACTCCTCCTGCTTGATGCTGCAATTTGGATAGCTCATCAGTAGGTTGAGCTTTGTAAGTCCAAAACTAACACATACTCCTTAAACTCGCCTCCGTTTGTTCCCTTCTGCATAAGTGGTTTTAACATCTAACCACTTTCTCAGATCCCAGTCCTCCTTTTCTCTCGCCACCCTCCACATCTAATCTATCACGTTACCGTCAGTGCAGTTGCCATAATATCATTTGAATCTGTCCACTCTCCTGCCACAATCTCTGAGCCACCATCGTCTCTTACCTGGAACATTGTGATTGCCTCTTAACATGGCCCCCTGACTTCTGCCCGTCTGACTCTATTCCGCTTTGCCCAGAGCAGCCAGAGTCACCTGTCTTTCCTCCACTTTAAATCATTCAGTGGTTTCTCATAGCACTAAGTAGAAAATCCAGACTTCTCATTTCTCACAAGGCTCTGAATGCCGCGGCCCTTGCCCACCTCCCCAGTTGCTTGTCCGCTGCTTTTGCTTGCCATCTTTCAGCAACGTTGACTTTCTCTATGTCCCAGAAGGCCCCAAACTCTTTCTCTTCTCAGGGACTTCTTTATATGCTATGTCCTCTGCTCAGAACACTGGCCAACCCAGCCTTTTCTCATCCTTTAGAATATTTGTGGATTGGAAACACAAAGCAGTAAAGGGGATAGGGTAAGGAGGAAGGTGTCCTTAAAGTGCAGCTGTTGCTGTTCAGTCAGTAAGTCGTGTCTGACTCTTTGCGACCCCATGGACTGCAGCATGCCAGGCTTCCCCGTCCCCCACTATTTCCCAGAGTTTGCTCAGATTCATGTCTGTTTAGTCGGTGATGCCATCCAACCATCTCATCCTCTACCACCCTCTTCCCTTTTTGCCTTCAATCTATCCTAGCATCAGGGTCTTTTCCAGTGAGTTGGCTCTTCTGTCACGTGGCCAAAGTATCAGAGCTTCACTGGAGCTTCACAGAGTCTTAAAAAAAGAGAGAAATGTTTGAAGAGCTAAAAGAATGTGAGTTTGGTTGTGTTGCAGGTGGAGTTATTCAAGCAAAACACCTAGGAGTCAGGCAGCCAGAACTCGCTATACTGCTGATGAGACTTTAAAATGATGCCACCCCACTGGAAAACTGTTTTGAAAGTTTCTTAAAAGGTTAAATATGTCTTCCCTGTGACCCAGCAGTTCCATTTGTAGGTAGTTACCCAAGAGAAATGAAAACCTATGGCCACAAATAAGCCTTGTACGAGAATATTCATAGGAGTTTTGTTCATGATAGCTGAAAGTTGAAAACAGTCCAGTTGTCCATCATTGGAAGAATGGATAAACAGAATGGTATATTCATACAGTGGAAGACCACTCAGCAACAAAAAGAAATTACTGACATGTGCAACAAGGAAGAATTTCATACAGACACAAAAAAGCACATGATGGATGACCCCATTTATAAGAGATTCTAAAATAGGCAAAAGTCTGTGATACCGAAAATCACATCAGTGGTACCCAAGTGGCTACCTCTTGGGTAGAAGGGGGTTCACTGGGAAGGGGACATGAGAGAACTTTCTGGAGTGATGGAAATGTTCTGTACCTTGATAAGCATTCATCAAATCTTACTGAGTGATATACTGTATATAATTTTGCTGTTCAGTTCAGTTGCTCAGTCATGTCCGACTCCTTGCGACCCCATGAATCGCAGCACGCCAGGCCTCCCTGTCTGTCACCAACTCCCGGAGTTCCCTCAGACTCAACGTCCATCAAGTTGGTGATGCCATCCAGCCATCTCATCCTCTGTCGTCCCCTCCTCCTCCTGCCCCCAATCCCTCCCAGCATCAGAGTCTTTTCCAATGAGTCAACTCTTATGAGATGGCCAAAGTACTGGAGCTTCAGCTTTAGCATCAGTCCTTCCAAAGAAATCCCAGGGCTGATCTCCTTCAGAATGGACTGGTTGGATCTCCTTGCAGTCCAAGGGCCTCTCAAGAGTCTTCTCCAACACCACAGTTCAAAAGCATCAATTCTTCAGCGCTCAGCCTTCTTCACAGTCCAACTCACATCCATACCTGACCACAGGAAAAACCATAGCCTTGACTAGATGGACCTTAGTCGGCAAAGTAATGTCTCTGCTTTTGAATATGCTATTTAGGTCAGTCATAACTTTTCTTCCAAGGAGTAAGTGTGTTTTAATTTCATGGCTGCAGTCACCATCTGCAGTGATTTTGGAGCCCAAAAAATAAAGTCTGACACTGTTTCCACTGTTTCCCCATCTATTTCCCATGAAGTGATGGGACCGGATGCCATGATCTTTGTTTTCTGAATGTTGAGCTTTAAGCCAACTTTTTCACTCTCCTCTTACACTTTCATCAAGAGTAGGTTATACCTAAAAACAACCTAAGAGTTGTCCTAGATTTCGTTTTCCCTTTCACTCTCAATATTTAATCTCTCAGAAAATTCTGTTCATTTTATGTCCAAAACACACTCTGAATTTGTCCCCACCCTCCCCCAACACCGTCTCCTCTTATCCAGGTCACTGTACTACTAGTTTCCTGACTGGATTTTCAGCCTCCAATATTTTTGGCCCTCCCAATTAATTTTTTCTGCTTTTCAGCTAAAATGATCTTTAAAAAATTCACATTGGGTTTTGTCAGTTGTCTTCCTGCAGCCCTTCAGTAGCTTTCCATTGCTTTCATGGTGACCTACAAGGGTCTCTGACCCCTGCCTCTCTGTCAGCCCATCTGACCTGGCCTCCTCCTTGCTCCCTTCAGTTCCAGCCTCTTTGACCTTCTCTCTGTTTCTTGAACACCTCAGGCTTATTTCTACCTTAGGAGCTGTTCACTCAGCCTTCCCCCTGCCTGGGGCATCCTGCTTCCCAAATCTGTGTGAGACTTGTTTCAGTTTGCCATTCAGGTTCGGTTTATCTTTTCTTTTTTGGCCACACCAAGTCACTTACAAGATCTTAGGTCCCCAACCAGGGATTGAACCTATACCCCTTGCATTGGGAGTCTTAACCAGCAGACCACCAGGGAAGTCCCCAGGTTCCATTTAAGTATTTCTTTCTCTGCACGTTTTCTCTAGCCCTTACAGTCTGAAGTAGTGCTCCGTCACATCAGTCTGCTTTATATTATTTATAACTCTTATCACCACCTGAAATTATCTCATCCTGTTATTTGTTTGCCCATCCCTCCTCCAGGATTGAGCTTGGCTTGTTCACCGTTGTACACTCAGTGTCAGCAGCAGTGTTTGGCCCATAGAGGTGGTGGTGGTGGTGGTTTAGTCGCTCAGTCGTGTCCAACTCTTGCGTCCTCATGGACTGTAGCCCGCCAGGCTCCTCTGTCCATGGGATTCTCCAGGCACGAATACTGGAGTGGGTTGCCATTTCCTTCTCCAGGGGATCTTCCTGACCCAGGAATTGAACCTGGGTCTCTTGCATTGCAGGCAGGTTCTTTACTGCTGAGCCACTTGAGGGAAGATTTTGACACATTGTAGTTGTTGTTTAGCCACTAAGACATGTCTGACTCCTCTGTGACCCCACGGACTGTAGCGCACCAGGGTCCTCTGTCCATGGGATTTCCCAGGCACGAATACTGGAGTGGGTAGGTGTGGCCCATAGCAGGCCCCGCTGCTGGGAAAGATTGAGAGCAAGAGGGACAGAGTCGGACATGACTGCATGACTAGATAAACAACAAGGCCCTATGTGTTGACTAAGTGGAGGTAATGATGCGGCGATATGGGATGAGAGCAGGCCGACGGGGAAGTGGAGTTGTGAGGGAGAGGGAGGAACCACGGAGAGTCCAGACTTGTAGCTCGGAAGCCAGGTCGTGGCGGTGCCAGTCACCGAGATAGAAAACAGTGGGGAATGAGAAGATGGGGGGGTGGTGGAAAGTGATCAGTTTAATTTTGAACTTAAATTTGGAACGCTTGTAAGAACGCTTGTGTTTGAGGCACAAAACGGACATTAGGGGAAGGGACTGGGCTATAGGGTAAGACATGGAGGTGAGCATGTCTGTCCCAGCCTGGGAGTAGATGAGGTTGCTCTCAGAGTGAACAGGGGAGGCCTATATGTAGGAAAGTGTTCCTTCCTCTTTCCTGCCTGAGTGATGGGCATCTGCCACCAGTAACAGGGACTTCACAGAACTCAGCCCCTCACGGGTCTTGTAGTTGACACTCCCGCCCGCCCTGCCCCCCCCAACCTTGTGCCCCAGTTATATTGTTGCTGCTAATAATGACAAGTGCTCAAAGGGTCAGGACAGAACTCTGAGGAATGTGAACATTTAAGGCAGCAGGGCAGCATTTAAAGAAGAGCAGAGAGGACGCAACCAGCAGGTGAGAAGGAACACCCAGACAGCCTGGCATGAAGAAAGAGCCTCAGAAGCGGTAGCTAAGCTTACTGAAACATGTCATTTGAAAGGAGAGGGGACGGCTAGAGCCAAATGGTTGTGCGTTGATGAGAAAGTGGGGTGAAGAAGTGGAGACAGTAAGTTTGGAGTCAAGCCTTTGTAAAATTTGGCCTCCGAGGAAAGTAAAAAGTAACTATAGAAGAACCTGGGGTTAAGCGAAGAGGTTTTTTTAGACATAAGGAAAACTTAAGCACGTGTAAATGGATGTGGGAAGGAGCCAGCACAGGGCTGAGTTGAAGATCCAGATCACTGGGTTGAGGACCTTCCAGGAGATCTCCGGGCTCCGTGTGATCCAGGCGGTTGGCTTTGAATTGTAGGCATATCCTCTTCTGGGGGAAAGCAAGTTGTGTGGGTGGGATACACGTGGGCCTGGGGGCAGCGGGCAAGAGTGCTTTCCGGTGAGCTCTGTGAAGGTCTCTGCTGGTGGGCAAGAGCGAGGTGGAGAGCGGGAAGCCTGAACAAGGGAAGCTTTGAAGAGACTGCTGTGGCAGGCAGGTAGAGCTGGCTGAGGAAACAAGGTCTGCAGGGGTAAAGTAGAAAGTAGTTAAGATGAGCTTGCTGCCTCTTGGGATTTTAGAAAAACTGGTCAGACCTTGACAGTTAGTTGTTTGTCTAGTTTTGGATTCCAGTGATTTAGACTCAGCTTCCCTTGCCTATGTCCCCATATGCTTCTGCTGTTCCCGTTTATTAGACCAGTGGCTTGTAAATTACCCCAGCGCTCTCTGGACTTAACCACTGCTTACACGCACTCCCTGTGTTAGGTGGGTGGCAGGGTTCTCAGTGTTGTGTCAGCACAGGTCAGGTGGGGGATACGCTTATCCCCTCGGACCTGGATGCCCCGGGTGGCCTGGCTGTAGTGGAAGAAGTGCACCATCTTCCGAGCGCCACAGCTCGAGCAGCTCCCATCGTCTCTCTCTTCTTATCTTGGGTACCTGTAAGATTTTTGCTGGAAAGACTGGAAAATATTTTCAACTACTACTGCGCGAGGCTCTAAGGCCCTTGTGGTCAGGGCTGTGTTTTGGTTCCATATTGTGGCCCCGCTGCCTGTCAGCGCATGGGGAGTGAGCGCCTCGAGCCTCTCCCTGGAGTCCTCTCCTTGTCCTCCATGTCTGTCCATGTGTCACAGGGACTCATGGCGGGTGTCATAGTTGATGTGGAGTGTGCCTATTTCACCATGAGATTGTATTCTTAGATGGCCACCTTACTTTGTTAGTCTTTATTTCTTTATGTCCCCTTCACATAGTAGGTATTAAAGTAATGTTAAATTTGAATTTGTTGTTTAAAAAAAAACTTGCAAAGCATCTCTAAGAGTAACTAAAATAGTTGAAGAATGGGGAAAAACTCAGAGATAATATCAGTCAAAGAAACGAGTTAATATTTAGCCTGATAAAGTATTCTCGGCAGTGAGCTGATGAGGGTCTTAGGGTATGTTAAAGGGTGACGGCCTGCTGTTCCTCTGCTCTGACAAGGAAGACAGCAGGTGAGGTCAGAGGGAGTGCTAGTGGCTGGGGTGGACACAGCGCAGAACTCCCTGCCCTGTGATACCTTTGAAGGGAAGAGTTCCGGTTTGGATTTAGAAAAAAAGGGAGTGGGGTCCAGAAGTGCCATTTTGGGGCCTGCTTCTTAGAACATCATCTGTGTGAGGGCAGGGACTTTCTGTCCCCCATCACATTCCTGGCATCTAGAATAGTGCTTGGCAAGTAGGTAGTGCTCAGCAAATAGTTTTTGTGTGAATTAATAAAAGAAGTAGAGTTTTCCTGCCAGCTTTCAAAGGAATGTGCCATAGGAGCTTCAGTTTCTTCTTCCCCTTTGGCTCGCTGTTCATGATCCCTTTCTGAATTAATGAGTTCCATGCGTTTACTACTTGCTTGAACTTATCTTGCTCAGCTTTCAAAGGATGCCAGCCCAGTCTACTGTTATCTGGATTAAAAAAAAAAAAAAATCAGCAACTTGTCTTCAAAATCAAAATATTAGCTTTTAAGATTTCATCAGAAATCTTTTTATATAGAAAAGATTTCTTTTGTTGATGCTTTTTGCTTATGTTTAAGATGTAAACCTTGAAAATATTAAAGAGAATTGAGATTGACTTCTAATTATAGTAGTTGATTATATGTTTATTGAATCTTTTCTCAACAGACCAAACATTATCTGTACTTCCCCCTTTTTTTTTTTGCCATATTCTTAATATTTGATACCAGTCCTTCTGTATCTGCGCAAGAATCTTCTTCAGTGAGTAATTCATCAGGAAATCTCTTCTTGGAAGCCTTTGATAATACAGCTCAAGGGGTGTCTCCGCTAATGTAAAGTCACAACATTGACTGTGTAGAAGTCATGTATCTGATTTCATTAGCAAATTAATAGATGATACCAGTTCTGAGAGGAGAAACTAATGTTTTCTCTCTGCTTTAGTTCATTCTAAATTGAATCATTTGGGAACAGGAAAATGGGCAAGTCTGTCTTTCCATCTAGAGATGAGCAAAGACTTGGTTCTGTAAGCCTGTGCATCATTTCTCTTGTTGACTTGATTCAGCTTATTAACATTTTATTGAGATACACTTTATAGTATTTTAAGAATAAGATTAGAATCTGCTAAACTAAAAATTTGGGGGAAAAAAAGCGCCCTACTACTCTTAAAAGTATTTTTGTTCTAGAGTTAAAATAGTCATATGAAAATAGTTACTTTTGTTGAAATAGTTGTACATGGAAATAATTATATATGTTAAAGAAAAATGTCAGGAATGTTAGCATAGTGTTTTAGTTGAAACAACTTTTAGAACTGTTTTTTTTCTTGAAATGTATCCTTTTATTATAAAATTAGTGTATGCTCTTGGTATAAGATTCAAACAGTACATGGGCGTATAATCCTACTCTCTGGATATAGCTATTGTTTATAGCTTAGTGCATATCCAGTACTTAAAAAAAATACGCTTGTTTTTTAGAGCAGTTTTAGATTCACAGCAAAATTGAGAGGAAGATACAAATATTTCCTGTTTACCCTCTGCTCCCACATGTGTAGCCTACCCCGTTTACTAACCTCTCCCACCACAGTGGGTCATTTATTACAATTGATGAACATACCTTGACACATTTTCACCAAAGTCCATAGTTTACATTATAGTTTCCTCTTAGTGTTGTATTGTCTATTCTGTGGCTTGGGAGAAATTTATGACCTGTAGCCGTCATTACAGGATCCTACAGAGCAGTTTCACTGCCCTGAAACTCCTCTGTGCTCCACCTGTTCATCCCTCCCTCCCCGTCATCCCTGGCAGCCGTGGTCTTTTTATTGTCTGTAATTTTGACTTTCACAACGTGATACAGTTGGCTTCACACAGTATATAGTCTTTTCAGATTGGCCCTCTCACTTAGTGATGTGTATTTACATTTCTTCTTTGTCTCTTCATGGCTTGATGGCTCCTGTCTTTTTAGCACTCAGTAACAAAACTGTCTTTTTATTTGCAAATGAAGGTGGTTCTTAGTATTGTTCTACAAAATATTCTGAGGTTTTGTTTGCAGGTGGTTCATCTCCTGAAGACTTCTTAAGTATTTACTTTTTGAAACTTTCTGGAATCTTTTTTCCCCTCTTATGGTTGGCTGAACAGAGAACCAGCTGTATTTGGTTTGGGCACAGGGAAGTCTTGTCCTTATCCAAAGGTTGTTTTGGTGGTTAGGAGCCTTTTGGGAAAGAAATCAGGATGGAGGTAAAGAATGAAGTGCAGGAGGTCTCCGACATTCCACACAACAGGAAGCCAGACCTGACCAGGTGAGACGCAGCAGCAGTTGTTTTTCGGAGCTCTGGGATGAGTCCTGGCACTTATCCTCAGGGTGTTCAGGAGTGTAGTGAGGAGGCAAACAGGTAGATCAGTGATTATACATTGTAAAAAAAATGGGCCACAGAGAAGGGAAGGTGCTAGAAAATGGTTGTTGGCTCTAGAGACGTGATAACAGTAAGAACCAGCAGTCTTAGCAAGATTGTGGTCCTGACGGCTGGACAGAAAGGTTGGCATCACGCAACAGGAGGCAGTCTCAGGGTCAGGACATCCATTGTCCTGTCCCGTTAAATGAGCATCACAGAGGGCATCTCAAAGCTATTTTAGAACATTGATGGTGAAATGTTAGCTCTTAGTGTTCCAACTCAGATCTTAAGGGAGAAGTAAGTATTCACAGAAACAATGGTGAATTTAGTGTTTGAAACCCAGAGAGCAGCTTGTTCTTCAGTACCTCGTGTGTTTGCAGGACGGGAGATTGAAAGGCATGGCAGTGAGCAGGACTGAGCGAGAGGAGGGGACGCCGAGTAGTGAGGGGACTTCACTCTTCGGTGTAATATTATTAACTGAGGCTTCCCAAGTGACTCAGTGGTATAAGAATCCACTTGCCAATGCAGGAGAGGCAGGTTTGATCCCTGGGCTGGGAAGATCCCCCGGAGAAGGAAATGACAACCCACTGCAGTATTCTTGCACGGGAAATCCCGTGGACAGAGGAGCCTGGTGGGCTAGAATCTGTGGGGTCGCAGAGAGTCAGACACAACTAAGTCACTAAACAGCAACGTTATTGTTAGCTATACTAATCGTGCCATACCTCAGATCTCTAGAATTTATTCATCTTACAACTGAAAGTTTGTGCCCTTCGACCAAAATCAACTCTTCTTAAGTGAACAGTTCGACAATTCAGTGGTGTTTAGTACATTCACAACATTATGCACCCACAATTTCTGTCTAGTTCCAAAACATTTTCGTCACTTCCAGAAGAAACCCCCATACTCCTTGAGCAGACAGTTCCATTTTCTGCCTTCCTCCAACCCCTCAACCCCCAGCAACTACCAATCTGCTTTCTGTCAATAGATTTGCCTATTTAGATTATTTCATGTAAATGGAATTATACAGTGTGTGGTTTTTTATGCCCGACTTTCATTCCACATGTTTCTAGGTTCATCTGCCTTGTAGCACGTGCGTTCCTTTTCAGGTGAATAACATTCCATTTTATGTATATATCACAATTTGTTTATCCATTTACCTATTAAAGGACTTTTGCCTACAACTTTTGGTAGCTTACTAAGTTGCTGTAAACATGTGTAAGATTTCATGTTTACATAAATTTCAACTCATTTAGATAAATATCTAGAAACATGGCTGCTGGATTATATAAGACTGGTTTAACTTTATAAGAAACTGTGAAACTGTTTTCCAAAAGGGGTGCGTGTGGGACTTCCCTAGTAATCCAGTGGGTAGGACTCCGCACTTCCTCATGGGGCACGGGTTCGATCCCTGGTTGCGGAACTAAGATCCCACATGCTGCACAGTGCAGCCCCCCAAATAAAGGCTGCATGTTAGCTTCTCTTTTTTAAATTTTGGTTAAGAAACTCTATGACAAAATTGCCGTTCAGCCATCTTAATTTACTTTCTGTCCTTTTGAACTTGCCTGTTCTAAATGTTTCATGAATGGAATTGTACAGTATGTATCTCAGTATTTGGCATGTTTCACACAGTTTAATGTTCTTAAGTTTTGTCCCTGTTGTGGTCCCTGTCAGAACGTCACTCCTCCTTGTGGCTGAGTAATGCTTCATTGTATGTAAGTGCCACATTTTGTTTATCCGTTCGTCTGATGGACACGTGGGTTGCCTCTGCCTTTTAACTATTTTGAATAGTGCTGCAGTGAACGTTGGCATACACGTATTGTTTGTGTGTCTGTTCTTAGTTCTTCTGGGTGTATACAGGAGTGGAATTGCTGAGTTGTATAGTAATTCTGTGTATAATTTTTTGAGGAACTGCTTCTTTTCCAGAGTGGCTATACCTTTCCCACCAGCAATATATGAGGATTCCAGTTTCTCTCTATCCTGCTCAACACTGGTAATTTTCCTTTTCTTGATTATAGCCATCCAAGTGGGTATGAGGTGGTGTCTCATTTCTGATAGACAGAGTGCCTGATGAACTATGGACGGTTCTGTGACATTGTACAGGAGACAGGGATCGAGACCATCCCCATGGAAAAGAAATGCAAAAAAGCAAAATTGCTGTCTGGGGAGGCCTTACAAATAGCTGTGAAAAGAAGAGAAGTGAAAAGCAAAGGAGAAAAGGAAAGATATACCCATTTGAATACAGAGTTCCAAAGAATAGCAAGGAGAGATAAGAAAGCCTTCCTCAGCAGATCAATGCAAAGAAATAGAGGAAAACAACAGAATGGGAAAGACTAGAGATCTCTTCAAGAAAATTAAAGATACCAAGGGAGCATTTCATGCAAAGATGTGCTCGATAAAGGACAGAAATGGTATGGACCTAACAGAAGCAGAAGGTATTAAGAAGAGGTGGCAAGAATGCACAGAAGAACTGTACAAAAAAGATCTTCACGACCCAGATAATCACGATGGTGTGATTACTCACCTAGAGCCAGACATCCTGGACTGTGAAGTCAAGTGGGCCTTAGGAAGCATCACTACAAACAAAGCTAGTGGAGGTGATGGAATTCCAGTTGAGCTATTTCAGATCTTGAAAGATGATGCTGTGAAAGTGCTGCACTCTGCACTCAATATGCCAGCAAATTTGGAAAACTCAGCAGTGGCCACAGGACTGGAAAGGGTCAGTTTTCATTCCAATCCCAAAGAAAGGCAATGCCAAAGAATGCTCAAACTACCGCACAATTGCACTCATCTCACACGCTAGTAAAGTAGTGCTCAGAATTCTCCAAGCCAGGCTTCAGCAGTACGTGAACCGTGACCTTCCATATGTTCAAGCTGGTTTTCAAAAAGGCAGAGGAACCAGAGATCAATTGCCAACATCTGCTGGATCATCGAAAAAGCAAGAGAGTTCCAGAAAAACATCTATTTCTGCTTTATTGACTATGCCAAAGCCTTTGACTGTGTGGATCACAATAAACTGTGGAAAATTCTGACAGAGATGGGAATACCAGACCACCTGACCTGCCTCTTGAGAAACCTGTATGCAGGTCAGGAAGCAGCAGTTAGAACTGGACGTGGAACAACAGACTGGTTCCAAATAGGAAAAGGAGTACGTCAAGGCTGTATATTGTCACCCAGCTTATTTAACTTAGATGCAGCGTAAATCATGAGAAACGCTGGACTGGAGGAAGCACAAGCTGGAAGCAAGATTGCTGGGAGAAATTTCAATCACCTCAGATATGCAGATGACACCACCCTTATGGCAGAAAGTGAAGAGGAATTAAAAAGCCTCTTGATGAAAGTGAAAGAGGAGAGTGAAAAAGTTGGCTTAAAGCTCAACATTCAGAAAACGAGTATCAAGGCATCTGGTCTCATCACTTCATGGGAAATAGATGGGGAAACAGTGTCAGACTTTATTTTTTGGGGCTCCAAAATCACTGCAGATGGTGATTGCAGCCATGAAATTAAAAGACCCTTACTCCTTGGAAGGAAAGTTATGACCAACCTAGATAACATATTTAAAAGCAGAGACATTACTTTGCCAAGAAAGGTCCATCTAGTCAAGGCTATGGTTTTTCCAGTGGTCATGTATGGATGTGAGAGTTGGACTGTGAAGAAAGCTGAGCGCAGAAGAATTGATGCTTTTGAACTGTGGTGTTGGAGAAGACTCTTGAGAGTCCCTTGGACTGCAAGGAGATCCAACCAGTCCATTCTATAGGAGATCAGTCCTGGGTGTTCATTGGAAGAACTGATGCTAAAACTGACTCTCTGATACTTTGGTCACCTCATGCAGAGTTGACTCATTGGAAAAGACTCTGATGCTGGGAGGGATTGAGGGCAGGAGGGGAGGAGAAGGGGACAACAGAGGATGAGATGGCTGGATGGCATCACTGACTCGATGGACATTAGTTTGAGTGAACTCCGAGAGTTGGTGATGGACAGGGAGGCCTGGTGTGCTGTGATTCATGGGGTCGCAAGAGTCAGACACGACTGAGCAAGTGAACTGAATAATGTTGTGGCTCTTTTCATGTCCTATAGTATACCATTTTCGTATGTTTGGAGAAATGTCTATTCAAGTCCTTTGCTGATTTTTTTATGGAGTTGTTGTCTTTATCTTGTTGAGTTGTAAGAGTTCTTTATATGTTTACTCTGATCAGATATTAGATATGTGATTTACATTGTCTGAGAATTTGGGATCCCTTTTTTCCGTTATCATCTGAACAAATTTGGACATGTTGCCTTAGTTCCCCTTACCAGCGTTTGAATCCGTGCCCTGGCAATGAAAGCGCTGAGTCCTCACCACTGAACCACCAGGGGATTCCTGAGACACTTTGGTTTAGATTTGAATAAGCCTGTATGCAGATCTGAACAGTACTTGCATCCCAGAAATAGAAATTTTGAAGGATTTTGAAGTTTGTTAGATGTCTGTATACTTACTTTCGTCATTGTATCCTTTCCTGATCTCTTGGAAGGCTATACCGCTCCCAAGACTCCGGACATCTAGAGAGACCACGCCTTGAGAGGCAGGCCTACATACATAAGATGGTCATTCGAAGCCACTTTATTCCCAGGACAGACATCTACAGTATGTATTGAGTCATGTCTCTGTGCTTTAGTCTGAAGGTCATATTCCAAACACAGAAACACAGGAGTGCTCCCGAGTGATGGACAGCCTGTCCTAAAACTTCAGTAGCACTAGGCTTCAGGAAGGGTTTGTTTTATTTCATCAACACATTGGTCACTGTATCACCTGCTTCTTTGCATGTCAGGATTTCTGCATTAACCTTTCGGCCAGTTCCTCTTCCACTTGATTTCCTGTGTGGGGATGAACGTGCCACGGAAGCTTGCGGGAACGGCAACAATGCAGGCTGTTTCCCTCCCTGACCCCTCTCGCTGGATGAGGGAGTTCCCTGCGCACTTAGAGCTTTCTAGAAGGCAGAGACCTTCGGCTTTTCACAAGTCTGATTTACCTATAACTTGAGAATTCCGTGTATTGTTTTCGCTTGTTTGTCCTCTTGTTTCTCCTCTTGACTCAGCTAGCTCCTGGTGGAACACTCCTTCCTTTGCCTGATCCTCCAGAGCGAGCTTCTCCACGTTGTCTCAAGTAATAGAGGAGAAGATGGTCATTATAATTATGATGTCATCACTAATAGAGCTAAGTTCAGTCCAGTTCAGTCGCTCAGTCGTGTCCGACTCTCTGCGACCCCATGAACCGCAGCACGCCAGGCCTCCCTGTCCATTACCAACTCCCGGAGTTCACTCAGATTCATGTCCATTGAGTCAGTGATGCCATCCAGCCATCTTATCCTCTGTCGTCCCCTTCTCCTGCCTTCAGTCTTTCCCAGCATCAGGGTCTTCTCAGTAAGAATTGTCTGTTTAGATTTAACATTAAAAAAAAATTGCTTAGATTGAGGAGGAGGTATGAAGAAACGAGTCTTCTTTGATTTCTCATGCCGAGGACTTGAGTTTAGCTTGTGAGGATTCTTCGTTAGTGTGGAACAGAAGCGGCGTCTAGGCCTGGGCCTTGGCTCATGTTGGCACGTCCTTACTTTTACTCCTGCAAGCACCTTTTAGTTTATTGCTTTTCAGCTTAGCCCATTTTCTTTTTAAATACTTCTCTCTAGCATTTTTTTCTGCCTTTTCCTTTTCTTCCCACCCCACCCCCTTTATTTTCAGTAATGCAGATGTAAAGAGAGTGTTAGATTATTGTGATTCTGAGGGCTTGACTTGAGCTCTTCACAGGCTGGGAGCCTTATGTCTTTCTCTCATGCATGTCTGGCCCCTTATAGGACTGCGGCGGATGCTCAGTTAGCTGTGGCGCTAACCTCACAGCACAGGCCATGTTATTTTTAGAAGACCTTCCAGGATAATAAAGATCGTTGATTTTGTATTCAGCAGGCTTCTTGAGTCTGTGGCCTGACTCCTCTCATCTGTCCTGGAGGATTCCCAGCGATGCTCTTCACACACTGCTCTGGCCCCATTCTCTTCTCATTCTGCAGCTCCGCTTATATGGATATGCTAGACCTTCTCAGGGTTTCCTTTTGAGCACTCTTCCTTTCTCCTGTATTTTTTGCTGTCTCCGTTTTTCATTCTGGGTGGTTTCTTTTGACCTGTATTCGTATCTAACCAGTTCTTTCTGTCTAATCTGTGTTTAACTGAAATTAAGCACTCAATGGATAAGTTTGAAAAAATAGAACAAAAACTGAGACGTTTGGGACCTTTCAAATTTGCTTTGTTGCTTTTTATGGATTCCTGTTCCCTGCTAAATTCTTCAAGCTTGGCTTTTATTTCCTAAAACAGAGTAAAGTAGTTGTTTTAGTGATCTCCTTTTCTCCGTTCTGTTACCTGTGTCTTTGTTTTGGATGGTTTTTACTCATGGTGTTTTCTCTATTCATGTGTTTGTGCGCTGGATGTAGTATTTGAAACATTATTTATAGAAATAATTAGAGGCCTTGGATGTCTTTTTCCAGGGAAGATTTTGTTTACTTTTTCCAGGTGCCTGAGGGCACTGGCAAACCAGGATTATTTTAATCCAGGTTGAGAGTTTGAGATTTTATCCAGCTGATTGGATGCTGAGTCCATGAGAAGACTGGTTTACTTCTAGTTCGCTCTTAGCCCCAGGATGCAGCCCTTTAGGGCCTCAGTCCCCTGGTTTGGGGCCAGGCCGAGGTTACTGAGCGTCTCCCCTGCAGGGCCTGGAAGGGCAGACGTGCCCCCTGGGCCTCTTGGCCACATCTGCAGATCAGCAGTTGCCCTCGAGTCTCCATCACATCTTTGGGTTTTCATTCCATCTAGGATATTAACTAGGTAATGCCTCACTATCCTGTTAGCTTCCTGTTACTTTTTAAAGATGTCTGTATACTTCATCCAGTTTTTTTTCCCCAAATTGTTTAACCCATCATTTTTGAACGCAGAAAAGGAAACCCTATTTTCACGGGCTCATGTTATTCTAATGTTCACTTTGACTCAAGTGACCGCAAGGTGAGAGACACTACGCTGTAGTCTCGGTTACATACTCAGTGTGACAGCAAGTACAGGGAAGAACAGCTGAGCAGGAAAACCAGGCATTGTTGGTTGGAGGATTCTCCAGCAGTCAGCATCTGGAGATGGTCTCCAAAGCCAGTCACCCGATTTTTGAATCCCAGCTCTGCCGCTTATTAGCAGTGTGACTGTAAGCAAGGTCTGTGCCTCTGTTTTCTTGTCTAAAAAATGAAGACATGAATGTGCTTACCTGTGGTTGCTCTGATTAAATTTGTTAATAACTCAAGCTTTTAGAATATTGCCTAACTCATAGTAATCACCAGATAAAGTTTAGTTACTGTTATAACCATCTAGAAAATTTGGAAATTGCTGACTTTTCAGAAAATGTTTCTGTTGTTTTGACTTTTATTTTTAAAACTTGGAATTGCAAGTCGTGATGCCTGTTTATTAGCCACCTGTTCTCTTTGGGCTTATTTCAGAAGAACTGAGATTGGTATTTGCTAACTCCATGCCAGTGGTCAGGGAAGAAAGAGACACTCCACTGCTGTCAGAGACCGACTGCCTCCAAGTGGGTCCCCCCCTTGGTGGGGAGGGCAGGGATTTGTCCTGTGGCTGGTGGCTCCTGCCTGTAGAGTAGGAACGCGCTCCATTGGCGTTTTGATTGTGAATTAGGAGCACTGATTAACCGTGATGTGATTTTTATGAATGGACTATAGACCCCAGGGTATGGGAGCTTTCTTAATTTGAGAAGTAAAGTGAAGCGAAGTGAAAGTTGCTCAGACGGGTCTGACTCTCTGCAACCCCATGAACTCCATGGAATTCTCCAGGCCAGAATAGTGGAGTGGGTAGCCTCTCCCGTCTCCAGGGGATCTTTCACCCCAGGGATTGCACCCAGGTCTCCCACATTGCAGGAGAGAATGACACAGAAATTAACAGTCATAGAGTGGTTTTCTATCAGTCATTAGTTATTTTGTTTTTTAGGGTTTGTTTGGTTGTGTTTTGTTTGATTGATAAGTAACTTCTCCCATTGTTTTTCCTCATTATTTGTCTTTTGCCTATTTTGTTGTTCTTTCAGACTTTGATCTGGGAAAGAGATGATGGTAATACTGATAAAGATCACTTGAATTTATATGGTGCTTAGCAGCTTACAGATTTATTATTGAGCATTCTTGTGAGGCAACAAGGTAGGTAACTCCGTTTCTGCAAATGAGGAAAGTGGGACTTTGAAGTTAAGGAAGTTGCCCAAGTCACAGAACAAGTGGCAAAACTAGCATTTAAATATAGGTTTCCTGATTCTGAATGTAGTATTTTTTTCCTATGCATCACCCAGGAGAATCCATTGAAAACAGGTTTAATAGGGAAAGCAATTGTACCTTGCAAAAATAAAGTTGTATTTTTGCTCATCTTGCTTGCTAAAATAAAATTCTATTTCCAGAAGGTTTTTTAAACATGTTTTTTTTGGTTTCTTCAAGACAGCTGGCTTGCCTCTGGTTAGGGGAGAGCGATGCTTGGTGCTGCCCTCGCCCGTGGGGGCACGGGGACGCTGTGCTCGTGGGTGGGGGAGTCAGGGGGGTTTCATGGCTGTTGCTTTGCGCACCTCTTGGGAAAGAGCGCACGGTTGCCAGGAGCGGCGGCTTCTGTCTGTCCTGACTGTGCATTTGGCATCTCCCCCTTTGCCTTTTTGAAATGAAATGAGAACATAAAGTACAGTGCATTCGCTAAGGTGTCTCATGCTACTGAAATGACCTGCTGTTTGTTTCTTTAAAGTTCTCCAACCCCAAATTAATTTGCTGATTCTTGAGGCTCTTCCTGGAGGCTTAGAGGTGACTCTCTTTAGTTTGGAGTTGGAGTTTAGAAGTTTGCTGGCATGTTTAGAACAATCTTTTAGCTATTTATAGGTGTGGGACTTTTGTGGTATTTTTTGTTTTGTTTTTCGTTTCTCTGTTTTTAAGTGGAAAACTCAGTAATCTTTAGGACACTTAGCTTATAGATGCACTTAACAAGAACTAACACGTTGTTCCTCAGTGTTTTCAAGCTGTGAGTCTGAGGCAGTGGTCCAGGCTGTCGACACTCGGCTCACCCCTGACACCTGTGCTCTTTCACAGGAAGCAGCCATCCAGGCAGTGCTCTCCCGTGCCTGCCTCCCAGCCATACGCAGAGGATCCCATAAACTGTGAACAGGCCCGTTGGCTTCTTTTGGGGTGGATGCCCCCTCAGAGCTCAGCGCTGCCCCTGCTCCGTGTGGCAGGCTGACCTGTGGCCTCGGGGCCTCCAGTAGAGTCGAGCCGTGATGCTCGGCTGCCTGCATTTCTCGTCGCTGCCCAGGAAGGCCAAGGCCACGCTAGGGTCTGTTCATTCCACCCTGGGCTTCCTGCTAGGATTGCGGGGCAGTGCTTTTGTTTTACTGGGTGTTGTTTGTTTGGCCTTACTTCTACTCATAAATTGAGATGCGGTCAGATGGTGTTAAAAGAGCTTTCTGCATTTTTAGGCATGTCTGATTCATGGGGTCACGTCTCTCCAAGTTTATGTGTATGCAAAGTATCTTAATATTTTTACACTTTGCGCTGAACTTAAAAAGTATCTTTCAAAGGTCAGAGCCTTTGGGAGAAGGTAACCAATTTTAAAGAGATGTTTAAAAAGAAAACCTTTCCATTTACACTGTTTACATTTTTAAAAGTAGTTTTTATTTGTCAGAAGTGGCGATCTAAAATGCTCAGCTCCTTTAATAAGTGCAGGAAGCTGAGGCTGAAAGTGGGGGAGGGGGTGAGGGAGGGCTCACAGAAACTCCCTTCTTAAGATTAACTTCCCTCACAGATGAGAACTTTTGGTCTCTGTTTTCTTTGCTTTTGTCAGAAAGAGATTACATTGTCAACTTAATTCACCCAGGATTTGAATGCTGGCATGTTTCCTCTGTTGGGGAAGTAGAAGGTTTAACTACTCTCAGGTAATGCTGGTGAGGGCTTCCCAGGTGGCTCAGTGGTAAAGAATTCACCTGCCAATGCAGGAGGCACAAGAGGTGCTGGTTCAGTCCCTGGGTGGGGAGGAACCCCTGGAGTAGGAATTGGCAACCCGCTCCACTGTTCTTGCCTGGGAAACCCCGTGGACAGAGGAGTCTGGCAGGGTATAGCCCATGGGGTCACAAAGAGTCGGACATCACTGAGCAGTGTTGGTAAACACCTCTAGGAAGGGGAGAAGTCAGGGGAAAGGCAGGATTTGCCCTGGACCTTGAAGGCCAGTGGCATGTCAGCACAGCTCACTTACTCAGGCAGAAGAGCCAGCTGGAACAAAGGAAGGGCTGCATGGTGCATGAGGGCTGCTGGGTGATGCGCAGAACAGGACTAAGGACAGGAGAGGTTACGGGCACTTTCTTAATTAGACCTGGGTTCAAATCCCAGCACTTCTTCTTCATAGACGAGCTGTGTAACCTTGTGTGAGTTACTTCCAACTTTCTGTGCCTCAGTCTCTCTCTCTGCAGAATGGCTAATACCTGCATCACAGACTTGTTAAAATTAAATAAGACTGTAATACGCTGTCTAGTACATAGGGTAAACACTCAATAAGTTAACAGCTGCAGTCATTAAATTTCTTTGCTTTTTAACTTTTGTATTAAAGTTAACATGTTCATTAAATCAGTTCCTAGAAGGTCCCTTGCAGTCTCACTCCAAAGACAGCTGTTGTCAACAGTTTGAGGAATGTCTTTCTAATTTCAACTCTGTACATCTTTTTCATATTTGTTTTGATTGCGTCTGTTCGAGCATTAGGGAGTTTGGGAGGCAGGGAAGGGCAAGACTGTGTGGTGTTTCTAGAAGACAGGACTTAGCTGACTATGTGTTGTGCTAATAATTAGGAGCCAGGGAAGGTTTTAGAGTCAGGGGTGACATGATCAGCTCTCAGTTCAGTTCAGTCACTCAGTCGTGTCTGACTCTTTGTGACCCCATGGACTGCAGCACGCCAGGCCTCCCTGTCCATCACTTGCAACTCCTGGAGCTTACTCAAGCTCATGTCCATCGAGTCAGCACTCCAGACATCTCATCCTTGGTCGTACCCCTCTCCTCCCGCCTTCAGTCTTTCCCAGCATCAGGGTCTTTTCCAGTGAGTCAGCTCTTCACATCAGGTGGCCAGAGTGTATGATCAGCTCTGTTTCAGTAATAATGCTGAATAATAACATGAGTCGGCTTGTAGTGGGGAAGCAAGTCTTTGCTTGGCTGTTCGAGTGCCAGGTAGATGTTGAAAAGGTTTGTTACCTGCTTCCAACCGTTATGTGGTCCTCGTTGGGGAAATGAGGTGCTCCCTGAGGCAAGGAAGTGCGGACCAAGCAGGGACCAGGCACCGATGTGGCATGTGGACTGGAAGTGCTTGTGTGAGCCAAGGCTTTAAGAGTGACTCTGACTTGGGAAGTGTTTGGGAGGGGCAGAGCACAAGTCAGGAGGCAGGAGAGCAGGGTCGACAGTCGGTCTGGGTGGAGTGGCGGGCCTCAGCGGGCCAGCAGGCTGCCTGGCACCTCGTGAGGCCTGCTCACGCTCTGCTCCCAGCCCTGGCCTCACTCTCTGCAGTGCTGTCCTTTCCCAGAGTGTAAGCTTTTTAAAAAGGAAGCAGAGTTTCAGTCATCCCTGCGCTTCCAGGCCTGGTAAAGGGCCCAGTACATAGTAAATGCTTTAAAAAAACAACAGCTGAACAGCCAAGTATTTGCTATTTATGGAAATTATGACTGGATACCCTGTTGTCCCCACAAATCAAGGTCTAAAAACCCTAGTGTCATCTCTCCCCCCTTCATTCTGCCCTCAGCTGCGAGGCCTCAGATAGGTCCCCCTCCCGAGCGCCCACGTACCTCTCCATCCCATAATCTGTGTGCACCCGTGTGGGCTCCCGCGAGCACACCCCCCTCCCGCAGCTCCGGGGACCTGCATGGCCTTTCTTCCTCTAGCTGTGTCTTCCCTTCACTGTCCCTTGTTGGCTCCTTTTCCTCTTTCCCAGCCTCCAGATGTTGGTGGGGTTTAGGGACCAAGCGTACTCTCGGTCCCCAGACTAGCGGCTTTACACCGTTGTTTGACCAAACTACATGCCAGCCTGGTACATGCTCACTGCGTTCACTTCTGCACCTCAACTCAAGCCTGGAACAAAAGTTTCCCAATAAAGTTCTCATGCTTCGTCTTACTCTGAGCCATCGTCTCTGTTATTTTCCATTCCGTTCTATTTCATTTGTTTTTTTAATGCTGTTCATGACCCACTAAATTGATTTCACAACCTCCAGTTTGAAAAACTGCTCTGGGTGATCTCATCCACTCTTCTGGCTTCAAGTCCTATCTCTGTGCTGATGACTTTCCCATATGTATCTCCATCCCCACCTTCCTCTGAGGTCCAGACACGCCAGCTGTCTCCCTGACGTCTGCACCTGGACGTCACCAGGAATCTCAGAGTTAACATGTCCAGAAAAAGCACCCTTGGTTCCGTCAGCCCCTCCCCTCCCTGCCTCGTCCCGTTCCACAGACAATGCCATGGTCCCAGCCGCTCAGTACGAGACAGTGCCCGAGTACAAGCTCCGTGGGCCTGGTGCTGCAGTCTGACGGGCCTTGGGCAGTCACTGAACCTCCCTCTGCCCGACTGTCTTCATTTCAATAAAGCAGGGTTTTCAGCTGTCCCTTTTCCTGGGACTGCTGTGGAGCCTGCATAGATTTTTACCTGTAGAGGACACGGAGCGGTGACTGTCACGTGGCTGCTGCAGTTTGCCATCGTCGTCAAGTCCCTCACACCCACTTCTGCTCCATTAGCAATTCCCATTGGCTCTGACTCCAAAATACGTCCTTTCCTTGACCACATATCACCACCTCCATCAACACCACATTCGTCTCTGCAGCCAACACCCCTTACCCAGGCGACCGAAATAGCTTCTTCACTAACTCCCTGCTTCTGCCCTCGCCCCTCCCAAAGTCTGTTTTCCACAAAACAGCCAGAGCCGAGTTGGCCATTTGAGAATTGAAACCAGAGGGTGTTGCTCTCTAGCTCAAAGCCTCCTCATAAAATCCGACGTTCTTACGTGGCTTAAAAGGCCCTTCATCTGTACTCAAACTGTCACGTGTGTGTGACTGACTGGTGAGTGTGTTAACACGTGGATTCTGGTTCAGTCGCTCCCCAAGACTCTGCATCTGCAACAAGAACCCAGACGGCCGTGCCGCGGGTATGTGGACCCTCGAGAGCAGGGCCTGTGTGCTCAGGGTCCCGTTCTCTGGCTGCACCCCTCTCTCTCCCCTCGGCACTTGGCCTCTGCCACGTCAGCCGCTTTGCAGATCCTCTCGGGAAGGCCATCCCCGCCTTGCCTCTGTGCCCACCTCTCCACAGGTCTCCGCACAGCCCATCCCCGCCCCTCCTTCCAGTCAGTTGTCACCTCCTCAAGGGGGGATTGTCATCCTGTGTAAACCATCCTGTTCAAGTCCCACGCTTTCCCTCTGCGCTTCTCTGTCCCCTTAGCCTCCCTTAGTTTTCCCTAAGCATTGCTTAGTTCCTGGCCAACCCAATGTCTATTTGTAATTGTTGTCTTTATTTGCTGTTTTCATGGTAGGTCGGGACTTTTGAGACTTGTTTTTTGCAGCTGTATCTCCAGAACCTAGAATCAGTGCCTGGAATGTGATATTTGCTCAGAATGTGTATTGAAGGATGACTATGCATGTGTGTAAATGTTCCCCATGTTAGACACGGGCCCCTGGAGGGAGGGGCCTTCCTTACTCCTGCTTTTCAGGTAGTTAGCCTGCATCCTCACTCCAGGCCTCTCTCAGCCTGCCCCACCCTCAGAGCAGCAGTCTTCAGTGATTGTTAGCTGGTGTTTGCTAGGCCGTTCTGCTGGGGGCTTTCGAGTTCCTTGTGCATTTTACAGCCGTAGTTTTATGTAAGGAACACATGTTTGTGTGCTAAATCGCTTCAGTCGTGTTCAACTCTTTGCAGCCCTGTGGACCATAGCCCACCAGACTCCTCTGTCCATGGGATTCTCCAGAAAAGAATACTGGAGTGGGTTACCATTTCCTTCTCTGCATAACACATGACTATAGTCTTACTAAAAATAAAAAACAATTAAAAAGTCATTCCTCCCCTAGTTAAGGTTGCTATGTATCCTTTCCAGCCATTTTCCCCACTTACTATTTTGAAATGTATCAGTAATAAGAGAAAAGAGGGGCAGGACTTGCTTCGCTTCCAGTATCAGAAGTCTTCTTAGTGGAAGAACTGTTTCACCTCACCACAGGCAAACTCCAAGGGCGTTTCTGTTGAAACCAGGGCTTAAGAAGTGAGCAGTTTTGCTCAAGAGCTCACTAGCATTAAGCTGCAAAACCCAGTTGAGAATCTGACTGTGTCTGAGTTCAAGGTCCAGGCATGCCACTTCCACCACTTCATGCTCCCAGGAGCTGTGGGGAGAGAGACGAGTGCTTGACTCACTGGAAGGAGGCTTCGAAGAAAGGATGTTTGAGCAGGTCGTCACAGAAGCATCTCAGTTAATCGGATGGTGAAAGTGGGCAGAGAACTAGCATTCTGGACAGGTACCAGCCGGACAGAGACCTGGAGGTCAACGCACCTTTGGGGAACGGAGAGAAGTTCACTGTCCACTGGAGTGAAAGTGAAAGCCGCTCAGTTGTGTCCGACTCTTTGCAACCCCATGAACTCGTCCATGGAATTCTCCAGGCCAGAATACTGGAGTGGGTAGCCTTTCCCTTCTCCAGGGGATCGTCCCAACTCAGGGACTGGACCCAGGTCTCCTGCATTGCAGGTGGATTCTTTACCAGCTGAGCCACAAGGGAAGCCCACTGGAGTAGGAGGTGCAAAACGAGGTCACGAGATGTGGAGCTAGAAATTCTGTCCATGTCAGAAGCTGAAGGATCTGAAATTCCATGCCGTGAACCAGTGATGTTTCCTCAGACTGGTTAAGTGGGAAACCAGAATTCTGTTTGTTTACAAAATACGTCAAACACACAAAAAAGCACAAAGACTAATGACACTTGTATACCCATCACCCAGACTTGACAATGTCACACCGGATCCTTCTGAGGGTCTCCCTCCTTCCACTCAGACCCAGATTCCCAAACACCAGGCCTCTTCCGTGTATTTGTTGTTCAGTCGCCAAGTCATGTCTGACTCTTTTCACTGTTTTTGTGTATATTGTTTCTAAATTTTATCCATGCCCATACATACGGAGCTGCAGAACTAGTTTAGAAGTTTTCCGTTGCTAATTCATCTAATTCAGTAAAAGGAATAAAAGCTTAATCCCACCAAATGACGAGAACCCCCTCAGTCTGGTTTGACATATCTGCAGTCAGCTGAAAGTGTATCCTGGCTTTCTGGTTGAGGGGTTGATGGTGAGGAGACTTGAAGGATGAGGCTGCAGAGCTTGGGAGATCAGTTTTACTGAACAAATGAGCAAAATAAGTAAATTGAGTAAGCAAGTATATAAGTATATATTGAGGCTGATGGGAGCCAGGTGCCTTAACTGTTTCAAGAGGAAATTGCAGACATAGAAAGAAAAGGTTGGAAAGATCCTAGAGGGTGTTGGGTTGAAATTGGAGGTCTCAAGATGAACCCATGGTTTGTAAACGTATATACAACTGTGGGTATGGAAATAGTTACAGGTGTGGGTGTTCATGCATAGTATTTAGCTACAGGCAGTGACATCCCAGCAGCAGTGAACAATCCTAGCATCCAGATCTTTGTTTCTATATATTATCCTTCTCTAAAATGAATCGTGTCCTTGGAGATACGGCTTGTTCCTGCGGGTGGCAGTATGAGCCTGAACCACCTTGTGCCGGGAAGCAAAGGCATGCTCAAGGGAGGGAACATGTCCAGAAGGTATAGGGGCCACTTTGAAGAGGCGTCCACTGGCCAGAGCTGATAGTTTGAGAATCCAATAGGTGAGTGGATATGTGGGTTAGGAGGGGAAGTTCTGCCAGATAATGATGGACAGAGGATCACCGTTTGGCATCATTCATAGATGGCTCAGTGGTAAAGACTCCTCCTGTCTAGGCAGAAGAGGCAGGTGCGATCGCTGGGTTGGGAAGATCCCCTGGCAAAGGAAATGGCAACCCACTCCAGGATTCTTGCCTAGGGAATTCCATGGACAGTGGAGCCTGGCAGGGTTACATCTCGGGGTCGCAGAGTCAAACACGATTGAGCAACTAAACAACAACGATCATCATAGTGGTGCTTGGTTGACATGGGAGTCATCAATAAGTGGATGTTTGACAAAGAACAAGCTATTGGCACAAGATACTTGACTGATTAACAAGGTAAAGTGGTAAGTTTGCGCTGGGGAAGCCTGGCAGGGATGAGCTTGACTGGGTGGAAGTGATTGACATCGCCAGTGGAGGGTGCACTTGCCGTCCCTCCCTGACGTAGCGCCCTGAGCAGAGCGCAGCGCCACATCTCTGGTATCATTGCCAAGAAAGCGGGGACGTGGCTGGACGTGCCTCCTGCAGAACGAGAGGACCACACTCTGTCAAGAACACGGGAGTCAGGAGAACACTGGGGGCCAGTTCGCATTGGCGAGACGCTGGCGAGGCATGGCAGCTTGTGCTCCTGGATGGGGTCTCGGCCAGAGGGGAAAAGGAAGCATTGTTGGGGCAGTTCGCAAAAGTGGAACAGGCTCTGCGCTGGGCTAGTGGCGCAGGCAACGTTGCTGTTCAGTCGCTCAGTCATGTCTGACTCTTTGCGACCCCATGGACTGTAGCCCACCAGGTTCCTCTGTCCATGGGATTTTCCAGGCGAGAATACTGAACTGGGTTGCTGTTTCCTTCTCCAGGGGATCTTCTCAGGTGGCTCAGTAGTAAAGGAGTATTAATTTCCTGGTGTGGAGGGTTTTATGCTGGTTATGTAGATGAATGTTCCTGTTTTTGGAAATGTACACTGGACTGGTTGGGGGTGATTGGACGTCAGTCTTCAGCCTACTCTCAAAGAGGTCAGGAAGAAGCTAATGGGTATCTATACAGGTTATATATCGTCTTGCTCAGTATCTGTAGGGGAATGGTTCCAAGGCCCCCTCAGACACCAAACTCTGTGGGTACTTGGGTTCCTTATATAAAATGGCATAGTTGCTGCTGCTGCTAAGTCACTTCAGTCGTGTCCGACTGTGTGTGACCCCATAGACAGCAGCCCACCAGGCTCCCCTGTCCCTGGGATTCTCCAGGCAAGAACTCCAGAGTGGGTTGCCATTTCCTTCTCCAAATGGCATAGTAGTTGCATATAAATCTCTAGGTTACTTACGATATCTAACATAATGTAAATGCTACATAAATAGTTATAAACCTAATGTGAGTACTGTATAAATAATTGCTAGCCATGTGGCAGATTCAAGTTGTGCTTTTTATAACTTTCTGTAATTTCTCCCCTAATACATTTGATCTGCGGTTGGTTGAATCCACAGATACAGACTCCATAGATAACAGAGGGCTGACTGTATAGGTAATAAGTATGTATAAGTAATGGAGCAAATGATATAAAATATCATTAAATTAAAAATGAAGTGATATTATCAATTGGGGAATCTTATTGAAGGGGCTGTGTAAGCCCTGTGCTATTCTTGAACTTTTCTGTACGATTTGAAATTATTTCAAAATAAGTTGTAGTCTGAGACCCAGCTGAGAATCTGACTGGCGTGTTATTAACTAGTTTTATAAGCTAGTCTGTAGGGAAGTGACCTCTGTATGATACTGTGTCTTTGCCTGTGGATACATTTGTGTGTTTCTCTGGTGGGTTGGTTTGTTTTTGAGCTCTTCTTTGGGGTCCTTTAGTAGTTTATCTATACCTGTAGCTTTTGCCCTCTTCTACTTTGAATTAGTCCTCTGGTATTTCTTGTTCTTGCTGTTGTAAAATGGAGCTGTTTCTGCCTACAGGTGGTGACAGGATTGCTTTCTGTGACCCTTTTTGTCTGTGAAGGTTTAGAAATTATGTACTCATACAGCTTTTAAGTGAGGGGAAAAAATTAATAACATCTCAAAACCCCTCAGGCTTAACTTAGGAAAAACCCACAGGGAGCCTGTGCTCCACGGGCCCCAGAGACACCAGTGGTCCTGCCCTTTTTCCAGCAGCTTTGGCCATCCTGCCCACAGAGGGGGTCATCTAAGCTGATACCGCAGTTAAGGGACAGGCAGCTATCTGGTGGATGGCGTTGGGACCCCTTTGGCCTGCCCGGGAGCAGGTTTATGGCCTCTCCATGCCGCTACAGCAGCATGCAGTGATAGGGTGCTGCGGTCTCTTTGCTATTTGAGATTATGTCTAAAAATAGGCCTGCCCACTCTGGGGTGGAATTCAGTTGTTTTTATGCCTAATTCTGAGAAGCAGCTCAGAGACAGCGTTTTGCGTGCACGCTCACTTGGGCACCACGGCGCCTGTGCACTGTTAATGCCAGGTTTTCTGAAGCGAGGATTTCTGCAAGTGCCTCTCTCTCCCACCTGCCCCTGGACAAGATGTTTTTGAGATAGTGTGAGAGGTGTATTTTTAAAATAAGATTAATGAAATTTTAAAGTGGTTATTTTCTACACAAGAATTAATGTCAATAGAAACGAAAAGGATGAAAATGCATCCACAATCCCGCCACCTTGAATAATGGAAGGGTTTTCATTTTTCCGTGCTGATTGGCCCTGGACCTAATGATTTCTAGATAGGTGCAACCATAGCACAGGTTCTTTTCCTTCATCTTAGTATATAAAATAAGCATTTCCTATGGTGCTAGAATCTTCACAGTTGTTTTCAATGAGTATGTACCATTTCATTGAGTGAAAATGCCACAATATGTTTAATCATTTTCAGATGATAGAAAATTAGATTCTTGCCTGTCTTCACTGCTTGTAGATATCACCAGAGTGAATATGTTGGTACCTTGGTTTTTGCTTGGTTGTTCTGAGATTTCTTTAGGATAAAAATCTAGTGAATAGAATTACTGGGTCAAAAGATATGAATATTTTTATTACCAAATGGCTTTTCCAAAGGGTTGTAATAATTCATGCTGCTTTTGTTATTGTTTGTACCAGCTTTACCCCAGCCTCACCAGGTATCGTATCATTTCTTCTTTTGAAACTTTAAAGCTGTAGTTTTGTGTCCCCACTTTTTGCCGGCATGTATTTGATCACAGGTGAAGGTGGATGTTTTTTGTAGCTTGCATGGCGAATATAATTCAAGTTTTCACCCTTGGAGAAGACTTTTTAGATCTGTGACATTCTAGTGGGTGTCTTTTCCTCTAGACTATTGACTTGCAAATGTTGATTGAGTTGGTTCCTTAAGCTGTTTCCTAGGCTCCCAAACCTGGGGACAAGCCAGCACCATCAGCACATTATCTTATTCTTAAGGCCTAATTGTACTGAGACACCTGTAAGCCACTGAGAAAGATCTAAGCTCTGTTCATCGGCAAATAGAACATGGAATCTGAAATACCAAGTCAAATCTTCAAGCACATCTTTTTGCCTGATCTACTTAAGAAGATCCCATGTTTGCACATACATAGAGCAAATAACATAGAACTATCCAGGTATAGACAGTAAACTCAATTCTAGGAAATGTCACGATTCCTTTATAAAATGCCTCCCAGTCTGTGCCAGTCTTGCTGCTGTTTCATGGAAGGCTTCTGCCAGAAGCACAGACTGGGTTGGGGTGGGGATTCCATATCCCACCTGGACGTTTACTATGAATGTTTTGCTTGTTTTAACTTCTCTGAGCCTCACTCTACAAAAAGGAGCACTAATACTTGTTTAGAGCATGGTGAGGATTAAATACATTAATATTTATCTAAAGCACCTGGTGCAGTGTGTGACTTGTGTTAGACATGAAGATAGGCAGCAGCTATAATTACTGTCTGTTAGGATTCTTGGTTTTGTCCATGCTGTATGGCGTGAGGAACCTTAAGTTCCTTGACCAGGGAGCAGACCCATGCCTCCTGCAGTGGGCGTGCGGAGTTTTAACCACTGGACCGCTGGGGAAGTCCCAAAGCATTCGAAGCTTATAAGACCTGGAGCAAGTGCTCCCTGCTCAGTTTATGGTACAGTGAGAGAAGGGAAAGTGGGTTTTAGAACCAAAAGAATTTGAGCTATAGGTTATCACCTTCAGTTTACCCCAGAAGAGTGACTTTTGGCAAATAACATAATTTATCTTTTTTTTTAATCCATGAGTTGAAATACTTGTAAAACTACCAGCACCTCACACACAGAATAAATGGTGGCTGTTATCATCAGTAGCGCATCCCGCAGATAGTGGTTAAAGGCAGATCCTTCCCAAATGGTTAAAGGGCTTCCCTGGTGGCTCAAATGGTAAAGAATCTGCCTGTGATGTGGGACCCCTGGGTTTGAGCCCTGGGTTGGGAAGATCCTTGGAGGGGGCATGACGGCCCACTCCAGGCAACATTCTTGCCTGGAGAATGGCCGCAGACAGAGGAGCCTGGTGGGCTACGGTCCACAGGGTCACACAGGGTCGGACATGACTGAGCGACTAAGCACAAAGGCAGATGCGCTTCACTGTTTATTAACAGAGAGAAGCCAGCAGATGACCTGCTTTAAGGAAGGCTTGTGGAAAAGGCCACATTTCCAGCACTCGTTCCGGGAACCATGTGACCTGACTTGGTAGGAAGAACTGTGGACCTAGGGATGTTTCAGAGATGCCCTCAAGGTGTGGGCAGGGCGATAGCACAGAGGGACCTGAGCAGGTCTGTTTGAAAGGGCAAGAAAGGAGCAGAAACTGGGATGGGAAGATATGCCAGAGGGCCACAGGCATGTGGCGAGGCAGTGCTATCCAAACAGCCGGTGAAGAGAAGCTGTTCCAAGAGATTGGTCCTGGGGAAGAGAGATGTTATTCTAGTCCAAGGAAGATGAAAGCGGCAGTGACCAGGCTGGAGAGGTAAGGGGCAAACACAGGTGGCGAAGAAGTTGCAGGATTAGAGAACACCTTAAATACAGAGAGTTCTAGCAAAAAATGAGTGGGGTCATTCTAAGGCATCTTCCTTAGAGTGTCTAAGAGATGTTCGTGGTTCTCCTTGGGAATAGGAAGTAGGGTCAGTTGAGGAAAGAACATTTTTGTCTTTGAGAATGAGTTGGTGTTTGCCTAAAAATGTATCTTGTCATCTTTATAGAGATTAATCCAGCCACAAGTGACACTGTCTAGAGTCTTTATGTGCAAAAGTGACTGTTCTGTTTCACCAGCATCACCGCCAAAAGAGGGCTGGAGGCCTTGTCTGCTGTCCCTGTGTGATCATTAAAAGCATTACCATGTTCATGGCAATTAATAAGTCCTATAGACCTGACGCAACCCATCCCTCGTGGTCAGTGTTCCGACCAGTGTAGAATCCTGGACATTTCTTTCTTCCTCGCATCTTGGCTCTGCGTTGTGTCTGATGTTTCTAGGTGTTTTGTTGTGGGAGGACTTTTAGACCTTGTGGTATATTGCATGAAATAGAAGTCTCTCACTCCCCAAATAAAAAATATGTTACTCTGAAATCCTAGGATTGAGAGAGGGACGATACTAGTTGGAGTCCTGGTAGGAAACAGATGGCACACAGAAACTGAGTAATTTCAGGAGCGTTTGTTTCCTTCAGGCATCCGGAAGCTTCTGTTCCAGATATGAAGAGTTGTGATAGAGGAACTAGGATCTGCCTGGCTGTTGGGAGAACCGCGATTGGGATGGTCAGGGAAGCCTCTCCCGGCCATTCAGACTGAAGCCCCCCAGTGAGTGGTTCTCAGGAGCTCATGGGGAAGCTGCCGTGAATCCGTGTCTGCTGCAACCACCTCTGGGAGTGTAAAACCTCTCGTTCTCTTCTGCCTTTCAAATCTTTCTTGTGCTTCTCTTTGTAAACTCTAGTCTGGATTATGCTGGAAAAGGATTTTGGAAACTTAGCTTCCAGGTTCTGATCTGCAGAGAGCTTAGAAAGAGGGTGTTCACAGTGCTGCTGAATTGTCCACAGTGCAGATTGGGGCTGTTTACCAAGGGTGAGCAGGGCCTGGGGACACCAGTGGACCAAACGGCGTCTCCTGGGCTGGCAGCAGTAGGGTTCCTATCCCTGCGCCTGGAAGGCGGGAGGAGGAAGCCGTTCTGGAGGCTGGAGAAGAGGGATCTCAGCCACTGTAGGGGGGCACCAGGACAGTAAATTCCTCCTTCTTACTCTCTTTCTGCCTCTTCCCAGACAACTGGACCAGGAGCCAGAGGGGCGGTGGAGCCTCCTGAGTCCGTATGGTGACCCTCCCAGAACAGAGAGTAGGATGGAGGTGGGGAGGAGTAAGATTGCGAGAAAGCAGAATAGTCCTCCAGACAAGTGCCATCCATATGTGTTGTTAACATCTTGGGGGTTAAAACATTTTTTTTTCAAGGCCAGGAAGGATATGAGCAGAAAATCAAGGGTTAACCCGAAATAAAAGAGGAAGCAGGTGCTTGAAAAGGTCTCTCAAGGAAACTATCTGAAGAGAGTTTGGAAAACTGTGGAGAAGAGAATGGACTGGGGAGTGGGACAGTGTTGGGCACAGGAAGGAAGACAGGGGAGATTAGTGTTGGTTTTCTACCAGACAGCAAGGTCGCTGGCACAAGCGCAGGGTGGGGAGTGTGGGCGCAGGCGGGAAGCAGTGCTTGTCCTGAGGTCTCACGTGGACTCTGGATCATGGCCCCTGAAACAAAAAAGGCTTGATTCTGGACTTCACCAGTGCACCGCCATAGCCCTCCTGAAACCATTCAGGAGGTTAGGAAAATGGGAGAAAACCAGGAAAGGGGAGAACTGGGGAGGGAGGTAGCGTTAGTAAGCTTTTCAGTGTGGCTTGCTTCCTTTTAGAGTATCACATTTTCTTTACCACATGCGTACTCATTCAAACGAGGAGATTCAGATGTTTATCACTGTTAATCACGAGGCTGTAAAACTGATTGCACTGACGGCTTTGCTTCTTTTAAATGGTGGGACAGTATTGGATCAGTGTGTTAGCAGCTTGCCTGTCTGCCCACTGCCTGCTAAGTCACTTCAGTTGTGTCCAACTCTTTGCAATGCCATGGACTGTAGCCCGCCAGGCTCCTCTGTCCATGAGATTCTTCAGGCAAGAGTACTGGAGTGGGTTGCTGTTTCCTTCTCCAGGGGATCTTCCCGACCCAGGGGTTGAACCCCTATCTCTTGCGTCTCTGCATTGGCAGGCGGGTTCTTTACCACTAGCGATTAGTAGCTTATTTATATGCTAATGCTGAAACTAAAATATTCTGGGTTTACATTTTCAATTGCTAGTACACTTGGGAGTGATTTTTTTTCCCCCCTCATCTAGTCCAAAACCACAATTATAATAGTAGGGAGGATGACATCGTTATACAGGACAGGAGACCTCCAAGTAAGGCCAAGAGCAGACCTCTGAAGGAACCACACCCACATCTGTCTCCGTCTCTGGAGTTGGGATTTTCTTTTTCTTTTTTCTTTTACTTTGTTTTACTTTACATTACTGTATTGGTTTTGCCATACATCAACATGAATCCGCCACGGGTGTACACGTGTTCCCAATCCTGAACCCCCCTCGCACCTCCCTCCCCATATCATCTCTCTGGGTCATCCCAGTGCACCAGCCCCAAGCATCCTGTATCCTGCATCGAACCTAGACTGGCGATTCGTTTCTTAGATGATATTATACATGTTTCAATGCCATTCTCCCAAATCATCCCACCCCTCTCCCTCTCCCACAGAGTCTAAAAGACTGTTCTATACACCAGTGTCTCTTTTGCTGTCTCGCATACAGGGTTATTGTTACCATCTTTCTAAATTCCCTATATATGTGTTAGTATACTGTATTGGTGTTTTTCTTTCTGACTTACTTCACTCTGTATAAATGGCTCCAGTTTCATCCACCTCATTAGAACTGATTCAAATGTATTCTTTTTAATGGCTGAGTAATTCTCCATTGTGTATATGTACCACGGCTTTCTTATCCATTCATCTGCTGATGGACATCTAGGTTGCTTCCATGTCCTGGCTATTATAAACAGTGCTGCGATGAACATTGGGGTACACGTGTCTCTTTCGATTCTGGTTTCTTCGGTGTGTATACCCAGCAGTGGGATTGCTGGGTCATAAGGCAGTTCTATTTCCAGTTTTTTAAGGAATGGAGATGGGATTTTCCAAGGAGCCTGGCAGCCAGAGGTGGGGAGTGCTGATGCTAAGGGTTCTTTGCTTCCTCCTGCTGCTGCTGCTGCTGCTGCTGCTGCTGCTAAGTCACTTCAGTCGTGTCCGACTCTGTGCGACCCCATAGAGGGCAGCCCACCAGGCTCCCCCGTCCCTGGGATTCTCCTTTGCTTCCTAGCAGTGCTTATTTAGGAAAAATTTGGAGCAAGTGGCAACATTGTTTATATATTCAGTTTTCAGAAGCCTGATTTTATTTGCAGAATGATTAATTAAACTGCATGTAAGGTATTTATTTATGGAGAGATTATCTTTCAGGAAGCTTTCCATTAAACTGCCAGATTTAGTCTTTTTGTTCTGTTTAAGCCGTGCATACTCAGACAGTCGTGTCTCTTTTGTGACCCCATGGACTGTAGCCGGCCAGCTCCTCTGTCCACAGCCTTTCAGCTGCCTTTTATTATGTAGAGAAGGCCTTTGGCTCTGAGAGCCAGGGTAGAAGAACACCACAAACAGGAAAGATAACCTGTGTGGACAGAAGCGGTGCTGATTATCTGAAGTCCTACCCAGGTGGCTTATTCAGGGGCTCCTTATGAGAGGGAAACAGAGAGGGTGGAGGCACCCACTTTCCAGGCTGACGTGTAGCTGGACCAGTGCACTTGTCACTGACCACGTCTTACGTCCTCTGGTTTGTAGTGCTGAGAACATGGCCTGAGGGGCAGACTGCCCGGCCAGCCTTGTGAACTCTGGGCTTCGGTTTCCTCTCCCGGAAGATGAGGATACCGGTTTTGTGAGGATTCGATGAGTTGGTGCTTGTAAAGTGCTGGTCCAGTGTCAGGCACTGCAGCAAACTCTCCAGTAGGGATTACCTGGTGCCCAGCAGATCCGCTGCAACACAGAGAACAGCAGTCTGAGGAGGCTGAGAAGCGGTTTCCTTTAGATGCTGAGATTATTTGTACTTGAAAGTTTAAGGGTGACTTTGCGTCATGTGATCATATCGTCAAACTTAATATCCAAGTAGTAGACTCTTGTCTAGCTGTTTAGACTTAAGATATTTCAGGAAGAAGTGGCTCAAGCTTTTCAGACTTTGGAGTTACCTGACCGTCTTCAGCTCTGATCCCTGTTTGCTTTTTGCAGTCTCCTCACATGTGGACTTGAGTTGGGCTTTTTCCCCCTGGAACTGGAGAATTTTACAGGCAGAGTCTTAAGCGTCATCTGGCTTTCAGATCCGTCATATTCTGCCTTCCCTTCCTGCCCTCCTCTCAGCCAGTGGCACTCTGCCGCCACTGTATGGAAGCTGGAGCCCGGCTCTCGAAGGCTGACAGCACGCCTGCCGTGTGCTCCGTACTGTCCCCATGACAGGGGGACTGCAGCAAGGCGTCGCGTCTCTGCCCTTGGGAGTTTGCGTTTTGTTGGGGTGGGGGCTGTGTGTCTGTGCTTGTTGGGAATGAACGCTGCGGAGGAAAAGTAGCCGGGGAATCAGGAAGGCCCAGGTGAGCGTGTGGAGGAAGCTGTTCTTTAATAGGCTGGCCAGGGGAAGGCCGAACCGGTTAGGGAACGTTTGTCCGGGGGCTGGGGAGGAAGTAGAGGGGCCAGCCGGTGCCTGGAGGAAGAGCTAGTAAGTTTCCGTGTGGAAAGGCTGGTGGCCTGTCCTAGAAGCAGGGAGGCACCAACAGAACTAGAGCAGAGAGCGGCAGAGGAGGAGGCCAGAGAGGCTGTGAGGCGAGGGCGGCCCTCCTGGGCCAGCTTCGCTTGGGATGCGATGGGGAGCTACTGCAGGGCTTGGACACGAGGAATCAACTTAATCTTTAACAAGGACCGCGGCCTTTCCTGCTGGCAACTTCTTTTTCAGCTCCCCTGAGAGGGAATTTAAAAGGTAGGAAAACTTTGTAGGAAAACTTTGTCTTAACCTACCCATGTGTGTTTTGTAATTTCTGTTTTGAATAATCGATTTTAAAATCCTTTGGAGCAGTTTGGCCTTGTCTTCTTCATCTCTGACTCTGAGAAGGAGACAGGCCCAGGTGAAAGGCAAAATAAAATCAGCTCTTGATTAACTGTGTAAGAGGAATATTACATTACATGAGAATTACATTGAGGAAGGGAATGCAGTGTTGACCGAGGCAGATGGCTTTGGGAAGAGTCTGGGTCCTAAGCTCGGTGGAGTCTAATTTGCCTCTGTATCTTTTGCTGCCCTCCTGTGTGACTTGTTTGAATCCCCTCCTTCATAGGAATGGCCATAGTAACTGTGAACACTATTGGCGAGTCAGAAACCACATGGGGGTCAGAGATGCAAAAACTTCTTGCACACTTCCGGAAAAATCTGGAAGAATCATCACTGCTACTTTGGCTGATTTTGCATGGGAATTGAGGATGGGGGCATGGGGTGGGGTGGGGGGGGCGGGTCTTGGGACATATTTAAGTGTCAAGAAGAGGTTAACCCCTTAAGATTTTATGTCTGGCTGAAGCAGTAAGGCACCCATGTGGTGATAAGAGTTGAGTGTCCTGGGGTCACCCAGCATCACAGGTTGTTGGTAGATATAGTAAACCTGCAAGATCATGCAGGATATACGAAGGATATACGAAGCTGACTTCTGTTTTAAGTCGGGGAGGGAATAGGCCAGGGGAGTGACTGCCTCGTCATTATGTGAGGCTCTCACGTGATGTTCAGTGATCAGTCTAATACTATATGGAACAAACTAAATGAATGTGTTTTTTTCTCACCTCTCCCCCACCATAAATGGAAGACTTATTTTAAACTAGCTGGGTACTTTGTTGACAGTGGTGATATAGCCCCGTATGGTAGCCCAGCTGGACGGGGGCGGGGCTCCTTTGTTTGGGGCGAGGTCCTTACTGCAGTGAAGTGTGCTGTAGTTTGTATTTACCCAGAGTGCTTTCTTTTCCTGCTGCCATAGACTTTGGCCTCATACATATGGCCATTTCTCTATGTATTTGCGTCTTTAGAAACGGATAGGATAAGAAATAGGAAAGTGAAAGTTGCTCAGTCGTGTCCAACTCTTTGCAACTCCGTGAACTATATGGTCCATGGAATTCTCCAGGCCACAATACTGGAGTGGGTAGCCTTTCCTTTCTCCAGGGAATCTTCCCAACCCAGGGATCGAACCCAGGTCTCCCACATTGCAGGCAGATTCTTTACCAGCTGAGCCACCAGGGAAGCCCAAGAATACTGGAGTGGGTAGCCTTTCCCTTCTCCAAGGGATCTTCCCAACCCAAGGATCAAACCCAGGTCTCCCGCATTGCAGGCAGATTCTTTACCAGCTGAGCCACCAGGGAAGCCCAGATAAGAAATAAAGAAGATATAATTAACTTCACCTGGGCATCTGAATTTCCGTGTCCCCTCCATCTCTAAACTTGGCTTTGTTTGTCCTGGGGAGATGCGTGTCTAATGCTTCTCTTTTCTCCTTCTGGTTCCAGGAGGGCTGCTGGCCTGCTGCTGCGCTGCTGAGCAGTATGCAGTCCTTCCGGGAGCAAAGCAGTTACCACGGGAACCAGCAGAGCTACCCCCAGGAGGTGCACGGCTCATCCCGGATAGAGGAGTTCAGCCCTCGCCAGGCCCAGATGTTCCAGAATTTTGGGGGTGCTGGTGGTGGCAGCGGCGGCAGCAGCAGCGGTGGTGGACGACGAGCAACGGCGGCGGCGGCGGCCGCGATGGCCAGCGAGACCTCTGGCCATCAGGGCTACCAGGGCTTCAGGAAGGAGGCTGGAGACTTCTACTACATGGCAGGCAACAAGGACCCCGTGGCCGCAGGAACCCCGCAGCCTCCTCCGCGAAGGCCTTCCGGGCCGGTGCAGAGCTACGGACCCCCCCAGGGGAGCAGCTTTGGCAATCAGTATGGCAGTGAGGGTCACGTGGGCCAGTTTCAAGCACAGCACTCTGCCCTTGGCGGTGTGTCTCATTACTCACAGGATTACACGGGGCCGTTCTCTCCGGGGAGCGCTCAGTACCAGCAGCAGCCTTCCAGCCAGCAGCAGCAGCAGCAGCAGCAGCAGCAGCAGCAAGTGCAGCAGCTGCGACAGCAGCTCTACCAGTCCCATCAGCCCCTGCCGCAGGCCGCCAGCCAGCCGGCGTCCGGTGCCTCCCACCTGCAGCCCATGCAGCGGCCCTCAGCTCTGCCGGCCTCGGCTGCCGGCTACCAGCTGAGAGTGGGGCAGTTCGGCCAGCACTACCAGTCTTCTGCCACCGCCGCCGCCTCCTCCTTTCCATCGCCGCAGCGTTTCAGCCAGTCCGGGCAGAGCTACGATGGCAGTTACAGTGTGAACGCTGGATCACAGTATGAAGGGCATAACGTGGGCTCCAATGCACAGGCTTACGGAACACAATCCAATTACAGCTATCAGCCTCAATCTATGAAGAATTTCGAACAGGCCAAGATTCCACCAGGGACCCAGCAGGGACAGCAGCAGCAACAGCAGCAGCAGCAGCAGCAGCAGCACCCCCCTCAGCACGTGATGCAGTATTCCAACGCCGCCACGAAGCTACCCCTGCAAAGCCAGGTCGGGCAGTACAGCCAGCCCGAGGTTCCCGTGAGGTCCCCCATGCAGTTTCACCAGAACTTCAGCCCCATCTCTAACCCTTCCCCAGCTGCCTCTGTGGTTCAGTCTCCAAGCTGTAGCTCTACCCCGTCTCCTCTCACGCAGAGCGGAGAGAATCTCCAGTGTGGGCAAGGCAATGTGCCAATGGGCTCCAGAAACAGAATCCTGCAGTTAATGCCTCAGCTCAGCCCAACCCCATCGATGATGCCCAGTCCCAACTCTCACGCTGCGGGCTTCAAAGGGTTCGGGCTGGAAGGGGTGCCTGAAAAGCGGCTGACCGATCCCGGCTTGAGTAGTTTGAGTGCCCTGAGTACTCAGGTGGCCAACCTTCCTAATACGGTTCAGCACATGCTACTTTCCGACGCCCTGACCCCTCAGAAGAAGACCTCCAAGAGGCCTTCCTCGTCATCCAAGAAAACAGACAGCTGCCCCAACTCGGAAGGCTCCTCACAGGCCGAGGAGCAGCTGAAGTCCCCGATGGCAGAGTCGCTGGATGGAGGCTGCTCCAGCAGTTCTGAGGATCAAGGCGAGAGGGTGAGGCAGCTGAGCGGCCAGAGCACAAGCTCGGACACCACCTACAAGGGCGGGGCCTCGGGAAAGGCAGGCTCCTCACCAGCACAGGGCGCTCAGAACGAAGCCCCCCGACTCAGCACCAGTCCCGGAGCCCGAGAAGAGACCGCCTCGCCGGGTACCAAGGACACACCACTGTCATCTGAGGGCAACCCGAAAGCCAACGAGAAGGCAGTCGGGGTGATTGTCTCCCGGGAAGCCATGACAGGCCGGGTGGAAAAGCCTGGGGGGCAGGACAAGGGCTCCCAGGAGGAGGATCCTGCAGCCACACAGAGGCCGCCCAGCACCGGGGGGGCAAAGGAAACCAGCCACGCATCACTTCCACAGCCAGAGCCGCTGGGAGGAGGCAGTAAAGGAAACAAGAGCGGAGACAGTAACTCCAACCACAACGGGGAAGGGAATGGCCAGACCGGGCACCCCGCAGGGGGCTCTGGTTTCACAGGCAGGACTGAGCCCAGCAAATCTCCTGGAAGCCTGCGCTATAGTTACAAAGACAGTTTTGGGTCAGCCGTACCGAGAAACATGAGCAGCTTTGCTCAGTATCCTACAGGACAAGATAAAGGGGACTTCACCAGCCACGGGGAGCGAAAGGGTAGAAATGAGAAGTTCCCCAGCCTCCTGCAGGAGGTGCTTCAGGGTTACCACCACCACCCCGACAGGAGGTACTCCCGGAGTTCTCAGGAGCACCAGGCTATGGCTGGCAGCCTCGAAGGAGCCACAAGGCCTAACGTCTTAGTGAGTCAGACCAATGAGTTAGCTAGCAGGGGCCTTCTAAACAAAAGCATTGGGTCCCTGTTAGAAAACCCCCACTGGGGTCCATGGGAAAGGAAGTCAAGTGGCACAGCTCCTGAGATGAAACAGATCAATTTGGCTGACTATCCAATTCCCAGAAAGTTTGAAATAGAGCCTCCATCATCAGCCCATGAGCCCGGGGGTTCCCTCTCTGAGAGAAGATCAGTCATCTGTGACATTTCTCCACTAAGACAGATTGTCAGAGACCCAGGGGCTCACTCGCTAGGACACATGGGCGCCGACACCAGACTCGGGAGGAATGAGCGTCTCAATCTCAGTTTAAGTCAGTCAGTCATTCTTCCAGGTGGGCTGGTGTCCATGGAAACAAAGCTGAAATCCCAGAGTGGGCAGATAAAAGAGGAGGACTTTGAACAGTCCAAGTCCCAAGCTAGTTTCAACAACAAGAAATCAGGAGACCACTGCCACCCTGCTAGCATCAAGCACGAGTCCTACCGAGGCAATGCCAGCCCTGGAGCGGCGACCCACGATTCCATCTCAGACTACGGCCCGCAGGACAGCAGACCCACACCAATGCGGCGAGTCCCCGGCAGAGTTGGCGGTCGGGAGGGCATGAGGGGTCGGTCCCCTTCTCAGTATCATGACTTTTCAGAAAAGTTGAAGATGTCCCCTGGGAGGAGCAGAGGCCCAGGGGGCGACCCTCATCACATGAACCCACACATGACCTTCTCCGAGAGGGCCAACAGGAGTTCTTTGCACGCCCCCTTTTCTCCCAATTCAGAAAGCCTGGCCTCTGCTTATCACACAAACACACGTGCTCATGCTTATGGGGACCCCAGTGCAGGTTTGAATTCCCAGCTCCATTACAAGAGACAGATGTACCAACAGCAGCAAGAGGAATATAAGGACTGGGGCGGCAGTTCTGCTCAGGGAGTGATCGCTGCGGCTCAGCACAGGCAGGAGGGGCCCCGCAAGAGTCCACGGCAGCAGCAGTTTCTTGACCGAGTCCGGAGCCCCCTGAAGAATGACAAAGATGGCATGATGTACGGCCCACCGGTGGGGACGCACCATGACCCCAGCGGCCAGGACGGCGGGCGCTGCCTCATGTCCAGTGATGGCCTTTCTAACAAAGGCATTGAACTGAAGCACAGCTCCCAGAAGTTACAGCAAGAATCTTGCTGGGATCTCTCTCGGCAGACTTCTCCAGCCAAAAGCAGCGGCCCCCCAGGAATGTCCAGTCAGAAAAGGTACGGACCACCCCACGAGACTGACGGACATGGGCTCACGGAGTCTACGCAGTCATCCAAACCGAGTAACGTTATGCTGAGACTTCCAGGTCAAGAGGATCATTCTTCTCAAAACCCCTTAATCATGAGGAGGCGTGTCCGTTCTTTTATCTCTCCCATTCCCAGTAAGAGACAGTCACAGGACGTGAAGAACAGCAACACTGAAGATAAAGGGCGCCTCCTTCACCCGTCAAAAGAAGGCACTGACAAAGCGTACAATTCCTATGCCCATCTTTCTCACAGTCAGGAGATCAAGTCCATCCCTAAGAGGGAGTCCTCCAAGGACCTTCCAAGTCCAGATAGTAGGAACTGCCCCGCGGTTACCCTTACAAGTCCTGCTAAGACCAAAATCCTGCCCCCGAGGAAAGGCCGGGGGTTGAAACTGGAAGCTATCGTCCAGAAGATCACATCCCCAAACATTAGGAGGAGTGCGTCCTCGAACAGCGCAGAGGCCGGGGGAGACACGGTTACTCTTGACGACATCCTGTCTTTGAAAAGCGGCCCTCCGGAAGGTGGGAGCGGTGCTGTTCCGGACGCTGAGCTGGAGAAGAGAAAAGGCGAGGTGATAGCTGAGCTGGCCTGTCCCGCAAGCCAGGAGCTGAGCGGAGAAAAGCCTCTGGCCCGGTCTTCGGAGGAGTGGCGCGGTGGTGGGGATGACAAGGTGAAGGCGGAGACGCACCCTGACGCAGTCGCCGCTGGGAAGGAGCCCCCTGGTGCCATGGCATCCGCAACCTCACAGAAGCCTGGGAGTAACCAGGGGAGACCAGACGGGCCCCTGGGCGGGACAGCACCTTTAACCTTTCCTGACTCGAAGAGCGCACCTCCAGTGGGCACGCTGGCTCCCGAGGCAAACCCCAAGGCTGAAGAGAAAGAGAGCGATGCCGTGACGATTTCCCCCAAACAGGAGGGCTTCCCCCCGAAGGGTTACTTCCCCTCAGGAAAGAAGAAAGGGAGACCCATTGGTAGCGTGAATAAGCAGAAGAAACAGCAGCAGCCCCCACCGCCACCCCCACAGCCCCCTCAGATACCAGAGGGCTCTGCTGATGGAGAGCCAAAGCCGAAAAAGCAGAGGCAGCGGAGGGAGCGCAGGAAGCCCGGGGCGCAGCCCAGGAAGCGGAGGGCCAAGCAGGCCGCGCCCATCGTAGAGCCCCAGGAGCCGGAGATCAAGCTGAAGTACGCCACCCAGCCCCTGGACAAAACCGACGCCAAGAACAAGTCTTTTTTCCCTTATATCCACGTAGTAAATAAGTGTGAACTTGGAGCCGTGTGTACAATCATCAACGCCGAGGAGGAGGAGCAGACCAAATTGGTGAGGGGGAGGAAGGGCCAGCGGTCCCTGACGCCTCCGCCCAGCAGCACCGAGAGCAAGGTTCTCCCAGCCTCGTCCTTCGTGCTGCAGGGCCCCGTGGTGACAGAGTCTTCTGTGATGGGGCACCTGGTTTGCTGTCTGTGTGGCAAGTGGGCCAGTTACCGGAACATGGGCGACCTCTTTGGACCCTTTTACCCCCAAGATTATGCAGCCACTCTCCCCAAGAATCCACCTCCCAAGAGGGCCGCGGAAACGCAGAGCAAGGTGAAGGTCCGGCACAAAAGCGCTTCGAACGGCTCCAAGACGGACACTGAGGAGGAGGAAGAGCAGCAGCAGCAGAAGGAGCAGAGGAGCCTGGCTGCGCACCCCAGGTTTAAGCGGCGACACCGCTCAGAAGACTGTGCCGGAGGCCCCCGGTCCCTGTCCAGGGGGCTCCCTTGTAAAAAAGCCACCACCGAGGGCAGCAGCGAAAAGACTGTTTTGGACTCAAAGCCCTCCGTGCCCACCACTTCAGAAGGTGGCCCCGAGTTGGAGTTACAAATCCCTGAACTACCTCTCGACAGCAATGAATTTTGGGTCCACGAGGGTTGTATTCTCTGGGCCAATGGAATCTACCTGGTCTGTGGCCGGCTCTATGGCCTGCAGGAAGCGCTGGAAATAGCCAGAGAGATGGTGAGTAGGAGAAATCCCCCCGCTGTGGCTCTCGGTTACTTCCTTTGGGTTCTTTTTCTTCCACCTTCGTTTGTTTCAGCCGTACTTTTTATTCTTGCAAATCACACGGTAGTTCCTCCACAGTAAAGCCCCAGGATTGATGGTCAGCACAGGGGACACAGCTCGTGCTTTGTGATGGCTCTGAATGGAGTGTAACCTTTAAAAACTGAGCCCCTGTGTTGCATGCCTGTAACTAATACAGTGCATCAGTAATGATAAAGCCCCCGGGCCCAAATGCGGGACAGAAAATGAAGTGATTGAGACATTTGTTTAGCTTTTATTTTTATCAGTAATTTGTGTTCACAGGTTATACGGGTCATATTAGTCTCCTCCTGCTCATTAAAACAAACATCAGTGTTTCACCCCTTCTCAAACCTGTCCTCTGCCAGTTTCCTCTGTCTCTGAGCAAAATAAGCTTTTACTGCTGTTTGAGTTACCTATGGATCTTTTTTTTCATTCTTCAACATCTGTCTCTGTAATATTGATGAAATTAATACTGTGGTTGTAACTTCTTTCTTTAAAAATTTTTTACTTCCCTAGAACTACTAATTCATGTTTTTATTTGCTTTTTATCTTCTTGGGCCACACATTTCTGATGCAAACTTTGCAAGGGGATTTTTGTTCTTCAGGTCTGTTTTGTGTCTGTTTTTCTGGGGCATTCTTCATCATCATCATCGTCTACTTCTTTGCTCTGTTGAACGCTGTTTTCTTACCCATGTCTTCGCCTTACTTGATCTGGGCCACATTTAATGGTGTGCGTCATCCTTTAGCATTTTCATGAGAAAAAGGATGCCTGGGAGGCAGTATGTTGAGATCGTGTGAATCGGAATGTCTTTTTTCCATCTTCTTGTTTAACAGAAGGTTGCTTGGGTATAGAATCTAGCTGTCTCTCACTGTCTTGGTTCCTGACCTGTTCTCTAGTTCCTAGAGAAGCAGGTGTTACAGTTGACTGGAACTGCTCTCATTTTCAGGCCTTAATTTTGCATTGAGTCTTTCTCCTCTGAAAGTCTGAGGACCTTCTCATTTCCCTAGAGTTCTGAAATCTCAAACGATAGGCCTTTGTTGGCCTTTTCATGTACTGGGTGGCTGCTATGAGATCATGCCATCTGTAACTCATAGCTGTTAGATCAGGAAGATTGTCAGGTGTTATTTCTTTGATAATTTCCTGTTTTCTCTATTCTCTCCTTGCTGGAATTCTTATTAATTAGGAATTGTACCTCCTGACTTAACCTTCTGGCTTTGTCTTTTCTTTCCTGTTCTGTGTTCTAACTCCTTTTGTTCTGATTTCTCCGTGCTTTCTTCAACTTAATCTGATCAACCTTTTATTTATTTATCTTCATTTCTGATATTTTCAATAACTTTTTTCTTCTCTGACTGTTTCTCTGAGGGGACAGTTACCTGGCTAAGTTGGGGTAAGTAAGGGACCTGCTGCTGCTGCTGCTGCTAAGTCGCTTCAGTCGTGTCCGACTCTGTGCGACCCCATAGACAGCAGCCCACCAGGCTCCCCCGTCCCTGGGATTCTCCAGGCAAGAACACTGGAGTGGGTTGCCATTTCCTTCTCCAATGCATGAAAATGAAAAGTGAAAGGGAAGTCGCTCAGTTGTGTCCGACTCTTAGTGACCCCATGAACTGCAGCCTACCAGGCTCCTCCGTCCATGGGATTTTGCAGGCAAGAGTACTGGAGTGGGGTGCCAGGGACCTAGCTCCTCATAAAAACTTGGAGCGAATGCTCTGGTTTCCAGCCCTGTCTTACACCCCCACTTGCTGAGCGTTGCAGTTCCCGGCTCCCCGGCCACGAGGTGACTGGCTTTCAGCGGCTCCTCTCCTGCGCGCGTTTTCTGCTTGCTTTCTGTCAGCTGAAGCACTTGTTCTGTCTGTTCTGTTTCTGGTTTTTAGAACTGGGACATCTCCTGTGCATTGTTTGTTTCCCTGCCCTTTCTTCATGTCCTCCTTAATTTGTCTATTCCATTGATAAGTTTATCCTTTTTTTTTGTTTTAATGGAAAGGAAACAGATGTGTACATGTTTGTTAGTCTGTGATGTATAGTCAGATGAGAGATTTTTGTGTTGGTTTATGTTTAAAACGTACTTGACACAGGTACTGGTAACTTGCAGCCATACTTAGTAAGTGTCCTATCAGCCAAGACCATGGTATTCTTGGGCACTTTATACTGTCCTCTCCCTCCCACTACGCCTTCCCCACAACGCTCTGCTTTATCACTGCATTATCCCCAGAATTCATAACGGTGTCTGAGAAAAAGGGAGTACTTGGAAACTATAGTCAAGGATGTAATTAGTGTGAAATTTACATATATTTTAGATGAGAACATTCTGATTCTGCCTCACAAGGATCTCGCCTTCCCCTCTTAGACCTTTTCCCTATCCCCTTACTTCCTCACAGGATTTTTTCCTCTCCACCATCAGTGTCACTCCCAAACCCCAAGTTTGAAGTAGCTTTGGTTCTTAGACACGCAGCTTTTTTTTTTCCTGATCACACTGCTTGGCTTACAGGATCTCAGTTCCCTGACCTGGGGTTGAACCTGGGTCACGGCAGTGAAAGCCCAGAATGCTAGGCACTAGGACGCCAGGAAACTCCCCCACAGCAGCATTTGTGACAGTCCTAAAGGGACATAAAACTTAAGACCCTTAAGTATTGGGTTGCCAGAAAGTTCTTATGGGTTTTCTCGTAACAAATTTTTTGGCCAAGTCAGTACAAAATTCTTTAGTTGGTTCTGAGAGCTCAGTGATCTATTAATCATCCTCTTGCCCAGTTGATGGCCAGCTTTCCTCTGAAGCTTGCAGTATTTGGTGGGCTGGTTTGTTGTTAGTTTTTGGTGTGTGTCCCTGTCCAGTTGATGGCCTGAATCCTAAATCAGCAGGCTAAATCCTTCTCAGCAGATCACTAGATCCTCTGTCTCAGTTCAAGCCTAGTTCATAGAAGGTAGAGAATACCCTATAGTGATGTGCCCACCCTAAATCACAACCCCCTCCATCTTCAGGAGTAAGGAATTCCTAGTCAGGAATCCTGTCTTCCGAAAGTACCAGTTTAGTCTTCTACTTGTCAGCTTTGATATCCCAAAATAAAATCCGGAACATTATAACTGAAACAGATATGCTGAATGTAAGAAAGCAGCCTCTTTCTTTAACCCATCCCTCATATGGTTTAAATAACATGAAGCACATTAGGTAGAGAACACTGAAAGCAGTTTTTGCTTTTTAAAATATTAATTGCAGCCTTAATTGTCTCAGTTGGAATGTTTCACTTAAAGGTAAAAGGCACGAAAACAGGTTTTTTTTTTGACCCTACACTTCTCTTTACAGTAGAGACCCGAACTTAGACCTTGCGGTTCCACGGTGGCGCCATCAGGACCGCAGGTTCCACTGTCTCCTTTAGTGACAGGTTTCATAACAGTTGACCTACTTTTGTTTTTTAAAATTGAGATGTAATTGACATATTGAATGTTATATTACTTTCATGACCAATCTCTTAAATAAATCTCTTACTGCCGCTTTATCTTCTTGTATTGTACTCACTCTACCAGTGCCCTTTAAGAATATTACATTTCTCTTCCCTTGATCCCGTTCTATCTTTTACATTCCTCTTTTAGAACAGAATGCCAGCTTGGTATATTGAGTTTAGTTTTTCAGTACACTGCACATCTGTTTTATTCTCACAAGCCTCCCAGTGAGATAGGAAGAGAGAAGACACCAGTCCATTACCCTCAGAATACAGGATGGCTTGGATTTAGTGACACATACCTGGGAAGTATTGCCCCCAGTGATGTGTTGGTTTTTTAAATGTTTTAAAAAGTTATGCTTCTTGGCTCTTGGAACTGATGTTCCACTATGACTGCGAGATCCTTTTCAGTTTTATTTGTCTAGCTTTTATTCTCCGTAATGTACTTGAGAACAAATTAAAATGACACTACTACACTAACTTGACTTCTCTTATTTAATTTGATAGATGCTGTTTCAATTTGTCAAGGTCACTTTGAGTCTAGTTTTATCTGAGGTTTTAGCAGACGCCTTCAGTTTTGGTCTGCTCGTAAGTGTGTTCTCAGTCCTATCATGTTGAGATAAGGCCACATATTTGATTAAAGATCCATTTTGACCTGGGTATTTATCAGGTGTTTTGACAAGTGTGATATTTTCACAAAATAACACAAAGTCTTCAAAACACACTAGTTCCTCTCCCTGTCAGCCTAAGTTACACTAACCTGAAAACAGCTGAAAGCTAGAACATTCCTGTACAAACGGCTTTCACTCTCTGCATTTCTGAGTGTCTATAAGTAAATAAGGGGCAGTAATAATTGCCCTCTTACATCTAACAGGTTAACATCCCCCCTTAATTTACTTGAAACTGTGACAAAAAACGTAATTTGAAAAGTGTAAAAGTACTAATGCGTTGATTATCTTGAACATGGAATTGCATGTTAAAATGTCAAAAGCGGGTTAGTCAGTTTCTCCTGTTATCTGTAAAGTAAAGACATTCTCCCATATTCTCCCTGAACCCCATCTGTGTGCTCCGTAAGCCAGCAGCCTCGCAAGGGCACGGCCACCAGCCCAGGTCCTCCTGAGCCTGCCTTTGGCTCCTGGCCTCTGCCCTCGGCTCCAGTCTCCCGCTTCCCCTAGTGACCGTGCCTGCCCGTTGCCCCTGCTCTGCCCCTGCGCTCTCCTCTCCGTCTCCCTCATTCCTGCATTATTCTCTGTCCTCCTCCTCCGTCTTCCTCACTCCCCCCCCCACCCCACCCCCGGTGACCACAGCTGGCACAGCCTGTCCGCAGTAACATTAAGGCACCAAGGTTTGTTCATCTCTCTGTCGCCGTGTTACCATGCAGCGGAAGGTTGTGTAATTATCTTATTTCCTATTTTTCTTAACATTTTATCCGTGTGATAGATATCTCTTTTTCTATTCCTACATGATGGCCTTGAGACCAAACCTCCAGAGAAAGGGTTAATTTTCTTTCAGAATTTGGCTTTTCTGAATTCTAGGGAATCTCCTATGAAACTTGGAAGTTTTTAATCTTATTGATTATATTACCTTACACGTTGGAAGAGTTTTCCTCTGGTCTGTTTCTTTATTTCTTTTAGGGGTGGAGGGATGATGAGAGAAGCTTTACCCCTAATTTTTAAATAAAACTTATAAGGCTCAGACTATTCTTTGAAAATGCTGCTGCTGGTGCTGCTAAGTCACTTCAGTCATGTCCGACTCTGTGCGACCGCATAGGTGGCAGCCCACCAGGCTCCCCCGTCCCTGGGATTCTCCAGGCAAGAACACTGGAGTGGGTTGCCATTTCCTTCTCCCATGCATGAAAGTGAAAAGTGAAAGGGAAGTCGCTCAGTCGTGTCCGACCCTCAGCGACCCCATGGGCTGCAGCCCACCAGGCTCCTCCGTCCACGGGATTCTCCAGGCAAGAGTGCTGGAGTGCTAAAGGACCATAAATAAGAATGTTGACGGGCCACTGTATATTAGGCTGAATAATTCATCCCTGAGAGGTTAAACTAGGTATTGTTAAAGAGCTCACGGGGTCAAAGAGCACATAAAAGTTAAGTATTCATTTCAGTTCAGCACGTCTCCGGGTCCTTGTTAGAAAGCCAGGAGTCTGACGTTAGGGTGAGGTGAGGGCCTCGGTCCCTCTCAGGTGAGGGGGCTCGGCCCGGTCCCAGGGCTGGGGTGTGAACAGCAGCCCGCGCAGGGGCTCCTGGACTCCGTCAGGGAGGCCTGCGTGCTTCCTGCAGAAAGCGCTATGTCGCCTGACACACTCCTGCACGAGGGAGGTGCGGCTCCCGCGCCCCCCAGCCCTGCCCTCCCCACGCCAAGGCCAGTTTTACAGGACCCTGAAGGTCACAGGTACAGGCCAGTTTCTTCCCATCTTCCCATTTATTGGAAAGAAGTCTGAGAAGGGAAAATCCAGTCAGCTTAATGGTTGCCCTCAAAGACCCTCCTCCCCTTCCTGCCTTCGCCGTGTGGCTCAGCCACCGCGCGTGTGTGTGGAGGGGTGTGTGGAGGGGGCTGGGTCAGCCCTGGAATCACGTTGCTTCTGGGGAATTTCCTAGCTGGTCACTTGCTCAAGCCACTGACCTCTGTATTTCACTTTCCTCATCTGAAATATGGAAGCAGACGGCACCTGCCGTAAATCAGTTTGTCCTGAGCATGAAACAAGGTGCTCTTTGGAAAGTGCCTGGAGAAGGGCTCGGCATGTGCCGTGGCCTGGCGTCTGCCCTCGAGCGGCATTCTCACGTGTTGTTTTGGCAAAGTTATATTCCCGTTGTGAACTCAGTAAGTGCTGGTTTGCATCGTTTCATCCTAGCACAATTGGTGGTTCGTCCCAGCAGTGTCCAGAACATATCCTCCTGGATAACAAAGTGGCCTTGCACATAAAACAAACAGTTTCTCCTCATTTTTATTATTCTTGTGGGAGGCTCTAGTTTGAGAGGAGCAGGGATTCTGGTATGTAAGGTGCAGTATTAATTACTGTCTCATGAAATAGCTTTAGCCCACATGAACACCCTCAGGAGTTAGACTCCTCAAAGGAGAGGAGCAGAAGGAAGAGAATAAAATCTGCCTGCGCATTAAGTAAAAGCATTAATATTCTTGTGAGTTGGTAAATTTTGATAGTGATTACCTAAGGCCACAGTAAAGAGTCTACCTAGTAATAAAGTTCTTTGAATAAGCGTTTTTGATGGGTCAGCCCTATAAACGGAGCTGCAAAATAATTCATGGAATGATTTAGGACAGCCACACTCCGTCTCCCACAACAAATAGTTAATATGTGTCGTATATATGGATGGTGGAGGCCTCTGTCGTAGCCTTTAATTTGTGGGCAATGCAAATCCACTGACAGTTTCTAAGCGTGTATCATATGCTCAGGTGTGTGTTGCATGAAAGAGACTCGGGAAGGACGTGGGGAGAGACGAGCACGCTGACAGATGAGAGGCTGTGGCTTTTTTACACAGGAGATGGCAAGGGCTGAAGAAGGGGTGGTGAGGAGTCAGAGGAGGGGCAGGTGCTAACAGCATTCCAGAGTTTAAAGTGCATAGCATCTAGAAACTGACTAGACCTGGCAGGTGAAAGAAAGTGAGGTCAGTGGGCATGTGAGTGTGAGGAGGACAGCAACCACAGAGAGAGAGAGGTTGAGAAAGAGGAGGGTGATGTTCCGCTTTGTGGCAGATGCGTAGCAGACCGGAGATGCTGGTACGAAAGCAGTTCACATGAGTCAGCACTCTAGGCCTCCTTAATAAAGACTTGTTGATTTGTATTTAGCTTTTTGAGTTAATATGAAAACTAGAAAACTTTTCAATCTAAGTTGCAAGAAAGTGGAGGGAAAATAGAAAATCATGAGATCTGTGTCATTTTTAAAAAATCTCATGTAGCGAACGCTGAAAAGGTGTCAAAGAAAGAAATTAAGCTTATCATTGTAATCATTGCCTAAAATATGATTGTGGAGGGCTGGGGTGGGGCAGAAGGGGAAATTTGCTGGTTTTGGTTTTTGAATAATTTTTTCCAAGATACTGACATTATAGACAACACAGTGGAATACCGAATTGCATATAGTTACGGTGAGGAAGGGCTGGCTGATAGGTGGGTCTGAAAAGGCTCTGTGGTGCAAGGAGGCACCCATATTCTCAGAGTTCCAGAATGTAGCTTAAGCCTTCTGTGTATTGAATTGAGACTAGGCAGAGTGCATGCGCTTTACCAGTTGGTCCGCTGGGCTCTGAGGCTGTGTCCATGGACGGACACTTGCCTTTTGAGGGCCTGAGGCTGCTGTGCTCACAGGAAACATGGAAGAGGGCGGCCGGAGAGAGAACCGGGCAGACTGGCCTCGGGGCCTGGAGGAGGCACCCGGCAGGGTCCCTTACTCCCACGCTGTGCAAACATGAAATACCATTTACGGAGGTGTCACTTATCTGCATAAAGGTAAATAATAACAATGTTAATGTCTGTTGTTTTAATGCTGTCATTTCTGCAAGTGCTCCTAGACCCTTGGGCATGGGGCCTCCAGCTAGTCTGCTGTCCGTATTCAGTCGCTCAGTCTCCCTCTGCGGCCCCATGGGCTGCAGCCTGCCAGGCTCCTCTGTTATGCAAGCAGATGAGCATACATTTCTATTCGTGGAGTTTCATTTAGGGGAAATTTTTAAGATGTCCACTACTGAATCAAAAAGTGACCATTTTATGGTTTTTGATAGGCATTATCTTGTGGTTTAACTGAAGAGGATCATTCCAAACTGTGATCATCCATGTGAGTGTATGTTTTACTACAGTCTCATGACATTGGATATTTAAAAAATTTGTTTTATTTATTCTTTTTAATTTTATTTCTTGTATTGGTGGTATGGCTGTTTCCTGCTCTAAAGCTTTATGCCTGATGATCGTTAATTTAGAACTTGAAAGTTTCTCCTCAGGGTGTTGCCGTTTTTCTGTGCATCTTTTTCCCAGTCTGAATAACTTACCTGGAAATGTAAGTTACCTGTTACCTGGAAATGTCAGATGTGTGAAAGCCCTTTCTTCAGGAGCGCCACCTGAGTGAGGCATCAGGGGGCTCTTAGATGGTTTTCTCATCTATAAATAGGAAGATGACAGAGGACTGTTGGGGTGAAATTAACTTCGCTGGAGATCAGGTAGCTTCCTTGGTGGGTTCCAGACTATTCCTAGAGGCTTTTGAGTTGTGGTTTTTAGACAAAACAAGTTCTGTGGGCTGATGTCAGTCCTAGAAGGTGTCCTCCCATGTCATTTTAGTAAAGATGTGTTCCTGTCGTTAAGCTTATTGGGTAGAAGTCAAACTGAAGAGAAAATTCAGCCCTTTGGGACCCTGTCCCAGGAAGCCAGGTGTAGTCTGTGTATGCTTACAGCTGCCACTAGATTTGAGTATATCCACAGCACACTGCAGTCAAGTCACGTGCCTCGTGAGAACAGGACTAAAGAACTGCCACGTAAGCAGACACCTGAGCTGGGGGCAGCAAAGTCACAGACGTCGAGTCTGAAGTGACGCTGGTGCATTCTGGGGGAGTGCCTGCAGTGATGTCAGCCTCTCTTTTTTGTGGAGTCTAGTTGATTTACGACATTGTGTTAGTTTCAGGTGTACAGCCAAGTCAATCCGTTACACATTTATATATATGTGTGTGTGTGTATATATACAGCCACTCTTTTTAGAGTCTTTTCCCATACAGGTCATCACAGAACATTGAATAGAATTCCCTCTGCTACACAGTAAGTCCTCATTAGTTATCTGTTTTATGTATAGCAGTGTGTGTATGTCAAACCCAATCTCTGGTTTATCTCCCCAGCTTATCCCCTGGTAACCAAAAGTTTGCTTTCCTACATCTATGATTCTGTTTCTGTTTTGTAGAGTTTACTTGCACTCTTTTTTTAGATTCTACTTATAAGCGATAGCATACGATACTTGTCTTTCTCTGACTCACTTCAGGCAGTGTGACAGGCTCTAGGCCCACCTGTGTTGGTGCGAATGGCATTACTTTGTTCTTTTTGTGGCTGAGTAATATTCCACTGTGTGTGTGTGTGTGTGTGTGTGTGTGTGTGTGTGACGTCTTCTTCATCCATCCTCTGTTGATAGACACTTTGGTTGTCTCCATGTCTTGGCTGTGTGTGTGTGTGTGTCCACTGTGTGTGTGTGTGTGTGCGCGCACGCGTGTGTGTGTGTGTGACGTCTTCTTCATCCATCCTCTGTTGATAGACACTTTGGTTGCCTCCATGTCTTGGCTGTGTAAACAGTGATGCTGTCCACAGTGGGGTGCATGTATCTCTTCGAATTGTGGTTCTCTCTGAATACATGCCCAGGAATGGGATTGCTGAATCATATGGTCACTCTGTTTTTAGTTTTTTAAGGAGCCTCCATACTGTTCTCCAAAGTGGCAGCCCCAGTTTACATTCCCTCAGGCAGTGTAGGAGGGTTACCTTTTCTCCTGTGACATCAACTTTGAAGGCATTTAATTTCTTATCTGTTTCACTAAGCAGCTAGTGGAAGAGTTTTAGGGAAATGTATGTTCATTTAACAACTGTAAGGCATATTCACTGTGACTGGCTCCATGGAGATGCCAGGTGGTTCCAGACTTGGAAAGTAGTCTAAGAAGTTTAAATCTTGGTTCAGACGGGTGTCAGATGTAGGTCCTTGGTTTACTTAAGTGTGACTTTGTTTTTTCATTCAAAAATTGCTCTACACTAATTAAGGTAAGGAATAGGATAATTGCCAGATGGTTCTCTCTGCTTGTTTCTTGATAGAGTTCTCTCTGGAAGAAATCAAAATATATTAACGCCTTGAGAAGGCAGCCCCTGAGGAACGATACGCAAAGCCACCGTGTGGTTGTAGGTGGCATCCTTGTGAATGCTGCTGCTGCCGCCTCCTGGCAGGCAAGGCCCTGCAGTGCCTCAGACCTTTCCTCAGGAAAGCCCCTCCCCTCCAGGGTGCTGCCTCTCCAGCGGGGGAGTTCCACCTACCCCACCCCCACTTTGGAAAAGAGAGAGTTCCTTTTAAGGTAAATATGCCAACAGGATCTCATTGCTCAGTTCTGGAAGACACTCCATTCACAACCTTCCCAATTAACTCTCAGAAGCCCAGGAAATGATCCAGATACTCACACACAGAGAGAGACACACATACACACAGGCAGCGAATACCAGTTGTTGCCTTTAGCTCCTTACTTTGACTTGGGAATTGCGAAGCCCCATTTTCTGTTGTCTTTTTGTAATGTCACTCATGGAAGAAAACCCGTATATGTGGTGGAACCACACTTCATCACATCCCTGTTCATCACGTCACTTCACAGGCTGCCCCAAGAACAGGGACCAGCGGAGAAGGGAAGAGGCCCTCGGATTTAGCCCACTGATGCCTCTGAAAACAGGAAGAGGCTGTTGGGGAGCATTTTGTAGATCTCATTTTTCCCTTCATCCAAATATTGATAAGCATTGAGTTCTTGGGAAATTGTAACAGAACACAAGTCACTTTAGCCTATCCCAGCCTAATTATTTTTCTAGTCTTTTCCCCCCATCATTTCATTTTTTAAAATTTATTTTTTAATTGAAGGATAATTGCTTTACAGAATTTTGTTTTCTGTCAAACCTCAACATGAATCAGCCATAGGTATACATTATCCCCTCCCTTTTGAACCTCCCTCCCGTCTCCCTCCCTATCCCACCCCACTAGGTTGATACAGAGCCGCTGTTTGAGTTTCCTGAGCCATACAGCGAATTCCCATTGCCAGCCTAATTTCTTAACCTATGAAGTGGAGGTAGAAACTGAGCTACCTTGTCAGATTGTTGTAGGGATAAAATATGTCCACAGTCACTTGACATTAAAAAATGGCAAAATGGTGGTGGCAAAGGTAGTTGTTGAATTTAACTAATTGCAACCTTGGTCATATAATTTCCAAGTTCCCATTTCCTCCATCTGCTGAAGTGAGCAGTGGCTTCTTGCTGAGTATCTTCCTGCTCTTGAAGAAGAAGAGCATCCCCATCCATGAAGGTGGAGTGAGCCAATAGCTGTTGGACTTCCTTGGGTGGGAGAAACACTGGGCTGCCGCATGTTCAATCTTTCTGGGTGGTGGCGATGCCAAGGCAGGTGGCAGACTGGAATCAACCCTGCAGACTCAGTGTTTAGCTAGTTGACTAAAGCTTGATCGTAAGCTGGTCAGTTAACACGGTCGCAAAGTTTCCATGCTAGGTTTGGACCAAGTTTTCCCTTCCGGTGCAGGGTTTCTGGGAAGAATAGGCCCTGTGTCAGTAAGTGGCCCTGTGCAGCTCACTCAGAGTGTTGGTGGGATCTGCCTCTTGGATGTGGAGACCAGTGACCCTGTGGATGGTTACACTGGCTTAATGTGCTTAAATATGCCACGACGTCCCCATTTTTAAAAAGTCCTTTCTGCTGGCACCGTGTCCCTGTGTAGAAGTGCTTCTGCCCTCTGTGCCTGTTCAAGCTGCCCTCCGCCTGAAGAACCTGCTGCTTCCAGGAATAGGGTGGCCTTGCCTGGCAAGATCTGGACTTGCAGAAAGAACTCCGTTGTTCCGTTGGGGAGTCAGGGATGGATGAGGTAGGGGCAGATCTGGTCAAGAAGATATAAACAAATGCAAGTAGGGAGAGAGGCAGTGAAATAAGGGGAAAGATCTCCGAGAGTTTGGCAGGTCTTCGGAGACAGAAGTTCCAGGATAAGCTGGGCAGGTTTGAGATGTTGTTAAAGGAAGCCATCTTTCCTGCCGCTGAAATGATAAAACAGGTAAACACGAGCCCCTCTTTAGATGCATAGACCCAACTCCTGGGTTGGAGGAGCCTTGGAAAGGAGCGGGAGTCACTTTCCTACCAGGTAATTTCTTTTAAAAGATGCGTTTTTAGATTCAGAAGGCAGCCATTTCTCCTTGCGAGCCAATCCACTCTTTGAGCAAGGAGTGCAAAATAAACTAGTATGTAGTCTTCTTTTAAACTGTGTAGAAGCATTCATCTGTGCACTCAGAGAAAAGTCTTCTCACTGGGCTGCCAAGTGCTCCTCCTCCTGCTGGGCTGGCCTTTCTCAGGTTCTCAGCTGCTGTTCAGAGCAAACATGCTAATTACTGCCGCAAACCTCCTTTCTAACTTCTTAAAGGGCACACATCCCTTTTCTTCCTACCATGTGGAGACTCCCCTTAGACAAACTATATAATGTTCTCGACAGAGTTACAGCTTTCTTCTCCAGATATCAAAGAAGGCCTCTGATTAGAATTATTTTAATGGAGTATATGTACCTGTGGGTAGATAAAATGCAAACTATGTTTCAGGAAAAAACCAAAGTCTGGTTAAACCAAAGAAACTTCACTAGTGAGGTCAGTTTCGGCTTTCTCTTAAGTGGAGTTATGAAGAGTACATGTTAACGTAACAATATACAGTTCAAGAGCAGGAGAAAAATGGTCGAACCCGGCCTTTTATATACTTTAATATTCTAGAAGGGGGAGGGGATGAAGGCTGGTTTTAACTAAAGTCGTGGTGAGTGGATGTATTTTCTTGGGAAACCTGCTTTGTATTGCTTTGACTTTGCCTCTGTGAATGTGTTATTGCTGAACCTGGCGACTATAAACACAAGAGGATTAGAGTTAGACAGGAAATTATAGAACATTTAAAACCCACAGTGAATGGCCAGTGTCTGTGCCCACCACAGCCACATTTGAAGTTCATACCACATGCGGTAATTAAAACTTTCAACTTTGTGGGCACCTTGGTAGAAATAATTACTAGGACCTATACTAATACTAGTACATGTTTAGAAAACATTATCGATGGAGAGAAAAAAAAAAGTGGTTAAGAAAAAGAATGTGCCTGGCCGGTTTTTAAAAAATGCTATTGTAATAAAAAGATCACCAGTGCTTGAGCGTGGCAGCAGTGCTGGGCAGGTACTGGCGGCGCGCTGTTCCGGGCTTCCTGCTCCTGGGTGTCTGCGCTGCCGCTGCCCAGCCTTCCGGGCCGGCCCACAGGCCTCTCCCACTCGGGGCTGTCCCGGGAACGCTGCTGGGCCTTCTTTTCCCCTTCTGTTTTTATACAGTGTCTTAGGAATCCCCTCCACTTCATTTAAACAGATACTCTTTTCTTTTTTTCCTTCATTGTCAAGCATGTTCTGGGTTGATTGGGGAGACTTTTGGTTTGTTTTTGTTGTTAATTTTCTTGAAAGATTCTCCATCCTCCTCCTTTTTTCCCCATCTGGGTATTGTTCCCAGTTTACTGTTGAGGGGGGGCGGAAATTTGAGGCTTAAGCTAATGAACTGGCCCCGGGCTGGTCTTGCAGAGGAGAGGGGTAGCCGTCCGGGCCCTGGAGGCCCTGGTCTCCTCTCCTGTGGAGTTCTTCGCTGCCTGCCAGTCCACCAGCACGCAGCTTCCCTGCACAGCTCGCCCCAGGAAGGAGCTCGGAGCCTCCTCTCCTCGCCCGCTGTCTCTCCATTTTTCTCTTTTTGTGTCTTCTCTCTCTTTAGGCTGCCTGTATTTGAGGCAGGAATGGAGAGAAAGAGCCCACTGAATGTAAGGCAGGCAAATCCAGGAGATGTCAGCAACGAACCAGAACATGTCTTTAACTGGGTTTTTTTTCCTTCTTTCCACTTCAGGATAAATAAGAAAATGATCAGGAAAAAAGCTTACTAGCAGGGATTTATTTTTAAAAGCAAGGTTTAAGTTATATCTGAGAGCCACTTTGATTAAAAAAAAAGCCTAGTCTCTACCTTGTACCTTACAAGACTGTCCCTAATAATAAAATCGTCACTGGGGCAGTAGAGAATAATCAGTTTAATTCAAAATAATGTAGACCCGTGTGTTCCAGAAAGGTTTCTAGTTTTACCTTCAGTTACCCAGAAAATGTCATTTGGAATTAAACCCTTTCCTCATCATTCCAAAGTCCAAAGCATTCTCTTCTTAAATGGACTTTTTCAAAGGCCCCTCGTGTCCTCCCCTCCTCAGAATCCAGCTGCACAGATGCTGGAAGGGCTCCCCTTCCACCATGCCTGCCCAGTGAGGGTCCCCCCACTTCTCCACACACACCTAGGACCCACGAGACACATCTCAGACCCCTGTCTCAGAGCTCCATGGCTGTCGCTTATCACCAAATCCTATTGATTTTATCCCAAAATCTCTAAATGCAGCCTCTTGAATGCATTTCTGCCCCCACCCCCCATACCCAGACTCTCCCATGACACCCCTAACTCAACAGTGGGCCATCTTTGATCCCACCTTCCTGCTCATCAGCTCTCCATCCCTTCAGAACCTGCTCCACTGTGTCAGCCCTCCACACGCACAAGTGCTTGCTCCTACAAGGCAGCTTGTTCCTTCTGCCCTGACATCTGAGTGTTTCCTGACCTGCCTCAGTAAGTCAGGGACCCCAGTTCTAAGCCCTAAAGTACTATTTATATCTTGACACATCACAATTTTGGAGTCTTACCTGCAAGCCTTTCTGTAAGTCCCCCCGAGGGGAGGCTTTTGATCTTCAGTTCAGCCCTCTTGCCTGGCACGTAGGCAGGTAAAATTTGTTGCATGAATAGAAAGGAAAAATAATTATATTTCTGAAGTTCATACCATTTAAGAAGAATATCAAAGCAAAGGCCACTGATAATCAAAGGCACCTTGAGAGTCTCTTTTCTTTCAACCTTTAGAGCAATCGAAATGTTAGAGGGAAAGATAAGGAGTAGAGAAAACTTGAGCCAATAAAGACCAAACTAATTGGGTTCTTACTAATTTCCTTCTAACCCATGTTTCCAGTTTCTCGGCTTTGCAGTTTTACGCTGTAGACGCAGAATTGACATGTTAATAAGGCAAATTAAAAGTCCCAAGAGCAGCTCATTAGGAAGTCAGAATCCTTTCTTCATTTTTAGTAGAGTAACTCGTATTTAGTAGAGTAACTTATATTTCATGATTCTGTAAAGAAGTACCAGCCTGGGTTTGTATTGTCAGCCAGTGGTTACTAACCTTTGCATCTGATGGAAGTACAACAGATGTGCCTTACTTCTAACACACTTAACACGTGAAAATCCGGACTTGTAAAACAGCAACCACAAGAAAAGATATGTATGTGATAGAATCTTCTAGAGAAAAGACATCCTTCCCCAGCTGCGTCCTAATGTTTTCATTATTTGCTCGCTGATGATAAAATGAACAAATCCGTCATAGAAAAGCGTGTGCACTGTAATATTTTCATGTGCTCAAGGTTGAGGGTAAATTCTGGCCTCTTCTGTTCGGCAGATGAAGTGCAAAAAAATAAGAAAGGACAGAAAAACAGTCCTTAAATCTCACACCTTGTACCGTGATGCAAAGCATCGTAACTGCGGTGTAAACCCATCTGCAAGTGCAAAGACAATAGGAAGGGAACTCGGGACAGGGGCCAGGGCGGTGCTGGGAGACGCTGCCTCAGCAGCAGCACCTTGATTTTGACCTTGGTCACGGTGTCTGTGTTGTGCTCCACTTCTGAGGCCAGTCACCCCACCCCCAACCCCCACTCAACCACATTTTTTTATAGGTTTATAATGTGGTTTAAAAAGCTTTCTCAGAGAAACTAATATTTTTCAGAAACTATTATTTTCAGCAGCAGAACCATTCATTTTGACTTGAATTTTTATGGGAGGTGAATGGGAATCTAAATGAATAGTTTTAGTCCAGATTTTTCTATCTGAAGAATCAGTCAGGTTAGAGAGAGTTTGTGCGTGTGCATTTTCTCTCCTGGTTTCCAGGGGGAGCAGAGGACTCTGTCCTGGGGGTCGGGGGAGATGAACCACCAGGCCCAGGTGCGTCGTGAAAAGGAGCACGATTGCCTGCTGGGCCTCAGCCCATCGTAGTGAGGGATCCAGAAGCAGTGGCGGAAATGAGATTATTCTAACGTGAGTGAGGGAGTTGCATAACAAGGGCGGGGACAGTCCAGGAGAACGGTGGCTCGGAGGGTAGCCGGTGACACTGGTACAGGTGGCAGGCCAGCCTGAGGGGCCTTTGCCCCACTCTGGTTGTGCTCAGCTTACGACACTTTTGGCCTCCTGCTAGTGGTTAATTTGTACTTGACTGCCTTATTCCTTGCTTATTTACACCTTCCCTTCCAATGCAGAAGTGCTTCACAAAACATTACAATTCCCACAAATCTGTATTGTTCAAGAATAGAAGTAGAAAGAGAAATGAAATGAAAATAATAGCTAATAGTGAGAGTCCCTGGTGGTGGTAAAGAATCGGCTGCCAGTGCAGGAGACCTGGGTTCGATTCCTGGGTTGGGAAGATCCCCTGGAGCAGGGCATGGCAACCCACTCCAGCATTCTTGCCTGGAAAATCCCATGGACAGAGAATCCTGGTGGGTGACAGTCCATGGGATCAAACAGAGTCGGACACGACTTAGCAACTAACCCTCCACCAATAGCTAACAGTAGCTAAGAGACGCAGTGTTGAGAGATTTAGCCAACAGCTGTTCATACACACCCCCAGAGGTGAAATACTATGGAAACAGACACACAGCGAACCAAGCTACAGAAAGACGGACAGCAGACACTCAGGACCACCCAGGGTCTGCTGTTTCAGGTGGTACCCTAAAGGAAAAAATTAGTTCCAAAAAGCAGTTTTTAAACTTAATTTGTCTTAATTTAACAGGAACTACTTGGTATGTGTTATGTCTGTTTTTCACGTAACTACCAAAAACGTGACACATTATAGATGACATGTTTTTATAAGCCTAGCAATCACATAAACTCTAGTTTATGAAACACTCTCACCGTTACTTTGAACAACTTTATGAAAAGGAAGACCTTCAAGGAAGACCCTTGAAGGGCACAGGGGCTAACCTCAGTATAGCTGATGGCCAGCTCTCCACACCCTTGGCTTCTTCACTTCTGCAGATTCAACCAGCCGTGGGCTGAAACCGTCCACATATCATTGCCAGCAGTTCAAACCTGACTTGTTCAAGGGTCAGCGATGTTGTTATCCCCATTTTGCAGATGATAAAATTGAGGTGGTAACTTTTTCTGGCTTTTTACACCTCAGGTTCTCTTCCCATTGGCCCCTGTGCTGCTTCACACGTGGGTAGTATTTTCATTAGACCATCTGTGTTTATTCTAAAAAGCCAGATGGACCTGAAGCTCTTGTCTTAAGGCACACCGTTAGCTGTTAGCCAGTGCATGCTGCTGACATAAATGATGGCATTTAAACTAGTATCGTCATAATTTTTTCAAGATGCAATGGTTTTGCTGGAACAGCTATGAGACGTAGATGCTACTTTGTTATAGTACGAAGATGCTCTTCGTAGCATAGAGTAAGTGCACGTGGAAAGACCCAGTGTCTCTCGCCTCGGAGGCGGGCAGAAGCCTTGATGGCGCTCTGGGCTGTGGGGTGAGCTCCAGATGCTGGCGCCCTCCACCCACGTCGGTGAGAATGGTGAGTGGCCGCAAAACTCCCAGCTGGTCTCACGGGCTTTCGGGAAACATAAAGAGGTTATCTAACTCCGAAGAAGCAGAAACCCAAAACAGAGTGCAGCTCTTGCAGGTGGACCGCGTCACTGCCACGTGGCTGGAGGTGACCGCTGGGGGCAGAGGCTTCTGTCCTAGATACGGAAGGCGGAATTAAGAGGAAAGGAAGCTCTCACTGGTGGCCAGAAGTTAACATGTACCATGTTCCACATGTCCCCAGCTCTGCCAGCAGCAGCTTTTTAGTTCATGTTGAAGAGTAGCCTCATTAGTCTTCTCCACGCTCAAGTGTGTCAGGCATCGTTTCATTCCATCCGGCCACATTCACAGTTCCTGCACTGTGCCAGGCCCTGGGGATACAAGAATGAGTCTCGGAGTTTCTGGGAGGTGGGCAGATATGCTCCTGTAAGCAGGAGCAGAAGCATGTGCAGTGCTGGGCAAAAGCCACCTTGGGCACAGCAGTGGCAACCTCTGTGATCTTCCAAGCTCCAATAGAGCTGATTGTCGCCAGCACTAATAAGACCCTGACCCAAATGCTTCGGTGCACAGAGGCTGCTCAGAGATGCTCATTAAAATAAAGCAATTATTCAGGTTACTGCTACATCTCACAGGAAAGACGTTTCTGTGAGTGAAGAGGCATGTAAAATTCTCCCTCTGAGATTCTGCCCCTGCAGTTTGCCACCTCTAGTCAATGAGCCCTGCCTCTGGGCAGTGACAAGGGCTGGTGAAAGGGTTAGGGAGGGTGTTTGGCTACTTTCTCTTGTTTAAACATGTCCTAAAGCTAAGGATATATTTTATAGTTTATTTCCCAAGATTTACAGTATCACAAAATGCAGAGTTGCTTTAAAAATAACCTTTATTCCACCCCCTAAATAAATGAAAGATTCACTGTTGAAATAATTGGACCATTGCTTGTTTGAAAAAGTACTTGGATTTATTAATAGCAACCATGACTGAAAAGTCCCACTGTGTGTCTGCCCTGTGTGGGGAGCAGTACCGTGTGGACTTACCTCTCCTAGAAATGAGTACTGTTAAACTTGCAACAACAGTGGCCTGAAAAACAAGGACATTTAGCTGTACACTGACATTAGTACATTATTTGCACTATGGGAGAATGGTATCCTAACTTCTTCAGGTAAAAAGTGAAGAATAAAAATCCAGTTGGAAGCAGTATTGGCTTGGGTATTGATTTTAGGATAGAAAGGGTGATCAGACACAGAAGCTGTTAGGGAAATTTTTTATATTTTATCTTCAGCACCTGGCATGTAGGAAGTACTTTTCAAATGCTAGGTAGCTGAGTAAATGAAGGGGACTAGAAGGCAGCACTGTGTGGTATAAAGAATGGTTGAACTTGGAGTTCAGAAGAAGAGAATCTTTAGTTCTAAGTTCTGGTACTTCTAGTTATGTGATCCTCAGCAGGTCATCTTGCTTGTAGTCTGTTTCTTGAACCAGGAAAAAAGAAAGTCATTGAAGACAGACCGAGGGCCCCTTATAGTTCCAGTGTCACTGATCTGATGCCAGAATTTGCCTAAGAAACAGTGAGTGAGATTTTGTTACATTGAGGAATGTAAGGAAGATAAACAGTCGCTTCTCGCACTGTGAGTTTCTCAGGAAATCCCCATTCGCGGGTTTTCCGTCTCGGCTCTAGTGCCTTGCCACAGCCTCCGTGGCTGAAAACACACTCGCTTTCTTGCAGCTTTGTAGGTGACAAATTCCACACAGTCTCCCTAGGTTCAAGTTAAGGTGTTGGCGGGGCTGTGCTCCTTTCTGGAGGCTCCAGAGAAGAGTTTTTCTCGTCTTTTCCAATTTCTGAAGGCCGCCCACATCTTGGCTCACGGCCCCTTCCTCCACCGTTAAAACCAGCAGCGCTACATCTCTCTGGTCCTGCTCTCGTCATCGCCATCTCCCTGGTGCCTGTGATGCTGATTCTTCTGGGAGAGGTTCTTTCCTTTTATGGACCCACGTGATTAGATTGGGGCCACCTGGATAATCCAGCAAACACTCCCCATCTGAGGTCCTTGACTGAACCACATCTGCAGGGTCCAAGGCCATAAGGCAGAGCTTCTCAGGATGAGGTCAGACATCTGTGGGCATCTGGTCTACCTTTATGGCCCACTGTCTGCATTAGTCTGCAACGGGCAGAAGCATAATGGAAAAAGTACTCACTGGCACCCAGGAAACCTGAAATTCTACCTCAGCCAGTCATAGGATCTTTGTTTTCCCTCATCTAAAAAGTTTGGGAGTTGAAATTGGACCAGTGATTCTCAAACTGTATTGGAGCATCAGAATTGCCTGGAGGCTTGACCTGGGGCTTGAGAACTTGTATTTTTGTTGTTTTGTAGTGAAATAAGATGACATAAAATTTACCATCCTAGCCATTTTTGTTTCAATTTTAGCATCATTCCCTCCAAAGAACACCCAGGACTGATCTCCTTCAGAATGGACTGGTTGGATCTCCTTGCAGTCCAAGGGACTCTCAAGAGTCTTCTCCAACACCACAGTTCAAAAGCATTAATTCTTTGGCACTCAGCTTTCTTCACAGTCCAACTGTCACATCCATACTTGACTACTGGAAAAACCATAGCCTTGACTAGATGGCCCTTTGTTGGCAAAGCAATGTCTCTGCTTTTCAATGTGCCATCTAGGTTGGTCATAAGTTTTCTTCCAAGGAGTAAGCGTCTTTTAATTTCATGGCTGCAATCACCATCTGCAGTGATTTTGGAGCCCCCCAAAATAAAGTCTGACACTGTTTCCACTGTTTCCCCATGAAGTGATGGGACCAGATGCCATGATCTGCGTTTTCTGAATGTTGAGCTTTAAACCAACTTTTTCACTCTCCTCTTTCACTTTCATCAAGAGGCTTTTTGGTTCCTCTTCACTTTCTGCCATAAGGATGGTGTCATCTGCATATCTGAGGTTATTGATATTTCTCCCGGCAATCTTGATTCCAGCTTGTGTTTCTTCCAGCCCAGAGTTTCTCATGATGTACTCTGCATAGAAGTTAAATAAGCAGGGTGACAATATACAGCCTTTACGTACTCCTTTTCCTATCTGGAACCAGTCTGTTGTTCCATGTCCAGTTCTAACTGCTGCTTCCTGACCTGTATACAGGTTTCTCAAGAGGCAGGTCAGGTGGTCTGGTATTCCCATCTCTTTCAGAATTTTCCACAGTTTATTGTGATCCACACAGTCAAAGGCTTTGGCATAGTCAATAAAGCAGAAATAGATGTTTTTCTGGAACTCTCTTGCTTTTTCGATGATCCAGTGGATGTTTGCAGTTTGATCTCTGGTTCCTCTGCCTTTTTGAAAACCAGCTTGAACATCTGGAAGGTCACAGTTCACGTATTGCTGAAGCCTGGCTTGGAGAATTTTGAGCATTACTTTGCTAGCGTATGAGATGAGTGCAATTGTGCGGTAGTTTGAGCATTCTTTGGCATTGCGTTTCTTTGGGATTGGAATGAAAACTGACCCTTTCCAGTCCTGTGGCCACTGCTGAGTTTTCCAAATTTGCTGGCATATTGAGTGCAGCACTTTCACAGCATCATCTTTTAGGATTTGAAATAGCTCAACTGGAATTCCATCACCTCCACTAGCTTTGTTCATAGTGATGCTTTCTAAGGCCCACTTGACTTCACATTCCAGGATGTCTGGCTCTAGGTGAGTGATCACACCATCATGATTATTTTGATCTTAAGACTTCGGTGCTATGAGGGATTGGGGGCAGGAGGAGAAGGGGACGACAGAGGATGAGATGGCTGGATGGCATCACTGACTCGATGGACGTGAGTCTGAGTGAACTCCGGAGTTGGTGATGGACAGGGAGGCCTGGTGTGCTGCGATTCATGGGGTCGCAAAGAGTTGGACACAACTGAGCGACTGAACTGAACCATTTTTGTTATTTTTTATTAAAGTACAGTTGATTTACAATATCATGTTAGTTTCAGGTGTCCAGCACAATGATTCAGTTATATATTGTGTGTGTGTATATATACATTATATATATGTATTCTTAAATATTTTTCCCCTTACATATTGTTACAAAATATTAAGTATCATTTCCTGTGCTATACATTTATATCCCCACCAGATGATTCCTTTTTCTCCACATCCTCTCTAGCACTTATTTTTGCAGTGTGTTTTTTTTGTGGGTTTTTATTTTAATGATGGCTATTCTGGCCAGAGTGAGTTAGGACCTCATTGCAGTTTTGATTTGCATTTCTCTAGTAATTAGCGATGTTGAGCATCTTTTCATGTGCCTATTGGCTGTCTGTATGTCTTCTTTAGAGAAATGTCTATTTAGATCTTCTGTCCATTTTTTGATTAGGTGGTTTATTTTTTGATATTGAACTGCATGAGCCGTCTGTATATTTTGGAAATTAATCCCTTGTCAGTTGCATCCGTTTCAAATATTTTCTTCTGTAGGTTGTCTTCTCATTTTTTTATGGTCTCCTTTGCTGTGCAAAAGCTTTTAAGTTTAATTTGATCCCATTTGTTTGTTTCCGTTACTCTTGGAGGCGAATCCAAAGATATTGCTGCAATCTATGTCAAAGAGTGTTCTGCTCGTGTTTTCCTCTAGAAGTTAGATTTATAGTATCCAGTCTTACATTTAGGTCTTGAGTCTATTCTGAGTTTATTTCTGTAGATAGTGTTAGATGCTGTTTTGCTTTCATTCTTTTTTGTTTCTCGGCTGTGCCCCGCTGCAGGTGACTCTGGTAGTTGTGCTTACAGACTCTGCGGTACAGTTGCCGTGGCTGTGATGCGTGGGCTTAGTTTCCCTGAGGCATGCGGGATCTGCCCTGACCAGGGACAAACCCATGCCCCCTGCACTGGAAGCATGGAGTCCTAACCACTGTACCTCCAGGGAATTCCTGATTGTATTCTTTTTGATGTGATGATAGTGGGATTGTTTTCTTAATTTCTCTTTCTGACCTTTTGTTGTCAGTGTGTATTTGTAGCAATGCAGCAGCTTTCTGTGTATTGATTTTGTTTTGTATCCTGGACTTTACTGAGTTCACTGCTGAGCTCTAGTAATTTTCTGTTAGTATCTTTAGAATTTTCCAGGTTTACTGTGTCATCTGCAAACAGTGACAGTTTTACTTCTTTTCCAACGTGAATTCCTTTTCTTTTTCTTCTCTGATTGCTGTGGCTAGGACTTCCAAAACTATGTTGAATAAAAGTGGGGAGAATGGGGGTCCTTGTCTTGTTCGTGATCAAGGAAGTGTTCCTTCCACGATCAAGGAAGTGTTTTCAGCTGTTCACCATTGACTCTGGTGGTAGCTGTAGGTTTAACCACTTTTTGTTGTTGTTGTTTGCTGTGCCACACATCGTGCAGGATCTCTTAGTTCCCCAGCCAGGTATTGAGCCCATGCCCCTTGCTCTGGGAGCACAGACTCTTCACCACTGGATGGCCGAGGAAGTCCTGGCCTAACTGTTTTTAAGTGCATAGTTCAGTGATGTTTAATACCTTCACCGGTCACCACCATACATTCCCATAGCTCTTTTCAGGTTATAGAACTGAATCTCTGTATCCATTGGACAAGACTCCACAGTTTCTCCTCCTTCTAGACCATGACAACCACCAGTATGCTACTATTATTCTAAATACCTCATAGAAGTTGAGTCATGTGTCCCTTGATTCTTGCTAACTTACTTCACTTGTCCTCAAGGTGCAGCGTGTGTCAGAATTTCCTTCCTTTTTATGACCAAATAATATTCCATTGTATGTGTATACTGTACGTCACTATCCATTCATTCATCAGTGGACGCTTGAGTTACTTCCACATTTTAGGTATTGTGAATAATGCTGCTATGAACAAGGGTGTACAGATACTTTTTAGACTTAGCTTTCATTTTGGTGAGATGTATACTCCAAGTGGACTTGCTGGATCATGTGGGAATTCCGTTTTCATTTTCTGAGGATCTGCTGTGTAGTTTCCCAGAGTTTGTGCTATTTCACATGCCCACTGGTGGTGCCCACGTGTTCCAGTTTATCCACAGCCTCACCAACACCGTTGTTTCCTGTTTGATCGTAGTTATGAGTGTGACATGGTATCTCGTTTTGGTTTTGATTTGTACTTTTTTACTGATGAGTGATGTTGAGCATTTTTTCCTGTTTTTTGGCCATTTGTCTACCTCATTTGGAAAAGTTTCTACTCAAGTCCATGGCCGATTGTTGAAATAGGTTGGGGTTTTTTGTTTTGCTTGGGGGTTTTGTTGTTATGACTTGGTGGAGTTTTAGGAGTTCTCTACAGATTCTGGATATTAATCCCTTATCAGATACATGATTTTTAAATATTTTCTCCCAACTTGTAGGTTGCCTTTTAACTCTGTTGACAGTGTATTTTGATGTACAACATTTTTAAATTTTCATTAAGTTTAATTTGTCTACTTTTTGTTATGTGGGGCTTTGGGTTCATAACCAAAAAAAAAAGATCATTGCCAGTCCAATGTTATGAACCATTGGTGTCATGTTTTCCCCGAAGAGCTTTATTATTTTAGGTCTCACATCTAGGTCCTTCATCCATTTTGAGTTGATTTTTGTATCTGCTGTTAGGAAAAGGTCCAGCTTCATTTTTTTGCATGTGAATATTCACTTTTCCTTGCACCATTTGTTGCAAAGACTGTCCTTTCCCCATTGGATGATCTTGGCACCCTTGTCAAAAGTTGTTTGATCATATATGGAAGGGTTTATTTCTGGGCTCTCTATTCTATCCTATTGGTCGATATCTGTTTTTATACCAATGCCATGCTGTTGATTACTGTAGCTTTGAAGTTAGAAGCATGAGTCCTCCAGTTTTGTTCTTTTTCTTTCAAGATTGTCTTGACTATTCAGTTTCCCTTAAGATTCCATGTGGGAATTCCCTGGCAGTCCAGTGGTTAGGACTCTATGCTTTCAGTGCTGAGGGCCTAGGTCCGATCCCTAGTCAGAGAAATAAGATCCTGCAAGCTATGAGGCCCAGCAACAACAAAAAAGATTCTACATGAATTTTAGGATAGCTTTTTTGGCTTTTGCAAAAAACTGTGTTGGAATTTTGATTGTGTTGACTCTGTGGGTCACTCTATAGATATTTTAATAATACTAAATTTTCGAATCCATTCTAATCCATGAGCATAGACTGTGTTTCCATTCGTGTCTTCTTTAATTCCTTTTGGCAATGTTTTGTAGTTTTCATTGCACGAGTCTTTCACTTCCATAGTTAATACTTAAGTATTTTATTCTTTTTGATGCTATCAAGAATCAAACTGTTTTTGTAATTTCCTTTTCAGATTGTTCGTGTATAGAAAGGCAACTGATTTTTCTGTGTTAACTTAGTATCCTGCTACTTTGCTGAATTCATTTATTAGTTCTAGGGGTTTGTGTGTGTTGTGTGTGAACTCTAGAGTTTTCTATAAACATAAGGTTCATATCTTCAAGCAGATAACTACCTTTTTCTTTCCAGTTTGAACCCCTTTTATTTCTTTCTCTTTCCTAATTGTTCTGGCTAGAACTTATTATGTTGATTACAAGTGGTGAAAGCCAGTGTTCTTGTTTTGCTCCTCATCTTAGAAGAAACACTGCTGGTCATTCACCATTGAGTATGATGTTCCTTGTAGGTTTTTCATATATTTCTTTTGTTTCCTTTTATTCCTAGTTTGTTGAGTGTTTTTTATCATAAAAGGGTGTTAAATTTTGTCAGATGCTTTTTCTGCATCTGTTGAGTTCATGCAGTCATTTCCTGCATGTCATTGCTGCTGCTGCTAAGTCGCTTCAGTCGTGTCCGACTCTGTGCGACCCCACAGGTGGCATGTAGCATGTTACACTGATCCGTTTCTGTATGTGAACCATCCTTGCAGTCCAGGAGTGAACCCTACTTGGTCAGGATATATAATCTTTCCATGTGGTGTTGAATTCTGTTTGCTAGTGTTTTGTTGAGGATTTTTGCATCAGTGTTTATAAAGGAAATTCGTCTGTAGGGTTTGTGTGTCTCTGTGTGTGTGTTTGTCTTTTTCTGGCTTTGGTATCTGCTAGTGCTGGCCTCATTAGAATGATTTTGAAGATATCCCCTTCTCTTCAGTTTTTGGGAGAAGTTTCACAAGGACAGGTATTCAGTTCAGTTCAGTTGCTCAGTCGTGTCCGACTCTTGGTGACCCAGTGAGTTGCAGCACGCCAGGCCTCCCTGTCCATCACCAACTCCAGGAGTTCACCCAAACCCACGTCCATAGAGTTGGTGATGCCATCCAGCCATCTCATCCTCTGTCGTCCCCTTCTCGTCCTGCCCCCAATCCCTCCCATCATCAGAGTCTTTTCCAGTGAGTCAGCTCTTCTCGTGAGGTGGCCAAAGTACTGGAGTTTCAGCTTTAGCATCATTCCCTCCAAAGAACACCCAGGACTGATCTCCTTTAGAATGGACTGGTTGGACCTCCTTGCAGTCCAAGGGACTCTCAAGAGTCTTCTCCAACACCACAGTTCAAAAGCATCAATTCTTCGGCACTCAGCTTTCTTCACAGTCCAACTGTCACATCCATACTTGACTACTGGAAAAACCATAGCCTTGACTAGATGGCCCTTTGTTGGCAAAGTAATGTCTCTGCTTTTCAATATGCTATCTAGGTTGGTCATAACTTTCCTTCCAAGGAGTAAGTGTCTTTTAATTTCATGGCTGCAGTCACCATCTGCAGTGATTTTGGAGCCCCAGAAAAATAAAGGACAGGTATTAGTTCTTTCTTAAACACTGGGTGAAATTTACCAATGAAGCCATCATCAGATCCAGGGCGTTTCTTTTTTGGGAGTTTTGTGATTTAACCTTGGTAGATTTTGTGTTTCTGGAAATTTGTCCATTTCATGCAGATTGTCCAGCTTACTGGTGTACAGTTGCTCACAGTAGTCTCTTTAATCCTTTCTATTTCTGTAGAATCAATAGTGACATCCTCAGTTTGGTTTTTCTCTGTTCGTAGTCTGTTCTTCTCTGTTTCATTTATCTTTGTTTCAATCCTTATTATCTCCTTCCTTCCTCTAGCTTTGGGTTTAGTTTGTTCTTTTTGTAGTTCCTTAACTTACAAAACTGTGGTGTTGGAGAAGACTCTTGAGAGTCCCTTGGACTGCAGGAGGTCCAACCAGTCCATTCTGAAGATCAGCCCTGGGATTTCTTTGGAAGAAATGATGCTAAAGCTGAAACTCCAGTACTTGGGCCACCTCATGCGAAGAGTTGACTCACTGGAAAAGACTCTGATGCTGGGAGGGGTTGGGGGCAGGAGGAGAAGGGGACGACCGAGGATGAGATGGCTGGATGGCATCACTGACTTGATGGACGCGAGTCTGAGTGAACTCCGGGAGTTGGTGATGGACAGGGAGGCCTGGTGTGCTGCGATTCATGGGGTCGCAAAGAGTCGGACATGACTGAGCAACTGAACTGAACTTATAAAAAAAAAAAGTTAGGTTGCCTGCACTTGGCTGGGAGTGGGAGATGGGCAGAATCAACTGCCATTTTCCATCCACGTCTACCTGGGAATTTGCAGGCCTTCAGCAGACTCCAGGGCTCCGGAGCAGTTACATCAGGTAGATTCTACCAGTGCGGTTACTGTCTGGACGTGGAGACAGGTTCCCAGTGCTCCCTACTCTACAATCTGCCAGAATCCCCAAATCTGCGTTTTTACCACGTTTCCAGGTGATGCCAACGCTGCTGGTCCAGGGACCACACTTTAAGAAGCCCTGAACTAAACGCTATAAAGTCCTTTCTCTAAGGCCCGAATAGGCCCTGCAGGGTCTTTCTTCTCTGGAAGTAATAGTAAATTAATTGCATGTTTGTTTTGTTTTGTTTTGGTTTGGTTTTTTTAATTAGAAGAAGCATCATTTTACTGATGTCATTTCCTGGTGAGGGAATTTGCTTTTTTTTTTTTTTTTTAATGAGAAAAATGGGGCCCGTGGGCTGGTTCTGGGCAAGAAGTTTTGTGAAGCCCTGCCAGGGACACAGGGGCATGTGTTGAGGTGGGAAGGAAATGGACAGTGTTCAGACCCAAGGGGATGACAAGACTGCTCCGCTGGTGGCTCATTGTCGGCCTGTGTCTGGCACATGGGTGTCCTGGGTCAGGTTTGCTGAGCACTTTTGACCCAGCCACTGTTAAAAGCCTGGATAAACACATTCAACCCTCCCACCATCTCTGTGAGGTAGCTCATACCAGCAGGTCCACACCTGCAGGCTGAAGAGACGAAGGTTAGGACTTTGACCAAGAACAGCACAAAGATGGGCAGCAGTGGAGTCCCTTAACCAAGGAGTGACTTGGATTCCAGAGTCCACACCTGCAGCCAAATACAGCAGGGCCTCGAGTACTGGGTCCCTTCCTGCTTGTCAGGATATTTGGACTGCAGGTTACAGAGTTAAACTAAAGAGAGAGAGAGAGTGTGTGTGAGAGAGAGAGAGAGTGTGTGTGAGAGTGTGTGAGTGTGAGAGAAAATGTGTGTGAGAGTGGGTGTGTGAGAGTGTGAGAGTGTGTGAGAGAATGTGTGTGTGTGAGTGTGTGTGTGAAAGAGTGCGTGTGTGAGAGAATGTGTGTGTGTGTGTGAGAGAGTGTGTATGTGTGAGTGTGTGAGTGTGTGAGAGTATGTGTGAGTGTGTGAGAAAGTGTGTGAGAGTGTGTGAGTGTGTGTGAGTGTGAGAGGAGAGTGTGTGTGTGTGTGAGAAAGTGTATGAGAGTGTGTGAGAATGTGTGTGAGTGTGAGTGTGTGTGTGAGAGGAGAGTGTGTGAGTGTGTGTGTGAGAAAGTGTATGAGTGTGTGTGTGTGAGAGAGGAGTGTGTGTGAGTGTGTGTGTGAGAAAGTGTATGAGTGTGTGTGAGAAAGTGTGTGTGTGTGTGTGTGAGAATGTGAGTGTGTGAGAAAGTGTGTGTGTGTGTGTGTGTGTGTGAGAGTGTGTGTGTGAGAAAGTGCGTATGAGAGTGTGTGTGAGAAAGTGTGTGTGTGAGTGTGTGTGTGAGAGAATGTGTGTGTGTGAAAGTGTGTGTGAGAAAGTGTGTGTGTGAGTGTGAGAGTGTGAGAGTGTGTATGAGTGTGTGAGAAAGTGTGAGTGTGTGAGTGTGTGTGAGAATGTGTGAGTGTGAGTGTGTGTGTGAGAGTGTGTGAGAAAGTGTGTGTGTGTGAGTGTGAGTGTGAGAGAGTGTGTGAGTGTGTGTGTGAGAAAGTGTATGAGTGTGTGTGAGAATGTGAGTGTGTGAGTGTGTGTGTGAGAGAGGAGAGAGTGTGTGAGAGTGTGTGTGTGTGAGAAAGTGTGTGTGAGAGTGTGTGTGAGAATGTGTGAGAGTGTGTGAGTATGTGTGAGTGTGTGTGAGTGAGAGGAGAGAGTGTGTGTGTGTGAGAAAGTGTGTGAGTGTGAGAATGTGTGTGTGTGAGTGTGTGTGTGTGTGAGTGTGTGAGAGTGAGAGTGTGAGAGTGTGTGTGAGAGAGTGTGAGAGTGTGAGTGTGTGAGTGTGTGTGAGAGTGTGTGTGTGTGTGAGTGTGTGTGTGTGAGAGTGTGTGTGAGTGTGAGAGAGAGTGTGTGAGTGTGTGTGTGTGTGTATGTGTGTGAATCAACAGGTCTAGACACAAGGTGGTCCTGGTGCTCAGTTGTGTCCCAGAAATCCAGACTCTGTCTGCCCTGTCATGCTGCAGTGCTCAGCTCGTTGGGCACTGTCTCCTTGTGGTGACGAGATGGTTGTGACGGATCTCACCATCCCCTCCTCACAGAGGCCGAGTGAGAAGGCGACTGACTGTCCTGCTTCCTGTCCCTTGGTAGAGGCCTAAACTTCTCAGAAGTTCTGTTCTTTTCAGACTTCACTACCAGAAGTGTTTGACACACCCATTCCTCAGTGGCCACCAGGGCAAGGAGGGCCCGGAGTGTGAGCCCCCTGGGTGGCTGACCGTTCAGGGCTCCTTTAGGAGAAGGGGTATGGCAGAAAGGGCTGCGGGTGGCCGTGGAGGAGTTAGCCACATTCCTTCTCTCCGGCTGATGATTGAGACCTTGGTTCTGAAGGGACCCTGTGGCACTGACAAGGGCTGCCTGCGATGCTGCCAACCGCCCTTGGTTTACCCTGGGCCAGGAAGTCTTATTTCTTGGCAAGGGTGTGAGGGCACGTGGCTATCCATGCCCGGAAGGATGTCGCTATTCCAGGGCTCTTTCAGCACCCTGTGTCTGCCCCAGTGGCCTCTGGAGGAGGCCAGGTGTGGTCAGCCAGGACCGGCTCTGACCGGGCACGGGTTTCTCCCCTTCTCAGGCTCCAGGCACCTCGTCTGAGAGGGGGGCTATCACAGGCTGGCTATGACCAGACGGGGCACATCCAGCGATGCCCACCGCGGTGCAGGGCGACTTGGGGCCACGCTGTGGCTGCATCCACGTAGTTCTCCGTCAGCATCAGCATCAGGGGCGCTCGATCCAGCTCACTGTCACCCTCCTGCTGCCGCTGTGGGTTAGGGGTGTCCACGCCATGGCTCCGTCCAGGCGGGCTTCACGAGCCCCGCTCTGTGAGGTGTTCTGACTGCTGCAGGCCTGTGAGCCACATGGATCTTGATGGGCTGCCGTCCCAGACAACAGAGCAAAGACAGAAGGGCGCCCTTTGGTTTTCTTTGTCCCTGGAGGGGTGCGGTGTGTGTTGGGTGGGGGGCATTTTCCACAAGTGTAACTGCTTATGGAGCACTTTTATTTTTCCTAGATTTAAGAACAAGTGTCCACCTCGTTCAGGTAGCCTCATCTATGTGGCCTCACCCACCGGAAGAGTCTGCGCCTTTGCTCAGTGGGGCCAATGGGGCTCATTACACAAATGTGATTCTTGTTGACACAGGACGAGCACGCACGGGCAGCCGCATCACACGCTAGAGGTGTGCCCCACTTTATGAAAACCTGAGCATAGGAGGAGGAACGTCTCAATTACAGGATCACGTCTCAGCCAGAAATTCATGGCAGGTTTCCTAGTGCCTTTAAAATAGGATTTGGGTGTAAAAATACCGTGTGCACACAGGAGCCCGCATTTTCTGAAAAGAGAAATATACTTGTATTGGGCATTTGGGATAAGCAGAATAAAAATAAATTCTTCTTACAAAAATAGGAACTGGAAACCAAATTCCACTTTTAATTCTAAAAGACTTATATATATAACTCTACTATCTCACCCTCTCCTCCTACCCCAGACTTCCACAGCAGAAGCAGACAGGCAGGATCTGTAAGCAGCTCACCGAAGCGGTGAGGATGGAGGGAAGGCACTCACGGGCGGGCGGGCAGCAGGAGCACCAGAGGCAGGGCTGGGGGCCTGTGTGTTGTTCTGTTTGATTTATTTGTGGACGTTGGGAGGCCTGGCCTGAAACGCTGCTGCTGGATGGCGTCCACGATGTGGTCAGTGAGTGGCGGTTAGAAATTGACAGCCCGTCCTGCCGCCAGACTCCAGTAACCGCAGAGACACACGCTGAGGTCTGACCGGCGGGGTCTGGGGCAGGCCTGGAGGAGAGGGTGTCTGGGATGCTGACACGCCTGACTTCTTCCTCCCTTGCAGAAATGTTCCCACTGCCAGGAGGCAGGTGCCACCTTGGGCTGCTACAACAAAGGCTGCTCCTTCCGATACCATTACCCGTGTGCCATTGACGCAGGTAAGATGGGACCACTGGCCCTTGTTCAGAACATCTGAAGGGTAGGACATGCACTGTGATTCTCTGTCTTCTTTATTGCTTGTTTTGTCTTATCTAACCCTGTTCTATTTGTAAATTCTGAAGGAATGCAGAGAAGGTACTAAAAATGAATTAAATGGGGTGATTTTTTTAATAAGTTTTATAATTCGTAAAAGATTCAACTACTTAAGTGTACAATTCAGTGATTTTTACCATCACATTCACATCGTGGTGCAGGCGCAAACTGCAGTTAACTTTAGAGCACGTTCATCACCTCTGAAACTCCTGCCCATTGGCAGTCTCTCGCCCTCTGCCCACTGGCAGCCATGAGTCGCTTTCTATCTCCGTGGGTCTGTCTGCTCTGGACATTTCATGTACGTGGAATCACACAACATGCGGTCTTCATGATGGGCTTCTGTGTGACTTCGCTTCGTGATTCTCAGATTTATCCACAGCACAGCATGTGTTAGTACTTCATTTTATTTTCAAACAGTATTTTATTGTAAGGATGTACCGTATTTTATTTATCATTCCATTGATGCACATTTAGGTTTTCCACTTTTTTATGATTATGAATAGTGGTGCTGTGAACATTCATAGACAAGTCTTTGTGTGTACCTAGTGTTTTCATTTCTCTTGGGCATAAACCTAGGGGTGGAATTCTTGGGTCACATGGTAACTCTGTTTAACCATTTGAGGAATGATCAGACCATTCTTCAAAGTGGCTGAGTCATTTTACATCCCTCCAGCAGTGTGTGAGGGTTCTGGTTTCTCCATCACCAGCACCTGTTTTTATCTGTCTTCTTCACCGTGGCCATCCCCATGGGCATGAAGTGGTATCTCATTTTGTGATTTGGCTTTGCATATCCCTGGTGGCTAATGACGCTAAGCAAATCCAGTTTATTTTTCTTTTCCTGCTTATGCTGTTTGTTGCTTTTCTTACATTTGAGAACTATTGTATAATCCAGAATCACAAAGATTTATATCTATGTTTTAGTTTTAGCCCTTACTCGAGTCTTCGATCCGTTTTGGCTATTTTTTGTATATGGTGTCCAGTTCATTCCTTTCTTTCCACATGGATCCCAGTTGTCCCAGCACCATTTGTGGAAAAGGCTACTCTTTGCTCATTCACTGACCTTGTCACCTTTGTGGAAAACCAGTTGCCTGTAGATGTCTAGGCTTATTTCTGGACTCTGCAGCACCACACTGTCTTGACTGTGGTAGCTTTGTAGTAGACTTTGAAAGTGAGAAGTGTCAGTCCTCCAGCTTTGTTCCTTTTTTCCAAGATTGTTTTGGCTCTTCTGGATCTTTTGCTGTTCTACGATGAATTTTAGGATCAGCTGGTCCATTCCTGTGGGTGAGAGGGGAAACAGCCATTGAAACTTGGATAGTGATTACACTGATTCTGAAAATCAATTAGGGAGTGCTGCCATCTTGGTAATAATGTATCCTCCAATCCATGATCATGAGGTATCTGTCTTTCCATTTATTTCAGTCTTTAATTTCTTTCAATACTGTTTTGTAATTTTCAGGGTAGACGTTTTGCACTTTCTTTGTTAAATTTATTCCTAAGTATTTTTACTATTTTTAGTACAATTATAAATAAAATTGTTTTTTAAGTCAGTTTTCAGGTTGTTCACTGTGAGTGTATAGAAGTATAATTGATTGAGGTATATGTATTGATCATGGATCTTGGAACTCTGCTCAACTCATTGATTAGTTCTAATAGTGGTTTAGTGGATTTCTATAGACGAGATACATCACCTGCAAATAGGTCGCTTTACTTCTTTTCCAGTCAGATAGATGCCTTAGTTCTCTGGCTGGATCTTCCACATAACGTTGGATCGAAGTGACAAGAACTGGTACGCTTGCCTTGTTTCTGACCCCTTATGATGATAGCTGTGGGATTTTCATAGATGTTCTTGATATAGTTGAGGAGGTTCCCTTCTGTTACTAGTTTGATGTGTGTTTTTATCATGAACTGGTGTTGGATTTTGTCAGACATTTCCCCAATTCTCTGGAGGTAATCAGAGTGGTGTTTTGCAGTGTGACAACTGTTGAAAGAAGGATCCCTTCTGTCTGAAAAATGCCATCCGGTGAGCAGTGCAGGAGACTCGAGTCTGACTCAGAGCTTCAGTGCCTGGGAGAATCCTCTTTCTTTCTCCTGACTCATAGCTCTTTGTTGACTGTCTTCACCAGTTACTTTTTGAGTGTTAGATGGGTCTGACACCTTCACCTAGCAGGTCGCTCATAATGCTGGCAGTCAGGATGGAGGAAGAGAAGAGGGGCAGACAGATGAGAGTGCTGACGGAGCCTGGGGGCTGAGCAGGTGACAGCCATGCAGAGCGCAGAGCACGTGGAGCCGGGTCTGGCAAGCAAGGAGGAGACCAAGTTCCTCTGGACCACCCTTCACCCGCTCACCTACACTTGCTGAAGCGCGCCCCCCTGCCTCTCACTGTCCCTCCTTTCCCCCTCCCTTTTCTCTTTCCGGGTTTCTGTAGGGGCTGTAGCTGAAAAGAACAAGAAAGGGAATTCCCTGGCAGTCCAGGAGTTAGGATTCTGGGTTTTCACTGCCGGGCGCCCAGGTTCAGTCCCTGGTTGGGAGCTAAGACCCCACGAGCCACACGGCACAGCCAAAAAACAAGAAAGATAGAGAAAGATAATGCTCTAACTTTATGCTGAAGTTAGATTCTGGTAAAAGTGTGTTTGCACATGCTGAAGGGCAGCTGGTGGCCAGGGCCCCATGCGGCCCACCAGAGCCCCGTGTGGCCAGAGGGGAAAGTGGGCATGAGAAGAGAGCCTTGAAATGTCAGCTCAGGGAGTTTGGGTTCCGGTCTGTCCCTTCCGTCCTCTGTCCTCCTCTGCATGTTTCCAGGTTGAATCTGAGCTGTAATTCACCTGGACCATGGTCTGGGCTGTTCTGTAGAACAGCCACTAAATCCTTCTCTGTCGGGGCCAACCACTGACTTTTCTCATTTTCATGATGCAGTCAGGGTTCTGTCAGAATGTTTTGTTTCTTTTTCTAATTTAAGCTTCATGGTCTTTAAATGAAGATTTTTAAGTCTCGGGTTTTTGGCAGTGGTTTGTAAGTTTTATGGAGGAGATACAGCAAGAATTACCTCTCCCATTAGTGGCCAGTGAGTGGCGGTCTCCTGCACAGGGCTCTGCCCAGGAGCACCAGGTGGGCCGCAGGCAGGCTGCCTCACCCCTGCAGGAGGCTCCCAGCACCTGCCTCCAGGCAGCGCCTCCAGGGATTGAGCAGTGCTACGCGATAAACTTGCTGCAGTGGGGGAATGTTCTAGACCTGCTGTCCAATGCAGCAGCCACAGGCCATGTGTGAGTGCTTGGAAGATAGCTAGTGGAAGGGAGAGACTGAGGTTTTATTTTCTTACTTCCCTTGGTGGCTGGCAGCACAGGCCCAGCCACCTTGGTCAAGAGGGGCGGTGGGGGTTCTTTGGGGAGGGCCCTGGGCTCTCCTCCCTCTGATGGAGGAGGCAGGACTGACTTCGCCAGCTGAGAGTTAGGGAGTCAATGACTTCCTCGTCACTGTCTTTGAGCCTGTCTGGTGTGGCCTGCCAGGTAAGTTGGTAACATCTCTGTTTGGCAGAAGTTGGTGGCCGAGTGTCCAGGCAGAGAGGGGCTGTCCAGGTCGGGGCCCTGGCCCTCTGGTTTTGCTGCCCCAGCCGCTGCATATTCTGCTCCTCCACGCGGGGCTGGCCCCAGAGCAGCAGTTTCGCAGGGTGACTGTGTCTGGGGCATGTGTTGGTCTCTCTGATGACCTGAGTCACAGTGACCCAGAGCCCGTGTCACTCTGCGGACTGATGCCTGGATTTATTCACAGTCTTCCCAGGAATTCTGTAAGTGGGGAGTCTTTTTGTCTGGAAAAGCCTTCATTGATTTCTTTTCTTTCTAATTATAATAAAAATAAGTTCTCTAGTCAAGTCCCCCATCTCTGTGCAGACTAAGGGACAGTTTAGCATTTTCATCTCTGCCTTCTTGCCAGCTGCCCAAACCTTAGAGAGCCGTAGGTAGTGAAGGGAAAACTTTTACCTCTGGGCGCGTCTCCATGGAAACCTGAGGCTCTGTGGCTCCGGCTAACTGCGGTCACACACTTGTGACATCGTGGTTCGCTCTGTTGTGCTGCTCGTTACGTCACAGACATGAGATTTATCTCCCAGAGGAAGAGGCAGTAATAAGAGCGTGAGCACCAGTTAAAACAGAAAAAGATGGAACGTATTTAACGCAGCGAGCCACGACCCAGAGGCCAGAGACAGAAGGCCCGCGACGGCTCGGCAGTGATCCCACTGTGCCTCAGGAACCTTGCCTAGAGGGGCTTCGTGAGGAAGCACAGCTGGGAATTTCACCTGCGGCCCCCCTTCCTGCAGCATTTTAAAGCTGCTCTCTCTGCCAGCTTTGATCTTGGCAGCAGGTTTAGAGCCCCTGATGGGCTCTGTGAAACGACCGGTGGTCTGGCCACTCCCTGGAGAGGAGCTGTCTGCATCACAGAAGCCAGTTCAAGGCCTTCCTCTGTCCTCTTCCCCCTTCCTCTGGCCCCAGGAGACTGCTGCTCGGTGAGGCAGGATGAGGCTGGCGGACCCCCCAGTTCCAGCCTGGTTTTGCCAGTGGGAGCATGCAGTGTAGCCCTGAGAGGCCGTAGCTGAGCTGGAGGCTTCTGGGGCTCGGCAGACCCCAAGGACCCGAGACACCCTTCCACTTGCTTCCTCCTTGGGCTCACCACACTAGCTGGAGCGTGTGTGGGTGCGCGTGGGTATCTGAGGCTCCACATAGTTTGTGGTGAGGAGCTCAGCAGAGTCCTCCGCCCCTACGCCTAGAGAGGACTCAAAGCGGAGCGCTGGCCTGGGGTGTTGGCATCCATGTCTGGAAGCCACCCTGCCGACTCGGCAGCCTGGTGAGTCTCTGCTGGCCTGTGTGGTGATCTGACTTCACTGTGGGAAAGTGCTGACCAGGCCCTCTGCACTGGGTAGGCCAGGGGCTCATGGAAGCCAGTGAGCCACCGGCGCCTGCTGCGAGCCACCTGCCCCTCCTCACTCTGCCCTGGCGGAGGCTGGCGGAGGCAGTCTAGAAGAGGCTCCCCGGCCCCTGCAGGTGTCTGCGCTCTTCAGCTGTGCTTCTCATCCTGCCAGGAAGGGGAAGTGCATGTCCCGCGGGCCTGTGACCTCACCAGATTGAGGAGCGCCTTTGCCCGCATGGGGGGCCTTGTGAGAAGGTTTTGTAGATTGGTTCAGGACACTCCGTTTCCAGAAGTACCAGGCACTAGTTCCAAGTTGCCTTTAGCATGCACTTCTATTGTTTTATTTCTTTTCTGCTTTTTAACTTTGAGGGAACATGTTTCCTAACTAGAAGCACATTTCACTAATGGTTCATCGCTGCTAGTCCCTGTTTCATGGCTGTGTGAGGGCCCTCTCAGACCTCTGCCTTCCTGATGGTATCTTTCCCAACTCACACCCCCCCTCTTCATTGCTGTAAACCCCTGGGGTGGGAGGGTGGCCTCACCCCGCATGGCCTGCGCCATCTCTGCTGGCATGCTGTGGCCGCTGCCCAGGTGAGGCAAGGGCGCCGCCTTCAGCTCCAGCTGTCCGTCCCTGCTGTCCGGGAGCTCTCTGGCCAACTGGAGCAGCAAGAGCCTGGGTCACACCATATACCTGTGGGTTGTAAATTAGCACATTTCATTTACTGCTGTGCTGTTTGCTTGGGGGTGTGGAGTGAGGCACAGATGAGCAGGACTTGCTGTTTCCCCAGCCCTCAGGCTTGCCTGGGGCTGGGAGGACTAAACCTGCCCAGTCCTAGGGTCCTGGGACTCCAGAGGGGAGGTGGCTCAGCCAAATTGTGAGAGGGTCTCTGTTGGTCTATATAAATTGTAGAGGGCCTCAGAAGTTTCCATTTGTGTATCCCCTTGCTTATTATCATTTCACTTGAAATCTGTGGCTACACAGGCCGCTCATCTGGACCTTGCTTTAAAGCTGAGTTAAATTGTAAATTTAACAAGGCTAAGTACCATGCCGCCCCCTGCCATGGTGCCCTGGAGCTCTCTGAGAACGTGTGACCAGTATTAACATCCTGCCATCGCCTCTGGCTCGGGGGCTGAGGATTCACAGCCCCTCATGGGGTTTCACTTTCCCCTGAAGCCCTTAGCGTGGCTTGCAGAGCTTCTCCAGCATCTCCATGGTTGTGGGGAGAGGGCGGCAGCAGGGCTGGGCCTGGCCTCCTTTCTGCCTCTGACCTGTGACTCGACAGGAGAAAAGAGGCCTACAGATTGAGTGTTTTCACAAGGAAGCCTTGGCGTGGGCCTGTGGAGTGGGCTTAACCTAGGATAAGAAATTCTAAAAAGAACATTTACTGGAGATTGTTAAAACAACAGGATATGATCATGGGAATACAGAAAAAATAAAATTGGTGTCACCTAAACTTTGCCGACTAAGGTCCGTCTAGTCAAGGCTATGGTTTTTCCAGTAGTCATGTATGGATGTGAGAGTTGGACTGTGACAAAAGCTGAGAGAATTGATGCTTTTGGACTGTGATCTTGGAGAAGACTCTTGAGAGTCCCTTGGACTGCAAGGAGATCCAACCAGTCCATTCTAAAGGAGATCAGCCCTGGGATTTCTTTGGAAGGAATGATGCTAAAGCTGAAACTCCAGTACTTTGGCCACCCCATGCGAAGAGTTGACTCATTGGGAAAGACTCTGATGCTGGGAGGGATTGGGGTCAGGAGGAGAAGGGGACGACAGAGGATGAGATGGCTGGATGGCATCACAGACTCGATGGACGTGAGTCTGAGTGAACTCCTGGAGTTGGTGATGGACAGGGAGGCCTGGTGTGCTGCGACTCATGGGGTCGCAAAGAGTCGGACACGACTGAGCGACTGAACAGAACTGAATTTTGGTAGATTAGGTAGATTTTGGTAGATTTCCTTTGTCCTTTATGCATGTAAGCAGCGTGACAAATGGGATTGTGCTTGCACGTGCATGCATCCGAGCAGTCTGCATCGTGCTTCCCCATGCTGTTACCTGTTCTGAAACCTTGCCTAACCGGCTGATAGTCCACCATGTTGAGGTGCCATAGGTTATTTGGGGGTGTCTCTCACGTTCTCCTATTAGGAATCACAGTGCGGGGTCCTCTGTCTCTGTGTGTGACCCCCATCCCGCACCCCGCGGGCTGTGCCCCGCGCCAGGCTCCTCCTGACTGTCCCCTCTGTTTTGCAGATTGTTTGCTCCACGAGGAGAACTTCTCGGTGAGGTGCCCCAAGCACAAGGTGAGTCGGCCTGCAGAGCCGGGGCTGCCCGCAGGACGAGGGGGCCGGGGGCTCCTCCTGAAAGACCTGGAGACCTGATAGTCCGTCTCAGGCCAGGGCTTGGTGGGCGGAGGGGCAAATGGGAGGGAGCCCTGTGATGTGGGGTCGGCGGAGCTGGGGAGGTGTTTGTCTGTTAAGAGAAATGCACGAAACTCCTGGTTTCCGCCTTAGTTTAGTGGAACCCCAGACCACAGACTGGCGTGGGGTGAGGTTGGCTGTAGGCCTGGACCCAGAGCAGAGGCATCTTCCCCAACTAGAGAGAGCTGATGCCCAGCTCTCGGGGAAGTGCCGTCCCCGTCAGGTTCTGCTTCCGCAGGCGCAGCCCATTGTGTCTGCATTTGGTTCACGAGTTGGTCTCTTGGTCGCCTCTCATATTTAGGAAGGGAAGGAAGATGCGGGCGGAGTGTGTGAATGGCCTGTTTCCAAGACACCACTCACGGGTGTGGGGAGGGGAGGGTGTGGAGAAGGCCCCGCCCCCAAGGGCCAGGCGGGTGGAGGCCTCCACCTGGCGCTCCTGCGGCGGCGCTCCTCCGGCTGAGGCCACACTGACCCCTGGTGGCCACTCGTGCGCAGTCTCCAGTCTCCACTCAGTGGGGCCAGAAGGCACTAGAAAGAGGTCATCTTGATGGTCTGCCCGCAGATTGCTTCTGAAGGATGCTTACTGATGCTTTTCTTAAAAAATTATTTCCCGAGATGGATCCTTGGATCTTAAAATTTTCTCTTTATTTTTTACTTCATTTGTATTTTATTTTTTTAAACTTCCATTTTTGAAGGGTCACATTTTGCCTCAGCAAACCCTGTCTTGAGTATCTCCTGTATGTCGTTCAGTACTGACTCTCTGCTTTTTCTTTCCTTTTCCATGTGCGTTCCTCACCTCACCTCCGCCCGCCCTGACCCGCACGCTCGTTCTCTGTCCCTCCTGTCTCATCTCCTTGGCTTTGCCGGCGTCAGCCTCCCCTCCCATGCCCTGTCCCCCCCTTGCAGAACAAGACAGCGAAAGGCAGCCTCAGCACAGAGCAGTCGGAGCGGGGGTGAGGGGGGCAGTGTGCTCGTGGGAATGGAAAGTACAGCAAGCACAGGTGAGTCGGGGCTGCCGCCCCTGCGGGCTGCGAGGGGGTGCTGTGGCCTCTGCCTGCTGCTCGCCCAGGCCAGGCGGCACCCGGGTATCTAACTGCATGAGGCCAGCACCCGGCTGACAAAGCACTTCTCTGTTGCTTCACCCCCCAGAATACGTGTAGAAAGATAATGTGGGGCTTTAAAATGGTTCCATCGTCCACTAGGGACTGGGGGGCTGTTCCTGAAGGCAGGCCTTGGGTGGGGCTCCTGGGGGCAGCTGGCTTCTGGGACGGAGCCTCTAAGATGGGGGTGCTTTTGCCTGCAGCCCTCGCTCTTTCCCCGTCTCAGAAAGGCTTCTCACCAGAGATCTTTTCTTTTTAGTTTGCTTGATGTCTCTAAAGCTTGGGCTTCCCTGGTGGCTCAGCCAGAAGGAATCTGCCTGCAGTGTACGAAATGCAGGTTCCATCCCTGAATTGGGAAGATCCCCTGGAGAAGGAAATGGCAGCCCACTCCAGTATTCTTGCCTGGGAAATCTCGTGGACAGAGAAGCCTGGTGGGCTACATACAGTCCATGGGGTCACAAAGAGTCACAACTTAGCGACTACACCACCACCACAGCTCTAAACCTTTGAGTGAGTTCTTTGAAAAACAAAAAATTCCCCAAGTTTTGTTATGTGAAATCTTCCCCCGCCTCCCGGTGCTATGAAAGATTCCTTTCATAGAAGTACAAAGGGAAGGAAAATCCCCTCAAAGATTTAGTAGACTTTAGCACCACATTTAATTTTTCTTTTAAAAATCTCAGTTGAGTTGTGCTTTCCATGAGTGTGTCTGTGGGTTCGTGGTCGTGGCTGGTAGCGTGTGCCTGTGAGAGCAGGATTATATGACTTGGGTCTCTCGAACCAGTGGGCCCATAGTGCCCACCTCCATCCTGCCTTCCACATCCTCCCCCTCCTTACTGCCTCACCGAGGGAAAAGCAAAAGAGTAATCTCTAGCAAAATGTAACTAACCTGGGGCACTTGCTTCTACAGGATGGGGTGGGCCCCCAGTTGTCTCAGAAATGTTCATTAAGGGATTATTTCTCTTCAGGGGAGGGCATCTGTGTTTACTCCAGGCGTCTGCGACCCACACACCGGTGTGCAAGGCCTGGCTCTCTGGGGCAGCAGTGTGTGCCTGAGTCTCTGGAATGTTCCCTCCCCCTTGTTACGAATCTTCCCTAGGGCTCAGCGGGTAAAGAATCCACCTTCAGTGCAGCGCAGGAGACAGGAGACGTGGGTTCGATCCCTGGGTCAGGAAGACCCCCTGGAGGAGGGCATGGCTACCCACTCAAAAATCTTACTTGGAGCCATGGGGAGTGTTCCCGGAAGTGTCTGGGAAGAGCCGGTTGGAGGAGAACCATGGGTTACTTGGGGCCTTTTGTTCTTGTCTTGGAATCCCAGCCTGTGTTTGAGAAAAATAGGAAGTCTGGGCCCAGTTTCCTCTTGGAAATTTTAACTTTGTTCATCCTCGCCTTCCTCTCTGCCCATTCTTGGGCTCTGCCAGCTCCAGAGCCCTCGGCTCTCATAGGACGACAAGCCTCATGTTTATTCCTCACAGAGTTGGTGTCGCTGTCACGCTTATACCAAAGGAGCGAGGTGCTGAGTGATTAAGTGGCCTGTCCCACAGTGTGGGGTTGTTTCAAGTCCGTTGAGGTCAGACCTTTCCCTCTTGGAGGGAAGGGAGGGACAGAGCGCCGGCTCGCCCCCGGAAGTGCTTGTCAAGGCAGGGCCCTTCCCCTGGGTTCAGCCGCCCTCTGCAGGTGGTGGGAAGCCCCAGCATGAGGGACAGACGCAGCCCCTCCCCTCAGGGAGCATCCACCATGGGGTCGTAGATCCACCATCACAGGGTGGGGAAGGGGCAGTGATTATTCCTGTGGTGTGGAGAGTGCTGTGTGACAGCGTCAGCCCGCTTAGTGTCTCTGTGCTTCAGTGTCTCCTTCTGTGCAAAGAGGACCATCAGTGGCCATCCTTGTGAGGATGCAGTTAAGAAATGTCTCCACTGTGCCTGGTGCAGCCCTGTCTGGCAGAAAACCCCAGGGCTGAGGGCACGGAGATGTGAGTTCTCATCTCTCACTGCCACGTGAGGTACCTGGCCAGGCCAGCTGTGCCCAGGAGGAAAGGTCAGTGGGCGGCCCCCTCCCGGGTCTGCGGGTGCGGGAGCCTTGGCCGGCCAGTGCCACCCTCTCCCCGGCTCGGGGCAGCTAGTGGACGAGGCTCCTCGCCCGTCCCCCGTTCTCATCGGCAGTAGACACGGGAGGCCCCATTCCCACCCGGCCCACCCAGTGGGCAGGAAGCTGTGACCTCCATCCAGCTCTGCCTTGTCCTGGGTGCCAGGTTAGTGCCCATGGTCATGTCCCGGGTCCCCCTTTGCCCCCACCCCACGGCCCCCCACGGCCCCCCACGGCCCCACACGCTGCCGCTCTGCACCAACTCCTGTCTCTCCTCGACTTGAGGTTCCCGCCGCCTGTAGGGCCAAGTGCAGCTCCTCAGCTCACCTCCGAGGGCCCTGGGGTTGCCGCCTCCCTCAGGGCTCCTGTGCCCATGCTCGGCTCCCCTCTGGGCCTCAGCTTCAGGGCACATCCTCAGAGCAGCCTTCCCAGTCCCCTTGTCCCCACTCTGCCGCCTCCCTGGTGTCACCACGGGTTTGAGTTGCTGGTATGTTCACGAACCATCTATGTCTCCACTAGACTGTCCTCCCACGAGGACAGGGGCGGCTGTCTCGGCCTCTTTATGCACTGACCCAGGATTTGGGGGGAACGGGGCGCGCAGGGTGGTTCCTGTTCTCACGGGGTGGCCCAGGGAGGAGGGCACTGACCTGATGGCATCGGGCAGGCACAGGCTCCCCATGCGCTCCCCAGCAGGCTCGGGTCTCAGCTTACGAAGGCGAGGGCAGCCTCAGCCAGGTGGGGGAGCCCACCCAGGTCCAGGTGGCCAGGGTGAAGCTGAAGGGCAGCAGGAAGAGGCTGATGGGAATGCTTTGGCCTGGGATGAAGGCCCGATTGTTCACCGACAGCCAAACACGCCGGTACCTTTCTACAGAGAAGAGAGCGGCCTCAGCACAGAGGGCCGCCCGCTTGCTCACGGGCCACAGCTCTGCCCCAGTGCTCCCTCCTCAGCCACCTCCAGCACCTTTGGACAGACCTGAGCAATGGAGGCTCTGAGGCAGAGTCCCAGGGGCCCAGTCCGAAGAGCTTTGCTGGCCGTGAGCCCCAGTCCCAAGTCTAACCAGCCCAGGGCTTTGGGCTGCACAGGTCCCCTCCCTCAGGGCTTTGTCTCCAAAATAATGGGGTGGGGGGCAGGCCTCGCAGTGTTCCAGTGAAGAAGTGGCTGTAGGGCTCCTGGCATAGTGCCTGGCCCCTACTAGATGTTTCAAGAGTTTTCTTCCTATTATTCCTACTAAAGGAATAGTTTTTAGGAAAAACGGAGAAGTTAGGGCCCCATTATATTCAGGGTACCAGGTGTTTGGGCCAGTCAAGTATCAGACCCTGGGGAGGTCCCTGCGAGAAAGGCCGGAAGGCCAGGCACTGGCAGGGGGTGTGGACGGACCACCAGGCCCCCCAGTGGCACCAAGGGAAGGAGCCCAGGCCAGCAGCCTGCGGAGCCCTCCAGCCAGGCAGACCCTGGTGCTGAGACCACCTGCATTCTGGGGGGTGCAGGCCAGAGACTGTGCCAAGTGCTGGGGAGAGGGCAGACCCCGCCCCTGGCCCTCGCTCCACGAGCCAAGCTTTGCGGGATGTGCGGCTCTTGTTCTCTGTTCCCGCCGGTGGCCCACATCCCCGGCAAGATTTGACCCCTTTGGTCCTTGTTTGAGGCGTCCTGGCAGCCCTGCCCTGGCATCGCCTTGATAGAGGGCCTTTGGTTCCTGGGGCGACACCAGAGAAGGCCACTTCTTCTCCCCCTTTCCTGGCAGCGTCAGCCTCAGGAAACCAGAGAGGAGAGAGTCTGTGCTGGGCAAGGGGCCGCTGGGGAAGCCACTCTGTGGCCGTGGCAGGGCTGCTCAGCTCCCGGCCCCGGCAGCCGGAGGCCCAGGGTCTGCTTCTGCCTGAGGGCGGCGACGCTGTCCTGCTGCCTGCAGGTCTCTCACTGTCTATTCCTGTTCTCTGCCAAGCAGCTAGGAATCTCTTTCTGGCAAGGGTGCGGGAATGTCTGTTCTTAGCTTGTATACACAGGCTAGCCTTAACTAGTTTGTGTATTGGTAAGTTTTACAGAAGCAGAAAAAGGGACTGGTGATGCCTGGGTTTTCCTGAGGTTTATTGGTTGGTGGAGGGCACTGGAAAGGGTTTGAGGAAGAAGCCAGGTGAGCCTCCCCCCCCCACACACACACAGAGGGGTGTCACCACACGTGGCTTTTGGCTTAATTTTTCTGGACTGAGTTCCTCGGAAACTGCTGTGTCTTTGAGATCTAAGGACCCATGAAGTATCCTGAGGAGGCCCTCAGTGCAAGCCCGCATACCCTCGGTGGTCACCAGGAGAGTCTTCCTAAGCCTGGAGCCCGGGCCGGAAGGAGAGACAGACGCCAGTGGCAGGGCCTGGGGAGCCCCAGAGGGTGACCTGAGAGCCGCCCTCCCCTTGGAGCTCCCAGGAGTGTTTTCTCTGTTAGGTGTGGGAGCCGCCCACGGCTGGAGGTGACCCGGAGGTGACCCGGGTGTGGTCCTGAGCCGGTCTTCCACATCAGCTGGGTGCTCAGCCACCTCTGTGAGGACAGGTCCCCGGCCCCACGTGCTGAGTCCCACTGTAGGCCCCAGGGGGCAGCGTCCTGAGCAAGGGTCACCCTAAGAGCTGCCCCACTGTGGGCAGCCCCACCTCGGGGGTCAGGGGAGCTCCCTCCACGCACTGGGGAGGGGCACTCCGAGTCCATACCCGGTGCAGCTGGCCAGGCCATTGCTGCCTTTACCCTGTTTCAGGCCCAGAGCCTCACAGCCGGCTCTACCATGGGCCCTGGGCGTCTCATGCCGGCTGCCAGACCCTGCAGGTCCCCCGACCCCAGCGCCACCACAGAGCTGGGGCTGTGGGCTACAGCACCGCGCAGAGGTCCCCAGCACCCAGTGTCTGTTTGTCTTGCAGGTGAGACTGTGGAGATGAGAAGGCGGTGGATGCTCGTGATGGAATGGAAACGGTCCTCCTGTGCAGCCACGCCCCACCCCGCCCCACCCCGCGTGCCTGCCCGCGCCAGCACTTCCTTCCTAAGTCCTTACATCACTCTCAAACCGGTGACACCACAGGAAAGAAAGGCCCAAGAAGTTGGAATGGCTGTTTCCATGGACACAATCTCCATAGTGACAGTGTGGGGGGAGGGGGGAGGGGTGGGATGATGGGAAAGGGTGGGGGGAACTAAAAGGGAGGGATAAAAATATATATATATAAATCTATTTTTAGTCTGGAAAGACTTTGTTTAAATGAAAGGTGCGCTATCCCTTTTGATTCTATTTTAAAATTATCTAGTTAAAGAACTCCAAATTTGTTCCAATGACGTGAAATTTAAACGTGAAATTGAACCGAACAAACTCTGATCTCACAAGGACAGGGGTGGCTTAGATCCTTGGCCCAGCTCACACAATTCAGAGACTCTAGACCTGGGGTCAGAAAAACAGATGAACCACACCAAACCATGTCTTTGTCAGTAATTTGTCTCAAAAGTGGGAAGGTCGAGGGGGAGGGAAGTGGGGGATGGTCCGTGTTTTCAAGAATGGGAGAATGATGTTTAAACACAAAAATAAATCTTTTTCATTTCCAGAAACACTATTTATTTATTATTTTTTAAATTTTTATTTTTTTTCGGGGGAGGGGACATTGGCAGATGCCCCAAGGCGGAGGCCCCACGGTCACAACTGTGTCCTGGGTCCTTGGCTGGTGAGAGCCCCGAGGGTCCCACAAAGCGGCTCGGCCGGCAGGATCAAGGGATGGCCGCCCCTGGGCACATTCCAGGCAGCTGTTGTGCCCTGACCCGCAGGGCAGACGGCACGAACCTAGGCCGTAGGAGTGAACACAGGGAAGGATGGTGTCAGGTGTGGTCACGCGGGGTAAGCTGACCAGGAGCACCCACTCCACCCTTTCTTCTTTTGCTTTCACTTTTATAAAGGAAAAGGGAGCCTGTCAGTTGAGCAGCCCCACGCTACATGATTCTCTATGTTGTGTTGTTTTGTTTTGTTTTGTAAATTGTATAATTTTTAAATATCTGAGTTTTAAAAAAAGAAAAAAAGTACAAAAAAAAAATCTTGTTAAGGCCTTAAGAAGGGGTTAGTGCATCTTTCAGGGGTCACTCTGCCGTGGGGATAAAATAGCTGTTTCACAAACAGTTTTATTTAAAAAACAACAAAAAAAAAAATCAAAAAAATAATAAACTTCATTTTAACCTTGTTTCCTTTTTTGTTTGAAGCAAACGCGTCTCTTTCTCCTCCCATTCCAGCCCTTGGGCTGGCTCTGGTTCTGCTGCAGAGGTGGCTGCCCTCAGACTGGCCCAGCCACCTAGGCCTCCCGCAGGCCCAGGGCCCTTGCAGCAGACCCTGGAATGATCCCAACCAAGGACAGTTCTAGCCACTCAGCCTGGTGGGTGGAACTCAGCTGTGTGTGAGGATGGCCAGATTACTTGAGAGGAGGACATAATTCCAATCAACGTGAATTTTAAAGCTTATTAAAAAATAATGCAATGTTAATGGACTTTGTTTTAGAGAACAGAAACACTGGAAGGAATGTTGTGAAGTAGAAATAAGCAATTATAAATGAGTTCTGTGTGCTTATCAGTTTAAGGCTGCAGAAATGGCAGATTAATTTTGTTATAATGCAGTGTGGTCCATTTCTCATTTTGCTCTACCAGGATGGAGGTGTGGGTGGGTGTGCTGTGTGAGCCACGGAACCTACATAGGAATGATGTTTTTTTATTTCCTTGGCATCCTGTCTGGTCTTGGCATTAACACAGTTCAGATGAGATTGAGAGATTGCAGGTATTAGGCTTAAACCGCAAACCTTGAACGGTATCTTCAGGAAAATACTTTCCTGACAGCAAATGGTTGGTTCTTCATTTTGCCTTTTTTAAATTCTTTTGACTGGGCTGATGATACTTTGAGTAAAACACTGGTGATGGTTCCTCAGACTGGCTCCTGAAGTGACCATTCACTGGGGAGTGGCCCTGTTCCACGCCTCACTCCCAACTCTAGCTTTCCGGCTTCTGCAAGAAGCTTCAGCTGTTCCTGGGCATTTCAGCTCCTGCCACACTTTTGAGTTCTCCATATTTTTTGGACAGACTTTATTTCTAGAGCAGTTTTAGGTTCATTGCAGTGTTGAGCAGAAGGTATGGAGATTTCCCATGCATCCTCTACCCCGACACACATGCACAGCCTCCCCCAGTATCAACATTCCCCACCAGAGAAGTGCCTTTTCTTTGGTGAACTTGCATCAACACATCATTGTCATCCACAGCCCATAGTTTATGTTGGGGTTCACTCTTGGTGGTGTGCACTCTTGAGTTTGGACAAACATACAGTGACATGGGTTTGCTGTTGTTCAATCAGTAAGTCCTGTCCAACTCAGTGACAACATGGACTGTAGCCCACCAGGCTCCTCTGTCCATGGGATTTCCCAGGCACGAATACTGGAGTGGGCTGCCATTTCCTTCTCCAGGATATCTTTCGACCCTGGGGTTCAAACCCACATCTGCATTGGCAGGCAGCTTGTTTGCCTCTGAGCCACCAGGGAAATCCATGATGACATGTCCACACCAATAGTATCATACAGAGCAGCTTCACTGCTGTGAAAATTCTCTGTGCTCCCTCTCTTTATCCCTCCCTCCTCTTACCCCTGGCAACCACAGATCTTTTACTGTGTCCATAGTTTTTGTCTTTTCCAGAATGGCATATAGTTGGCGCTACACAGTATGTAGCCTTTTTACATTGGTTTCTTATTTGGTAATCGGCATTTAAGGTTCCTCCATGTCTTTCCATGGCATGATAGCTCACTTCTTTTTGTTGTTCGGTTGCTCAGGGTCCGACTCTTTGTGATGCCATGGACTGTGGCACCCCAGGCGTCCCTGTCCTTCACAGTCTCCCGGAGTTTGCTTAAACTCATGTCCATTGAGTCAGTGATGCCATCATCTCATCCTCTCTCATCCCCTTCTGCTCTCATTCTTTCCCAGCATCAGAGTCTTTTCCAGTGAGTCAGCTCTTCACATCAAGTGGCCAAAGTATTGGAGCTTCAACTTCAGCATCAGTCCTTCCAGTGAATATTCAGGGTTGATTTCCTTTAGGACTGACTGGTCCCTTGCTGACCAAGAGACACTGTTCTCCAGCAGCACAGTTTAAAAGCATCAGTTTTTCGGCACTCAGCCCTCCTTATGGTCCAACTCTCACATCCAAACATGACTACTTGGAAAACCATAGCTTTGATTATATGGACCTTTGTTGGCAAAGTGATGTCTCTGCTTGAATACACTGTCTAGGTTTGTCATAGCTTTTCTTCCAAGAAGCAAGCATCTTTTACTTTTGTGGCTGCGGTCACATCTACAGTGATTTTGGAGCCCAAAAAAATAAAGTGTCACTGTATCCATTTTTTTTCCCCATCTATTTACCATGAAGTGATGGGACCAAATGTCATGAGCTTAGTGTTCTGGATGTTGAGTTTTAAGCTTTTTCACTCTCTTTCACCTTTAAGAGGCTCAGTTTCTCTTCTCTTGAATATTCTGTTGCCCGGATGCACCCCAGTTTATCCATTCACCTATTGGAAGACAGTTGCTCCACTCTTTAACAATTATGAATAAAGTTGCTATAAACACAAGTGTGCAAGGTTTTTTTTTTTTTTTTTTTTTAATAAGCAACTGCCAAACTGTCTTCCAAAGTGGCTGCCCCAGTCTGCATCCCACCCACCCGCAGGGAATGAGAGTTCACCCTTGTCGGAGTTGGGTGGTGTCAGCGTTCTGGATTTTGACCATTCTGTGATAGGTGTGCAGTGTTGGTGTATTTTTTAAGAGTTAAGTTTTTAAACCGCGGTTCAAAACACAAGGTTCAGGTGACCGCCTTAACCTATACGTAGCCTGAGGCAAGTTCACACTGTGCAGGCAAGCTCCAGAACTTTCCTGTCTTGCCCAGCGCAGTTCCCAGGAAACCACGCGAGGACTCGGCCTGCACCCCGCGGCTCCCGGCCCCGCCCCCCGTTGTCCTTGAAGGCGCGGTCACAGCCTGGATCCCAGCGGGCGGTACCGGAGTCAGATGAGACCGCTGGGCCCGCGGGGGCCCCCATACCGGCCAGAGCCGGCTCCCACTCCTCCCGCGCCCCAGGCAGCCGCGGGAACTGAGGGGGTGTCTGCCGCGGGGGCGGGGCAGGGAACGAGCGAAATGCCACCAACTTTCCCCGCGCCCTCGCTGGGCACTGCAGCTGCCCACCTGCTTTCCAGGGAGCTTGCGCCGTGTCGCCCTGGGGGTCCAGGGCCGTGTCTCCGTGCCTGGGCGCTGCTCGCCCGGCATCTTGCTGACGTCTCCCCGGACACAGGACTCAGGCCCGGTCTCGGGGGTCCGGAGGCTCTGTCCCTGCCACGGCCAACACCTGCGACCCTGAGGTGTGGGGGGGTGGGGGGGGAGGGGGGAAGGGGAGAGAAGGGGGAGGGGTGCCCATCCCTCCAACACCAGCCGCTTCACCAGAGCAGAAGCCAGCAAGGGCCGCCTGAGCGTGTTTCTAAAATAGTAAGGCTGCAGGAACTTAAATGCTGGCCCTCGGGCCTCACAGAAGTGTATTTCCGCTGTAGAGCAGTGGTCCAGAGCCTGAGTTTTGAGATCGACCCTAATGGTGCTCTGTGACTTTGACCCACTGCTGTGACCTCTGAGATTCCGTGCCTTGGGAACCATAAAGCCTCTGGTCTTAAATGGGGTGGGGAGCATGGGGTGTGAACAACAGCGCCTGGCGTGTGAGTGCAGGATAATCCAAGGCTACGATTGCACAAGGATTGAAACAGGGCGTTGGCCTCATGATTGAGGTGTTCCCCAAGGCCACCCTGTCCTGGACTAGAGCCCTCATCCCTGGTGTTTGGAGGGCACTGCCTGAATAACGAGTGTATCTGTCACTGCCTTTCATACGCCCATTAGAGTGACTGTTTGCAGAGGGCATGACACAAAACAAAGGGTAGATGGGGGCAGTTTAACGGGGCCACTGTGACAAAGCTGTGACGACCATCCTGCCAGCCCCACCAGTACCACCGGACTCTCTGGCCGTCCAGAGTGGAAGATTGCTGCCGACTGGGACAGAAACGTTCAGCTGAGGCCGATGGAGACCACCGGCTTGCTCTGAGAAGTCCCCAGGGCTCCCCCCGGGTCTTCCCCTCTTGGTCTTTTCAGTGGCCTCAAAGCTGGTCTTCCTGCCTCCTGGAGGCCCAAGAACCCGAGTTTCCCACGATCCAGTCCTCTGCCAGACTAAAAGCCCCACCTGGAGCTGCCACCGTCCTGCTGGTTTGCAATGGTGCCTTAACCCTGCAATCAGGTTACCTCGGTTTGCAGTCCCAAGCCACCCGAAGTCCTCCAGGGGGTTTTCCCAGAAAGTCTACTCCAACTTGGGGAAACCCCACAGCCCTCAAAGCCATCCCTGCAACTGCTGGCCTGGAGTGTCACCTCCCGGCTCCCTCCTCCTCTTGAGCACTTTGAAGCAGGGGCCCAGCCTTGCCATCCCTCCCCCAGCCCAGCAACCGGCACAGAGTGTGTCCCGATAGAGCCCAGCAGAATCCAAGCCTTGGCCAAGGCAAGACACAGGAAAGGCTGGATAAGTTGAGCAAGGCCAGTTGGGCCCCAGCCAGCCCCACCCGCTGGCCCCGGGCCTTGCAGGAGAGTGGGGATGTGGGAATTTGGAAGGGGAGGAGCCGCTTGCACAAGCCAAGCAGGGATTGCAAATGTTGACGACCCCCACCTGGAGACCACAAGCACTCTATCCCGTCAAAGGCAACCTGGGAAGAACCAGTCCTCTCACTGTTGGGTGGGGTGCAAGGGAGGGAACAGGGTAAGAGGGGGTACAGGAGGGCAGAGTGCCTCTTCCAGGCTCTCAGCCTCCAGGACCCTGAACTACTCCAGCTGTGTTCAGAAAGAAAGGTTGCCTCACATACTCCGGGGATGGCTGGGGATGGCTGGGGCGCAGGGGGCTTGACCAGGCCTGCCCTGGAAATGCCCCCTGCCCCACCCTCTGAGTTCCCATGCCTTTACATTTGAATGGGTTTGGGCCTCTGAGTTCCCATCAGCTTCACTGGTTCAAAAACTCAACCTCAAATCTTACCCCTTGAGTTGTTGGAGGGTTCTGAGGCTAGCAGAACCCTGGCATAAAGTGACCAACCCCTTGCCTGGAGGAGGCAAGAGGCTGACCAAGAGGGAGTGCCTGGTGGCCGTCATTCCAGTCTGGAGGTGACACACACTCGTGCAGGGCGGTACCAAGGTTTGCATTTGCACCTTTGCTGGAGGACTGGAATAAACCAGAGTCAGGATCAGAGGGTAAGGGGCTGCAGCCAGAGTGGACTGGACCCATCGAGAGTGGGGAGGCCCAGGAATCCATTCCTTGAGGTCCTTGGCAGGCCTGTGAGAGGGTCAAGAAACTACATCCCCATCTGGTTTCCATCCCGTCGTCTTCTGAAGTTTTAACACCTGATGTTCAAAGACAAAAGCAAAGAGGAACTGAAGAGCCTCTTGATGAAAGTGAAAGAGGAGGGTGAAAATGCTGGCTTAAAACTCAACATGCAAAAAGCTAAGATCGTGGCATCCAGTCCCGTTACTTCATGGCAAATAGATGGGGAAACAATGGAAACATTGAGAGACTTTATTTTCTTGGGCTCTAAAATCACTGCAGATGATGATTTTGCAGCCATGAAATTAAAAGATGCTTGCTCCTTGGAAGAAAAGCTATGACCAAACTAGACAGCATATTAAAAAGCAGAGACGTTCCTTTCCTGACAAAGGTCCATAGTCAAAGCTATGGTTTTTCCAGTGGTCATGTATGGATGGGAGAGTTGGACTGTGAAGAAGGCTGACAGCCAAAGAATCGATGCTTTTGAACTGTGCTGTTGGAGAAGACTCTTGAGAGTCCTTTGGACTGCCAGGAGATCCAACCAGTCCATTCTGAAGGAGATCAGCCGGGACTGTTCATTGGAAGGACTGATGCTGAAGCTGAAGCTCCAAAACTTTGGCCATCTGATGGGAAGAACTGACTCACTTGAAAAGACCCTGATGCTGGGAAAGACTGAAGGCAAAGGGAGAAGAGGACGACAGAGGATGAGATGGTTGGATGGCATCACTGACTCGATGGGCATGAGTTTAGGCAAACTCCGGGAGTTGGTGATGGACAGGGAAGCCTGGTGCGTGGCAGTCCATGGGGTTGCAAGAGTCGGACACGACTGAGAGACTGAACTGAAGGACAAATTGATGAGGAGGAAGCAGTCCCATTTCTCTAAGGACAGTCGCAGCCTATGCTAAGCCACCCTAGTACCCTGAGCTTACTGGCAGCCCAGTCAACAAGCTAAAGTGCCCACCTTCCATTTTTCCAAGTCAGGAAATGGACACCTACGTGAGGAGATTCAGGAATCACCTTGAGGCCACAGGAGCTGGAAAGTCCAAGGGCCAATTTGTAACAAACTTAGGAAAGGGTCTCTGGGCCACCAAACTGGCTGGTCACGGTGACTAAGGAACTCTGAAAACAACCCTGCTGCCTCCCTACCCCCAGACTCAACTTCCCTCAGCCACAACAGGTGGAAACTGAGGCAGCAGTCAGCCAGGTGAAGGCGCCGGCACCCCCGAGAGCAGCCTCCAGGTGCAGGGAGGTCGGCTGAGTCCAGGCAGCCGCTGAGAACTAGAGCCCTTGCTGCTGGGTCTCTGTGAGTGGAAGGTGGTAACACAGGCACTCGTGGATGTGGCTGTGTGGGTGTGTAGATATGCATGTGAGCATGGGCTAGTCAGGATGTGAATGTGTGTAAGTGTGGTTCATGAGTGTGTGATTCTGTGTGTGTGTTGCGTGTACCAGTGGGAAGTGAGGGGACACCAAGAACTTTATCGGTGGTCCCTCCGGTCAGGTCCTCCCGCCAGCACGGGGCAAGGACCAGAACATACTTGGGAGGCGAAGGCCACTAGGAGGAGGACAGGGACACGTTCTGGGAATGGGGCTGTGGCCGCATTAGAGGCTGACAGGCGACAGGTGGTGGCAGAACCCATTCCCAAGACCCTGGATTCTTCCTCAACTCTGCCGAGCTGGGGAGTCAGGCCGGGGCAGGGGGACTTCTTGTGCTCTCCAGCCACCTCCGGAAGCACGTGGAGAGCACGCGTGAGGGACAGTGGGCGCCCGTGCGCCTGACTCTCCTTGACCCCTCTCCTACCCTCTGGCAGCACAATCTCCCCTACAGCACACCTCAGGGCAGAGGGCAAAGGCCGGGCCTCCGCTCCCTTTATAAAGCGGCCCCGGACTGGTGGAGCCCCGGAGGTGGAGTGAGAGTGCCGCGCTGGGCTGGTCCTGGGTGCCGGTGTGGTGAGGAACGCAGCGCCCACGGAGGCAGCCATGGGGCTGCTGTCTGGGGACACGCTGGGGCCCCTGGCCATGGCCGTGCTCATCTTCTTGCTCTTGCTGGACCTGATGCACCGGCGCTCACGCTGGGCCCCACGCTACCCACCAGGCCCCACGCCGCTGCCGGTGCTGGGCAACCTGCTGCAGGTGGACTTCAAAGACCCGCGTCCCAGCTTCAACCAGGTGAGGACGGAGGGGTGGGGAGTGCGCAGCGGCGGTCCTAGGGCCCTACCTAGCAGCGGACAGTGGGCACTGGGTGAATCCACAGGCCGGAAGAGGACTGGGCCAAGAAGAGGAGGCGGATTCGAGAGCCCTCCTGAGGGAGGGCGTTTGTTCAGGGCCTGAGAACAGTTTGGATTTTCCAAACAGAGGTCAGAGAGGACAAAGGCCAGGGTGGGGGGGGTTTTACGGCATGGCGACAGGCTGTGGATTCAACCAGCCAGCTCTTCAATTATGTGAACCTGAGTCCCTGAGGGTCATGTTGGGAGGAAAGGTCTTGAGAATGGGGGAGATGTCTGGTCATGAGCCCTCTTAAACAGGCGAGTTGAGGTTGAGAGAGGCACAGTGATCTGGTTCAAATCTTTTGCCTCCATGAGACCTTGGGCCTCCCTGCTCCCCTCTGTGAACCTGGGTTTCTTCACCTGTAAAATAGGATGCTAACTTCGCCTGCTGGCCATTTTGTGACGCTTGCACAGTCACAGCTGGGTCTGTGAGTAGGATGGTCTCATCCAACTTGAGAGCCTCAAAACTAGTGGATGTAACCCACGGGGCTCACAAGACTAGATAAAGTCCTTGCAGTTGCTCGCTGCTCGAGGGGGCCCAGAGGTGCCCAGAGGCTAACGCCACGAGGCTGGGCCCACAGCCAGGCGGGGCCTGGGCTTGCCAAACACCCTCGACCTTTGGCCTGCAGCTGCGGCGCCGCTTCGGGAACGTGTTCAGCCTGCAGCAGGTCTGGACGCCAGTAGTCGTGCTCAGCGGGCTGGCTGCTGTGCGCGAGGCGCTGGTGCACCGCAGCCAGGACACTTCCGACCGTCCACCTCCGGCTGTCTACGAGCACCTGGGTTACGGGCCGCGCGCCGAAGGCAATGGCGAGGGCAGGCCACGTCCCTGTAGGTGGAGGCAGGGTCGCGTACCTTGGGTGCAGGAAAGAGCCAATGAATTTGAGGGGGCGGCAGGTTGAGAAAGGAGACTGTGCCAAGCGTTGGGGAAGGAGAAATTGGAATCAGGCAGAGAGCAGGGGCCTTACTAAGACAGGGTGGCAGGAAGGGGACGTCCGGGTGGGCAGGAAAGAGGACAAACTCGGGGTGGGTATTGCAGGGGCAGGCCAGGACCTTCCCCACGTGGCAAACATGGTCTCGGTTGGTAAAATAAAAAGTGGAGCCAAGACGTGCCCCTAGAAGGGGAGACTCGGGGAGCAATGCGGGCCAACGGCAAATGGGAACCGTCCCCAGATGGAAGGGGGTGTCAAATTTGGCGGGATTGGAGAGGGCGAGGCCAGTGTGGGCGGAGCAGGGCCAAGGCTTTCCACAGGGGCGGGGCGGGGCCCGACCCGAGCCACGCCCACATGCCCGCCCCGCCCCCAGGAGTGATCCTGGCCCGTTATGGGAACGCATGGCGGGAGCAGCGGCGGTTCTCCCTGTCCACCCTGCGCAACTTCGGCCTGGGGAAGAAGTCACTGGAGCGGTGGGTGACTGAGGAGGCCTCGTGCCTCTGTGCCGCCTTCGCAGACCAGGCCGGTGAGTGAGTGCTGGGGCTGAGGGACTTGGAAAAAGTTTGGAGAGGTCTGGGAGAGAAGAGATGGAGGCGACGCCCTACCTTGCACCGTCCCCTTCCAGGACGCCCCTTTAGCCCCAAGGACCTCCTGAATAAAGCAGTGAGCAACGTGATCGCCTCCCTGACCTTCGGGTTCCGCTTCGAGTACAACGATCCTCTCATCGTCAAGCTGTTGGACTTGATTGACGATGGGCTGAAAGAAGAGTTTAACTTAGTGCGCCAGGTGAGGGAAGAGAGCTCCATAGAGGCGGCCTCGGTCCTCCAACAGGTCCCCCCCAACCACCCGGAGGAGGACATGTGTAGAGGGCCAGCGCCGGAAAGGGCTTTCCCGGAAAGGCACCCGCAAGGAAAAGGCCTGGAACTGGGTAGGGGCTGGGCAGGGATCAGCGGGGTGGGAGTTACCGTGCTTAAAGGTGGGAATTCTTTCATTGGGAGGGACCGGTACCCATAGGATGTACATTTTAGGTTTATCTTTCTGGGCCCAGGGCCAGGATAGAGGGGCAGGGACACTGGACGAGGCTGGGACCTGACTGGTGAGCGCCTGAGCACAAGGAGGTCCCAGGGCCCCGTGGCTGTGACCCGCACAGGTGGTGGAAGCTGTGCCGGTGCTCATGCGCATCCCAGGGCTGGCCGCCAACGTCTTCCCGGGGCAGAAGGCCTTCATGGCCCTGATTGATGAGTTGATCACCGAGCAGAAGATGACCCGGGACCCAACCCAGCCACCCCGACACCTGACCGATGCCTTCCTGGATGAGGTGAAGGAGGTAAGGTGATCGGAACAGGGATGTGTGTTGAGGGCCCAGGAGGCAAACTCGGGGCTCTGTATCACCCAGGGGTCAGACACCTGGGCTGACCAGAGCAGGGTGGGAGGCCATGTGGGGACTTCACCTCTGTCCCTGAGCTTACCTTCCCGGTGTGACCCAGGCCAAGGGGAACCCCGAGAGCAGCTTCAATGATGAGAACCTGCGCCTGGTGGTGGCCGACCTGTTCTCCGCTGGGATGGTCACCACCTCGACCACACTGGCCTGGGCCCTCCTCCTCATGATCCTGCACCCAGACGTGCAGAGTGAGTCCAGCCCGGGGTGGGTGCTGGGAGGACGAGGACAGGACAAGGCCTCTGAGCTCAGTTGGTTTGGCCACCAACACCAGTTCTGTGCAGAGCCTGAGCCCCAGCTCTGATGTCACAGCGCCTCCCCTGAGTGGACGCAGTGCTACCCGGGCATCAGGAGGAGGCAGGAGCCCAGCCCTTGGGTCTGACCACCACGAGGACACTTGTTTTCCAGGACGGGTCCAGCAGGAAATCGATGAGGTGATAGGGAAAGTGAGGCGACCAGAGATGGGGGATCAGGCCCTCATGCCCTTCACCATGGCCGTGGTCCATGAGGTGCAACGCTTTGCGGACATCGTCCCCCTGGGATTGCCCCACATGACATCCCGTGACATCGAGGTGCAGGGCTTCCACGTCCCAAAGGTAGGCCTGCGGCTCCCCCAACCCCAGCCCTGCACCACTAGCCACCTGGTAGCTGCAGTGAGTGTTGCCAGGTGTGGCCAGGACTGGAATCCAAGCCACCCTGTCCTCATGGCCAAGGTACTTAATGTCCCAGCCTGGGTGGGCGTGGACAGGAGAGCAGAGCAGGGCTGGCTCTGTCCACTCAAGAGCCCCAGGTCGGGCAGGAAAGACAAATTAGAACGTGTCACAGCCTTGGAGGAGGCCGGGCACTAAGGGGAAGTAAGGGCACCTTGCCATGGGCAGAGGGACGGTGCTGAGAAGCGTCTTGGGCTGAGTTACTTGAAGAGTCCGGGTGTGTGCCAGGCAGTGTGTGTGCTCATGCGTGTGTGGTGGCAGGGGTCTGGGCACCGCCCCCCCGCCAATCGAGACCCACCCATGCCAGACATTTGCCACCAGGGGACAACACTCATCACCAACCTGTCGTCAGTGCTGAAGGATGAGACCATCTGGGAGAAGCCCTTCCGCTTCCACCCGGAGCACTTCCTGGATGCCCAGGGCCGCTTCGTCAAGCAGGAGGCCTTCATACCCTTCTCCGCAGGTACCTGGGGGGTGGGGTGGGGTGCCCGGTTTGCTTCCCCATTCTGAGGGGTCCTGGAGAGGGAGACCCAGGCTCACAGAGCCCCCATGCCCACCCACAGGCCGACGCGCATGCCTCGGGGAGCCCCTGGCCCGCATGGAGCTCTTCCTCTTCTTCACCAGCCTCCTGCAGCACTTCAGCTTCTTGGTGCCTACCGGGCAGCCCTGCCCCAGCGACCACGGTGTCTTTGCCTTCCTGGTGACCCCAGCCCCCTATCAGCTCTGTGCGGTGCCCCGCTAGAGGCAGGCACCCTGCCCCAACCCGCTCCTCAGCTGTAGTCCTGATGCTCAATAAACCACTGTCTGGTGGCTCCATCTGACTTGATTCCCACCTGGGGCCCCTGACCAGCCCCTGGCAGTCACGTGGCCCCAGCAGTCTCCCCAAAATCAGCCCCACCCCCCAGCCTGATTCATTCTTACCTGGCATTTGACCCTGTTTAACAGATGGTTGTACTGAGGCTCAGAGTGCCTGGGGTGTACTGTGAGATGGGTGTACTGAGGCTTACACCCAGACACCCTGGGAGACCCAACCTTGGGTACTGGGCGTAGTGACGAAGCCTATATAATCAGGTCCTGGCTTCTGCTGGAGGGGCTCACATAGGCTGGGGAGAGATTTCAGGCCCCCATGGGATAAGGGGGCACATCAGCTCACACACGAGGCCTAGCCACAGCCATCTGGCTCCACAGGTAGCAGCCAGCACCTCAAGTCTGCAGAAGGTGAGGGGGGGCACTGGGAAGCGATATGCCAGGTAAGCCCCCAGAGCTCAGTGCTCTTGAGGCCGGAGCTCTTCCCAGGAGGGAGCCACCTCCTTGGGCCTCTTTATAGGATGGGCCCCCTTTTCCCTGCCCCTTAAGGACACTCATCCCCCAGCCCCTGCCCAGTAGGAGTTGCCACTCACGGCCGCGCTAGAGCTCGGCTCCAACCCGGGGCTCTATCCTCTGAGGGGCCAGGTGAGGCCGGGCTCTCAGGAGCCTAGGCAGGGGGCGGAAATGAGCCCGAGTGGACCGCGGCCGTGCCCTAGGGCAGGGTCAACCTTGGATCCTGGGACAGTGGGATGGCAGAGCAGAAGGAAGCCCTCAGAGCTCAGAGGAGGACACCCTGGCTCTCGTCCTTGCTGTGCTACGACACCATGTGACCTTGGGCTTCTGTTTCCCCTTCAGCCAGTAGGAGGTTTGCCTCTGATGCCTGCTGGGCCCTGTGTTCCTCTGCCGACTCTGAGGCTGTGACCTTCTCAGCCTGGAGCCCCGGCCAAGGGCAGGGACCCCCATTCTCCAGCTCCAGCCCCCAGTCTGGTCTGCACTGAGCTCACACAGACACCACCCAAGGGCTCTAACGACTGTCTGCTCACCAGAGTCTTGGGCAGACTCCTTGGCACATTGAGGTTAAGAGCTGGGAGACACCAGTCGGGCAGGCTGGAAGCACCAGCCCCTGATCAAGCCAGCTGTGCCTTCATGACAGTCAGCTCTCGACATTCAGGGAGCCTTGTCTGTCCCTTAGCACAAACTCAGAACACCAGCCAGGGCCCTCTTAAGTCTCCAGCATAGCCACCTCGAGGGCTTAGTGACAGGAGGCGGTGTTCCTGCAGCTTGTTGGCACAGGGGCCGTGGACGAAGCCACACTGGGTTTGCAGAACCTTGAGGGCCCTGAAAGGAGGAAACCGGGCCTGCAGAAGCAACAACTGTGGATTTATTGGACGCAGGGTCGCTCGTGGCTCTGAGTCTTGGGGATGTCAGAGGCGGGGCACCATCCAAGCCAGAGCTTCCTCAAGAGCTGGGGGACCCAGCCCCCGGGCCTTTCCTCCACGATGTCCTCCCCGGAAGCCTCTAAAAAGCACAATCAGACATGCCCTGTGGGTACCTTGCTGGAAGGAACCTTGCCCAGGGCTAGGGTACCCTCTGCTGCCAGGAGAACACATCAGCATTGCTAAAAGGGCAATACCTTCCACCAGCCCAAGGGGAGTGACCTCAAGTCCTGCCAGACCAAGAAGGAAGAAGGACACAAGGGGCCTTTTCGGGAAAGACGGGGCATCAGACTACCTGGGCTTCATCCCCGCCCCCTCCCTGGGCCAGGAGGGTCAGGGAGGAGCTCAGCTATCTGTGACCTCTGCAGGGTCCCTGGGGTGAGGGAGCAGGGCAGTCCTGCTCACAGGGTGGGGTCTGCTGTCTTTCCTGAAACGTACACGGCCGTCTCCTTTTGGGCCTTCTTATTCTCCTAGGAAGGGAGAAGGGGCAGAGGGTGGGATGAGGCAGGTTCTACATTCTGTAGCCAGGGAAACAGGCCTCACTTCACGAACAGTCGGGTAAGGCCAGGGTTCAGATCCACTCGTTGCTCAGACCATGTCTGCACCTCTCAGCTGCACACAGAGCTGTTGCTCCACCGCATTGGAAGTTTGACTCAGTGGTCTTGGGGTGCCCTGGCCTCCTCTAACCGTTGCCACGGTGGCATGAGCCTGGCCTTTCCACTCCACCCTGCAGAGCCCAGGGGCTTCCCAGGAGGACTCACATGGGGACCGTGTTCCAATTGAGCACCAGGGTCCTTACCTGCCATCCTGCAGTCCCTGCTACCTCTTCCTTCTCAGTCACCCCCTTCGCACCAGGAATGAGGCTGGCTGGTTCCTCCCCCGGGTCCCCCACCTGCCTCTCTTCCCTAGACAAGACAGCAGTCTCCTCCTTGGGGGCAGCATCTTTTGGTCCTCCCATTGCCTTGGGGGTCATGGCCTGCAAGGAGGGGCAAGAGGGCGCTATATGGGCAGAAAGGCTCTCTGATGCCCTACGCCTCCCCTCCTGCTGTGCACACTTGGGAGTCAGCATCCCTTGCTTCTGTGCACACTTGGAGTGCGCAACCCCTGCTTCTGTGCACACTTGCAGTGTACACACCCTGCTTCTGTGCACACTTGGAGTGCGACCCCCGCCTGCTGTGCACACTTGGAGTGTGTAGCTCTTTGTTTTTCCAGGGAAGCCCCTCCCTTCTCAGCTCGAGGTGTGGTCGGGTTGTTAGTGTCCTAAAGGAGCCCCCTTACTATCCCTGGGGCCCTGATCCTGCGCTGGACGAGTTCCTGTCTCAGCGAGCACTGACAGGGGACAGCCCCCAGCCCCCGGCCCTTCCTGGCCAGGCCTCACTTACCTCAGAGTCATGCTTCTTCCCACTCCTGACTCCACGTCTCTACAGAGGGAAACGGGCCGTCACATACAGCTGAGAGTGCCCAGGGTCCTTCCCTGCCTGCCTATCCTCTGTGTGTGTGCCCACCAAGGAGGCCCAGGACAGCCGCCCCGCTCCTGGGGAGAAGGAGTCCCCAGCCCTGACCCACCTGAGTGGTCACGGGGTAGCACTTATCCATCGGCCCCCACACTGGCCTTAAGGTCTCCCCGATGGGCTGTATGACAGGGAGAAAGAGAGAAGGCTGAGGTGACGTGTCAAGGGCTCAGTCACGCATTGGTCCAGGTCAGTGCATGCTGCAGACACCGAAGACTGCGAGGGGTTTCAGGAAGCTTCACACTAACAAATGATTGATGTCTTTAAACATAAAACGCTGCATTCACAAATCAAGGACGGGTACTAAAATAACAATGTTCCAACAATAACCTCTAAAACCTTTTTAAATTTCATTTTGGCTGAATCGGGCCTGTTGTGGTGCATGGACTCTTCATTTCGGCGCTTGGGCTTTTTTTTTCTCTCTCTAGCTCAGTGCACAGGCTCTTCTCTAACTGCTGGCCATGGCCTTCGTTGCCCCATGGCATGTGCGATCTTAGTTCCCCGCTAGGGATCACACTGGCATCCCCTGAGTCAGAAGGTGGATTCTTAGCCACTGGACCACCAGCAAGTCCCTCCAACTTCTAATTCTTCAAAAACAGAAATATGATCATGGGAATTAAAAATCCAATCACAATGTAGAGGATAAAATTGAAAAAGAGTTTCTCCCAGAATAGAGAGATCAGGCACTGCAAAGGCTAAAGCATAGATCTTTCTGAAAGAAGGAACAGAATCAACAAACTGGGGTGGCTGGAAAAATCCCAAATAAATTCCATTCATGTGTTATTGAGAATTTTCCCAAAGATGCAGGACCTGAGTTTGCAGAGAGAAGGAATGGCCAAGTCTCCAGGAGAATGGATGAAGGAGACCCACCCCAGATGATGTCATCAGTAAATATTGAAACACCTAGGATGAAAAGAAGAACCTAAAAACTACCAGATATGAAGAAAGAAGTCTATTAAGTTTCATCACCCTTTGAAGGAAGAAGAAAATGAGAATCTTCAAAATCTGCAAGAAAATTATTTCTAGTCTAAAATTCTGTACATAGTCACACTGACTTACATACGCAGTAAGACCTTTTCAGACAGGTAATATCTAGGACTACCCCTCCGGAGTATCTCAGGATTACCCCTCAGGACACCTGCAGGTTGTGCTGACCGCAAAATAAAAGATAACATGGGCTGCACATGTGAACAGAGTGATGTACTCACCAGAATGACAGTGAAGGGAGGTCCCAGGACAGCTGAGCCTCCGACCTCAAGGACGTCTGTCCAGGAGGGAAAAGGGTGGAGGGCTCCAAGAAATACGTCCCCAGCGAAATAATCATATTGATAAACCACCTAACTTGTCTTAAGTGTATAGCAAGGAGATTGTTTTTAATAGACAGTTTAGATGTATTAATTATAGGTTCACAGAAAACTACAGTTTAAAAAAGAGGAGAAACGCAAAATTGTACAGAAAGAAAGACTGATGATAGTATACTCCCTAACTCAAGAATACTGTTTGCATAGTTTTAACATGTAAACCCTCAATATTGAGCTAAACAAAATGACGCCCCAAGCCTACTAGAATGACTTTCAAAAAGGAAAATGCTGGAAATGTTAGGAAACAAACAGATCCTCTCGTTCTTTGCTGGAGAGAATGCAAAGTGGATACCAGCACTTTGGAAAGTTTCACAGTTTGCTAGGAAACTAAGTACACATTAGCACAGGACCCCAGCACCCCTTGCGCGGTGCTTACCTGAGTGAAAGGAAAACCTATGTTCGCACAAAACTTGTACCTGAACATTACAGTGGTTTTATCTGAAACTGCCAAAAACTGGAAACAATCCAAATGCTTCTCGTCCAGTCGGCGGCCACACTGCGGGGCATCCATACTCGGGACAGCTACTGGGCAATGAGAAGGAACAAACTACCGCGGACCACGCCCAGGTGTCCTGTGCTCAGTGAGAGGCTCAGAGCCACACCCGGGGGCGGCCCTGTGGCCCAGCGGCTAGGACTCCGTGCCTGCACTGCAGGGGCCCGCGTTTCATCCCTGGTCAGGGAACCGAGATCCCCAGGCCTGCTGCGTGGGCAGATAAATAAGACTAGGTGCTGGGATGTTTCCAGTTATATGACCCTCTTGCAAAGGCAAAACTATGGAGCTAGAAAACCATTGACTGGGGTGCCCGGGGCTGGGAGAGGGGGAAGGGTATTAATGAGTATGGGGGAATTAGTATTAGTGAGTATATGGGATTTTTCTGAACTGATTGGAGCTGTTCTGGATCTTGGCTATAGTGGCAATTTCATAGTTGTATACATCTGTCAAAACTCACAGAACGGTACACTAAAAAGAATGGATTTCATTCTATTTAAATAGTTCCTTAATTTAAAAAAATGAATTAAAATGAACCCACTTTGTGGGAGAGGAATTTAAAAGCCAAAATGATATAAAAGTCAGCAAAAAAAAAGAGAGAAAATGATACTTAAAAACTTTTAACAACTAAAGATGTCTTTACTCAAAACATTTAGAATGCCAAAACCTAGGATATAATCGTGAGGAAGATTAGAGAGAGGTGAGACGTCTGTTTTAGGTGGCACTAGGTGTTCAGTTGTTACAAGAGCTAAATCCTCACCTTTTGTTGTAATAATTCATTAGATAATGTTTAAATCTCATCAATCAAGATAAAGCAGGATAAGCTTTCTATTTAGAACACAGGAGGCAAAATCAACGGCTTCAGCCAGAAAGGTTTCCACCCTGGGCTGTGAGAATTGTGGGAGAAGAGGATCAGGACAAACAGCAGACTTTTTCCAAGTCTTAAAACTTTGATCCATCAAACTATGTACACACATATCTTTGATGTCAATGAAGTTTTTAAATGCAAGTTTGGTTACTGAAAATAAAAACATTAAGGAAACAACCTAGGACTCTGTCTCTCAAAGTAAAAGCTGCTCAATCGTGTCCAACTCTTTGCAAACCTACGGACTATTCAGTCCATGGAATTGTCCAGGTCAGAATACCAGAGTGGGTTGCCCTTCCCTTTTCCAGAGGACGTTTCTGACCCAGGAATTGAAGCGGGGTCTTCTGCACTGCAGGCGAATTGTCTACTCACTGAGCTATTAGGGAAGCCCTAAGGTACCTCCCCACCTGGGCCTTCTTAGGGGCTCTCCAACCTCTGACAGTCACTCCCTAACTCTGTAGCCCACACGTCTCCGTGCTGCTGGGTCACAGAGAAGCTTGGCCCCATGAAACTCCTCTCTTCCCAGTAGCGCGAGAGGGAGAGCAGGGGGCCTCCAGAGACCAGGCATGTGACTCTAACGTGTCACCTTGGGCAGCCTGGGTCCAGTCACTGTCCCTCTGGGAGCCTAAGTTTCCTCCTCTACAAAGTGGGAGCTGCAGGTGGAGGCGAGGAGAATGGATACACATGCATGTATGGCTGAGTTTTTTCACTGGTCATCTAAAATTACCACAAAGTGTTAATTGGCTATCAGTTCAGTTCAGTCGCTCAATTGTGTTCGACTCTTTGCGACCCCATGAATCGCAGCACGCCAGGCCTCCCTGTCCATCACCATCTCCCGGAGTTCACTCAGACTCACGTCCATCGAGTCTGTGATGCCATCCAGCCATTTCATGCTCTGTCGTCCCCTTCTCCTCCAGCCCCCAATCCCTCGCAGCATCAGTCTTTTCCAATAAGTCAACTCTTTGCATGAGGTGGCAAAAGTATTGGAGTTTCAGCCTTAGCATTATTCCTTCCAAAGAAATCCCAGGGTTGATCTCCTTCAGAATGGACTGGTTGGATCTCCTTACAGTCCAAGGGACTCTCAAGAGTCTTCTCCAACACCACAGTTCAAAGGCATTCTTCGGTGCTCAGCTTTCTTCACAGTCCAACGCTCACATCCATACATGACCACAGGAAAAATCATAGCCTTGACTAGACAGACCTTAGTCGGCAAAGTAATGTCTCTGCTTTTGAATATACTGTCTAGGTTGGCCATAACTTTTCTTCCAAGGAGTAAGCGTCTTTTAACTTCATGGCTGCAGTCACCATCTGCAGTGATTTTGGAGCCCAGAAAAATAAAGTCTGACACTGTTTCCACTGTTTCCCCATCTATTTCCCATGAAGTGATGGGACCAGATGCCATGATCTTTGTTTTCTGAATGTTGAGCTTTAAGCCAACTTTTTCACTCTCCATTTCACTTTCATCAAGAGGCTTTTTAGTTCCTCTTCACTTTCTGCCATAAGGGTGGTGTCATCTGCATATCTGAGGTGATTGATATTTCTCCCAGCAATCTTGATTCCAGCTTGTATTTCTTCCAGTCCAGCGTTTCTCATGATGTACTCTACATAGAAGTTAAATAAGCAGGGTGACAATATGCAGCCTTGACATACTCCTTTTCCTATTTGGAACCAGTCTGTTGTTCCGTGTCCAGTTCTAACTGTTGCTTCCTGACCTGCGTACAGATTTCTCAAGAGGCAAGTCAGGTGGTCTGGTATTCCCTTCTCTTTCAGAATTTTCCACAGTTTATTGTGATCCACACAATCAAAGGCTTAGGCATAATCAATAAAGCAGAAATAGATGTTTTTCTGAAACTCTCTTGCTTTTTCCATGATCTAGCAGATGTTGGGAATTTGATCTCTGGTTATAATTGGCTATAACCCAGTACAAAATAAAGTTTCCCTTCACCATTCACCTGAAACTGTCACGTTTCCTGGCTATACTTCAACACACACAAAAAAATGCTGCTGGGGGGCTGCCAGGTTTCACCAGATGGACAACCCCTAATCTGGCTAGTGACTCTCAGTGGACATCCAGCTTCCATGTGTGTTTTCCTGACAGAGGGCTGGGAGTAGGGGCTTCAGTCACAGGTCCTTGGACCTGCAATGTCCAAGAGAATATGTGACCCCAGGCAGGTGTCCTGCTCACCACCACCCCCTTCTCGTATGAATGTGGAACCATATTCCTAGGCTACTCACACAGTAGGGGTCATCTGTTCCTGTCGATTCGTCTAGGTTCCTGCCACGGACCCTGAGATGAGCTTATGGCCACGGAGCCCTGAGGTGACCATACAGCCAGCCCGAGGAGGCCGGGAATGGGGGTGGTAGAGCGGGGCTTTGACACTTTCCTGAGAATACAGGGAATTTCTCCAGAGTCCTCACACACACACACACACACAGTTGGTTAATCGTTTCCAATCAAGCCGCATAAGCGATCTTGTGCTACGTGAGACAGTCCCCGTAGCCCCTGACAGGGGTCCCCACCTGTGATGACTCCACAGCGATCTCATGGGCAGGGGCTGTTTCCACAAAGACCCCTGAAAAGAGGAGTACACCACGCCGGCAGGTAGATGAAGAAAGGCTAGTTAAAACACTTAAAAGAGTAACATAACTATTTTTAAATGTCGATGTTTACAATATGTTAGAAATGGTAGATTTTTAAAGTATTTTGATGTGTGATGAAAGACATTAGACATTAACTTACAAATGTGTGAGGAGACAGTTATTCAAAAGATATAAGTAAATATTTGAAGATCACTTTTGTAGAATATGACTTGGTTATATGTGTTTTGAGGAGGGAGTTTGGGAGTTTTTTGGGAGGATGCCTGGATTTTAGTGGCTCAGACAGTAAAGCGTCTGCTTACAAGGCGGGAGACCTGGGTTCTATCCTAGGTCGGGAAGATCTTCGGGAGAAGTAAATGGCAACCCACTCCAGTATTCTTCCCTGGAATCCCATGGAAGAAGCCTGGCAGGCTACAGACCATGGTGTCTCAGAGAGTCGGATATGACTGAGCGAGTTCACTTTCACTAACGGATTTTGGAAAACAACCCTGCTGCCTCCCTACCCCCAGACTCAACTTCCCTCAGCCACAACAGGTGGAAACTGAGGCAGCAGCCAGCCAGGTGAAGGCGCCCGCATCCCTGAGAGCAGCCTCCAGGTGCAGGGAGGTCGGCTGAGTCCAGGCAGCCGCTGAGAACTAGAGCCCTTGCTGCTGGGTCTCTGTGAGTGGAAGGTGGTAACACAGGCACTCGTGGATGTGGCTGTGTGGGTGTGTAGATATGCATGTGAGCATGGGCTAGTCAGGATGTGAATGTGTGTAAGTGTGGTTCATGAGTGTGTGATTCTGTGTGTGTGTGGTGTGTACCGGTGGGAAGTGAGGGGACACCAAGAACTTTACCGGTGGTCCCTCCGGTCATCAGGTCCTCCCGCCAGCACGGGGCAAGGACCAGAACATACTTGGGAGGCGAAGGCCACTAGGAGGAGGACAGGGACACGTTCTGGGAACGGGGCTGTGGCCGCATTAGAGGCTGACAGGCGACAGGTGGTGGCAGAACCCATTCCCAAGACCCTGGATTCTTCCTCGACTCTGCCGAGCTGGGGAGTCAGGCCGGGGCAGGGGGACTTCTTGTGCTCTCCAGCCACCTCCGGAAGCACGTGGAGAGCACGCGTGAGGGACAGTGGGCGCCCGTGCGCCTGACTCTCCTTGACCCCTCTCCTACCCTCTGGCAGCACAATCTCCCCTACAGCACACCTCAGGGCAGAGGGCAAAGGCCGGGCCTCCGCTCCCTTTATAAAGCGGCCCCGGACTGGTGGAGCCCCGGAGGTGGAGTGAGAGTGCCGCGCTGGGCTGGTCCTGGGTGCCGGTGTGGTGAGGAACGCAGCGCCCACGGAGGCAGCCATGGGGCTGCTGTCTGGGGACACGCTGGGGCCCCTGGCCGTGGCCGTGCTCATCTTCTTGCTCTTGCTGGACCTGATGCACCGGCGCTCACGCTGGGCCCCACGCTACCCACCAGGCCCCACGCCGCTGCCGGTGCTGGGCAACCTGCTGCAGGTGGACTTCAAAGACCCGCGGCTCAGCTTCAACCAGGTGAGGACGGAGGGGTGGGGAGTGCGCAGCGGCGGTCCTAGGGCCCCACCTAGCAGCAGACAGTGGGCGCTGGGTGAAGCCACAGGCCGGAAGAGGACTGGGCCAAGAAGAGGAGGCGGATTCGAGAGCCCTCCTGAGGGAGGGCGTTTGTTCAGGGCCCGAGAACTGTTTGGAGTTTCCAAACAGAGGTCAGAGAGGACAAAGACCAACGGGTGGGGGTTTATAGGATGGTGACAGGCTGTGGATTCAGCCAGCCAGCTCTTCGATTATGTGAACCTGATCCCTGAGGGTCACGTTGGGAGGAAAGGTCTTGAGAATGGGGGAGATGTCTGGTCATGGGCCCTGTTTGAATCAGGCGAGTTGAGGTTGAGAGAGGCACAGTGATCTGGTTCAGGTCTTTTGCCTCCATGAGACCTTGGGCCTCCCTGGTCCCCTCTGTGAGCCTGGGTCTCTTCACCTGTAAATAGGATGCTGACTTGGCCTGCTGGCCATTTTGTGACACTTGCACAGTCATAGCTGGGTCTGTGAGTAGGATGGTCTCATCCAACTTGAGAGCCTCAAAACTAGTGGATGTAACCCCCGGGGCTCACAAGACTAGATAAAGTCCTTGCAGTTGCTCGCTGCTGGAGGGGGGCCCAGAGGTGCCCAGAGGCTAGAGCCACGAGGCTGGGCCCACAGCCAGGCGGGGCCTGGGCTTGCCAAACACCCTCGACCTTTGGCCTGCAGCTGCGGCGCCGCTTCGGGAACGTGTTCAGCCTGCAGCAGGTCTGGACGCCGGTAGTTGTGCTCAACGGGCTGGCCGCTGTGCGCGAGGCGCTGGTGCACCGCAACCAGGACACTTCCGACCGTCCACCTCCGGCCGTCTACGAGCACCTGGGTTACGGGCCGCGCGCCGAAGGCAAGTGGAGAGGGCAGGCCGCGTCCCTGCAGGTGGAGGCAGAGTTGGGGACATTCGGTGCAGGAAAGAGCCAACCAATTAGAGGGGGCGGCAGGTTGAGAATGGAGACTGTGCCAAGCGTTGGGGAAGGAGAAATTGGATGAGGCTGAGGGCAGGGGACTTTCTAAGAGAGGGCGGCCCAGGGTCACTGAGAACGCGAAGGAGACGTCAGTGTGGGCAGGAAAGAGGACAATGCCAGGGCTGGTAGTGCAGGGGCAGGCCAGGACCTTCCCCGGTGGAACCAGGTCTCCGTGAGCAAAATAAAAAGTGGAGCCAAGACGGGCGCCAAGTAGGGGTGACTCGGGGAGCAATGCGGCCGACAGAGAATGGGACCTGTCCCCGGATGGAAAGGGGTGTCAAAGTGGGCGGGATTTGGAAGGGGACGGCCAGGCCAGTGTGGGCGGGCAACCCCGAGAACTTCCCCCACGGGGTGGGGTTGTGAGCAGATCCCCGGGAGGGGCGGGGCCAGGCCAGAGCCACGCCCACATGCCCGCCCCGTCCCCAGGAGTGATCCTGGCGCGATATGGGAACGCCTGGCGAGAGCAGCGGCGCTTCTCCCTGTCCACTCTGCGCAACTTCGGCCTGGGGAAGAAGTCACTGGAGCAGTGGGTGACTGAGGAGGCCTCGTGCCTCTGTGCCGCCTTCGCCGACCAGGCCGGTGAGTGAGTGCTGGGGCTGAGGGACACGGAGGTCTGGGAGGTTTGGAGAGGTCTGGGACAGAAGAGATGGAGGCGTGCCCTACCTTGCACTGTCCCCTTCCAGGACATCCCTTTAGCCCCAAGGACCTCCTGAATAAAGCAGTGAGCAACGTGATCGCCTCCCTGACCTTCGGGTTCCGCTTCGACTACAACGATCCTCGCATCGTCAAGTTGTTGGACATGATGGAGGACCTGTTGAAAGAAGAGTCTGGCTTAGTGCGCCAGGTGCGGGCAAGGAGCTCTGTAGAGACGGCCTCCGTCCTCCAGCAAGTCCCTCCCCCCGGAGGAGGACTTGTGTAGAGGGCCAGCGCAAGAAAGGGCTTTCTGGGATAGGCACCTGCAAGGAAAAGGTCTGGAAGTGGGAGATGGCAGACAGCCCAGGTGGGAGAGGCCTGGTGGGCTCAGCGAGCTTAGGGGTGGGAGTACGCTTTCACTGGAAGGGACCGGTACGCACGATATGTACATTTTAGGTTTATCTTTTGGGCTCAGGGCCAGGAGAGAGGGGCAGGTCTGAACTTAGGGAGGAACAAGTTCGATGATGGACACACTGGAGGAAGCTAGGACTTGACTGGTGAGAGCCTGAGCACCAGGATGTCCCACGGCCCCACGGCTGTGACCCGCACAGGTGGTGGAAGCTGTGCCGGTGCTCATGCGCATCCCAGGGCTGGCCGCCAACGTCTTCCCGGGGCAGAAGGCCTTCATGGCCCTGATTGATGAGTTGATCACCGAGCAGAAGATGACCCGGGACCCAACCCAGCCACCCCGACACCTGACCGATGCCTTCCTGGATGAGGTGAAGGAGGTAAGGTGATCGGAACAGGGATGTGTGTTGAGGGCCCAGGAGGCAAATTCGGGGCTCTGTATCACCCAGGGATCAGACACCTGGGCTGACCGGAGCAGGGTGGGAGGCCATGTGGGGACTTCACCTCTGTCCCTGAGCTTACCTTCCCGGTGTGACCCAGGCCAAGGGGAACCCCGAGAGCAGCTTCAATGATGAGAACCTGCGCCTGGTGGTGGCCGACCTGTTCTCCGCTGGGATGGTCACCACCTCGACCACATTGGCCTGGGCCCTCCTCCTCATGATCCTGCACCCAGACGTGCAGCGTGAGTCTAGCCCGGGATGGGTGCTGGGAGGACGAAGACAGGACGAGGCCTCTAAGCTCAGTTGGTTTGGCCACCAACACCAGCTCTGTGCAGGGCCTGAGCCCCAGCTCCAATGTCACAGTGCCTCCTCCGAGAGGACACAGTACTACCCGGGCGTCAGGAGGAGGCAGGAGCCCAGCCCTTGGGTCTGACCACCACGAGGACACTTGTTTTCCAGGACGGGTCCAGCAGGAAATCGATGAGGTGATAGGGAAAGTGAGGCGACCAGAGATGGGGGATCAGGCCCTCATGCCCTTCACCGTGGCCGTGGTCCATGAGGTGCAACGCTTTGCAGACATCATCCCCCTGGGAGTGCCCCACATGACATCCCGTGACATCAAGGTGCAGGGCTTCCACGTCCCAAAGGTAGGCCTGCGGCTCCCCCAACCCCGCCTCCGCACCACCTGCCACCTGGTAGCCACAGTGAGTGTTGCCAGGTGTGGCCAGGACTGGAATCCAAGCCACCCCGTTCTCATGGCTAAGGTACATAATGTCCCAGCCTGGGTGGGCGTGGACGAGAGCAGAGCAGGCCTGGCTCTGTCCACTCAGAGCCCCCGGTTGGGAGGGAAGACAAACTAGAACGTGTCTCAGCGTTTGAGGGGCCGGGCACTGAGGGGAAGTAAGGGCACCCTGCCATGGGCACAGGGACGGTGCTGAGAGGCGTCTTGGGCTGAGAGTTACTTGAAGAGTCCGGGTGTGTGCCACGCAGTGTGTGTGCCCATGTGAGTTTGGTGGCAGGGGTCTGGGCACCCCTCCCCCTCTGCAACCAATCAAAACCTCACCCATCCCAGACATTTGCCACCAGGGGACGACACTCATCACCAACCTGTCGTCAGTGCTGAAGGATGAGACCATCTGGGAGAAGCCCTTCCGCTTCCACCCGGAGCACTTCCTGGATGCCCAGGGCCGCTTCGTCAAGCAGGAGGCCTTCATACCCTTCTCCGCAGGTATCTTGGGGCTGGTGGGCTACCCGGTTTGCTTCCCCATTCTGAGGGGTCTTGGAGGGGGAGACCCTGGCTTACAGAGCCCCCATGCCCACCCACAGGCCGACGCGCATGCCTCGGGGAGCCCCTGGCCCGCATGGAGCTCTTCCTCTTCTTCACCAGCCTCCTGCAGCACTTCAGCTTCTCGGTGCCTGCCGGGCAGCCCCGCCCCAGCGACCATGGTGTCTTTGCCTTCCTGGTGACCCCAGCCCCCTATCAGCTCTGTGCAGTGCCCCGCTAGAGGCAGGCACCCTGCCCCAACCTGCTCCTCAGCCATAGCCCTGATGCTCAATAAACCACTGTCTGGTGGCTCCATCCTGACTTGAATCCCACCTGGGGCCCCTGACCAATCCCTTGCAGTCACGTGGCCTCAGCAGTCTCCCCAAAACCAGCCCCACACCCCGGCCTGATTCATCCTTACCTGGCATTTGACCCCGTTTAACACATGAGTGTACTGAGGCTCAGAGTGTCCTGGGGTGTACTGTGAGAGGGGTCTATTGAGGCTTACACCCAGACACCCTGGGAGACCCAACCTTGGGTACTCTGCAAAGTGACGAAGCCTATATAATCAGGTCCTGGCTTCTGCTGGAGGGGCTCACATAGGCTGGGGAGAGATTTCAGGCCCCCATGGGATAAGGGGGGCCCATCAGCTCTGACACCCACATTTCAGGCCTAGCCACAGCCACCTTGCTCCACAGGCCGCAGGTCAGGCAGCCCCTCAAGTCTGCTGGCACAGAAGGTGGTGGGATGGGGGCCTGGGAAGCGATATGCCAGGTGAGCCCCCAGCACTCAATGCTCTTGAGGCCGGAGCTCTTCCCAGGAGGGAGCCACCTCCCTGGGCCTCTTTATAGGATGGGCCCCCTTTCCCTGCCCCTTAAGGACACTCATCCCCCAGCCTCTGCCCAGTAGGAGTTGCCACTCACGGCCGCGCTAGAGCTCGGCTCCAACCCGGGGCTCTATCCTCTGAGGGGCCAGGTGAGGCCGGGCTCCCAGGAGCCTAGGCAGGGGCTGGAAATGAGCCTGAGTGGACCGGGCCGTGCTCTGGGGCAGGGTCAACCTTGGATCCTGGGACAGTGGGATGGCAGAGCTGAAGGAAGCCCTCAGAGCTCAGAGGAGGACACCCTGGCTCTCGTCCTTGCTGTGCTACGACATCATGTGACCTTGGGCTTCTGTTTCCCCTTCAGCCAGTAGGACGTTTGCCTCTGATGCCTGTCGGGCCCTGTGTTCCTGTGCCGACTCTGAGGCTGTGACCTTCTCAGCCTGGAGCCCCGGCCAAGGGCAGGGACCCCCATTCTCCAGCTCCAGCCCCCAGTCTGGTCTGCACTGAGCTCACACAGACACCACCCAAGGGCTCTAACGACTGTCTGCTCACCAGAGTCTTGGGCAGACTCCTTGGCACATTGAGGTTAAGAGCTGGGAGACACCAGTCAGGCAGGCTGGAAGCACCAGCCCCTGATCAAGCAAGTTGTGCCTTCATGACAGTCAGCTCTCGACATTCAGGGAGTCTTGTCTGTCCTTTGGCACAAACTCAGAACACCAGCCAGGGCCCCCTTGAGTCTCCAGCATACCCAGGTCGAGGGTTTAGTGGCCGGAGGTGGTGTTCCTCCAGCTTGTTGGGACAGGGTCCGTGGACGAAGCCACACTGAGTTTGTAGAAACTTGAGGACACTGAAAGGAGGAAACCGGGCCTACAGAAGTAACAACTGTGGATTTTTTGGACGCAGGGTCACTCGTGGCTCCGAATCTTGGGGATGTCAGAGGCGGGGAACCATCCCAGCCAGAGCTTCCTCAAGAGCTGGGGGACCCAGCCCCCGGGCCTTTCCTCCACGATGTCCTCCCCGGAAGCCTCTAAAAAGCACAATCAGACATGCCCTGTGGGTACCTTGCTGGAAGGAACCTTGCCCAGGGCTAGGGTACCCTCTGCTGCCAGGAGAACACATCAGCATTGCTAAAAGGGCAATACCTTCCACCAGCCCAAGGGGAGTGACCTCAAGTCCTGCCAGACCAAGAAGGAAGAAGGACACAAGGGGCCTTTTCGGGAAAGACAGGGCATCAGACTACCTGGGCTTCATCCCCGCCCCCTCCCTGGGCCAGGAGGGTCAGGGAGGAGCTCAGCTATCTGTGACCTCTGCAGGGTCCCTGGGGTGAGGGAGCAGGGCAGTCCTGCTCACAGGGTGGGGTCTGCTGTCTTTCCTGAAACGTACACGGCCGTCTCCTTTTGGGCCTTCTTATTCTCCTAGGAAGGGAGAAGGGGCAGAGGGTGGGATGAGGCAGGTTCTACATTCTGTAGCCAGGGAAACAGGCCTCACTTCACGAACAGTCGGGTAAGGCCAGGGTTCAGATCCACTCGTTGCTCAGACCATGTCTGCACCTCTCAGCTGCACACAGAGCTGTTGCTCCACCGCATTGGAAGTTTGACTCAGTGGTCTTGGGGTGCCCTGGCCTCCTCTAACCGTTGCCACGGTGGCATGAGCCTGGCCTTTCCACTCCACCCTGCAGAGCCCAGGGGCTTCCCAGGAGGACTCACATGGGGACCGTGTTCCAATTGAGCACCAGGGTCCTTACCTGCCATCCTGCAGTCCCTGCTACCTCTTCCTTCTCAGTCACCCCCTTCGCACCAGGAATGAGGCTGGCTGGTTCCTCCCCCGGGTCCCCCACCTGCCTCTCTTCCCTAGACAAGACAGCAGTCTCCTCCTTGGGGGCAGCATCTTTTGGTCCTCCCATTGCCTTGGGGGTCATGGCCTGCAAGGAGGGGCAAGAGGGCGCTATATGGGCAGAAAGGCTCTCTGATGCCCTACGCCTCCCCTCCTGCTGTGCACACTTGGGAGTCAGCATCCCTTGCTTCTGTGCACACTTGGAGTGCGCAACCCCTGCTTCTGTGCACACTTGCAGTGTACACACCCTGCTTCTGTGCACACTTGGAGTGCGACCCCCGCCTGCTGTGCACACTTGGAGTGTGTAGCTCTTTGTTTTTCCAGGGAAGCCCCTCCCTTCTCAGCTCGAGGTGTGGTCGGGTTGTTAGTGTCCTAAAGGAGCCCCCTTACTATCCCTGGGGCCCTGATCCTGCGCTGGACGAGTTCCTGTCTCAGCGAGCACTGACAGGGGACAGCCCCCAGCCCCCGGCCCTTCCTGGCCAGGCCTCACTTACCTCAGAGTCATGCTTCTTCCCACTCCTGACTCCACGTCTCTACAGAGGGAAACGGGCCGTCACATACAGCTGAGAGTGCCCAGGGTCCTTCCCTGCCTGCCTATCCTCTGTGTGTGTGCCCACCAAGGAGGCCCAGGACAGCCGCCCCGCTCCTGGGGAGAAGGAGTCCCCAGCCCTGACCCACCTGAGTGGTCACGGGGTAGCACTTATCCATCGGCCCCCACACTGGCCTTAAGGTCTCCCCGATGGGCTGTATGACAGGGAGAAAGAGAGAAGGCTGAGGTGACGTGTCAAGGGCTCAGTCACGCATTGGTCCAGGTCAGTGCATGCTGCAGACACCGAAGACTGCGAGGGGTTTCAGGAAGCTTCACACTAACAAATGATTGATGTCTTTAAACATAAAACGCTGCATTCACAAATCAAGGACGGGTACTAAAATAACAATGTTCCAACAATAACCTCTAAAACCTTTTTAAATTTCATTTTGGCTGAATCGGGCCTGTTGTGGTGCATGGACTCTTCATTTCGGCGCTTGGGCTTTTTTTTTCTCTCTCTAGCTCAGTGCACAGGCTCTTCTCTAACTGCTGGCCATGGCCTTCGTTGCCCCATGGCATGTGCGATCTTAGTTCCCCGCTAGGGATCACACTGGCATCCCCTGAGTCAGAAGGTGGATTCTTAGCCACTGGACCACCAGCAAGTCCCTCCAACTTCTAATTCTTCAAAAACAGAAATATGATCATGGGAATTAAAAATCCAATCACAATGTAGAGGATAAAATTGAAAAAGAGTTTCTCCCAGAATAGAGAGATCAGGCACTGCAAAGGCTAAAGCATAGATCTTTCTGAAAGAAGGAACAGAATCAACAAACTGGGGTGGCTGGAAAAATCCCAAATAAATTCCATTCATGTGTTATTGAGAATTTTCCCAAAGATGCAGGACCTGAGTTTGCAGAGAGAAGGAATGGCCAAGTCTCCAGGAGAATGGATGAAGGAGACCCACCCCAGATGATGTCATCAGTAAATATTGAAACACCTAGGATGAAAAGAAGAACCTAAAAACTACCAGATATGAAGAAAGAAGTCTATTAAGTTTCATCACCCTTTGAAGGAAGAAGAAAATGAGAATCTTCAAAATCTGCAAGAAAATTATTTCTAGTCTAAAATTCTGTACATAGTCACACTGACTTACATACGCAGTAAGACCTTTTCAGACAGGTAATATCTAGGACTACCCCTCCGGAGTATCTCAGGATTACCCCTCAGGACACCTGCAGGTTGTGCTGACCGCAAAATAAAAGATAACATGGGCTGCACATGTGAACAGAGTGATGTACTCACCAGAATGACAGTGAAGGGAGGTCCCAGGACAGCTGAGCCTCCGACCTCAAGGACGTCTGTCCAGGAGGGAAAAGGGTGGAGGGCTCCAAGAAATACGTCCCCAGCGAAATAATCATATTGATAAACCACCTAACTTGTCTTAAGTGTATAGCAAGGAGATTGTTTTTAATAGACAGTTTAGATGTATTAATTATAGGTTCACAGAAAACTACAGTTTAAAAAAGAGGAGAAACGCAAAATTGTACAGAAAGAAAGACTGATGATAGTATACTCCCTAACTCAAGAATACTGTTTGCATAGTTTTAACATGTAAACCCTCAATATTGAGCTAAACAAAATGACGCCCCAAGCCTACTAGAATGACTTTCAAAAAGGAAAATGCTGGAAATGTTAGGAAACAAACAGATCCTCTCGTTCTTTGCTGGAGAGAATGCAAAGTGGATACCAGCACTTTGGAAAGTTTCACAGTTTGCTAGGAAACTAAGTACACATTAGCACAGGACCCCAGCACCCCTTGCGCGGTGCTTACCTGAGTGAAAGGAAAACCTATGTTCGCACAAAACTTGTACCTGAACATTACAGTGGTTTTATCTGAAACTGCCAAAAACTGGAAACAATCCAAATGCTTCTCGTCCAGTCGGCGGCCACACTGCGGGGCATCCATACTCGGGACAGCTACTGGGCAATGAGAAGGAACAAACTACCGCGGACCACGCCCAGGTGTCCTGTGCTCAGTGAGAGGCTCAGAGCCACACCCGGGGGCGGCCCTGTGGCCCAGCGGCTAGGACTCCGTGCCTGCACTGCAGGGGCCCGCGTTTCATCCCTGGTCAGGGAACCGAGATCCCCAGGCCTGCTGCGTGGGCAGATAAATAAGACTAGGTGCTGGGATGTTTCCAGTTATATGACCCTCTTGCAAAGGCAAAACTATGGAGCTAGAAAACCATTGACTGGGGTGCCCGGGGCTGGGAGAGGGGGAAGGGTATTAATGAGTATGGGGGAATTAGTATTAGTGAGTATATGGGATTTTTCTGAACTGATTGGAGCTGTTCTGGATCTTGGCTATAGTGGCAATTTCATAGTTGTATACATCTGTCAAAACTCACAGAACGGTACACTAAAAAGAATGGATTTCATTCTATTTAAATAGTTCCTTAATTTAAAAAAATGAATTAAAATGAACCCACTTTGTGGGAGAGGAATTTAAAAGCCAAAATGATATAAAAGTCAGCAAAAAAAAAGAGAGAAAATGATACTTAAAAACTTTTAACAACTAAAGATGTCTTTACTCAAAACATTTAGAATGCCAAAACCTAGGATATAATCGTGAGGAAGATTAGAGAGAGGTGAGACGTCTGTTTTAGGTGGCACTAGGTGTTCAGTTGTTACAAGAGCTAAATCCTCACCTTTTGTTGTAATAATTCATTAGATAATGTTTAAATCTCATCAATCAAGATAAAGCAGGATAAGCTTTCTATTTAGAACACAGGAGGCAAAATCAACGGCTTCAGCCAGAAAGGTTTCCACCCTGGGCTGTGAGAATTGTGGGAGAAGAGGATCAGGACAAACAGCAGACTTTTTCCAAGTCTTAAAACTTTGATCCATCAAACTATGTACACACATATCTTTGATGTCAATGAAGTTTTTAAATGCAAGTTTGGTTACTGAAAATAAAAACATTAAGGAAACAACCTAGGACTCTGTCTCTCAAAGTAAAAGCTGCTCAATCGTGTCCAACTCTTTGCAAACCTACGGACTATTCAGTCCATGGAATTGTCCAGGTCAGAATACCAGAGTGGGTTGCCCTTCCCTTTTCCAGAGGACGTTTCTGACCCAGGAATTGAAGCGGGGTCTTCTGCACTGCAGGCGAATTGTCTACTCACTGAGCTATTAGGGAAGCCCTAAGGTACCTCCCCACCTGGGCCTTCTTAGGGGCTCTCCAACCTCTGACAGTCACTCCCTAACTCTGTAGCCCACACGTCTCCGTGCTGCTGGGTCACAGAGAAGCTTGGCCCCATGAAACTCCTCTCTTCCCAGTAGCGCGAGAGGGAGAGCAGGGGGCCTCCAGAGACCAGGCATGTGACTCTAACGTGTCACCTTGGGCAGCCTGGGTCCAGTCACTGTCCCTCTGGGAGCCTAAGTTTCCTCCTCTACAAAGTGGGAGCTGCAGGTGGAGGCGAGGAGAATGGATACACATGCATGTATGGCTGAGTTTTTTCACTGGTCATCTAAAATTACCACAAAGTGTTAATTGGCTATCAGTTCAGTTCAGTCGCTCAATTGTGTTCGACTCTTTGCGACCCCATGAATCGCAGCACGCCAGGCCTCCCTGTCCATCACCATCTCCCGGAGTTCACTCAGACTCACGTCCATCGAGTCTGTGATGCCATCCAGCCATTTCATGCTCTGTCGTCCCCTTCTCCTCCAGCCCCCAATCCCTCGCAGCATCAGTCTTTTCCAATAAGTCAACTCTTTGCATGAGGTGGCAAAAGTATTGGAGTTTCAGCCTTAGCATTATTCCTTCCAAAGAAATCCCAGGGTTGATCTCCTTCAGAATGGACTGGTTGGATCTCCTTACAGTCCAAGGGACTCTCAAGAGTCTTCTCCAACACCACAGTTCAAAGGCATTCTTCGGTGCTCAGCTTTCTTCACAGTCCAACGCTCACATCCATACATGACCACAGGAAAAATCATAGCCTTGACTAGACAGACCTTAGTCGGCAAAGTAATGTCTCTGCTTTTGAATATACTGTCTAGGTTGGCCATAACTTTTCTTCCAAGGAGTAAGCGTCTTTTAACTTCATGGCTGCAGTCACCATCTGCAGTGATTTTGGAGCCCAGAAAAATAAAGTCTGACACTGTTTCCACTGTTTCCCCATCTATTTCCCATGAAGTGATGGGACCAGATGCCATGATCTTTGTTTTCTGAATGTTGAGCTTTAAGCCAACTTTTTCACTCTCCATTTCACTTTCATCAAGAGGCTTTTTAGTTCCTCTTCACTTTCTGCCATAAGGGTGGTGTCATCTGCATATCTGAGGTGATTGATATTTCTCCCAGCAATCTTGATTCCAGCTTGTATTTCTTCCAGTCCAGCGTTTCTCATGATGTACTCTACATAGAAGTTAAATAAGCAGGGTGACAATATGCAGCCTTGACATACTCCTTTTCCTATTTGGAACCAGTCTGTTGTTCCGTGTCCAGTTCTAACTGTTGCTTCCTGACCTGCGTACAGATTTCTCAAGAGGCAAGTCAGGTGGTCTGGTATTCCCTTCTCTTTCAGAATTTTCCACAGTTTATTGTGATCCACACAATCAAAGGCTTAGGCATAATCAATAAAGCAGAAATAGATGTTTTTCTGAAACTCTCTTGCTTTTTCCATGATCTAGCAGATGTTGGGAATTTGATCTCTGGTTATAATTGGCTATAACCCAGTACAAAATAAAGTTTCCCTTCACCATTCACCTGAAACTGTCACGTTTCCTGGCTATACTTCAACACACACAAAAAAATGCTGCTGGGGGGCTGCCAGGTTTCACCAGATGGACAACCCCTAATCTGGCTAGTGACTCTCAGTGGACATCCAGCTTCCATGTGTGTTTTCCTGACAGAGGGCTGGGAGTAGGGGCTTCAGTCACAGGTCCTTGGACCTGCAATGTCCAAGAGAATATGTGACCCCAGGCAGGTGTCCTGCTCACCACCACCCCCTTCTCGTATGAATGTGGAACCATATTCCTAGGCTACTCACACAGTAGGGGTCATCTGTTCCTGTCGATTCGTCTAGGTTCCTGCCACGGACCCTGAGATGAGCTTATGGCCACGGAGCCCTGAGGTGACCATACAGCCAGCCCGAGGAGGCCGGGAATGGGGGTGGTAGAGCGGGGCTTTGACACTTTCCTGAGAATACAGGGAATTTCTCCAGAGTCCTCACACACACACACACACACAGTTGGTTAATCGTTTCCAATCAAGCCGCATAAGCGATCTTGTGCTACGTGAGACAGTCCCCGTAGCCCCTGACAGGGGTCCCCACCTGTGATGACTCCACAGCGATCTCATGGGCAGGGGCTGTTTCCACAAAGACCCCTGAAAAGAGGAGTACACCACGCCGGCAGGTAGATGAAGAAAGGCTAGTTAAAACACTTAAAAGAGTAACATAACTATTTTTAAATGTCGATGTTTACAATATGTTAGAAATGGTAGATTTTTAAAGTATTTTGATGTGTGATGAAAGACATTAGACATTAACTTACAAATGTGTGAGGAGACAGTTATTCAAAAGATATAAGTAAATATTTGAAGATCACTTTTGTAGAATATGACTTGGTTATATGTGTTTTGAGGAGGGAGTTTGGGAGTTTTTTGGGAGGATGCCTGGATTTTAGTGGCTCAGACAGTAAAGCGTCTGCTTACAAGGCGGGAGACCTGGGTTCTATCCTAGGTCGGGAAGATCTTCGGGAGAAGTAAATGGCAACCCACTCCAGTATTCTTCCCTGGAATCCCATGGAAGAAGCCTGGCAGGCTACAGACCATGGTGTCTCAGAGAGTCGGATATGACTGAGCGAGTTCACTTTCACTAACGGATTTTGGAAAACAACCCTGCTGCCTCCCTACCCCCAGACTCAACTTCCCTCAGCCACAACAGGTGGAAACTGAGGCAGCAGCCAGCCAGGTGAAGGCGCCCGCATCCCTGAGAGCAGCCTCCAGGTGCAGGGAGGTCGGCTGAGTCCAGGCAGCCGCTGAGAACTAGAGCCCTTGCTGCTGGGTCTCTGTGAGTGGAAGGTGGTAACACAGGCACTCGTGGATGTGGCTGTGTGGGTGTGTAGATATGCATGTGAGCATGGGCTAGTCAGGATGTGAATGTGTGTAAGTGTGGTTCATGAGTGTGTGATTCTGTGTGTGTGTGGTGTGTACCGGTGGGAAGTGAGGGGACACCAAGAACTTTACCGGTGGTCCCTCCGGTCATCAGGTCCTCCCGCCAGCACGGGGCAAGGACCAGAACATACTTGGGAGGCGAAGGCCACTAGGAGGAGGACAGGGACACGTTCTGGGAACGGGGCTGTGGCCGCATTAGAGGCTGACAGGCGACAGGTGGTGGCAGAACCCATTCCCAAGACCCTGGATTCTTCCTCGACTCTGCCGAGCTGGGGAGTCAGGCCGGGGCAGGGGGACTTCTTGTGCTCTCCAGCCACCTCCGGAAGCACGTGGAGAGCACGCGTGAGGGACAGTGGGCGCCCGTGCGCCTGACTCTCCTTGACCCCTCTCCTACCCTCTGGCAGCACAATCTCCCCTACAGCACACCTCAGGGCAGAGGGCAAAGGCCGGGCCTCCGCTCCCTTTATAAAGCGGCCCCGGACTGGTGGAGCCCCGGAGGTGGAGTGAGAGTGCCGCGCTGGGCTGGTCCTGGGTGCCGGTGTGGTGAGGAACGCAGCGCCCACGGAGGCAGCCATGGGGCTGCTGTCTGGGGACACGCTGGGGCCCCTGGCCGTGGCCGTGCTCATCTTCTTGCTCTTGCTGGACCTGATGCACCGGCGCTCACGCTGGGCCCCACGCTACCCACCAGGCCCCACGCCGCTGCCGGTGCTGGGCAACCTGCTGCAGGTGGACTTCAAAGACCCGCGGCTCAGCTTCAACCAGGTGAGGACGGAGGGGTGGGGAGTGCGCAGCGGCGGTCCTAGGGCCCCACCTAGCAGCAGACAGTGGGCGCTGGGTGAAGCCACAGGCCGGAAGAGGACTGGGCCAAGAAGAGGAGGCGGATTCGAGAGCCCTCCTGAGGGAGGGCGTTTGTTCAGGGCCCGAGAACTGTTTGGAGTTTCCAAACAGAGGTCAGAGAGGACAAAGACCAACGGGTGGGGGTTTATAGGATGGTGACAGGCTGTGGATTCAGCCAGCCAGCTCTTCGATTATGTGAACCTGATCCCTGAGGGTCACGTTGGGAGGAAAGGTCTTGAGAATGGGGGAGATGTCTGGTCATGGGCCCTGTTTGAATCAGGCGAGTTGAGGTTGAGAGAGGCACAGTGATCTGGTTCAGGTCTTTTGCCTCCATGAGACCTTGGGCCTCCCTGGTCCCCTCTGTGAGCCTGGGTCTCTTCACCTGTAAATAGGATGCTGACTTGGCCTGCTGGCCATTTTGTGACACTTGCACAGTCATAGCTGGGTCTGTGAGTAGGATGGTCTCATCCAACTTGAGAGCCTCAAAACTAGTGGATGTAACCCCCGGGGCTCACAAGACTAGATAAAGTCCTTGCAGTTGCTCGCTGCTGGAGGGGGGCCCAGAGGTGCCCAGAGGCTAGAGCCACGAGGCTGGGCCCACAGCCAGGCGGGGCCTGGGCTTGCCAAACACCCTCGACCTTTGGCCTGCAGCTGCGGCGCCGCTTCGGGAACGTGTTCAGCCTGCAGCAGGTCTGGACGCCGGTAGTTGTGCTCAACGGGCTGGCCGCTGTGCGCGAGGCGCTGGTGCACCGCAACCAGGACACTTCCGACCGTCCACCTCCGGCCGTCTACGAGCACCTGGGTTACGGGCCGCGCGCCGAAGGCAAGTGGAGAGGGCAGGCCGCGTCCCTGCAGGTGGAGGCAGAGTTGGGGACATTCGGTGCAGGAAAGAGCCAACCAATTAGAGGGGGCGGCAGGTTGAGAATGGAGACTGTGCCAAGCGTTGGGGAAGGAGAAATTGGATGAGGCTGAGGGCAGGGGACTTTCTAAGAGAGGGCGGCCCAGGGTCACTGAGAACGCGAAGGAGACGTCAGTGTGGGCAGGAAAGAGGACAATGCCAGGGCTGGTAGTGCAGGGGCAGGCCAGGACCTTCCCCGGTGGAACCAGGTCTCCGTGAGCAAAATAAAAAGTGGAGCCAAGACGGGCGCCAAGTAGGGGTGACTCGGGGAGCAATGCGGCCGACAGAGAATGGGACCTGTCCCCGGATGGAAAGGGGTGTCAAAGTGGGCGGGATTTGGAAGGGGACGGCCAGGCCAGTGTGGGCGGGCAACCCCGAGAACTTCCCCCACGGGGTGGGGTTGTGAGCAGATCCCCGGGAGGGGCGGGGCCAGGCCAGAGCCACGCCCACATGCCCGCCCCGTCCCCAGGAGTGATCCTGGCGCGATATGGGAACGCCTGGCGAGAGCAGCGGCGCTTCTCCCTGTCCACTCTGCGCAACTTCGGCCTGGGGAAGAAGTCACTGGAGCAGTGGGTGACTGAGGAGGCCTCGTGCCTCTGTGCCGCCTTCGCCGACCAGGCCGGTGAGTGAGTGCTGGGGCTGAGGGACACGGAGGTCTGGGAGGTTTGGAGAGGTCTGGGACAGAAGAGATGGAGGCGTGCCCTACCTTGCACTGTCCCCTTCCAGGACATCCCTTTAGCCCCAAGGACCTCCTGAATAAAGCAGTGAGCAACGTGATCGCCTCCCTGACCTTCGGGTTCCGCTTCGACTACAACGATCCTCGCATCGTCAAGTTGTTGGACATGATGGAGGACCTGTTGAAAGAAGAGTCTGGCTTAGTGCGCCAGGTGCGGGCAAGGAGCTCTGTAGAGACGGCCTCCGTCCTCCAGCAAGTCCCTCCCCCCGGAGGAGGACTTGTGTAGAGGGCCAGCGCAAGAAAGGGCTTTCTGGGATAGGCACCTGCAAGGAAAAGGTCTGGAAGTGGGAGATGGCAGACAGCCCAGGTGGGAGAGGCCTGGTGGGCTCAGCGAGCTTAGGGGTGGGAGTACGCTTTCACTGGAAGGGACCGGTACGCACGATATGTACATTTTAGGTTTATCTTTTGGGCTCAGGGCCAGGAGAGAGGGGCAGGTCTGAACTTAGGGAGGAACAAGTTCGATGATGGACACACTGGAGGAAGCTAGGACTTGACTGGTGAGAGCCTGAGCACCAGGATGTCCCACGGCCCCACGGCTGTGACCCGCACAGGTGGTGGAAGCTGTGCCGGTGCTCATGCGCATCCCAGGGCTGGCCGCCAACGTCTTCCCGGGGCAGAAGGCCTTCATGGCCCTGATTGATGAGTTGATCACCGAGCAGAAGATGACCCGGGACCCAACCCAGCCACCCCGACACCTGACCGATGCCTTCCTGGATGAGGTGAAGGAGGTAAGGTGATCGGAACAGGGATGTGTGTTGAGGGCCCAGGAGGCAAATTCGGGGCTCTGTATCACCCAGGGATCAGACACCTGGGCTGACCGGAGCAGGGTGGGAGGCCATGTGGGGACTTCACCTCTGTCCCTGAGCTTACCTTCCCGGTGTGACCCAGGCCAAGGGGAACCCCGAGAGCAGCTTCAATGATGAGAACCTGCGCCTGGTGGTGGCCGACCTGTTCTCCGCTGGGATGGTCACCACCTCGACCACATTGGCCTGGGCCCTCCTCCTCATGATCCTGCACCCAGACGTGCAGCGTGAGTCTAGCCCGGGATGGGTGCTGGGAGGACGAAGACAGGACGAGGCCTCTAAGCTCAGTTGGTTTGGCCACCAACACCAGCTCTGTGCAGGGCCTGAGCCCCAGCTCCAATGTCACAGTGCCTCCTCCGAGAGGACACAGTACTACCCGGGCGTCAGGAGGAGGCAGGAGCCCAGCCCTTGGGTCTGACCACCACGAGGACACTTGTTTTCCAGGACGGGTCCAGCAGGAAATCGATGAGGTGATAGGGAAAGTGAGGCGACCAGAGATGGGGGATCAGGCCCTCATGCCCTTCACCGTGGCCGTGGTCCATGAGGTGCAACGCTTTGCAGACATCATCCCCCTGGGAGTGCCCCACATGACATCCCGTGACATCAAGGTGCAGGGCTTCCACGTCCCAAAGGTAGGCCTGCGGCTCCCCCAACCCCGCCTCCGCACCACCTGCCACCTGGTAGCCACAGTGAGTGTTGCCAGGTGTGGCCAGGACTGGAATCCAAGCCACCCCGTTCTCATGGCTAAGGTACATAATGTCCCAGCCTGGGTGGGCGTGGACGAGAGCAGAGCAGGCCTGGCTCTGTCCACTCAGAGCCCCCGGTTGGGAGGGAAGACAAACTAGAACGTGTCTCAGCGTTTGAGGGGCCGGGCACTGAGGGGAAGTAAGGGCACCCTGCCATGGGCACAGGGACGGTGCTGAGAGGCGTCTTGGGCTGAGAGTTACTTGAAGAGTCCGGGTGTGTGCCACGCAGTGTGTGTGCCCATGTGAGTTTGGTGGCAGGGGTCTGGGCACCCCTCCCCCTCTGCAACCAATCAAAACCTCACCCATCCCAGACATTTGCCACCAGGGGACGACACTCATCACCAACCTGTCGTCAGTGCTGAAGGATGAGACCATCTGGGAGAAGCCCTTCCGCTTCCACCCGGAGCACTTCCTGGATGCCCAGGGCCGCTTCGTCAAGCAGGAGGCCTTCATACCCTTCTCCGCAGGTATCTTGGGGCTGGTGGGCTACCCGGTTTGCTTCCCCATTCTGAGGGGTCTTGGAGGGGGAGACCCTGGCTTACAGAGCCCCCATGCCCACCCACAGGCCGACGCGCATGCCTCGGGGAGCCCCTGGCCCGCATGGAGCTCTTCCTCTTCTTCACCAGCCTCCTGCAGCACTTCAGCTTCTCGGTGCCTGCCGGGCAGCCCCGCCCCAGCGACCATGGTGTCTTTGCCTTCCTGGTGACCCCAGCCCCCTATCAGCTCTGTGCAGTGCCCCGCTAGAGGCAGGCACCCTGCCCCAACCTGCTCCTCAGCCATAGCCCTGATGCTCAATAAACCACTGTCTGGTGGCTCCATCCTGACTTGAATCCCACCTGGGGCCCCTGACCAATCCCTTGCAGTCACGTGGCCTCAGCAGTCTCCCCAAAACCAGCCCCACACCCCGGCCTGATTCATCCTTACCTGGCATTTGACCCCGTTTAACACATGAGTGTACTGAGGCTCAGAGTGTCCTGGGGTGTACTGTGAGAGGGGTCTATTGAGGCTTACACCCAGACACCCTGGGAGACCCAACCTTGGGTACTCTGCAAAGTGACGAAGCCTATATAATCAGGTCCTGGCTTCTGCTGGAGGGGCTCACATAGGCTGGGGAGAGATTTCAGGCCCCCATGGGATAAGGGGGGCCCATCAGCTCTGACACCCACATTTCAGGCCTAGCCACAGCCACCTTGCTCCACAGGCCGCAGGTCAGGCAGCCCCTCAAGTCTGCTGGCACAGAAGGTGGTGGGATGGGGGCCTGGGAAGCGATATGCCAGGTGAGCCCCCAGCACTCAATGCTCTTGAGGCCGGAGCTCTTCCCAGGAGGGAGCCACCTCCCTGGGCCTCTTTATAGGATGGGCCCCCTTTCCCTGCCCCTTAAGGACACTCATCCCCCAGCCTCTGCCCAGTAGGAGTTGCCACTCACGGCCGCGCTAGAGCTCGGCTCCAACCCGGGGCTCTATCCTCTGAGGGGCCAGGTGAGGCCGGGCTCCCAGGAGCCTAGGCAGGGGCTGGAAATGAGCCTGAGTGGACCGGGCCGTGCTCTGGGGCAGGGTCAACCTTGGATCCTGGGACAGTGGGATGGCAGAGCTGAAGGAAGCCCTCAGAGCTCAGAGGAGGACACCCTGGCTCTCGTCCTTGCTGTGCTACGACATCATGTGACCTTGGGCTTCTGTTTCCCCTTCAGCCAGTAGGACGTTTGCCTCTGATGCCTGTCGGGCCCTGTGTTCCTGTGCCGACTCTGAGGCTGTGACCTTCTCAGCCTGGAGCCCCGGCCAAGGGCAGGGACCCCCATTCTCCAGCTCCAGCCCCCAGTCTGGTCTGCACTGAGCTCACACAGACACCACCCAAGGGCTCTAACGACTGTCTGCTCACCAGAGTCTTGGGCAGACTCCTTGGCACATTGAGGTTAAGAGCTGGGAGACACCAGTCAGGCAGGCTGGAAGCACCAGCCCCTGATCAAGCAAGTTGTGCCTTCATGACAGTCAGCTCTCGACATTCAGGGAGTCTTGTCTGTCCTTTGGCACAAACTCAGAACACCAGCCAGGGCCCCCTTGAGTCTCCAGCATACCCAGGTCGAGGGTTTAGTGGCCGGAGGTGGTGTTCCTCCAGCTTGTTGGGACAGGGTCCGTGGACGAAGCCACACTGAGTTTGTAGAAACTTGAGGACACTGAAAGGAGGAAACCGGGCCTACAGAAGTAACAACTGTGGATTTTTTGGACGCAGGGTCACTCGTGGCTCCGAATCTTGGGGATGTCAGAGGCGGGGAACCATCCCAGCCAGAGCTTCCTCAAGAGCTGGGGGACCCAGCCCCCGGGCCTTTCCTCCACGATGTCCTCCCCGGAAGCCTCTAAAAAGCACAATCAGACATGCCCTGTGGGTACCTTGCTGGAAGGAACCTTGCCCAGGGCTAGGGTACCCTCTGCTGCCAGGAGAACACATCAGCATTGCTAAAAGGGCAATACCTTCCACCAGCCCAAGGGGAGTGACCTCAAGTCCTGCCAGACCAAGAAGGAAGAAGGACACAAGGGGCCTTTTCGGGAAAGACAGGGCATCAGACTACCTGGGCTTCATCCCCGCCCCCTCCCTGGGCCAGGAGGGTCAGGGAGGAGCTCAGCTATCTGTGACCTCTGCAGGGTCCCTGGGGTGAGGGAGCAGGGCAGTCCTGCTCACAGGGTGGGGTCTGCTGTCTTTCCTGAAACGTACACGGCCGTCTCCTTTTGGGCCTTCTTATTCTCCTAGGAAGGGAGAAGGGGCAGAGGGTGGGATGAGGCAGGTTCTACATTCTGTAGCCAGGGAAACAGGCCTCACTTCACGAACAGTCGGGTAAGGCCAGGGTTCAGATCCACTCGTTGCTCAGACCATGTCTGCACCTCTCAGCTGCACACAGAGCTGTTGCTCCACCGCATTGGAAGTTTGACTCAGTGGTCTTGGGGTGCCCTGGCCTCCTCTAACCGTTGCCACGGTGGCATGAGCCTGGCCTTTCCACTCCACCCTGCAGAGCCCAGGGGCTTCCCAGGAGGACTCACATGGGGACCGTGTTCCAATTGAGCACCAGGGTCCTTACCTGCCATCCTGCAGTCCCTGCTACCTCTTCCTTCTCAGTCACCCCCTTCGCACCAGGAATGAGGCTGGCTGGTTCCTCCCCCGGGTCCCCCACCTGCCTCTCTTCCCTAGACAAGACAGCAGTCTCCTCCTTGGGGGCAGCATCTTTTGGTCCTCCCATTGCCTTGGGGGTCATGGCCTGCAAGGAGGGGCAAGAGGGCGCTATATGGGCAGAAAGGCTCTCTGATGCCCTACGCCTCCCCTCCTGCTGTGCACACTTGGGAGTCAGCATCCCTTGCTTCTGTGCACACTTGGAGTGCGCAACCCCTGCTTCTGTGCACACTTGCAGTGTACACACCCTGCTTCTGTGCACACTTGGAGTGCGACCCCCGCCTGCTGTGCACACTTGGAGTGTGTAGCTCTTTGTTTTTCCAGGGAAGCCCCTCCCTTCTCAGCTCGAGGTGTGGTCGGGTTGTTAGTGTCCTAAAGGAGCCCCCTTACTATCCCTGGGGCCCTGATCCTGCGCTGGACGAGTTCCTGTCTCAGCGAGCACTGACAGGGGACAGCCCCCAGCCCCCGGCCCTTCCTGGCCAGGCCTCACTTACCTCAGAGTCATGCTTCTTCCCACTCCTGACTCCACGTCTCTACAGAGGGAAACGGGCCGTCACATACAGCTGAGAGTGCCCAGGGTCCTTCCCTGCCTGCCTATCCTCTGTGTGTGTGCCCACCAAGGAGGCCCAGGACAGCCGCCCCGCTCCTGGGGAGAAGGAGTCCCCAGCCCTGACCCACCTGAGTGGTCACGGGGTAGCACTTATCCATCGGCCCCCACACTGGCCTTAAGGTCTCCCCGATGGGCTGTATGACAGGGAGAAAGAGAGAAGGCTGAGGTGACGTGTCAAGGGCTCAGTCACGCATTGGTCCAGGTCAGTGCATGCTGCAGACACCGAAGACTGCGAGGGGTTTCAGGAAGCTTCACACTAACAAATGATTGATGTCTTTAAACATAAAACGCTGCATTCACAAATCAAGGACGGGTACTAAAATAACAATGTTCCAACAATAACCTCTAAAACCTTTTTAAATTTCATTTTGGCTGAATCGGGCCTGTTGTGGTGCATGGACTCTTCATTTCGGCGCTTGGGCTTTTTTTTTCTCTCTCTAGCTCAGTGCACAGGCTCTTCTCTAACTGCTGGCCATGGCCTTCGTTGCCCCATGGCATGTGCGATCTTAGTTCCCCGCTAGGGATCACACTGGCATCCCCTGAGTCAGAAGGTGGATTCTTAGCCACTGGACCACCAGCAAGTCCCTCCAACTTCTAATTCTTCAAAAACAGAAATATGATCATGGGAATTAAAAATCCAATCACAATGTAGAGGATAAAATTGAAAAAGAGTTTCTCCCAGAATAGAGAGATCAGGCACTGCAAAGGCTAAAGCATAGATCTTTCTGAAAGAAGGAACAGAATCAACAAACTGGGGTGGCTGGAAAAATCCCAAATAAATTCCATTCATGTGTTATTGAGAATTTTCCCAAAGATGCAGGACCTGAGTTTGCAGAGAGAAGGAATGGCCAAGTCTCCAGGAGAATGGATGAAGGAGACCCACCCCAGATGATGTCATCAGTAAATATTGAAACACCTAGGATGAAAAGAAGAACCTAAAAACTACCAGATATGAAGAAAGAAGTCTATTAAGTTTCATCACCCTTTGAAGGAAGAAGAAAATGAGAATCTTCAAAATCTGCAAGAAAATTATTTCTAGTCTAAAATTCTGTACATAGTCACACTGACTTACATACGCAGTAAGACCTTTTCAGACAGGTAATATCTAGGACTACCCCTCCGGAGTATCTCAGGATTACCCCTCAGGACACCTGCAGGTTGTGCTGACCGCAAAATAAAAGATAACATGGGCTGCACATGTGAACAGAGTGATGTACTCACCAGAATGACAGTGAAGGGAGGTCCCAGGACAGCTGAGCCTCCGACCTCAAGGACGTCTGTCCAGGAGGGAAAAGGGTGGAGGGCTCCAAGAAATACGTCCCCAGCGAAATAATCATATTGATAAACCACCTAACTTGTCTTAAGTGTATAGCAAGGAGATTGTTTTTAATAGACAGTTTAGATGTATTAATTATAGGTTCACAGAAAACTACAGTTTAAAAAAGAGGAGAAACGCAAAATTGTACAGAAAGAAAGACTGATGATAGTATACTCCCTAACTCAAGAATACTGTTTGCATAGTTTTAACATGTAAACCCTCAATATTGAGCTAAACAAAATGACGCCCCAAGCCTACTAGAATGACTTTCAAAAAGGAAAATGCTGGAAATGTTAGGAAACAAACAGATCCTCTCGTTCTTTGCTGGAGAGAATGCAAAGTGGATACCAGCACTTTGGAAAGTTTCACAGTTTGCTAGGAAACTAAGTACACATTAGCACAGGACCCCAGCACCCCTTGCGCGGTGCTTACCTGAGTGAAAGGAAAACCTATGTTCGCACAAAACTTGTACCTGAACATTACAGTGGTTTTATCTGAAACTGCCAAAAACTGGAAACAATCCAAATGCTTCTCGTCCAGTCGGCGGCCACACTGCGGGGCATCCATACTCGGGACAGCTACTGGGCAATGAGAAGGAACAAACTACCGCGGACCACGCCCAGGTGTCCTGTGCTCAGTGAGAGGCTCAGAGCCACACCCGGGGGCGGCCCTGTGGCCCAGCGGCTAGGACTCCGTGCCTGCACTGCAGGGGCCCGCGTTTCATCCCTGGTCAGGGAACCGAGATCCCCAGGCCTGCTGCGTGGGCAGATAAATAAGACTAGGTGCTGGGATGTTTCCAGTTATATGACCCTCTTGCAAAGGCAAAACTATGGAGCTAGAAAACCATTGACTGGGGTGCCCGGGGCTGGGAGAGGGGGAAGGGTATTAATGAGTATGGGGGAATTAGTATTAGTGAGTATATGGGATTTTTCTGAACTGATTGGAGCTGTTCTGGATCTTGGCTATAGTGGCAATTTCATAGTTGTATACATCTGTCAAAACTCACAGAACGGTACACTAAAAAGAATGGATTTCATTCTATTTAAATAGTTCCTTAATTTAAAAAAATGAATTAAAATGAACCCACTTTGTGGGAGAGGAATTTAAAAGCCAAAATGATATAAAAGTCAGCAAAAAAAAAGAGAGAAAATGATACTTAAAAACTTTTAACAACTAAAGATGTCTTTACTCAAAACATTTAGAATGCCAAAACCTAGGATATAATCGTGAGGAAGATTAGAGAGAGGTGAGACGTCTGTTTTAGGTGGCACTAGGTGTTCAGTTGTTACAAGAGCTAAATCCTCACCTTTTGTTGTAATAATTCATTAGATAATGTTTAAATCTCATCAATCAAGATAAAGCAGGATAAGCTTTCTATTTAGAACACAGGAGGCAAAATCAACGGCTTCAGCCAGAAAGGTTTCCACCCTGGGCTGTGAGAATTGTGGGAGAAGAGGATCAGGACAAACAGCAGACTTTTTCCAAGTCTTAAAACTTTGATCCATCAAACTATGTACACACATATCTTTGATGTCAATGAAGTTTTTAAATGCAAGTTTGGTTACTGAAAATAAAAACATTAAGGAAACAACCTAGGACTCTGTCTCTCAAAGTAAAAGCTGCTCAATCGTGTCCAACTCTTTGCAAACCTACGGACTATTCAGTCCATGGAATTGTCCAGGTCAGAATACCAGAGTGGGTTGCCCTTCCCTTTTCCAGAGGACGTTTCTGACCCAGGAATTGAAGCGGGGTCTTCTGCACTGCAGATGAATTGTCTACTCACTGAGCTATTAGGGAAGCCCTAAGGTACCTCCCCACCTGGGCCTTCTTAGGGGCTCTCCAACCTCTGACAGTCACTCCCTAACTCTGTAGCCCACACGTCTCCGTGCTGCTGGGTCACAGAGAAGCTTGGCCCCATGAAACTCCTCTCTTCCCAGTAGCGCGAGAGGGAGAGCAGGGGGCCTCCAGAGACCAGGCATGTGACTCTAACGTGTCACCTTGGGCAGCCTGGGTCCAGTCACTGTCCCTCTGGGAGCCTAAGTTTCCTCCTCTACAAAGTGGGAGCTGCAGGTGGAGGCGAGGAGAATGGATACACATGCATGTATGGCTGAGTTTTTTCACTGGTCATCTAAAATTACCACAAAGTGTTAATTGGCTATCAGTTCAGTTCAGTCGCTCAATTGTGTTCGACTCTTTGCGACCCCATGAATCGCAGCACGCCAGGCCTCCCTGTCCATCACCATCTCCCGGAGTTCACTCAGACTCACGTCCATCGAGTCTGTGATGCCATCCAGCCATTTCATGCTCTGTCGTCCCCTTCTCCTCCAGCCCCCAATCCCTCGCAGCATCAGTCTTTTCCAATAAGTCAACTCTTTGCATGAGGTGGCAAAAGTATTGGAGTTTCAGCCTTAGCATTATTCCTTCCAAAGAAATCCCAGGGTTGATCTCCTTCAGAATGGACTGGTTGGATCTCCTTACAGTCCAAGGGACTCTCAAGAGTCTTCTCCAACACCACAGTTCAAAGGCATTCTTCGGTGCTCAGCTTTCTTCACAGTCCAACGCTCACATCCATACATGACCACAGGAAAAATCATAGCCTTGACTAGACAGACCTTAGTCGGCAAAGTAATGTCTCTGCTTTTGAATATACTGTCTAGGTTGGCCATAACTTTTCTTCCAAGGAGTAAGCGTCTTTTAACTTCATGGCTGCAGTCACCATCTGCAGTGATTTTGGAGCCCAGAAAAATAAAGTCTGACACTGTTTCCACTGTTTCCCCATCTATTTCCCATGAAGTGATGGGACCAGATGCCATGATCTTTGTTTTCTGAATGTTGAGCTTTAAGCCAACTTTTTCACTCTCCATTTCACTTTCATCAAGAGGCTTTTTAGTTCCTCTTCACTTTCTGCCATAAGGGTGGTGTCATCTGCATATCTGAGGTGATTGATATTTCTCCCAGCAATCTTGATTCCAGCTTGTATTTCTTCCAGTCCAGCGTTTCTCATGATGTACTCTACATAGAAGTTAAATAAGCAGGGTGACAATATGCAGCCTTGACATACTCCTTTTCCTATTTGGAACCAGTCTGTTGTTCCGTGTCCAGTTCTAACTGTTGCTTCCTGACCTGCGTACAGATTTCTCAAGAGGCAAGTCAGGTGGTCTGGTATTCCCTTCTCTTTCAGAATTTTCCACAGTTTATTGTGATCCACACAATCAAAGGCTTAGGCATAATCAATAAAGCAGAAATAGATGTTTTTCTGAAACTCTCTTGCTTTTTCCATGATCTAGCAGATGTTGGGAATTTGATCTCTGGTTATAATTGGCTATAACCCAGTACAAAATAAAGTTTCCCTTCACCATTCACCTGAAACTGTCACGTTTCCTGGCTATACTTCAACACACACAAAAAAATGCTGCTGGGGGGCTGCCAGGTTTCACCAGATGGACAACCCCTAATCTGGCTAGTGACTCTCAGTGGACATCCAGCTTCCATGTGTGTTTTCCTGACAGAGGGCTGGGAGTAGGGGCTTCAGTCACAGGTCCTTGGACCTGCAATGTCCAAGAGAATATGTGACCCCAGGCAGGTGTCCTGCTCACCACCACCCCCTTCTCGTATGAATGTGGAACCATATTCCTAGGCTACTCACACAGTAGGGGTCATCTGTTCCTGTCGATTCGTCTAGGTTCCTGCCACGGACCCTGAGATGAGCTTATGGCCACGGAGCCCTGAGGTGACCATACAGCCAGCCCGAGGAGGCCGGGAATGGGGGTGGTAGAGCGGGGCTTTGACACTTTCCTGAGAATACAGGGAATTTCTCCAGAGTCCTCACACACACACACACACACAGTTGGTTAATCGTTTCCAATCAAGCCGCATAAGCGATCTTGTGCTACGTGAGACAGTCCCCGTAGCCCCTGACAGGGGTCCCCACCTGTGATGACTCCACAGCGATCTCATGGGCAGGGGCTGTTTCCACAAAGACCCCTGAAAAGAGGAGTACACCACGCCGGCAGGTAGATGAAGAAAGGCTAGTTAAAACACTTAAAAGAGTAACATAACTATTTTTAAATGTCGATGTTTACAATATGTTAGAAATGGTAGATTTTTAAAGTATTTTGATGTGTGATGAAAGACATTAGACATTAACTTACAAATGTGTGAGGAGACAGTTATTCAAAAGATATAAGTAAATATTTGAAGATCACTTTTGTAGAATATGACTTGGTTATATGTGTTTTGAGGAGGGAGTTTGGGAGTTTTTTGGGAGGATGCCTGGATTTTAGTGGCTCAGACAGTAAAGCGTCTGCTTACAAGGCGGGAGACCTGGGTTCTATCCTAGGTCGGGAAGATCTTCGGGAGAAGTAAATGGCAACCCACTCCAGTATTCTTCCCTGGAATCCCATGGAAGAAGCCTGGCAGGCTACAGACCATGGTGTCTCAGAGAGTCGGATATGACTGAGCGAGTTCACTTTCACTAACGGATTTTGGAAAACAACCCTGCTGCCTCCCTACCCCCAGACTCAACTTCCCTCAGCCACAACAGGTGGAAACTGAGGCAGCAGCCAGCCAGGTGAAGGCGCCCGCATCCCTGAGAGCAGCCTCCAGGTGCAGGGAGGTCGGCTGAGTCCAGGCAGCCGCTGAGAACTAGAGCCCTTGCTGCTGGGTCTCTGTGAGTGGAAGGTGGTAACACAGGCACTCGTGGATGTGGCTGTGTGGGTGTGTAGATATGCATGTGAGCATGGGCTAGTCAGGATGTGAATGTGTGTAAGTGTGGTTCATGAGTGTGTGATTCTGTGTATGTGTGGTGTGTACCGGTGGGAAGTGAGGGGACACCAAGAACTTTACCGGTGGTCCCTCCGGTCATCAGGTCCTCCCGCCAGCACGGGGCAAGGACCAGAACATACTTGGGAGGCGAAGGCCACTAGGAGGAGGACAGGGACACGTTCTGGGAACGGGGCTGTGGCCGCATTAGAGGCTGACAGGCGACAGGTGGTGGCAGAACCCATTCCCAAGACCCTGGATTCTTCCTCGACTCTGCCGAGCTGGGGAGTCAGGCCGGGGCAGGGGGACTTCTTGTGCTCTCCAGCCACCTCCGGAAGCACGTGGAGAGCACGCGTGAGGGACAGTGGGCGCCCGTGCGCCTGACTCTCCTTGACCCCTCTCCTACCCTCTGGCAGCACAATCTCCCCTACAGCACACCTCAGGGCAGAGGGCAAAGGCCGGGCCTCCGCTCCCTTTATAAAGCGGCCCCGGACTGGTGGAGCCCCGGAGGTGGAGTGAGAGTGCCGCGCTGGGCTGGTCCTGGGTGCCGGTGTGGTGAGGAACGCAGCGCCCACGGAGGCAGCCATGGGGCTGCTGTCTGGGGACACGCTGGGGCCCCTGGCCGTGGCCGTGCTCATCTTCTTGCTCTTGCTGGACCTGATGCACCGGCGCTCACGCTGGGCCCCACGCTACCCACCAGGCCCCACGCCGCTGCCGGTGCTGGGCAACCTGCTGCAGGTGGACTTCAAAGACCCGCGGCTCAGCTTCAACCAGGTGAGGACGGAGGGGTGGGGAGTGCGCAGCGGCGGTCCTAGGGCCCCACCTAGCAGCAGACAGTGGGCGCTGGGTGAAGCCACAGGCCGGAAGAGGACTGGGCCAAGAAGAGGAGGCGGATTCGAGAGCCCTCCTGAGGGAGGGCGTTTGTTCAGGGCCCGAGAACTGTTTGGAGTTTCCAAACAGAGGTCAGAGAGGACAAAGACCAACGGGTGGGGGTTTATAGGATGGTGACAGGCTGTGGATTCAGCCAGCCAGCTCTTCGATTATGTGAACCTGATCCCTGAGGGTCACGTTGGGAGGAAAGGTCTTGAGAATGGGGGAGATGTCTGGTCATGGGCCCTGTTTGAATCAGGCGAGTTGAGGTTGAGAGAGGCACAGTGATCTGGTTCAGGTCTTTTGCCTCCATGAGACCTTGGGCCTCCCTGGTCCCCTCTGTGAGCCTGGGTCTCTTCACCTGTAAATAGGATGCTGACTTGGCCTGCTGGCCATTTTGTGACACTTGCACAGTCATAGCTGGGTCTGTGAGTAGGATGGTCTCATCCAACTTGAGAGCCTCAAAACTAGTGGATGTAACCCCCGGGGCTCACAAGACTAGATAAAGTCCTTGCAGTTGCTCGCTGCTGGAGGGGGGCCCAGAGGTGCCCAGAGGCTAGAGCCACGAGGCTGGGCCCACAGCCAGGCGGGGCCTGGGCTTGCCAAACACCCTCGACCTTTGGCCTGCAGCTGCGGCGCCGCTTCGGGAACGTGTTCAGCCTGCAGCAGGTCTGGACGCCGGTAGTTGTGCTCAACGGGCTGGCCGCTGTGCGCGAGGCGCTGGTGCACCGCAACCAGGACACTTCCGACCGTCCACCTCCGGCCGTCTACGAGCACCTGGGTTACGGGCCGCGCGCCGAAGGCAAGTGGAGAGGGCAGGCCGCGTCCCTGCAGGTGGAGGCAGAGTTGGGGACATTCGGTGCAGGAAAGAGCCAACCAATTAGAGGGGGCGGCAGGTTGAGAATGGAGACTGTGCCAAGCGTTGGGGAAGGAGAAATTGGATGAGGCTGAGGGCAGGGGACTTTCTAAGAGAGGGCGGCCCAGGGTCACTGAGAACGCGAAGGAGACGTCAGTGTGGGCAGGAAAGAGGACAATGCCAGGGCTGGTAGTGCAGGGGCAGGCCAGGACCTTCCCCGGTGGAACCAGGTCTCCGTGAGCAAAATAAAAAGTGGAGCCAAGACGGGCGCCAAGTAGGGGTGACTCGGGGAGCAATGCGGCCGACAGAGAATGGGACCTGTCCCCGGATGGAAAGGGGTGTCAAAGTGGGCGGGATTTGGAAGGGGACGGCCAGGCCAGTGTGGGCGGGCAACCCCGAGAACTTCCCCCACGGGGTGGGGTTGTGAGCAGATCCCCGGGAGGGGCGGGGCCAGGCCAGAGCCACGCCCACATGCCCGCCCCGTCCCCAGGAGTGATCCTGGCGCGATATGGGAACGCCTGGCGAGAGCAGCGGCGCTTCTCCCTGTCCACTCTGCGCAACTTCGGCCTGGGGAAGAAGTCACTGGAGCAGTGGGTGACTGAGGAGGCCTCGTGCCTCTGTGCCGCCTTCGCCGACCAGGCCGGTGAGTGAGTGCTGGGGCTGAGGGACACGGAGGTCTGGGAGGTTTGGAGAGGTCTGGGACAGAAGAGATGGAGGCGTGCCCTACCTTGCACTGTCCCCTTCCAGGACATCCCTTTAGCCCCAAGGACCTCCTGAATAAAGCAGTGAGCAACGTGATCGCCTCCCTGACCTTCGGGTTCCGCTTCGACTACAACGATCCTCGCATCGTCAAGTTGTTGGACATGATGGAGGACCTGTTGAAAGAAGAGTCTGGCTTAGTGCGCCAGGTGCGGGCAAGGAGCTCTGTAGAGACGGCCTCCGTCCTCCAGCAAGTCCCTCCCCCCGGAGGAGGACTTGTGTAGAGGGCCAGCGCAAGAAAGGGCTTTCTGGGATAGGCACCTGCAAGGAAAAGGTCTGGAAGTGGGAGATGGCAGACAGCCCAGGTGGGAGAGGCCTGGTGGGCTCAGCGAGCTTAGGGGTGGGAGTACGCTTTCACTGGAAGGGACCGGTACGCACGATATGTACATTTTAGGTTTATCTTTTGGGCTCAGGGCCAGGAGAGAGGGGCAGGTCTGAACTTAGGGAGGAACAAGTTCGATGATGGACACACTGGAGGAAGCTAGGACTTGACTGGTGAGAGCCTGAGCACCAGGATGTCCCACGGCCCCACGGCTGTGACCCGCACAGGTGGTGGAAGCTGTGCCGGTGCTCATGCGCATCCCAGGGCTGGCCGCCAACGTCTTCCCGGGGCAGAAGGCCTTCATGGCCCTGATTGATGAGTTGATCACCGAGCAGAAGATGACCCGGGACCCAACCCAGCCACCCCGACACCTGACCGATGCCTTCCTGGATGAGGTGAAGGAGGTAAGGTGATCGGAACAGGGATGTGTGTTGAGGGCCCAGGAGGCAAATTCGGGGCTCTGTATCACCCAGGGATCAGACACCTGGGCTGACCGGAGCAGGGTGGGAGGCCATGTGGGGACTTCACCTCTGTCCCTGAGCTTACCTTCCCGGTGTGACCCAGGCCAAGGGGAACCCCGAGAGCAGCTTCAATGATGAGAACCTGCGCCTGGTGGTGGCCGACCTGTTCTCCGCTGGGATGGTCACCACCTCGACCACATTGGCCTGGGCCCTCCTCCTCATGATCCTGCACCCAGACGTGCAGCGTGAGTCTAGCCCGGGATGGGTGCTGGGAGGACGAAGACAGGACGAGGCCTCTAAGCTCAGTTGGTTTGGCCACCAACACCAGCTCTGTGCAGGGCCTGAGCCCCAGCTCCAATGTCACAGTGCCTCCTCCGAGAGGACACAGTACTACCCGGGCGTCAGGAGGAGGCAGGAGCCCAGCCCTTGGGTCTGACCACCACGAGGACACTTGTTTTCCAGGACGGGTCCAGCAGGAAATCGATGAGGTGATAGGGAAAGTGAGGCGACCAGAGATGGGGGATCAGGCCCTCATGCCCTTCACCGTGGCCGTGGTCCATGAGGTGCAACGCTTTGCAGACATCATCCCCCTGGGAGTGCCCCACATGACATCCCGTGACATCAAGGTGCAGGGCTTCCACGTCCCAAAGGTAGGCCTGCGGCTCCCCCAACCCCGCCTCCGCACCACCTGCCACCTGGTAGCCACAGTGAGTGTTGCCAGGTGTGGCCAGGACTGGAATCCAAGCCACCCCGTTCTCATGGCTAAGGTACATAATGTCCCAGCCTGGGTGGGCGTGGACGAGAGCAGAGCAGGCCTGGCTCTGTCCACTCAGAGCCCCCGGTTGGGAGGGAAGACAAACTAGAACGTGTCTCAGCGTTTGAGGGGCCGGGCACTGAGGGGAAGTAAGGGCACCCTGCCATGGGCACAGGGACGGTGCTGAGAGGCGTCTTGGGCTGAGAGTTACTTGAAGAGTCCGGGTGTGTGCCACGCAGTGTGTGTGCCCATGTGAGTTTGGTGGCAGGGGTCTGGGCACCCCTCCCCCTCTGCAACCAATCAAAACCTCACCCATCCCAGACATTTGCCACCAGGGGACGACACTCATCACCAACCTGTCGTCAGTGCTGAAGGATGAGACCATCTGGGAGAAGCCCTTCCGCTTCCACCCGGAGCACTTCCTGGATGCCCAGGGCCGCTTCGTCAAGCAGGAGGCCTTCATACCCTTCTCCGCAGGTATCTTGGGGCTGGTGGGCTACCCGGTTTGCTTCCCCATTCTGAGGGGTCTTGGAGGGGGAGACCCTGGCTTACAGAGCCCCCATGCCCACCCACAGGCCGACGCGCATGCCTCGGGGAGCCCCTGGCCCGCATGGAGCTCTTCCTCTTCTTCACCAGCCTCCTGCAGCACTTCAGCTTCTCGGTGCCTGCCGGGCAGCCCCGCCCCAGCGACCATGGTGTCTTTGCCTTCCTGGTGACCCCAGCCCCCTATCAGCTCTGTGCAGTGCCCCGCTAGAGGCAGGCACCCTGCCCCAACCTGCTCCTCAGCCATAGCCCTGATGCTCAATAAACCACTGTCTGGTGGCTCCATCCTGACTTGAATCCCACCTGGGGCCCCTGACCAATCCCTTGCAGTCACGTGGCCTCAGCAGTCTCCCCAAAACCAGCCCCACACCCCGGCCTGATTCATCCTTACCTGGCATTTGACCCCGTTTAACACATGAGTGTACTGAGGCTCAGAGTGTCCTGGGGTGTACTGTGAGAGGGGTCTATTGAGGCTTACACCCAGACACCCTGGGAGACCCAACCTTGGGTACTCTGCAAAGTGACGAAGCCTATATAATCAGGTCCTGGCTTCTGCTGGAGGGGCTCACATAGGCTGGGGAGAGATTTCAGGCCCCCATGGGATAAGGGGGGCCCATCAGCTCTGACACCCACATTTCAGGCCTAGCCACAGCCACCTTGCTCCACAGGCCGCAGGTCAGGCAGCCCCTCAAGTCTGCTGGCACAGAAGGTGGTGGGATGGGGGCCTGGGAAGCGATATGCCAGGTGAGCCCCCAGCGCTCAATGCTCTTGAGGCCGGAGCTCTTCCCAGGAGGGAGCCACCTCCCTGGGCCTCTTTATAGGATGGGCCCCCTTTCCCTGCCCCTTAAGGACACTCATCCCCCAGCCTCTGCCCAGTAGGAGTTGCCACTCACGGCCGCGCTAGAGCTCGGCTCCAACCCGGGGCTCTATCCTCTGAGGGGCCAGGTGAGGCCGGGCTCCCAGGAGCCTAGGCAGGGGCTGGAAATGAGCCTGAGTGGACCGGGCCGTGCTCTGGGGCAGGGTCAACCTTGGATCCTGGGACAGTGGGATGGCAGAGCTGAAGGAAGCCCTCAGAGCTCAGAGGAGGACACCCTGGCTCTCGTCCTTGCTGTGCTACGACATCATGTGACCTTGGGCTTCTGTTTCCCCTTCAGCCAGTAGGACGTTTGCCTCTGATGCCTGTCGGGCCCTGTGTTCCTGTGCCGACTCTGAGGCTGTGACCTTCTCAGCCTGGAGCCCCGGCCAAGGGCAGGGACCCCCATTCTCCAGCTCCAGCCCCCAGTCTGGTCTGCACTGAGCTCACACAGACACCACCCAAGGGCTCTAACGACTGTCTGCTCACCAGAGTCTTGGGCAGACTCCTTGGCACATTGAGGTTAAGAGCTGGGAGACACCAGTCAGGCAGGCTGGAAGCACCAGCCCCTGATCAAGCAAGTTGTGCCTTCATGACAGTCAGCTCTCGACATTCAGGGAGTCTTGTCTGTCCTTTGGCACAAACTCAGAACACCAGCCAGGGCCCCCTTGAGTCTCCAGCATACCCAGGTCGAGGGTTTAGTGGCCGGAGGTGGTGTTCCTCCAGCTTGTTGGGACAGGGTCCGTGGACGAAGCCACACTGAGTTTGTAGAAACTTGAGGACACTGAAAGGAGGAAACCGGGCCTACAGAAGTAACAACTGTGGATTTTTTGGACGCAGGGTCACTCGTGGCTCCGAATCTTGGGGATGTCAGAGGCGGGGAACCATCCCAGCCAGAGCTTCCTCAAGAGCTGGGGGACCCAGCCCCCGGGCCTTTCCTCCACGATGTCCTCCCCGGAAGCCTCTAAAAAGCACAATCAGACATGCCCTGTGGGTACCTTGCTGGAAGGAACCTTGCCCAGGGCTAGGGTACCCTCTGCTGCCAGGAGAACACATCAGCATTGCTAAAAGGGCAATACCTTCCACCAGCCCAAGGGGAGTGACCTCAAGTCCTGCCAGACCAAGAAGGAAGAAGGACACAAGGGGCCTTTTCGGGAAAGACGGGGCATCAGACTACCTGGGCTTCATCCCCGCCCCCTCCCTGGGCCAGGAGGGTCAGGGAGGAGCTCAGCTATCTGTGACCTCTGCAGGGTCCCTGGGGTGAGGGAGCAGGGCAGTCCTGCTCACAGGGTGGGGTCTGCTGTCTTTCCTGAAACGTACATGGCCGTCTCCTTTTGGGCCTTCTTATTCTCCTAGGAAGGGAGAAGGGGCAGAGGGTGGGATGAGGCAGGTTCTACATTCTGTAGCCAGGGAAACAGGCCTCACTTCACGAACAGTCGGGTAAGGCCAGGGTTCAGATCCACTCGTTGCTCAGACCATGTCTGCACCTCTCAGCTGCACACAGAGCTGTTGCTCCACCGCATTGGAAGTTTGACTCAGTGGTCTTGGGGTGCCCTGGCCTCCTCTAACCGTTGCCACGGTGGCATGAGCCTGGCCTTTCCACTCCACCCTGCAGAGCCCAGGGGCTTCCCAGGAGGACTCACATGGGGACCGTGTTCCAATTGAGCACCAGGGTCCTTACCTGCCATCCTGCAGTCCCTGCTACCTCTTCCTTCTCAGTCACCCCCTTCGCACCAGGAATGAGGCTGGCTGGTTCCTCCCCCGGGTCCCCCACCTGCCTCTCTTCCCTAGACAAGACAGCAGTCTCCTCCTTGGGGGCAGCATCTTTTGGTCCTCCCATTGCCTTGGGGGTCATGGCCTGCAAGGAGGGGCAAGAGGGCGCTATATGGGCAGAAAGGCTCTCTGATGCCCTACGCCTCCCCTCCTGCTGTGCACACTTGGGAGTCAGCATCCCTTGCTTCTGTGCACACTTGGAGTGCGCAACCCCTGCTTCTGTGCACACTTGCAGTGTACACACCCTGCTTCTGTGCACACTTGGAGTGCGACCCCCGCCTGCTGTGCACACTTGGAGTGTGTAGCTCTTTGTTTTTCCAGGGAAGCCCCTCCCTTCTCAGCTCGAGGTGTGGTCGGGTTGTTAGTGTCCTAAAGGAGCCCCCTTACTATCCCTGGGGCCCTGATCCTGCGCTGGACGAGTTCCTGTCTCAGCGAGCACTGACAGGGGACAGCCCCCAGCCCCCGGCCCTTCCTGGCCAGGCCTCACTTACCTCAGAGTCATGCTTCTTCCCACTCCTGACTCCACGTCTCTACAGAGGGAAACGGGCCGTCACATACAGCTGAGAGTGCCCAGGGTCCTTCCCTGCCTGCCTATCCTCTGTGTGTGTGCCCACCAAGGAGGCCCAGGACAGCCGCCCCGCTCCTGGGGAGAAGGAGTCCCCAGCCCTGACCCACCTGAGTGGTCACGGGGTAGCACTTATCCATCGGCCCCCACACTGGCCTTAAGGTCTCCCCGATGGGCTGTATGACAGGGAGAAAGAGAGAAGGCTGAGGTGACGTGTCAAGGGCTCAGTCACGCATTGGTCCAGGTCAGTGCATGCTGCAGACACCGAAGACTGCGAGGGGTTTCAGGAAGCTTCACACTAACAAATGATTGATGTCTTTAAACATAAAACGCTGCATTCACAAATCAAGGACGGGTACTAAAATAACAATGTTCCAACAATAACCTCTAAAACCTTTTTAAATTTCATTTTGGCTGAATCGGGCCTGTTGTGGTGCATGGACTCTTCATTTCGGCGCTTGGGCTTTTTTTTTCTCTCTCTAGCTCAGTGCACAGGCTCTTCTCTAACTGCTGGCCATGGCCTTCGTTGCCCCATGGCATGTGCGATCTTAGTTCCCCGCTAGGGATCACACTGGCATCCCCTGAGTCAGAAGGTGGATTCTTAGCCACTGGACCACCAGCAAGTCCCTCCAACTTCTAATTCTTCAAAAACAGAAATATGATCATGGGAATTAAAAATCCAATCACAATGTGGAGGATAAAATTGAAAAAGAGTTTCTCCCAGAATAGAGAGATCAGGCACTGCAAAGGCTAAAGCATAGATCTTTCTGAAAGAAGGAACAGAATCAACAAACTGGGGTGGCTGGAAAAATCCCAAATAAATTCCATTCATGTGTTATTGAGAATTTTCCCAAAGATGCAGGACCTGAGTTTGCAGAGAGAAGGAATGGCCAAGTCTCCAGGAGAATGGATGAAGGAGACCCACCCCAGATGATGTCATCAGTAAATATTGAAACACCTAGGATGAAAAGAAGAACCTAAAAACTACCAGATATGAAGAAAGAAGTCTATTAAGTTTCATCACCCTTTGAAGGAAGAAGAAAATGAGAATCTTCAAAATCTGCAAGAAAATTATTTCTAGTCTAAAATTCTGTACATAGTCACACTGACTTACATACGCAGTAAGACCTTTTCAGACAGGTAATATCTAGGACTACCCCTCCGGAGTATCTCAGGATTACCCCTCAGCACACCTGCAGGTTGTGCTGACCGCAAAATAAAAGATAACACGGGCTCCACATGTGAACGGAGTGACGTACTCACCAGAATGACGGTGAAGGGAGGTCCCAGGACAGCTGAGCCTCCGACCTCAAGGACGTCTGTCCAGGAGGGAAAAGGGTGGAGGGCTCCAAGAAATACGTCCCCAGCGAAATAATCATATTGATAAACCACCTAACTTAAGTCTTAAGTGTATAGCAAGGAGATTGTTTTTAATAGACAGTTTAGATGTATTAATTATAGGTTCACAGAAAACTACAGTTTAAAAAAGAGGAGAAACGCAAAATTGTACAGAAAGACTGATGATAGTATACTCCCTAACTCAGGAATACTCTTTGCATAGTTTTAACATGTAAACCCTCAATATTGAGCTAAACAAAATGATGCCCCAAGCCTACTAGAATGACTTTCAAAAAGGAAAATGCTGGAAATGTTAGGAAACAAACAGATCCTCTCGTTCTTTGCTGGAGAGAATGCAAAGTGGATACCAGCACTTTGGAAAGTTTCACAGTTTGCTAGGAAACTAAGTACACATTAGCACAGAACCCCAGCACCCCCTGCGCGGTGCTTACCTGAGTGAAAGAAAAACCTATTTTCACACAAAACTTGTACCTGAACATTACAGTGGTTTTATCTGAAACTGCCAAAAACTGGAAACAATCCAAATGCTTCTCGTCCAGTCGGCGGCCACACTGCGGGGCATCCATACTCGGGACAGCTACTGGGCAATGAGAAGGAACAAACTACCGCGGACCACGTGCAGGTGTCCTGTGCTCAGTGAGAGGCTCAGAGCCACACCCGGGTGCTGCGGCCAGCACAAGCAAGAGTTGCACCTGCACAGGGAGAGAACGGAGTGTCCCCGCTAAGAAAAATAAGAGAGAGAGACAAAAGATGGGGTTGAGAGGATCAGACCACAAATGGCTGATGCCTTTCTTTATTAGGCTACAATATTTATAGGATAATGTACGTGACTTAAGACATGTACAGGATTATTTTTTAATCTCAGGATACAATCACCAGACACTTACCATTGTATACAGAGCACTATAAGATTATCTATCTTACATGTTGCAGAAACAAGACATCTTGGAGCCTTAAGGGCTATAAAAATTCTTCAGGGGGGCGGGACAGGGAGCTTAGGAACGTGCCTAAGGCTCTGCATACCTGCCGAGCAGCTCCCAAGACTTAACCCTTCACGGGCAGTCCCCCGCACCCGGGGGCGGCCCTGTGGCCCAGCGGCTAGGACTCCGTGCCTGCACTGCAGGGGCCCGCGTTTCATCCCTGGTCAGGGAACCGAGCTCCCCAGGCCTGCTGCGTGGGCAGATAAATAAGACTAGGTGCTGGGATGTTTCCAGTTATATGCCCATCTTGCAAAGGCAAAACTATGGAGCCAGAAAACCAATCACTGGGTGCCAGGGGCTGGGAGGGGGAAGGGTATTAGTGAGTATGTGGGATTTTTCTGAACTGATTGGAGCTGTTCTGGATCTTGGCTATAGTGGCAATTTCATAATTGTATACATCTGTCAAAATTCACAGAATGGTACACTAAAAAAGAATGGATTTCATTTGATTTAAATAGTTCCCTAATTTTAAAAAATGAATAACATGAACCCACTTTGTGGGAGAGGAATTTAAAAGCCAAAATGATATAAAAGTTACCCAAAAAAAAAAAAAGCTAAAATGATACTTAAAAATTTTTAACAACTAAAGATGTCTTTACTCAAAACAGTTAGAATGCCGAAACCTAGGATATGATCATGAGGAAGACTGGAGAGAGGTGAGACGCCTGTTGGAGGTGGCACTAGGTTTTCAGTTGTTATGAGAGTTAAATCCTCACCTTTTGCTGTAATAATTCATTAGATGATGTTTAGATCTGAACAATCAAGACAAAGCAAGATAAGCTTTTTATTTAGAACAGTGGAGGCAAAATCAAGGGCTTCAGCTAGACAGTTGGAAGCTAGAAAGATTTCTACCCTGGGCTGCAGGAATTGTGGGTGAAGAGGGCTGGAACAAACAGCAGACTTTTTCCAGGTCTTAAACCTTTGACTCATCAAACTATTGTCTTTGATGACAATAGTTTCTTTAAATGAAAGTTTGGTTAATTAACAAAAAAAAAAAACATTAATGAAGCAACATAGGACTCTGTCTCCTAAAGTGAAATTTGCTCAGTTGTGTCCAACTCTTTGCAAACCTATACAGTCCATGGAATTCTCCAGGCCAGAATACTGGAATGGGTAGCCTCTCTTCCTGGAGAAGTCCCTTCTCCAGGGGATCTTCCCAACCCAGGGATCCAACAGAGTCTCCCGCATTGCGGGTGGATTCCTTATCAGCTGAGCCACAAGGGAAGCCCAAGAATCCTGGAGTGGGTTGCCTATCCCTTCTCCAGTGGATCTTCCTGACCCAGGAATCGAACCGGGGTCTTCTGCACTGCAGGCGAATTCTCTACTCACTGAGCTATTAGGGAAGCCCTAAGGCACCTGCCCACCTGGGCCTTCTTAGGGGCTCTCCAACCTCTGACAGTCACTCCCTAACCTCGTAGCCCACACGTCTCCGTGCTGCTGGGTCACAGAGAAGCTTGGCCCCATGAAACTCCTCTCTTCCCAGTAGCGCCAGAGGGAGAGCAGGGGGCCTCCAGAGACCAGGCATGTGACTCTAACGTGTCACCTTGGGCAGCCTGGGTCCAGTCACTGTCCCTCTGGGAGCCTAAGTTTCCTGCTCTACAAAGTGGGAGCTGCTGGTGGAGGCGAGGAGAATGGATACACGTGCATGTATGGCTGAGTCCCTTCACCGTTCACCTGAAACTGTCACATGTTTCCTGGCTATACTCCAACACACACAAAAAAATGCTGCTGGGAGCTGCAAGGTTTCACCAGATTGTCAACCCCTGATTTGGCTAGTGACTCTCAGTGGATATCCAGCTTCCATGTGTGTTTTCCTGACAGAGGGCTGGGAGTAGGGGCTTCAGTCACAGGTCCCTGGACCTGCAATGTCCAAGAGGATATGTGACCCCAGGTAGGTGTCCTGCTTACCACCACCCCCTTCACGTACAAATGTGGAACCATATTCCAAGGCTACTCACACAGTAGGGGTCATCATTTCCTATCGGTTTGTCTAGGTTCCTGCCCCGGACCCTGAGATGAGCTTACGGCCACAGATCTCTGAGGTGACCATACAGCCAGCCCGACGGGGGAGCGGGAATGGGGGTGGTAGAGCGGGGCTTTGTTTGACACTTTCCTGAGAACACAGGGAATTTCTCCAGAGTCCTCACACACACACACATACACAGTTGGTCAATCATTACCGATCAAGCCGCATGAGCGCTCTTGTGCTACGTGAGACAGTCCCCGTAGCCCCTGACAGAGGTCGCCACCTGTGATGACTCCACAGCAATCTCATGGGCAGGGGCTGTTTCCACAAAGACCCCTGAAAAGAGTAGTACACCACGCCGGCAGGTAGATGAAGAAAGACTAGTTAAAACATTTAAAAGAGTAACATAACTATTTTTAAATGTCGATGTTTACAATATGTTAGAAATGGTAGATTTTTAAAGTATTTTGATGTGTGATGAAAGACATTAGACATTAACTTACAAATGTGTGAGGAGACAGTTATTCAAAAGATATAAGTAAATATTTGAAGATCACTTTTGTAGAATATGACTTGGTTATATGTGTTTTGAGGGGGGAGTTTGGGAGTTTTTTGGGAGGATGCCTGGATTTTAGTGGCTCAGACAGTAAAGCGTCTGCTTACAAGGCGGGAGACCTGGGTTCTATCCTAGGTCGGGAAGATCTTCGGGAGAAGTAAATGGCAACCCACTCCAGTACTCTTCCCTGGAATCCCATGGAAGAAGCCTGGCAGGCCACAGACCATGGTGTCTCAGAGAGTCGGATATGACTGAGCGAGTTCACTTTCACTAACGGATTTTGGAAAACAACCCTGCTGCCTCCCTACCCCCAGACTCAACTTCCCTCAGCCACAACAGGTGGAAACTGAGGCAGCAGCCAGCCAGGTGAAGGCGCCGGCACCCCCGAGAGCAGCCTCCAGGTGCAGGGAGGTCGGCTGAGTCCAGGCAGCCGCTGAGAACTAGAGCCCTTGCTGCTGGGTCTCTGTGAGTGGAAGGTGGTAACACAGGCACTCGTGGATGTGGCTGTGTGGGTGTGTAGATATGCATGTGAGCATGGGCTAGTCAGGATGTGAATGTGTGTAAGTGTGGTTCATGAGTGTGTGATTCTGTGTGTGTGTTGCGTGTACCAGTGGGAAGTGAGGGGACACCAAGAACTTTATCGGTGGTCCCTCCGGTCATCAGGTCCTCCCGCCAGCACGGGGCAAGGACCAGAACATACTTGGGAGGCGAAGGCCACTAGGAGGAGGACAGGGACACGTTCTGGGAACGGGGCTGTGGCCGCATTAGAGGCTGACAGGCGACAGGTGGTGGCAGAACCCATTCCCAAGACCCTGGATTCTTCCTCGACTCTGCCGAGCTGGGGAGTCAGGCCGGGGCAGGGGGACTTCTTGTGCTCTCCAGCCACCTCCGGAAGCACGTGGAGAGCACGCGTGAGGGACAGTGGGCGCCCGTGCGCCTGACTCTCCTTGACCCCTCTCCTACCCTCTGGCAGCACAATCTCCCCTACAGCACACCTCAGGGCAGAGGGCAAAGGCCGGGCCTCCGCTCCCTTTATAAAGCGGCCCCGGACTGGTGGAGCCCCGGAGGTGGAGTGAGAGTGCCGCGCTGGGCTGGTCCTGGGTGCCGGTGTGGTGAGGAACGCAGCGCCCACGGAGGCAGCCATGGGGCTGCTGTCTGGGGACACGCTGGGGCCCCTGGCCGTGGCCGTGCTCATCTTCTTGCTCTTGCTGGACCTGATGCACCGGCGCTCACGCTGGGCCCCACGCTACCCACCAGGCCCCACGCCGCTGCCGGTGCTGGGCAACCTGCTGCAGGTGGACTTCGAGGACCCGCGTCCCAGCTTTAACCAGGTGAGGACGGAGGGGTGGGGAGTGCGCAGCAGTGGTCCTAGCGCCCCACCTAGCAGCAGACAGTGGGCTCTGGGTGAAGCCACAGGCCGGAAGAGGACTGGGCCAAGAAGAGGAGGCGGATTCGAGAGCCCTCCTGAGGGAGGGCGTTTGTCCAGGGCCCGAGAACAGTTTGGATTTTCCAAACAGAGGTCAGAGAGGACAAAGGCCAGGGGGTGGGGGATTTTACGGCATGGTGACAGGCTGCGGATTCAGCCAGCCAGCTCTTCAATTAAGTGAGCCTGAGTCCCTGAGGGTCACGTTGGGAGGAAAGGTCTTGAGAATGGGGGAGATGTCTGGTCATGGGCCCTGTTTGAATCAGGCGAGTTGAGGTTGAGAGAGGCACAGTGATCTGGTTCAGGTCTTTTGCCTCCATGAGACCTTGGGCCTCCCTGGTCCCCTCTGTGAGCCTGGGTCTCTTCACCTGTAAATAGGATGCTGACTTGGCCTGCTGGCCATTTTGTGACACTTGCACAGTCATAGCTGGGTCTGTGAGTAGGATGGTCTCATCCAACTTGAGAGCCTCAAAACTAGTGGATGTAACCCCCGGGGCTCACAAGACTAGATAAAGTCCTTGCAGTTGCTCGCTGCTGGAGGGGGGCCCAGAGGTGCCCAGAGGCTCACGCCAGGAGGCTGGGCCCACATCCTGGCCGCGCCTGGGCTTGCCAAACACCCTCGACCTTTGGCCTGCAGCTGCGGCGCCGCTTCGGGAACGTGTTCAGCCTGCAGCAGGTCTGGACGCCGGTAGTCGTGCTCAACGGGCTGGCCGCTGTGCGCGAGGCGCTGGTTCACCGCAACCAGGACACTTCCGACCGTCCACCTCAGGCACTCTACGAGCACGTGGGTTTCGGGCCGCGCGCCGAAGGCAAGCGGAGAGGGCAGGCCACGTCCCTGCAGGCGGAGGCAGGGTCGCGGACGCTCGGTGCAGGAAAGAGCCAACGAATCTGAGGGGGCGGCAGGTGGTGAAAGGAGACTGTGCCAAGCGTTGGAGAAATTGGATGAGGCAGAGAGCAGGGGCCTTACTAAGACAGGGCGGCTCAGGGCCACGGCGAGAGTGTAGGGGACATTGGTGTGGGCAGGAAAGAGGACAAAGTCGGGGTCGGCAGGGCAGGGGTAGGCCAGGACCTTCCCCACGTGACAAACGTGGTCTCGGATGGTAAAATAAAAAGTAGAGCCAAGATGGGCCCTTAGAAGAGGAGCCTCGGGGAGCAGTGTGGGCCGACAGCGAATGGGACCAGTCCTCAGATGGAAGAGGGTGTAAAAGTGCGCCGGATTTGGGAGGGGAGGGCGAGGCCATTGAGGGCGGGCAGGGCCGGGAGCTTCCCCCACGGGGTGGGGCTGTGAGCAGATCCCCGGGAGGGGCGGGGCCAGACCCGAGCGGCTCCCAAGTTTCCGCCCCGCCCCCAGGAGTGATCCTGGCGCGATATGGGAACGCCTGGCGAGAGCAGCGGCGCTTCTCCCTGTCCACTCTGCGCAACTTCGGCCTGGGGAAGAAGTCACTGGAGCAGTGGGTGACTGAGGAGGCCTCGTGCCTCTGTGGCGCCTTCGCCGACCAGGCCGGTGAGTGAGTGCTGGGGCTGAGGGACCCGGAGGTCTGGGAGGTTTGGAGAGGTCTGGGAAAGAAGAGATGGAGGCGTGCCCTACCTTGCACCGTCCCCTTCCAGGACATCCCTTTAGCCCCATGGACCTCCTGAATAAAGCAGTGAGCAACGTGATCGCCTCCCTGACCTTCGGGTGTCGATTCGAGTACAAGGATCCTCGAATCGTCAAGCTGTTGGACGTGATGGAGGATGGGCTGAAGGAAGAGATGAAAGTAGTGCGCCAGGTGCGGGAGGAGGAGGCGGCCTTGGTCCTCCAACGGTCCCCCCCCCCCGGAGGACTTGTTACAGAGCCAGCACAGGAAAGGGCTTTCCTGGAAAGGCACCTGCAAGGAAAAGGCTTGAAAGTCGGGAGAGATGGCAGACAGCCCAGGTGGGAGAGGCCGGGTCGGGGTCATTGAGCTTAGGGGTGGGAGTACGCTTTCACTGGAAGGGACCGGTATCCATGATATGTATTTTTTATGTTTATCTTTTGGGCCTCGGGCCAGGAAGGAGGGGCAGGGTCTGAACTTAGGGAGGAACAAGGTCGATGGTGGGGACATGGAGGAGGCTGGGACCTGACTGCTGAGCGCCTGAGCACCAGGAGGGCCCAGGTTCCAAGGGCCCTAGGCCTGTGACCCGCACAGGTGGCGGAAGCTGTGCCGGTGATCCTGCGCATCCCAGGGCTGGCCGCCAAGCTCGTCCGGGGGCAGAAGGTTTTCATGACCCTGATTGATGAGCTGATCACTGAGCAGAAGATGACCCGGGACCCGACCCAGCCACCCCGACACCTGACCGATGCCTTCCTGGATGAGGTGAAGGAGGTAAGGTGATCGGAACAGGGATGTGTGTTGAGGGCCCAGGAGGCAAACTCGGGGCTCTGTATCACCCAGGGATCAGACACCTGGGCTGACCGGAGCAGGGTGGGAGGCCATGTGGGGACTTCACCTCTGTCCCTGAGCTTACCTTCCCGGTGTGACCCAGGCCAAGGGGAACCCCGAGAGCAGCTTCAATGATGAGAACCTGCGCATGGTGGTGGCCGACCTGTTCTCCGCTGGGATGGTCACCACCTCGACCACACTGGCCTGGGCCCTCCTCCTCATGATCCTGCACCCAGATGTGCAGCGTGAGTCCAGCCTGGGGTGGGTGCTGGGAGGACGAGGACAGCCCAAGGGCTCTGAGCTCGGTTGATTTGGCCACCAGCACCAGCTCTGTGCAGAGCCTGAGCCCCAGCTCTGATGTCACAGCCACTCCTCCAAGTGGACGCAGTGCTACCCAGGCGTCAGGAGGAGGCAGGAGCCCAGCCCTTGGGTCTGACCACCACGAGGACACTTGTTTTCCAGGACGGGTCCAGCAGGAAATCGATGAGGTGATAGGGAAAGTGAGGCGACCAGAGATGGGGGATCAGGCACTCATGCCCTTCACCATGGCCGTGGTCCATGAGGTGCAACGCTTTGCAGACATCGCTCCCCTGGGAGTACCCCACATGACATCCCGTGACATCGAGGTGCAGGGCTTCCACGTCCCAAAGGTAGGCCTGCGGCTCTCCCAACCCTGCCTCCGCACCACCTGTCACCTGGTAGCCACAGTGAGTGTTGCCAGGTCTGGCCAGGATTGGAATCCAAGCCACCCTGTCCTCATGGCCAAGGTACTTAATGTCCCAGCCTGGGTGGGCGTGGACGAGAGCAGAGCAGGCCTGGCTCTGTCCACTCAAGAGCCCCAGGTCGGGCAGAGAAGACAAACTAGAACGTATCACAGCATTGGAGGAGCCGGGCACTAAGGGGAAGTAAGGGCACCCTGCCATGGGCAGAGGGACAGTGCTGAGAAGCGTCTTGGGCTGAAAGTTACTTGAAGAGTTCGGGTGTGTGCCACGCAATGTGTGTGCCCATGTGTGTTTGCTGGCAGGGGTCTGGGCACCCCCTCACCAATCGAGACCCACCCATGCCAGACATTTGCCACCAGGGGACAACACTCATCACCAACCTGTCGTCAGTGCTGAAGGATGAGACCGTCTGGGAGAAGCCCTTCCGCTTCCACCCGGAGCACTTCCTGGATGCCCAGGGCCGCTTCATCAAGCAGGAAGCCTTCATACCCTTCTCCGCAGGTACCTGGGGGGTGGGGTGGGGTGCCCGGTTTGCTTCCCCATCCTGAGGGGGTCTTAGAGGGGGAGACCCAGGGTCACAGAGCCCCCGTGCCCACCCACAGGCCGCCGTGCATGCCTCGGGGAGCCCCTGGCCCGCATGGAGCTCTTCCTCTTCTTCACCAGCCTCCTGCAGCACTTCAGCTTCTTGGTGCCTGCCGGGCAGCCCCGCCCCAGCGACCATGGTGTCTTTGCCTTCCTGGTGACCCCAGCCCCCTACCAGCTCTGTGCGGTGCCCCGCTAGAGGCAGGCACCCTGCCCCAACCTGCTCCTCAGCCATAGCCCTGATGCTCAATAAACCACTGTCTGGTGGCTCCATCCTGACTTGAGTCCCACCTGGGGCCCCTGACCAGCCCCTGGCAGTCATGTGGCCTCAGCAGTCTCCCCAAAACCAGCCCTCCCCCCCGGCCTGATTCATCCTTACCTGGCATTTGACCCCGTTTAACACATGAAGTGTACTGAGGCTCAGAGTGTCCTGGGGTGTACTGTGAGATGCGTGTACTGAGGCTAGAAGGTTGAGCTGGGTATACTGTGAGATGGGTGTACTGAGGCTTATAACCAGACACTCTGGAAGACCCAACCTTGGTTACTGGGTGTAGTGACGAGGCCTATATAATCAGGTCCTGGCTTCTGCTGGAGAGGCTCACATAGGCTGAGGAGAGATTTCAGGCTCCCATGGGATAAGGGAGCCCATCAGCTCAGACACCCACATTTCAGGCCTAGCCACAGCCACCTGGCTCCACAGGTCGCAGGTCAGCCAGCACCTCAAGTCAGCTGGCCCAGAAGGTGGCGGGATGGGGGCCTGGGAAGCGATATGCCAGGTGAGCCCCCAGAGCTCAGTGCTCTTGAGGCCAGAGCTCGTCCCAGGAGAGAGTGACCTCCCTGGGCCTCTTTATAGGATGGGCCCCCTTTCCCTGCCCCTTAAGGACACTCATCCCCCAGCCCCTGCCCAGTAGGAGTTGCCACTCACGGCCGCGCTACAGCTCGGCTCCAACCCGGGGCTCCATCCTCTAGGGACCAGGTGAGGCCGGGCTCTCAGGAGCCTAGGCAGGGGCTGGAAATGAGCCTGTGTGGACTGAGGCCGTGCTCTGGGGCAGGGTCAACCTTGGATCCTGGGACAGTGGGATGGCAGAGCAGAAGGAAGCCCTCAGAGCTCAGAGGAGGACACCCTGGCTCTCGTCCTTGCTGTGCTACGACATCATGTGACCTTGGGCTTCTGTTTCCCCTTCAGCCAGTAGGACGTTTGCCTCTGATGCCTGTCGGGCCCTGTGTTCCTGTGCCGACTCTGAGGCTGTGACCTTCTCAGCCTGGAGCCCCGGCCAAGGGCAGGGACCCCCATTCTCCAGCTCCAGCCCCCAGTCTGGTCTGCACTGAGCTCACACAGACACCACCCAAGGGCTCTAACGACTGTCTGCTCACCAGAGTCTTGGGCAGACTCCTTGGCACATTGAGGTTAAGAGCTGGGAGACACCAGTCAGGCAGGCCAGAAGCACCAGCCCCTGATCAAGCCAGCTGTGCCTTCATGACAGTCAGCTCTCGACATTCAGGGAGCTTTGTCTGTCCCTTGGCACAGACTCAGAACACCAGCCAGGGCCCGCTTGAGTCTCCAGCATACCCACGTCGAGGGCTTAGTGGCAGAAGGCGGTGTTCCTGCAGCTTGTTGGCACAGGGGCCGTGGACGAAGCCACACTGGGTTTGCAGAACCTTGAGGGCCCTGAAAGGAGGAAACCGGGCCTGCAGAAGCAACAACTGTGGATTTATTGGACGCAGGGTCGCTCGTGGCTCCGAGTCTTGGGGATGTCAGAGGCGGGGAACCATCCCAGCCAGAGCTTCCTCAAGAGCTGGGGGACCCAGCCCCCGGGCCTTTCCTCCACGATGTCCTCCTCGGAAGCCTCTGAAAAGCACAATCAGACACGCCCTGTGGGTACCTTGCTGGAAGGAACCTTGCCCAGGGCTAGGGTACCCTCTGCTGCCAGGAGAACACATCAGCATTGCTAAAAGGGCAGTACCTTCCACCAGCCCAAGGGAGTGGCCTCAAGTCCTGCCAAACCAAGAAGAAAGAAGGACGCAGCAGGCTCAGTCAGGAAAGATGGGGCATCAGACTACCTTGGCTTCATCCCCGCCCCCTCCCTGGGCCAGGAAGGTCAGGGAGGAGCTCAGCTATCTGTGACCTCTACAGGGTCCCTGCGGTGAGGGAGCAGGGCAGTCCTGCTCACAGGGTGGGGTCTGCTGTCTTTCCTGAAACGTACACGGCTGTCTCCTTTTGGGCCTTCACATTCTCCTAGGAAGGGAGAAGGGGCAGAGGGTGGGATGAGGCAGGTTCTACATTGTGTAGCTGGGGAAACAGGTCTCACTTCCCAAACAGTCGGGTAAGGCCAGGGTTCAGATCCACTTGTTTTTGCTCAGACCATGTCTGCACCTCTCAGCTGCACACAGAGCTGTTGCTCCACCGCATTGGAAGTTTGACTCAGTGGTCTTGGGGTGCCCTGGCCTCCCCCAACCGTTGCCACGGTGGCATGAGCCTGGCCTCTCCACTCCACCCTGCAGAGCCCAGGGGCTTCCCAGGAGGACCACATGGGTCGGTGTTCCAATTGAGCACCAGGCTTCTTTACCTGCCATCCTGGGGTCCCTGCCACCTCCTCTTCCTTCTCAGTCACCCTCTTTGCACCAGGAATGAGGCTGGCTGGTTCCTCCCTCGGGGCCCCCACCTGCCGCTCCTCCTAGACAAGACAGCAGTCTCCTTGGGGGCAGCATCTTTCGGTCCTCGCATTGCCTTGGGGGTCATGGCCTGCAAGGAGGGGCAAGAAGGCGCTATATGGGCAGAAAGGCCCACTGATCTCTACACCTCCCCTCCTGCTGTGCACACTTGGAGTGGGCAACCCCGCTGGTTGTGCACACTTGGAGGGCGCACCCCGCCCGCTGTGGACACTTGGAGCGTGCACCACCGCCTGCTGTGCACACTTGGTGTGCACACCCCCACCTGCTGTGCACACTTCGAGTGGGCATCCCGGCCTGCTGTGCACACTTGGAGTGTGCATCTCTCTGTTTTTCCAGGGAAGCCCCTCCCTTCTCAGCTCGAGGTGTGGTCGGGTTGTTAGTGTCCTAAAGGAGCCCCCTTACTATCCCTGGGGCCCTGACCATGCACTGGATGAGTTCCTGTCTCAGGGAGCACTGACAGGTGACAGCCCCCAGCCCCCGGCCCTTCCTGGCCAGGCCTCACTTACCTCAGAGTCATGCTTCTTCCCACTCCTGACTCCACGTCTCTACAGAGGGAAACGGGCCGTCACATACAGCTGAGAGTGCCCAGGGTCCTTCCCTGCCTGCCCATCCTCTGTCTGTGCCCACCAAGGAAGCCCAGGACAGCCACCCCACTCCAGGGGAGGAGGAGTCCCCAGCTCTCACCCACCTGAGTGGTCACGGGGTAGCACTTATCCATCGGCCCCCACACTGGCCTTAAGGTCTCCCCGATGGGCTGTATGACAGGGAGAAAGAGAGAAGGCTGAGGTGACGTGTCAAGGGCTCAGTCACGCATTGGTCCAGGTCAGTGCATGCTGCAGACTTGAAGACTGCGAGGGGTTTCAGGAAGCTTCACACTAACAAACGATTGATGTCTTTAAACATAAAACGCTGCATTCACAGAACAAGGACGGGTTCTAAAATAACAATGTTCCAACAATAACCTCTAACTCCTTCTTAAACTTCATTTTGGCTGAATCGGGCCTGTTGTGGTGCAGGGACTCTTCATTTCAGCGCTTGGGCTTTTTTTTTTTTTTTCTCTCCAGCTTAGTGCACAGGCTCTTCTCTAATTCCTGGCCATGGCCTTCGTTGCCCCATGGCATGTGCGATCTTAGTTCCCCGCTAGGGATCCCACGGGCATCCCCTGAGTCGGAAGGTGGATTCTTAACCACTGGACCACCAGCAAGTCCCTCCAACTTCTAATTCTTCAAAAACAGAAATATGATCATGCGAATTAAAAATCCAATCACAATGTAGAGGATAAAATTGAAAAGAATTTCACCCAGAATAGGGAGATCAGGCGCTGCAACGGCTAAATCATAGATCTTTCTGAAAGAAGGAACAGAATCAACATACTGAGGTGGCAGGGAAAATCCCAAATAAATTAAATTCATGTATTATTGAATATCTTCCCAAAGATGCAGGACCTAAGTTTGCAGAGAGAAGGAATCGCCAAGTCTCCAGGAGAATGGATGAAGGAGACCCACCCCAGATGATGTAATTACTAAATACTGAAACACCTAGGATGAAAAGAAGAACCTAAAAACTACCACATATGAAGAAAGAAGTCTATTAAGTTTCATCAGACTTTTCAACACCAACCTTTGAAGGAAGAAGAAAATGAGAATCTTCAAAATCTGCGAGAAAATTATTTCTAGTCTAAAATTCTGTACATAGTCCTACATACGCAGTAAGACCTTTTCAGACAGGTAATATCTAGGACTACCCCTCAGAAGTATCTCAGGATTACACCCTGCAGGTGTGCTGACTGCAAAATAAAAGATAACATGGGCTCCACATGTGAACGGAGTGACGTACTCACCAGAATGACGGTGAAGGGAGGTCCCAGGACAGCTGAGCCTCCGACCTCAAGGACATCTGTCCAGGAGGGAAAAGGGTGGAGGGCTCCACGAAATACGTCCCCAGCGAAATAATCATATTGATAAACCACCTAACTTGTCTTAAGTGTATAGCAAGGAGATTAATTGTTTTTAATAGACAGTTTAGATGTATTAATTATAGGTTCAGAGAAAACTACAGTTTAAGAAAGAGGAGAAATGCAAAATTATACAGAAAGACTGATGATAGTATACTACCTGACTCAGGAATACTGTTTACATAGTTTTAACATGTAAACCCTCAGTATTGAGCTAAACAAAATGATGCCCCAAGCCTACTAGAATGACTTCAAAAAGGAAAATGCTGGAAATGTTAGGAAACAAACAGATCCTCTCATTCTTTGCTGGAGAGAATGCAAAGTGGATACCAGCACTTTGGAAAGTTTCGCAGGTTGCTAGGAAACTAAGTACACATTAGCACAAGACCCAGGCACCCCCTGCGCCGTGCTTACCTGAGTGAAAGAAAACCTATGTTCGCACAAAACTTGTACCTGAACATTACAGTGGTTTTATCTGAAACTGCCAAAAACTGGAAACAATCCAAATGCTTCTCGTCCAGTCGGCGGCCACACTGCGGGGCACCCATACTCGGGACAGCTACTGGGCAATGAGAAGGAACAAACTACCGCGGACCACGTGCAGGCGTCCTGTGCTCAGTGAGAGGCTCAGAGCCACACCTGGGGGCGGCCCTGTGGCCCAGCGGCTAGGACTCCGTGCCTGCACTGCAGGGGCCCGCGTTTCATCCCTGGTCAGGGAACCGAGATCCCCAGGCCTGCTGCGTGGCCAGATAAATAAGACTAGGTACTGGGATGTTTCCAGTTACATGACCATCTTGCAAAGGCAAAACTATGGAGCCAGAAAACCATTGACTGGGTGCCAGGGGCTGGGAGAGGGGGAAGGGTATTAGTGAGTATGTGGGATTTTTCTGAACTGATTGGAGCTGTTCTGGATCTTGGGTATAGTGGCAATTTCATAGTTGTATACATCTGTCAAAACTCACAGAACGGTACACTAAAAAGTTTGGATTTCACTCTATTTAAATAGTTCCTTAATTTTAAAAAAATGAATTAAAAAGAGCCCACTTTGTGTGAGAGGAATTTAAAAGCCAAAATGTCATAAAAGTCAGCAAAAATGATTCTTAACTTTTAACAACTAAAGATGTCATTACTCAAAACATTTAGAATGCCGAAACCTAGGATATAAACATGAGGAAGACTAGAGAGAGGTGAGACGCCTGTTGGAGGTGGCAGTAAGCTTCAGGTGTTACAAGAGCTAAATCCTCACCTTTTGTTGTAATAATTCATTAGATAATGTTTAGATCTGAACAATCAAGACAAAGCAAGATAAGCTTTTTATTTAGAACAGTGGAGGCAAAATCAAGGGCTTCAGCTAGACAGTTGGAAGCTAGAAAGATTTCTACCCTGGGCTGCAGGAATTGTGGGTAAAGAGGGCTGGGACAAACAGCAGTCTTTTTCCAGGTCTTAAACCTTTGACTCATCAAACTATTGTCTTTGATGACAATAGTTTCTTTAAATGAAAGTTTGGTTAATTAAAAAAAAAAAAAACACTAATGAAGCAACATAGGACTCTGTCTCCTAAAGTGAAATTTGCTCAGTTGTGTCCAACTCTTTGCAAACCTATACAGTCCATGGAATTCTCCAGGCCAGAATACTGGAGTGGGTAGCCTCTCTTCCTGGAGAAGTCCCTTCTCCAGGGGATCTTCCCAACCCAGGGATCCAACAGAGTCTCCGCATTGCGGGTGGATTCCTTATCAGCTGAGCCACGAGGGAAGCCCAAGAATCCTGGAGTGGGTAGCATATCCCTTCTCTAGGGGATCTTCCCAACCCAGGGATTGAACCCAGGTCTCTGGCATTGCAGGCGGATTCTTTACTAACTGAGCCACAAGGGAAGCCCAAGAATCCTGGAGTGGGTAGCCTATCCCTTCTCCAGTGGATCTTCCTGACCCAGGATTCGAACCAGGGTCTTCTGCACTGCAGATGAATTCTCTACTCACTGAGCTATTAGGGAAGCCCTAAGGCACCTGCCCACCTGGGCCTTCTTAGGGGCTCTCCAATCTCTGACAGTCACTCCCTAACTACGTAGCCCACACGTCTCCGTGCTGCTGGGTCACAGAGAAGCTTGGCCCCATGAAACTCCTCTCTTCCCAGTAGCGCCAGAGGGAGAACAGGGGGCCTCCAGAGACCAGGCATGTGACTCTAACGTGTCACCTTGGGCAGCCTGGGTCCAGTCACTGTCCCTCTGGGAGCCTAAGTTTCCTGCTCTACAAAGTGGCAGCTGCTGGTGGAGGCGGGGAGAATGGATACACATGCATGTATGGCTGAGTCCCTTCACTGGCCACCTGAAACTGTCACAACGTGGTAATTGGCTATACCCCAGGACAAAATAAAGTTTCCCTTCACCGTTCACCTGAAACTGTCACATGTTTCCTGGCTATACTCCAACACACACACAAAAAATGCTGCTGGGGGGCTGCGAGGTTTCACCAGATTGTCAACCCCTAATTTGGCTAGTGACCCTCAGTGGACATCCAGTTTCCATGTGTGTTTTCCTGACAGAGGGTTGGGAGTAGGGGCTTCAGTCACAGGTCCCTGGACCTGCAGTGTCCAAGAGGATATGTCACCCCAGGCAGGTGTCCTGCTCACCACCACCCCCTTCACGTACGAATGTGGGACCATATTCCTAGGCTACTCACACAGTAGGGGTCATCTGTTCCTGTCGGTTCGTCTAGGTTCCTGCTCCGGACCCTGAGATGAGCTTACGGCCACAGATCTCTGAGGTGACCATACAGCCAGCCCGAGGCGGGGCGGGAATGGGGGTGGTAGAGCGGGGCTTTGTTTGACACTTTCCTGAGAACACAGGGAATTTCTCCAGAGTCCTCACACACACACACATACACAGTTGGTCAATCATTACCGATCAAGCCGCATGAGCGCTCTTGTGCTACGTGAGACAGTCCCCGTAGCCCCTGACAGAGGTCGCCACCTGTGATGACTCCACAGCAATCTCATGGGCAGGGGCTGTTTCCACAAAGACCCCTGAAAAGAGGAGTACACCACGCCGGCAGGTAGATGAAGAAAGGCTAGTTAAAACACTTAAAAGAGTAACATAACTATTTTTAAATGTCGATGTTTACAATATGTTAGAAATGGTAGATTTTTAAAGTATTTTCATGTGTGATGAAAGACATTAGACATTAACTTACAAATGTGTGAGGGGACAGTTATTCAAAAGATATAAGTAAATATTTGAAGATCACTTTTGTAGGATATGACTTGGTTATATGTGTTTTGAGGGGGGAGTTTGGGAGTTTTGGGGGAGGATGCCTGGATTTTAGTGGCTCAGACAGTAAAGCGTCTGCTTACAAGGCGGGAGACCTGGGTTCTATCCTAGGTCGGGAAGATCTTCGGGAGAAGTAAATGGCAACCCACTCCAGTACTCTTCCCTGGAAAATCCCATGGAAGAAGCCTGGCAGGCTACAGACCATGGTGTCTCAAAGAGTCAGACATGACTGAGCGAGTTTACTTTCACGAATGGATTTTGGAAAACAACCCTGCTGCTTCCCTACCCCCAGACTCAACTTCCCTCAGCCACAACAGGTGGAAACTGAGGCAGCAGTCAGCCAGGTGAAGGCGCCCGCATCCCTGAGAGCAGCCTCCAGGTGCAGGGAGGTCGGCTGAGTCCAGGCAGCCGCTGAGAACTAGAGCCCTTGCTGCTGGGTCTCTGTGAGTGGAAGGTGGTAACACAGGCACTCGTGGATGTGGTCATGTGGGTGTGTAGATATGCATGTGAGCATGGGCTAGTCAGGATGTGAATGTGTGTAAGTGTGGTTCATGAGTGTGTGATTCTGTGTGTGTGTTGCGTGTACCAGTGGGAAGTGAGGGGACACCAAGAACTTTATCGGTGGTCCCTCCGGTCATCAGGTCCTCCCGCCAGCACGGGGCAAGGACCAGAACATACTTGGGAGGCGAAGGCCACTAGGAGGAGGACAGGGACACGTTCTGGGAACGGGGCTGTGGCCGCATTAGAGGCTGACAGGCGACAGGTGGTGGCAGAACCCATTCCCAACACCCTGGATTCTTCCTCGACTCTGCCGAGCTGGGGAGTCAGGCCGGGGCAGGGGGACTTCTTGTGCTCTCCAGCCACCTCCGGAAGCACGTGGAGAGCACGCGTGAGGGACAGTGGGCGCCCGTGCGCCTCACTCTCCTTGACCCCTCTCCTACCCTCTGGCAGCACAATCTCCCCTACAGCACACCTCAGGGCAGAGGGCAAAGGCCGGGCCTCCGCTCCCTTTATAAAGCGGCCCCGGACTGGTGGAGCCCCGGAGGTGGAGTGAGAGTGCCGCGCTGGGCTGGTCCTGGGTGCCGGTGTGGTGAGGAACGCAGCGCCCACGGAGGCAGCCATGGGGCTGCTGTCTGGGGACACACTGGGGCCCCTGGCCGTGGCCGTGCTCATCTTCTTGCTCTTGCTGGACCTGATGCACCGGCGCTCACGCTGGGCCCCACGCTACCCACCAGGCCCCACGCCGCTGCCGGTGCTGGGCAACCTGCTGCAGGTGGACTTCGAGGACCCGCGTCCCAGCTTCAACCAGGTGAGGACGGAGGGGTGGGGAGTGCGCAGCAGTGGTCCTAGGGCCCCACCTAGCAGGGGACAGTGGGCGCTGGGTGAAGCCACAGGCCAGAAGAGGACTGGGCCAAGAAGAGGAGGCGGATTCGAGAGGCCTCCTGAGGGAGAGCGTTTGTTCAGGGCCCGAGAACTGTTTGGATTTTCCAAACAGAGGTCAGAGAGGACAAAGACCAGCGGGTGGGGGTTTATAGGATGGCGACAGGCTGCGGATTCAGCCAGCCAGCTCTTCAATTAAGTGAGCCTGAGTCCCTGAGGGTCACGTTGGGAGGAAAGGTCTTGAGAAAGGGGGATGTAAGGTCATGAGCCCAGCTCTATGCTCTCTGAGTCACCAGCTCTGTGCAGGGCCTGAGCCCCAGCTCCGATGTCACAGCGACTCCTCCAAGTAGATGCAGTGCTACCCGGGCGTCAGGAGGAGGCAGGAGCCCAGCCCTTGGGTCTGACCACCACGGGGACACTTGTTTTCCAGGACGGGTCCAGCAGGAAATTGATGATGTGATAGGGAAGGTGAGGCGACCAGAGATGGGTGATCAGGCCCTCATGCCCTTTACCGTGGCCGTGGTCCATGAGGTGCTACGCTTTGCAGACATCGCTCTCCTGGGAATGCCCCACATGACATCCCGAGACATCGAGGTGCAGGGCTTCCACGTCCCAAAGCTGGGCCTGTGGCTCCCCCAACCCCGCCTCCGCACCACCTGCCACCTGGTAGCCGCAGTGAGTGTTGCCAGGTGTGGCCAGGACTGGAATCCAAGCCACCCCGTTCTCATGGCTAAGGTACATAATGTCCCAGCCTGGGTGGACGTGGACAAGAGCAGAGCAGGCCTGGCTCTGTCCACTCAGAGCCCCCGGTCGGGAGGGAAGACAAACTAGAACGTGTCTCAGCGTTGGAGGAGCCGGGCACTGAGGGGAAGTAAGGGCACCCTGCCATGGGCACAGGGACGGTGCTGAGAGGAGTCTTGGGCTGAGAGTTACTTGAAGAGTTTGGGTGTGTGCCACGCAGTGTGTGTGCCCATGTGAGTTTGGTGGCAGGGGTCTGGGCACCCCCCCAAAAATCGAGACCCACCCATGCCAGACATTTGCCACCAGGGGACGACACTCATCACCAACCTGTCGTCAGTGCTGAAGGTTGAGACCATCTGGGAGAAGCCCTTCCGCTTCCACCCGGAGCACTTCCTGGATGCCCTGGGACGCTTCGTCAAGCAGGAGGCCTTCATACCCTTCTCCGCAGGTACCTGGGGGGTGGGGTGGGGTGCCCGGTTTGCTTCCCCATCCTGATGGTGTCTTGGAGGGGGAGACCCAGGCTCACAGAGCCCCCGTGCCCACCCACAGGCCGCCGTGCATGCCTCGGGGAGCCCCTGGCCCGCATGGAGCTCTTCCTCTTCTTCACCAGCCTCCTGCAGCACTTCAGCTTCTTGGTGCCTGCTGGGCAGCCCCGCCCCAACGACCATGGTGTCTTTGCCTTCCTGGTGACCCCAGCCCCATACCAGCTCTGTGTGGTGCCCCACTAGAGGCAGGCACCCTGCCCCAACCCGCTCCTCAGCCGTAGCCCTGATGCTCAATAAACCACTGTCTGGTGGCTCCATCCTGACTTGAGTCCCACCTGGGGCCCCTGACCAGTCCCTTGCAGTCACGTGGCCTCAGCAGTCTCCCCAAAACCAGCCCTACCCCCTGGCCTGATTCATCCTTACCTGGCATTTGACCCCGCCTAACACATGAAATGTACTGAGGCTCAGAGTGTCCTGGGGTGTACTGTGAGAGGGGTCTATTAAAGCTTACACCCATACACCCTGGGAGACCCAACTTTGGTTACTGGGCATAGTGACGAAGCCTATATAATCAGGTCCTGGCTTCTGCTGTAGGGGCTCACATAGGCTGGGGAGAGATTTCAGGCCCCCATGGGATAAGGGGGCCCATCAGTTCAGACACCCACATTTCAGGCCTAGCCACAGCCACCTGGCTCCACAGGTTGCAGGTCAGCCAGCACCTCAAGTCTGCTGGCCCAGAAGGTGGTGGGATGGGGGCCTGGGAAGCGATATGCCAGGTGAGCCCCCAGCGCTCAGTGCTCTTGAGGCCGGAGCTCTTCCCAGGAGGGAGCCACCTCCCTGGGCCTCTTTATAGGATGGGCCCCCTTTCCCTGCCCCTTAAGGACACTCATCCCCCAGCGCCTGCCCAGTAGGAGTTGCGACTCACGGCCGTGCTAGAGCTTGGCTCCAACCCGGGGCTCCATCCTCTGAGGGGCTAGGTGAGGCCGGGCTCTCAGGAGCCTAGGCAGGGGCTGGAAATGAGCCCGTGTGGACCGCGGCCGTGCCCTAGGGCAGGGTCAACCTTGGATCCTGGGACAGTGGGATGGCAGAGCAGAAGGAAGCCCTCAGAGCTCAGAGGAGGACACCCTGGCTCTCGTCCTTGCTGTGCTACGACACCATGTGACCTTGGGCTTCTGTTTCCCCTTCAGCCAGTAGGAGGTTTGCCTCTGATGCCTGCCGGGTCCTGTGTTTTTCTGCCGACTCTGAGGCTGTGACCTTCTCAGCCTGGAGCCCCGGCCAAGGGCAGGGACCCCCATTCTCCAGCTCCAGCCCCCAGTCTGGTCTGGACTGAGCTCACACAGACACCACCCAAGGGCTCTAACGACTGTCTGCTCACCAGAGTCTTGGGCAGACTCCTTGGCACATTGAGGTTAAGAGCTGGGAGACACCAGTCAGGCAGGCTGGAAGCACCAGCCCCTGATCAAGCCAGCTGTGCCTTCATGACAGTCAGCTCTCGACATTCAGGGAGCCTTGTCTGTCCCTTGGCACAGACTCAGAACACCAGCCAGGGCCCGCTTGAGTCTCCAGCATACCCACGTCGAGGGCTTAGTGGCAGGAGGCGGTGTTCCTGCAGCTTGTTGGCACAGGGGCCGTGGACGAAGCCACACTGGGTTTGCAGAACCTTGAGGGCCCTGAAAGGAGGAAACCGGGCCTGCAGAAGCAACAACTGTGGATTTATTGGACGCAGGGTCACTCGTGGCTCCGAGTCTTGGGGATGTCAGAGGCGGGGCACCATCCCAGCCAGAGCTTCCTCAAGAGCTGGGGGACCCAGCCCCCGGGGCTTTCCTCCACGATGTCCTCCTCGGAAGCCTCTAAAAAGCACAATCAGACATGCCCTGTGGGTACCTTGCTGGAAGGAACCTTGCCCAGGGCTAGGGTACCCTCTGCTGCCAGGAGAACACATCAGCATGCTAAAAGGGCAGTACCTTCCACCAGCCCAAGGGAGTGGCCTCAAGTCCTGCCAAACCAAGAAGGAAGAAGGACGCAGCAGGCTCAGTCATGAATGACTGGGCATCAGACTACCTTGGCTTCATCCCTGCCCCTTCCCCGGGTCAGGAAGGTCAGGGAGGAGCTCAGCTATCTGTGACCTCTGCAGAGTCCCTGGGGTGAGGGAGCAGGGCAGTCCTGCTCACAGGGTGGGGTCTGCTGTCTTACCTGAAACGTACACGGCTGTCTCCTTTTGGGCCTTCACATTCTCCTAGGAAGGGAAAAGGGGCAGAGGGTGGGATGAGGCAGGTTCTATATTGTGTAGCTGGGGAAACAGGTCTCACTTCACGAACAGTTGGGTAAGACCAGGGTTCAGATCCACTTGTTGTTGCTCAGACCATGTCTGCACCTCTCAGCTGCACACAGAGCTGTTGCTCCACCACATTGGAAGTTTGACTCAGTAGTCTTGGGGTGCCCTGGCCTCCCCCAACCGTTGCCACGGTGGCATGAGCCTGGCCTCTCCTTCCACCCTGCAGAGCCCAGGGGCTTCCCAGGAGGACCACACGGGGCCAGTGTTCCAATTGAGCACCAGGGTTCCTTACCTGCCATCCTGGGGTCCCTGCCACCTCCTCTTCCTTCTCAGTCACCCCTTTCACACCATGAATGAGGCTGGCTGGTTCCTCCCCCAGGGCCCCCACCTGCCGCTCCTCCCTAGACAAGACAGCAGTCTCCTCCTTGGGGGCAGCATCTTTGGGTCCTCGCATTGCCTTGGGGGTCATGGCCTGCAAGGAGGGGCAAGAGGGGGCTATATGGGCAGAAAGGCCCTCTGTTGCCCTACGGCTCCCCTCCTGCTGTGCACACTTGGAGTATGCATCCCCTCCTGATGTGCACACTTGGAGGGCGCACCCCCTGCTTCTGTGCATACTTGGAGTGTGCAACCCGCCTGTTGTGCACACTTGGAGGGCGCACTCCCGCCTGCTGTGCACACTTGGAGTGCGACCCCCACCTGCTGTGCACACTTCGAGTAGGCATCCAGGCCTGCTGTGCACACTTCGAGTGTGCATCCTGGCCTGCTGTGCACACTTATAGTGTGTATCCCCTGCTTCTGTGCACACTTTTGAGTGTGTAGCTCTTTGTTTTTCCAGGGAAGCCCCTTCCTTCTCAGCTCGAGGTGTGGTTGGGTTGTTAGTGTCCTGAAGGAGCCCCCTTACTATCCCTGGGGCCCTGATCACGCGCTGGAGGAGTTCCTGTCTCAGCGAGCACTGACAGGGGACAGCCCCCAGCCCCCGGCCCTTCCTGGCCAGGCCTCACTTACCTCAGAGTCATGCTTCTTCCCACTCCTGACTCCACGTCTCTACAGAGGGAAACGGGCCGTCACATACAGCTGAGAGTGCCCAGGGGTCTTTCCTGCCTGACCCATCCTCTGTGTGTGTACCCACCAAGGAGGCCCCGGGCAGCCACCCCACTCCAGGGGAGGAGGAGTCCCCAGCCCTGACCCACCTGAGTGGTCACGGGGTAGCACTTATCCATCGGCCCCCACACTGGCCTTAAGGTCTCCCCGATGGGCTGTATGACAGGGAGAAAGAGAGAAGGCTGAGGTGACGTGTCAAGGGCTCAGTCACGCATTGGTCCAGGTCAGTGCATGCTGCAGACACCGAAGACTGCGAGGGGTTTCAGGAAGCTTCACACTAACAAATGATTGATGTCTTTAAACATAAAACGCTGCATTCACAGAGCAAGGACGGGTGCTAAAATAACAATGTTCCAACAATAACCTCTAACTCCTTCTTAAATTTCATTTTGGCTGAATCGGGCCTGTTGTGGCACATGGACTCTTCATTTCAGCGCTTGGGCTTTCTTTTTTTCTCTCCAGCTCAGTGCACAGGCTCTTCTCTAATTCCTGGCCATGGGCTTCGTTGCCCCATGGTATGTGCGATCTTAGGTCCCCGCTAGGGATTGCACTGGCATCCCCTGAGTCGGAAGGTGGATTCTTAACCACTGGACCACCAGCAAGTCCCTCCAACTTCTAATTCTTCAAAAACAGAAATATGATCATGGGAATTAAATATCCAATCACAATGTAGAGGATAAAATTGAAAAAGAGTTTCTCCCAGAATAGAGAGATCAGGCACTGCAAAGGCTAAATCATAGATCTTTCTGAAAGAAAGAACAGAATCAACAAACTGGGGTGGCTGGGAAAATCCCAAATAAATGCCATTCATGTGTTATTGAGAATTTTCCCAAAGATGCAGGACCTGAGTTTGCAGAGAGAAGGAATCGCCAAGTCTCCAGGAGAATGGATGAAGGAGATGATGTTATTACTAAATACTGAAACACCTAGGATGAAAAGAAGAACCTAAAAACTACCAGATATGAAGAAAGAAGTCTATTAAGTTTCATTAGACTTTTCAACACCAACCTTTGAACGAAGAAGAAAATGAGAATCTTCAAAATCTGCGAGAAAATTATTTCTAGTCTAAAATTCTGTATAGTCACACTGACTTACATACGCAGTAAGACCTTTTCAGACAGGTAATATCTAGGACTACCCCTCCGGAGTATCTCAGGATTACCCCTCAGCACACCTGCAGGTTGTGCTGACCCCAAAATATTTTAAAGATAACATGGGCTCCACATGTGAACGGAGTGACGTACTCACCAGAATGACAGTGAAGGGAGGTCCCAGGACAGCTGAGCCTCCGACCTCAAGGACATCTGTCCAGGAGGGAAAAGGGTGGAGGGCTCCAAGAAATACGTCCCCAGCGAAATAATCATATTGATAAACCACCTAACTTGTCTTAAGTGTATAGCAAGGAGATTAATTATTTTTAATAGACAGTTTAGATGTATTAATTATAGGTTCAGAGAAAACTACAGTTTAAAAAAGAGGAGAAACGCAAAATTATACAGAAAGACTGATGATAGTATACTACCTGACTCAGGAATACTGTTTGCATAGTTTTAACATGTAAGCCCTCAGTATTGAGCTAAACAAAATGATGCCCCAAGCCTACTAGAATGACTTTCAAAAAGGAAAATGCTGGAAATGTTAGGAAACAAACAGATCCTCCATTCTTTGCTGGAGAGAATGCAAAGTGGATACCAGCACTTTGGAAAGTTTCACAGTTTGCTAGGAAACTAAGTACACATTAGCACAAGACCCAGGCACCCCCTGCGCCGTGCTTACCTGAGTGAAAGGAAAACCTATGTTCGCACAAAACTTGTACCTGAACATTACAGTGGTTTTATCTGAAACTGCCAAAAACTGGAAACAATCCAAATGCTTCTCGTCCAGTCGGCGGCCACACCGTGGTGCATCCATACTCGGGACAGCTACTGGGCAATGAGAAGGAACAAACTACCGCGGACCACGGGCAGGCGTCCTGTGCTGAGAGGCTCAGAGCCACACCCGGGGGCGGCCCTGTGGCCCAGCGGCTAGGACTCCGTGCCTGTACTGCAGGGGCCCGCATTTCATCCCTGGTCGGGGAACCGAGATCCCCAGGCCTGCGGCGTGGCCAGATAAATAAGACTAGGTGCTGGGATGTTTCCAGTTACATGACCATCTTGCAAAGGCAAAACTATGGAGCCAGAAAACCATTCACTGGGTGCCAGGGGCTGGGAGAGGGGAAGGGTATTAGTGAGTATGGGGGAATTAGTATTAGTGAGTATGGGGGATTTTTCTGAACTGATTGGAGCTGTTCTGGATCTTGGCTATAATGGCGATTTCATAGTTGTATACATCTGTCAAAACTCACAGAACGGTACACTAAAAAGCATGGATTTCACTCTATTTAAATAGTTCCTTAATTTAAAAAAAATGAATTGAAAAGAGCCAACTTTGTCGGAGAGGAATTTAAAAGCCAAAATGTCATAAAAGTCAGCAAAAAAAGCAAAAATGATTCTTAACTTTTAACAACTAAAGATGTCATTACTCAAAACATTTAGAATGCCGAAACCTAGGAGATAAACATGAGGAAGACTAGAGAGAGGTGAGACGCCTGTTGGAGGTGGCAGTAAGTTTCAGGTGTTACAAGAGCTAAATCCTCACCTTTTGTTGTAATAATTCATTAGATAATGTTTAGATCTGAACAATCAAGACAAAGCAAGATAAGCTTTCTATTTAGAACAGTGGAGGCAAAATCAAGGGCTTCTGCTAGACAGTTGGAATCTAGAAAGATTTCTACCCTGGGCTGCAGGAATCGTGGGTGAAGAGGACTGGGACAAACAGCAGACTTTTTCCAGGTCTTAAACCTTTGACTCATCAAGCTATTGTCTTTGATGACAATAGTTTTTTTAAATGAAAGTTTGGTTAATTAAAAAAAAAAAACACACTAATGAAGCAACATCGGACTCTGTCTCCGAAAGTGAAATTTGAACTCTTTGCAAACCTATACAGTCCATGGAATTCTCCAGGCCAGAATACTGGAGTGGGTAGCCTCTCTTCCTGGAGAAGTCCCTTCTCCAGGGGATCTTCCCAACCCAGGGATCCAACAGAGTCTCCGCATTGCGGGTGGATTCCTTACCAGCTGAGCCACGAGGGAAGCCCAAGAATCCTGGAGTGGGTAGCCTATCCCTTCTCTAGGGGAACTTCCCAACCCAGGTCTCTGGCATTGCAGGCAGATTCTTTACCAACTGAGCCACAAGGGAAGCCCAAGAATCCTGGAGTGGGTAGCCTATCCCTTCTCCAGTGGATCTTCCTGACCCAGGATTCGAACCAGGGTCTTCTGCACTGCAGATGAATTCTCTACTCACTGAGCCATTAGGGAAGCCCTAAGGCACCTGCCCACCTGGGCCTTCTTAGGGGCTCTCCAACCTCTGACAGTCACTCCTAACTACGTAGCCCACACGTCTCTGTGCTGCTGGGTCACAGAGAAGCTTGGCCCCATGAAACTCCTCTCTTCTCAGTAGCCCCAGAGGGAGAGCAGGGGGCCTCCAGAGACCAGGCATGTGACTCTAACATGTCATCTTGGGCAGCCTGGGTCCAGTCACTGTCCCTCTGGGAGCCTAAGTTTCCTCCTCTACAAAGTGGGAGCTGCTGGTAGGAGGTGGGGAGAATGGATACACGTGCATGTATGGCTGAGTCCCTTCACTGGCCACCTGAAACTGTCACAACGTGTTAATTGGCTATACCCCAGGAGAAAATAAACTTTCCCTTCACCGCTCACCTGAAACTGTCACATGTTTCCTGGCTATACTCCAGCACACACACACAAAATGCTGCTGGGGGGCTGCGAGGTTTCACCAGATTGTCAACCCCTGATTTGGCTAGTGACCCTCAATGAACATCCAGCTTCCATGTGTGTTTTCCTGACAGAGGGCTGGGAGTAGGGGCTTCAGTCACAGGTCCCTGGACCGGCAATGTCCAAGAGGATATGTGACCCCAGGCAGGTGTCCTGCTCACCACCACCCCCTTCACGTACGAATGTGGGACCATATTCCAAGGCTACTCACACAGTAGGGGTCATCTGTTCCTGTCGGTTCGTCTAGGTTCCTGCCACGGACCCTGAGATGAGCTTATGGCCACAGATCCCTGAGGTGACCGTACAGCCAGCCCGAGGGGGGTGGGAATGGGGGTGGTAGAGCAGGGCTTTGACACTTTCCTGAGAACACAGGGGATTTCTCCAGAGTCCTCACACACACACACAGTTGGTCACCCATTTCTGATCAAGCCCCATGAGCGCTCTTGTGCTACGTGAGACAGTCCCCGTAGCCCCTGACAGAGGTCCCCACCTGTGATGACTCCACAGCAATCTCAGGGGCAGGGGATGTTTCCCCAAAGACCCCTGAAAAGAGTAGTACACCACGTCGGCAGGTAGATGAAGAAAGATTAGTTAAAACATTTAAAAGAGTAACGTAATTATATTTAAATATCAGTGTTTACAATATGGCAGAAATGGTAGATTTTTAAAGTATTTTGATGTGTGATAAAGACGTTAGACATTAACTTACAATGTGGGAGGGGACAGCTATTCAAAAGTTATAAGTAAATATTTGAAGATCACTTCTGTAGGATATAACTTGGTTATACGTGTTTTGAGGGGGGAGGTTTGGGAGTTGTTTGGGAGGATGCCTGGATTTTAGTGGCTCAGACAGTAAAGGGTCTGCTTACAATGGGGGAGACCTGGGTTCAATCCTGGGTTGGGAAGATTTTCGGGAGAAGTAAATGGGAACCCACTCCAGTACTCTTCCCTGGAATCCCATGGAAGAAGCCTGGCAGGCTACAGACCATGGTGTCTCAAAGAGCTGGACATGACTGAGCGAGTTCACTTTCACGAATGGATTTTGGAAAACAACCCTGCTGCCTCCCTACCCCCAGACTGAACTTCCCTCAGCCACAACAGGTGGAAACTGAGGCAGCAGCCAGCCAGGTGAAGGCGCCGGCACCCCCGAGAGCAGCCTCCAGGTGCAGGGAGGTCGGCTGAGTCCAGGCAGCCGCTGAGAACTAGAGCCCTTGCTGCTGGGTCTCTGTGAGTGGAAGGTGGTAACACAGGCACTCATGGATGTGGCTGTGTGGGTGTGTAGATATGCACGAGAGCATGGGCTAGTCAGGATGTGAATGTGTGTAAATGTGGTTCATGAGTGTGTGATTCTGTGTATGTGTGGTGTGTACCGGTGGGAAGTGAGGAGACACCAAGAACTTTATCAGTGGTCCCTCCGGTCATTAGGTCCTCCCGCCAGCAAGGGGCAAGGACCAGTACATACTTGGGAGGCGAAGGCCACTAGGAGGAGGACAGGGACACGTTCTGGGAACGGGGCTGTAGCCGCATTAGAGGCTGACAGGCGGCAGGTGGTGGCAGAACCCATTCCCAACACCCTGGATTCTTCCTCGACTCTGCCGAGCTGGGGAGTCAGGCCGGGGGAGGGCGACTTCTTGTGCTCTCCAGCCACCTCCGGAAGCACGTGGAGAGCACGCGTGAGGGACAGTGGGCGCCCGTGCGCCTCACTCTCCTTGACCCCTCTCCTACCCTCTGGCAGCACAATCTCCCCTACAGCACACCTCAGGGCAGAGGGCAAAGGCCGGTCCTCCGCTCCCTTTATAAAGCGGCCCCGGACTGGTGGAGCCCCGGAGGTGGAGTGAGAGTGCCGCGCTGGGCTGGTCCTGGGTGCCGGTGTGGTGAGGAACGCAGCGCCCACGGAGGCAGCCATGGGGCTGCTGTCTGGGGACACGCTGGGGCCCCTGGCCGTGGCCGTGCTCATCTTCTTGCTCTTGCTGGACCTGATGCACCGGCGCTCACGCTGGGCCCCACGCTACCCCCCAGGCCCCACGCCGCTGCCGGTGCTGGGCAACCTGCTGCAGGTGGACTTCGAGGACCCGCGTCCCAGCTTCAACCAGGTGAGGACGGAGGGGTGGGGAGTGAGCAGCGGTGGTCCTAGGGCCCCACCTAGCAGCGGACAGTGGGCGCTGGGTGAAGCCACAGGCCGGAAGAGGACTGGGCCAAGAAGAGGAGGCAGATTTGAGAGCCCTCCTGAGGGAGGGCGTTTGTTCAGGGCCCGAGAACTGTTTGGATTTTCCAAATAGAGGTCAGAGAGGACAAAGGCCAGGGGGTGGGGGGTTTACAGGATGGCGACAGGCTGAGGATTCAGCCAGCCAGCTCTTAAATTAAGTGAGCCTGAGTCCCTGAGGGTCACGTTGGGAGGAAAGGTCTTGAGAATGGGGGAGATGTCTGGTCATGAGCCCTGTTTAAATCAGGCGAGTTGAGGTTGAGAGAGGCACAGTGATCTGGTTCAAATCTTTTGCCTCCATGAGACCTTGGGCCTCCCTGCTCCCCTCTATGAATCTGGGTTTCTTCACCTGTAAAATAGGATGCTAACTTGGCCTGCTGGCCATTTTGTGACTCTTGCACAGTCATAGCTGGGTCTGTGAGTAGGATGGTCTCATCCAGCTTGAGAGCCTCAAAACTAGTGGATGTAACCCCCGGGGCTCACAAGACTAGATAAAGTCCTTGCAGTTGCTCGCTGCTGGAGGGGGGACCAGAGGTGCCCAGAGGCTAACGCCAGGAGGCTGGGCCCACAGCCAGGCGGGGCCTGGGCTTGCCAAACACCCTCGACCTTTGGCCTGCAGCTGCGGCGCCGATTCGGGAACGTGTTCAGCCTGCAGCAGGTCTGGACGCCGGTAGTCGTGCTCAACGGGCTGGCCGCTGTGCGCGAGGCGCTGGTGCACTGCAACCAGGACACTTCCGACCGTCCTCCTCCGGCTGTCTACGAGCACCTGGGTTACGGGCCGCGCGCCGAAGGCAAGTGGAGAGGGCAGGCCACGTCCCTGCAGGGGGAGGCAGAGTCGGGGACATTCGGTGCAGGAAGGAGCCAACCAATTAGAGGGGGCGGCAGGTTGAGATCGGAGACTGTGCCAAGCGTTGGGGAAGGAGAAATTGGATGAGGCTGAGGGCGGGGGACTTTCTAAGAGAGGGCGGCCCAGGGTCACTGCGAACGCGAAGGAGACGTCGGTGCGGGCAGGAAAGAGGACAATGCCGGGGTTGGTAGTGCAGGGGCAGGCCAGGACCTTCCCCAGGTGGAACGATGTCTCCGTGGGCAAAATAAAAAGTGGAGCCAAGACGGGCGCCAAGCAGGGGTGACTCGGGGAGCAGTGCGGCCGACAGAGAATGGGACTTGTCCCCAGATGGAAAGGGGTGTCAAAGTGGGTGGGATTTGGAAGGGGAGGGCCAGGCCAGTGTGGGCGGGCAACCCCGAGAACTTCCCCCACGGGGGTGGGGTTGTGAGCAGATCCCCGGGAGGGGCGGGGCCAGGACAGAGCCACGCCCACATGCCCGCCCCGCCCCCAGGAGTGATCCTGGCGCGATATGGGAACGCCTGGCGAGAGCAGCGGCGGTTCTCCCTGTCCACTCTGCGCAACTTCGGCCTGGGGAAGAAGTCACTGGAGCAGTGGGTGACTGAGGAGGCCTCGTGCCTCTGTGCCGCCTTCGCCGACCAGGCCGGTGAGTGAGTGCTGGGGCTGAGGGACACGGAGGTCTGGGAGGTTTGGAGAGGTCTGGGAAAGAAGAGATGGAGGCGTGCCCTACCTTGCACTGTCCCCTTCCAGGACGCCCCTTTAGCCCCAAGGACCTCCTGAATAAAGCAGTGAGCAACGTGATCGCCTCCCTGACCTTCGGGTGTCGATTCGAGTACAACGATCCTTGCATCGTCAAGTTGTTGGACATGATGGAGGACATGTTGAAAGAGGAGTCTGGCTTAGTGCGCCAGGTGCGGGAAAGGAGCTCTGTAGAGGCGGCCTCGGTCCTCCAGCAAGTCCCTCCCCCCGGAGGAGGACTTGTGTAGAGGGCCAGTGCAAGAAAGGGTTTTCCGGGATAGGCACCTGCAAGGAAAAGGTCTGGAAGTGGGAGATGACAGACAGCCCAGGTGGGAGAGGCCTGGCGGGGGTCAGCGCACTTAGGGGTGGGAGTACGCTTTTACTGGAAGGGACCGGTATGCACGATATGTACATTTTAGGTTTATCTTTTGGGCTCAGGGCCAGGAGGGAGGGGCAGGGACTGAACTTAGGGAGGAACAAGGTCGATGGTGGGGACACTGGACGAGTCTGGGACTTGACCGGTGAGAGCCTGAGCACCAGGATGTCCCACGGTGCCAAGTCTGTGACCCGCACAGGTGGTGGAAGCTGTGCCGGTGCTCATGCGCATCCCAGGGCTGGCCGCCAAGGTCTTCCCGGGGCTGAAGGCCTTCATGGCCCTGATTGATGAGCTGATCGCCGAGCAGAAGATGACCCGGGACCCGACCCAGCCACCCCGACACCTGACCGACGCCTTCCTGGATGAGGTGAAGGAGGTAAGGTGATCGGAACAGGGATGTGTGTTGAGGGCCCAGGAGGCAAACTCGGGGCTCTGTATCACCCAGGGATCAGACACCTGGGCTGACCGGAGCAAGGTGGGAGGCCGTGTGGGGACTTCACCTCTGTCCCTGAGCTTACCTTCCCGGTGTAACCCAGGCCAAGGGGAACCCAGAGAGCAGCTTCAATGATGAGAACCTGCGCCTGGTGGTGACCGACCTGTTCTCCGCTGGGATGGTCACCACCTCGACCACACTGGCCTGGGCCCTCCTCCTCATGATCCTGCACCCAGACGTGCAGCGTGAGTCCAGCCTGGGGTGGGTGCTGGGAGGACGAGGACAGGACGAGGCCTCTGAGCTCAGTTGGTTTGGCCACCAACACCAGCTCTGTGCAGAGCCTGAGCCCCAGCTCTGATGTCACAGCGCCTCCTCTGAGTGGACGCAGTGCTACCTGGGCATCAGGAGGAGGCAGGAGCCCAGGCCTTGGGTCTGACCACCATGAGGACACTTGTTTTCCAGGACGGGTCCAGCAGGAAATCGATGAGGTGATAGGGAAGGTGAGGCGACCAGAGATGGGTGATCAGGCCCTCATGCCCTTCACCGTGGCCGTGGTCCATGAGGTGCAACGCTTTGCGGACATCATCCCCCTGGGAGTGCCCCACATGACATCCCGTGACATCGAGGTTCAGGGCTTCCACGTCCCAAAGGTAGGCCTGCGGCTCCCCCAACCCCGCCTCCACACCACCTGCCACCTGGTGGCTGCAGTGAGTGTTGCCAGATGTGGCCAGGACTGGAATCCAAGCCACCATGTCCTCATGGCCACAGGTACATAATGTCCCAGCCTGGGTGGGCATGGACGAGAGCAGAGCAGGCCTGGCTCTGTCCACTCAGAGCCCCCGGTCGGGAGGGAAGATAAACTAGAAGGTGTCTCAGCGTAGGAGGGGCTGGGCACTGAGGGGAAGTAAGGGCACCCTGCCATGGGCAGAGGGACGGTGCTGAGAGGCGTCTTGGGCTGAGAGTTACTTGAAGAGTTCGGGTGTGTGCCACGCAGTGTGTGTGCCCATGTGTGTTTGGTGGCAGGGCTCTGGGCACCCCTGCCCCCCTGCCACCAATCAAAACCTCACCCATGCCAGACATTTGCCACCAGGGGACGACACTCATCACCAACCTGTCGTCAGTGCTGAAGGACGAGACTGTCTGGGAGAAGCCCTTCCGCTTCCACCCGGAGCACTTCCTGGATGCCCAGGGCCGCTTCGTCAAGCAGGAGGCCTTCATACCCTTCTCCGCAGGTACCTGGGGGGTGGGGTGGGGTGCCCGGTTTGCTTCCCCACTCTGAGGGGTCCTGGAGGGGGAGACCCTGGCTTACAGAGCCCCCGTGCCCACCCACAGGCCGCCGCACATGCCTCGGGGAGCCCCTGGCCCGCATGGAGCTCTTCCTCTTCTTCACCAGCCTCCTGCAGCACTTCAGCTTCTCGGTGCCTGCCGGGCAGCCCCGCCCCAGCGACCATGGTGTCTTTGCCTTCCTGGTGACCCCAGCCCCATACCAGCTCTGTGCGGTGCCCCGCTAGAGGCAGGCACCCTGCCCCAACCCGCTCCTCAGCCGTAGCCCTGATGCTCAATAAACTGGTGTCTGGTGGCTCCATCTTGACTTGAGTCCCACCTGGGGCCCCTGACCAATCCCTTGCAGTCACGTGGCCTCAGCAGTCTCCCCAAAACCAGCCCTACCCCCTGGTCTAATTCATCCTTACCTGGCATTTGACCCCGCCTAACACACGAGTGTACTGAGGCTCAGAGTGTCCTGGGGTGTACTGTGAGATGGGTATACTGAGGCTTACACCCAGACACTCTGGGAGACCGAACTGGTCTGGGAAGTTCTTAAACCCCTGTGGGGGAGTCCAGGTGAGCTGTGGTTTGGTGCCCCCAACTGGATCTTCCCATTCAAAGGCAAAGATGGGCTGTGACGCTGGGGTGAGGCATACGCAGAAGAAGCCATCCTTGAGATCCAGGCGGGTATATACTTGAGTCCTCGGCAGGAGGAGGCTCAGGAAGGTACAGGGGTTTGGAACAGTGGGGTGTAAAGTCACAGTAGCCTGGCTGACTAGCCTGAGATCCTGTACAGGCCTAGAGTCCTGTCCTCCTTCCTTTCTGACTGGCAGGACTGGCGTATTCCAAACCAACTGGCACTCTACTAGAAGCCCGCTTGTTTCAGTCTATTGATGTGGGGCAGTATGCCAGCCCAGGCCTCTATCGCTAGCGGGTACTGGTGCTTTCTAACCAGGATGGTGCCTGGTTTGTGTTCTTTATCACTGGGGCTTGAGTTTAGCCAGACTAGGGGGCAGAGGGGTTTGTCTTTCGCCCAGACCTCAGGGAATAATTGAGGTAGCTCTATCTCTTGCTCTTCCAGCCCCCCCAGTTCTTCCTTCAGAGGCTCATGCAACCTCCACTCATCTTGGGGGGCTCTTGAGAAAGAGAGCAAATAAGTCGAAGTGTCCATCCAGAAGGTGGGCCTCTCCTCAGGGGACAAAGTCACTTGTGCCCCTAGTTTAGAGAGCAAGTCTCTTCCCAGCAGGGGTACTGGGCACTCAGGAATGTAGAGGAATTCATGAATTACTTGGTGCCACCCCATCTGACATTTTCTGGGCTGGCAAAACGATTTAATCCTCTCTTCTCCCGATACCCCAGTTACAGCGGTAGTCTTTTTGGACAGTGGTGCCACAGGTTTTACTACTGACAGTTCTGCTCCTGTATCCTCCATGAAGTCAATGTTTTGGTCCCCCGCTTTTAAGGTTACCATGGGCTCTCGGGGACCTGATATCTCTGAGCCCTGGCAGCCCTATTTAATTTCCAAGTCAGCAAGCCCCACAACTGGGGGAGCTTCCTCTTCCTTCCTTACCTTAGGGCATTCATTCTTCCAGTGGCCAAAAGCTCGGCACTGGGCACACTGGTTTTGGGCCTGGGGTCTCCGTTGGGACCAGTTGAAGGACTGTCCAGTCCCCGGGGCAGAGGAGGTTTTCCGAAGGGCCCGAGATAGACTTTCCCAGAGCAGCAGCTAGCATTGCAAATCTCTTGTCTGTTCTCTTTCGTTCCCTCCGGGGCTCTGGCAGAGCACAGTCTCTGCTTCATTCCAACGTCTCCCTCTCCTTCTTGTCAGAACTCACCGGGAGAGAAGGGCATAGCTTGGGCGGTTCGGCTGAAGCTGGATCCTGGAAGTGTTTGCCAGAGGCTTCTGTCACCAAGATCAGAGCCTGCTGAGGTGGCAGCTCTGTGACCTCGGGGAGAGCTGGCGGAGGAGCAGTGGCTGCTGCAGGACTTTGCCGGGGTCCAGCCCCCACAGGATCCAGGGAACCCGAAGGAGAAACAGCATTGGCAAATGAATGAATGAATGAGAGAGGAATAGAGGAGAGAAAGAGGCTGATATTCCTTGGTTTACGTAGAAAGCCAATAAAACCCCGAGAGAAGGAGTTTGCCCTGTTCACGGAGGCCACAGGTGCCCTCCCGGTCTCCCGAGGGAGTGAAGAACATCTTCCCATTCAGGTCTTAGAAACCCGGGCAGATAAGTGAACGCAGGGAGCCTCTATGCTCCAAGGGATCAGCCTGAAAAAGAGAGTAAGAGACAGAAAGAAAGAAAAAAAGAAGAGAGAGAGACACGGGGTGACCAAGCTTCTTCGAGCGAGGCCCATTACTTTATTTTCAAAAGGGACTTTTATACCCAAACTTGTACATAGAGGGAAATGAAAGATGCAAGGTCATACAGAGTCAGCCAAAACATCCCAGCAGTTTTGTCCTTATCGAAACCAGGATTTTTTCTGCAAACCTTTCCCACAAATGATGTTGTGTACATTATCTTCTGGCCTTGGAGGCCTGTGAACATTTTATGACCCTCTTTTGATAAAGGCTGCTCAACCAGAAAACTTATTTTCCCTCAAAGCGTTTTTTCTTTATATTTCTAATCTATGTCAGCCTCAGAAAATGCCAAACAGAGTTACATTTCTCACAGAGCAAAGGTGCAGTAAGAACCAATTAGCTCAAAGTTCTGATGTGGTTAAATTCAAGGCTGCACTTGTTGCCGGGAGCCACCACAGGAGATCCCACCCGACAGGGTCATGTGGTAGAGAACTGTTAAGCAAGGCTTCAGGACTCAAGGGCCTCCCTAGGCTTTCTCGAGCATCTACCCCAAAAACCAGAATCTGTCTGTTTTACTATTTCATGACTTTCACCAACTCCTCTGACATTAACAGGGGGCTATCCCTGACCACCTTTCTCTGGAGAAAATCAACTTAGGGCTATAGCTAATGAGTCTCCTGGACAAGAGAGGAATATTTCTAATCAAACCCCCTCTGTTAGCATTCTAGCTTGCTTGGCATGTATATCCAGACTCTTGCAGCTATGCATATGATTATTTACAGCCTCCCAACTGTGAGAGGCACGGAAAGCCTAAAACATAGAGCCTTTCAAAGAGTTAAAAGTTATTAGAGTAGTGCTGACATAGGATTTCATTATTGGACCAAAGCTTGTTGCTAAGTTTTCATATCTCTTATCCACTGTGCACCTGGGAATGCATTAGTTAACATAGTGAGAATGTAAGAAAAACAAGTATAGCCTTGAATTTAACCACATCAGAACTTTGAGCTAATTGGTTCTTTCTTGTAACTCACTGCACCTTTGCTCTGTAAAAAATGTAACTCTGTTTAGCATTTTCTGAGGCTGACATAGATTAGAAATATAAAGAAAAAACACTTTGAGGGAAAATAAGTTTTCTGGTTGAGCAGCCTTTATCAAAAGAGGGTCATAAAATGTTCACAGGCCTCCAAGGCCAGAAGATAATGTACACAACATCATTTGTGGGAAAGGTTTGCAGAAAAAATCCTGGTTTCGATAAGGGCAAAACTGCTGGGATGTTTCGGCTGACTCTGTATGACCTTGCATCTTTCATTTCCCTCTATGTATAAGGCAAGTATAAAAGTACCTTTTAAAAATAAAGCTATTGGGCTTCATTCACCGAAGCAGCTTGGTTTCCCCGTGTCAATCATTCTCTCTCTGCCCCTCACTCTCTTTTTCAGGCTGATCCCTTGGAGCATAGAGGCTCCCTGCGTTCACTTATCTGCCCGGGTTTCTAAGACCTGAACGGGAAGACGTTCTGCGTCTTCACTCCCTTGGGAGACCGGGAGGGCACCTGTGGCCTCCGTGAACAGGACAAACTCCTTGTCTCAGAGTTTCATTTGTTCTCTGTGTAAACCAAGGAATATCAGCCTTTTTCTCACCTCTATTTTCTTATCTTCAACATTCTTTCCTTATCTCTCTCTATATCAATCGCCAACACTGTTTCTCCTTCGGGTTTCCCTGGATCCTGCGGGGGCTGGACCCCGGCGACTTGTTTTTCTTACATTCCAACTATGTTAACTAATGCACTCCCAGGTGCACCGTGGATAAGAGATATGGGAACTTAGCAACAAGCACTGGCCCTATAATGAAATCCTACACCAGCACTACTCTAATAACTTTTAACTCTTTGAAAGGCTCTATGTTTTAGGCTTCCCATGCCTCTCACAGGTGGGAGGCTGTGAACAATCATATGCATAGCTGCGAGAGTCTGGATAAACCTGACAAGCAAGCTAGAATGCTAACAGAGGGGGTTTGATTAGAAATATTCCTCTCATGTCCAGGAGACTTATTAGCTATAGTCCTAAGTTGATTTTCTCCAGAGAAAGGTGGTCGGGGATAGCCGCTGTTAATGTCAGGAGAGTTGGTGAAAGGCACAAAATAGTAAGACAGACAGATTCTGGGTTTGGGGTAGATGCTTGAGCTGGTCTAGGGCGCCCCTCGAGTCCTGAAGCCTTGCTTAAAGGTTCTCTTCCACATGACCTTGTCATGGGTGGGATGGTCCCTGCTGGCTCCCGGCAGGACTTCACCTGGCCCTGGATTGGGCATTAAGGCGGCCTCCGGTCCTGGTGGAGCACTGGGAGGCAGGCGCGTCATTATCCAGCATGTGGGAGGGGTCAGTTCGTCCCCGTCCACATCCCGTAGAATTTCCTTTTCTATCATCAGTCAATCTTTGTGCCATTGATATTTTTCCCTTTCCCTCCTGGATACAGAACCTTGTCCAAGTAGGAGGGTCTTGAGCTAAACCTAGCCATGAGTCACTATATGGGTATTGATCCAGGTGTCCTGGCTCTCCTGTGACTACTGTATAGACTGCTTCCACTATTTTTAAGTTCATGGTGTTCTCTGGTGGCCGTCCTACTCCCATAGGGGGCCATTCCACCTCACAGAGTATGTGAAGGCGGTTAGGTGTCATCTTCACCCCATAGTCTCCTCCAATCCCTTCTTTAAATTTTTAAACATGCACTCCAATACAGTTGCCTTAGATTCACTTCCCCCCATCTTGCTTACCTTCTGGGGCTTCTTCTACTTTTCCTTTTCGTTCTGTCTACGAAGTTCTCAGTACCATATGTACCTCTGATATTTCTACTCAATGACACTTAAATTGCCATTCTGCCTCCTTCCTAATTGGGGTGAGAAGAGCCTCACCTGCCAGGTCCCAGAGGGAGAAGGGGATTGGTGTGTCTTCACCTGCCAGTCAGCATAGATGAACCAGAACACCACGTGGTCCAAGACTGTTTCTCCCTTAAAGTTCATTCTACTTTGGTGGGCTTGATCAGGTGCAGATGAAAACACAGATGGGTTAAATATCCCATGTCCCAGGCCATCTCCGGAAAAGCCAATTCATATTCACATATGTATACCCCTATCTAGCCTAACAATTCTGAGGGGGTCAAGAATTTCACAGCAGATGGGACACCTCCTGGAGGAGGGCAGAATACAGGCATACAAGGACCAGTTTCCTATCCTAAAAATCTCCTGGCGATCGCTGGTAATAATTTTCCCTAAGACGGCGTGGACACACCTCCTAAATGACCTTCACAAATTCACTTCCTAAGCCCTAGCAGGCTCATCGACCTGTGTACCAAGCAATCGCCGCCTGCCTATTCCAGTCTCCTGTGGGTCCGTGCCCCTTCTAGTCCCTCCCAGGGGGATGATCAGGCCCCCTCTTCCACCCTGCCGGGTGGGTTCCTCCTCACCTGAGTGCTCAGTTCCCCTGCTGCTGTCCACTACCTGCTAACGTGATAGGTCCGGGCGTTGAGAAGCAGAATCCTTCCAGAAGGGTGAGGCACCTTCCCCCTTCTAGAAGATTCAAGCTGCAAGGCCTCGGAGTAGTCCCAAATGGGACTTGTCTCCTCAAAGTGAGGAGATTCCTGGCCCATGCACCAAACATTGTAGCCACGCATTCCGGGAAACAAACTCACTCAGAAGGACAATGCAGATAGCGGAGTGCAGTTTATTACACTGGCGGGCCAAGGCAGAGTCCCCTCTTAGCCGAGGACTCGACCAGGTTTTGTGAAAACCTTATATACCCTAAGTGTGCTTGCTCAAACCCACCTCCCCAAATTCCTTGAAACTAGTCTGGACAAGGTAAAAGAGAGATAGGATCAAAGTTAGCCCATGAGTCATGTGCCACAAGACTAGATAAACAGTGGACATTTATCAATAAGACTGTGGTCATATCCCGATAAACAGAATGGAATTTATGACTTTGTTCTGTTACAGAGATAATTAGCATATTCTTTTAGGCAACGGAGAGTCCAAGTACAAGTCCTGAGGCTCTTTTATCCCAGGGATCTGGTTTTCCATTGGTATGCCATTACTATAGACCAGGGTACAAAATCAGAGTCCATTGGGAGGGGAACCATGCTTGTACCCTAATGTTTGCAGCTTGGCTTAAGATGGAGTCCAGCTCTGTCTGTTTCCTCCTTCAGCAGGACGTGGTGTTCCTGCAGCTTGTTGGGACAAGGGCCGTGGACAAAGCCACACTGAGTTTGCAGAAACTTCAGGGCCCTGAAAGGAGGAAACCGGGCCTGCAGAAGCAACAGCTGTGGATTTATTGGACGTGGGGTCACTAGTGGCTCCGAGTTTTGGGGATGTCAGAGGCGGGGAACCGTCCCAGCCAGAGCTTCCTCAAGAGATGGGGGACCCAGCCCCTGGGCCTTTCCTCCACGATGTGCTCCTCGGAAGCTTCTAAAAAGCACAATCAGACACTCCCTGTGGGTGCCATGCTGGAAGGAACCTTGCCCAGGGCTAGGGTACCCTCTGTTGCCAGAAGAACAGGTCAACATTGCTAAAAGGGCAGAAACCTTCCAGCAGCCCAAGGTGAGTGGCCTCAAGTCCTTTCAACCTAAGAAGGAAGAAGGACGCAGGGGGCTCATTTGGGAAAGACTGGGCATCAGACTACCTGGGCTTCATCCCTGCCCCCTCCCTGGGCCAGGAAGGTCAGGTATCTGTGCCTTCTGCAGGGTCCCTGGGGTGAGGGAGCAGGGCAGTCTTGCTACACAGGGTGGGGTCTGCTGTCTTACCTGAAACGTACACGGCCGTCTCCTTTCGGGCCTTCTTAGTCTCCTAGGAAGGGAGAAGGGGCACGGGGCGGGATGAGGCTGGTTCTACATTGTGCAGCTGGGGAAATGGGCCTCGCTTCACAAGAAGTCAGGGGAGGCCAGGTTTCAGATCCACTCACCACTCAGACCGTGTCACACCTCTCAGCTCCACACAGAGCTGTTGCTCCACTGAGATGGCAGTTTGACTCAGTGGTCTTGGGGTGCCTCAGCCTCCCCCAACCATTGCCACGGTGGTATGAGCCTGGCCTCTCCACTCCATCCTGCAGAGCCCAGGGGCTTCCCAGGAGGACCCACACAGGGACAGTGTTCCAGTTGAGCACCAGGCTTCTTTACCTGCCATCCTGGGGTCCCTGCCACCTCTTCCTTTTCAGTCACCCCCTTTGCACCAGGAATGAGGCTGACTGGTTCCTCCACCGGGTACCCCACCTGTCGCTCCTCCATAGACAAAACAGCAGTTTCTGCCTTGGGGGAAGCGTCGTTTGGTCCTCCCATTGCCTCGGGGCTCATGGCCTGCCGGCAAGTGTGCTTCTGTGCACACTTGGAGTGTGTATCCCCTGCTTCATTGCACAGAGTGTGTAGTTTTTTCTTTTTCCAGGGAAACCCCTCCCTTCTCAGCTCGAGGTGTGGTCGGGTTGTTAGTGTCCTAAAGGAGCCCCCCTACTATCCCTGGGGCCCTGACCATGCGCTGGACGAGTTCCTGTCTCAGGGAGCACTGACAGGTGACAGCCCCCAGCCCCCGGCCCTTCCTGGCCAGGCCTCACTTACCTCAGAATCATGCTTCTTCCCACTCCTGACTCCGCGTCTCTACAGAGGGAAACGGGCCGTCACATACAGCTGAGAGTGCCCGGGGTCCTTCCCTGCCTGACCATCCTATGTGTGTGTGCCCACCAAGGAGGCCCAGGACAGCCACCCCACTCCAGGGGAGGAGGAGTCCCCAGCCCTGACCCACCTGAGTGGTCACGGGGTAGCACTTATCCATCGGCCCCCACACTGGCCTTAAGGTCTCCCCGATGGGCTGTATGACAGGGAGAAAGAGAGAAGGCTGAGGTGACGTGTCAAGGGCTCAGTCACGCATTGGTCCACGTCAGTGCATGCTGCGGACACCGAAGACTGCGAGGGGTTTCAGGAAGCTTCACACTAACAAATGATTGATGTCTTTAAACATAAAACGCTGCATTCACAGAATAAGGATGGGTGCTAAAATAACAATGTTCCAACAATAATCTCTAATTCTTTCTTTGTTTTTAAATTTCATTTTGGCTGAATCGGGCCTGTTGTGGTACATGGACTCTTCATTTCGGCGCTTGGTCATTTTGGGTTTTTTTTCCTGTAGCTCCATGTGCACAGGTTTCTCTCTATTGCTGGCCACAGGCTTAGTTGCCCCATGGGCTATGGGATCTTAGTTCCCCGACCAGGAATGGAACTGGCATCCCCAGAATTAGAAGGTGGAATCTTAACCACTGGACCACCAGGAAGTCCCTAAAACTTCTAATTCTTCAAAAACAGAAATATGATCATGGGAATTAAAAATCCAATCACAAAGTAGAGGATAAAATTGAAAAAGTTTCTGCCAGAATAGAGAGATCAGGCACTGCAACAGCTAAATCATAGATCTTTCTGAAAGAAGGAACAGAATCAACAAACTGGGGTGCAGGGGAAATCCCAAATAAATACCATTCATGTGTTATTGAGAATTTTCCCAAAGATGCAGGACCTGAGATTGCAGAGAGAAGGAAATGCCAAGTTTCCAGGAAAATGGATGAAGGAGACCCACCCCAGATTATGTCATTACTAAATACTGAAACACCTAGGATGAAAAGAACATAAAAACTCCCAGATATGAAGAAACATGTCAATTAAGTTTCATAATACTTTTCAGCACCAACCTTTGAAACCAGAAGAAAATGAGGATCTTCAAAATCTGCGAGAAAATTATTTCTAGTCTAAAATTCTGTACATAGTCACACTGAGTTAAATACGCAGTAAGACCTTTCAGACAGGTAATATCTAGGACTACCCCTCGGGAATATCTCAGGACTACCCCTCAGCACCCTAAACGTGGGTGTATCTCTTCACGACTGCTCCAGCAAAGCACAGCCTCTGCTCCTTACCTTGGATGAGGGGTATCTCCTCACCGCCCCCGTTCCTGATCTTCAACGTGGGATAGCTCCTCAGGGAGAAATATCAATAACCTCAGATATGCAGATGACACCACCTTAATGGCAGAAAGTGAAGAGGAGCTACAAAACCTCTTGGTGAAAGTGAAAGAGGAGAGCAAAAAAGTTGGCTTAAAGCTCAACATTCAGAAAACAAAGATCATGGCATCCGGTCCCATCACTTCATGGGAAATAGATGGGGAAACAGTGGAAACAGTGTCAGACTTTATTTTGGGGGGCTCCAGAATCACTGCAGATGGTGACTGCAGCCATGAAACTAAAAGACGCTTACCCCTTGGAAGAAAAGTTATGACCAACCTAGATAGCATATTCAAAAGCAGAGACATTACTTTGCCAACAAATGTCCGTCTAGTCAAGGCTATGGTTTTTCCTGTGGTCATGTATGGATGTGAGAATTGGACTGTGAAGAAGGCTGAGCGCCGAAGAATTGATGCTTTTGAACTGTGGTGTTGGAGAAGACTCTTGAGAGTCCCTTGGACTGCAAGGAGATCCAACCAGTTCATTCTGAAGGAGATCAGCCCTGGGATTTCTTTGGAAGGAATGATGCTAAAGCTGAAACTCCAGTACTTTGGCCACCTCAAGCGAAGAGTTGACTCATTGGAAAAAACTCTGATGCTGGGAGGGATTGGAGGCGGGAAAAGAAGGGGACGACCGAGGATGAGATCGCTGAATGGCATCACAGACTCGATGGACGTGAGTCTGAGTGAACTCCGGGAGATGGTGATGGACAAGGAGGCCTGGCGTGCTGCGATTCATGTGGTCGCAGAGTCGGACACGACTGAGCGACTGAACTGAACTGAACTGAACCCCTCAGCACAACTGCAGGTTGTGCTGATCCCAAAATAAAAGATAACATGGGCTCCACATGTGAACGAAGTGACGTACTCACCAGAATGATGGTGAAGGGAGGTCCCAGGACAGCTGAGCCTCCGACCTCAAGGACGTCTGTCCAGGAGGGAAAAGGGTGGAGGGCTCCATGAAATATGACCCCAGGGATATGATCATATTGATAAACCACCAAACTTGTCTTAAGTGTATAGCAAGGAGATTAATTGTTTTTAAGAGACAGTTTAATGTAGTAATTATAGGTTCTGCTGCTGCTACTGCTGCTAAGTCGCTTCAGTCGTGTCCGACTCTGTGCGACCCCATAGACGGCAGCCCACCAAGCTCCCCCGTCCCTGGAAAACTAAAGTTTAAAAAAGAGGAGAAAAGCAAAATTATACAGAAAGACTGATGATAGTATACTACATGACTCAGAAATACTGTTTGCATAGTTTCAACATGTAAACCCTCAGTATTGAGCTAAACAAAATGACGCCCCAAGCCTACTAGAATGACTTTCAAAAAGGAAATGCTGGAAATGTTATGAAACAAACAGATCCCCTCGTTCTTTGCTGGAGAGAATGCAAGTGGATACCAGCACTTTGGAAAGTTTCACAGTTTGCTAGGAAACTAAGTACACATTAGCACAGGACCCAGCACCCCCTGCGCTGTGCTTACCTGAGTGAAAAGAAAACCTATGTTCACACAAAACTTGTACATGAACATTACAGTGGTTTTATCTGAAACTGCCCAAAACTGGAAACAATCCAAATGCTTCTCGTCCAGTCGGCGGCCACACCGCGGGGCATCCATACTCGGGACAGCTACTGGGCAATGAGAAGGAACAAACTACCGCGGACCACACGCAGGCGTCCTGTGCTCAGTGAGAGGCTCAGAGCCACACCCGGAGGCTGCCCTGTGGCCCAGCGGCTAGGACTCCTTGCCTGCACTGCAGGGGCCCGCGTTTCATCCCTGGTCGGGGAACCGAGATCCCCAGGCCTGCGGCGTGGCCAGATAAATAAAGACTAGGTACTGGGATGATTCCAGTTATATGACTCTCTTGCAAAGGCAAAACTATGGAGCCAGAAAACCATTCACTGGGTGCCAGGGGCTGGGAGAGGGGGAAGGGTATTAGTGAGTATGGGGGAATTAGTATTAGTGAGTATGGGGGATTTTTCTGAACTGATTGGAGCTGTTCTGGATCTTGGCTATAGTGGCAATTTCACAGTTGTATACATCTGTCAAAACTCACAGAACGGTACACTATAAAGCATTGATGTCACTCTATTTAAATAGTTCCCAATTTTAAAAAAATGTATTAAAAAGAGCCCACTTTGTGGGAGAGGAATTTAAAAGCCAAAATGTCATAAAAGTCAGCAAGAAAAGCAAAAATGATTCTTAACTTTTAACAACTAAAGATGTCATTACTCTCAACATTTAGAATGCCGAAACCTAGGAGATAAACATGAGGAAGACTAGAGAGAGGTGAGACGTCTGCTGGAGGTGGCACTAGGTGTTCAGTTGCTACAAGAGCTAAATCCTCACCTTTTGTTGTAATAATTCATTAGATAATGTTTAAATCTCATCAATCAAGATAAAGCAGGATAAGCTTTCTGTTTAGAACACAGAAGGCAAAATCAACGGCTTCAACCAGAAAGGTTTCCACCCTGGGCTGTGAGAATTGTGGGTGAAGGGGATCAGGACAAACTGCAGACTTTTTCCAAGTCTTAAAACTTTGATCCATCAAACTATGTACACACATATCTTTGATGTCAATAAAGTTTTTAAATGAAAGTTTGGTTACTGAAAACAAAAACATTAAGGAAACAACCTAGGACTCTGTCTCAAAGTGAAAATTGCTCAGTCGTGTCCAACTCTTTGCAAACCTACGGACTATTCAGTCCATCGAATTGTTCAGGTCAGAGTACCAGAGTGGGTTGCCCTTCCCTTTTCCAGAGGACCTTTCTGACCCAGGAATTGAACCGGGGTCTTCTGCACTGCAGGCGAATTCTTCACTCATTGAGCTATTAGGGAAGCCCTAAGGCACCTGCCCACCTGGGCCTTCTTAGAGGCTCTCCAACCTCTGACAGTCACTCCCTAACTACGTAGCCCACACGTCTCTGTGCTGCTGGGTCACAGAGAAGCTTGGCCCCATGAAACTCCTCTCTTCTCAGTAGCCCCAGAGGGAGAGCAGGGGGCCTCCAGAGACCAGGCATGTGACTCTAACATGTCATCTTGGGCAGCCTGGGTCCAGTCACTGTCCCTCTGGGAGCCTAAGTTTCCTCCTCTACAAAGTGGGAGCTGCTGGTAGGAGGTGGGGAGAATGGATACACGTGCATGTATGGCTGAGTCCCTTCACTGGCCACCTGAAACTGTCACAACGTGGTAATTGGCTATACCCCAGGACAAAATAAAGTTTCCCTTCACCGTTCACCTGAAACTGTCACATGTTTCCTGGCTATACTCCAACACACACACACAAATGCTGCTGGGGGCTGTGAGGTTTCACCAGATGAACAACCCTTAATTTGGCTAGTGACCCTCAGTGGATATCCAGCTTCCATGTGTGTTTTCTTGACAGAGGGCTGGGAGTGGGGTCTTCAGTCACAGGTCCTTGGACCTGCAATGTCCAAGAGGATATGTGACCCCAGGCAGGTGTCCTGCTCACCACCACCCCCTTCACATACAAATGTGGAACCATATTCCAAGGCTTCTCACACAGTAGGGGTCATCTGTTCCTGTCGGTTCGTCTAGGTTCCTGCCACGGACCCTGAGATGAGCTTCTGGCCACAGATCCCTGAGGTGACAATATAGCCAGCCCGAGGGGGTCGGGAATGGGGGTGGCAGAGCGGGGCTTTGACACTTTCCTGAGAACACAGGGAATTTCTCCAGAGTCCTCACACACACACACACACACACTTGGTCACCCATTTCTGATCAAGCCGCATGACCACTCTTGTGCTACGTGAGACAGTCCCCGTAGCCCTTGACAGAGGTCCCCACCTGTGATGACTCCACAGCAATCTCATGGGCAGGGGCTGTTTCCACAAAGACCCCTGAAAAGAGAAGTACACCACGCCAGAGGGTAGATGAAGAAAGACTACTTAAAACACTTAAAAGAGTAACATAATTATATCTAAATATCAGTGTTTACAATACGGCAGAAATGGTAGATTTTTAAAGTATTTTGAAGTGTGATGAAAGACATTAGACACTAACTTACAAATGTGTGAGGGGACAGTTATTCAAAAGATATAAGTAAATATTTGAAGATCACTTTTGTAGGATATGACTTGGTTATATGTGTTTTGAGGGGGGAGTTTGCAAGGATGTGTTTTGGGAGGACGCATGGGTTTTAGAAAACAACCCTGCTGCCTCCCTACCCCCAGACTCAACTTCCCTCAGCCACAACAGGTGGAAACTGAGGCAGCAGCCAGCCAGGTGAAGGCGCCGGCACCCCCGAGAGCAGCCTCCAGGTGCAGGGAGGTCGGCTGAGTCCAGGCAGCCGCTGAGAACTAGAGCCCTTGCTGCTGGGTCTCTGTGAGTGGAAGGTGGTAACACAGGCTCTCGTGGATATGGTCGTGTGGGTGTGTAGATATGCACTTGAGCATGGGCTAGTCAGGATGTGAATGTGTGTAAATGTGGTTCATGAGTGTGTGATTCTGTGTGTGTGTTGCGTGTACCAGTGGGAAATGAGGGGACACCAAGAACTTTATCGGTGGTCCCTCCAGTCATCAGGTCCTCCCACCAGCACAGGGCAAGGACCAGTACATACTTGGGAGGCGAAGGCCACTAGGAGGAGGACAGGGACACGTTCTGGGAACGGGGCTGTGGCCGCATTAGAGGCTGACAGGCGGCAGGTGGTGGCAGAACCCATTCCCAACACCCTGGATTCTTCCTCGACTCTGCTGAGCTGGGGAGTCAGGCCGGGGGAGGGCGACTTCTTGTGCTCTCCAGCCACCTCCGGAAGCACGTGGAGAGCACGCGTGAGGGACAGTGGGCGCCCGTGCGCCTCACTCTCCTTGACCCCTCTCCTACCCTCTGGCAGCACAATCACCCCTACAGCACACCTCAGGGCAGAGGGCAAAGGCCGGTCCTCCGCTCCCTTTATAAAGCGGCCCCGGACTGGTGGAGCCCCGGAGGTGGAGTGAGAGTGCCGCGCTGGGCTGGTCCTGGGTGCCGGTGTGGTGAGGAACGCAGCGCCCACGGAGGCAGCCATGGGGCTGCTGTCTGGGGACACGCTGGGGCCCCTGGCCGTGGCCGTGCTCATCTTCTTGCTCTTGCTGGACCTGATGCACCGGCGCTCACGCTGGGCCCCACGCTACCCCCCAGGCCCCACGCCGCTGCCGGTGCTGGGCAACCTGCTGCAGGTGGACTTCGAGGACCCGCGTCCCAGCTTCAACCAGGTGAGGACGGAGGGGTGGGGAGTGAGCAGCGGCGGTCCTAGGGCCCCACCTAGCAGCGGACAGTGGGCGCTGGGTGAATCCACTGGCCGGAAGAGGACTGGGCCAAGAAGAGCAGGGGGATTCGAGAGCCCTCCTGAGGGAGAGCGTTTGTTCAGGGCCCGAGAACTGTTTGGATTTTCCAAACAGAGGTCAGAGAGGACAAAGACCAGCGGGTGGGGGTTTATATGATGGCGACAGGCTGCGGATTCAGCCAGCCAGCTCTTAAATTAAGTGAGCCTGAGTCCCTGAGGGTCACGTTGGGAGGAAAGGTCTTGAGAATGGGGGAGATGTCTGGTCATGAGCCCAGCTCTGTGCTCTCTGAGTCACCAGCTCTGTGCAGGGCCTGAGCCCCAGCTGCGATGTCACAGCGACTCCTCCAAGTAGACACAGTGCTACCCGGGCGTCAGGAGGAGGCAGGAGCCCAGCCCTTGGGTCTGACCACCACGAGGACACTTGTTTTCCAGGACGGGTCCAGCAGGAAATCAATGAGGTGATAGGGAAGGTGAGGCGACCAGAGATGGGTGATCAGGCCCTCATGCCCTTCACCATGGCCGTGGTCCATGAGGTGCTACGCTTTGCAGACATCGCTCTCCTGGGAGTGCCCCACATGACATCCCGTGACATCGAGGTGCAGGGCTTCCACGTCCCAAAGGTAGGCCTGTGGCTCCCCCAACCCCGCCTCCGCACCACCTGCCACCTGGTAGCCGCAGTGAGTGTTGCCAGGTGTGGCCAGGACTGGAATCCAAGCCACCCCGTTCTCCTGGCTAAGGTACATAATGTCCCAGCCTGGGTGGGCATGGACAAGAGCAGAGCAGGCCTGGCTCTGTCCACTCAGAGCCCCCGGTCGGGCAGGGAAGACAAACTAGAACGTATCAGAGCATTGGAGGAGCCGGGCACTGAGGGGAAGTAAGGGCACCCTGCCATGGGCACAGGGACGGTGCTGAGAGGCGTCTTGGGCTGAGAGTTACTTAAAGAGTTCGGGTGTGTGCCATGCAATGTGTGTGCCCGTGTGTGTTTGGTGGCAGGGGTCTGGGCACCCCCCCAGCAATCGAGACCCACCCATGCCAGACATTTGCCACCAGGGGACGACACTCATCACCAACCTGTCGTCAGTGCTGAAGGACGAGACCGTCTGGGAGAAGCCCTTCCGCTTCCACCCGGAGCACTTCCTGGATGCCCAGGGCCGCTTCGTCAAGCAGGAGGCCTTCATACCCTTCTCCGCAGGTACCTGGGGGGTGGGGTGGGGTGCCCGGTTTGCTTCCCCATCCTGATGGTGTCTTGGAGGGGGAGACCCAGGCTCACAGAGGCCCTGTGCCCACCCACAGGCCACCGCGCATGCCTCGGGGAGCCCCTGGCCTGCATGGAGCTCTTCCTCTTCTTCACCAGCCTCCTGCAGCACTTCAGCTTCTCGGTGCCTGCCGGGCAGCCCCGCCCCAGCGACCACGGTGTCTTTGCCTTCCTGGTGACCCCAGCCCCATACCAGCTCTGTGCGGTGCCCCGCTAGAGGCAGGCACCCTGCCCCAACCCGCTCCTCAGCCATAGCCCTGATGCTCAATAAACTGGTGTCTGGTGGCTCCATCTTGACTTGAGTCCCACCTGGGGCCCCTGACCAGTCCCTTGCAGTCACATGGCCTCAGCAGTCTCCCCAAAACCAGCCCTACCCCCTGGCCTGATTCATCCTTACCTGGCATTTGACCCCGCCTAACACATGAGTGTACTGAGGCTCAGAGTGTCCTGGGGTGTACTGTGAGATGGGTGTACTGAGGCTTACACCCAGACACCCTGGGAGACCCAACTTTGGTTACTGGGCATAGTGATGAAGCCTATATAATCAGGTCCTGGCTTCTGCTGGAGGGGCTCACATAGGCTGGGGAGAGATTTCAGGCCCCCATGGGATAAGGAGGCCCATCAGCTCAGACACCCACATTTCAGGTCTAGCCACAGCCACCTTGCTCCACAGGTCGCAGGTCAGCCAGCACCTCAAGTCTGCTGGCCCAGAAGTTGGTGGGATGGGTGCCTGGGAAGCGATATGCCGGGTGAGCCCCCAGTGCTCAGTGCTCTTGAGGCCAGAGCTCTTCCCAGGAGGGAGCCACCTCCCTGGGCCTCTTTATAAGATGGGACCCCTTTTCCCTGCCCCTTAAGGACACTCATCCCCCAGCCCCTGCCCAGTAGGAGTTGCCACTCAGGGCCGCGCTAGAGCTCGGCTCCAACCCGGGGCTCCATCCTCTGAGGGGCTAGGTGAGGCCGGGCTCTCAGGAGCCTAGGCAGGGGCTGGAAATGAGCCCGTGTGGACCGCGGCCGTGCCCTAGGGCAGGGTCAACCTCGGATCCTGGGACAGTGGGATGGCAGAGCTGAAGGAAGCCCTCAGAGCTCAGAGGAGGACACCCTGGCTCTCGTCCTTGCTGTGCTACGACACCATGTGACCTTGGGCTTCTGTTTCCCCTTCAGCCAGTAGGAGGTTTGCCTCTGATGCCTGCCGGGTCCTATGTTCTTCTGCCAATTCTGAGGCTGTGACCTTCTCAGCCTGGAGCCCTGGCCAAGGGCAGGGACCCCCATTCTCCAGCTCCAGCCCCCAGTCTGGTCTGCACTGAGCTCACACAGACACCACCCAAGGGCTCTAATGACTGTCTGCTCACCAGAGTCTTGGGCAGACTCCTTGGCACATTGAGGTTAAGAGCTGGGAGACACCAGTCAGGCAGGCCAGAAGCACCAGCCCCTGATCAAGCCAGCTGTGCCTTCATGACAGTCAGCTCTCAACATTCAGGGAGCCTTGTCTGTCCCTTGGCACAGACTCAGAACACCAGCCAGGGCCCCCTTGAGTCTCCAGCATAGCCACGTCGAGGGCTTAGTGGCAGGAGGTGGTGTTCCTGCAGCTTGTTGGCACAGGGGCCGTGGACGAAGCCACACTGGGTTTGCAGAACCTTGAGGGCCCTGAAAGGAGGAAACCGGGCCTGCAGAAGCAACAACTGTGGATTTATTGGACGCAGGGTCACTCGTGGCTCCGAGTCTTGGGGATGTCAGAGGCGGGGCACCATCCCAGCCAGAGCTTCCTCAAGAGCTGGGGGACCCAGCCCCCGGGCCTTTCCTCCACGATGTCCTCCTCGGAAGCCTCTAAAAAGCACAATCAGACATGCCCTGTGGGTACCTTGCTGGAAGGAACCTTGCCCAGGGCTAGGGTACCCTCTGCTGCCAGGAGAACACATCAGCATGCTAAAAGGGCAGTACCTTCCACCAGCCCAAGGGAGTGGCTTCAAGTCCTGCCAAACCAAGAAGGAAGAAGGACGCAGGGGGCTCAGTCAGGAAGGACTGGGCATCAGACTACCTTGGCTTCATCCCTGCCCCTTCCCTGGGCCAGGAAGGTCAGGGAGGAGCTCAGCTATCTGTGACCTCTGCAGGGTCCCCGGGGTGAGGGAGCAGGGCAGTCCTGCTCACAGGGTGGGGTCTGCTGTCTTACCTGAAACGTACACGGCCGTCTCCTTTTGGGCCTTCTTATTCTCCTAGGAAGGGAGAAGGGGCAGAGGGTGGGATGAGGCAGGTTCTATATTGTGTAGCCGGGGAAACAGGTCTCACTTCATGAACAGTCGGGTAAGGCCAGGGTTCAGATCCACTTGTTGTTGCTCAGACCATGTCTGCACCTTCAGCTGCACACAGAGCTGTTGCTCCACCGGATTGGAAGTTTGACTCAGTGGTCTTGGGGTGCCCTGGCCTCCCCCAACCATTGCCACAGTGGCATGAGCCTGGCCTCTCCTTCCACCCTGCAGAGCCCAGGGGCTTCCCAGGAGGACCACACGGGGCCAGTGTTCCAATTGAGCACCAGGGTTCCTTACCTGCCATCCTGGGGTCCCTGCCACCTCCTCTTCCTTCTCAGTCACCCCCTTCACACCATGAATGAGGCTGGGTGGTTCCTCCCCCAGGGCCCCCACCTGTTGCTCCTCCCTAGACAAGACAGCAGTCTCCTCCTTGGGGGCAGCATCTTTTGGTCCTCGCATTGCCTTGGGGGTCATGGCCTGCAAGGAGGGGCAAGAGGGGGCTATATGGGCAGAAAGGCCCACTGATCTCTACGCCTCCCCTCCTGCTCTGCACACTTGGAGTATGCATCCCCTCCTGAGGTGCACACTTGGGCGCACCCCCTGCTTCTGTGCATACTTGGAGTGTGCAACCCGCCTGTTGTGCACACTTGGAGGGCGCACCCCCGCCTGCTGTGCACACTTCGAGTGGGCATCCAGGCCTGCTGTGCACACTTCGAGTGTGCATCCTGGCCTGCTGTGCACACTTAGAGTGTGTATCTCCTGCTTCTGTGCACACTTTTGAGTGTGTAGCTCTTTGTTTTTCCAGGGAAGCCCCTCCCGTCTCAGCTCGAGGTGTGGTCGGGTTGTTAGTGTCCTAAAGGAGCCCCCTTACTATCCCTGGGGCCCTGACCATGTGCTGGACGAGCTCCTGTCTCAGGGAGCACTGACAGGGGACAGACCCCAGCCCCCGGCCCTTCCTGGCCAGGCATCACTTACCTCAGAGTCATGCTTCTTCCCACTCCTGACTCCACGTCTCTACAGAGGGAAACGGGCCGTCACATACAGCTGAGAGTGCCCAGGGGTCTTCCCTGCCTGACCATGCTGTGTGTGTGTACCCACCAAGGAGGCCCAGGGCAGCCACCCCACTCCAGGGGAGGAGGAGTCCCCAGCCCTGACCCACCTGAGTGGTCACGGGGTAGCACTTATCCATCGGCCCCCACACTGGCCTTAAGGTCTCCCCGATGGGCTGTATGACAGGGAGAAAGAGAGAAGGCTGAGGTGACGTGTCAAGGGCTCAGTCACGCATTGGTCCACGTCAGTGCATGCTGCAGACTCTGAAGACTGCGAGGGGTTTCAGGAAGCGTCACACTAACAAATGATTGATGTCTTTAAACATAAAACGCTGCATTCACAGAACAAGGACGGGTGCTAAAATAACAATGTTCCAACAATAACCTCTAACTCCTTCTTAAATTTCATTTTGGCTGAATCAGGTCTGTTGTGGAGCATGGACTCTTCATTTCGGCGCTTGGGCTTTCTCTTTTTCTCTCCAGCTCAGTGCACAGGCTCTTCTCTAATTCCTGGCCATGGCCTTCGTTGCCCCATGGCATGTGTGATCTTAGTTCCCCGCTAGGGATCGCACTGGCATCCCCTGAGTCAGAAGGTGGATTCTTAACCACTGGACCACCAGCAAGTCCCTCCAACTTCTAATTCTTCAAAAACAGAAATATGATCATGGGAATTAAAAATCCAATCACAATGTAGAGGATAAAATTGAAAAAGAGTTTCTCCCAGAATAGAGATGTCAGGCACTGCAACGGCTAAATCATAGATCTTTCTGAAAGAAGGAACAGAATCAACAAACTGGGGTGGCTGGGAAAATCCCAAATAAATTCCATTCATGTATTACTGAGAATCTTCCCAAAGATGCAGGACCTGAGTTTGCAGAGAGAAGGAATGGCCAAGTCTCCAGGAAAATGGATGAAGGAGACCCACCCCAGATGATGTCATTACTAAATATTGAAACACCTAGGATGAAAAGAAGAACCTAAAAACTTCCAGAGATATGAAGAAGTCTATGAAGTTTCATCAGACTTTTCAACACCAACCTTTGAACGAAGAAGAAAATGAGAATCTTCAAAATCTGTGAGAAAATTATTTCTAGTCTAAAATTCTGTATAGTTACACTGACTTAAATACGCAGTAAGACCTTTTCAGACAGGTAATATCTAGGACTACCCCTCAGGAGTATCTCAGCATTACCCCTCAGCACACCTGCAGGTTGTGCTGACCGCAAAATAAAAGATAACATGGGCTCCACATGTGAACGAAGTGACGTACTCACCAGAATGACGGTGAAGGGAGGTCCCAGGACAGCTGAGCCTCCGACCTCAAGGACGTCTGTCCAGGAGGGAAAAGGGTGGAGGGCTCCAAGAAATACGTCCCCAGGGAAATAATCATATTGATAAACCACCTAACTTGTCTTAAGTGTATAGCAAGGAGATTAATTGTTTTTAAAAGACAGTTTAGATGTATTAATTATAGGTTCAGGGAAAACTACAGTTTAAAAAAGAGGAGAAACGCAAAATTATACAGAAAGACTGATGATAGTATACTACATGACTCAGAAATACTGTTTGCATAGTTTTAACATGTAAAACCTCAGTATTGAGCTAAACAAAATGACGCCCCAAGCCTACTAGAATGACTTTCAAAAAGGAAATGATGGAAATGTTAGGAAACAAACAGATCCTCTCGTTATTTGCTGGAGAGAATGCAAAGTGGATACCAGCACTTTGGAAAGTTTCGCAGTTTGCTAGGAAACTAAGTACACATTAGCACAGGACCCAGCACCCCCTGCGCGGTGCTTACCTGACGAAAGAAAACCTATGTTCGCACAAAACTTGTACATGAACATTACAGTGTTTTTGTACACTGTACACTGTACATGAACATTACAGTGGTTTTATCTGAAACTGCCCAAAACTGGAAACAATCCAAATGCTTCTCGTCCAGTCGGCGGCCACACCGCGGGGCACCCATACTCGGGACAGCTACTGGGCAATGAGAAGGAACAAACTACCGCGGACCACGCGCAGGCGTCCTGTGCTCAGTGAGAGGCTTAGAGCCACACCCGGGGGCGGCCCTGTGGCCCAGCGGCTAGGACTCTGTGCCTGCACTGCAGGGGCCCGCGTTTCATCCCTGGTCGGGGAACCGAGATCCCCAGGCCTGCGGCGTGGCCAGATAAATAAAGGCTAGGTACTGGGATGTTTCCAGTTACATGACCATCTTGCAAAGGCAAAACTATGGAGCCAGAAAGCCATTTACTGGGTGCCAGGGGCTGGGAGAGGGGGAAGGGTATTAGTGAGTATGGGGGAATTAGTATTAGTGAGTATGGGGGATTTTTCTGAACTGATTGGAGCTGTTCTGGATCTTGGCTATAGTGGCAATTTCACAGTTGTATACATCTGTCAAAACTCACAGAACAGTACACTAAAAAGAATGGATTTCATTCTATTTAAATAGTTCCTTAATTTTAAAAAAATGAATTAAAATGAACCCACTTTGTGGGAGAGGAATTTAAAAGCCAAAATGATATAAAAGTCAGCAAAAAAAAAAAAAAAGCAAAAATGATACTTAAAAACTTTTAACAACTAAAGATGTCTTTACTCACAACATTTAGAATGCCAAAACCTAGGAGATAATCATGCGGAAGACTAGAGCGAGGTGAGACGCCTGCTGGAGGTGGCACTAAGTGTTCAGTTGCTACAAGAGCTAAATCCTCACCTTTTGTTGTAATAATTCATTAGATAATGTTTAGATCTGAACAATCAAGACAAAGCAAGATAAGCTTTTTATTTAGAACAGTGGAGGCAAAATCAAGGGCTTCAGCTAGACAGTTGGAAGCTAGAAAGATTTCTACCCTGGGCTGCAGGAATCGTGGGTGAAGAGGACTGGGACAAACAGCAGACTTTTTCCAGGTCTTAAACCTTTGACTCATCAAATTATGTATACACATTTCTTTGATGACAATAAAGTTTTTTTAAATGAAAGTTTGGTTAATTAAAAAAAAAAAAAACACTAATGAAGCAACATAGGACTCTGTCTCCAAAAGTGAAATTTGCTCAGTTGTGTCCAACTCTTTGCAAACCTATACAGTCCATGGAATTCTCCAGGCCAGAATACTGGAGTGGGTAGCCTCTCTTCCTGGAGAAGTCCCTTCTCCAGGGGATCTTCCCAACCCAGGGATCCAACAGAGTCTCCTGCATTGTGGGTGAATTCCTTACCAGCTGAGCCACAAGGGAAGCCCAAGAATCCTGGAGTGGGTAGCCTATCCCTTCTCCAGTGGATCTTCCTGACCCAGGAATCGAACCAGGGTCTTCTGCACTGCAGGTGAATTCTCTACCCACTGAGCTATTACGGAAGCCCTAAGGCACCTGCCCACCTGGGCCTTCTTAGGGGCTCTCCAACCTCTGACAGTCACTCCCTAACTACGTAGCCCACACGTCTCCGTGCTGCTGGGTCACAGAGCAGCTTGGCCCCATGAAACTCGTCTCGTCTCAGTAGCGCCAGAGGGAGAGCAGGGGGCCTCCAGAGACCAGGCATGTGACTCTAACGTGTCACCTTGGGCAGCCTGGGTCCAGTCACTGTCCCTCTGGGAGCCTAAGTTTCCTCTTCTAAAGTGGGAGCTGCTGGTGGAGGCGGGGAGAATGGATTCACGTGCATGTATGGCTGAGTCCCTTCACTGGCCACCTGAAACTGTCCCATATACCAGTACAAAATAAAGTTTCCTTCACCGTTCACCTGAAACTGTCCCATATTTCCTGGCTATACTCCAACACACACACACAAATGCTGCTGGGGGCTGCAAGCTTTCACCAGATTGTCAACCCCTGATTTGGCTAGTGACCCTCAGTGGACATCCAGTTTCCATGTGTGTTTTCCTGACAGAGGGCTGGGAGTGGGGGCTTCAGTCACAGGTCCCTGGACCTGCAGTGTCCAAGAGGATATGTGACCCCAGGAAGGTGTCCTGCTCACCACCACCCCCTTCACGTACGAATGTGGTACCATATTCCAAGACTACTCATACAGTAGGGGTCATCTGTTCCTGTCGGTTCGTCTAGGTTCCTGCCACGGAGCCCTGAGATGAGCTTGCTGCCACAGATCCCTGAGGTGACCGTACAGCCAGCCCGAGGGGGGTGGGAATGGGGGTGGTAGAGCGGGGCTTTGTTTGACACTTTGCTGAGAACACAGGGGTTTTCTCCAGAGTCCTCACACACACACACACACAGTTAGTTGGTCAACCATTTCTGATCAGGCAGCATGACTGCTCTTTGTGCTACATGAGACAGTCCCCTTAGCCTCCGACAGAGAACCCCACCTGTGATGACTCCACAGCAATCTCATGGGCAGGGGCTGTTTTCCCCAAAGACCCCTGAAAATAGTAGTACACCACGCCTGCAGGTAGATGAAGAAAGACTAGTCAAAACATTTAAAAAGTAACAATTATTTTTAAATGTCAGTTACATACAATAGTAAATATGGCAATAATGGTATATTTTTAAAGTATTTTGATGTGTGATGAAAGGCATTAGACATTACAAATGTGTGAAGGGACAGCTATTCAAAAGTGAAACTGAAAGAAAAGAAAGTGAAGTCACTCAGTCGTTTCCGACTCTTTGTGACCCCCATGGACAGCAGCCTACCAGGCTCCTCCATCAATGGGATTCTCCAGGCAAGAGTACTGGAGTCGGTTGCCATTTCCTACTTCAGGGGACCTTCCCAACCCAAGGATCGAAGCCTGGTCTCCTGCATTGTAGGCAGATGCTTTTTACCATTTGAGCCACCAGGGAAGTGGTGTTATTCAAAAGGCATAAGTAAATATTTGAAGATCACTGCTATAGGGTATGACTTGGTTCTTTGCGTTTTGAGGGGGTAGTTTGTGAGTTTTTTGGGAAGATGCATGGGTTTTAGAGTCAGACACAGGTTAAAATCCCACTTCTCCATGGAGGTACAGAGGGAGGAAAGGGAGAAAGAAGGCCAGCCTCGGTTCTGAGCAGTGTGACCAGCCCTGGGGAGGCAGGCACATGGTGATCTCAGGAGGGGGCCTCTGAGAGTCTTGGGGAGTAGCTGGAGATGGAAGTGGCTCAGAGACGAGCACCCATTCCTTGGGTCCTGCCATCAGTCCCCCAACCACCCCAGCACCCCGGCCCTCACCTGTAAGAATGAAGATCTGTATTGTGTAGAGGAGACTATAGAGCCTGGAAGGAAAGCAGAGCAGAGTGTGCGGCTGGGGTCTCCCGCTCTCACGGTTTCCTCCTCTGTCCAAGCCCCAGCACCTATTCCACCAGGAGGCGTCCAGTCAACACTTGCGGATGAATAAATCCACAGCTGTAACAGGGCTCAGCCTAGGCTCCCTACTGACTTTGTGCCTCTACTTATTCAGAAAGCCAGACTTGGAGCCTGGAGCCAACACGGCCCCTCTGACCCCCTCCATTCTCCTTTCCTTCTTGTTTGCACAGGTCCACCTTGCCTCTCCAGCCTGAAGGCAGGGGCTTAGCCTTGGCTCAGCATTCAAAGCTGTTCGTTCAAGGGTTGTATTAGCTTTTTGGCCCACAGCCCCCCAAAGGCCTCCCTCCCTCCTCTGGATTGACTCCAGCCTGGATTAGAAATAATATCCCATTGTCCATCTTGCTCTTCTGGAACACCTCCCTTGGGACAAACAGAGCTTTTCAGCTACTCTGAATACCACGTGGGATGGTTCCCCTACCAGAGATTGAGCTTCCACAGTGAAAGTGCCAAATCCTAACCATTAGACCACCTGATAACCCCCTCGAACACAGCATCTTGGCACTGCCAGGATGCTGGCACCCTGTCTATACACACACAAACACACACACACACACACAGAGGCATGTCCCATTTGTCTGTACCAGGCTCTCCACTCTGACCCTGAGTCCCAGAGACACTGTAACAGTCAGGAAAGGGGCCATACAAAACCCCTTCCTTGTGGGACCCAGTGAGGGGGTCCCCTTTCCTGCTTGATGAGGGTATGATAACAGGGCCCATGTAAACTTTACCTCTCTCTCTGGCTGCACAGACCAAACACCATTTTCGGTCTAAGGAGAGAAGATGGGTATCAGTCAGTGCATCATGTAACCCCAGAGGCCTAGTATTCCTTTACTTTGTGGCTGGCGGGGACTGCAATGGGCCAGAGGCAGCTGGGGGATGGCATGACCCCCACCAGCAGGGTTCACCCAAGGGAGAGCCCGCTGGTCGCAGCTTGAGGCTAAACTAAGGACAATGGAGTGGGTTAGTACTCGGAGCTTGGAAAATGCTCAGGAATTTCTCCCAAGACCTCAGACCCCCCACTGGAAAAGTAGGGGTCAGGATGGGGAGGGCGGGTTGGGAGAGGATTAAGGGAAAAGGAACAGCTCTACTGAACATCTGATGTAAAATGACCCCAGGGGGTAGGCAGCTAATTATAAGAGTAAATAAAAATGATTAAAAACTACCACCAGTTTAAAGTATTTTCGGTGTTATGCAGCAGATTTGGAATAATCTTGGGAGGACAGGGGGAGATTCCCTAGCCTTTCGAAAGCACCCTCTCTGTCTAGAATCCCACCTTCAGCGCTGAATTGCATATAAACTGACACAGGGTAAGTTAAGGTCTCCAGGGTGAGGTGGACCTCAGCATGGCCTGGGGAGCCTCTGTTCCCCTTGAGTCCCCCATTCTCCACAGGAACTGTTAGGGAGTCTCTCTCTCAACCTCCAGCCCCTTGTCCGCCTTCCTCACTCTCACCCGGGCCCACAGGCTCTATCAGACGGGTGTTCCCAGATTTTCTGCCACTAGACTCACTCGTCCGTTCTCTGCTTCTCGCAGGTCATTTCCTCTTCAGAGGAGGAGACCGCGCCCCCTTCTCTGGGGCTCACCCCTCCTGTACTCCATCCCTCCGGTCTTCTTACAACCTGGTGTTTGGGTTTCCTCTCTCTCACTTGTCCTTCCTTCTCTTCCCATCTGTATGTAATCATATCACCCAGCTCGTGTCCCTTCGGCCCACATCTTTTCTCCAGGTGCCATCCTAATTGTCCCCTTCCCTTCACACCATCTCCTTGAGAGACTCTGCCGTGCATGTCTCTGCTCCTCTCCACCGCTCCCTCACTCCACAACCCGCTTCAGACTCTTTCTGTTCCCATCAACCTCTGAGACCTCTCTCACCAAAGTCATCAATAAGCTCCTAGTCTCCAAACCCAGGGGGCCTTTTGGGGGCCTCAGCTCATTTCATCTCTCTCCGGGGCACTACCAGACCTCTCTTCCTACTGAACTACCTTCTCTGAGAATACTGCTAGCAACATATTCAACAGCAAGCTTTCAAAACGCAAGAAAGATATCAGTCTTTTTCTGAACGAAGGTTTGGAGGAGAGAAAGTGAGAAGAAGAGGAGGGAAGAGAGACGACCACATAGGAAGGGAGGCAGAAAAGTTAGGCTAGGAGTCGTCAAGACGATTATCACCTGCTTGGGTGGTTTACCGAGGGCGGCCTTTTGAAACTGTGTGCCAGATCTACCAACCTTGAGGATATTAGCAGTCTGCAGAGTATCCCTTGACCATATCAGTGTGAAGGCAGCCTATTCACCTCCCCTCAGGCTCCAGGACACACTGAGAAGGGCACTGGAGCACAGCTAAGCCTGGGAGCCCAGCACACAGCCCCTCCCTTTCACAAGTGGGGTCTGTGTGTGACATCATGCCTTTGGGGGCTTTATGACAGGACAGCCTCTCCAACCTTGACCAGAGTAGCTTGTCATTGCCTCAGGGTGGATGTAAACCCCCATCAGTCAGAGGCGGCACCTTTGCAGGTATCTCTTCAGGTTCATTCAGTGCCATCAATGCTGCTTGAGCACCCATGATGTGCCAAGCTCCACGCAAAGTCCTGCAGGGACACAAAGGTGCATAATACTCACTCACATGACTCAATAATCTTGCTTTTTAAATAAAAAGCCAGATCACAACCGGACCATTTCTAAGTGTCATCCATTTATTCGACCAATGTCTACTGAGCTTTCAGTTTGGGCCAGGAATATGGTGAGGGTCCCAGGTGGCTCAGTGCTAAAGAATCCGCTTGCCAATACAGGAGACATAGGAGACCCAGGTTCAACCCCTGGGTCAGGAAGATCCCCTGGAGAAGGAAATGGCAACCCACTCCAGTATTCTTGCCTGGAGAATCCCATGGACAGAGGAGCCTGGCGGGCAACAGTCTATGAGGTCGCAGAGTCAGACACGGCTGAGCAACTGAGCACACAGAAAGGTAAACAAGACTGAGACCAAACAAACATCTTCAGAGTCAAGACAACAGCTTTTACACCCTCCCCAAATTACTACAACTGTAACCGAATAATAATTACAAAACCACAGTGGTTAAAACAGAAGAATACCTTAGTTCCACATATATATGAAATATTTACCATGGAACACCATATTCTCAACCACAAAACAAGCCTCTATCACTTAAAAGTTTTAAGTAATTGCAAGCATGTTCTTGGACCACATAGAATTAAATTATAAGTCAGTAACAGAAAGATCCCTGAAAAATCCCCAAATATTTGGAAACTAAACAACACACTTTAAAGAATGTATGTGCGGGGACTTCCACGGTGGTCCAGTGGTTAAGACCCAGTGGTCCACGCTCCCAGTGCAGGTTTTCTATTCCTGGCCAGAGAGAACTAGACCCCACGTGCCACAACTAAGACCCAGTGCAGCCAAATAAATTTTAAAATAATAACAGTAAGACTTCCCTGGTGATGCAGTGGATAAGGATCTGCCTGCCAATGCAGGGGACATGGGTTCAGTCGCTGGTCTGGGAAGATTCCATATGCCATGGAGCAACTAAGTCCTCCAGCTGCAGTTACTGAGCCTGTGTGCTGCAATTATAGAACACCTTTCTCCTAGAGCCCCTACTCTGCAACAGGAGAAGCCCCTGCACCACAGTGAAGAACAGCCCTCACTCACGGCAACTAGAGAAAGTCAAGCAAAGCACTGAAGACCAGTGCAGACAGAAACAAATAAATACACATGTATATGTGTGTGTGTGTGTGAAATAGATAATTCCCTGGCTGTCCAGTGATTAGAACTCTGCACTTTCACTGTTAAGGGCCCAAGTTCGATCCTTGGAAGCTTTCAGTGCAGCCTAAAAAAAAAAAAAAAATTCACGTATGTTTATAAAATAAAAAGATAAAGAAAGAATGTTAAACAAAAAGAAAAGAAAAAAAATATATATATATATATCAGGGACTTCCCTAATGGTCCAGTAGTTGGAAGTCTGCCATGCAATGCAGGGGACATGGGTTCAATTCCTGGTCAGGGAGCTAAGATCCTGAATACTGAGGAGCAACAAAACCCACATGCCACAACTGGAGAGACTGTGTACCGCAAGGATCCCGCATGCTGCAACTAGGACCCAACACAGCCAAGTAAATAAATATTTTAAAAATATATCAAAATTTTTGGGATGCAGCTAAAGCAGTACATAGAGGGAAATTTATAGCACTAAAATACCCATATTAGAAAATAAGAAATGTCTGTAGAAAACAACTTACGGTTATTAAAGGGGAAAGAGAGTGGGGGAGGGATAAATTAGGAGTTTGGGATTAGTAGATAGAAACTGCTATACATATAATAGATCAACAACAAAGTCCTACTGTAGAGCACAGGGAACTGTATTCACTATCCCGTAAAAAACAATAATGGAAAAGAATATAAAAAAGCATAAGTGTGTGTATATATATATGTATATGTATAACTGAGTCACTTTGCTGTGCACCAGAAACTAATGCAACATCGTAAATCAACTATATTTCAATAAATAATTAATTAAAAAAGAAAATAAGAAATGTCTCAAATCAATGACTTCAGTTTCTACTTTAAGAAAGTAGAAACAGAAGAGCAAATAAAAACCAAAGTAAGCACAAGAAATTTTAAAAGATCAGAGTGAAAAGAAATGAAACAGAAAACAGAAAAAGAGGGACTCCCCTGGTGGTTCAGTGGCTGAGACGCTGCACTTCCAGTGCAGGGGACCCAGGTTCAATCCCTGATCAGGGCACTACTCCCCACATGCCTCAACTAAAATCAATAAAATCAGAAGATCAACAAAATGTACAATCCTCTAGATACAACAGATCAGGAAAAAAAATAAAATGCAAATGATCAATATCAAGAATGATAAAGGTGGAGCTTACCTGGTGGCTCAGTGGTAAATGCAGGAGACACAGGTTGGATCCCTGGTCTGGGAGGACCCTACATGTCAACAAATGCATAAAAAAACATTTGACAAAGTCAACATCTCTTCCTGAAACAAAAAAATCTCCCAGCAAACTAGGAGTAGTTGGAACATCCTCAACTTGACGAAGGACATATATGAAAAACAGAGCTACCAATATACCTGATGGTAAAATACCGAACGTTTTCTCTTTAAATTCAGGAAAAAGGCAAGGATATCAGCACTCTTTGCTTCTACACAACACGGTACTGGAGGTTTTGGAATGTAAACTAAGTCAAGAAAGACAAGTTATTTTCCCTTACCCCATCAGTAAACCTACCACACTCCTGAATGGGGCGATGATGTCAAATAAGAAGCATAACACCAGACCTCCCTTCCCATGCCTCAGTTCAGTTCAGTTCAGTTGCTCAGTCATGTCCAGCTCCTTGCGACCCCATGGACTGCAGCATGCCAGGCTTCCCTGTCCATCACCAGCTCCCAGAGTTCATTCAAACTCATGTCCATTGAGTCGGTGATGCCATCCATGTTGGTAATTTGATCTCTGGTTACTCTGCCTCTTCTAAATCCAGCTTGAACATCTGGAAGTTCGCGGTTCACATAACTGTGACTTCCCTTCCCTTGCCTAGTCTAGTCCAGAAATCAACCTAACATTAGAAAACCTGATTTATTATCATTTGTTGATCTTTTTCCTGAAGTCAAACCGTATACTTTGAGTAACAGATTTCTAGAGTCAGAACCACAATTAAAAAAAAAAATGGGGGGTATTTCCCAGGCAGTCTAGTTGTCATGACTTTACATTTCCAATGCAGAGGTGAGAGGTCAGTCCCTGGTCAACGAACTAAGATCTCACATGCCCCATGGAAAGGCCAACAAAAAAACAAAACAAAAACAGAACCTCATGATTGCAGTCATTAGCCCTTTATATATATAATTTACAAAACTATTGGTGTTAATTTTATAAGTTATAACATTTTCTTCATTTATGCTGCAAATTGTAAATGAGACAAAACCTTTCACTTGTATCTATATCATAAGTTTACTTATTGATTACACTAATGTTTTTCAAATTTGACACATTCAGTCATTAAATAATGATCACTTCTTTCAATGAACTACAAAGATTAAAAATAAAAAATAGGGACTTCTCTAGTGGTCCACTAGCTAAGACTCCGAGCTCCCAATGCTGGGTGCCCAAGTTCAATACCTGAACAAGGGACTAGATCTCAGATGCCACAACTAAGAGTTCACACGACACAACTAAGGACCCTGTGTGCAGCACTAAGACCCGGTGCAGTCAAATATATAAAATAAAAAATAAAAGAGAGAAGTAAAATGTAACTACATTGGAAAGGAAGAAGTAAAGCTACCTTTATTTTGCAGACAGCATGTTCATATATAAAATCTTATGGGGTCATCCAAAAAGCTACTAGAGTTTAGCAAAGTGAAGGATGTATAATCAATATATAAAAGTCAACTGCATTTGCTATGACCCTAAAATTGCTCTAAAAATGTATTAATATCAATTATATTTCCATATAATAGCAATGAACAATTGGAAATAGAAAAATTTTAAATGTATTATGGTGTTAAAAATATGAAATACTCTGACAAAATATGTGGAAGATCTATACACTAAAAACTACAAAACACTGTTGAAAGAAATTAAAGACCTAAGGAAGTGAAGAGATATACCATGGTCATGAATCAGAAGATTCAAAATTATTAAAATGTGAATTCCACCCTCAAATTCATCTATAGATTCAGTGTAATCTCAATAAAAATTTCAGCAAACTTTCTTGGTTGTTGAAATGGATATGCTATTCCTAAAGTTCATATGGAAGCACCAAGGACCTAGAATTTTGAAAAAACAAAGTTGGACAATAATCAATACAGTATAGGATTACTGACGTCAAGACAGATGGAACAGAATAAAGATTGGATGTAGACTCATGTATTGTTGATTGGTTTTGACAATTAATTAATTTTTCCTTGAAGTGAAGGAAACCTTAACTCTTAAATCACATAATTTTAAGTTAACTTAATGAGGCAAAAGTAACACAAAAATTTCCATGTGTATACATATGCTGGTAAGATTTTTAAATACAAAGAACAAGAAAACATTATGATGGGGGTGGGGGGGGGAATACCTAAAAAGAATGAGAGTCAGAAATCAGAACAACATCAGAATTATCACAAGAAGAACTAAGTGTTAAAGCACAGTGGGATACTCTTCTATAGAGTTTTGAAGGAAAATGATTGTGACTCAAGAATTCTACGGTGAGCCAAGTCAGCTTTCGGCATTAGGACAAGAGAAAGGTTCTCAGGAGCCACTAAGTCCAAGATGTCAGACTGCCACCTGGGTACACTGCTTCTGTCTCCTACCTCAAACAACAGAGGAAAATAAAGCAAATCTTTAAATAAATTCATAGTAGTTCCAGAAACCAAAAAATAACACCCTGTTGAATCAGAAGCTATAAGGAATCTCTCAAAAATGGAAGTCAGGCAGGATGAGGTCGACAGAGGAAACCAAAGGACAAAATACAGGAAGGAGGACATCATTGTGAGAGGTGGAGGGTCCCTGGGTGTCTCTGTCCATCAGAGTGACAGATTTGGGGAGCAGGAGAGAAACTTATCAGGATGATTGGCTTGGGGATTCATGTGAAGCAAAAAGATGACCAACTTCCTCTCTTTCTACCCGAGGCAAGCAGACAAGATAGACGTATCGGGCACCAGGTAAGAACAGTGACTGTGAGGCTCCTTGGCCAGAGAAGGGCTGGACGGTTGGTACCATCAGCGAGAACAGGAGCCCCAGTGCCCCAAACTAACCACAAAGTATACCCTGCCTAGCAATGTCTTATCCTGGCTCCACAGAGAATAATGATACTTCTCAGTAAATAAAAACATTCAAGAAGAATCCATTAGAGACTCTCAAAGACAGACCTGAACATTTGAGCAGAACTTGCCAAATATTTCAAGAAAACCAACACTAGAAAAGAGAGGCACAACACTATACAAAGAAACAAACAAACAAAAAAAGCCCTAGCAACTAGGAAAAGAGTGAATAGGGAAAAATGACAAGAAGCTTTAAACATTATTAAAATTCTTAAAAAGAAAAGAAAGGATGTGGCACCCCTAGAAAGTGACTTGTCTATTGGGGAAAATAAACAGCTATGGTGGAAATAAAAATAAAGCTGGAAAATAGTGGCTTCCCATTACACTTACACTTTTTGAGGACTTAAAAAGTTTTAACCATGAGGGAGTGGCTCATGTTGGATTTACCCTCCCACAATAAACAAATATAAAAGGGGACAAAATACATTCACCCACTTATAGGCATGCATGCTCAGTGGCATTCAACTCTTTGCGACTCCATGGACTATAGCCCACTAGGCTCCTCTGTCCATGGAATTCTCCAGGCAAGAATACTGGAGTGGGTTGCTATTTCCTTCTCCCGACCTAGGGATCGAACACACCTGCTGGATGACACTGGAGACTGGGCCTGGCCAAAGTGAAGAGACTTTGGTGCATGTTCCAGGAATCAGTTAAGACTCCAGAAAAGCATCACCCTAGGAAATAAGGACTACACCTACAAATATAGGCAGAATTAAAAGAGCTCCAATCAACTGAAGCCTAAATTCAAGCCTCAAAGCCTGTCAAAATAAAACTTGACATTCCTTTTTATCTTTTGCGGTTGGTTTTATTTTGTATTGGAGTATTGTTGACTTACAATGTTGCATTAATTTCAGGTGTACAGCAAAGAGATTAAGTTATTCATATACACACATCCTTTTTCTTGATATTCCTTTAGAGAAAAATTAACATAATCTACAACATATCCATGATGTCAAGCTTACAACAAAAAGTTACTAAACTTACAGAAAGTGAAGAGGCAGAAAGTGAAGAGGAACTAAAAAGGCTCTTGATGAAAGTGAAAGAGAAGAGTGAAAAAGTTGGCTTAAAGCTCAACATTCAGAAAATGAAGATCATGGCATCTGGTCCCATCACTTCATGGGAAATAGATGGGGAAACAGTGGAAACAGTGTCAGACTTTATTTTGAGGGGTTCCAAAATCACTGCAGATGGTGACTGCAGCCATGAAATTAAAAGACGCTTACTCCTTGGAAGGAAAGTTATGACCAACCTAGATAGTATATTGAAAAGCAGACATATTACTTTGCCAACAAAGGTCTGTCTAGTCAAGGCTATGGTTTTTCCAGTGGTCATGTATGGATGTGAGAGTTGGACTGTGAAGAAAGCTGAGCGCCAAAGAATTGATGCTTTTGAACTGTGGTGTTGGAGAAGACGCTTGAGAGTCCCTTGGACTGCAAGGAGATCCAACCAGTCCATCCTAAAGGAGATCAGTCCTGGGTGTTCATTGGAAGGACTGATGCTGAAGCTGATACTCCAATACTTTGGCCACCTCATGCGAAGAGTTGACTCATTGGAAAAGACTCTGAGGCTGGGAGGGATTGGGGGCAGGAGGAGAAGGGGACGACAGAGGATGAGATGGCTGGATGGCATCACCGACATGAGTTTGAGTGAACTCCGGGAGTTGGTGATGGACAGGGAGGCCTGGCGTGCTGTGATTCACAGGGTCTCAAACAGTCAGACATGACTGAGCAACTGAACTGAAATGAAATGAACTGAACTGAAACTTACAAAGAAACAGAAAAATTGATAATTAAGAGATAAATAGTCAGAGAAGTTGACCCAATGATAATTTAGATATTGGAGTTACCAGATGACTTTAAAAATGGCTGTGATTAGTATGTTAAAGAAAACAGATGAAAAGATAGACAAAACAGATGAATAGTTAGAGTAATTCAACAGAGAATTCAAGCCTGTAAAAACAAAATCAAATAGACACTGCGGTAGGACAATCTCTAAGACAGTTCCTAATAATCTCAGCCTCCTACTATTCATTTGAATGTGGCCTGGATTTATCGAATAAATTTGGTAGAAGTGAGATGTCACTTCCCAAATAAGTTTTCAAAAAGAAAGGACCGTGGCTTCCATCTTGAATACTCACTCACTCTCTGAACACTTACCATATAGGGGAAGACAGTTGCCTTACAATGAGGCATCCTGTGGAGAGGTCCAAGCGATGAGGGACTAAGGCCTGTCAACAACCATGACGTGGGTACCAGCTCACACTCTCTTCCCTGGCTCAGGTGAGCCCTCAGTGATACCACAGTGCCAGCTGACTGATGCCACCTCCTGAGGGACCTCGAGACAGATGCACGCAAATAAGCCTCACCTGGATTCCTGGTCCACAGGAAACTGTGAGATAATAAATATTTACTGTTTTAGCTGAGAGTTTGGAGGTAATTTGTTCATAGCAATAGATAAAATAGACATTCTAGAACACAAAATACAATATCTGACATTAAGAATTCTCTGTACTTACGGGTTAACAGCAGATACAGCAGAAAATAGAGTTAATGTGGGGAACAAGTACAAGATGCTTTGTGAGTAATAAATGCTCTGTTCTCTGATCCCTATCCAAAGGTCTTGAGTTTCTCTTAGAGTGTGAACATACATACACATACTATGTATAAATTGTTGGGAGCCAGTGTGAGGAACTCCGCCCATGGCAAAGGTCATGAGGAAGGAAGCTTGGCATACGCAAAGGCATGATCAAGCCTCAGGAAACCCCCTGTTCCCGAGCATCTACCCCCAAAACCAGAGTACTTTACGGGGAGCTCTCCCCCATAACCATTTCTCTCAGAGAAGGAGTTAACTTGCAGCTCCAGTTAATAAAAATTCCTGGGCGTGACAAGAGAGTTTCAACTTAGGAACTCTGAAGGTTCTCTGGCCTGCCTGATCAGGCTCCTCCAGCCGCATGTGATTGTTTACAGCCTCCCAACTGTGAGAGGCACGGGATGTTTTAAAACTTTCTAAATACAGACTCTTTTGAGAAGTTAGAAGATCATTAGTATAGTATTAGTGGGTCGATTAGGAACTATATTGGTGAAGGGTTTTTTTCTTCATTTGTCGTGCCAATAATTACTGCTAATTCCCTGCCCTGGGTGTGACAAGGATGTCTCAGGTCAAACCTCTCTGCTGACAGACTAGCTCGTGTGACAACCTCTCAACCATAAACAGCACAGAGAGTTTGGAGTACTAGCATAGGGCTTTTTTCATTGATGAGTCAATGATTGCCATCAGGCCTCCATATCCTTAGGCACCTGGGAATATATTAATCAATGTATTTGGAATATAGAAAAGGAAATATAGTAGTTTTTTGATATTAGCAATACTAGACTTTTTGAGTTAATGAATTTTCTCTTTTGTTATAGATCACTGTACTTTGTTATAAATCACTGTGTCCTTGCTATGCAAAAATGTAACTTTATCACTATCTTAAGACAAAATGGATCTTAAGGGGAAACACTGGTGAAGGGTTTACATTTGTTGAGCCAATATTTGCTGCTAAATCTCCATATTCCTGCCCTTGTAATGAATATAACTAGCATATAGGAGAAATAAGTATTAACCTTTAAGATTAATCATGTTAAACCTTAGGTTAAGTAAATTCCTTTCTTGATTGTAACTCACTACACCCTCACTCTATAGGAATGCAACTTTATTTGGAGGGTGGTGCCTAATTTAAGAAAAAATCACCCCTGGAAAAATAAGTTTTCTGGTTAACTGACTGGTATCAGAAAGGGCCATAAAATGTCAGCAGGTCTCATGGCCAGAAGATGATGAAACCCATAAGACCTTTGTATAATTTTATATGAAGCACCTGATTGTGACAAGGGTCAGGTCTGCTGACCCCCGCGTGACTCCGTATTCATCCCTATGTATAACAAAAAGGTATATAAACAAACCTGAAAAAGAAAGAAATTGGATCAGTTTCTGGAAAGACTGATTCCCCCGTGTCGTTTCTTTCTGGCTCCCCGCTTTCCTGGCTGAATTTCCATCTGAAATGTGGGTACTCACCAAGCCTGCTAATTCTGCCTGGGCTTCTGAGATCGGACTGGGGAGGCCTCAGTGCCTCCTCTCCTTCGGGAGAATGGAAAGATGCCTGTGGCCTACGTAGGTGGTGATTAGTATTCCACGTAAACCAGTTATTCAGCCTCTTTTCTCCATTAATTCTCCTACTACACTATCTGTTTCTAATCTCCCTCTATATCTGTAATTAAATAAGTTTTTTCCAGGATGCCGACTCTGTCCCCACCTTCGAATTACCCTGGATCCACTGGGGCTGGATCCCGGCAATAAAATACGCTGTGTTTCCTGTTTGGAAAACTCAACAGTATAAAGATGTCATTTCTATTTTTTTTTTTTAGCCACATCACACGGCTGGTGAGTTCTTAGGGATTAAACCCACCAGGGATTGAACCCACACCCTTGGCTGTGAAAGAATGGAATCCTAACCACTGGACCACCAGGGATTCCCAAGATGTCATTTCTATATTCAATTTCAATCCATAGTCAATGCAATCTCAGTCAAAATTCTCATTATATAATTTTTAGTTTTTTAAGTTGTATTGAGAAATAACTGACATATATCACTGTAAAACTTAAACACATATAGCATGATGGTTTTATTTAAATATATTGTGACATAATTATCACCATAGGTTCAGTTAACATCCATCTTCTCATATAGATAAAATAAAAAATTCTCCTTGTTATGAGAACTATTAGAATTCACTTTTTAAAATGATTTATTGTGATTTTTGGCTGTGCTGGGTCTTCACTGCTGCTTGCAGGCTTCCGCTGGTTGCAGCGAGCAGGGGCTACTCTCCAGTTGCAGCGCGTGGGCTTTTCATCGTGGCGCCGTTGCTTGTTGCGGGGCGTAGGCTCTAGGTGTGCGGGCTTCAGGAGCTGCAGCACAGAGACTCAGCCTCTGTGGCTGGTAGGCCCTAGAGGGCAGGCTAGTAGTTGCGGTTCACGGGCTTAGTTGCTCCTTGGCATACATGTGGAAGCTTCCTGCACCAGGGATCCAACCTATGTTCCCTGCATTGGCAAGTGGATTATTTACCACTGGACCAAAAGGTACAAAAGCAATTCAGTGGAGAAAAGCTGGGTTTTCCACAAATGGTTCTGGAGTAATTGTACGCCCATCAGCAAAAACAAAACAAAAATCCCTCAATCTAAGTTAATGCCCCATATGAAAATTAACTCAAAGCAGACCATGTACTTAAATGTAAAACATAAAACTCTGAGGAAATCAATCCAAGAAAATCTGCTGAACCTACAGCTAGGATTCTTAAATTTGACACCAAAAACACAATCCATAAAAGGAAAAAAAAAATTGGCTTTCATCACAATGAAACACTCCTGTTCTGTGAAAGACTCTGATGAAAAGATAGAAAATCAAGCTACAGAGTGGGAGAAAATATTTGCAAACCATGTATCTGACAAAGGACTAGCACGGAGAACACAGAACTCTCAAAACTCAACAAGTAACAATCTGATTAGAACACTGTCACAGACTTCCCTCGTGGTCCAGTGGTTGAGAATATGCCTCGCAATGCAGAGGATGCAGGTTTGAGCCCTGGTTGGGGAACCCATATGCCGTGGAGCAGCTAAGCCTGAAGCTGTCTTGCTCTGGAGCCTGCAAGTCACTGCTGGGCCGAGATGCCACAACTAGACAGTCTGTGTTGCAACAAAAGATCCTGCATGACACAGTGAAGACCCCAAAAAATAAATAAGCAAAAATATATATTTTTTAAATTGGAGCAAAAGACATGAAAATCCATTTCACTAGAGAGAATATAAGATGGGAAATAAGCATGTGAAAGGATGCTTATCACTAGCCATAATGTAAATTAAAGCAATAATGAGATATCCCTACACATCTATCAAATGGCTAAAATTAAAAAGTTGCTGCACCAAAAGTAGAACAGGAGCTGGGGCACTCATATATCGCTAAATGGAATGCAAAATGGTACAGTTTCTCTGGAAAACAATTTAGTAGTTTCCTACACAACTAAATATTTAACAAATACATGATCCAACAATTGCACGCCAGGGCATTTATACTAGAGAAATGAAGTCTTGTGTTAACACAAAGCTGTACACAAATATGTACAGTTTTATTTATAATAGCCCCAAACTGGAAACAACCCAGATCCCCTTTAAGATGTCCTTTAAGGGTGAATGAGTAACTTGTGATAAATCCATACCATGGAGTACTACTCCAGAAAAAAAAAAAAAAAAAAGGAATGAACTACTGATACACAAAATAAGCTGGATGAATCTCAAGGGAATTATGTTGAGGGAAAACAAAACAAAATCCTATCTAAAAGGTTACATATTGTATGATTTCATTTATATAATATTCTAGAAATTAACAAAATTATTGAAGTGGAGTCCTCTGATTAGGGAGGGCATAAACAAGGAAAGGGATTCCCACGGGGTTCAGTGGTAAAGAATCCCCCTGTCAATACAGGAGACACGAGTTCTACCTTCACTGACTTGTGAAGATCCCCTGGAGAAAGAAACGGCAACCCACTCCAGTACTCTTGCCTGGGAAATCCCATGAACAGAGGAGCCTGGCAGGCTACAGTCCATGGAGTCACAAAAGAGTTGGACATGACAGCAACTGAACAACAACAAAGGAGAAGGGTGACACGAGGGATCCTTGTGGTGAGGAAAATGTTCTGTATCTTGACTGTATCCGTGTCAGTATCCTTGTGATATGATACTATTGTTTTACAATATGTTATCATTGGGAAAAACTGAGTAAAATGTGCATCTGACCTTTCTCTGTTATTTCTATACACATGAATGTATAATTATCATATAAATTTAATTTAAAATGTGCACTATGGGACTTCCCTGGTGGTCCAGCGGTTAAGAATCTTCCTGGCAATGCAGAGGACATGGGTTCAATCCTTGGTCTGGAAAGATTCCACGTCTCAGAGCAACTAAGCCCATGAGTGCGCCGCAACTACTGAGCCTGTGCTATCTAGGGCCCATAAGGAGCAACTACTGAAGCCCACACACCCTAGAGCCTGTGCTCAGCAACGAGAGAAGCCACCACAATGAGAAAACTGTGCACCACACCTGGAGAGCAGCCCCTGCTTGCTACAGTCAAAGAAAAGTCCATGGAGCAACGAAGCCCCAGCACAGCCAGAAATAAATAACATGCGTAGTATAAAACACAGTGCATGCTAAGTCGCTTCAGTCGTGTCCAACTATTTATGCCCCTATGAACTGCAGCCCTCCAGGCTCCTCTGTCCATGGGATTCTCCAGGCAAGAATACTGAAGTCGGTTGCCATGCCCTTCTCCAGGGGATCCTCCCGACCCAGAGATCAAACCTGTGTCTCTCACGTCTCCTGCATTACCAGGTGGGTTCTTTACTAGCCCCACCTGGGAAGTCCCTAAATATAACACAGGAAAAATTATAAAAGCTGCTTTCCATCCCTATAGAGGCCAGAAAGAAAAGGGTATAAGGCAACGTGTGGCTGTGTATCTCAGCCCTCATGAATCAGTTCCTGATACCTCCCCCTTGTTTTTGCTTCCATCTTGGGACCCCATGACCTCATATACCACTGGAAACCAAAAGACCCTCTGCTCGAATCTCAGATTGTAAGGTGGTCTCAGGAAGAAGGATGCAACCATCTTAGACGAGCTTCAAATCAAGGCCAAAAGGTGAGAGGAGGGTGAGAGGAGGGATGGAGCAGAAGAAAAACATCAGGCCCAGGTAAAAGCTCCGGGACCTAGTTCTCACTCCACTGCCAGCAGCACAAGTCTCTTACATGCTGAAGTCTTCAATTCAACCCAATTTAACATTCACTGGGCACCAACAACAGCGGCAAGAGGGGGCACAGAAAAGCAGTTATTCCTTAACCTGTATCAATATCCCCCACCAAAAGCATGTATTCTAGTCAGTGAGAAATGGTATCTTCTTATAGTTTTGATTTGCATTTCAGTCAGTTCAGTTCAGTCACTTAGTCATGTCCAACTCTGTGATTTCACGGACTGCAGCATGCCAGGCCTCCCTGTCATCACCAACTCCCGGCGTCTACTCAGACTCATGCCTGTTGAGTCGGTGATGCCATCCAACCATCTCATCCTCTGTCGTCTCTTTCTCCTCCCGCCATCAATCTTTCCCAGCATCATGGTCTTTTAAATGAGTCAGCTCTTTGCATCAGGTGGCCAAAGTATTGGAGTTTCAGCTTAAGCATCAGTCCTTCCAGTGAATATTCAAGACTGATTTCCTTTAGGATGGACTGACTGGATCTCCTTGCAGTCCAAGGGACTCTCAAGAGTCTTCTCCAACACCACAGTTCAAAAGCATCAATTCTTCGGCGCTCAGCTTTCTTCACAGTCCAACTCTCACACTCATAAATGACTACTGGAAAAAGTATAGCCTTGACTAGACGGACCTTTGTTGGCAAAGCAATGTCTCTGCTTTTCTAATATGCATTGACATATGACTAATAATGTTGAGTGTCTTTTCATGTGTTACCACTCATTTGTATAACTTCTTGGCAGAAACAGCTACTCAAAGCCTTTGCCCATTAAAAAAAAAAATAACTTTTAAAAGAGCAGTTTTAGGTTCACAGAAAAACTGAGTGGAGTACAGTTTCCACATACACCTTGCCAAGCCCACTCTCCAGCTTCCCTCACTATCAACATCCCCCATCAGAGTGGTACAACTTATTAAAATGGAAGAACCTATATTGATGCATCATTGCCATTCAAAGTCCATAGTTTACACTAGGGTTCAATCTGTGGATCTGGACAAATATATAATGACATGTATTCACCATTACAGTATCATTCACAATGGGTTCACTGCCCTAAAATCTCTGTACTGCACTTATTCCTCTCTCCCTCCACCCTGGTCCCTGACAATGATTTTTTGCCACCATAGTTTTGCCTTTTTCTAGTGTGTCATGTAGCTAGAATCAAAAGGTAGCCTTTTCAGATTGACTTCTTTCACTTAGTAATATCCATTAAAGTTTCCTCCACATCTTTTCCTGGCTTATTTCTACTGCTCCAGAATATTCCATTGCCTGAATGTATCACAGCTTATTTATTCATTCACCTTGTGGAGGACTTCTTGGTGGCTTCCAAGTTTTGACAACTATAAATAAAGCTGTTATAAATATCCACGTGCAGGTTTTTGTGTGGACATAATTTTTCAACTCATTTGGGTAAATACCAGGGTGTGTGATTACTGGCTGATATGGTAAGAGTATGTTAGTTTTTTGTGTTTTGGCTGTGCCTCATGGCATGTGGGATCTTAACGTTTTCCAACCAGGGATCAAATCTGAGCCCCGTGAAGTGAAAGATTGACGTCTTAACCCCCGACCACCGGCAAGTCCAGAATATGCTAGTTTTGTAAGAAACTGCCAAGCTGTTTTCTGCACTGGCTGTATTCTCACCAACAGTGCGAGTTCCTGCAGCTCTGCATTCTCATGAGCATTTGGTGGTGTCGCCTTTGCTTATTTTCAAATAGGGCTTTTTAAAAAATTGAGTTGTAAGTCTTTTATATATCTTAGATAGAAGTCCCTTATGGAATAGATGATTTGCACATATTCTCCCTCTAGTTGTGAGCTGTTTTAGAGATTTTTTTTCCCCACAGACTTTATTTATTTCTGACTACGTTGGGTCTTCATTGCTGCATGTGGGCTTTCCTCCCGTTGTGGTACATGGGCTTCTCATAGCACCGGCTTCTCTTGCAGCAGAGCGCAGGCTCTAGCTGTGTAGGCTTCAGTAGTTGTGGCTCCCAGGTGCTAGGGCCCGGCAGCTTAGACGCCTAGAAAGAAAAGTGAAAGTCGCTCAGTCGTGTCCGACTCTTTGCGACCTCATGGACTATACAGTCCATGGAATTCTTCGGGCCAGAATGCTACAGTGGTAGCTGTTTCCTTCTCCAGGGCATCTTCCCAACCCAGGGATCGAACCCAGGTCTCCTGCATTGCAGGTGGACTTTTTACCAGCTGAGCCACAAGGGAAGCCCCAGATGCCTGGAGGCATGTGGAATCTTCCCGGACCAGGGATCAAATCCATTTGGCAAGCAGATTCTTAACCACTGGGCCACCACGGAAGTCCAGACCTTACTTTCTTTCAATGGATAAGAATATTAAACACTAAATTCATGATAGTGGTTACTCCTAGAGGAGGCAGGAGCACGAACCAGGTCAGCTACCTGGGTCTCAGTCCAATATTGTCAAGTAACTTGGCCACTGTGTTTCAATTTTCTAATCTGTAAAATGGTGTAACAGCATTTATCTCACAGGTGTGTCGGGAAGCTTTAACTAGTTAATGTGCCTGAAGAATGTAAAACAGTGGTTAATAGGAGCACCGTACACTTTAAATGCAAGCTCTGGGAGTTGGTGATGGACAGGGAGGCCTGGGGTCACGAAGAGTTGGACATGACTGAGCGACTGAACTGAACACTTTACATAAATCTTAACTGTACTACAACTTCTTGAGGCGGGTATTGAAGTTCAAAAGTTCCCATTCTGTTATCCCTTATAACTTACACGTTACATGCTTTCTTTAAACACATGACTCATTTAAATGTACACTAAAAAAATAGCACAAGGGGAGAAATCCAGTTTTTTATCCTTTAAAATGGGAAAGACTAGGCTGGATACAGGTCCATCCCCTATGGTGGCTGAGGTCTCAAAGCCAAGTTCAGCCCTGACTTCTCCTTCCCTAACACTCATAAGGTGTTGGTCAAATGCATTTCCAGAAGAGATAGATAGACTCCAGACAAGATAGATAAGACTCCAGACAGCAGTCAGTCTGGGGCAGAACCTAAAATGGCAAGTAACCTAGCCTGCACCATTTCAGCTTCCTCACCTGTAACATGGGGGTGCTAACAGGACCTACCTGGTCTAGGAGATGAAGGAAGACTAACAATATCTACCCACCGCCTGATATGTTGTTAGCTGTTATTTTTCCTTTTACTCTTCTAGGCTCCCCCCCTGACGTTCAGAGATAGCCTCAGTAGACAAATGTCAGGAACGGGGCTTCCCCAGCAGTCCAGTGGTTAAGACTTTAAGCTTCCACTATAGGGGCCATTGGTCGGGGAACTGAGACCCCACTGCCACGCAGGCGTGGCTGAAAACTAAATAAATAAATAATAGAAAAATACCAGGAAAAAGAGAGGTACCCAGAATGGACGACCCAAGGTTCCTTCCAGCTCCAAAATTCTGGGCTGTTTTCACAGAATTTCATCCAGAGTTTGGGATGAAAACGTCCCCATCTAAAAGGGGAACAGATGATATAAGCTACCTCCCTGGGCTGGGGAGAAGCACAAAGAAGCTCAAGGCCAGGAGAGCGCGTGCACTTCTATACTGAGCTTCGAAAGAGTTGGCTTAAAGGTGGGGAAAAACAGCTGCAGAAAACCTGCAGAGGGGCCAGGCCGACGACACAGCAGCCCAGGCGCCATTATCTACCTCAGGAGGGCCCGTGACCCGAGCGTGGCGAGCTGATATAGAAGCTCCACGAAGCGCGCGCCGATGTACGTTACCACACCAGCGCCCGGAGCGGCTCGCGGGCGTGATGCAGTGGCCGCCGGTCAGCAGGCTCGGGCACTGCCGCCAGTCTGGGCCTGAGCGCCCCCTGTCAGCGCGGTCGGGCAACAGTTAGGACGCCCAACTGCAGACCGTACGATTCCGCAGGTGAGCATGCGCAGCCTACACCTGCCTGTCTCCACCCAGAGAGAGGGGTTTCTCCGCCAATCAGAGAGCTCTGTGTCCGTTTTCCCGCCCACCAGTGGCATTTAGGGGCGGGACTTTAAGTTCTAGCCAATGAGAAAAAAGATTCGTACCTCGGCTGCACTTACAGGTTGAAACGGGGTGGAGCTGGGAAGTGATTTTCTCAGCAAGATGGCGGCGAGTGGACTCCGGCAGGCTGCTGTTGCAGCCGGTACCTCGGTGAAGCCCATTTTCAGTCGGGACATGAACGAGGCCAAGCGGAGGGTGCGCGAGCTCTACCGCGCCTGGTATCGGGAGGTGCCGAACACTGGTGAGAGGCAGCGGCTCACGCGGGGCCCGGGAGGCAGCCGCCCAAGGTCGCAGCCGTCCCGGCCTCCCAATTCTGCCGGGCCGAGCTGAGGTCACCAACTTGAGCAGAGGTGATTCCGAGCGCTTCAGGCGAGTAGGGTCACACGAGCCTTGGTGGACCTGACCTGGCGGCTGCGCGGGGGTCATACCAGCCGTGCTGTGCGTCGGAACCGCGTTTCTAGGAGCCCTCGTTGTTTGGCCCCCTAATTCTTCCTGAACCCTTGGGAGGGAGAGCAGGGACTGTCAGTGACACACTTCGTTTTGTAGATGAAGCAGTCGAGGCACTTAGAGTCGAAGTGATCTGTGCAAGGCCGAGGGCCCGCCCCTGGTGGATCTGGAACCCTACTCGAGTTCCTGAATGTATATATAAACAGAAGGGTTGTGGGGTTTCAGCGACCACCTGGTTCCTACATCGACCGCAAAGAAACAGTACCGGAGAAGGGAAGTGAGTTTCCCAAGGTCATCCAGAAAGATGGTGGTGCCTTTTCCAGTCCCTCTGGTTTAGGTGGCCTCCTTCTTCAGTCTCCCAGGTCTTTTTACCCAGCTCCGCAGGCCCCTAATATTCCTTAGGAACTCCTTTCCCTGCCTGCACCAGAACTCCTGTCTTCACTTAGATGTCAGAGAACCAGTCTGTCCTCCTGAAGGACTAAGACATAAGTTCCCTGGGTTCAGAGAGATTTTGTCTTGGCATCTCCATCAGTGCTGCTGCCCAGTGTCCCTGACCAAAGAAAAGTTGGGCAGAGTGTCAAGGGCAGTACAAATGTCAGGCACTGTCCATATTTTGTAACTGTCTAATCTGACTTACGGTGTTTTAGGGCTTCCCTGCTAGCTCTGTCGATAAAGAATCTGCCTACAATGCTGGAGACCAGGGTTCGATCCCTGGGTTGGAAAGATCCCCTGGAGAAGTGTGTTTTAATGGAGGCCACCACTGGTGATTTGAGAGGAGACGTGATTTTAAGTGACCTGAGCACCAGAGCTCTCAGGGCTGCCACTTCCTTGCCTGTGTGTGAGAAGCAGTAGAATGTAGTTATGTGGACTTGCCTCCAAACCCTGGCCCTTACTAGCTGTGTTACCATGAGCAAGCTATTTCATCTCACTATGCCTCAGTTTCCTCATCTGTAGAATGATAATAGTACCTTCTTCAGAGAGTTGCTCTATTAAGTAAGTTTATGCATCTAAAGTACTTGGCATAGGGTCTGACATTTAGACACTCCTTAAATGCTGGCAGCTCCTCTTGTCTTGTTATTGTTACTGTTATTGATAGGGCTTACTTTCCATGCAGAATTCAGCTCTTTACTGTATGAGAGCTGTGTCTGCTCCACAGTGTCGCTGCCCTCAGGTTGACTTTTTAAGAGGTTTTCAAGGATCAGAATTTAAACTTGAAACCCATAGGATACAAGGAAGGGAGAAACTTGAGTGATCCGCGGGTTCAGGGACTACAAATTCACAGACCTCCAGGGAACAGATGGATAAGTATAGGGCAGTGACAGTCGCTAGTGTGTGAGGTGGTGTGTGTATTCAAGTGCAGATGTTTAGAAAATAGGTTTGCCTGGCAGAACACTTCGTGGGTACCCAAGAATGTTTTCTTGTTGCAGGGAGGACAGGAGGTGGGGAACAAGACCCAGATGACAGGAAGAATACTTTACAAAGGGTAAAACATCAGTGGCTGAACTGAGGCTAGAACCCAGGTATTCAGTTAATTCAGAACCAACACCGTCCAAGACTGTCCCTCAAATACTGTTTGAGAAGATAAGCCCAGAGTCAGGAGGGTCCTGAGAAGAGGAGGAGAAACCAGGGGATTATAGGAGCCTGTAGAGCAGGGGAGATTCCATGTAGTGGGGCTCAAGGGGGTGCAACATCTTTGTGCAGAGGATCAGTGATCTGTAGCTTGTTGTTTGCTCAGGCCTGTGTACACTGGTGTCATGATATCCACCACAAGATTTCAGCTGAGGATCCAAACTAAAGATGGGGAATAAGTAAAAGTATTGATAATAACTAACATTCATTCATATCTAACATTCATCATTGTAATTATTATGTTCAGTTCAGTTCAGTCGCTCAGTTGTGTTCAACTCTTTGCAACCCCATGGACTGCAGCACACCAGGCTTCCCTGTCCATCACCAACTCCCGGAGCTTACTCAAACTCATGTCCATTGAGTCAGTAATGCCATCCAACCATCTCATCCTCTGTCATTCCCTTCTCCTCCTGCCTTCATCTTTCCCAGCATCAGGGTCTTTTCTAGTGAGTCAGTTCTTCGCATCAGATGGCCAAAATACTGGAGTTTCAGCTTCAGCATGAGTCCAATGAATATTCAGGACTGATTTCCTTTAAGATAGACTGGGTGGATCTCTTTGCAGTCCAAGGGACTTTGAAGAGTCTTCTCTAACACCACAGTTCAAAAGCATCAATTCTTCGGTGCTCAGCTTTCTTTATAATCCAAATCTCACATCCATACATGACTACTGGAAAAAGCAGAGCTTTAACTAGACAGACCTTAGTCGGCAAAGTAATGTCTGTGCTTTTGAATATGCCATCTAGGTTTCTCATAGCTTTCCTTCCAAGGAGCAAGCATCTTAATTTCATGGCTGCAGTCACCATCTGTAGTGATTTTGGAGACCAAAAAAATAAAGTCTGACACTGTTTCCCCATCTATTTGCCATGAAGTGATGGGACCAGATGCTATGATCTTAGTTTTCTGAATGTTGAGTTTTAAGCCAACTTTTTCACACTGCTCTTTCACTTTCATCAAGAGGCTGTTAAGTTCTTCTTTAATTTCTACCATAAAGGTTGTGTCATCGGCATATCTGAGATTATTGATATTTCTCCCTGCAATCTTGATTCCAGCTTGTGCTTCATCCAACCTGGCATTTCTCATGATATACTCTGCATATAAGTTAAATAAGCAAGGTGACAATATACAGCCTTGACGTACTCCTTTCTCAATTTGGAATCATTCCGTTATTCCATGTCCAGTTCTAACTGTTGCTTCTTGACCTGCATACAGATTTCTCAAGAGAAATTCCCATCTCTTTAAGAATTTCTAGTTTGTTGTGATCCGCAGAGTCAAGGGCTTTGGCACAGTCAGTGAAGCAGAAGGAGATGGTTTTCTGAAATTCTCTTGCTTTTTCTATGATCAAACAGATGTTGGCAATTTGGTCTCTGTCTGGTTCCTCTGACTTTTCTAAATCCAGCTTGAATACCTGGAAATTTTCAGTTCATGTACTGTTGAAGCCTCACTTGGAGAATTTTGAGCATTACTTTACTAGCATGTGAGATGAGTACAGTTGTACAGTAGTTTGAACATTCTTTGGCATTGCTTTTCTTTGGGATTGGAATGAAAACTGGCCTTTTCCAGTCCTGTGGCCACTGCTGAGTTTTCCAAATTTGCTGGCATATTGAGTGCAACACTTTCACAGCATCATCTTTCAGGATTTGAAATAGCTCAACTGGAATTCCATCACCTCCACTAGCTTTGTTTGTAGTGATGCTTTCTAAGGCCCACTTGACTTCACATTCCAGGATGTCTGGCTCTAGGTGAATGGTCACACCATTGTGGTTTTCTGGGTCGTGAAGGTTTTTTTTGTACAGTTCTTCTGTATATTCTTGCCACATCTTCTTAATATCTTCTGCTTCTTTTAGGTCCCTACCATTTCTGTCCTTTATTGTGCTCATCTTTGCATGAAATGTTCCCTTGATAGCTCTAATTTTCTTGAAGAACTCTCTAGTCTTTCCCATTCTATTGTTTTCCTCTGTTTCTTTGCATTGATCACTTAGGAACGCTTTCTTACTTCTCCTTGCTCTTCTTTGGAACTCTGCATTCAGATGGATATATCTTTCCTTTTCTTCTTTGCGTTTCACTTCTCTTTTCTCAGCTATTTGTAAGGTCTCTTCAGAAAACCATTTTGCCTTTTTGCATTTCTTCTTTTGGGGGATGGTTTTGATCACCGCCCCCTGTACAGTGTTAGGAACCTCCGTCCATAGTTCTTCAGGCACTCTGTCTATCAGATCTAATCCCTTGAATCTATTTGTCACTTCTACTGCATAATCATAAGGGATTTGATTTAGGTCATACCTGAATGGTCTAGTGGTTTTCCCCACTTTCTTCAGTTTAAATCTGAATTTGACAATAAGGAGTTCATGATGTAAGCCACAGTCAGCTCCCAGTCTTGTTTTGCTGACTGTATAGAGCTTCTCCATCTTTGGCTGCAAAGAATAGAATCAGTCTGATTTCAGTATTGACCATCTGGTGATGTCCATATGTAGAGTCGTCTCTTGTGTTGTTGGAAGAGGGTGTTTGCTATGACCAGTGCATTCTCTTGGCAAAACTCTGTTAGCCTTTGCCCTGCTTCATTTTGTACTCCAAGGCCAAACTTGCCTGATACTCCAGGTATCTCTTGATTTCCTCCTTTTGCACTCCAGTCCTTGTGACGAAAAGGACATCTTTTTTGGGTGTTAGTTCTAGAAGGTCTTGTAGGTCTTCATAGAACCGTTCAACTTCAGCTTCTTTGGCATTAGTGGTTGGGGCATAGACTTGGATTGCTGTGATACTGAATGGTTTGCCTTAGAAACGAACCAAGATGATTCTGTCGCTTTTGAGATTGCACAATTGCCTAATAATTATTATGTTAGTTATTATCAATACTGTAATTTTGCTTATTCCCAATCCTTAGTTGGATCCTCAGCTGAAATCCCCAGTGATGCATATCGTGACACCAGTGTACACCCTGGCCTGAGCAACATTCTCTGGGGCTTCGCAGGTGGCTCAGTGGTAAAGAATCCGCCTGCCAGTGCAGAGAGATGCAGGAAACCTGGGTCCAGTCCCTGGGTTGGAAAGATACCCTAGAAGAGGAAATGGCAGCTCACTCCAGTAGTTTTGCTCGGGGAATTCCATGGACAGAGGATCCTGGTGGGCTACAGTCTGTGGGGTCACAAAGATTCGGACACAACTGAGTAAGAGAACACACACACACACAGCATTCATTGAAATGCAAATATATGGCCCGGCACTATGCCAGAGGCCTCATTGTAGTGTGGGTTCCAGCTGTTTCCCTGGCTTACAGATGAGAAAACTGAGGCACGTCAGCTTGTCTCACATCACACCATCAGACCCTGATTGTCAGCTGTGATGCTTAGCTCGGCTCCTGCCGTGGTCTTCCCTGAATCTCACAGGCCCAGTTATGCTGCACACTTGGAACAGACTGCCATTTGCCTGGGTGGTTGCCTCTGCATGGAAGCACAGAACCAAACCACCCCAGATTCCCTCCTGTGAAAAAAATAATACTCGCTGCTTGCTGGTTACCGTGTAACAGAATTTCTATAGAAACTATTCATTTAAATTTCTATTTTATTGGGTACTTCTTGTACTACAGGGTCAGTACTAGATACCTAGAGAGATAGAAAAGTGATTAAAACACAACCCTGCCTTCAAGAGTCTTATGGTCTAGTCAGGAAAGTAGGCATATAACCAGATCATTAAAACTCCAAATATAATAGAGGTATGGGAAATAAGTGCTGAAATTTTCGACAGTTAACCCTGTATCAGTACTTTACTGTTGATAAGATGTTGTCACTTGGTTTTTACCACATTCCTGTAAAGGAGTGAGGTCAGAGGTTATTGTCTCTCCTATGTTTTAGATGAGGAAACAGACGAGGAGGTTGTACCCCAGCCAAGGTCATAGTTCACGATGGTGTGGAGACCTTACCCAGCTCATTTGACCCCAGATCCCATGCTCTTTTTCATCACACCATGCTACCTTCCCACCTAAGAATCTCCTGGCACTTGGTATAAATGCTCCCAAAATGTAGTGGAGCAAATGACTGAAAACTGTCCCAGTGTCTTCCTTCCTAATGTGTCGAGCCTTCCTGACTCAGAAAAGCCTGAACTAACTTGAAGACACGCACCGTGGAAGTCACCTTCATCCAGAAGGGGCACTTTCATATCTTCCTTTTGAGCCTCACAGATGTTCTTAAAATTGAAATTAAAATATTTAGGATTCCAAGAGTAAGCCAGGAATCTGTGAGTTGAGAGGGAGCAGCTGGAATTGGTTTCCCCCAGGGCTTCTCGACAGCAGCATCTGTGCCGGGTGGCCCTTGATGTGGAGACCGCCCTGTGCCTTGTCGGATGTTCAGCAACATGCCTGGCCTCCCACCCAGTGGCGCCATCAGCACTCTTTCCCCTCGCTGTGACCGTCAAAGATGCCTCCAGACGTTGCCAAATGTTCTGGTGGGCAGAATCATCACAGGTTTGACGACCACGGATTTAGACCAAAGAACAGTTCAGCAGACTGTTGCTTAGCTGTTCCTGTTTAGCTTCCCACAGCCTTTCTCAGTGGTGAAGGGGTGTGTTCAGGGGGGTGCGACAGGAGGACAGCTGGGTCAAAGCTATGGCATTTGTCTCCTTAGAAACAAGGATTCTTAACCTGAGAGGATGGGCACTGTGGGGTCCTTGAGCAACACTGTAAGCAAAACTTTGCCTTTGTGCCTGTGAACATTTTCCTGAGAAGATTCATACACCCAGTGTGCTGGTGTGTGGTTCTGGAGACCTTGGGGAATGGGAGTCGGGTGGACACAGCTCCCCTCGTGTGCATAGAGGCACCTTGGTTTTTGCTCCTATTTTGAACTGAATTCTAGTATGAAAATGTAGGAAAGGTAAGCACTGATAGCAGGGGAAGATTCCTTATACTCCTCTCCTTTAAAGAACACAAAATTGTAAATTAAAGAACCAGCAACCTGGATTCTTGGCCTGCGTTTGCCAGGGATCAGTTGTCCGACTTCAGGCAAGTCCCCACAGTGCCCCAGTGGTAAGATTCCAACGTTCAGGATCCATGTTAGTTTGCATTAATTTGTGTCTCTGTCTTCCTGTCTCTTTGTTGGCCCCTTTCTAAAATTCCTAATGTGATACTGTGGTGTGTTTTGGCTGTGCTGGGTCTTCGTGGCTGCTCACGTGCTTTCTCTAGTTGCCATGAGAGAGCTGAGGCTACTCTTGGTTGTGGTGCGGGCTTCTCCTAGCCCGGAAGCATGGGCCCGAGGCGCGTGGGCTCAATAGTTGTGGTGCAGGGGCTCAGTTGCTCCAGCGTGTGGGATCTTCCCGAAGCAGGGATCGAACCTGTGTCCCCTTCATTGGCAGGCGGATTCTTAACCACTGGACCACCAGGAAAGCCCCTGCCATTTTCAGTGCCGTGAATAATCCCCCCACAGTTGACTTTAGGCTCTCAGTGAAGTCGCTGACGGCACATTTGGGAAGAGCTGCGTATAATTGGCTCATCATGGCAGGCTGCTCCAGCACTCCACTGGAGACTTTCTTTCTTTCTCATGTGATCTTCTATCCTCTGTTAACACTTCCCTGTAAAGCTGGGATGCAGTTTCTCCTGTTAGATTCTGCTTTTGCTTATTCTTTGGTTGAGTCAGCCTGGCATGGTCTTTCCCTCAGCAGAAGCTTTTATTTTTCTATTGCTGTCACTAAGCTACCTGTATAATTAAAGATTCACACTTTGTTGTTGGTTAATTCAGTCACGAGATGGCCCTCCTGGTTTTCAGAGCTGGCTGTGATAGCTCCATAGACTAGAGTGGACCTGTCACAGGAATGGCCATACCGCAGGGTATTCTCACCAGTGAGCCCGCTGGTCTCAACCACAGTGCTCATTCTAGCCCATGAGCCTGGTTATGCTGTCTGCTTAGCCTTATGTACCCCCTTCTCCCCTCATCCCATCTACCTACCGTACAAGGCTCCATTCATGTCCTTGTCATCAGCAAATCCACTGAAGGCCAACTGCCAGAAAATGAGAATAAAATGACTAAAACCTAATTTTCAAAGACATATATGCTTTGTCGGACTCCCAGGTCACTGAGTCTGTCCCACTGTTTTAGCACTTAATCAGGGATTACTGAATATTGTGATTTTTTTCAGTATTTGCACTGGTGGGTTTAAGACCTAGAAAGCAGGAGCTGTTACATCTTACACTTCCCTCTCCTTCCCCCTGGTAAACCTAATATGGTCGTAACTGCCTGCTGGATTGACACCTTTCCCTACCTGCACACTCAGCAGTCTCCCTCGGCTCTTAAGTTTGCATGGTACACAAACCTACACCATATCGTTGTATGTTAATGTCAGCCCTGCATTTCTTGCCAGTTGTTCTTTGTAATAATAATGCTGACGTTTATTGAGAGCTTATTCCATGCCAGGCACTGGCCTAAGCATCTTTCCTTCTCTCAGAATCCTCACAGCCGCTCTGGAGTTAATATGTGCTGCTCTCCTCGTTTCACCAGCAAATAAATACCCTCAGGCAGAGAGAAGTTAATGTATACAGAATCATAGAGCTGATAGACGACAAAGCTGGGATTTGAACCCAGGTTATTCATATTCTTGAGCTGTGCTATGCTGCTTCTTCAAATGCAGTGGGCTTGTTTCCCCAAACAAAACTTAAGTTCCTGAGATAGCACCATATCTCACGCTTCTTCACATCCTCAAGTACCTCGCTTAGGGTCAGGCTAATATTTGGTGAATGGAGTGAATGGGCAACCTGTGTATTCAGTGAGTGACACTGACTCAGTTTTTTAAAAGCACATTTTAACCATCTCTACCCTGAATCGTGTTTTCTCTCTAGTGCATTTATTCCAGCTAGACATCTCTGTGAAACAGGGACGGGATAAAGTCCGGGAAATGTTTAAGAAGAATGCACACGTCACAGACCCCAGGGTGGTTGATCTTCTGGTAATTAAGGTAACTGACGCTCCCTGACTGATTTAAAAGAGGAATCATCTTGTCCAGAGCTTTCCAGATGACTATTTTATCACCAAGTTTAAAAGCAACAACTGGGTCAGCAACTGTTACCTAGTGTTTCAAAGGAACAGTTGATTGGAGGTTCTCACCTGGTTAAATAGATTATAAGATTATTCAAGGGAAAATTCACTGGGGTTTGCATTTTAAAACTGAAAAAAGAGGGAAGTTTGAATTCTTCTTGAACCTCATCCATGCAAGTTACCGCTTCACCACGTTGCCGGTTTACAGCCAGAAGAGGCCAGTTGGCTGAGTAAGTGGAGTCAGATCGTGGGCTTGATTCTGTCTCTCTGGTCTGTCTCACTAGCATCAATGGCAACTTCAGCATGGGCCAGTAATGTGGAAAGAACGGTACATGTTAAGCCAGTCAGGTTAGGCAGTCATGGGGCACAGGCCTGGTGACCAAAAGTTATCCCCTTGGAACCAGTCAGCCAGAGGGTTAAAAATATATATATTTAACAGGCCTCAGAGATTATTTAGTCCACCACCTCATTTTCCAGATGCAGAAACTATGGTCTGGACAGGGCATATTACTTGCCCAAGGTCACTCAAAAAGTCAGTGCTAGATGATCTAACCCTGGCCTTCAGTGTTGTTCCTTCCACCCAGCCACTCTTGACTGAGACCTGTCCCCTCACTTGTACAGGGAAAGATGGAACTGGAAGAAACAATTAACGTGTGGAAGCAGCGGACACATGTTATGCGGTTTTTCCACGAAACAGAAGCACCAAGGCCAAAGGATTTCCTGTCCAAGTTCTATGTTGGGCACGACCCGTGAAATCACTCAATGGAAAAGGTGCATGTTGCTATTTAAATATTTTAAAGCAAAAATAAACTCAATATATGACGGTCGTTTCAGGATATTCCATTGGTTTCCCAGTGGGAAGCTGTACTGCTGCAGTCTCTCACTTTTTGTCTGAACAAGTTGGGTCCGGTATACACACCACCTGTTCTTTCCCTTTTCCTGAAGTGTGGTGTTTCCAGTAAATTAGATTCTCTTTTCTCCGAGCCTTGCATGTCGGTAAACAAAAGGAAGAGGCCATCTGCTCAGAAACTGTCATTCTGGGTATGGTGCTGGATGGCTTCGTTAACTTCGCTATTTCTACAGCCACCAGGAGTGGATAGCTTGGTGTAATGGCACAGATTGTCCAAAATTAACCAGCTCTTACTATTGGAAAGGGTTAGAGCAGCACCAAGAGGCTGAGAGGTGGAGCTGACAAGCTGGGCTATTTTTCCCTGGATTCTGAAGAAAATGTCTGCTCAGCAGGCTAGCCCTCTATTTGCAGCAGTGCTGGTCCTTAAAATGCAGTTAACTTCCTTCTCAGGCAGTCTTCTAGAGACACAGCTGTTCAGTGCACACACAGAACAGAAATATTCCCCTTGTGAATTGAGGTGTAGCTCAAGTGACAAGAATACATTTTGACCCCACTGGAAGAACTGTTTGCTCTGGACGGTGGTGGTCTCTTCCATCCCTGGACAGTCTAAATGCTGGAGAAGGGGCTTCAGTATCTGTAGGTACAGTCACCCTGAGGAGTCCCAAATTTTTCAGCACCAACAACCCCTTTATTATTTTTTCAGCTAAGGAACCCACCTTTTGCTAAAAAGTGGTTATTTCTCAAGGACTTATTTAAACACTCAAAGCTGCTTCTGACTGTATGTGATAGCTAGCCAGTGTTACTCAACACAAAAGCTTCAGCCTTTAGTTACCCGGTGCAGCTGTGAGGCTTTGGTAAATAATGAAAATTTGTCCCGGGTTCCCCAAATTCCTCTGTGGATCCACAGGGGCCTGAAGACCCTGGGTTGTAAATCAGAGACCTATTTGTTCAGCAGGTAAGAGAGAGGACGGCAGGGGCAAGAAACTGCAGCTACAGCCAACTCGAGAGACTTCAGCCATCTTCACACAGAGCTGATGTTTATTTTGTTTTTTCATAATCTGATTATGCTCAGTGGACAGCACATCTCCAGGAACCTCCCAAAGCCTGGGGATTTGGGCTGGGGTCACAGACCATGCAAGGGTCTTCACTGGGACTGGGAGGCTGAGGGCTTTCCCCGGGCCCATCTATGGATGGGAAAGGAGGAGAGGCTGCAAGCATCACCATTTCTTAAGTTAGGGCTTTCTCCTTTCTGTCCTTCCTCCAGGCCCTGCAAAAAAGGAAAGCAGCAATGAACTGGCTGACAGAACAGACCTCTAACCATATACTGAAAGAGAATTCCACAGAGGCTCTACCAAATATGGCAGGAGAAAGGCAGCTTTGAGTACATTCAGTTATTCATTCATATATTTACATTCACCAGACCCAGCACTGGGGCCCCAAAGATATTTAAAAAAAAAGTTTCCTGCACCAAGAATGTAGTCGAGTGGAGTTTAGGGTATATCTTAAGTGTATAATACTGAATACCACAAGAGGTACTGATCAGTAAGGGGGCAGAGCAGTCACTTTCAAGTGGAGGGATGAGGAAAGATATCTTCATCAAAGATAATGAAGAACTGGTAGAAATAGCACAGTGGGAAATAGCCTTTCAGTCAGGAGGAATAATGGGCTACTACTGCCTGGGAGTGCGGAAGAGGGGGGGGAATTCAAGAAATAGTGAATAAACGGGGATAGGTATGTGGAAGCTAATATGGAAGATAAGGCTGGAATAACAGGTGTAACCAGATCATGCCAAGCCTTAAAAACCAGACCAAAGAGTCAGGAGGGTACTTATTTACAACAATAATACAGCCAGTCAGCACATACTAGGGCACCGGAAGTCAACACAAGAAAGCTGAATGGATCTGGCCCTGGGGAAAGGTTTGTGAGCAGTGTGTGAGCCAGGCTGCAGCGCCTGTGTACAGACTACTGGTAACTGGAGCTCACTGATAAGGGCCTGTAGTTTCTAAATTTCAGTGTGGAGCTGGTGAAATGAAGCTGTGATGGGTGTGTAAGGCATATTAAATTATCTACAAAGTTTGTGGGTTGAGAGAATTGAGGGTACACGAAGGGCAAATGAGCTTCCCTAGTGACTCAAACTGCAAAGAATCTGCCTGCAATGCAGGAGACCAGCGTTCAATCCCTGGGTCAGAAGGGAAGATCCCGTGGAGAAGGGAATGGCTACCCACTTCAGTATTCTTGCCTGGAGAATTCCATGGACAGAGGAACCTTGAGGGCTACAGTTCATCAGGGTCACAAAGAAATCAGACACAACTGAGCGACTAACACTTTCAAAAGGCAAATAGAAAAGGGTGGTTGGGATTCAAGCTGGTTAGAAGAGACCCCAGTGAATTTGTAAGTCGATAAGATAATTTCCTTCATCCAACACAGAGAAAAGGTGACATAAAAGACATTAGTCAGCAAGTGTGTCAATTCATTAAAAGTCTGTGCTCCTGCTTGGAGTGTCCAAAGCACATCACAGTTCCGATGCTCCACCCCACTTCGGGCTCCTGGTCCACGTGTCGGGGAGAAGCAAATCTTACCTGTCAGTCATCATCATCATCGTCCTCTGGAACAAAAATGTCATGTTCCTCAAGTAGAGCAGCAAAGTTCTTGCTAATGAGTGTCCCAACATAGAGAAAGGGGATCACAATGGAGAACACGCGGAGAAGGCCGAAGGACATCTGCAGAGAGTCAAGAGTGCTGGCTGTGAGCGCCAGGGCCCACTGGCAAGACCACAGAGGGCCTGGCCCTCTCAGGGGCATTCCCTCCTGTGGACCTCAGATTTATCATAAGCAACTTGATTTTAAAGTCCTTGGAAAAATTTGGAGCAAGAAAAATGATTAGAAGAAAAGATAAAGTGATTCTATGGCCATCAAACTGTCTACCAGGAAGAAAAAGACAAGGCACTCTTCCAGACATCTAAAAATTAGGGCACTAGCTATTAATTACTTGCAGATGCTTTTAAACAAGTGAGAAAGTACTAGGAGGTGGACTAGGGAAATAATAGTTCAGTTCTGCTTGAGTTAAGTCACTAAATACATGCAAACGGATTACAAAATTATGAACATGTACACTTAAGAGAGATTCTATACAGTTCTTTAACTGGTTCCCTGGTGCCTGACAAATTTGACTTCACTATATTACATTTTAGAAACAGGTGTATTTTGAAAATTGAGTATGTCGTTATAGTAAAAGACTTTAAACAGACTTGGGAAGTTCCAATAAAATGTCAACATTTCCTCTCATTATTTCCTTACAGGGGTTCCCCCCGCAAAAAAAATGTTTTTCAATCGTGCCTCTTTAAAGGCAGCTTTCCCCTAACATGGACCCTGTTTCTTGCTGTGAAACAGGCTTGAACTCATTCTGTGTAAGCTTGCGTCAGCCAAAATAGCTTTAAAATAATTTGTTTTTGTTTTGTAACTCTCACACAGCCCTGGAATTAAAAAAAAAAAAAAAATCCTTGTATAAGGGATTGTTCTTATTTTACTGAAAAAACTCCAAGGGTACTGAGGGCATGTAATAACACTCAGTAATGGGAAAACAGGATCTGGTGGGGGCTGTACCAACAGGAAGTCTGAATTCCAGAACCTAACTCAGCTGTTAGCTTTGCACACTGGCTTCACTACTCTGGCCCCTCATTTTTCACTTGTAAAAACAGATTGTAATAATTCCCTGCACACCTAGTCACATGAATTAAATACTAGGTCCAAACACAAAATGATAAGGTCTGTCCCAGGAACCGTTTATTTACAAATTCGTTTTTCATCCCATCAACTACGAAGTAGAGACGTAACAAGACTTGTCTATACTGTATGCATAAAGCCGAGTCTTTTGGCTCCAAAGAGCCAGGGCACTGCGCTCCTCTGGATGAACCAGTGCAAAGTGCCACCTTTCTTCGCTCTTGACCCCCATCTTCTGTCTCCCTGTACCCGGCTCAATAACGACCACTAACTCAACCAGCCACTTCCTCCCATTTGTCAAAACTAGCAGTGCATCAGCGCAAAACTTTGTCCTTGATACGGCTTCCGGTCTAAGGCAGTCGTTCGACTGGCCTTTGCTCCTGTCGATCAGCGTCAACCTGCACACACTCCCCACAACGATTGGCCTCGGCCCCTTCGCCCCGCCTCCAGGCAGACACTCACTTTCACCGGTTTGGGCAAAATGGCGCCGCTGCGAGTAACGATGACCGACCTCGTCGGTACCAGACTCTGACCTGAGCAGCTCCGTCCGGCGGAGACATCACCACCTTTCCTCAGGCTCAGCCCGCTTCGGGAAGCCCCAGATCCGACGCGTACCAACGCCAGCCACCGAGCCGCTCCTGACGCCATCTCCCAGCTCCGCCCCTAGTCCGGGCCCCAGTACCCCACTGCCCGGCCCCAGTGACACCCTCAGGAAGAACGCCGCCCAAGCCTCGCGAGTCTGTAGATATCAAACGAGAGGTCCGGCTCACAGACTTGCGCAGTGTGCCTAGTTCCTGCTGCGGCACATAGTGACGTCACGAGGATGACGCCAAGCCTTGGGTACACCCCTCATTCCAGGCTTGGTGGGTGGGACCATCTGACTGGGGTTGTTCTTGTGAAACTTGCAGGTTTCTGTTATTGTTCCCGCACCCAGGACAACCAGGGCTTGGCCGAGCAGGGAGTTACTGAAATGAAAGACCAGTTTAATTGAACTTCAAACTGTCGTATTTTTTAAACACTTAAAAAATACAGTTCAAATTTATTACTTGTGCTACTGAAATGATTTTGGAAATTTATTTCATGCCACGGTATATGTTATGTACAACGAAATGGAAAATATATCTGCAAAGGGGGAATATATATCTGAAAAGGGGGGGGATGGGGGCTTTCACACAAACTGCTAAAAAAGAACCAATACAAGTAATAAACATGGTGTTTTAATCGTATAAAAAGCACTGTAACAATAAATATAACCAAAAACCCTATAATATCTGTGTATAAAACAAGAGATACAGGCTGTGGGGCTCCCAAACAGGGCTAGGAAGGTAGCCCCTCTTCTTAGGAAACAAACCTAGCTTCCTTGGAGCAGGTCCTGGACCCTGGGCAGCATCGCAGCCTCCTGGACTGAAAGAGGCTCTTAAGCTGAAGACTCTAGGCCTAGTTGGCCCCTCGTCAGGTCTCATAAGACCCCAGTGAGGGAAAGAGGCTAAGGGAGAGATTGTGTATACTGGACCAGGCTCTGAATCTTCCATCCAGCCGCTGCTACCAGAATCCTTAGGATGCCAGGCTGATTGGCCTCTGGCCCTGTATACCCAGTCACTTTGCCTCTCAGAACAACTGGTAAAGAAAATGCTTGGCACCATGTTGGTGACAGTAGAAACCAGAGGGTCTTGGCAGATACATGCTGGGTAATAAGAAAGACTGAAGGAGTTCCTAGGGGTTTCTGGATCGGGAATACCTTTAGGGACCCAGTCAAGAGAGAAGAGTTGATCACAGGGTGCCAGGAATCCTATGTCCAAGCTCCTAAAATGCCCAGGACTGAAATTCAAAGTCACTGACTTTCCCAGGGAGCCCACTTCAGCTTCCCACTTGGCAGTTGAGGACAGAGTTTCTGCTAACAGAAAAGCTACTGGCCCCTCCTGAGGCAGTGACCAGCACCATCTGCTGACAGGGCAGTCAGGGAAAGAAGAGGGGCCCTAACACTTTCTAATCAGGATAAATCCCTCTTTACTAGCTAAAGGCCCTCTCTCTCCAAAGGGCCCTGTCTTCACTGCAGGATAGGGGTCCCATGTTCAATCTTCTCACCACTCAGGAGGAGCCAGGCCCCAGAAACCCCTGTGACACAGTAAATCCACTTTTTCTGACAGTGTCAGTCCCTCAAGCCAACACTGCAGGCAACTTCGGGTATTTACACAAGATTCCCCATGTTGGAAACTGTAGAATCATACAGGTGAAGGTGGAGTGACCTGTGGTCATGTGATATTACCCACTTCATTAAATCCCCCGAGAGAGGGACAGTCCAGCACAGTGAGCAGACCTGAGTCTTGCCTTGTGACTGCTGAGCAAGCCACCTCTCCTCTCTGGGCCTCAGGAAATAAATGGGTTGAAAGTTAATGATTTCGCAGTTCCCTCTAGGTATGAAGGTGGACTTGGAACCTGGGGAAAAAACCTAAAAGAGCAGGAAGGAAAGTGCTCACTTCAAAAGCAACTTCAGAAACCAGTTAAAAAAAAAAAAAAAAGAACCTGTAAAACCTTAAACTCCCGAAAAAGCACTGGCCCTGGCGTCCTGACCAGCAGGACAAGGGCTGAACCCGAAGGGCCCAGGCTCAGGGTCTGTCCTGGTCCTTGCATTCTGGCTGGTTCTCCTGGGCCCTCTGCAGCCAGACCCGCCTCAGCTCCATAATCTCGCGGCCGTACCACTCATGCAGGGTAGAGAAGCAGGAGGTCTCAGGGGACACGGGGCTCTGCCCCCTGCCTAGGAGAAGGCTGGCAGGGCCCTGCAGCTCCCACTCGGCCAAGCCCCGCCCTGCTGGCCGGCTGCCCACTTCTTCCACCAAGCCCATTGGGCTGCAATCTCTGGAGAGGGAGTGGCCATTCTCCAGGCCAGGAGACCCGCGGTCAGGAGCCTGGGGCTTGCAGCGGCTGGAAACAGCCTTCCAGGATGAGCGGCGGTGCAGGTCCAGGCTGTGGCGGGCTTCACGCAACTGGCTCTCCAGCTCGCGCACCACCAGGCGCATGTAGCCAAAGCTGGCCCGGGACAGCGCCTTCACCCAGGCCTCCTGGGCCGCCGGCCCATCTGCCGCGAGCAAGTGTGGGCGCACCCCAGGAGCGTCGAAGCGGATGGCGAAGGCAAACTCTTCAGGCACTGGAGCCTCGGCCAGCTCCACCGTGCAGCCCTCCAGCACCACAAGGCTCAGAGGCGCCCGGCCCTCTCGACTCTCAAAGGAGAACAGCAGGTTGCCCTTGAGGACAAACCAGCACCTTCGGCCAGCGCCACTGGGGGTGGGTGGCGTCCCTGCGCCTCCCCAGGTGCGCAGGAAGCCTGTGTGGTCTGCTGGGGAGTCGCTCAGTGCGTAGTGGGCCACACTCCTCTCATTCAACTTCATGGCTCCCATGAGAACTGTGAGATGACAGAGGCAAACAGTGATCAGAGAGGGAGGCGGTGCTTGCACCCCATGGGAAAAAGAGTCCTGGCTCTGGAGGAGACCTGGGCCCCAGCCCGGTGGCCTCTTCTTACTTTCTGTGCCCTGAGGTTCTCAGTGTCTCCATCTGTGAAGTGGGCTAGTCTCCCTGCCTTTGTTCTCAAAGGGTTGTGAGGATCATGCAAAAATAAACAAACAAACACTTGGTTATCAGAGGACTCAGAGAAAAGGAAAATGTCATTTGTGTCAGACCAGGAAGTATGGCAGGGCTGTGAACAGCTTTTTAAAACCCAAAGGAAAAGGCATCAGCTGGGCTGAAATGGACTCATAAAAACCAAACTCTTAAAAACCACTTTGCTTACATCATCCCCTAATCTGAGGGCCCCTTAGCTCCAACCCTGAAGCCAAAATCCAGGGTTTCGTGGGCTCCGTGGGTCCCTGTTGGCCTCTCATTTGATGGCACAGTAGTCCTTTAGGTGCCTGCAGGGCCAGATAGGGCTGCGGTGGGGCAGGCCTGCCTCATTCCTCGATCAGTGTGGGTTCAGATAGGGACCTTCTCAGGAAACAAGTACAAACACGGGGCATGGTGGAGTAGGATCAACCTCAACTACCAAATGTTGGTGCCCCATATGTGTGTGCTAAGTCACTTCAATTGTGTCTGACACTTTGTGACTCCATGGACTGTAGCCTGCCAGGCTCCTCCATCCATGGGATTCTCCAGGCAAGAATACTGGAGTGGGGGTTGCCATTTCCTTCTCCAGGGGATCTTCCTGACCCAGGGATCAAACCCAGGTCTCCCATGTTGCAGGCAGATTCTTTACCATCTGAGCCACCAGGGACGCCCACACAAGTGGCATATAATCCAACTGTTCTCCTGACTCACAGAAAACTGAGACCAGAACAGTGAAGGTGAACTTCCCAGGATCACGTGGCCAGTGAGAAGCAGAGCTTGGTCTCCTGATTCCCTCACCTCTTTGGGGGGCAAGTCCTGGCAGTGACCCACTTACCCGCAGAGCTCCCTGGGCAGGGGTGGGGGCCTCTCTTGTCTGGCCACACGGCTCAGCCCTTTGACCACGTGGTTTCCAGAACACCTGCAAAAGAATTCTCAAATACAGTCAATCCATCCTAAAGGATTGGACTTACTCCTACTCAGCCTCCTATTCAGCCTCAGGTCAAATGAAACCACCACCTCCTCCAGGAAGCCTTCCCTGACCCCTGATAATCTACTGCCCTGCCCAAAACACACATACGCACACAGGTCCACCCAGGCCCTGCACTTGGGAGCAATTTAAGGATCTGAGTCCCATCATCCTGATCATCACTCTTTGGACCTCAGCACCCTGCCCTCTAAGGCTAGGTCAGAGTTAAGTACCCACATAGCTTGTTGCTTTTCCCTTTTAGTACTTGCCACATAGTTTATCTGTGGTCTTTAAGTGACCTAATTTGAGAGGCCTGCCCTGATCACTACATGTAAGGTGGTCCTGATCAGGAAGGTGGTCTGATCTAAGGTGACCCAACAGCAGCCTTCATCCCACAATGATCTCCTTTGTGTTTACAGCCCTGTCCGCAGCCCCAGAATGTCTAGAACCAACCAACTGGACTTGGTTCCGGTGGAACCTCCCCAATATCCAGCCCTTTGCAGGGCTTGGGGAGGCCCTCAGAAAGTATTTGTTAAAACAACTGAATACAATAGTGGACAAAATAAAGCCCCTCCTTCCTGAAAACTACATTTCCGAGGGGGAGGCACACTGTAAAAAAAAAAAAGACAAAAATAAATAATAATTAGTGTCTTTTTAAATCAAATAACGTGAAGACCCGTCTTGATAAGGGCTATGGAGAGAAGCAAGCAGGGTCCTGAGATGGGGGCTGGGCCGGTCTCCGTTGGTGGTTGGAGGAGAAGGAAGAGAATAACACAAATGGTTGGTTCCTTGAACAGCAGCCTCACCTCCCGGCCGTCCAGCACTGGGGAGCGGAGAAGAGATCCGGAGCCGACCTAACTGTCTCCCCTCCTCAGGGAAGGGCGTCTCCTCCCCACCCGCCTCCCCGGTTAACGAGGCCCGCATTGCAACCCCGGCGGGAATCCGCTGCACTGCATTTTCCTAGATTCTTTGTTAGAGGAGCGGCGGGCTGGGGCGTGGGACCCACTGGCCATGGCCACCGCGGGGGGGGGTGGGGGTGTCTGACCCGCTGTCGCCCAGAAACGGGGTGGCCTCACCGGGAACTCCGCGGCCAGCGCCGCAGACTCTGGGCGCGGCTGCCGCCTTGGTTCCCCATCGCGCGGGGAGCGGCCCCGCCACGTCCCCGCGGGCCACGCCTTCCCGGGGCCGCCTCCTCCCGAGCCCGCCGGGCCCGCTCTCACCTCCACGCCCCCGAAGCCCAGGAGCGCGGCCCGCGGGCTGGCCCGGGACCATTTCGACTCCGGACCCCAGGCCTCCGTCCGTCCGGGCCGCTAAACGTGGCCGCGGGAGCCGAGAGACCCCGCCTGGGCGGCTCGAGTTACCGCCCTCACCCCTCCCCGCCCACGACTCACTAGGCCCCGCGATCCACGCCGGGGGGAAACTGAGGCCCGGCCGCCTGTGCCCGGAGTGAGGCCCAGTGCTGGTTGGCGATGGCCGGCCTCGAACCCAGAGTCCCACCTCGGGCCATCCGGGGGCCTCGGACCATCCGGGGGCCTCGGACCCAGGCCACCTCCCAAGAACTTCGAGACCTTCTCTTTCCCCCTCTCCAGCCCCCCTCTCCCCGCCCGGCCCACTTCTCGCACAGAGCCAAGTCTGGGACGGCCTCGGCCCAGACGCCTCCTCTGGGCGGGCTCCTATCCAGTCCGCGAGGCCCAGCCCAGCTTCCCAGTCACCCAACCCGGCCCCCTGGAGTCGGCTGGATCTCCGCTTCCGGGGTGGGGGGGATTATTTGTTTCTGCTCCCTTCACTCCTGCCAGCCTGCAACCCATCTTCAGTGCCCAGGCTCTGCCTGGGGTCAGTGGACAGCTAGGCCTGCTGTAAAAAGGACGCAGGAGTGCACAACCAAAGACCGGTGGGGAGGCTTTCCTGACAGCCCTGGGAGCCTGGTGAGCTCAGACAATCTGCCCATGAACTTGATGGTTGTCACCTTGCAGAGTTCTGGCCCTGGCAGTTCCTGCAAGAACGCTCCTCCTTCCCAACCCTACCCCAAGGCTCTTAACTCCTCCGAGGTCCTTCACATTATTTAGGCCTCAGCTCCTGTCCCCTCCCCAGCCATGAGAAAGCAGCCTGCCTGCAGGTCTCTATCACATCCCTGGTTTGTATTTGCGTGAAAACACTAACCACTTATATTAAAAAAAGTTCCTTACATTGATGCTTTTATTTCCTGTTTATTATCTGTCTCGCCCACTAACTTTTATTCAGTTACTAATAGACACCATAATAAATGAGATAGGAGGCAATAAGTTCTGTGGAAAATATAGAGCAGGGGCAAGGAGTCTGGGAATGGGGCGGGGGGTGCGGTAGGAAGGTTGCAATTTTAAACAGAAGGGTCACAGTAGGCCTCACCTAGAATGTGACATTTAAGAAATAATTGAAGGAAACGAGGGAGCCAGTCATGCCAGAATCTGGAGAGAGAGCATTCCAGGCAGAAGGAACAGCTAGTGCAACGGCTCTGAGACCTGTTGTATTTGAGGAACTGCAAGGAGACCCGTGTGTGTGTGTGTGTGTGTGTGTGCGCACGCGTGTGTGTGTGTGTGTGTGTGTGTGTTGGGGAGTGGCAGGAGCACCAGGATATGGGCTTAGAATGTGTGGGGTGGGGCTTTGTAAATCTGTGAGGGTTGCTACTCCAGACTGAAATGAACAGCCATCACCAGGTCTTGAATGAGGTTTTTTTTGTTTGTTTTTTGTTTTTCTTTAATAATTATTTATTGTGCTCTATCTTCATTGCTGCCGGGCTTTTCTCTAGTTGCAGGGAGCAGGAGCTACTCTCTAGTTGGCGTGTGCGAGCCTCTCATCACCATGGCTTCTCGTCGCTGAGCACTGGCTCTAGGGTGAGAAGGCTTCAGTAGTTCAGTTCCCAGGCTCCAGAGCACAGGCTCAACAGTTGTGGCTCCTGGTAATGTCCAGTCTTCCTGGACCACCGATCAAACCCGTGTCTCCTGTATTGGCAGGGAGATTCTTTACCAGAGTCACCAGGGAAGCCTTCGAGTGAGGTCTTGAGCTATGTTTTAAAGGATTTCTCTGGCTGCTAGGAAGAAAACAATATGAGCGGAAGCAGACCAGTGAGGAGGGTGCTGGAGTAATGCAGGCAAGATGTGATGCGGGCTGGGAGAGTAGAAATGGCCAAATTCAGTTTTGTTTGCTTGATCATTTTTTTGGACGCACTGCGGGGGCATGCACGATCTTCCTTCCCCAGCCAAGTATGGAACCAGCGCCCCCTGCGGTAGAAGTCAGTCAGTCAGTTCAGTCGCTCAGTCGTATCCGACTCTGCGACCCCATGAATCGCAACACGCCAGGCCTCCCTGTCCATCACCAACTCCCGGAGTTCACTCAGACTCACGTCCATCGAGTCGGTGATGCCATCCAGCCATCTCATCCTCTGTCGTCCCCTTCTTCTCCTGCCTCCAGTCCCTCGCAGCATCAGAGTCTTCTCCAATGAGTCAACTCTTCGCATGAGGTGGCCAAAGTACTGGAGTTTCAGCTTTAACATCATTCCTTCCAAAGAAATCCCAGGGCTGATCTCCTTCAGAATGGACTGGTTGGATCTCCTTGCAGTCCAAGGGACTCTCAAGAGTCTTCTCCAACACCACAGTTCAAAAGCATCAATTCTTCAGCGCTCAGCCTTCTTCACAGTCCAACTCTCACATCTATACATGACCACAGGAAAAACCATAGCCTTGACTAGACGGACCTTAATCGGCAAAGTAATGTCTCTGCTTTTGAATATACTATCTAGGTTGGTCATAACTTTTCTTCCAAGGAGTAAGCGTCTTTTAATTTCATGGCTGCAGTCACCATCTGCAGTGATTTTGGAGCCCAAAACAATAAAGTCTGACACTGTTTCCACTGTTTCCCCATCTATTTCCCATGAAGTGTTGGGACCAGATGCCATGATCTTAGTTTTCTGAATGTTGAGCTTTAAGCCAACTTTTTCACTCTCCTCTTTGACTTTCATCAAGAGGCTCTTTAGCTCCTCTTCACTTTCTGCCATAAGGGTGGTGTTATCTGCATATCTGAGGTTATTGATATTTCTCCCGGCAATTTTGATTCTAGCTTGTTTTTCTTCCAGTCCTGTGTTTCTCATGATGTATTCTGCATATACGTTAAATAAGCAGGGTGACAATATACAGCCTTGACATACTCCTTTTCCTATTTGGAACCAATCTGTTGTCCCATGTCCAGTTCTAACTGTTGCTTCCTGACCTGCATACAGATTTCTCAAGAGGCAGGTCAGGTGGCCTGGTATTCCCATCTCTTTCAGAATTTTCCACAGTTGATTGTGATCCACACAGTCAAAGGCTTTGGCATAGTCAATAAAGCAGAAATAGATGTTTTTCTGGCACTCTCTTGCTTTTTCCATGATCCAGTGGATGTTGGCAATTTGATCTCTGGTTCCTCTGCCTTTTCTAAAACCAGCTTGAACATCAGGGAGTTCACGGTTCACGCATTGCTGAAGTCTGGCTTGGAGAATTTTGAGCATTACTTTACTAGCGTATGAGATGAGTGCAATTGTGCGGTAGTTTGAGCATTCTTTGGCATTGCCTTTCTTTGGGATTGGAATGAACACTGACCTTTTCCAGTCCTGTGGCCACTGCTGAGTTTTCCAAATTTGCTGGCATATTGAGTGCAGCACTTTCACAGCATCATCTTTCAGGATTTGAAACAGCTCAACTGATCCGGAGGCTGGGAAAGATTGAAGGCGGGAGAAGGTGACGACAGATGATGAGATGGTTGGATGGCATCACCGACTCAATGGACATGAGTTTGAGTAAACTCCGGGAATTGGTGATGGACAGGGAGGCCTGGCATGCTGTAGTCCATGGGGTCTCAAAAAGTCGGACACGACTGAGCGACTGAACTGAACTGAATCCTCGCCTTAAGGGACCCGGCAGAAGCGAAGAGACTAGCTCGGCGGAGATGGGGAGCTTGTGCGGTGGGCGCGTGCCTGCCTCGGGAGCGCGCAGACCCGGAGCTCGAAGGAGGAGGGGCTTTGGGAGGTTCCGAGGCCTTTCTGGGCCCGTGTAGGGCGGGGCAGGACGTTGCTAGGGGGATTCTGATAGGTTCCGTCGGGAAGGTTTGCGTCCGTCAGGCCCCGCCCCGCTGGAACGCGGTAGACGAATCAGGTGACTGCGGCGGTAGTCTACTCGGGAGGCCGAACCAGGCGGCGGCTCAGATCGCAGCGGAAGAGTCGGTGAGCTGCCAAGGATGGGCGACTGTGGGTGGGCTCCCAGGGCTGGGCCGCTGGGCCTGCGGCCTTTGGGGGCGGCGGCGGCAACCCAGCCCCGGTGGGAGCGGAGGCCTGGCTCCCGGCCCGCCACCTCCGATCTTCCTGGGCGTCCTGCAGTCTGTCGGTGCCTCTCTCTGACCCTAGCCTGGCAGAGGGTCACCCTGGGGCACTCGGGGTCCCCAGCAGGGCAGAGGAGGTGAGGTCTAACGTCCACGAAACTTTGTTGAGTATTTCCGACGGAAGAACCCAGGCTCGGGGAAGTGATGGCTGGGGGAAGAGACTGGGCGCTGTGAGGGCGCCTTGGGCACCCAGTGTGGGATCCACACCCAAGGTTAAGGACGGCAGGGCTAGTGAAACAGGAGGGACCCCAGTGCTTTTCTTTCTTTTTTTTTTCAGTGCTTTTCTAACGTTTCTTAGCTTCCAAATCCCAACATACGGAGGCTGGTAAAAGCAGAGCAGATCTGGTCAGGTCCTGAGACCGCTGAGTCCAGAGCAATGTTGCTGAAGACAGGTACCTACATGGACTGGGTTGGGTGTGTGTGGCTTTGGGAGGGGTAAGTGACCACTTGTGGGAAGGGGGGCGGTGGTGCTGCCTGGAGGAAGTTCCAGTCCTGTGGTTTCTGGGCCTCCTTCCCTGATGTGGGCATATGGGGAGACATGTTCCTCTCTTATTCTTGGAGGTGGGCCAGGAAAGGAGGAGATCCTTCCCAGACAAGAATCAGTTCCCCTCCAAAGAGACCTCTTCTTTGCTCACCCCCTTTACCTCACAGCCAGAGGCCCTATCTTCTGTAACATCAAGGTGTGCTGATAACAGCCATATAACATCAGTATTCCATTTTACAGATAGCAATTTAAGGCCCTACGGCGCTGTTCCCGCCAGTTGACCTCTTAAGCCCTGCTGAAGCCTCTTGGGTGCCCACGGAGAACACCGAGCCCTGGATGGGGCTCAGGAGACCTGGGTCCTGGCTACAGTGTCCTGTCAAGTTCTGTGTGAATGGAGTAGGGAGAGCTGGTTAAGGTGTAGAAAGCCTGTGACTCCAGGTGTTAGATTTTGGTGATCCCAGCACTGCTGTGGCAACAGCAGGGGGGAATCCAGGCCTCAGACACCGACTGCACTATGCCTGGGGCTATCCACCCACTCACAGCCTGGTGGGAGCCAGCAGTGCAGGAAGAGCCCTTTCCACCTTAAGCTGGAGAGTCTAGTTCCCCTAACGTGTGGGGCTGGGCGGCATGCGGATGGGGTGGGGAGAGGGCTGGGGCTATGGGAGCCACTCACAGTCCACCCCACTACAGTGCTCTTGCTGGCCTTGGTGGCCCAGGTGCTAGTCCTGGAGAATGGGCTCCTGCGGAAGCCACCCATGGGCTGGCTGGCCTGGGAACGCTTCCGCTGCAACATCGACTGCAATGAGGACCCGAAGAACTGCATCAGGTGAGTCAGGTCTGCACCAGCAGACAGGAGTGGGGGCAGGCAAGGGTGGGGGTCAGCTCGGAAAGAGGGCAGGGTCAGGGCCACCCCCCATCCCAGAGAGGAAGCAACCAGAGGTAACTTTTGAGACATCTGGCACTCAGCCTCATGACCAGCTTGGGGGCATCTGTGGTGACCTCAGGCCTGTAGGGGACCCAGCCCCAGAGATAAGGGAAAGGAGATCACAGTTAAGGGTCAGGCCTGACCCCACGTGCTTCCCACTGGCCCAGTCCTGCTTCTTGGCCTGGAAGCCAAATCACCCCTTTCGCTCCACCCTGCTTATGGCTCAGGACGTAACCCGTGGTCACCTGGCTTAGTCTCTAGCTTGACAGCAAAGGCCACGGTCCTTACAGGCTGGATCCACACTCAGAGTATCTAAGAAGTTTGAAACCCTCTGAGGAAGCGGGGTGGGGTTATGGCGAGGCCCACGCTGGGCCACTGAGCAGCCCTCTCCCCTGCCCCTCGCCAGTGAGGAGCTCTTCATGGAGATGGCTGACCGGCTGGCGCAGGATGGATGGCGGGAACTGGGCTACGTATACCTTAACATCGATGACTGCTGGATTGGTGGACGTGATGCCAAGGGCAACCTGGTGCCAGATCACAAGCGCTTCCCCCACGGCATTGCCTTCCTGGCTGACTATGTGAGCCCCCCACCCCAGCCCTGTCCTGCGCGTTGGCCTCCGGGCCAGACCACTCTTTCCACCCCATCCTACTTAGGGCTCATTTCTATAGTCCCTGCCTGAGAACAAACAGTTTGGTGGAGAAGATAGATACATGAACAGGTAGTTGTGAGTCACGGTCGTGAGCAAGAGCAATGAAAGACCTCTTATTCAGCCTGGGATTTCAGGAAGGTTCTCTTGAGGAGGCTGATCCTAGAGAGGGCATTCAAAGCAGAGGGGATGGCAGGAGGAAATGCCTAGAGGCTGACAGCCCACGCAAGGTGTGTGTGTAGGAGGGAGGGGAAGGCTCATGTTGGCAGAGGCAAGGCCAGGCCAGAAAGCTGAGACCCTTCCCTCCAGGCTTTTGGGAGCCTCTGAAGGTTGTCATGGGGCCTGGTCAGCTATGCCTGTGAGTGGTTCCCTGAGGTATCCACTGTGTTCTCAACCCCTCCCCGCCCCAGGCTCACTCCCTGGGCCTGAAGCTGGGCATCTACGAGGACTTGGGCAACTTCACCTGCATGGGTTACCCGGGAACGACACTAGACAAGGTGGTGCAGGACGCGCAAACCTTCGCCGAGTGGAAGGTGGACATGCTGAAGCTGGATGGCTGCTACTCAAGCCCCCAGGAGCGGGCCGAGGGTGGGTCCCGCAGCTGGCTGGGAGCCATTAGGTAGACAGGGAGGGGTGGCCGTGGAAGGCCCCCCAGTGGCTGGCTGTATGGCCCCTAGGGGGTAGTGTTTCCCAATTCCTCTCCCCCAGGGCCTAGGGGTATCTTGGCTCCCGGAGCGCTGGTGCCTTGCTCTGCCCAGGGTGTGTGTGCAGCTCTGGGTACAGGAGAGGTGCCTCCTCTTTTGAGCATTAGTCTCCTCACGTGTTGGGGGAGGTTTGAGCTGAGGCCCGAGATCACCTTGGGTTTCTTCATCCTAAAATGTGGTGGTTGGACTTCTCCAGGGTACCCCAAGATGGCCGCTGCCCTGAATGCCACAGGCCGCCCCATTGCCTTCTCCTGCAGTTGGCCAGCCTACGAAGGGGGCCTCCCCCCAAAGGTGAGCCATTCTCCACACCCACCTGGCAGTGCCACCCCGTACCCAGGCCTTTTTGCCTTCTGTGCAGCCAGAGCTTCTGTCATCTTAGTTGCTCACATGCTGATTTGTAGGAGGGCCGGAAGTACCTGAGGGGCCGGAGCCAGCCCAGGGTCTTAGAGGAGACAGTTGTCAGGTGGGCTGAAGGGTGTGGGAGCCGTGTGTCAGGTGCTGACACGGCACCACTGCAAGCACTCAGAATCCTGGGTGGTACTGAGTGGGCTTGGAGGGCCGGAAGACTGGTGAAGCCAAGGCAGGTGGGGCCTAGCCTCCGAAAGGCCTCATGGGCACCTCGCCAGGGGCCCCTCAGCATGTGGGATGCTAGAAAGGGTGGAATCAGATGTGTAGACTGGAGGGAGAACCCTGATAGAGGGTGGCAGTCTCCCTGAGAGAACACAGGGGTGGGCATGTGGGAGGAAGGCTATGGGTACCCCAGCCCCGGTTTCTATACCCTGCACTTGGTCCCTGCTGGCATGAGAGGGAAGGGTCAGTTTCCGGCAAGCAGCACGCCTGGAGGGGAGGCCTGGGCAGCCCCAGAAGAGGGGCACTCCCTCCGAAGCCCTTCCTCATCCTGAGCACGCTCAAAGCCTGATCTCTTAAGCCTTCCCACACTCTGTGTCCCCTGCTGAGGCTCCCCAGCTCCTGGACAGGCCTCCGGGCCGCAGAGTGTGACGCTGGCCTGGGACTCTGCCTGCCCCCACATCCAGGTGAACTACACCCTGCTGGCAGACATCTGCAACCTCTGGCGCAACTTCGATGACATCCAGGACTCCTGGAGGAGCGTGCTGTCCATCCTGGACTGGTTTGTGACCCACCAGGACGTGCTGCAGCCGGTGGCCGGCCCGGGGCACTGGAACGACCCAGACGTGGTACCAGCATGGAGGGGGCTGGCCCGGGCCCATGGCCGCATGCTGTCTTCCTGGATGCTCTTTGCCAGGCTCTAGCTCGGCACCTCTGAAGCGTGTCCTTGAACCACCCTGTGGGACATACCGTGGGAGCTTGCTTACTATTCTTTGCCCAGGGCCCCACCCCCACGTCTTAGGTTAGAATGTTCAGGGAGGGCCTGGGAATGCCCACTGTTAACAGTCTTCCCAGTCGGTTCTGATGTTTCCTCAAACTTGAGAACTTGGTCTGGAGAGACTCTGGTGCTTCATCGCTCTGTAGGATGGAGAGCACCATGAGCCCCACTCCTATCATTCCCTCCCTGGACTGTCTTGCCAGGCCCGCCTCTGAGCCCCCTCTCAACACTGCTGTTCCCGCCACGGGCAGAACTGGCCCCTCATACCTACTTCACTCACCCTGACCACTTAAATTGCCTTGCAGTTTCTCCTACAGTTTTCTAGCTGTCTCTTCGCTTAGTCACCAAGTGTTTACCCCCAGTGACAGTTATAATAATTACAAATAATAGGCCAGGTGGAAAGGGTGAGAAGTGGACCTGCTTTATAGAGTTCGAGCTCCAGCTCTGCCACTTACCTTGGGCACTTGACTTCGTTTTTTCTGTGCCTCAGCTTTGTCATTTGGAAAATTGAAATAATAGTAGCTCCTGTAATAATGTTGTTTTGAGGGTTAAAAGGATGACCCTTTATTTTAATTTTTCTAGGCCAGTGCATGTCTGTTTTTGTAAACAGGACTCAACTCCCCAGGGGTTAGGGAGGAGCTGACCTTCACTGACCTACTGAGTGCTAGGCCCAAGGCCAAGTACTCTTATTTTTTGGTCATGCCACATGTCATGCAGAATCTTAGTTCTCTGCCCTGGGATCGAACCCGTGCCCCCTGCAGTGGCAGCTTGGAGTCTTAACCACTGACCACCAGGGAAGTCCCCAAAAGGATGATCCTTTAAATGCTTAGTACCGTTTGGCACATACGCATTTTGTAACTAAATTGGTCTCATTAAGTACACAACAGTGTTGAGTTAGCAATAATCATTTGTCCTGTTAGTGTATACTGGTTGCCTGGGGACAGGAGTGCCCATTGGTGCAACTATCTTTAGGGCAGGTGGGTAGCTAATGGCAGGAGCAGACACTCTTCAGGTCTGACTTCCTACCACCCTGGTTGTGTTTCTTCCATGTTCCAGTTTATAAATGCCTTCGGCAGTAGGATTTATTGGATCCTGTTAACATCCTGTGACATGGTCAGAACATGTTATCACCCCTACACTCTTGTTGGAAAAAAAAAACCACTGAGGCTCTGAAAAGTGATTTGACCCACCCCAAAGCCACAGTGCCAGGGAACAGTATTGGCAGAACTAGGGCCCATAACCTGGCCGTCCTCCCCATCTCTCTCTTGTCTTGCTACAAGTTTAGGGTTGGTCCCCATGCCCACCGCCCTGTAGAGGGCAGAGCTGAGCGCTCCTCTCTCCTGCCCCCAGTTGCTCATCGGGAACTTTGGCCTCAGCTTCGAGCAAGCCCGGGCCCAGATGGCCCTGTGGACGGTGCTGGCGGCTCCCCTGTTAATGTCCACAGACCTGCGTACCATCTCCGCCCAGAACGTAGACATCCTGCAGAATCCACTCATGATCAAAATCAACCAGGATCCCTTAGGCATCCAGGGACGCAGGATTCTCAAGGTACTGGGGTATGGGGCCAGGGAAGGGGGGGAAGCTGAGAGACTGGGCTTCCCTGAAAACAAGGCTGCAAGCCGGAGGTTAAGGGGTCAGGATCGGGGTCTCTAAAATCCACTCAGTCCCTCCTGGTTGCATTCGGTCGGAGGCCCTACTGAGAGCTGCTCTGACTGTCCCCTACTTACCCGGGTAATAGCAGGGCCAAAGCAGGACAGCTCATGGGACTGGGGGAAGGGAGACATCACCACAAATGCCTGTGGGAACAGCGTGGCCCCCTGGTTTGGAAGTATTAATACAAGACGTCTGCACAAGTCTGTGATGTCTGGCAGAGAACTTGGGCTTGCCTTAGAATTTAGGACTTGCTTGAACCAAGGAGTATAACTAAGTACTAGTAGTAGCATTTACTAGTTTTTGAGCACCTGCTGTGTGCTAGGCATTCTAGATACATTTTCTCAGAAAGTAGATGCTCCTTCCTGGTTTTACAAATGAGGAAATGTAAACTTGAAGCGCCTCAGTGACATTGTCCTGAGGCCACACAGTTGGTGAGTGGCACAACAGGATTAGAGGCCTGCAGCGTCGCCTCAGAGCTTGTGCTCTCTGTGCAGAACCCTTGCCCCTCTAGTGAAAAGGAATCTCCACCACTCTAGAAGGCACCCGCTGAGCCGGTGATGCCCAGAGGCGGCGTCTGATCCTGCAGAGGGGCTGATGGTGGAGCCCGGCCCAGAGACCTTCTGGAGGATGGGGCTTCCCCCTCCTGGCTCCTCGGGGCGGAGCTCGTCATTCCCACTGGACTGTGCCCTCCAGTCTAGAGCCAGGGGCTGTCCACGGGTGTCCCTCCTGTTATCCTGTGAGCTCTCTGACGTTAGGACCTCAGGCAGCATTTGTCGCGTCCAAACGGGGCCTAGCACAGAGGAAGTGTCCAGGAGCGTCTGTTGAGTCAGGAAAGGAAAGGAAAGGAGGAAGCAAGAAGGGAAGAAAGAGAAAGAAAGGAGGAAGGAAGGTGCAGTTAGAGGAGTTGATGCTGGAGGGCTGTCTTTCCCCCTCTAAGCTTCTGTGGGCTGGCGGGACCCAGAGCTCAAGGGAGGGTTGGGAAGGGGGCTTCGGGGCCTGCTGAGCAGGGGCCCCAGCCAGTTAGCCATCTTCCATGCCCAGGAGAAATCCTACATTGAAGTGTACTTGCGGCCCCTGGTCAATGAGGCCAGCGCCATCGTCTTCTTCAGCCGCAGGACGGACATGCCTTATCACTACCATTCGTCCCTTGCCCGCCTGAACTTCAGCAGCTCCGTGGTGTACGAGGTGAGTGCTCTGCTGTCTCAGGACTTCGGGCTTCCCAGGGGATGCTGCTGAGTCCTCACTCACACACCCGTCCCCCTAAGTCGTGGGTCCTCTGGCTGGTGCGGTTCTCTGCTCCGGTGCTTTCAAGCTACACAGATGAACTGCTGTGTGCAACTGAGTCCTGCCAGCCCCCAAGGTCGTGGCTTCCCCTCTTCGGTCTTGCTGGCACGTCTCTCAGGTTCTCACCCCCGTCTGTGCTTAGGTACTGCTTGGCTTGCCCAGAGGGGATGTGATTCGGGGGTTCACACTCCCACTTCTGTAGGGCATACTGGAGGCTCCACATAGGCAGGCCGAAGTCCAGGTGTTTCATCCTCTGCGGGGTGGGGTGGGGTCCGTGCAGCCATCCTTAGGGTGGCATTGGTGCTATCCTCCCCCTGCAGGCCCAGGACGTCTACACGGGTGAAATCATCAGTGGCCTCCAGGATAAAACGAACTTCACCGTGATCATCAACCCTTCAGGGGTGGTGATGTGGTACCTGTACCCCATCAGTAAGCTGGGGATACCCCAGCAGTGAGGGGCTGGGGCCAGTGACAGGCTATGGCAGCACCACTGAGCCTGGACCATGGAGGGTCCATTTGCCGAGGGCCAGTGCGGTGGGGTTCTCTGCTACCCAGGCCTGCTCGGCGACCCGACCTCATCAGACTCGGGGTGCGAGCTGAGGGCCAGGTCCCGCTCCCTGCTGGAGCAGGAACTCTCCAGGAAACTTGTCTCAGGGAGACCCTGTGGCTTTGTGGGCCTCTACCGTGTCTGCACAGCCCCACAGATACTGCTGAACAGCTCGGTCAGCCTCCCCTGTGGGGACAGGCAGGGACACGCATATCTGTCAGGACACGAGCCTTGGACCTTCTGTGTATTGACTCTGAAATCAGGAATTTGGGGAATTTTTCTTATAACTAGGAGTAGAGCTCTGATCTCTTGTCGGGAATCCCCGTGAATTATGTGACTGACTTTCCTGCCCGGAGGAGGCCTTGCAGGCTGACGCGGCCTGGGAGTGACCTTGGGTCCTTCGGGTCACCAATAAAGCTGTTTTTCTGTCAAGCAGTTGCAATGTGGACCTGGGCCGTGGGCGGTAGGGACTCGGGAGCACGGCACGAGGTGCCGGTTTCAGATTGCGCCTCACAGGGAAGATGTATGGCATCGTCCGGCCCCTCACTCCACAGACCGGCAGATGCCACTTCTGACCATGCCAGGCTTGCCCCTCACCCCAGGCCATCCCTGCTCCGCCCAGCACTGAGGAGGTGGCAGCACAGAGCGGCCGGCTAGTGATGTCCCGGGCCCTCTCCCCAACCCCGTCCACGTGTTACAGGCTCTGCCTGCCATAACCACACTCGGCAGCCCCTCGGCCGCACAGGGAAAGGCCCAGGTCTGCTGGGGGGTGCTGCGTCACTGTCTGGGCCGTCTTTCAGGCGCCCTCCCCCTTCCTGACAGGCCCTCAGTCAGTGGCGCCCCTGGCTGGAGCAGCTGAGGGCAGTGAGCTCTGCCTTTCCCCCACAGGGCCCACACAGCTTGTCCTCTGCCCATCAGTGCTCCCAGCTCCCCCCTGAGCTTCTCTCCTAACCTGGGTGAGAGGACTTTCAGATCCCTCAGCTGTGTCCAAAGGAAGGTCCAGGGGCTCTCTTTGTGACCTGAAGTATATTTCCTGCTCCTCCTCCTAGGAAAAGGGGTATCCAAAGAACGGCTGGTTCTTGACTTCGGTTCCTCGTTCCCAAGCCCTCTCTTTAGCTAAGGCCTCAGGGCGTCGGTCTTCCATGGTGGCCCTCGTTCCCCTTTGGAAAGGGGCAGCAGAGCAGGCGAGGCAGGTTCTCCTTGTGCTTCGGAGCACACACTGGGGCACCCAGGCCCCAGGCTTTGCGTGGTCCTCCCTGTAGGAACTCTTCTGGGGGCTCTCCCATGTTCCCTTCCTCGGGCGTCTGAGGTCCTTATGTTTAGAGTATGGTGGAAAGAACTCTCAAATGTGCATTTTATAGGGTGATTTAAGATCTCTGGAGTCCAGGGTCATCAGAAGAAGCTCCCTTTTCCCAGTTGATGTCTTGAGGCTGTGGGTCACTCAGGAGGACCGACGCCTCCTTAGCCCAGGCCTCTGCCCTCTGAGGTCCGTCAGCTGCAGCTCCAGGTCTTGGTTATAGTGCTGTTCGAGCCAAATGGAATGGTCTGGGCAGGAACACTTCTTTTGCCAGTCCCAGGAAAGATCTTTCCCACCACCCTGGGATGTGGTATTAGCGATTGAGAACAACAGACCTGGGACTTGGGGCCAGGGGTCAGCCTGGATTTGACCAGCTGATTACTGTGCCCTTCCAGACCCAGAGATAGTTTTTACTTGCTGTATAGCTTTATCCTGAGGTACCTGATCAATACTGCAGCTTTAGCCTTTATTCTCTTAACACGTGGTGTGCCTATCTTCTATGACATTGTTTTACTGTCTTTCACCAAAGGCCAGTTTGGAACTCAGTTATTTTTCCCAAGTTCAGCCTTGTTTGGACCCAAGAGTACCCCTTCTGTTTTTTTAAAAAATTTTTTATTATGGAAATTTTTAAAAATAAAAATAAACTGGTAATTAAGCCTTCATGTACCCATCACCCAGATCCAACAACCATCAACCTGTGCCATTGTTTTATCTCTCTCATCCCACACATACTTTTCTGCATGTGAGCCGGAGTATTTGAGAGCAAATCAAAGAAAACTCTAAACACCACTGTGTAGCTCTAACCGATCATAGGGCCTTGAAAAAAATATATGTCCTTAATAAAAATTTTAATCTGATGACCAGTCTGTGTTCAGTTCAGTTGCTCTGTCGTGTCCGACTCTTTGTGACCCCATGAATCGCAGCACGCCAGGCCTCCCTGTCCATCACCAACTCCCGGCGTTTACCCAAACTCACGTCCATCGAGTCGGTGATGCCATCCAGCCATCTCATCCTCGGTTGTCCCCTTCTCCTCCTGCCCCCAATCCTTCCCAGCATCAGAGTCTTCCAGTGAGTCAACTCTTCGCATGAGGTGGCCAAAATAGTGGAGTTTCAGCTTTAGCATCATTCCTTCCAAAGAACACCCAGGGCTGATCTCCTTTAGGATGGACTGGTTGGATCTCCTTGCAGTCCAAGGGACTCTCAAGAGTCTTCTCCAACACCACAGTTCAAAAGCATCAATTCTTCAGCGCTCAGGTTTCTTCACAGTCCAACTCTCACATCCATATATGACCACTGGAAAAACCATAGCCTTGACTAGATGGACCTTTGTTGGCAAAGTAATATCTGCTTTTCAATATGCTATCTAGTCTGTATTCAGTTTTTGCCAAATGTTTTTTAGGGTTTTTTTGCTTTTTTGTTTTTGGCCACACTCTGCAGCTTGCAGGCTCACAGTTCTCTGACCAGAGACTGAACCCAGGCTGTGGCAGTTGTAGCCCGGAATCCTAACCACTAGCCCCCCAGGGAACTCCCACCGGTTGTCTCCAAAATATTTTTCTGTAGTTTATTTGGATCAAAATCCAAGCAAAGGGTCAAAAACGTGGTCCAGTAAGAACCACTGAAAGTTTCTCATTCTGTAAAAGCAATGAAAAATCTGCCGTATATAATCAGAATTAGCTTTAAATTCTAGAAATTAACCAAAGGCTTCCGTAACCCAGAGAGTGCTCAGTCAAGAAAGACAGCAGAGTGTTGGTAAGAACAGTAAGCTCTGTAGAGTTCTTAATTTACCCTAGTACCAGCTATTGTCTCCAGGCTAGACAGCATATTAAAAAGCAGAGATATCACTGCTGACAAAGGTACATATAGTCAAAGCTATGGTTTTTCCAGTAGTCGTGGGTGGATGTGAGAGTTGGACCATAAAGTTGAACCCTGAAGAAATGATGCTTTCGAACTGTGGTGCTAGAGAAGACTCTTGGGACTGCAAGGAGATTAAACCAGTCAATCTGAAAGGAAATCAACCCGGAATATTCATTGTAAGGATTGATGGTGAAGCTGAAGTTCCAATACTTTGGCCACCTTATGCAAAGAACTCACTCATTGGAAAAGACCTTGATGCTGGGAAAGACTGAGGGCAGGAGGAGAAGAGTGGCAGAGGATGAGACGGTTGGATGGCATCATCGACTCAATGGACATAAGTTTGATAAACTCCGGGAGATAGTGACGGACAGGGAAGCCTGGTGTGCTGCAGTCCATGGGGTGGCAAGCAACTGAACAGCAACAACAGTACCCGGTTTTAAGTCAGCTGTTTAAAACATGTTCAAAGGGCTAAAGGAAACCATGTCCAAAGAGCTAGAGGAAAGAATAGCGTCTCACCAAATAGAGAATACCAGTGAAGAGACAGAACTTACAGGAGGGAACCAAATAGAAAATCTAGAGTTGAAATGTATAATAACAGATGAAAATTTCACTAGAGGGGCTCAGCAGACATAACCACACAGAAAAAAAGTCAACAAACTTGAGGATAGGTCCATAGAAGCTGACCTATCCTTTGGACATTGTGGGAGAGGGAGAGGGGTGGGATGATTTGGGAGAATGGCATTGAAACATGTATACTATCATGTAAGAAATGAATCGCCAGTCTATGTTCGATACAGGATACAGGATGCTTGGGGCTGGTGCACGGGGATGATCCAGAGAGATGATATGGGGTGGGAGGTGGGAGGGGGGGTTCAGGATTGGGAACTCATGTACACCCGTGGCAGATTCATGTCAATGTATGGCAAAACCAATACAGTATTGTAAAGCAAAATAAAGTAAAAATAAAAATTAAAAAAAAAGAAGCTGACCACATGTAAGAATTAAAGATTTTAAAATTAAAAAAAAAAAAAAAAAAAGCTAACCTATCCAAGGGATAGAAAGGAACATGAAGAAAAATTAATAGGCTCAGAGACTTGTGAGATACCATGCAGCACAGACAGGAGAAGAGAAAGGGTGGAAGGATATAGAAACAATGGATGAAAACGTTGCATATTTGATGACTAATCTACACATCAAGGAGCTCAACAAACAACCAGCAGGGTAAAGTCAAGGATCCATATGTCAACACATCATAATCAAACTCTCAGAAGACAGTCTTCCCTGGTGGCTCAGCAGTAAAGAATTTACCTGCAATGCAGGAGACCCAGGTTCAACCCCTGGGTGGGGAAGATCCCTTGGAGGAGCAAATGGCAACCCACTCCAGTATTCTTGCCTGGGAAAAAAATCCCATGGACAAAGAAGCCTGGAGGGCTGCAGTCCAAAGGGTCACAAACAGTCAGACAGGGCTGAGCGACAGACCACACCACATGTCATAACCAGAAGATAAAGGGAAAATTTTGAAAGTCAGACAGAAGTGACTCATCACATACGAGGGAATATACTTCGAGATGAATGAGAATGAATATGAAACACCAAAAATACTAAAACAACATACTAAAGCTTATGGAGTCAAAGTAATAACCAGAGGGAAATTAATAGCTATAATTTGCCCATATTAAAATCAGTGAAAAGACAACCTACACAATGGGAGAAAATACCTGCAATTCATGTATCTGATAAGGGACTTGTATTTAAAATATATTAAGACATTGTAACTCAATAAAAAGGCAACCTAATTTCAAACTGGGCACAGGATCTGAATAGACATTTTTCCAAGGAAGATATGCAAACAGCCAATACTCACTAAATGTAAATGAAAACAGCAGTGAGATACCACTTCACCCCAAAAGGATGACTGGAAAGAGTCAGATAATAAGTGTTGGCAAGGATAAGGAGAAACTGGAACCTTCAAATGCTGCTGGTAGGAATGTAAAACCATATGTCAAGGGACCCAGAAGCCTTACCCATCCATGCATCAGGTAATAGGCATAGACTCCAGTCCTGACTGTAGAAAGTGGCCTCTGAACTGGCCCCAGTCCCTCTCAGCCACAGTCTGGGAGACCCCGGAGAATGAACGCTGTCTTAAGACAAGCACCCACAGACGGGAGAGCCTTTGTGGACGTCTAGGTTTCTAGTGGAGAATTTCCAGCGCACTGCTGCAGAAAGGCAACAGTAGTTTGGACACACTGGAGAGGAAAAGAGGAGTCAAAGTAATAACCAGAGGGAAATTAATAGCCACATCACCCCTCCCCCAAGGCAGCACAGCTCTGCCCAGGGAGGCGTTCTTGGCCCTTGATTTCTCCCACAGGGGAAGCGTGCGGGCGCACACCTGACGTCCTGGCTGTGCCGAAGAGGCACGCTTCTCTCGCTCCACCCAGAGGCCAGGGTCATGGCTGCCTGAGGCGGGGGCGGGAAAAGGCTGGGAGAGGGGCTGATAGGACTCGTGGGGGGCCCTAAAGGATGCAGATCCCACTACCCGTGCTGCAGGCTCCACGGAGCCTGCTGTGAGCTGCCGGGGACTCCCTGCCTGCAGGCCCCGCACCCGGCTCATAGGCCGCCCACCCCTCAACGCACCCCCACCCCCACCAGCACCCCCACTCACACCGCTACCCTGCGGCCAGCTCTCTGTGCACACCCCTGATGGTGGTGAGTGTGGCCTTTGGCAGATGGCTTTTGAGTGCATGTAGAAAGCCAGCCTGAGTCTGTAGGCCAGGGAGAGACCACAGACTTGAGCTTTAACTCAGAACTTGGGCAAACAAAGCGGAGGCTGTCAGCTCCGGGCCTGGTGTATTTCAGACCGAGGGAAGGCAAGCAAGCTTAAGAATTCTGCCACAAGGGGGAGCAACAAGTATGGTGGCGGTATTATCCATAGAGGTCTGGGAAAGCCTCAGATTCTAGCAGCACTGACCGAAGGGATTTCTCTCCCAAAGTCAGCTGGTAAACAATCTGGAGGGGAGACTGCCACTGCAAGTGTGAAGAAAACCACTCGAGACTTCAAGTGACATGAAAAACCGAAGGAACACGACACGACCAAAGGATCACAACCGTCTTCTAGGAACTGGCTTCCCTCCTTCAAGCGAGGCTCCAACAGTACATGAACTGAGAACTTCCAGAGGTACAAGCTGGGTTTAGAAAAGACAGAGGGACCAGAGATCAAAGTGCCAACATCCATTGGATCATAGAAAAAGGAAATTCCAAAAGAACATCTATGTCTGCTTCACTGACTGTGCTAAAGCCTTTGACTGTGTAGATCACAACAAACAGTGAAAAATTCTTAGAGACAGGAATACCAGAACATCCGCCCTGCCTCCTGAGAAACGTGTAACAATACAAGAAGCAACAGTTAGAACTGGACATGGAACAACAAACTGGTTCCAAACTGCAAGAAGTACATTAAGGCTGTATATTGTCATGCTGCCTGTTTAACTTATATGCAGAGTACATCATGCGAAATGCCAGACCGGATGAAGCACAAGCTGGAATCAAGATTGCTGGGAGAAATATCAATAACCTCAGATATGCAGATGATAACACTCGATGGATGGCAAGTGAAGAGGCTGAGAAAGACTGAAGGCAGGAGGAGAAGGGGCCCACAGAGGATGAGATGGTTGGTTGGATGGCAGCACTGACTCAATGGACATGAATTTGGGTGAACTCCGGGAGTTGGTGATGGACAGGGAGGCCTGGAGTGCTGCAGTCCATGGGGTCGCTAGAGTTGGGCACAACTGAGCAACTGGACTGAACTAAACTGAACTGAAGAGGAACTAAAGAGCCTGTTGATGAGGGTGAAAGAGGAATGTGAGAGGGTTGGCTTAAAACTCAGCATTCAAAAAACTAGGATCATGGCATCCAGTCCCATCACTTCATGGCAAATAGATGGGGGAAGAGTGGAAACAGTGACAGATTTTATTCCCTTAGGCTCCAAAACCATTGTGGATGGTGATTGCAGCCACAAAATTAAAAGATACTTGCTTCTTGGAAGAAAAACTATGACAAAACTAGACGTTGTATTAAAAAGCTGAGACATCACTTTGCCACAAATGTCCGTATAGTCAAAGCTATGATTTTTCCAGTAGTCATGGATGGATGGGAGACTTGGACCATAAAGAAGACTGAGCCCCAAAGAACTGATGCTTTCAAACTGTGGTGTTGGTGAAGACTCTTGAGAGTCCCTTGGACACCAAGAAGATCAAACCAGTCAGTCCTAAAGGAATTCAACTCTGAATATTCATTGGAAGGAATGATGCTGAAGCTGAAGCTTCAATGCTTTGGTCACCTGATACAAAAAGCTGATGCAAAAATCTTTTCAGTGGAAAAGATCCTGATGCTGGGGAAGATTGAGAGCAGGAGGAGAAGGGGATGACAAAGGATGAGATGGTTGGATGGCATCACTGATTCAATGGGCATGAGTTTGAGCAAACTCTGGAAGATAGTGAAGGACAAGGAAGCCCGGCATGATGCAGGCAATGGGGTGGCAAATAGCTAGACATGACTGAGTGGCTGAACAACAACAATAACAACTCAAAGGCATGGAGATCTGCAGTTTACCTGATGGAGAATTCAAAATAGCTGTTTTAAGGAAGGTCAATGAGTGACAAGAAAACAGAAAGGCAATTCAGCAAGGTCAAGAGAACAACACATGAGTAAAATGAGAAGTTTAATAGATAGAAATCATTTTTAAAAATAATCAACAGAAATTTTGGAGGTGAAGAATACAATGAATGAAATGAAAAATTCAATAGAGAGTGTCAGTGGACCAGCAGAATGATCTCTCTTCAAGTAACTGGTGTGGTTTCTGATTCCTGGCTGGACCTTAACAAGTACCCAGGGAGCCTGGAACTGGCCATTCAAAGATCCACGTGAGAGACAGGAAGACAGGGACGGGAGTGATTATAGTGAAGATGAAGAAAGAGGGACTGGCCAGACCCCCATGACTGAGTGGCAATGGACAGGAGACACTGGCGGTAAATAAAGACAGAAGTGTTAGGGAATGGTTGAAGATTCCTATTTCATAACACTGCCTCTAGCAACAGTTTAACATTTCTAGACTCCCCTGATAAAAACAATAAAACTGGATTCCTGTTTAAAGAAACTCAACCCGTTTTCGGAAACTGTTTCCCCATACAGTCCCTGGAGAGGCTGTACATGGGAGGGGTCCTGCAAAGACTGACCTCCCAGCTGAAAGAGATCCTATACTGCCCAGGTTGGAACAGAGGTTATTTATACTGAGTCAGGATGTGCAATATAATAAACTAGGATGATTTGCCTCACTAAAATGGACTGTCTAGTTTATAGAATGAGAAAAAAGTTGCATATGGTGATTTAGTTATATATTCTATTTCTAGATCTAAATCTTGGCTCCACTTACAGCAATCTTAAACAAGTTAATTTCTCTGTGCTTCCACTTCCTCTTCTATGAAGCACGGCTGTTAATAGTTCCTACCTCGTAGGATTGTGCTAGAGGATAAAATGAGATCATTCACGTAAAGCACTTTAGAAGGGCACCTGAATAAGTCATTATTTAGGCCTGACGTTTCCACATTGTGGTTTTTGCCACTAAGGCCAGAAGAGCTCTGTGGGAAGCCTTGGGAAGTGACAGGCTCTCGCTCTTAATGGGTTTCCCAGTTCTCATGTCTCCCCTCATCCCCTTTCTCAAAAGAGCAATTTTAGGCTTACTGAAAGATCGGGAAGAGAGTTTCCATACACCCTCTCTTCCCTCAGGTCTCCTGCAGTATCTTCACTGTTGACATATTGCATTAGTATGGTGCATCTGTTGTAACTGATGATGACATTGATGTATACAACTAGCTAAAGTCCTTAAGGGAATTTCCTGGTGGTTCAGTGCTTAGGTGCTTTCACTGACGTGACCAGAGTTCAATACCTGATTGGGGAACTAAGATCCCAAAAGCTGCATGGTGTGGACAAATTTTTAAAAATAAATAAAAATAAAGTCCATAATTTACATTGGAATTCACCTTCTGTGTTGTACATTCTATAGGTCTTGACCTGTAGCCACCATTACGGTCCTGCACGAAAGTTTCACTGCCCTAAACTCCTCTGTGCTCCATTTACTCATCCCTCCCTACCCCCATCTCAGCCCCCAAACGACCCATTTTTTCAGTCTCCATAATTTTGGCAGTCTTCGTAATTTTTCCTGTTCCAGAATGTAGAGAATTGAAGTGACTGCAACTATGTGGATATTGAATTTTTTTTAATGGATTGGGTATCCATTAAAATGGATTTGCTCAGCTATTTACATTAATGAGCATTTAAATTCAATAGATATCATTTCAGGTGACAACATGAATGAATAAAAGTCAATGCAATTGGATTTTTTTTTGTTTGAAAAAAAAGAATTGAAATTATACAGTATGTACCCTTTTCAGATCGACTTCTCTCACTTGGCAGTTTGCTTCAAGGTATGCTTTCATGGCTTGATAACTCATTTCCTTTTATAGCTGGAAATATTCCATTGTATGGATGTACCACTGTTTATCCACTCGAATACTGAAGAACAGCCATCCGGTTGCCTCTGTATCTTGGCAATTACGAATAAAGCTACTATAAACATTTATGTTGAGTTTTGTGAGGATATAGTTTTTCAACTCATTTGGATAGATACCAAGGAGCTCAATTGCTGGATCATGTGGTAAAAGTATGATTAGTTGTTTTTTATTTGTAGGGGTTTTTTTCTGCCAAGTCATGTGGCATGCAAGATCTCAGTTCCCCGACCAGGGATCAAGCCCAAACCCCCTGCATAGAAGCACGGAGTCTTAACCACTGGACTGCCAGGGAAGCCCCAAGTATGTTTAGTTTTATAAGAAACTACCAAACTGTATTCCAAGTGGCTATGCTATTTGTATTTCTACCAGCAAATGAATGGATGCTTCACATCCTTGCCAGCATTTGGTATGGACAGTGTTTTCAATTTTAGCCATTCTAATAGATGTGTAGTTGTAACTCATTGTTTGAATTTGCAGTTCCCTAGTGGGAAACCTGTATACAGGTCAGGAAGCAACAGTTAGAACTGGACATGGAACAACAGACTGGTTCCAAATAGGAAAAGGAGTACGTCAAGGCTGTATATTGTCACCCTGCTTATTTAACTTATATGCAGAGTACATCATGAGAAACGCTGGGCTGGAAGAGGCACATGCTGGAATCAAGATCGCCAGGAGAAATATCAATAACCTCAGATACGCAGATGACACCACCCTTATGGCAGAAAGTGAGGAGGAGCTAAAAAGCCTCTTGATGAAAGTGAAAGAGGAGAGTGAAAAGGTTGGCTTAAAGCTCAACATTCAGAAAACTAAGATCATGGCATCTGGTCCCATCACTTCATGGGAAGTAGATGGGGAAACAGTGGAAGCAGTGTCAGACTTTATTTTGGGGGGCTCCAAAATCACTGCAGATGGTGATTGCAGCCATGAAATTAAAAGATGCTTACTCTTTGGAAGGAAAGTTATGACCAACCTAGATAGCATATTAAAAAGCAGAGATATTACTTTGCCAACAAATGTCCGTCTAGTCAAGGCTATGGTTTTTCCACTAAGAGTTGGACTGTGAAGAAAACTGAGCGCCGAAGAATTGATGCTTTTGAACTGTGGTGTTGGAGAAGACTCTTGAGAGTCCCTTGGTCTGCAAGGAGATCCAACCAGTCCATCCTGAAGGAGATCAGTCCTGGGTGTTCATTGGAAGGACTGATGCTAAAGCTGAAACTCCAATACTTTGGCCACCTCATGTGAAGGGTTGACTCATTGGAAAAGACTCTGATGCTGGGAGGGATTGGGGGCAGGAGGAGAAGGAGACAACAGAGGATGAGATGGCTGGATGGCATCACTGACTCGATGGACATGAGTTTGGGTGAACTCCAGGAGTTGGTGATGGACAGGGAGGCCTGGCGTGCTGCGATTCATGGGGTCACAAAGAGTTGGACACGACTGAGCAACTGAACTGAACTGAATGACATATGATGCTGAGCATCTTTTTATATGCTTATTTGCCATCCGTATATCTTCTTTGATGACATAGCTGCTCAGATCTTGTACCCATTTTCTTTTTGGCTGTGCTGGGTCTTCATTGCTGTGCACGGGTTCTTTCTAGTTGTGTCAAGTAGGGGCTACTCTCTTGTTGCAGAGCACAGGCTCCAGAGTGTTAGGGCTTCAGCAGTTGTGGTGCACAGCACTTGGAAGATTCCACAAGATTCCGTGGCAGGTGGAATCCTCCCAGACTAGGGATCTAACCTGTGTCTTCTCCATTGGCAGGTGGATTCTTAACCACTGGGCCATCAGGAAAGTTCCTTCTGCCCATTTTTAATTGGGTCATTTTTCTTATTGTTCAGTTGTAGGAATTATTTCTATATTTTGGATATTAGTCCTTTACCAGATGTCTTTTGCAAATATTTTCTCCAAGTCTGTGGCTTTTTTCATTTTCTTAACAGTGTCCATCACAGAGCAGAGTTTTTTAATTTTAATAAAATCCAACTTAACAATTTTTTCTTTCATGGATAGTGATTTTTGGTGTTGTTTCTAAAAACTCTTGCAAAGCCAAGGTCATTAGTTGTTCTCTTATGTTATCTTCAGGAGTTTTATAGTTTAGCATTTACATTAGGTCTTTGATGCACAGTGAGTTAATTTTTGTAAAATATCTGTGTCTAGATTTTTTTTACACGTGCATATCCAGTTTTTCCAGTGCCATTTGTTGAAAAGACTGTCTTTTGCCCACTGAATTGTCTTTCTTTTTCAAAGATAAGTTGATTACATTTGTGTGGTCTGTTTGTAGGCTTTCTATTCTGTTTCATTGATGTTTGTCTATTCTTTCACCAACACCATACTGTCTTGATTATTGTAGCTTTATATAAAGTCTTGGAGTTGGACAGAGACAGTTTTCCAACTTTGTTGCCGTTCTTTGTTATTGGATTGGCTGTTACTGGTCTTTTGCTTCTTCATATAAAATCTAGGATCAGTTGGTTGATATCGACAAGATAACTTGCTAGAATTTTGATTAGGATTATGTTGAATCAATAGACCAAATTAGGAAGAACTGGCATCTTGACAACATTGATTTTTCCTATCCATGTACATGGACTAGTTTTCTTACTAAGACTGGACCATAAAGGCCTTCCTGGTTGGGGCATCAAAACAACACAGGGGAGGCTTCCCTGCTGGGTGGTTCAGTGGCTAAGAGTCCGAGCTCCCAAAGCAAGGGGCTGGGGTTCAATCTCTGGTCAGGGAACTAGATCCCACATGCTGCAACTAAAAGATCTTGCATGCAGCAACTAAGACTCAGTGCCATGAAATAAATAAAGAAGTATTTTTTAAAAACCAAACAACGCAGGCATCCCCTTCTTCAGGAAGCCTACAGAGCCAGCTCAAGCTGGCCAGAACTCCTCCTCCAAACCCTGTGCAGACCTCTATCAACTGCACTTTTGTCTGGAATTGGAAGTGTCTCTCTTACTGGTCATCAGGTTAAAGCCAGGAGTCTATGCCAGAATTAGGTCTAATGGAGAAACCCAAGCTTGAGCAGAAATATTTCTAAAATAGTTCCTATACTGAGGTATGCCAAGGCCATATCAGAGGTCTGAGGACCAGGGGAAATAAGACCAGCAGAGCAAGGCAACAGGTCTAGACAACCTCCCCGGGGGGACCACACGGAGGGCGCAGTACCTACCTGCTTCCACCTCACATTTTAGGGGGGGTGGAGTCCAGGATAAGGTGGACACTTGGGAAATGTAATGAAATTATCTATCTCTGGAGCAGTCTGTGTAGTCCTCAAGATCAGGCCGTGTCAGATTCCTTAGAGTACAGGACTGGCAGAAAGCAGCCTCAGTACATACTGAAGCTGAACTGATCCTTAGTGAGCTCATGGCAATACAGTATGGGGCAGTACAACAAACAAGTGGTCACTCCACAAGCTCTCACATCAATTTACTCTGGCCTGCCTCTCCACGGAGAGTCAGAGAATAGGCTTCCTTGACTTGCACAAGTGCTCCATCAAGATGATTCAGAGACCTCAGCACTAAGACCCAACTCTCTGGGAACCAGACAAGTGCGGTGCCCACCCTGAAGCTGAGAGCCTGGGTACATCCAAGCTGCCCTCCTGGGAACCCCCAAGGGACCAGCACCAGGAGATGCATGTTAGCGATGCCCTCAGAAACGGGGAGAGCCAGGGCCACGGCCGAGGTATGCAACAGCAAGCAGGCTTTAATCGAGGGTGTCTAAGCAGGTGACCCTAGCCTCTTTGGTTCCAGCGATTTCTCTCTTCTGCTCGGGTCAGAGGCAGGAAGAAGACCTGTTTTCTAAAGAGAGTCAGTCTCCATCCCCAAGCTGTTTTATGTGCCACTTCACAGCTCTCTCGCTCTAGTTGGCTTGCAGTCTGTTTTCAAGCATCTTCCTTCCTTGAGAACAGGAGTCATCTTCTCACCTTCATCTATGTTTTGAGGCACTAGGTATAAAGGAAGGCACCTGGAATTAAGCTGCCTTTACACTAGCCGTTCCCTCTGCCTCGGGCACTCTTCCCCAGATATCTGCATGGCCACCTCCCTCATCTCCTTCACCCTTCAGATCGTTACTGAAATGTCACCTTCTCAACAAGATACAATCTGCTCCCTCTGCCAACCCCCAGGGTTCCCAATCTCCCTTACTTTGCTCTATATTTTTCACAGCTCTCAATAAGTTCCCTGTCTTTGCTTTTTCTGCAGGTTGAATATGATATGCCTAGTTATATCATCACATTACATAACATATAATACATATAGTATATATACATATAGACAGTGTTTCAGTATTACTAGAATGTTAGCTCCATAAGAGCAGGAATTTTCGTTCATTTTGTTGAACACAAAGCGCACAGAGGGCTTCCCTATTGGCTCAGTGGTAAAGAATCTGCCTGCAATATAGGAGACTCGGGTTGGATCCCTGGGTTGGGAAGATCCCCTGAAGAAGGAAATGGCCACCCACTCCAGTATTCTTGTCTGGGAAATCCCATGGACAGAGGAGCCTGGCGGGCTACAGTCCATGGGGTCTCAAGAGTCAGACACGACATAGTGACTAAACCACCACCACCAAAGCTCTCAGAAATGGCACACAAACAGCACTCAACACACGAGCGTGGGAATGAAAAGGGAAACCCAAGTTCAGATCCTGCCCTGTCAGTTATTAGCCGGCTGTATGCCTTTGGCAATTTGCTTCTCCCTCAACCACAGTTTCTTCATTTATGAGATTGGAGTCCAAGCACCCACCTCACCGGATTATGCATGTGAAGTGCCTGCCAGGATGCTAGGCATGGAGAGATAGTTAAAACCATTTTGGCCAATTGATATAATCACTGCCTCTCAGACTCTTCAGCTTTCATCTGTTATAGGTACCTGTTACTCAGGGCCATCACAGAGGCAATTAATGCATCGGGGCCTTCAACTCTGAGGCTGTGATGAGGGCAGGAGGGCGTGAGGCCATGCATAGCCAAAGAGCGCGGGATTCTCTTTTTCCTAGGCTACTTGAGCTGACTCAGGGGCAGCTGACCCCGGATTCTCAGCTCTCAGTCACATGGCAGCCACAGATCTGGAGCCAGCCTTCTGGTCCTGTGAGGAATCTGAGCCCTCCTCTGACCTGCTAAACCACCTCTGACACACTCGATTTTCTAAGCCCTCTGATCAAGTCTGCAGCAGGGAAAGGGACTCCGCTCACCAGGACCTCACAGGTATGTGGAGAAGATCAGGCCACGGCGTGCACATGAACAGCTCATACCACTTGACACCTGTGGGATGAAAAGGAGATGCTCAAAAAGCAGTTCCCAAGTCAGAGGTTAGGGTCCTATATCCTGCCTCCACCGCTCAACAGTTGGGATTCTTTGGTTTCCTAAGGTCTCCGAGCTTCATCGTGCTTAGCAGTAACATGAAGACAGGAGCACCTCACTGGATTGTTACGGTGAGATACAGTTCTGAAGTGCTTTAGCATGTGCCTGGCGCCTCATTATGTCATCTTCAAACACCAGATGAGTTCTATAGGAACTCATAGGAACTCTATAGTGGCTCACCAGTGGTGGCTTAGGCCAGTAGGAAGCACACAAACTATGGCTGTGGGATAGGAAGGAGGGAAATGCATCATGCCTTCAGGACTGTTTAGCTCAGTTGACCAGAGAGGGAACAGCTTTCTCCAAAATCTGAGAAAATAATTTTTTTGTTTGTCAGTTTATTTTCTAATTTCTAATTGGGGTGTAGTTGATTTACAATATTATATGTTTCAGGGTACAACATAGTGATTCACAGTTTTTAAAGATTATACTCCATTTGGGAATTCCCTGGTGGTCCAGTAGTTAGAACTAGGCACTTTCAAGGCCAGGGCCCTGGTTCAATCCCTTCTTGGGGAATTAAGATCCCACAAGGCGTGCAGCGCAGCCAAGAAAAAAAGAAGATTATACTCCACTTATAGTTATGCTAAAATATTGGCTAAATTCTCTGTGCTGCACAGTATATCCTTGTAACTTATTTTATACATAGTAGTATGAACCCTACCCTTATCTTGCCCCCTCCCCTTCCCTCTCCCCAGTGATAACCACTAGTCTGTTCACTATATCTGTGAGTCTGTTTCTTTTTTCGTTATATTCATACTTTGTTTTATATTTTTGTTTTATCTTTTAGATTCCACATATGAGTGATATCATACAGTATTTGTCTTTGTCTGACCTAATTCACTTAGTATAATATCCTCTAGGTCCATTCATGTTGTTGCAAATGGCAACATTTCATTCTTTATTATGGTTGGGTAGTAGTCCCTCGTGTGTGTGTGTGTATATCACATCCTTTTTATTCATGCAACTGTTGATTGACACTTAGGTTGCTTCCATATCTTGGCTATTGTAAATAATGCTACTATGAACACTGGCATGTGTATATCTTTATGAAATAGTGTTTTCGTTTTCTTCAGGTAATGAAATTTCAGGAGTGAAATTGCTGGATCATACGGTAGTTCTACTTTCAGTTTTTCGAGGACACTCCATATGGTTTTCTAGAGTGGCTGCTGCTGCTGCTGCTGCTGCTGCTAAGTTGCTTCAGTCGTGTCCGACTCTGTGTGACCCCATAGACAGCAGCCCACTAGGCTCCCCCGTCCCTGGGATTCTCCAGGCAAGAACACTGGAGTGGGTTGCCATTTCCTTCTCCAATGCATGAAAGTGAAAAGTGAAAGTAAAGTCACTCAGTCGCATCCGACTCTTAGTGACCCCATGGACTGCAGCCCACCAGGCTCCTCCGTCCATGGGAGTTTCCAGGCAGGAGTACTGGAGTGGGGTGCCATTGCCTTCTCCTCTAGAGTGGCTACACCAATTTATATTCCCACGAATAGTTTATGAAGGTTCCCTTTTCTTCACATCCTCACCAACACTTGTGACAAAGTCTGAAATTTTAATTTCTTTTTAAAAAATATTTATTGATTTGGCTGCACCAGGTCTTAGTTGAGGCATGCAAGATCTTTGATCTTCATTGTGTCATGTAGGATCGTTAGTTGCAACATGAGAACTCTTATTTGCGGCATGTGGGATCTGGTTCTCCAAGCTGGGATGGAAACTGGGCCTTCTGCACTGGGTGCCTGGAGTCTTAGTCACTGCACTGGACCACGAGGGAAGTCCCTGAAATTTCAGTTTCTAATCCTGTCTGCCAAGCAAAACTGATTCTGCAAATTATAATCTTCAGTTGATGACCAGAACTCAGGGAGGTATGAATGTGTTGTATGTGTATATCGTAAACCAAGAAACACAATTTATTCACGTCTTTATTCACTCTAGGAATGTTTATTCACCCACTCTATGCTGTGCCTTCTGCTAGGGGCCCCTGCAATGAGATACAGGCTCTGCTTTCAAGGAGCTCACAGGTTATGGAGGAGATGAGCACACAAACGATCCCAATAAGACTGGCACGGTATTTCACGAGAAACACTCCAGGTTACAATACAAGTTCAGCAGAAGTGCAGTTATCCTGGAGGGGGTGTGTGTGTATGCGCGTGCACGCACACGCACACAGGCGCTCAGTTGTGTCCGACTCTTTGTGACCCTATGGACTCTAGTCATCCAGGCTCCTCTGTTCATGGGATTTCCCAGGCAGAACATTGGAGTGGGCTGCCACTTCCTACTCCAGGGGATATTCCCAACCCAGGGATGGAACCTGTGTCTCTTGTATCTCCTGCCCTGCAGGTGGATTCTTTACCGCTGAGCCACCAAGGAGGCCCAGTTAGGCTAGAAGAGGAGCTCAGAAAAAGCTCGTCTGGGCTCTTTTGAAAGATGAGTAGAACATGCAGAGAGGGAGGAAGAGGCAAAGGTCATGCGGAAGGGCTAGATCGTGCAGGGCCTTCAGTACTAAGGAGTATAATGTGCCAGTCTGGGCATACTGGCAGTGCTATTGACATTCCCCTTGTGCTACTGACATTCCCCTTGTTTCCTAGACTCATACATGACTCAATGCTGGTAACTTACAGAGGATCTTTTTTTATTTTAAAAAAGTTATTACTTTCCCCCAAATTTTTAATTTGGTGTGTTGTATTTTCATTTTTATTCAGTTCAAGAAATTATTTATTTATTTTTTTGGCCAAGTGGCATGCAGGAGCTTATTTCCCTGACCAGGGATCAAACTCATGCCCCCTGCAGTGAAACCGCTGGTCCATGCCATAGCATGGACATACTATAGTTTATTTAATATTTACTATTAACAGACATATAGGATATTTTTAATTCAGTGCTGTTAGAAACATTGAATGTAATGAAATCTTCCCACATTCAACTTTGTGCACATGTGGAAGTATTTCTTCAGTTCAGTCATTCAGTCGTGTCCGACTTTTTGCGACCCAGTGGACTGCAGCACACCAGGCTTCCCTGTCCATCACCAACTCCCAAGCTTACTCAAACTCATGTCCATCAAGTTGGTGATGCCATCCAACCATCTCATCCTCTGTCGTCCCCTTTTCCTCCCGCCATCAATCTTTCCCAGCATCAGGGTCTTTCCCAAGGAATCAGCTCTTCACATCAGGTGGCCAAAGTATTGGAGTTTCAGCTACAGCATCAGTGCTTCCAATGAGTATTCAGGGTTGATTTCCTTTAGGATTGAATAGTTTGATCTCCTTTCAGTCCAGGGGTCTCTCAAGAGTCTTCTCCAACACCACAGTTCAAAAGCATCAATTCTTTGGCACTCAGCTTTCTTTGTAGTCCAACTCTCACATCCATACATGTCTATTGGAAAAACCAGAGCTTTGGCTAGATGGACCTTTGTTGGCAAAGTGATGTCTCTGCTTTTTAATATGCTGTGCAGGTTGGTCATAACTTTTCTTCCAAGGAGTAAGCGTCTTATAATTTCATGGCTGCAGTCACCATCGGCAGTGATTTTGGAGACCAATAAAATAAAGGCTGTCACTGTTTCCATTGTTTCCCCATCTATTTGCCATGAAGTGACGGGACTGGGTGCCATGATCTTAGTTTTCTGAATGTTGAGCTTTAAGCCAACTTTTTCATTCTCCTCTTTCACTTTCATCAAGAGACTCTTTAGTTCTTCACTTTCTTCCATAAGGGTGTTGTCATCTGCATGTCTGAGGTTGTTGATATTTCTCCCAGCAGTCTTGATTCCAGCTTCTGCTTCATCCAGCACGGCACTTCTTGTGATGTACTCTGCATATAAGTTAAATAAGCAAGGTGACAATATACAGCCTTGATGTACTCCTTTCCTGATTTGGAGCCAGTCTGTTGTTCCATGTCCTATTCTAACTGTTGCTTCTTGACCTGCGTACAGATTTCTCAGGAGGCAGGTCAGATGGTCTGGTATTCCCACCTCTTTCAGAATTTTCCACAGTTTGTTGTGATCCACATAGTCAAAGGCTTTGGGGTGGTCAATAAAGCAGAAGTAGATGTTTTTCTAAAACTGTCATGCTTTTTAGATGATCCAGTGGATGTTGGCAATTTGATCTCTGGTTCCTCTGCCCTTTCTAAGTCCAGCTTGAACATCTGGAAGTTCACGGCTCACATACTGTTGAAGCCTACTTGGAGAATTTTGAGCATTACTTTGCTAGCATGTGAGATGAGTGCAATTGTGAGGTAGTTTGAGCATTCTTGGGCATTGCCTTGCTTTGGGATTGGAATGAAAACTGACCTTTTCCAGTCCTGTGGCCACTGCTGAGTTTTCCAAATTTGCTGGCATGTTGAGTGTAGCACTTTCACAGCATCATCTTTCAGGATTTGAAACAGCTCAACTGGAATTCCATCACCTCCACTAGGTTTGTTCATAGTGATGCTTCCTAAGGCCCATTTGACTTCACATTCCAGGATGTCTGGCTCTAGGTGAGTGACCACACTATAGTGGTTATCTGGGTCATGAAGATCTTTTTTGTACAGTTTTTCTGTATATTCTTGCCACATCTTCTTAATATCTTCTGCTTCTTTTAGGTCCATACCGTTTCTGTCCTTTATTGTGCTCATCTTTGCATGAAATGCTCCCTTGATATCTCTAATTTTCTTGAAGAGATCTCTAGTCTTTCCCATTCTATTGTTTTCCTCTATTTCTTTGCATTGATCACTGAGGAAGGCTTTCTTATCTCTCCTTGCTATTCTTTGGAACTTTGCATTTAAATGGGTATATCTTTCCCTTTCTTAGGGATGGATATTGAGTGAAGCTGCTAAATCAAGAGTAGAAATATTTTAAGTTTTAAAAGCTACTTGGGGAAGCTTCCCTGGTGCTCCAGTGGCTGAGACTGCACACTCTCAACACAGAGGCCCCAGGTTCAAGCCCTGGTCAGGGAATTATATTCCACATGCCAAAACTAACACTCAGTAGAGCCAAATAAATAAATATTTTAAAAAGAAATGGAATGGCCCAGTGAGACCAAGTTACTATAGTTCTCATTGCAGTACAACTTTGAACAGGGTTGAGAGATTCCAACTCATGCTGAAAGAACTCTGTGGCCACACACCTGAATATTATTGGTCCATGGGCCTTGGTTTTAGATCTGCAAGAGGTGGGTTCCTTTACTAGAAAAATACAGAGTCCAGAAACCCAGACCATCCCTTGCCAGCTGGGGCTACCTTTGTGCAGTGATTTTCATGGCAGCCTACACCAGTTTCTCACTTGGATGGATGCCACTCACAAGCAGTTTGTAACAAGGAGCATGGAAAAAGGCCCAAGGTGGAAGTCATCTCATCGACTGTCTCAATCTTTTTAATGCTTCTGAATCTTTAGAGATAAAAATTGTTTTTCATTTCAAGTTTCATTTATCTAACACAAGTCAAGTTCAACATCTTTTCATGCTCCTTGGCATGTGGAATTTTCCCAAGGATTGAACCCATGTCCCCTGCATTTGAAGGTGGACTCCTATCCACTGTGCCACCAAGGAAGTCCTCAAATGTTTCTTGAGGCTATTGCCTCAGTTAATTGAGAATTCACATCTTTTTCCATATTTTCTTTTGAGTTGATTTGTAAAGTTCTTCTTATACGTTGACTACAATTATTTTGTTTAATATATACATTGGCAGTTAGTTCCTCCTAGTCTAGTCGGAGAAGGCAATGGCACCCCACTCCAGTACTCTTGCCTGGAAAATCCCATGGACGGAGGAGCCTGGTAGGCTGCAGTCCATGGGGTCGCTAAGAGTCGAACATGACTGAGTGGCTTCACTTTCACTTTTCACTTTCATGCATTGGAGAAGGAAATGGCAACCCACTCCAGTGTTCTTGCCTGGAGAATCCCAGGGACAGGGGAGCCTGGTGGGCTGCTGTCTATGGGGTCGCACAGAGTCGGATACGACTGAAGCGACTTAGCAGCAGCAGCAGTCTATTGCCTATCTTCTAACTTTGGTCATACAGAAGTTTAAAATTTTGATATAGTCAAATTTATCACTGTTTTCCTCTATTGTTTCATTGTTTTTGGTCTTCTTAAAGAAGGCCTCCCCTACCTTTAGATGTCATTTTCAATGGCTGCACAACATTTCATTGTATAATTTGTGAAATTCTCTCTTACTACTGAAAATTTAAGTTGTTATATCCTTTCACTAATATAAATAATGCTATGTAAGTGTTCAACTTGATTTTTAAAAAAATTTTGGCCATGCCACATGGCATGTGGGATCTTAGTTTCCCAACCAGGGATCAAACCCATGCCCTTTGCATTGGAAGCATGAAGTCTTCAGTTCAGTTCAGTTCAGTTCAGTTCAGTCGCTCAGTCGTGTTCGACTCTTTGCGACCCCATGAATCACAGCACGCCAGGCCTCCCTGTCCATCACCATCTCCTGGAGTTCACTCAGACTCACGTCCATCGAGTCTGTGATGCCATCCAGCCATCTCATCCTGGTCATCCCCTTCTCCTCCTGCCCCCAATCCCTCCCAGCATCAGAGTCCTTTCCAATGAGTCAACTCTTCGCATGAGGTGGCCAAAGTACTGGAGCTTCAGCCTTGGCATCATTCCTTCCAAGGAAATCCCAGGGCTGATCTCCTTCAGAATGGACTGGTTGGATCTCCTTGCAGTCCAAGGGACTCTCAAGAGTCTTCTCCAACACCACAGTTCAAAAGCATCCATTCTTCGGCGCTCAGCCTTCTTCACAGTCCAACTCTCACATCCATACATGACCACAGGAAAAGCCATAGCCTTGACTAGACGGACCTTAGTCGGCAAAGTAATGTCTCTGCTTTTGAATATACTATCTAGGTTGCTCATAACTTTTCTTCCAAGGAGTAAGCGTCTTTTAATTTCATGGCTGCAGTCACCATCTGCAGTGATTTTGGAGCTCCCCAAAATAAAGTCTGACACTGTTTCTACTGTTTCCCCATCTATTTCCCATGAAGTGATGGGACCAGATGCCATGATCTTAGTTTTCTGAATGTTGAGCTTTAAGCCAACTTTTTCGCTCTCCTCTTTCACTTTCATCAAGAGGCTTTTTAGCTCCTCCTCACTTTCTGCCATAAGGGTGGTGTCATCTGCATATCTGAGGTTGTTGATATTTCTCCCGGCAATCTTGATTCCAGCTTGTGTTTCTTCCAGTCCAGCGTTTCTCATGATATACTCTGCATATAAGTTAAATAAGCAGGGTGACAATATACAGCCTTGACGTACTCCTTTCCTGATTTGGAGCCAGTCTGTTGTTCCATGTCCAGTTCTAACTGTTGCTTCCTGACCTGCATACAGATTTCTCAAGAGGCAGGTTAGGTGGTCTGGTATTCCCATCTCTTTCAGAATTTTCCACAGTTTCTTGTGATCCACACAGTCAAAGGCTTTGGCATAGTCAATAAAGCAGAAATAGATGTTTTTCTGGAACTCTCTTGCTTTTTCGATGATCCAGTGGATGTTGGCAATTTGATCTCTGGTTCCTCTGCCTTTTCTAAATCCAGCTTGAACATCAGGGAGTTCACGGTTCACGTATTACTGAAGCCTGGCTTGGAGAATTTTGAGCATTACTTTACTAGCATGTGAGATGAGTGCAATTGTGTGGTAGTTTGAGCATTCTTTGGCATTGCCTTTCTTTGGGATTGGAATGAAAACTGACCTTTTCCAGTCCTGTGGCCACTGCTGAGTTTTCCAAATTTGCTGGCATATTGAGTGCAGCACTTTCACAGCATCATCTTTCAGGATTTGAAACAGCTCAACTGGAATTCCATCACCTCCACTAGCTTTGTTCATAGTCATGCTTTCTAAGGCCCACTTGACTTCACATTCCAAGATGTCTGGCTCTAGATTAGTGATCACATCACCATGAAACCCCTCAACTTGATATTTTTAACATATATCTTAGTTCCTAGCAAACTTAGGATAATGGATGTTTCTTGAATTGGAGAGGGGAAAATGCAGAACAGTTTTTCCAAACTGACTCAAGGCATGTTTAAAAAAATGTAATTTTTAAAAAAATGCAGCCAATGTCAACCAAATTGTTGGTGAATTAGCTGTATGAATGTACTTCTCCTTTAGCGCATCTAATCAAGAATTGGTGGTGGTGGTGGTGGTGGTGATGGTTTAGTCACTAAGTTGTGTCTGACTCTTTGCAACCCCATGGACTATAGCCTGCCAGGCTCCTCTGTCCATGGGATTTCCCAGGCAAGCATACTGGAGTGAGTTGCCATTTCCTTCTCCCAGAGGATCTTCCCGACCCAGGGATCAAACCTGCATCTCTTGCATTGCAGGCAGATTCTTCACCAACTGAGCCACCAGGGAAGCCCAATCAAGAACTGACTTGGCCTCTAAAATCTAGGCATGGAAGTAAAGCTTCATCTTCCCTCTAAGGTTGCCCTTCCAAAGGGTATGACAACTACCTGGGATGGGACTTCAGCCACCTACCTGAGTCTTCCTTCTTACTGTAACTTCAGTTTTAGGGTGCCCTTTGCTTGGTGAATCTTCAAGATTTAACTCTGAGAAGGTGGTAAATGGACCTGAGAAGATGAGGTAGAGGGAAGAGAAGTCTCCTGCTGAGCTGCCACAGATCTGTGAGAGGCAGCTGTATTTCCAGCAGATGGAGGTTCATATGCTGGGGGTAGGGCTTCATTTCCAGCTGGTGGGGCTCCATATCCTGCAGGTGGGGCTCCATATCCCCCAGGAGGGGCTCCATATCCCCCAGGTGGGACTCCATATCCCCCAGGTGGGACTCCATATCCCCCAGGTGGGGCTCCATATCCCCCAGGTGGGACTCCATATCCCACAGGTGGGGTTCCATATCCCCCAGGTGGGACTCCATATCCCCCAGGTGGGCCTCCATATCCCATAGGTGGGGCTCCATTTCCCCCTGGTTGGGCTCCATATCCTTCCTGTGGAGTTCCATATTCCCCTGGTTGGGCTCTATATCCTGGTGGTGGGGGTCCATAGATCACAATTGGATATGCTGAGAAGGAAAAGAAAAAATCAGTTACTCATTTTTTAGAGCAGACAAGGAATAAGTAAGAAAGAGGTGGAAGATAAAAAAAATACTGAAGCAGACTGACACAGGAAGAGAATTCAGACAGAACAATGCAAGAGCCTTATCCTTCAGTCATCACCAGTTGGATGCTTTAACATTTCCTGTTGTGGAGGAATCCAAATTAACATGAAAATAACCTATAGTTAAATCTCTACATACTAATAGTTGTACACAAATACATACTTAACTCAGTAAAGTTTGATTTGATAATAAAAAAAAATGCTCAATGAGGAATATGTATTTGGGAAATAGAGAAGAGATAAATTTTTAAAAGTCATCTATAATTTCATCATCAAAGACAAAAATTTATTATTTTGGTATATTTATAGGTAGGATCTCTGTTAATATTTTTTATACAGTCATGATTATGACAATCATATAATTTTTAAAAATCTGTCTCTTTTTACTTGACATTGTGAGAATGCTCTTTATATTATTTTTCTCTTTTTTTCCTGGCTGCTCTGCATGGCTTGTGGGATTCTTAGTTTCCCAACCAGGGACTGAATCTGGCCCTCAGCAATGAAAATGCCAAGTCCTAACCACTGGACTGCCAAGAAAGTTCTTTATATCATTAAAGTATTTCACAGATTAAAATCTGGACAATATTTTATCATATGGATAAATGCTACTTATGATAAGTGCTACCTGATTGTCAGAGAGTTATGTTGCTTCCAACTTTCCAATTAATATTATAATAAACATGGATTTTATTTATTTCCTTGGCTACTGCTACTGCTACTGCTAAGTCACCTCAGTTGTGTCCAACTCAGTGCGACCCCATAGATGGCAGCCCACCAGGCTCCACTGTCCCTGGGATTCTCCAGGCAAGAACACTGGAGTGGGTTGCCATTTCCTTCTCCAATGCAGGAAAGTGAAAAGTGGAAGTGAAGTTGCTCAGTCGTGTCCGACTCTTCACGATCCCATGGACTGCAGCCTACCAGGCTCCTCCATCCATGGGATTTTCCAGGCAAGAGTACTGGAGTGGGGTGCCATTGCCTTCTCCGTTCCCTGGCTACATTCCCAAAATTATTTAACTGTGTCAACATGAATGGATAACTGTCAAGTTATTTTTCTATAATCCATATTTAATATTTATGCTATCCAGAAAAAAATCAAAAGAATCATCATTAAGATGCTCAAAGAACACAAGGAAAAATGTATAAAAGTCAAGAAAAGTGATATATGAACAAAATAGAAACATCAGTAAAGAGACAGAAAACATAACAGGAAACCAAAACAAAGTTCTGGAGCTGAAAAGTGCAATAACTGAAATGAAAAATTCACTAGAGGGATTCAAATTCATATTTGAATAGGCAAAACAAAGAACCAGTAAACTTGAATATAGAACAATAAAAGCTGTAGATAGGAATAGAAAGAAAAAGATTGACGGAAAGTGAACAGAGCCCAAGGGACCAGTGGGACACTACCAAGGAGACCAACATATACATTGTGGAAGTTTCAGAAAAAGAAGAAAGAGAGAAAGATGTAGAGAAAGTATTTGAAGAAATAAAGACTGAAAACTTCTCAAACCTGATGAAACACATGAATATAAACATCCAAGAAGCTCAATAAACTCCAAATAAGATGAACTCAAAGGGATCCACACTGATACATTATAGTCAAACTTACAAAATAGAGACTCTTGACAGCAGCAAGTTCAGTTCAGTTTAGTCGCTCATTCGTGTCCAACTCTCTGTGACCCTATGAACCGCAGCATGCCAAGCCTCCCTGTCCATCACCAACTCCAGGAGTTCACCCAAACCCATGTCCATTGAGTTGGTGATGCCATCCAACCATCTCATGCTCTGTCGTCCTCTTCTCCTCCTGCCCTCAATCTTTCCCAGCATCAGGGTCTTTTCAAATGGGTCAGCTCTTCACATCAGGTGGCCAAAGTATTGGAGTTTCAGCTTCAGCATCAGTCCTTCCAATGAATATTCAGGACTGATTTCCTTTAGGATGGACCGTTTGGATCTCCTTGCAGTCCAAGGGACAGCAGCAAGAGAGAAGTGAATAATTACATACAAGAGATCCTCAACAAGAGGATTAGCAGATTTCTCTTCAGGAATGTTGGAGGCCAGAAATAAACTATCCAACAAGAATCCTATATCTGGCCAAACTCCTTTCAGATAGAGAAAGAAAGATGTTTCCAGATAAACAAAACCTGAGGGAGTTAATTACAACTAGACTTGTCCTGCAAGAAATGCTTAAGGGAATCAAATGAAAGGACACTAGATAATAATTTGAAGCCATATGAAAAAATACATATCTCAATAAAGGTAAATCATTGAGCAATTATAAAAGTCAATATTATTTTAACAAAGGTTTGTAATTTCATTTTTGTTTTCTACATAACTTAAGAGACTAATGCATTTAAAGGAAATATTAGATTATGTGTTTGGGGACACTGTATAGAGATATAATTTTGTGATATCAACTAAAAGGAGTGAGATGGAGGGCTTGTAAAGGTACAGAATATGTGTATGTTATTGAAGTTAAGATTGTAAAATTCAAATCAGTGCTATAACTTTAGGATGTTAAATGTAACCCCCATGGTAGGCACACCCAATATAAAGCTATACAATATAAACAAAAGGAAATGAGAAAGGAATTCAAACTTTTCACTATCAAAAAATCAACTAAACCACAAAAGAAGACAGTGATGCAGAAAATGAGGGGCAAAAAAGCTATAAGGCATATAAAAACCAAATAGTAAAACAGTAGAAGTACTTTGGCCACCTCATGCGAAGAGTTGACTCATTGGAAAAGACTTTGATGCTGGGAGGGATTGGGGGCAGGAGGAGAAGGGGACAACAGAGGATGAGATGGCTGGATGGCATCACTGACTTGATGGACATGAGTCTGACTGAACTCCGGGAGTTGGTGATAGACAGGGAGGCCTGGCGTGCTGCGATTTATGGGGTTGCAAAGAGTTGGATATGACTGAGCGACTGAACTGAACTGAAGGCTCCCATCATCAGTAATTACTTTAAATGCAAGTGGATTAAATTCCCCAATCAAAAGACAGAGATTGGCAGAATGAATGAAAATTCATGATTCAACTACATGCTATGTGTTTAAGAGACTTGTTCTAGATACAAAGACATAAATAAATTAAAATTAAAGGATGAAAAAAGATATTCCATGTAAATAGTAACCAAAAGAGAGCAAAAGTAACCATACTAATATCAGACAAAATAGACTTTACATCAAAATAGACTTAACATCATTAAGAAATAAAGAAGAAAATTACATGTTAATAAAACGTTCAGTACAGCAAAAGAATATAACAATTATAAACATTTGCACAGCTGATAACAGACCATCACATATACAAAGCAAAACTGACAGAATTGGAAGAAGCAATTTTACAGTAATTGTTGAAGACTTCAATATCCCTCACTCACACTGATGGATAGAACAACCAGAGAGAAGATAAATAAGAAGTAGAGGATCTGAAAAAGCAAGCCAACTGGATCTAACAAACATAGGACACTCTACCCAACAACAGAATGCACATTACTCTCAAATGCTCAGTTGATCAGCCGTGTCCAACTCTTTGTGACCCCATGGACTGTAGCCCACCAGGCTCCTCTGCCCATGGAATTTTCCCTTCTCCAGGGGATCTTCCTGACCCAGGGATCGAACCTACATCTCTTATGTCTCCTGCACTGGCAGGCGGATTCTTTACCACTAGTGCCACCTGGGACCCTGGTACTCTCGAGGACACATGTGATATTTTTCAGAATAGACCATATATTAGGCAACAAATTAAGTCTGGATAGATTTTAAAAGATAGATGTCATACAAAGTAGCTTCTCTCATCACAAAGGGATTAATTTATAAATCAACAACAGAAGTAAAACTGGAAAATTCACAAATTTCTGGAAATTAACCACCACACTTGGGCTTCCCTGGTGGTGCAGCGGGTAAGAATCCACCCGCCAATGCAGGTGACGTGGGTTCAGTCTCTGGCCCAGGAAGGTCCCACATGCTGCAGAGCAACGAGGCCTGTGCCCACACTCTCTAGGGCCCGTGCTCTTCAACAGGAGAAGCCACTGCAATGAGAAGCTGGCAAGGAAGCACAATGCAAAAGCAAGTGGCCCCTGCTTGCTGCCCAAGAGCAGCAACAAACACACAGTGTGGCCAAAAATGAATAAAATAAATATTTTTAAATGGGCAAAGGACTTGAATAGATACAGCTCCAGAGAAGATACACAAATGGTCAACAAGCACATGAAAAGAAATTCAATACCATTGGTCATTAAGAAAATGCAAGTTAAAATTATAATGAGATATCACCTCACCTCACTAGGGTGACTTTAATATAAACAACTAGCAAAAAGAAAGGAAAATAACAAGCCTTGACAACGATATGGAGAAATAGGAACTTGTACATTGCTGGTGAGAGTAAAAAAACAGTGCAGTTGCTGTGGAAAAAGAGTTTGGTGGTTTCTCAAACAAGTTAAACATTGAATTACCATATCACCCAATAATTCCAAACCTAAGTATGTACTCAAGAGAAATGAAAACTTATGTCTACAGAGAAACCTATATATAAATGATTATAACGGCTATTACTCATAATAATCAAAAGGTGGAAACAAGCCAAATGTGCATCAATGCACGGATGAAAAAACAAACTCTGATATAAACAGTGGAGCACTAGTCAGACACAGAGAGTGAAGCACTGATACATGCTACATCTTGGACGAGCCTTGAAAACATCATGTTAAGTGAGATAAGCCGAACACAAAGCCACATGTTGCTTGGCTTCTTTTATGTGATATACACAGAACAGGCAAATCCAAAAGGACAAAAAGCAGATTAGAGGAAACCAAGAGACAAAGGAGAGGAGACAACGAGGAATGATTACTTCGTGGTATGGGGTATTCTTATGGAGTAATGGAAAAGTTTTCCATTTGGTTTGTTTGTTTGCTTTTTGACTGTGCAGCACAGCATGCAGGATCTAAGTTCCCCGACCAGGGATCAAACCTGCACCCCCTAAGTGAAAGGGCAGATCAACCACTGGACTGCCAGCGAAGTCTTGGAAAAGTTTTGAAACTGGAGAGAGCTGATGGCTGCACAGCACTGTGATACACTAAATGCCATTGAATTGTACGTTTTAAAATGGTTAATTGTATGTTACACAAATTTCAACTTAAAAACATTTTTATAAAACCTTACCAATACTTACTTCAAAATTTTGAATGTCAGTTGATTAACACTTAAAGATTAAGGTAGCTACAAAGGCCAGAAATAACTACCCATCAGTTGTATACAAACTAAATGCTGATGGACATGCATGTCATGCTCCAAGGAAAACCCAAGAAATGGCCTGCATCTGGGGGTCTGTTGGCAGCCTGTTAGGAGACCTTTCGTTGTCCACCCACACACTGTGAACCACACTTGAGAGCTCTGATCCACATCTCTGGGGAACATGACTCAGCATCTGTGGACAGACACAACTGTTGCAGGAAAGAGTACAGGTCACAAAGCCCAGGATTGGAGTCTTCAGTGAGGACGAAGGGCGTGGACAAGCGTGATGGCTGTGCTTGTATGAGAGAGGAATGCGGAAGTATCCAAGAGCACACATTTCTGCTCAGGTTGTAAGCAGAAGTGACTTCCTACTGATGAGAGTTGCCCAATATCCCCCATATTTGTACATCAAAGTAAGCCTGAAATTGACGCTTTTGAACTGTGGTGTTGGAGAAGACTCTTGAGAGTCTCTAGGACTGCAAGGAGATCAAACCAGTCAATCCTAAAGGAGATCAATCCTGAATATTCATTGGAAGGACTGCTGCTGAAGCTGAACCTCTAATACTTTGGCCACCTGATGCGAAGAGCCAACTCAGAAGAAAATACTCTGATGCTGGGAAAATTGAAGGCAGGAGGAGAAGGGGATGACAGAGGACGAGATGGCTGGATGGCATCACTGACTCGATGGACATGAGCTTGAGCAAGCTCTGGGAGCTGGTGAAGGACAGGGAAGCCTGGCGTGCTGCAGTCCATGGGGTTGCAAAGAGTCGCACATGACTGAGTGACTGAACAACAAAGTCTGAAATGGAAAGCCGGTCACTTACTGGCTTGCCACTGGGTTTGAATCTGGAAATGAAATCATGGACTCAACTATTTTCCAACCTCCAAAACTCCGCTGCTTCTCCTGCAGCAGAGTTGGAGGCAAGCTATCCGTGATTAGATCTGTGAGCTCTGGGCACACCTTTCCACCTCCCAGGAAGAACCTCCCTGCCATACCTCACCTGGACAAGGTGTCTGTGAGGAGCACACTGCAGCCCCTGGGACAGTAATTATGTACAGTCCTGAAGTGTCAAACCAGTAATTTACACTTCCACGTGGAATTCCTCTGGCAGCTGAGAAGACAAATTTGGCAAAATAAGGGCTCTTTAATTCTTTTAAGACAGATATACAGCAACTATCAACCAAATAATTAACAGAGTTTTAACCAACATGTTACATGAGTGTCCGGCAATGCTCCCAGGATACAAGATTTAAAATATATTCTGTCCTTGTCCTCAACTGCATGCTTCCTGAAGACACTGATTGTGTACATTTTCCTGTGCTTATTGAAGGCCTAGCATAACACCCACCATAATAGGGATTCAGAAAAAATTTTCAAGTGAAGATTCTATCAAGTTGTCAAGATAACTCCATTAAAGGCCAACATAATGGCAGTACCCTGCAGGTGGTGACTGCAGCCATGAAATTAAGATGTTTGCTCCTTGGAAGAAAAGCTATGACAAACCTAGACAGTGTTTTAAAAAGCAGAGACATCACTTTGCCAACAAAGGTCTATATGATCAAAGCTATGGTTTTTCCAGTTGTCATGGATGGATGTGAGAGTTGGGCCATAAAGAAGGCTGAGCACCCTTGAAGAATTGATGCTTTTGAACTGTGGTGCTGGAGAAGACTCCTGAGAGTCCTTTGGACAGCAAGGAGATCAAACCCATCAATCCTAAAGGAAATCAACCCTGAATATGCATTGGAAGGACTGATATTGAAGCTGACACTCCAATACTTTGGCCACCTGATGCAAAGAGATGACTCATCGGAAAAGACCCTGATGCTGGGAAATGTTGAGGGCAGGAGGAGAAGGGAGCCACAGAGGATGAGATGCTTGGATGGCATTGACTCAGTGGGCATGAGTTTGAGCAAACTCTGGGAGAGAGTGAAGAACAGGGAAGCTTGGCATGCTGCAGTCCATGGGGTCATAAAGAGTTGGACATGACTTACCGACTGAACAACAACAATGACATTACCAAAGAAAGCTTCTGTTGGTCTCTGCATCTCTTTTATAAGGACACTTTAATGGTATTTAGTATTTGATGGTATTTGAGTAATCTAGAGTAATTCTCTCATCTCAAGATCCTTAATTATATCTGAAAAGCCTTTTTTTTTTTTTTTTACAAAGTAACATTCAAAGATTCTGAGGATTATATTTTCAGAACCATTGTCAACCTGCCACACTAATTTCTGCCCTATGGCATATGACCAGAAGCAATGTACACAGCTTCCGTGCCTGGCCCATGAAAACATCCCAGGTGAGATCTTTACTCTCTTCCTCACTCTGCTGACCACCCAAAGAGGCTGTGGAAGCCATGTGTTAATGATGAGACTCTACTACCCTGGGTCCCTGAAGGGCTGTGTGGAACAGAGGTCCCTTTAACCCCTGCTGATTGGCCTCTTTTTAAGGTTTATTTTGATGGGAGCCATTTTTAAAGTCTTTATTGAATTTGTTGCAATACTGCTTCTGTTTCATGCTTTGCTTTTTTGGCCCTGAGGCATGTGGGGTCTAAGCTACAGGCTAGGGATAGAACTCACACTGTCTGCGATGAAATGGGAAATTTTAACCACTGAACTGTCAGAGAAGTTCCCAACTGGCCTTTATATAAGCAGTAATATCTATTACCTTATTGTTGTTTGTTTAGTCGCTTAGTTATGTCTGATTTTTTGCCACCCCATGGATTGCAGCCAGCCAGGCTCCTCTGTCCATAGAATTTCCCAGGCAAGAATACTGGAATAGGTTGTCATTTCCTTCTCCACCACTATCTTAAGTCACTGATAATTTGGGGTTTATCTGTTTCAGTAGCTAGCATTATCTTAACTGGGTGGGATGTGCTCAGTTGTGTCCAACTCTTCGTGACCCCATGGACTGTAGCCCGCCAGGTTCCTCTGTCCATGGGGTCTCCAAGGCAAGAATACTGGAGTGGGTTGCCATTTCCTTCTCCAGAGGATCTTCCCAGCCCAGGGATCAAATCCACTTCTGTATTTCCTGCATTGCAAGCGGATTCTTTACCTCTGAGCCACCAGGAAAGCCCACCGTAAGATAGGATAATGTATTATTCTTGCATATGTCTATTTCCACCAGACCATGTGCAGCTTAACTAGACTGGAGTTGGTGGTGGAAAGCAAGGGAGAAAGAAGAGCATTCCAGACAGAGCAAATAGCCTGAAGGCTCAGAGATGGGAGAGCAAGGTACAAAGAAGTCCAGCTGGATTGGAATACAAAAACTGAGAGAGTGAGGGATACAAAGTGAAGCTACATTGAATTAAAAGATTACTTGTATTCTAAGTTTGAAAAGAGTCCTCTGGTACATCTATTAGATCAGTGCTGCAGGACTTGACAGTATCTCTTCCCATGCTTTAGTCCCGTGAAAAATGAGAATTAAACCCAAGAAGAGCAAAGCTATAGCCAGAGAGAAGACAAGAAGGCATGCCAGAGGAAGAAGAGCCAAGGTAACTCCACCAAAAACAAGAGTATTCAATGATGCAGCCACTTAAACGGACAAGAGACTATCCGAATGATTTACTAAGGTAAAATCACTCAGGTGTCTGACTGTAAATTCCCACTAGATTGTGAACTTCTTCAGGTTATGTTCCTAGCATGTAGTAGGGTACTTGGTTCATAGTCAGTAGGCTCAGGAAATACCCACTGAATACATGTGAAATGTGGAGAAGGAAATGGCAACCTGCTTTAGTATTCTTGCCTGGGAAATCCCACGGACAGAGGAGCCTGGCAGGCTACACAGTACATGAAGTTGAAAAAAGTCAGACACAGCTTAGCGACTAAACAACAACGTGGGGAAATACCACCATCCTGACCACAGAGGGCAGAAGTCTTCACTAGTTAACCATCCTATTCCAATTGTACAGGCCCCCAAATCCCAAAGAGCTTGATATCTTTACCAGCATCACTCACCAGCAGAGGCAGCTTTTATCATCAGTTGGGCAAATTCGATGGCACCTCCTTTCCTGAAGGATAACTTAAAAACAGCTTGTCCTTCCCAGCCACCTGGGGGGAGAAATGGCAGACACTCACTAAGAGGCTGGCACGCTGGTAACAGAAGCACTGCCAAAAGCATGGAGAGAAGCACCACCCAGTGGAGTCTGAATCTTAGACCTTCTATAAGCTTTTGAGAAAAAATACACTTCTGAGGGGGATACTTACCACCCGGAGCTGCCTGAATGGTTCCTTTAATGTAGTTGGGGGCAAAAATCGGTTGTTCAATGGTGCAATCACTCATCAGGTCAAAGGGCATCATAAAAGAAAGCATGGGGTCATTGACTAAATGTGAAGTCACGAAGACCACCTAAGAAAGGAAAGAAACTTTGGGAAAGGAATGCGATTCGTCCATGCGTTGAGACATAGAAGAACAATTCTAAAGTCGAGGCTGCTTTGGCATTCTGGCCTAATTGAGAAACATCACAGATTTTCTTCCATCACTCTTCAACAAGGAAAATCTCCAAGTGGTAACGTTTCAAAACATTTTGAAAGTCAAGGTTTAACCTCTCTCCCTTTTAAGGGAAATAAACGTAGAGTTAATTAGATCAAAGGAGAAGCAGAAATTACCTGTTATGGGACTTTCCTGGGGGTTCAATGGTTAGGAATCTGCCTGCCAATGCAGGGGACATGGGTTCGATTCCTAGTCCAAGAAGATTCCACATGCCACAGGGCAACTAAGCCTGTGTGCCACAACTCCTGAGCCGAAGTGCCCTAGAGCCTGTGCTCCTGAACAAGAGAAGCCACTGCAATGAGAAGCCCGAGCACCACAACTACAGAGTAACCCCAACTCACCACAACTAGAAAAAGCCCGGGCACAGCAATGAAGACCCAGCACAGTGAAAAAAATAAATAAATAAAATAAATTAGATTAAAAAGAGAGAAATTACCCGGTATGAAGTGAGAAACAACGTTCCTTTCTTTGTGCCATTAAAGAGATGGGATTCCACTGGTTTCTGCAGGAAGCAGAGGTCCACATCCTCACACTGCTTCAAGACACTGCAGAAAAGAAAGGCGGACAGCACGCAGTTTAGGAGTTATACGAAAAGACACAAACAAAGCTCTCGGTGCAGTTTCTAGCCTGGAGGGAGGTTATTGGCTGCTACTGGTGCTACTGCTACTATTTTATTAAAATAGAAAGGAATTAAAATGATCTTATTCTCTGACAACTCACACCTGTCTTCCTCTTTATCACTGGGTTCTTTTTTTTTTCTTTCTTAGCAAACCTAATTCTATTCTTAAAGTCCACTAATTCTTATACTTCTTGTGCATTTTATATAAAGCACTGTGTTAATGAAACTGTTTCTTGGACTCTGGTAAAGAAGGTGAGACATATGAAGTGAGCTACAGGATCCTCTGACATGTCTGCCATGTTCTCCCTTCACTCCTAACCTGAAAACCCTGGACCCATCCTACTCTTACAGAATCCTACTGGGGTTTTTTCTCTTTCTTAGTTATATATATATATATATATATATATATATATATATGCTATTAATATTTATTGAATGAATGAATGAAAACATGGATATAAGTAATAATGCAAGAAAAACATGATATGCATCACATAGGCAGAACAAAAATATCATGGCAGGTAGAGATCAGCTCTTGATAGAAGTAATTAGGAATGATTTTATAGAAAAATTGAAATTTGAGCTGATTCTTAAGAGATGAATAGTGTTTCACTGGGCAGAAGTAAGGGTAGGGGACGGCCATGATGGGATGCAAACAGCATTAGTGGAAAGAACACTGTATACTTGGGAGTAGCCTACCTGCGTGAATTTATCAAAACATCATGGAAGTGTGATTAGGAGGAATAGTGAGATAAAGCTGGGCCCGTGCTGGGACCAGAGCTAGAGACATCATTCAACAGGCAAGGCAGAACTGTGACCTGCAGCTGTCTCAGCAGGTAGGTCACATGATCAAGGAAATGGTGATATGTCAGAGGGATCCATTTAAGAACTAACATAGTCCTGATATGAGGTAATAAGAACTGGAATTAGGGTGATAGTATATGGCTAAAAAGTCCTTCTTAAAAGAGTATGAAAAAGTGGATGTCAGCAACAATAGTGGAACAGGGATCTCTAAAAGCCAGTCTAAAACTCTAGAATCTAACCAAAACTTATAGCAACCAGGGGAATGTTTAATCAAGAAAAAAAATAAGAGCGTCAAGAAGAGCTTCGTGCACTTCAACTTAGGCCAGTACTCCTCCACTCCCTAGCTTGGCACAGCTCTGAAAACAGCAACCCACATTCTCAGTATAAGTACAAAGTGCTGGGGCGAGGGGAGAAGAACAGACGTTACTGTGGTTTTCTGCTTTGACCTGTCCAGGGGTTCCCTGGAGGACTAGCTCAGAATTCTCTCAGGATTAAGGCAGCTACCAAGGGCACGTTTGTTAAACAACATTTCAAAATGTGTGAGAGCTGTTAAGTGGGGCAAAAGATGATTTTGGGGGGCAAACAATAAAAAACTTAAAAGACAGGAAGAAAAGACTGGGGAATGAGATGCTTTGAGAAATAAAGGCTTTGAAAACCTCTAACATGTTCATGGGAATCTAGAAAGCATCACAGACTGGGTGCTTTCACATATCAGGGCTGGGTTCATGCTCAGAAGAAACCTGAGAAGGCTCTAGAACAGTTACCTCTGGCTGACAATGAGGCTCTGCCCAATCAGGAAGTAAAAATTAAGACAGTTTTACATTGCCTGACTGAGTCACAAAGACTGGCTCACACACACACACACAGCCCATCTAGGATATATAAAGAACTCATACAACTCAGCAACAACAAATCTAATTTAAAAATGGCCAAGGGGTAACCAACAACGACCTACTGTATAGCACATGGAACTCTGCTCAGTGTTACGTGGTGGCCTGGATGGGAGGGGAGTCTGGGGGAGAATGGTTACATGTATATGCATGACTGAGTCTTTTTGCTTTTCACCTGAAACTATCACATTGTTAACTGGCTATACCTCAATACAAAATAAAAAGTTTAAAAGAAAAAAATTCTTTCAATGGACAGAGGATTTAAATAGACATTTCTCCAAAATAATATATAAATAGCAAAAAAAAAAACCAGAAGATGCTCAACATTATTAATCATCAGATAAGTGCAAATCAAAACCACAAATGAGATATCACCTCACACCTATTAGGATGACTACTATTGAAAAAGATATCCTAGGTGTTTGTGGCCTAGAATATTGACAGGTTGAAAATTCTGTGCACTCTTGGTGGGATTGTAAAGTGGTTCAGGCACTATGGAACCGTATGGAGTGGCCTCAAAAAATTAAAAATAGAATTACTCCATGGTCCAGAAATCCCACTTCTGGGTATATGTCAAAAAGAGTTGAAAACAAGGTCTCAAAAAGATATTTGTGCACTCATATTCATAATAGCCAAGAGGAGGAAGCAATCTAAAAGTCTATCAGTGAATGGAGAACCAAAATGTGGTATATACATACAATGGAATATTATTCAGGCTTAAAAAGGAAAGAATATTGTCACATGCCACAACATGGGTGAACCTTGAGGACACTGTGCTAAGTGCAATAGCAGAGACAAAGACAATTATACGATTTCACCCACATGTGGAACCTAAAACAAAATCAAATTCACAGAAGCAAAGAGTATAACAGTAGTTATTGGGGGTTGAGGGGATGAGGGAAATGGGGAAACGTTAGGCAAGGATACAAATTTAGAGTTATGTAGGATGAGTAAATTGAAGAAAGTAGGGAAAACCACTAGACCATTCAGGTATGACCTAAATCAAATCCCTTACGATTATACGCTGGAAGTGACAAATTGATTCAAGGGACTAGATCATGATAGAGTGCCTGAAGAACTATGGATGGAAGTTTGTAACATTGTATAGGAGGCGGTGACCAAAACTATCCCCAAGAAGAAATGCAAAAAGGCAAAATGGTTGTCTGAGGAGGCCTTACAAATAGCTGAGAAAAGAAGAGAAGCAAAAGGTAAAGGAGAAAAGGAAAGATACACCCTCTGAATGCAGAGTTCCAAACAATAGCAAGGAGAAATAAGAACACTTTCCTAAGTGATTAATGCAAAGAAACAGATGAAAACAATAGACTAGGAAAGACTAGAGATTTCTTCAAGTAAATCAAAGATACCAAGGGAACATTTCATGCAAAGATGGGCACAATAAAGGACAGAAATGGTATGGGCTTAATAGAAGCAGAAGATATTAAGAGGAGGTGGCAAGAATACGCATGAGAACTGTACAAAAAAGATCTGAATGACCCAGATAACCACGATGGTGTGATCAGTCATGTAGAGCCAGACACCCTGGAGTGCAAAGTCCAATTGGCCTTAAGAAGCATCACTACGAACAAAGGTAGTGGAAGTGATGGAATTCCAGCTCAGCTATTTCAAATCCTAAAAGATGATGCTGTGAAAGTGCTACACTCAATATGCCAGCAAATTTGGAAAACTCAGCAGTGGCCACAGGACTGGAAAAGGTCAGTTTTCATTCCAATCTCAAAGAAAGGCAATGGCAAACAATGCTCAAACTACGGCACAATTGCACTCGTCTCACACGCTAGCAAAGTAATGCTCAAAATTCTCCAAGCGAGGCTTCAACAGTACCTGAACCAAGAACTTCCAGATGTTCAAGCTGGTTTTAGAAAAGGCAGAGGAACCAGAGATCAAATTGCCAACATCTGCTGGATCATTGAAAAAGCAAGAGAGTTGAAAAACATCTACTTCTGCTTTACTGACTACCCCAAAGCCTTTGATTGTGTGGATCACAACAAACTGTGCAAAATTCTGAAAGAGATGGGAATAACAGACCACCTGACCTGCCTCCTGAGAAACCTGTATGCAGGTCAGGAAGCAACAGTTAGAACCGCACATGGAATAATGGACTGGTTCCAAATTGGGAAAGGAGTACATCAAGGCTGTATATTGTCACCCCGCTTATTTAACTTCTATGCAGAATACATCATGTGAAATGCCGGGCTGGATGAAGCACAAGCTGGAATCAGACTGCTGGGGAAAATATCAATAACCTCAGACATGCAGATGACAACACCCTTATGGTAGAAAGTGAAGAGGAACTAAAAAGCCTCTTGATGAAAGTGAAAGAAGAGAGTGAAAAAAGATGGCTTGAAACTCAACATTCAAAAAACAAAGATCATGGTATCTGGTCCTGTCACTTCATGGCAAATAGATGGGTAAACAATGGAAACAGTGACAGACTTTATTTTTGGGGGCTCCAAAATCACTGCAGATGGTGACTGCAGCCATGAAATTAAAAGACGCTTGCTCCTTGGAAGAAAAGCTATGACCAACCTAGACAGCATATTAAAAAGCAGAGACATTACTTTGCCAACAAAGGTCCATCTAGTCAAAGCTCTGGTTTTTCCAGTAGTCATGTATGGATGTGAGACTTGGACCATAAAGAAAGCTTAATGCAGAAGAACTGATGCTTTTGAACTGTGGTGTTGGAGAAGACTGTTGAGAGTCCCTTGGACTGAAAGGAGATCAAACTAGTCAGTCCTAAAGGAAATCAGTCCTGAATATTCACTGGAAGGACTGATGCTGAAGCTGAAGCTCCAATAGTCTGGCCACCTGATGTGAAGAACTGACTCTCTGGAAAAGACCCTGATGCTGGGAAAGATTGAAGGCAGCATGAGAAGGCGTCAACAGAGGATGAGACGATTGGATGGCATCACCGACTCGATGGACATGAGTTTGAGCAAGCTCTGGGAGTTGCTGATGGTCAGGGAAGCCTGGTGTGTTGCAGCCCATGGGGCTGCAAAGAGTCGGAAACGACTGAGGAACGCAACTGAACTGAAGATAAATAAGTCTAGAGATCTAATATGCAGGCGTGAAGACTATATTTAATAATACTGTACTGAACACTGGAAATATGCTAAGAGAGTAGATTTGAAGTGCTTTCATCACACTAAAACAAAAAGGTAATTATTTGAGGAAATGAAATGTTAACTAACTTGACTGCAATAATCATTTCACTGTGTACGTTACATTATTGTTATATACTTTATATACAATTTTTATTTTTTAATGGTTAAGATAGTAATTTTTGTTATGTGTTTTTACCACACAAAAATGATTGAACAAATTAGCCAAAAAGTGGAGGATATTTATGAACCAAGAAAATTCACCAAATACATATATAGTCGATAACCATAAGACAAAAATAATTTCATTAGCAATAAAACTTTAAAAAAAGATTTCATTATTTGGATTCCATTATCAGACTAGCTTCCCTGGTGGCTCAGATGGTAAAGTGTCTGCCTGCAACACGGGAGACTTGAGTTCAATCCCTGAGTCAGGAAGATCTTCTGGAGAAGGAAATGGAAACCCACTCCAGTACTCTTGCTTGGAAAATTCCATGGATGGAGGAGCCTGGTAAGCTACAGTCCATGGAGTCGCAAAGAGTCAGACATGACTGAGCAACTTCACTTTCCTTTCCTTTCCTATCAGACTGGCAGAGCTATCAAAGATAAACATTCAGTGTTGGCAAGGTGAAATTGGACACAAAGTATTAAAAAGAATGTAAATTGATACAGTTCTGTAGGGGGATTTTTCCAGTGGTCATGTATGGATGTGAGAATTGGACTATAAAGAAAGCTGAATGCAGAAGAATTGATGCTTTTGAACAGAGGTGTTGGAGAAGATTCTTGAGAGTCCCTTGGACTGCAAGGAGATCTAACCAGTCCATCCTAAAGGAGATCAGTCCTGAATATTCATTGGAAGGACTGATGCTGAAGCTGAAACTCCAATACTTTGGCCACCTGATGCGAAGAGCTGACTCATTTGAAAAGACCCTGATGCTGGGAAAGATTGAGGGCAGGAGGAGAAGGGGTCGGCAGAGGATGAGATGGTTGGATGGCATCACTGACTCAGTGGACATGGGTTTGGGTGGACCCCGAGAGTTGGTGATGGACAGGGAGGCCTGGCATGCTGTGGTTCACAGGATCGCAAAGAGTCAGACACGACTGAACAACTGAACTGAAACTGAAACCGTAGGGGGAATTTGCAATAAATATATTTCCATTTATAAATATGTTAAATATAAAATATGTGTAATATTTAAAAATATTTTTACAAGGATTTTTATATAAATATGTAAAAAAAAAATTTTTAAGTCTATGTCCTCTGGGGACTTCCCTGGTGGTCCAGCAGTTAAGACTTTAAGCTCCCAATGCAGGCCTGGGTTCAATTCCTGGTCCAGGAACTAGATCCTGCACACCAGAACTAAAGATCCCACAGGCCACAACAAAGGTTTGTGTGCCAAAATCAAGACTCAACACAGCCAAATAAATAAAAATAAATATTTAAATAAATAACAAATAATTATTTTTTAAAAGTCTATGTCTTCTGACCCCACAATTTCACTTTCAGGAATATGTCTGAAAGAAACATTTTGATAGGTGAACAAAAATAAATCTTTAAGAAATTCACTGTGGCAATGTTTATAGCAATGACAAATTAAAACCAGACTTATCCCAGATAGTGCCTTGAGCAAAAATGTCTACATATTGGAGTACCAGACATCAAAAGTAATGATGTATTAATAGATGCCAATACTGCAAAGCATTCTCAATACATCAGTAAATGAGGAAAACAAATTACAAAGCAGTCTGATAGGGGAAGGTGTGTATTTCCACAGGGGGGATGTGCAACAGGATACATATCAAAATATAAAAAGCACTTCATGTAAGAATTTGGAGTAATTAAATGTTTCCCAATTTTTCTAAATGGTATTACCTGCACATTTTAAAATATGGATTTTTTTTTAAAAAACAAAACTCAATCAGTATCTTCCTTTTTACCAGTACAGTCTGGCTCATACATTTATGACTTTTCAGCTGGGATCAGAAAAAAAATCTCCACATAACACAGCCAAGCTGTGATGAATTTCTTAACTGTGTATTGTGAATAGTCAGGAGAAGTCAAAATATAACCAATCTTCTTCCTCTCAAGCTATTTCTGTAAAGTAGTTTCTATCCGAAAAGGTAGAGCCCTGACAGAGCTTTGCTTGCAGAGGAGAAAAAAAGAGACATAGTTCTTTTCAAGGGGCAGCCAGCGTAGAGACATGAATACACACTACCAAAATTCAGAGCTCTCCCACATGCCTGACCATATGATTTTAGGCAAATTACTTTTTGTTTCAGTTTTTCCACCTGTGACATGAAGAAAATCATACTGATCCTCATTGCAGATAGAGCAATTATAAACATAAAGCCCTTAGAACAGTGCCCCAATAAGGCGAACCATTGGAGAGCACAGAAAGGACTCCACAAAGATAATTCACAATATTTGTTATACTTTTTTTAAGACCACGCTTCATTCCTTGCCTCTAGCACACAAACAGAAAAGCAGAGAGACAAACTCGTAGCCCAGCTGAGAAGACACCCAAACACCAGATTAGAAGTGGCTTCCAGGCACAGAGCCACAGGCACACAGGTCTCAGTTCTCCAGGCCAGCGTGCAGGGCATCCGCATGGTGGGCAATCATCTCACTACTAGGAAAACTGAACAAAACAGCAGCCGTCCTTCAGGGCCAAGGGAGGATGTACGGCCTTCAGAGTGTATAAATCTGTCAAGAAAATATTCTGGGGAAGGAAGCATAGAAAAAACAGATCTGGACATCAGCACGATGCACTGTCTTAAAGGATCTTCCTGATAGATGCATTCAAAGCAATCTGGGTGTGTTTTGCCTCACCTGAGCACTGCATTGGGCTTCAGAGTCTCACAGCTAGGTGAGAGCAAAGGAAAACGAGGGCCAATCTGAGCAGAGAGAGGAGCATATTTAAGAACTGTTGGGGAGTTTGAACAGGACTCTTAACAGCCTGGGCAAGGGATTGAGGAGGGGAGTGAAGCAGGGGCCGAGGTATTGGGTTCAGTTCAGTTCAGTCGCTCAGTCGTGTCCCACTCTTTGCGACCCCATGAATCGCAGCACGCCAGGCCTCCCTGTCCATCACCATCTCCCGGAGTTCACTCAGACTCACGTCCATCGAGTCCGTGATGCCATCCAGCCATCTCATCCTCGGTCGTCCCCTTCTCCTGCCCCCAATCCCTCCCAGCATCAGAGTCTTTTCCAATGAGTCAACTCTTTGCATGAGGTGGCCAAAGTACTGGAGGTATTGGGTAGGGAAGTAAAAATGGGCAACTCTGGGCTGAACCTGACGAGGCTGGAGGAAACAGGTGAACGGCAGGCACTGCTAGCACCACAAAGCCATGGGCGCAAACCCCAGGGCCCCCACGGGAGATGACAGAACATCACTCTTCCCAGACGTGTCTTCTTGTGGTCCCCATCTTTTCAAAAAAGTAAGACCAGCCATCTCCTTGATTGGGGACGAAGAAGAGAGGGGGCTTTTTGAAGTTCTGAGGGTGAAGAGAGGCCCTGGACAGTTTAGGATCTTTCTAGAAAGAGCCACACTCGTGCCTTTTCTACCTCCCAGAAGCCTGGGACCTTGTTGCCGTCACTCCACAAAGGTAGCTGACTCCTAACGGCACGGCACGCCACCCCGAGGGTCGGTGTGACTTCCCTTTCCTGCCACTGCACTTCCAACTTTTTTCTGAGGCAGCACACGGCTCACTCCCTGGGCACATGCCCTTCACACGTGCGACACCCCTATTCCCGCCTCCGCCACATTCACATCCAGAACACCCGCGAGGCAGCGCCGGCTCTAATGGTCGGGGAAGAGCTACGCTTGCTATGAGCGCAGAAAAGGCGGGAAAGTCTCTGACTGGCTGAGAGTTTGTGCACCGCCAATTCTCCTGGCCTCTCCTCCCTCCGACAGCTCCACAGGCTTCCTTTCAGGCACCTTTCGCCAGTGGAGATGAGGGCCCCACGACGGCTCTCGGTGTGGCTCTGGTTCACTGCCATCCTGCCCAGGCCCCCTCGGGCCGCCCCGCAGATGGGAAGGGGCGGGGCCTGCGCCAAGCTGTTGGGCGGGGTTCTGAAGGGGAGGGCGGAGATTATGGCGCAAGGACCCGGAGTGAGTGAATGCGGCAGCTGGTCACGTGAGGGGCCTCCGTCAGAGGACCCAGCAGAGTCAAGGTTGAGACAGCCGTGAGGGGAAAGCGGGCAGGTCCAGGGGCTTGGCTCCGCCCCCAGAGCGCCGAGGAGTAAGGGATGAGGCGGTGATCACCACAGCCAGACCCAGTCTTGGCCGCTGCTTTGTCGCCCCTGCCTAGCTGCCCCGCTGCCCACGAGTATGGACTTGAATTGGTCCTGTCAGGAGTCAAAATTAAAAGCGGGATTTTCCTATGCCCTTCCTGACCCAGGTCAGAGAACTGTTGCCCTTTGGAGAAAAAGTTTGAAATGATTCCTCACTTCTCCTGAGGCGAGCAGAACTCTCTTCCCCCAGAGAAAGACTGAAATCAGAGCCAATTTTTTGTGAGGCAGCGTCCAGGAAATGGCGCAAGAGCTGGGTGAGGAGATCCAAGAGGGGATTTCGACCCTGAGTGAGTCCGTTCCAGCTCCAAGATGGAGAGAGCCTTTTGTCTCTGTGTCTCCCATCATACCTGCCCTGCCTCCTCCAAAGGGTGATTGTGAGGATCAGGTGATACATTTTATCAGAGTTGCTTTTAAGACTAAAATGTTGTGTGTTCGTTTATTTCCTTGAACTTCACCAATAGCACAAGAGGTCTTCCAATAAAAGGATGTTAATATCTGGATTACCTACCATATATTTCATCAAATTTAAGATGTTGTCAGTTATAAAATAGGGGTTTCCCAGGTGGCTCAGAGGTAAAGACAGCCTACCAAGCAGGAGACACTGGTTTGATCGCTGAGTCAGGAAGATACCCTGGAGAAGGAAATAGCAAGCCACTTGAATATTCTTGCCTGGGAAATCTGGACAGAGGAGCCTGGTGGGCTACAGACCATGGGGTCATGAAGAGTCAGATACAACTCAGCAACTAAACAACAGTTATAAAATGCACCATTTTAAAGTGTAACTCTTAAGGGGGAAAAGCTGCTAAATCTACTGACATCTGTTGTAAGATGTATCCTGATTTCAGAAATATATATGTATACATATATTTTTAATTATGACTACCATAGGAATGGTGTGAAGCAGTGGAACAAACATCACGCATTGCTCTCTAGGTCCTGTCCTGCATTGTTAACTAAGTATATAACCTTGGGCAAGATGATCATGCTTCCTAGCCTTGTTTCTTTATCTGTTTGAAGAAAGAAGTAGAAGAACTCTTAGGTTTCTTTCAGCTGTAATATTTTATGTTTGCCAAGAAAAGAAAGAAAGTGAAGTCACTCAGTTGTGTCCAACTCTTTGCGATCCCATGGACTGTAGTCTACTAGGCTTCTCTGTCCATGGGATTTTCCAGGCAAGAGTACTGGAGTAGATTGCCATTTCCTTCTCCAGGGGATCTTCCTGGCCCAGGGATCGAACCCAGGTCTCCTGCACTGCAGGCAGACGCTTTACCCTCTGAGCCACCAGGGAAGCCCAACTGTCTCTCAAATCTTCTCACTTTTCTTCTCCTTGTGGCTCTAGTTCTGGCCCTCATCATTTAACTTGAATGACTCCAAGAGCACACTGACCTTGCTTCCTCTAGTCTTGACCCCTACCATTCGTTTATACCTTGAGATCAACATACAGAACGTTGAGGATCCAAACACAACTGCATATGGTTGTTGTATTCAAATTCAGAGAAATAATGTGCAGGTAGAGTTGTGTTATTTGCTGGCTATAGAAGACAGTGTAAACCGCATAGACAGGGAGGACTGACTTAAGTTCAAAAAAGGTAAGAGAAAAGCTAGTGCTTTAAGTTTAAAAGTCTTCAGCGCAAAATAGGCAGGTTTCTCGCAAGATGGATCCACTCCTCTCACAGTTTTGGTTTCATGCCTTTGGAAAAAGGAGGAGAGAAAGCTCGGAAATTAATTGAATGAAAATAAGCATCGTCTCCATTGGAAGAAACAGGCTACATAGAGTACCACATCCCTCAAGGTCGTGTGAAAGATCTATAACTTATTTTGGATACAAAATTCCAGAGAATAATGCCTGGCAACCAATTTCTTGCCAACTGAAGATGAACAAAAATTTTCCATCTCTAATTTCTGTGTCTGCTTCTTACCAACATGGTCCTATCTCACCCTCCACAGGAGTGAGATGATGTAATAGCTAATTTGGCCAAGGATTGAGGAGCACAAATAAAACACAGTTCAGACAGTTATTGTTCAAACAGCAATGTTTAGTTGTACAACACATAAAGTCTAGCAACATTTACACAACCAGTTTGAGTGTCTGTTGGCTTACTTTCAATTGGGAAAATTAACCGTAATGTCACCAAAAGGTTGGCTGGGACTGGTAACATTTAAGAAATGGGTCGTTCTTGCATCCCCTAGGCTTGGGCCTCTTGCTCCATCAGGACTTGGTTGTAGATGAATGGCCCACAAGTCACCAGCCTTTGAGCAAGTTGTGTCCAGGTGGAAGTGGTCGGGCAGTGGGCAACGGGTAATCCATAAAGACTCAGTGCAGGGGTGGGCAGTGGCAGCCAACATTCGCAAACATTCATGCATCTGGTGGGAGGGCTTTGCCCTCCACTGGGGATTTTCCACCAGCCTACAGTGACCGACTGTGGCCAGGCTAATTCATTACTCACATTAATGGAGTGGGGGCGGGGTGGGGTGTAGGAGTAGCCAGGGTAGGTGGGAAAAGATTCCCTCTTATTGCTAAGTGGACAGAAGGGTGCTTTTCTTCCTAGAGTTCACATCTCGTGAGCTTCTGGAATTTGGTGTGTGTGTTTAGTTCTTATTTAAAATCTAAGGATAAGGAAGTCAACTCCAGGAATGTCTCTTCAGGAAAACCACCATTCCTAAATGGCTGCTATATGGGGTAGGGAGGGTGTGTGGCTGCACTCTGGGCCAGTCACCAGCGGTGGTTTTTTTTAAAAAGTGATCCTGGCCCTTGCTCCCCCCCATCTGGAGTGACCCATCCTTACAAATAAGCTTTAAGCAATGAAGGAGACACCCTTGTCCCACGTTGGGGCTCACACAGCTGACGTCAACAAATCCGACAAGCAGAAAAGTTGCTTTCTTGACCCTTTAAGGAAGTCAAGAGCAGCTCATGCAGATGAATGGACAGGGAGCAACGCCATATCCCTTGGAGATGGTTACAAGTAGCTGATATGGGTTTGCAAGGGCAGAAGAAGCTCTTGATGAGTTCTTTCACCCTACGGATGGGCTAGGACCGGCTGACACAGACGATGGAGGAGGGCAGTGCTGGCGGGAACTCCATTCCACTGGGAGGAGAGGGGTGGTGTGGATAAATGGAAGCAGCAACTGTCCTAAAGAGGCAGCTGGCCGCCCCCATCTGCTGAGGGCTGAGAGGGGCTGTGGTGGTGGGCCCGACACGCACAGCGCTAAAGAGCGCGTGGCCCTGCAGCAAGAAGAGCTGAGCGGAATGGAGGGAGGAGCGGCGCCTGGAATGGCCTTCATTCGGCAGTGGGGCAGGGGGTGGCTGGCACAGGTGGAAGGACAGTGCCCAGGAGGCCTTCTCCCTGCAGGGGGGTTGAGAACGGTTGAGGGTGTGGAGACCGGCAGCTGACAGCAGGCATACAGAACAGCTCCTCCAGGGAGGCTGAGATCACGGTTGAGGAGCCCCAGGCATCATTCTCCTATTCTCTTCCTCGGCCTCGCCGGGGCCCCCCATGCCCACCCCAGACCTTCCCTGTGAGGCCAAGGTGTCCAGTCCCACATCTTCGTATAAGCCAGGGGTCCCTCTTCTGTTGAAACTTAGCAACCTCTGGATTCTAACCCTGCGCTATTCTGCTCTGACTGGTGCCTAACCTGGGATAACTGTGTGGGTGAGGGAAGATGGAGGTTGGAATGGTAATAAGCTTCCAGAAAAGATTGGAGACCATGAGTTAGGGGCCACTAGCAATCTGATCACCCACCTCTTTCTCCTGGTCTGCTGAATCTTGGTCTTAAGTCTATATGTTTTCCTAGCACCTGAGTGATAAGGGCCTATAAATGCTGGGATTTGTAGAAGGCCAGTAAAACACCTCGGGCTGGACCAGGAGATGAAACAGGAGGTTGTAAGAGGTCACTGTAAACTGTATCAATTTTTCCCCTTGCCTGAGGCTAAATTGTTTCCCCAGCTTGAAATTTCAGCCACCTTACAGACTAAAGGAGAAAGAGTAACTTGTGTGTCAAACAACATGGAAAATATATGCATTAATAAATACAGGGCTGAAGGGGAAGGCAAGAAAAGGCTACTTGTAGGCTTGTGAGTATCATTGGGCATGTCTACAGGGGTGAGGAAGAGGAAGTGCAGAAAGCTGAGAAAGACAGACAAAAATGCAAGTAGCTTCAACACGAGAAAGAGAATAGAAGAGAAGGAGAGGGAAGTCAAGTATACACAAGAAGGAGGAGAAACAGAAGCCAGCTTTAAGGAGGAAGAGTCCTGATGGACAGGAGGGAGATGAGGTTCAAAACTGTCTCTGAAGCCAAACAACCAAGAAAGACAAACACTGTATATTGTTCTTGATACTTCTTTAGACTCAGTTCTGCTAGGACCTGACACCTAAAACAAAGGTTGTCTCACTTGACCAGCACATGTGTTTCTTTAACCAGACACTGGGAACCACAGAGCTCCCTGTGTCCTGTCCTTTGCAAGGCTGCCCACAAGCTCACGGCCGTTTTCATCGCTCGACTGCAGAAACTGTGTTTCCCATGCTTCTCACAGATCTGATTTCCCTTGTAATCTCCTTTTGTACTGTCCTGTGATTTTACTGGGGATGTTAAGTGGCCTAAAGTCACTTTTGGAAGTAACCTGGCCATAAATCCTAAATATAGAAGTGCAGCTCAAGTGGATTAGGCTAAAAGGAAACGAAAGATGTCAGAGGGGGCAGGACAAAGGAAGGAGGGAAAGGGAAGAAAGAGAGAAGAGGGGAGCAGAGGAGAGTGAGGCAGGGGGCTGGCGGTGGGATATGTGGAAAGCAGCAGTCTGCGACAGAGACAGGTGGTAGCTTCTGGACAGTGAATGCCACACAGACCGAAGGGTGGAGCTCTCTCCTCCACTTGTAGGCACTAATTCTGCAGGAGCCCAGCACTGGCCAACTTCTCTGCTCTCCCTAATCTTTCTTTTCCCCAAAAGTCCTAGCCTCACAACAGACCACCCCGGGCTTACAGGGAGGTTAAGTCCTCAACTCCCCCCACCCCACCATCCCAGGTCGAGCTCCACAGACCATCTTTGGAGAATCTCTGCGGTCCCTGCTCACAGGTGGGTTCAGAGATAAGAAAGCGTTACCTGAGGCTCACCTGCTCCCATCATTTTTAAATGAAGCCTCCCCCAGACCTCTTGAGTGAGGCACACGGCCTTGTTCTGGGACACAAGGAAAGGAGACAGATAATGGACAGCCATGGAGGAACCAAGCTTACTAGGAACTTTCCAGGGAGGCAGTATAAATACCTCAGCCCTGCACAGGCGCACACACATACACACATATGCACGCACACACACATACACACTCTCTCTCGTACACACACAACACACACACACACACTGTAGACAAGATGCTCCACAATTACCAGACAGGCCTGTGGGACAGAGTAGAAAGGAAGAAGGTGGTGGGTGGTGGTCTGAGGATGTGTGTGTGTGGGGAAGTGGGTATGTATGATGATACGGAGAAAGGGCAGTCATGGGTTACTGCCGTGGCCTTCCTCTGTGTCCACGCTCACCGGGGGGAGGCCTCCATTGTCATTAAGACGCTTGGCCCTGTAGGTCTCATAGTGGATGTTGTGTGTCACTTCCTTGAGGTCCTGGAGGTGCGTCCTGAAGGACACAGGGCAAGAGAAAGAGGGATGATTAGGGGCAGGACGAGGGAGAGAGGGCCCACGTCTGCGGTCAACACATGGCTTCCAGGGTCTGGACCCGGTGACTGGGACCAGAGAGCCAATGACACCTCTTGAGCCCCTTGTCCTTCAAGATGGGAGTGGGGACTGCGGCAGAAGCTCTGTCAGAGGGACCTGGGGACCGAGGAAGTGGATCTGAACAAGTGGCCTCTGGACCCCAAATAATTAAACCTGCCATCGGATGGGAGGGGTGCGTCTTACCTGATGACAAAGTCTCGAAGCAGGGCAAACTCACAGTGGTTGAGGTTTTCCACTGTGAACAAACAAACAACAAAAACAGGTGGTCATTCACTAATGCAGATACCAGCAGGTGAACTTCTCTTCAGGTCATGGACTGAGCCATGGGTCGGGCATTTGCCACCTTCCAGAGTTGTGCTCATCTGGGCACTCAACTGCGCTGGATTTTACTCATTGAACAAGGATTCATGAAGCAGCGACAAGGGCACAAAACTACTCTAGACCCTGTGGAATAATAGCTCATAGGTAGTATTATATTCCCCATTTTATAGGAAAAGAAACTAATACACACGGAGTCTAAGAAACTTGCCCAAGGCTGAAGACACAATTTCCATCTTTAAGGAGCTTCTAACCTGATTGGAAGACAGTAAACACACAGAGAGAATAATCGAGCCATCTTAAAAAGGTCAGGATGGCTTGGTAAATCTAATTCAATATAGATCAAGTGCCTACTATTTGCAAATCACTTGACAAAGACGATGGAAGCTGAAGAGAATTAAGTCATGAGCACTCTTTCTCATAGTCTATGGGTAGGACAGATGTTCTTATAATTTCATTCAATTCAATTGATGAGAAAAATGCTATTTTTTAAAAAATCCCAACAAAAGATAGAAAAATAAGAGACAACAGGATATAATGGGATAAACTTGGTTTTGAAATCAAAATATCCAGGTCTAAAATCCAGGTTTCACCACTAATAAGTCATGTGATCTTGGGCAGGACACTTAACCTGAGATCCAAGTGCCTCAGCGAGGATGATCTGAGAACAGGGATTCCATCCCTACCCTGCCCCCCTCCGAGGGTATCATGATGAATTCATCACCTAAGTGATTCTCTGAGAGCTCTCAGAATCACTGTGACCTTCTCAAGGTCACATCATTCCTAATAAAATGAAAATGGTAACATCTGACAACCCTTCAGCAGCTTTTCAGATCATGCCTCCTTTCATGTGAAAACCTTTCTCTGGTTTTTCTGATCTTTATTAATCTCTCCATGTTCTGAACTCCTTTGACCCTCAAGCTAGTGCCTCCCGGTCAGGTGCTAAATCCATCTTTTATTTCTTCCTGCTCATGGGTCTCAGCTTCTCAATTAGATTGTAAGCCCCTTACGGCAGGGTCTGGCTGGCTCTGGCTGGCATTCATTTTATATCTTGCATCCTAGGACTGTGCCTTGACCTACAGATGCTTAATTAATAAGCATAATTGACTGGCAACCAGTTCTTCAAGAAGATGCATTGAATTACCTTCAATGATGCCCCAGGGAGTTTTTCTGCCGAGGACCCGCTTGCCATTCACTTGGTACTCCTTGTCACTTCCCACCACAGCGAAAGGCATGCTCTCCTGCTGACAAAGCAGACACCCGCGCATGTCATCCTTCTACTCTTTGCGCCTCCAAGGGTAGGATGGCATACAGTCCTGGGCCTCTAACCTTGAACTGCACATTTCTGAAGCTCATTCAGTGATCCCACTGATGGCAGAAGCCAGGCTCTTGTCTCTTAAAAAGAGCACTGGACTGGGAGTCTGAAGTCCCAGGGTCCCAGACCTGATTGCTCCCCTGCCTGGCTGGTTAACCTCAGTAAATCAGCTTTCCCACAACTGGCGAATGCTTTGTATTCTTTAGCCCTTTTAACAGGGTTTGGTTTGATTTGGAACAACTCTGTGAGCTAGCCAAGAAAGACAGACCTCTTAGACGACACCCACCCAATGGACAGCCAAAGTAATGAGTTTTACGTGGTCTCCCGCACTGGCAGAGGCCCATGCCTGCTGCCCTGCCAGAGTTCAAAGGCCACTTTCTGATGTACCTAGGCTCCTCTGCTCCAGCAGGTGTCTGTTCCCAAGTTGATCTGCCTGGTGTGTACCGTTACTGCATTTTGATAAACTAACTATTATATAAGCTGAAGACATATCAGTGTGGAGATCTGTTTCTCTGAAAATGAGATGTTTCAGAAAGACTTGATAAAAGTGAGTTCCTTTTGCATTAACAGTGGATTTAGCAGGACTTCCCTGGTGGTACAGTGGTTAAGAATCTGCCTTTCAATGCAAGGGACATGAGTTTGATCCCTGGCTAGGAGACTAAGATCCCACATGCCACAGGGCCCAAGCTCCTCAATTAGGGAGCCTGCATGCTGCAAATTACAGAACCCATGTGCTCTGGCCCCAGCTAAAGAGGAGCCCCAAAGCTGCAATGAAAAGCCTGGATGCCACAACTAAGACTAGACATAGTAAAAAAACGTATTTTTTTTTAAAAAAAAGCACTGAATTTTTAAAAAGAGTGGACTTATCTCCAAAGAAGAGGCCTTGTCTCTACATAAAAAGAACATTTAATGAACATGATGGGTTTTTGATATTTTAATTTAATAATTCAGTAAAACATCTATTTTAAAACATTTAAGATTTGTATGTTTCATTTTTTAAATGATTTCTTCAGTTGATTTTTTCAATGAACTACCTGTCTCAACTACATCAGGTGAGGGACTCCTCCTAGGTTACCACACTTGATGAGAAGGAGACTCAAGGCCTAAGTGAGGGATGTGTCCCAGGTTACAGTGATTAAAAGACGCTTACTCCTTGGAAGAAAAGTTATGACCAACCTAGATAGCATATTCAAAAGCAGAGACATTACTTTGCCGACTAAGGTCCGTCTACTCAAGGCTATCGTTTTTCCAGTGGTCAGGTATGGATGTGAGAGTTGGACTGTGAAGAAAGCTGAGCGCTGAAGAATTGATGCTTTTGAACTGTGGTGTTGGAGAAGACTCTTGAGAGTCCCTTGGACTGCAAGGAGATCCAACCAGTCCATTCTGAAGGAGATCAGCCCTGGGATTTCTTTGGAAGGAATGATGCTAAAGCTGAAACTCCAGTACTTTGGCCACCTCATGAGAAGAGTTGACTCATTGGAAAAGACTCTGATGCTGGGAGGGATTGGAGGCAGGAGGAGAAGGGGACGACAGAGGATGAGATGGCTGGATGGCATCACTGACTCGATGGACGTGAGTCTGAGTGAACTCCGGGAGATGGTGACGGACAGGGAGGCCTGGCGTGCTGCGATTCATGGGGTCGCAAAGAGTCAGACACGACTGAGTGACTGAACTGAACTGACTGACTGACAGTGATTAGTGGAAAAGCTCAGACTAGAACCCAGGATTCTGATGAGGAATCACAGAACAGTGGAAGTTTAGAATTGAGAGAGATCTCGGAAATCATAAAGGTCAAGGGTTTCCCAGCCAGGTTTCATGAAGCCTTAAGATTCCCAGAAAACATCTCAGGGGCTGCTCAGAAGTTAGGATTGAAAAGACCCTGATGCTGGGAAATATCGAAGGCAGGAGGAGAAGGGGGCAGCAGAGGATGAGATGGCTGGATGGCATCATCAACTCAATGCATGAATTTGAGCAAATTCTTCCGGGAGATGGTGAAGGACAGGGAAGTCTGGCGTGCTGCAGTCCACGGGATCGCAAAGAGCTGGACACGACTGAGCGACTGAACAACATACTGGAGTCTGTCTGACACTTAGCTTTTTAGAAAGGGTTCTTCCAGGGGAGCAAAAGAGCCAATAAGCCACTCATCTAGCCTGATCTCTGAATTTTAAAGAAGGAGAAACTGAGGAGGAGCTCTGCCTGAAGCTTTTTCTGCCTATATCCTTCCATCACCCCATACTCTGGTTTTGCTTGGCCTGGTAGGGGAACCAGCAGCTTCTGTTGGCTCTGGGGATGAACAGGAGAATCTGGCTTTCTGGGTGCAGGGTTCACAGTCACAGCAAGGGCCCCCAGTCCTCTTCCTCTCCCATGCCACTTCTGGTCTGGGTCAGGCAAGGTGGGGCAGGGAGTTTGGAAAGGGGAAAGCAGGAGGAAAAACAGAAGTGGTACATGATACATATCCCAGGGGGACCAATGTGGGCATCTATGTGATGAACAGAGTCCTAGGCACCTACCCGGATTTTGTCATTCTCTGTCTTATCCTCCAAATCCTCATCAAATTCCTTCTGGGGGTAGAATTCAATGCCGTTCACTTCAAGCTCCTTCCGAACCTAGAGGCGGGCGGGAGAAGCATGGTAGCCAAACGTCAGGAAAGAGAGAGGGCTACGTGTGTGTGTGCATGCTTGTGCAAATGTGTGCATACTGAAGCCAGAGGGGTAAATGGCAGTCATCTTTGAACTCTGAGGCCCTGGGCAGCAGGAGGATCCTGAATGAATGGGAGCCCCAGCCCTGCAGTTACCCCTGCCCACCGCAGCCTGCCACAAGGAAGAATCCGGGGGTGCAGTCTGTTTCTCTCAGGGTGTGTAAGATCAGGATCCAGACAAGCAGGACCGCTCAGAACAGACTCCATGGGGGCAGTGCTCATGCCTTACTTGTTTCACTCCTCTTGGCAGGGAAGAGAGGTCCAGCTCGCCACCCCCAGCCTCTCCCCATTTGTCCTCTTTCAAAGCTCAGCTTAAGTCTCCTCCTCCAGGAAGCCACCAATGCTTTTCAATAATCTCCTTGATGAAGTTTCTTAAAGGCAGCAAACGTCTTTATACTTCTCCGGCATTTCCCCAACCCAGTCCCCTGTGTGTCCAGCACAGGACAGAGCTTATGGAAAATAACGATAAAGACCAGTGGGTGGTTGATTAATTAGTCTCGTCCTTCAAGCAACCTAACAGTGCGGAATGGTTTCTCACGTTGGAGGTGATTTATGCATTTAGTGGTGTTTGCAGGTACGTTGCGAGAAGGCTGGAGCCGCACTAACTTCTCTTCTCCACCAGCCTCGCCTCTCTAACAGTTGAGTAGGAGCCAGGTGGGAAGTGGGGTAGGAGGTGGGTATAGTAATAGAGGATAGATGAGGGCTTGGACCAGAGGGGGAGAGGCAAGCATGGGGACAGGAAAAGGAGGAGGGGCCTTCTCACCCTTTGCTTGAATTCAGACTTCTCCTCCAGGGTCATGGTGTCAGCCTTAGCAATGACGGGAATGATGTTCACAACTTTGCTGAGGTGTTTCATGAACTCCAGGTCGAGAGGTCGCAAGCTGGGGCCCAGAGGAGGTGGGGTGTCAGAGCCACCATGCCCTCCCCCACTCAGCCACTGCCACCACTCCAGGGGCACCCTTGGGACAGGAGGACTGGGCTGAGAACTGGCTGAGGTAGCCACCATCTCCTGTCTGCAGAACAGAACTCAACTCTCTACCCACACATGGTCCACCAACTCCCTTTCTCTCTCCCTTGGCTCTGGGGTATATCCTGGCTTTCTTTAAGCCCCACTCAAACCACTCCTTCACAACACCTTTTCTGACCTGAGATTTCTTTCTCCTGGGAACAGCCATGGACTGTTGTCCCTACCCACGCATCCTCGTATCTTGGTTATACGTGTGTCTATTCTGCCTACGGGGCAGCACTTTTGGACAGGCCTCCCCCTGTCCCCAAGTATTCCTGCAGGGGTCCAGCTGGGGCCTGGCCCCTCCCCTACCCGAGGGCCTCTGGACTCTGGGGCCCCGATCTGGCTGTAGTTTGAAGTCCACCAGATATTTAAGGCAGGCTGCCTGCTGGCCTTCTCTGACCTTGGGTCCAGGCTCTAGGGAGGGATAAACGCTAGCTTTCCTGCTGAGTTCCTGAGCTGCACCGTTGAAAACCTGCTGAACGTCTGGCTCCTTCAAAACTGGGGGCCTGCTGCGCTTGTGCCATCATCTCAAGAATGAAATTCTTGCCTAGTCACTGGGCTCAGGGACAGTTAGGAGACCTCCCTAGCAGGAAGGTGGCCTGCTTGTCCATTTGGATGGCTCCATTCTCCAGGGGCACTCCCTATCGTTCAGCCTTGCCTGATGCTCACAACCAGAGTTCCCGGCATGCCCGACGGTTGTCAGCCTTCATTGCTGGACACCTGGCTCCTCTTGCTGGGCTGGCCACCCTCCAAATGCCTACAGCTGGGTCCCCCCTCCCCACCTCCACCTGAACACCAGCCCCAATCCAGTAGCCTGGGCCCTTCCCATCTCATCCTTCTTGCTGCCCCTGACCCCAGACCTCTGCATAGCATGTATCTGTTGAACAAACGAGGAGCCCTTTGCTCACAGCAACCAACTTCTGTCCGCTGGCACAGTGGTGCTATGGCGCTAACACACCGATGGGCAGCATGGGGGCTGATGGTGAGCTTCTCTCTCCTGTCAAGGATCTCTGGGGGACTCCCAGGGCCATGACTATGCGGGGGCCCACCTGACCTCCCCAGCTGAGTCTAGATATCGCCCATTCACTACAGGCTGGGATCAAATGATGCAAACCAGAGGCAGGCGCGGGGACGGGGGCGGGCCTGGCACATACGAGTGTCCGGTCGGAGAGATGAAGTAGAGGCAGCAGTGGACGCGGGTGTCAGGGATGCGTTTCTTCCTGGCGATGTTCACCTCCTCCTTCAGGAACTTCTCGTACTGCTCGTTGACGTACTTCTCAATGGGCTCCCAGCTGGAGGAGGGGGAAGAAAGCAGATGGAGGCCCAGAAGGACACAACCCGGGAGCTCCTCTCACCAGGGTCAGGAGGCAGGCTCTCACCTCCATCTCACTCACTGCCTCCCGAGGGCTCTCGGTGACCTGTTGCCTATTGTCTCTCAGCCCCCATGGGTGGCTTTCCCTGTTAGCAAGGGCAGAACTCCTCTGTGGTCCGAGTCCTCTGATTGGCCTGTGGGAACCTGCAGAATCCCACCCTACTCCTGACAGCGGTGCACTTTCCCCACATCCATCACTTACTAGCTGGGCCACTCTGGGGAAGTCTCTGCCCTTCTCTGAAGCTCTTTTCTCATAAGTGAAAAGAGAGTAACAACAGGTGCCTGGAGAGAGTCATGTAAGAATTAGGACAGAGGTATAATACTGAACGGGGCTTCCCTGGTGGCTCAGTGGTAGAGTCCTCCTGCAATGCAAGAGATGTAGGTTCGATCCCTGGGTCAGGAAGATCCCCTGGAGAAGGAAATGGCCACCCGTTCTAGTATTCTTGCCTGGGAAATCCCATGGACAGAGGAATTTGACGGGCTATAGTCCAAGGGGTTGCAAAGAGTCGGACACGACTGAGGGGCTAAACGACAACAACATAGTTCTGAACAGAGAAATGGTGCAGAGAAAGCACTCAAGCCTGGCGCTGTAATAATCATAGCATAAGCACAAGCATATATTAACCCCAGCGCAACAATTCATCCTTATCATGCTGTTGCTATAATAGTAACCTTTCCCTGTCTAGGAGTGTGTGGACAGCCAGAGAAGAAGGTGACCAGCCACTTTCTGAGATCAATACAGCAAATTCCAAGGTGTGTTGTTGAGAGGCCCTGTCTGGCTGGGGCAGCCCCAGGCTCCCTCACAGAGGCACAGCTGTCTTCACCCCTGTCTGGGAGCAAACTTCTGCCCAGAGCCTTCTGTAAAGCAAGGAGTGTCACTTGCCATCTGGTTTTACAAGGATTAAGTCATTAGCCACTGTAGTCACTGACCTACAATATATCCTGGAAGGAATTTGGGACAAAGAACAAGATAAGGCTCTCTGCGCTTTAGGGAAACAGGCCCTTCAATAGTTGTATTTCAGGAAAAAAAATTTTGGACCCAAATTCTTACACTTTCCCATACTTAGAAAAGCACTAAAATCATTAACAGAGATCTCTGTTCCTCCTAACTGGCAGTAGCCTTCTGCTGAGATGTATGCCTGGCTGCACGTATCCCCAGTCAAAAAGCACAGGTATACTGGCCTCCGCCCACCTTTTCAGAGCAGGTCCTCCGAGCCATCTGGGAGGCTGACTCAGGCTACAGTCTTCAGTGTGTGCGTGTGTGCTCAGTTGCTAAGCCGTTCCGACTCTTTGTGATCCCAAGGACTGCAGCCCGCCAGGCTCCTCTGTCCGTGGGATTCTCCAGGCAAGAATACTGGAGTGGGCTGCCATTCCCTTCTCTAGGGGATCTTCCTGAGCCAGGAAATGAACCTGCGTCTCTTGTGTCTCCTGCATTGGCAGGCAGATTGCTTACCTCTGAGCCACTTGGGGAGCCCTCAGTAAGACAGTGAATAAGACCCGACTTAGAACTCTTACACTGTGCTGCTTCTTTTTTTTTTTTTTTTTTTTTGGCTGCACCATGAGGCAGGCACTGTGCGTTCTGTTCACAGCCGACACTTCCATCCTCACCTGGGCAGTGTGCTTCCCCCATTTTGGCTGGATGCTGGATCCCCAGAGGCTCTCTCCTCATGGGAACCGCCCTCCCCCGTTTCCCTCCTGCCCTCTCTTTGTCCAGGTGGCCAACACCTGGCCCTCAGGCCAAGCCATCTGCCACAACCTCCAGGTCCACCTGGGTTTGCACCCCAGCTCCCCCTGCTCCGTTGCTCCAGCTCCTGACCCACTCCCATCTCCAGGCAATGCCTCGGCTGACATTCCCTCTGCTCTGTCCCCCTCTATCCTCACGCCTGGGCCCCATTTGGTCCTCTCCACTTGCTTCCTGACAACCCCCCTCCCCTCTTTCAGCAAGTCTTGCCATTTGAGCCCTCAGCATGGAGGGCACAGATGGTTCTCAGTTTGAGTGAATCTACTCCACATTCAGTGTCTGCCTGGCAGTCTTTAGGATGGAGGTCTCATACACGGGCAGACATACCAGTTTTCATTGTTGATCTGGTCTCCAAAGCCCGGGGTGTCAATGACAGTCAGCTTCATCTTGACACCACCTTCCTCGATCACTGGGGAGGGAACAGAAAAGGCACCCGGAGGGTCACTCCTCCAGCTGATGCCAGGTGCCCCACTGCCTACCAGCTGGGGGAGACCTGGGCTCCTTACTTCTACAGGACCAATGATTGGAAAAATCAAGTTCAGGGTCCTCAACCCTTCAACACCTTTGTTCATGCCGTTCCCTGCACCTAGAATGCCCTCCTTACCCCTCTGTCTGTCTAAATCTACCCAGTCTTGGGACTTCTCTGGTGGGCCAGTGGCTAAGACTCCATGCTCCCAATGCAGGGAGGCCCATGTCCAATTCTTGGTTGGGAACTAGGGTTGCAGACATGAACACTTTGCACGCTGCAAAGAGTTCTCGTGCCCCACTGAAGATCCCTCATGCTGTAACTAAGACCTGGTGCAGCCCAAAAAAAAAAAAAAAAGAGTATTTTTTTTTTTAATGAAAAGAAAAAAATCCACCAGGCTTTATCATCCCACTCAAGTCCTACTTCATTCCTCTCTAATTCCCACACCCCCTTTTCTGGACTTACAGTCGAAAGACCTGGCTCCATCTTGTTCAAGGGCTTAATTCTATTCCATCTTCAGGTTGTCTTTCATTTGTCTCACCCCCCAGATGCCCCATTCTTCCCCTATTCTGGCAGAGGCCCTTGGGACAGTGCCCATCAGGGTCCCTGCTGGGTCCTCACCATGCCCAATAGCTTTGATCTCCACTGTCTTGGGAATCTTCTCCTCCCGGTTCCAGCTGGAGGCCTTGCGGCTCACTTGGGATTTGAAGAGGGTGTTGACCAGTGTTGACTTGCCCAGTCCACTCTGACCTGCAGCGAGACAGGAAGGGGATGAGAAGGCAGGAAGACTCCAGGCCCAGCTCCCAAGCCTAGCATCTCTCCCCTGAGCTTACAGAATTCTAGAGCTGTGATCCAAGTCCTTGACTGACCACTCACTGGAGAGGCTAGAGGCTGAGCAGGGAGAGCGAGTGGGTGGGAATGCTTTCCTACTTGCTGGTGAAGGACCTGGGGAAACATCAGTCGAATTGCACATTTTCTCCTTCTGGAGCCCTGGGAGCACTGGGAAAGGGGCAACCTCTGCACTTGTGTACTGGTTTTCTGTTTCATTTTTGCTTGACCTAAGTCTTTAGTCCTTAATCACACTTAAAGATGGAATTACTTTGCATACTGACTTTACGCTTCTGAAGATTTCATTCCAAGGAAGAGCTCCACAACTAAAAGATAGGTGAAAACCACTGGTCTGAGCAGAGTGTTTCTCAAACATGCACAAGAATCACAGGATAATAACCAAGGCTGAGTGAAGAATCAATGCTTTTGAATTGTGGCTCTGGAAAAGACTCTTGAGAGTCCCTTGGACTGCAAGGAGATCAAACCAAACAAACCCAAAGGAAATCAACCTTGAATATTTATTGGAAGGACTGATGCTAAAGCCAAAACTCCAATACTTTGGCCACCTGATGCAAAGAGCCGACTCATTGGAAAAGACCCTGATGCTGGGAAAGAAGGCAAAAAAGAAGGGAGTGATAGAGGATGAGATGGTTAGATAGCATCACTGACTCAATGGACATGAATTTGAGCAAACTCTGGGAGACAGTGAAGGACAGGGGAACCTGGTGTGCTGCAGTCCATGGGGTTGCAAAGAGTAAGACATGGCTTAGCGATTAAACAACAACAAAGATGCTACATGGGAAGTGGTAAGAGATGAGTGGAGAAGTAGCACCAGGCCAGGCTAGGAATTCAAACCCTTCAATTTATGAAATATTGTTAAGTAGGATGAGTTTTGCAGGGTGGAAAAATTATTCAGTCACTGGTAGACAATGGATTGAAGACAGGGAACCAGGAGAAAAATAAGTAATGTCATCATGCACGCTGTCTAGTTTAGCCAATATTTTTTAGAGCAAGACGTTCCAGATGATTTACACTCTGGCCCAGACATATGAGCAGCTCTGAGTCAGGTGGACGTGGTAACCCAGGGTAGTAGCAGGGTGCTGGCAGTGGAGATGGAGAGGGTAGACAGACTGGAAGAGATATTTGTGAGGTAAAATTGACAGTATTTAGTGACCAACTGGATTGGGGGATAAAGCAGGAGGAAGAAGGATGATTCCCAGACCCCAGTTTCAGCAACTGAGAAAATCTGTCAGTGCGATCAAAGGCAAAGGTCCCTTCCTGCTCTTACATTCTGTGGCCCAGTGACCCTACTTAGTGACCGATGTCCTGAAAATTCTCTTCAAGCTTGAAAGCACTATCAAAGATCAGAAAGAAGACCACCCTTCCTCTGACCCTCCCCCAACTCTTGAAGGTGAGGAAGAACAAGGGTGATGCTCCCAGGCCTTGAGCACAGCTATAAGGCTGCCTGTGTACAGAGAGGGGGGTGAGGGGGCCAGGTTGACCATCGTCCATCCACATCTCCCACCCTCAGATCAGCCAGCCTTGTGGGAAGAAAGGAGTAAGGCCTTTGTGATCAGCACGCTGAGATCTTTCCTCTGAGGAAGAGCTCGTTCTGGAGAAGCCAGGGCTGAGGCCATTCTAAAGAAAGAAGTGGGGTCCTAAAGGGCGCTGCCTGCCGCCAGGGTCTGCAGGGAGCGCACGGCCTCCGTACCGACCACCATGATGTTGAAGTCGAAGCCGGTCTTCATGGTCTTCTTGCGCATCTGCTCGATGATGGTGTCGATGCCGATGTAGCCCAGCAGGTTGGGGTTGATGCCCACGGGCTTCATGGGCACTGCCGGTTTAGGCCTGGGCTCAGGCACCAGCTCTGACATGGCTGCGTCCGTCCTGGTCTCCGGGAGCCCTGCAAAGCCAAGGTGGGAGGGGCGGGCTGAGGTCACGTGGACACCACAGTATTAGTCTCTGGATATACAATCATACAGAGTTAGGCCTGGATGGGACCGTGGATGTCCTCCAGTACAGGTCTCCCATCTCATAGATGTGGAGACTGAGGCCTGGGGGTGGGAGGCGGTGGTAAGGGCTCGCCTGAGAACAAAGAACAAGTCAGATGGAAAATCTGGACCAGTACCCAGACCCTCCAGTTGCTGGGGTACTTTCAAATGCATCTCGCTGCCCCAAAGCACCACATCCGTGTCTCTAACCCAGGGGTTTCTTCGCCTTGGCACTGCTGACATGCTAGGTCAGATAATTAGAGTAGGGAGCTGTCCTGGGCATTGGAGTCCATTTAGTGGCATCCCTGGCCTCTACTAGACGCCTGTGCACGCTTAGTCACTCAGTCGGGTCTGACTCTTTGCGACCCTTCAGACTATAGCCCACCAGGCTCTTCTGTCCATGGTATTTTTCAGGCAAGAATACTGGACTGGGTTGTCATTTCCTTATGCCAGAACTAGCTCCCAATTTAATGACCAAAAGCATTTTCAGACTATGCCAGATGTTGGCTGGCACTGCCAACAGTTGAGAAGCACTGACCTAAGAGATGTCTGGGGTTATTCCAACCTGAGTCCTGCCTCACCCAAATAAAGGGCAAAGCAAAGACCTTTTAGGATTCTGGACCTAATGTCTATTGACTGCCTGTCCCTGCCCTAGTTGCTTCGTCTTTTAGAAACCCATGGGTCTGGGACTTCCCCGGTGGTCCAGTGGTTAAGAATCTGCCTTGCAATGCAGAGCATGCGGGTTTGATCCCTGGTAGGGGAACTAAGATCCCACATGCTGAGGAACAGTTAAGCCCATGCACTGCAAATAGAGTCCATGAGCTACAACGAAAGATCCAGCATGCCACAACTAAGACCTATGCAACAAAATAATCTTTTTAAAGAAAGAAGCACATGCTGCTAAGTCACTTCAGTCTTGTCTGACTCCTAGCAACCCCATGGACTACAGCCCACCAGGCCCCTCCATCCATGGGATTCTCCAGGCAAGAACACTGGAGTAGGGTGCCATTGCTTTCTCCTCTAAGAAGCACATGGGGCTATCTCAACTCAGCAGAGCGAGCATCAGTCGTGTCTCCCAGTCTGTGTCCCCTCTGTTCCATGAGCACTGGTGCAAAGTAGGAGTCTCTGTGCCCTGAGGATCCCCAGACAGCCTCCACGCCTTATTATCATTTTTTAAGTCATTTATTGCTTTCAAATTTTTTGTTTGGCTGCACCGCACAGCATTCAGGACCTTAGTTCCCTGACCAGGCATCAAACCCATGCCACCCGCAGTGGACGTAAGAAGTATTAACCACTGAACCACCAGGGAAGTCCTCTCCAAGCCTTAGTTTTAAATCTGAGGAGGAGTAAGTCTCCCCTGCTGACCAATGAGGAGAGGATGAGGCCCAAGTAGGGGCAGTCACAGGCCTAAGATGACATGACACGCTGTGTTCTTGGCATGGTGGGTAACAGGAGAAAGGAGAGCCTGAGATCACAGCCCTTCCCCAGTGGAGAACAGCAAACACCCTTCTGGGTCTGGCGCATCATGGGCACGCTCATACACATGAGAAATCTGTGTTCCCCCATCAGGGCACTGTCCCTCCAGGGTGGGGTTCAGGACATGGCCTCCCCATAAGACGGGTGTATGTGGTGACGTGGGAAGGGCCTGGCTCTGTGACTTGCCTTCTCTGTGGCCTCGGGTGAACCGCCTGCCCCCATGCACCCGCCTCCTCTTCTGTAAACTTCTCAGGATAGTGATGAAGGCTGCGGGGAGCCCCGCACGTGAGACGCACCCCCACTCTGCCTCACTGCTGCAAACCCTCTTGGTCCTGCCCCTTCTCAGTTCCCAGTCAGGAGGGGGGATGAAGTGGTGTATGTGAAAGCACTTGTTAAAGGGAGGTGCCTGAGATGCTGATTCCCCAGCGCAGTCACTGGACTCCATGCTCTCTGGAGGCCCCCTTCCGGCCTGGCCGTTCTAGAATCCTATGGCTCCTGGTTACCACCCTGCAGGGTCTCCGGCCCACAGGGAGAAGTGATGGAGCTGCAGATGGGGAAGACAGAGAGGGCACGGAGCCTCCCTCCCCACCCCCGAAGCCAGCCAGGAGTCTGTTCTTGCTCCCCCACCACCTGGTCCTTTCCCCTGGTCCTGGCATGACTCTCCTCTCTCTCTCCACTGGAAACCGTTCTTTCCTTGTCATCCGCGGGCACAGCCAAATCTGACAGAGTCTCGGGACCTCCCCAGGGCCTGGCGTGGTTCCCTCCTGCTTCCCAGGGAGTTGCCAGCCAGGCGGCTCCAGAAGGCACCCAGATTGGCCCAGGCCTGAAGCAGCTGACTATCAGCAGCCTGGCCTGAGCCTCCACTCCACACGTGGTTCCCGGGCCCAACTCAGCACACCTGCACTGGGGCCAATGCCCTGATTTCCCTGTCCAGCTGCTCGCCAGGCCAGTCCTCTCCATCCCCCGGATGCCTCTACGGCCAGCCCACTGGGTCACCACAACCACTGTTGTGAGATGGAGCCGTCTGTGTACACGTGTGTGTTTTGAGGGGGCAGGGTCTTACTCTGCAGACCTGGAAAATGAGTCTGGTATTTATTTATTTATGAGTCCTTGCCTCATACTGTCTGGTGAGGAGACCTCCAGAGCCCAGGGCGTACGCAGCTCCAAAGTTAAACTCTGTAGCTCCCTCCTCTGCCCCTGCAGCCCCTCCAGGTCTGGCCATGCCAGCTCCAGACGGGCAGCTGGCCCATCCTCGACTCCCAGGCGGATGGCCTCCGGGAGCCTCAGTGTTCTCAGGAAGACAGGGACAGTCCTGACCTCACTGGGTTGCTTTGATGCTTACACAAAAGTGTGGGCATAAACCTGGCACCGAACACATGCCAGTTGCCACCCTTCTTCAGGACAGGAGCCATGTCTTATGGATTTCTGTGCCCCAATGTACCTAGTATAACAAGGCACTCAGCAATGAATGAACGGATGCAAGCCTCACTGAGTAATGAATGAATGGATGCAAGCCTCACTGCAAGGCTGATGTTACTCAGAGTCATCACCTTTCTCCTCCTTTGGATGCTGCTCCCTTGGTGGAGCAGCTGACCTCCAACCCAGCAAATGGCTCTTGGGTGGGCCCCAGGCTCGGAGATAGACTCTATTATGAGACCTTCTCCCCATGCCACAACAGGGATTGGAGGAGGGGCTCCCCAGGGGTGGGGAAGAGCTAGGGATGGGCTCACAGCCGGATGTAACTGAAATATGCCATCCTGCCTACACGGTTCCTGGGGCTCCTTCTGAGCTCCCAGCTTTCTCGGGGCCCTGCCTGCAGCACCTCCTGCTGGGAGCCACCTGCCCCAACCGTGCTCCGGGGAAAGACCCTGTCCGTCCCCAGCTCAGCTCTGGCTTAGTCCCCACAGAACCTGCTACCCCCTGCCCCGCCCCCACCTCCCTGCCAAGCAAGAGCCCTGGTGCTTTCTTTTACAGGGAAATGAACGGGCTTTGTCTTTGCCCGACCCAGGGACACCACCCCTCTGCTGGGAAGGTGGCCGCAAAGGGAGGGGACCTTTCCAGAATAGCACCTGCCTTCCTGGCTTCGTGGGGATCCAGGGGGTGGGGAGGCTCTTCCTTCCGGAGCCGGAGATCATTCCCAACCCCCAGACCCCAGCAGTCTTTAAGACTCCACCCCCACCCGCAGAGGCAATTTCAGTCCACCCCTAGCTCCAGCCCCTGGCTCTCGGCGGAGAAATCACAAAAGATATCTTAGTACTTTCCCATTCACAGAAGCAAAGGGCGCTGAGATATATACCCCTTCCTCCATCCCAGTCCTCTGGAGGCCAGCGAGTTCCCTTGGAGACCACCAGCTGGTGCCTGTCTCAGCGTGCGCCCGCCCGCCGCTGTGTGTGGGGGAAGGGGTCTGTGTGTCAGCGCACAGGTCTCTGAGCCCGGCTGTAGGTGGTCCCGATACCTGTGCGTGGTGTGCGTGTGTGCTCGTCTTAGTGTGCTCCAGCGCGCATCGCGGTGCCCGCTTGCGTGTTCGGGGGTCTCCGTGCCTCTCCGCCTTCCCGTCTGTGCATTTCTCCAGGCTTGGGCATCTTGGGAAGTGTGCCACCGTGTGTGTGTCCGTGCACATATGTCACCGTGCGTGGGCTCCTCCGCGCTTCAACCCTCCCCCGGTAGCATCTCCAGCTGGGCTGGCAGGGGCCGCAGCCTCCGCCTCCTGGCGCGCGCCGATGGCCCGGCCGGCCTCCTTACCTTTGGACATGAATCCTCCTTTGTCTCCGTTTCCTCCGGGAAGATGCTCAAGGGCGCGGGGCTGCAAGGCTGAGCGGGACGCGGGCTCCTCCTGGGCCGAGTAGCCCCTGCAGCCGGGCCTCGCCCTTCGGCGTTCTCCGCCCACTCGCCCGGCCCGCGGCCCGGCCGCGCCGCCCCAGCGCCCCGCGCCGCCGCGCCCGCCCGAGACTTCGACTCCGTGGCTCGGCGCCGCGCTGCCCCTGCCCGCGCGCACCGATGCCGCCGCCGCCGCCGCCACCCGCACCACGTGACCCGCGCGCCGCCCGCCCCGCCGAGGGCCCCTCCCCCTCCCACGGCGCCGGCGCCCGCACCGGCTCTCCGCCCGCCCGCCCGCCCGCCCGCACGCCGGAGCGCGGGCCCCCAGCGCCGGCTGAGCGGGGGCGCTGGGCCTCGCAGGCTCGAGATGCCGGGCGGGGGGCGGCGCCCCGACCCCATCCCTCCGCCTGGATCCCTCTCCCGGCCTTTAACTCTCTAAGGCTGGGGTGGGCCGGGGGCGCGGGGGACCGGTGACAGCTGCGGGATGCGGCGCGCTAGCGTGAGTCACGCGGTGGTTGGGATGTTGGGCTGATTCCGTGGGGTTCTGCCCAGGCGTGGGTGCCGGTAGAACCCTGCCTGATTCAGGAGCCCGGGTTCCAGGCCTGGCTCTGGGATGACGAGCCCTATGACCTTGAACTGGTCAGGAACTTTCTTTCCTGGGCCTCAATTTACGGGTCAGAAAAAAAAAGAAAATCTTTCTTGCATTTAATCCTCATGAATGGATAGCATATTGCCAGGCCAGGTGGACATAGGAATGAGGACCATTCTCTTATATCCTCAAAGAGCTCTGGGTCTGGTGGGGTAAGACAGAACGCTGGACCGTCCTAACACAGGGCGTGCGGTGTGCACAGGGAAACTGCGGGTGCAGGGAGGTGGGCACTCTGGGAAGAGGGGGGTTTGTAGGATTTCCTGGAGGGGGTGGGGCCAAGATGGAAAAGCAAATGTAGGTGGGCGGGAAGAAGGGAAATCGTTCCATGGAGAGAGGAGGTCTGCGATGAAACCAGAAGTGAGAGCTGCCTGGTGCTGCGGGCAACAGAGCTCCTGCGCGCAAGGAAGCAGGGAAAATTCCAGACGGATACAGAGCAAAGAGGCTGGAGAAGTCCACAGCCTTGGGAGTCAAGCTAAGGAGGTGGACTTTAAAAGAAGGTAATGGTGAGTCACCAACAGCTGTTAAGCAGAAAGTGCTCCCATGAGATGAGTCCCTCATCTCATGCCAGTTGAAGGGGGAGGGTGGCCTCACAGGGGCAGAGGGATGGAGAGAAAGGGACACAGAGCCTAGGACTGAGGAGGCTGGGCCACAGAGTTGGAATCAGACTGACTGGGATGAAGGAGAGAGAAAGAGGAGGGTGCCTGGGTCTCTAGTGGGGTGGGGCCTGCAGCCCTGGGAATGCGATCAGGGAAGGCAGAAGTCAGGAAGAAAAGGGCTGCCTCTGGGCCTGCCTGGGAGCTGTCTGGGTGGAGGGGTCCGGCAGGCCGCTGGCTGTCCACACCTGCATTTCGGAAGAGAGGGCTGGGCTGAAGATGGAGAGAGAGCTGGGGTCCTGGAGGAGGGAAGACGAGAGCCTGAGTGGGCTCCCCCAGACCGAGTGTGCAGAGTGCAGTGGGAAGGGGGCTGACAACCCCCAACCCCAGGTAAGCCACAGGACCAGATGCTTTCTGAGCATCTGTTCCAGACCCAGAATCTCTGAGCCTTTGAAAGGCTGGGAATGAGACTGCCAGAAGAATTCCAATCGCTGGGTCCCCGTTACCTTGCATGAATGCATGCTAAGTCGCTTCAGTCGTGTTCGTCTCTTTGAGACATCTATGGACTATGGCCCACCAGGCTCCTCTGCCCAGGAGATTCTCCAGGCTCCTCTGCCCATGGAGTGGGTTGCCATGCCCTCCTCCAGGGGATCTTCCCATCCCAGGGATCAAACCCGAGTCTCTTATTGTACGTCTCCTGCACTGAAGGCAGGTTCTTTACCACTGCTGCCACTTTAGACATGTCAGCTCTATGATTTAGGCAAGTCACAGCCTCACGAAGACCAAATGAACTTCTGGCCCTTGTGTTGACCAGTTTATAGTTCGTGTAGGACTTCCAACATACAAGTCTCCAACTCACCCTGTAGGACTACAGCGCTGGGGCTAGGGAACCAAGAGAGATTTCCAGGTAAGACACCTTTTAAGCAACAGCTGTCAGGGCTTCCCCCCAGTGGCTAAGACTCCGAGCTCCCAATGCAAGGGTTCTGGGTTTGGTCTCTGGTTAAGGAACTAGATCCCACATGCTGCAACTAAGAGTTAAAATCTATAACTAAGAGTTAAAATCTTCCCTCTCAGGACTTCCCTGGTGGTCCAGTGGTTCAGAATCCACCTTCCAATGCAGGGAACATGGGTTGGATCCCTGGTCAGGAAACTAAGATCCGCATGTTGCATGTACTGCAACTAGAAAAATTCCACAGGCCATGATGAAGATCGAGGATCCTGCATGCTGCAACTGAGACCCAGTACAGCCAAATAAATAAACTTTTTAATGTTAAAAAAAAAAAGGAAACAGCAACAGCTATCTTCCTGAAAGGCTGAATGGGAATGATTTAGGTCTCACTAATAGTGTGAGATCACTGTTCACATCTGGAAGAGCCTGGCAGTGTTGACTGTTAGACAAATCACCACTTACTGAAGTGCTGGTCTACATTCTCATGTAGGTGGGTTGCTTTCAAGCTGGACTCACCTATAGCTCACCTGATTATTTTAGGTCTTCGGGGAACAGAGAGATAGTCATGGAAGATGGCAAAGGACAAACACGGCATAACTGCTCTCCCACAAATTACACCTGCAAGCCTTTCTTCTGAAGGCTTCCCTCAGCTTGAACTCTGACTGGCAGTTTGGGACCCAGCTCAGGCTGCCTCTCTTGTGTCCTGCCCCTCAATCCCATCCCCTTCCCCCAGCTCATTCAACTCTGACCTTAAAATCTTCCCTCCCAGGACTTTCCTGGTGGTCCAGAGGCTCAGAATCCACCTTCCAATGCAGGGAGCACGGATTGGACCCCTGGTCAGGGAAGTAAGATCCCACATGTTGCATGTGCCACAACTAAGACCCAGCACAACCAGATAAATAAACTAAATACATAGAAATTAAAATAAATGGCATTCTCACCTTAAAAAAAAAAATCTTCCCTCCCTTTCCAGATCTAGCCAAGCATAACCTCTCTCCAGGCCCTTACACCCCTGCCCGCCCACCCTCAGCAGCCCAGTGCCTCCCCAGCCCAGCTCTTTGCGTTTACCTTTGGTTTCTCTGGCCCGGTCCAGCTCTGCGGCCCAGTCCGTAGCAGCATCTGCTGTAGGGTGGCCCAGGGCTGCATCTGTGCTTCGGCTCAGCATTGATGGCTGGGTGGCAACGTCTGATGTCGCCAGGTTGATGACACCATCCAGTGTGGTCTCACCAGCAGCCGGGTCTGGGGTGACTGGCACAGCTGGACCCATGGCTATGACCAACCTGCTTATATCCACAGCTGGAGAATTCGTAGTCACACCCAGCTTGGCTGTGTTCACCAGCATGACTGTGTCCGGCCTGGCTGTGCCCAGCTTGACTGGATCTGGGGCTGCCCGTTCCATGGCTGCACCCCCTGTGGTGGATTTTGGCTTGGCTATGCCCTCTGTGGCTATGGCTTTGCCCACCTTGTCCGGGTCTGGAGTTACCGAGTCCATGCCCCTGCCAGGCTTGCTTGTGCCTACTGTAGCCCCATCCACGGCCGAGCCCAGATTGGTATCCAGATCAGGGGACTCAATGCCTGTGTCCAGTCTGGATGGATTTGGTGTAGCCAAGTTGACAGTCAAGCCGGGTCTGTTGGTGGTCCTTGTGGATAAACGGCTGGCTGTGCGTGGCCTTGTATCCAGAGCAGCCAAGTCCATGGCCATCGCGGGCCCTGTGGTAGGGGAGGCCCTTTGGAGATGGAGCCGGGGTCTTGGAATACCCCTGGACCGGGGTTTGCCTCTTCCTGGAGAAGCTCTGGCAGGAACGTGTGCAGTCACTGGAACGGGGTGCCTTGGACCCACTGAGCCTGGCCCCGCAGGACCTGGTGGACTCGGAGCCAAGCGGGACTGGAATGGTAGGGTCAGGTACGAGCTCACCAGGGGCTTCTCCACTGTGGGCATCCTGCTGGGTTTGGCCAGACCTGGGTTCCCTGGGCCCTCGGAGTGGACCCTGTCCCCTGGCACTAGGGTCACTGATGACGAGCCAACTGTGGGCAGCCTCCTTCCTCCGTGGGTGGCTGCCTCCCTGCCCGGGCTGGACAGCTCTTCCCAGTGAGAAGGCAGGGGGCCCAGGGGCCGTGCCTGCCTGTGCGGATGGACTGTTAAGGAGATGGAACTGAACTTCCTGGATGCCAGGCTCTTGCCAGTCTCCTGGGAGGACTCGCTCCAGGCCCTCGCTCCAAGGCCCGGTCGGCTGGAAGCCTGTGGGATGTGGCTTGGGGAGAAAGCATCCAGATGGAAGGTCTTCTTGAGAACAGGGATGAGAGGTGACACCCCGCCGGGGAGCTTAGAGGGGCGGGCTGGGCGGCCCAGCAGGTGGCTGCGGGAGGAGTTTCCGGGGCCGGGGGCCCCATGCGGCTGCATCTCAAAGTCGTGGTCCATCCAGGTCTTCCACTTTCCCCTGATCAACAGAGCAAAGGGGCCAAGCAGGGGTGAGGTGGTGGAGCCTGGAGGTGCCGGCCCTCCCCAACCTGACCAGCCGCTAGCCCTCCTCTGAAGGGGCCTTGTTTGGAGGGGGTGGTCAGGTCCTCAGTGGGGTACACGCACCCCCTTCCTACAGCTCCCACCGCTGCATGCCTACACACGTCACACTCACACACCTACCTGGACACCAGGTGAAGGCGGTACCCAGTGAGCAGGCTGCCTGGCGTGATGGATGAAACCTCTCTCTTTACCTGGGCCCCTGTCTCTGTGGACAACTCCGTGGAGGTCGCATATACATGTCTGAGGACCCCAGGGGGAGACAGTGGTTATGGGGGCCTGTCTGCCTCTTCCATAAGGGGCCAGAGGACTCTGGGTTCACACCCACACCCCCCAAAATAGGAATGCCAGTGTCCAGGTAGGAGGCTGAGTGACGACCCCTTTGGCTTGGGAACAGGGTAAGATCTGGAGCGCCTCCCAGAACCAGGGAAGAGCCCTAGGCTGCCTGCTGCTGGAGCCGAAGTGGAATTGGAGCTGAAGAAGGCCCTGGACGAGGGGAGGCGTGGGAAGTGCAGCAGTAACAAGCATTCATGGGGGACTCGTTCGGTGAACGCACCTCTGTCCCCGCTCCTGTCCCCAGAGTCACAAGCTACATCAGAGGTGAGCCCTGTGGCGGAAGCATTAACTCAGCCTTTGGGGTTCAAGGGCGGAGGCTGACCTGGGGCTGGGGGAATTCATACGGAGGGTCCAAGGGCAAGAAGACATGGCGTCTTTGTGAAAACCCTCTGTGGGGCTTCCAGGCTGTGTCTGGGGGAGGAGGAGACCAGGCTGCAGGTGTGCTGAGACCCAGGCCAGGCCACCACGTTGCTCGGGCCCTGGGAGGGGACCTGGTGGGATCTTGCAGGTGGTCACTCTGTGGCTATGTGGCAGAGAGACCGGGGGAACAGAGGAGGAGGCAAAAAGGGAGTCCTCTGGCGTCTGATGGTATGCTTTCATGGCTGTGGCCCCGGTTCAATCCGATCGGGGGGAACTGAGATCCCACAAGCTGCGTGGCAAGGAGAGCCACCACTCTATGGGCTGGGGTGGGGCTGGAGAAGGCTGAGCAGCACAGAGGAAGAAGCAGAGGGACCACCTGGTCATGGGGAGCTGGGGCAGGGGTAGGGGGCTGTCCAGGAATCTGGCTGGTGGTCTGCATGGATGAGCCATCCCCCGAGGGGAGCTCCCGAGTGCCCAGATGGCCAGCTGGTGCACACGCTGGGCTCCGTGGAGCCCTCCTTCTGGAACAGTTATTTCTGTTGCTTTCAACACAGCAGACAGGGATGTGATGCTGGGGGGTGGCTGCAGGGCTGGTAGCAGGGTTCACGGGGGAGTGTGACCCTGTGGCTAAAGCCCTAAAGTCTGGTGCAGGGACCAGGCAGGACATCAAAGGGTCTTCATCATCCCTCACAGCAGGGCCCCAGCCCCTCATCCCCCTCCAGTCGCATATTTGTCCCCAAGGCTGTCCTGGCCTTTATCACCTCCCTACTTGGCATGTCCCCGCAGCCCTGCTTGTGGGCCCTTACTCACAATGATACACCCTGGGCACAGGCTCACTTACCCTGCACTTAACCACAAACATCTACCCTTGGTGTACACACACACACACACACACACACACACACACACACACAGAGCTGGCCAGAGGACAGAATTTCCGAATCTGTTCTAACGTCCCCAGATCCCTTCCCTTCACTGAGCCTCCCTCCGTGCCCCATCAATCACTTGGTCCTGTCCTCCCCCCAGCCACAAAGACTCACCCGCCTTGATCAGAGAACAAGAAAGGTCTGAAGGTTCTCAGTCTGGGAAGCGAACTCCAGGGCAGGGCCCTCACCTCCTCCGCACCCAGATTCTGGCCAGCTTAGGTGGTGACCAGTTCAGGGGCCTCATCCCTCTGGTCCTGTCATGGGCTTTCACTCAGCATCCAGGCTTGTGGTCTTAGGCCCAGGGCCCAGCCCTCTCCTGACCTGTCCCACCAGCGATGTCCCCAGCTGGGCTGGGCTCCGGGGTAGGGAGGGGCTGGCTTCTTGGCAGTGGGCGTCAGTGAATGGCTGCTCTGAGCCTCTGGAATCCCAAAGGGCCATGGGAGGCTCCTAACGGCCAGGCTGGGCCGCTATGGACTCAAGGGCACCTGGGGGGTGGTGCCCTGCTGTCTGCCCTCCCCAAATCTCCTCTATCTCCCCCGGACTCTGACCCTCGGAGAGATGTCTGCGGTAAGAACAGGGAGACTCCAAACCCAGCCACACTCTGCTGGTCCTGGAGCTGACCTCCCTCGTGCCTGCCTCTGCATCGCCGCACACCCTGTTTAGCTCTCTGACCCTCAGGCCGTCTTGCCCACCCGCCTGAGGTCTTTCGTGGAGCAAGCTAGAGACTAAAGCAGGGACCGTCTGCTTCAACAACTATCCCCCAAGCCTGTGCTCACTCCAGCCAGACCCTGTACTGAGCCCCTGAGCCTGCAAAGATGACCCTCCCCTGGGGTTGAGGAAACCCACAAGGCCTCCCAGCCCGGCGCTGGCACTGTGGGCTGTCCACAGACCCTGGCCCTTGGGCTGGGCTGGGTGTCCTCTTCTGTCTGTTTCATAGGAATCAGTTCAGTTCAGTTGCTCAGTCATGTCAGATTCTTTGTGACCCCATGGACTGCAGCACGCCAGGCCTCCCTGTCCATCACCAACTCCCAGAGCTTACTCAAACTCCTGTCCATCGAGTTGGTGATGCCATCCAACCATCTCACCCTCTGTCGTCCCCTTCTCCTCCCGCCTTCAGTCTTTCCCAGCATCAGGGCCTTTTCCAATGAGTCATAGGAATAGTCATAATAATTGTGGTGCTAATGATAGCTGCCGTTTACTGAACACTTACTATGCACCAGCACTGCCTCAGGGCTGGGAAGGAGCACGCAGCCTGCTCAGACAGCTGATGTAAACAATCCTTACGGGAACTGTAGCGCGGCGACGGCGGACACTGAGCACTGACCCGAGCCAGGAGCTAGACTCAGCATTCTTCCGGCATCCCCTGCTTTCTCCTGATGAGGACACGGTGGCCCACACCATGCTGTGTGGTCTGGTCCATTTTCCCACGTGTTGCTCTCCTTAGCCGGCGAGCTTCTAGAGCCGCACTGGCCTACAGAACTTTCTGCAATAATGGGAGCGTTCTATATCTGTGCTGTCCCATGTGATGGCCGCTGACCACACGCGGCTCGTGAGCACTTACCATGTGGCTACAGCGAACACGGAACTGAATGTTTATTTCATTTTAATTTATGGTTATCATATTGGACAGCATAGTTCTGAAGGGCCCGGATATTATTCTTCTCTGAGTCTTCCCCCAGGGCCTGGCAAGGATTAGCCTCTTGTTTCTGTAGAATGAATGAATGAAAGACAAAAAATGATTCAGTGAGTGGTGGATATGTGGACCTAGGAACTGTCCCTCTTCTTATCCATTCTCTCCTCCTCCAGCTTTAGGTTTTCAAACTTGGCTGTTCCTGGGTTGCCAGGGCAACCTGCTGGAAGGTTGGGTGGGGGAGGGGATCTGCCTGGAGTTCTCTCCCCTTCTCCCCTGCCTTTGAGGCCTGAGGACCAGCCTGGTTCCCGGAAGAACAGATGAGGCTGGGGGAGGGGCTGGCACAGCTCTTTCTGGATTGTGTTGTGTTGGAGGGGAGCTTTTACCGCCCACCCCACTGGATCGCATCATCTCTGAGCTGGAGTCGGGGGTCTTAGCTTCTCTCCTCTCTTCGGCCAGTGACTCAGTGTGTAGCTTCTATCAGATCTCTTGTCCATCTGGGCCTCAAGTTGCCTTTTCAAATAGGGACCAGATGCCTTCATGTGGCTTTTTGAAGGTCTAGAACTCCTCCATCTTGGTCCGTGCCAGAATGTTAGGGCCTTGAAAGCAAGGTATGAGTCTTGTTCATCTCGGTATTCCTGCTGCCCATCTTCCCCAGCTCTCTCTTCCATTCTGGGGGGCCTAGAGAAAACTGCTACTGCTAAGTCACAACTGCCTGCTCTGTGAGTGCAAGCTTGGGTTCAGCTGCCCCCTAGTGGCCCAAAGTGGCAATGACCACCCGCCTTGTGTCTGTACCCAAGTTTCTTTACCGCCAAAGGAAAGATTGACAGGTCTGAAAGTGGCCTCAAAGAACAGACCTCCACCCAAGCAAAAAATCCTCGTGGTAGCCTCCCAGACAAGTGACGTGAGCTCTAGAGTCTCCAACCTGGGTGTGTTACAGCTGTGCAATTTTGAACAAGTCGATCTCTGTGAGCTCCTGTTTCTTCATCTGTGAACTGGAAATTGTATCAGTCAAGACAGGTTAAATTATGTCGCAGTCACAAACAATTCCAAAATCTCAATGGCTTGTAATATGGCATGCTTGTTTCTGATTCATGCCTCGTGTCCACTGCCGTTTGGCTCTGCTCCATGTCATCTCGGGGACCCAGGCTGATGGAGCAGCCACCTTCTGGAGCTGGGCTAGTCATTGAGGCAGAAGGCAGGAGACACTGGTGAGGCGTGCACTAGCTATGAAATGCATTGGCCTGGACTTTTCCGATCACAACTCACCGGCAAGAACTAGTTGAATTGTCCCAGCCATTACAAGGAAGCAAGGAGATTAACCCTACCGTGTGCAAGAACTGAACAGAACTGGCCCACACGCACGGCTGTGAGGATGCAGTGAGAAGTGCCAAAGCATTAACCATCATACAATGAATTCAGGCCTCTGCCACTGAAATGACTGTCTTGGGGACTTCCCTGGTGGTCTAGTGGTTAAGACCTCGCCTTCCCGTGCAAGGGGTGTGGGTTTAATGCCCAACTGAGGAGCTAAGATCCCATGAGCCTTGTGGCCAAAAAACCAAAACATAAAACGGAAACAATATTGTAACAAAGTAAAGACTTCACAAAACAGTTTACATCAAAAAAAAAAAAAAAAAAACCTCTTTAAAAAAGGAAATGCTGCTGCTGCTGCTGCTAAATCGCTTCAGTTGTGTCCGACTCTGTGCGACCCCATAGACGGCAGCCCATTAGGCTCCCCCGTCCCTGGGATTTTCAAGGCAAGAACACTGGAGTGCGTTGCCATTTCCTTCTCCAATGCATGAAAGTGAAAAGTGAGAGTGAAGTCGCTCAGTCGTGTCGGACTCTTAGCGACCCCATGGACTGCAGCCCACCAGGCTCCTCCATCCATGGGATTTTCCAGGCAAGAGTACTGGAGTGGGTTGCCATTGCCTTCTCCGAAAAAAAAAAGGAAATAATTGCTCGTAATTCTGATTTCTTCTTTTATTTACCCTTGTGTTTTCCAGGGACCTCTGCATCAATTCCAGTTGTTTACAGCTGCAGATACAGAGAGGGTAGTGGACTTGCCAGGCTTTACCCAATGAACGAGTAGCTGGACACCCACGTCTCCAGGGCTCCAAACTCTGAGCCCTGCGTCCTTCACTTGATGGGGTGTAGGAGAAGGGGCTTTATGTTCCCAGGGTTCTTGGTAAGGATGCTGGCTGACCGTGTGATGATCTTTTGTGGGGTGGGGGGTGGGGTTAGTTGCCACCCTCCTCCCAAAGCTGGTCCCTCAAACCTTCCCAAGGCGGCTCGTTCAGTCCAAGTGGAGAGCGAGGGGGTAGAACAATGAGCAGCCTATGCCTTCCCCCGGGGCCAGAGTCCGAACATTGCAGCCAAGCCTACGCAGGGACCCTGCACATTCCCCGCCTCCTGTCCTGGGCCCAGCCCAGTCACACCCAGCGTATCCTGACAGCAACCAGATGGTGGGAAAGGAGAGCCCCCCGGGGCTCTTCAAAACCTCCCAAAGTACTTTTAAAACCTGCATAACAACCTGACCTCCAAGAAGCCTCCAAGCCTCTCTAAAATCTTTGTCTCTCAGCAGCTGGGCTGTCTCTGGCAAGACAGAGAGACAGGTGCCATTCATCCAACAAGCATGATGCCTCATGCCAGCTCTCCACAGACATGTGCCCAAAATCATAGCACAAGACTGGGGCCAAAACAGGGAAAGCTGCTGGTGGGGTCAGGGAAGGCTTCCTGGAGGAGGTGGCAACTAGAGAGTGATCAGGTTCTCTGCCTGGACCTAAGCCTTACTTGAAACACAACTTTTGGCTTGTTCAGGCTCCTCTCCCACCACTTAAGGCACTGGTATTCTGTGCTGGGACCACGTGACACCCCTCACAATTCTCAAAAAGGACTGGGTCCTCCCCAACCTCCACGGCTTTGCGCTTGCCAGCTCCTCTTCTCTTTACAGGGAAAACTCTTACTCAGCCTTCAAAACCCACATCAGCAGTCATATCCTCCTTGATAAACCCCTTTCTGGGATTCAATTCTCTTTTCAGTTTCTTACACATCCTTCTCTTGCTACAATTACAGTTGTTATTTGTTCACATATCCATTTGGCCCTCCAGTCCGGGAGTTCCTTTGATTGGGAGATTATCTCTTCTTTGTCTTTGAATTCTTGGTGCCAGGAGCAGGTGTGTGACACGCCTCTGCAGGGTTCAGGAGAAGAGCTGTATTCTGCATACCGTTCATACACTGCTTTCTTGCCAACTGTCTCCTTCGACATTTGCCACAACCCAGTGAGGCAGGCAGGGCAGGAGCGATATACAAACAGCCAGGGCGCGACAAGAACCTGACGTGAGCTGAGCACAATGCCAGGCACTGGCAGGGGGCATTCCTCTGAGCTTAAATCATCTATGAAATCTCTGTGCCTGGTACACGGAAATGCTTGGTGAATTCAGTCGTGTGTCTGAGAACAGGAAACTTGCCCCCCAAAATGTGACTGATTTTTCTTTATTTATTTTTGGCCGCACTGGGTCTCCGTCACTGTGCGTGGGTTTTCTCTACGCGCGGTGAGCGGGGGCTCCCTTCACTGCAGGGCGCAGGCTTCTCGCTGCAGCCGTTTCTCCTGTTGCAGAGCAGACTCTAGAGCACCGGCCAGGGCTTGGGCCTGGTCCCCTGCACTGGCAGGCGGATTCTTAACCACTGGACCACCAGGGAAATCCCCCTAAAAATGCGATTTAAATGAACAGCTTTATAGGATTTACTATTATCGGGCCCTCACATCAAGTTGCTCCCTGGTAAGCCCTGGCAGATGGGAAAATCTGCCTCCATGGACACTGGCCTGTTTCTGTGACCTCTGCCCTCTGGGTCAGCCTCCTAAAAATGATGCTAAAGGTGCCGTCTACAGTGTTGCTCTTAACATCCCATTTGAGACATTTCTTCTTAGTATTTAGAACCAGATAACTTGTCTTTCATTAAGGGTCGACCCTTCCCTTCTATCACCTAATGGGAATAAAATGAGCTCTTTGTGTTTCCTCTTCCCCTCTGGCTACCAGGAAGCTCAGAGACAAGCAGCAATAACACAGCAGGAGTCAGAGTCAGAATATTTCCTCCTCACCCCCATGTATGTGGCTCCTTCCGCTGAAACTTCTTAGGTCCTTTATGGGAAGAGCACATATAAATAAACATTTGCATATACATGGAATCTAGAAAAATAGTACTGATGAAGCTGCTTACAGAGAAGATACGGAGATGCAGATGTAGAGAGGGGACTGATGGACGCAGCAGGGGAAGGAGAGGGGGGGACAGCGTGAGAAAATAGCCTTGACATCTGTACACTACCACGTGTGGGATCAGCAAGCGGCAGGAAGCTGCTGTCTAGCACGCGGAGCCCAGCCTGGTGCTCTGGGATGACCTAGTCGGGCGGAATGATCATTGGGAGGACTGAAGCTGAAGCGCCAATACTTTGGCCACCTGATGCGAAGAGCCGACTCATTGGCAAAGACCCTGATGCTGGGGAAGATTGAGGGCAGGAGGAGAAGGGGGCGGCAGAGGATGAGATGGTTGGATGGCATCACTGACTCAATGGACATGAATTTGAGCACACTTTGGGAGATAGTGAAGGACGGGGAAGCCTAACGTGTTGCCGTTCATGGGATCACAAAGAGTTGGACATAACTTAATGACTGAATGACGACAAAAAGAGGGAGGGGATATATATATATACACATACACATAATTATGGCTGATTCTCATTGATGTATGGCAAAACCCAACACATTGTAAAGCAATTGTCCTCCAATAAAAAAATAAAGACTAAGTAAATAAATATTAATGTGATAAGCCCTGGGGAGAGCACTGGGAAAGGATCCAGGCTTAAGAGCAGAAGGCTTGGGTAAATCCCCTACCCTCTCAGCTTCAGTCTCCTTGGCAACCTGGGATGGTAGATTCTGCCAAGACTCGTGGATACAGCCAGCCTCACTGTGAAGAAGACCGGCCACTGCTCACGCCTCGGGTAGGGTCACAGTCAACCTCCCCCTGTTTCTGTACGCCCATTTCACTACCCCCGCAACCCCGCTGAGGCTGTGAAGCTCGTAACCTTGAACACCTTCACACTCTAGATCCAGTATGGCCAGAGTTTTTGTTTTTAAAGAGGAATTGGGATTTTCGGGCAGTGCAGTGGTTGGGACTACATGCTTCCACCCCCGTAGGAGGCCTGGGGTCGATCCCTGGTCAGGGAACAAATATCCTGCAGGCAGTGTGGTGCAGCTTAAAAAAAAAAAGAGGAGTCAGAAAAAGACTTTGCTGTGAAATCTCCTGACTTAAAAAGGTTGCCAATTAATTTGCATTTGTTCAAACTTGGCTGCAGGCCAGATCTAGTCTGAGGCCTTCCCTGACTCAGCCAGTTAAGCCTAATAATCCAGGAGGGACTGTCTGATGGGTCTGGACTAGGGGTGAGGGAGAAATTTTCGTCATTCCTTCTGAGCCCTGACTTCCTTCTGTAACATCCCAAGAGACCTGACACACAGGAGTCGGAGTCAGGTCCTGGGAGGACCTGAGCCCAGATCACGTGGGCTGGTCCAGAGGACCCTGATCCAAGCTGGACCTTACAGAGGACCCTGCCCCAGCCTCGAGTGGAGTTTAAAATGGGCGTCTGACCTAGGATGAGCCGTGAATCCTTCCCCTGAGATATCTGTGCTTGCAGCCAGAGAGTATGTGTGTGCGTGCAAAGTCGTTGCAGCCCGCCAGGCTCCTCTGTCCATGGGATTCTCCAGGCAAGCATACTGGAGTGCGTTGCCATTTCTTTCTCCAGGGGGTCTTCCCCATCCCGGGATCGAACCTGGACCTCTTATGTCCCCTGCTTTGGCAGGCGGGTTCTTTACCCCTAGCGCCGCCTGGGAAGCCCTGCAGCCAGAGCCAGGGACAGGTAACTCTCTCTCCAGTGCCTGGAGCTGTGAGACATAAAATTTGCCAGCAGTTGGCTACTGCATTTTCCATGATGGGGGCAGCAGGGGTGGTTAGTGAAATGGGTATACAGAAACAGGAATGAAAAATGGTTTGAGGGGACTTCCCTGGAAGCCCAGTGATTAAGACTCCATACTTCCACTGCAGGGGGCATGGGTTCGATTCCTGGTTGCGGAACTAGGATCCCACAGGTCATGTGATGTAGCCAAAAAAAAAAAAAGATTTGAAAGAGAGTCCTAAGAGGGAATGCCTGGTCTAGCTGTCCTGAGTCCCTGCCACTATCCTGTCCTACAGGGCTGGACCACCCCAGTGTCTTTGTGATAACTTTCCCCTTCTTACCCAAGTCGGGATTTTTCTGTCCCTGGCAATCACTGGTCCTAACTCATGCATGTAGCTTCTGCTAGGGCACTTTCCACTTTCCTGATGAACTGGGGCAGCACCCAGCTCCTAGTCCTGGCCTCCCAGCCCCCTCCCCCATGCCTCACACCTCTACCCACTCAGCCTTGTATAGTAAGAAGTTCATTACCCGCCCCCTCCTGCCCCCTCGAGGGGAAGAGAGCGCAAAACACATCGGGGCTGGCGCTGCCTGAGACACTGAGGCGTGTGGAACTGGCTACCGAGTGGGTGGTGTGGGTGGTGTTGGTTCCCCCTTCATTCTGGTGTTGGGTGATGGAAGACACTGGAAGGGCCCTGCCCTCCAGTGGGTCCCTGCAGAACCCACTCACCGCTCACCTACCTCCGCCACGCCCTGCATGCCTGAAAGTCCGTACAGAGAGCCCAACTCACATACCCACCAAACTCTGAGGGTTTCTGTCCCTCCTCCCCATCCCAGACTCCCAGTCTCAAATCCAGGCGCTGGTAACCCCCTGGGTCACCCTGGTTCACTTCTCTTCACCCTTGTATCCGCCTCCGTAAAGCAGCAGTCTCAGTCTCTCTTGGTTTTCACCCAACCACCCTTCCCTTTCCCCTCCCCTCCCCCCCTTCCCTTAGGTAACAGCTGCAACCTACCCCCTCAGGCCACAAGATCAGCAGAGCCACTCCAGCCCCGTCCCCTGTGGCTGGAGCCAGAGCTGCCTGGTGACCAGCGTACCCATCCCCTGAGCTCAAGAGCCGGGGGCTGATGGGAACTTTTTGCTTGAACACGACATGTGCTCCTTCCTGAAATCAAGGCCCTAGGGCTGTGTGAACCTGGGACTGTCTGGGCAACTTAGCGCCTCATGGAGAAGAAAAATCCACCTGGATGAAGCCCGCAGGGCTGAGTGAGACGGGAGAGGGAAGGATGGCTTGATGGAGCACTGATGACATCCTTGAGCCCCAGGGTCCAGCCAAGGCTGAGTCCAGGAGCAGCTGTTTTCAGTTTGGTGCCTCGTGGCTGCAGGAGTCGTGCGGTAGTATGGGAGAATCTCTGAAAGCTACAGAACGCTTTGCTGGGTCAGACGGAGGTCAGGGCGGTGAGACTCAGAAACAACAGAGCCAGGCCGGGTTGCGACAGGAGAGGTGCCCAGCACTGGTGCCTCTCTTACCTAGCTCTAACCTGGTTCTGCAAGACAGCCCCTGCGATTCCCGGGTTCGCTCCAGGGAGGAGGGTAGCCCCACTCCTCGAGCTGAGAGAAGATAGCTTTTGTCCTGGCTGACTCCTAAGATGGGGCTGGTTTATGAGCAAGCCTGGGCCTGGGATAAGGAGATCCAGTCCAAATCTCAGCCCCTTGCCCTGTGCGCTTGGCAAATCCCTATGAAAATGGAATGGCAGGGATTCCCTGATGGTTCAGTGGTTAAGATTTTGCCTTCCAATGCAGGGAGCATGGGTTCAATCCCTGGTTAGGGAACTAAGATCCCTGGCTGCAGGATCCCAGATCCTGTGGGGTGTAGCCAAAAATTTAAAAGAAAAGACAGAATGCCAGCTGCCTCCATGTGCTCTCCCCCTTTCAAGAAGGGAGGATTTATTTTATCTTTTTAGTTTATATTGGAGTTTAGCCAGTTAATAGTGCTCCGATAGTTTCAGGTGGACAACGAAGGGACTCGGCCATACATATATTAATGCATGAATCCATTCTCCCCCAAACTCCCCTGCCATCCAGGCTGCCGCATAACACTGAGCAGGGCTGCATGTGCTGTTCAGCAAGGACCTTGTTGGTTATCCATTTTAAACATAGCAGTGTGTACATGTTGAACAAAAATTCCAGAGGAGGGGCTTTTTTAATGGACATATAGTTCTTTTCAGCCTCCTTGCAGCTAGGAGTACCCATGTGACTAAGTATTGGCCAGTGAGGTGTAAAGGGAAGTAAGGGTCCAGTCAGCCACAGTGTCCCTCAAGCCTTCCACCCTCCCTCCACCCTGCTCCTCAAGATGCAGAAGAGCTCCCTGGGGGTGGGGGGCACCAACCGACAACATCCCTTCTGCAAGAGAGGAGCAACTCGGGTCCCTGAACACTGCATGGACCTAGCCACCAGACCAGTCTGGATAACCTCCATAGGAAAGAACCGTGAGAAGGAAAGGACGTTCTATTTGGTATCAGGCTGTGTTGTTTGGCATCTCTGTGCCTGGATTTATATCCTCACTGGTTCTCTACCCCCGGGGATTCCAGTTAGCATTTTTGGTTGTCCTGGGTCAGGGGAGGGCACAGGGCTACTGGTTTCTAGTGCATGGAGCCCAGAGGTGCTCACCACCCTACCACGTGCAGGACACCCTCCCACAGCTAAGGATGATCTCATCCAAAGAGTCAATGGTGCACCCACTGAGAAACTGCTCTTTCCTTTTGGCGATTCGGTTCCCATCCCCCAAATGGGGGATAGTGAACAATCGTGGGTTTTTTTGTTTGTGTTTGTTTCTGGTTGCACCGGGTCTTCATTGCTGGGCACGAGCTTTCTCTAGCTGCCGCGACTGGGGGCTACTCTTTGTTGTGGTTCTTGGGCTCCTCGCTGTGGGGGCTTCTCTTGTTTTAGGGCACAGACTCTGGGCACGAGGGCATCAGTAGCTGCAGCATTCAGGCTCAGTGGCTGTGGCTCACAGGCTCTGTGGGCTCAGACTTTGTGGTGCATGGACTTAGTTCCTCTATGGCACGTGGGATCTTCCCAGACCAAGGATTGAACCCGTGTTCTCTGCATTGGCAGGAGGATTCTTATCCACTGCACCACCAGGGAAGTCCCTGAACTATCATGTTTTTTATGAGGACCCGGTGAGATGATAGACATGATCCTACTTTTAGGAAAGGAGACAGTCCTGCTGAGATAGTCATGGAGTCTTTATTATTGCAATAAATTAAGGTGGAAGCCCCAGAGGAGGGGAGTGAGGCAGGTGGCCAATAGATGTCCAAAAAGAAAGGGTGGTGCTCCACATAGGAGGGGGTTCCAAGGTGGGCTTGGGGGGAACAGCACAGAACCAGGAGAGAAGGAAGGGCTCCTGTCAGCAGCCTCAGTCTTGGGAAAGGAGAGAAAGGGGGGAGTCCAGCCAAGGGAGGGGGCGGGAACTGCTGCTGGTGGCCCCCATAATGCCCATGGAACTCATTCCGTCCCCCACTTCCCACCCTGCCTGGGGCCCCCCCTCTCCCTCTCACACATACATGCTTCTCCCCCACACCCTGCTGTCTCCAAGGCTGCTCACTCCTCCCAAACTTTCTCTCCCTCTATCACACCCACACACACATACACACACCTCCTTCCTCTATGGTCTTGCCCCTGGCATGCGCCATCACACACACTCATCCACACTAAGTTTGGGTCCAGAGTGTTAGAGCTGGGCTGGCCTAAGCTGACTTCCCTCCAAAGGGGGCCCTTTCCTTGCATCAGCCTTGAAGCCTGGCCCGTGGAGCTGCAGGGTCGAGACCATCGGCTGGAGTGGGGAGCCGAATGTCACCCAGGATCCAGAAGGGACGTGGGAGACCTGGAGGCTCAGGACAGGCAGAGTGCCTGGCTCTGGGTGGAGGGCCAGGAGCGCCGGGCAGCACAAAGGCACTGGGGGGAGCAGGACGGTATCCACGGAGCTGGGGAGGGCAGGCGTGGGGTGAGCCAGCTTAACCTGGAGAGCAAGCCCGGGGCCATCAGCAGCAGCGACATCTCAAGGCACTCCAGGTGCCCCATCCCTGCTCAGCCGGGGTCCTCCCGGAGGACCTCCTTCTGGGAGGAGCCAGGCTGCAGAGCGATCGCCCGGAGGACCAGGGGTGGCCTCCCTCTGCCCCAGGGTCTCCAGGCTGGGTGGCGAGGGAGAGGGCACCCTCCACGGCCACCATCACAGGGCAGCTCAGACCTCGGGGCCCCCGAAGGCCAGGTTGTCGCGGACCATCAGCGTCTTGCGGAAGTCGCGGTCCACCAGGGGGCGCTGCATGCGCCACTTGTGCGCCTCCTGCAAGCCGGGCTCGAAGTAGTAGATGCAGGCTCCGAAGCCCACCAGGATGAGCACAGAGATGAACAGGTAAACAGGCACGAACCAGTCCAGGAAGTGCGGCATCGCGGCGGCCTTGGCTGCTGAGACACGGTCGGTGAGAACCAGCAGAGGGGCGGCTTGTCCATCCTCCCATCCACCTTCCCTCCCGGAGGGGGCACCCGCGGTCTTCACGGAGCCAGGCGGCCAGAGCGTCACCTCGCGGGTGGGCAGACCGACACCCGGAGAGTGGAGGGCAGTGACTCAGCACCCTGGCCCCTGAGCAGGCACACAGCTCCCCACCCAGGGGCCCACCCAGGGGCCCACCCAGCTCCTACTCACCGCCCTGCAAGGAAGCCTATAGCGGAGGGCCCGATGTGGCTCAGTCCCTCAACAGAACATGTGGCCTCAGGCCCGTTGCCTAACCACTCCGGGCCTCAGCATTGCCCCGAGTAGAAGAGGGGACAACTACCAGAGACTTGAGGGGACGGGGTGAGGTGACTGACCTCTCAGAGCTCTCAGTAAAGGACGACTCGGGCGGTCCTCCTCCGAGCCCCCTCTCCCGGCTCTGACTGGGTGTCTGCAGAGGCTGCCACTTGCCAACCCCCTCACAGATGAGTGGGTCCCCAGCCACCCTCACATCCTGGCCAGGTGTCGCCTGGTGAAAGCGTGGTGAACAGCCACCCATCCCCAGGGAACCTCGTTGATATCAACAAGGTCTGCACAGGCTCCCGAATTCAGGCCCATGCCCCATGTCATAATTATAAGAGTGTGGACACAGGCAGCAGCCCCCAAAGACGAGCCTTGATTTCCATGTCCGTAAAAATGGGAAATTATAGGGCTGTTGTGACTGTTGAAAGAGATAATTTATATAAAGTGCTAAGAACCAGTGCCTGACGCTTACTGAGTGCTACATAGCACTTTGTTCTTATTCTCTGAGCCTCAGTTTTCTTACCTGTAAAATGGGCATAGAAGTAGGACCCACTTCTTAAGGTCTCTGTGAATGTTTAACAAGACAATGCCTAAAGTTCCTTTAGCATCATGCTGCCTGGTGCAGAATCAGCACTCAATGAATACTAGCTGGTGTTATTTCCAGGGCACCAGAGGTGGGGAGAGCAAGAAATGGAAGCTGGCAGGTTTAAGGTGATTCACAAGTGTTACATGTATCCAGCTCCTTAGGGTGGACCACCCCTGCTCTCTGCCAACCATGCCAACCTCATCTGCATGCCACACCACCAGAGGGAAGCACCTGCCAGTCACCTGCGTGTGCCTGCATGTTATAGTCTCCATCTCTGTGTGCGCTTTCATTTTCCTGGAATGTCCTTTGTGTTCATGTTCATCTGGCAAACTCCTATACATACTTCAAAAGCCACACCACAGATTATCTTCTCCAGACATGGGACAAATCAGAACCCATTCAATCCACCTTCGAATGGCTCCTGAGGTGTGAGAATGGGGTAGGGTGAGGAGCCCCACCTCTGCCTGCCAGGCAGGGAGACCACGGTCAGAATGGAGTCACAGACCTTACAGCAGGTCTCTGGGGTGAGTATCATTGTCCACGTTTTATAGATGAAGAAACTGGGACTGGAGAAGCTCGCTAACTTGCCCTGAGTTACCCAACTGAGACGTGATGGAGTTGGACTCCAGTCCCCCAGCGATGTCCTGAGGTTTGATGGGGAAAGACACCTGAACTGAGTGAGATGAGCGAAGGCCCACCTTGTCGTCTAGGGAGGGAAGAATGACCTCCAGGGCTGCCTGAGAAGCCCCAGGTTCTCAGACCTTGGTCCCCAGACTCCAGCCCTCTTGTCCCTCCACTGCCGGGTGGGTCTCCGAGGAGGGCTGTGACCCCAGGGGAGGGAGAGGTGCTGCTCCCCAATCCTGCATCCATCTGGAAGCCCTCCCGTGCCCTCCAGGGTCCCCACTGGCTGCTCTGAACCGCAGCGGCTCAAGGTGCCTTATTCTCTTCACCGAGGAGTAAAATGAAGAGTGTGCTAATGGCCCAGAGTCGGCCTAGAGCCTGTTCCCCTAACCATCTGCCTTTCTGGAGAGCCAAAGAGAGGGTTCTGAATTGCTGGTGTGGCCTGGGTTTGGGGGAGGTGGAGAAGGGGATCTATGAGCAGGAAGGCTGGTCCAAACTAGCCTGACTGAGGCCGAGAGGTTCAGGCCCCCTCCCCTGGCCCACCCAGGACCCCAGGCTCCTTTGAGCTTAAACATGAGGATGGGGGACTTGGACAGAGCAGGAGCTGTTTCAGCCGCAGTGCTGTGGGCCTGTGGAGCAGTGGTCTGGGTCTCCCACCCTCTCCAGCCCTGTGAAGAAAATCCCAGGCATTCTGGGGCAACCGAGGACCCCAGACCTTCTCCTGGCTTCTCAGAGGACTGACTCAGCTGAAGCAAAACCTCCACTGGCCTTCTGTGTGACCTTGGGTCACTCCTCACTCTCTCTGAACTTCAGCGTGTCCCTGCACAATGACGAGGTAGGGGTGGGGGTTACCAGATGACCTATAAGGAATATTCTAGCCCCCATTCCAGCGCAAGTCCCATCCAGGACAGTGCAAGGGTTGCAGACCTCCTTTCCCTGCCTCTCAAGCCGCTGGCACCTCTCCACCTGGCAGCCCAACCCCCGCGCCCGCAGACCCACCTCAAGCCCTGCAGAAGCCTGTTCCGGGGGCTCTGGGCTGAGCACGCCGCCTCAGCCCAAGCAGCTCAGTGTAGGCCTGTGGACTCAGTCGTAGCTGCTGTCCCCAGAGATGCTGCCATCTGCAGCCGCCCTGGGTGTGGGAAGCAGAGAAGGGGCAAGGCCAACGCCCCCCACAGGAGACAGTTTCTCAGGCCCAGGGGCTCTGCCTGGGCTAGGGGGCAGTCCTGAGCTGGGCAGCAGTGTACCTCTCCCCGCCCATCAGAGACCCTTCCCTCTGCCCCCACCCTCAGGATAGCAGGAGGTGGGACCCGCCTCCGCCAATCAGCAGCTTGGCAGAGCAAGGGCTTTATCCTCCGTTGCCCTGGCAACCAGCCTTCTCTTCTGGATCCCCTGCACTGTGCACGTGGTGCAGAGATGACAGGCAGGGCAGGATAAATTTGGGACGGATGGGAGTCACCCAGCAGGCTGCTGGGCCCCAAGAGGAAGCGGCCCCGACCAACATAACTAGGAGACTGGGAGGCTTGTCGTCTGAGGGTACGGAGAGATTGGGTCCCTGGCATGGGGGTGGAACTCCAACGCAATAGCAAATAGAACCAATGAGGGAACCAAGACTGAGAGTCTGGACACCTTGGTCCAATGTAGCATTTATCGTATGCCAGGCACTGCTTCGGTGCTTTGTTTATATTAACTCATTTATTGGTCCTCCAAGGTCACATGGCAAGAAAGTCTCAATGCCAGGGTCAGAGCCCTAGCCTGGGCTGCAGGCTCCCTCGCAGGGGCTGGGTTCTTCCTCACCAGCCCCAGAGCCCCCCGGGCTGGGGTACAGCCTAGATGGTCATGGCTTTCAGGCACCGAACCCCCCTGGGCATGCCAGGCCTCGCCCCCACATCACTTCCTTTGCTCCTCCAGCTGGGTGGGTGTTAAAGCCCATTTGGGGGATGACACAGTTTCGGCTCAGAGAGGTGCAGCAGCTTACCCTCTCCTTCTCCAAGATCATTTGGCTTCTCAGTGACAATCGCCAGAGGGGCGGGGGGTGGGAAGGGGTCCCATGCCCAAGCCTGGGTCCTCCCACCTGTGCTATAGACAGAGTGTGTGCAGAGTTTCATGTGCCCGGTGAGCATTCCATGAACAGCAGTGGTTACTGTCTCAGGAGGAGAGAGCAGCCCTGGAGGCCCACGGGGCAGGGAAGAGGCTCTGAGGAGCTGTCTCCCTGGGGAGTCCATTCCCAGAAACTGAGGACGGGCAGGTGGGAACGGCCATGGGTAAAGTGGCTTTGGGTCTCTGGGTCCCCCACCCCATTCCACACACAGCCTGCCAGCTCTGAGACCACCTGGGAGTCCTGCAAGGGTCCTCTCCCCTATATCCAAGGGGAGTGAGTTTGAGTTTCCAGAGGGATTTTTTTTTTTTTAATGATGTTGACATCTTTTCAGACTTCCCTGATACCTCAGTTGGTAAAGAATCCACCTGCGGGGCTGGAGACCCCGTTACGATTCCTGGGTCGGGAATATCTGCTGGAGAAGGGATGGGCTACCCATTCCAGCATTCTTGGGCTTCCTTTGTGGCTCAGCTGGTAAAGAATCTACCCACAATGCGGGAGACTTGGGTTCGATCCCTGGGTTGGGAAGATCCCCTGGAGAAGGGAAAGGCTCCTACTCCAGTATTGTGGCCTGGGGAATTCCATGGACTGGATAGTCCACGGGGTCGCAAAGAGTCGGACACGACTGAGTGATTTTCACATCTTTTCAAAGAAAGATTTTTAAATTAATTGTTAATGTTTATTATTATTATTTTGGCTCTGCTTGGTCTCTGTTGCAGCAAGCAGGAGCTACTCTTCCTTGCTGTGCAGGCTTCTCGTTGCGGTGGCACCTCTTGTTGCGGAGCACAGGCTCTAGGCACACAGGTTCAATACTTGCAGCGCACAGGCTTAATTACTCCACAGCACGTGGAATCTTCCTGGACCAGGGGTCAAACCCATGTCCCCTGCATTGGCTGGCAGATTCTTATCCACTGTACCAAGGAAGTTCTCCAAAGGGGTTTTATTAAGATACAAGGTATGAAAGTGTTAGTTGCTCAGTCGTGTCTGACTCTTTACGACCCAGTGGACTGTAGCCCGCCAGGCAACCTCTGTCCATGGGATTCTCCAGACAAGAATACTGGAGTGGGTTACCGTTTCCTCTCCAGGGGATCTCCCAGGCCCAGGGATTGAACCCAGGCCTCCTGCATTGCAGATTCTTTACCATCTGAGCCAGCAGGGGAGCCCAGCTCAAGCCTGTAAAATATAGTGATGAATTTTTACCTGTGTATACACTTTTGCAATCAGCGCCCAGATCACGTCTAGGGTGTTTTCCTCATCCCACACAATTCCCTCCTGCCTCTTGACAGTCAACACCACCTTCCCACAGACACTCAGTGATCTGACTTCTGTCACCAAAGATCAGCTTTTCCTGGACTTGCGCTTCACGTAAATGGGGTCTCACAGTCCAAGCTCTTTCGTGTCTGACTTCTGTTGCTCAGCACAGTGCTCCCTCCGTTGATGATGCTGCCTGTATCAGCGCCCCACAGCTTGTTTATCTGTTCACCACGGAAGGACGTTTTGGGCATTTCCAATGTTGGACTCTGATGAGAGAAGCTGCCAAAGTGCTGTTCAACATTTCAGAGTGGGAGGGCAGAGAGGAGGTGACAGAGGATGACAAAAGGGCACAGAGAAACTTTGGAGGTAATGGATATGCTCATTATAAAATGATTGGTATGGTGCCTTCCTGGGTGTATCTTTATGTCAAAACTTATCAAATCATGCACATTAAATATGTGTAGCTTATTATGTGTCAATGACACCTTAATAAATCTGTTTTTTAAAAGTGATCCATGGCCCTTGGATATTGTTTTAGTCATGTGATTCTTTATTCACACAAAAGTTTTTTATAATTTTTATTTATCCATTTATTTTTGGCAGTGCTGGGTCTTGGTAGCTGCACCAGCTTACTCTCTAGGTGCGGTGCGCAAACTTCTTATTGGGGTGGCTTTTCTTGTTGTGGAGCATGGGCTCTAAGACACGGACTTCAATAGTTGTGGGACACGGGCTTAGTGGCTTCGCAGAATGTGGGATCTTCTTGGATCAGGGATCAAACCCTTGTCCGCTGCATTGGCAGGCAGATTCTTTACCACTGAGTCACCAGGGAAATCCCACACAAAAGCTGGTGGGTAGCTCAACATGCAATAAAGATAAAGCCAGAGCTGCTTCTGTTAAATGGTGGAAATGGCTGCCCAATCCCACCCACTCAGCTTCCCCCTGCCCCTCACAGTGCCCACCCCCACCGAGGCAGCATCTCCCTAGGGTTCCACAAAAGTCAGTTCCAAACACACTGGCCCAGAGGGTCTCTGATGGCCCTTCCAGTTCTGGGTTCTGATGATATTAATACAAGAACTTCCAGGCCTGGATCTGAGTTTCCTGCCAATCTTTACCCTTCATCGCAGGATGGATCTTACACACCACTATTTTCTATTGCACTACCTGGGGGACAAGCATCAGCTTGCCTCGATGCCTCAGCCAACAGTCAGCAAAGTGTAATGGGGCTCTCCCCAGGGAGCTTTCACGCACCTGCAGCTGGGCTCCAGCTGCTTGCCAGGGTGACTCTCACCCACTGTGCTGCCTTTCATTGCTGTTATCTGCCTGTCCACCCTGAAAACTCCAGACAGCAGGAAGGACACCTCTGTGCCCGGGTCAGCCCAGCATCGGGCCCAGCCCCGCCAGGCACTCCACACAGGTGGGACCGAATGGGTCTCAGCTCAGCCCCTCCTGGAACATGATGAGCAGGGTCCAAAGTCTTTCCTTGACTCTCCAAGGGCCTCATTTGACAAATATTTATTGAGCAACTACTCTATAGTTGTAGATACTTCTTAGTTATTTATTTTAAAAAGTATTTTCATTATATGAATAAGAAAGGCTTTCCTTTTAAAAATATTTGTTTATTGATCTTGGCTGCAGCAGGCCTGAGTTGCGGCACACAGGATTTTCAGTCTTCATTGTGGAGTGCAGGATTGTTAGTTTCAGCATGCATACTCTTGGTTTCAGCATGTGGGATCCAGCTCCCTGACCAGGGATCCAACTTGGGCCCCCTGCATTGGGAACATAGAGTCTTAGCCACTGGACCACCAGGAAAGTCCCTACCAAGCACTTTCTAAAGTGCTGGGTGTACAAACTGACAAAATCCTTGTCCTTTGTGTTTTTTACTTTAGTTGGAGAGACAATGAGCCAGTAACTATATAACTGTTAGGAGAAGCAGTCTGCCATGGGCTTTGAGTCCCTGCAAGTTCTTGCTGGGCAAGCCAAGAGAGCAAGGCCCTGAGAGCTGCCTACCCAGGCCATTTCTCAGGGCTGTGTTTATAACAAGCAACGTTGAGGGATGAGGTAACATCTCCTCCTGGAAAAAGAACAAGCATGCTTATCACTCACTATATAAGCAGTATTAACTTCTGTGTTCCTCTCTGATAATGCCATGCGCAAGATATACAGACAAACACAATGGGTCCTTTGCAGTGCTTGGGGAACATGGGGAAAAATGACACAAAAATAAAGTATCAGCAACTGCTTTTTCTGTGAGTAATAATAATGTCCTTTGTCCCTTACCCAGGAGTTCCATGTCTGCTGCAGCACCCATGAAAAGACTTTTGCTAAACCATAATAAATAGAAACAGTTTATTAGTTTGCAAAATCTAAGATGCTGTACATTTGTAAGCAATATGTGAAGTGCTTTTGAGAAAACTGAGCAGAAAAGAGAGAGGAATTATGGGAGGGCTTGCTATATATATATATAATTTTTTTTTTTTTTTCTGAGCTGAACAGCATGTGGGATCTTAGATACCCAAGCAGGGATGGAAGCCAGGACCCCTGCATTGGAAGCTCAGAATCTTAACCACTGGACCACCAGGGAAATGCCAGGGCTTGCTACTTTATTTCATTATTATTTTCTACTTATTTGTGTTGGGTCTCTGTTGCGTAACACAGGATCTTCATTGAGGCACGCAGAATCTCCAGTCTCGGCTGCAGGCTCTAATTCCCTGACTAGAGATCAAACCCAGGCCCCCCGCTTCGGGAGCCCAGTCTTCATCACTGGACCACCAGGGAAGTCCCACGCTCGCTATTTTAGATGAGATTGTTCAGAAAGCCTCCTCTGATCCAGTGACGCTGGTGCAGATACATGAATAAAGTGAGGAAACAAGCCAGGTGACTATTTGGAAGTGCATTTCAGCCAGAACCACAGGGGCAAAGGTCCCCGTGAATGAAGTGAAAGTCACTCAGTCCAACTCTGCGACCCCATGAACTATACAGTTCAGCTCAGTCACTCAGTCGTGTCTGACTCTTTGCGACCCCATGAATTGCAGCACGCCAGGCCTCCCTGTCCATCACCAACTCCTGGAGTTCACCCAAACTCATGTCCATTGAGTTGGTGATGCCATCCAGCCATCTCATCCTCTGTCATCCCCTTCTCCTCCTGCCCCCAATCCTTCCCAGCATCAGGGTCTTTTCAAATGAGTCAATTCTTCGCATGAGGTGGCCAAAGTATTAGAGTTTCAACTTCAGCATCAATCCTTCCAATGAACACCCAGGATTGATCTCCTTTAGGATGGACTGGTTGGATCTCCTTGCAGTCCAAGGGACTCTCAAGAGTCTTCTCCAACACCACAATTCAAAAGCATCAATTCTTTGGCTCTCAGCTTTCTTCACAGTCCAACTCTCACATCCATACCTGACCACTGGAAAAACCATAGCCTTGACTAGATTATACAGAAGTGGGTAGCCTTTCCCTTCTTCAGGGGATCTTCCCAACCCAAGGATAGAACCCAGGTCTTCTGCATTGCAGGTGGATTTTTTACTAGTTGAGCCACCAGGAAAGCCCCTGGGAGCAGGTGTTAAAGAGAGAAAGACAGAAGATGAGGCTGGGGAGTCCGTCAAGGGCCAGAACACACAGAGCCTCAAAGGTCATGTAAGGCGTTTGCAATGTACTCTGAGTAAGAGGGGGACTACCAGTGGGTTTTGACCAGAAAAGTGGCCTGCTCTGATTTCTTATTCAAAAGGAAGACTCTGATTGCTGTATGAGACTAGCCAGTAGCCCTGGAGATCAGTGTGATCAGTGTGGACACAGGAAGCCTGTGAGAAGTCTATTACAGTAGACGCAATGAGAGATACCAGCATCTTCTCCTGATTGGGGGGTGGAAGTAGTGAGAAATGGTCAGCTTCTGGATGCATTTTAAGAACAGAACCAGAAATTGGCTGTGAGGTGCAGAGAAAAGGAGCCAAGAATGACCCAAGATTTTGTTCTGAGCAGCTACAAGGAATGAGTCAACTGAGCTGGAAGAGACAAATTTACCGTATTAAAAAAGAGAGACATCACTTGTCAGGAAAGGTTCCATATAGTCAAAGTTATGGTTTTTCCGGTAGTCATGTATGGATATGAGAGTTGGAACCATAAAAAAGGCTGAGTGCCGAAGAACCAATGCTTTCGACCATGGTGTTGGAGAATTCTCTTGAGAGTCCCTTGGAGAGTAAGGAGATCAAACCTGTCAATCCTAAAGGAAATCAACCATGAATATTCATTGGAAAGACTGAAGTTGAAACTGAAGCTCCAATACTTTGGCCACCTGATGTGAAGAGCTGCCTCATAGGAAAAGACTCTGACGCTGGGAAAGATTGAGGGCAAGAGGAGAAGGAGGCAGCAGAGGATGAGATGGTTGGATGGCATCACCAACTCAATAGACATGAGTTTGAGCAAGCTCCAAGAGACTGTGAAGGACAGGGAAGCCTGGCATGCTGCAGTCCATGGGGTCGCAAAGAGTTAAAAATGATTTAGTGACTAAACAGTCCTGAATATTCATTGGAAGGGCTGATGCTGAAGCTGAAACTCTAATCCTTTGGCCATCTGATGCGAAGAACTGACTCATTTGAAAAGACCCTGATGCTGGGAAAGATTGAAGGCGGGAGAAAAAGGGGAAGACAGAGAATGAGATGGTTGGATGGCATCACACAATGGACATGACTTTGAGTAAACTCCGGGAGTTAGTGATGGACAGGGAGGCCTGGTGTGCTGCAGTCCATGGGGTCGCAAGGAGTTGGACACGACTGAGCGACTGAACTGAACTGAGCGACTGAACAAGAGCACCTGGAATGACCATGAGTGAAGGAAAAATGAATAAACAAATCACTGAATACCGTCTTTCTCCCAGGAGTGAAATAAAAGTCCTGTCTCGCAGGCAGCACCTTTGGTGCCTAGGGGCAGCTGTGGAAAACTTCCCCTGAGAAAGGACCTACTGTCTAGCACATGGAACTCAGCTCAATGTTATATGACAGCCTGGAGGGGAGCACGGTTTGGGAGGGGCGGGGCGGAATGGATACATGTGTTTCTACGGCTGAGTCCCTTCTCTATTCACCTGAAACTATCACAACATGGTTTGTTAATCGGCTATCCCCCAATAAAAGATAAATTTTTTTAAAGGAAAAATGGTATTGTCTCCTTTAAGAAGGCCCTGTCTGGCCCCGCCCCACAGGAAGCCCCGCCCAGATAGTGTCACGTGTCCCGCGGTTACGCACTAGGGAAGAGCCAGAGGGCTGTTTGAAAGCGCGGCGCGCACCCTGAGACCGGCAGTTCCGTCAGTCAGCGGGCATGTCGGTGTTACGGCCGCTGGACAGGCTGCCTGGCCTGAACACGGCCACCATCTTGGTAGGCGTCAGCAGCCCCGATTCCCGCGCCCGCCTTTCCTCCTGGGCCGCACTTCAGCGGCCAGGCCCTCTGCGGCTTTCTGAGATTCTGGCCCGGGCTGCTCCGGCGGGAGTGTGGTGGGCGGGAGAGCCCCTTTCTGAACCAATCAGAGTTAGCTGCCCTCTGGACGCCGGGAGCCCGCGCTCAGGGTGGATGCAGGCGGTCCCAGACGCGGTTGTGGTTTTCCCCCTGTATCCGTGTCAGGCCTCCGGTAGAAACGAGGCTGTCTCAGGGAGGGTTCAGGGGCGAGGGGGGCGGTAGTGAGGGGAACTGGAGCGGGTGCACACCTCAGACCCTCACCAATGCCTGCTGTAGTCCTCTCGGTAAAGAGTGCCTCGCGCGCTCCGGGGGTCGCGGCTGTCCGGGCCCAGCGGCGGGGCTGCTGTATCCAGGGATCCATTGGCCGCCTTCTCTCTCTGGGCAGCTGGTGGGCACGGAGGATGCTCTTCTGCAGCAACTGGCCGATTCGATGCTCAAGGCGGACTGCACCTCAGAGCTGAAGGTGTAAGTAGCCTGCGCTGGAGATGTCCGATCGCTGGCCTGGGCGCAGGGGAGAGCGGGGAGCGGGGTGGAGTGGCTATGGGTGGAGCGGAAGGCCAGAGAGGCCGGCGCAGGCGGGCCGAGCTTGGACCCACCGCTCGGAGCCTCCGTCCTGACGCGCGATCTGTCCGTGTGAAGCATCCTCCGTCACTTCGCTTGTCACTATAAAGAAATTTCCATATTATGCCACGTTGGCCAAAACCGATGTCCATCACTACAGTGGCAATAATATTGAATTGGGCACAGCATGTGGAAAATACTAGAGTATGCACACTGGCTATCGTTGATCCAGGTGATTCTGATATTATTAGAAGCATGCCCGAACAGACTGGTGAAAAGTAAACCATGTACAATTTTTCTTTAATAAAACTGGCCAGAGCTTTTTTTTTTAAATAAAAAAGAAATTTCCTTGTTCACATGTTTGTTTACTTGTTTCCAGTCTGCCACCCCAAGGCACCCCAAGGTTAGCCCCTTGAGGGCAGGGACTTTTCACTTTTGCTGGCTGGTGAAGAAGCCCCACTGCCTTGAGCAGTACTTGGCCCAGAACAGTTAGTTACTCAGATATTCCCCAAATTTGGAGAAAAGGTGACTAAAGTATATTTTGCTTTCCTTTTTCTAACTGATAGGGAATAGAAACAGCTGCTGGCAGGAGTCAAGTGACTGAATATGTGTGGGTGTCATTCTCCCCGATTGAAAGATAAGCTCCAAGGGTCTATGTTGAATGATCCAAATCTAAAGGGTATTTCCTTTATGGGATTTGGAAATGCCCTTTCCTAACGAGAACATCATCTTTCCCTCGAAATAAAGATTGTTTATAGGTCCATCTGTGCCCTACCTGTCTTACCAGGCTCTTAGGCTATAGAACACCAAACACAATCACCGATAAACTCAACCCCGTAGCTCAGAAATAGGAAAAGATTAAAAAAATAATTAGCATCAGAGTTAAAGGAAAATGTGGACAAAGTTGCCTTCCTTGAGCAAGATGGCAATCATTACCAAAAAAGGAAATACTATTATCCTATTTTTAGATTCCATCTACTGTATTCTAGTGTCTGAATGTGTATACATTTGTACATGGAAAGATAGTTAGAAAAATGTTCTAACACTTAATAGTAGTAATTTTTAGGTAACTGAACTTTTAGGAGTGTGTGTGTGTGTGTGTGTGTGTTTTAACTTTTGTTATATTTTGTATACTTTTTGGTATTCTTGAATTAGAAGCTGAGGGGTAGGGGCAGATGAGTAATAGGAATAAATGGAAATGGGCAGAAGTAGAGGATTCCAAAAAAAAAAAAGACAAAACGCTTCAGGTGGGTATTTGACAATCTGAGACCAAGTACTTACAAGAATGTTGAGGGTGACTTCCCAATGTCACACAGCTGATAGTTGACAGACTGGGATTTAAACCCACTTCTATCTCACTCCAAAGAGCTTCAGTCTTAACCCCTAAACTTCATGGTCTAACACCTTCCCCTCCCCTTCTGAGCCTGGCCTCCCTCCCAGCATTCAGGATAGATGGCTAGATGCCAACTTCTATCCCAAACCCCCTCTTGGCAAAGCAGTTACTAAACTTTCTGGCAGGGAGAGTAAAGCAGGGGAAATCTGAACAAGATCAGCTCTGCCCTGCCTCTGTGCTCACTTGAGGAGTCTTGCCCACAAAAGCTTCCTGTGGGGGCTTCCCTGGTGGTACAGTGGCTAAGGCTCCGTGCTCCCAATGCAGGGGGATCGGGTTTGATCCCTGGTCGGGGATTAGATCCCACAAGCCACAACTAAGAAAAAAAAATCCCTGCAGGTTGCAAAGATCCCACTTAGAGCAACAAAGATTGAAGAGTCTGTGTGCCACAACTAAGACTTGGCACAGCCAGGTAAATAAATATTTTAAACACACACAGAAGCTTCAGGTGAATAGGGGAGGAGCTTTTGACAGCCTCTTCCCCTACCAAGGGTAGCGTGTGAACAGCCATTGTGATGTGGGTACATGAGTCTTGAGTCCTGCAATCTCTTATTTTTCAGCCACTTAGCAAGGTCCCTCCCTCTGCCCTGCAGCGTGAATCGGCCCCGGATTGACTTGATTGTGTTCGTGGTCAACCTGCACAGCAAACACAGGTGAGAGCCAGAGGATGGGGCTGTCAGTGCTCAGGTGCGGCTCAGGGCTGTGCTGGGACGGTGGCCTCACTTGTCCAGGGAAGGAGAGGAGACAGGGGGAGACTGCCTGGGGGCAAGTAGAGGGTGAGAGGGAGGAGCCAGCGCCGACGCAAGATGTTTATTACAGATGTGAGTGAAACGGACCTTGAGGACAAGGTCCGCTAGGGGAGGAATCTAGACTTTTGGACAGACGGTTACAGTACCTGTGATGCGTACTGTCCAAGGGGGAAGCCTGGGACTGTGAGAGCCTGAACAAGACCTCTGACTCTGAGGGCTCAGGTCAAGCTAGACTTCCTGGCGGAGGTGACATCTGCGTAGACACCGGAGGGAATTCCCTGGCGGTTCAGTGGTTAAGACTCAGCGCTTTCACTGTGGGGCCTGGGTTCAATCCCTGGTCGGGGAACTAAGAGCGCACAAGCCACACGTGGCAGTCAATCAGTTAAAAAACACCTGAGAGATGAGAAGGAGTTAGCCAGGCAAGGATGACCGTGAGCAGAATGTCCCAGGTGGAGGGCTGGTGTAAAGGCAGGAGCACAGCCTGTGTGGAGGACCGTCCAGGCCTGGGCAGGGTCAGAGCCCACTCTGGGGCTGGGGCAGTGGCAGCATGGGTGATGTTGATGCCTGTGGCCTGGCCTGGCCTCCCCACGGTGCTGGCAACCCTGGGGTCAGGACTGCAGCCAACCTAGGGAATACAGGTGGAAGGCCTCCCCTCCTTCCTGGAGACAGCTGGCTAGGGACACAGGGTCCAGCAGAGAAACCAGGGCAGACACCTAGTCCTGTGGTGGGGGATAAAGGAAGGCTGTGGTAGAAACGCCTGAGAACCGGGGAGGCACGGAGACAGCAGACCCAAGGATTGAGTCCAGACCGTACGACCTGACCGCTGGGAACCAGTCAGCAGTGACTTAGGCCCAGGCGGGGCAAGAAAGGGCTGAGACCTGCCGTGGGCTCCCTGGCTCACAGGTCCGTTGCTGTTTGGGTGAGGTCTCTCTGTTCCCCGGAAGGCTCACCGGAGAACCGTCTGCACCATGGGGCTGTTGGTCTCAGGCCTTGTTCATTCATGAAGCCCGACCGAGATGGCTTTTGGCCTGGAAGACAACAGAGTCTTTCATCGCTCCCTGGACACCAGTGAGTGAAAGCCTCAACCCAGCAGGTCAAGGTGCCCTTGTTTAGAGAAAAAGAGTGTTTTCATACAACTGATATGACTTAAAATCACTGTCATCTTACTGGAAAGCAATTCAGCAATAGCTATCCACACTTTAAAAAGACACATACTGTGACCCAGCCCTTCCACTTCCAGCATCTGCTCTACAGAAACATCTGCTTAGTAGATGTCGGAAACAATATTGATGCACCGTTCTTTGTGACGGTGAAAAACTGGAGACCATTTAAATATCCACCACAGGGCAAGCAGTTAGTTTGGGGTACGGTGCGGTCATACCAAAGAATGTAATAGAGACATCAAACCCAATTAGACCCAACTGGCTGATATACATATCACTGTCTGTATTTGCATATGAAGAAAATTCCAGAAGAACTACACCCCAAACTACTGTGGCAGTCATCTGGGGAGTTAAAACTAGAGGTGATGCTGGAGACGGGGAGTTGTACTTTTTAGTTGTACACCAGTATTTACTATCTGATCGTTTCACAAACTTGACTCACTTTGTAATTAGAAGCAGTTTAAAGCTACAAAAGGACAAAGTGTTCCTCCAGGTCTGTCTCCCGTCACCCTCGTCTTATGCCCTGGCCTCTCTGGGATCAGAGGCGCGGGGCTTCTTCTGCCTTCTCTGTTGTGAAGTATTCCTCTGCTTGTTTTCTTGCCCTGGCCTGGCTGCCCCAGCCTGCAGAGCGTGGAGGAGTCCCTGTGCCACCTGGACGCGGCCTTCTTCCTGGGGAAGGTGGCCTTCCTCGCCACGGGGGGTGAGTGCCTCCCCTGCCTGCTGCCGTGGGTGGGCCCGTGGTGGACTCCGTGCGAGTCGGAGCTGACCATTCTGCCAGGTTAATTCTGCTGAGATCATTGCCCTGGGGTGCCTGGTGGCTCATCTCCTGTTACTCTTCTTCAGACAGTTCTCAGAGACTCTAATGGCAACAGGGGAAATAATAGTAGCTAACCTCGGGGACTTCCCTGGCGCTCGAGTTGGTAAGACTTCGCCTTCCAGTGCAGGGGATGAGGCTTCAATCCCTGGTCAGACAGCTGAGATCCCACATGCCATCTGGCCAAAAAACCAAAACATAAGACAGGAACAATATTGTAACAAATTCAATAGAAACTTTAAAGATGATCCGCATTAAAAAATTTTTAAAAACCTTAAAAATATATAGCTAACCTTTATTGAGTACTCACTATGGACCAGACTCCGTTCTATGGGCTTTGTTTCTGTATCGCTTAATTTTCACAAAAAGTACTATTGAGGTAGGTGCCGTTGTCTCTCTTTTACAGTGAAGGAAGCTGGTCATGAGGTTAGGTAACTCGTCCAAAGGCCCCATAGTTAGACAGTGGTAGAGCAGAGTTCATCCTTAGCTGGTCATATTCCAGGGCCCATGCCTTTAATGACCATACCATGTAGCTTCTCATACTTTTTCCTCTTTTTTATGTGTCTGACCCCAATTTTCTGCCCCCTGGGGGACACCGTCCTGACCAGCCCTGCTGTCTGGGCCCTCGGGGTGTCCATGCAGGCCTCTGTCAGACTCCTCACCCTTCTACCTACACTGATGGTGTGTCTGCCCCCCTCCCCCAGCTGCACTGCCAGCTCCTGGCACGAAGGGCCTGGCTCACATTATTTTCAGTAAGCTTTGGTGGAGAAGTGAACGCCAGGTCACTTCTGTGTATTCGTTCACGGACTTTCTATAGTAACTCAGCAGAGTAGGTGCTGTTACGCTCCTCATTTCGTAGATGAGGAAACTCATGCGTTTATTCCAACTCTATCAAGTCCCTTTAGCCTGTTTTCTGATCTGATGATCTTGACTGCCCTGAAAAGAAGATAGAACAGGCCTGTCACCCAAAGAAGGTAGAAACTGTGGCCCAGAGAGGGGACGTGACCTCCTGGGCCCAGTGCTTCCTCCATCACAACCACGAAGGTGGAGGTGACCAGCGCGACTTCTTTGCAGCTGGGCGGGACAGTCACTGCAGCATCCACCGGAACACCGTGGTGAAGCTGGCCCACACCTACCGGAGCCCCCTGCTCTTCTGTGACCTAGAGGTGAGGACCTGCTCACGCGGGCCACGGGACGGCACCGTCAGAACCCAGAGGGCACGGCGGGCTGCTTCATGAGTACCTGAGCGAAGGGGCTCCTGATGTGGAGGCCAGATCCTTGTTGGAATCCTGGCTTTTCCACTCGCTGTCCTTGGGTGGGTCACCGTAAGCCTTGGGTGCACCCCTGGAAAGCAGGGCGACACTCCATGTACAGTGGAGTTCCGTTCGTACACCAGGTGCCATCACCTCTTGCTTTGACATTTTCCTCTGTACTCATGACTAAGTCTTGTGTGTGGGTCTATGGGTCCCTGTTAATGTCTCACTTTTCTTGCTGGGGTGTAAGAGCTGTGAGGCCAGGCATTCTGTCTGTCTCATTACCCAGCAGTCAGGATGCCCTCTGTTCCCCCTTACCTCCCTAGATCGCAGACCTTGTCCGCTCCCAGCCTGGGGCAGGGGGTCCAGCAGGCAGCAAGGGTGGAGGTTGGGTGGATAGGTGGATAGATGGCTGAATGGATACATGTGATGTTTGTTCTGCCCTCTCTTGCTTCTCCTGGGGTTTCTCACAAGCTGAATCCTAGCTGTGATGGTTAGCACAGCAGATTTCGGCTTTGCTGATGAGTTTTGCTCTCCAGCCTCTCTGTGCATAGTGTGGAGCCTGAAGACATTTTGCTAAAGGGTTCTCGGCAAGAGTTGATTCTGCTCCCTCTGGGGGTCTGCTAAGGGCTCTCGGGTCCTGGGCTGCCCCACCTGTACACCAGACCTGCTCGGTTGGTTTAGGGGTCTGTTTATGTATGTATTTATTTCATATTGGAGTATATTGATTTATAGTGTTGTGTTAGCTTCAGGTGTACAGCAAAGTGATTCAGTTATACATGTATCCATTCTTTTTCTGATTCTTTCCCCATATAAGTTGTGTTTATTGGTTTTGGGGTTCATTTTAAAGATTTGTGTTTCTGTTCTGGGTCTTAGACCTGTCCCTAAAGGCCAAGTGATGTGGTGCAGAAGGAGCTGAGTCAGCGTGTGGCCCGTCATCACCGTCTAGACCAGAAGTGCTGGCTCTGGGGTCTGTGGACCCCTCTGGTCCAAAGGGAGAAGCATTTCAGGGTCTATGGACCCCTCTATTTTGAAGGGAGAAGAATTCGGGGGAGTTGTGGCTTTGGACAAGAAAAAAAATTAACTTCTGTTTTCACTAACCTCTAGGAGGAATTTAACATTATGAACGTAGATGGGAGGCAACAGCAGTGTTAGCAGAGCCTGTGGTTGTTAGCGACAGAAGCAGCAGACACTGGCACGTCCCGTGGGGACAGGGTGGACCCCGTGAGCTTCTGCGATTCTGCAGAAGCTGTTAGACCTGTCCTCGGGCCTCTCACTCAGCGTGTCGCTTAAGGTGCACATACTGCTCTGTCACAGATCTGTGTTTCACATCTGATCACTGTTTTAAGAACCCTGACGAGACCAAGGCTCTGACCTCACAGGTAGGGCCTGAGGCACCCTGAGGTGCCCATCCTTGCCAGCTTTGCTCACAACAGGAGAGGTGGCATGCTCACAGTCACACAGCTAGTAAGTCAGCAGAAGAGCCAGGTTGGTGTGCTGCTGACTCTTTCCTGGCTTAGCAGGCTGGCTGCATGGCTTTGAAAAGTCAGCCCCTCCCCGCAACACACAGGTGCGGTGCAGTTCTGCGCGCGGCCAGGAGGTGGCAGGCTGTACCAGGTCCTGTGTTGTCCTCTAGCCTGAGAATGGTAGTTGCTCAGTTGTGTCTGACTCTCTGCGACCCCATGGACCATAGTCCGCCAGGCTCCTCTGTCCATGGAATTCTACAGGCAAGAATACTGGAGTGGGTTGCCATGCCCTACTCCAGGGGATCTTCCCAACCCAGGGATTGAACTTGGGTCTCCTGCATTGGCAGGCAGATTCTTTACCATCTGAACCACCAAGAAAAGGTCTGTGGCTGACTTTCTATTTCCAGCCTGGAGCCGGCGGGCTGAGAACCTAAGCCTGGCATCCTCTCATCCGATGCACCCAGTGTTTGGACAGCCGGCATGCCTGGTACCTGTGCGGTCCTGTCCAGGGCACCTTCCCTCACTTCGTGAGCTGGAGCCTCGTCGTGTTTTGAGGCCTTTGCATGGCGAGAAGCCCTGGCCCCGTTTTACAGGACAGGAAGCACACCCAAGGAGGTGCAGGATCCGCCCAGTGCGGTTCCAGCTCTGCTGCCAGGCCCTGTGCGAGTCCCTGAGAACCAGATGCCTCTGACACTGGCCCTGCCCCTCAACGGAGGGAAATAGACCGCACGTCGCACCTGCTGTGGCAGGAGGATCCGCAGGGCTTTGGAAGCCAGGCAGTCAATCCAGCCGTTCCTTCCCATCGGCGTCGGGGCAGTGACAATGGGCTCAGCTCTCTGGGGGTCATGTCTCTGGAGTAAGGTGTGTGGATGGGAGGAGGTCCAGCCAGAGGCAGGAGGCCGGGGACGAGGCTGCAGGAAGCAGACCGTGGAGCCTGAGTGAGAGCAGCGGCCATTTGGAGGGACCGTTCGGAGGCGAAGGCCGCAAAGCCCAGAGGATTTCTTTAACAGATATTTCTTAACATAACCTACAGCCTGTCCAGTGTTGCTCTAGCCTCTCGGGGGCAGCACAGAGCAAAGCAGTGTTAACACTCCCAATTCTGTTCTGGTGGAGGAAACGCAGTAAGGAAGTGGAATGCGTGCTGTGTTAGGGCACGGAGATGCGACCCATCAGGTGGTGGTAAAGCGACAGGATTTAAATGGGGGTGAAGGGACTCCCTAAAATCTGACCTTAAGTGAAGACGTGAAGGGAGGCGCTGTGGAGCCTCCTGGTGGAAAAGCCCACGAGGGTGGAGAAACTGCAAGTGCAGAGGCCCTGAGTTTAGACGCTGCCTGCCATGTGCAAGGTCCACAGGGAGCTGTGGATGCCTGGAACAGAGCCAGGGGACTGACATTCAGAGCAGATCAGCAGGGCTCTGTGGGTCACAGTAAAGGCGTGGTGGCTTTCACTCTGAGTTAGACTGGGGCAGCGGAGCCGTATGGGGCCAGGGAGGGCCACAGCCCAACTTGGGTTTTGAATGGGGCCCCTCCAGCTGTTGGGAGGAGAGTAGACTGAAGGGAGGCAAGGGCAGAAATGGGGAGAGGGGCCTGGGGACTGTGTCTGGAAGAGTTCAGAGTGGTCTGGGCTCCGTGGGAGCCAGGGAAGGGGGAGCTGGGATGGTCTCTGATGCTGGTTGTTTCCAGGGTGGGGCTACAGGTGTGCAGATGGCCTGCCCGTGAGACAGGAGAGGAAAAAGAGTCAGAGTCAACTCTGGAGTTTTCAGCCTGAGAAGCCCCGCCCCCTGCTCCCCACCGCCGCCCCAGCCGTGAGATGTTGCACAAAGCAGGGAGACCTGAGAGGTGGAAGGAAAAGCTGGGGGTGGGTGAGTCCTGGTAGCCAGGGAGAAACAGCCTGCCAGGGAGGCAGCAGCTGCCTCAGACTACACTAAGAGGAGACCCCGCTGAGAACGAGGCCAGTGTGTCAGGACTGACATGTCGCCCCTGGACTTGGAACCCAGGATTCACAGGTGACAAGACAGAGTAAGAGCAGTGGGGCTTCAGGATGTCCCGGCTCTAGCTTGGTTACTGGGCGGATGGTGGCGCCCTTTCCTCAGTTAGAGAGGGAACAGGAGGAGGAGGAGGTGCTCTGAGGCCACCTGTTGGTCCGGGGAGGCCATCTGAGCATCACCGTTTATTCTACCTTTCTGGAGCAGCTCATTCACCCGCGCCAGCTGGGGCCTTCGCACAGTCTGATTCAGTTCAGTTCAGTCGCTCAGTCATGTCCAACTCTTTCTGACCCCATGAACCACAGCATGCCAGGCCTCCCTGCCCATCACCAACTCCCAGAGTCCACCCAAACCCATGTCCGTTGTGTCAGTGATGCCATCCAACCATCTCATCCTCTGTCGTCCCCTTCTCCTGCCCTCAATCTTTCCCAGCATCAGGGTCTTTTCAAATGAGTCAGCTCTCCGCATTAGGTGGCCATCAGCTTCAACATCAGTCCTTCCAATGAACACCCAGGACTGATCTCCTTTAGGATGGACTGGTTGGATCTCCCTGCAGTCCAAGGGATTCTCAAGAGTCTTCTCCAACACCACAGTTCAAAAGCATCAATTCTTCAGCACTCAGCTTTCCTTATAGTCCAACTCTCACATCATACAGTCTGATTGCCTCTGCCTAATCCCACGGCTCCTCTGGGCCCACTAGCCCTTCCGTGGCCCTGGTGTAGGGACCATCTGTTGATGGCACCTCCCTGTCCTCCGTGAGGGCCACTCTCTCCACCCCTCCTTTCCAACCTGGGCGTGTCCATCTCAGAGACACGCATTGGGTGCCACCCCAGCATTGGTTGGGGCTAGCCCTGGTTCAGACCCCAGCTTGACAGTCGCCCACCGTGCCTCTGGACTGTGTCGCTGACCCCGCCAGCCCCGCCTGCTGAGCCTTCGTTTCTTCTGGAGTAGGGGTCAGCATCTCTGGTATCCCTGGAGGGTGTCCGAAGGGTTTCCATAAGCTGAGGTGGTTGGAAGCTGCTCGGTGAGGTGTGGCGTGGACAGAGGGGTGGCCCTGGGGGCAGTGGTGCCCAGGGCTCTCCCCGTGTCTTCGCCCCCAGCTCCCCTCTGGCTGCCGCCTCACCGGGGTCCTGTCTCCTCCTCTGCAGATAGAAGACTTCCGCGCCGCCATGGCGCAGCGCCTGGTCCGCCTGCTGCAGATCTGCGCAGGCCACGTGCCCGGCGTCTCGGCCCTGAACCTGCTGTCCCTGCTGAGGGGCTCCGAGAACCCCTCCCTGGAGGACCTGTGAGGCCCCCAGCCGACAGTCACTGTTGCTGGAGACGGTGCCAAGGCTTGGCAGGCCTGGATCAGCTGGCAGTTCCCTCAGGGCCCAAAGTCCTCGTGTTCCAACAGGAAGTGCCGGGGGGTCGGTGGGGGCAGTTCAGCTGGTCGGACTCCAGCCCCCCACCCCTCTCATGCCCACCCCAGCAGAACCCCAAGTCTTCATCCATCTGACGTCTTTCTTCTTGAGACTTTGAACAAAGGGTCCATGGCTAAAAGTTTGAACATCACTGAACTCATCCACCACTTTGATTTTGTAGATGAGGAAACTGACTCCAAACAGTTAAGAGTCAAAGTGGGCAAGGACTTCCCTGGTGGTCCCGTGACTGAGACTCCGCGCTCCCAACGCCGAGGGCTTGGATTCGACCCCTGGTCAGGGAACTAGATCCCACATGTTGCAACTAAAGATCCTTCATGCCTCAGCTAAGACCCGGTGCAGCCAAATAAATATTTTAAAAAGAGTTGGGCAGCGGGACCTTGAACTCTATGAGCCCAGTCCAACTCCAAATCCTGGCCTTGCCATTCTCACGGGACCTGCGGAGCCTCCGTTTCTCCAGGTGTTAGATGGCGCTTGCTCAGCTTACCTTGCTGGCGTCGTAAGGGTGAGTGACGTGGTGGTAAAGGTGAAGTGCCTGAGGTGTATCGCATTACTCCTGCGCTTGTTTGGGTGCTCCATGTATTCCATAATAAATGTGTGAATGCTTGCACGGCGCCAGGTAAGCACTCCACGAATAGTTACTTGAACTATTATATGAAATCACACAGAGCTAAGTTACAAAGCTGGTGCACATCCAGGAATTACACCATGAAGTCTTAAGTGAGAGAGCCTGACCGAGGGCTGGTTTCTGGGCTAGCCGCAAGGGACTGTGCAATGACGGCCGCTTTGCTTCTCCTCGGGGTCTAATTAGAATCTGTGGCCACGCTGAGACGAGGCTGCAGAAACCCCGGCCGCCCGGTGTGAGCTGCAGCCGTGCCCCTGTGGCCAGCTGGACACTCCCAGGGGAGCTTGGGTGAGGAGGAGGTCTGGTGCGAGAGGAAGAGAGCCAGATCCTGGTTCCCTTGGAGTGTCCCAGCGCCCTCCCAGCACGCCCTCCATCCTCAGGCCTCAGGACGGGCCCTGCTTGATGCCCTGGGCAGTGCCAACGCCGCAGGGCCTGTGCTTTGACATCACCGTGGCAGTCGCAGCTCACACACTTCACTGACAGATGGGCCACCCTGAACCTCAGTGCAGGCATCATGAGGGTGGGGCCCACCTTTCTCCTCTCCCTGGGCTCCTCTCCGCCCCTGTGCGCTCTCGGTAAGGTTTGCCGAGGCCTGGCTGGTCTTCCAGGCAGCCCCCACCGAGAACCTCAGCTGTGGTGATTTCGGTTCAGGTCTCGGACGTCACCCGACCTCCGCAGAGCTTCACGCTTTACAGAGCGCTTCTCACAGAGTCGCTCCTGCCACCCGCCCTCCCCGCTGATCTGTGTGAAGTTGACAGTGTTTCCCCATTTCACGTTTAACGAAACCGAGACTGTTGTCATCAGAGGCATATCCACAGTCACACAGGGAGTCAGAGGTAGAGTCCAGCCCTGGGCCCAGTTCTCTGCTTTCTCTCTCTGGTTGTTCTCTTGTGCGCCCAATTGTTGAACAGAGGTTTGGTCATTTCTACTGGGCAGTGAGAACCCAGAAATGGTGGACACGCGGGCCTTGTGCCAGAGAAAGCAACCTGTGTGGAAAGACATTCTCCTGAAGAGCCGTTCCCACCGGCTGGGGCCCGTTAGCACAGGGGCAGGCCTCGTGGAGGGGAGGGCGGGGAGCAGGAGCCAAGAACTCCCTCCGCATCTGGGGAGGGAGGCCCCCTTCTGTGCCGAGGTGGGGAGTGGGTCTCCGCGGGGATGGACAGGATCAGCCGAGGCCCAGGAGGTCAGCTTCCCAGAAGGACCTGGGGTCCTAGAAATCAGCCTTGTCTTCAGCCCCTTGGAGCCTGGGCCCTAGAGGGCTGCTGAGGGGAGCGGAGGGCGACGGGCTGGGGTGTCCAAGCAGGAGTGAGCAGGGGTGCGGGCACGCCCTGCCTGCCAGATCTGGGATGGAGTCAAATGGGGTCCGCCATGTCCCCTCCCTCTCCCTCCCTCCCTCCCTCTCTCCCTCCCTCTCCCTCCCTCCCTCTCCCTCCCTCCCTCTCTCCCTCTCTCCCTCCCTCCCTCCCTCCCTCCCTCCCTCTCTCTCTCTCTCTCTCTCTCTCTCTCTCTCTCTCTCTCTCTCTTTTCTTCGCCACCTGGTGCCATTTAACAAGAGAAATGGCATCACATTTTCCAGCCGAGGACCTGGGAGCCTTCCAAGTGCTGGGGGAGCTCCGCGCTGTCACGGCTCCAGCGAGCTCAGCGGGGGCCCCGGAACCCTGGAACCCTGCCTCTGCCTCACAGCGGAGCCGAGCCCTCAGGTCCGGGAGCCAGCCAGCCAGTGGAGGCCAGCGACCCTGTCCGGGAGCCGGTGTGAAGGAGGGCCTGTCTCGACGCCCCTGTGCTGCCCAGCACGGGTGCCTGGTGCCAGGGAGGGAGATGGGAAAGGCTGCCCTTGCCTGCTCACGGGTCGCACACTCGCAGGCAGGCCCCTCACACTCGACGTGCCTCCGTTTTCCTGTCTGTAGCCTGGGGTCAGGCTAACTGATGCCTCTCTTCCCAGCCGCTCGTGAGGACCGAGAGCAAGAAGCTGTGATGTTAAACAAAAAAAACCTCAAGGCTAGTGGAAGACCTCAGGCTGGCCACAGTCACGGGGCGGTCACGTCGGAGGTGGTTACTGATGGTGGGCGTGGACCCCTGGGCAGCAGGTCCAAGGCAATGGGCAGCCTGAGGCTCCGTGCTCCCTGAGAACACTGGAGGGAGGGGGGTATTGGGGTCACCGCCGTGAGGGTGCGGCACCAAGGCTGCCAGAGGGGCAGGGCTCGCTCAGGGGCACAGGATTGTTTGGGTCTTCAGGCCACCTGGTTGCGGGCAGCCCTCGAGCCCAGGCCCGAGGGGCTCAGGCTCTCCGAAGAAGGCGGCCCAGACCCAAGCATCCCGGCTCCGGGCTGAAGCGATTTCCCCTCCCCGCCCAGGAGGGGGCTCCGAGCCTGGCACCTGTGTCTCCGCCACCCCTCAGCGAGCAGAGGCAGGGGCGGCCTGGGGCTGTGGCTAAGACCGAGCAGCCTGGCCACAGAGGGGAAGTGATGCAGTGGGAAAGGACCCAGCCTTTGCGTCCCACTGCCTCGGGGTCTGTGGCCAACCTGCAGCGTGACCTGGGGCGGCTCACTTCCCACCCCCAGGCCCTGTGGCCTGGCGAGATCCTCGAGAGGCTCAGAGAAACCCGTGGGCCAGGCACCGCACCTGCCAGGGTCTGGCCCTCCACACCCTCCGCAGATGGTGGCCCCAGGGGTTGGGGGGGAGTGGTTGGCTGGCTGTGCCCAGGGGTGTGGAGGGCAAGATGAGCACAGGAGGTGATTGAACTAAAGCCCCGCTGCGGGATGTTCCTCCCCAAACACACCTGGTGTCGGGCCAGGCCTACCTGGCAGGACTCCAGCTCAAAGGGACCCTTTCCAGAAGATGCCTACTCACCTAACCCTTCCCCCACCGCCCCTGCCCTGCTCGGTCTCCCCTGGGGCTGCGAGCGTGCAAGCAGAGAATCATTCTGAAAGGACTTCTCACAGACACGGGGCGAGGCAGGGGGAGGCTGAGGGGTGGGCTGCGGAGCCCGCTGCACCCTGAAGCTGTGAGGCCCACTCGAGTGTGACCCTAGGGATGGGGCTGGGGTCCCTGAACAGCTGCTCTGGGCGGGAGAGTGGGTGGCCATCCCCGGTGCCTGTGACCTGGGGACACCCCTGTGGTGTTGGTGGGAGGCGGTGCCAGAGACATCTCAGGGGGTGCCTCTGGCGCTAACATGTAGCGGGTGCTTGGTCTGACTGGGTAACAGTGTTGCCCGGCCAGGCTGAGAGGGGATCTCAGCTCTCTGTCCTCTTCTTTGCTGGACTAGACCCCCCACCCTCGCCCACCACCGATGTCATCAACCAGCAGAAGTGGTATGGAGGGGCGGTGGCAGGAAGGCTCAGGGCCCAGGGCTGCCTGGCTCATCCCTCCTCCTGAGCTTGCTTTGTTCTCTGCAAAGGAAGGATCTTGAGGCCACCTCCCCACAGGTCAAGGCAAGGGGGCACAGGGCCAGGCCGTGGTGGGCGTGCACCCTGCCGTCTCCCTGGTTGCTGCGGCTGGTTGGTCCCCGGGCCTCGCCCGCTCCTCTCCAGACATCCTCGGGTCACTCGGACCTCTGTCCTCCTGTTCCAAGGTCGCACCGGGCCTTTCCCAAGGCTCCGGCCCTCCCCGTCGCCCTGCGCTCCTGACACTTCCTCCCAGCATGTCTTACCTCCTCACCTCCTCTGTGGTTTCACTGTTGGGCCTGTATCTCTGTGGTTCCCTGCTGTCGCCCCAGAACCTAGAACACTGCTTGACCCATGGTACATCCCCGGTCCCTCCTGGGTGGTGCCCTGAATGAGGCCTGGGGACGGCTGGCCCCACCCGCCAAGTCTCAGCATCTCTGTCCACCTACGTACCTGTAGCCCTGGCCCCAGAGGGTGGGAGCCTCCTCTCCCTGTGAGGCTGAGGGGCCGGGTCTCCTTTTGGACCTCACATGGAGGGCCCAGGCCCCCAGCCTGGGGCCAGGCTGAGAGATCTGCTGGGGCTGCACGTGTGTGATTGGTAGCGGGGGCAGGGATGGGGCCTTAAGGATAGGCAGAGGGGCCTGGGAGCCTGGGTGAGGACTTCCTAACTGCTTCCGGGACAAGCAGCCTCAGGGAGCACTCCCACCTCTGTCCCTCTGTTCCAAGGTTTCACCTTGTGTAACTTGGATTCAAGGGGAGAGGGGTCCCGGGGACCTCTGGCCTCACCAGAACTTTGAGCTGACCTCCCTGCCTCTCCCAACCCTTCCCCGTGTCCAGAGGCCCCACATCACACCCTTCTCACTCTCCCTGGTAGGAAAGGAAACTTCCTGGCAGTGTCCTGGATGTCAGAGCTAAAATGACATCTGTTAGCCAAAAGTTTAGTTCGGATTTTTCCATAACATCTTATGTAAAAACCCAAACTAAACTTTTTAGCCCACCCAATACATGAGAAAAGCAAAGGAGGGCTTTCCCTGATGGCACAGTGGATAGGAATCCCCATGTCAAGGCAAGAGACATGGGTTCAATCCCTGGTCCAGGAAGATTCTACACGCCGAGGAGTAACTAAGCCTGCGTCCCACAAGTACTGAGCCCTTGCTCCACAAAAAAGAGAAGCCGCCGCAATGAGAAGCCCGCACACCGCAACTAGAGGAAGCCTCTCACAGTAGTGAAGACCCGGGGCAGCCCAAAAATAAACAAAGAAAGGCAAAGGGAATCTCGACTCGGGGGGCTCTGGCCGCTGTGACAAAATGAGATGGAGTGAGACAGAATTCCCCGGTGGTCCAGCGGTTAGGGCTCCACGCCTTCACTGCCGGGACCTAAATTGGATCCCTGGTCAGGAAACTAAGATCTTGCATGTCATGTGGTTTGGCCCCAAAAAAGACGACGACACGAGAGAGCCAACACAAGCACTCAGACCGACAGGTCAGCTCGCAGCCCGTGGCCCCTCTCTCTATGAAACACAAAACCTGATTTTCTCAATGCACGTACCCGAGAATGTAAAGGCGTAAAAGTAAGACTGGGATGGAAGGCTTCAACAAAGTGAAAACAGACCCCCTCTAGGGAACGGCAGAGAAATGCCCCTTCTTACTCATCGACTTCAGTATTGTGTGAGGGCTTTTTTTCCTGAGAACATGTTCAGACATTACTCACAAAATTACAAATAAAACTAGTTTTTAAGTAAAGAACACAGGCATCCCAGATCTCAGAGTGCTTTCACATCGAGATCTGGGGGCTGGGCCTCCTTGCCCCTGGGGCCTCCCTGCCCCTGGGGCCTCCCCTATCCACACCCCTGACACTGAGCTTGTCCACCAGGCAGAATGTCCTTACTTCCCCACCCTGTCTTTGAGGCTTGAAAGGCACAGGCCACACTTCATGCTCAACTGGACACAGACCCCAGGCCCCCCCCGTAGGTGCAGGGTCATCCCTCTGCCCCTCACAGTCCCTATTTCCCCATCTGAAAAGAAAATGACATCATGATAGCACCTGTGTCAGAACCATGGGGAGGGTGTTTTGGGGGGGTATTTTGGGGGACACAGATCAAAGGAGACTGTTTTCCCTGACAGACTCAAATTAATCATATTTTTTAAAAAAAACTCAGTGAATTAAAACTTGAGAACACTAATAGATTCAATTAGAAGGGTTTTTCAGCAACAAAGTCCCTAATTTTCTACTTGCGCATACATAGAGTAATGATACCAAGTTAAAAGCTGTTGAGAGCACAGGGGACATTTGCTTGAACCACATTTGATTTTAGAAACTTAACTCCTCCCTCTTGGTCATATCTCACAGTTAAAAAGTGATACAGATGGTAAATTTTTAAAAGTAATAAATTTGACTTCAGAGGATATGAAAAAATACATTGAGGAATAAACTTCTACCATATGGTCTGATGGTGAAATTTCTCTCTCTCTCTCTCTTTTTTTTTTTTTGTGGCAGCACGTAACATGTAGGATCTTAGTTCCCTGACCAGAAATTCAACCCTGTGCCCCCTACAGTGGAAGCTCAGAGTCTCAACCACTGGCCTATCAGGAAAGTCCCGAAATTTCTTAACCCCTAAGTCATCCGAACAGAGATTCAAGGTCTCCTGGCTTCCCTGTTTAGGAAGCACAAGTGAAAAGGTTTGGAGTCAGGCCCCCCGCAGGCTCCATCCACATGAGTCCTGTCGCCAGCTCTGTCCCCAGCCCCTGCCTCTGCAGGCACGCAGGAGGCGCCCAGGAAGCCTGCGTGTTCAGTGAGGACCTCTTTCCTTCCAGGAGGCCTGCACCACCAGGCGCCACTCTCCCCGAATGGCCTGAGGCCCTGCCGGTCACCTCCTCTGCTCTCCACCAGGGTCAGAGCGGCTGCGGGGAGACAGAGGCCCAAGGCTGCCCGTGCAGGGGTGGCTTGTGTACACGACCCCAGACCCGGCCCTCCTGTCCCCAAGGCATAGGTTCTCCCCAAGGTTCCTGAGACTCAGCTCCCTCTGCCCAATTGTTCGGCACTCAGCTTCTAAGAAGGGGCTGCCCAGGTGGCACAGAGGTAAAGATCAAGCCTGCCAAGGCAGGAGACACAAGAGATGCTGTTTCGATCCCTGGGTCAGGAAGAGCCCCTGGATGGAGGAGGGCACGGCAACCCACTCCAGCATTCGTGGAAATCCCAGGAGCCTGGCAGGCTGCAGTCCGTGGGGTCGCCAAGAGCACACACACACAGAGGTTAGAAGAGATGCCTGACGCTATTAAGGGCTTGGCAGTCCCACGGCTAACAGGTAATAGCGGCATCAGTAGTGATGGGGTGGGGAGGGGGACCCAGTCTTCTAGTCTTGCCCCTGCTCCTCTGCCCCCCAGGAGGGCCTGCCCTGCCCTGGCTCCTGTGCCGGCTCCTGGCTCCCCCACCCCCTCAACACACACCCACACTTACACCCACACCCCCACCCCAGGCCCACTTCTCCTTTACAGTTGCCCCACCGCCTACACCTTCCTGCCATGGAGTTGCTGGCCCGTGGGCAGGGGACGGAGAGGCAGTGGGCCCTGGTCTCCTGAAGGCCGGCCGTCTGAGTTTCTGAAGCCAGAAACCTGGGGGCGGCCTAGCCCCACTCCCCTCATTCCGTCAAGTCCCTCTTTCCTCCGAAACAACTGCTGTTGTTCCCCGGCCCTGGGCTGTGGTGCCAGCCTCCTTGCTGCGCTGCCCACCCTGGCCAGGCTGCAGCTCCACAGCAGCAGGCAGAGGGTCCCTTTGAAGGCACAGCTCGAAGAATCTCACCCACTCCAACACCTCCTGGGGCTCCTCGCCCCCCCCAGGGCCTGTGGCTCGAGGCCTGGCCCGGCCCATCTGCAGCCTTGGACCCCCAAGGCAGCGGCCAAGCTTCCCCTTGCCCCTCTCTTGCTTGCAAACTTGTCCGTCCCACCTTCTGTCGGCAAGGTTTCCCTCCTGCTTGAGCCACTAAAGATCTACTCCTGGCCCTGAGTCCCCTCCCTGCTCCCTGGACAGTTACTGTTTCCTCTGTGCACCTCCAGCCCTGAGTGCTTAGGGGTCTGGTACGGCCCACCACGAGGGCACCGAGTCCATGCTCCTGCCTGAGGCTCTCTGCTAGCCTCGGCCCCCCGCCGCTCCCGGTAGGGGGTCCAGCATCTGTCCAGGAAGGCCAAGGGGGCTGTGTGTCTGCCTGAGACTCGGCCCGAGAGACACAGGTGAGAGTCAGGTGGGGCTGCCCCAAACACTAGGGAGTAGAGAGACAGGAGGGGCCTTGATGAGACACAGGGGTGAGCAGCCTGGACACACACAGCCCTGGGAAAAAGAAGTCGAGGTGGGTGGGCTGCCTACCACCTCCTGGGCCTTGGTCTGTCTATCTGTTTACTGGGTGGTCTGAGTCTCCCTCTTGCTTAAGAGCTAGAGACTGAGCTATCCCTGGACCTAACCCATCTACTCACTCTGATCCAGCCAGTGCTTAACAGGCAGGTCTGACTGGGACACTTCCTGCTGAAAGCCCTCCATGGCTCCCCAGTGCCCCTGCAGCCAGTCTTGGCTTCTCTCAGTCAAAGCCCCAGCCCCGCCCTCTGGTCCCAACACTACCTGGCCTTTGGATTTGGCCGAAGGCCTTTGTTTACACTGCCTGCTCCAGTGGACCGCACTCCATCTAGCAAACACCTGCTCGTCCTGTCCATAAAGTTGCCCTGTCCACGAAGTTTCCCTGTCCCCCGGTGGGGATCACTTTCAGTGATGCTGCGGCAGAGAGGCACTGCCTCCCCCAGTGCCACCTCCGAGTGCGGGAGTCCCCCGGGGGCCTGGGACAGTGTGGGCACTCCGGTTGTGTTTGAGGATCTGACCAGTGCTGCCTAAGAAGCACAGGAGGGCTTCCGGGAGGAGGAGGCAGGAAGGGGAAGAGGACTGGTGAGGATGGCCTGGGACTACAGGCTGGCCTTGGGGAGGCTACCTCAGAGCTCTGTATCCTGCTTAAGGGGCCCATCCTCTGTGCCCCAAGATCAAGCCCCTGGGTCTCAGTCCCAGCCTGATTTCAGAGCGCAGAATAGGGCCCGCCCCATGGTTGTCTAGGGGTGATGGTTGAATGGAGAAACCACAGAGAGAAGGTCTGGGGTGCTGGTCCGCGGGCTAAGAGTGGTCCCACTCCAGCAGGCAGGAGGGCGGGCTGGGGCGGAGTGGGTGGCGCCCCGCCCGGTTCCCTCCCCGCGGGGCAGCAGAGGCCAGACTCGGTCCCGGCGACGGGGGTATGCGCAGAAGCCTAGAGGCTCCGGCAGCATGCAGCGAGGGCGGAGAAGCCTGCGGGGCAAGGACCGGCCGGCACCCACGCAGTGCCTGCAGACCCAGTGCTTCGACCCGCTGGTCCGCAACTGTGTGGCCTGCAGTCTCCTCCGGACGACGGAGCCTAGGCTGGGTAAGAGTCGAGCCGCGCCGCATGGCGCGCGCACGGGGCAGCCCTGGAGCGGGAAGGAGGGTGACGCTAGGAGTCGCAGGGGCCCCCCCAACCCCCGCCGCCGCCCTGTCCCGGGACTGTGGGGAGGGGCGGGGTCTCGGGTTAACTGGCGAGGTGGGGTGGGAACTGTGAGCCGGGGGCCTGGAGGGGGGACCAGCCGTCGGCGCGTGGCCCTCACGGCCCCCTCTCGCCCCTCGGCCTGCGCTGCCCCGCCCGGCCGTCCCCCGCTTCCGCGGCCCAGCCTCACCTTCGTCCGGCCCTCCCCCTCCCCACGCCCCCCTCCCCTCCGCCCCCTGCTCCCCCTGCCCGTCCCCTCCAGCAGGCGGCCCAAGCAGCCTGGCGCCCGGGACGGCGCTGCAGCCGCAGGAGTCGGCGGGCCCCGGGACCCCCGCGGAGGCCGAAGCGGCGCTGCCGCTCCCGGCGCTGCTCTTCGGAGCCCCCGCGCTGCTGGGCCTGGCGCTGGCCCTGGCCCTGATCGGGCTGGTGACCTGGAAGCGCCGGCGGCGGCAGCCGGGCGCGGCGGTGGTCCCTGAGGCCCCGGACGCCGCGGAGGCCCCGGACGGAGACCCAGACAGTAAGTTCCTCGTCTAGGGGACTGGAGAGGGTTGGGGGCCGTCCGAGGGGGGCTGGGTGAACGGGTAGGGATGGTCTGAAGGAGGCAAGGCCTAGGGGAGAGAAATAGTCCGACCAGAGACTGGCAATCCAGGCGAGGGACACAGCTCTAGCGTCCCAGACCTGTGTGAGGAAGAAATCTAAGGCTGGGGAGCCCAGTTGAGGGTGGGGGTGGCCTGTCCCGCCCTCTCTCTGGGACAGGCAGACCGGTTCCCACCTCTCCTCGCCCTCTGTCAGCACTGGCATTTTGCCAGCCAGCTCTAGAAACTTCCTGTCCTGAGGGCTCATCACATGCCACCCCTCCCCATCCCACCAGTGGGGCTTTATCAGCTGACTTCTCTCCCATCAGTCAGAGGGCTGTCCCACCAGGGAGGCTTCCAGAACAGGGGGTGGGGACGGCTGCAAGCCAATCCTGACCCTGCACCACCCACAACTCTCTCCACCCCAGAGCCCCTGGATGTTGACACCACACTCTCCCCCGGAACCCTGGATGCCACGGCTCCCATCTGGCTTCTGCCCAGTGAAGACCCAGCGGCCACCCCACCTACCCACAGCGTCCCTGTGCCAGCCACAGAGCTGGGTTCCACTGAGCTGGTGACCACCAAGACGGCCGGGCCTGAGCTACAGTAGCCACCGAGGAGGGCAGGAGGTGGCCCCCACCCTTTCTATGGGCCACCAGCTGGACTCGAAGGTTGAATTCAGTTCTTCACTCCGGTGCCCACTGTCCCTTCTGGAAGCTCCCCAGCTAACCCTGCAGAACTACAGACACCCAGACCACAGAGTTTGGACTGCATGGCATTGTACTGCGTGTTAGCATTTGGCTTAAACTCATACTGGGCTGCCCAGGTGGCGCTAGCGGTAAAGAATCTTCTGCTAATGCAGGAGACATTAAGAGAGGCGGGTTTGATCCCTGGGTTGGGAAGATCTCCTGGAGGAGGAAATGGCAACCCACTCCAGCACTCTTGCCTGGAGAATCCCATGGACAGAGGAGCCTGGCGGTTACATTCCATGGGGTTGCAAAGAGTCGGACACGACTGAGTGACCACAAATACACACAATAAACTCATACCATCTGTCGTAGTCCTCAAAGGTAATGGCTGAGCTCTGTGCTTTTTGAGTGGTTGGGATACTCTGAGTAGAGTTTTTCTTTAAGCTTGGGGAAACCACCATAAACCAGAATGAATCTAGGAAAGCACTGAGTAGGAGGATGCTTAATTTGTAGCCGGGTTGTGTTTAATACTTGCTCTCAGAGCTGTCCCGCTTTTAAACCGATGCAAATGGCAGCAGTGAATAACCAACTGACCGGTTTGCTTTGGGATTTATTACAAGATGAGTTCAAGAAATAGCCTGAATTGTGCTGGTTATTGGGTATCTGTATCCTAGGGTCACCCCTGAGCTTGGCCCAACCTGCTAAGATCTGTGATGCCATTTTTGCCCTGGTGGCAGCTTCCAGAGCCCCAGGCTCACGCTTGGGAAGAAGTCTAGAGCCTGCGGGGCTGGACTGCAGTGGCACACTGATGGCGTCCTGACAGCATGTCTGCATGAGCCCACCTGGAGTGCTAGCGGCCTCCGGGGCACACAGAGCTGTATACAGGGCAGGACCCAGGACCTGCAGGAGGCTTCTTAGTTAGGAGGCCAGGGCAGGCCTGTGCCCTCGAACCAGCTGGACCTGATGTCCTCTGAGTGCCCTTCACTCTGTGGCCTGTGCTCCCCAAGTCAGGCATCCACCACCCCAGTGGAACTATTCCTCTGACGGGGTGCCCCCTGCCCTGGGGCCTGGAACCAAGACCTCTCTCTCCCAGTTCTGGACCACGCTGTGCACTGTCAGCTGCTGGCTTTCCTGCCAAACCTCCTGCGATCAGGAGGGTTAGATCCTCCTGACCTGGACTCTACCCTGACTGTGGCCTTGGAATTTGTCACAGTTTAGCACCCTTGGAAGGGGCAAGGAATTGGGGAGTCAGAAGATGGTACTCTGAGTACCATGTCGTCCCCCTTGTAGGTTCTTGACCATATTAGTTTCTCTTTTTTGGGCCATGCTGCACACCTTGTGGGATCTTAGTGCCCTGACCAGAGATGGAGCCCATGCCCTTGTCAATGAGAGTTTGGAGTTATAACCCCCGGACTGCCAGAGGATTCCCACCTTGACCATGTTCTGTTCCATGCATCAGCTCTCTGTCCATCTGTCCCTGACCTGCCCATCAGAGCTGCCCAGTAGACACCTGCCCTTCTGGCCCAGCCCTTCCCCAGCTCAGAAGATAGTCAGTGGCTAGCACCGTTTGGCGGCCCCCAGAACCGGACAGCCACATCTGAGTTTCTTCTCTCCATCCTGAACACATCTCAGATGCCTCCCCCCATCCCCCCAGCCATCAGCTGGCTGAGATGAGGTCAGGGTGACGGCTGTAGGCAGGAGGGTTGGGGGCACGCCCAGAATGGGCCCAACTTTCCATTTCTCTGCCTCTCAGAGTTGGAGGAGACTGAGCTGTTCTCGGCCACCCCCGTCTCCCTCTCCACCTTTGTTACCACAGCCAGGGGGTGGGCCCTGGTGGCCACACAAGTGGGTGCAGCCCCCTGGGGCCCAGACATGCAAACCTCTGGCACCACTCTGTCCCCACTGAGCCCCTAGTCCAGTCTCAGTTTCCTTTTCTGAAAAATGGAGGTGGGGGTTGGATGCAAAGCTCTCCTCCTGGCCTGCGGCCCTCCAAGGACTGGAAGGGAACATAGAGGATCCCCACTCCTCACCTCCAGTTTACAGATGAGGACACTGAGTCTCTGTTTCCCGGAAGGAGAGTTGATGCTTTAAAAAGGCCTTGATCTTTTTCAGAGCCCTTTTGGTCATACTGGTTTCCTGAAAATCTGGACCAGTTCATGTTCCTGAGCAGGGATTATATGGCTCATTTTGCAGATAGGAAAGAAAAGGCCCAGAGAGATGGAGGGACCTGGCCCAAGATACAATCAGCAGTGGTGGAGCTGGGCTAGACCTGGGCACCCTCTGGCCAGAAGGTCCCAGGAGCAGACCCAGGAGCTACAGACTCCAGGCATTGGTTCCAGGCTTTGCTCTTTATTTGCATCTCGACTCAAAGATTTCCCTCCCCAACTGGTCTCTTTCTGCAGTAAGAAGGATCCAAGATAGACTGGCAAAGCTGCTTCTTCAGATCGGAACCCAGGAAAGTAGCCCCCTTCCCCAGCCTGTTTCTGGCTAGATTTTCCTGGTGCAGGGTCAGGTTTCCCCAAGGTCCCCAGGGCCCTGCAGGTGGGGGCGGGGCTGGCTGAAGTCTCAGTTCCTCCTGGGGCTTCCTGCAGGCACCTCTCACTTCCTGCCTGGCAGCCCTGGCTCCTGGCTCAAGGTGGGGGTGGGGAGGCCCAGCTGGTGAGGCCAGGAGGAGGGACGTGACCCCTAACCTCCCTCTGTCCCAGCAGGGATGGTCCCACACAGCCCTTGCCTTTAGAAGCTGTGGCATCTCTTGGGGCCTGTCTGCTACGTGCAAAATGGAACCTGCAGGCCAACCAACTGTCCAAGATTAAAGAGGCCATTTGGCAAGTAGGGGCTCCACCTCATGAGTGCCTCTATTGACTTCCTTCCCTGGGATGCAGATACTTTTCTGCCCAGAGCCCCCCAACCCTCAGAAATTCTCCCCCCGCCCCATGTGAGTTTCCCAGAGCTGGCCTAAGGCTCTGGTCTCAGGAGTTACCGCTCCCATCTCCCATTGTCATCTGTTTACTGCCCCCGTTGACCCCAGATCCCAGCACGCCTGCGTTGTGCCAGGACCATGCTGGTGGGTGCCAGGAGGTCAGCCTCAGACCCCGCCATTAGGTCTATTCCAGCGGGAGAGACAGAGCGAGATGCAACAACAGGACAGGGTGATCCCGGCCAGAGCCAGGGAATGCCCCAAGCAGGTGCGGAGGGTGGGGGTCACGGAGAAGGGAGAGGGGTGTGTGTGTGTGTGTGATAATCCAGCATTTAGAGTGCTTTGGAGAGTAGGAGATATGCCCTGAGTCCTGCAGAGCTGTCTTGCTGGAACAGAGCAGAGAAAGGGCATTCCTGGCCCAGGGAGCTGTGTGCAAAGCCGCAGAGGTCAGGGCAGGGGAAGGGGCTGGAGACTTGGGCACACGGCCGCTGAGTGCCAGGTGAGGCTGTCAGAACCTTCCCTGTGGCCACTCCTGCCCAGTGGCACCCAGGGGCACCCACCTCTGGGAGCATGGCGCTCCTTCAGCTCCATCGCTTGGTCTCACCCTTTCTGTCACCTCCAGACCCTTTAGCCCTCCCCTGGGCACAAGGTGGGAGCCCACCCCCATCTTCTCTGTTGTCAGTGACTCAGGCCGAATTCTCCCTTACCCAGAGCCGAAATCTGACCTATCTCCCGTCTCTGGCGGCTCCCCAGCTGCCTGATCCAGACCTGGGGGTGGGGAAGGGGGTTTGCAGGGGGGTGGGTGGTAGGAACGACTGCCCAGGGTCACACGGAGAATCGAGGAGAAGCCAGGAGTACACAAACGCCTGTGTGCTGGCTCGTACTCTTCAGGGGACTCTGCATGGGTTCCAGGGCCCCACCGGGCCTCTCCCCTGAGCTGCAGAGAATCTGAGGACCAGCCCCGGGCGTCCTGCATGGATCCAGGACGGTGCCGACGACTCTGGCGCAGGTGAAAGTCTGTGTCGGCGGCTCCTGCGGTCAGCGAGACCCGAGGCACCTGGACAGCCTGCGTTCGGGCACCGGAAGGCGGGGCTGTGGGAGGGAGGGGTGGGGCCGGGCTAGAGGCGTGACGAGGGCGGGGTCAAGGAGGGAGGCGGGGCCGAGGAACCCCAAGCCTTGGGGGTAGCAGGAAAGGGGCGGGGCCAGGAGCTGGTAGAAGGGGTGGGTCCAAGGCCCACCTGCAGGGAAAACGGGAGGTCGTGTAGGAGCAGGGCACCGAGATCACCTGTAGACTCCAAACTCCGGACCGCCGCGCTCACGCGGGGTCCCCGTCCTCAAACGAGGCCCGAGGACCTCGACCTGAGCCGGGAGGGGTCCAAATGCAGGGGCTTGGCCCGACTTTTGGGAGAGGTGGCCTCCCCGGCTCTGTCCCCCTCCTCCGGCTCGGCGTTCCGCGCTCGGAGCTGACCTCAGAGCTATGTCCTAGGAACCGGCAGGCTGGCGGGGCAGAGCGCACCTGTTCGGGGTGGAGGCGCGGTATGGCCTCCGCCGAACACTGTCCTCTCTAGGTCTGTTTCCGAGCTAAGGTCACGGTGGGCAGCTCCAGACTTGCACCTTGGTTGCGTGCACGCGGGTTTGAGAATTGAAGATGAGCTCCAGCACCCAGCGCCAGCCCCCACCTCCCAACCCCAGCCCCCTCGCGACCTCAGGAGCGCGGGAGCGACCGGTCCCTCCCACAGGCAGCTGGAGCCTGAGTCACGAACTGCCTCTCAGGGAGACAAAGGAGCCTCGGGCCCTCCCTGCAGACCTCCCCACCAACGTACATTCGGCATCTGCACGAGCAGGGGATCCATGGTCCCCTGCAACGTCTGCCTCTTGGGTAACCTTCCACCATAGACGAAATGGGAGCAAGATGGGCTTGGCAATGACTCCCAGAGGGCACCCACGGTGGAATCACCGTCTTCTTAGCACAGCTGTGGTGGGGGCTCCCAAAAGGCTGCAGGCTCTGATGTTGTTCAACTGGAGACCCGTTGGCCTCTCCCTGCAGCCCTGCGGAAGAAGAGTTAGCAGCCCATCTTGCAGATGAGAAAACTGAGGCCCAGAAATGTGGATCGGTCTTATTAGAGCCAGCATTCCAACTCACATTAGTCTGGATCCGAAGTGAAGAATAGATAGGAGTTCTCAGTGTGAGGGGCTGGAAAGGCATTCCAGGAAGAAACAACCCGTGGGAGGGCCCAGGAGTTCGTGGAGGAGTTGATGTGCCAGGTGTTAGGCATTGGGAGTGCTGCCAGGCCTCTGGGCCGGGAGCCTCCAGCTGCTTTCTCTGTACTGAACTGGTCAGAAGGTAGGTTTGGGGCACACAGTGGAGGTTCCAGGCCAGACTCCGGCCCTTCCAGGCTGTGTGCCAGTCACCACAAGTCATTCCCTGTCCCGGGGTCTTGGGTTTCTGTCTAGGAAGGCTAGGCAGACTGGTTACCTACCACCTAGAATCCGGATGCTGAGGCCCAAGCCAGGTTCTTTATGTACGTCCCCGATCTCTCCTCTCAGGACCCTGAGCCCTGCTCAGCCAGACCTGGGCACCAGGCAAGTACTCAACAGGGAGGGTTGAGCACAGGCACATTCACACTGCCACACACACATACATACACGCCCACGTGCAGCGAAGGCCCTCACAGCCACGCCAGCCCCAGACGTGTACACTCTCACCCATGTTCTCGAGCACACCCAGATACCCACACACTCCAGAGCCCAGCTTTTGGAGCTGGGGGCAGGGCAGGTGCCCTTCATGAACAGAGACTCAGCTCCTCTGCCTGCCCCATGGGGCTCGCTGCAGATGCCAGGGGTTATTTTAAGCCTGGATCAATGGATGACTTTTGGTGATACAGGCTTGGGGGTGGCGGGCAGTGGAGACGAGGGGACGGTGCTCTGGTGCCTTGTCATGGAGAGAGATCCCAGGGTCCAGGGGGGCAGCTTGGACAAAGGGGTCCTCCCTTAACTGGACTACTCCATCTGTAGATCCTCTTGCCCAGCACGTGGCTGGGCACCTGGGGGACAGTGTCAGCTGAGTGGATGGTCAGACCCCAGAGCTCAGCCAGTCAGCTGTGGTCTCTCTTTGCATTTGCCCTCTCTGTGTCATCCTGCACCCCAAGGCTGAGTGTTCACATGGCGAGGGCATTGAGTGCCTGGCATGGACCCAGTAGATGTGGGCATCTATGGTTCCTGGCTGACCACTGAACCAGACTGAGATGGGGAGGAAGCCATGGATGTGGGGAGGAGTTGGAGGTTAGACATCAGTCCCTGGGGGGTATGATAGGGGGTTGCCTGGAATCCAGCTCCTTCATTGGCTAAATGGAGACATATATCCTGATTGCAGTCAATTTGGGGTGGAAGCTGGGCAGAGCATCCAATGATGCCAAGAGAGCAGGGTCAGGAGAGGGGTCCAGGGAGAAGCAGCGCATTGGAAGACTTGCTCTGGGTCCAACAGGGTCATGTTACCCGGGAAGAGGTCACAGTCCCAGGGAGCAGTGACAAGCCTCTTGAAACCTAGTGCCCAGCAATAGGGTGGGAAAGAGGGGGGAAGCAGCCCCCCTCCGAGACTCAGTGACCCAGAGGGCTGCTTGGCAGTGTGTGTTGAGGGCATTGATACAAACTAGACAGTCTGTGCCATGGATTCCATTTCTAGGAATACCAGCTAAGGATGCACCAGAAAATATAAAGTTATAAAGCAGAATAATATACTGACAGTTTGACAGCAAAATGTAAACGAAAAACCAGTTATAAAGCAGTTTGTAAAGGATCAGTTTTCCCTGGTAATGGGACTAAGGCAATTTCATTTTATCCCTTTGTTCATCTATTCTCTTTTTTCTATAAAATTGTAATAAAGCCTTTTAGTAGGGTAGGGTCTTCTGGGCTGGATCCAAAGCATGTTTGTGGGTGGAGGAGAGAGGAGCAGTCTGTTATTGGCCAGGGCATAAGGAATGGGGGAGGGCTTTGTAGGGAGGTCACCCTCCTTCCTGTCTTAGCCCTGAAATTAGCCTGTCAGCCCCTCATCTCATCAACAGAAAACCTGATCCTCCTTTAAATGTAAATCTGTCTCCTTCCTGCCTCCACCTCCTCCATTTTTATAAGCTGATCCCAGTTACTGAGTGAAGACAGGATGCAAGAGGGAGCAGGAAGCACCCAAGGAGCCCAAATTCTTCATCTGAAACCAGAGGCTAGAGTCACTTCATTCATTCAGCAGATGTGGCAGAAGTCTGTACTGTGGGGACACCAGGAAATTGGCACACACAGTCAGTGCCCTCCTAATGCTCTCATCTAGACAGTGGGAGGCCCCACATTGACCCTTCCCTGCCAGGAGAGGCAGTTCCTGATGTTAAAATGAGAAACTGAGGCAGGGAAAAGCAAGGCACCTCACCTGGCTTGCTCGGATCACATTCTGCAGTTAAAACCAACTTCAGAATCATAACTGAGCAGCGCTCTGAGTAGGTTCCCTCCTGGCCCCTACCCCTACCCCAGGGATTGAGAAAGGACCTGAGGGTCCAGTGGGGACCAGGGCGCAGTGTCTGACAAGGGCTCTGCCCCAAGGGGAGTCCCTGCGGGTAAACCAATCTCCTCTCTTTCTCACCTGGGCTGGCAGGAGAGATCCAGGGAGCTCCAGACTAGGCCCTGTCCGCCGCTCATAGGCGTGTGGTCACTGCAGGACCCCAGCCCAGCGTCCAGGAAGTTCTGGGACCCAGGTTCGTGTTCCAGGGTTAACACTGAACCCGAGGCAGCCTGGAGGGGACCTAAACTTGGCCTTCTGCTGAGGCTCTGCTGGAAGTTTCCTTCCCATTCAACAGCCAGAACATCGAGGCGCGCAGAGGGAATGGCCCTGCCTCAAGCCACACTTGCGTCTGGATCGGAACTGGCGTAGGGCACGGGGAGGATGGGGGACAACAGCGACCCGCCAGGGCTGCCCGGTCCCTTCAGTCCCCGCACCTGTAAACACAAGCGCTCCCGCGGCGGGCCTAGTGTCCGAAGGAACAGTCCCGAGAGCCTTGGGCTGAGCGCCCGGGAGCTCCCGTTCCGAGGACGGCTAGCAGCGGGCCTTCGGGGAGGGTCTCGGTGGGGCGCTCCGCCGGTGCGGGGCCCGCCGCGCCACAGCCCTCCCGCCGCCGCCGCCGCGCTCCTCCCCCGGCCCTGCCTCCCTCCCGCCTGCCCTCCTTCCCCCGCTCCCTCCCTCCCCCGCCCGCCCGAGCCCGCGCGGAGCCGGAGCCGCAGCCAGAGCGCGGGCAGCGCGGAGCGGGCGGCGGGAAGGCAGCGGCATCCGGCGGCCCGCCGCCCTCGCTAGGCCCGGGACCCGCACACCCGCCGGGCCGGGACCGGGCGCAGGCGAGGACCCGCCGCCCGGCCCGGGCGGGGGTGGGCCGTCCCAGGGCGCCGACTGGCCGGCTGGGGTCCGAGGTGAGCCTACGAAGAGTACGCGCGCACCGGAGACGCGGCCCTGCGAGGCTCAGACCGAACCCCGGCCCAGGGCCTGGGGTCCTCGCGGGAAGCTGACGACAGAGGCGGTGTCCTCCAGGACCCAGCGGCAGGGCGGCGAGGCGGGCGCGATCCCAGCGGGCGCGGACCAGCGGGCCCGGAGCGAGGCGGGACGGAGCCGCGGCGCGCCGCCATGCGCCGAGTGCTGTAGCCGAAGCGGGCCCGATGGAGCGGGCCGGTGCGCGGGGGCTGCGCGGCCGCCGCGGGCCGCCGGGGCTCGGGCTCGGGCTCGGGCTCGGGCTGGCGCTGCTGCTGGCGCGGCCGCCGTCGAGCCGCGCGGGGGCCCCCGAGGCGCAAGAGCCGGCGGCTCCCGGCACAGCAGCCCCAGCTGGGGGCGACCGCTGCCGCGGCTACTACGATGTGATGGGTCAGTGGGACCCGCCCTTCAACTGCAGCTCGGGCGCCTACAACTTCTGCTGCGGCACGTGCGGCTACCGCTTCTGCTGCCACGACGGGCCGCGGCGCCTGGACCAGAGCCGCTGCTCCAACTACGACACGCCGGCCTGGGTGCAGACTGGCCGGCCGCCCGCGCGCGCCCGCGACGCCGCCGCTCCCCGGGACCCGGGCCGCGAACGCAGCCACACGGCCGTCTACGCGGTGTGCGGCGTCGCCGCGCTGCTGGTGCTAGCGGGCATCGGGGCGCGTCTGGGCCTGGAGAGGGCGCACAGCCCGCGCGCGCGGCGCGCCGTGACCAGGTGAGCGCGCGCGGCCCGGGGCCGGGGCCCGGGATCCCCTCCCAACCCCCTGGACGGCCAGCCTGCCGGGTGGGCTCCCCCTCTCGAGCCTTCTTTCTTCCTGACCCTTGGAACCTCCGATCCTCTCAACAGCCGCCTCCTCCAGGTTTTGTCTCCCCGCTTCTGAGTCTCCCGGTCTGTTTCTCCCCATCCCCCCTTCACGGAGGGAGACAACCGATACCGCTCCGTCTCCCCTTGACCTTCCGGCGGGAGCTGGGTGCTGAGCGGCCTTCCCCCGCAGCTCTGGCCTCTTCTGGAGTCAGGGGGAGGGCAGGTCGCCCGACTGAGGGCACAAAATCAGTGCCTAGGGGAGGGGGCCTGGGGCCAGAGCCCAACTAGCGCTGGGGTAGGGGGCGTGCACTGATGTAGCGTCAGGCATCTCAGGTCCCCAGGGAAGGGACATTTTCTGTGGCTCCCTTGGCTCTCTCCCCTCCTGCTTCCCTTCCCACTCCCCACCCCCCCGCCCCCCCCCCCCAAAGCTGTGACTCAGGGCTGACCTTATTTCCCTGGTGTTTCTAGAAGACCTCCCCATCTCATCCCACTCAGTGCCCCTGGGTAGAAGGGGATCCGCATTGGGTGCGGTACAGGTTCGTTTTGGCTGCGGTTTGGACAGGTGCTGAGTTCTGTGTTAAGTGGGGATCACAGGACCCAGGTTCCCTACCTAAGCTGGGAAAGGGACTCTGGGATTCGGTGTCCTAAACCTAAACTTTCACTTACACCCCATTCCCTGACACACACTCACATGCCCCCAGTCACCCCCATGCCCTGGGGCCTGTGCCCTCCTCACTCGCTCATCCAGGCCTGGCTCCCTTGGGTGTGTGGGCTGCTGACACGGTGTGCGACAGGCTGGTACTTAGAAGTGACCGTGGAGAGAGGCCTCCATGCCTGGGTGGGCTAGGTGTCAATGCTTCCCCACTCCTAGACTTCCTTCAGGGGCAGGAGGGCTTCCTTGGCACTCAATGGGACCCTCACCCTCCAGACCACCCAGCCCACCTGCTCTAAGGCAGCTGAAGGCGGAGCCAGGACTGGAACCCTGGCTTCAGCTGCTGTGCTGTGTGCGATCTGGTGCCTCTCACCCTGGGTGCTGCATGCTTCAGGGGCAAGGCCTAGGCCTCCTGAGTTTGGAGCCTCCTGGAGCTGGATGAGGGGGAGAGGACAGGGGCTGTCCTTGATCTGAGCAGGGAAGCAGGAACTGGGGGCCATGATGATGGAGGGGAGTGGCTGCAGCAGCCTAGGGACACGTTCACCCGGAACCCACATTATCCTCAGGGGACCAGGAAGCAGGTCTAGTGATGCTTCAGGAAGAGCTGGGCCACCCCTGATGTGCTGTGTCTGTGGACCAGTGCCTTTTTCTGTCTGGCCTTTAGGCTCTATGTGCCCTGACTCCGATTTCTTATTTGGGGAGACCTGGAGCTTGTGTGTGGTTGTGCTCTGAACCCCTGCCCTCCTCCCCTCAAGTCACACCCTTAATTCTGCTTTGTTGAGCTTGCTGGTCAGGGAAGCCTTCTCAGATGGCTTGGTGGGGAGTCCGACTCTGTCTCTGGAGAAAGTTTGTGCAAAGGCTCAGAGGCATGAAAATCGCTCAGGTGTTTGGGAGAGCTGGCTGTTGGGTGCTCAGAGATGAGACCACGGGGGTGAGCAGCCAAGGAGTCAGCACGGCATGTGGATCGGCTCAGGCAGGCGCTAGGAGACCTCCAGCTCTTGCCACATTGCAGCCAAACTGCGCCCATCCCAGGTGTCCCATCTCCAGTGTGCTTCAGCATGAATCAGTCATTTGAGGCCCCAGCGAGGAGAAAATCATGGGTTCTGGACTGAAGGCAGCTGGGCTGAAGGCTGGGTTTGGCTGTCTGTGGGGAAGGCTCAGTCAGATCCTGTCACAGCTGGGTGGGGGCTGGGTGTCCTGGTACCCAAGGTCACACAGCCTTTGGTGCGGGGCTGGCACTGTGGGGGTCTCCTGGCTCCTCCTTCCCCACACTGTCCATCTTCCCTGCTTGTTCTGGCAGCTAAGTCCCAGAACACAGCAGAAACCCCTGTGGCAAGAGGGGAGGAAGGTAGGCAGGTAAAAAAAAAAAGGCTTCCTGGTAGAGGAAGGATTCTGGTGGGCTTTGAAGAATGAGTAGGAGTTTCCCCAGAGGAGACGGAGAAGGAGTGGCACAAAGTCCAGGAGCCAGAGACACTGAGATGCTTGTGTTGAGAGAGGGGGCTCAACATGGAAGGTCTTGGGGAGTAGACTCCAGAACAGGAAGGAGGAGAGCCTTTGGAAAATAAGGTGGCCCTGGTTACACATGACCCCCTTAGTTTCCTGACCTGCTGTGAGAGTTGGCCATGTTGGGGCTACAGGTCATGTCTGGGAGGAGAAACTAGATATTTGGGGCTAATCACCCAGGAGAGGGGAGGCCAGAAGGGTTGAAAGAGCTGCCCAGGGCCACACAGTGAGAAGTCATGGCGGGGGCTGCCTCTGATGGGCCAAACCTGGCTGACGGGGAAACAGGCTGCCTGTCACCACTCTTTCCCTACAGGACACTGACAGAACTCCTGAAGCAGCCCGGCCCCCAGGAGCCACTGCCTCCACCTCTGGGCCCACCTCTGGGTAGCTGTGTCCAGGTGCAGATGGGTGATGGCCTTCCCCAGGGCTCCCCCCACAACAGCACAGGTGAGGCGGCTAGTGGCCGGGCCTTTGTTGATCCACAGCACAGAGCCGCCTTGTCAGGAGGGCCTGGGAGCAGGGGACCAGGGCGCTGAGGCTGTGAGCCATTTCTCAGATGAAGTGAGCTGCCCGCCTCTGTGAGGGGGAGAGTGGGCAACTAGTCAGCTCCTCGTGGTGGACAGGGGTCCCTCCCAGGGTCCTGCAACCTCCAGCCTCTGGGACTCTGTGGAGAAGATTCCAGATTCAGGGATGCCCAGTTCAGACTCTGGGTCTGCCTGGTCCTAGGCTCTGGCCCAGAGCCCTGGCCTGCATCTGTGGCCTCTCGTGGGCCTTTTCCTTCCAGCTGGTGCCTCCCTCTTGGACTCTTGCTGGCGACGCAGGCTTGACAGCACCTCCCCTCCCCCCACTATGGGTTCCAATCCTCAAACATTCTCTTCCTCTCTGGGAGGAGCCGACCCTGAGCCCCAGCGCCAGGCTCCAATCGAACAAGCTGGCAAGTCATCCGTTAGATGAGCACCCCCTCAGGGCTGGCTGCTATTATTCACGTTTATTCTGAGCCAGGCCCTGTCCGAGGTACTGGAGATTCTGCCGTCAGGAGACAGAGGAGGAATAAGTTCCTAAGTCATCTCACAAGTTATCATTAATTGCCCTCCGGGAGTGGGCTGCAAAGAGGTGCAGGATGTCTTCCGGTCAGCGAGCCGAGTCTCATCTCCTTCCAGACAAGAAACGCCCCAACAACGTGCCCCTGGGTTCGGTGACTGCGGCGCCCCCGCGCGCCCCCCGGCTGCAGGGGGGCGGCAACGTGACGCTGCAGCCCGACTTCGCTAAGTACGCCACCCTCAAGGCAGCCGCGCTCAAGGCCGCAGGTGAGAGGCCGGGTTTGTGCGGGGAGCGCCGGGCCCACTGCACCCCCTGAAGTGCAAGCGCTTGGATTATGAGGCTCGGCGTCCCAGTTCTAAAGTTCCCGGCGCTCCAGCCAGCGTCCGCATTGCCCCCTCGCTGATCGGCTCCCACGCCTCGGCCGCACCGCATCCCTCTCTCATCAGGCTGCGGGTCTGGGGCCGGGTAGCCGAATCTAGAGCCGGAGGGCGTAGCCTGTACCCTTCCTGGGTGGGTCTGAGACCCCCGCCTCTGCTGCCCCGTCCCCGGGACCTGGTCACGCCTTGAGGTCTGACCCCGCCCCGAAGTCTGGCCCTGCCGCCGACTCACGGCTCTCTGTCCCCGCAGAGGCCTCCGCTCCGGACTTCTACCAGCGTTTTCCTGCCACGGAACCCGCCCCGCTGACCCTCCCGGCGCGAGCCCGGAGGTCCCCCGAGGACTTGCCTGAGCTGCTCGACGCCTGCCCCTGGGCCCCCCCGGGCTACGCGTCCCCCGCCGGTTCCACCCCATCAGGCCACTACAAGGCCTGGACCGCCGGCCGCCCCGTCCGGCCCGCAGCCCGCGGCCACCTGGTGGTTCACGCCTCTCCCGCGCCCCGACGGCCAGGCCACGCGCCCCGGAGCCAGTTCAGTGTGGAGAAGCTGCCCGAGGCCTTCAGCCCGCAGGCCCCTGGCCTTTACGGCAGCGCCGGCCGCGGAACCCGGCACCTGAGCACCAACAGCAAAGCTGAGGTCACCGTGTGAAGAAGGGGCTGCCAGTTCTCTCGAAGCGTTGCAGCGCCGGGAGCCCTCTTCTGCCAGGGGGACTTGCCACAGGGCCTGACCGGGGGTGGGGGTAGCGCCCAGGCCACGGAAGGAGGGATGCCAGCCTTGAAGTCCAGCACTTCTGCCTGCCCAGACTGGACCAGGAGGAGCCTTGGAGTCTTGCAGGGATGAGATGCACTGGGTAAGCCCAGTGGTTCTGTCCTGGCGGCTCCTTGTGTAAATACACCCTTTTCTGTGACTCCCATCCTTGAGAATAAAGGGGCCCCAGCTTGACTCTGAGAGGCACTGATGGTGGAGGTGTTGGTCATTGACTGGACAGACGGCAGTGCCAGCAGAGGGCACAGCATGTGCAAGAGCAGAGGACTGAGAGCTGGTGGGCAAGTGCTCTGGGAGCTGGGGAGAAGTAGCTGGAGAGGGTGGTCAGGGCTGAATGCCAGCCAGAATGTCCACACCAGGAAGAGCCATGGGAGGGGGGCAGCTAGGTCCCAGCCATCTTGGAGGTTGGCGCAGGGGAGAGAGCTGGTGGGCCCCCAAGGGTCCATGACCCTGAACGGAGGAGAGCCCCTCCAGCCGGCCACCTGCTTGACTTCGCTGAGCCTGGCTGATCCTCACTGACATTGTCTGGCCCTGGGCCGGCCCCTGGGCTGCAGGCCACTTGGCCAGCTTGGCCTGGGGCCACCCCCCTGATGGGCATGGGCAGTGGGCCGAGAGACAGCTGGTACTCAGGATGGGGGAGCCTGCTCCCAGTGGCTGTTCTGGGGGAAACGGGGATGGGGCTGCTGGACCCAGAGCCTTGGCAGTGCCCCCACCAGGGTGCTTGCCCCCCCTCAGGCTTGGCACTGCCAGCTCTCCCTTTTCCTGGCTGTGGCCCAGGGCACTGCCAACACCCTGCATGCCATCAAGTTCCTCTGTGCCAGGCACTGGTGGGAGGTTGAGGGCTGGATTATGCCCCTCACTGGATATCTTAGGCACGGTATACTGTTTCAATAACAATGGCTGCCATTTTCTATTTCTTCTTTTAGTCCTCATGAAAGCCCCAAGAGCATGTGGCTGGACAGATGAGGAAACTGAGGCCCTGAGACCTCAGTACCTTGCCAAGGTCACCCAAGTGATGGCAGTTTAAGACTCTTCCGCATTCTGCCGGCACTGTGGGTCTGGTGGTGGAATGGCAGCGTGTGTTGGCAGAGGGGCCCCTTGCTCCCAAGCCAGTCTCCGGCCTTCCTCCTGCTGGCTGGGCTGCCCTGAGGCCCCCAAACCCTCCAGCTCTTCACCTGTAGGAGGGTCCACCTTGCCCTTTCTTACGTTCTCTTGAGAAAACCAAGGCCCAGAAGCCCCAGGTCAGAACAGAGCCCAGGGTCCACGGTTATGCCTGCAGTGGGGACCCCCATGGGTGGGGGTGGGGTGCCCCCAAGAGGATCCTGCAGCTGTACAGAGCTGGGGGAGGGGGGTGGGTGCTGAGTCACAGATCCCGTAGAGACTCACAAAAGGATCAGGTTCCTGGGCACACATCAGCCACCCACAGCCACCCACCCTGGTGACACAGGCCCTGGAGAGGCTGGGCTGGGAGATGGGTGTGACCTCGTTGCTCAGTCAGCCCCAAGGGCCCTCGATCTCCATCCCAAGGGCCAGGCCTCCGCTGGAAATGCTGCTCTAGTGACTGGACAAGGACCAGCTACAGTGGCCCCCCCAGCCCCCACCCCGCACCCCACAGGCTGTTCTGGCCCTCAGGACAGTGGCCTGCTGTATGTCCTTCAGGGAAGGGAATGGCTTAGACAGCTCAAGGGCCCTGGCCCATTTCTCAGCTGGGGGCCGGGTTGTGGACCACGCACTTCAGCCCCCAAACTCATCCCCACGGGCCTTGCTGACCCGCCTGCTCACACAGCCCTGCACTGCTTGTGGCCAGGCCCTCCCCACAAACAGGCATTTCACGTGCGCCAGGTGGTGCACACTGGCCAGCAGGCCGTCACAGGCAGGGGCTAGCTGTCTGCACACAGGCATGTGGAGGCTGAAGGGACACAACCCACTCCTGCCACCCGCCCAAGGGGACCTGGCTGGGAAGCACAGGAGCTGGACTCAGATGTGACCTGCAGGCCACATCTCAGAAGCTCTCTGCCTCCAGGGAGACGGGGAAACCAACCGGGGAGAGGCTTCTCAAGGGTGAACCCAGGAGGGTTTAGCACCCCAAATCCCAAAGAACTGGTGTCGTCTGCTAAGCAGCCAGCTGTGTCCTGCATATGGTGACCTCTGACCCCAGCAACACCACCACCGACACCCCTTTTCGCCCAGGTCTGTCCCAGCCCTGAAGTGTGAGCCAGACAGCCAGTGCTGGGAGAATGGGGCCAGGAGCATGGGTGGGCAAGGAAGGTCTGTCAGCCGGAAGCCCCTGGGACCTCTCGGCAGAGGAGGACAGGCGGCCCCTAGTTCCGGACCCACTGGAGGCCGAGCCACGAGGCCGCCTGGCTGGTCACCTCAGCGGTCACGCCACAGACCCCACACGCTTCACGCCAGGTGGTACCAATCTGTGTTTATTCAATAACCTACATCCAGGACTCAGTGAATGATTCCACATCAAGGAAGCCACAGGCATAGCCCGCTTTTCAGTGAAAAACCGACCCCCTCCCACCCTGAAACCATAACGAGAAAAGGCACAGTATATACACACGACACAAAGGCTGGCTCACCCAGGGGGCAGGGGCCGTAACGGTGGGGGAGCAGAAGAGAAGTGGCTGAGGTGCAAGCTTGTGGCTGAGGCCTGCTCTCGGCATGAGGGGAGTGCTTGCTGCATGTCCCCTCAGTCTGTGCTGGGGCCCCTGCCCACTTTCTGCCCCAACCAGCCCAAGGGGGCGAGAGGCACAGGGACAGAGGAGGGCAGCTCCTCAGCCTCCCCGCAGGCCCCAGGAGAAATGGCCTCAGGTAGACGCCAAGCCTGGGCATCCAGAAAAGTGGGGCCACTCTTGCTCACAGGCCCCCCTCAAGGAAGGGGGCTTCGATCCTAGTGCCCACCTTGGGCAACGCTGTGCCCACCTCAAAAAGCGGCTTGTCTGGGGATGGGGTAGGGGCTGGTCCCTGCCAGCCTGGCTTATTTTCAGGTCAAGAATTAGGGATAAAAATAGACTGTGGAGGTAGGAGTTGGGGTGGGAGGGAGCCCGAGAGAGCGGGGAACCCACACTGAAGGTCCCTGGTCCTCAGTCCTGGTGGGTGGCTTTCTCTCCCCCAGCCCCCCAGGGGCCTACCCCGAGTCTGGGCTGACATCCCAGGGGGTGGGGGAGTGGGAAGGAACAGGACAATTAAAGAAGACCATTTATTTTTTTAAAAAATTAAAAAATAATGCCAACATGATTTCACCCATCCCCAAGCCTGCCCCCTGCCTCCCACCCACCTCCCCAGGGCTGGGCTTGCTCCTCCCCAGGCTGTCCTGTGTAATGAAGAGAAAACAATGAACTCGCTTTGTCAGGCACAGGGGAGGGGACGCGGACCTGGGGAGAGAAATAAAGATGCCACAGCAACTCAGCCTTGCATCACGGCAACCCCAAGCACACGTATATAAAAACATTCGTATAAAAGGGGGGTGTGCCGGGCACAGTGCCATGGGTGTAGCGCACGGTGCCCAGAGATCTATGTCCCCAGAGAGAAAGCCTGATAAAAAAAACAAGGAAGCAGGAAGGGGAGCGGGAGATTTTCAGAGGAGAGAGTCTTGGGAGGGCTGGAGATGGGGCTGGGCAGCCTGGGAGCTCCCCCTGCCACTTTCAAGTCAGTGAACCCCCATTTCCTGCCCGCCCTGTCTTTCCCTGCTCAGGCCCACTGGGGCCCAGGCTGGGACCTCTCTCTGCAGCAGCTCCCAGGGGCCCGCTAGCCCGAGGTGGTCCAGAAGCCTCGGCAGGTGACCGCTCCGAAGCCAAAGTTCATCCCTCAGCTCCCACCAGGAAGAGGAGAGAGACACAAGAGACAGAGGAGGAAGCAGAGACTGAGAGAAAATGAAGAGGGAAAGACAAAGGGAGAAGGGAGAGACTCAGAGACAGAGGAGGAGGGAGAGAGACAGGGAGGAGGGAGAGACTCAGGGACAGAGGAGGAGGGAGGGAGACAGCGGAGGAGGGACAGATGGAGGAGGGAGAGACTCAGAGACAGAGGAGACTCAGAGATGGAGGGCGCTGGGGAGCCACCCAGGCGGCGGCTGAGGTGCAGAGCCCGTGGTCAGGAGGCAGCGATGGCGGTGCCGCCCCCCAGCTTGACGATCATCTGCTGGCAGTCGCTGCATGAGCGCCGGTCACCCGCCTTCTCCAGGGTGCGGGCAGCCTCGGCCAGCAGCACGGCGCGCTGGCCCGGGGAGGACAGGAAGGAGAGGGGGAGGTGGCGGCAGGCCAGGAGGATCGCAGTGGCCCGCTCTCGTTGCCCGGGCCAGGCGTCCGCCTCTCCTGTGGGAACCAGGAGACACAAATTCCCACTGAGAGCCCGCTACGACGCAGGTGCTGTTCCACGGCTCAGTGAGAACTTGGGTATCTAAGCCCCCCACCCCAAAGCGAGGGAGGTTCAGCTCAACAGATGAGCTGACCCAGACTCATTACACACATTACTCTGGCTATCATTCTGTGATGGGGCTGAGATGGGGCCCATCAGCGGGGGCCCAGCTCCTGCGCTGGGACAACCCCCCCCACCATCCCCTTCTCCCTCTGGAGAGGCTGGACCCACGACAACCTGACTGAGACCAGTCCAGCCCCACAACGCCTCACAGACCCTCCCTGGCCACCCACCAAATCAAGCCTTGGGTTGCCCTCCCCTCCCCTGGGCCCACCCAGGCGCCAGCGCTGGGGGCTCACCATGCTTGGCATTCTGAGCCGTGCGCCGTCGCAGGCTGTGCTCCAGCAGCTGGTGGGTGCGGGTGGGGCTGGCTCCGGCCATCAGGCGCACAGTGGCTTCATGCAGGAACACCTGGAAGCCCGGGGACACAAGCCCGGTGTCCTCACCTGTCTCTGTCCCTGGGGGAATCCCTCCCTGCAGCATCACATCTGCCCGCTGACCACACCCCTTCTCCTCTAGACACCCTGCCAAGCTCGAAAACAACCTCTCCCATCCTCACTCTGACCCCGGACACACACCCGGCAGGAAAGGGGAAGAGCACAGGCCAGCTGGTGGAGCTGGAGCGAGCGAGCACGCTGAGAGGGAAGCTAAGGGCCACCTCTGCTGACGGTGACTGAGAGCACCGGCGTGCGCTCCGGGCTGTGAGGACAGTAGGCAGGTGGACCCTCATGACGCTGGGGGCTGCCTCCAGCCCAAAAGTAGGACATGGGAGAGGCAGGGACAGGAGGCGGCAGGGGGACAGCTCAGGCGGCTCAGGGCCTGTGTCCTTTGGTTTCTTCAGAAAGGGTCTCCTCTTCAGAGTTCAGAAGGTCTCAGGAGAAGACCTGCAGCTCTTCTGTCAACACGAGTCACCGACGGGGGAGGGAGGGAGGGGAGAAGGGGGGTCTCCCTAGGTCTCTAGTATCTTTTACACCCGAACACCTCAGGGTATGAGGAGGGTGGCGCTGCCCTGCAAGGCCAGGGTGGAGGCGGGGAAGGGAGAGGCAGGTGGGGATGTTTTGTGAGGAGGCCGCCGCCCCTGGGTGCACTTCCTCTTTTCCACCGTGCAGGGGGTGGTTCTCACATGACTATTTCATCTGTAGTGTCTGTCCTGGCTCACTGCACACAGGGGCTACAATGCAACCACATGAGGGTCCCAGAGCACTCGAGGGTGAGGGCAGCTGTACCTCAAGCCCTTCTTTTTCACACGTTTCCAAATACAGCCCTTCCCCACCCCTAACACTGGCCTTCTTACTTGAATTTTTGGAAAACAATTCAGGGAAAATATGTTGAGTTGTATTACTCTTAATTAGCAATAAAGGTAAACACAGGAACAATTTGAGTCCACTAAGTGGGTTATACAACTGCCCTCATTGCCAAAGGCAGATGTTACGTGGAGTTCTCAAGCACAGAACTAAAACCCCAGTGGCCCAGAAAAAGCATTAAACACATTTCTAGGGGATTCTGACACCCACTATGAAAACCTAGCAGTGCTCCCTAGTGGACTTCCACCCGTCCTCACACAGACTAGGAGCCCCTTCTTGCTCCCGAGTGTTAACTGATAAGGTGAGATCTCTGCTGGCCTGTCTGTGTCGTGTGGACTGCTCACTGCCACGTTCCAGGGAGGGGCACACACAGCATGAGCCAAAGGGATGAATGGCACCCAGCCCAGGGCCTGACCAGTCAGCCGACTCCACGACCCCACGCCAGAGATGGACTCGGTTCTGACACCTCGATCCACCCTCCCCAGCAGCAGGCTGGGCCTTACCTTGCGGTAGGCCGGGCGGAAGCTGTGTGCCAGCCTGCGCAGGCTGCCCAGGTCCCGCTGGAAGCCAGCCAGCTCAGCGCCCGACGCATGGTAGGCCTCCCCCAGGGCCTGGCTGGCTCCAGCCTGCTTCTGCCACAGAGTCGTCCGCAGCGACAGGAGCAGGTCACAGGTCAGCAGCTGGACCACCTGCGTGGTGGGCCATGAGGAAGGAGAAGGTGACTGGCCGGTTACCAGGGCAAGGGTCCCTGCACGCACCAGGTCTTCCCCGACCGGACACCTGGCAGCTCTGGGATTAAAGGGGAGACCCAGAAAATCAGGGAGCAAGAGAACCACCAGAGAGGGAGCTTCAGTTCATGACATCTAGCCCTTCCTACAGCCCCTGTAGGGAAATCTGCTCTTCCATTGAGCCGGTGAGGAAGCCAAGGCTCAGAGAGGGGCAGCGCCTCATGAAGGAGACACTGGGAAGGGTAGGAATAAAACTCTGGTGGTTCTGACAGCAAGTCACAGGCCCCTCCCACCTCCGGGAGCCCCTCCCACCTCCGGGAGCCCCTCCCACCTCCGGGAGCCCCTCCCACCTCCGGGAGCCCCTCCCACCTCCGGGAGCCCCTCCCACCTCCGGGAGCCCCTCCCACCTCCGGGAGCCCCTCCCACCTCCGGGAGCCCCTCCCACCTCCGGGAGCCCCTCCCACCTCCGGGAGCCCCTCCCACCTCCGGGAGCCCCTCCCACCTCCGGGAGCCCCTCCCACCTCCGGGAGCCCCTCCCACCTCCGGGAGCCCCTCCCACCTCCGGGAGCCCCTCCCACCTCCGGGAGCCCCTCCCACCTCCGGGAGCCCCTCCCACCTCCGGGAGCCCCTCCCACCTCCGGGAGCCCCTCCCACCTCCGGGAGCCCATGGCTGGCCTAGAGACCCTGCCCTTGCAGAAGAATCAGAGCCTGGAGATGGAGCAGGGATCAGAGGCTCGCTTCCATGGATGGGGCCCAGGTCTGGCCCTAGTGGCCTCTGTGGTGGGCGGGGGAGACAGGAACCCAAGAAGGCAGACCCGCAGAGCGGCTCAATGCTGCGGTTTGGATCCACCAGTCTAGATCTTTCACGGTTTCCTGTCCATAGCTATGTGGCCCTGACACATGACCTCACCTCTGAGCCTGTTTCCCCACTCAAAAAATGGGCACCACAGAGGGCTGCAATGTCACAAAGGAGAGTCACAAAGGGCACTGGCCTCAGCCCACACTGGTGTTGCCTAGCTTCTGAGGGCCCTCAGCGCCAGGAACAGTGCTTCTCAGGGTGGGTCATATGCCGCCCTCAGGCGCCAATGGACGCCTCCAGGCTGTTCCTCATCTCATCCAGCCTGGCATCCCTTTCTCCAGGGTGCTGCCCCACCCTCAGGCACAACGGTTTTCTGGCTGTTGACAGCATTGGTGGAGAACGTGGATAAGACCCCTCTCCTCAACCAAAGGTAGCATTTCTGAGAGGTGAGGTAGCAGCCTGCGGCTGGATTCTGCCCTCTGAGGGACCCTAGCCTCTGTGGGGGCCCCTTCTTCCAGGCCCACTTTCCCACATAGGTGCCTGCAGCCTTTCTCTCCTCCTCAAACTCCTCTGGTTCTCCATGAAGACAAACACTACTGGACCCACCAGAGGAACCACCCAGAGCGAGCCTTGGGCCCTGCGGGCACACCTGTCCTGTAGGGCTGGCATGTTATCCCAGGTTCACCACAGGGTCCAGGTCCAGGCTCGACCTCAGCCAGAGGTGCCGGACCAACCCTAGTGAGGGCCTCGGAGTCTGACCCTCAGGACACACCTCCTGCCTCCCTTTCTGGAGTGAACCAGGCTCCTCCCGGTGAGCAGATGACGTGCCCCCCTCAGCTGTGTGCACCGCTCCCCTCCCCTCCCCTGCCCCAGACGGCCCTGCCTCGTGGCCCGGCAGTGACACAGTCCCTCTATCAGGCACGGGGAGTCTCTCGAGGGCCGGGCAGGCCTCTGTGATGCACTGTGGAAACATTGCACGGTGCCGCCGGAACATGCAATGCAACTACAATGCACCGCAGCCACCCGCTCCAGGGTGCGCGCGCAGGGGCGGGGGCGGGACAGATGCGCGCCGGCCAGCCGTGGTCCGCCTGGGGCTGCCTGCGCCAAGGCCCGCAGGACCCGCGGCCCAGGTGGGAACACGCTGCCTCCCCCCGGGCCACCGGGCCAGGCTCTGAGGGAACGGCTGCTGCCTGGCCTGCCTTCCACGCAGCCCCAACAGGCCGCGTAGGCTCATGGTGGGTCAGAGTCCTATCTCCCAGGAGAGATGAGCACCGCCTCCTGGGGCCATATGCCCCTACTCACATGGTTAAGGTCAGGGTCACAGGTTGCCCCACTGACGTTGAGGCTGCTCCACAAGTGGCCACTGGCCCTCTCGCAGTGGCAGAAAGAATTCTGCTGCCCGTCCGCCTTCCCGGAGAGTGAGGCATGCATGGCTCTGCAGGTGTGGAAGATGGCCTTCACCAGGGGGCTCCTGGGTGGTGACAGAGGTGAGAGGCAAGAGGTCAGCGCACGTCACCTGGGCAGAATGAAGGTGGGGAGCCCAAGCCAGCAACCACTGCCCTCACACTGCTGTGACAAGTGGGTCTGCAGGACTAAAGGTCACCATAATGGTTCTAGATCCTAGCTCCAGGTCCTGGAATTGCTGGCCCTGAGTGAGGGAGGCTCCCAGGCTGTAAGCATCCTCTTCACTCCAGAAATGCGCACAGTGTTCACATCCTAGTGAAGGAGTCGGATGATCAACACATTAGATACTGAGTGTGTAATGCCAAGTGCTGCGAGAGCCATGAAGGAAAGTCACCCAGAGCCAGTGGGTGGCGTTTCATAAAGGATGGCCAAGGATGTCCTCACGGGAAAGTTGACACTCGCGCAGAAGGAACCCGAGGGAAGCAGGCACGCGGATTTCCAGGGGGGAGGGTTCTGGAAAGAGGCGCGGCAGATGCAAAGGCCCTGAGTGTCTGACACGTGTGAGAACATCCAAGCGGGAGCATGGCTGCAGGAGGAAGTGAGGGGAGTGGAGGACAGCAGGCGCTGAACGAGGCCCTTCTCAGCCTCTGACTCGCTCTAGGCTCCAGGCAACTGGAGCTCATCTCCGCTCCCGTCCTCACTCCTCGCCTCTGCTGACGTGGCTGCCTTTGCCTGGAATACTCTTATTTCACCATTCCCCACTTGTTCCTGAGAACTGTTTCACCGGCTGGCCCTCTGGTCTGCCTTCTCCTGCCCTGCCCCCTGCAAGCCTCCTCTGGCGGCCCCCTGGGTCAGGTCCCCTGCTCCCCCGACACTGGCTGTCGGTCTGTGAGCCTCCTGCCCTCACCAGGTTGTGTGTGAACTCCTGGAGGCTCACCTGCCTCTGGCCCAGAATGTCTCCCCGTGATGTGCTGCCTGCTTCCTGAGAGCCAAGACTGGAGCCAGCAGAGGCCACGGCTCCCAGAGTGGAGAGCTGAGTGGGGCAGGCCACTGTCTATTTGCTTATGGCCGTAACTTGCTGTCTCATTCACCACGGCCTCCCAGAGACTAGAACTTAGCTGACACCAAGTACGCCCTCAGCTAAGCACTTGCTGAGTGGATGATGGAATCGTGGAGGGGTGCAAGAGACCCCCAAATGTGGCATGTGACCAAGGAGAAGGGATCAGAGATTCCGGCCACAGAGACTGTTGGTGGGCCCACCACCAACAGTCACTGAGAAGCCACCCAAGACGGTCATTCAAACAATCTGTGCCTCAGGGGGAGGATGGTACAAGTCTGTGTATGGCTGAGTCCCTCTGCTGTTCACCTGAAACTGTGGTAACATTGTTAATTGGCTATACTCCAACATAAGATAAAAAGTTGAAAAAAAAGCAGAAGAGCAACAGTGAAAAAAAAAACCCATGCCTGTTTCCTCATCTGCCACAGTACCACTCGCCGCTCCCTGTGGGGACGTACGTGTCGGCCCTGTTATCTGCACTCACTCGCTAAGGTGCAGAGGCCAGGTGCTCAACTCTGGAGAAACAGCCTCATTTCAGGGAGCAGATCAGGGAGAGAGTGGGGAAGCTGGGGCGGGGTGGCATCCCACAGCATCGCCACAACTAAAGAGCAAAGGGGCCCCGGGTGGCTGAATTTGGGGGGAAGGAATGCCTGCAAGGGTCTTAGCTGTACCCCAGGGCCTGTTCTTACAAGTGAGAAGACTTTAGACAGTTTACCCGCTGGGCCTCAGTCTGCTTGGGTGTGTCAGCTGGGAGACAACACATGCTGGGTGGGCGTTCACTGGTCAGAGCTTAAAAGGGGGTTACTTAAATGGCTGCTTCCCTGGTGGCTCAGAGGTTAAAGCATCTGCCTGCAATGCAGGAGACCTGGGTTTGATCCCTGGGTCTGGAAGATCCCCTGGAGAAGGAAATGGCAACCCACTCCAGTATTCTTGCCTGGAGAATCCCATGGATGGAGGAGCCTGGTGGGCTACAGTCCACAGGGTCGCGAAGAGTCGGACACGACTGAGTGACTTCACTTTCTTTCACTTAAATGAAATTGGGAGTGTTGAAGCTGCCTAAACCTGCTTTCCTTGGCTCCCTCCTGCTCTCCCGGGTAAATGCCCGCTTGGCGGGAAACGCGACAGCCTTGGCTCTGAGGAAAGACCCAGTGGTGCCTTCCTGCCTTGGGGCGTTTCACAATTTCTCCAAGTGGCAGAAGATGTCAGGGACACTCAGATCCAGTCAGAGGCAGCCAGAGTGTTGGCAGGCTGCCCGTCGATACATGCCAAATGCCCCCAAGAGGCAGGCATGAGTCCCCAAGAGGAATGTCAAAAGCTCTCTGGTGATCCCTTGTGCTAAAGGCCTTTTTAGTGATTCAGCTGGTGGGGTGGAGGGTGGTCAAGAGGAAATGGGACTCAGCGCTGGCACACGAGAGGATCCCCGGGCCTCACAAGCCAGCGCTGGCCGGCCAGGCTCCACCAGGACCTTCTGTAGTAGAAGGAGCCACCAGCTCTCCCTGCTTGTCAGCCTGTGTGAGGAACCCTGGGAGCAGCACTGACAGCTGCTGGGGACACACACACACAGAGACACACACACAGAGACACACACACACACACACATGGACACACGCACACACACACACGGCTCGCCACGTCTGGAGTCTCCGTGGCACACACACAGACACACGGCTCGCCACGTCTGGAGTCTTCGTGGCGCGTGCACGCGCGTGCGCGCGCGCGCACACACACACACACACACACACACACGGCTAGCCACATCTGGAGTCTCCGTGGCTCCCTTGTTCCCTCGCTTCATCTCTCCATCTGTCGTGTAGTCCCCAGGCTGCCTGACCCTTCATGCTGATCGCCATGCAGACCTGCTCCCCTCCCCCACTAACCCAGCGAGCCTGGCACCTGCTGGCACCAGGGGCTTCCCTGGAGAGAAGCAGGCAAGAGGTCAAGGAGGGCTACGCACTCTGTCGCTTCCAGGGCCTGGGGGACCCGCTCCACTTCGGTGAAGTGAGTGCGCACAGCGGCGTCATCTCCCTGGAGCCAGCTGATGGCCATGGTGATGGCGGACGTCCACCACCTGCAGACGACGTCTGGGCCTAGAGGCGAACAGAACCAAACGCCATTGCAGCGCTGCAGAAACTAGAGCCCCCCTGTTCGTGCCGTCTCTCCCTCCTGACGACGGGCTGGGGCCTGTGGGCCGCCCTCTCACACCCACCAGCCCCATCTCAGAACATGTTTGGCAATTTGCCTTAACAGCCTTAAAAATGTTCACTCCTATTAACCTAGGAATCTCATTTTTGAAAATCCATCACAAAGAGATGAGCCTAAACAGAGGAAAAAAAGACGTTCACTCTGGTGTTATTTTTAAGGAAGAAGCTGCAAACAGCCCAAACTTCCAACAGCTGTGAAAAACAGTGTTTCCAGAATATGTGTAGGAACAGTGCAGGTACAATCCTTCTAGTGTTTTCCTCTCTGAGGCCTAGTTCTCTCAGTGAACCTGCACGTGAAATGCCTAACAGCGCGCTGTTTTCTCAGCTCGGAAATGAGACAGGCCATGAGGTCAGAGGTCACGATGCGGAGGCTGCTCCTCTGGGATACTGCCCTCCATGGGGAGAGCTGTCAGAGGGAGCTCCACGCCCTCTCCCGCAGCCTCAGCCAGGTGAGAGGCGGCCGCTGTCATGCTGTCACCTGGATGACAGTTTAGAGACGGAAGCAGAGAGTCCTGCTGCCAGTTCAGTCAGCAGTTGTGTGGCCATCCGAGGCAGTGGGTGCCGGAGCAGTACGGACGCCAGAAGAAAGGCCTCTCCGGCAGAGAGCATCAGACCCAAGAGCAGCCCCAGGGACCACTGTGTACTGAAAGGTGAGTACCCTCCACCAGCCCCCAGGGCCTGGACCACTTGCTGCCCATTCTGAGCACCTGGGAGCATTCTTGACCTGTTCTGGCCAGCATCACTGACTCACTCATCATCCCACTTCTAGCAGCATCGTGATTTCCTGCCCCCAAAACACAGCCCAGTGAGGGGAACTGTGGGTGGGGGGTGATGTGGGGACTGCAGAAACACACCTCAGAGCCAGAGAAGGTTCTTGAGTGGCAGACTCATAACCAATCCTGGGCCCCCAAGACGTAAGGGCTGTGAAGGACGGAGTCAAGCAGCCTGAGGCCCGTGGAGCCGCCCGCAAGGTGCTTACCAAGGGCCGACTTGAGCACAGAGCTGCTGGAGAAGGGGGCGGTCACAGTCCCCACGGAGTCCACAAAAGAGTTAAGTAACTTCAGATACTCGAGAGCGCTGGAGAATTCACTGGAAAGAAAAGAAAGGGTCCCACTCACATCAGAGTGTACACAAGGACCTCACTCACAGCCTGGCTGGTCAGCCCCCAGCTCTGAGACCCACAGGGCCAGGCACACCCCGAGCACTGCCCCCACCAACCACTCTGGCTCGCCCCAGGCCGCCCTGACACTGTTCCTGACACTCTTCTCTCTGTGGGAAAAGCAAGGTTTCTCTTTCATCCCTCGCCCTTCAAGACCCAATTCAACCGTGGTCTCTGCCCAGAAGTTTTCTGATCCCCCAGGCAGGAGACCCCCTCTCTGCCCAGGTGCACTCTTGTCAGAACCTGGGCCCTGAAGGAGAGTGATGCTGGTACCTGTCTGCCTCTCAGGTCTGACTCTGTGAAGGAAAGACTGTGCTCGGTAACTCTGTAAGAGTAAGACACCACCTGACCTCTCGGTACAGGTCTGGGTCCCCAAGATGTCTGGGCCAGAGGCATCTGCCTTCTGCTGACCTTCCCACGCTCCATTCCAAAGGCCACCCTCCCCCTGCCAAAGGGCAAAGCAAAAGAAATCAAATCCCCGACCTGCTCCAAGAACCGACTCCACTCGGTGATACAGGTATGTATATAGGTGATATAGATATAGAGACAGGTAGAAAGGAGCAAAGGGGGAAGTAATATACTTGGTGGGGCAGCAAGAGGCAAAGAAGCCAGCTGTGAGCCCACAGAGGGCTCTCGTGGGGCTGCCAGGCCTGAAACATCAACACCAAAGAGTCACTGGATTTCCCTGTGGCTCCCACACTGGGGCTCGTTTCCTTAAGGGAGGTGGATCTCAGAGCCCCATCTGCGCTACCCAGGGAGGCAGCCTGAGGCGGGGGCATGGGTGGGGATGCATATCCAAGGTCTGTACCAGCTCCCCTCTTCTTGGTCTGCAGCTTTCTTCTCGGCCTGAGGCTTTACCAAGGACTCCACTGCTCGCTCCAGCAGGTTCTTACAGAAGGCCTGGTGCACCTGGGCGATGGGGTCGGCTGGAGAAGAGGAGGAAGCCAGGAGAGGGGTGAGTGGGACTCACTGAGGAGCTCAGTTTGCCCTACAGAGAAAACAGGGCATGGGGGGGGAACCCAAGGAACAGATGTCTCCTCTGAATGGGGCCAAACCTCCCCAACGAAACACCAGAACTGCTCGCTGCACAGTCAGAAGCGGGGGGTGGGCGGGGGGAGGGTGGTCAAGTCCAAGACTGCATGAGTTCTGGACTGGCTCCAGTGTGTGGGGGCGGGGTGCGTGAGGGGTGCTGTGTCTCTTAGCATAATGCTCAGTCCTTGCATTCAAGGCTGGGAGCTGTAAGGTGGGCGGCCACAACCCTCGTCAGCAAACAGAACCGGGAAGGTGGACAGCCACCCCAAGTCTCAGAGGCCGCCCCTTCTCCCGTGGCTCAGGAGGACGGCCGCCGAGGCTCCTGCCTGACAGGTGAGGAAGAGCCAGCTCCCGCTTAAGAGCCTTCGCACAAGACCCATGGCCAGAAGTTGTCTGGCCGAGGCGATTAAACAAGAGGCCTGGCAATGTTGGCAATGACAGCTGCCTGTCACCAAGTCCCCCAACTGGCAAGCCCCAAATAGGGCGTCACCAGGCCCTTCCCCTCATTCACATGCCACAGACGTGTGGGTTTTAACTTGACAAGGACAGGGAGGCAGGACACTTAGGAATATATTCTGGGCAACAAGGCCTAGAACCAGAGCCACCAGAGGCATGAGGGCCAGGGGCTGCCTCCGCTGCAGACAGAGCAGCCTGGCCAGGCATCCAAGACTGATGACGGCTTCTGCTTTCGCCCTTCTCTCTGGGGTCGCGCGTCATTCTTACTTTGAACGACAGAGTTTCTGAGAAGAAACGACAGTGGACCCCGCTTTCCCCTCAAAATGCTTGACACACACTCCTGAACCTGCCAACCACGTCTGACTCCCACACGCCTGGTTCAGAGAGGACAGGACAAAGCCACTGGCTGCTCAAGCCTGGGCCAACCTGACCGGCCTTTCCCGCCCGCTGCACGGCCGGGCGAGTCGACTCAGATCACCACCAGACACGGGGGACAGCCAGCCGGCCTCTCCTCCCGACGCCCGGAGCCCCGTCTCTGCCACCACCCTGAGCGCCTGACGGCCGTCTGTCACCTGTTGCTCCCGAGCTGCCCCGTCTACGTCTGCTTGTTCCCGGCGGAAGCGGGAGAGTGGGGCCAGCCAGCAGCTCCTCTACGCCCTCTGAGTCTCCACAGCGCCCGGCACAAGGGCAAGGTTCCGCTGGCACACTCAGTCGCCCCTGGGGACGTGTGGCAGGGTGACTGATGCCAGGACCACGGGCTCTGAGTGGCCCAGCGGCGAGCTGGCAACCAGCTCCCGAGCTCCTGAAGGTACGGAACTCACAGCCAAGGCACCCTGTGTCTCCATGTGTCTGGGGGCAGCACCAGGGGCCCCCAGGGGGCAAGGCATTCTCACCTGGGTTCCTCTGGGCACAGTACAGACTCTCCTTGGCAGCTGACTTCACTGACCAGCTCCGCTCCATGAAGAACTTCTGGCCCAGGGGATGGCAGAGCCAGCGCAGTGAGTCAGGGACGGCGCTGCGCTCGGGGCCACACAGGCTCTGGGCACGACTGAGGAAATAGCTCTGTGGAAGGACGAGGACCACCGTGACACCAAGGTGGCAGACAGCAGCTGTGGCCGCGGGAGGCCGTCAGAAAGTGCCACCGGGTGGAGGCAGGCTGGGGAAGGGGGGCCAGCAGGAGGGCTGGGACCCTCCACGCCTGGAAGCAAACACCCCCACGGAAACCAGGGCGTTGGCTCCGGGGGAACCTGCCGGGCTCAATGACAAACCCCAGAGGGAAGGGGTTGGGGGCTCAAGGCACCCTTGGAGACTTGGCTGCACCCTGTCCTACTGGGTGTGCCCAACTGGACTTGAATCACGTTCTTGGCCATGCTGGCGTTCAACCTGCTGAGCTGAGCCACGCTCTCCCAGGCGCCCCCGGCCCCCCTACAGCATGCCCGCCCTCAACTGTGTCCAACCCTGCATTCCAGCCAGGTGGCCCCCTGGGTCCTGAGACTTTTTCTCTTCTGCCATTTTAATTACATATCTTTGAGAGCATTTTTAGGTAAAACTGTGTTCTGCTTTGACTCATTTTCATCTCTTTCACCTCAGAGTAGAACAGGCACCCAGCAAGTGGCCAGCGACTGTCATTTACCATCACTGTCAGTCTAGAAAGCGCTGGAGTGAGAGGGCCGCCCCGAGGTTTGTCCAGGACGCAAGCAGGCCTGCGTGATGCCCCTCCCTCAAGGCTGGCCCAGCAAGGGCTTTGTCCACCTGTTCTCTGTTCTTTGTCCAGAGAACCCCCTGGGACCTCCTCGGTGGTCCAGTGGTTAAGAACCTGCCTTGCAGTGCAGGTTGATGCAGGTTTGATCCCTGTTTGGGGAACTAAGAGCCCATATTCTGCAGAGATACTGAGCCCATGTGCTGCCAACTACTGAGCCTGCACGCTGCAACTAGAGTCTGCGTGCTGTGATGAAGATCCTGTGTGCCACAACTGAGACCCAACATAGCCAAGCACATAAATAAATGAGTATTAAAAAAAAGAGAGAGAGAGAGACACCCCTGCTATCCCTGGGTGAACGCAAGCCCCTGCTTCCCAAGTCCCTCTTTAGCCCACAAAATAACATCACTCCAGGGCCCAGGGATAAACCTGCAGGGACAACGATGTCCATCCATGTTTTCAAAAATTGTGTCATTTTTTTTGACTGCAAGGAAATCTAACCAGTCAATCCTAAAGGAAATCACCCCTAAATATTCACTGGAAGGACTGATGCTGAAGCTCCAATACTTTAGCCATCTATTGTGAAGAGCCAACTCTCTGGAAAAGCCCTTGATGCTGGGAAAGGCTGAGGGCAAAAGAAGACTAGGGATAGCAGAGGATGAGATAGTTAGATAGCACTGCTGATTCAACGGACATGAATTTGAGCAAATTCCGGTAGACAATGGAGGACAGAGGAGCCTGGCGTGCCACAGTCCATAAGGTCCCAAAAAGTTGGATACAACATAGTGACTGAACAACAACAAATCTTTATTCTAAATCCCATAAAACCACTTGATACAGCACGATCTGAATGAGAAACTAGCAGAGAAGGATGAAGGGGCGAGAGAAGAACGCAGTGCAGGGAGCCTGGAGGAGGAGTGGCTGCTGGGCTGGGCCTCACCCATCACACGGCAGCCTTGCCTTCACAACCCAGGAGGCTGCTTCCTCTGCTGGTTCAGCCTGATGGTTCTGACCTTTACTGGGCTCTGAGCACCATCCTCTAATGTGACGGTCTCAGAAGACTTGAATGCCAGGGTCAGAAATAGCCCTGCCAAAGTGCCACTCAAAGGACGTGGACCAAGGAGACTGGCTCTCTTGGGAGAACCTGAATACGGTTGCCTGAATCCAAAAGCAAAGGACGTGTGGTACAGTCCAGAAGAAAAGAGAAAAACAAAAACATAAGATCCCACATGCTGTGCTGTGTGGCCCAAAAAACAAAATAGCAGTAACAAAAAACTGCTCACTGCTTGTTAGGCACACTCAACGTTTTCAGAGGGGTGGGGCACTCACTGGGGGACCATCTCCCCCATCCTCAGCTGCTACACACATGCCTTCCTCAAACGGATGAGTCCCTCTCACAGAGCAGCTGCGTCTTAGCAACAAGGACAATCAAAACCCCCTGGGATTTCCGGGCTGATGGAAATGATGCTAAAATGTATACGGGAAGGTAAACAGCAGACACTAGTCACTAGGGGCAGAGGACTGACACTTCCAGACATCAAGACATATTAGATATATGGTCGCCAGGGGTGTGTGGTATTGGTGGTGCACTACGGAACTGACCAGAGGGTCCAGAAGCAGAGTCCTCACATGCAGACATTTAATTTATGCAAAAGGGGTGCAGCAGGGAGCGGACAGTCATTTTAACAACAGATTCTGAGACAGGGAGACAGACATGTGAAGAAGAAAGTAGATCTGGCATCTCTTCCTCCAACTCATACACAAACCGGTTCCAAGTGGATTATGGACCCATGTGCAACATTTGAAAATAACGGGTCTATCAGACACCTAGTAGAGTATTTTCATGACACTGGGGTAAGATAAAGGAATATTAAACAGGACATGATATATCTGTTAAGGAAAAGAATAGACTAGATTTCACGAACATTAAGAACTTGTACTTATTGATCAACACCACTGAGAGAGCAAGCAAGCTACAGAGTGGGGGAAGACACATGCAGAGCACAGCTCCAACCAAGGGTCAGAGCAGAGAACTCCTCACACCAACAGAAAGACAGACATCACAAATGAGAAACGGGCAGAAGATCTGAACAGGGTGTTCACCAAGGAGGCTATGTCCAAATGGCCCATAAATGAACACTATGAAATGACCACCAGAAGGGCTAAAACCCCGAAACTATCCTGTGTCTGCTGAGGGTGCAGAACTGAAACTCTCTACACTGCTGGAGAAGTGAAAACTGGTCCATCCACTTTGGAAAACGGCCAGGCTGTGGGTACTGAAGCTGAGCGAATGAAAACCTCTGAGCTAGCAGCGCCGGAGCAGAGATGCAGGCACAGTCCACTGAGAGAACGGGAATGTTCACAGCAGCACTGCTCACAGTAACCAGAACAGGAAACGACCCCCAAGTCCACTGGTAAGTGTCCGGTCATACAGTGGACTCCCATGAAGCGATGAGAATGGACGATCTGTAACCACGTGCGACAACAGAAATGAACCTTACACGTGGCACTGAGCGGAAAGGGCAGAGAGCTGCAGGACGCACGCGCGCCTCTCCTCGTACCAAGCTTATAGACGCAAAGCATCTGAGGTCATCGGGATGCTGGTTACCCAGCGGGGGGGGGGGGGGGGGCTTGGGGTGGGGAGTGGCAGTTTGCTGATGGCAAGGGTCCCAAGGGAGGCTTCCGGGGTCTGGGCTGTGTTCTGTTTCTGGATCTATCTGTTGGTTATAAGCGCGTGTGTTCATTTTGGGAAGTCGCTGACCTGTATATTTATAATTTGCATACTTTTCTACAGGCATATTGTACTTTAAAAAAAAGCTTCCAGGAACAACAAACAGCAGGGAGGTTAACCTATCGTGATGAAATTCAGGACACTGGTCCCCTCTGTGGGGGCAGCAGGAGCGAAGGCCTGCAGGAGGCTCTGGGGGTGATGGGAACACACAGCTTCTTGATCTGGGTGGCTGTTACGCGGGTCAGTTCACTGTGTGAAAACTGATCAAGTTGCTAAGTTATACTGGACACATTTCACTGTGTGTATGTTGTATGTCGATTATACCTTGAAAACTTTTGGGGGGCAGAGATGACAAATGTGACGACGCTGGCCCAGAGCACCAGGACTGCTCCCAGCCCAGAGAAGCCACCTCGACCTCCTCCAGGACGGGGCCGGGAGCCCAGCGTGCTCTCCGGGCAGCCATCCAGACCCCACCGCACCCTGCTGCCCCCAAGGCCTGGGCCTGGTCTGGGTTCCTGTCCGACTGTGAGCCACCCCCGCAGGGTGAAGGTCCTGCTGGCCCCTGCACGTCCTCCCCAGGGAGTGCCTGGCCTCAGTAACCTTTGCTGAATGAACCTCTTATTTGGGTCTTGGGAACACGGTCTTCCTCTCCCGTGCCCTCTGTCACCCAGAGTACGGTGACACGCTTCAAGCACATCAGTGTCAGCACGGGGCACATTCCTGCTCATTCTCAGCGCATCCGTGCTATTAATGAGATATGGACATGGATGGGGGGGATAAGATCATTCTCTGCTGAACACAGCTGATGTGCTAGGCAGCCAACCCAAAGCTGACAGTGAATAAGACATGCCTGTGTCTGCTGGAAGAGAAAGCCTGAGGTCAGCAGAGGCTGTGAACGAGTTGGCAACACGGTCTGTGAATTATCCAGTTGTGAGTTCCCAAGGCTGGCCCTGTGCCAGGCACACTGGAGGAAACCATGGTCTCCACCCGGAGTCTGACGCGAGCCCCTCACAAGACATACAGTGTTTCCCACTTCTAGACCCACAGAGCTGTGATCAACACAAGGTACCAAACAGAAGGCATTCTCAGTTAATAACAGAACCAGGAGACACAACCAGCAGACTCCAAGCAGAAGAGTCACACATTAGCCTCTTGAATACAGGGTCACTCTTATCACTGAAGCAATACGTCAAGCTACTAAAATGCCTTGTTCTGTTTAAAATGGCTCAGAGGAAGGAATTCTTGTCTGTTTTATTTACTGCCAAGTATTTGTGGACATCTACCCCTCAAGGTGGTCAGCATCTGAGGGCAGGGCCCACACCAATTTTTACATCTTGGCTCCTGGCTGGGAAGGGCTTCCCTGGTGGCTCAGACAGTAAAGAATCCGCCTGCAATTCTTTGAGATGCGGGATCAATCCCTGGGTCAGGAAGATCCCTGGAGACGAAAATGGCAACCCACTCCAGAATTCCTGCCTGAAGAATCCCATGGACAGAGGAGCCTGGTGGGTTATGGTCCATGGGGTCGCAGAGTTGGACATGACTGAGCGACTTTCACTCACTCAGTTGGCTGGGAAAGGCGCTCTGAGAAGGTCCAGGGGAGGGAAGTGAAGGACACTCACCGCCAGGAAGCCCAGCTTGCCTCCACACCTGGTCTTGAGCCCCATGGCGGCAGTCAGGTGGATCTCCACCAGCATGCTCGGAGGGATCTTCTCCTCAGCACATTCAGCCAGGTTCACCGCACACAAGGCCATGTGCACGTCGGAACAGGGGGATCCCACAGGAAGCTTGCCTATGGTGGCAAAAACAGAATGATGAATGTTGACAGAGGCCCTCAACCCACGCTTTCTCCTGCCTCCTACAGCACCAGGAGAGCAAGAGCAGAACCATGGCGGGGAAGCTGGTGGACTCTCTGATCACAGCCCTGGATGGGGCACCAGCCCTGCGACCCAGCAGCTCTGTGCGCCCTTCTACCTCACAGGTGGTTGAGGACAAGAGAAAGCACAGATCTAACGCCTGGCCCGCAGCCCCAGCCCTGGGTAACGGAAGTGGTCAGGACTGCAGGCGAGTGGGCAGGACTCAGGGGGCAAGCTGCAGCATTTTCCCAAACGGTGTCAACAGCATGGCTGTGTTCTGCTAACACAGTCCCGTGTTGCCAAATGGTGCAAGAAAGGTTGGAAAAATAAAAACTGATCTGAATTTATCTTGCTTTAACAAGACCCCACAGTCTATAAAGCAGACACCCTTTCGAGGGAAGGAAGTTACACAAAACCGAGCCATGATGGCCAGACACATCTTGGCGGGGAGGTGGACGGCCAGGAGAGGCTTACTGCACCCTCCCGTGAGGGCTGCACGGCTCTTCAGGGACCAGACCCCAAGGCATGTCAAAGGCTCTGAGGCTCTCACACTGCCACCTGCCTTCGTCCTCACTACAGTGAGGGGAGGTGGCCAGCACAAGCAGTTGCCTTTTTTGGGGGGTGGGGAGAGCAGGTTGTCCCTTGGGGGATGGCCAGCCAGGCCTCCTGACCCCGCCTGGCCTCTTTGGTCTCATATCAGGCCCCAGACTTCATTCGGCACAGACATTTAGGTATTGGTCTTCCCAGAAGGCACCACCAACTGGGCTTTCTCCTTTGTGGGGAAGGCAGGTGGAGGGCAGCGTGAGGACCATGACATCTCTCGGTCACTGTCCTCTCGGGGCCCTGCTCAGGGCCAGGCCCACCGAGTGCTGGGTGAGTGTGGGGGATGAGCAGTGTGAACCATCTCAGCTGGAACTTTCCGAAACAGATGCAGCTTCTGGATCAGAGACCTGGATGGAGCCTGTTTCATCCCCAAGGGCTCAGGATGGATGGGGAAACAGGGAAGGTCTGCACATGGGGCTCCACTGCAAGAGCTCTACAAGGCCGCAGGTGTTCCAGCCCCACACCGCCCCAGAGTATCATCTCCATCCCCCTGGCCTGGGGGCGCCCCACCCCTGGGCGAAGCTCCCCCAGCCACCAGGCCGCCTATGGCCTTCCTGTCGCTGCGTCCGCGGCTGCTCTCTGCCCTTGTCTCACCCCCATCCCAGCAGCAACCTCCTTTCTTGAATCCCCTCCTCCCCACACACCAAGCCTCTCGGCCTCTCCTGCCCAGCCACCTCTCAGGTCAGCCTCTTGCCCCACTCCCTGTCCCTGCCCCATCCTTTCCGTGCAGGTCTCCTCCCACATGCCCTGAGGGCCCTTTCATCACAAGCCCTCTCATCAGCGCCCATAGCTTTTATCCTCACCCGCAGACCAGAGGCCCAGCCCCATCCGTGCACAACAGATCTAGTGCAGACCCCACTGAACAGCCCTCCTCAGTGTCTCATGGGCAAGGGTCCCGAGCTGGATGTCTCACCTCCTCCCTAGAAAGCTGTGTCTCTTCTTCTCCCCACCTTTGTTGGTGGCAACATGATTCACCCCAACTCTCAAGCAAGAAACCAGGGAAGCCCCTTACCCAGTTTTCCTTACCCTTCCCATGCAATGCAATGAGTCCCCAAGGCCTGTCAACCACCCACTCCTTCCTCTCTGTCTTCTCAGCACCTGCACCCGCTCCCACAGGGCCTCCCAAAGGCAGCCTCTCCATCGGAGTGAATCTTCTTGGCTTCAGAGCACAGGCCTGATGACGTCATTGCCCCCACTGTGCTGGCACCCGTCACCCTCCCCTCACACAGCCCACCTGGGGACACCACCAGGCGGGGGGAGCTCCTCCTTGGGAACACGTCCCTCGGCCTGGAAGACACATCCCCTCAGCAGAGCCAGTGAACTCAAATGCCTCCTTGCACACAAAGCCGGAAGGCTTTCAGGGCCCTACCCAACATGGACCCCTCCCTCCCAGCTGAAACCCAACTCTTCTGTGACCCCTAAACCACACTGAACGGTAATTCACCTGCTGACCAATCTGCTTCTCTATTAGAGCAGGATTTTGTGGAATGAAATAAAGGATCATGTTTCACTGATTCTAAGATGCCATCAATTTTAAGTTTCTCCATTAACTTAAGCACCACCACAGAAAAAGCACTGCCAACTTAACCATGACACTCAATGTGTAGAGGACACAGCCTGGTGCCGAGATGTTAAAGTGAAAAAAAACATGTGTCTTATAATCATGAAAGACTTCCCCGGTGGCTCAGATGGTTAAAAAATCTGCCTGCAATGCGGGAGATCTGGGTTCGATCCCAGGGTCAGGAGGATTCTCTGGAGGAGGGCATGGCAACCCACTCCAGTGTTCTTGCCTGGAGAACCCCATGGACAGAGGAGCCTGGTGGGCTACAGTTCACAGGGTCGCAGAGAGTCTGACGCGCCTGAGCGACTGAGCACACGTAATGAGGAACTGCGTCTTCACAGCCGTGGCCACGGGCGGAGGGCTGGTCTAACCATCCTCGACGAGCATTGCAAAGGGGACTTTGTTGATCTGGGGCGGAAAACTGGCAAACTGAGGCGGGGTGGGGCGACGGTGCGGGGCACAGGGAGGCAGGCCGGGCCGCGGCGGCCAGCCCTCACCTGTGATGTGCAACTGGTGCAGCCTGTGGTAGGCCAGGGCTGCATCCCGGGCGCTGGTCTTCGCTTCCTCCTCAAAGCCCGCAGCAGTGGCTGGGGCAGCCTGCCGGTGCTGGAAGACCTTCTTGAGCAGCCAGCGCACCAGGCGCAGCTTCTGCAGGCTGTAGCGGATCACGTTCCAGGAGAGGCTGCAGGCCAGGTCCAGGCGGGAGGTGGGGAGGGCCCGGCCCAGCACCGACAGGCAGGTTTGCAGGTTGGCCGCGGCAGCCGCAAAGTCCCCCTGATGGGAAGCGAGAAGATGTAACATTCGCCAGCCTTGGGGCGGCCTTTTAGTTTCGTTTTAGTGAAAACTCTTACTTTCTCTTCAGTCCTCCAGGTTATCAGAGTAATGCATGCTTAGTGAAGAAAAATCTGGGAAAACTCAGAAAGCTACAGAAAAGTACAAAGAAATCACCTGGAATCTTATCCCTTAGAATGACTACTGCCATTCTGACATACTTCCTCCCAGCCTTTTTGCTTAACTGGGATTGTACCGTGTTCTATCTTTAAGCAAATATTCTATCCAGAATTTCCCACGGTACCTTTCACACATAAGGTGATAACATGGATGGAGACGATGAACCAAGTAATCTTTCAGGCTTGTAGGTTCTTAAAGTGTGGTTCCCAGAGACCAGGAGCATCATCAGCCCCTGGGATCTTGTTAGAAATGTGAATTCCTGGTTTTCCATCCCACCCCTTCCCCACTACCAACTCAGAACCTCTGGGATGGACATGGGCCCTCAGGGTGGTCCTGATGACCCTGAAGTCTGACAACCACAGTTTCAGACAAATATGCAGGGAAACTACTCTGACCGAGGATCTGAACAGCTCTCTGCCAACCCGAGAGGGCCTAGTGGACAGTCTACTGCCCTGTACTGAAGACCCTGTCCGTGTTTTTCTCATTCCTGGAGGCCACACTTGGGAAACTAGGGTCAACGCTCTTCTCCTTTCCCATCATGCAGTGGGTATGATACCCAAACCTTCCTTCCTGTACCTTTAAGAAGAGAGGACCCTGAAGAAGAGGGACAGAGGATGCCCACGCTCTGAGCATGACGGTCTCTGAGCCCATACCCAGACTTACCCGGGCGAGGTCCAGGTCCGCCTGCTTCCGGTGCCTCCAGAAGGTGACTGAGGAGCGCGAGTGCGGCCGGATCACTGGCTCCCCGTGAACCAGCAGCTTCACAAAGACGCTCAGCACGATCACGCCGTTCACCAGCCACAGGAGAAGCGTTGGCATCATCCAGTCGAGCCAGCCCCTGGAGCCTATGGAGAAGCGTCTCAGCTGAGCCCATGAGGAAGGGCCCACCCACCCACCCAGGGCAGCCCTGGGGGGACTGCAGGGCACCTGACCCACCCCTCAGGTTAAAGGAAGCAGCCTCCTCCCTCATGTTTGAAACAAAGGTGATTGCTTCATTTAGTAACAATGTCTAAGTGCTTAGAGCACAAATAAATACATGCAATTAATCCACACTGTAGAAAATCTGGATAGGAGCCCTGGAGCCCTTGTCACCATGGGGCAGAATGCCACACAAATCTTTGCTGGCCAAGGCAGGGCTCGCAGCTGGTTTAACGACTCAGGCAGCAAGACCACATCCTCCTCCAAACAGGCACACCCCCAAACCCCAATTACAGCTGATTTGTTTCGCTATTTCTGATTGAACTTTGGTTTGTCCTGTTACTTGTACATGCAACTGATGCCGGACACTATCAGAAGCAAGCAGGTGGGGCCCACTGTGAAAGCCCTTTGGGACCTGGTGACAAGCCAAGCGGGTTGCAAGTAGGGCCGCCTTCTGCCACAGTAGCCCACTCGTGCCTGGGTGGCCTGAGGCGCCCTCCACCTACCTGACTCGAGTGACAGCATGCTACGGCCGGGGCCTGAGTGCGGGTGCTGGTCTGCATCGTGGGCACCCCCCCACTGCAGCAGAGCAGTCAGGGGGTTAAAGGAGAGGCAGAGGAAGGTGAGGACACACAGCAGGATGCGGGAGCGGTCCACCATGCCCAGCGCGACCGGAGAGTCTGGCTCATCTTTGACCTTCGAAACAGGGGGCCGCGAGGCGAGAAGGAAGACTGCAGTGAGTTTTTACAGCATTTTACTTTTTATATATCGGAATCGGGACTCTGAGATTTAAATTCAAGACCATGAAGCTGGATGGGAATAAACTCAGGAGGGAACTAAGAGGTTCATGCCTCTCCCACTGCTGCTCAGAAACGGGGGCCCTTGCCTAAGGGGGAGGGCCCACCTGGGAGAAGAACGTGTTCTAAAGACCAGAGGGAGAGGGGCCCTGCTGTTACCACAGTGCTCCGACACAAAAGAGAACACCCTGAGGGATTCTGCTTCTGTGTAATTCCACAACAGGCAAGCTGATCTAAAGCGACTGCAGGCAAAATCAGAAGTTAACTCTGCGCCTGGAGAGGTATGGGTGAACTTCCTGCAAAAGTGTACATTCACGGGAGATGAATATGTTCTGTATCATTTTTTCAAAAACCTAGAAAGGGTTTATTCATTTATTGTTATTTTTTAGTTAAAGTATAATTGACCTACAAACATTATGTTGGTTCCAGGTACACAACACAGTGCTTGGACTATTTTCATACATGACACTATCTCTACAATAAATCTAGCTGCCATCTGTCACCAGACAAAATTATCACAACATTACTATTTTCCCCATGTTGTAAACCTCTTCCCTCTAACTGATTTATTTTTTTATCTGGAAGTCTGTATCTCTAAGTCTCCCCCTCCTGTTTCACTCACCCTCCCACACCCCTCCCCTCTGGCAATTACCCATTTGTTATCTTTATCTAAGCATCTGCTTCTGTTTTGTACTTTTTTTTTTTTTTTTAAGATTCCATATATAAGTGAAATTCTTAAAGAGATGGGAATACCAGACTGCAAGGAGATCCAACCAGTCCATTCTGAAGGAGTTCAACCCTGGGATTTCTTTGGAAGGAATGATGCTAAAGCTGAAACTCCAGTACTTTGGCCACCTCATGAGAAGAGTTGACTCACTGGAAAAAACTCTGACGCTGGGAGGGATCGGGGGCAGGAGGAGAAGGGGGCGACCAAGGATTAGATGGCTGGATGGCATCACGGACTCGATGGACATGAGTCTGAGTGAACTCCGGGAGACGGTGATGGACAGGGAGGCCTGGCGTGCTGCGATTCATGGGGTCACAAAGAGTCGGACACGACTGAGCGACTGAACTGAACTGAACTGAACTGAACTGAATACCAAATCATCTGACCTGTCTCTTGAGAAACCTATATGCAGGTCAGGAAGCAAGTCAGAACTGGACACGGAACAATAGACTGGTTCCAAATCGTGAAAGGAGTACGTCAAGGCTATATATTGTCACCCTGCTTATTTAACATATGCTGGAAGAAGCACAGCTGGATCAAGATTGCCAGGAAAAATATCAATAACCTCAGATATGCAGACGACACCACCCTTACGGCAGAAAGAGAAGAGGAACTAAACAGCCTCTTGATGAAAGTGAAAGAGGAGAGTGAAAAAGTTGGCTTACAGCTCAACATTCCGAAAACGAAGATCATGGCATCTGGTCCCATCATTTCATGGGAAATAGATGGGGGAACAGTGGAAACAGTGTCAGACTTTACTTCTGGGGGGCTCCAAAATCACTGCAGATGGTGATTGCAGCCATGAAATTAAAAGACGCTTACTCCTTGGAAGGAAAGTTATAACCAACCTAGATAGCATATTCAAAAGCAGAGACATTACTTTGCCGACTAAGGTCCGTCTAGTCAAGGCTATAGTTTTTCCAGTAGTCATGTATGGATGTGAGACTTGGACTGTGAAGAAGGCTGAGCACTGAAGAATTGATGCTTTTGAACTGTGGTGTGGGAGAAGACTCTTGAGAGTCCCTTGGACTGCAAGGAGATCCAACCAGTCCATTCTGAAGATCAGCCCTGGGATTTCTTTGGAAGGAATGATGCTAAAAACTGAAGCTCCAGTACTTTGGGCACCTCATGCGAAGAGTTGACTCATTGGAAAAGACCCTAATGCTGGGAAAGATTAGGGGCAGGAGAAGGGGACGACAGAGGATGAGATGGCTGGATGGCATCACCGACTCAATGGACATGGGTTTGGGTAGACTCCGGGAGTTGGTGATGTACAGGCAGGGAGGCCTGGCGTGCTGTGATTCATGGGGTCACAAAGAGTCGGACACAACTGAGCAACTGAACTGATAAGTGAAATTATGTGTGGTTAGCTTTCTCTGACTCATTTCACTTGGCATAATAGCCTCTAGGATCATACGGGTTGTCACGAAATTTCGTTCTTTTTTATTGCTTTTTTTCTTCAGAAACATAGCCAGAAGTGGAACTGCTGAATTGGACAGTAATTGTCTTTTAAACTTTTTGAGGAACCTCCATACTACTTTCCATAATGGCTGTACCAACTGACATTCCCACAACAGCTGGGTGAGGGTTCCCTTCTCTCCACATCCTTGCCAACACTTGTCATTCTCTGACTAATCTCACTTTAGTATAATACCCTCTAGGTCCATCCACAGTGTTGCAAATGGTAAGAGTTCATTATTTTTAATGGCTAATATTTCATTGCATGTATACCACATCTTCTTTACCCATTCATCTATTTATAGGCACTTAGGTGGCTTCCATACCTTGACTATTGTGAATAAGGCTGCAATAAACACAAGAGTACATATATCTTCTCAAATTGGTATTTCTGTTTTCTTCAGAAAATACCCAGAAGGGGAACTACTGAATTGGGTGGTAGTTCTACTCCAAACCTTTTTTTAGGAACCTCCCTCCATACTGCTTTCCATAGTGTGTGTGTTACTCACGCAGTCGTGTCCGACTCTTTTCGGCCCCATGGACTGTAGCCCACCAGGCTCCTCTGTCCATGGGATTCTCCAGGCAAGAACACTGGAGTGGGTTGCCATTTCCTTCTCCAGGGGATAAAGCCGGGTCTCCCACCCTGCGGGCAGGTTCTTCACTGTCTGAGCCACCAGGGAAGCTTTCGAGAATGGCTGCACCAATTTACATTCCCACCAACAGTGCACTAGGGTTCTCTTCTCCACACTCTCACCAACACTTGTTATTTGTTGTCTTTTTGATAACAGCCACTCTGACAGGTGTGAGGTGGTATCTCACCACGGTTCTGATTTGCATTTCCCTGATGATTACTGGGGAGGAGCGGTGGCTGCTCCAACGCAGGAGGGCCAAGAGAAGCTACTCCACGTTCAAGGTCAGGAGGGGTGGCTGTGAGGAGATACCCCTCGTCCAAGGTAAGGAGCAGTGGCTGAGCTTGGCTGCAGCAGCCGTGAAGAGATACCCCACGTCCAAGGTAAGAGAAACCCAAGTAAGACCGTAGGTGTTGTGAGAGGCATCAGAGGGCAGACACACTGAAACCACACTCACAGAAAACGAATCAATCTAATCACACTAGGACCACAGCCTTGTCTAACTCAGTGTAACTAAGCCATGCCGTGTGGGGCCACCCAAGATGGGCAGGTCATGGTGGAGAGGTCTAACAGAATGTGGTCCACTGGAGAAGGGAATGGCAAACCACTTCAGTATTCTCACCTTGAGAACCCCATGAACAGTATGAAAAGGCAAAATGATAGGATACTGAAAGAGGAACTCCACAGGTCAGTTGTTGCCCAATATGCTACTGGAGATCAGTGCAGAAATAACTCCAGAAAGAATGAAGGGATGGAGCCAAAGCAAACACAATACCCAGTTGTGGATGTGACTGGTGATAGAAGCAAGGTCCGATGCTGTAAAGAGCAATATTGCATAGGAACCTGGAATGTTAGGTCCATGAATCAAGGAATGTGAAGAGTTGACTCACTGGAAAAGACTCTGATGCTGGGACGGACTGGGGGCAGGAGAAGGGGATGACAGAGGATGAGATGGCTGGATGGCATCACCGACTCGAAGGAAATGAGTTTGGGTGAACTCCAGGAGTTAGTGATGTACAGGGAGGCCTGGTGTGCTGCAACTCATGGGGTCACAAAGAGTCGGACACGACTGAGCAGCTAAACTGAACTGAACTGATGATAACTGATGTTGAACCTTTTCATGAACCTGTTAGCCATTTGTATGTCTTCTCTGGGAAAATGTTTGTGTCCTAGGTCCATTTTCAAATTGTTTATTCTTCTGATGTTGAATCCTCCAAGTTCTTTGCTTATTTTGGATATTAACCCCTTATCAGACAAATACCATCTTCCATTCTGTCGGTGGTCCTTTTATTTTGCTGATAGTTTCTTTTGCTGCAAAAGCTTTTTAGTTTGCTGTTGTCCCATTTGTTTATTTTTGCTTTTGTTTCCCTTGCCTGAGGAGACATACTCAAAAAAATATTGCTGAGACAGGTAATAAAGAGCATCCTGCCTGTTTTCTTCTGGGAGTTTTATGGTTTCAGGTCTTACATTTAAGTCCTTTATCTGTTTTGAGTTTATTTTTGTAGATGGTCTGAGAAAGTAGTACATCTGACTCTCTTGCATGGAGCTGTCCTGTTTTCCCAGCAGCATTTACTGATGAAGCCATCATTTCCCCCCTTTGTATAGCCTCGCCTCCTTTGTCACAGGTTGACTGACCACATAAGTAGGTTTATTTCTGGGCTTTGTATTCTGTTCCATGGATCTATGTGTCTGTTTTGTGCCAATACCATACTGTTTTGATTACTGAAACCAGGGAACCTGCTACCTCCAGCTCTACTGTTCTTTCTCAAGACTGTTTGGCTACTTTGGGTCCTGTGTGTTGCCATATAAATTTTAGGATTTTTTTTTTCTAGTTCTGTGAATAATGTCATTGGTATTTTAATAGGGATTGCACTGAATCTTGAGGAGTATGGTCATTTTAGCAGTATTAATTCTTGAGACTGTCTTGAGGAGTATGGTCATTTTAGCAGTATTAATTCTTGCAGTCTACAAGCACAATTTATCGTTCCATCTATGTCCATCACATCACTGTTAGAGGTTTCTTTCATCAGTGTCTTACAGTTTTTTTAGTATAGGTCTTTTAGCTACTTAGTCAGCTTTATTCGTAGATACGTTATTCTTTTCAACGCAACTGCAAATGAGATAGTTTTCTTAATTTCTCTTTCTGGCACTTTGTTAGTATAGAAATGCAACCAATTTCTATATATTAATTTTATATCCTGCAATCTTGCTAAACTTATTAATCTAGTAGCTTTTTGGTGGCATCTTTAGAATTTTCTATATACAGTATCATGGCATCTGCAAACAGTGACAGTTTTACTTCTTCCTTTTCAATTTGGATTCCTTTTAACTTCTTTTTTAGGATTTCCAATTCTATGTTGAATAAAGTGGCAAGAGTGGGCATCTTTGTCTTTTTTTTGGTGGGGGGGGGGCCATGCGGTGCAGCTTATGATATCTTAGTTCATCGACCAGGGACCAAACCTGGGCCACTGGCAGTGAAAGCATCGAGTCCTAGCCACTGGACCACCAGGGAATTCCTCTGGGAATTCCTGTCTTCCACCTGATCTTAGAAAAAATACTTCCAGTTCTTTCCTCTATACCATGATTATCCTGAGTTACATAAGTATACATATTTATTAAAACACTTATTGTGCAATACAGTAAAATAGGTGTATTTTATCACATATAAATTATACCTCCAAGTTGATTAAAGACCATACTTTAGTATGAACCTATTTTCAGAAGCTTACCTATTATAAACCCACAACATTGTTTTCTCCCCATTTCACAGAACTGGAGGCAGAGGCTCTGCCGGCCTGGGGAACCAGACTGGAGTCGGCTCTCCCCTGACTCCCAGTGTGTACATACATGTCATTCCTTTTCAACGTTTTTAAGCCACTTGAAAATTTCTTCTGATGATTCAGACACTTAACCAATTCAAGGTATATGTCATATGGACTTGTGTTTCCAAACAGAATCACACTTATAAAATATTTCAAAAATACAGCTTCCTTAATAAAATTAAGCAGATGCTACAATAAATAGTCTGATCAGCAACTTATGGTAGAAGGAAACTTGTGCTTTTGAAGCCAGAAACTGCCAGTGTCAAAATACAGCACAAACCCCAGTGGTCTCCACAGGGTCCTAGGAAAATCATTAGGCTTGAGTCTCTTCTAACTAACTCCATTAAACAATTGCCATGGGCTTTCTTCCACAATTAAAGGCCCTTGGTAGGAATGTTATCTGTTAAGACTGCAAATTGTAATCATTTCCCAAAGAGGACCCAAAGGCAGCTTCATCCTAACCCAACTGAACAACCTCACAAAGCAGTCTTGCCAGGCTCATTACAGGCGAGGAAAGCAATGAGGCATCGCCACCAACTCCTAGCTCCGCCTGACAGCTGCTGTGTGTCCCCATTCTGGACTTGGCCCTTATTTCTCTCTGATGGGCCCTTTCAGCAAAGACCAATAAAACCAGGGGCTGTCTCCCCACATAGAGTCAGTCTTCTTTTTCTTTAGTTTTCAGTATGTGCCTAGTTTCACAGAATTCTTGCTCCTCTCCAGCTTGAGGCCTCTGAACACCTGGCCTGGACCTCTGTCTGCAATCTCCCCACTATTAACTAAGAGAGATGGGAGAGATTCCCACGGTTAGGGATTTCCAAAGCTCATTACCTTTGCATCATCCAATAGAGGGCTTCCTGGCTCTGAGTCGATGGAGTAGGGGGAGAAGCCGGCCTGAGACCCTGAGTCGGAGGCCGGAGGCGACATCAGAAGGACATTCTGATTAAAGTCATCTATCTTCAAGTCCACGTCATTGTCCACCAGGCTGCCCAGGTCAATGCCCTTCAGGAGCTCTGTAAAGAAAACCCTACCTGGCAAACGGTCGGTTTTATAACACTCAGCCTGGGCCAGGGCAGGGCTAGGAGGGATGCAGAGCCCCTGCTGCAGCTTTGCCCGTGGTGGCGCCTCGCACACATACCCATGGGCCTCCCCCACATACCCATGGGCCTCCCCAGCCCAGCACAGGACCCCTCCTATAACGAGCACACTCACTGCTCTTCTGATTGGCCAGCTTCAGCACCATGTTCTCCTGGCGCAGTTTATGATTGACCTGCTGCAAGTATTTGATGTAGTCGATGGCCTTCCTCAGAACGCCAGACTTGTGCATCTGGGAAGGAAGACGGATGAGAAACACAGCGGCATCAGACCAGCCTGCACAGTGAGGGCAGCAGAGGCCCAGAGCTCAGGTTCTGGAGTGGGAGGTCCTTGCTGGGTTCAGATCCTGATTCTTCCACTAACTAGCTGTGTAATGCAGGACAAGTTACTCAGCATCTCTGAACCTCACTTTTCCTCCTCTGTGAAATAGGGATAATGACAATATATGAGTCATAGGCTTGCCATGAGGGTTAAAAGAGATAATATGTGTAAAGAGCTTAGCCTCTGGCCTGGCAAACAGCAGCACTAAATATGAGCTGTTATTCCTACTTCTTGTAATAATCCTAGCACCAAAACAAACTTTAAGGAAAATAAGCGACAAAAAACCAGAGCACTGTTGGATGGTTATCTTAAATAAAGGTGTATCAGTACCTTTCAGATTTGAGGGCTACCAAGAAAATTGTATTTTCTTTGAAAACAGAGGTAAAGATAAACAGATAATAGATTTAAAAATCTACATGGCAAAGCCAAAAGATACATTAATTGAAATACCAGAAATACATGAAAAATAAATTTCTTCTTATTTGTTCTTGGTCAAAGACCCAATCTACATTTTATCTCCTCCCTAAAAGGTTAAAATATTGCTAGCCATCCCTGAATATGACTAAACATTTGCCAAAAATGCCATCGGCTGACTAAGAGGTGCACGTGGTCTTGTACTTGGCCATCAGTGAGCAGCAGGGGCCTGTGACATGGTGGTTGTGGGGGGGCGGTGAGTAGCCATCATTGCAGAGCAGAGTCAAAAGGTCCAGGCAAGCTACTGCCTGGCCAACTCCCAAAAGCTAACACTTCATAGAATTTCAAAACACCAAGATGCTTTAATAAGAAAGCACCTTTAACTATTCCTGCATTCACTCGCTTGGACCTGGGTCTTCCCTAAATTCCCAGAGCAAAGACAGACAGAGGGGAGATGACGGGGCATGAGACAAAATTCTGCTTGACACCCACCTTGGCATCAGTCCCCATGACCAGGTCCTTCAACTCAATGATTTTGTCGTTGATGGAGGAGCGATACCGCTTCTCGATGATGTTGTGTGTCGTCCGCCTTTCTCCTTCCTTGGGAGGCTCGAGCTGCTTGACTCCCCCGGGGACCTGCTTAATGGGCACCTTCTCTTGTCCCATCATCACAGGCATCGTGGTCAGAATGGTCCCATTGCTGCCCACCAGGGTCTAGAACAGACACAAGGGCAGAATGATGGCCTGGTTAGCGTGAGGAAAGCAACCTCAGGACACGAACCCGCCGGCCCTGGCCATGTGGCATCACCTGAACATGCTTGGTGTGGTCTGATGCCCTGCTTGGGATCATCAAGTCTGGAAGCCCCGGGAGCCATGGTATCTTGGGCACTGTGCCCTTTCAGAGTCACTGCTGGTTAGCCTGTGCCACAACAGCATGAGTGTGGGTCAACGCCAACCTTTGGTGTAAGGATGCCAGAAAATGTCTACTTTCTGCTTTGCTGTCAACCCGTCAGCCGCCTTTGAGCTCGTGTACAATGCTGCACCAACCACAAAACTTTCTCCTGTGTGTGACACACTTTTCCTCTCACATGACGGAGAACTAACTTACTGGATTTCCTTATACAATTTGACCATCAAAAACCTCAAGGGCAGAAGTGACAATCAGAGCCATTTTATTAAATAAACACACCCACTATGGACGCATCCCCCTGTTTTCCCCTCAGATCTGCTTTTCCTTCTCTTGGTTTCTATTTTCACTAATTTTAGTTTTATTTTCTTCAACAAATGGCCTCAATATCCAAATGGCCAATGAGCAGATAAAACGCTTCTCAAATGCATGAGTCATCAAGAAATAATTCACAATCAAAAGTACACATTTCAACTATACAACTTAATGGAATTGTGATGTATGTAATACAGTGTGTGTAACCAGCATAACCCTGATGAAGACACAGACCCTTTCTGTTTCCCGAGAAAGTTCCCACACGCCCCTTCCCCGTCTTTGTAATCACTGCTCTGACCTCTATCACTGTCTTCTTAAACTTCATACCCTGGAAACATCAGCATGAATTCTTTGTGATCAGCATCTTTTGCTCAGCATACTATTTCTGAAGGCCAGCCATGTAGCTGTATCAATAGTTCTTTTTGGATGGATAGCTGGGTTGATTCTGGTTTTTGGCTTTTATGAATAATGCTTACTTTTGACTTCTGATCACTTTTCTCTGTCAGACTCTCCGGCCACAAGATGCGGACAGTGACCAAGACCCTACACCTTAAGGGACCTTGCATGACCCACCTTGAAGCCCTTCCCTGCCTAGGGTCCTTCAGAAGCTAAACCCCCATCGGCAGGACCTAAGAGGCGGATGGTCCCGTGTGGACCTGCAGCTCCTCTGCGGTCCCTCCCTTGCTCCTCATAAACCCTAGGACTCCCACATAACACTAGGTGCTGGTACTTCTCAAGGGGGAAAAAAAACTAAAAAGGGATGATTGTGCAATTTGACTGACACATTCTATAGAGTTTCTGCATCTGTTCAGGGTCTGGAGGCTTTGTTAACATCTCTGAGGCCTAATACCCCCAAGAAAGAGGGAGCACAGCTCTTACCGGAACTTGCAGGGCGGCTGTCTGGATGGGGGTGGTGAGGGCAGTGAGGGCGGGGTTCTGGACTGCGGCCATCACGGGGCTGCCATCTGTCTTCAGTGTAGTCAGGACAAGGGAGTCTGTCTTGATGATCTGAGGCTGTACCAGGACCTGCATGGAAAAGGAAGCTAGCACTGTATTTCTCTTTTTCCCTCTTTTGGCTGCACCATCCAGCATATGAGACCTTAAGTTCTCAGACCAGGGATGGAACCCATACCCCTTGCAGTGGACGGGTAAAGTCCTAACCATTGGGCCACCAGGGAAGTCCTGGCAGTGCTATTTTTCTGTTTTGTGTTACATCTTGCTGCAAAGACCCTCCAGACAAGAATGATAAAATTTTCATAAAACTGAGAATGTAGCTTGACTACTGGGTTGCGGGGGAGAAAGAGCATAGCTAAAGAGGGTTTGGGGCTTCGCTTCTGGAGTGGCTCAGTGGTAAAGGATCTGCCTGCCATGCAGAAGAGGTGGCTAGATCCCTGGGTCAGGAAGATACCCCTGAGAAAGAAATGGCAACCCATTCCAGTTTTCTTGCCTGGGAAATCCCATGGACAGAGGAGGCTGGCAGGCCACGGTCCATGGGGTTCGCAAGAATCGGCTACAACTCAGCGACTAACCGACAACAACAAAGAGGGTCTTGGGATGGAAGGCTGAAAGGCTTCAATGCGAGCAGTGCCAGGAGCCTAGCTAGCGTGGAGACGGCATGACGCAGAGGGACTGTGGAGGGGAGAGAGATCTGATTATGGACAAACTGAGGAATGCCAGGTACATGGCTGAGAAGCAAAAATGGTAAACCTGGATTTTTTAAGATAAATTACTTCGTTAGAAATATAGTCCACTGTGATGCATGTCTTAAAAACATTTTAGCACATCTGTTTTCAGTTTTATACCCATCACATGTGCAAATAAGTTACTACACCAGCATTTACTGAGTTTATAGGAGTGCCAGTGTCCACCTACAGAGGTCATCTCTACTGGGTCTCATGGGTGCCTCATAAGGTCCAGTGGTTCCCTCACACCCTGCTGGCCCTGCTTGGTATGTAGACCCCATGCTCCATCACAGACTGGCCGAGAGCCCCTACCAAGGCCTCCCGGAACTCCTGCCAGCCACCTACCGGGACCTGCTGCACCTGGGGTGCAGCCACTGTCTGCACTGTAGCCGGGGCCAGGGTCTGCAGCGTGCCATTGGCCGTCTGCGTCAGCACCCGCTGGGCCTGCACCGTCTGCACCTGCTGCTGGATGGCGACTGGCTGCACCTGGGAGGAGGTCACTAGGCTCTGGACTTGAGGCTGAAGGACTTGGGAAGAGAGGAGAAGAAAAGTCACATGGACGAGGAATGCATTCTGTCACTGCAGCTGCATTGTAACCGAGTGCCTCGGAAGGACCCCAGCTCCCTGCCTGCTTCTGGACAGGATGTGGAGAGCCGTCCACAAGCTGGTCAAGTGGACAAGAGATCCTGCAAGGGCTGCCTTACTTTCTGAGCGAACGAGTAGAAGCTATTTCATTACTCCAGGTGCTGGAGTGGAGGTGAGGGGAGCTAAACAGCATATGGCTGTCCCCAGTGAGCGAGTTAACAGATGTTAGAACCAATTCCTGGGGCTTCATTGGCTCCCAGGAAATGAATGGAAAGTGTACTTTGGGATGACTGTTTTGGCTTTTTGCTCTGTCACCTTTCCCCAGCCCTGAAACCCCAGAAGCCTGCTGAAGAGCTGGCAGAGCCTGTGAAATAAATTAGTACAGCAGGACTAATCACACCCTGGGCTCCCCACAGGGTCAGAGAGAAATCCCACCGACGAAAAGGGGCTGGACAGCGCAGAAAGTTGCTGGTTTACTCTGCACACGGCTGAGGGCCCACTCTGAGGCCTCCCACTTCAGGAGACAGGGTGCCCACGTCAAAGGTGTGCTCCTCTCGGTGGTGGACGCTCAGATGTTGGCTGGATGCTGGGTTCTCAACCTACAGGAGCTGTGATCCTCCTGGGGCCTGGGTTAAGTTTCAAGACCCATTTCATACAAGCCTCCACCTCTAGTTCTCAGGATAGCCCTGAGCCTACTGTGCCGGTCAGGAGTCTGTGACCACGAATCCCTGAAGTAGGCCCAATAGACATTCAGGTACCTGAAGAGCGGGAACCTGATCCTGCACCACCAGGCTCAGTTAACCAAAACCTCATTCAGACCAGGCTAGGTCACTAAGATTCCGTCATCCCCAGGGAAGACAGAACGCTTCTCTATCTGCCTCCGCAGTATCTGCAGACTGGCCTGAAAACTTTTGAACCGACTAAAGGCTATGGCATGAGTTCTCAAGTCACCTTGAAAGCTGGTAGCTGCATTCTGGTAGATGACGGGCTGCTGGATGATCCTCGTCTGCGGAGCGGTGCTGAAGGTCGAGGTGATCATGACGGTCTGCGGCGGCAGCGGGGCAGGGGGCGGGGGCTGCGGCTGGGGGCGGGGCTGCAGAACCGGGGCCGCCCTTGGCTGGGTGGGACCCGACGCAGCGGGCGCCTTGACCTGGAGGGTCGCAGCCTGCGAGGAGGTGGCCGAGGGGGAGAAGGCCGGCAGCGGGACCTGGCTGAAGGGCCGCTGCCCGGAGGGGTCCCCGCTCCCGGCTCCGCTGCCGCTGCCGCTGCCGTTGCCACTGCCACCGCCGGGGAAGGAGCCGCAGAGTGGCTCTGAGAACAAGTCAGGGAACTCGCCCACTTGATTGCTGACGAACTGCAGCATCTCTGTGAACACACGGAGAGGGGGAATTTTACTGCCGTCCAAAACGTCTAGTTTAGTGGGTAAATGTGAGATAAAACGTCTTGGTTGTACTTGTTTGTGGTGTAGCTTTGGATCTAAAAATAGGAAATAAACTTGAAAAGTATTTAGCATCATAAACGAACAAGATATTGATTAACTTTTAAATTTGCTTAAGAACCTGAGGCACGAGAACTTGGGCAATCTCCGGGAGATAGGGAGGAACAGGGAGGCCTGGCGTGCTGCAGTCCGCGGGGTCACGGAGACGGGGACATGACTTAGCAGCTGAGCAGCAGCAACTGAGGCATGAGGAAATCCAACAGCTTTCCCAAGACCAGGGCAGAGACAGGTGGCCTCTTTCGTGCGCGGGGACTCAACGAGGCCAACACGGCTGACCATGGGTGAGCGGGACAGGACTTCACGTGGCTCCTGTTCTCCTCCCTCCTCACCACCTCCAGGCCCGCCCTGCCTGCTCTCCTCATTGTCTCCATCAGGTCTAATAGGAGCCGCCTCTGTGCCGGGTGTGTGCTGCCTTTGGAGGGGGCTGCTGGCCCCATTTTACAGTTGGGGGAGTCGCCGCCTTAAGTCTTTGGGGCTCAGCAGCCTGGCACTGTGAGGCCACCTCCAGTCCTGGCCAGCATTGCTCCCCATGGCAGAGCAGGAGTTGGCCAGACCCTGACTCTCACCACAGGCTAGCTCTGGGCCTTCCCTCCATCCTGGGCAATGGAACCCAGAAGGATGATGAAGGTGATGGCCCTGAAGGAAAGATGTTACGCGAGGTTGATAACAGGGAAATCACTCGGCCAAGGTCACACAGCGCATCAGGGCACAGCAAGGATGAGAACCAGTTCTTGGCCTCCCACCTTCAAGTTCTTCCACTGCACCGTCAGAAGGTCAGGGCAGAACAACCCGGGCCCTCAACTCCTCTAGCTGTGCCCCTTTCCTTTGGGCAAGGAATCCATGGGGCCGAGGGCATGTGTCCACTGGAGACCATGCCCTTCTTCTAGATCATGCTCTTAAGTACCTGGGACCCTAAATTCCCAGCCCTGAGGGCCACAAGCCTGCTTCCAGGGCCTCTTCCCCTGGTTCATCCTCCCAAAGGTTTACCCAAACCGAACTTAATCCACGACCAACAGCTCACCTCTCATGACTCCTTCCCTCCCCATAGGGCTGCTTCCCACTGCGAGTCTGGGGCCTCAGCTGTGTCCCAGGTATTTTCAGATCTACAATCCTCCACCCGGTCCACATCCTCTCCCTTTTCCTTTCCAATATATTCCCAAGAAGCTACTCCTTGTTCCTAAACTGTGGCACCCTCCTCTCAAACCCTCAAGGTGGCAGGATGCTCTGATCTGGTCACACAAAGAAAGAAAAACAAACCAAAGCCCCTAAGCACTATCTCTAATCATTCTCCAAACCTCCACCAGCACGTCCTTCCCAGGTCTCTAACTGTGTGTGCGTGTGCTCGTCGTGTGTGTGTGAATCTGGGCTATGAAGAATCTTACGTTAGGCAAGTAGAAAGCTACCCAGGGGTTTCTAGAGTGACCTAGCAGTTCAGCATGCTTTTGTGTTCCGTCAGTTCAACCTGCTGGAAAAACAGCACCTCACAAGATTAAATGACTACACAGTGGCGTTATTTACCAACACCTTGGCACTCAGCTCCGTCCCCACTCAGCCCGTCACCTGTGGGAGGGAGGAGTGGGCAGAATGCCACAGATAACTGTAACTTGCACCAACTAATTCCAATTTGTCATACATGATTATTGAGAAATATCCTCAAATTAGCACAAAATTTAAGCAAAACAATTCAGTACTGACACGTTCCCAGCACTATTTCTTTAAAATGCTTTAAGAAAGTGATTAAGAGAAACCTAATAATTTGTTGAGCCTTCCTGTAATATCTTCCCGCTAGGGAATCAACACAGAGGACTACTTTGTAAGCCATAAGACTCTTACTCCCCCACTAACTGCCCTAATCCATGGAAAGGGAAGGAGGGTAAAAAGAGGCCGGAGGGCAGACAGGCACAGGTTTGGCACCAAGTGGATCTCCAATCTAATCCTCTGTGTGAACATGGGCAAGTCACTTCTTTCCACATGCCTGTTTCCTCACAAGAGGCTACCACAAGAAGATGTGGTTTCTTTGTGGTGAGGATTAATAAGATAATGTATGCGAAGTGCTTGGTGAGAGGCTGACCCTTACAAAGATCCCTGGCACTGGGGCCTCTGAAGCCCTAGCACACGGGTGCTTGGCTCCACTTGCCTTGTCGAGTGCTCTCCAGAAACTTTTGTGGGGGGACACTTGGGCTGGCTGGGGAAAAGTCACGTGCAGAGGCCACACAGCTTAGCTCACAAAGCAGGGTGTGTTAGGCAGATGGAATGTGACTGCTTAAATTAAAAAAAAAAAAAAGAAAATCCTTTTCAACCCACACATGATGAGCTCTAGCAGAGGTATCTCCAGCCAGGCAGACGGGCACTGGGCTGAGGGGCACAGAGGGGCTGTGGAGACTGAGCCCTTGAAGGAAGAAGTAAGGAAGAGGCTCTGGGAGGCACTGCTGCAGCAGGCCCGCCGGGCCTCCCCGGACCCAGCTGGCTGCAGTGACAGAGGGGAGGCTGCGCAGGCGCAGATCTATCTGTATCTCAGGGTACTCCCTGGGAGCGCCCCGCATCTCCCAGCGCTTCCCTGTCCCCATCACTCGTGTGCCGTGGTCATGCAGGCTCCTGTGTCCACAGAGAGCCATGAAACCTGGAAAAGGGAGGCCTACGAGAAGGCAGGTTGTTGTTTTCTGTTTAAATAATTGTCTTTCTTTATGGCCGTGCTAGGTCTTCTTTGCTGTGCGGGCTTTTCCCTAGTGGCGGCGCTTGGGCTTCTCACAGCTGTGCCTTCTCTTGTTGCCAAGCACAGGCCCAGTAGCTATGGCTCACGGGCTTAGTGGGATCTTCGCAGGCCAGGGAGCAAATCCGTGTCTCCTGCATTGGCAGGTGGATTCTTTCCCACTGAGCCATGGGGAAGTCTGGGTATTTTTATGGAGCTTCGAAAATGCAGCTGGGCGAGACATGGAGGACAGGCATCCTTGAAGCTGGGCCATCGCCTGAGGCCTGCAAAGCCCAGCTCACTGGGTGGGGTGGAGGGGTGCTCCTGTCAGTTACCTTCCCCACCAAGCTACCCTCTTGTGTTTAGCTGCTTCATAAACTAAGATTCAAGTTGCCTGATAAAGTAAGCTGGGCCCCAAGAAACTACATGTGGGTTCTGATCACATAACCAAAATTAGAGGCTCTGGCTGTCACCTGTGCGTGACAGTCCCAGGTTTCATCCAAAGAGATCCCAAGTTCACGTATACTTTACGGGGCCTGGGACCTGGAGGTAACATAAGCCACTGTGTTTGGCTGTCCCGTGGCATCTACCTGAGAATGAAAGTGAAAGTGAAGTCGCTCAGTCCTGTCCGACTCTTCGCGACCCCATGGACTGTAGTCTACTAGGCTCCTCCCTCCATGGGATTCTCCAGGCAAGAGTACTGGAGTGTGTTGCCATTTCCTTCTCCAGGGGATCTTCCCGACCCAGGGATCGAAGCCAGGTCTCCCACATTCCAGGCAGACGCTTTAACCTCTGAGCCACCAGGGAAGCCCTGAGAATGAGGTAACCTGAAATCTAATCAGATTAATTTCGGTCAGAAATAAAGAATCTGAAACTCCAAATGGGGTAATATCGTTGCCAATACTACAGCTGGTGAAAAATCCTTTCTGTGGGTGTTTGTTACTGAGCCCTGTTAGGTGCTAGAACTGTTTTACAAAGGTCATTTATTCTTATATTTTGTACTTATTATGGATCTTGGGTTAGACAATGTTTTCTTAAAGATTTTTTTTTAGATGTGGACAATTTTTAAAGTCTTTATTGAATTTGTTACAATGTTGCTTCCGCTTTTTGTTTTGGTCTTTCGGCCATGAGGTATGTGGGATAGCTCTCTGACCAGGAGTCGAACCTGCACCCCCTGCACCAGAAGGCGACGTCTTAACCCCTGGGCTGCCACGGAAGTCCTCAGACAATGTTTTAAAATAATTATCTTTTTTAAACCATAAAAATAACATATTCACTACAGAAAAATTTAGAAAAAAAATTAAATGAAAAAGAAAATCATCCAGCAATTCCATCACCCAGAGACATCCACCATCAGTGGTTTGGTGTGTATCTTTCCACACTTCTTCCCATTCGAGGTTTCCTTGCAAACACAAGCATGCACACACATGGGATGGTTTTACACAAACGGGATCACACTGGGGAGATGCTATTTTGTCCCTGTTTCTTTCACTTAATAAAACACGAAGAGTATGTAGTGTCAACCATTATGGACAGAATACCATCCTTTCTGAGAGCCCTACATTCATGCTGCATTGTGCTGTGCTGTTTGGCATTGTATTAATGTACCAGGATTTAACCACTTGGTTCATCACTTGGTGATGATAAATGAATGCTTTCATCTTTTTGGCATGATGAACAACTCTTACAAAAATCTTGAACAAGGATCTTTCCCCACTTATCTGATTATTTATTTTCTTAGGATAAAGTTCTAGAAATTAGATGGCTGGGTCAACAGACAGGTATTCTATATATACTTCAGAAACGTTATAACAATCTATATTCCTGCCAGTGTTTTCCCACGTTTATTTCTGTCCATTTGATAATGGGAAAAAAACACCCAATTGTTCTGATTGACATGAATGAGTATTAAATGAGGTTAAACGTCATTCCCCCCATTTCACTGGCCATTTGTATTCCTTCTTTGCAAAGTGCCTGCTCTTGACCTTTGTTCATTTTTCTACTGGGCTATTTGTCTCTTTTTACTGATTTGAAAAACTTTTATATGTTATGGATTTTGCTTTTCCTTAAGTATTTGCCCCACTTTGTTGGTTTATTAGTTTTTGCTCAGGAAAGAGAATGGCATAGTCATGAGAGTCACCTTGTCCTAGCCCTGTAACCTGGGCTAAGTTTTACCTCTCTGAGTCACAGTCTTCTCACCTATGGAATGTGGCTAACAAGTATACTGAGCTCATCATGTTGTTCAGAGATAACTCACATAGAATCTACAGCACAGTGCCAGGCACTTAGTATTCACTAGAACATGTTATACATAGTGGTTTCCGATAGTTTTGCTTTGACTTTATTTTTGGAAAATTCAGATTTTTTTCCAATGAACTGGATATATTAGGGAATAATTTGGGCATAAATTTTGTGTTTACTTAAGCATTAAAGAAACACTAAAAAATGCATAAAACCACACCCAGCTGAAATAAGCCACACAGGAAAACAAAAAATGCACACACCTCAAACATCTACCAACTTCGTCATTTGCATGTATCATGAGCTATAACCATCCACATCTGGGGTCAGAATTTCCACTGGACTTCAGATAGCCCTTCTTCCATCACTTCACAGTAACTCATGAGCTATAACTTTCCAACACCCACTTCCACAAGCAAACCTCGGGTCTATTTCAAGGTAGAGTGCTGTATTTCCAAGCCGCTTAACATCTGTAAAACTGTTTTAGGGGTTGCTATCTTAGTTATTTATTTTTAGCATTTAAATTAAAATTTTTTACTGGGCTATAGTCGATTAACAAAATGTTAGTTTCAGTTTTACAACACAGTGATTCAAAATCTTTATAAATTAAATATACTCTATTTAAGGTTATAAAAACTGGCTATTGTTCCTGTGCTGTACAATAAATAAATATATCCTTGTAGTTCGTTTATTTTATACATGGTAGTTTGTACCTCCCTATCTTTTTTTTTCAGAATGCCTATTTATTTTTTTCTCTGTATTTTCTGGTCTCCTACGAAGATTCTGAGTGTTGAGAACCTAACCCCACTTTCCCCATAAGCTCTGTGGTTTTTACTGTGTAATTCTGTACAGTGCAATACTTTCTAGTAACATGCACGTTGCATTACAGCAGAATAATTTTAATCCTGTGTAGTAAAATTACTTGGTTTCTGTTTCTCATTCCCAACATCATAAGGATACTGACCTAAACCTTCTTCACTTACTTTTGTTCATCTTTCGCATTAGACCTGCGCAACAAACTTGAGAACACGGAAGCATGGTGTGTGATGTGTGTGGAACGAGAAAAGACCATATCTAGTGGGGGAGAGGGAGGTAAACACAAAACCTAATCCCCAAAACATATCCCGCTTTCAAGCTGATGAACCTGTCTCCCCTCCTAGGATTGTTTTTCTAATTAAAGAATCTGAAAAAAAAAAAAATCCAATGTAGATCCATATCGAACCTGAGGGTTGGAGGTAAGGTGACTTTCCATTTGTCCACCATTTTGCTATTTGTGATCACCCCTGCTTTCTCAGGACCTGAAACATCCGTCATCCCCATCCAGGCCACCTGGAGGAGCAGTAAAGGAGCTGGGCTGTCGACCACTCCCCTCAACATGGGAGCCCTGAAGTGCAAACACGACCAGAAGGAACAGAGGGACAGCAACAACAGGCAAACTGCCGCCTTAACAATCGATCCACCCTGGAGTAAGAAATGGCAACACTCCAGTATTCTTGCCCGGAAAATTCCATGGGAAGAGGAGCCTGGCAGGCTACAGTCCATGGGGCTGCGAAGAGTCAGACACGATTAAGAGGCTGAGCACACACAGTTATCAGAGAATCTGACAACATCAGGAGAAGGATGCATGCGTGTATTCTATAGGCACAGCAATAGGGGAGGGCATTTCTCTAAGAGCCTCGTGTATCCATGGTGTCTTATCAAATGTGCACTGGAAAGACAGCATTTGCACAAGGTAAATCTGAAGATCTTCTGTTTTCTGGAGAATGCCAAAATTCCCCTGTGTTTCAGAGATGTGTGGCAATGGCTTGAACATGTGATAAGGGAGCCTGAGTGTGCTCTATCTACGGCAGGGGCCAACAATCAGACCCTGAAAGACAATTCAGAAAGCAAGGCAGGTCCAGTTGCACCTCAACAAATACCAGTCCAGGAATCAGAAGAGACAAGTCACCCAGGGCAAAACCCACTAAGAATTCAAGACTAGAGTCTCTAAGGATTTGGGTCATATGCCACAGAACTCTTTCCTTGACGCAGCATTTAAGAAGACTCAAAGGGAGGTGGGAAAAGAAGAGAGACTGAACTGTGAAGAATTGAGAGTTTAAACTAGAATAACTGAGAGATGAGAACTAGCGGAATGAGCCCCCTGCCCCACCCAAGGGAATATTAGGACTGTTAGAGACATTAATAAGGTTTGTTTTATTTGTACACTATTATTTTGTGTAAATGTATGATCTGACAACAAGTACCCTCCAAATCTAGTGACTTGGAGTCAATGTTTCCATAGAAAATGTGACCACTTATGAAATTTCTTGAAATTAAGAAATGAAATATCCTCAAGATATTCTTTGAAATTATATGCTATGGCAGCTCTACAGACAAAATTATTCTAGAGATCTCTCAACTAAAAAAAAAAAAAAAAAATCAATCCACTCAAACACCGGGAGGCACATTCATTTGCTAAGAAGCTCAGAGCACAGGGGTAGAATCATGTACTTCAAGGGAATCCTGGGTCACAGTCCTGGGGAGAGGGAGGCTGGAGGAGATGCCGAATGACACAGGATGACAAGCGGGTGACTCAGGTATCCTATATTTTAAGCGAGGGATGAGTGAACTCTTTACTGGCAAAGAAACCACAGAGGAAAATTAGGCGGGGAGGTGGAGGTTCTCAAATGCTTGTGTTTCATAACACACACAAATGTGTCACACACTCCTCTGCATATATCAAGTATTATGTAATAAAATAATACATTGAAAAATTAAGAGAGAAAAGAAAAGACAAAGGGAAACCAAGTCGTTCTCGGAGGGCCTCTGGTCTGCCCTGGCTCTCTCGCCACCTGCCCAGGCTGGGCATCAGGGGCAGCCCCAGAGGACCCGGCTCAGCTGACCGGTGCCGTTGTCTCTGGGCCAACAGAACCTGAGCCAGCTCTTGAGTTCCAATCGAAAGACAGTGACCTGCGGCACCACCTTCAGTTGCTCTTTTCTTCTTTCCTCTGCGGTGAGTTCGCTATGAATTCCTGGCAGGTCACAGGGTTATCTCTTCGCTCCTCTTGCCTTGATTTCAACCGCAGTCTTGAGTATCTTGTTGGGCCAACAATCTTTCAAAGCAAATCAAACTTCTCAAACAGGAGCTTCATAGCTTCCCACCAATGGCTCCCTCCGACTCCAAGGAATTTCACTTCCCACCCACTTTAGCTCTTCATCCACCCTGGAAAAGTACCTACTCCCTTCCTTGTCAGCACAAGCCTTTGGGAGAGGAGGAGGGGCTCTTTCTCCGAATGCAATCACCTGCCTCACCCTTTCTGCTTGTTACAGCCTTCTTCCTTTTAATTGCACAATTCCATTTCAAAACAACCTACAATTTCTTTCACCAAGGACACTTTTCTACCTCAGGTCTAGCCATCTTTTAACTCCTGAACCCAACTGTGATTTGTTTAAAAAAAAAAAAAAATTGTCCAAAACTTGAAAATAAACTGGGGCGGGGGCGGGGCGGGGGGGGGGGGGGAGGGCAGGGCAGGGGAAGTACAGCGTCTCTAAAAGTTCTACCTGTCTACCTAAAGGTCATCTGATGCTCTCCGGAAACACAGAGTGGTCTGACTTCCTCTTTACTACTCATCAGGCACACATTCTGTAAATGAGATGTTCACATGTAGAAAACAAACAAATAGCAAATGACTTGTCTGGTGAAAAAGATAACCTTGAAAGCTTTGTCTTTACTGCCCTGCAGGACATTAGCCGGTTACATATCTGAATTCACAATCTCACTTCTTTCCTACTATGTGAGTATCAGTTTCTTGCATTCTCCTTGAACCCACCTTTGTCATCCTGCTGTTTTCCTCAGTAATCTTCATAAATCTTCGGTACATACTGATGATATACTGGTATAAGAGTATGCTTCTAACATTAAAAAGTTCGTTTTGTCATATTACATCCAGTAAGACATATTTTTTTAATACTTTCCTTAGATCTTGTGCTCCACAAGCACCTAGACAAAACCTTCCACTCCCTGGGCCTCTCTAGGCACTCAGCACTCTGGTACTTAAAAGACTTGGTATCAACTCACTGAGATGCCCTCACATGCAACCTTCATGCACTCTATAAAAACAGCAAACACGCCTTCTGAACCAAAAGTGGAAGGGACACCGCCTCAGGACGGGACAAGATATTTTTGAAATTTGGGTTACCCAGGAAAATCTGGATAAATTTCTGCAATTTCCACAAACCTTCCACTTTTGGTGAAGTAGGTATAAAGATGCAAGGTTTTAAATGTGTTGAACACCCACTGTGTGCTGGCGCAGAGATGACAAAACACCCCTTGACTTCAAGGAGTTGGTGAGAGTGACAGATCTGGTGGCGACAGTCACAGCAGACGAGGACAACACAGGGGATGTGATAAAATCACCGACTCCAGCTGGTCGAGCAGCTTCCTCAAGAAGCTGGAATGAAGGCTGACCAGGATGCCGGGTGAATTCTAGGCCCAGGGAATCTTGCAAGTCACAGCTCAGAGGCCTGGAGCTGCATGGTGGACAGCGGGAGGGCACCAGGCTGGGCAGGTGGTCAGGACCAAATCCTGAAGGGGTCTGCAGCTCACGGTAATGAACTTGGTCTCTCTCCTTCTTAAAGAAGGAAAAGCTACAGCCAGCAATCCAGCCATGCTCTAGGAAGGGGAGCCCTGCAGCTCAGCCCTGCTCACTCTGGTTTGTACAGGGGGCTACTGGCTTGCCCAGAGTCCCCAGACACCATATGCTCACTAAGAATCATTCTGAGCAAAGACTTAGGGCTGAGTTCTGACTTGAGAGAATATCAAAACAGCTAAAACTAAAGTTAGGGTAACTTCATCAACAGAGGAAGAGACTTCTGAAAATTGATTAAAGGGAAGTTCTTTTTTTAAAAATTTTTGGCTGTGCCACACAGCATGAGGGCTGTTTCCTGACCAGGGATTGAAACTGTATGTCTTGCAGTGGAAATGTGGAGTCGTAGCCACTGGAACCGCCAGGGAAGTCCCCAAAGGAAAGTCCCAGTTATGCATGAAAACTGGGAAACACGCCACCTATCTCTTAGGGGTTGTGTGAAGGGAGCGTGGCAAACAATCATATTAAAAGAGGAAAGCAGGAGGTTGAAAAGTTAAACCAAGAATTACCTGGAAGGCCAAAGAGGACGGGGATTCCCAAGGTTAAATTCAAAGATGGCTTTCTGTGTGACAAATCAGAAGGCTGGTTGGAACTCTCATAATGTAACTGTGCTGCCTCTGGGAAATTAATTGATCGCTCCGAGACTCAGTTTCTCTACTTATAAATATGGGAACAATCCAAATTCCAATGGATATATATTAATATATAGGGATATGACCAGCACATACTAAAATGTCTTTGACTTTTTCATAGTTTCTTTTTCAACCTAACATTTGGAAAAGGGTTATTTGTAGCTTAGTGAAAAAAATAAAATAAAATAAATTTCACTAGTGAAAGTCACTCAGTCGTGTCCGACTCTTTGTGACCCCATGGACTATACAGTCCAAGAAATTCTCTAGGCCAGAACACTGGAGTAGGTAGCCTTTCCCTTCTCCAGGGGATCTTCCCAACCCAGGGATCAAATCAGGTCTCCCACATTGCAGGCGGATTCTTTACCAGCTGAGCCACAATTTAACCTTTGAATAAAAGCCAGTAGTCACACTATTGATGTTTAAAAGCAAAAACAACTCAGTGACAAAGCTAATACACTTATTTTCTAACTAGAAATCATATTTACATTTTATTCAAATGCAGAGAAGATGGTTATGACTGAAATTAAATTCACTTCCTATTGATTCTATGTGGACAACATAATAATAGCTGTCACTAATACCTACTTACTACTTCATACAAACCCAGATGCTAATATTACTATTCTACTTTACAGGTCATGAAAATAAGGTTCAGGGAAGTTAAACTATTTGCTCAAGCCCTTCATACAAGCTACAAGATCTGAATTTATATCTGTATTGAGGTCTGCATATCTCTTCCATGCACTTTATTTCCCCCCACAAAACAAACATTTCTTGGATTTTACAACTTGGGAGAAAGATGCAAGACGGACCTGGAGTGACAATAAAGTCTGGGGAATCTGGGTGTGGGTGGAGGGGGGACACTTAATGTAACCCATCTCATGACTCCCAATACTAAGTTCAATGTCAAATGAAAGAAGATCCATCTCAGGGTAACACACATGTAACTGACTCATGGGGGAGTAAATGAGAGAGATTTTTGCCTGACTGTATTTTGCCAGCATACTTTCCTCCCAAAGTATTAAAGCTTTCTCCAGATAAGACCTTCTGCCTTGACAAGATGCTCCTTTCCAGAACACCCCTCTTTCTTCAAATAAAGAACAAACCAATAAAGATACAACCCTTAAGACCTGCATTCAACACACATTAACTGAGCCTACAGCGTGCCAGACACAAAAGTGAGCACATCAAGAGGCACGTGTTCTGGTGGAGAAGCCCTGTGTGAACACCTGCCCGGGCCAGGTGCCATGTGCCGGGACGATAAAAGGCGCATGGTGCAAGAGGACCCTGTCGGAGTACATTGCCTAAAAAGCTTCTGTTGTTTTTCACTGCAATTCATCTCATGCTTGTGTGTGAGCATTTAGAGACAAAGGTTAAATGTGGTTTTCTTTTCTTTTTTTTACTAGAAAAGACCTTCATCAGCAGTGTCACCCAGCTGTGTCTGCTTTTAACGCCTTGCAAACTTCCACTCATCATGGCATACGATTCAAATCATTCTGGGAGGCAGCTTTAAGCACTCTTTCAAATGAGTTAATATATGCACAGCACTTAGAACAGTGTCTGGCACAGAGTGCTTGAAAGTGGTGATGGTGGTGGGGGTTGTTACACAGGAAGAAATAAGCCCAAGTCCAGTGAGGGGTCTTAGGCAGGTGAGTACGCGAAGGCTCCATCCTGGTCCAGACGTTACCCCAACAAGCATGCTGGGGGGGCTTCCTCTCAGGAGCCCTCCACCCCTGGGACTGTCCCACCTCGCAGCGACTGTCCCCACGCATGGGAGAGCCCCACCCTGGGTCCCAGCTGGGAACCCAGGTCTTACACAAGACCACACTAGAGGCAGCAGAACTGTTGACCACCCACATTTGAAAGGCTGTCCATCTTGTTTCTTTATTCCTTTGAAATGCATGCTTTTAGAAACAGATCAAGAATAGATTTTGAGAACAACAATTAAGAGAAAACTCAAGCCAATGACTAGCAGTAATAATAAAAATAGTATAGCAATTGTTCACATTTCCTGAGCTCTTACCACACGTCAGCAATTACGTTAAGCACTTGACATGGATTTCATCACTTCATCCATGACACTTTGAGGTAGGTGCCTTCATCACCTCCACTTCACACACAAGGAATACTAGGCACAGAGAGGTTAAGTAACTTGTCCAGCATCACTCAGTCAGCAGGTGACGGTGCTGGGACTGAAGAGTTCAGTTCTCAGCCACTACCCTGGACAGATGCTTTGCTTCTGTTACTGTGTGATGTCACCAGACAGAGCCTCGTTCTCTAATGGGAACAAACACCCCCAGCTCAGGAAAGAAAAGGGTGCCATCCCAGGTGTCCTGCATCTCACTGGTGTCTCTCTCACTCTCCTGCAACAAAGAGACTGGAAGCTGAACAACAGGCAGAGAGGAAGACCCTCAGGAACGCCCCTGCACAAGCCTGTTCCAGGGGCTGGCGCTGCCCAGTGCCAGGTGACCGAGTGTCCACAAAGTCTGGCAAAAGCCACTCCTTCCACTTAACTGTCCTCCTGGGAGGCAGAGTTCCAAAGCTGGGGAGCTCAACCTTTCCCAGTCCTTAAACCGCTCAGTAAGGCAATTATACTCCAAGAAAAATTAATTTTAAAAAAGTCATTCAGGCAAAAGTGAAAGACCTCAGTGACTCACCAACTTACCCTTCCCCAAATCATTACCACACCCTCAAATCTCCCTCAGACTAAGGACAAAAATAATACCTCCAAAGCAAGTTACTAACCCCTGCTACAAATCACCACCAGCATGTTCATACCCACTGTGCACTGCGGGGCTGGGAGCTCGGCGAACCCGCGTACAGCACAGACTCCAAAGTGCCGGTTCCCTTCCCACCCAGCAACCTCACAGGGAAGAAACCCAACCAACCCAGAGACTGTGACAAGGGTGAACAGACAGGTGCCTCCCAGAGGAAGGGCTGCCAGAAGGCAGAGAAGGGTGACTTGGCCTGGCAGGCAGGGAGAGCAGGGCCTCGAAGGGCGGAGAGACGTTTGTGATTTAGAGAGAGGCACAGGTAGGTGCTGCAGACAAAGGGAATGGTATGAGCAAAAGAAATGTTCTGGAAGGAGCTTTGGCAGAGCACATGGAACAGAGTGGAGAGACAGGGCTGCCTACACTTGAGCTGTGAAGGCCTCACTGAAGCTGCCTGGTGTGGCACAGAAAGCACGATGGACATCTGCCATTTCTGCTGTCTGCCGTCCGTCCAGCTGAACCTCCCATGCACCCTGATTTTCCTTCTGGAGAACCCACGCTGGGTGGTCTCAGCAGTAAGGTTTCCTGCCAGGCAGCTCTGATGAATGCATGCTCCCACCGGGAACATGACTCTAGGAAGCGGGGACAAGCAGAGGCCACCGAGGTGGCGGGTCCTAAACAGGCTGCTCCGGCCTCTCCTTAGCAGGACTCTGCTGCCGAGCTGCCCTTGGCTCTGGCCCGTGTTCCTGGTCCGGCTCTCCCGCTTCTCTGATCAGTCCACACACCATCCTGCCAATAAACTCCTTTTCTACTTGAGCTACTCAAAGCCAGCTTCTGTGGCTCATCACCAAGCCTGCCAACTGACAGCACACGAGAGCAGGAGAGGGACCTGATCAAAACTATGTTTGAGGAAGCCCGCAAAACACAGCTGTCAAGAGGACAGCCTGCAAATCACCCAAGCACGGTGGTCAAGCCTGACGAAGAGGCTGTCCGCTCGGCCTGGGACACTACTGCGCCTGCTCCCCTGGCCAGCGCCCCTCCTGGACTCTACCCCAGATCTTACCTTCCACACTGGAGTCTTTGGGGGTACACCCTGGTGGGCCTCTTAAGCACATTAAACTTTGAGACCCTCGGTCCCACACAGTGTTCTGGCCACAATGAATCACATAATCCCAAACATGTCAAATTATTCCCAACACCCTGCCTTTCCAAATTCTCCTTTCTAAAATACTATTCACTCATCCTTCACAACTCAGCTCAAATGCCAGTCTCAGTGAAGATTTTCCTACTCCCCTTCCTTGGTGTCTCAGAAACGCAGGGCTTTGTTCCTCTGTTCTGGCCTCTGTTGCATTTCGCTCTGTTTTGTGACTGGCTGCTTAGATGTCAGCTCCCTGAAAGTCGAGAGTTTTTCATTCATCTCTAGTACCTGAGTCTAGCGACGTGCTAGCTTGTGTGGGACCCAGCACAGAGCACAGATATGTAGCACAGAGCTAGGAACACAGTGGATACTCACGTGGAACTGGGATGAATAAATTCCTTAAATTAAATTTAAAAAATTTAAAACAACTTCTGACCAGAACAGGGGTCCCCAGACAGGCTTCCGGAGTCAGGGCATCTCCCACCTCATTCCCACAGGGTAGGGAAGAGTACGAGCTCATGTCAGAAGGCCCAAGTTCACTCCTAATGCCACTTCATCAGCGCAGTAAACCTCGGGCAAATCATTTCATCTGCCTCTACGTCTTCATCTGCAAAGTGGGAATAAAATCAAGTACCCCCCAGCACTGTCAGGATGACAAATGTATCAGAGCGACTTTTGTAACGTGTTAGGCCTCGCAGGAATGTTTATACTTGGGAAGAAGCAGTATTTCCATGAGTTGCTATGGGATGATGAGGGCCTGAGCCAAGAAGACTCCAGTTTAACAAGGCAGTTCCACATCTGGTTCAGCAGCCGGAATTTCATCGCTGATCCAGTCTAGTCCCTGAAGCCAGCAGACCAGTTCCACGGGACAGATGCAGAAGCCACATTATAAGGGACGTTTAGACATGTGTTCATTAGCAATTCCGAAGGCCTGAGAGATGCAGAAAGAGCTCTGTTTCCCAGCTTCCAAGCTGTTCAATGGTTGAGGATTAGTTTCTAAACAGAGGTTTCCCCAGAGAGCCTTCCTTTGAGGCCTCACTCTGGGATCCTGCTATTCTTTAAAAAATTCCATCATGTCAACAAAGTTTAACCCGTGAGGCTTGTGGTCCAGAAATTGAACACTTGACCTTGTTCTGTGACTGCTCCTTTGTGTCAGCCCACCACACCTACAGAAGCCCTTTCAAAAGGAAAGAATAAACATTTCAAAACTGTATTCTAAAAAAAGGGCCCTTGGTCCTAAGAGTCCACTTGCAACTTGTAGCTCCTTGTTCGTTCTCAGATAAGAATCGAAGAGAATGTTATGCTCCCTGCCCTCTTCCGGGCATGTGCTGTAGCTTCAGGCAAGTCTCAGAGCACCTCTGCAGCAGGACAGAAGGCTGAGAGAAGTGCTGTGGGATTCAGAGAAGTCACTTGAAGCATCCAGCACAGGGCAGACCCTTCCTGATAAACACATGTGGACTGAAGGGAGACCTGAGGAGAGGAGGCTGGTCTCTCCAGCCCCAGCCCACCACCCGCCTTGTATTCACAACTCTGAAGCCCTCTACATCAGATGGGGACTTGGCATGCAAGGGAGGAAAACTACATGGATTTTGGAGTTGGGCTGAGGTCACCATTTTACAACTTACTAGCTCTGATCTGGGCCTCAGTGTCTTCATCTGTAACATACCATTCAACTGGAGAAAGAATTAAAAGCAAAAGACAGTGTAGGTAAAAGGCCATACACATCGTGTGAAGGCAGGGAGGGACCTTGCTCACCCTGCCAGGGCTATACCCAGAGCCCAGCACAACACAGGCCCTTGGAAAGGGTCTCGACTGCAGAGCTAACCAGACACTGTGCTGGGCACACAGGGGATGCTGCCTACAGTGTGATTTCAAAACCTGATGAAGGATGGAAAAGAAGTGGCAACTGCAGAGAGAGTCAATAATTAATAACGAATAAGACAGTCACATTTACCTAGAGCACCGATGCACCTCAGGATAAATGACAGTACATCTGTAGGATCAAGATGAAATGGTCCCATATTCATCATCAAAGATGGTGTATGTCTTAGGAAGAATCACACGATGGGAAACAGCTATTGCATGTCAATTTCGGTCCTGCCAAACAAATAATCACAGAAAGTCCACCCATCTAGCTCAGAAAAACCACCCCCATTGACCTTTAACAGTTCAAAGGAAAGTACCGTGAGAGGTGAGGCTATTCATAACCAAAGGGCATTTCCTAAAATATCTGCAGATTTTTGTGAAAAGTAGTCATAAGAGAATTAGAACGAAGAACACTATACGAATACAGAGTCCCAAACAACTTTCACGCAAGGATAGAGGATTCACAGACTTTTGGCAGAAGACTTTGGCTGCCACCAAGACACTGAAGAAAAGGGAACTCAGAAGAGAGCCCCGATGAAACAATGTAAAACAAGAAGTCATTTATCAAGTCCCCCAAAGCAGAGGAGGGCTGAAAATAAGGAACCGCTGTACTTTTAGAGCAATTCTAAATGTTCGGAGAGCAAGCCAACCCAATGAAGGATCACTGCAAGAAACCAAGCGGAGCAGAGGAGTAAGAGAGTCGCAACCACTCGGGTTCTGGGCAAGCAAAGGGAACATCAGAAGCACATGAAGGGACTGCTCAGGAAGTTGGTGGCTGCTCAGTGACTGTCTAGTGGTCTCAAGTACAGGAAAGGCAAATGAGGAACTAGGAGGCCGGGACAAAGGAGCCTGTTATCTGTGCATTGTGGGGGGCTGGGTGGCATCAGCCCTAAACTGGCATAGAGACAGGCAGGATAAAGGGACCAGAGTTTCAGATTCTAGCTGGAAGCTAAGGAGGACAGGCCCTCTCCTCCACCGTGGCGGGGGAGTAAACTGGTCCCTCCAGCGTGGAGAGCATTGGACAGGACCTATCGAAACCACAAAGGAGTCAGAAGAGGATATTACTCCCTGCCCCCTCCTTTCGTACGTTTTATCTCTTTTGGTTCTGGCACCATCTGTGATGTGGCTATCACCACCCCACCTGGAGCCAGCAACCCCACCTCTAGCCATTCATCCTGCGCCTATACCTGCACATGGGTTTCTCAAGTGGCTCAGTGGTAAAGAATCTGCCCACCAATGCAGGAGACACTGGAGATCCGTGTTTAATCCCTGGGTCGGGAAGATTCCCTGGGGAAGAACCAGTGACCCAGTCCAGGATTCATACCTGGAGAATCCCACCGACAGAGGAAGCTGGTGCACTATAGTTCAGAGGGTCGCAAAGAGTCAGACACGACGGGGCACGCACACATACCTGCACATGTGTGCAACGATGAATTTACACAGCTATTCACACCAGCACATTTTTCATAGTAAGCCTGGAAACACCCTCAAATGTCCACCAAAAAGGACCTGGGCAGATGAGTTACAGTGCGTCTATATAATGGGAGAACCACGCAGCAGTGAAGGAGACTGGGAAGATCTCTAACATCAACATCGGCAGAAAAACAAAACTTAGAGCGTGCGAGCTATTTGTGAAAAATCAAAAGGGGAGCAAAAGTGAAAATCCATACATGCTATTCGCTTCTATCTGCATTAAGTTTGGAAGGATGTAAAGGAAATGAAAAAATGAATAACCTGGGGGTTGTGGACCCTAAGTAGATGATGACAGGGCTGGGGACAAGACTTTCCATAGCACCCCTTTCATACTTTTTATTTTGCTTTATGAATGTATCATTAAAAAAATATTTTCCAAGTGGTAAGTTCCAATCACCACAGTAATTTATCATATTGAAAAAGTTTTTTTAAATGAAAGGGCTACAGCTGGCAGTGTGTAAGAGCGATCACCCAGCTCTTGACTTGAAGAGTCCTTGATGAGAAACACATACCAACGAACTAACTCCAAAGTGATTTGCTCATGTGTGTTCAGGGCAACAATACTTAGGCTAATGAAACTGCAAATGATGAAAATGTTCCACAGGGACCTGAATAGGCGTTTGCCGCCTCAGATGAATTACACTGGATAACGTGACAATTACACGTCAACTGCTTCCATGTACAGTAACCCATAAGTGAAAATGCTATAATGTTTCATGTGCACTTTAATATAAAGTTCATACACAAACCCAGCAGGAGAGACAATTTGATATTCAGGGGGCACTAGAATAAAGTCACTTAAGAAGTTCCTTTTTTAATTACAAAATTGAGGAAAGAAAAGATCTATATAGAAGCAAAAATTTACTTAAAAAAAAAAAGCCAAGCCTGGGCTGAGTATGAGGACGATGGAGAAGACTGAGAGGCAGGCAGCGCTCAGCACAGTGGCCACAGGCCCGGGTGTGAGCGGGACAATGGTTGTCAAGGGCGAGACCAACAGACCCAGGAAGGAGGAGAAACCCAGGAAGACTGGCTCGGAGGTGTGAGCAAGCCCAGAAGATGTATCCCAGGAAATGGAACTGAATGAGACCAGGAGCTAAAAACTCGTAGAAAATAAGCAAGCTAAGAGCAACAGCGGCTTTCAACCCAGACACTAGCACCAGCAACATATACCTCAGGGCCAAGGCAGAGCTTACACCTTGAAAATGGGGTAAGAGGCAGATCGAGGCTCCACCTCACTGAGCAGCTTTTCCGAAGCATGACTCACTGTAGAGACATGGAGTCAGTTTCTACCCCTCTCCTCACCTCCTCCCCCACACCGGGCTGGCCACTCCAACCTTCCCAGTGACGTGGACACACAGGCTAGGGGCCCAGCCAACACCTTGAGCCTGAAGTGCTTTCCTCTCCTCATTAGACACACCTTTACAGAGTGCCTCTTTAGTGCCAGGTAGTGTCCAGGGACACTGCCCAAGACAGAACTGTCCGCCGGGAGGAGCCAGCAGAGGTCCAAGAGCCAGTGCCACCCAAAGGCTCAGGAACCACAGGCTTCTCAGCAGACAGGAGGGCAGGCTGGGTGGCCAGCAGGGGGACTGCACACAGGCAGGTATCCGACTCTGGGAGCCCTCCAGAGCCCACTGAGCAGGCACAGACCGACCACGCAGTCACATTAGCGGACATCCTTGTGGAGTTCAGAGCACCAGGGATAAAGAGAAGGGCCCACAGACTTCCAGGGAAAACAGGTCACACACAGAGGGTAGGAGTCAAAACGGTATCAGATGCCCAACTACTGAAAGCTAGCAAACGAGGCAATGCCTTCAACCTGAAATTCTAAACTCACCCAAACTATCAGATTGGAGAGGTTAGAATAAAGATATTTTTAGAGAGGTAAGGTCCTCCCAAATTTATTTCTAATGTACTCTTTCTTAGGAAGCTACTGGAGGATGTGCTCCATCAAATCAAGGGAGTAAAACACACACACACACACAAAACAAGGGAATAAGGGCTTCAACATGCCCCTGACCCCAGCTGATAGTCAAGGGTAGTCCCTGTATAAACGAGGAACAATAGACCTAGAACAACCATCAGACACAGCAAAAAGAGGGAAAGTTTCAGAAGAGATATCAACAAGGGGAATGAAAAGAACTGACCACCAAACTGAGCTTCTGTCATAAGATTTAGGGATAACTTAGTTATGAGAACATGGAGCAAGTGAATAAATGGAGCTATTATAAACCCTAGGAAAAAAACAAACAGCGACAAAAACCGTAGAGGATCTACCCAAGAGAAAAGAAAGCATGCCCACAGAAAAATCTGTACATGAATGCTCACAGCAGCTTCATTTATAATAGCCAAAATGTGGAAACAAGCTAAATGTCTAACAAGTGATGAACCGATAAAACACGGAGTATCCATATAAGGGAACACTGGTGCAACACAGATGAACCGCAACCTTATGCTAAGTGAAGAAGGCCACTCAGTGTATGATTCCATTCATATGAAATGTCCAGAAGAGGCCAATTCACAAGGGCAGAATGTAAATTAGCTCACTGAAAAGTTTCTCCAACCTTCTCCACTGAGAACCGCTGCCCTTACTTGCCCTCCTGACTCTGTTTACCCAGCCTTAGACCACTTCACCCAATCGCTTCCTCCAGTGGATCTCCTAATTGCCAAATCCCACGAGTCCTTTCAGAGCCTCATCATCCTTGCTGTCTTCTGCAGCCCTGTCTCTATCATCCACTGTTCCTCTAAAAGCTCGCTTCCCCTGAGGTTATTCCACTTTCCTCGCCTGTCCGGTTCCATCTTTTCCTCTCACCTCTGTCCTAGTGACTAGTCACTCAGGTACTCCACTAATCTGGAGAAGGCGATGGCACCCACTCCAGGACTCTTGCCTGGAAAACCCCATGGGCGGAGGAGCCTGGTGGGCTGCAGCCCATGGGGTCGCTAAGAGTCAGACACGACTGAGCGACTTCACTTTCACTTTTCACTTTCATGCATTGGAGAAGGAAATGGCAACCCACTCCAGTGTTCTTGCCTGAAGAATCTCAGGGACTGGGGAGCCTGGTGGGCTGCCATCTCTGGGGTCGCACAGAGTCAGACACAACTGAAGTGACTTAGCAGCAGCAGTCTTTAATCTCCACCCCTAGTTTTGATGTTCTCCTGAATCTCTCTCTCCTTTCCTACTAGTGCCTCAATTTCAGTCCATTTAAAGACAAATTTTCATCATCTCCCCAAACCAGCTCTTCCTGCTAGCTTCTGAACCCTCCCAATGCCCTACATCAAAGCCTAAATGGGAACTTAAATTCCACCTCTACTCTGTCTTCAGGACCAGGTTTCACTGAGGCCAAGTCTTGTCATGTCCAGCACCTTGCACAACGGCTACTTCCTCTCCCCATCCCGTCACTCTCTTAGGATCGTCATCACACACCCAGATGGCTGTCTCCTTGAGGCAGGAGTGAGTTCTCTAGGTGGTAGGTACCCTCTCTCTCCCACCACACACAAACAACAAAAAAAAATATACGTGTTCATACCCACAGAGTCTCTTCTTCAGCTGACTGGCTCCCAGAAGCATCTAGCCCTGATCTGATCCAACACCAAGGGCTGAGCCTAATATTCATTATTCTACTCCTGTCTAGCTCAAAGTCCTTGGACTCATTCAAACATTCTACAGATATTTAATTCTAGGTGAAAGAAACAAAACAAAGGTCCTGGCCCTCATAGGGCTGATGTTCTGGAGTGGGGTGTAAGGGTGACCATTCAAGGATACCTGCAGACCACTGGTCTTCAGCCCGCCCAACTCTGCTCTAAGACCTGAGTCCAGGGCCATCTCTTTGGTGTGGTCTTCCTGGTAAGCCAGTATTTACCAAGCTCCATCCACACTCACTGACTTTCACTAACTGCCCTGTATAACTGAGCTGTTCTATACTCAGTATGCTTACCAGGCGGCTCAGTGGTAAAGAGTCTGCCTGCCAATGCAGGAAACAAAGGAGATGCAGGTTCAATCCCTGGGTTGGGAAGATCCCCTGGAGGAGGAAATGGCAACCTACTCCAGTACTCTTGCCTAGAGAATTTCATGGACAGAGGAACCCTGCAGGCTATAGTCCAAGGGGTCGCAAAGAGTTGGACAGGACTGAGCATGCATACCACACACACATACTACAGTTTTATTATCATTCATCTCAAGCTCCACAAAGCCATACAATTCTATCTTCCTTATCTTCTCATGTTCCCTATAGCTCAGAAACTACAGCTGGCATGTGAATATTTGTCAACCAATGAAGACAGGGGACCACTTTACCCCAAATCCAACATGGAGCCCTGTGAAGCCACTTAACCACTGTGGGAGTTTCCAGAATGTTCATCTTACTCAACAATCTATAGGGATAAGGTTACTACTTAACCACCAGGTACTTCAACACAGTGCACTTCCAGTGGCTCAGCAGTAAAGAATCCACCTGCAATCCAGGAGACACCGGAGCTGTGGGTTTGATCCCTTGGTCGGGAAGATACCCTGGAGAAGAGCATGGCCACCCACTCCAGTATTCTTGCCTGGAAAAACCCCATGGACAGAGGAGCCTAGCAGGCTATATAGTCCATAGGGTCACAGAGTCAGACACGGCTGAAGCGACTCAGCATGCACATACGCACACTTTAACACATTATAAATTTATAAATGAAAACAAACAGGGATCAGTTTCAGAATGGGAAGGAAAAATCCACACAAATTTCTTTGTGTGAGGCTGCTGGTAGGCAGTTATAGACATATTCCTTACTGGCTGTGTAAGCCTGGGTAAGTTCATCAACTGCCTTGAGCCTCAGTTTCAGGATCTATAAAAAAGGGATGAATGTAGTATAACAAGCAGTCTCTACCGGATGGAACTTGTTAAAGGATTGAGAACATTGATGCGCACTAACTGCTTAACACGGTGCCTGGCACACAAGTGCTCACGACATGTTAGCTGTCCTTGTTAAGTTCCAAGAACCTCCCTCCCTCCATTTGTCAACACAGCTCTGCATTTGGGAGCATCCAACAGAAAAAGTCTGTGGCTAGATTTAGGGCTTCATTTAAGAGTCTTACCACACTGCCTGGATGACCAAAATAGGAAAACAAGGTCAGGCCACAGGGTTGTTACAGAAGCAAAATGAGAAACGGATCCTTTTCAATTAGCTGCTGCCACTGTCTCTTCCCCTGGAAGAGAATCTTCTGCTGCCTCGGTTTCTTCATCTGTATAATGAGATGAAGCCTTCATACCTGCCTGCAAGGCTGTAGTAAGATCCTGGCACAAGAAAGCACTTTGTAAACTGGAGAGCACAATGCCCCTGAGTCATTTACTGATTAAGAGCACGGGTTCTGGAGAATCTAGAGGGAGTGACCTGAGACAAGTTAACATCTCCTGACTTAGGTCCCCTATAAAATCGGAGCAGTAAGAATATCTACTTCAGGGATTATAGTGAGGAACCAGTGAAACAACATAAGTGGGGCCTAGACTATCAGAAGAGGCCAACTGCTGCTGCTAAGTCACTTCAGTTGTGTCTGACTCTGTGCGACCCCATAGACGGCAGCCCACCAGGTTCCCCTGTCCCTGGGATTCTCAGGCAAGAACACTGGAGTGGGTTACCATTTCCTTCTCCAATGCATGAAAGTAAAAAAGTGAAAGTGAAGTCGCTCAGTCGTGTCCGACTCTTCGAGACCCCATGGACTGCAGCCTACCAGGCTCCTCTGTCCATGGGATTTTCTAGGCAAGAGTACTGGAGTGGGGTGCCATTGCCTTCTCCGCCCAACTGCTGGGAGTTGTTATTATTACTAGGACGACTAATCCACTCATTGGACCTCTCACCCTCAAAAGATCAGGTGAAAAGACTGATGTTAGCAGCGACGGCAACACTGACCCAGTAACTGTGTGCTGTAAACAGCTTGGGTGACCTTGGGCAAGTCTCTGACCTCCAAACTTTGGGTTCCGTGATCACAAAATGATCCCCTGGGCTCCTACAGCTCTTCCTCTCCGCTGTGAAGGTGGCCGGAACAAAGGCCACCCGCTCCCCAACCGGTCCCCGAAGGGGTCGGGGAGAGCACAACTCAAAATTCCTGCAGCTCAACTCCCTTTGCAGCGCGACAGCAGGAGCGCCCGGGTCTCTATCGCGGGGAGATTCGTCCAACACTCCGCCGCCACCGCTCGCTTCATCAACGACTAAGCTTCTGGTTGCCCCCCAAAGTTTTCCCAAGCGCCGGGAGAATTCGGCCGCGGTTCAACCCCGGGAAGACCACGGAGGGGGAGGACGCGGAGCATGGGGGCCCGGCCCCGGGAATCTCCCAGAGCCGCCCACGCGGCCCGGTGGGGAGTGACAGGTGCGACGCGGAGCCGCTTAGGCGGGCAGGCAGAGCGGGACCTCGGACGGCGCGCGACGGAGGCAGCGGCCGCGCGCTCTCCGCTGGCCGCTCCCTTCAGGCCCCCCCGGCCCCCGCCGACCCCGCGACCCTCGCTGGGCTTCCGGACACGAGGCGACCCCCGGAGCAGCTCCCGCGCGGCCTGCCGGAGCCCAGCCGCCGGGCGGGGCAGAAGCCCGCAGCGCGCGGAAGGGTTGCGGACGGCCGCGGCGACCGCGCGCGCCGGTTCCGCCCGCGTGAGACGGGGCTGGCCGGTGGCGGGCTGTGTGTGAGAAGGTGGGCGCACGCGCACCCGCGCGCGCCGCCGTAACCCCTTCCTCCCCGCGCGCGCCCCCCGCCCCCCGCTCTCTCACCCACCCCACCCCACCACTCACCGTCGATGTCCCCCAGGGTCAGCTCGTCGCCCAACTCCGTCAGCGTCTCCATGGTCTCCAGACCGCCCAGCTCGCCGCTCCCGTCCATCGCCCGGCTCGGCACAGAAGACCACCTCCCCCCCGCCCCACGCCTCCTCTGCCGTCCCGCTCAGGGAGACACGGGGGCGGTGCCGCCGTCGCCGCCCATGACACCCAACAGCCCCCGCCGGGTTACCGCCTCAGCGGCCGGTGCCAGCCGCCGCCATGTTTGCGCCGCGCGGGACGGGGGCGGGGCGGCGCTGCCCCGCCCCCAGCCCGCGCCCTCCGTGGCCCCGCCCCCCGGGCCGGGCTCCCCCTTGTTTGTTGTCAATGGGACCAGGCTGGTCGTGGCCAATCGGCGCGCGGGCCGGCGCGTGGGGTGATGGCGCGTCGACGATCAGCAGCTCGGATTTGCATAGTGAGGCCCCACCTCTGGCGGCTCTTAAGCGAATACGAAGAGCGAGTCCCCCGGGTCCTCAGACCAACCTTCTTTCCCCCCCACGTTTAAAGGAACAGTTCCCTTTTCTCATGGTTTGGCTCCGCGAGCTAACTCGGTCCACCTACTAGGGGTGAAAGGGTTAATGCCGTCCGCCCCGCGTCCGCTCGGAGCCCCCCGGAGCACATTACGTCATCCTCCCAGCTGTCATCCTCCTCTTCCCCCACCCCCGCCTCTCTGCCCAGCCCACTGGGGCGGGCAGAATCAAAACTGGACCCCCAACACTGGCCCCCGTCTACCCCAAGGAGTTTGAAGATGCTCTCTAATCGCGTTCTTCCTAAGCCTTTCTACGGAGACTAGCAAACTGGCCGAGTGCGGAGCGTTTGTTTTACGAACTCTGCGCCTTTGCATCTGCCGCGACCACGTGTTTACTCCAGCGGTCTCCCCCTGGGTACCTCCGAATCTCCTGCAGTGCTTTAAGATAGTGCCAGTGCCCCGGAACCACCATAGGGCTTCTGGGTGCGGTGCGAGCACGACATTTTGACAGAGTTCCGCAGAGATTCTGAGGCGCAACCTACCCACGGATTCCCACTTCAACCATCTCACTTCCCCACCTCGCAGCTGGTCACGATGTAAACAAATGTGCAGGTTTCTAGGAATTTATACGAAGGAATAAAAGTACGAGTGCTCCGAGAAGTGCGCAAGCACATGTGTTCAAAGGTGTTCATCACGGAATCCCCTGTAACCTGGAAAAACTGGGAAGCCCAATAAGGACCTGATGAATACATTACATCCACACAATGTAATTCCATGGCATCGTTAAACATTACATACCCAAATGTGTATCTGTTGACGAAGACTTGCACAATATATTGGTGAAAGGGAAAAGCTGTCTCACTAGTCGGTGAGACAGCAGTTGCTTCGTGGTCAAAACTTAAAATCGAGTTCACAGGTTGGGTGGAGGTAACCATATGGACATATGGATCCACTTATGAACCCTGTGACTTTGGGCTGGTTAAATAACTTCTGTTTTGTTTTGGGTTTCTTTCCTTCTCATTTTTGTCATCTCTAAAAAACGAGGGGAACAGTGCCCCCTCGGAGTGGTGAAGATGAAATGAGATCACTTGCACACTCATTTGACAGTATTTATTGAATATCTCTGTGGCAGGCAAAGAGACAGTTCCTGCCCTCTGAGAGCTTCCAGTCTGTTGAAGAAAACAGAAACTGATATTTAAGAGGAAACTTAAGATTCTGTGGTGACAACTGCATCTGGTATAGCCAGGGGAACACACAAAGCAAACAAAGGCCCTGAGGCAGGAAGGAGCTACTGCAAACCAGCACGTGGATAAGGCCTGACACAGTGCTCATACAAGGTAGCTACTGTATTGGTAACTGAAAAATCACATGTGATCTGTGTGCACATGAAGGGCAAAAAGGATGAAGGTCCAACAGTTGAGCGTCAATTATGGTTACGGAGTGGTGAGATAAGGGTGAATCATACTTTCTTCTTGGCATATCAGTGTTACTTAAAACTACTTTTTATAATCAACATGTATAGCAAAGTACCTTATGGGGAGCGTGGGGGAGACACAAATGTTCTTTTCATTGTTTACATGCAGGAGAGTTGATATAGATGACAGAAGTCTCACCTTGAAACAGAAAACCAAACCCTGCTGCCCTGCTCTGGCCAGGTGCTGAGCTGGACAGTGCCACCTTCAACTCCACCATTCAGTGGCTCTCGCAGGGCTCCCACACCAGGGGGTAGTCTGCTGGCACACCACACCACGTACTTTCACTTTGGTTCAATGCCCTCCCATTCCAGAGCCTCAGTAAGCTACTGCAGAGGGCTGCCTGAGCACCAGGTCAGGTAAGTGGGCACAGTGCCTCCCACTCTGCAGCTGTTCCCTCAGCTCCCAGCTGGACCTGCCCAGGGAGGAGGAGAGCAGAGCGGTTCTGTTGTACCTTTCAAGGTGTCAGAGGGGAAAACGTGGGCTCTTTGGAGGGTGGAGAGAAAGGCATCAACCGAGATGGAGAGAAGTGAAGGTGTAGAAGGAAAAGTCCCAGAGGATAAAGGTGGTAAAATGGGGCAGAAGTGAAGACTGGTTAAAACTGGGCCCCTCTCTCTCTAGCTGTGCATACAGTGGGCACTCACCACATCTCTGGGATGAATGAAGAACTGTTATGCCCAAGTCGCGAAATCTCCCAATGACCACCAGGGAGCCGATGTCCGATGCAAAAGCAAGAGTCTTTATTACCAAGCTCGAGCTAGGGCTCCCGCCATTACTGATGCAGCAGCTATGGGAAGGAGCCCCGAGTTTTGGGTTACATTGCTTATATAGGGTATATTCATGAAAAAGGGGATTTCCAGGCTGGAGGACATCTGATTGGTCACCCTCTTCCGAGGGGTTGTGTGTTGATTTCTGATTGGTTCTTATTACCTAGGCGAACCACAAATTCCTGAACGTAAAATCAGGAGATTTTGGTCCGAGGTCTGATCGGCTCGTGGGTAGTGGGTTGAGGTCGGGTGATTTCCAAAGTCTTTTTCCCAGAACTTCACAAAATGGAGTTCTTGAAGAACCTAAGCCACTCCATTTTGTTAAAAAAAAAAAAAAAAAAACCTCCATTTTAGAGTTCTGAGGAAAGAGTCTTTGGAAATCCCCTGACCTCACCCCACCACCTGCGAGCCAATCAGATCCCAGATCAGGATCTCCTGACTTTACGTTCAGGACTTATGACCTGCCTGGGAAATTCGAATTAAGCCCGGGAAATGAAAACCAATCAGAACCCAACACCTGACCCTTCCATAGAAGGTAACCAATTAGACGTCTCTCAACCCGGAAACTCCCATTTTTCGAATTTTTCGAGCGAGAATACCCTATATAAGCATTGTAACCCAGAGTTCGGGGCTCCTTTTCTTAGCTGCTGTGTTGGTAACGGTGGGAGCCCCAGCTCAAGCTTGGTAATAAAAACTCTCTTGCTTTTGCATCGGATACTAGCTCCCTGGTGGTCATTGGGAGATTTCGCGACTTGGGCATAACATTCTCTTTTTGACAAAATGGAGTAGCTAAGGTTTTTCATTCCCCCCTTCTCAAGGATCCAGGACAGACCCAGTCATGAGTCTGTAGTCAGTTCTATATTGTCTCCCGTTAAGGGGGCCGTTGGTAGGGCTGTATATTGGGACCTGAGCACCATGAGCTGCACCATGTTGATGTGGATTTTGATGAAGGTTATTCAGTTCAGTTCAGTCGCTCAGTCGTGTCCGACTCTTTGCGACCCCATGAATCGCAGCACACCAGGCCTCCCTGTCCATCACCATCTCCTGGAGTTCACTCAGACTCATGTCCATCGAGTTCATGATGCCATCCAGCCATCTCATCCTCGGCCGTCCCCTTCTCCTCCTGCCCCCAATCCCTCCCAGCATCAGAGTCTTTTCCAATGAGTCAACTCTTCACATGAGGTGGCCAAAGTACTAGAGCTTCAGCTTTAGCATCATTCCTTCCAAAGAAATCCCAGGGTTGATCTACTTCAGAATGGACTGGTTGGATCTCCTTGCAGTCCGAGGGACCCTCAAGAGTCTTCTCCAGCACCACAGTTCAAAAGCATCAATTCTTCGGCACTCAGCCTTCTTCACAGTCCAAGTCTCACATCCATACATGACTACTGGAAAAACCATAGCCTTGACTAGACGGACCTTAGTCGGCAAAGTAACGTCTCTGCTTTTGAATATGCTATCTAGGTTGGTCATAACTTTTCTTCCAAGGAGTAAGCGTCTTTTAATTTCATGGCTGCAGTCACCATCTGCAGTGATTTTGGAGCCCCCAAAAATAAAGTCTGACACTGTCTCTACTGTTTCCCCATCTATTTCCCATGAAGTGATGGGACCAGATGCCATGATCTTCGTTTTCTGAATGTTGAGCTTTAAGCCAACTTTTTCACTCTGCTCTTTCACTTTCATCAAGAGGCTTTTTAACTCCTCTTCACTTTCTCCCATAAGGGTGGTGTCATCTGCATATCTGAGGTTACTGATATTTCTCCCGGCAATCTTGATTCCAGCTTGTGTTTCTTCCAGTCCAGTGTTTCTCATGATGTACTCTGTATATAAGTTAAATAAGCAGGGTGACAATATGAAGGTTATTAGTTTGCTTAATAAACATGGCCCGAAGGTGAGTAGCAAAAGCAAGATAATCAGAGGCCCTGCCAAGGAAGATATGAGGGTTGTGAACCTGGGGGATGAGTTGAACCAGGATTCAAACCAACTCTGAGACATTTCTCTTTCTCTTTTTCTCTGATTCAGCCCTTCTCTTATCTTGGCCAGGGACTCTCTGACCACCCCTGAGTGATCTACATAAAAACAGCACTCTTCTCCTAATGCGGCACATAGGCCCCCTTGCTGGAGAAAAACCAAGTCTAGCCCCCTTCTGTTTTGCAGTACTACTTCCGCCAGGGAGCTCAGCGACTCTTGGAGGTGGCTGACTGAGCTTTCTAGTCGCTCGACATCAAGATCAATGGCTGCCCTTAGGCTGGAATAATGTTGATTCTGAAATACCAGAGAGGATATCCCAGTTCCTGCCCCAGCCGCTCCTAACCCCAAGACTGTGAGGGTTAAAGCCGTGACCAGTTCTCTCTTGGGCCGGTGAGAGTCTCCTAGTTGTTGGAGGAGTTCATCACTGGAGTGATAGAACAGTCGGGGGACTAATAGTACTAACACACAGAAACCTTTTGAGTCATTTAACACCTGCCCATGTATACAAGGTGCTAAGCCCGTGGAGGATGCCCACCAATTTTCTTGGGGAGGTACCAGGTACTCAGTTGTTACAGAGTCTGTGGCATTGCAGAGGTGTTGATAGGTTTGGGGGACATTCCCTATGCAGAGGCCCTGTCCAGTCACTCGTTGGAGAGTTAATCTTGCGTCCCCTCTTTACTGCCATCGGCAAGCTCTGTGGTCTCTTGTTTGGGTGTAATTTCCCGGGACAGCTATGCCTTCATAATAAGGGGGTTTGATGTCATTAACATAACCAGCAACTATTAGTCAGGTCTGGGCAGGTGGAATTTAGGACCCAATAGGTATTAACTATCATGTCAAATAATGGGTCCTGATCGTTTTTAACATTGGGCCCTGTAAAGTTAATTTGGGGGGGTGTTGTTTGTATTGGTAAAGCTGGGCCCAGGAGGCGTCCGGGTAGGCTCTCGGGGCACTAGGACAGAATTAGGCCCTATGCCTTGACTTGGGCCTGCCTGTATGGGTTCTATTTTTAGCCTAACAGTGAATAGCAATCCATTATCATATCCTGATTGATACAGCCGGAGGCCCCAAGATTGTCCCGCCTCCCAACTGGGGAACTTTTTTCCTTCGGTTGAAAATTTGAGCCTCACCAGATTGCAAAGAAACCTCATACAAGGTCCCGTAATGAGAGATCCCCTCCCACGTCCCCCAGTTAATCCGGCGGGCCCTGGGATGCAACTCAAAGTAATCAAGTCTCCTCGAGTAGGAGGTTCCTAGTCGATAGTCCCGTTGACTAGCATCCCCAAGCGGCACAGTAAAATTTGTCAGCGCCACCCCCCTCCTCAATTATTGACTGTTGCCTGGTTCCGTCTTCCCCCGGGGCATACATAGAAGGTAGTGTCCCACAAGGCCGCTCGTTGAATGAAATGACTGAGTTGGTAGGGGGCCAGGTCCTGAGTTGGTAGGGGGCCAGGTATTGCAACGATTAATGCCGGCCCCACATTCTGGTTTGCCGGGCGTTCTTACCTCCCAAGATGTCCCAAGATCCCGCGGCCAGAAGACAGAGGTCAAATTCCAAGTCCGGCCACCAGATATTTTTAGGATAGATGGCCGAGGTAGAGTTAATTACCTCTCCTGTGGTCGCACTTAAAACCATCCAAGTCAGGTTCATGGGTTAATGGGGGTTAGCGGCAGCATCAGGCCGTAGAGAGAACAGCATAAGCAGTATTTTTATCGTCGTTGTAGTTTGAGCTTGAGGGGATTTGCCTTGTCCAGCTTGGCCTTCCACTGGGGAAGGAACTCTTCTCTCAAGGCAAACAGGTCTGCAGGCTGTACGTGAGTGTAGTGAACCCAAGTGGATATGCCTTCAACCTTGAGTGCGGTGGGCATCGTCAAGACAACTAAGAAGGGTCCTTTCCATCTGGGTTCTAGGGTCTCTTGGTGATGGCGGCACACGAACACCCAGTCTCCTGGCCAGTAGCGGTGGGGTTTCAGGTGGCGGGCCTGACTCATATAGAGCCTTGAGTCTCTTCCATGTGTCCCTGTGGGAGTATTGTAAGGACCAGAGACAAAAGAGTAATTTTTGATCATCTATTTCTTTTAGCACCTCTGTTTTTAGGTTAGGAATTATTGGGGGTGGTATTCCATACATAATCTCGAAGGGGGTAAGTCCCAGTTGGTAGGGGGAGTTCCGCACCTGATATAGGGCAAAGGGGAGGAGAGCTACCCAGTCCCCACCAGTCTCAGCAACTAGTTTTGTTAATGTTTCTTTGAGTGTCCTATTCACCCTTTCTACCTGTCCCGAGCTCTGGGGTCTGTAGGCGCAATGCAACTTCCATTTAGCCCCTAAAGCCCGGGCTACCCCCTGGCTTACCTGAGATACAAAGGCTGGCCCATTGTCCGACCCTATCTGTGCAGGAAACCCGAACCGCGGCAAGCTGTCTTCAATCAACTTTTTGGCCATCACCTGCGCTGTTTCTTTTGGTGGGGAAAGCTTCTACCCACCCTGAGAAGGTGTCTATGAATACCAGTAGATACTTGTATCCGTATCTACCCGGTTTTACCTCCATGAAGTCCACCTCCCAGTAGGCTCCTGGTCGACTTCCACGCTCTCTAGATCTGGGGTTGGTTGGGTGGCGGGTAGCGCTGGTGAGCTGGCAGGCCTTGCATGTTGATACAATGTTTTCTATTGTTGGCCTAATGTCTCTCATGGTAATTTTAGTATGTCTAATCAAGTCCTGCATCTTGCGGGTCCCCAGGTGGGTGGCGTGATGCATCTTCAATAATACTTGTTTTCCCAGCTCTTCCGGGAGGATCAGGGAGCTATCCGCTGCCCACCACCACCCGGTCAATTGTTGGGTCACGGGCGAACTTTTTATCCAATCTAAGTCTCTTGGTGAGCAGTTGGGCAGAGCTGGGAAAACAGGGCTTCCAGGGTCGGGCAGTTGTAGGGTGGTATTACCGCGCCCTGCGCAACATCTCGGGCTGCCTTACCCACCGAGATGTTTCCCCTTGAGGTCGGAGTGTCCAGCTTCTTGTGTCCCGGGCAATGTATTATGGCTAGTTTTTTAGGAAGCCATAATGCTGAGAGGAGGGCCTTTATTTCTTGTTTTTGATTGTTTTACCCTCGGCCGTGAGGAGGCCTCTCTCTCTGTAAATGGCTATGTGAATATGGGCGGTAGCAAAGGTGTATCCGCTATCAGTAATGATGTTAAGTTTCTTGTCCTCTCCCAACTGGGCGCTTTCGTTAGGGCGATTAGTTCAGCCTTTTGAGCCGAGGTGCCCAGAGGTAATGCTTCCGGCCATATGATTTCAGTCTCAGTGGTTCCGGCGGCCCCTGCATACCTGAGTCCATTTTGGACAAAACTGCTCCCATCCGTATACCAGGTGACTTCAGCATCCGCTAGAGGGCGATCTTGCAAGTCCTCTCATGTTGCATGTACCTGGGCCAGTATGTCACCGCAGTCGTGGATTGGGGCTTGTAAATCCGGGTTAGGAAGCAGTGTAGCCGGGTTGAGAGCAGTAGGCTGCAGAAAGATGATTCTGGAGGGGTTTAGCAGTAGTCCCTGGTAGTGGGTCAGCTGAGCGTTGCTGATCCATCTATCTGGTGGTTGTTTTAGTATACCCTCAATAGCATGGGGGGCGGTGATATGCAACTCTTGCCCCAATGTCAGTTTATCTGCATCCTTGACCATTAGGGCCACTGCTGCAATCATGTGGAGGCATGGTGGCCAGCCTGACACCACGGGGTATAGGCGTTGAGACAAGTAAGCCAATGGCCGCTTCCAATGTCCCAAATGTTGCATCAATACCCCTTTTGCCACTCCCTGTTTTTCATCTACATACAAGAGAAAGGGTTTTGTAACGTCAGGCAACCCTAGAGCGGGGGCTGACAGCAGGGCCGTTTTAATGGTTTTGAAAGCCGTCTCCATCTGTTCTGACCAGCTGAAAGGGGTAGTACTCTTTGCGGCTTCATATAAAGGTTTAGCCAGTTCCGCATAATTAGGGATCCAAAGGCGGCAGAAGCCAGTGGACCCCAAAAATTCTCTCACCTTTTGAGGTGAATCTGGGGTAGGGATTTTGAGTACCATCTCCTTTCGTGCCCCCGACAGCCATCTCTGCCCCTCTTTTAGTACACAGTCCAGGTAGGTGACCTCTGGTTGGCATATTTGAGCCTTTTTGGCTGAGGCTCGGTATCCTAATTTTCCAAGGGTCTGCAGTAGTTCTTGGGTGCCCGTGAGGCAGGTTTGTTGATCCTTGGCTGCAATCAAGAGGTCATCTACATATTGTAACAAGGTTAGTTGGGGGTGTTGTTGTCTGAACTCACCCAGGTCCTCATGAAGGGCCTTGTCGAAGATAGTAGGGTAATTCTTGAATCCCTGTGGCAGCCGGGTCCAGGTCAGCTGGCCGTTAATCCCCTCTTCTGGGTCGGACCATTCAAAGGCAAAAAGATCCTGGCTTCTGGGCGCCAGGGGAAGGCTGAAGAGAGCGTCTTTTAAATCTAGGACCGTATACCAGTGTTGGTCTGGTGGGAGTGAGCTCAGGAGGTTGTATGGGTTCGGCACAGTGGGGTGAATATCTAAAACTTGGCAGTTGACTTCTCATAGATCCTGTACCGGCCGATAGTCATGAGAATTGTTTTTTTTTGACAGGGAGGAGGGGGGTATTCCAGCGCCTCAAGATCTTCTGGGCCAAGAGTCTGCGGATATGGGGAGTGATTCCCTGTTGGGCCTCCAGGGTCATGGGGTATTGTCGGACCCGGACAGGGTCGGCCCTTGGCTTGAGATCTATATATATAGGAGGGCGGTGCCCGCAAAGCTGGTTCCCCCTGTCTCGGCCCATGCATCGGGGAATTCATCCAGCCATTTTTGAATGTCCACTGGGGCAGTCTGGGTTTCTGGTGCAACCGATATTCATCTTCTAATTGAACAGTCAGTACTTGGATCGGGTTGCCCATCTGGTCGGGTATTTTAGTTTCCTCCAGGAGGAAATGAATCTGGGCCCTCATTTTGGTCAACAGGTCTCGTCCTAACGGCGGGAAGGGGCTTTCCAGAATGTCCATGAAAGAGTGGGATACCCGGCCCGCACCCAAGTCCACTGATCTTCGGGTAGTCCATTGGTATTCTTTCATCCCGGTAGCCCCCTGCACCCAAGAGGTCTTGTCGGCCAGTTTTCCCTGGGGCTCTAGCAAAACTGAATATTGAACCCCCGTGTCGACAAGGAAGTCAGTTGGGGTCCTCTCCACTTTTAGGGTCACCCTGGGTTCGGGGAGGGGCGCCGAGCCCCGTCCTCCCTAGTCGCTCAGTTCTTCGATGGCCAGGATGGGGGCCTTTCGTGGCCCCCTTTTTGTCTTGGGACATTCTTTGGCCCAATGTCCCTCTTCTTTACAATAGGCACATTGGTTTTTTCCCAATGCTGGTCGCATACGGGAACGATTCTTACCTTCAGTAGCTAGGCGGCGCAATTGGCGCTCCCTTTCTCATGAGTCAGGAACTGTAGCGGCCAGCAGGATGCGTGCCATGTTACGGGTCTGGCAGTCTGCTGCTTTGGCTTGTTTTTCCTCGGGGGTCTCTCAGGTGTTGTAGACTCTTTCTGGTACTGTTATTAAATCTTGGATACTCTTTTTCACCCGGGCGGTCTAATTTTTGTAGCTTCTTTCTAATATCAGGGGCCGCTTGATTGACAAAGCACATTATCAAGGCGGCCTGGGTGCCTTCTGCTTCTGGATCCATGGGGGTGTATTGTCTAAAAGCTTCCATTAGCCTTTCCAGGAAGGCTGCTGGGCTCTCGGTGGGGCCCTGTTGGACATCTCCTACTCTAGCTAGGTTAGTGGGTTTCCGTGCAGCTGCCTTAAGCCCCCCCAAGAGAGTCTGGCGGTAGACCTGGAGCCTCTCCTTACCTTGTGCTGTATTATAATCCCAGTCAGGTCGTGATAAAGGAAAAGAGGTGTTAATTTCATCTATATTAGTGGTGGGTTCTCCATTTGCCCCTGGGACCCTTTTTTGGAAATAATCATAACAAAAAGGATTCTACAAATAAAAAATGTTTCTCTTATGGTCAAATAGAACATTTTTGCTGGCAATGTCCTGCTAAACAGAGACAACAAGCCATGCCAATCAACCCCAGGTAGCTCAGGCCTAGACCTCAGTTCCACCATCGCACCAATATTAACCCCTGACGTGTGGATTGCTCAGATTCCAACGGGAGTGGCTGGCCCCCTGCCTGAGGACATTCTGGACTTGTGCTAGGGCGTAGCTTGATTTCTTTTCAAAAAATTTCAGCGGTGCCTGGTGTAGTAAATTCTGATTATTCTGGGGAAATGAAAGTTTTGATCTCACCACCTACTAAAACTGTGCAAATTAATAGAAGTCAAAGAATAACACAGCTTTCTTTTACCTTATTATCAGATAGGAAACATCTTGACTTCTCAAGCTGGGGCCCCAGAGGATTTGGATGTAATGATCTAGCTTTTTGGGTGCAGAAAATTACTGCTTCTAGGCCTTTAAAAAATCTTTACTGGCCCAGCTCCTGGCCAACACCGACTACTGAAAATGAGTTGGTAGGATTACAAAAAGTGGTATGCGGAGTGAGAATGCTACAGAGGAAAAGGTGAGGGAGAGTTTAAAACCTTGGAGAGTAGTGAGTTCCCTGTTGCTAGAAGTATTCAAGCAAAGATTGGATGGTTACTTGTCATCTAAAAAGCCATAGGCCAGATTTAGATTATGGAAGGATAACTGGAAAAGCTTATAAAGATATTGTGCAACACCTCTTTACTTGCGTCTCATACTTAGGTCTGCCAAAAGTTCTGAAAACTGATAATGCCCCTTTAAAGCTATGGAGAGATTGTTTACTAACTTTAAATGATTTCCAGAAATTATTAGGGGATATTAATTGGATATGCCCACATTTAAAACTGACTACTGCAGATTTAAAGCCTTTGTTTGATTGCTTAAAAAGCAATCCTAATCCCAGTTCTAAGAGAAAGTTGACTAGTGAGACAGAGTCAGCTCTTGTGGACAGGCTTTAAATGATCAGTTAATTAGGATTAATATTACCAAAAGATGAGGTTAAATTATTCTTGCCACAAAGCATACACCTACAAGATGCTTGTGAAAAAAGACCCATTGGTTCCATCTACTAGTGACCCCAAGAAAAATAGTTTTCTCTTATCCCAGCTTGGTGGCACAATTAATTATATATAGATTAAAAAAGTGTGGAACTTTTGGGAAAAGAAGTAGCAAATATAGTAATTCCATTCAATAAGGATCAACTGCAAGTCTTTTACAAAATAGTGATGATTGACAAGTTGCCCTGATAGATTTCAAGGGCCAAATTTTGTTTCATTTGACCTCAAGGCCCCCCAGTAGCTAAGAGTGCAAAAATTTTAGATTGGCGGTTTGAGGATACCTGTGGAACTTCTCAACCGTATGTAGTTCCTTCACTCCCCTTTACCCTGTGGGGGAGGGACGTGCTGTCTCAAATGGGAGTGTTACTGTTTAGCCCTGATGATAAAGTGACCTCTCAAATGCTGCAGATGGGCTATGATCCATCAAAAGGATTGGGTAAAAAACAAAGAAAAATAATTGAGCCAATTTGCCCAACTCCTCGACAGCTACATACTGGATTGGGGTATCCAAATTTATAATAAAGGCTATTGTTTTTGCTGCCAACCCCATTACATGGAAATCTCAGGATCCAGTGTGGGTAGAACAATGGTCTCTGCTAAAGAAAAATTACTGGCAGCTAAAACATTAATTACTGAACAACTAGAATTGGGACATATTGAGCCCTCCAATAGCCCTTGGAACACTCCTATTTTTGTCATTAAGAAAAAATCTGGTAAAAATGGAGACTTTTACAAGATTTAAGAGCAATCAATGCCACCATAAAGGACATGGGAGCTTTACAACCTGGGCTCCCTTCCCCAGTAGCCATTCCAGAGAGATACAATATAATTGTAATTGATTTACAAGACTGCTTTTTCACCATTCCTTTAAATGCTGAAGATAAAAAAAGCGATTTGCCTTTAGTCTGCCATTAAAAAATCTTAAACAGCCTTATTTAAGGTTTCAGTGGAAAGTATTACCTCAGGTAATGAAAAATAGCCCTACCTTATGTCAAAAATTTGTCAATGCCGCTTTGGAAGATATTGGAGCTAAATATGAACGAATATATATGATCCATTACATGGATGATATTTTAACAGCTCATCCTGACAGAGATCATTTGCAAACTGTACTCCAAGATTTGACCCAGACATTGTCATCTACAGGCTTAAAACTTGCCCCAGAGAAAATTCAAACTAACCCGGCCATAACCTATGAAGGAAGAGTCATCAATTCAGAAACTATGACTCATGCCCCGCTACAATTAAGACCATCTTGTCACTTTAAATGATTACCAAAAACTTTTAGGTGATATTAATTGGATTAGGCCCTATTTAAAATTAACCACTGCCGAATTAAAGCCTCTTTTCAACCTTTTGCACGGGGATCACGATCCAACTTCTAAAAGACAATTAACTGCTGAGGCTCCGGAAGCCCTAGACAAAGTAGAAGCAACTTTATCTGATAGCTCCATCTTCCCACCCAAGCTAAAAAAGTGGTAGCTTCTTATCCAGGCTCAATAGCAACGTCGATATTAAAAGGGAGGAAATGGAGCATGGAATTGTTTGGGAGAGAGCCACCAGAGATTGCAATCCCATATAATAAGGAACAACTTGATGCTCTTCTAATGTTTGATGAAGATTGGCAGATTGCTATAGGAAATTATTGTCGTCGAATTTTACATCATTTACCCTCACATGGTTTGTTAATTCAAAAACTAAAAAAAGGGGAGTTTAAGTATCAGTTCAGTTCAGTCGCTCAGTCGTGTCCGACTCTTTGCGACCCCATGAATCACAGCACACCAGGCCTCCCTGTTGATCACCATCTCCCGGACTTCACTCAGACTCACGTCCATCGAGTCAGTGATGCCATCCAGCCAGCTCATCCTCGGTTGTCCCCTTCTCCTCCTGCCCCCAATCCCTCCAAGCATCAAAGTCTTTTCCAATGAGTCAACTCTTCTCATGAGGTGGCCAAAGTACTAGAGCTTCAGCATTAGCATCATTCCTTCCAAAGAAATCCCAGGGCTGATCTCCTTCAGAATGGACTGGTTGGATCTCCTTGCAGTCCGAGGGACCCTCAAGAGTCTTCTCCAACACCACAGTTCAAAACCATCAATTCTTCGGCGTTCAGCCTTCTTCACAGTCCAACTCTCACATCCATACATGACCACAGAAAAACCATAGCCTTGACTAGACGGACCTTAGTTGGTAAAGTATTGTCTTTGCTTTTGAACATACTATCTAAGTTGGTCATAACTTTTCTTCCAAGGAGTAAGCGTCTTTTAATTTCGTGGCTGCAATCACCATCTGCAATGATTTTGGAGCACAAAAACAAAAGTATGACACTGTTTCTACTGTTTCCCCATATATTATCCATGAAGTGGTGCCATGATCTTCGTTTTCTGAATGTTGAGCTTTAAGCCAACTTTTTCACTCTCCTCTTTCACTTTCATCAAGAGGCTTTTAAGTTCCTCTTCACTTTCTGCCATAAGGGTGGTGTCATCTGCATATCTGAGGTGATTGATATTTTTCCCGGCAATCTTGATTCCAGCTTGTGTTTCTTCCAGTCCAGCGTTTCTCATGATGTACTCTGCATAAAAGTTAAATAAGCAGGGTGACAATATACAGCCTTGATGTACTCCTTTTCCTATTTGGAACCAGTCTGTTGCTCCATGTCCAGTTCTAACTGTTGTTTCCTGACCTGCATACAGGTTTCTCAAGAGGCAGGTTAGGTGGTCTGGTATTCCCATCTCTTTCAGAATTTTCCACCGCTTATTGTGATCCACACAGTCAAAGGCTTTGGCATAGTCAATAAAGCAGAAATAGATGTTTTTCTGGAACTCTTGCTTTTTCCATGATCCAGCGGATGTTGGCAATTTGATCTCTGGTTCCTCTGCCTTTTCTAAATCCAGCTTGAACATCTGGAAGTTCACGGTTCACGTATTGCTGAAGCCTGGCTTGGAAAATTTTGAGCATTACTTTACTAGCATGTGAGATGAGTGCAATTGTGCAGTAGTTTGAACATTCTTGGGCATTGCCTTTCTTTGGGATTGGAATGAAAACTGACCTTTTCCAGTCCTGTGGCCACTGCTGAGTTTTCCAAATTTGCTGGCATATTGAGTGCAGCACTTTCCACAGTATGATCTTTCAGGATTTGAAACAGCTCAACTGGAATTCCATCACCTCCACTAGCTTTGTTCGTAGTGATGCTTTCTAAGGCCCACTTGACCTCACATTCCAAGATGTCTGGCTCTAGATTAGTGATCACATCATCATGATTATCTGGGTCGTGAAGATCTTTTTTGTACAGTTCTTCCGTGTATTCTTGCCACCTCTTCTTAATATCTTCTGCTTCTGTTAGGTCCATACCATTTCTGTCCTTTATCAAGCCCATCTTTGCATGAAATGTTCCCTTGGTATCTCTAATTTTCTTGAAGAGATCTCTAGTCTTTCCCATTCTGTTGTTTTCCTCTATTTCTTTGCATTGATCGCTGAAGAAGGCTTTCTTATCTCTTCTTGCTATTCTTTGGAATTCTGCATTCAGATGCTTATATCTTTCCTTTTCTCCTTTGTTTTCACTTCTCTTCTTTTCACAGCTATTTGTAAGGCCTTCCCAGACAGCCATTTTGCTTTTTTGCATTTCTTTTCCGTGGGGATGGTCTTGATCCCTGTCTCCTGTACAATGTCACGAACCTCCGTCCATAGTTCATCAGGCACTCTATCTATCAGATCTAGGCCCTTAAATCTATTTCTCGCTTCCACTGTATAAACATAAGGGATTTGATTTAGGTCATACCTGAATGGTCTAGCGGTTTTCCCTACTTTCTTCAATTTAAGTCTGAATTTGGCAATAAGGAGTTCATGATCTGAGCCACTGTCAGCTCCTGGTCTTGTTTTTGTTGACTGTATAGAGCTTCTCCATCTTTGGCTGCAAAGAATATAATCAATCTGATTTTGGTGTTGACCATCTGGTGATGTCCATGTGTAGAGTCTTCTCTTGTGTTGTTGGAAGAGGGTGTTTGCTATGACCAGTGCATTTTCTTGGCAAAACGCTATTAGTCTTTGCCCTGCTTCATTCTGCATTCCAAGGCCAAATTTGCCTGTTACTCCAGGTGTTTCTTGACTTCCTACTTTTGCATTCCAGTCCCCTATAATGAAAAGGACATCATTTTGGGGTGTTAGTTCTAAAAGGTCTTGTAGGTCTTCATAAAACCGTCCAACTTCAGCTTCTTCAGCATTACTGGTTGGGGCATAGACTTCGATAACTGTGATAGTGAATGGTTTGCCTTGGAGATGAACAGAGATCATTCTGTTTTTGAGATTGCATCCAAGTACTGCATTTTGGACTCTTTTGCTGACCATGATGGCTACTCCATCTCTTCTGAGGGATTCCTGCCCGCAGTAGTAGATATAATGGTCATCTGAGTTAAATTCACTCATTCCAGTCCATTTTAGTTCGCTGATTCCTAGAATGTCAACGTTCACCCTTCCCATCTCTTGTTTGACCACTTCCAATTTGCCTTGATTCATGGACCTGACATTCCAGGTTCCTATGCAATATTGCTCTTTACAGCATCGGATCTTGCTTCTATCACCAGTCACATTCACAACTGGGTATTCTTTTTGCTTTGTCTCCATCCCTTCATTCTTTCTAGAGTTATTTCTCCACTGATCTCCAGTAGATTGGGCACCTAATGACCTGGGGAGTTCCTCTTTTGGTATCCTATCATTTTGCCTTTTCATACTGTTCATGGGGTTCTCAAGGCAAGAATACTGAAGTGGCTTGCCATTCCCTTCTCCAGTGGACCACGCTCTGTCAGTGGTAGCTCTGATAGCTCCATCTTCCTGTCCAAGCTAAACAAGTGGTAGCTTCTTATCCAGGCTTAATAGCAATGTTGATATTAAAAGGGAGGAAACGGAGCATGGAATTGTTTGGGAAAGAGCCACCGGAGATTGCAATCCCATATAATAAGGAACAACTTGATGCTCTTCTAATGTTTGATGAAGATTGGCAGATTGCTATAGGAAATTATTAACGTCAAATTTTACATCATTTACCCTCACATGGTTTGTTAATTCAAAAACTAAAAAAAGGGGAGTTTAAGTATAGTTCTCCCCACCAAATCTTGCAACATGCCCTTTTCGTAATAAATATTTTAAATGCTGATTCAGCCGGAACTACTGCAATGCTTTGCCATTGTTGCCCGGAGCAATTAAATGCAAAGCCATTAGTAAAATGGAAGGACCTCCTCTCCGGACAATGGAAAGGTCCCGACCCATTGTTAACCAGCGGTGGAGGGTATGCTTGTATTTTTCCACAGGACGCAGATTCTCCAATTTGGGTTCCAGACCGATTGATTCGCCCTGTCTCAGCCCCTTGGATACCGGATTCCCCGGCTGCCACGACCCCGAAAAAGGAAGAGACCTCCTCTGCCTCTGCTCCCTCTGCCAGCACGGGAAACGCCGTTGACATCGGGACAACTGACTTCGGAGATCCCAGATGGGCAAGGAAAGGATCCGCCCACCAAGCAGATGTCTCAGCTTCACATACAGGACATTACTCCCCTTGATTCCCTGCCCCACAGAAAGATGCCAGGTCGCATGACCCAGGCAACTCAACAAGCCCCCTTACCAACTTGGGGACAAGTGAAAGCACTCTGCCACCAGGCATGGAGAATAGCTTCTTTACAGGGATCTCCAGCTTCTCCTGAGAAAATGTTTATTGCCATGCTTGCTCTGCTTTCCTGCCAGGTAAGCGCCTCCCCCATTCCAACAAAATATTGGGCATATCTCCCAGATCCTCCAACTTTTCAAGTTGTTACTTGGAATAATGACCCCATACGGGTTAACACAAACCAACCCCAACTTTTGGGAGGATTTTATACTTCTTACACTAAGGACAAATATCCCATTAATTTTAATTATACCTTTAGGGGATTGACTGATGAACTCCCTGTTTGCTTTAATTTCCCTACCAGCAAAACAGGACATTTTATCACTCCCACTAAGGAAGGCTGTGTTGGAGCTTCTGAAAAGGTAATTCTGACTGAGTCTCCAACCCAAAAACCTAATTTTAAAAAGCCTCATTCAGTTTGCATACTGTGGGCTCGCTTGCCCGGGATCCTTGACCCTCATGAGTCTCTGTTTGTTGGGGCACCCCCAGGTTATCCAAATTGTAGAGAAATTACTTCTTTAACTGCCATCTGGAATGACATAAATTATCATTCTGGGTTTCCGATTTGGAAAGCTTGTACTTATGATTCAAGAATTGACTATAGAATTCCAGGAGGAGGGAATTACTCAATTCAAGATTGGAGCAACCCAAACCCATCTGTAAGCTCTGAGGCCAAGAAAGCATATGTTTTGTGTATTGAGAACTGGCATACCGATATAATTCCTTGGCAATTAAGATCCACTAGGTGGCACGGTAGTTTGTTCCCCCTATGTTGTCCTATACAACTAAAAATAGAACTTTTTGGCAGCCAGAAATATGGAGAGCTCTCACTGCTACTACCCCTATTACTTTGACATGCCCATATAATGACACTACTTATTCTGCCATAGCTTGCTTGCCTTCTCCTTATGTCTTTCTTTTTGTTAATGATTCCAGAAAACTTAATGTTCATATGAATTTCACAGGTGGACCCAATGTAGTGACTTGTGAACAATGTATGCCCTCATCTTGTCTAACTCCTCAATACAATGTTTGTTCTTTTGTGGTGTTAAAACATCCACCATATCTTATGATACCTGTAACTACTCATTGGTATGATAATTATGGTCTTGCTGTGTTACAGCAATTGCAGGATTTGACGTGAGCACGACGATTTGTGGGCTTACTTATTCTAGGAATATCAGCTTTAATAGCCGCAATCACTTCTGTTACTGTGGCAGCAATAGCATTGACTCAACAAATGCATACTGCCCAATATGTTGACACTATGTCTAAAAATGTTTCTTTAACTCTGGCAATACAGGAAGCTATAGATAGAAATTTAGAGATGAGGGTGGATGCCTTGGAAGAAGCAATAATGCATATTGGGACTGAACTACAAGCTCTAACAGTAAAAATGGCTCTCTCATGCCACGCCGATTACTGGTGGATATGCGTGACATCTTTGAAAGTAAACGAGACAGATTATGAGTGGGAAAAAATTAAAAATCATATTTCAGGTGTTTGGAACAGCTCTGATATTGGCCTGGACTTAGGAAAACTTCATAATCAGATACAGACCTTGGAACACTCTTGACTGGATTTTACTGCTGCAGGAGCAGCTAATGACTTTTTCCACACCTTCTCTATCTGTATTTCTGGAAGAAACATTCTGTCTAATGTCTTCAGTTATGCTGCTGTTAGTGCTATAATTTTACTTCTTTTTTTTTTTAATTTTACTTCTTATAATCATTCTTCCTTGTATTGTCAGGATTCTTTGGCATTCAGAAGCTCTCAACTGAGCTGCACCAGGCTGTTTTAAGAAATAATAAAAAAGGGGGAGATGCCGGGAGCCAGCGTGAGGAACTCCGCCCTTGGCAAAGGTCATGAGCAAAGAGGCTCGGCATTACGCAAAGGTGAGATTGAGCCTCAGGAGACCCCCTGTTCCCGAGCAGCTACCCCCAAAACCAGAGTGCCTACTTTACTGTTTTATGCTCTCACCTATACCTCTGACTTTACGGGGGGCTGACCACCACCACCCCCACCTCTCTCGGAGAAGGAGGTAACTTGCAGCTCCAGTTAATAAAAATTCCTGGGCATGACAAGAGTGTTTCAACTTACAAACTCCTCTGAAGTTTCTCTAGCCTGCCTGAGCAGGTTCGTCCAGCCACATGTGATTGTTTACAGCCTCCCAACCGTGAGCGGCATGAGATACTTTAAAACTTTCTAAATACAGACTCTTTTGAGAAGTTAGAAAATTATTAGTATAGTATTAGTGGGTTGGTTAGAAATTACATTGGTGAAGGTTTTTCATTTGTTGAGCCAATATTTGCTGCTAAATCTCCATATTCCCTGCCCTTATAATGAATATAACTAGCATACAGGAGAAGTAAGTATTAACCTGTAAGATTAATCGTGTTAAACCTTAGGCTGAGAAAATTCCTTTCTTGATTGTAACCCACTACACCCTCACCCTATAGAAATGCAACTTTATTTGGAGGATGGCGCCTGGTTTAAGAAAAAAATCACCCCTGGAAAAAACAAGTTTTCTGGTTGACTGACTGTTACCAGAAAGGGCCATAAAATGTCAGCAGGCCTCATGGCCAGAAGATGATGTAAAACCCCTAAGACCTTTGTATAATTTTATATGAAGCACCTGATTTTGACAAGGGTCAGGTCTGCTGACTCCGCGTGACTCTGTATTCATCCCTATGTATAACAAAAAGTATATAAGCAAACCTGAAAATAAAGAAAACGGATCAGTTTCTGGAAAGACCAATTCCTCCATGTTGTTCTTTCTTTCCTCTTCTGGCTGAATTTCCATCTGGAGCGTGGGTACTCACCAAGCCTGCTAATTTTGCCTGGGATTCTAAGATCTGACCAGGGAGGCCTCAGTGTCTCCTCTCCTTCGGGAGAATGGAAAGACGCCTGTGGCCTATGTAGGTGGTGCAAATTCCTTGTCTTGGAGTTTTATTGGTATTCCACATAAACGAAGTTATTCAGCCTCTTTTTCTCCACTAATTTTCCTACTACACTATTCTTTTCTAATCTCTCTTTATATCTGTAATTAAGTTTTTTCCTAGGATGCTGATTCCGTCTCCCCTTCGAATTAGCCTGGATCCACAGGAGCTGGACCCCGGCACTCTCTCTCTCTTCTGTGGTAAAGAGAATCTGGAGCAGCTGTTGGTAGTCATCCCAGGTGGGCTGGTGGGTAAAGAGCACAGTCTCTAGGAGATTGGTTAAATCTCTAGGGTTATCTGAGAACTTGGTATTTTGGGATCTCCAATTATATAGGTCACTAGTAGAGAAGGGCCAATATTGATGAGGTTGGTTCCCTTCCTCATCGCGGGGGGGGGGGGGGGGGGGGGGGGCGGCCACTCACAAGGGGAGGGCAACAGTTGAGTCTGCCAGCCCCTCTGGGGACATGGCTCGCCAATGGCAAGTATTTTGTGCGGGCCCCCCTCCCTGTGTTTCGGCCCTGGGTGGAGGGATGGTGGGGGCAGGTGGTGGTTCCAGGGGTTGGTAAGGGGGAGGGAAGAGGAGTTCTTCTTCTGTTCCCCTCTGCAGAATAGGGTAGAGTGGCACCGTTGGTTCAGGCTCCTTGGGATTCTTCAGGCTCTTTCCTGTTCGAGTCACTAACACCTGATTGATGGAAAATCCCTGTTGAGGCAAGAAAGGTTTTATCCAAGGCGGGGCGGGGGGCGGGGGCACAACACAATATTTTCCCATTCGGTGATGTAGGGAACTTGGTCAGGGTGTCCGATCCGCGGTCGGAAAATGACATCTCAGACTCAGTGTACAGTTTCCAAATCAAAGGTGCCTTCTGAGGGCCATCCTACACTGAAGGTTGGCCATTCGGCACTGCAAAAAGTGATTAATTTCTTCTTTTTGACTTCCACACTGAGGTCATGAGCGCGCATTTTGACCTCCTTGAAATGATCAGTAATCAAGGATACAGGCGTGGGGCTAGAATGGCGTCGCCCCATCGTCCCTGGATCAATCAAATGTTGGTAAATTAACATAGACAAAACGGACAGCCAGCCAGACAGACAGACAGAAGGAATATACCTCCAGGAGTTCGGAGGCAAAACTGAAAGTAAAACCATGGCCTCTGGCCGTTCAGCGGGAGCGACCTGCTATCGCCTACAGAGAACAGGTCCCCTCCGAGGGGGTCGGGGACTTCTCTCAGCAACCCACACCGGCGACCCGTTGGCGTGTCCACCTAAGTCATATACCAGTTTCAGAAAATAGGCCTTATCAGAAACGAGGAAAAAGAAGAAAAAGGCTTACCAGCTGCAGATGGCCCTCCGGATCAGTCCTCCCGTGGAGCCGGTGGGAGATCCCGGATGAGCCCCCAAATGTTATGCCCAAGTCGCGAAATCTCCCAATGACCACCAGGGAGCCGACATCCGATGCAAAAGCAAGAGAGTCTTTGTTACCAAGCTCGAGCTGGGGCTCCCGTCGTTATCGACGCAGCGGCTATGGGAAGGAGCCCCGAGTTTTGGGTTACATTGCTTATATAGGGTATATTTGTGAAAAAGGGGATTTCCAGGCTGGAGGACATCTGATTGGTCACCCTCTTCCGAGGGGTTGTGTGTTGATTTCTGATTAGTTCTTATTACCTAGGCGAACCACAAATTCCTGAATGTAAAATCAGGAGATTTTGGTCCGAGGTCTGATTGGCTCGTGGGTAGTGGGGTGAGGTCGGGTGATTTCCAAAGTCTTTTTCCCAGAATCTCACAAAATGGAGTTCTCTTTTTGACAAAATGGAGTAGCTTAGGTTCTTCAGAACCATCAGAGAAGGGCTCTTGTCACTGAGAAACCAGGCCCCAACCTCAGAGAAGCAGTTTGGAGCTGGGCAGAGGGTTCAGGCATTATCAAATTCATTACAGCAATGAAGCCACTGCACAGGGAAGGGGTGGGCCAGGGTCACTCAGCAAGTCTGATGGGCTCAGACCCTGGTTCTCCCTTGGGCTCCGTTAGTGGTAGGATATTGGGGATAGCTGTGTGTCTCTTCCCTGGCTTGGCAAAGTCAAGAGACAGAGCTAGAATTCCTCCCAGAGCCCCTCCCTTCTCTGCCTGGGAGGGGCGTGACTGAAGGGTGGCTGCCTACTCAGGGCCTGAGTCCCTCTGCAGCTCCCTACCCCCCTGGCCCTGGTCTCTGCTTACAGGCCTCCTGACACAGGGAGCTTGCTGTCTGGCCCATCCATCCCAGGAGCAGCCCTTCCGCTACAAAGTACAGCCTCCTGCAAAGCTGCAGCCTGTCCCCCAACAGTGCCCCCAACAGGCCCAGGGGCTCCCTGCACTGCCAGAGAGGACAAGTTGATTCTTCCCTGGGCCTGCCTGCTCAATGACTGTCCCTCAATACCTGAGGACAGAGATCAGGCTGCTCCAAGACTATCTTGGGCTAAACACCCTCCCAGGAAGGATACTTCTGGTCCCTTCCCAACACTGACCCCTCATCAAAGACAGTGCTGAGAAGGGAATAGGAGGCCGAAGCCAAGCCTCTGCTTTGCTGCCCTGCCAGGGCCTGAGGCTCCTCTGGGGTAGGCAGAACATTCTCTAAGGTGGTCTCTATAGCTGAGGGCCCCTGACACCCCTGCCCAGGCCCCTTCACCTGCTCCATGGAGAGGCTCACATCTCCCTGGGGCCCAAACCAGCCTTGGTCAGCCCAGAGCATTTGCTGGCTTTTATTTTCTCTGCAGGGGGCTAGGATCTGTGCCCGGCAACTCAGTGATACAGTGGGGCCAGCAGCAGGCATAACACCTCTGCACATGGCTCAGAGCCTAGTTCTGCCGCCTCCTCGTGAGGAGCGGCTGCCAGCGGGCCAGCGGTCCAAACCCACAGTGGTGGGGGAAGGAGTCCAGCCCAGGATCCCTCCTGCTTCCCCCAGCATCTCCACAGGGTTAGGTCTGCAGAACAGTGCCCTCTGGAAGATCCCTTGGCACCCCTCCAGGGAGGTCCCTGGGAGGAAGTCCAGCCCTCTATGGCCCAGTCCCTTCAGTGGGGGCTTGGAGCCAGCCCCAGGGGGCCAAGCAGACTCTGGCCTCCTCTCTGAAGGCACCAGCGCTCACCATCAGCTACGCTTCTGCACTCTCCTTTTCCTCCCAACTGGCCGCCTCCTGGTCCCGTGAGCCCTGGCCCGTTCCAGGGCTATAACTCAGACTGTGATCTTGAGATCCGAGGGCCTTTTCGGATCTCTTTCCGCTTCTCTTCTTTCTTCCGGCGTTTCTCCTCTTCCCTCAGGGCCTTCTGGAAAGGGTCAGTGCTGGAGATGAACTGAGGGGAAAAGCAGAGAGGTCTATTAGGTCAGTTGGCAGCAAAGAGTGTGCTCTGAGCTAGGCTGCTGTGGGCTGTGGGTACAGGAAGGTCACTGAGACACAGGCCCTGGCCTTGAGGGAAGCCCACAGACATGGAGCTAGTAAATGGGCTCAGGGAAAACTGCTGAGTGGGTCTCAAAAGATTAAGCAGGCGCTTGCCAAGCCAACAGGGCGAGGGAAGAGGACATTCCAGGAAGAGGGACAGGTGCTGAACCTGCACAGCACATCTGAGAAACAAGTGACAGACTGCACTCGGGGTAAAAGGGACTGAGTGCCCAAGACCCAGCATGGGCCCCCAGAGCCTTTTGTGGGAGGGGGCAGTCAGCGAGTGTAAGACAACAGGGGTCCTACTGCTTGCGGACAAGCTGCAAGGTGTAGGCAAGGGAGTATATAGGAAGCAGCTGTATCAGAGGTTAAACTGCCAGACTTGGAAAGAGATGGAAAGAAGATGACAGTGATGCCCAGGCTTGTGGCTTCCCTAGTGGGTGCAGGGTGGTACCCAGTGAGAAGAAAGGAACATGGGGCATGCTGGGCGGGAGGAGGACAGGACTCCGGCCGGGGCAACCCCCAGGCCCTCAGCTCTTCCTCCCCGACTCTCCAGACCGGTTCATCTGAACCCAGGGCTTCTGTCGCACCTCCACAGTCCGTCACCCCTCAGATTTGCATCTCCCTATCTAAATGCCTGTCTGACACCTCCACACGTGTGCACATGTGCCCCGAACTCAGCATGGCTCCATCTCCCCAAAACCCAGTCCCCTTCCAGAGTCCGTGTCCTTGTGAAGAGCAGAGTCCCACATTCCAGTCAGCAAGTAGGGCAGAGACCAAGCATCGCCCCCACTCGCCCCCCAACTCCCCAGCCGCAGGTCCAAACCCCTCACAGTCCATTGCCAAGGTCTGGCCCATTTTAACCCCTAAGTCTCGAACCCATCTCTTCTGTCTCACCTATCATATCGCTAACCCCATCACCACCCCCCTACACCTCTCCTGATAAACCTCGGCACATCCCAGGGTCTCTCCACACCCACTTTGGTCCCTCTGAAGCCATTCTCCTCGCTGCAGTCAGATATTTTCAAAATGTAAATCGGACTCCTGCTGAAACACTTCCTTGACTCTCCACACAGCTCTATCTGCAGGCCCACCCTGCCCACCCCCCTTCCCGCCTCATTTCTGGCACCTGGGTTCCTTTGTGCCCACTTCCAGCCCTCTGTTCCCTGCTGTGCCCCAGTTCCAGAACGCTCTTCCCGGCCCCCACCCTCTTTGCCACAGTAGCTGCAGCTCAGCGGTTCCCATCCCTAGGGTGACTCCTGCCCTGACTTTCCCGGCTGGGGCTGTCTCCTCCAGTTCCTTCTCAGTGCTTCTCCCCTGCAACCACCTGCTTCTGTGACACCTGCTTCGTGCCTGCTGCCCCCACTGGATCACACTCTCCCCAAGGACAGGTGGATAGTGTGGGGTGCCGCTCACTGTGACACAAGCCCCCAGTGTGGTCTGATGGGCCGACAGGCAGCGCTTAGTATGTATTTTTTAAATGAATGAATGAATCATGTTAGAGTATGAAATACAGTAATATCCACAACTCAGATAACTCTGTTGGGAAATATGCCCCTTTTACTTGTTCATATGGTAAATCTGATGGTTGGTCAAGGCAGATGTTAAAAACAAACTAGGAGCTCCACCTTGTGGAGTAATCCACCTACTGTGTTAGACTGAACAAGTCTGGAAGATGGGATGAAGCCAAAGTGCAGCCCAGAGAGGGTAAATGATCTGCACAGGTCACACAGCTAGTCCCAGTTGGGACCAGCCCCCAAGCTTCCCAAGCTCCCTGCCCCGTGCTTCCCCGATCACACTGCCTCCTATCCCTACCAGTTACTTCAGATCCTCCTGGGAAGCAAGGAGGAGCCAGGAGACCCCTTGGGCCACAGAAGACCCCATCCTCTGGCTCTGGCTGGGGAAGGACCAGTCAAGAGATCCTGGCCCCTCCAGCCCCAGCAGGTTGGGTCAGCAGAGAAACAACACCTAGTCCTTTTCTGGCTCTCCTCCCAGCTGGGCCTGGCTAATGCCTACTTTAAATTCGGATGCTGACCTCCAGCGGGCCCTCCCTGCTGCCTGGCAACCCAGGATGTTGCCCTGGTCCACTCCCTGTCCTGCTCTCCTAGACAGACCTTCTCCTCGAGCCTCCATCTCTCCTCCCCTTCTCACTCGCAGACCGTGACCTCGCTTCCTGTTTCACAGAGAATGGAGATGCTAAGGAGACAGCTTCCGTGAGCCCCGGCCGCCACACCCATGGGCCCATGCTGCTGTGCCCACGCTGCTCTTCCAGGTGAGGCCAACCCTCCCCCAGGCAACAGCTCGCCTCTCTCTCCCTCCTCACCTCCTCAGGGATGAGGCTCCAGAGACTCTCCTACCCCTGCACCAGGGGCTCTTCCCCACCCCTGCCATGGGTGGGTCCCCTCAACATGCAAACGTGGTGTGGTCTCTCCCATCCGACTAAGATTTTCCCTGGAACCCATGCCCTCCTCCAGCTAGTCTCCCATTGGGTCTGCTCCCCTTGAAAACACATCTCTTTACAACAGGTAACAAGGATATACTGCACAGCACAGGGAATTACAGCCTCTGTCTTGTAATAACTTTTAATGGAGTAGAATCTGTAAAAATACTGAATCACTACACTGCACACCTGAAACATTAAAAACAAAAAAAAAAGAGTAACTTTTCAAAAGAGTCAGCTGTATTTGACAGGACGAGTCTACTTCCTTTCATTTCCTTCTCTTGAAACTCAGTCTTTTATCCCTACCACTCGACCAAAAGAGCTTTGACCCAGCTCTCTGAGGGCTGGTCTCCACGCCAAGTTCGGCAGCCGATTCTCAGCCCCACTTCCTGACCCTCCAGCGGTGTCCGACGGCATGTCCACTCTCTCCTTCCTGTCATGTGGCTTCAGGGAACCGATTCCCTCTTGGGTCTGCTATTGCTCCACTGACTGATCCCTCTTGGGGTGCTCTGTGAGCTCCTCCTCACTCTCCCATCTCTAACTGCAGGCACATCCCAGGCCTTGGTCCTCAGACCACCGCTCTACCTGCCCCGTCCCCCTGCCTCCTGGAGTGATGGGACATGGTCTGTCATCGGCACGACTCTCACATCTGTAGCTCTGGCTTTAATAAGCTCTCCCCCGAAATCTAGTCCTCCTCCTTGACATCAGTCAGGTCAAAATCAGTTACCTCCTTGACATCTTCATTCAGATGCCCATTAGGTCCAGAAACAAGGCACTGATCCCCAATCCAGCCCTCAACCTCGCCCCACCACTTTGCCCATCTCATGGAAAATAGCAACTCCATTCTTCCAAAATTGTCAAGTCATCCTTAATGCCTCTCTTTCACTCCATATTTGTTTCCTTAGTAAATTTTACTGGCTCTACCTTCAAAACAGAACCAAAATCTCACCACTCCCAACAGCCCCACTATTGTCCCCCTGGTTCAAGCCACTGTTAACTCCAAATGGACCAGCTGTTAACTCCAATGGACTGTTAACTCCAAACAGACCAGCACAGCGGTCTCCTCACCAGGATCTGTCTCCACCTTGGTCCTCACAGTATTTGCCATGTGGCTGCCAGGCTGACCCCTAAAAGAGCTAAGTCAGAGCCCCTCGCCCTGCTCCTCTGTGTCCCGGAGTAAACGCTAAAGCCCTGGAGAAGACCTGCAAGGATCTTATGACCTGGCCTACGACTCTGACCTCCCCTTCCCATGCTCCTGCCCTTCCAAATACGCTTCCAACTCAGGGCCTTTGCACTCGCTGCCCCTCCAGTCTGGAAAGTTCTTCCCCCAGAGACAGGGCTGGCTCGCTTGCTGCTTTCAGGTCTTTGCAGTTAGAACCTCCTGTGTCCAAGTCACATGAAACAGCAACGATATCCTCACCTTATCCCTGGAATTCCTTAACCACGTGCCTCTGCCTTTTCCTCCATCCCCCGTCTCCATCTACCATGTATTTTTTATTGCCCGTCTGTCTTCTCCAACCAGAATGCCTTTCCCAGGTGGGCAGAGCCAGAGGGCTTCTCTGGTGGCTGGGATTCAGCAGATGCTCACTAAACGCTGAATGAAGGCATGCGCTCTGCCTCTGAGCCTTCATGCAAGCCAGTCCCTCTCCCTGGAAGGTCTTCCCTGAGATGGTCCACCCGGCAACTCTTACTTGTCCCAGAGCCTTGGCCACCTGCTTCCACAGGTTTCCTCGCATGGGTCCCGTGGCTCATGATGCTTCCCTCTTCCACTGGGTCCAACGATCACGCTCGACTGGAACTGTGCTCCTCTGCTACCTTCCCCAGCAGTCTGTAAGCATCTGAACAGCAGGGAGAGGGCCAGCTCCCTCTGGATGGGGACAGAGGCCAGCCCAAAGCCTGATACAAGCTGGCTCTAGTATCGTAAGTAGGGGCCCTCCCAGAACACCCACTGGTATGGAGGCAGTGCATGGGGGGAGCTGAGTAAACCTGGGCTATTGCTGGCCTCCCCAAGTGGATACCTCAAAGAAACTGCCAGGATAGGCCCTGGGCCCCAGAGAACTTGATGGGGCTCTCCTATCTCACCTTGCCTACCCTGTCCAGCCCCCTGGGGCCCAGGAGGCCAAAACTGAGCCCAGCACGGACTTCATGGAAAGGAATTCTGGTCCCCCAGCCCATCCACCCCGCACCAGGCTGGGAGCCAGGCAGGACTCGGGTATTTGGGGTGGGGGCAGGGGCTGGCCTCCCAGGAGCCCTATAATGCAGGTTCCGTGAGGGGCCAGTGCTGTGTAATAGAGCACAAATGACCTTTAAGAAAAAAAAGGTCATCTCAAAACCTTGCTGGCGGAGGGGTCTACACTGGATACTGAAAAGTGAGTAAAATCTTGGGACTGGCCCCAGCTGATGAGAAGGGAAGTGTACTGCTTCTGTATGACTATATCCAAGCAGAGTGTATTACAATGACACTAAATCACAGCTCTCTGGAGCCTGTTCTCTCTGAGGTCTACCTCCTGTGGGAGAGGCATTCATCTCATGATCTGCAGGGCAAGGAGAGCCAGCATCGCAGCAGGAAAACATCTCCATGAGAGCCCGCGCTGGGAAAGGCAACCTGCCATGGCCTGGAGCCTGCCTGTGTGTCCCTGCTGGGTACACCAACAATCAGCCCTGCTGCTCTTGTCCAGGCTGTTTATCAGGGCTGTGGTGGCAGCAAGCCGCCGTGCAGGGTGTGTCATCTTGGTTTCACATGAAGGGGAGGCAGCTATGCTGGCGTGAAAAACCGTATCGCCCACTCCGTCACCTGAAGCAAAGCCACTAGCTAAACAGGGACCTTGAGTCAGAGGTTCCTCTACTCAGGAACTCCACTGATTTGTTCATCTGAATGAAGCGCTAATGGTGCTCTTAATCAAGCTGGCCTGACTGCTCTCCTTTGGAGGGCCTGCGTCAAAGGCCGGCCTTTGGTTGGCATCTCGGAACTCTGCCCTTGGCTGGTGTCTGGGAACCAGAATTCTGGGAGGGATTTCCATTACCCTGACTGATAAGAGTGGTGCCCTGCGCCTAAACCGTACAAAAGTGTGGTTTATGCCACAAACACGTGCTTCCCTTCTGGAGTGTGGAATTTTGGTATGTGTTAGGCAGAGGGTGCCTACGTGACCGGTCCCTGGTAAAAACTCTGGGTGCCGCCTCTTTAACAGGCTCTCCTAATAGACGGCTTCTCACACGTTTTCATAACCTGTGGCTGGGGGAATAAAGTGTGCCCTGTGTGACTCCACTGGGAGAGACACATCAAAGCTTGTGTCCAGGTTCCCTTAGACTTCACCCCAGGAGCCTTTTTACCTTTTTTACTGCTGATTTTATTGTGGATCCCTTGCATTGTAATAAATCAGAGCCTTGAGGACAACGACACACAGGAGTATTAACTCACAGGACTCAGTCCTCCCAGCAAATCACCAACCTGGGGGTGGGTTTCTATGGGCGGCAGCAGCCATCCAGCCCCAGGGATGATGCTGGGAGATCAACTGTCATAAAGTCCAGTAAGACAACAACCTGAATTAAAAGCCGTGACTCTTGCCTAGATGGTATTTCTAGCGGCCAGGCATGCTGTATTCTTACTGACTGTTGTCAGCGTCCTAGCCATCTGGTCTGGCAGATAAGCAGGCTGCAAACTGGCAGGTCACACACGGCCATCCCTCTCGGGGGCCATGATCTGTGGAAACAAACCATGGTTGACAACGGGACAGTCTGGGTCACTCGTTTAGATGCCCACAGCCAATTCCCTGATGAGACTGATCAGAATCAAACTGCCGATCGAGCCGACACCGCCCAGTTGACGGCACTGCCACCTATACGTGTCACTGTACTAGATATGGCGGTACACCCACCAGCACAGACTGACATGAAGCAGAGGACTCTGAAGCTCTGATTCAACCACCTAGAAACCCTGGATGGAACAGTATGGCCCAAGATCATCAGAATAATTACCACCTGGGGGACTTCCCTGGCAATCCAGTGGTTAAGACTCCATACTGCTACTGCAGCAGGCACGGGTTCAATCTCTGGTCAGGGAACAAAGATCTCACATGCTACACGGCACGGCCCCCCTTCTCCGAAAAAATAATAATGACCACTTGGCTAAGTACATTCCTTGCCAAGTCCCCTTGTAGTGGCCCATGTAGGCCAAGATGGGAAATAGATGTCTGTGAAAATTTTGCAAAAAATGCTCTTGTCCCACTCACTTCTAACCCTTTCAGATAAAAAGTCTAGGTGAAAGTAGGGAATAACTGGAGAAAAGTGAAATTATAGGTCCTGGGATGTGACATGTTGACTTTGCAGCAATATTCTAGGGAGGGACTGCCTTAGCCCCCAGGAGGCATGTGGAACAATTAATTCTCTTTGTCCCTTACAGCCAGCACTGCTGCCTGGCCAAACAATCCTAGGGTTCGTGCAAGCCAAGTGGCAGCTGCAGTTGAGTCAGACCAACTGTCCAGTGTGTCATTCTCAACCACGTGACAGGAAAATTCACATAGACGAGGTCACTGCTAAACTATTTGGTTCTGCCTGCTGCCATCAAAGGCAGCTTCCGAACTAACCCTGAGCAGACACACAGACCAGTACAACCTTGCTTCAATCCAACCTTGGTATGAATCCTTCCACCTGTCCGGATCCCTGATCGACCTTGGGTTATACCACACAGGGCAACTGAGGCAGCTGAACAACTCCATGATAACACTGCCCCCACTGTTTAGCTCAAACAATGCAATGGTGACCCAAATCAAGTGGGAGACAGTAGACCATGGAATGCCTCCCCAGTGCACATGAAGATGGCTTTGGGTCTACCTACTGGCCCCAGTATGAGGCTTCCCCGATGGCTCAGTGGTAAAGAATCTGCCTGCAACGCAGGAGACTCAGGAGATGCAGGTTCGATCCCTGAGTTGGAAAGATCCCCTGGAGAAGGAAATGGCAACCCACTCCAGTATTCCTGCCTGGAAAATCCTATGCTCAGAGGAGCCTGGCATGCTACCGTCTGTGGGGTCGCACAGAGCCAGACACAACTGAGCAACTGAACACACACACAGACTGGCCCTGGTAGCCACTAGCAGTGACACTGAAGATCAGCAGCTCAGTCTAAACTCTTGTGTGGGTGGTAAGAGGTAATAGATTGGTCTCATAAGACATCCTAATTTTCTAATATAAGTTCTACTGATCCCCCAGGACTTATCAGAGCTGGTTGAGTTCAGGACCCTGGAGCATATGGTTAAGATCAACACTGCACGTGGCCTCATCTTGCTAGTTACAGTCCTACTGACAGCAACCTGAGATGAACTAAACAAATGTGGTCCTAGTCTCTACTGATCAGACTATGATGTGGAATAAGGCATTCATGTAGAAATGTTAGTTAAGCCAAGACACACAGGGCTGGTGGATGGACTGGTGTGTGTGGTGGTGGTGGGAGTGTGTATGGAATCCTCTCTATGGCCCTGAGCATCCCTGCATTCTTGTTGGGTACACCTGACCCCTCTGTACCTGAGCTATTTCTCAGGTCGTGCTTACAAAAAGTTATCTTGAAGGATGAGGTACTGTCTGCCTACAAACAAAGACCACGTTTGCTTCTGTTTAACTACAAAGGTGGTGGATTTCCCAAGCTTGATGTTTCTCAACTTGATACAAACCCACTGGCATCTGTCTGGACCCTTCTGCTTCACCTCTCTCCACCAACCAAGACTTGGGAAATAAGGCAAACCCGCATGACCAGGTTAACAGCAAGTGCTTTCGCTGTAATGAACTCTGATGTCTCTAACCTGTCAGCATCCATGAAACAGTAGCAAAATCCTAGACCTTCAGCAGTAACCCCCCGACACTTGGGGAGAGCTTGTCTTTTGCGGAGGCTAGTCCTCCAGCCCTTCCTGCCCAGCCACTCTGACCCCACCCTCCCCTCTGCTGTCTGTCCTGCTCCCCCTGTGGCCTCCAGCCCTCAGAGCCCACTTCAGCTCTAGGATGAGAACACGTGCAGAAATGTGGGACAGAAAGCTGGCTGGGTGCTCAGAGGCTCAAGGGCAGAGAAGCAGGGCCTGACCTCCCATGGCTTCCCTACCATTCACCTGGCGTGAACAGTGCCTACCGTGCCCTGGGATGGATGTCCTCATAGCCCCTCACTACCCCCATAGCTGAGGTTCACCTCGCATGGACAGAGAGGAAGCTGAGACTAAGACAGGGCCAGCAGCTTGCCCAAAGGTACCAGTGAGTGAGAGGTAGGTTACACCCAGACCCAGGCACTTCCGGCTCCAAGTCCAAAGCCCTCACACTCCACTCTAGGTGCTGCAGCTCCTGCTGGCCCTGGCCTCCCAGGGCCCTGCAGACGCAGTACAGACAGGGCCACAGGCCCCAGCAGCTCACCTCTGTGTGGTCTACTTTAAATGGGTTCTGGAAGTCAGAGTGTTTCTCGCTGATCCCCAGCTCCTGGGCCATCTGTGGATGAGGAAAAGCTAGTCATCCTCTGCCTTCTCCCGCATCTTGCTCACCCGCAGGCCATTCCCTCCAAGGCTGGGATGGATGTGGGTCAGGTGATGACCCCCAGGTACCAAGATCAACACAGAAGCCCTTCAAATGGCACCTCAAAGTGGCCCGGAGGCTTATCAGAGAAAATGCAACCAAGGGTTGACATTCAAGCCCCACTGAAGGAGGCTTATGGTGCAACCACATAGTGGGCTCCCGGACCTCCTCCGCCCCAGTCCTTACCAGGTCGAGGATGGGTGAGTGGGGGCCCTGGTCAAAGACGCCCGACTGGCTGCAGAAGCTGATGCCCCAGCGGATGAGGAGGTTCCAGTTGGAGTTGTGGTCAAAGTAGTGGTGCACGATCCTTGGGAAGCGCAGCACCACGTCGCCGAAGAAGGCTGTGTTCTCCACCACTTGGGAGAAAGCTGGCAAGAGGACTCTGGTGAGTGGCTGGCAGAGATGGCCCTCTGCAGCCTCCTGGCCAGCCCTACACACCCTCCAGAGGACAGCGACAAGCCCACTAACCAGAGAAGGGAACAGTGCCTGTGGCACACAGGCTGCTGACCACATGTGCAGTGAGTACTGAGGGAGTCATGTCACCAAATCATCAAAACCACCTTCAGAGAGACATGTGGCTGTAATTCCCATTTCACACATGGGAAACTGAAGCTGACAGCTAGTGAGCAGCAAACCTGGGCTGCAAACCCGCATCTGTCTGACTCCAAAGGACATGCTTCTTCCCCCATACCTTGCAGCTCAGAACACTCGTTTGCCGTGGAGACCAGAGAGGGGTGCCATTGCACAGATGGAGGCATTTGCATCCCATGAGGCTTTGCTCCTAACCTCCCCAACTTGGTACCATAATGTCCAGAGCTGGGCTCTGGTGTTAACTAGTGTCTGTGAGGGGTCAGTTCTATTAGGATGGCCAGGGAACACATCAGGGCTTGTTTTCTTTTTAGTAAATGTTCAATTTTATTTTAAATGCTTAAGTTCTTATTTTGAAATAATTTTAGACTTACATAATACACCACAAAATTCCTTCACTCGGCTTCCTCTAATATTATCATATTTATATAACCATTGTACAAACCATCTAAGACAGGAAATTAACATCAGTACAATACTATTAACTAATCCCTAGACCTTATTTGATTTTGGTCAGTTTTTCCACCAATATCTTTTAGTCAACAGATCAGTTTGAGTTTAGTGTCTATTACAGTGGCAGGTTCCCCTGACCCAAGCTAGCGTGAAGAATACTAACTATACACCCGGCCCTGGTTGCGGCGGGGAGGCCTATTTGAGTGACCCCCCCATAGATAAGGCCCACGTCCTTACCAGCACTGGCCAGACCACACAAAGAGATAAGGGAACTCCTCCAAAGATATGCCAGGCTGGGTCTGATCCCAGTGGGGCAGGGATCTCTGGGCCTCAGAACAATCCTGAATCACAAAGAACTCAGGAATTCGCTAGGTTTATAGGTAAGAGCCAGGCAAACCACCTGTCCTCTTTCCCTTGGAAACTGGAGTTGATGGTGCCTTCCTCAGTTACAGTGGAGATCAGAGATGGTATCTGCCCAGCATTCAATATGTAAAGGCTACTTCTGTCCTCAGACAGTGTGACCTAACATACTTTATTGTTAGAATGTAACCAGTTAATGGGGAGAAATTACCACTGGAGAGAAATTCCTGGAAGAGGAGATGAAGGGATATAGAATATTCTTTTATTTATGTTGGTCCCACCTTGTCTCGAAAAGGATTTAAGGAGGTCAAGGCTTTTAGAACAGCAGTAAAGAGTGCTGGTAACTGCTCCCATGGACCAGTCACTTCAACAGACCTCAGTTTTTTTTCTTCTATAAATGGGAACAACCCTTGCCATCTCTACCAGAAGGGTCAAGGTGGTGAAGGCAAGGAGTGCGGGACTGGAAGTGGGCACAGGCTCCTCCCTGATTCCCCTCCCCCAAGCACAGGACAGCACTACATATTGTATGTGTGTCAGGGATACAGAACCTGGCTCTGAAACGAGACCAGAACACTCGGAGAATCTTATACTGAGTGCCCAACCACCCAAGAGACTCCATGAAGGTGCTGCAAGAGGGCATTCCCAGAGAGGAAAAGAAGAGTGACAAGAACAAGAGGGAAGGAGCAGCTGGAGAAGATCAAGGTTGCAGGGGGGGAAGACCATACCATCCTTCAGTTTCTCGTCCTGGGGGAAGGGCCCATCTGGGAGCACACCTGCAGCAGTGAGCACTGTCCGGGAGTCCTCCAGCACCTGAGGGAAGCCCGCCTGGGCTGAGTGGCTTTGCCAAGGTCTTCCCAGACCAGCCCCAGCCCTGTTTACTGAGGCCCTACTTCAAATCTTCTGTGGGTTCGCTTCCCCTTCACTGAACACCATCCCCGTAGGGAACTCCTACTCATCCATCAGTGTCCAGATCAAAGACCAGGCCTGCCATGAGCTGCCCCCTGCCTGCGTGCACCTTAAAGAGCCCCTTGAGCATGACATCCAGGATCTTGTACTGCTGGTGGACATCGTTCAGCTGTGCTAGGTTTTTCAGTGCCAAGAGCTGTTCCCTCCGCTTCACCTCAAACATCTTCTTGTCTGAGCATCATTAAGTTAAGGAGCTGGCACCAACTCTCCTGCCTGGACAATCCAGTGGTCCTGATCCAGAGGGCCCATTCCTGGCCAGCAAGTCTCTGCAAGGGGCATAGATGTGCATGGCTAGGACTTCCCAGCGAATGAATAAGCTGTCTGAGAAGCATATGAATCCCGCAACATATCATTATTTCACAGAGGATTCCACACCCAACAGCCTGAATACAACCATCAGGACCTGGCTCCTGCCCCCCGCCCTCCCCTCCCTGTGGTCTTTCCACCATCTCCCACAACCCTTCACTGTTCCCAGAACCTCTGCTCCTCTGCTCACACTGTACACTCTGCCTAGGATGCCCTCCCACCCTTCTCTATGAGTTTCCACTCTTTCAAGACCCGGTTTTTTAGTAGGTAGCCCAAAATGCCAGGATTTGGTCTCCGCCCAGGGTCTCACACAGAAAGTGCTAGGTACATGTGAAATCCTCAGGGTCCTCAGGGTCCTGAAATATATGCCTCGCCTTCTCAATCTGTATGGGAAAACTGAGGCTCAGAAGAGAACTGACTTGATCAAGATCTGGTTAGAGCACATTACTTTTTCTCCCCGATTTCTACTGGTTGACGGGGGCGGGTCCTGCTTTACCCTGGAATCCCCCAAGCAACTGTGGATATAGAGAGACCTCATTTATAGATCCCTCTAAAATACCTCCAACCCCAAAGGATACATATCTCCAGGCTCGGGTCCAGGGAGGTCCTCAGGGTGTCTGTGACTCCTGTTCCAGACAATAGCAGGACAGACAGGGAGGTCAGGAACTGAAGAAGGTCCATATCCAAGACTCTGGAGCTAAAAGAGCAACCCAGTGAAAGAAGGTGAGATCCAGAGCTTAGTGTTATATAAAACAGAAAGTGAACTGAAAAGCAACTTCCCCTGACATGACACAGCCTCCAAACACCGGGAAGCCAGCTTTCGGGATCCCTGAAGCCCCAGTCCCTAGCCCAGGGCCAGGGACCAAGAGACACATGGTGAAGACATGCGATAATGGGAGGAAGAAAGATAAATGTCAGCACAGCAGGGATGCTCAGAGAACAGGTCTGGAACCCTGCACTGGAGCCCTGGCTGTGCCTGACTTCAGGACCTAAAGAAGGCAAACTGCTCAGCCTCTCTGAGCTTCATCTTCCTCACTGCAAAATGAGGATAAGGAGGTCATCTCCCTGTTGCAGAGACAGAGACCTGGGTGAGGCACTGTGCCTGAGGAAGGAGGGTCAACATCATTCCCCCTCAGGTCCCCCTCCCTGGCCTTCCAGGAGGCCCAGGCAGTCAAAACGTGAAACTTGTAGGCTTTCCTGCTTTTCCTGACTGCTGTCATCAGAAGGGAAGAAGGGGTGCGGGGTGGGAAGGGAGGCAAGGCAGCTTTGGGGTAAGATGGCTGTTACTCTCCTAGGAACCACAGGCACCACAAGCAAAACCTGTTCCTATTTAGGCAACATTCCCCAACTATTTACTGAGTGACTTTCATGTTCTGGAGCCAGGAATACAGCAGGAACAACATTCCCTGCACAATGGCACTTCTATCTCTAGTAGGGTTAAGAGACAACCAACAAAGTTGTAAAACAAGCACAGAAGGATAAGAGGGAGTCAGCAAAGTGTGATATTAAAAACAGCAGTCAGAGGAAGCATCTACAATGTGGAGATAAATGCACAGAAAAATGAGATGACTGCCCAATCACTTATATATCACTCACAGATTTTCCAGTTAAACTAAGAGTCTTAATGAACAGGCTATCTCAGAACTGGCCATTGTTCTACCGGGACACCTGCCCCAGGGGAGAGATGCTCAGTTATTGTCAGTGACCTCTCACAGAGGTCAACCGGAGAACCAACTCTATCCCGTGCAGATCAGACAACTGAAACCCAGAGAATGTGAGGAAATAGTTCAAGCTCACCCAGAGCCCTACGTTCCACCGTCATACTCCAGACTCAAGGGAACCAAACCCTGGTTAAGGCGAAACTTGGGAGTCAGGGAATATCAGATGGCCGGTAATGACTGAAGCGGGGAAGAAGTGGGAAATGAGAGAGGTGACCTGGTGGTGGGTTCTGAGCGGGCCACTCGGGCTTGCAGACCAAGGATGCCACCCGTGCCTTTAGAGCTCCTAGAGGAGAGTCTTTCCAATGAGGTCCGCGAATCTCACACCCCACCCCCTGCAGCCAGTTCTGGGCCCTCGGTCCCTCCCCCCGCCCTCCAAAGGGGTCTGCTTGCCCACGGCCCTCACCCCACCTACCGGGCCTGGCGGGCGGGGGGGGGGGCAGGAGTCAGGCGGCAACCGACTCGAGGGTCTACTAGGCGACCAGCAGAGCCGTGGATTCTCATAACATGCCCGCTAACAGCAGCACAGGGACCGCCGATTACTGGCCCCGCCCACCGTGCCACTCCTGACCAACGAGCGCAGGCCGCGACGGCCGCTCCTTGACCTCACTTCCGGCCCCGCCCAGTAGGCGGAGGCATCTGCCCGCCTGAGGTCCGTGGGATTCCGGTCCCGCCCACCTTGTCGCGTGTTAAGATCGGTTTGGAGAAAACAGCGCGAAAGGGCGCATCAGCACACTGACGCCGTGATCCCTTCCGGACGGTCTTTCTAGCGCCCTCCCTGAAACTTTTGTCAGCTGAGTGTTTTTCAAACTGCATTTGTCAAAATCAGTTTAGTGGGTCGTGACTAACCCCTTTTTCTAAGTAATGTGCAATGCGGAGGTGGGACATCCCCTGCTCGCCGCTTCGATCCACGAAACTCTAAACCAAGCTCGTTGGTTCTTCCCTGGTCTATGATTTTGTACAGCATCAGTACAGACCCGAGGAGAGCTCCGAAACCGGGTACAACTCGGTATCCTTGTCTTTTGAAGTAAAACGCTGACTCTAGCGTTAATGATTGCGAAAGGTGAAGATGTAGAAACAAACAGCTGTTGGACTGCTACGTCACTTCAGTCGTGTCCGACTCTGTGCGACCCCATAGACAGCAGCCCACCAAGCTCCCCCGTCCCTGGGATTCTCCAGGCAAGAACACGAGTGGGTTGCCATTTCCTTCGATGCATGAAAGTGAAAGTGAAGTCGCTCAGTCGTGACCGACTCTTAGCGACCCCATGGACTGCAGCCTACCAGGCTCCTCTGTCCATGGGATTTTCCAGGCAAGAGTACTGGAGTGGGATGCCATTGCCTTCTGGAACTGGTAACAGTTTAGACTATAATTCTGCCACATAGCAGAATCACCGAACTCTCAGTTCCCTAGAAGATATAAAGGTCTGACACACATTTCTAAATTGTTTTTATAGGAAGCAGACCACCACCCCCACCCCACCAAATGAAAACTGCTGCCCACAAGAACCACAGGCCATTGACTAGCTGAAACCAGAAAATTGATGATACTTGAAACTTCATCTTGATGCCAACTGATCTGAGAACTGTCCATGGATCATGCCCCGCCCCTTTAAGACTATAAAATTCCTCACTACCCCCTTCCAGGGTGAATCACACAGTCTTGAGGGCATTAGCCCAGTGTGGCCCTTTTTGCCTGGCAAAACAATTAAAGCTACTCTTTTCTACTTTACCCAAAACTCTGTCTCCGAGTTTCTATTACTATTTGGCACCAATGAACAGTGGCTGAGTTTCCATGAGAGCCCTGGCAGACAGTCAGTAAGGGAGCTGACACTCTGGCTGAGCTGAGTGCAGAACAGGAGTGGGAAGTTGTGGAGAGCAGACATTGGAAGAACTTCACACATAGGTGCACAAATACACGCTCCAAGGAGAGCCAGGAGTGAAAGGCGCACAGGGGACCTGCTTCAGCCAGGAAGGAGATGAGCTGGAACAGCTTTCTTTAGTTAAGAAGGCTGAGAAAGTTCTGACCTGCTCACTTTCCTTGCCTGGAAATTGTACCTCTCTCCACTTTGACTTGAGGTAAAACAGCAGATAAACTGATCCCAGAGCACCTGGATCACAGCAGCACCAAACATGTGGCCTCTCTCTGCCTCTCCTGCCCCAAAGATGGCCTGACTGATGTCTTCAACTGAGGCGACCAGCTGGTGTAACAAGAACAAGTCCGCCCCCTCTCTCCCTGAGGAAGCCACCCATCCTGGCTGAGGAACCAGCTGGAGGGAGCCCAGGTAAGTGCAAAGTGACATATTTTTGGAGAGCCCACACAGGCATCTGAGTGTTTCACTTTATTTACTGATCCTGTTCCAGTGACGGAGTAAATGGCCCCAGATGAACGGCTGCAGTTGTCATACATTTCCCCCAAACCACTGTGCCCTGACTTTGTCTTCTCCGGGTCTCAGTTCTGCTTCTAGGCATCCGGCCGGAGGGTCAGTCTCTGATGTGGGACAGGGATACAGACACCCCTCCCAGGCAGCTGGCAACAACCATGAGAGGAGAACAGCAAGAAGGTGGGGCCAACCATGGGAGAACCATGCTTCTCGTGCCCAAAAGGGCAAAAATAGACAAGAGCAGAGGTGCTCCTGAGAATAATGGGATGGACTCTAAATTTGGGACCTGAATACCTGAGCTCAGTAATCACTATACATCAAGGAGGGAACTGTTCCATGGAAAGGGGAAGGAGAGTCCGTGAAGAGGCACCTCCAGCACACGCAACTCCAGACCAAGTGTCTCTGGAGCACCGGAGCAACCCCTCAGAGGGTGGGTGACCACTGCCACAGCCCCTGGCTTTCTCAGGGACCTTCCAGACACCCAGCACCCTCCCCCAAGTTACACTCAGGGCAGCATCTGTGCCAACTGGGCTTGAGCAACTTTCTCCAAAGCTCCTGGGGAAGGGGTCACTCCCTCTGAGTTTGGTGACATGACTTTGGAGATGGTAAAATCTGGGGTCAAATCCTGATGCTATCAGTGTGGATCCGGGCGTGTCATTTAACCTCTCTGATCTAAGTTACTACTGTATTAACACCCCTAGCTATTGTGAGGATTTGATACAGTGCATGTAACATGACTGGTCCTTGGTAGGAACTTAACAAACAGAACAAGTCATTGTCACTGCTCCCACTGTTAATCATTCTCACTGACCCCTGCTTGCCTAAGAGGACAGGACTGTAGACAGAGCGCCTCTCTACTCGGAAGCATGATGCCATGGCCTCCTGTGGCCTGGGTGACCATGTACAGGCCAAAGTTCCAAGATGACAGAAAGGATACAGCATGTCCTGTAGGGCTGGCTGGGCCAGGGAGGCCCTGGGGGAGAGGCTCTCCAAGGAGGCCTGCAGGGTCTGGGCCACACTGTGGTCAGTCAGGAGGCCCATGCTCTGGACCTGGAGAAAAAAGAGGGTAAGAAAGACAGGCTTTCTCAGTGCCCACTCCACACAGGCCCTCTCTGCCCTCCACCCCCTGCACTCCTGACCTCCCATTGGCTGTTGTGTTTAGAGCTCCCCCTTCCCACCCCGCCCCAAGAGAAGATGGTATAGAGGGTTTGGCCTCCCAGTGGCTAAATGGCATCCCCTCCCCACTCACCTGCAGGAAGAAGCCATGCAGAGCCTGGAGTGTGGAGCCAGGGAGGGTAGAGAGGTCGGTCGAAGCTGCGCCTTGCAGAACGTGACCCACCTCCTGAGAGAGGATGCTGCTGCTCTGGAACCGCACAAACTGGGCCAGGGAGAGAAGCCAAGCATGCAGTGACTCGGCATCTCCTCCATTCACAAACATTTCCTGTGTCCCTGCCATGCCCAGCACTGGGCTGTGGACACAGATTTGAAGCACACGGAACTCTGCCTTCAAGGAGCTCAGCACTGGTACGCACAGGTGGGGTTGTGTCTTGGGACAGTGAAGTCACGAGGACTGCAAGGCGGAGAGCTGGCCCTGCTGGCCCTGCAGCCCTGCCTCTCACACTGGACTGCGTGTGGCCCACCCCCGCCCGCCACCCTGTGCTCGTACACCTGCTGATCTCACCTCAGTGCCCGCGATACTTTCCCTTCTCCTTATCAATTAATCCTCCAAGGCTCGGCCAAAGTGTTACCTTCACTACTGAGTGGTCTCTTAACTTTATTAAAGATAATATAGGCATTAACTCTCCCTCCCTATGCTAAAGCCTTTGAGTGCGTGGATCACAACTAGCTGTGGAAAATTCTGAAAGAGATGGGAATACCAGATCACCTTAACCTGCCTCCTGAGAAATCTGTATGCAGGTCAAGAAGCAAGAGTTAGAACAGGACATGGAACAACAGACTGGTTCTAAATTGGGTAAGGAGTGCATCAAGGCTGTATACTGTCACCCTGTCTATTTATTTAACTTATACGTAGAGTACATCATGAGAAATGCCAGGCTGGATGAAGCACAAGCTGGAATCAAGATTGCCGGGAGAAATATCAATCACCTCAGATATGCAGATGATACCAACCTTATGGCAGAAAGCAAAGAGGAACAAAAGAGCCTCTTAATGAAAGTGAAAGAGGAGAGTGAAAAAGCTGGTTTAAAACCCAACATTCAAAAAACTAAGATCATGGCATCCGGTCCCATCACTTCATGGCAAATAGATAAGGAAACAATGGAAACAGTGACAGACTTTATTTTCTTGGTCTCCAAAATCACTGCAGATGGTGACTGCAGCCATGAAATTAAATGACACTTGCTCCTTGGAAGAAAAGCTATGACCAACCTGGATAGCATACTAAAAAGCAGAGACATTACTTTGCCAACAAAGGTCTGTCTAGTCAAAGCTCTGGTTTTTCCAGTAGTCATATATGGATGTGAGAGTTGGACCATAAATGTTGAGCACCGAAGAATGACGATTTTGAACTGTGGTGTTGGAGAAGACTCTTGAGAGTCCCTTGGACTGCAAGGAGATCCAAACCAGTCCATCCTAAAGGAGATCAATCCTGAATATTCATCGGAAAGGACTTATACTGAAGCTGAAGCTCCAGTACTTTGGGCACCTGACGCGAAGAACTGACTCATTGGAAAAGACCCTGATGCTGGGAAAGATTGGAGGCAGGAGGAAAAGGGGACAACAGAGGACAAGATGGTTGGATGGCATCACTGACTCAATGGACATGAGTTTGAGCAAGCTCTGGGAGATGGTGAAGAACAGGGAAGACTGGCATACTGCTGTCCATGGGGTAGCAAAGAATCAGGCACAACTGAGTGACTGACAACAACAGGTATTAACTGTCCCTCCCAGCTGTGGCAGAAACACTTACTCTTTTATTGGGACTTCCCTGTTGGCTCACTGATAAGAATCTGCCTGCCGACGCAGGGGACACAGGTTCAATCACTGGTCTGGGAAGAATCCACACGCTGCGGAGCAACTAAGCCTGTGTGCCACAGCTACTAAGCCACCACTCTAGAGCCCCCGAGGCGCAACTACTGAATCCTATGTGCCTAGAGCCTGTGCTGTCCTCTGCAACAAGAGAAGTCACCGCCATGAGAAGCCCATGCACTACAAGGAAGGGTAGCCCTGCTCACTGCAACTAGAGTAAGCCCAGCAGCAATGAAGACCCAGCGCAACAGCAACAAAAAATTTACTTTCTCTGGGTTCCTACACCAACCATTGAGTTACTCATTGATCTGTTTCACTATCATTCACGGGCTCCCTGCCTTATTGTTTATTCAGTAGATACCTACTGTGTTCTAGGCACTTAGCATTATCTTCTACTCTTCCATTAATAACAACGTATTTTAAGTCTTAGTTTCCTTGTCTATCTCCTTCTCTAGACTGAGGGACCCTTAAGAAAGAACAGTTGGCTCACTGACATCTTTGGTAGCTAGCACAGGATCTGGCATGTGGTGGGCAGGCTCTGGTCAATGTTTCATTAGTGCGTGAATAAGAAAGAATGCCCAGGTCTTCTGGGCTAAGATGTGGGCAATTAGAGGAATCCTCTAAGCAGGTTTCTTATAGGGTGAAGGCCCACCCAGCCCCTCTATGCTTCTTGGAGGATGACATTCTTCAGACCACAAGACATCCATTCTATACTTACCAGGGTCATAAGTCTCAAGATTTCAGGTTTGAGGAAGGAATTCTCTCCAGCTTCCAAGAGAGTAAACATCAAGAACCGATTCCAGGGCTGGCAGGCCACATGGAGGGCTACAGGAAACACCAGTTACTGTGTTGTTAATGCTGCTTTTCCAAAGGCCATGGAACACTGATAAAGAAAACTTTCTCCTATTGGCTCAAAACCGGGTTGCTCCACTAGAGGCAGGGCCCTGGACAAGCTGACTCCAGGGGTTTCTTTTTTTCCTGGGCTTCTATCCACCCATGCTGCCTGGCACAGGGAGACCATATATCCCATTATATGTGGGAGGAGCTCTGCCATGCAAGAGCTATGTGGGGCAACTGCTTGACATCCCTCAACCTGTGTCCTCATCTGTATGATGGACATAGCAGTGCCCTTGCAGTATTGTTAAAAAGAATTAAACAAGATGAATGTGAATCACGGAGCTCCCTGGTGGCCTGGTGGTTAGGATTCTGGGCTTTCACTGCCATGACTCAGGTTCAATCCCTGGTTAGGGAACTGACATCCCACAAGCCAAAAAAACAGAAGAGTGTGAATCACAGAACACAGAATGGGAGTTTGGGGTAGGAGGGTGTCACGGCAGGTGCTGGCTCCCTCCAACCACCCCCATGGGAACATCAGAGAAGGGTGAGGGTTTGTACCGACATGTGGGCTCCGGGCATGCACGTAGTCAAGCAAGGCCTCCAGGCAGCCGACACAGGCATGGGACAACAGAGGGTCCTTCTGCAAAAAACCAACAAAACCCAAAGATGTACACATCAGATTTCACTATCAATGGATTTTGCTGCCAATCAAGAAAAAACATTTGGTTTTCAAAACAATTGGATTTCAGGATTTCAGATTGGGGATTGTGGCTCTGTAGAAAATCAAGACGTTTGTTGGTTTCATCTCTCACTCACACACACATCACAGTGTGTATACTGATGATTTACCAGCATTTGACAGACTGTTTTGTTCCAGAGAAGAGTGGGCCCTGGGGCCCCTCAAGCGATTCCCAAATTACAGATGCTGTAAGAGCCACGCAGTTTATCTAAGTCAGCCTGGGTAGGTTTTTTTGTTAAAGCAGAACCTTTTACCAAACAAAATTTTATGCTCTAATAAGCACATGAAAAGACCTTATCATCATTAGTCATTAAGGAAATGCAAATTAAAATCACCTTGAGATAACACCACATGCTCACCAATAGCTGTGACTGACAATAAATACTAAGTATTAGCAAAAATGTGAAGCAACTAGAACTCTCGTGCACTCCTGATGGGAAGGCGAAATGGTACAGCCGCTTTGGAAAATAGTTTGATGGTTTCTTATAGACATATGCTTACCATATGTTGTAGGCAGAATTTTAAGATGGTCCCATGACCTTTGCTCCTAGATGTTACTCCTGTGATTAGGTTACATTATATGGCAAAAGGGAGATTGTTTGGGTTGGTCCAATCTGATCACACCAGTTCTCTAAAAGCAGAGTTTTCTTTGGCTAGTAGCAGAAGAAGAACCAGAGAGACTGGAAGGGTGAGAAGGACTCAACATGCATTGGCTGGTTAGAGGATGGAGGGGCCATGTAAGACAGAATAGGGGCAACCTTAAAGAGATGGAAGAGCACCCCCTACACCAAACTGAGAAAGAAGTGTTTCTTTCCTTGATCTCCCAGATAAGCACCCAGCCTGAGCAATAACTTGATTTCAGCCTTGTGAGACTCTTAAGTGAAGAACCTGGTTAAGCCCACCCAGACTTCCAACATAAAGAACTGTCAGATAACTAGTGGGTGTGTAGATATGCAGCAACAGAAAACTAATATGTCATTTGACCCAGCAATCCCACTCCTAGGTATTTTACCTAAGAGAAGTAAAAATGGATATTCACCCAAAGACTTGTACTTCAGTCTTTATTCATAACAACTAAAAGTCTGGAAGTCCCAAATAGCTATCAGTGTTATGTTAGTCGCTCAGTCATGTCCAACTCTTTGTGGCCCCGTGGACTGCAGCCCGCTAGGCTCCTCCATCCGTGGAATTTTCCAGGCAAGAATACTGAAGTAGGTTGCTATTTCCTTCTCCAGGGGATCTTCCCGACCCAGAGATTGAGCCCAGGTCGCCCACACTGCAGCCAGACTCTACCAAGTGAGCCACCAGGGAAGCAGTAGGTAAATGGATAAACAAACTGTGGTATAGCCACATAGTAGGCCACTACTCACCAATATATAGAAATGAAGTACTGATACACACAACAGCATGAATGGATCTCAAAAGCATTAAGCTAAGTTGAAGAAGACAGACACACAAGGCAACATAATGTATGATTTCACTTACATGGAGTTCTAGAAATGGTGCAACTGTAGTGCCAGAAAGCAGATCAGTGTTTGCCAAGGGTCGGGGATGGGGAGGGGACTGACTACAAAGCAATACATGGGGGCTTCTTGTGGTGCTGGAAACCTATACCACGATTGTGGTGGTGGTCACAAAACTGTGAACTCTAAGGCTTCCCTGGTGGCTCAGACGGTAAAGCGTCCGTCTACATAGCGGGAAACCCAGGTTCGAGCCCTGGGTTGGGAAGATCCCTTGGAGGGGGAAATGGCAATCCACTCCAGTACTACTGCCTGGAAAATCCCATGGACAGAGAAGCCTGGTAGGCTACAGTCTGTGGGGTCGCAAAGAGTCGGACACGACTGAGCAACTACACTTCACTTCACTTCACTAAACTGTATCTACTTGTCAAAACTCATCTAATTACACTTAAATCAGTGAATTTTACTACATGTAAGTTATATCTCAATAAGACTGATTTTTTTTAACATAACAAACCAACAAAAAAAATCCCATGTTCGCCTCATGCTATCCTTTGGAACACAGCAACCTGGAGGTTAAGTTATGAGGCAGATCTGGGTTTGAATACTTGCTTGGCTACTTACCACCTGCAGGATCCTGGCCAAGGTTACTTAATTTTGCTAAGTGGGGATAAAAAGATTACTTGGGTTGCTAAGAGGGTTTGATGAGATATGGGTACAGAGTATCTAACGAGTGCTAAGCACTGAGTTAGCACAAAAAAGTGGTGAATATCTTAATGAAATGCATAACAGGGGAAACATTCTCCCTAACAACCCCTAAATCTAGGCCTTGTGTCCTTTCTCCTTCTCCAATCAAAAATTAACTCTTAACCAGTTAAGAGTTGGGCACTTCCAACCTTCTTCCCAGGTACTCAAGATTAGCGACTTTTTGCTTGTCCAGGATCCATTCCTCCTTCTTCTGAGAACAATTTTATTTTGCAGAAACACTCCTCTCTTATGTTCAGTCCGTGTGAGTTACGGAGAGTTGACCATATGCCCCATCCTTCATGAGAGGCACAAGCCAGGCCAATCAGAGCACCCCGTGTTTCAAGCAGAGTGACTAGCACATTACCAAGCCAGGCTCATGAGACTCAATTCTGGGGGCTACTGAGAAAGAGAAACTTTCTTTCTGCCAGAAGGATATAGGCCAAGAGTTGTTCTAGGTTATCCTGCCATCCCATGAGAAGAAAGCTGAGAGAAATGCAGAGCCAGGAGACAGAGAGATAGAGCTCTGATGACACTGTCTGAGCCTCTGGGATCCCAGATGTGCCTAAAGCCAGTTTTGGACCCCGGGACTTCTCAGCTATGGGACAATTTGAGTTTTGTTTCTGTCACTGTAACTTTAAAACCAATCAATCTACTCTCCAGGCCTTGGTGGGAATACCAGGATCTTGACAGGCAGTTACCCCTTCCTGCCGTCATCCTGGGAGAGGCAGGCTCCACTGCCAGGGTCCCACTTGGCAAGGGCCTTACCTGCACCAGGAGGTTCTGCAGTCCGATGACCAGGGACAGCACTTGTGATGTTCCCAGCGGAGCTAGGACAGTGTCCTCAGGGGCTGGAGGTGACGGGGCCCCTGAGGGCAGTAGGGCAACCAGGGCAGAGGAGAAGTTTTGTTGCAGGGCTGTCCGCAGGAAGCGTAAGATGGCAGCTGAAAGCAGGAAACTCCTTACACCCAGTTCCTGTCTCATTCCCCACCTCCCTGTGCCCAGCTCTGTTCCAGGGGGAAGACCATGGAGATACAGTGGGGTGACCACAGGTTGGTCTCGGGGGGTGGTCCCATCTCAGGATCTAGGGGAAAGGTCTCTCTTCTCCCTGCTGGAGGCCCTTGCCCCACACCTGACAGCAGTGCAGCCTTTCTCTTCGGGACGCTGAGGGCCTTCAGTACTTGGTCCAGTTCCACAGACAACGTCTGATGAACCTGGCAGAGCATGGGGTAAAGGCATAACCCCCACTTTCTGGGAGCCTGGGGAGAAAATAACCTGCCACAGTATCTCGTGTACCTTCATACACATACCCAGAAGGACAGAAAAGGCCACACAGGGTCTTGTGAACCTCACATGGATTCAGGAGCTTGAGGAGGAAAATCAAACCCAGACCTGGAGAACCCTGCTTCTCCCAAATTTCCCCCATCCTCAGAGAGCATCTGCACCAGGGAGAAACTGATCCCGGCCTTATTTGTAGGTCCGTCTCTATCTCAGCCCACCATCCACCTAACTCAGACCTGGAGTCAGATGGCCCAGATTCAAAATCCTGGCTCTGCCACTTGCCAGCTGAGTGGCTGTGGACAAGTCACTGCCCTGCACCTCTCTCAGCCTGTCTTACGTCCTTCACCTGTGAAACGGGAACAGTACCACCTGCTTTCATTCCTGCCAGAGCCATTGTGAAGAACAGCTGAGGATCAGCACTGTGAATGTGCTCTTTGACGTCAAAGCAGTGACCAAACTGAGGGGTTAGTTTAGGCAACAGGTTCAAAGCTGTGAGTGTGCTCTGCTCTCCTTACCCAGAACATGAGCTGCCTCCAGGCAGCTTCTCCTCCACTTGGATCTATCACAGTTTTGCACAAAGCAATTCCTCAAAAATGCTTGTTGGCTGGTGGAATTGGCAGGTTCTAGGCAGAAGAACCAACTTGTATAAAGATATTGAGATGCCATACTAATCTGTTAATAGAGGAAGCTGTGTGCAAGTTCTGTGCTATCTGCTCAATTTTTTGGTAAATCTAAAACTGTCCAAAAAATAACAGCTACTAAAAATCAACCAGAAACAAACAAAACAAGGTATGGAGATGTGAAAGAGCACAGTGAACTGGGAGAAAAGCAAGCACGTGCTCTGAAGAGGAGGGCAGAATGACAGGAAGTAAGGCTGCAGAGGGGCCTAGTAGGAAGGGTCTCAGCAGCCATGAAGAGAACAGAAAGGTGCTGAAGGAGAGTGGGCAGAGGGGAAGTGTGGACAGACGGTGCCGTGGGGATAGAAAGGCAGGGGGACGGAGAGGCTGGGGCCGGCAGACTGTCAACAGGCCGCCTTGGTGGTGAGGATAAATGACCAGGCCTGAGTGAGGGCAGAGGGGAGGACTTGGAGGAGAGGCAATTAGGTGATTGGCTGGGTGTGAGCTGAGGGCCAGGGCAGAACTGATGACATGGTGCAGGCTTCCATTCAGGCAAGTAGCTGCAGGGGCAGGGGTGGGCCCAACAGAGAAAACCAGAGAGGTTCCTGTCCCAAGTTGACCCCAATGGAAACTACCTGAGGATCTGCTATGCTGTAGATCTGCCGGTTTACTTAAAGTCTAGAAGCCAAAATTTTAAAACTCACTTCAATTCTATACCAGTGAGTGAGTGCCTGGCATTAGGCTGGCACAGAGCTGGGCACAGTGAGAGGATATCTCAAGGGCTAGGCAATGGTTTACATCCACCAGGAGTAGCCAGCCTTAGGGGAAACACTCAAAAGTGGAGCAGCCCACAGAGGAGCCCATGCAGGGCCCTAGGACGCCAAGGTCATACAAGGGGGAGGGGCCGAGAGGACAGGAGGCGCGCTGTGGGTAAGCCCATGCGCTTCCGTTCCCCGCATCACCTTCTCTAACAGGCACATGACAGCTCCCATGTGTATGGCACGTCACAGCTTACCACCTACCACTCCAGAATCATGGGTTGGATTCTGCCTTCCCATTCAGCTGGACAATCCACTCCCTACACCCTGCCACTGCAATACCTCACCACTCTTCAAATACATAAATCATGTCTTGTGCAACTTCAGGCCTGTGCTCATCTCATTCTCTTTGCTAGCATGCTCTCCCCCTTGCCTGGCACAGAATACTTACCTTTCAAGCCTTTTCTTAAAGATTACAACACAAGTTCCCCAAGTGTGGGGTGTGTACTGTATTCATTTTTTATTCCTCTGTTCCTAAAGTACCTCCTGGAATGGAGGTGATCCATGTGTGCTAAATGGATCGATGTAAATCAACCTGACAACAGCCTTGCATGTTACTCTCCTGTTTTGTAGGCAAGGAAACTGAAGCTCAAAGAGGTAAATACTTCACTAAGGTTACATAGGTAATAAGCCACAGAGCTGAGACCAGAACTCGGATCTTCATCGTTCCTTTGAGTGACACCCATGCCCCAAAGCTACAGGGGTTAGAGACTAACCTGAAGACTGCCTTTGTGCTGCTGGGCAGAGAAGGAGGCAGTGAGCAGCCAGGCGGAGCAGAGGAGCCCGGTCCTGGGAGAGCCCTCCTCAGCCCAGGTCAGGGCCAGCATCTTCTCCAGAAGCTCTATCAGGGCCGTGCTACTCAGAAGCACTGCAGCGGCTGCAGAGGGTTGGGAAGAGCAGGTAGTGCTCAATTAGTACCCAGAAGGTGCTCCACATATGCTCTGTGAATGAACAAAAGGGTCACCTGGAGGCTCCCAGCTTCGTTTCGGAGCCAAAGGTTATCAGAACCAGAAAGGACCTTATGACCATCCATTCCAGCCACACACACACCCTGATTTATTTAAGATGGAAGAACAGGGCAGCAAGAGCCACAGACACTGCCCAGCACCCTCCCTTCCTCTTCACTGTGCCAGCCAGGGCCCCAGTACCTCTTCTCTGACTGCCCAGCGTGGTCTGGTGAAGGCTGCAGTACAGGAAGTTGAAGGAGGGCTGCAGGATGTCCGAGTCAGCGGGGCTGCATGTCCCACACAGCTTGCTCACTGCAAGAGATCAGAGTCCTAGGGAGCCCCAGCACTTAGCACTCACACTTCTTACAGCTAATGGCCCTCAACTGGCTAATTTCATTTGTCAGTCTTAGGGATCAGGAACAAACCTGGTGTCCCTGATGTTACTGCCAATGGAAAGAAGCAGTGACAAACCCAAAAACATGTTCACACTCTCCACAGGAACAAACATCAGGCAAGCAGCCCACCGGTGCGTGTACAAACAGACTGCACAAGTTTAGGAGATCAAAAGGCAGCCTCTGACAGCCCTTGTGCCAACCAGACTTCAGGTTGCAGGGTCTGCAGAGGTTACGTAGGCCAACTTGCCACCATCAGCAGAAAGACGATCAAGTCTCTGAATTCTTCCAGCAACAGGCACTCACCACCTTCCCAAAGGAGGTCTGTAGCTATCAATGTGCAGTTCCCTAAAGTTGCCACATTCTCTCTGTCATACCACCTCCATCTAGCTAACACCTTTCCTCCGATTCAGCAATCAAGATTCAGCTCAAAGTTCACCTCCCTCATGAATTTTCCCTTAATCTCTCAAGGTAAGGTTAAACGCCTCCTCGTACTCCACCTGCCTCATCAGAGCGGTTACAACACTGTGGGGTAGACATCTACAGAGCACAACCGCTTCCTCCTGGGCATTACCAGTCCTTGCTCCCCTGCCCCTACCATCCTAGATATAAACCTACCTAAGTCTCCATTCACTTTTTTGGCAGCCATATTACACTTGACTTTACATGGCTCATGATCAACCAGACAACCAGGCCCCTCCCAACCACAGCCCCACCCCTGAACCACAGTCCTCTACCCTCAATGCTCTCCAATAAAACTATTCAGGGTTATATGTAAACACATACTCATTTCACAAATATGCTTCAGTCTGCTATGTCTCCCTGTTACAGGCCCTGTTGACAGCTGTTTCTGTCACACACAAACCTCCCTCCTGGCTGAGTGCCACCTGATAAGATAGGCAGGCAATGACCAGCACCAGGCCAGGCTGGACACTGATCTTCTCATGAGGAGATCTGGGCTCCAGGCAGGGAAAAACCATACTACCCTGTGGCCAGAGGACACGACACTCCACAGGGACTGGAGACACACCTTTTTTCCTAATAATTTCAAGCTTTCCTCAACAAATCTTCCTGAGGGTGCTGCCTATGAACTGGTGGCTGCATCAGCGAGCAGTAAAAGATCCTAATAAGGTTTGGGGTATGGGGAGAGGAAAGGCCTAGAGATCTGTGAACTGGATCATCAGATCTGGAGTCAGCTGCAGGGTGAGGTGGAGAACAGCTTGTGCCAGGAAAAATGAAGGATACATAGACAGTACCCACTGAAGGCCTACTCTGTGCCAAGTACCTTGTGGCATTCTACACTTAAAGTTACTCCTTACATCAACCCTAAATCAGTACACACTGTTATCTTACTAATGAGGAACCAAAGGCTCACAAAGGCTAGAGGCTGCCCAAGGTTCCATAACTAGTGACTAAGCTGAGAACAAAATCAGGCCTTCTTGATTCTGGAGCTTGTCACAGTGACTTGTTTTGGTTTTTGTTTTCCAAACATCCCGAGAGGACGAGCAGAAGATCTGGAAGGTCCTTTATCAAGAAGCCCATAGGCGATCAGCCAGTCAGAGAACTGTGCGTGAGTTGATCGCATACCCTGCTACCCTCCTCCCTCACGTTGCCTTTAAAAATGCTTTGTTGAAATCCTTCAGGGAGTCTGGGTTTGTGGGGGGCATGAGGCCCCATTCTTGCATGGCCCTGCAATAAACCTCTCTCTACTCAAAAATAGAGAGAGAAGCCCACAGGAATAGACTGACCCACCAGCTTCTTCCAAAAGGTGAAAGGGTGGAGGAAAGGAGCAAGGCCAGTGCTATGAGGGCCGACCCACAGCCCACCCTGGGCCCTCAGGCACTGTTCCAGAGCACCTTGGTGAAGCAGCTTCATGGCCATGCTGTCCAGTTCTTGCTCTGACTCATTCCTCAGCTGTACTAAGGAGAGGAGGTTCAACAGCAAAGGCAGGTTCCCAGAGGCTGTTAGGAACAAGGAGAGCTGGTCAAGGGGAATGACAGACAGATCACCACCACCACCCAACCAGCAGTAAATAGTTCATTGGGATTTACCCCTATTTTCTGTCTTCTTTATTTGGAAAAGGGGCAACTGACAGACTGAGTGCCAACTCTGGATTGGGTAAGAGAATTCATTATTTCACTTAATCCTCTTTAAAATCATGGGAAGCAGGGACTGTCATTTCTATTTTACAGTTAAAAAAACTGAGGCCCAAAGAGGCTAAATGACATCTCCCAGGTCTCACAGCCACTGACAGGGCCAGGACTTGAACCCAAATCTGAATCCAAGGTTCAAAGTCTTTCCACTATGGGTTTCCAAGAAATCTCATGATTCTTAAACACTATTATCACTTAGTTGTGGCTTCTCCTTCCCTGAAAAGGAAGGATTCAGCTCCTCCAGATCCGCTTAACAGAAGATATTAAGAAGAAGTGGCACAGAGAAGAGAATACACAGAAGAACTATACAAACAAGATCTTTACGACCCAGATAATCACGATCATGTGATCGCTCATCTAGAGCCAGACATCCTGGAATGTGAAATCAAGTGGGCCTTAGAAAGCATCACTACGAACAAAGCTAGTGGAGGTGATGGAATTCCAGTTGAGCTTTTTCAAATCCTGAAAGATGATGCTGTGAAAGTGCTGCACTCAATATGCCAGCAAATTTGGAAAACTCAGCAGTGGCCACAGGACTGGAAAAGGTCAGTTTTCATTCCAATCCCAAAGAAAGGCAATGCCAAAGAATGCTCAAACTATCACACAGTTGCATTCATCTCACACACTAATGAAGTAATGTTCAAAATTCTCCAAGCCAGGCTTCAGCAATACGTGAACTTCCAGATGTTCAAGCTGGTTTTAGAAAAGCCAGAGGAACCAGAGATCAAATTGCCAACATCCGCTGGATCACTGAAAAAAGCAAGAACGTTCCAGAAAAACATCTATTTCTGCTTTATTGACTATGCCAAAGCCTTTGACTGTGTGGATCACAATAAACTGTGGAAAGTTCTGAAAGAGATGGGCATACCAGACCACCTGAGCTGCCTCTTGAGAAACCTGTATGCAGGTCAGGAAGCAACAGTTAGAACTGGACATGGAGCAACAGACTGGTTCCAAATAGGAAAAGGAGTGCGTCAAGGCTGTATATTGTCACCCTGCTTATTTAACTTCTATGCAGAGTACATCATGAGAAACGCTGGGCTGAAAGAAGCACAAGCTGGAATCAAGATTGCCGGGAGAAATATCAATAACCTCAGATATGCAGATGACACCAATCTTATGGCAGAAAGTGAAGAACTAAAGAGCCTCTTGATGAAAGTGAAAGAGGAGAGTGAAAAAATTGGCTTAAAGCTCAACATTCAGAAAACTAAGATCATGGCATCTGGTCCCATCACTTCATGGCAAATAGATGGGGAAACAGTAGCTGACTTTATTTTTTGGGGCTCCAAAATCACTGCAGATGGTGACTGCAGCCATGAAATTAAAAGACGCTTACTCCTTGGAAGGAAAGTTATGACCAACCTAGACAGCATATTAAAAAGCAGAGACATTACTTTGCCAACGAAAGTCCGTCTAGTCAAGGCTATGGTTTTTCCAATAGTCATATATGGATGTGAGAGTTGGACTATAAAGAAAGCTGAGAGCTGAAGAATTGATGCTTTTGAACTGTGGTGTTGGAGAAGGCTCTTGAGAGTCCCTTGGACTGCAAGGAGATCCAACCAGTCCATCCTAAATGAGATGAGTCCTGGGTGTTCACTGGAAGGACTGATGTTGAAGCTGAAAATCCAACGCCTCATTGGGCTACCTGATGCGAAGAGCTGAGTCATTTGGAAAAGATCCTGATGCTGGGAAAGATTGAGGGCAGGAGGAGAAGGGGACAACAGAGGATGAGATGGTTGGATGGCATCACCAACTCAACAGACATGAGTTTGGGTAAACTCCAGGAGTTGGTGATGGACAGGGAGGCCTGGCGTGCTGCGGTTCATGGGGTCGCAAAGAGTGGAATGACTGAGCGACTGAACTGAACTGAACTGAGATCCCCTTAAACATGCCTCCAAACCCCCGTGCTCAATAGAACTGGACCAAGTGAGCCATAGTTCTCCATCCACTTCTTCTTAATTGCTTGAAAATTTTAAAGTTCAACTCTCTAAGAGCAGGAAAAAAACAGACTAATCCTAGCCTTTCACACTATACCAAATATCAAGCTTCTGTGACTCCAGGAAGTCCCATTCCAGATTTGGAAACCATCCTTTTAGATCTCACCAGGAGCTCCAATCCATCACAGATCCACCCCCTCCCTTGCCCCTGCTGGCTGTTGCTGCCTCCCTCACCTCCCCAACATTCACCACTTCTTTCTTCCCAACTGGGGGCTGCCATTCTTGTGACAAATAGCTCTGAGCACATGCTGTGCAGGGTGGGGATAGGCATGCATGCATCAAACACACCCACCCATGCAGACATGAAACATAAGCACACTCAAACCACAGACACACACACATACACACACACAAGTATGTTGAACACCTACTCTCCCACAAGAGAAGGAGATAAAAGTTTCTCACTTGATGCCCCACTGGCCTGACTTTTCTTTTGCAGAGAAAACTCTGACTCTCTCCCAGAGCAGATCTCATCACAGTAGAGATGCCCACTCCTGAGTGACCTTCCTTCAGGTCTAAACATGCCTCCAGCAGCTACAGGCTGACCTCCTGAGGGGGAGGACCCATGCTCCATCAGCAGATGCTGTAGGATCATCAGGAAGTGGCCTCGGACGAGACCGCCCACTTGGACATCTTCATTCCTCCTCAGAAAGGTCTTCAGTACGATCAGTACCCTGCGGGCTATGTCCACGGGACTGGAACAGATGAGGTCCTGAGCAGGAGAGAAGGAAGCCAGAGCTCAGAGGGCATTATAGCTGGGGACAGTTGAGCAGTGAAGAGGGGCTGGAGAAGAGCCCCAAATGATGCTGTCACAGAACTGGGGAAGGAAGCACTCACTCAGGACCTACCATGCATCATCCTGTCAAACAAGTCCATCCTAAACGGGAAAAAACAGGCTCAGAGAGATTGTGTGATGTGCCAAAGCTCAGATAAACTAGTAAGTGGCACAGTTAGGATCTGAATCCCTGGTGGCTCAGATGGTAAAGAATCTGCCTACAATACAGAAGACCCTGGGTCAGGAAGATCCCCTGGAGAGGGAATGGCTACCCACTTCAGTATCATTGCCTAGAGAATCCCATGGACAGAGGAGCTTGACAGGCTACAGTCCCAAGGGTAGGACTTGGATCACAAAGAGTCAGACACGACTGAGTGACTAACACACTCCCAACTCCAAGCCCAGAGCTCTTTCTACTTTTCAGGATGCCCCTCTCTTGCACATGGAAGTACAAGGGCCAGGAAGAGGTTATTTCAGAATCAGGGACCTGAGTGTGCCTTAAGGGAGAAGAGGGTGGGGGTGGAGATGTCACAGGGCAAGGACAGGATGGGTTAGGACAGATTCAGGACACAGGAAGAGAAGCAAGGACCAGACCAGGCCCCGTCTCCACCATGGCATCTGGCTATTTCTGCCCCAAGGAGTAAAGGCCTTGGTTTCAGAAGGCTGGAAAGAACATTGCTTTTTATTTGCTTTCAGAGTTAATAAGTATATGTTAGAGGGGAAGTCAGCAGAAGCTACACCAGAGACTATCCCATTGAGAGTTCCTGGGATCTGCCAGCTCAAACAGGTCAATTCCTTTGGACAAGGCAGAGGGGGCTGGGTGCCACGAAACCAGTGTCACACACAGACTCCTAGCTCCTGACACACAGAACCATGATTCCAGGCAACTAGCCAGACAAGCCCAGATGTGCTGATCACTGGCTAGCACAGGGGCGTCTGTGCTTAGTTCTCTAAAAACCCCCACAGCTGCCAGAGAAACAACTATAATACTGATGAAATAATTCATATTTTATGGCACAATGTGAAACATTTAAACATAAAATTTTTCTTTGCTAGCTTGGGCCTCTTCCTCCCCTTTTATAGTGTATTGTACATCTGAATTAACCAGACCTCCTTAGGAGATAACATTCTTTCTCAATCTCATCAAGGGTCACAACTCATAAGTCTTTAGGGGATAACTTCCTTCCTAACTCTGCAAAGGACCATGATGACCTGTGATCCACTACTACCTTTGTATGTATAGATTTAAATTGTGTAAACGATCAATAATATGTCATTTAACCATTTGTCTCAAAAACTTAAATCACTGTGCTTTGACCTCTTAATGGGCAGAATAGTCCTCAGAGCTTTTTATTTTACTTTCTTAATTTATTTTTTTGGCCACACCACATGGTTTGCAAGATCTTAGTTCCTGGACCAGGCATGGAACCTGTGCTCCCTATAGCAGAAGCACTGACTCCTAACCACTGGACTGCCAGGGAATTCCCCTCAGAGATTTCTGAAAGACTGTCTACCAGGTTATAATTCTCGGGTTGGCTCAAATAAATTTGCCATTTCCTTCTGAGATAGACTGTTGATTAATTTTTATCAACAACATCAATAGCAATCACTCAATCAGGACCTAATAATGTCAGGTATTGTTCTGTGTTTAAACTGTAGTTACAGGTTTGTTTATACATTATCTGTATCTTCATGATAATTTTTCCTAGTAGGTGTCACTCCAGTTATTCAAATCAGCACACTGAGGCAGATTAACTAGTTTGCCTGTCAAGAAAGCAGGGGCATTATAAATTCTATAGCCACTATGATTTAAGGAAGGGCAGGGATGAGGTTGGCTTCATCTTTGTTACCTTATAGGGACTTGGTTGGGAAGATCCCCTGGAATAGGAAATAGCAACCCACTCCAGTATTATTGCCTAGAAAATTCCATGGACAGAGGAGCTTGTTGGGCTACAGTCCATGGGGTTGCAAAGAGTTGGACGCAGCACTTACATACACATACCACACAGAGACTCAGAAAACATTTTTGGCAGGAGAGGCTCTCAGAATAAGAAGGCTAAAGGGAATCTCAGTTCATTTCCATCAACCGTTTTACTTTATAGAGTGTGAGGCTGAAGCCAGATGAGGTGTGATTTGTCTGAGGTCACAGGACCCACAGCCAAACTAGTTTCCTAGTTCTGCTCCTTCACCAGCACACGGCTGCCTGACTGCCAAAGCCGGTCTCTTAGAAACCTAAGTTAGTGAATGTTCAAAGTGCCAAACGAAGGGGGCACTGTGATGAATGCCAGGGGAAGGGGTGCACCCCACCCTATGGGTCAGTGAGGAGGCTCTGGGTGGAGCATGGCCCCCTCTGAAGCCTCTCCTGTCCAGAGTCGTCCAGAACTCTGGGACTGGGCCGACCAGAGGGACATGGCCCAAGCAGGGAACAAACAGAGCTTCTATGACATCACTGTTTTTTACATATAAACAACCCACGTGAAAGACCACCCGTTGGTAAGAGTGGCAATTAACAGCTTTGTTTTCAGCTGTTAATTACCCATATCAGAAACAGAAATTGTACCAACACATATTTTTAGACTCTTTCCCCTCCTGCAGTTAGAAGCTGGGAAGCAATGGTAGGAATTATACACATGAACAAACAACAAAGTTGTTCCTTGCTCTTCTTTCTTAACTCTGATGTTTCTAGGATCTAATTTAGTAAAAACTCATTATTTAGGCTCCCGTCATGGTCATGACCTTTGTTAGCTATATGACCTTCAGAATTCAATAAGTCTTCCTTTTTTAAAAAACTGTTTATTTATTTGGCTATATCATGTCTTTGTTGTGGCTTAGTTGTCAGGTGGAATGTGGGATTTTAGTTGCTCAAGCAGGGTTCAAACCTGCATCCCTTGCATTGGAAGGCAGATTCTTAACCAATGTACTACAAGGGAAGGCCCTCAATAAGCCTTTCTGAGATTAAGATTCTTTATCTGGTTCAGAGTCAGTAAGGAATCAGTGAATGATAGTCTACCGTGTACAGCATACCATGAGTGCTCCTATGTATTCTTTCATTTATCCCCATGTTATCTCCATTTTAGACATAAGGAAACCAAAGCTCAGAGAAGACTTCTTTCAGTTGTTAGGGGTTTGTTGTATCTGAGTCCCTCACTGGCCCATGGGCCAGGAACTAGGTCTAATTCTTCCCTGTGCTCAAACAAACAGCTCTCCCATTAGGTGAAACCCTAAGTCAGGGTTGGTTTCCCTCTTGTCCTGAGATTTAGCTCAGTTTACTGGAAAAAACAATACGGAATCAAAATTTGGGTTTTAATCTTAGCTCTTGTGACCTTGGGCAAATCTCTCTAAAACTATTTCTTATTCTGTTTAAAAAGAAAAAAAATAAGATACTATGATTAGTATCGTCCTCAGAAGATCTGAATTTTTTCTTTTCTGAAAGACTTAGATCTATTCAGATCCCTAACAGGTCAGCAAAGGTTTATAACTACTTTTGTGTGAGGAACTGACCCTGAATACTTTATCTGGCAAAGAAAATCCAGCATCTTAGCTCTGTCCATTGCTACTCTGTGTCCCATCTTGTTTTCTTTCCTTATGCACTAATGGTTTGTTTTTAACCCATTCCTTATTCCCTTTTCTTCCTCATCCAAGGAAGAATTTGAGCCAAAGCATGAATGTGGCCCCTATCAAATCAACTGCATACAAGCAGCTTCCTTATCTAACTGATGAACCTGACAGAAATTATAGGAATGTCTTACTTCACACAAAAAAATCATTGGAATATGCAATAAACTCCTGATAAAAAAAAATTCTGGGTATGCCCAAAGAAGAGTGTTGCACATGTAACATTATCTTGAGAGTTATGACAGAAAAGAGGCTGAGTCCCTTTGCCAATCAGACATCTGCCACTACATGCCCCAGGGGTCCCCTGTGACATCAAACCCTTGCTAACAGAATATACTTAAGACAGGGAGGCGAGAAGGAATGGTGACAAAGGTCAGCATTTCAGAAGTATATCCCCTGAGGGTTAGAGGGGCACGTATCTCTCAGTGAGCAGACATCCATCAGACTTAGGAAAGGGTATGGATTTACCAGGCACCTGCCAGCTGAAAAGACCTCCTACTAGCATGGAAACACTAGTAAGTCCAGAGGTGGGTAGAAGCAGCTGTGAGTGCCTCCTGACCTCAGGAAACCAGCTCCCAGAGAGAGAGGGCCCACCACCTCTGACTGTAGAAATGAGCAAGTGGTCACCTACTAGCAAAATGAGTAGGATGCTGGGGCTGCTCCTGAGTATGTGAAACAGGGCTGCTACGCTGGCGGGAAGGGTGGGCTGCCCAGCAGACGGGACACCGTCCAGCTCCTCACAGCTGCTCTCTTCCCAGGAGAACCAAAGTTCCAGGACACGGTGCCCAAACCTCCTCATCAGCTCTGGATGCAGCAGGAACAACCTGAGCAGGAGCGGATGGTGGCTGTAGACTCGGTGCAGGTCTGGGGTGTCCTCTAGGAATTTTCTGATGGCGCCAACCACAGCCTGGAGGCAAAGAATAAAAGAGGCTAAATACACCTTGCAGAGGCCCCAAGAGACTCCAATCCCCGACAAATAGAGACAGCCAAGATGTAACTGGGAAAAAATGTACTGGCTTCTCAGGGTCCAGGTTATTTTCACTGGCACCCTCCAGCAAAAAAAGCATCCTCACTGTGCTTACCTTGTAACAGTGGCCCTCAACTTGGGGTGATTTCACTCCCCAAGGGACAGTAAAAATGTCTAGACTGTCTAGATTGTTGATTGTCTTGATTGGGGGAGTGCTAGTGGCATCTAGTGTGAGAGAGCAGGAATCCTGCTAAATATCCTGCAATGCACCAAACAGCCTCCCACAGAAAAGACTGTGCAAAATGTCACCAGTGCTGTGGTTGAGAAACCCCCACTCCATAATGACACTTAGCACAGTGTGCCACAACTGTCAGCGTGTATGTGTCTACCTACCACACTAGACTTCAGCTGTCTGAGGGCAGGGACTGCGGCAGATTAATTTGTGCCCTGGCACAGGGCCTGGCATAGAGACAGCAAAGAGGAGGTGTGTTAAACCATTTATTAAACCTCTCTCTTCCAAAATAATTCAAAATAATACACACATATAAGAAAGCTCAAATTCCTGAGCATGTTATTCTCATGACTTTACGCTTCATAGTTTTAACTCTTCACTTGGGTCTTTCATCCGTTTTGAGTTCATTTCTGTGTATGATATGAGCTAAGGGTCGAGCTCCATTCTGTTGCATGTAGATATGCAACTGATTCCAACACTATTTATTTACTTATTTTTTTAATTTTTATTTTTACTTTATTTTACTTTACAATACTGTATTGGTTTTGCCATACATTGACATGAATCCACCATGGGTGTACATGCCTTCCCAAACATGAATCCCCCTTCCACCTCCCTCCCCATAACATCTCTCTGGGTCATCCCCGTGCACCAGCCCAAAGCATGCTGTATCCTGCATCGGACATAGACTGGCGATTCGTTTCTTACTATTTATTAAAAAGGCAGTTTTTCCTTTGCTGAAGTGTCTCTGTTGTTCTTATAAAAAATATATGGGTTTATTTTCGGGGTTTTTGTTTGTTTTCATTTTTGACCTGAGGGACCTTAATTCTCCCACTAGGGGTGGAACCCAGGTCCCGGCAGTGAAAGTGCTGAGTTCTAACCACTGAACAGACAGGGAATTCCCTATGGGTTTATTTTTGGACTCTCAACTCTATTCGGTTGATCTGGATGTCTCTCCTAGACATATTTAGAACCACACTATCTTGATTACTCTATCTTTGGAGTAAGTTTGAAATGAAGAAGTGTGAGTCCTCCAAACCTGATCTTCTTTTTCAAAATTATTTTGGCTATTTTGGGTCCCTTGCATTTCCAAATAAATTTTCGGATCAGCTTGTCCATTTTGAGACAAGAAAAGAAAAAGAAGGCAACTAGAATTTTGATGAAGATTATGTTGAATCTATAGAACAATTTGAGGAGTATTGCCATTTAAACACTATTAAGTCTTTTTTCCTAGTTTTCAGTTCAGTTCAGTCGCTCAGTCGTGTCCGACTCTTTGAGACTTCATGAATTGCAGCACACCAGGCCTCCCTGTCCATCACCAACTCCTGGAGTTTACCCAAACTCATGTTCATCGAGTCGGTGATGCCATCCAGCCATCTCATCCTCTGTCGTCCCCTTCTCCTCCTGCCCCCAATCCCTCCCAGCAACAGAGTCTTTTCCAATGAGTCAATTCTTCGCATGAGGTGGCCAAAGTATTGGAGTTTCAGCCCCAGCATCAGTCCTTTCAAAGAAGACCCAGGACTGATCTCCTTCAGAATGGACTGGTTGGATCTCCTTGTAGTCCAAGGCACTCTCAAGAGCCTTCTCCAACACCACAGTTCAAAAGCATCAATTCTTCAGTGCTCAGCTTTCTTCACAGTCCAACTCTCACATCCACACATGACTACTGGAAAAACCACAGCCTTGACTAGATGGACCTTTGTTGGCAAAGTAATATCTCTGCTTTTCATATGCTGGTCATAACTTTCCTTCCAAGGAGTAAGCATCTTTTAATTTCATGGCTGCAATCACCATCTGCAGTGATTTTGGAGCCCCCCAAAATAAAGTCTGACACTGTTTCCACTGTTTCCCCATCTATTTCCCATGAAGTGATGGGACCAGATGCCATGATCTTAGTTTTCTCAATGTTGAGCTTTAAGCCAACTTCTTCACTCTCCTCTTTCACTTTCATCAAGAGGCTTTTAGTTCCTCTTCACTTTCTGCCATAAGGGTGGTGTCATCTGCATATCTGAGGCTATCGATATTTCTCCTGGCAATCTTGATTCCAGCTTGTGCTTCTTCCAGCCCAGCGTTTCTCATGATGTACTCTGCATAGAAGTTAAATAAGCAGGGTGACGATATACAACCTTGATGTAGTCCTTTCCCTATTTGGAACCAGTCTGTTGCTCCATGTCCAGTTCTAACTGTTGCTTCCTGACCTGCATACAGATTTCTCAAGAGGCAGGTCAGGTGGTCTGGTATTCCCATCTCTTTCAGAATTTTCCACAGCTTATTGTGATCCACACAGTCAAAGGCTTTGGCATAGTCAATAAAGCAGAAATAGATGTTTTTCTGGAACTCTCTTGCTTTTTCCATGATCCAGCGGATGTTGGCAATTTGATCTCTGGTTCCTCTGCCTTTTCTAAAACCAGCTTGGACATCAGGAAGTTCACGGTTCACGTATTGCTGAAGCCTGGCTTGGAGAATTTTGAGCATTACTTTACTAGCATGTGAGATAACTGCAATTGTGCGGTAGTTTGAGCATTCTTTGGCATTGCCTTTCTTTGGGACTGGAATGAAAACTGACCTTTTCCAGTCCTGTGGCCACTGCTGAGTTTTCCAAATTTGCTGGCATATTGAGTACAGCACTTTCACAGCATCATCTTTTAGGATTTGAAATAGCTCAACTGGAATTCCATCACCTTCACTAGCTTTGTTCGTAGTGATGCTTTCTAAGGCCCACTTGACTTCACATTCCAGGATTGAGACATAATTAACATATAACATTGCATAAGTTTAAAGTTTCCCTGATATCTCAGGTATGGGCTTCCCTTGTGGCTCAGCTGGTAAAGAACCCTGTAATGCACAAGACCTGGGTTCGATCCCTGAGTTGGAAAGATCCCCTGGAGAAGGGAACAGCTACCCACTCCAGAATTCCAGCCTGGAGAATTCCATGGACTATACAGTCCAGTTCCAAAGAGTCGGACACGACTGAGGGACTTTGAAGTTTAAGAGATACCACATAATCATCTGATAAATGCATATATTGTGAAATGATTGCTCCAGCCTTAAGAGTTTATAAAGAAGCTGGAGGGAGAAAACCTGTAACAAATAACCTCATCAAAGTAATCCAAGACCAGCCTGGCTAACAATGATGTAGGTCCCAGCAATACATTTTGTTTCATAAACTCTTATCTGTAGACATCTCACACCTTTTTCCTCCTGCACAAACCAGAGGTGGTACTAAGAAAACAGCCTTTAACCTAATTCACCTTTATAACTTAGGTTAATTAGGACCTAATTAACTTAGGTCCATGGCGTGCAGGATCCTTCTTCTCTGACTAAGGATCAAACCCATGCCCCCTGCAGTGGAAGCATGGAGTCTTGACCACTGGACTTTGAGGGAAATCCTTAAGTCTTGATTTTCTTATCAATAAAATAAAAATAGTAACCTCTGCCTCCCAGAACTGTTGAGAGAACTGGGTAGTTACACAAGCTCTGTATGTGTCAGCGCTGTCTCCCTCTAGTCCCCCAACACACCCTGTCTCTCTGCCGCCCAACATCTCTATACATAAACCAAACAGTCTTCCAAGGAACCATAATAAAGAGGTGCAGGAGAAGGAGGAAAAGCCTCAGGAGTTTTGGTCCATACCTCATCTAAGGTACCATCTTTGTCCTGGCAGGTTGCAAGCAGATAGACAGAAGCTCTGAAGACCATGAGTGGAGGGCGTTCACCCTGGTCCTGCAGAGATAGGAGGAAGCTTTGCACAGCCATGAATAACTTCGTCTTTGAGACAAACCTGTCAACCAAGGACAGTCTGAGTGAAAAAGGCAGAGATGGCTGTCCTGCCTTGCCACACCCTCCCTCTGCCCTTCTGTCCCAGCATGTCCACAGCCTAATGACATCTTGCACAAAGAGGGTGCTGTACATACTTAACAAAGCACTGTCACACATGCACAGCACGCAGTTCTCTGCTTTGTGCAAGGATCTATTAGAGGACAGAGACTCCTCACTCACACCTAGAAGGTAAAGCATCAGGCAGCTGGACCAGCAGTGTTAAAAAGAAGGGTGCTGCTTTGGGGTTTCAGGAGGCCCTGCTTTGACAGCCAGTTCACCCTTCTCATATTTATCACTAAACATTTGTGTGTTCAATGGGCTCGTTTCTGTGGAAGGGAGACTTCTACACTTGTACATGCAAGGAAGATGTGGATGAGGAGACCAACTTCACTACATGTCCTTTTATGCTTTTTAAATTTTCTACCATGGGTATGTCTCACCTATCAGATTAAGACTCTGATAAACATTTTAAAATAGGTAATATTAAATGCAATGTGGTATCCTGGATTGTATCCTAGAACAGAAAAGGGACAGTACAGGAAAACTGGTGAAATCTGAATAAAGTTTAGTTAATAGTATTGTACCACCACACATATGGTCAAATGATTTTTAACAAGGGTGCCAACACCATTCAGTGGGGAAAGGACAGTCTTTTCAACAAATGGCCCTGGGAAAACTGGATTTCCACATGCAAAAGAATGAAGTTGGAATCTTACCTAACATGATAGAAAAAAAATTAACTCCAAATAGAAACACACTTAAATGAAAGACTTAAACCTATAAAAAAATTTTGGAACAAAACATAAGGCAAAAGTTTCATGACATTGAATTTGGCAATGAATTATTGGTTATGACACCAAAAACACAGGGAATAAAAGAAAAAAATAAACTGGACTTTATGAAAGTTTTAAGTTTGTGCATCCAAAACCACTATCAACAGAGTAAAAAGGCAATCCACAGAATGGCAGAAATTATTTGCAAATCTAATAAAGAACTAATATCCAGAATATATAGATAACTCCTAAAACTCAACAACAAAAACACTCAAACAATCTGAATCAAAACTAGACACAAGATTTGAATAGACATTTCTCCAAAGAAGATATACAAATGGCCAACAAGCACATGAAAATATGCTCAACAACAAATGACAACAGAAAATATAGACAAATTTCATCCCCCCCAAATTTAATTAGATTTAATAAAAATTTAAATTAAAAGGCACTTGCTCCTTGGAAGAAAAGCTATGACAAAACTAGACAATATATTACAAAGCAGAGACATTACTTTGCCAACAAAGGTCTGTATAATCAAAGCTATGGTTTTTCCAGTAGTCATGTACGGTTTCAAGAGTTGGACCATGAAGAAGTCTGAGTGCCAGAGAACTGATGCTTTTGAACTGTGGTGTTAGAGAAGACTCTTGGGAGTCCCTTGGACTGAAAGGAGATCAAACCAGTCAATCCTAAAGGAAATCAGCCTTGATCACTGGAACGACTGATGCTGAAGTTGAAGCTCCAGTACTTTGGGTGCCTGATGTGAAGAACTGACTCATTGGAAAAGACCCTGATGCTGGTAAAGATTGAAGGCAGGAGAGGGGATGACAGAGGATAAGATGGTTGGATGGCATCACCAACTCGATGGACATGAGTTTGAGCAAGCTCCAGGATTTCGTGATGGACAGGGAGGCCTGGGGTGCTGCAGTCCATGAGGTCAAAAAGAGTCAGACATGACTGAGCGACCGAACTGAACAGAATCAAAACCACAATGCAAAAACCACTTCATAACCACTAGGATGGCTATAATCAAAAAGATGGACAAGTCTTGACAAGGATATGGAGAAACCAGAACCCTTGCTCGAACATTGCTGGCAGGGCTGTAGCTCCTCTGGAAAACAGTTCACAAGTTCCTCAAAATGTTACCCATAGTATTACCATATGACTCCTCAATTCTAAACGTGGTGTATACAGAAAAGGAATAGAAAACAAGTACTCAAACAAACACATGTACACACATATTCACAGCATTACTATTCACAATAGCCAAAAGGTGGAAACAGCCCAAACGCCCATCAATGAATGAAGGAATAAACAAACTGTGGTGTATACACATAATGGTATTCAGCCATGAAAAAGAATGAAGTACCAATGCCTGCTGCAAACATTATGCTTACTGGATGAATCTTGAAAACATTATGCTCAGTGGAAGGAGCAGGTGCAAAAGATCACATACATATGACCACATCTACCAGAAATGTTCAGAATAGATAAGTCCACAAAGACAGAATGCAGAATGCTAGTCGCCAGAAGCTTAGGAGAAGGAAAGGGGAGTGACTGCTTGAAGGATAAGAGGCTTTACTTTGGAGTCATGGAAATGTTTTGGAACTAGACAGAGATGGTTTGCACAACACTGTGAATATACTCAGTGCCACTGAGTTGTCCTCTTTAAAATGGTTAACTTAGGTATATAAACTTTACCTCAATAATTTTTTAAAAGCTTAATGAAAAATAGTACTTTGATTTTAAATTTTAATAAATTTTATAGTAATTCTTAAAACCAAAGTAAACTACTTTTTTTTTGGTGCATAAACAACACCCTCAGGGATATCAAGGAATTCTCATCAGCATTCAAGGCTCTGTCCTTCACTCCTGAGACTACCTGTCTCTCCAAACTGTGACCCCCTCAGGAATACACGCCATTTCTCACTTATCTCCATTTCCCCGGTGCTCAGCACCAGACCTGGAGAGGATGCCTCTGTAAATAGTTATTGAACTGAACCTGGCTACAGATGTAGCTTCCAGAACCAACTGTCAGTCGCCAGCTCTAAGCACTGACCTGTCCTCGTGAATGTAGGCCAGGTAGAAGAGGAGCAGGATGCAGTACTGTCTCTGGCGAGCAGCTTCCTCCACGTACTGGCGATCCGACAGGAGAGCAAGGCTTTCAGGGCCCCTGCTGCTTATCTGGGGCAGCCCGTGCTGCAGGAGCTCAGACACTGCAGAGAGCTCTGGGGAGGAAACAGGCCGGAGAAAATCACACAAAGGACAGAGGAGAGCAGGTAATGGTCACATGCGTGTCTGTACATACAGAGTACTGCACAGGACAGCAAGGACACACACAGGACAAAAGGCAATCAGCCTCTTCTCCCTCTCTTAGTCTCTCAGGAAAGACTGAAGGTAACATGTGGAAGGACTCGGATACATTCGTCTACTTGACAATGTCCGCTGAGTGGCTATTCTAGGCCAGGCTATGACACATGGGCCCTACCTCCTGTAGCTGGCAGCTGGTGGGAAAAAAATAGATAATGAGACAGATAATTGCAGGACATATGATCAGTGCCATGTTCAAGTGTGGAAGAGAGAGTGACTCATGCCACCTGCGATGGGGAGGGCAAGCTCAAAGAGGAGGGAACCGTGAAGAGTGAACAGAAATCAGGCAGAGAAAGGAGAGAAAAGGCTTGCCAAGCCAGGAAGCAAGGTGTTCAGCAGCCTGGAGGCATAAGAGGACATCATGTTTAGCGGGCAGCAAGGAGCTCAATGTGACTGGACCATCAGTGAAAAGATGTGGAGTGTCAAGGGTTTAGGAACTGGGTGATGTAATTTGTAGGTAGGCTGGGAAAGACCTTGAACTAGGAGTATAGAATGTGGATTTTAACCTGAGAGCAGATTCCTGCATTTCTCATGAAACCTCTGTTTCTCACAAGAAAGAACATTTGAATGCCAAAAGAATATGAAAGAAAAGGACCTCAGAGCTTAAGTTTCAAATAAACTCAACTTCATGGAAAATTCACTACATTACCCTTACTTTCCAAATTTCACCACAGACAGACCAGAGGAAATTCCATCACTGTCAAACAATGCCTGATAGACTGCTGATTGGAGATGACTGCTGAAGGCCAGGGGAGTTGAGATGTTGACGTGGGGAGTTGAGACGTTGACTTGGATTTTTGGATAGACCCTCCAGCAGGTGGTGAAGACCGGTTGGAGGATGAGAAACTGAAAGCAGGGGGCCAAGATAAAGGTCACATGAAAGGGTCCATTCTGCCAATGCAATGGGCCTACAGGCAAGTAGAGAGTGAGATGGAATGTGCCACTGAGATGTGGCAGCAATCAGGTCAGGTTTCCTAATTCTAAGTTTATTGCTTTTTCCACCAAAGCACACTATGATCATTGTGATCATAACAAAATTAATATCCTTGAGCCTCGCACACCCACCTGCCCTTTCTCCTGAAATGTAAAAGATGCAGTCTGCATGTAAGTAAGGTTGGCTGCTCTTCCTGGTGCTCTGAGATATGACAAGATATCTGGGTCTCAGGGTCTGAGGAGGCAGAAGTGGGGCTCCTCCTATTCAGACAAGAGAGAGAACTGGCCAGTGGGGCTCCTCCTATTCAGACAAGAGAGAGAACTGGCCAGAAGCAGGGGACTGGTGCTGGTAAGCACAAGAGGCTGCTGTGACGTGGCTGCCACCAGGGCAGAAGTCATCACGCTAGTCTCTGTGCAGGCCAGACCACACCTGGACAGGCAGAGAGCTGATCTATTACCTCACCTCCCTCCCTAGGAAGCAGCTTATAGTTCCATCGTTCCATGATTCCATGGTTCTTCTGGGTAGCTTTAGGCAAAGATTTCTTATTACTGTACTGACTTATGACTCAGCCAATCAGCAAGACATCCAGACACTAAGACACCACCATGGACCTCGTGAGTGGTCAAACTACAGCATCTTACCTTCTTGGCAAGGTGGTCCTGTCTTCTCTGGAGCTGAGAGGAGGCTGATGCACATGTAGTACAGGAAACTGGAACACACCTGGTTCAGGGCTGAGTGACTTAGTGGGAGGAGAGGAAGACAGAACAAGAGAGAGGACATTGCTACTCTGGCTGGGACAGCATTATCTCTGCCAGGTACTGAGGCACCACTGCTTTGTACCAGAGCCCAAGGAAATTCTAACCATGGCCCTGGTAGAGAAAGTTGAAGGTCTGGAGGTGGCTGTGAAAAGTAAATATGGAACCCGCTGCCCACAGGTGTAACTTAGTCACTTGGCCCATAGAAGTATTCACGAAAAATTTCCTGAAAAAAATAAGTGGAGCTACTAAGCTCCAAATTAATAAAACATATAAACAAAATGTGCTCCCGGGTCAGGAAGGGGATAGCAAATACTAGAAAAAGGGGAAACTGTTGAACCCAAAATGAGTGATTCAGGAGAATTACAAACATCCAAAACTGTGAATCTAAACCCAGGTGGATCCCTGTATTCGCTCCTGAATGTCAGTTGTTCTATCCAGAGATATGGAAGGAGGGCTAGATACTACACTGAGGTTACCTTGAGGACTGTAGGCAGTAACAAGTGGAATCTGCCAAGCAAATGCAGAAACAGGTAGCAAGTCAGAAATGGGAAGGCTGCTCCAGAAACCTAATGAGAGAGATTGAAGCAGCAACCTCTCTACTCTGTATAAGAGAGCCTCTCCTCTGGAATTGCTGGGCTGGCAGCAACCAGGACATGACCTCTTGATGGACATGGCATCAGTTACCCTGTGAGGGCCTCAGCTTCCTGGTCTATAAAATGAGGGTTAGACAAATGATCTCTAAGAGCCCTTCCAGTTTTGATGCTAAAAGCTGCCCTTCTGAGTATCACATGGAATGAGAGTCTTATCAGAACCAGATAAGTAGAAGCTAAAGAAGCCCATCCAGCTTATACCATCAGGTGCTGAGCAATTCTGACACCGTGTCAATCCCTCCACGGTCCTATAACTAAACCACACCAGTCAGAAATTTCCACTTGTCCAGTCAAGAAGGACACTTGGCCCCTTGGGACAATACATACCTCAGGCCACTGCAGAACCTAGCCTTCAGTTCCAGGGCCAGTCGTATGAAGGATGAGGCAGCTTGCGAGAATTGGGAAGAAGAGAGTGGTTTAAGCCAGGCTTGTTACAGGGATTCTCAAGTCTGAGTGGTACTATTTTTGGAGTCACACAGACCTCGGTTCAAATATGCTCCATCGCTAACTAGTAACGTGACCTTGAGACACTAACTTACCTTCTCTGAGATTCAGTTTCGATATCTATACCTCAAAGCCTGCTGTGAAACTAAGTAAGATATATGTATATAGAAGATCTAACAAATACTTAGCTCAGAGCAAGTGCTGAATAAATGTTCACCTTCTTTTCTGATGAACATTCCGCATTAGCTGGGGACCCTGGCCCAGTCCCCTGCATTGCCTGACTCTCCTAGTCTTCCCCCTCCCACTTCACCCTGCTTAAAAGTGACCACTGTCCTGCCCATTCCGGGCCCCTGTAAGAGCAGGATTCTAGACAAGAGCTACCACTGCCCCAGCTCGTGTTGAGGATAATCTGTATTCTATCCTAGGGCTTCTGGCAGGGAATTAACTTCTCAGAGTCTCACAGCAACTTTCTGAGACAGCAGTTTAACCCATGGCTCTGAACTGGAACCTTGTTGACTCAGAGAAGTATCAATTAATTTGAGAACTGCCTTTAAAGACTTCTGATTGCTGGATGATATATCCTTCCACGCAACACTAGGCAGAGTGTGGATGTTGATTCTAAACGAATGAGTAACCCTCCACCCACAGGTTGTACTCTCTCTGAGTACCCTGAGCAACTGCCTAAGGCGCCAGCCTCCCTTCCAACTTCCACACTTGCTTGCGGCCTACCGAGCTTCTTGGAGAATTTCTCCTTCATGTGAGGGACGATGACAAAAAGGCTGTGCAGAACCGAGAGGAAAACCTCCATCACGGCTGGGTGAGTGGCCTGCTCCCAGTACCTCTGCAAAGAACCAAGAGGGAGCGCATAGTCCACTAGGACTGAACCTCTGAAGAAGAAAGAGCATCAGCAAAAACTGCATCATCTAGCAGTAACAGACTAAATTCTTTCATCTGATGGACACAAAAAAGCTCAGAGACCTGAAGTCACAAGCCTACCTCCAAGACTTACATCTGCCACTTAATAAACTGTGCAAGAGTCGCTACTGCTCTGGGCATCTACCAAAGAGTAAACCAGGAATAACCACAAGTCCTACCTCCCAGAAACAAATCACATCTCACATGTAAAAAGCACTTTCTAAACTATGCATTATAGTGATATGAATGACACTCATGTTTCTAACATATAATAATATGGTTCACAAACTTCCTTCATGTTTATTTTTCATGTGATCTTTGACCAGGATCACGAGGCAGCCTGATGTGGTAGACAGAGTAGAGAAACTTGGGTTCTATTTCAAGCTTTGCACAAGGTCACTGTGTGCCCTGGGTCAGTCACCCCCTCCCCTTTCACTGTTTCGGTTCCTCATGTATAAATAGCCAGGGCCTCAGGGATGTGGTTCTTACAGATACTTTTCATTTGGTCTTCAAACCGAGTTTTTTTTCAACTAGAAAAGTAAGACAAGTTCATTAGAGAAAATATATAAAATACTGAAAAGTAGAAAGCAAGAATAACACAATAATTCTATGATCTAATTCTAGATCTAGCTCTAACACTTCATAAATCTAGGAGGAAGGCAGAGAAGGGGAAGAAACCAAAGTGAATGGCCCAACTATTATTGTTAGTGTGTGCCAATCAGGGTTGTAACCCATGGCCCCTGGGAGTTACCTCCTAAAGACCCTGGCATGCTAGCTCAAAGGCTTCTTCAAGGAACAGAGGCTCTCCTGTCATAGCCAGAGGATGCTCCCCTGCTGCCATCTACTGTTTCCAGTGGGTGTTTTGGAGGTTTCCTTTCCCAACTAACGGACTGTTCATAGGATGTCCAAAACTCAAACAGGACAAGACTCACCCAGGGTCATCTGGGCAGTCAACACTATGGACCCTGCTCTTCCTACCATCTTTGTCTCAAGTCAGCTCAAAACCAGGTCTCTTGAGAGTAGCCATCTCTGATGTTACAGAACTCACATATGTGCTACTTACTGAAGCCTAAATCACACTGACTGTTGCTCTTTGCATGCCTAGTCACTTAGTCGTGTCCAACTCTTTTGTGACCCGCCCCCCCCTCCCCAGACCACAGCCCACCAGGCTCCTCTGTCCATGGGATTTTTTAGGCAAGAACATCAGAGTGGGTTGCCATTTTTACTAGGCAGACAAAACACATGGGTTCAAACCTCAGCACTGTCATATACTTGCTTTACAGCCATAGAAAAATCATCTTTAAATTGGGGAAAATCATAGGACCTATTTCACAGGGTCAATGGGAAGGTTAAATTAAGTTCTGAATATAAGGCATTTATCACTTCATTAACACGCACCAAAGAATTGATGCTTTTGATCTGTGGTGCTGGAGAAGACTCTTGAGAGTCCCTTGGACTGCAAGAAGATCCAGCCAGTCAATCCTAAAGGAAATCAGTCATGAATATTCACAGGAAGTTCCAATACTTTGGTCACCTGATGCAAAGAACTGACTCATTGGAAAAGACCCTGATGCTGGGAAAGATTGAGGGCAGGAGGAGAAGGGGACGACAGAGGATGAGATGGTTGGATGGCATCACTGACTGGAGTTTGAGCAAGCTCCAGAAGTTGGTGACGGACAGGGAGGCCTGGCATGCTGTAGTTCATGGGGTCACAAAGAGTCGGACACGACTGAGCGACTGAACTGAAACATTACCGATTTATTATTTTATTACTACTACTTTCTACTTTTTAAGAGGCATCTATTAATCTAAAGTGTTTACAACAAAACACTGTACTGTGATTTTAAAACCAAAGGAAAAGTAGCTGCAAGAACACCGCTAAGACCCTCAGAAGGTCTTGTTCAGTGTCGAGTCACTGTCCTGTGCCTCTCAGCCTGGCTTGCTTTCACATCTTTCTCCTCCTCAAGATCCTTACTGCCCAACCCACCATCACCATGGGGATACACAGGGAGTCACAGGCACTGAGGAGAAATTCTGAGAAGGCCTCCAAAGTGTCTTCTTTCTCAGCACTGGGAGCTGTGAATGGATTCTCCTGGGCTGAAGGCTCCCTCTGGAATTCCATAGCCAACCTGAGAGATAAATATGAGTATATTTACTACTGTCTAAGCAACAAGGTCAGATTCATCCTCTTAGAGGGACTTCTGAGTTCAGGGCTCAGGGCAAGCATCCCCACCAGCAGACCTGGAGAAAACTCCAGAGGCCTCAGTGAGAGAGAACCTGGTCTTGGGCCCTGCCTCCAGCTCCGAGCTCCCTGCCCTCTCTCCCATAACACATGACACTCCACCCGACTATGTGTATTAGTATTTCCCTCGACATACCATGCTGTCTGCTGCTTCACATCTCTTTGCCTATAGGTGTGGTGCTCTCTCTGTTTGGAACGCCTTCCCCAGGTTTGTGACAATGTAACGGATTGCACACATATACACAAAACTGTCTCTGTTCCCAAGAGACTGTGAGCTCCTTTTGGGCAAGAGCTGATCTGAGTTATCTACTTTCACTGTCTAGCATCAGGGCTGGCACACAATAGGTACAACAAATGTTTGCTGATGAGAACTGAATTAATCCAACAAGCAGTCAGTGAATACGTGGAGCGCTAGGTTACTTGGGATGAGGCACAAAGCTGAATGAGATACAACTTCATTGCACAGTAACAAAAACCTCACCAGAAGCGAACCTTTAGAGAACTCCTCCACATACTCCAAACTCACACACATCCCCATTCTCCACCCCAGCTAAAGTCCTCTCACTATGCAGCAAAGCATCAGAAATCAAGTGTTGCTTCTAGAACTTCACCCTTTGTCCACTCCTCTCTGTACCCACCCTCCATGCTACTGCCTCATTAGACCATGAAGAGCTCCTCACCTGCAGGCATTTCTAAATCCCTCCAGAGTGTTCAAGAGGAACTTCCCTCTTCGAAGAATGGCCCTCTCCGAATTTCTATTGGAGGCGTGGCCCTGAGGTGAGAAGGAAAGAGGGAAACTACTGGTCAAGTACATACTCTGTATTCCAGTCTTTGCTTAGAGGACTACAGACCTCTTCCTCCCACACTGGAGTCTGGCATTCCCACACACCTAACACTTCCCAGGGGGTCTTAGGGATATCCTCAAAAATTCAGACATCTAGTAGCTCCTTTAAAAACATGGTACAAAGGGGAACCTTAACCCCTTGTCTCCCTATGAAGCACACGACTGGTTCTTGTTCTATTATACGCAGAAAGCTGTCACAGGCTAGTCGACATTAGCCTAACTGGCTGTAACACCCATATTAGTTGCTCCAAAACACACAAATTCCCCCACCGTATCATGTGCAAAGAGCTTAGTTTCCAAAGTTAATCTAGAAGACATAAAGCACACGTATTAATAGTATTTCCTCTGATATTTTAAGCCTATGGACCACTAAAACCCAACAATTATGACACACTGCACACTCGTCAGATTCTATGATTCTAGTGAATCCAGCCTTACATAATTTTGTGAGCATGTTTACCCTACCCACTTGGATGATATAAAAGACAAAGTATGCAGCAGGCCCTGGGATTTACTACCCAAACTCAGGTCCTTGCTAGCTTTGGACCTAAGAGAAAAACTGCTTAACCCCTGCGGCTTTGGTTTCCTAACGAGGATAACAATTATTAAGCCTCGCAGCTCTGCAGTTACAGTAAAAAATAACATCTCGTTGTAAGTGTGTGTGCATGAGAAAAAGCTACAAAGTGGCATATAAAGATAATGCAATGTACTAATTGTCTTCTAAAAAACAGAGCAGCATGATCTCCAGAAGCAGCAGCTGCTGTGCACTAACCAGGGGCCTCCAGTTCAGCGGCGTCTGGGACAGGTCTGCACACCGGCTCAGCATGGCTTTGACCAAGGCCTGCAGCTCCTTGTACAGCACAGGCAGTGCACTCTGATGATCCTTCCTGCACGCAGGGAGACAAAGGTAGGCCTATGGTGAGGTCAGGGTACCCCAAGATAGCCCCAGGTTCTCAGGCAATGAGGGGGCACGTGGTGGATCCGAACCTGGGTCCAGGAACTGATCTGACAAAAATCCCAGCTCCAGCACTTGTCTGCTGCGTGACTTTATGCACATTCCTCATCCTCTCCAGCCCTCAGTTTCCTCATCTAGTAAGTGAAAGGTAACAGTACTGTCCTCAGAATTATGCTAAGGATCAAACTGGATAATGTATGCAAAGAACTCAGGACAGTGCTTACTAGATAGGAAGTCCTTATAGATGACAGCTATGACTATGACTGGGCTTCCCAGGTGGCACCAGTGGTAAAGAGCCCACTTACCAATGCAGGAGATATAAGAGATGTGGATTCGGTCCCTGGGTCAGGAAGATGCCCTGGAGGAGGACATGGCAACCCACTCCAGTACTCTTGTCCGGAGAGTCCCCACGGACAGAGGAGCCTGGCGGGCTACAGTCCGTAGGGTTGCACAGAGTCAGACATGACCGAAGCGACTCAGCACTCGTGCATGCACGCACATGACTATGGTTATTGTTATTAAGGATACAGAGGGTTTTCTCACTGAAAAGGATCTCCCAATTAAAGAAGTACTACCTAGAACAGAAGGTGTATCAAGAGATGTATATGGCCACTGTTCTCAAATAATTGATAAGCTCTCTTATTTTTTCAATTAATTTATTTTAATTGGAGGATAATTACTATGCAATATCGTGATGGTTTTTACCACACACCAACATGAATCAGCCACAGGTATACATGTGTCCCCTCATCCTGAACCCTCCTCCCACCTCCCTCCCCACCCTATTCCAAGCTCTCTTAGAGAAGAAAAATCAAATCTGATTTCTGCTACCTTGATGAGGAAAATCATGATCAATAGGTAAATGTTATCAAGGACCCAGATTTTATTTAAGGAATGAATATAAGGAAGAACTTTCTAAGAGTCAAAGCGCTATAGAGGCACACAACACTGTAAATTAACTATACATCAATAAAATTTTTTTAGAGCTGAAAAAAATCTCTATAGAGGTAGACAGGAGTATCTAGGAGAAAGCGAGCTCTCTTGGAGATTATAAACAGAGACTGGAAACTATGTTTGGAGAATCAATTAATATGAGAATGTGAAACAAAGTGAAAAGTAACACTTACGGTCCATTTGAACTCTCATATTTCTATAGACTCAGAGGAGGCAAGAGTCATGGTTAGTCTAAATGTGAGCTCCAAGAGGCCAGGGGCCAGTTCTGCCTTTTCACTTTACCTAACAGAACTAGATGCACTGTAAATTGATGCTAAATTTTAAAAAAAAGTTAAAGAAATGAATGACTGACTACTTGACAGGGTATAGTTTGCCGTATTGATTTCCTAGAAATGCTATGATAAGTTACCATAAACTGTTACTTAAAACAACAGAAATTCATTCTCACATTCTGAGTGCTGGAAGTCTGCAGTCAAGGTGTCAGCCCCTCCGAAGGCTCTAGGGAAGAATCCTGCCTTGCTTCTTAGCTTCCGGTGGTTGCTGGCAATCCTTATCATTCCTGGCTTATAGACGCATGATCCCAATTTCTGCCTCGGTCTTCACATGGCCCTCTATGAGTGCCTGTGTCCAAACTCCCTTCTCCTTCTAAGGGAATCAGCCACTGGATTCAGGAGCCCACACTGTATGGCCTCATCTTAACTCAATTGTGTCTACAAAGGCCCTATTTCCAAACAAGGGCATAAATTTTAGAGGGATGCTAATTCAACCCAATGCAGTAACTAAGGGGAAACCTAAGTTAACCCTCATCTCTGGGCTGTGTTTGAACTCTGAGAGCAATCCATTGGGCCTTCTAATTGCTCAGTTAACTGTATATAGTGAAGGCTTGATTTCCCCTTTCCCTTCTGGAAGCTCTTTCATTTTTTTTCCCCCTTTTTAGACTTTATCTTTTACAACAGTTTAAGATTTACAGAAACAAATACAGAAGATAGCGCAGTGTTCCCATACTCCCCCAGCCCTACTGCAGTTTCCCCTACTATTAACACACTGCATTAGTGCGGCACATCTGTTACAATTAGTGAACAGTATTGAATGGAAGCTCTAACTTTCTATCCTACATTGACAGCCAAGCTCTGGCTCTGCCATCTTTACATTCTTTCAACAGTTCTCACTCCTCATTCCCTCTGCTGGTTGGGCTTCCCAGAGACCTTCTGAATCACTCCACCTCCGAGGGACCACCTCACTAAACATTCAGGAAAATTAAAGTCAAAAATAAAAGCATCTAAGGATTAATAACCCCCACCCACATGTTTTGACCAATCCTAGTCCTTCCACAAATCTCTCTCTCTCATTCCTTATGTATGTATATGTTAGTATACATAATAAAATTAACATTTATAATGTTAATAATATAAGGTTATTAATCCTTTGTAACCCCTTGGACTGTAGCCCACCAGGCTCCTCTGTCCATGGGGTTCTCCAGGCAAGAATACTGGAGTACGTAGCCATTCTCCAGGGGATCTTCCCAACCCCCGGATCAAAACTGGGTCTCCTGCACTGCAGGCAGATTCTTTACCATCTGAGCCACCAGGGAAGCCCCTGTAGCACAGCTCAAACCCTGCCTCCTGCCTGAAAGGTGCTATCAGTCCCCCATAACACTGACCTCCTGGGAGACTTGCAGCACTGCCTGGCAACTTCTGATTGACTCTTGCTCTTACTCTAGGCCTTTGTTACCCTGTTGGTTTACTCATCTCACTCTTGTTAGGATTCATGCCCCAGATTTAGAGATTCAAATCCAGGAAAGGACAAAAGGGGAAGAGACAAACTGAAGCCATCATAATATAAATGCTATTCTTTCTTTCAGTTTTTAGAAGCAATTTTATGCAACTGACAAAGACTTAATTATGGTTACAGATGAGACTATAAATGTTAACAACCTTTACAATATAAATTAAAAGTATAATACAAAATTAAAGGTACAGCTGATACTGAGAAGTAGAAGGTAAGGAGAAAGCTAAGGAAGAGCCAGGGTGCTAATACACCTAGCTAACCAAGTAGGGTGTCAAGAGATACCGCTTCAAGTTGAGGGAACAAGAAATACAAGTTTTAAGCATATTTAAAAGCTTGAAAACAAAATATTAACTAGCAAAAATGTCAAGGAAATGTAGAGAAGGCATTACAGCTAAATCTTGGTCTTTCCTATTAGCAAGTCAATGAAATGTTCTAAATGGACAAAGAAATAACATTGTACTCATATTGTTTAGAGTTAGGGAAATAAGTCACCGCAACTAAAACCAAAATGAGTTAAAATTAGTTTCCTTTAGTAAGTAGGGACAGAGGACTTTTTCTTTTCATTATAAACCTTGTGCATGTTTTATTTTTTATTGCTTAAATATATTGTCAGATTTTTAAAAGGGAGAATGTAGAAACAAAGTAAAATTTTCTATATAAATAAATATTGGTTTCCTTCATTAGTTTTTTCAAGATCAAGCATCTTACTAAGGAATGATTTCCCATTTTGACCCTAGGATCATTTAGTCTCACCATCCATTTTAACATCATTCATATAACTGACTATCTATTAGGAGTGAGGCATATAGCAGTTTAAAAAAAATGACATGATCTCTTAATTCTTGGAGATTATGTTATATTGTGGAGAAGACACAAAACAGATGAATAAACAAGAACTTTCAAGTAGGTGCTGCAATAGCCAAATGGGTCAGTTAGGAAAGGACACTCTGAATGAGACCTCAATGATGGAAAGAGGCCAGTCATGCAAAGATTTAAGGGGAACAGCATTTTAGGCAGAAGGAAAAATTAGAAGAAAGGAAGTGGAAGCAAAGTCCAGACTAAAAAAAAACTGAGTTTTAAAAAGTTATATCCACAAAATAAATACAGAATAAAATCTTATTTTAAAAGACATGCAAAGAATTGGAAGGAACTCTTCCAAATTAAAATATGAAAGTAGCAGTAAAATATTCAATAGTTGAGTTGAAAAATAAAGTCAAGAAAATCTCCTGGAAACTAGTATATAATGACAAAAAGATGAAAAACTGTCAGACAAAGAAAAGAAACAAAACAAAAAAAATCAGATGACCAATCCAGGATGCCCAACATCCAAATGGCAGTTTCATAAAGGCAGAACAGAGTAAGCAGAATAATGGAAAGAAATAATTCAATGAAATTTCCCTGACCTAAAGGACAAGCATCCTCTGGAAGCTACTCTGGCCTTGACAGGCCTCTGGGTACACGCAGAGGTGGAAAGTTCAGTCTGTCTGAGTCTCTCACCTCAGAAAGGCAGAAATGGCCTTCAGTGCCTCAGCAGCCACCTCCAGCACAGGGCTGCTCACTGCCTCTTGGAGGGCACGGCCAGCATCTCTGCACATGGCTGAGCTTGTGAACAGCTTGATCTCTTCTGGCTGCCTGAGAAATTGTAAATGAAGAATAAGCGTGTGGACTTCCATCACTGACCTCACCAGGAATAAATACTTCCAGTTCTTTGCTTCTCCAGTCTGGCCCCTGCAGGCTTGATGCTCCGCCACTCAGCTCACCGAGTCAGGATCTCAGCAAAGAGCAGCAGGCCCTGCTTGTGCAGCTCGGTGTTGTTCATCTTTAGGCTTCCCTGTAGGCTCCTCACCACCGACTCGATCCCTACCTCAAAATGACACAGCAGAGGCCAGGGATCAGTGCCCAGGAGTCTCCTTCCTGCCTTCCCAGGAAAGAGGAGAGGCTCTGGACAGCACACAGTTGCTGGCAGCCCTCCTGGAGCAGTCCTGACAAGCTGATGGGGCAGGGCTGTGAGATCTTTGACGGCAGGCCCTTATCTGATTCACCTCTGTCTCCCCAAACCCAGCGCAACCCACAGCACAGGCCCTGGCATTCGAGGTATTTTGTCAGTGCCTATTGGCTGGGCTACTATACCTTCACTACTACATACACTCCTATTTCTCCTCAAAGAATCAGCTCAGACCTCCACTCTCCAGGAAGCCTTCTCTGGTCCACTCAGGCAGAGCTATGGGCCTCCCCTGACCTCCTCCACCTCTTGTCCAGCCCCTTGAGTATAACCCTAACCACCTTGTTTATATCTCCCTCCCCTTCCAGAGGACAGGGACCACGTTATATGTATCTCTAAACCTCTAGCTCCCAGCCTGATGCCTGGCATAGCATAGGAACACAGAATATGAATAATTGAATGTGCCCAGTCTAAAAATCTAGATGTGATATAAAAAGTCACAGATAAGGAAGGTATTACCATGAAAGAAGGGATAGTTTCAAAAAACTTTGAAAGGTTAAATCAAAGTTGGGGGACTAATTAGATGGGGAGATTTCTGGGGCACAGGAAAAGACTGCTCCAAGGCTGAGTAAGGTTGTTCTTGAGGTAAAACAGGAATTCATCTCGTGGCTGATAGGAGTGTCCTTTTCTCGCTAAACATATACTTCCGCCAGTTAACGGAGAGCAGAACTGTTTGGATATCACTGCTTGCCTGTGGAATCTGGTGACAAGTTGGGGCTGATGGAAATGACCAGACCAGCACATTCCTCCAAAGTATAGGCCAGCCCGCCCATCACTGCTGCTGCCACCTAACTTCAAGGTGCTGTCCACCCGAGCCAGAGCTAATGCAGGACCCATAGTACCAACCATACACCGTGTGGCACTTGGAAAAGAAGAGTGGCTCTTCTGCCAGGAGTATCAAACAGTTGTAGCAGGACCAGACGAGCACTTCACTGGAAGAGGAGAGATGCTCAAAGAGGAACTCTGGCCAGGGAGAGAGGGAGGAAGCAATGTGAAAACTGTGTGATAATGCTCCCTTAACTAACACTACGGTTTAGATTTATTAAGCATCTCATACCTGTCACTTCATCTGTTCATATACCCTCGCCCTAAGACATGATCATTAATTCACAAATAAACCTGGAAAATGCCCTCTGGCTTATTGTCTAACTTCTTCTTTTTACAGATGGGGAAACTGAGGTCCAGAGAGAGACAGCTGGTGGTAGAAAAGGGACTAGAACCTAGGTCAAAGGGACTAGAACCTAGGTCCCCTAATTCTCAGGATGGGCAGCAACATGATGCAGAGAAAAGAGGTTTTAGAGCCAGAGAGCCTTGATTTTGTATCCCTTCTCTGCCAATGCTGAGCCTTGTCGATTTAAACCAGCTGTTTCCCTTCTCTGACTTCCCTGGTGGCTCAGACGGTAAAGCATCTGCCTGTAATGTGGGAGACCCGGGTGTGATCCCTGGGTTGGGAAGCTGTCCTGGAGAAGGAAATGGCAACCCACTCCAGTATTCTTGCCTGGAGAATCCCACGGACAGAGGAGCCTGGTAGGCTACAGTCCATGGGGTCGTAAAGAGTTGGACACGACTGAGCGACTTCACTCTCACTCTTTCCCTTCTCTAGTTCAATTTCCTTATTCATAAAATAGCAAAGATGAGGACCTAAATGTGGCAACATTTACAGTGCACCTCAGGGCATATTTCCTGCTCATCACAAACTTTCAAGACACATTAATTCCTTTTTTTCTACAGGTCTTTCTACTACCCCACACTAGATGTTTATTTCTAGATGGTTTATTCCTAGACTGGTCTAAAAGTCAGTAATAAATTGTTCAAGGTCAGTTAGAAATCTGTCAAAAGAGGATTCAGATTTCCTGAGGTGTATTTTCTAGACTCTGTCATATATAATGAATATGACACCAGCCAGTCCCTTCAGTATGCATAACAAAGAATCCCAACAGAACTGCTGCTGCCGCTGCTACATAAAAATCTCCAGTCAGAATTCTGGGGTTCTCAGAGGAGAAAGTTAGAAGGGAATTCCCACCTGGGATGTCAGCGTGGATGAAGGCCAGGGCATGCTTCGCTGGTGAGTGGACTAATACTGCAGTTATACATTGGGCACTGGCCACCTGCAGAGTCTCATCTCTGGAGAGAAGAAGCTGGAGAAACAGGCAGCGAAATGTGCCAGTCACAACACAGACAGGACCAGAGGGAGGCACCTGGGCGCCTCAGGGCAAGAGCCTGATTGTCTCTGAATCCCTCCCACACTACTGGCACCAGGTGTAATCATGATACTTAAGGAGAGCAGCTGTGGATTATGGAAAAGAGTCTATGAAAAGTAGCAGGCGTGAAATAGAACAAAAGAACACAGTGGCATTCCAAGAACACTAAACCTGTCCCCAAGAATGCTCTGGCCTTCACTGACCAAAGTATTTTCACAGCCCTCGTCCAGTTTTGATGTCTGCAACAGGCCTGGGATGTGACAAGGCAAGGTTCTACTATTAGCCTCACTTAACAGAGTGTGCAGAAAAGAGTTAATACTGCAGACCTGAGACTGTAGCCTTAGAAAGTCCTGTCTGCAAGGTTGGTCACTCACCGAGTCTGGGAAGCTGAATTTCAGGAGGGTTCCCAATTCCCCCAGAACTGATAAGAGTGGCTCATTGTGACTAAACCATTTGTTCAAGCAATAGTTTATGCTGCACACCTGCTTTCTTTCTGGGAATCTAGGATTTTGGTACATGCTAGGCAGAGGATACCTACATAATCAGATAGCTCCCAATTAAAACCTTGGGCACTGAGACTCTAAAAAGCTTTCCTGCTAAACATTTCATATATGCTGTCACAGTTCATTGCTGGAGGAATAGAGTACATCTGGTGTGACCCCACTAGGAGAGGACTCTTGGAAGCTTGTGCCTGGTTTTCCCCTAGACCTCATCCCACATACCTTTCCCTTTGCTGTTTTTGCTTGGTATTCTTTTGCTGTAATAGATCACGGCTGTGGATATAACTGTACATTGAATCCTGTGAGTCTTCCTAGTGAGTCACTGAAACTAGAGTGGTCTTGGGGACCCTTAACACAAAGGAAGGAACAAAAGCTCACTAAAGTTAAGTTACCTATGCCAGGCCACACAGCTCGTAAGTGGCAAAGCTCAGGCAGACACTCAGGTCAGTTCAGTTCAGTTCAGTCGCTCAGTCGTGTCCGACTCTTTGCGACCCCATGAATCGCAGCACGCCAGGCCTCCCTGTCCATCACCAACTCCTAGAGTTCACTCAGACTCATGTCCATCGAGTCCATGATGCCATCCAGCCATCTCATCCTCTGTCGTCCCCTTCTCCTCCTGCCCCCAATCCCTCCCAGCATCAGAGTCTTTTCCAATGAGTCAACTCTTCGCATGAGGTGGCCAAAGTACTGGAGTTTCAGCTTTAGCATCATTCCATCCAAAGAAATCTCAGGGTTGATCTCCTTCAGAATGGACTGGTTGGATCTCCTTGCAGTCCAAGGGACTCTCAAGAGTCTTCTCCAACACCACAGTTCAAAAGCATCAATTTTTCGGTGCTCAGCCTTCTTCACAGTCCAACTCTCACATCCATACATGACCACAGGAAAAACCACAGCCTTGACTAGATGGACATTAGCCGGCAAAGTAATGTCTCTGCTTTTGAATATGCTATCTAGGTTAGTCATAACTTTTCTTCCAAGGAGTAAGCGTCTTTTAATTTCATGGTTGCAGTCACCATCTCAGGTCAGCCACATCCAAATCTAGGAGTCTTTCCACAACTGAGATGCCTCCCTCATCAAAATTTTAAATCAGGTTACTCCTCTAATTTAAGTATTTCAATGAATTTCCATTGAACTTTGAATAACATCCAAACTCCTACTAGACACCATAGCTATTAGGAGTCCCTAAAACACTTTCCATGGGGTCGCAGAGAGTCGGATATGACTGAGCAACAGAACTGAACTGAACAACACTTTCAGAAATCAAGGAAAGAGTTTAATGCAACCAGAGATTTTAAGTATAAAAGAAACTGGCCTTCTGGGGGGAAATGACAAGCAAAACATAGCACAAGACAGAGGAGAGAGTGCATGATTTTAGAGCTTCAAAGGAAAAGGACCAAGCTGCACATTTCTTGAGGACTACAAACTTAAACCCATCTCAGTTATGTTAGACTTAAAAATGGATAAACAGCCTTTCCATTTGCATGTAAAGGAGTTTCTAGATATTAATCTTTATCTTGTTCTCTTTTATACAGGAAATGACATGTATTTCAGTCATGCCTAGTGATAAAAGGCAAACCATTATTTTATGTACCACTAAGAAAGAAGAGCTATAATTAAACTATGACATACCATTAATGGTAAAGTGTCTCCCAGTTTGAGAGCTGTTACAGTATTTAAACCTTAGAAAAATGATATTTAACCACTAAGCAAAGCAATGATTCTTGGCTTAAAATGTATTTCCTTATTGTGTTGGGATTAGACTGACCAAAAAAAAAAAAAAGGAAGAATGGAAGTAGAAGAATACAGACCAGTCCTTATTTAAAATTTTGATATTTTGTTCATCATTAATTTTTTGCATTAACTTTGATTTTTTTAAATTCTGCATTAAAATACTATTTATCTTGATTGCTGAGGTCTTCTTACTCTTTTTTGATTGCTGAGTTTTTAGCACCCCCTTAAGTTTTCCACCCAAGGCAAGTGCCTGCTCACCTCACCAAGTTCCAGACTTGCTGATTCTTGTAGTAAATAAAACACTAATCATCCGAAATGGCCAAGAGAGGAACAGTCTCCATGTATGGATGGAGCTCTAAACCAAGATTCCTGTCTCCACGAAGCTCTCTCTCCCTAGGGAGGTGCTCTCCAGTCTCCGTCCCCGCCACTCTCATGCTGCCTTGGTGCGCTCCTGCTAAGTCCAGGAGCAACATTCTAACCTGACACCACCAAGGACTCCAGGACAGCAGCAATTAAGTGAACACAGAAATTAACCCACCATGAGCTCTTGTGGTTCAAAGACTCAAGACTTGCTCTTGAGAGTTCAAGGGCCCTGCGTGGACCATTCCAGAGGCATCCCAGGGAGGTTAGGAGGGGCAGTTTGCTCTGGTTTTTTGATTCCTACCTTACCTAATCCTAACTGTCCCTTTCCTGTTTATAACCAAGGTACCTTCTCCTTTCTGCAGAAGGGGTCCCACAGTCTAGTCAATGAGTGACATCCCTGGTATCAGCTGAGGATAAGCAGCTCTGCCAAGCCCTGTGCTGAGCACTGTGGACAGAGACAGCCAGACTCAGGTCCTGCTCTAAAGAAACTCCCAATTGATCAACCACAACATGGTGAGGTAAGCACTGTGAAGAGGGCACATTCTACCTAAAGGAGCCAGGGGACAGGGGAGCTCTATAGGCCCTGAAAGCTGAATCAGACCAAGGAGAGGGGAAAGGCTTTAAAGGCAAAGGGGAAGAGCATCTGCACAGGCACAGAAACAGGAGGTCCTAGCATATACAGGACCAGGGAGAAGTTGCATCTGGCTGGAGTGCTGGGCTGTGGGATAGAAGAGAGGCAAGTAAGGCTGAAGGGATAAGCTGGGCCCAGAGAAAGAGGGCTCCATGTACCAAGCTGAGAAGCTTGAATAATCCCCAAAACAACTGAGGTGGCTTTGTTTCCACAGCTGCATGTATTCTCCATTCTCAGACAACCCAGATGTAAAGCGGAGGATACAAACATTAAGATTCATGACTGAAAGAAAACCAACGTTGAGTCTTCCAACAGCATGTTGTTTTGGCCAGTGAGAAAGTACTTAGAAAATCCTAGGTAGAAGGATAAGGAAAAAGCCCCAGGAGATTCAGGTTCCTGGGTTACTAACGCTAGAGACCAGGAGTCACAGGACAACTACCTTTTTGAGCACCAAAGGCAGTGGGGTCTCTCCTGGTGGCCCCTCAACACTTTCAGCACTTTCTACCAGCGCAGGCTTGTTCATGAGCATGGACACAAAGAGGTCATACTTCAGCAGCTGCTTTAGCAAACCTAGACAACAAAGGGGTGGGGAAGTGAGGCAAGAGCAGCATGGGTGCAAGGACACGCCCAAGGTGGCTCCTCAGACATCTGCTACAAGTTTCTTCATCTCTCCATAGATGTTCCTAAGCATTTTATTATTTTTAACACTACTGTAGATGGGACTGTTTTCTTAATTTATTTTTGAGATAGTTTGCTGCTACCATATAGAAATTCAACTGATTTTGTATCCTACAATTTTACTAAATTCATTTATTAGTTTTAACAGTTTTTAGTGTAGTTTCTTGGACTTCCCTGGTGGTTCAGACGGTAAAGCGTCTGCCTACAATGCGGAAGACCCGCGTTTAATCCCTCGGTTGGGAAGATCTCCTGGAGGAAGAAATGGCAACCCACTCCAGTATTCTTGCCTGGAAAATCCCATGGTCAGAGGAGCCTCGTAGGCTACAGTCCATGGGGTCACAAAGAATCACACACAACTGAGCAACTTCACTTTTCTTTCAGTGTAGTTTTTAGGGGTTTCTATCTATAAGGTAATATCATCTGAAAACAGAGACAATTTTACTACTTCCTTCTTTTATTTCTGCCTTTTATTTATTTTTCTTGCCTAATTGTTCTGGCTAGGACTTCGAGTACTACGTTGAATAGAATCCCACCTTTTTCTTTGCAATCTCCATGACAGCGCACACCACAATTAATTCTAATTGTCCACATCTGCCCTCCACAATGGACTATGAATTTCCAGATTAGAGCATGGGTTTAATCATCTGTACAAATCCAGAAGGGGTCCTGGTTCAGAATGAACACTCTCTATGTATTGCTGAGCTATTCAAAACAGAGCTCTTGGCCCAAACTGTGAAAATAAATTGTTGTTACCCAGACTATGCTTTTCCCTGTAGCCCCTGCTCTGAAACAGGTCTGCACCCAATCACCACAGTGCCCATTTGCTCTATCCAAAATACGAAAGCTCCCTGCTCAAAAGCATTTGATAGATTTTGTGTATTTATGCAAGGAAGTTAACAGGAGAGGTTGAAAGGGTACACTGAACCTCAAACAACAAGAGAAACTTGGACTTCACCCTGGAGGCCAAAGGAAGCCATAGATGATTTTCCAAATAGGAAACTGACGGGACACGAGCTATGCAGTATGAAGATTAATTTGGCAGCAAGTGCAGGATGCACCAGGGCAGGCAGTAAAGACCAGAGGCAAAAAAACTGCTGTCCCACTTTTCCTCTTCTTCTCCTTCCAAAGGTGACGTTCTTAAGATACCACACCAACACGAGGCATCTTTCACAGTCTGTGCCTCTTATCTCCCAAATCCATGACTTCTACCCCGTGCAAAGCAGCAAGCCTCCCCACCGCTAATGAGTCTGCATCTCAAATCCTCAAAAAAAAAAAAATCTCAAAAAGCTTTCTCTTTTCTCTCCAGTCCCACATCTTACCCAAGCAGTTGATCTGTAGCTCCTTTGTCTGGGCACCATCCATGGTGGAAAGGAAGAGAGGACCCAGCTTCTCCCGGAAATGGCCCAAAAGCATCTCAGTAGCAACTGGGGAGGAGTACAGCTTCCCATAAAGGTAGCAGACAGAAGCCTGCACCCCCTCATTGGGGTACACTAAACCTCTCAACAGATGCTCCATCAGGTCACCTATCCAGAAACAACCAAGGGATCAAGGGAACCTCACAATGTCAACTGCTAGATGACACTCCAAACTACTGCCCTGAATGGGGCAGTCATGGTAGTCCCCTATAATCCCCCACAATACATGATTTCTGGGAACCTAAAAGAGAAAACCAAGGCATAGAGAAGTTAAGTGATTTACCCTTGGATAAATCTCTATGAGGTAACTTATTTCCTTTTACTAATAGAAAGTGCTTCTATATTCCAGAATTAATTCCTCCTCCCATCTGAAAGACTCATAGTAGATACTTAATTATTTTGTGTTAAAATAATGAATAGAAACAGCCCAAGACCAGAGTTGAGCAACACTTTTTTTCCCCAATTAGCCAATATAAAGCATATTTTGCAGATGAGGAAACTGAAGCCTATAGAAGGAAAGTAATGTCTTTCTAGGTGTACACAGTGAATGGACCTCCCAGATGGAAGTGTGATCAAAGCAGCTCTTGAGAGTGTAGAAGCAGCTCTTCCCCAGAGGTCACTCACCATGTTCCATCACAAGTTTGTCTGCCAGAGCAGGGACAGCATCTACCAACTTGCCAAGAAGGGTCAGGGTGGCCAGGCTGCCTCGCATGGAGGGCATGCTACACAGCTACAGAAAGTGAACACATTCCTTTCTGTAAGTTAGGATGAAAACAGATCTCCCATCAAAGTTCACCTTGCCCTATCCACACCAAAGCCTGTACTGCCTGTGTCTCTCACAACAGTTAGTAACCAGCCTCTTTAGCTAAGTATCAACTGCCCCTATTGGACTGGGAAACCCCGGAGGAAAGGGACCAAATCAGATTTCTCTTAGAATCCTCAGTACATAGCTCAGTACGTGTTTGTTACACTAAATTAAAATTAGCGTATTTTGCCCCCTATGGAGCCAGAAACTGGAGGGGTGAAAGTTGGACACATCATAAAAATGGAATTCTAGTTCATTGCAAAAAATTATTATTATTATCATTATTATAGCTACTATTACTGAACATTCTATTTGTCAGGTACTATGCTTGATGCTTGGGGCTTCCCTAGTGGCTCAGGGGTAAAGAAGCCGCCTGCAATGCACAGGAGACTCGAGTTTGATCCCTGGGTTGGAAAGACCCCTGCAGGAGGGCATGGCAACCCACTCCAGGATTCTTGCCTGGAGAATTCCATGGACAGAGGCGCCTGATGGGCTATAGTCCATAGGGTTGCAGAGTCAGACATGACTGAAGCAACTGAGCATGCATGAATGCTTGATGCTTTTCAGGGAGAGTCAATAGTATTTATTTCACCTTTTGTATTGATTAGCTATAGCACCTTAAGTAAGATTCTTAACTCTTCTGATGGGAATTAGTATCAGCTTTACTGGGTTGCTGAGAAGATTGAATGAGATATTGCATGTGAAGCACCAACACAGCGCCTACAGTAATAAAGGGGCATCACCATAATGATGTGTTGATATTTATAAATATAAATTTATAAATGTAATCTTATACATTAATCACATGCAGAATAATTATGACATGTTAATTTAACTTTTTAATTAAATGTTGCTCTTAATGGTGTTAAATAAACATCTGTCTTTCTCTTGCAAAAAAAAATTATTCTGATATTATTCCTATATCTTAAACACAATGCAAAAGCTGCTTGTTTAACTGATATTTTTGACTATATTGAAGAAAGCAGGTTAAATATAACTATTCAGTGCTTACGTTAGATGCTGATAAAAACAAATGCCTTCAGTACAAAATATTGTATACAATTTAAACCAAACAAAAATACTAAGCCAAGACATAGTGAACATATTTCCTTTATAAATTTTTGAAGGAAATCTGTTCATATTTAGGAGGATATAGAGAATGGCCATGGGATGATTATGCCAGAAAATGGACTTCACCAACATGGAGGTAGCCTTTGGGAGACTAAAAGCGAAAGGGAGGAAGCTGCAAAGAGCACTGGAGCAGAAGACCCAGGCCCCGACTCTGGCTCTGCCACTGACTCAGTGACCTCAGGCAAGTCCCTTTTCCTCTCCAGATTCAATCTTCCAGTCTATCCAAAGAAGGGCTGACCCAGCTCTGACATCTGAGGATTCCAAGAGGTACTCAAGAACCCACGGATACTTACTGACCTCTTTGTGACATTCATCCAGCAGGCAATGAATGGTCTGCTCCAACTTCAGCTGAGTCATAAGCTGGATAAGAACTGAACAGACACAATAACATTACTTACTAGAAGACAACCCCAGGCCCAGACTTCTAATCAAAGTCATCTGCTTGTGTTAATTGGCATTAGTCTTTTCTATCTCCTCCATTCTTAACCGTTTTATCATCAATGGTTCAAAACAAGGCAATACATTACAATAATCTAGGAAGCTTTAAAAAAAATAAAAACTACTGCTCAATTCCATCCCAGATCAATTAAATTAGAATTTCTAGAGAAAAGAGTCTAAGCATTTGGATATTTTTTAAGTTTCCCAGGTAAGTCTATTGCGAAACCAAGGTTGAAAACTACTATCATTATATTATTTCCACTTTTTTCCTTCCTTAGAATTTGCTACTTCATATACTAAAAAAGAGTTACGAGTTAATTCTTGTGCTGATAACTGACAATAATATTATCACTCAACCCCAAACCTATCCTTCTATACAATCATTTGTGTGCTTCTGCTGATGTCTTTGATGAGGAGTGGAGAAGAGGCTTGCTCTGCAAGTGTGGGGAAGCGGCAAACTAGATTTGGCTGCTGCTGAGGGAAGACTCTACCACTCCCAGAGTAAAGAAGCATTCTAGAACAACACTGACAGAAACAGAAAGAAGGCAGGAAGTAAACAGCAAACAGTGAGGAAGGAGCAAGTCCTTCTCCCTCTAGCTTTGCAATCTCCATCTAGTGCTCACCACCTCATGAAGTTTCCAGAGGATTCCAAGCTATGCTGGCATCTACCAGAAGCAGATGGCTTTAGGATGACAGCTCCACTCTAGAGTGGCCTTGGGAAGCCTTGGGGCTTCCCTTGTGGCTCAGCTGGTAAAGAATCCGCCTGCAACGAGGGAGACCTGGGTTTGATCCCTGGGTTGGGAAGATCCCCTGGAGAAAGGAAAGGCTACCCATTCCAGCATTCTGGCCTGGAGAATTCCAGGGAGTGTATCGTCCATGGGGTCACAGAGTCAGACACAACTGAGCAACTTTCACTTTCACTGGTAAAGAATCTACCTGCCAAACAAGAGACATGGGTTCAGTCCCTGGGTCAGGATGATCCCCTGGAGGAGGAAATGGCACCCCACTCCAGTATTCTTGCCTGGATAATCCCATGGACAGAGGAGCCTGGCAGGCTACAGCCCATGGGGTCGCCAAGAGTCAGACATGACTCAGTGACTAAATAACAACAGGGCAGCCTTGAGGAAAATGGCAAAGGGAGATCTCCCCACCCACGCCAGTGGTCGGAACTTCAAGTGAGACGTTTGTTTATCCACATTCTCTATACTGAGAGATAGTCAAAAGTACACGCAGATCATATTGACTTCTTTGTTACAACTGCTAGCAGTTACAGCTGCTAACTCTACAGCTGTATGGTCATGGACCCAGCAGCAGCCAAGCAGCATCCCTCTCCTCAGCGGTCTGAGTTTCATATATGGGGTCCTTCCTCCAAACTTGTAAGTTTTAATAATTTCAACCTTTCCCTTTGCTTCCCTAGTCCCAGGGGTGGCAGCTGTTTTCAGAAATTGCTACCTTGGTGAAAACTTGGTTCTCTTTTTGCCTTTAGTTACCTAGTTAATAATTCTTTAAAGTTCTTTTTTCTGTTCAAATAACTTGAGTGGTTTGTGTTTCCTCACTAGACTCCTGATACAGTTCTTGTTCTTTCTGCAAGAATCCTTTCATCCCAATGCTCTTGTCTTCCTTCTTCTTGAGTCTTACAGGTAAATTCAGACACTTCCACAGCTTTAAATACCATCTATGTGCAGACAACTACCAATCACCCAACACTAATGTAAAAAAGCAGAGTTTGTACATGTCTTTGTAATAGCACTTATCAGCCAACCTCTCCTCCAGATTGTAAACTCTAACATGGCAGGAATTATGTCAGATATATCACTAATATCACTAGTATTGAATACAGTACTTGACACAGAGTACGTGCCAAGATAAAAAATGCAGAATTAATTATTAAAAATGGAGTTTTCTTTATCTGTCTGTAAAATGGAACGCTTCATCCAGGTCTCAAATAGTCAGAGCAGCAATTCAGGGTAATATTCCCGGCTTCAAATGCTGAGAACACAGAGTTTTATCTTACCTTCAATACAGAGGTCTGTTATGCTCCCATCCTCTACATTACATAACAGTCCTTGGAGCAGAAGGAAGAGGGGGATGGTTAACAGTTAAAAGAGAAACAAATCCAGAAAGGCACACTATGAATTCTAAGACTAATAGCAGCTTTAAGCAATGTCCCAGCTAAATTCTATCCTCAGCACCAAACCCCAGATTTTCAATAACAGCACTCTGGCTTTAAAAGGATAAAAATAGTCAGTGTGTCACAGTATAAAAACTGTGTGTTCTGGAGTCTGTAACAGACCTGGGGTAAAATCCCAGTTCTACCAGCTGTTAGCTAAGGCCTGCCTGAGCCTTGGGGATCATTCTCTCTCCCTTAAAAGAATATTTTGGCAGTTGAAAGCCTGAAAAGCCTCTAGCAGAGAAAAGCATTCACTTTGAGTTGGCTCCCTTCCTCCTTGAAAGGGCTCATTCCCTAGGACACTATAACTGTATTAAGAGGAGGGACTTCTTAATTCATCTTATTTTATACATGAAGAAACTAAAGGTACAGAAAAGAAGTCACTCAATCAAGGTCACAGTCATATCAACAGACTCCAGATCTGACTATTAATCCTGTTCAAAGACCAGACAGTCTAGACTTTTTAAAAGAACACATCCACCTTCACACTTTTAATAATACCTGAGCCATAGTAAAGCCAGTTACCATACAATGCATCGTGTATCTTAGGAAGGGGACCATTTCTTCACCATTATAACAAAATAATTTGTTAGTAAGTTAAACTTTTACATTCCAAACAGTGGAAACTATCGTTCCAAGACCATTTCTCCAAGACCCCAAAAACAAATGTACCAGGTATACAGGCAAAATTCACTCCAGGTTTCCTTTTCAGTCTCACCAAAAAGCATGCTTACGAAGTGGATACAGACTTTCTGATCCTGAGCCACCAGCTGCACAACCAAGGAGGCATGCTTCATGAGAGCATCTCGGAAGCCGGACAGCACATGCTTCTTGCGCACCAACTTGGGGCAGATGAAGAAAATATTCAGTAGCAACCAAGTCTCAGTTGTTCTGAACCCAAACAAGTATAATTTCCAAATACAATTACAAGATTACACCAGTGGGATCATCTGAACTATGGAGTATGAAGAGGCATCATTTACACACAGGAATCCACATGTTCAAACAAAGGATGATACAAGAACTAAGGTTTCTAATACACTATATTTACAGAGTACTTTACTGTTCACGAATCACTCTTTTGTCCACTAGCTCATTTAAGCCTAATTGAATTGGTAAAGTAAGCAGGAAAAGGTACTACTATTGCTGTTTTGGAGATGAGAAAACTGAGGGTCAGAGACTTTGCCAAGGACTCAAATCTAAGTATCCAACCAGGTCTTGTCCAAGGCTCTTTCCACAGTCTATGAGAATGATACTGGGGACCCTTCATAAGTCTCACTGAAGTAGGTAGAGAAAAATGCATCCTTCCATTCATTGCAGGCATAAATCTTCACACTCAATTTGCCTCCCTATACAGGGAACTGGGTAGCAGCTGTGCAAAGTGTTCAAGACAGTAACAAAAGATAGATCAAAAAAAGGGTGTACTGAGGATAGAACAAGAACATAGGTACAACTGACTACATTACCCCTTCAGTTGGTGAAAACTGAAGCTAAGACAAGTACGTTCAATAAAAGGTGAATTGCGTCTTTTATTGCCTCTAACCTGTGCTATCACAAGTCTCTCGTTCTTGAACTTCACCAGTTCCTCCCACATGATTCATTAAGCTAGTGACCTCAATGAGTTATTAAAAAAATTTCAATGACATTCCTTCACCTGCTAGATCCAAGCCTTAGCCTGGATTCAAACTCTTACAGGAACTGATCTCAACTGTGGCTCTCCGATATCACCTCCCTCAACTGCCCTTCAGACACATTCTAATGACCTCCCCAAACTCATCCTTGCTAATCCCACCTCCTGGAAAAAGCTCCCCCATTTCCTCTGGCCCAAATATCACCCATCTTTCCAAGTGTAATTCAAATGCTTCCTCCTCTTAAAAAAAACTTCCTTAATTTCACTCCTTATCCCACCAAACAGCACTTACCATAAACATGTCCAGCTTCTAAATTCCCAGAAATGTGTTCTCTTATTTTCTCCCATACCTCATTATCTTATTCATCTCTGTATCTCTCACTGTCCAAGAATGGCAGTCTCAGAACTTAAGCCTCAGTGATATTACAGATGTTATCAGCTAGTCCAGCGGTTCTCAGAGTATAGTCTTTGGACCGAGTGTGCCCAAAATCCTTTCATAGGATCCACAAGACGAAAATTATTTCCATATAATACTAAGATGCTATTTGACTTTTTCAGTTATTCCACTGAGTTTACAGTAGAGTTTTTCCAAGGAGATATGTCACAACAGATAAAATGCAGAAATCCAGCCATCCTCTATTAAATCAGATGTTAACAAAATTTGCAAAAATGTGAAACAGACATTCCTTCCATTATCTGCTGTTTTGAAAGTAGTTATTTTCATTTTGAAAATCATGTATGCCACAGAAGTGTACATTTAAAAGAGTCAAAATGGTAAATGGGATGTTACCTATTTTTTTGTCAAAATAAAAAGAATTGCATTAATATGTAATGGATTTACTATTATTTTTAAATGAGTATCTTGAACTTCGTTACTTTCAACACAGTAAATAAACAAAAGCTCTCTGGGGTCCTCAACACTTAAAAAATGGAACAGTATCCCCAGAGGAAAACCTTGAGGACCGCTGATCTAGCTGATTCCCCATCCACCCCATGGTAAGAATTCCCCTCCTGAGAATCTGAAAAACAAGTTATCTCCCGAACTCTACTTGGAGGTGTCCATGGACAAAAAACTCACAGAACAAGTGGGCAGACACTGAGGGAGCGGGAGTGTCACGCTCCAGCCGGCTCTGCCTCTCAGAAAGGTCTTCCCCTCACCCCACTCCCGCCTGCCCATAACATCCACTCGTCGTTCCTGCTGCCACAGAGCCCAAAGCGCCCCCGCCTCACATTTCCCTCAGAGAGCTGAAGGGAATAAGGCCCTGCGGTGTGTGCGCCCAGCCCACAGGCTGCGCTGGAGGGAGCCTGAGCGAAGGCTGGACCCTGGAGAAGGGGAGGGTCAGCAAAGGGCGGACGGCTGAGAGGAGGGCAGAAGGAACGCTGGGAACGCGTGACAATGAGTCTTGGAGGGCCCCGAGAGCCCTGGATTTAGTGCGGAGAGCGTAGGCCCACACGAGGCGCAGAGCCAAGGTCAGGGCCTCGTGATGAAAGAGGCTGCGGGGCGGCCTGCAGGGTAGGGTGAGGGGCGGGCCTGGGTAGGAGCCAGATTTAACCAGGCGGGGGCCCGGCTTAGTTTCCCCGGAGGTGAGTCAGGTTCAAGCGACCTGCTCCGTTGAGGGGAGGGCCTAGTTGGTGAGGGAAATGCTGGGACCCAGTTCGCACCGACACGCCGGGCTCCGGGAGCAGCTCCAGCGCGCAGGCCAGGCAGCAGCGTGGGGACACGGGCAGCAGCCAGCGCGAGTCGTGCCGGTAATGGGCGCTCTCGAAGAGCAGCGCCGCCTCTTCGTCCCTCCCGGGCCCGGGGAGGCCTGCCGCCGCCTCCCTCACAGCCATCCCTCGACCGGCGTTCTACCGCGACAGCACTGTTCCCGCCAAGTTTATGCGCAAGCGCACTTGGCAGAGCTCCGCGCAGGCGCGCTAGAAGGAGGGTAATGCGCCTGCGTAAACCGAGTACCTGGCAATTCGGGCGAGCAGCGGCACCTAAAGGCGGGTGAAGGGACTCAGGACTCACCTTGAACCTCTAAGCTCAAAGCTGTTTGCTCGTATCAGTTCTGTTCAGTTCAGTCACTCAGTCGTGTCCGACTCTGCGACCCCATGGACTTCAGCACGCCAAGCCTCCCTGTCCATCACCAACTCCCGGACTTTACTCAAACTCATGTCCGTCAAGTCGGTTGATAATGCCATCCAACCATCTCATCCTCTGTCGTCCCCTTCTCCTCCTGCCTTCAATCTTTCCCAGCATCAGGGTCTTTTTCAAATGATTCAGTTCTTCACATCAGGTGGCCGAAGTATTGGAGTTTCAGCTTCAGCATCAGTCCTTCCAATGAATATTCAGGACTGATTTCCTTTAGGATGGACTGGTTGGATCTCCTTGCAGTCCAAGGGACTCTCAAGAGTCTTCTCCAACACCACAGTTCAAAAGCATCAATTCTTTGACACTCAGATTTCTTTATACTCCAACTCTCACATCCATACATGACGACTGGAAAAACCATAGCTTTGACTAGACAGACCTTTGTTGGCAAAGTAATAGAGGGAAACAATAGGATGGGAAAGTCTAGAGATATCTTCAAGAAAATTAGAGATACCAAGGGAACATTTCATGCAAAGATGGGCTCGATAAAGGACAGAAATGGTATGGACCTAACAGAAGCAGAAGATATTAAGAAGAGGTGGCAAGAATACACAGAACTATACAAAAAAAATCTTCTTGACCTAGATAATCACAATGGTGTGATCACCAGCCTAGAGCCAGACATCCTGAAATGCGAAGTCAAGTGAGCCTTAGGAAGCATCACTACGAACAAAACTAGTGGATGTGATGGAATTCCAGTTGAGCTATTTCAAATCCTAAAAGATGATGTTTGCTCTTGTAACTTGCAGGAATTCGGCTTCACCACGCCGAAGGTTGAAAAGCATTTATAAAGGCGCTGTTATTAGCCTTGAAAAAGAAAGGAAAGGAAACAATCTATTTGTGCTATTAAAAAATTAAATGATCTCGGTGATTTTTATCAAAAACTGTCAGCACTATTATTTTAAATTTACGTGACACCTTTCTCTCAGACAATCTAAGGTGATGCCTTTCTCTCAGAGATTCTAAGGTGATCCCCTTAAAGTATCCTCTCACAGAGAGCTACACAGTACTTCCAATTTTGTGAGCCCAGAAGAAATCCTGAAGTAGAAAAATTGGTTTATTAAATATATTAAGCAAATCGGTCAATCTACAAGAATTTAATTAGCACCAAAATGCCCAGCAAGCTGTTAGCATTGAAGGGGATAAGTCAAGGTCATCTTACCAAACTGTGCCTGGATTCCTGACTCACGGAAGCTATGAGTTAACAAATGCTCCTGTGGACTTCCCTGGTGGTCCAGTGGTTAAGACTCTGGGCTTCCAATGAAGGGGCATGGGTTCGATCCCTGCTTGGAGAACTAAGACCCTGTGTGCTGCATGGTGTGGCAAAAAAAAAAAAAAAAAGTTTAATGTTGCTTTAAGCTGCTAAATATTGGGGTATATTAGTTTTTTATGGCTACTCTAACAAATTACCACAAAGTTGGTGGTTTGAAACAACAGAAATTTATTCTCTCAGTTCTGGAGGCCATACGTCAGGAGGACTACACTGCGTGCTCAGTTATGTCCAACTTTTTGAGACCCTGTGGGCCGTAGGCCACCAGGCTCCTCTGTCCATAGGATTCTCCAGACAAGAATACTGGAGTGGAGTGCCATTTCCTCCTCCAGGGAATCTTCCTGATCCAGGGATCAAATGAACATCTCTTATGTCTCCTGCATTGCAGGTGGGATCTTTACCACTAGCATCACCTAGGAAGCCCTAGGCACTAGCAGGCAAACAGTTCCTTGTTTTTTCCAGCTTCTAATGACTTGAGAACCAGTATTTGAGAACTGAAGAGGTAGAAATGTTTTCTCCATGGGCTCTATACATGGACAGCAGAATCCCAGAAGGGCAGCTACTCAGTGGTCAAGCTCTCTTCCCTCAGGTCCTTCAAAAGGACCTGAATAATAGTGTCCAGTGCAAAGTACTACCCCTTCCTCAAGCAGCAAAGGCTGTTTGAGCATCCTACCTCAATCAGAATTAACTTGGAATAGGACAGGACATGACTATACCAAAGCCTTTGACTGTGTGGATCACCACAAACTGTGGGAAATTCTTAACGAGATGGTAATACCAAATCACCTGACCTGCCTCTTGAGAAATCTGTATGCAGGTCAGGAAGCAATAGTTAGAACTGGACATGGAGCAACAGACTGGTTCCAAATAGGGAAAGGAATACGTCAAGGCTGTATATTGTCACTCTGCTTATTTAACTTCCATGCAGAGTACATAATGAGAAACACTGGGCTGGAAGAATCACAAGCTGGAATCAAGATTGCCAGGAGCAATATCAATAACCTCAGATATGCAGATGACACCACGCTTGTGGCAGAAAGCAAAGAACTAAAGAGCCTCTTGATGAAAGTGAAAGAAGAGAGTGGAAAGTTGGCTTAAAGCTCATCATTCAGAAAATGAGGATCATGGCATATGGTCCCATCACTTCATGGCAAATAGATGGGGAAACAGTGAGAGACCTTATTTTGGGGGGCTCCAAAATCACTGCAGATGGTGATTGCAGCCATGAAATTAAAAGATGTTTACTCCTTGGAAGAAAAGCTATGACCAACCTAGATGGCATATTAAAAAGCAGAGACATTACTTTGCCAACAAAGGTCTGTCTAGTCAAGGCTATGGTTTTTTCAGTAGTCATGTATGGATGTGATATTTGGACTATAAAGAAAGCTGAGTGCCAAAGAATTGATGCTTTTGAACTGTGGTGTTGGAGAAGATTCTTGAGAGTCCCTTGGACTGCAAGGAGATCCAACCAGTCCATCCTAAAGGAAATCAGTCCTGAATATTCATTGGAAGGACTGATGTTGAAGCTGAAGCTCCAATACTTGGGCCACCTGACTGAAGAACTGAGTCACTTGAAAAAGACCCTGATGCTGGGAAAGATTGAAGGCAGGAGGAGAAGGGGACGACAGAGGATGAGATGGTTGGATGGCATCACTGACTCAATGGACATGAGTTTGAGTAAAGTCCGGGAGTTGGTGATGGACAGGGAGGCCTGGCGTGCTGCAGTCCATGGGGTCACAAAGAGTCAGACATGAATGAGCAACTGAACTGAACTGAGGACAGGACAGGGCTTCCCAGGTGGTGCTAGTGGTAAAGAACCCTCCTGCCAATGCAGGAGACATAAGAGATGTGGGTTTGATATCTGGGTTGGGAAGATCCCCTGGAGAAGGAAATGGCAACCCACTCTAGTATTCTTGACTGAAGAATCCCATGGACAGAGAAGCCTGGTGGACTACATTCCCCAGGGTCGTGAAGAGCTGGACATGACTGAAGCAATTTAGCAGCAGTAGAACAGGCAGAACCATGATAGAAATTTCAGTACACCCTCCTCTGAGGACCGGGAGAGGGCAGGTGTTTAGGAGGCGGCATTGGGCTGACATTTTCATACTGTTCATGAACAGTATGAAAAGGCAAAATGATAGGATACCAAAAGAGGAACTCCCCAGGTCATTAGGTGCCCAATATGCTACTGGAGATCAGTGGAGAAATAACTCCAGAAAGAATGAAGGGATGGAGCCAAAGCAAAAACAATACCCAGTTGTGGATGTGACTGGTGACAGAAGCAAGATCCGATGCTATAAAGAGCAATATTGCATAGGAACCTGGAATGTCAGGTCCATGAATCAGGGCAAATTGGAAGTGGTCAAATGAGATGGGAAGGGTGAATGTTGACATTCTAGGAATCAGCGAACTAAAATGGACTGGAATGGGTGATTTTAACTCAGATGACCATTATATCTACTATTGCGGGCAGGAATCCCACAGAAGAAATGGAGTAGCCATCATGGTCAACAAAAGAGTCCGAAATGCAGTACTGGGATGCAATCTCAAAAACGACAGAATGATCTCTGTTTGTCTCCAAGGCAAACCATTCAATATCACAGTTATCCAAGTCTATGCCCCAACCAGTAACGCTGAAGAAGTTGAAGTTGAACGGTTTTATGAAGACCTACAAGACCTTTTAGAACTAACACCCTAAAAAGATGTCCTTTTCATTATAGGGAACTGGAATGCGAAAGTAGGAAGTCAAGAAACACTTGGAGTAACAGGCAAATTTGGCCTTGGAATGGGGAATGAAGCAGGGCAAAGACTAATAGAGTTTTGCCAAGAAAATGTACTGGTCATAACAAATGCCCTCTTCCAACAATACAAGAGAAGACTCTGCACATGGACATCACCAGATGGTCAACACCAAAATCAGATTGATTCTATTCTATGCAGCCAAAGATGGAGAAGCTCTATACAGTCAACAAAAACAAGACCAGGAGCTGACAGTGGCTCGGATCATGAACTCCTTATTACCAAATTCAGACTTAAATTGAAGAAAGTAGGGAAAACCGCTAGACCATTCAGGTATGACCTAAATCAAATCCCTTATGATTATACAGTGGAAGTGAGAAATAGGTTTAAGGGCCTAGATCTGATAGAGTGCCTGATGAACTATGGACGGAGGTTCATGACGTTGTACAGGAGACAGGTATCAAGACCATCCCCATGGAAAAGAAATGCAAAAAAGCAAAATGGCTGTCTGAGGAGGCCTTACAAATAGCTATGAAAAGAAGAGAAGTGAAAACAAAGGAGAAAAGGAAAGATATAAGCATCTGAATGCAGAATTCCAAAGAATAGCAAGAAGAGATAACAAAGCCTTCTTCAGCGATCAATGCAAAGAAATAGAGGAAAACAACAGAATGGGAAAGACTAGAGATCTCTTCAAGAAAATTAGAGATACCAAGGGAACATTTCATGCAAAGATGGGCTTGATAAAGGACAGAAATGGTATGGACCTAACAGAAGCAGAAGATATTAAGAAGAGGTGGCAAGAATACACGGAAGAACTGTACAAAAAAGATCTTCACGACCCAGATAATCATGATGATGTGATCACTAATCTAGAGCCAGACATCTTGGAATGTAAGGTCAAGTGGGCCTTAGAAAGCATCACTACGAACAAAGCTAGTGGAGGTGATGGAATTCCAGTGGAGCTGTTTCAAATCCTGAAAGATGATACTGTGAAAGTGCTGCACTCAATATGCCAGCAAATTTGGAAAACTCAGCAGTGGCCACAGGACTGGAAAAGGTCAGTTTTCATTCCAATCCCAAAGAAAGGCAATGCCAAAGAATGCTCAAACTACCACACAATTGCATTCATCTCACATGCTAGTAAAGTAATGCTTAAAATTCTCCAAGCCAGGCTTCAGCAATACCTGAACCGTGAACTTCCTGATATTCAAGCTGGTTTTAGAAAAGGCAGAGGAACCAGAGATCAAATTGCCAACATCCGCTGGATCATGGAGAAAGCAAGACAGTTCCAGAAAAACATCTATTTCTGCTTTATTGACTATGCCAAAGCCTTTGACTGTGTGGATCACAATAAGCAGTGGAAAATTCTGAAAGAGATGGGAACACCAGACCACCTGACCTGCCTCTTGAGAAATCTGTATGCAGGTCAGGAAGCAACAGTTAGAACTAGACATGGAACAACAGACTGGTTCCAAATAGGAAAAGGAGTACATCAAGTACATTAAGGCTGTATATTGTCACCCTGCTTATATGCAGAGTACATCATGAGAAACGCTGGACTGGAAGAAACACAAGCTGGAATCAAGATTGCCGGGAGAAATATCAATCACCTCAGATATGCAGATGACACCACCCTTATGGCAGAAAGTGAAGAGGAACTAAAAAGCCTCTTGATGAAAGTGAAAGAGGAGAGAGAAAAAGTTGGCTTAAAGCTCAACATTCAGAAAACGAAGATCATGGCATCCGGTCCCATCACTTCATGGGAAATAGATGGGGAAACAGTGGAAACAGTGTCAGACTTTATTGTTTTGGGCTCCAAAATCACTGCAGATGGTGATTGCAGCCATGAAATTAAAAGATGCTTACTCCTTGGAAGAAAAGTTATGACCAACCTAGATAGCATATTCAAAAGCAGAGACATTACTTTGCCGACTAAGATCCGTCTAGTCAAGGCTATGATTTTTCCTGTGGTCATGTATGGATGTGAGAGTTGGACTGTGAAGGCTGAGCGCCAAAGAATTGATGCTTTTGAACTGTGGTGTTGGAGAAGACTCTTGAGAGTCCCGTGGACTGCAAGGAGATCCAACCAGTCCATTCTGAAGGAGATCAGCCCTGGGATTTCTTTGGAAGGAATGATGCTAAAGCTGAAGCTCCAGTACTTTGGCCACCTCATGAGAAGAGTTGACTCATTGGAAAAGACTCTGATGCTGGGAGGGATTGAGGGCAGGAGGAGAAGGGGACGACCGAGGATGAGATGGCTAGATGGCATCATGGACTCGATGGACGTGAGTCTGAGTGAACTCCGGGAGATGGTGATGGACAGGGAGGCCTGGCGTGGTGCGATTCATGGGGTCGCAAAGAGTCGGACACGACTGAGTGACTGAACTGAACTGAACTGAATGTGGGCTGACCCACATTCCCCAAACCTTCAAAACCATAGAGCAACTATCCCACCCATATGGTATCCCATCCCCAAAAGAGGCACTTATAAAACATGCATCAAAGAAATCAGAACCCTCACAGGGCTTAAATAACCAATTTTATTAGAGGTTATTTTATCATCCCCCTTAGGGGTTAGCAGGCCACTCTCATGCCTTCTCTCGATGTGTTTTGAAGACTCTGTGCCCTCAGCCTACTTCCCAAAGCCATGCTGGAGCAGAAAACCCCTCAAATATTTTATCAAACCAGACTTTCTGGGGGCTGGTGGATTCCATAGGGCCCCATGTGGGTTCTCAATTTCCTCCAGTTCTTCTCTGTTGAGAAGAGGAGCCCCAGCACCGCAGTGACCTGGTGGCTGAAGGTCCCTCTTCAGAGAAGTGTGGACTCTGATGCTGCCCTCCCTGGCATGTGAGGCACTCACTCTGGGAAGCGGCATAGGACCAGGACCTCTCACACTCAGGTTGGGGGCTGAATGCTGGGCCTTGGCCAAGTGTGGCAACCGGGAGCTCTTGTTCAGAAAGGTCATGCTCAGCCTTGCCGCAGCAGAGTGGAGACTCCTTTTGAAGCTGAAGGTGTCTGTGGAACAGGAGGAAGGCTGCTGCCCAGCCCCTCTGCGTTCCTCAGGTTCCAGGCTTCCTCTTCTGTGTGAGGGCTGCTGACACTGGTTTCTGAGGGGCTTCTGAGATGTGTGTTCCCTCCTCCAGTGGTCATAGCCTGCCCTGGGGTATGAGATCCTCACTCTGCGGGAAGCCCTCTCTGCCATCCGGGAGATCCCCGGCCTGACCATCTTTCTCCCCCTGCTGTTCTCACTGGAAGGTTCTTGGACCCTTTCTTGGTCCCACCCGCTAATAGATTCTGCAGCAGGCCTGGGGTTCCTGGAAGCCGTGAGCTCCGCCCTGGGAGCAGCCTCTTTCTGGACATCCTGTGGTTCTCTGGCGCCCCCTGGTGGTCTGACTCTCTTAGGCTTTACAGGAGGGATAGAACTGCCCATTGGCTCCAACCCGGACCGGGTAGGCTTCTCTAGAGCTCTGGCCTGTGTAGGTTTTGAGCTTCTCCCTTCGTGAGGCCGAAACTTCTGGGACTTAAGGCCTGGCCTGGAACCCTGGGCCTCACTTTCCTGCTGCCCCTGCAACTCACAGGCCAGTGGTAAAGAACCCTCTGTGCAACCAGGGAGCCGCTGCCCAGCAAGAGGCAGTGGGCGTGGTCCTAAGACATTAAAGTGCGTGTAGGACTCTAGGATCCGCCGGGGGAGGCCCCACTGCAGGTGGGCGATCTTCCGCCGCATAAGGGACTCCAGGAGCTGTCGCTGACTCTTCTTGAGGACTGGCCACTTGGGCAGGACAGTGAGGGCAGTGGGACCACCCAATGGAGCTGTGGCGGCTTGGGGGGCGTGGCCACATGAGACAGAGGGGCAGGCAGAAGGCAAGCCCAGGGGAGCAGCCAAAGACTGTGGGTTCCGGAGCTGTCCAGTCCGGTCAGCGGCCTTCCCTGGATCCACTCTTCTGTCCCTTTGTCGGCTTCTCTGGGGTTTAGGTCTGGCTTGGCGGGAAGCTGGAATGACATCGACTCTTGGCTTCCCAGCAGTGGCCATGCTCTGGCTGGCCAAATGCTCCCCGTCTGCACTGACGAGCAGGAAAAGTTCGTTCTGGTCAGGGAGAGCCTTCAGCTCAGGATGGGGAGCAGCGGCCACAGCCTGTTCCTGATCTACGGCCATGGCTCCATAGTCAGAGCCAGTGAGGGCTGGGGGCCCATCACCGCCAGAACAGTCAACTTGGAGAGGGCCTTCAGCAGCATCCTTTCCTCTGACCTGCCCTTTGTTTCCTTGCCTTGGCACTCGAAGCCTTCCAGCATCCTCAGCTCTGCACTTTCTCTGGCTCCCTACATCCCCGGTTTCCGCAGCACCCTCCTCTCCACCCGTGTTCTGGTTTCCTTGCCCTTGTATCTGGATCTCTCCATCCGTTTCACTTCTTAACTCTCCCTGATAATCTCCACCATGAGCCTGGGTCTCTTTACCATCATCACCTGTGATCCCTCTCAGGTTACTCTTCCCTTGTATTTGAATTTCTGCACCATTCTCACCTCCAATCTGCTCCTGGTTCTTCCACTCTGGTGAACAGATGTTTTCATTAACCTTACATTTTAACAGTCTCTGCTTCCCTCCCCCAAGTCTCTGAATATTTCTACCATCCTTGCTTCCAACCTCTCTCTGGCTCTTCTCCGATGTTGGATTTTCTGGCTTGTCCATTCCTCTAGTCTGCTCCCAGTTTCTTCCCCCTGGTGAGTGGCTCAATCCAGTTTCACCATCGAATTGTCCTTCATTCTCTCTCTCAAGTCTCTGGGTTTCTACACCATCGTCAGCTCCAGGTTCTCTCTCGTCTGTCTTCTCTGGTGTCTGAATTTCTGTTTCATTCTCACCTCCCATCTGCTCGTGGTTCTTCCTGTCTGACAAATGAGTCTTTTCATCCGTGTCATCTCTCAGCTGACTCTGGCTTTCTTCTCCAGGTGTCCAGGTCTCTCTACCATCCTCACCTCCAGCTTCTCTCTGGTTTCTCTTTTTTGGAGCTTGAATTTCTGCACCATTCTCGCCTCCAGCCTGCCCCTCTTTCTTCCATTCTGCTGAATTAGTTTCTACATCAGTGTTACTTGCTAATTCTCCCCAGTTCTCTGCCTCAGATGCCTGGGTATTTTTACCATCATTGCTTCTAATGTGTTCCTGATTCTTCCACTTTGTTATGTGAATATTTCCATTAATTTCACTGTTTAACTGGTACTGGTTTTCTTCCCTAAGTTCCTGAGTCTCCTTACTATCTTCACCTTTAACCTCTCTCCGGTTTTTCATCCCCGTTGCCTGGATATCTGTACTAGTCTCATCTCCAAACTGCTCTTGGTTCCCCATCCCTGATGGATGAGTCTCTACCTGAGTTACACCTCTTAATTGTCTCTGGTTCTCTGCCTCTGGTGCCAGGATGTTTGTATCATCTTCATCTCTGTCCTTTCTCTGGCCTCTCTTCTCCAGTGCCTGAATTTCTGCTCTATGTTCACCTCCAATCTGGTCCTCACTCCCCCAAAATGGTGTCTTGAATTCTCTGTCAATTTCACGTGCTACTGGTTTCTGGTCTCCCCAACACTGTGCCCGGATCACTACCCAATCCTCCTCTCTTATCTCCCTGAGGCTGTTCCTTCTAGATATCTGGCTTTCCCCAGCATCACCCCCTCTTTTTACACCTTGCTTACTCCACCCCACTTGAAGTTCACGTCTTAGTTGTTTCTGGATCTCTGCCCTACATACTTGGACCTTCCCAGCTTTCTCACTTCCATCTTGATCCTGCTTCTCCCACCCTGGTGTCTGGATCTCTGTAACATTCTCATTCTGAACGCATTCCTGCTTTCCCCACCCCAGGGCCTGGGTCTCTATGCCATCCTCATTTTTCACTTCTCCCAAGTTCTCCTTCCCAGATATCTGGATTTGCATAGCATTCTCACCTCCACCCTGGCCTTCTTTTCTCCTCTCTTCCGCCTGAATTTCTATACTAGTATCACCTATAATCTGCTCTTGTTTTCCCCACCCTGTGAGCTGGGTATCCTCACCATTCTCACTTCCAGTTTGGCCTTGCTTCCTCAACACTTGGGCCTCACTGTTCCCTTCATCCTCTCCTCTGGCCTCCTTCTTGTTCTCAAAAGACTGGGTCTCTATAGCATCCTTATCCCTTTTCCTATCCTGAGTTTCCCACATTTGTGTTTGGGTCTCTGCATCAATTTTACATCTTAACTGTTCTACTTTCTCTCTTCTACATGCCTGGGTTTCAGGAAGATTCTCACCTCCAGCCTCCCCCGGACTTTTCTTCCATAGTTCTTGAATTTCAGCTCTACTTTCCACTTGCACCTGGTCCTGCTTCTCCCACCATGGTGTCAAGATCTCACCAACAGCCTGACTTATTACTAGTCTCCGGCTGCCCCAGTCCAGGACCTTACCCTCTGCCATGTCCTCCATCCCAAAGTTTATTGGCAGTTGCCTTCCAGATGCCTGAATTTCCCAAGCATTATCCCCTCTGCTCTCTCTCTGGTTCGCCCACCCAGGAGCCTGGGTCTGTCTACTAGCCTCTCTACTTAATGTCCGGTTTTCTGTTCCTGGTGTGCAGGCCTCTTGTGGGCAGCCCCAGGATTTCCACATGGGCATTCCCACTCGTTGGTTGGAAGGAACCAGTAGGAACTCTCTGGAACAAAACGGCAAGCTCTGGGCTGAAGGGAGGTTTGGGAGAGGGGTCATGGAGGTGGGGTGGCATCTCATGCTGACAATATGCTCCAGTGGTGCCAGTTCTTCCTGGGGATGGGCCAACAGCTGCTCCATCCTTTGGCACCTGTCCAGGGCAGGGGGCCGTGGCTTGCAAATCAGGTGAGTCTGATCATCACTACAACACCAGGGTACCTGCCATGCTTCCCAAGAACTGTCCCAAGGTAGCATACTGGTGCTTGGAAAGGAGGTGGTACAAAAGATGTGATCAGAAGCGGTGTGGGCATCCCACAGTAAAGCATGACTTGGGTGCTGACAAGAGAGCAGATACTGGGTCCATGATCCCTCGAGGCTCCTCCAGTATTCCCTGCTCTTTCTTTGGGCCCGTTGTTGGGCACGAGCATCCAGGCCCCTGAACTTGCCAGGACTGAGAAAGAATTCAGGGGTCAGCCTGAAACAAGTGTCATGTCTCATGGAGGGCACTGCCCACTTCTGCGGTGGCACCTGTAGGTAAGAACAGAGAAGTAAAAATCTTTGTATTTACTTTATCTCATCTAATCCTCACAGATCAGGGCTGTAATCCTCATTATCCCGATGAGGATGCTGGTGTTCAGGAAATGGGGAGTCACTTCTCTTAAGGAAAATAGCCATTCAGGAAAGTATTCATTTACACTTCCCTGGTGGTACCATGGATAGGGATCTGCCTGCCAGTGCGGACGATGTGGCTTCGATCCCTGGTCTGGGAAGATCCCACATGCCGCAGGAACAGCAAAGCTGTTACACTACAACTGCTGAGCCTGTGCTGTAGAGCCCACGGGCTGAAACTGAGCCTGGGCACCACATCTTTTGAAGCCCGTGTGCCTAGAGCCTGTGCTCTGAAACAAAACAAGCCACTGCAATGAGAAGCCCACACAACGCAACGAGAGATTAATCCCCACTCCTAAGTCCTCATGCAGCAACCAAGACCCAGCACAGCAAAGTTAATTAACTAATTAAACTTATAGAAAAAGAGAATACTCAAGAAAGAAAGATAGAGAGTTTATTCCAGGCCACGCACTGTTCTAGGTGCTGGATGTACCAGCATGCACAAGACAGAAAGTCTTTGTTGGGAGCTGTCTTCCAGACTTGGAAACACAATAACCAAAGTATACAACATGATGTTAGGTATCAAAAAGTGTTCTAAACGAGATAAAAGCTAGTGTGGGGATGGGGTTAGCGCCTTTTGTCAGAGAATCCTCTCAGAGGCGGTGATGTTTGACTGGAGACCTGAATGAAGCAAGGGACAAACCAAGTGACATCTGAAGAAAGAACCTTGTAGGTGAGGAGACATTCATGCAAAGGCCCTGCGGATGGAACAGGGTCGTTTGTATAAGAACAGCTAGGAGGCCGTGTGGTCAGAATGGAACAAGTGCGTGAGGAAGACAGCACACGAAGAGATGAGGTCAGAGAGAAATGCGGAACAGATTATTCCAAGCCTTGGAGTTGTGGTTAGGAGTTAGATTTTGTTCTGAGTTTGACTGGAAGTATATCCATGAGTTGTTGCAAAGTCTTGAGTGGCAAAGTGTTATGATCTGTTTTTAAAAGTTTGGTCTTTCTCATGAACATAATGTTAGGCCTAAACCAGGTGCAAAGGAATATTTACTGCATGATGCCATATGGGCAAAACCAGTCTAATGCTTTTAGAAATCAGCGGAGTGGTGTCTGCAAGCTTCTGAGCTGCTGGTAGTGGTCTGTTTTCTTAATCTAATGCTGCACCTGGATGTGTTCAGTTTGCAAAAATTCACTTATAATCTGGGACTTCCTTAGTGGTCCAGTGGTTAAGAATCCACCTTCCAATGCAGGGGACTCTTTTGATCCCTGGTTGGGGGAACTAAGATTCCCACATGCCGCAGGGCAACTAAGCCTGCTTGTCACAACTACTGAGCCTGGGGGGCTCTTGAGCCCGGGCATCGCAACTAGAGAGAAAACCAATCACCACAATGAAGAGGCTGCACACCACAGTGAAAGATTCCGCATGCCACAACTAAGACACAATGCAGCCCCAAATAAATAAATATACAACATATGTACATATAAGTAACAAAATATACATATGTATATTAAATAGTTGAGATGATAAATTTTTAAAATAAAAAAATTAAAATACACACTTATAATCTGTATGTATGTATTATCCTTGGATGAAAAATTTTAAAAAGAGACAGAAGTTCATTCTCTTGGCTGCATGGAGCACTGAGCTCCATGGTTGGGTGAGAGAGGAGGCAGGAACCAGGCAGAAGGTGGTACCTATAGTGCAAAAGGATGTGGTGAGGGTTTGAGAAATGATCAGATTTGAGCTATGGTTTGCAAGTAAAGCCCATAGGACTTGCAGGTGGATTGAAAACGTGGCATGAAGGAGAGAGAAGTCCAGGGTGACTGCTGGCTTTGAGGCAAGAAAATGCTCTTTCTGAGTTCATCAGAGTTCAGTCTGAATCCACCTCCGGTACACAGGGCATAGAACAGGGTCCCTGTAACAAATGACTGACACAATCATGGTGTGGAGGGAAAGAGGTGGGTGGGACCCCCTCACCTTGATGAACTTCCTCATGCTGCAGTGGGTCCTGGTGACCTGATACCAGTAGTGCCGGACCTGCCAGATCAGAAAGAGGCAGAGGACAAGCAGGTTGCCACAGCACCGAGGGTCCCTGCAGCTGCGATCCTCAGAGACCAGGCCCCGCACTGGCTCCCACTCAGGACCCCGGAACGGCCCCACGACAGCACAGGCGCCCAGGAGGGGCAGCAACATGACACAGCTTAGGTCAGGCAGGTGGTGTTCTGGAGGTGGAGGGCAGGGCTGATACGGCTGACCTAGCCACTGCGGGGCGGGGTAGCCCCTGCCTCACAGAACCGCTGTCACTAAGGCCACCTCACAAAGGCTTCTGATGCTGCGGCCTTAGCTCCAGCTGCTGCACGTGACATCAGAGCTGGCTTATATGTCCACAGTATAGATGAGGACAACACCGGGGAACGGCCCAAAAGGAATTAAGAGGAAGAAGAACTTAAACACCTTGCCCTCTGGAGTGAAGAGATTATGTTCCCCCCATGTTGATGGAGGGATGGAAACTGCAGTCTGTTGGATTTCTTTCTTCCTATGGGATACTTTCATCCATTTGTCCTTCAGGTATCCAATACCAAACACTTAATGAACACCCTAACGAACATGTGTGTTCCTGTTTAACAACCCAGCATATCCTGATTTTTTTGTTGGGGGATTACTTTCCCAACTCAGGATCAGTGTTGATAGGAATATAAATGCTATCCTGAAGACTTTCATCCAAAGGTTATGTTCAAAATATTGAATAACAGAGCAGGCAGGGTCATCAGCCAATCAGAATGGGCCAGGCCTTAACTCCTTAATTTCTAGGTTGTAAGTCGTCCCTGGGGCTTCCCAGATGGTGCAGTTGTAAAGAATCTGCCTATCAACGCAGGAGACGCAAGAGATGAGAGTTTGATCCCTGGGTTGGGAATATCCCCTGGAGGAGGAAATGGCAACCCACTCCAGAATCCTTGCCTGGAAAATCACATGGACAGAGGAACCTGATGGACTACAGTCCAAGGAGTCAAAAAGAATCAGACATAAGTGAGCATGTACACACAAAAGTGGTCCGTGGGGTTACAGCAGAAGGGTGTCACCTATTTACCAGCCATTTGGAAAGTATCTCTCTATTCTAAGGCCCCAGGACTTCCCTCATAGTCCAGTGGTTAGGAATCTGCCTGCCAAGGCAGGAGACACTGATTCCACAATCCATGGTCTGGGAAGATTTCACATGTCATGGGGCAACTAAGCTCTTGCACTGCAACTACTGAAGCCCACATGCCCCAGAGGCCATGCTCTGCAACAAGAGAGGTCACCGCAATGAGAAGCCTGCACACTGCAACTAGAGAGTAGCTTCCTGCTCGCCACGACTAGAGAAAGCCCAAGTGCAGTAATGAAGACCCAGCACAGCCATAAATAAATAAATGAAGTTTAAAAAAACACAAGAAAATCCCAATATACCACACAATGCATCTTGGCTAAACACTCAGTTCAGTCACTCAGTCGTGTCCAACTCTTTGCGACCCCATGAATCGCAGCACACCAGGCCTCCCTGTCCATCACCAACTTCTGGAGTTCACCCAAACTCATGCACATTCAGGCGGTGATGCCATCCAGCCATCTCATCCTCTGTCGTCCCCTTCTCCTCCTGTCCCCAATCCCTCCCAGCATCAGGGTCTTTTCCAATGAGTCAACTCTTGGCATGAGGTGGCCAAAGTATTGGAGTTTCAGCCTCAGCATCAGTCCTTCCAATGAACACCCAGGACTGGTCTCCTTTAGGATGGACTGGTTGGATCTCCTTGCAGTCCAAGGGACTCTCAAGAGTCTTCTCCAGCACTATAGTTCAAAAGCATCAATTCTTTGGCACTCAGCTTTCTTTATAATCCCACTCTCACATCCATACATGACCTCTGGAAAAGGCTAAACGTTACCCTAGGTTATAGCTGATTCTTTTTCACAGGCTCAGGACAGCTAAGGAGTGGAGGTGTGACCTAAGTTTGACCATTACAGAGTCTTTTTCCTAATTCCTTTCAGCTTGTTTGTCACCAAAGATCCCTAAGTGAAAGAAGAACGCCCTTTGGATCAGACACAGTGCCAAAAGATAGGTATCCAAAGTGTCCAAGGCAGCTTCAAGCCCTGCTGTCATAAAGCACTCTGTGTGTTTGGAAAGGCAAACACTGAATAAAGACGGAGTCAATGAGGACTACAGAGGGAACTGCGGGGGCTTCTGGGTCCATCCAGCAGGGGCAATTACCTAGTCTGGGTGATCGAGGAGTCTTCACTGAAGAGGCGATGAACACAAGTCAGCTGAGCAGAAGAGCACAGCACATCACTTCTGATAGAGGGTGAAGGATGGGCTTGGGGAGACTGGGGTGTGCTTAGGGTAGAGAAAGAAGGTGGAGGGTGAAGAAGGTAGAGAAAGAAGGTGAAGCTGCAACATGAGGATGAGAAGGGGAGAACCAGTGAAGAGAGGCCTCGTAAGCCATGGCAAGCATTTAGGGTTTTAAGCACAGAACCGTGGTAAAAGACAAATTTCTCAGACAAACTGATTCTGAGTATATGTTAACATTTACTAACTTACTAGTAAGGGAAAGAGCAAACTACGAAAGGGTGGGCTAGTCCTATGAGAACATGGAAAATGAGTTGATTTTATACAGTTGGGAAACAGAATTAATTAGGTAGAGTTTACTGTCTTACTACTCATAGTCATAAAAACACCAAGCTCCTATCAGTCATTACTAGGAGATCTGGGATATAATGGTTCAAGATGCCAGGTAGGCCAAAAAACCACTTGAAATTGTGATAAAGCAAGACATCAAAAAAACAAATGATAATGACACCTATGACTATAAATAGGAATAATACATCCCCCAACAGTGGTAGCTGATTGTTGTTGTTTAGTCGCTCGGTCGTGTCTGACTCTTTGATCCATGGACTGCAGCACGCGAGGCTTCCCTGTCGTTTGCTATCTCCCAGAGTTTGCTCAAACTCATGTCCATCGAATGGATGGTTGCCATCCAACCATCTCATCCTCTGTCGTCCCCTTCTCCTCCTGCCTTTAATCTTTCCCAGCATTAGGGTCTTTTTCAATGAGTCAGGTGGCCAAAGTATTGGAGCTTCAGCTTCATCATCAGTCCTTCCAATGAATATTCAGGACTGATTTCTTTTAGGATTGAGACTAAGGACTCTCAAGACTCTTCTCCAGCGGTAGTTGATAGGGTCAATTAATATGCAAATATGGGGACTTCCCAGGTAGTCCAGTGGCTAAGACTCTGTGTTCCCAATATAGGGGGAGAGGGGTACTGCCGGGCAGATCCCTGGTCAGCGAACTAGACCTCGAATGTTACAACTGAAGATCCCGCATACCACAACTAAGACCTGAAGTGAAGTGAAAGTCGCTAGTCATGTCCGACTCTTTGCAACCCCATGGACTATACAGTCCGTGGAATTCTCCAGGCCAGAATACTGGAGTGGGTAGCCTTTCCCTTCTCCAGGGGATCTTCCCAACCCAGGGATCAAACCCAAGTCTCCCGCATTTCAGGCCGATTTTTTACCAGCTGAGCCACAAGGAAAGCCCTGACCGAGACCTGGTGCAGCCAAATAAATATTAAAAACAAACAAACATGGAAATATAAAACTGCATCCAAGGAAGATGAGGAGCAGGGTCCAAGTCACAGGTTCTCCTCTTTAACAGGAGTCATCAGTGGGAATTTCTTAATTTGGAGACAAATTTTATTATTTGACAAGTCATAGATTTGTGGATGTCACAGACTTCATGGATGAAGTCTGATGGGATTTTTCATGTAATAAAAGTTCAACCCTGGAGCCACTTCAAATCCATCCAGCTGGCTTTTCAAGCATAGTAACCAGATGTGGTGGAAGTAACCCAAGCCGAAAGCCAAAAATCCCAGGGTCGGGTTCTGGCTTCTGCCATTGTGTCATTAGGTGACTTTGGACAAGCAACGTACCCACTCTGGGCCTCAGTATCTGTGAAGTTAAAGAGCTGCACTTCATCAGTCCCAAGTGCCCTGATGGATCTCTACTTCCAGGTTTCCAAACGAAATACCTGGAACTGACCCCTTACAGTCTACTTTTGGCTAGATCCAAATGGTCCCAAGACATGCCTGGTGTCTTGGTAAGAGACACAAGTAAGGGCTATTAAAGATCCAGGAGAACTTTTTGGAGGTGGTGAGGGATCTAGGAGGACCTCTTACAGGTGATGAGGCATGAGTCTAGCTTTAAATAGCGGAACTTCGGAGCAGCGCAGGGAAAAAGCAGCATGCTGGGCAGGAAGAAAGTGGGTTGTCCTAGACATCTCCAAACCCAACCTGCCAGAAACTCAACCTCCATCCCCAAACCGGAAGAAGAATTCCCTACTCCACTGAATTCCCTACTCGGTGGATTCCACTTCTGGTGGACTCCACACTTCACCAGAAAATTTAACAAAGATATCTGAATATGAAGGAAAACATTTAGGATTATCAATTACTATCTCCATACCATTCCTTTACTACCACGTAGAGTTAAAAAAATGATATTAAAATCACATAAATGTGCTACAAAATAAACTAGCAATGGAATGACACCATTAAAATTCTTTGTTTTGGTGTGTTATATTTTGGATATTGAACTCACTGTTCCTGCCAATAACCGGTAACAGAACGACACTAAAACTACGGCAAAGGCTGTCCCTCCCCCAGAACTTAAGTCGTTCCGCGCTGGTGTCCTTTAAGGGGAGAGCCGCCCTCTTTCTAACGTCATTTCCGCTTCCGGCCGCGAGCGGCCATTTCCACTTCTTCCCTGCGACTTTTCTCGGCGGAAAGTTCTTTTCTGAGGTCGCCTGTGCTTCTTGAGGAGGGACGGTACCACTGAACCGCAGCTATGGTGAGTGCGTGCGCCTGGTTGAAGAGCCAGGAAGTGGGAGACTCGGGGTTCTGTTCTCTCACTAGCTTGTCGGCTTAGAACATGCGCAGTCTCGCCGGCTCGGTGAGGGGTTCGAGCTCGGACGGCCGAGTAACCCCAAGCACTGTCTTTTCTCCCGATCCGAGGTTAGAACGCTAGAGATGAGTCCCGGATTCTGTGATGGAGCGTCTGTCAGCAGTTAGTGCTCCTGGCCGAAGGCCTCTGGTGAGCGGAGAGAGGGCATAGCCTGGCCTGGGAGAAAGGGACCAACCCACGTGGGACAGAGTAGAAAGTCGAATGAGAAATTTTGATTTTATTGGTTTTATATTTCTTTTGGAGGGGTCCCTAGAGGATGATGTGGAACCCTGGTTTTGGATCAACCTCCCCAGCTCCACTTTCCCAATGCTGAGGTTCGGGAGAAGGATATCTCCTTGGGTCTGCGCCTAGTGCCTGTCGCAAGTTACGTGTGCCAGGGATTAAAGGGGCCTTTGGCGTTTGGAGCCTGCGTTTGGAGGGAACCCCAGCCTGGAATGCAGGAAAGATTCCTCCTGCGAGGCGGTAACCTCAGAAATCAAAAGTCCTGGTAGCACCACGTGCGGGGCTCCTCTAAAACTCTTGATGGTCTCAACTTTTTAATCAGATCGTGTGCCTTGGTACTTAGTTTTGGTCGGCACTTAGTAAGGAGGGAAGAGTTTGCAAAAACAATTCGACTTTCATAATGAGGTTTAATCCTTTTAACGGTTCTTGGGTCCCAATGGATATCTTTCCTGCTGCTCCACCCCCATTTTGAGGTTGGTATTTGCTGAGTCTAGAACTTGAACCTTCTAAACTAGTGCTCATTTTTCGGAGTTCCTTGAATAGTTTTGGAATCAGGTGGTCTCAGTTTAATAATACATTTAATTGCCTTTGCGCCTGGTATGGAGAGAGTGAGCATGCAGTATTTATTGTCAAATCAAAACTTGCAGGTTTTGGCTGTCTGGTGTAGGAGGAGAACAAAGACATCAAGCTACGGGTTAAAGTTGTCTAGCAGTAAGATTTCATTCATTCACTCATTTAATTAACCCTTGGAAAAATTAAAAGGTGAATAAATACACCCTAAGCAACTTTCAGTTGCTATTTATAAGGTCGGTGGTTTGGCTTTAAAATTGAGTGGAACTTTTGTTGTCGTTGTTGTTGACTTTTATTATTAAACCAAGAAAGTAACTCCTCTTTCAGTTCAGTTCAGTTGCTCAGCCGTATCCAGCTCTTTGCTACCCCATGGACTTGCAACAGGCCAGGCTTCCCTGTCCATTACCAACTTCCAGAGCTTGCTCAAACTCTTATCCATCCAGTTGGTGATGCCATCCAACCATCTCATCCTCTGTTGTCCCCTTCTCCTCCTGCCTTCAATCTTTCCCAGCACCAGGGTCTTTTCCAGTGAGTCAGTTCTTTGCATCTGGTGGCCAGAGTATTGGACTTCAGCATTGGTTCTTCCAATGAATATTCAGGACTGATTCCTTTAGGATTGACTGGTTTGATCTCCTTGCAGTCCAAGGGACTCTCAAAAGCCTTCTCCAACACCACAGTTCAAAAGCATTGATTCCTCAGGGCTCAGCTTTCTTTATGGGCCAACTCTCTCTCACATCCATACATGACTACTGGGGAAATCATAGCTTTGACTTAGACAGACGTTTGTTGACAAAGTAATGTCTCTGCTTTTTAATATGCTGTCTAGGTTGGTCATAGCTTTTCAGAATCTGCCTACAATGCAGAAGACCTGGGTTGGGAAGATTCCCTAGAGAAGGGAAAGACTACCCACTCCAGTATTCTGGCCTAGAGAATTCCATGGACTGTACGGGATCACAAAGAGTTGAACACAACTGAGTGACTCACTTCAGTTTCTTCCAAGGAGCAAGCGTCTTTTAATTTGATGGCTGCAGTCACCATCTGCAGTGATTTTGGAGCCCAAGAGAATAGTCTGTCACTGTTTCCATTGTTTCCCCATTTGTTTGCCATGAAGTGTTGGGACCGATGATCATAGTGGATCTCCTGAAGTCTTCCCCTTTTATGCCTTTGATGTTTATTAAGAGATGAGAGTCCTAGTTCCCAGAGATGGGTGATTGGAAGCTACAGTAAAAATATCTTGGCATTTTAAAAAGTATATTTATGAGGAGTGATAGGAATTAAAGTGTTTCTGGGAACTTAACTGTTTAAGAAGCGGTTAATTGTGACGTTATTGGTGAGCGTTAGATTTTGATGAGTTAAAAACATAAGTTGTGATTTCTCAGTAGCCATCAAAAAAATAAAGATAACTCCAAATCACTAGAGTGGAAAATGGCGGGGGCGGGTGGGGTGGGTACACGACACTCGAAGGAAAGAAAGTACAGGTAAAATGAGGATGACATAATTACAAGAAGAAGTAGATACGCAGTTATGTAGCATTTAATTGATTGTGAAGCCAAAACATCAGTATGGAAATAGAAGATGTGAATAACACTATGAATAAACCTGGATCTAGTGGTGGTAGTGAAACCAGTGAATGCTGCACCCATCAATTATAGAAGATAAAGATTGATAATAGTATAGACCATATTCTCTCAACTAAAATGCAGATGACATAGAAACAAAGTGTGAAGAGGATGTAAAGAACTCCTGGGTCAAATTGAAAATAATAAGGGAAATTTGAAAACAGAACTGAACAATAATGGAAATACCAAATATCAGAGTATGTAGGGTACAACTAAAGTATTGGAACCTAAGATGGGGGCGGCCATTAAAAAGCTAGGAAAAGATCAAAAGGACAAAATAACATGAAAGAAAAGCAGAAACTACTGAAATAGAAAATATATCTTATTGTAAGGTGGGCAGAATCAGAAGAGTATTTGAAAAGTCCCCTCTGATGAGATTAATCAAGAAAATATGAGCAATGTGATATATCTATAAATACAGAAACTTAGAGGAACAAATACCTGAAAAAAATAGAATCAAAACAAATTAACGTAGAAGTAGGAGGGCTGAATAATAGTAAAGAAACAAAGTTAATATTGTATGTTAATTATAATTCAGTAAGAAAAACTAAAGTTTTGTTTTTCTAACTAAAACTTTTTTAACATGGAAAAATTTTAAGTGTTAGTTGCTGAGTCCTGTCTGACTCTTGAAACTCCATGGACTTTGGTCCACCAGCCTCCTCTGTCCATGGAATTCTCCAGGCAAGAATACTAGAGTGGGTAGCCATTCCATTCTGCAAGCGATCTTGCTGACCCAGGGATTGAACCCTGGCCTCCTGCATTGTGGCATCTGAGCCACTACACCTACTTTAAACAATAGCTTTATTGAGATAATTTCATACCATAAAGTTCCGCTCTTTAGTGTGTGAGTCAGTGGTGATCAGTTTGTATAGAAATATCAAATAACAGTGTTGTGCACCTGGAACTAACATAATATCATAGGTCAGTTATGCATCAATTTTAAAAACAAGTGTGTAGTAGAAAAAAAATAAGTATAACTCAGTGGTTGTTCTTATATTTACAACCTTGTGCAACCAACACTAGAAAAACTTTAAGAATAAAGGAGAAGAGTCTTAACTCATCCATCTCATTCAAAAAATATGATAGAATTCAGTGCCAATTCATTTATAAAAGTTCTTAAAATATTAAGGAATAGGGTGAATTTTCTTAAGCTGAAATATCTGAGTAAATCTAAAAGATACTAAGGCTTTTGGAGAAATTATAAAGCTTTATTTAAAAGCACTAAAGAGTTAAGTAAATATATATCCTTAACTGGTTTGACAGATTCTGTATCTTAAAGGTGTTTTATCCTAATTGGGATTACTTTAAATCTACAAATCAATGCTATCCCAGCAGGCTTTTTCTTTTTCTTTCTTTCTTTTTTTTTGGTAGAATTTGAAAAACCTAATTATAAAATGTATGTGCGTGCTCAGTCGCTGTTAGTCGCTTGGCCATGTCGGACTCTAACAAAGAAGTATATAGCCCACCAGGCTCCTCTGTCCATGGGATTTTCCAAGCAAGAATACTAGAGTGGCTTGCCATTTCCTCCTCCAAGGGATCTTCCTGACCCAGGGATTGAACCCTCATCTCTTAAGTCTCCTGCATTGCAGGCGGATTCTTCACCACTGAGCCACCTGGCTGTATGAAGAAGAGCAAATAATTAGAGATCTTTCCCACTTCATGAAACATCTCGAAAGTGAAGTCGCTCAGTCATGTCTGACTCTTTCCGACCCCATGGACTGTAGCCTACCAGGCGCCTCTGTCCATGGAATTTTCCAGGCAATAGTACTGAAGTGGATTCTCATTTCCTTCTCCAGGGGATCTTCCCGACCCAGGGATCGAACCCGGGTCTCCCTCATTGTAGACAGACACTTAACCATCTGAGCCACCAGGGAAGTCTCGAACTTCCTCTAATTTCTCATCACCCTGGTACCATGACAGATTGACCCAGTGCGTTGTGTTGGTGTGTGGGACCAGGCTTCCGGGTCCGAGCGGGTTCTCTACGTCACTTCCGCTGACTTCTCTTCTAGTTCCTCTGCGGCGGTGGGTTGGGGGGTCGCTTCCAAGCTCCTGGGGGATCAGGCAGGAGACGTTCAAGGCGGACTCAACATGGTGAGTATATCCACTGGGCCATCGCCCATGGGTCACCGCGTGCCACAAGCTGCGTGCCGCACTCCAGCTTCCAAACCCAGGGTTAGACCGCAGCACTGCTGGCAAACTGCTCGGTGCTCAGGAATGGTAATGTGGGCTGCACCCAGGTTATGTATATAATAAAATACATATTTGTAAAAAGAATCACAGGGAAAGCAAATGAGAAATTAATAAAAAAAAAGTCCAGAGGTGAAAATAGGGTAGGAGAAATGGAATAGGCGAGGCACCACTGAGTTTGTTTTATATGTGTTATTTTGCAATGGATCCAATGGGGTTGCATTTTATCTATAGGTATTACAGATAAAATTATACAGATTATAGGTATGCGTCTGTAAAATGAGAAGTTTCAACAACTTCGATGCCACTACAATACCCACAAATTTAATAATTCGTTAATATCAAATATATAGTATTCTCCCTTCGTTGCCGCTGCTGCTAAGTCGCTTGAGTCGTGTCCGACTCTGTGTGACGCCATGGACTGCAGCCTACAAGGCTCCTCCGTCTATGGGATTTTCCAGGCAAGAGGACTGGAGTGGGTTGCCATTGCCTTCTCCTGGTTGCTGCAGTTCAGTTTAGTCGCTCAGTCGTGTCCGACTCTTTGCGACCCCATGAATCGCAGCACGCCAGGCCTCCCTGTCCATCACCAACTCCCAGAGTTCACTCAGACTCACGTCCATCGAGTCAGTGATGCCATCCAGCCATCTCATCCTCTGTGGTCCTCTTCTCCTCCTGCCTGGAGTTTCAGCTTTAGCATCATTCCTTCCAAAGAAATCCCAGGGCTGATCTCCTTCAGAATGGACTGGTTGGATCTCCTTGCAGTCCAAGGGACTCTCAAGAGTCTTCTCCAACACCACAGTTCAAAAGCATCAATTCTTCTGCACTCAGCCTTCTTCACAGTCCACTCTCACATCCATACATGACCACTGGAAAAACCATAGCCTTGACTAGATGGGCCTTAGTCAACAAAGTAATGTCTCTGCTTTTGAATATGCTATCTACGTTAATTATAACTTTTCTTCCAAGGAGTAAGTGTCTTTTAATTTAATGGCTGCAGTCACCATCTGCAGTGATTTTGGAGCCCAAAACAAATAAAGTCTGACACTGTTTCCACTGTTTCCCCATCTATTTCCCATGAAGTGATGGGACTGGATGCCATGATCTTCTGAATCTTTCTGAATGTTGAGCTTTAAGCCAACTTTTTCAGTCTCCTCTTTCACTTTCATCAAGAGGCTTTTTAGTTCCTCTTCACTTTCTGCCATAAGGGTGGTGTCATCTGCATATCTTAGGTGATTGATATTTCTCCCGGCAATCTTGATTCCAGCTTGTGTTTCTTCCAGTCCAGCGTTTCTCATGGTGTACTCTGCATAGAAGTTAAATAAGCAGGGTGACCATATACAGCCTTGACGCACTCCTTTTCCTATTTGGAACCAGTCTGTTGTTCCATGTCCAGTTCTAACTGTTGCTTCCTGACCTGCATACAGATTTCTCAAGAGGCAGGTCATGTTGTCTAATATTCCCATCTCTTCAAGAATTTTCCACAGTTTATTGTGATCCACACAGTCAAAGGCTTTGGCATAGTCAATAAAGCAGAAATAGATGTTTTTCTGGAACTCTTGCTTTTTCCATGATCCAGCGGATGTTGGCAATTTGATCTCTGGTTCCTCTGGCTTTTCTAAAACCAGCTTGAACATCAGGAAGTTCACGGTTCATGTATTGCTGAAGCCTGGCTTGGAGAATTTTGAGCATTACTTTACTAGCATGTGAGATAAGTGCAATTGTGCGGTAGTTTGAGCATTCTTTGGCATTGCCTTTCTTTGGGATTGGAATGAAAACTGACCTTTTCCAGTCCTGTGGCCACTGCTGAGTTTTCCAAATTTGCTGGCATATTGAGTGCAGCACTTTCACAGCATCATCTTTCAGGATTTGAAATAGCTCAACTGGAATTCCATCACCTCCACTAGCTTTGTTCATAGTGATGCTTTCTAAGGCCCACTTGACTTCATATTTCAGGATGTCTGGCTCTAGATGAGTGATCACACCATCGTGATTATCCGGGTCGTGAAGATCTTTTTTGTACAGTTTTTCTGTTTATTCTTGCCACCTCTTCTTAATATCTTCTGCTTCCGTTAGGTCCAGACCATTTCTGTCCTTTATCAAGCCCATCTTTGCATGAAATGTTCCCTTGGTATCTCTAATTTTCTTAAAGAGATCTCTAGTCTTTCCCATTCTGTTCTTTTCCTCTATGTCTTTGCATTGATCGCTGAAGAAGGCTTTCTTATCTCTTGCTATTCTTTGGAATTCTGCATTCAGATGCTTATATTTTTCCTTTTCTCCTTTGCTTTTCACCTTTCTTCTTTTCACAGCTATTTGTAAGGCCTCCCCAGACAGCCATTGTGCTTTTTTGCATTTCTTTTCCATGGGGATGGTCTTGATCCCTGTCTCCTGTACAATGTCACGAACCTCATTCCATAGTTCATCACGCACTCTGTCTATCAGATCTAGGCCCTTAAATCTATTTCTTGCTTCCACTGTATAATCATAATGGATTTGATTTAGGTCATACCTGAATGGTCTAGCGGTTTTCCCTACTTTCTTCAATTTGAGTCTGACTTTGGTAATAAGGAGCTCATGATCTGAGCCACTGTCAGCTCCCGGTCTTGTTTTTGTTGACTGTATAGAGCTTCTGCATCTTTGGCTGCAAAGAATATGATCACTCTGATTTTGGTGTTGACCATCTGGTGATGTCCATGTGTAGTATTCTCTTGTGTTGTTGGAAGAGGGTGTTTGCTATGACCAGTGCATTTTCTTGGCAAAACGCTATTAGTCTTTGCCCTGCTTCATTCCCCATTCCAAGGCCAAATTTGCCTGTTACTCCAAAGGAACCTTCATTGTATATCAGATTGATAGCCATAAGGTAAAATATAGTTTGAATAACTTTTGAATATAGTACTCTGACTGGATGGTTTTAGTTGGATATATTGTGAGATTAAAAGGAAATTTTGACCTCGCTGGGTTTATAGTTGATGGAGGTAGTATTGGTATAGCAACTCTGAAACTATTTTATGTGAATTGCAGGGTAGAATAAATGAGAAAATACTTTGATGTTTTGGAAACCAGGATTCTTACTGAAAACTGAAGATTCAAATATAAAGGAAATAGAACTTTGTGCTGGGTTTCTATAAATTATACTTGTTTAGATTCAGTAAATAAATTAAATGTGTGTGTTTGGGGGAGGGGAAGTAGGGAAGCTCCGTATTGTCCCTCTCAGTTTTTGGTTGAAGTTCTTTGTGACTTGTCTGGAACAACTTCTGGTTCAGTTTGACTCGTGCTTTGATTTCCCTGCAACAGACCGAGGCTGACGTCAATCCAAAGGCCTACCCTCTTGCAGATGCCCACCTCACCAAGAAACTACTGGACCTTGTTCAGCAGTCATGTAACTACAAGCAGCTTCGAAAAGGAGCCAATGAGGGTAAGGCAGCCAGAGGATGGTCCGAGAGGAGTGTCAGCAGCACCGTCCCTGTCTGGGGTCTGGCCTAGATTTCCAAGGTGGAAAGAGGGCTGGGTGCTTTTGATTAGGCCCACCATGGGGAGCAGCAGCGTGTGTGGCCTGCGGGCTAGCACTGGGTCACAGAGATAAGCAGTCACGGATAAGCATTTGAGGGGGTTTCACTGGTAGCTCAGTGGTGAAGAATCCACTCACCAATGCAGGAGACACAGTTAGAACCCTGGTCTGGGAAGATCCCACACGCAGCTGAGCATCTAAGCCTGTGTGCCACGACTCTTGAGCCTGTGCTGCTCAGCAAGAGAAGGCACTGCAGTGAGAAGCCCGCACACCACCACTGAGAGAGTAGCCCCTGCTTCCCACAACTAGAGAAAAGCCCAAGCAGCAAGGAAGACCGGAACAGCCAGAAATAAAAGTGTAAGTTAAATAAGATGATAAGGATTTGAACAGTGCTGTGGGGTGTTGAGCTTGCTTGGTGAGTTGCGCGTGATGTGAGCTTTCTGAAGTATTGATCCTGGCAGATCAGAATGGGGACTCCTGATCCTTGGTCACGGGGCTGGAGAAGTGCCGCACTGCACTGCTTCCTGCTGGTGAAGCTCGGGGAGTGTGGTGGCAGAGGACAGGAACAGAGGGCTCTTTTTAGGATTTAGAGTGCATTTTGACAGAACTGACGGGTTTGATGTAGAGTTTGAGGAAGGCATTGGAGATTTGATGCTTGGCTCCCTATCTCCTCCCAGGGCCACTGTGGGACAGAGGATTGCCTAGTCCTGGACATTTCTGCCCATTTTTCTTGCACCTGTTTTCTTTTCCTTGGAAATTGCTTTGTTGTGCCTTCCCTGCCCCAGCCCCCATCACCTGTTGACTTCATGTCCTTCTCTCCGCAGCCACCAAAACCCTCAACAGAGGCATCTCTGAGTTCATCGTGATGGCTGCAGATGCGGAGCCCTTGGAGATCATCCTGCACCTCCCGCTGCTGTGTGAGGACAAGAACGTGCCCTATGTGTTCGTGCGCTCCAAGCAGGCTCTGGGGCGAGCCTGCGGGGTCTCCAGGCCTGTCATCGCCTGCTCCGTCACCATCAAAGAGGGCTCACAACTGAAGCAGCAGATCCAGTCCATCCAGCAGTCCATCGAAAGGCTCTTGGTCTAAACCGGTGGCCTCAGCCGCACTCCCAGCTGACTCCTCTGCACCCCCACCCCGAGTTATGTGTCATATTGTCTGTTAGCACGTAGTGTTTCCAGCTACCTTCTGTTGTTATAAAGTATTTTAATGCTCAGTTTGGTTTTTGCATTTTTGTATTGTCTTGTTTTACAGGTTGTCAGCCCCTCCCCTAATCTCGACCCTTCCTCTCTGCCATCTTATTCTCCCTTTTAGAAAATGAACTAATGCCCAGAACAGGTGGAACAGGCTGGATAACACCACTTAAAGGCAGGGAAGAGCCGAGATAGAGAATTGGTTCCAGCTTTCAGGTGCCTGCTTCCTACTGTGCAGGGCATGATGGCATAACTGTCTGCTTGTACCCCTCGTTCCCGGCGTACAGGATTGTTGCACACGTATCTGAATCATCAAGGGGTTTTCTTTGCTCTGCAGGCCGTAATGTGCCATTTGGGGAGGAAGCATGTGTTCTGTGAGGTTGTTGGGTGTATGCCCAAAGTGTCGGTTGCTGATGTACCCTGCTGTTTGCTTTTGGTAATGTATTCCCCCCAGCTCCCACCTTTGCCCCCTGAGGGTGGCGGGGCAGCAGCATACCAAAGAGACATGCTGCCAAATTCCAGAGGCACCCGGGTGGGTGAGACATGGGCCACTTGACCTAGGTCTTGAAGGCACGGCAGGAGGTTCTGGAATGGAGGATTCTGGGCCCATCACGGAGGACTGACTGGAAGCTGCAGCAGAGACGGTGGAATCCAGGAAGCATCCTCGCTTTGCTGAATGGCAGTTTCTTCAGTGGACCCTTGTATCAGCTCTGAGAGCCGTTCCCCAGGCCTGTCTCCTGCTATGATGTGGGTCAGATGTGTATTCTCTGTCCCACCAGAAGGACAGTGCTAATGTGTCGTTCTTGTGAGCATCCTAATAAAGAATACATACATTCATATCCCAGTTTAAAGAAAGTGTGATTCTTGGTAGGCGTCCAGCTGATACTTGATTGAAGCATTAGAGTGGTTAATAGTTTCTCGTAGTTTCTCAGTTTTCACCAGGAAGCTGTGCAAAAGCCGTAGTCACTTCCAGATGACTTCTGGCGGTTCAGAATATTCAGACTTAATCATTGAGGTGTCGCTGTCACTCTGGAAGAGGATTTCTCAACTTCAGCACTGTTGATATTTTTGGTTGGATAATCTTTTCCTATAGGAGCCTGCCCTGTATGCTTAGAATGTAGAATGTTTAGCAGCAAACCTGGCCTTTACCCACTAGAATGTAACCTCTCCAGCAGTGGGTTCCTAGGGAAGCTAAAACTACCCTGTTGTGCTAAAACCTGTTCTGTTCCTACTGGGCTAGTAATCTTGGGCTCACTCCAGCATATCTATCTTTATGTGTCATACCGTAAAAGACTGAAATAATTTAGGGGTGAAGGGGGATGAAGTAATCCAACCTCTGGAATTTCCTGGTGATCCAGTGGTTAAGACTCCACCTGCTAATGCAGGGGTGCAAGTTCGATCTCTGATCCGCTAGGGATCCCACATTGCACAAGGCAGGTGGCGGTGGTGGTGGTGGTGTTGCTAAGTCATGTCTGACTCTGCAACCCTGTGGACTGTAGCCTGCCAGGCTCCTCTGTCCATGGGATTCTCCAGGCAAGAATACTGGAGTGGGTTGCCATTTCCTTCACCATGAGGCAGGGGGTAGTAAACCCTTGCACAACTACTGAGCCTGCGTGTTCTAAAGCCCGTGCTTGGCAACAACAGAAGCCACCACGAGAAGCCTGTGTACCACAATTAGAGAGTAGCCCCCCAGCATGGCCACTAGAGAAAGCCCTTAAGCAGCAACGAAGACCCAGTGCAGCCAAAAAATAAAAAGCAATATGACCATGTCAGAATTGCTCTAGTGATGAAGAACGCGGAAGTGCTGGCAGGGCCTACAGGTGAGAAGGTCCCAGCTGCATGTGTGTCCAGAGTAAACCTCAGGCAAGACTGGCTTTCATGTGTGATACAGTCAGTTACAATGAAGATTACACACTCAGGGATGGTTTGGGATCAAACCGGAAAGGCTGGATAGTCGTCATAGCTCCCGGTCCATTATAATAGGTGTGTGTTTCCCTCTCAGATGGACTTGAGGCTGGAATTTTGTTTGAAGGCAACGGAGAAGTGGATGACCAGGCTCTCCCAGATTTCATGGTCCTGCTTTGCTTCTACCCTTTTAATAAGACATTAAAAGAGATGTCCCCTCTGCATTCGGCCTGGAGGCATATACACACGTGCACAGACGCAGCAGTTCTCTCCAGCAGCCCCGCCCCCACCTGCCTCTGCGGACTGCCACTTAGGCGGGTGCACCTCCCCGTTCCTCCCATCCCCGCGTGCTCTCTGCGCCAGGTTTGCGGCGTGCAAGCGCAGGCCATTTTTGCTCAGTGGCCGTGCGTCACCACCACCTGCTGGACTGAAGCATGTTTGCAGTCTTAAGGAGTTAGGTAAGTTTGTGCCTTTTGAGCACTTTGTCCATTTACGTGTTTTCTTATTTTCATTATTCCGCGTTATTATTCTTATCAGTAAACTGAGGCTTGAAAATGCGAAGTAAATTGCCTACTATCATTTGTATGTGTGTGATGGAGCCAAGATGTAAATCTACTAAATCTGACTTGTGAGCTTACAAAAGCCCAACCAAATTATGTTTGGACATGATGGTTTTTCTCCCAGGAGCTCAACAGCAGAGAAGGCAAGCATTATTAATCTACAGAGAAACAGAGATCACACAATTGCTCTTTATCACAGACCTCAGTGGTTATTTTTCTAACATCATTCACATTACCCATGTTTTGTTTGACCCTTGAACTCTTCTCTCCATTTTGTAAACAGGACAGAGTTTCAAAAAGGACCCCACGGGCCTGCAGGCGTGCACAGAAAAGCCTGGGACTCTCCAGGTTGCCTTCTCACCAGCTTGAAAGAAAAGGCCCAGCGAGCGGTGGCACTCATTCTTACCCTCCTACTTGAGATGGCCAGCCTGATTTCGATCCACCTCTGTGGTATTGTAACCCCCTCTAGAACCCAGAGTTTTCCAAAAATGTGTCATTTAACAGGGGTGGTCTTATTTCCCAGCAACAAGAATGAACACTTCCTGTATTAAATGATTTTGCATTATCTTGCTGTCTCCTCAAAGAAATCTAATTGGATAATTATTTTCCCTCTCCTCGAAATAAGGAAAGAAATCCAAACAAGAATATAACATCTTTCCAAACACACACAGGCAAAAAGAAGTTAAAAAAAAAATCCATAAAACTCAGAGCAAAGAATCCAAAACTGAAAACCTCTTCCAAGAGTAACCTGATCCTTCCTACACTCACCTCATGAAATGCTCATTCTAGTCTCAAAGACACAGGACCTACAAGCCATCCTCAGAGGATAAAAACCCTTCCAGGTGCTTTCCTTCCTTCTCTCAGGCTAATTCTTCAAAAGCAGTAACTGCAGAAGGAACAAGGAAAGGGGCAGGGAGGATAAAGGAGGGAAGGTATGGGGAGACATGGAGAGATCCCTCCCCTCCTCTTCCCCTTTTCCCAATCCAAGGACCCCTCCTTTTTCTGTTCTCCCATCAAATCTCTCATCTTCTTGAACTTCCTACAGCTCCCCTGAAAAATTACAGGAATAACTCATTTCACTTACACTGCAACCCACATTCTCAGGGCAACAGAAAATGTGTATCTCTTCATATACTTGAATGTCATCTTAAGAAAATGCAACAAGAGTAGGGGAGTTGCTATGTACTCATGAAGCGAGTGGTACAAGAATTAGACAAGTTACCTTGTTATTATTTCTGAAATCTGATCTTTAGATCTTAATGTGACACGTGTAAAGGAAAACAGGTGGGAAAACAGAGGATCAGAATATAACCTGGCCAGGACTACCATCCCTAAGCATGTTCATGTGCCCCAACTGTCCCACTCCTCCCTACCCTCACTGATGTTTCCGTTGTGAGGAAACACATTCCTAGTGGGAGAGAAAGTAAAGCTCACAGCCAACGGCATCTTTGGATGCACAGGAGACATCTTTTCTCTTTTACACTATAGAACAATATATAGTACAAAGTTAGGCTCTTTATTCAGACAGTAGAGTAAGGCACAGCAAAATGAGAGGGCGGGCTATCTCCATGGCAACAGAAAGTCTCATAAACCAAGTTCTTGAGTTCTGTCACGCAGACTCGTCCTGGATCAGAAGAAAGGCTTTGACTTGATATAAACAAAACCGGGCAGCCTGGCTACGCTGTGGAAGGGTGGCTGGCTGTATGCTCTCTGGTCAGGCCTTCTGGAAGTGCTCGGTGAGGACATCGAGCAGCTCCTGCTTCTTCAGCCCGCCCTTCAGCCCATACATCCTGCAGGCTTCCTTCAGTGCGGGCACGGTGAGCTTACCCAGCGTGCCCTTGCTGACGTGGGCCTTCAGCTCCTCTTCAGACAACTCCACCTTGGGCCTTTTGCTTCCAGAACTTTCGTCATCTGAGGACAGAGGTCAGGTGGGAGTGACTGGAAAGGCTACCAGTGGGATCCCAGCTATATGGCACAGGGGCCCTCATGTGATCAGGGCAGCAGCTAACCATCTTCCATAAAGCTGTGATGCCCACCTAGCACACCTTGGGGAAGACAGGTGTCTTGATAAGGCAGCTTCAGTAATACACAAAATTTAAAAAGTATCACATCTAGGAGGGAGTTAAAGGTCATAAGTCTTACCAGTTTACCCCAAACTCCTGATCATTCTGGGTGAGCAAGTCATTCATTCCTTCCTTCCTTTATTCAAAAAGCACTTATACTTTCAAACTATACTACAAAGCTACAGTAATCAAATATAGTACTGGCCCTGAAACAGACACACAAATCCGTGAAGCAGATAGAGTCCAGAAATGAACCTGCATTACACAGGCAATAAATATGACAAAGGAAACAAGAATAGGGGGAAAAGACAGCCTCTTCAATACGTGGTGCTGGGGAAACTGGGCAACTATGTGCAAAAGAATCAATTACTTTCTCACACCATACTTTAAAAAAACCTCAAAATGGATTAAAGGCTTAAATGTAAGACCTGAAACCATAAAACTTCTAGGTGAAAACACAGGCAGTATGCTCTGTAAGCTGTGCGGTGCAGCCAAAAAAAAAAAAACCCACTGAACATCCATGCCCAGCTGCTTACTTTGTTTTCGCTTGGTTACTTTTCCCTCAGGATTATAATCTGGTGGGTAGACAAGTTCCTTAAACTCATCCACAAGGGAGCCCAGTCTTTTATCCATTACTTCAGTCTTGGGCACTAGAAAATAAAAACAAGAAGAGTGGCCTGGTGAGTCACAAGCCCAGCCTCTGCCCAGTCCAAATCTACAGGAACCAGAGAAGAAAATATGGAATTGCTGAGACGGGGAGGTGTAAGGTGGCTCCAGGAGGCAGCTCACCTGGCCACGAAAATGTTCAGTAAAAGTCTAACATTTACCAAGTAGCTTCTAACAACTGCCCTTAATGAGCACAACAGCCAGGCACTCTCTTAAATGCTTTAAACTTACTATTATTTTTATTTACTCCTCCCAACAATCTCTGGAGTAGGGAAACCTCTCCTTATTTTACAGAGGTGGAAATTCGAGAGGTTAAACTACTTTGCTGAGGTCAAACAGCAGAGAAGGGGCAGAGCTGAGAACAGGGCTAGAGCCAGGGGATTCAACAAGAGTCCCTGCCTTCAGGGCTTACAGGCCAGGCGAGAGGAGGTAAAATCACCAACGCAGCAAAGGCCGGCAGTGCCGTGAAGGAAGAGGCCACACAGGCATGTGGGATCATGGTGGGGCAGTGGCCAGGAAGGACTCTGTGCAGACAGTCTGGCAAGCTGAGTCCAGTCTCAGCAGAAGGCACGGGAATGAGAGACAGCAGGTGGCACAGCTTGCAGGTGGGGTATGAGGAGGGCAGGACCAGCAAGGAGGCTAGAAAGGCAGCATGGCGAGGCCACGGAAGCCTCAGATGCCTGCCCAGGAACTAGGCCTCAGGCTAAGAGTGTTGGGGAGACTTTGAAGGGCTATGAACGGGGGAGCGACATGATCAGACTGACATTTTGGATCTCCCTGCAGGCCAGCTGTGCAGCGTATGAACTGAAGGAGGGTGAGAGAGAAGACTGAAGCGGTGGGGGGTCAGGGGCATGCCAGGCCCAGCTGATAGTCACCACCATGACCCGGGTCCAATAACTCTTATGCTTTTAAGGCTGGCTCCTTTTGTCTAGTATGAAAGAGAACATTAATAACTGGGAAGCCAGGAAGGCCAAACTAACGGTTCTGATCTTTTCAACCACTGTCTAGAGTCTTTCTTAAATCCAAGCTGTTTTCTACTGGGTATTTACTGACATCGCTAAATGTCATGCATCCTTTTCCGAAATACATCAGAGAGTCACAATCCAGACAGGGAACAGCAGGGAGCTCAGAGGCCAGGCAGATCTCCTCCATGCCGGGTAACGAGGTACATTTTCTGAAGGCAGAGCATGCCATCTGATGGAGCAGCAGTGGGCACAGCGGTTCAGAGCAAGGGCTCTGGGCCAGCTCACAGGATTCTGAACCTAGGTCCATCCACCACTACTACTTAATGCCTGGGGCAAGTCACTCCCTTCTCTGTAACCTAGGATAGTAACAGCACCCACCTCATGGTCATCATGAATAAATGAGTCAACACATAGGACAACAGTGCCCGGCACACAGCAAGCACTCAATAAATGGTACAGATTGTTGTTTTTAACTTTTACCAACACGGAGTCATAGGTGGCCTACTTCAGAGATGGGTCTCAGAAACCTGGCACTTTCTCCTCCTTTTACTGTGGAACTGGCCAGATCTGTTCCCAGGCAATCTAAGCTGGTCTAGAAAATCTCTCGAGCAGAGATGACCTGGACAACAAGGTCAAGTACTTAGAGGCTGCCAGGAAATGCATGCAGGAAAAATTTTTCCTGGAGCAGGAAAAATTAACATGAAAGCCTCCCATGAAAAGAACTTCTCAGCTCGGTTATGGCCTCCTTACATGTCAGGTCCACAGTTGGCTCAGGCTCCATCAAATCCAGCGCCAAGGCTTCCATGTTCCTGAAGTGCTGCTGCAAGACTGGGTTCTCAAAGCTGTCACTTCTGATAAAACAGTAACATGAATAAATTTTAAAAGATGCAAATATTTAAAAAACGAAAATAAAAACTCAGCTGAGACAGTCCAGGCCCAAGGTCAGCTGAGAAATACACCCAGGGTAAAATAGCTGGGAGTCTTCTCTCTTGAATCAACCTCTTTCTTACCAGTTTTCAATTTATTATCTGATGCTAAAGATCCAAAAGTGAACTTAAAAGCAAAACAATACCCACCTATCTGTCTGACACTGGCAGCTGTGGGCAGAGACACAAATAGAGGAGGCAGGGCCAGGGGAGGCACATACAGAGAAAAGATGAAGGACGGATGATGGGCGGTGAGGAGATAATGAACTTGATAGTCTCTTTTACCACATTCAAAAGCAACGTGAGAGTAAAAAAGAGAAAGAACCTAGAGGCATACAGTCCTAGACTTGAACCCTGGCCCCCGTTCCTTTTAGCTGGGTGAATCTGGACAAGTTGCCTCACTCCTCTAAGCCTCAGTTGCTTCATCTGTAAAATGGGCAGGTTCTTATGAAAATGCCATTGAATTATCTAAATGAAATACTGTTGGAACTGTATCTAGAACAGTGCCTGACACATGATAGAATCTTAACACTGCTTCCATTTGTCCAATAAAGGACTATACCAGGAGGTTTCCTTTGAAGGAGGAAGGTCAGTTTGCTCAGAAGTAGCCCAGAGACAAAAGATGGAATGTGAAAAAATGGTGTCACTTTACAAAGGTTCTGGGAGATGGTCTACATGCATGTGAGGGGGAGTAACTGGAATTATATAATTATCCTTTTAAGCTTGCAACAGGTGACACTGGATTTACTTACTTTTACTTGCTGTGTGACAACAATCAAGAAGAAGGCCATCCAAGAACCTCCTCCTTACTGCTTCTTTGTTGAGCAAACTCAACTAACTAACCTGGCTTTCTCAGCACAACAGGTCAACCAGCTATAAACACTTCGGACAATTCCAGACCTTTCGCTCCCTGCATAGCTCCTAAAGAGTTATAAACCATCAGTTAATGGAAAATAATAAAATCATATTCTCTTGGTCTGTGTTTAAGTCGAAACTCCAGTTAGAGCTTCAACTCAAGAGGCAGATCCAAAAAAAAGCCTGTGAATAATGCATCACTCGCCTGTACTTGAAGCGGAGCTTCTGAACAATAGCCTTCATCTTGTCTACCTGCTCTGGGTTGGCCATGACTTTTTCGGTAAAGGACACCTTCCGTTTGTCATCAGCATAGGGCAAGAAGACGAGCTGGAAGCCTGAGGAAGAAAGGTATGTCTTCAGAGACTTGACCTAATAAAAGGCTTCAGTCACCGAGTTGTCGTTTTTCTCTTAGCCCTGATTCACCCTTTTGTGTCCTGTGCTGCTGGGGCTGACTTCCCTGGTGGCTCAGACAGTAAAGCGTCTGCTTACAGTGTGGGAGACCCGGGTTCAATCCCTGGGTCTGGAAGATCTCCTGGAGAAGGAAATGGCAACCCACTTAGTACTCTTGCCTGGAAAATCCCATGGACAGAGGAGCCTGTCAGGCTACAGTCCATAAGGTTGCAAAAGAATCGGACACGACTTCGCGACTAACAACAACATCAACCTTATAAATACACAATTCCCAGGCTCCATTCCTAGAGACTCTGCTTTGGCTGGTCTGAGCTGGTATCCCATGAGTGATTCCAAAGCTTAAGCCAGGTTCAAAAGCCCTGAAATCACCTCTTCTACCTACCTGGGGGAGCCAGCTGAATTTTCTGGTCATCCAGCTCCTCTTCTTGTGGCACCAAGGCCACAAAACAAGGCGGGGTGTTCTGGCGCGGTGTGTATCTGCACACAGCCAAGACCTCCTTCTCCAGGCACTTGGTGAGCAGAGCACTGAACAGAGTTGAGCTCCCTGGAAAACAAACGTCCCAGGGGTCTACATCCTAAAGGTGTCTCCTCCTTTCTTCCCTCTTGGCCCAAGTTATAAGCCTACAGTTTCTCTTCCATTTTCTTAAAAGGACTTTTGACACTTAGATAGCTCAGGGGTGACGGACCCAGAGCAGAGGGAAAAGTTGGGGGAGCAGAGGCACAAAAAGGAAAGGAGTAAGAGATTGGGAGCATCGAACACTCCATTTAGGAATGTGAATTACTGATGTCAGTTCACTTTCACTGTCATTAGGCTAATGATCGGAGAAGGCAATGGCACCCCACTCCAGGACTCTTGCTTGGAAAATCCCATGGACGGAGGAGTCTGGAAGGCTGCAGTCCATGGCGTCACTGAGGGTCGGACATGACTGAGCGACTTCACTTTCACTTTTCACTTTCATGCATTGGAGAAGGAAATGGCAACCCACTCCAGTGTTCTTGCCTGGAGAATCCCAGGGACAGGGGAGCCTGGTGGGCTGCTGTCTATGGGATCGAACAGAGTCGGACATGACTGAAGTGACTTAGCAGCAACAACAGGCTAATGATATAAGCCTGAATTGCTAATGAAAACCAGTCAGGTCCAGATTCCAGGGGGTTCATTAGTTATAGCACAGAGGAATATAGGTCTGGACAGATAAACCCAGTGGTCAAGTTCAGTTCAGTTCAATTCAGTTGCTCAGTCGTGTCCGACTCTGCAACCCCATGGACTGCAACACGCCAGGCCTCCCTGTCCATCACCAACTCCCGGAGCCTACTCAAACTCATGTCCATCGGGTCAGTGATGCCATCCAACCATCACATCCTCTGTCCTCCCCTTCTCCTCCCACCTTCAATCTTTCCCAGCATCAGGGTTTTCTCCAATGAGTCGGTTCTTCGCGTCAAGTAGTCAAAGTATTGGAGTTTCAGCTTCAGCATCAGTCCAGTGGCCAAGTTCATGCATCTCTAATTGCAACCCTAAGGAAGATGCCAGGTTTGTGTTTTGTTTTTCCCAAACTCCCTATCTGATGCCTCCAAGAAAGAATTTTAAAGCAAGTAAGTTTTAAATATGCTAATTTCATATCCCCTCCTGGATATTCACAATATGTATCAGTGTATTGTAGGTCCTAAACCAGATCACCTGACCTGCCTCTTGAAAAATCTGTATGCAGATCAGGAAGCAACAGTTAGAACTGGACATGGAACAACACTCTGGTTCCAAATAGGAAAAGGAGTACGTCAAGGCTGTATATTGTCACCCTGCTTATTTAACTTCTATGCAGAGTACATCATGAGAAATGCTGGACTGGAAGAAACACAAGCTGGAATCAAGATTGCTGGGAGAAATATCAATAGCCTCAGATATGCAGATGACACCACCCTTATGGCAGAAAGTGAAGAGGAACTAAAAAGCTTCTTCATGAAAGTGAAAGAGAGTGAAAAAGTTGGCTTACAGCTCAACATTCAGAATGAAGATCATGGCACCTGGTCCCATCACTTCATGGGAAATAGATGGGGAAACAGTAGAAACAGTGTCAGACTTTATTGTTTTGGGCTCCAAAATCACTGCAGATGGTGACTGCAGCCATGAAATTAAAAGATGCTTACTCCTTGGAAGGAAAGTTATGACCAACCTAGACAGCATATTCAAAAGCAGAGACATTACTTTGCCAACTAAGGTCCGTCTAGTCAAGGCTATGATTTTTCCTGCGGTCATGTATGGATGTGAGACTTGGACTGTGAAGAAGGCTGAGCGCAGAAGAATTGATGCTTTTGAACTGTGGTGTTGGAGAAGACTCTTGAGAGTCCCGTGGACTGCAAGGAGATCCAACCAGTCCATTCTGAAAGAGATCAACCCTGGGATTTCTTTGGAAGGAATGATGCTAAAGCTGAAACTCCAGTACTTTGGCCACCTCATGCGAAGAGCTGACTCATTGGAAAAGACTCTGATGCTGGGAGGGATTGGGGGCAGGAGGAGAAGGGGATGACAGAGGATGAGATGGCTGGATGGTATCACTGACTCGATGGATTTGAGTCTGAGTGAACTCCGGGAGATGGTGATGGACAGGGAGGCCTGGCGTGCTACTATTCATGGGATTGCAAAGAATCGGACACGACTGAGAGACTGAACTGACCTGAACTGAAAGAAATCTTTGTTTAGTCCCATGTTTCTAAAATAAGAAACGCTTTCAAAACACCCAGTAACGCCTCCTATACAGTTTCCAGCAGCAGGCATTTGGGAAATGCTGCTCGGTAAACTGCCTTCTACATCACTTCTTCGTTTACCCATGGCCTGTGCCCCTTACCATTTATCAGGGACTCCTCGGGGTACACGAACAGGGAGGGCCTCAGGTAATGGTGCTTCTTCAGCATCATCAAGGGCTTGAAACCAATGAGAATCAAACCTGGTTCATCAAACCGCTTAAGCTCTTCTGTTTCCTCTTTCTCTAATACAATCTGGCGATGCCCATAGATCTATAGAAAGGGAAAGACGAGAGCCATGTAGAGGCTACGCAGAGACAAAATGGCTGCTACATGACAACAGCGAGTTAAAACCGGCGTTCTCCTAAGGGGCAGGAAGCACCTTCCTCCTACCAATAAGAATGGACATTCATTGAGGGCTGACCAGGCACTGCACTTTTGCCACCCAGTTTATCATCTGTAACAACTTCTTGGGCGATAAATGTTAACAACTCTGCTTTACAGATGAGTGTGGCACCCCACTCCAGTACTCTTGCCTGGAAAATCCCATGGACGGAGAAGCCTGGTAGGCTGCAGTCCATGGGGTTGCTAAGAGTCGGACACGACTGAGTGACTTCATTTTCATGCATTGGAGAAGGAAATGGCAACCCACTCCAGTGTTCTTGCCTGGAGAATCCCAGGGACGGGGGAGCCTGGTGGGCTGCCGTCTGTGGGGTCGCACAGAGTCGGACACGACTGAAGCGACTTAGCAGCAGCAGCAGCAGTACTGATGCTCAATAGTTACTAACTTGCTCCACGTTATACAAGTAAACTGGGCCTTGAACCAAACCACATCTGTCTGGTGCTAAAGACCTGGCTCTTTAAGCATTTATGCTTTCTCTCATGTAACAACATGTACTAAACTCTCAGTCCATGAGGTTGCAAAGAGTTGGACACGACTTTAGTGAACAACAACAACAAACTCTCGGCACCACCCCGACACATAAAGGATGCTCAAACCTTACCTATTCATTGAGAGGACCTATGTCAGGTACTGTGAGAGGTCTCAGTACGGGAGGCAGACATACACACATCTCTTTCAAACGTCTGTTACTATCTGTTACACTTTCAAATGTCAACATTTGCATTTGGAGCCTAAATATGTGATTTGTAACAGAAATTAGTAACAATCAAATTTGAGTTTTATTAAAAAAAAAAAAAAGAGCTCTTAAGATTTTTCTTATAGGCACAATGAATCAAGAAAGAAACTCAGTAAGCAGAAGAGGTACTGCCTATCAATAAACCAACATGGAAAGCTGCTGCTGCTGCTGCTGCGTCGCTTCAGTCATGTCCAACTCTGTCCGACTCTGTGTGACCCCACAGACGGCAGCCCATGAGGCTCCCCCGTCCCTGGGATTCTCCAGGCAAGAACACTGCAGTAGGTTGCCATTTCCTTCTCCAATGCATGAAAGTGAAAAGTGAAAGTGAAGTCGCTCATTCGTGTCCAACTTAGCGACCCCATGGACTGCAGCCTACCAGGCTCCTCCGTCCATGGGATTTTCCAGGCAAGAGTGCTAGCTACCTCCAAAATGGAAGGGGAAATTTCTTGTCATCTTCTCCTTCTGGAAAGTAGGGCAAGACACTCTGGCCTGAAATTTGTGCTCCAAAAAACATCTCAAGGGTTGAATCAAAATAATATCTAATTTTAGTCACTTAGTTGATCCTCCTAGGTCTTGAACTTATGCAAAATTGCTCTCCCACATTTTGCATAATTAAAAAGAAAGGATGACTCATTCAACTTTAATTTTAGATATCAAACCTTTCTACAGGGAAGTATTATATTCAACATGCTGAGCTGAGATAAATCATAATGGAAAAGAATATATATAAAAAAACATAAATATATATATATATATATATATATATATGAAAGTGAGAGTTGCTCAGTCGTGTCTGACTCTTTGGAACCCCACGGACTGTAGCCTGCCAGGCTCCTCTGTCCGTGAAATTCTCCAGGCCAGAATACTGATGTGGGTAGCCTTTCCCTTCTTTGAGCAAGCTGCCAGGGACTGAACCCAGATCTCCCACACTGCAGGCGAATTCTCTACTGACTGAGCCACCAGGGAATCCCAAGAATACTGGAGTGGGAACTTCCTGACCCAGGAATCAAACCCGGGTCTCCTGCATTACAAGTGGATTCTTTACCAGCTGAGCTACCAGGGAAGCCCTAGATATAACTGAATCACTTTGCCATACAGCAGAAATTAACAGAATATTGGGACTTCCCTGGTGGTCCAGTGGCTAGTGGTGGTCCAGTGACTCCACGCTCCCAATGCAGGGGGCCTGGGTTCCATCTTTGGTCAGCAAACTAGATCCCACGTGGCACAACTAATAATAGTTTGAATGCTGCAACTAAATAATAAAGATCCTCCGCGCCACAACCAGAAGATCCTTCATGCCACAAGGAAGATCACAGATCCTGCGACTAAGACCCAGCACAACCGAATAAATTAAAATCCTTCTACAGATTAAACAAAGGTGAGAGGATGAGACATAAGGTTCTACATTCTTAGTCAGTCTTTCAGATTAAGGAAGACATGCATGAATCATTTCAAAACACAGGAAGAACTGTGATTAGTTTGGAAAAAAACCACCACCACCACCCTCTCTCTTAAAAAAAGAGTACACTTCACATCTAACACACTTCACACTTTCCCTAACTCATCTTCCTTGTTGCTGCTTAGTCACTAATAAGCTGTGTTCAACTCTCGTGATCCCATGGACTACAGCCCGCCCAGCTCCTCTATTCATGGGATTTCCCAGGCAAGAATACTGGAATGGGTTGCCATTTCCTTCTCCAGGGGATCTTCCCAACCCAGGGATCAAACCTGGTCTTCTGCACTGGCAGCTGGGTTCTTTACTACTTGAGCCCCTAGGGAAGCCCTACAGCACAGTGGTAAAGAATCTGCCTGCCAATGCAGGAGATGCAAGAGGCCTGGGTTTGATCCCTGGGCTGGGATGATTCCCTGGAGTAGGAAATAGCAACCCACTCCAGTAATCCTGCCAGGGAAATCCCATAGACAGAGGAGCCATGGTGGGCTACAGTTTATGGGTTGCAAAGAGTTGGACACGACTGAGTACACACAACTCGCTACCTAGTCAACTATAAAACACTTTCTGCCGTGGTACTGAGCAAAGAATTAGACTGTTGAGACTCAGAGTAGCATGTGCTGAGTGACTGAGGGCTGAAGTTTTCACTGACATTTCTTTCAAATAACTGGGTCTAACTTTCTAGTGCCTAAGGTATTACTGATCCAGATGCCATATTCCAAAGGGTAATGACAACAACTTGGCTGGAAGGATGCACACGTGAAAGGTTACTTAAATGGTTAGACTGATCCTGTCTCCCTCCTCAACAGTTCAACAGGACAAAATTCAGTTAAGAAGGAAGACCTACCTGGGACCTCTTGGTGTCACTAGGCAAAAGCAAACTGCCTGTATTTACATTAAATGTCCGGGTCTTGGTTTTCACTGGTTCATTGGTTTCACGATAAAGCCTCACTGGAGAAGGTCTGTAAGCCTTCTGGACCATATTATAAATGCCAACAGTGAGAGCTACATCTTTGTTGAGTTTAAGCTTCAACCTGAAGGAGAGAAAAAATTTTAAATTTGGACTGAAAGATTATACTTTCCTATCTAAAATTCCTTCATGGCTCCCAAGCCCTGATTTGTTTTATCCCGTCCAATAATTCAAGCTCTTTGAATACAAACATAAAGCATTTTAATAATACAATGGAGTTTGCTATAATACATCTTAGGGTCTGTACCACAAAAAATTAGTTTCAGAACGTATTGTTAAAAGAATGATAAAGAATGTACTGTAAAGATTTTTTTTAATTGAGTCTAGCCATTTATTAAATCAATTTACAGCTCTCCTCTCATTTAATCATCATCATAACCCTATATGTACTATGTTATCTGTGCTTTCTGCTTGTCTGGTATACCTTCCCTCTTCTTTTAACCATGAAACCGCAATTTTTCTTTGAGAATCTCCGTTTCCCTACTGCTCTGGGAAAATGTCCAGCAAAGTACCATGCCCTACCTTGACCAAAGGATGGGCATATCTGGTCCAGGCTCAAGCCATCAGACTTGTTCCTGAGAGTCTGGAGACAAAGAGCTTAGGACGGTGCCTGGCACATAATAATCATGCAATAAATAATTATGTTATTTTATTATAACAACGATAAGTATAATAATTTTCTAAGCCTTCGGCAATTCGTTTTCAAATAGCTCCAATTTATTATTATTCTATCCAGTACCCTATAATGACTCTTTCACAAAATAGTAAGACTAGCTACCGTTTATAATTACGTTATTCCTTTTAATCATTACAGCAGTCCTTTAAGGAGGAACCATTTTTGCTCCCATTTTACTGAGGCTCAGAGAAGCTACATGATTCACCCCAGGCCACACAGCAAAGGGGCCAGGACTATAATTCAAATCAATCAGACTCCATAACCTACTTTCAACCACTGTTTCATCCTCCCTGCCACTTCCACCAATATGCTAGATTTCCAAACTGGAGTAGTAACAATATTCCACTGTTTCAGGAAGAGGGGGAAGGTGATACGGTGCTTATTTGAGGAAAAAGAGAAATCTCCCCCCTCTTTTCTTGGGGGAAAGAGAGACCAACGACAAAACTATTAACTACAGCAAAGAGATGCATCTTGGTTTCCTTAAAAAACTTCATGGGTTTTCTAGTGGAATTGTAGTTTTTGAAAACAGCTCAAAAACTACCAATGGTCGTCTTCTTCTCTACTGAGGAAAGCTGTCTAAAATCAAAGCCTGATGCTCTTTAGTAAGAAACACTGAAGAGGCTTTAGGATTCTAATCCTAACTTCTCTAAAAGAAGATAATCCAACCCTCTGGTTCCCATGGCTCAGATGGTAAAGAATCCGCCTATAGTGCAGGAGACTCAGGTTCAATCCCTGGGTCTGGAAGATCCCCTGAAGAAACGAATGGCAATCCACTCCAGTATTCTTGCCTGGAGAATTCCATGGACAGAGGAGCCTGGTGGGCTCCAGTCCACAGGATCCCAAAGAGTCAGACATGAGGGAGCAACCAACACTTCCTCTTTTTCATTTTTAATAAGAAACTAGAATAACACAACAACAATGATAATAATTAACATGCATTGAGTTTTTGTTCTATATGAGGTACTATTGTTATCCCCAATCTACAGAGGAGAAAAAACTGACAATGTCCTCGAGAGTGAACCTGGGGACACTGTTAGGCCACAGTTGTTTACCCCAAAGGAGTGGAGAGGTGTGTTACTTCGGACAAACAGCATACCTGCTCTGTCTAGAGAAAGAAAAGCAAATAACTTGTGTCATCTTGAAATAAAGCACATTTTTTAAGAGGAACACAGTGAGGCAGTATTATAACCCAGAGCTGTTATAACCCAGAGCTGGTACAACCCAGAGCTAAGTTGCCAAGAAGGTCAAAGCTATGCATGGCTTATGATTAGCTAGGGGCCTTGAAGGTGCTGACCCAGGCTTAATACCCACCTGTAGAGCACACGCTTCCTGGTCTCCTTGGCACGAACCTTCCTCAACAGGTCTTCGAGCTTGCTAGACTCCTCAAAGTGAATCCCTATGTCCTCATCCTCTGCTACAATAATATCTCTGTAGAACAAGGATATGTCAAAGCCTCCACGTTTCTTTAGGTGCATCAAGTCAAGGAAGATACCTGGGGCGAAGACAGACAACAATGAGGGGAAACAATTTCCAGCAAGGGACAATTTTTTTCAGTTAAGTTCAAATATGCTAAACAAATGCTTCTAAGACTAGATTGATAATAAACATTTTCAGGACTTAGAGAAAGTGGTTAAGGGGATTAGCTGCTCTAATGACTTCAGAAAAGTTATTCAAAGAACCACCATTCGTGGTGGCACTGAAGTCAAGAAAAGCTCACTCTGGTAGAGTCCTTCGGACAGCTAATGGCCTGGCCGTTTTCACTGGGAATGTTACATAAGGGTTTCCTCTAGCTTCACTTTATTTTTTCATTTTCCTCTGAAGGGTGAAAAGCAAATATTTGACGTCAGCTATGAAGAAGCAATAAAACATGACTTAGCAACTAAACAATGACCAAAATAAAAAACAACGGAAGGGACTTCCCCGATGGTCCAATGGTTAAGACTTCATGCTTCCATCACAGGGGGCATGAGTTCAATCTCTGGTTGGGAAACCAAGATTCCCACAAGCCACAAAACGTGATCAAATAAATTAAAGACTGGGGGCCTCTCCTTTGGGGAGAGGGTGTACTATCCTTTGTTTGCTGAATAAAACTGAGCTGTAATGGAGCTGTTAAAAAAAAAAAAAAAAACAGAATGAGAATACCAACCAGTGTCCCGGAGATCCCCAGCTTTGGTCCTGGCCCGGCTGGCTTTGGCACTGTCGTCACCGTGGGGGTCATCTTCATTGGTGAAAAGCATGATCCTCTTATGGCTCATCTTGAACTGGACATCGCTGAAGAGGTTGGCACAGACCCACAGCACTTCACTTAAGGAGTAATCAGAGCCGTGGCCAATTTGGTCTTGGAAATATTTCTTCCCCTCCTGCCCCTTAAACTTGTCAAGCTCCTGTACTCGTTTAGCACCTGATCGGAGACAGGGGGTTAAATGAGCAGCAAAGTCAGAACGGTGTCAGTGGCCACACGTACAAAACCAACAGAAGGGCCTAGGGTCTCTTTCTCACCCAGTGCTGATTAACCCACGCCACAGAGGTCCACATCCCAGGAAGAACCCCCTTGTGTAGGAAAGCGTACTCCCAGTCAAGATGTCATTGCTTCCTCCTCCACAGCCCTCCTTGTGCCTGGCAGTTACCTTCTCATGTGAAAGGGAAAGGTTGATCACAGAATACTATTGACCTGGATTATCCAATTCCTGTAAGACGTAAATATTTTTGAAATTCACTGAATTTTTGTCCTTCTTGGTACCATAGAACACCACTGCCAAGAGATCTCGATTACTGCTTATGATCTTATTGGTGTATACGCTCCGGATGCACTGAAAAAACAAAAACAAAACTTCAGTTAATATTATTTACCACTAAACTTAAGCTCCACAAGTGCCTGACACATAGTAGGGCCCTCAATATATGTTTGCTGAATTTGTACATGGCCCCAGAGTAAGGCGTGACTCCTACCTTCAGGAAACTCACAAACCAGTGAGAATGCTGGCCATTTACATTATGATAACAAAAAGCAGACTGTGATAAAACACAGAACAGAAGTATAAGCAGTTCCTACGATAATAACAGAGAATTGAAACCAGGTATATACCCAGGAAGGAAACTCTACTATAGGGAAATAAATAAATAAAAGCCCAGCAGTAGAATCAGGAACGGAGAAGGCGATGGCACCCCACTCCAGGACTCTTGCCTGGAAAATCCCATGGATGGAGGAGCCTGGTGGGCTGCAGTCCATGGGGTCACGAAGAGTCAGACATGACTGAGCGACTTCCCTTTCACTTTTCATTTTCATGCATTGGAGAAGGAAATGGCAACCCACTCCAGTGTTCTTGCCTAGAGAATCCCAGGGACAGGGGAGCCTGGTGGGCTGCCGTCTATGGGGTCACACAGAGTCGGATACGACTGAAGCAACTTAGCAGCAGCAGCAGCAGAATCAGAAAACCAGAATTTGAGTCCCAATGATGTCATTTACTTAAGTCGCTGAGTCTAGACAGACCACTTTATCATTTCTCTAGTAGCTTGATACTAAGAAACAAAATATACATGTATAAAATTAAAGCAAATGTTAAATATATGTGACCTGGGGGCTTCCCTGGGGATCCAGTGGTTAGTGACTTAGCAATTAAACCACCACCACCACCAGTGGTTAAGAACCCACCTACCAATGCACAGGACCCAGGTACTATCCCTGGTCCGGGAAGATCCCACATGCTGTGGGGCAACTAGGCCTGTGCCCCACAACTACTGAAGCCCACGCACCTAGACCCCACGCTCGGTAACGGAAGAATGAGAAGCCCAAGAACCCCAACTAGAGAGTAGCCCCCAATCCTTACAACTAGAGAAAAGCCTGCAGGCAATGAAGACACACAGCAGCCAAAAATAAATAAATAAATAAAATGGTTTTTTTTAAAAAGTATATGTGACCTGAAATAAATCTGTAACTACCAACAGCATTTTTTGAAATAAAATTTGCTTAACTACACATTTAAAGACGTCAGTATTCCAGGAAAGTTCTAGCCATCCATTTAAACCAAAGCCAGCATGTGATAAATCAGTGTCTCATAAGTGGGTTAGTCCTTGTGGCCTGTAATTCTAGAGACACTGACAAAATTAAGTTTCTGATTCTGCAAAGCTGAGGAATAAACCATCCCTGGCAACCCCTCTCCATATCCTGCTTGAGACTCTGCCTGGTCTTCCTCCTTAGCAACTCTCTCCTGGAATGCAGAACTTATATATGGCATGTCTAGTCATTGACAGTAATCTTCACGGCAAGGAGTCATTTTTTTAATTAAAATTTTTTATTTATTAAGTCTAAAGACAATTAAAATCTTTAAGGCAATCATTCCTATAAAAATTTTAATCTATTCTTTGAGCACTCTACAAACTTCTATAAAAAATCTGGTGAGGGTTTCTTCACGTTCTAAAATAAACCACACACAGAGACAGCACATACAAACTAAAACAGACTATAAGTAAATGTTTTTTCATTGCTCCTTATCAAATACATTATGTTCATCTGTGAATGTTCCACTTATTCACTGCATAATATGGCGGTTCTTTCCGGGTTCTCTAGGTATTCCCATTTCACTGAGCCCTGTAAAATTACACATAGCAATCTTTCTACATATACTGTAAGTGTATCATCTTGGGGCAGAGGGTATATAGCCTTCATCACATCTCCTAAGAGGCCCGTGATCCAAAAAATGTTAAAGCAGTGTTCCTCAAAGAGTGATCTGCAAGCATTGGCATCGCTTTGGAACTTCGCTGGACAAGCGTTTTCTTTCCTTTTTGGCCTCTGTATGTGGGATCTAGTTCCCCAACCAGGGATCAAACACAAGTCCCCTGCAGTGGAAACACGACCAATGCCCCACCAGGGAAGTCCCTGGAAATGCAAATTCTTGCACTCTGCTCTAGACCTATAGGATCAGAAATTCTGACTGCGGGGCGAGGTCCTACAATCTGTGTCAACAAGCGCTGCATGATGTAGGTTAAAGACTGAAAACCACTGCTTTAAGGTTCAAAATTGTTTTTATTCTTTTTTTTAGATGCAAGATATTCTGACTTGTCAACCGAAAGAACTATTTGTATAGAAATTAGAACATGAGAAACCTCTCTTTGATTCCCAACTGCAAAAAATATGAGAAACAAGATATACAATAAATCCTTAGAAATTCTTCTCTGTGGAGAAATAGTAATATGTTTAATTGAGGTGAAATTCACAGAACAAAACTAACCATTTCAAAGTGAACAATTCGGTGTTCAATTAACACACTCACAATGTTGTACAGCCACCACCTCTATCTGTAACAGTTACCAAACATTTTCATCATCCCAAAAGCAAACCCCATACCCATTAAGAAGTTGCTCCCCATTCTTCCCTCCCCCTCCAGCCTGGGGTAACTACCCACCTGCATTCTCTGTGGATTATCTATTCTGTATTTCATATAAATGCAAACATACAGAATGTGACCTTTTGCCTGGCTTCTTTCACTTAATGTTTTCAAGGTTCAATCACCTTGTAGCTTGTATCAGTACTTCATTCTTTTTTATGGCTTCAGTCCATTTGGCTTCCCCAGTGGCTCAGTGGTAAAGAATCTGATTGCCAATGAAAGAGACTCAGATTTGATCCTTGGGTCAGGAAGACCCCCTGGAGAAGGAAATGGCAACCCACTCCAGTATTCTTGCCTACAAAATTCCATGGACAGAGGAACCTGATGGGCTGCAATCCATGGGGTCACAAAAGAGCCAGAATGGCTTAGTGACTAAATAACAACAATAATATTCCACCTAAATATAAACTCCAATACTTTGGCCATCTGATGCGAGAACTGACTCAATGGAAAAGACCCTGATGCTGGGAAAGATTGAAGGTGGGAGGAGAAGGGGATGACAGAGGATGAGATGGCTGGACGGCATCACTGACTCGACGGACATGAGTTTGAGTAAGCTCTGGGAGTTGGTGATAGACAGGGAACCCTGGCGTGCTGCAGTCCATGGGGTCCCAAAGAGTAGGACAAAACTGAGCAACTGAACTGACTGACTATATATAAACATTTTGTTTATCCATTCAAAAAGTTTTAGAATGAGATAGGGAGTGGTGACATGAATGACTAAATACCTTAAAACTGTATACTTCAAAATGGTTATGAAATTACTTCCTAATTTTGTTTTGTGAATTACATCTCAATCTAAAAAATGAAAATATTTAATTCTGACAATTTGACACAGCAGGTACTAGTATTATTTCCATTTTACAGATGAGAAAATGTACAAAAGCTTTAGCAACTCTCTTAATATCATACAGTTTGTAAGTGGCAGAATTAGGATTTGAGAAGCTGTTTTTTATTTAATTGGGTAAATACCCAGAAGTTCCCCTCCTGGGTCAAATAATAAGTCTATGTTTAAGCTTCTGAGGAACTGCCAAACTGTTTTCCACAGCAGCTGATCCATTTCATATTCCCACCTGCAACGTATGAGGGTTCCACTTTCTCCACATCCTTGACAACACTTCCTATTGTTCTTTTTTTTTTTTTTTAATTATACCAGCTCTAGTGGGTATGATCAGAGAAGGCAATGGCACCACACTCCAGTACTCTTGCCTGGAAAATCCCATGGACGGAGGAGCCTGGAAGGCTGCAGTCTATGGGGTCGCTGAGGGTCAGACACGACTGAGTGACTTCACTTTCACTTTTCACTTTCATGCATTGGAGAAGGAAATGGCAACCTACTCCAGTGTTCTTGCCTGGAGAATCCCACGGACAGGGGAGCCTGGTAGGCTGCAATCTATGGGGTTGCACAGAGTCGAACACGACTGAAGCAACTTAGCAGTAGCAGCAGTGGGTATGAACTTCATTTCAGTTTTGGTTTGCACTTCTCTAATGCCTAAAGATCTGATAGATAGAGTGCCTGATGAACTATGAAATGAGGTTCCTGACATGGTACAGGAGACAGAGATCAAGACCATCCCATGGAAAAGAAATACAAAAAAGCAAAATGGCTGTCTGAGGAGGCCTTACAAATAGCTGTGAAAAGAAGAGAAGCAAAAAGCAAAGGAGAAAAGGAAAGATATAAGCATCTGAATGCAGAGTTCCAAAGAATAGCAAGAAGAGATAAGAAAGCCTTCTTCAGTGATCAATGCAAAGAAATAGAGGAAAACAACAGAATGGGAAAGACAAGAGATCTCTTCAAGAAAATTAGAGATACCAAGGGAACATTTCATGCAAAGATGGGCTCGATAAAGGACAGAAATGGTATGGACCTAACAGAAGCAGAAGATATTAAGAAGAGGTGGCAAGAATACACCGAAGAACTATTCAAAAAAGACCTTCACGACCCGGATAATCACGATGGTGTGATCACTCATCTAGAGCCAGACATCCTGGAATGTGAAAGTCAAGTGGGCCTTAGAAAGTGCCGGGAGCCAGCACGGGAGATCCCACCCATGACAAGGTTATGCGGAAGAGACCTAACGGGCAAGGTGGATCAGGACTCGAGGGACCCCATGGACCTGCTCGAGCATCTACCCCAAAACCAGAATCTGTCTGTCTTACTATTTTATGTCTTCACTAAAGCTTTCTGACATTAACAGGGGGCTATCCCCAACCACCATTCTCTGGAGAAAATCAACTTAGGGCTCTAGTTAATAAGTCTCCTGGGCATGATAAGTGAAAGTGAAAGTGAAGTCGCTCAGTTGTGTCCGACTCTTTGCGACCCCATGGACTGTAGCCTACCAGGCTTCTCCGTCCATGGGATTCTCCAGGCAAGAATACTGGAGTGGGTTATCATTTCCTTTTCCAGGGGAATCTTCCCAACCCAGGGATCGAACCCAGGTCTCCCGCATTGGAGGCAGACGCTTTAGCCTCTGAGCCACCAGGGAAGATTTGGGCATGATAGGAGTGTTTCAATTCAAACCTTTCTGATGGCTTTCTAACTTGCCTGACAGGTTTATCCGGACTTTTACAACCATGCCTGTGATTGTTCACAGCCTCCCAACCACGAGAGGCACGGGAAGCTTAAAACATTCTAAAAATATAGAGCCTTTTGAGGAGTTAAAAATTATTATAGTAGTACTGGTGGAGGGTTTCATTATTGAACCAATGCTGGCTGCTAAGTTTTCATATCTTTCGTTGTGTGCCTGGGAGTGCATTAATTAATATAGTTGATATATAGAAATATAAGTAGTAGCCTTGGTATTAACAACATTAAACCTTGAGTTAATAAATTCTTTGTTATAGCCCACTGCACCTTTGCCCTATAGGAATGCAACTTTATCTAGTGCTTTTGGAGAATGGTGCTAGACTTTAGAAAAATCACCTTTAGAGAAAATAAGTATTTCTTTGGAAGGAATGATGCTAAAGCTGAAGCTCCAGTACTTTGGCCACCTCATGCAAAGAGTTGACTCCTTGGAAAAGACTCTGATGCTGGGAGGGATTGGGGGCAGGAGAAGAAGGGGATGACCGAGGATGAGATGGCTGGATGGCATCACGGATTCGATGGACGTGAGTCTGAGTGAACTCCGGGAGATGGTGATGGACAGGGAGGCCTGGCGTGCTGCGATTCATGGGGTCGCAAAGAGTCAGACACGACTGAGCAACTGAACTGAACTGAACTGAAACTTTATCAGAACAAAGAGTCATAAAATGTTATCAGGCCTTCTGGCCAGAAGATGATGTAAATCACCTAAGACCTTTGTAAATGGAAAGGTATGCAGAAAGAAAGCCTGGTCTTGAGAAGGGTCAGGACTGCTGACCCTGCATGACTCTACATCTTCCATTATTCTCTATGTACAACTTAAGGTATAAAAGCTCCTTTTGAAAATAAAGTTGTGGGCCTTGCTCACTGAGGCTTGGTCTCCCCGTGTCATTCTTTCTCTTTCTCTTTCTCTTTCAGGTGATTCCCCTGGAGCACAGAGGCTCTCTGAGTTCACTTTCCTGCCAGGGCTTCTAAGACCCTCTCGAGAAGGTGCTCTGTGCCTTCACCTGAGGGTGAGAGGGCGCCTGAGACCTTCGTGAACAGAGCAAGTCCCATGTAGGTACTTTAACGGCTTTCTGTGTAAACCAAGGAATATCAACCTCTTCCTCTCCTCTACTTTCTTAACTGCAACATTCATTCTCTCTCTCTCTCGCCGACACCGTCTCTCCTGAGGGTACCCCTGGATCCTGCTGGGGCTGGACCCCAGTAAGAAAGCATCACTACGAACAAAGCTAGTGGAGGTGATGGAATTCCAGTTGAGCTATTTCAAATCCTGAAAGATGATGCTATGAAAGTGCTGCACTCAACATGCCAGCAAATTTGGAAAACTCAGCAGTGGCCACAGGACTGGAAAAGGTCAGTTTTCATTCCAATCCTAAAGAAAGGTAATGCCAAAGAATGCTCAAACTACCACACAACTGCACTCATCTGACATGCTAGTAAAGTAATGCTCAAAATTTTCCAAGCCAGGCTTCAGCAATATGTGAACCGTGAACTTCCTCATGTTCAAGCTGGTTTTAGAAAAGGCAGAGGAACCAGAGATCAAATTGCCAACATCCGCTGGATCATGGAAAAAGCAAGAGAGTTCCAGAAAAACATCTATTTCTGCTTTATTGACTATGGCAAAGCCTTTGACTGTGTGGATCACAAGAAACTGTGGACAATTCTGAAAGAGATGGGAATACCAGACCACCTGACCTGCCTCTTGAGAAATCTGTATGCAGATCAGGAAGCAACAGTTAGAACTGGACATGGAACAACAGACTGGCTCCAAATAGGAAAAGGAGTACGTCAGGCTGTATATTGTCATCCTGCTTATTTAACTTATACGCAGAGTACACCATGAGAAACGCTGGACTGGAAGAAGCACAAGCTGGAATCAAGATTGCTGGGAGAAATATCAATAACCTCAGATATGCAGATGACACCACCCTTATGGCAGAAAGTGAAGAGGAACTAAAAAGCCTCTTGATGAAAGTGAGAGTGGAGAGTGAAAATGTTGGCTTAAAGCTCAACATTGAGAAAATGAAGATCATGGCATCTGGTCCCATAACTTCATGGGAAATAGATGGGGAAACAGTGGAAACAGTGTCAGACTTTATTTTGGGGAGCTCCAAAATCACTGCAGATGGTGATTGTAGCCATGAAATTAAAAGACACTTACTCCTTGGAAGGAAAGTTATGACCAGCCTAGAGAGTATATTCAAAAGCAGAGACATTACTTTGCCGACTAAGGTCCGTCTAGTCAAGGCTATGGTTTCTCCTGTGGTCATGTATGGATGTGAGAGTTGGACTGTGAAGAAAGCTGAACACCAAAGAATTGATGCTTTTGAACTATGGTGTTGGAGAAGACTCTTGAGAGTCCCTTGGACTGCAAGGAGATCCAACCAGTCCATTCTGAAGGAGATCAGCCCTGGGATTTCTTTGGAAGGAATGATGCTAAAGCTGAAACTCTAGTACTTTGGCCACCTCATGCAAAGAGTTGACTCATTGGAAAAGGCTCTGATGCTGGGAGGGATTGGGGGCAGGAGGAGAAGGGGTGACGGAGGATGAGATGGCTGGATGGCATCACTGACTCGATGGACGTGAGTGTGAGTGAGCTCCGGGAGTTGGTGATGGACAGGGAGGCCTGGCGTGCTGCGATTCATGGGGTCGCAAAGAGTCGGACACGACTGAGCGACTGAACTGGACTGAACTGAATGCCTCAAGATGTCCAGCGTCTTTTCATGTGCTTTTGGACATTTGAACATCTTTAGAGAAATGTATATTCAGGTCTTGTGCTCATTTCTAAATTAGGTTGTCCAGGGCTTCCCTGGTGGTACAGTGGTTAAGAATCCTCCTGCCAGGGACTTCCCTGGTGGTCCAGTAGTTAGGAATTTGCCTTGCAATGCAAAGGACATGGGTTCCGTCCCTGGTAGGGGAACTAAGACCCCACATGCCATGGAGCAACTAAGTCCATGTGCACAACTAGAGAGCTCGAGTGTCGCACCTAAGACCAATGCAGCCTAATAAATAAATGAGTATTAAACAAACAAACAAAAGAATCCTCCTATCAATACAGGTGACATGAGTCCAATTCCTGGTGGAGGAAGATCCCACATCCCAAGGATCGCCTAAGCCAGTGTACCATAACTACTGAGCCCGGGCTCTAGAGCCCAGGAGCCAAAATTACTGAGCCTGCATGACCTAGAGCCCACGTGCTGCAAGGAGAAGCCCCCGCAATGAGAAGCCCTTACAGTGTAGAGATCAGCCCCGCCTCGCTGCAACTACAGAAAGCCCGCGTGCAGCAACAAAAATCCAGCACAACCAAAATAAAATTAATAAATAAAAATTAGGTTGTTTGTCCTCTTGTTGTAATAATCTTCCACAATCACAAGTAATACTCAGCTTCCACATAATTACTTACAAAAGGACTTATCTCACAGCATAACTGTTGGAACTTCTTTCCTTCCTTTACACAAACATCTCTAGAGAAAGAGGAGCCGACTTCTACTACCAGAGCTAACACAGAAGGTGGGAGCAATGTATTCCCAGGGTCAGAAGCTCAAACCCAAAATAAAATGGGCCTGCTCTCCAACTCCTGCTACTCTTTTTCAGCTCAAGTATAGGTAGCCATCCTAGGAGGCTAACCACCATTTATCAATCCAAACAAACTTTTCTAAGAGTCCACATTTTTTAAAGGGGTGTTAATACTTTTTTGTTTGTTTAATTAAATGAAAAGGTAGTCTCACCTGGATGCTCATGTCAAAAGGAGTCAACTCATCTTCATCCTGAGATTCAAACATGGCCCTGGAAGTGTCAACCAAGAAAATCAAACTATCTCTTCCTGAATATGAATAATCTCCTATGGGGGGAAAAAAAATTTGAAGGAAGTATTTGCAGTTGTTTCACATTTATCATGTTTATTATTCATATAAAACAAATAGAAAAAGCCCATTAAGCAAAACTATAATCTGATGAATTATTATAAGATGAACGCCCCTAGGGAACTCCTTTGTGGTCCAGTGGTTAGGACTCCATGCTTTCACTGCTGAGGACACAGGTTCAATCCCTGGCCAGAGAACTAAGATTTGGCAAGCCATGCTCACGCAATGCAACCCAAAAGAAAAAAAGGCGAGCATTCTTAAAATCAACAGCACATTAAGAAATTGAATCTTGCCAGTCACCCCTGAAGCCCTCTCCAGGTCCCCTTCCAATTTTAACACCCACCTTCCTCCCAAGTGTAACCACCATCCTGACTGGTAATCATTTTTCATTATTTTTCTTTATAGTTTAATCATCCAAGCCAACATTCCTACATACTGGTTTTGACTTAAAAAAAAAAAACAAAAAAAACAGTTTTTAAAGCCTCTTAATCCATGGATAGCCCCTCTGTCTTTTGTCTCTTATAATTTATTTGCCGAAGGACCTAGATACTATGTCATATAGTTTTCCACCTTCTGGATTTTGCTTGACTACATTCTTCTGATGTAGATTAACATAGTTCGGTCTTTTCCACAAAGGACCTATAGAGACTTCATCAGATTTGGTGTTCTTTTTTTTTTTTTTCTGGCATAATTACATTATAGGTGATGTTGAGTTTTTCATAAAAAGACATATAATATCTGGTTGTCTCCCTTTTGACTATGCTTCTTCCTAATGCAATAAATTTATTTACCCATCTTTTCTAAAGCAATACATGTCAAGAACCTCAAAGAAAAATTCTACCTTGAGCCAATAAATTTTACTTCTTAGGAATCTATATTAAGAAAATAAGATATGGAAAAACCCTATGCAAAAATTTCCACAATGTTGTTTATTAAAGTAAGAAACTGAAAACTAAAATGTCCAAAGGAAGGTAGACTGAAAAAATTCACAGCACATTTAAAATGAGTCAGAGGCTATATTTGCAGTTACATGGAAAGATATATCTATAGTACAGTAAAGAAAAAAGGTACACAAAGTTATGTTTAAAATTCTTTTTGAAAAACATAAAATATGAAAGTATAAATTAAAAAGGAGGAAATATAAGCACTATGATTACAATTATATAAAAATCAGATACAAACAAAAACAGACTATATATACTTAGGAAACACATAGTCTGAAAGACATAGGAAGGAAATATGCTAACTGCCAAAATGCTAGTAATGGCTGTGTAAGAGTGGCAGATTATGTAGATTACAGATCTTTCATTTTTATATTTCTTATATTTCTCACTTTTAATAAAAATACTTTAAAATTTTCTACCCAGGACTTAAATTAACCAGTATGTAGAATACATGATTTCCTAAAAGAAATCAACCCTGAATATTCATTGGAAGGACTGATGCTGAAGCTCCAATACTTTGGCCACCTGATGCAAAAAGCCAGCTCACTGGAAAAGACCCTGATGCTGGGAAAGACTGAAGGCAAAAGGAGAAGGGGGCAGCAGAGGATGAGATGGTTAGATAGCATACTGCCCCAGTGGACATGAATCTCAGCAAACTCTGAGAGACAATGAAAGACAGGGGAGGCGTACTGTAGTCCATGGGATCCCAAAGAGTTGGATGCAACTTATTAACTGAACAAGACATGCAACCCTTGTTTCTTTTCCTTTGGCCTATGTGTTACTGTGTTGCCTGAACACATACTCCCAAAACACCAGGCTAAGGTGAAGGAATGACTCTTGTATCTGTGTTGCTAACATTTACTCTTTGGTTGCTGCAGTTATTGTAGGGTGAAAGCATTTTTGCACTGAGGTCCAAGAATGAGAAAAACTACTTTCCTGGGTGAGGAAGGTTCTTACCTGAGCCACCTAAGGTGACCCTTAATACCAATGTTTCAGCGTAATTTATTGGAGCTCAATCTATCAGTGCCCAGCCAAAGTTTAAGACTAGGAATGTACCATAGACTAGAGTAGGACCCGAATAAAAGTGCCTAGGGCTTCCCTGGGGGCTCAGCTGGTAAAGAATCTGCCTGCAATTTGGGAGACCTCGGTTCGATCCCTGGGTTGGGAAGATACCCTGAAGAAGGGAATGGCTACCCGCTCCAGTATTCTGGCCTGGAGAATTCCATGGACTGTATAGTCCACAGGGGTCGCAAAGAGTCAGACATGACTGAGCAACTTTCATTTTCACTTTCAGAGCAGCTCTGCAAAGTTCAAAGGGAGGAAAGTACTGGAGATTCTCTGGGGAGAGAAGGGTGGGCCAGGAGACAATAAGGGTCATCCAGCAGAGATAGGCAGGGAAAGTCTTTCACACACACACACAATGGTACATGTTAATGAAAGTCACTTACCACCTGCTTCAAGACCCTCTTCTTGTTCTTCTTCCTCATCACCCTGATTTTTGTAGTAAGACTCCCACCCTGACATGCTGTTACTGCTCACTAGGTGAAAGAAAGCGAAGATCAGTAACAAAGTAAATTTAAACCTAAAAGTTATCCACTCCTAGGATCCTCTGAGATCTGTCCTAAAGGCTATAGGTTACTTGTGAGAAATGTGGATGCTGGATCCTGCTGCCTGGAGTGCTTGGTAATTGAGATGCAAAGGTAAACGGGCATGGGGACCATTTCTGAAGCAGCCTCTCATGAGCTATATCCCTTACGGACGATTCAGGGCCGGTGGCCCGTGATAACCCCTCTAATGGGTGTGCTTGGGTAGCCTAACCTAGTGGTCCAGTCTCGTCTCCGGCATCATCTGGACTGGAGATTCCCAGTCCAGGGTACTCCGTCTCTTAGCAGACCCACTTATCCTCATCCCGACCCCAAATCCTCCCCAACTCCTCAGCCAGCTATGCCCGCTGAGGTCTCAAACGAAGCCGCCCTCCAAGGCCAGGTGCCGCCTTCTCCCCGAAGGAAGAAACGGAGATGAGAGGCTGTCTCCTCCACCCACTCGGGTCTGCACACTTCTCGCTGACACCGCCCCACCGCGAGGCTACGAGGGACTCGCAAGTCTGAATAGGCAAAGCAGAATGAAGCCAGCCCTGGCCAGCAAACAACAAACAGAGAACAGCCCCTTCCCGCCTACCTTGAACTCAAGGAAGAGATCAATTTAGGCAGAAGGCGGGGCGCCGCGCACGCGCAAGCTCCTTTTCTTGCACCCAATCAACTCCGCTTACGTCATCACGCACAGCGTGCCCTGTTCCTGTCTAGCAAACACGCCCACTCCCACAAGGCGCTTTCCGCACCGGACCCGAACTACCACCACGCCGTCTGCGAAGCCCCGCCCCGCCCGCCAAACCCCGCCCCTCGCCGTCCGTCAGGACACTACGCACATGCGCGAAAGTACGTCCCCGCCCCCGCGCTGTCTTTCGCACGGACCGTGCCCGTCCCCGCTCTGTCACCTCACAGTAGTCGTTGCCGGTGGCGGGTGCGGGAGCGCGAGCAGCCCAGGGCGGCCTCTCCCCGCCCCTGAGGCCGGGCCGGGGCTCGGTCTCCCGTTCCCTCCACTTCCCTCCCCCGTCGGGTACGGGAAGGTCCAAGCCGCTGCCGGGTGCCTGAGGGACTTCGTGGCCGCCGCCGCCACGGGTCCCGATGGAGCCGCCGAATCTCTATCCGGTGAAGCTCTACGTGTACGACCTGTCCAAGGGCCTGGCCCGGCGGCTCAGCCCCATCATGTTGGGTGAGGGGGGCTGTGGGGAGCGGGCGGGAACCGGGCAAGAGGGCTCCGGGACGGCCGGCCGAGGGGGCCAGGCCTGGGTCATGACTCAAGGGAAGGCCCAGAGGATGCAGAAACACCCGAGGAGAGAAGGTGTGCATCTGAGGTGGGGGCCCCTTAAGCCCCCCTTTGCAGTCATCACGTTTGAATCCCGGGAGAGGGGAGGGAGGAGTCACGCCCTCCCCAAGCCCTTCAGAGCCCCTCCAGCTGGGAGGAGGGATAAGCCGGCGCTGTGTCCCGGTGGGTGCCCTGACACGCTCGTGGAGCCCCCTTACACTCCTTCCTCGGAGGGGAGGCGATATGCCTTTCCGCGCAGTGCACCGCGTGGTGAAAGGGACACTGCGGAGGAGAGCCTTCGCTCCGCGCCAAAGCGAAACTCTTCCTGCAGTCCCTGGGGTAGGTGGGGAGAGAAGGCTAGAGCGTGTTGCACGGGGCCCGCGCCAATCGCCCCGAGAGAGAAGAAAGTCGGGATCTCCCGGCTTCCGAACTCGAGAATTCACCGAGTTCGGCCTGACTTTATGCGGTCTTCTGGACAGTTTCTAAGTTAATTGCTTTTGCCCACATGGTGAGAAAGCAGTTGGAGGATTGGATGCTGTTGGGTCAGTAGTGATTAGTGAAGGAAGTATTTTCGGTTGTGCTCCATTAAACTACTTAACTACCAGGAGAGAAAACCAGTCCCAGTTCAGAGGAGACCAATCCTCTTTTATAACCCAAATAGCAAAATGTCTTGTGTAACCTAGGAATAGTCCGGTTTGTGATTTCAGGTGCTGTTGGGCAGGAAAGGATTATGGGAATTGAAAAGTGAACATTTGGGGAGCATCCATGTGAATGGCTCGTTTTTCTTGACTTAGGTGGAGATATTAGAGAATGTTTTAATTCGTGTCCATGAGACAAGAGGGGAGAGGTCATGTAAGCAAGGCTACCTTTGAGTTCGTGTGTCTTTGAGTTTCTAACGTGTTTTAGTGGAGTGAAATGAAGTGAAGTCGCTCAGTCGTGTCCGACTCTTTGCGAGGAGCCTATCCCATGGGAGTTTCCAGGCAAGAGTGCTGGAGTGGATTGCCATTTCCTTCTCCAGGGGACTTTCCGGACCCAGGACTCGAACCTGGGTCTCCCGCATTGCGGGCAGACGCTTTACCGTGCGAGCCATACGGGAAGCCCGTTAGTGGAGTGAACTTAAACCTAACTCTGGGCCACTGAGTGATTCCTGTTTGGCTTTCCATCAGAAATCACCTAGGGTGCTTGTTAAAAATACAGATACCTTCCTTTCCAGCATATATTGTTAAATGGGAATAGAAAAAGTGAAACTGAAATAGTTCTTTCTATATGCATGTGGGCGTTTGAAACAAAGGATACATGTTGTCTAGGCAAATATGATCTGGAGAAATACATAAGAAAATTGCTAACAGTGTTAGCTTATGAAAAGGGCAACTTGAGACTGGGAGACAGGAATGAAAGGGAGATTTTGCTATAAACTTTTTTGTATCTTTTGAATTGTGTACTATACATATATTGCAAAATAAGCATTGTTTTTGGCCACGCTGATTTGCGGGATCTTAGTTTGGCAACCAGGGATTGAACCCCTCTTCCTTCGCAGTAAAAGCACAGAGCCCTAATCACTGGACTGCCAGGGAATTCCCACAAAGTTTTAAACATATGGATTCTAGAGCCTTATTACACAAGTACTAAACAAGAATCTTTTGGAGTTTTGGTCCAGAAACCTGTCTTTTTAATAAGCTCCTCAGATAATTCTTACGTAGCCAATCCATGTTTAGAAGTTTGGGCCTAGTTCTCCAGTTGTTAAAATGAGTAAGGCAAATCTGAAAGCAAAACTTACAGAGTCACTGTTTGAGGAAGGTGATAGTCACTAGTATATTACATCAGTCAAGTTCTGACTAAACCTCTTGGAATGGAGCCATTTAGTTAGCTTGATCATAGTGAGGTGTCACTTCGATACTTCCTAGGCCCATCCATAAAAGCCTCCACCTTTACACTGGATATTTTCTGTTCTATTATCTAACAGTTATTGATTTTAGCTGAAAGGGACCTTAGAGCCATTGGTTCATAATTCATTCAACATATTGAGTGCCTGCTATATGCTAGTCAATGTTAAGATGAAGTGAAGATGATGTGAATAAAGATGTTCTCTGCCATCATGGAGCTATTTAGTGGGGAAGACAGTAAAAATAAATAAGCGTATGAAACAGTTACAAATTGTGAAAAGTATTAGGCTGTGCAAGAAGCCAACTAGGTGCTGAGATAAAAAATATGAATAGAGACCTATTTTAAATAAGAGAATCAGGAGTAATGGCTTTTAAGTTGGAAATTTAAGGATAAGGAAGAAGTAGTCGTAAGGTGGGTGGTGAGGTAGTTACAGGGTTCCAGGCAGAAGGGGAATTAACCTGCCAAGGCTCTGAGGCAAAAAGAGCCTGACCTGGCACTGGAAGAAGACCTTTGTGGAGTTCAATGGGTGAAGAAGAAAGTGCCTTAACTGAAGGTGGAATACTGGGACTCCTTCCCATCCCATCTGAAAGCTTTTTTAATAGATGTGAAATCCTAGAAGACCTCAGCCAAATTGGAACTTCATCAATTGGGCACCTTTGATTCCAGTAGTATTTCTGAGAACACCACCTTGCCTGCAAATCTAATTCTCTCTTCTCTATCCCCTTTTCTCATATTGCTTCTCTGCCTTTTGTAAAAGTAATGAAAAAAGGGTTATCAGAGCTGATAATCATTACTTTCTAGAGTTAAAAACATGGAAAATGGGCTTTGCCTTACTGGTTCATCCCATCCAAACATCACTAACCTTAAAGTTGAGTGTGTCCCAATTCTGTGAGTAGCCATCCATTGATTTCCCATTCCTAAATATTAATATATTTGAATGTTTAAAAAAATCAGTTTTTTTCCTGATTTTTTTTTAATGAATTCTATAAGTATATTAATAGCTAGAACTTACTGACCGCTTGCCATTTGCCAGACCCTTCGGTTTCCTGAGTATTTTCATGTGTTACATTCTTCACCACAATTATGTGAGATACGTCCTGTTATTACCTCCATTTTTTAGTTGAGATTCCTGAGACAAGGGGCATTAAGAAATTTGCCCCCGGGTCACATCTGGTAAGTAGCAGAGCTGGGTTGTGAACACAGGCAGTCTTGACTTCCAGAGCTCATGTTCTCAGTTATTTTGCTATACCACCTCTCTTGTGTAATCTGTTCCTTTATAATTGATGTAAAGTAGGTACCTCATTCAAGTTTATAAAGGCATTTTTGGCCAGGTGTTTCAAATCTGGATGAGGAAAATAGCTGAGTTCAATGTGTGTGCCAATCATAATCACAGATTTATGACCATCCCTCCTGGCCTTCATTGTCCCGAACTAGTGTGACCTCATCAGCAGTGCCCTCTTAATCTTGTTTTTTTAAGGTGGGGTGGCCTGGCTCTTTAATTTAGTTGTTGTACTCTTGTGACACTTCCTCACTATGAGACCCCATCTAGTCTATTACAGTCATGACTAGACCAGATAGAGCCCAGTGTAATTCCGCTCTCCCCTGAAACAGTGTGGACGCCACAGTTTTACCCTGTCCCCTTTTCAGTCTTCTAGAATTGCTTCTCATGAAGCTGTTGCTGTTCCACAGTCTCTCACTCACCATGAACATGATCCCAGAAATATCCTTACTTTCTAATCGAGCAGATGGCCTGATTGTACTTTTTTTTTCATGGTCACTATTTGCCTAAGATAATTAGCTATTATGATTGTCCTTCAGTTTGTCCTTTTAATAATTTTGGCTGCTCTTTAAATTCCTTGACCTCTTTTTGTGCTAAAGTACGTAAAAATAAATGTGGAGGTTTGTGTATTTATTTAATTGTGCTAAGGGATTCTTGTATTTGTTGATTGTTTTCCGATCTGAAGTTTTGCCTGCATATACATGTTCCAAGATCACATTTATTTTCTCTTTACAAGCCTGTCTCAAAATTGTTCTCAGATTTAAAGACTTAGGCATATAGAATATATATAAATGTATATTCTCGGCAGAATGCAGTCTAATGAATATTTGAGATTTTACACTGCTCAGTTTCTTGCTTAATTCTGTAGTACAAATAGTAACAAAATAAAACACATAGACTCTGTCCTTGAGGAATTTATTTAGTTAAAAATAATGTACATATGCCACATTAGATAACACCCCAAAAGAGATTATGATTAGATGCCAAAAAGAAGTGAGTGGTGAAACAATTATTTAGGCCTTGAAAGATGGGACAGGCCATTGTGGGCTGAATGTGCCAGAAAGACTTCAGCAAGAACCTTGAGCTCCTGAAAGGCAGGGACGCTATCTCCCCTGTGTGTTCCCTAGTGGTCATTCAGAGCTGGTGGTCAGTAAATATTGACTAAAGGAATGATTGAGACAAGCTCAGGCTTAAAGATTAGACAGAATGTATTTAAATCTGAGGGGGTTTATTTAATGTTTTAATGCCATCTATTGTGCTTTGTTTTAGGTTTTTATTCTTCATTGTGTGTGTTGTTTTATATCCATCCAATGAGTTAATTTAGTAATAACTGCCATTTCTTAATGACAAAATGAAAAAACGAATGTGACTTACTAGGCCCTTCATGATCCTCCTCCTGCTTTTCTCTCCACCCTCACCTGTCCCCACATCCTGAACAGTCTCTACTTAAGACTTTCTCAGCTGGGTTCTACTGGAAAACTAAGCCCTGGGGAAAATGATCTGAGTAACTATTTCTCCCAGTAGATCCTCAAGGCATTATGGCTTAATTGTCTTAACAAAACCCAGGGTCTGAGAAGATGGTTGTACATCCTAACAGGACTGAACTGTTCATTTCTTTTTCACCTCCAGGCTTTTCAAAGGCTGTGCTCTCTGCCAGGGATACTTTCTCTCCCCATCTCTTAGCCTGGATAACTTCTGCTTATCTTTGAGGTCTCAACTGAAGTGTTACTTCCTCCAGGAAGCCTTCCCTATCCCCCTGCCCCTCAAATCTTGGTCATGTGTCTCTATAAAGTACTGATAACATCCTGTGATCTCCTCTAATAGCGTTTATTCTATCTTATAATTGCATGTTTTCTCATCTCTGTCCACTCCCCCAGCCCCACCTGGACTAGAAGCTCCACTGGGGACAAGAATCCCTGATTGTGCATGCGTGCTAAGTTGCTTTAGTTGTATCCAACTCTTTGTGACCCTGTGGACTGTAGCCCGCCAGGCTCTTCTGTCCATGGGATTTCCCAGGCAAGAATACTGAAGTGGGTTGCCATTTCCTTCTCCAGGGGATCTTCCCCACCTAGGGATCGAACCCTCTTGTCTCCTGCATTGGCAGGCAGATTCTTTATCACTAGCACCACCTGGGAAGCCCTGGAATTCAGTAAATATCATACAAATGGCGTAAGTGACAGGATGTTGCAGATCTTTCCAAGCATTGCTACAAGGCCTGACTCATAACACCAAGCAATAATTAAGAGGGAACCCACTCAGTACCGAAAGAAAAGAACTCACAAATTAGTTATTTTTATCCTGAGAAAGAATCCTGTACTGGCTCCTAGAGGTAAAGTATTAAGTAGTTTTAAATCTATCCTTTTCTGAGGATTAAAATACCTCTCAGTTTTTAACAGTGTTTTGCATTTTGATTTTGTGATGACCTTTCCCTGCCTTAAGGAGGGGCAAGCCCCCTGCTAATAAGCATTTTTTTTTTTTTTTTACAAAATAGGTCCAGAGGTCCACTTATGATACACAAATGTTTCTTTTTACCTTTTCCCACATAGATTCAACATTTACCTAGTGGTTCTAGAGAATAGTGAAAGTTGCTCAATCATGTCTGACTCTTTGCAACCCCATGGACTATACAGTCCATGGAATTCTCCTGGCCAGAATCCTGGAGTAGGTTGCCATTTCCTTTTTCAGGGGAATCTTTCCAACCCAGGAATCGAACCCAGGTCTCCTGCATTGTAGGCACCTCATTCTTTACCAGCTGAGGCACCAGGGAAGCCCTCATAGCTCAGTCAGTAAAGAATCTACCTGCAATGCAGGAGACCCGGGTTCAACCCCTGGGTTGGGAAGATCCCCTGGAGAAGGAAATGGCAACCCACTCCGGTATTCTTGCCTGGAGAATCCTATGAACAGAGGACACAGTGACTAAACCACCATCTAGAGAATAAGCTGATTTTTTTTTTAAGTTAACCCCTTCACGTTGCTGGTAATCTGGAAAATCAGATTAACACATTGCCAGTTAAGAGCTCTTTGTCCCTGTGGAGAGACACTTAGGAGGTGAGCCAGTGTGCTCAATTGCTCAATCGTGTCCAACTCTTGCGACCGCATGAACTGTAGCCCGCCAGGCTCCTCTGTCCCAGGGATTCTCCAGGCAAGAATGCTGGAGTGGGTTGCCATTTCCTTCTCCAGGGGATCTTCCCAACCCAGGGGTTGAACCCGGGTCTCCTGCATTGCAGGCAGACTCTTTACCGACTGAGCTACTAGAGAAGCCCAAAGTGAGCCTGGGCTACTTTCAGTGTGCACCCATGAGCTAATGCCGCCTGCCCCTGGAGTCCCATCCCTGCCACCCACTTCTTGCTTATTAGCAGACATTTACTTAGCACCAGCAGTATACAAGGTGAGCGTGTCCCATTGCTAGCTTGCATGTCTATACACACAAGCTCCACCGCCTTAATCGGCGAGGGAGGCAGATGGCGCATGTTCTGTTTGGCTTTATATACTGACTTCACTCTTATGATCAGGACCTCAGTCTACATTCTTTGTTGTTTATGATGAACAACAGGGCTAATATCCACAGCTTCCATTTGTTTCCATGCACATACCTCACAGGCTTCCAAATCAATGCAATGGGTGTGCCAGCAAGCTTAGAGACATGCAGCCATCTGACCCACGCACTCTGCAGCTTGCTGAGGAAGTCCTAGTGGGAAAACAGTCTGCTTTTCTGTAGTGTGCTTATAGCCACTGAGTCTAATTCACATCCCCCAGTGGCCTTGTGCCCTGATTCAGTCTCAAACCCTCACCACCTACTCACCTACTGTGTCTCAGTCTGAACGAAAAAATTTAAAAATCACTCCAGTCCCACTTTCCAATGCTGGTCACCCCCAGAGGAGGCCATGACCCTGGTTCTTGTCTTCATGAGAGCGCCATGAGGACAAGCTAATGTTACATTTACAGGGCAGCTAACGTTACATTTCTACCTGAGCTGCTCTAACAAGTACATGGTCATATCCCTTTTTTTTCCCTCATTACACTGGACAAATCATGCATTTTTATTTACCTGTTTGAAATGATGTTAATAAATATTTGTCCCACTCCACTATGTAAAGAGGTGAGAATAAGGATAACTATGAAGCACTTTAAGAAAGGATGTGAATCCACTCAATCCGTTTTAAGTTGTTGGTTCTAGGTGTTTGATAGATGGATTGATAAATGACAGAAGGATAAATAAGAGGATCTTTTTTTGTATAGTTTCTATCACCATCCTATGGGTGGATGGGATCTTAAGCATACCTTGATGTGGTTGAATAAAGAGGAAGTATGTCCAGGTTGGGGCTTCTCCAGTGCCTCAGCGCACAGAATCTGCCTGCAATGCAGGAGCTGCAGATGTGAGTTCGATCCCTGGATTGGAAAGATCCCCTGGAAGAGGGCATGGCAGTCCCACCCCAGTATTCTAGCCTGGAGAAGCCCATGAACAGAGGAGCCTGGCACACTGTAGTCCACTGGATCGCAAAGAGTCAGACAGGACTGAAGCAACTTGGCACACACACATGCATAATGTCCAGCTTACAGTTGAGTTCAATGAACAGTACAGAGAATATCAAGGAGAATGAAGTAGGACTTGTATCCCACAACTTTGCATTATTTTTCAGGTGTAAAAATAAGTGGCAGGAAGGTCTCTGAGGCCTCACACCAAAAACCCAGTATTTTAGTAGGATTGGGTTTGAACCAGTGCACCTGGACCTGCCACCTGTGCTCCTGGGTCATTGAGCACGGGCATCTGAGAAGGCAGAAGCAGGGTGCAACATGCCAGGGTTGCAGAGTCATCTGAATAACAAGCCAGGGCAGCCAAGATTGAGGTTAAGAACTCTGGCCTCATTAGCACCGTGTGTCAGCCACCGCAGCTGTGCGTGTAATATCGCTGATCCAGGTTCTTTGCTCAGCCCTGGAATCACAAAGGTGCATAAGCATGGCCCTTGTCCTTGAGACCATTATAGTCTAACAAGGGGGAAAGACCTATAAGTAGGTAGTTTTTATACCAAGGTGCTGTGAGAGCAGCCATAAGTGAAATAAGTAAGTGAAGTTGCTCAGTCGTGTCTGACTCTTTGCGACCTCATGGACTGTAACTTATCAGGCTCATCTGTCCATGGGATTTTCCAGGCGATAGTACTGGAGTGGATTGCCGTCTCCTTCTCCAGCGGATCTTCCCGACCCAGGGATCGAACCCAGGTCTCCCGCATTGTAGACAGACGCTTTACCGTCTGAGCCACCATAAAACTTTCAAATTGTAAAGCCTAAAAGAAACAAGAGGTATTCTTTTTACGGGGCACATATTATGTGGCAGGCACTTTGCTGGGCCTCTTTCATGGGTCATCTCTTGACCTTGGAAATGTTATGAGCTGGACACTAGTACTATGCCTTTTGTTCCCTAACAGAATCGAAAACCAAGGTTCCCACAGTGTCAACCCATAGAACTTCCTGCAGTGATGGAAACGTTCTAGATCTGCACTGTCCCATGGCTAACTGCTAGCCACACGTGGCTGTTGAGAGTGCTTGAAATGCAGTACTGAATTTGTTCTTTTGATTTTAAAAGCCACTTGTGGTCAGTGACTACCATGCTGGACAGCTCAGGCTTAGAAAAGTTCTCAACTTCACCAAGTTGACCTACGTGACCTGCTTCTCCGTTATTTCTGCTCACCCCCTGCTTTGCTCCTCTCACCCACTTTAGCCACACTGGCCTCCTGAAGGCCCCTCGGGTACACCTAGCATGTCCTGCCTCTGCATGGCTCCCTCCCTTGCCTCCTTCAGGCCTTTGCTCAAATATCACCTTCTCAAATAGGCCCACCCTGGCCGTCCCTGAAATGCCCAGTCTCCCTTATCCTGCTCTTATTTTTATCACTCATTATTGTTAGCCTACTGTGGTTTATTATGCTTATTAGTAGTATTTATTGACTGTCCTATCTCCCCACCCTGTGAATGCATTGAAGGAGTTTGTTTTTATTTTGTCTCCTTTGCATTCTGACATATCCTTAATGCCAAGAACATCACCTGAAGTATAATAATCACTTAATAAACATTGATTCACTGAGTGAACTGATAAGATTCAGACCTGCCCTGTCCACACTAAAATCTGTGTTCTCTTTTTTTCTTCTTTTTAAAAAATGTTAGCCATACCATTCAGCTTGCAGGATCCTAGTTCCCCAACGAGGGACCAAACCCAGGCCCTGGGCAGTGAAAGTGCAGAGTCCTAACCATCAGATCAGCAGGGAATTCTCAGAACCTGTGTTCTTCTTTACTACACTGTACTTCCTTTCTTATAAGTATAGTGTTCTTCCCAAAGTAGATGAGAGCAGGATCACCCAGGAGAAAGCAGGATCCCTTATCTGTCGTTTCATGCGTCATTGCTTGTCTCCAAGGAAATAAACATCAGATTGCTGCCATTTAGACAATAAGCTGTTTTTTTATGTGTCAGTCCAGAAGAGTAGACCAGCTCGATTTAAAAGGCGACTTAGTCTCTCCACTTTACACATTGTGAAAGGAAGAGTGTGGTCTTTCAGTCTCCTAGAGTCGGCTGGAAGAGATGAAGAATCCAACTCAGTGCCTGTCCTACATGGGTTATCACTTCCTTTTGGCATCCATTTCTGTTTCTGATCCATCTCTGGAATCTCAGCTCAGTTTGGATCAAGGCAGAGCCTGCCCCACAGTCCCCAAAACCCTGGGCCAGAATCCCTCTGTCCCATTTGTGACCTTGTGGTCAAAGCAGCCCGTCTCCTAGTGAAAAGCAGACTGGTCTCTAGAGGCAGAGGAACTCTGCTACATTTTATTTTCCTTTGTTATTTCATTTAGCCTCGCAGCACTAACAGCAGAGGGTAAAATGATTGCATGTAATACAAGATTTCGGACTAATCTGATGGATACTGAAATCTGTTCTTAGATCTTGCCTATCAACCCTGAAGTGGAATTTCTTTGATCTTTTTAAAAAATTATATCCAGTATCTCCATTTATCAGAATTCTGTGTCCCACACACTATGATGCTTTACACCAATAATCATTACTGATTACAGCAACTTTGTATTGATGAAACTTCAGCTCAGGTTGAGTAAACTTGCCCAGGATCCACCTCTAGCAAAGGGAAAAGCTCAGATCTGAACTTACGCCATATTTTTTTTTTTTTTGATATGAACTATTTTTAAAGTCTTTAATTTGTTACAGTATTATTCACATTTTTAATGTTTTTTTGGCCACGAAGTGTGTGGGATTTTAGCTCCCTGACCAGGGATTGAACTTGTACCTCCTGCATTGGAAGGCAGAGTCTTAACCACTGGACTGCAGGGAAGTCCTATGCCATATTCTTAACTGCTTTTAATGACACTATGCTGAATCATCAGTAGTTGTCATGGAGGAGCCATGGTTTCTTTTGTCTCTTCCAAAAAAAAGAAAATTAGGCTAAGGTTATCTGTTTTAAGTTTGCTTGAAGGGGCAAGATATTGCAGGTTAGGCAAAGGGAAAAGTGTAATCATATCAGCTCCCCTTCTGTACAAGGCCTAGTTTCTTCCTTTAGAAAGTCACAGGGCAAACACCAAAGCATTGAAAGCAAAAGTAAGCACTCTTTGCTTAGCACTCAGTAAACAGTTACCCTGAAATGATAACCAGAGGTGGGTGAGTGATGTTCGATCACGCTCTCGTGTCCTTCACCGTGCTTCCTCTTTATCCTCGGCACTCCTGCATCTCCCGTGTCTTACTGCACAGACCTCCTCAGTCTGTTCTCTCAGCTCTCTTCCCTCCAATACATCTTCTGTTCCTATAGTTCTCTCTTAGAAGGTAACAGTTATCATTTGAAAACCGGGTCTGGTAGAGGCCCTGTGCTGCCTCGCACCCGCCATGCCCTGCAGTGTGGGGCGGCCTTCCGTGCAGCTTTGCGCTCTTCTGCCCGCACCCCCGGCACTTGTCCTCTTCCCGCCATCACTGCCCCCTCTGTGTCCCCTGCCTTGGTCGTTTTCATAGCTCTGTGTCTGCATGTGCTGTTCCCTCTGGCAGAAATGTCCACTCCCTCCCTGTTTGTTCGCTGGTTAGATTGCAGCTCTGAAGGTTCCCTTTATTACGTTTACTTCTATTAAGGAGCCTATCAGCATTATGTGTTAGTTAGTTATGTGTGGCTCTCTTTCCTTTTGACTTTGGGCTCCTTAAAGGCAGAACTTGCATTTCGTACTTGCATTTCCATATCTCTCATCACTTCTGGCACGTAGAGGGATAGAGGTACAGAATACATGGCTGGTCAAATGGATGGCATCGTCAGAGTTCATTCTTATTTTCTAGAGGATTTCACCTCACATATGCTCAATGAAGAAGTGGATAATAGCTTTTCTATACTCTTGTTTTACTTTGTCTCTGTAGATGAGACAGAAATTAAAAAGATAGAGTTGAATTGACCCTAAAGGAGAAAGAAAAGCAGATGTAAAATTGGGTACATTGGACTTCCCTGGTGGTCCAGTGGCTAAGACTCCACACTCCCAGTGCAGCGGCCCCGAATTCTATCCCTGGTCAGGGAACTAGATCCCTCATGCTGCAACTAAGACTTGGCACAAATTTTTAAAAAAAAAAAAGGGTACGTCAATACCAGTGTTTCTACTTGAATTCTGCTTAAGGATTCTGATTACTTTTCAACTTATTTAACACGACATATTATGTCACAACCTAAGGACCTTATCAGAGGTCCCCCAAGAGGTTTATAATGGGTTCCTCTGATGATCTGAATTTGCTCTGGCTGGGGGGCAAAAGTCCCAAGTTAGTCTAGTCCCAAGTGGCTAAATCTCTCTCTCTTTTTTTTTTTCTCCACAGGGAAACAACTGGAAGGCATCTGGTAAGTTGCGTGGGACTCCTTACATTGGCTGGTTTATGAAACCAAACAGCATCATGCATTTCAGGTTTCAGTCTGTGGCTTCCAGTTTAAAACTTAGCTCTCTAAGCCACAAATCTTCACATTCTAACGCAGTGGTTCCCAGCCAGAAGTTACCAGTGTCTTGAGTGAGACGTTTAGGGTGGATGGGTGGAGGCCAGGGTTGCTGCCGTAAACATCCTGCAATGCACAGGACACCCCTCCACAATGAAGAATTATCCAGCTAAAAATATCAGTGGTGCAGATATTTCACCTGTCCTAAGGAAAGGCAGAATGATGTATGCCCACCCCTGGCCAAGTTTTCTAACTATAGAAGTCATGAGGACCCCACATGGGTCGTAAAACGCAACTTCATTGGTCTGTCAGACACAGGATGATGGCTGGGCTCTGTTCCATTTCTGAGGAAAGCGTAGGTCAGAGTTATGACTGGATTCTAGAGCCTACTGACATTTTGGTTGACCAGATGACCATCGCTTTGTTTGACTGGGACCAAGAAGTAATATGAGCACCTTTACTTGAAATAGGTCCACACTGAACACCATCTGGTCTTTCCCTCAACGTGGTCCAGGTTAACTATTCCTGTTAGTTTGAAAAGTCTGGGAACAATCTATAGCCATACCACCCTGAACACACCTGATCTTATATGAAAAGTCTGAAAACACATCTTGGTCTGCAGAGCTTTATTTCAGTATTGATTTGTTAATGTTGGGGTGACTCTCAGGACTCCCCTTCGCTCACATGATCCACAGCAGTGGTTCTCAACAAGGGACATTTCTGCCACGAGGAGAACGTTGGTGGCGTCTGCAGACATGTTATAACCACAGAGGGCATGAGGAATGCTAGTGCCATCTAGTGGGAACAGACCACGATCTGCTAAACCTTCTAGAATGCACAGGCCAGCCCCCACAACAAAGGATTAGCCAGCCCCAAATGTCACTAGTGCCAACGCTGGGAAACTGATCTATGATGTTTATCTTACCTTTGTTTGGTTAGGATTATAAAGCTGTTGACCTTGTAAGTCATATCCTGAGGCAGAAATTACTCTTACAGCAGGGTGGTGTTTGCTTTTCCTCAGACCAATTTTAAGCCATCTGGCTCATTCTGCCTCTTCTCTGCATTGCAGGCACACCTCCATAGTCGTGCACAAGGATGAGTTCTTCTTCGGCAGTGGTGGCATCTCCAGCTGTCCGCCAGTGAGTGCCCCCACCCCGTCCACCGTCCCAGGTTCCTGGGAGTTCCCCTAGTCCAGGAATCTTGCTGTCCTCCGTAGTTCTGGCATCTAGCCAGTGTAGGTAGCCCTGTGGCGTGCTTCTTCATGATGACCTCAAGTCTCAGTTCAAGAATAGCCTTCCCAGATCCGCCAGCCAGCTGCCCCCTCTGCTCCCCTGGCATTCGTGGTTCCTCTGTCACGTTGGGCGTGTGATGGTGAAACGGGCCGTTGCTGAGTCTCCACAGAGAGCCCCGTGCGCGCCTTGTAAGCTGAGACCGTCTCGCTCTTCTGTCACCATTACCAGCTCAGTGCCTCTGTCCTGGCATGAACTCAGTCACTGTGAAGCTGGTGAGGGCGCTGAGAGAGAAAGTGAGGTGCCCAAAGACGCAGCCGGTTGCAGCACTGGTGCTAAACTCGGGTTTCTCTGACTCCAAATCCCGTGTCCTTTCCCCAGAAATTCCTGTCTGGGCTATCTAAGGGTTGTCCCAGGAGGTACTCAAGCAAAGACCAAAAAAATATTCATTTTGATACTCATAAATGGGATGCCATGTCTTATTTCTCCCTTCTACTGGCTCCCCACCTCCTATAACAAGTCCTCCATTAAGCCCAATTCAGTTCCACCTTGTAAGTGTATCTCAGAGCAGTCTGTCCCTCTTCATCTCTTCTCATTTCTCCGGAATTTTCACCTTAATCCAGTCTCCCTCATTTCTAGCCTGGACCACAGCAGCGCATCTGCTCTTCCTTCTCAGTCAGTTCTCTGTACAGATGGCAAAGCAATCTTTTCAAAATCCAACTCTGATCATGGCATTCCCCTGCTTAAATCAGAACTCTCCCCACTGCTCTCAGAATAAAACCCAGAAAGCTCAGCATAGCCTTCAAGGCCCCATCCGATCTGGGCTCGCTCCCTCTCTCTAGTTAGCCCCTTTGCAGGTTGTGCCCTTCACCACCCTTACCCTCCCCCCCCTTCTCATTCCTTGAACACCTTGGACATTTAAACCTGTCCTCTGACATCCGCCCACCGCCCTGATCCTTCACTGGGTTAACTCTCCATCCTCCAGGTGAGCTCATTGTCACTTTCTTAGACAAGTCTTCTCTGACCTTTTGGACTGGAAGGTCCCCTGTTTTATGTACTAATGGCATTCTGTACTTTTTCCAACAAGACCCTTATCACAGCTCATAATTATACATTGGAGGGAAGTCGCTCAGTCGTGTCCAACTCTTTGCAGTCCCATAGACTGCAGCCTGCCAGGCTCCTCTGTCCATGGGATTTTCCAGGCAATAGTACTGGAGTGGATTGCCATTTCCTTCTCCAGGGAATCTTCCCAACCCAGGGCTCGAACCCGGGTCTCCCGCATTGTAGACAGAGGCTTTACCGTCTGAGCCACAGGGAAGTCCAATTATACATTGGTTTGCCTTTACTACTAGACGTAAGCTCCACGTGAGACAAGAATCTCACCTGTTTTGTCCACATACCTCCTGTGCCTTGCATAAGGCCTGGCATGTAGTAGGTTCTCAATAACATATTTGTTATGCTAGTGAGGAGTAGTGGGTCAAATAGTGACCTTTCGGTCTCTTGCACCTCTGGCTATAGTAATCTGCTCACCACGCTCTCCCCTCAAATCTTGTCAGGCACACAGTGGGTGCTCAAGAGCTATTGCATGAATCTGTGATCTTTTCGAGGAGCGCTGCTCTGAAGTGTGCGCCCTTACTCCCCAGCCCATTCCCAGCCCTCTCCTCCCCACTGATCCTGTTGCTTTCCCCTTGGCTGGTTCCCCCAGGGCCTCAGTCTCTCCTTGTATCTGCTACTGCTACTGCTAAGTCACTTCAGTCGTGTCCGACCCTGTGTGACCCCATAGATGGCACAGCAGTCTGTTAACCCATGGCTGAGGGGTTTTGGTAGGCCTTTCAGGGGCCAGTAACTCCCTTGCCAGGGGAAAACCCTATCACCTGGTTAAATTAGCCTCACAGATAAAGGAACTGAATCGTGGAAATATCTGCCAGCTTTCTCACAGTTCTTCACGTTTTCCCAGTGTTACAGGGGGAAGCAAGTGTGTCATATGAAAAGCTGGCTGCGTCCATGATGAATATGGGCATGGAACGATGGCCGCCAGGTGTGAGCCATTTCTGGCTGTCCTGCTCGGCCCTCGTGACTAGGCCTGCTGGGAACAAAGGGAGACTGCGGGCTCTGGGTTTCTGTGTCTATCCACTGAAGGAGTGGACAGTATCAGGAGTCTGACCTGCAGAAGACTTAGCTTCCCAGGGCCCCACCAGAAACCGGACACCCGACTTCTCAGCCACCCAGTCAGCCCACAGCCACGGACAGTCTCCAGGAGCCTCTAGGCTGTTGTAGCCTTGACACAAAGAGGAAATAAGTCTTCCTCTGCCCCAGGTGCTCTGAAAGATAGAAGTTGTTGGAGCAGAGCATTTGTGGTCTTCCATGGCAAGGAAAAAAATTCAGCAGAGGGAGTGACTTACTGGCTTTCTTTGGGTTGGCTCTTGTAGGGAAGGACTTTGCTTGGGCCCCCAGATTCTGTGGTTGATGTTGGGAGCACAGAAGTCACAGAAGAAATCTTTCTGGAGTACCTGTCCTCCCTTGGGGAATCTCTGTTCCGGTGAGTGGAGAACAGGGGAGACGGTAGTCGTGTCCATCTCCCGCACTAGATAATTGGCCCCCAGATGGCAGCCACCAGGTAATTTCCCCCAGAGCACTCAGCCCAAGGTCTGGCCCTGTATTTGCTGAACAGGTAGGATGGGAAAGGAGCTACCGTGCCACAAAAAGAGCTCAGTACTGCCTCCAAGGCCGCTGTTCCATCCGGCACACCTACTGCTGAAACTTGGAGGGAAGAAAGAGCTATTTATTCCTTCTGATTAAAAGCAGCTGCTGCTATTTCAGCACATGCTGCTCTCAACCAAGTATTTTGTCCTGAAAATCAGAAACAGGGTTTGTAGAGAGGTTGGGATGAAATACACTGGAGCAGGTTTTCTCTTACTGAAGCTTGAGTCAGTTTCAATTGTTAAAATTCTAACCCCGGAGCTCGGCTTTTGTGAATGCAAAGATTCTCCTGAAATGGAGGAGCCATATGTTTTTATTTCATTCTTCCCTTTAAATACCCAGAGTGGCAAACCAGGCTCTGCTTTGGGAGTGCAGGAAAGGAATTCCCTGTCCTCAGATTCAGCTATGGTCGCCCTCCCATTGCCTGATCTCAGTTTCATGTACACACTTACTGACTCATATCTGTGTCCCAAACCTTTCTCATAATGTGCAGAAGTGAGGCCTACAACATCTTTGAGAACAACTGTAACACCTTCAGCAACGAAGTGGCACAGTTCCTAACCGGGCGGAAGATCCCTTCTTACATCACTGACCTTCCCTCTGAAATTCTCTCCACGTAAGTGGCCTCTGTCTCTGTCTCTGCCTTCGAAGTCCCCACTCACACAAGGTCTCTCCTCTGGCCCACATCCGCCTCCTTCCCCATCACCGCCCCGACCCCGAATCCTGCCAGGCTGGGTGGGATGTCGTGATGGCAGCTCCTGCCTTGGAAGGCCACCATCCTTTCTGCTCTCAGAGGCTCACCCATGTTACCTTCACCCTCCTCCTGAGGGTGGCCTGAGTGCAACTGCAGAGCTTAGAAACCCACTTGACGCCGGCCCCAGTGTTTATACAGAATCCTGGCATCTGTCTTTCCCACTGCACATGAAGCTTGCCACTCCCCAGAAGTGCCCAGTTAAAAGGCAGTTTAGATGGACGAGCAGAGTAAGTAGGAGAATTAGTCAGGGGACTTGTTTTGAAACTGTCAGTCTTTCTTCCCTTGCACCTTGAGGTCTTTGACATCAGTCAACCTCGTACCTCGTAGCACATAGACAGCCCTCAGTAGATGTTTTCTTCAAAAACACTCTGTAGCCCCTCCCACCCTGATGTGGTCCAAGCTCTGTGACCACCATCCAGGCAGTGTCCTTTCAGGGGACATGCATTCTCAGTGCCATCGTACCCCTCCCTCCCCTTGCATTCAGGCAGCCTCTGCCCACTGCACGACCAGGCCCATTTCCTGACTCTGACTCAGTTACTCTGAACTGAGGACCTATCCAGCAGAGATCCTGACAAATTTAGCAGGCTCAGCAAGGTGAGCTATCCTTCACACCTGAGTCAGAACCCCTCAGGAAACAAGGCTGTTGTCAGTGTCCAGCCAGCGAGGAGAGCCCCATGTCCCTGGCCCTGCCTTCCTACTCCTTAGTGGGCGTGTTAAACCCCCCAGCAGGATCTAGGTTATGGGCCCTGAGTAGCTGGAGTGTTCTCGCTATTATTATTTGATGCATGGAGTTCCTGGACTTGTCTGAATTAGGCTTACTATTTCTTGGTTTCCTCTATTTATGCTTTAGAATTTTTCACTTCCTTTGAATTCAGGGATGGTTTTCAAAAATGGCAGTAGCCACTGAAGAAAAAAGAAAGCCAATAACTGAGATATTTTGCAGGCAACCCAATTTAAAGTTGTAGTAATCTTGGAAAGTCTCTTTTTTTTATTTTTGGCTGTGCCACACAGCATGTGGGATCTTAGTTCCCCAACCAGGGATCAAACCCACATCCCCTGCATTGGAAACAGGGGGTCTTAACCATTGGACCACCTGGGAAGTCCTGGAAAGTGTCTTAAAACTACAGTGTCTGCAGTCTTTTTTCCAGCGAAGCTACTCTGAGAGCAAACTGGGCAGTGGCATCAACACCTTCTGACAGCCTGCACCTGTCACTTTTCCTGAGTACTGCCGATACCCCCAGAGGACCCCAGTCCCCCCGAAGTCCAACTGTATGCCTTCCTCATTTCTGACTTTCTCATTTCACAAGCCCACCCGAGCACCCATGTCTTTTCTCTCCGCAGGCCCTTTGGACAGGCCCTGAGGCCCTTCCTGGACTCAATTGCGATCCAGCCTCCCGGAGGGAGCCCGGTGGGCCGACCCAATGGCCAGAGCTAACCGGACTGCATGGGACCGCCCTGCCTCACCAGGGCTTTTCCTTTTTAAACAAAACAAACCCTACCAGATTTCTATTTTATAATTTTACATCAGAGCTAACAACCAGGGGACGGCTTTTTAAATTTCCCAGGGAAGGAAGTCACCAGGCTGCATGTAGGACACAGCTGCTAAGACACAGAACAAAATGCCATCCCTTCTAATAGTATTATACTAATTTATTAAGGCTCTCTTGTCTGTGAGTTCACTTTTGACGCTGCTTCCTAAGCGTCCTCCCCACTGGAGAAAGGGAGGGGCTTTGTTTAAGCAAGAGGCACTGTTTGGGGGAGACACAGCCCAGAACCTCCTTGTAGAGAATGCCCATACTCCACCCAGGTTGCCACCTGCTGTGGGACCCAGGTGAGTTTCACATTATCCGTGACCTGGAAGTGGTTACTCGCCACCATGAAATGAACCAAAGGGTTGGTGCACATGGGGCCAGTTTCAGGGAAATTCACCCAACCTAAGTGAACTCTAGCCACGATCTCTCTCGCCTTCCCTCCCCTCCCCCAGCAAGGCCAGGGGGCCCGGACTGGAGCAACCAAAAGCCTCAGGATGCGGGGAGAGTAACAGCAAGTGCCAGTCCAGAGGAAACAGGATAAAGCCATGCCTCCTTCCGCCTAGACTGATGGCCAGTCCTCTGACATCGCTCTAGGAGAGCCTGCCTTGCTGTCTACAGTCTGCTCTCCCTCCGTGTAGCTGACCTGTCACAGTTAATGAAGGTCTGGAGCAGCAGAGACCCAGGCCTTTTGTCTGCAAGTAATAATGTAGGTTATTGACAGTCATTGTACCCACCCCACCCAGACCAATATGCAGTATTCAGCTAGGGACCAAGAGGAAATGATTCCCTGTTCTTGGAAGATGTCCCTGATGTAGAAAGCATAATAATGCAGAATCAAGGTGGCAAGAAAATGTAGAGTTATTTCTGATAGGGACTTTTATAGTATCCTAAGTGTGTTTTGAAGGCACGTGTTATTTCTGGTGTCCTGACTTGAAGGAAGCAAGATGGAGGGTGTGAGTGGCCATTTTCATAAAGGGCTGTTGGCCAGGAGCTTCAAGGCAGGGAACAATCTGGAAGTTTCTAACCTGGAGAGGCTTTCAGATTCTCTTGCTTCCTGTGAGCCCTTAAGTTGGGGGAGAGGATGTGGAGAACTCAGAGCTCCTTGGTGCCTGAGCCCCAGCCCTGGCCTCCATGGGCCCCTCCTGCCGCGGCTCCCACCAGTTCTCAGACTTGAATTACCCTCTCTCTCCTGGGGTCTGGCCTGCAGCAGCTGCCTTTCCTCTCCAAAGAGCTGCTGCTCACGTCTGGCCTCATCTCCCATCTCTGCCGTTATCATGGCAGCTGGCGTCGTCAGGTCTCAGCTGGAGGAAAAGATGTTCCTCTGCCTTAGTGTTTGCCTGTGACCTGAGCAGGGCACGTCCAGGATGATGAGCTGTGCTATCAAGTGACATTTTGGAACTTTTAAGATTGGGAGCTAAACCAGTGAGCACTTTAATCCTTCTCAAGACCCACTGATTTGCCAGTGTGCGTGGTAATGATACGTCAGAGCAGAAACTAGTAGGGCTGCTATTCAATGTGGACCGACTGGCAGAACTGGCCTGTGGAGAACACGCTTCAGGCCGGGCTCCTTCTGGGAGGGCAGCATGCTGGTGGAGGCCACGGCTCTGCTGCGTAGCCAGGTGCTCTCCTCTTTTCAGCCCGCCTTGCCCAGCCCTCTCTCTTCCAGGCGCCTGCTCCAGACCCCTCTGCCCAGGGCGCTGTGCTCTGGCCAGAGCATGATGGGCCTCCCAAGCTCCTCCTTTTCTCTGTCCTCCCCCACATCCGGGCTCAGTTGATTTCTCTCCTCCTAGTAGTCACCTCCAGACTCAGGGCCGTACCACGAAGTCAGCCTGAGCTGCTCCCCTGAGAGACTTTGAGTCCTTCGGTTCACGGAAAGTCGCCCTTCATGCGCAACAGCCATTTGTGCCAAAGCCCGTGCCTTAGGGCTTGCTGGGGACATGGAGGGAGCAGTAAGCCTTCCCCTCAGCTCTGCAGGAAGGCAAACCTTCCCTCCCCCACCCTAGTCCCACTGTCACTAACTGGAAGCCCAGGCTCAGGCAAGGACCCCCAACCCCATCCTCACATTTCTCTGTATCCCAGAACCTCAGGAGCCTGCTGCTCGTGGCCAGCTAGCTCCACCTGGGCACACACAGGCAAGCGGAATGAGAGAGGAGGCGTGTGTGATTGTATCACAGTGGGACGCCCCCATCGACGCCCATGGGTCTAAAGGGGCAGGAGGGGAGGAGAGGGGATGAAACTGTCACCCCCCTCCCAGAAATAAAGTTTGTACCTTGGAAATTCCTTTCCACCCTTGAAGTCAAGCTAATAATTGTGTCTAGTATGGAGGTGTTTGCTGGTTTTCTTTGGTATTTTTTCTAATGCAATAAACTCACTTCTGCCTGCTGCATTTGTGTGCTGCTTGAGGGTCTGGGGCTGAAGCCAACGTGAAGCAACTTCAGGCTGCTGCTGCTTCTGTCTCCCTCTGAGCTGAGCTTCGCTGAGTCTAGACATGCTGCCCTTGCTTGGCTCTACACCTCCTGGGTAAAAAGTGATGAGAGCAGAGAAGAATCTATGACGCACCACCGGACTATAAAGGTGGAGAAGCCCAGAGAGAGCTCAACTAGCCTAAGGGCACCTCGTGGTTGGGGGTGGAGAGAGGCTCAGAAGCCTGGTGTGCTGGGGCCTCAGAGGACATCCACCTCACAAGAAGGGTCCACTTCTGGCTTCAGTTTGGCTGTAGGCTGGGTCTGTGGCCCCGGGGATCTCTCCCCACCTTGTTACCATCACCTCACTGAGCAAGTGTTGGGGTGGATGGACAGCTCTCTGAATGACCCCTGATATGACCAGACATAGCAGCTTGGTGGTGAGTGTCTGCGGGTTCAGTCAGGTCAGTTGGAGTGAGCACCTTCCCCTCACAATGGATGTGAGATGTGAGCACTGGTCCCATTTTACAGATGGGCAAGTGGGTGCAGAGGTGGCGAGTGGCTGAGCTCTTGAATCCAGGCCATGTCTCACCACCGCCCAGCTGAGACATCATCACTGAGGCACTGCCCCTTTCCAATGTGCTAGCTTAAAAATAAAGCAAGAAGGTGCAAGAGGCGGGAGGGAGGTTCAAGAGGGAGGGGACATATGTATACCCATGGCTGATTCATGTTGTTGGCAGAAATCACAGTATTGTAAAGCAATTATCCTTCAATTAAAAACATAAAAGAGCATGAGTTTCTATCTTTCCAGAAGACACAGGGCAGGTGGCTTTAGCTGACATATTTGCTTCCCAAGAGCTGGCATTTTTAGGGTCAGAAGTCCTTAGGGGGAACCTAGTCTAGGGAATTACCTGATTGGTCTAGTTCTTAGGATTTGGCGCTTTCGCTGCCCTGGGCTGGGTTCTATCCCTGGTCAGGGAACTAGATCCTACACACCACAAAGAAGATCCTATGTGTGGCAACTAAGATGCTCAATTAATTTCAAAATACAGTAAACAAATCAGAACTAAATGACAAAACGCAGATCTGAGAGAAGAGCATTTCAGGCAGAGAGAGCAGCAGCAAGTGAGAAAATGTCAGAGGGACTGAATGGAACTTGAGCAGAGGGGGTGGTGGGGGATGTTGAAGCTGGAGAGTGAGTTGGCCCAGTAGGTCGAAGAACGATGTGACTGGTTTGCACTGTTGAGAACAGACTTGGGGCGGGGGAGTTGGGGTGGACAGATGGCAAGAGGAGCAGCAGGAAATCAGGAAGGAGGACAGGATAGCTGTCAGGCAAGAGGTGAGGGGAACTGTACCTCTGCCGTGTGTCTGGAGCTGTGAAGAAGCCCTGCAGACTGGTTTGGTCCCTGTCCCCCGGGCGCTTAGAATGTCAAGAAAAATGGAACAGCCCCTGTGAAACACGCAAAGGCAAGAGCTACCAGGACTGAGGGCTGCTGTCAGCTACATGGCCCGCTTCTGTCAGCTTTTAATGTACTGTTCCAGCTCTATTTGGATGTGCTTAGATTTCTTAGTTTGTTTTTTCCAAAAGGGAAAAAGTTGGGATTATATGAGCTTCCCTGGTGGCTGAGACGGTAAAGAATCTGCCTGCAATGCAGGAGTTGCAGGAGACACAGTTTCGATCCCTGGGTCGGGAAGATCCCCTGGAGAAGGGAATGGCAGCCTGCTCCAGTATTCTTGCCTGGGAAATCCCATGGACAGAGGAACCTGGCAGGCTCCAGTCCATGGGGTCACAAAGAGTCGAATACAACTGAGCAACTAAGCACTTTCATATGAGTATAAAGATAACGTATATTTAGAAGATGTAAGCAACCCATGAAAGTATAAAGATGAAAAAAAAGTCATCTAAGATTCCATCATCCTAAGATACGTTAACGTTTTGTGAACATCCTTGCAAGATGTTTCTGTTGATTCAAAGGTACACGTTAGGCATGCTGTGTCATCCCTGGCTTTGTTCTCTACCCAGCATGTAGCGAAGATCTGAAGCCCCTAGCAAAGTGGAAGGAGAACCATGGAGTGGGGGTGCTGGACCAAGGAAATTCCAAGAGGAAGTCATTCCAGCAATTTTCCCCAAAGCCTGAGGGAGCTAGTAGGAAAGAGTGAGATGCTCAGGACTTTCTTGGTGGTCCAGTGGCTGAGAAGCCTGCTCCCAATGCAGGGGGCCCAGGTTCCATCACCAGTCAGGGAACTAAATCCCACATGCCACAGCTAAAGATCCTGGGTGCCTCAACTAAGACCCAGAAGAGCCAATAAATAAATTTTAAAAAAAAGAGTAAGATGCTCGGGGAGGGGCATGATGGTACAGGAGGATTCCTGCAGGCATGTTGAAACAGGAGACCCATGTCTCCTTATGCGCACATGGGGACCCTGGCCTGAGAGGGCACATCACTAAATGTGAGCTCTTGCCCGTGAAGACTGGCTGTTTTGGTAAGGGGCAGGGGTTCCCAGACTGGTCCTGGTCTGCAAGATTGCCTGGGACCCCGGAGTCCTCTGCCTTTTCCCTGGTTAGATAGAACCCAGTAAGGTCAAGCTGCAGTGAGGAAGATGAACACCAGGTGGCGCTGTGGACTCACGCGGCCCAGTTCTTCCCGGAATGCCTTGGGTACAACACGGGTGAAGTGAAGTGAAGTGAAAGTCTCAGCAGTGTCCGACTCTTTGCGACCCCATGGGCTGTCCATGGAATTCTCCAGGCCAGAATACTGGAGTGGGTAGCCTTTCCTTTCTCCAGGGGATCTTCCCCAGCCTAGGAATCAAAGTATGGTCTCCCTCATTGCAGGCGGATTCTTTATCAACCGAGCTACCACTGGTCCAGGAGATCAAACCAGTCAATCCTAAAGGAAATCAGTCCTGAATACTTATTGGAAGGATTGATGCTGAAGCTGAAGTTCCAATACTTTGGCCACCTGATGCAAAGAACTGACTCACTGGAAAAGACCCTGATGCTAGAAAATGTTGAAGGTAGGAGAAGGGGACGACAGAGGATGGGATGGTTGGATGGCGTCACTGACTCAATGGACATGAGTTTGAGCAAGCTCCGGTTGTTGGTGAAGGACAGGGAAGCCTGGCGTGGTTCGGTCCATGGGGTCAAAAAGAGTCGGACACGGCTGAGAGACAACTGAACTGAACTGCCTACTGGTCACCTAAGCTTACCCTGCTCCCCACACATCTCAACTTCTCCGTGACTCCTGTAGAGTCCAAGCAGCAACAGCCACGCTTTGTTCTCATGGATCAAGGTTCTTCCCAAATTTGTCCCCAGACCTACATCCCACTCCGTCCCACCACCCCCAAAGGCACATGCAGGTCCCTATCAGTGCAGATCCCCAGGAGGAGGCCATGGCAGTTCACTCCAGTACTCTTGCTTGGAGAATCCCATGGACAGATGAGCATGGTGGGCTACAGTCCTGAGGGTCACAAAGAGTCAGACAAGACTAAAGTGACTTAGCATGCACAGCACTGCAGAGGGTTTCCGGCCTCCACTTCCAGCCTTGGTTTACCACCTGTCCTCAGAGCAACACGTACTCAGCGCTAAAGGCCCAGCTCCCTCATTTCCTCTGCAGAGCCTTCCTACGTGCAAGCTAAGTCGCTTCAGTCTGTGTCCGACTCTTTGCAACCCTATGGACTGTAGCCCACCAGGCTCCTGTGTCCATGAGATTCTCCAGGCAAGAATACAGGAGTGGGTTGCCATGCCCTCCTCCAGGGGAGCTTCTCAACCCAGGGATCGAACCTGAGTCTCCTGCAACTCCTGCACTGCGAGCTGATTCTTTACTGCTGAGCCTCTGGGAAGCCCAGAGCCTTCCTGAGCCCTTCCTAATTTGGGGCAGACCTCTTCCTCCCTAGGAACCTCCCCGCACACTTCCACGAGCTGGGGCTCTCCAAGGGCAAGGTCTGGCTCTGATTACCTGATGCCCAGCACAGGGCCTGGCACAAAGCCAGCTCTGAATGAACCTGTTAGGTAATTAGAATAGGAAAAAGGAGTCCAGAATAGCGGTGGCTAAAGGACAAGGGGAAAACCCGCAAAAAGCAGAACAAAGGAAGGTCCGAGGACGCTAGTGAGGACCTCAGGTGGAACGAACAGCACTTCTGGCTGGCCCAATATACATAGGGCAGGCCCAGAGGGAGGAGAAAAAACGTATAAAAAGAGGAGCCAAAGGGCCCGGTGCACATGCTATCTGTCTCTCTTTCTCTCTCTCTCTCTTCTCTTCGCGTCTTTGTGTCGGCATGCCCTCAAGCCTCGAGGATGTATTTTCCTTTATTTTCTAAATAAAACTGATCTGTCCAAGAATTATAACACGGACTGTCTGAGAGCTGTGAGGCGCCGAGGGCTTTTATGTCTGTCGGTTAGAATCTTTGCTGTGACGAGACAGAACCGAGGAGATTACACTCCCCTAACAAATCAACCCAGCAGTTCAGTCTTGGTAGGGCTGACATTTCAGGGGAGGGCAGGTCATAAAAACCTGAATTTGGAGGTAGACCAACCTGGACTGGACCTCAGAGACCTACCTCAGAGGCCTTGATCAAGGCATTCCCTTCTCTGGGCCTCTGTCTGCATCTGATAGTTCTGGATCAGATAACCTCTAAGGCCCCTCTCAGGGGGACTCCTGACCACCACCTAATCCCCGCCACAACCCCCAGCTTCATCCCACAAGTGAAGTTTGAAAGTTGAGGAGTGACTTGCCCAGGATCTCCCAGTTCTAGGGCTGTGTTCTGATCTGCAAAGACCACTAACTCCAGGTTTGGGGGGCTGCTGCCCCTTTCCCCAGCCCCAAGTAGGGCAGAGTCATCCCTGTCCCCACTGGCTTTGGCTAAGGGAGCCCCAAAGGGGCCTCTGACAACCTAGCAACAGCCTCCACCCCCTCCATAAACACCACCTTTGAGCATGTGCTGTTCAGCTTAAGCTCAAGGGACTTATTTACTGTGAAAACAGTGTAAGCGCTGCTGGCATTTTGAAAAATGGAGGAAAAGAGCAGCCAACATCCACAGTCTCTCCACCTTCCCGCTGGCCCTGAACTGAGATGGAATTAAAACCAGCAACCATCCCTGACCTCTTCCGACCTGAGCCTCTTTAAGCCCTTCTCCTTCCCTTCACTCCTCATCTTCCTAACAGCCCAGGGGGGCTGGCAGCGGCAGTCTCATTAATAAACGTGGACCAGGCTCGGAGTGGGAGGGGGCTTTCCAAGGTCACCTGGCTGTGGCGGAGAACTCTCAATCTGACTGTACACCTACTACACCCAGGTTGCCTGTCTATGGGGCCGGGACTGCCTACCCTTGGAAGGCCACATTCCAGGGAGGGAAAAAGAGGGTCAACATCTCCTATATTCATTAACTCAGTGACTAGTGACCTTCTACCAACAGTCAGGGTCAGGGGAAAATGTGAGCTTTTATGGGAACAGAACTGGATGAGAATCCTGCTCTGCTGTGATGCTGGGAGATCCTCTTCTCTGGTGTCAGCACGTACCTCTGGAGACTGAGTATAATAAGGGTACCCGCCTCAGAGGGTTCTTACAAAAGTAACTGAAACACACGAGGTAGGAGCTACACCGCCCGGAGCAAATACAGAAGTCACTGACCTCCAAACCTCAGCCACTGTCTGGTCCAGAGAGCCAAGAGCCTTCCTTCTGAGCAGGATCCGGCCAGGCTGGGGTCTCAGGCCCCCTGCTTTCAGGCCTGGCTTCCTCTGTTGCTCTGAAAACATCCTTCTGGCCAGACCTCTCGGTCCCAGTTGCCCAACCCTGCTCCTGGCTCTCACTGGGGCCTCCCCTGGGTCCTGCTTGAGCACCAGTTGCCAGCGATGAGCCTCCCTCTTAAAGGAACATACCGATGGCCATAAGGCCTACCAAACCTGCTCTTCCTGCATCTGTGCCTCAGGGCAATTCACTAGACCCCTCTAGAGTTTCAAATCCTGAAAGATGATGCTGTGAGTGCTGCACTCAATATGCCAGCAAATTTGGAAAACACAGCAGTGGCCACAGGACTGGAAAAGGTCAGTTTCATTCCAATCCCAAAGAAGGGCAATGTCAAAGAATGCTCAAACTACCGCACAATTGCACTCATCTCACACACTAGTAAAGTAATGCTCAAAATTCTCCAGGCCAGGCTTCAGCAATACGTGAACTTCCAGATGTTCAAGCTGGTTTTACAAAAGACAGAGAAACTAGAGATCAAATTGCAAACATCCGCTGGATCATCAAAAAAGCAAGAGAGTTCCACAAAAGCATCTATTTCTGCTTTACTGACTATGGCAAAGCCTTTGACTATGGATCACAATAAATTGCAAAAAATTCTTCAAGAGATGGTAATACCAGATCACCTGACCTGCCTCTTGAGAAACCTGTATGCAGGTCAGGAAACAGCAGTTAGAACTGGACATGGAACAACAGACTGGTTCCAAATAGGAAAAGGAGTATGTCAAGGCTGTATATTGTCACCCTGCTTATTTAACTTATATGCAGAGTACATCATGAGAAACTCTGGACTGGAAGAAGCACAGGCTGGAATCAAGATTGCCGGGAGAAATATCAATAACCTCAGATATGCAGATGACACCACCCTTATGGCAGAAAGTGAAGAGGAACTAAAAAGCCTCTTGATGAAAGTGAAAGAGGAGAGTGAAAAAGCTGGCTTAAAGCTCAACATTCAGAAAACGAAGATCATGGCATCCGGTCCCATCACTTCATGGGAAATAGATGGGGAAACAGTGGAAATAGTGGCTGACTTTATTTGTTTTGGCTCCAAAATCACTGCAGATGGTGACTGTAGCCATGGAATTAAAAGATGCTTACTCCTTGGAAGGAAAGTTATAACCAACCTCGTTCAGTTCAGTTTAGTCACTCAGCCGTGTCTGACTCTTTCCAACCCCATGAATTGCAGCATGCCAGGCCTCCCTGTCCATCACCAACTCCTGGAGCTCACTCAAACTCATGTCCATCGAGTCAGTGATGCCATCCAACCATCTCATCCTCTGTCATCTCCTTTTCCTCCTGCCCCCAATCCCTCCCAGCATCAGGGTCTATTCCAATGAATCAACTCTTCACATGAGGTGGCCAAAGTATTGGAGTTTCAGCTTCAGCATCAGTCCTTCCAATGAACACCCAGGACTCATCTCCTTTAGGATGGACTGGTTGGATCTCCTTGCAGTCTAAGGGACTCTCAAGAGTCTTCTCCAGCACCACAGGTATAAAGCATCAATTCTTCGGCGCTCAGCTTTGTTCACAGTCCAACTCTCACATCCATACATGACCACTGGAAAAACCATAGCCTTGGCTAGATGGACCTTTGTTGGCAAAGTAATGTCTCTGCTTTTTAATATGCTGTCTAGGTTGACCATAACTTTCCTTCCAAGGAGTAAGCATCTTTTAATTCCATGGCTACAATCACCATCTGCAGTGATTTTGGAGCCCCAAAAAACAAAGTCTGACACTGTTTCCACTGTTTCCCCATCTATTTCCCATGAAGTGAGGGGACCGGATGCCATGATCTTCGTTTTCTGAATATTGAGCTTTAAGCCAGCTTTTTCACTCTCCTCTTTCACTTTCATCAAGAGGCTTTTTAGTTCCTCTTCACTTTCTGCCATAAGGGTGGTGTCATCTGCATATCTGAGGTTATTGATATTTCTCCCGGCAATCTTGATTCCAGCTTGTGCTTCTTCCAGCCCAGCGTTTCTCATGATGTACTCTGCATATAAGTTAAATAAGCAGGGTGACAATATACAGCCTTGACATATTCCTTTTCTTATTTGGAACCAGTCTGTTTTTCCATGTCCAGTTCTAACTGTTGCTTCCTGACCTGCATACAGATATCTCAGGAGGCAGGTCAGGTGGTATGGTATTCCCATCTCTTGAAGAATTTTCCAGTTTATTGTGATCCACACAGTCAAAGGCTTTGCCATAGTCAGTAAAGCAGAAATAGATGCTTTTGTGGAACTCTCTTGCTTTTTCGATGATCCATTGGATGTTGGCAATTTGACCTCTGGTTCCTCTACCTTTTCTAAATCCAGCTTGAACATCCAGAAGTTCATGTATTGCTGAAGCCGGCTTGGAGAATTTTGAGCATTACTTTACTAGTGTGTGAGATGAGTGCAATTGTGCAGTAGTTTGAGCATTCTTTGGCATTGACTTTCTTTGGGATTGGAATGAAAACTGACCTTTTCCAGTCCTGTGGCCACTGCTGAGTTTTCCAAATTTGCTGGCGTATTGAGTGCAGCACTTTCACAGCATCATCTTTTAGGATTTGAAATAGCTCAACTGGAATCCCATTACCTCAACCAGCTTTGTTCGTAGTGATGCTTTCTAAGGCCCACTTGACTTCACATTCCAGAATGTCTGGCTCTAGGTGAGTGATCACACCATTGTGGTTATCCGGTTCATGAAGATGTTTTTTGTACAGTTCTTCTGTGTATTCTTGCCACCTCTTCTTAATATCTTCTGCTTCTGTTAGGTCCATACCATTTCTGTCCTTTATTGAGCCCATCTTTGCATGAAATATTCCCTTGGTATCTCTAATTTTCTTGAAGAGATCTCTTGTCTTTCCCATTCTGTTGTTTTCCTCTATTTCTTTGCATTGATCACTGAGGAAGGCTTTCTTATCTCTCCTTGCTGTTCTTCGGAACTCTGCATTCAAATGGCTATATCTTTCCTTTCCTCCTTTACTTTTTGCTTCTCTTCTTTTCACAGCTATTTGTAAGGCCTCCTCAGATAGCCATTTTGCTTTTTTGTATTTCTTTTCCATGGGGATGGTCTTGATCTCTGTCTCCTGTACAATGTCATGAACCTCATTCCATAGTTCATCAGGCACTCTATCTATCAGATCCAGTCCCTTAAATCTATTTCTCACTTCCACTGTATAATCATAAGGGATTTGATTTAGGTCATACCTGAGTGATCTAGTGGTTTTCCCTACTTTCTTCAATTTAAGTCTGAATTTGGCAATAAGGAGTTCATCATCTGAGCCACACTCAGCTCCCAGTCTTGCTTTTGCTGACTGTATAGAGCTTCTCTGCTGGGGTCCAGCCCCGGTGGATCCAGGGAATTCGAAGGGTGGACTGCGTTGGCGTGGAAAGACTTGTTTATTGACTGATATAAGATTAGATTAAGAAACTATAGCGTAGTAGGAAGATTAAGTGGAGGAAGAGGCTGAATAGCTTGGGTTACGCGGAAGACCAATAAAATTCCAGACAAGGAATTTGCACCATCTACGTTGGGCCACCGGCGCTCGCTTGAATATCTAAGGGTGCCTCACCTTAGGCTCCCTTTCGCGCGGGTCTTAACAGCCAGGGCAAGTAAGTAGACTTGGCGGGCCTCCGCGCCCCAGGTGAAAATTCAGCCTGAAATTAAAGAGCGGAGGGAGGGAAAGGGAGAGAAGAAGAGAGAGAGACATGGGGGGAGCCAGATTCTCAAGAAACCAGGCTGAGAGACTAGTCCGAGAAACTGGTCCAAGAAACTGGTCCCATCCTTTATTGTTCAGAAGGCCTTTTATACTTTTGATAAAACATGGAGATCAATGGGTAACACAAAATTATGTAGCGTTCGAAACCCAGACTCTTTCTGTATATCATTTTGTATACAAAAGGTCTCAGGTGATTTCCATTATCTTCTGGCCAAGAGGCTTGTTAACAATTTTTTGGCTGTCTTTCTTAATGAATGTTAATCTCGTTTCCCCGAAGTGTTTTTCTTTAATCTGCATCTCCTTAAAGCACTAAAGTTACATCTCTCTAGAACAAAGGTGCTGTGGGTTATAACAAAGAAGGTACTTAACTCAAAGATCTAATGTTGCTAATACCAGGTCTACTACTTGTTTTTCTATATACCAACTATATCTAAAAATAAAGGATATGAAAATTTGGCAGCAAGTATTGGCTCAACAAATGAAACCTTTAATCAGTCCTATTCTAGTGACTTTGACTCCTCGGAATCCCCTGCATTCCTCAGATGTTTTAAGCTTCCCGTGCCTCCTGCGGTCAGGAGGCCTCAAACAATCACACGTGCAGCTGTACGAGTCCTGCAGGCAGGCTAGAAAGCCATCAGAGGGGTTTTTGGGTTGAAACACTTTCAAATGCAGAAGACTAAAGCCCTGAATTGACTTTTTCCAGAGAGTGTCAGAAGAGTGGAAAAGCAGAGCACAAAACTGGCAGATTTTTGTTGGGGTACATGCTTAGGAATTTCCAGAGGGGCCCCTGAAGTCTGAGCATGCCTTGCGTATGTCAGCTTCCTTCCTCATGACCTTGTCACGGGTGGGATTCCTCACACTGGCTCCCGGCACTTCTCCGTCTTTGGCTGCAAAGAATATAATCAATCTAATATCGATGTTGACCATCTGGTGATGTCCATGTGTAAAGTCTTCTCTTGTGTCGTTGGAAGAGGGTGTTCGCTATGACCAGTGCGTTCTCTTGGCAAAACTCTATTAGCCTTTGCCCTGCTTCATTCCGTATTCCAAGGCCAAATTTGCCTGTTACTCCAGGTGTTTCTCCGAGAAGGCGATGGCACCCCACTCCAGTACTCTTGCCTGGAAAATCCCATGGACGAAGGAGCCTGGTAGGCTGCAGTCCATGGGGTCGCAGAGTCAGAGTCGGACATGACTGAGTGACTTCACTTTCACTTTTCACTTTCATGCATTGGAGAAGGAAATGGCAACCCACTCCAGTATTCTCTCCTGGAGAATCCCAAGGACGAGGGAGCCTGGTGGGCTGCCATCTATGGGGTCGCACAGAGTCGGACACAACTGAAGCGACTTAGCAGCAGCAGCAGCAGCAGCCCAGGTGTTTCTTGACTTCCTACTTTTGCATTCCAGTCCCCTATAATGAAAAGGACATCTTTTTTGGGTGTTAGTTCTAAAAGGTCTTGTAGGTCTTCATAGAACCGTTCAACTTCAGCTTCTTCAGTGTTACTGGTTGGGGCATAGACTTGGATTACTGTGATATTGAGTGGTTTGCCTTGGAAACGAACAGAGATCATTCTGTCATTTTTGAGATTGCATCCAAGTACTGCATTTCGGACTCCTGTTGACCATGATGGCTACTCCATTTCTTCTGAGGGATTCCTGCCCGCAGTAGTAGATATAATGGTCATCTGAGTTAAATTCACCCAATCCGGTCCATTTTAGTTCGCTGATTCCTAGAATGTTGACGTTCACTCTTGCCATCTCCTGTTTGACCACTTCCAATTTGCCTTGGTTCATGGACCTGACATTCCAGGTTCCTATGCAATATTGCTGTTTATAGCATCGGACCTTGCTTCTATCACCAGTCACATCCACAACTGGGTATTTTTTCTGCTTTGGCTCTATCCCTTCATTCTTTCTGGAATTATTTCTCTACTGATCTCCAGTAGCGTGCTGGGCACCTACTGACCTGGGGATTTCCTCTTTCAGTATCCTATCATTTTGCCTTTTCATACTGTTCATGGGGTTCTTAAGGCAAGAATACTGAAGTGGCTTGCCATTCCCTTCTCCAGTGGACCACATTCTGTCAGACCTCTCCACCATGACCCGCCCGTCTTGGGTTGCCCCGCGGGCATGGCTTGGTTTCATTGAGTTAGACAAGGCTGTGGTCCGTGTGATTAGTTTGACTAGTTTTCTGTGATTATGGTTTCAGTGTGTCTGCCCTCTGATGCCCTCTTGCAACACCTACGGTCTTACTTGGGTTTCTCTTACCCTGGCCGTGGGGTATCTCTTCACGGCTGCTCCAGCCAAGCACAGCTGCTGCTCCTTACCTTGGAGGAGGGGTATCTCCTCACCACCGCCCCTCCTGACCTTGAACGTTGAGTAGCTCCTCTCGGCCCTCCTGCGCCCAAACTAGATAGCATATTAAAAAGCAGAGACATTACTTTGCCAACAAAGGTCCGTCTAGTTAAGGCTATGGTTTTTCCTGTGGTCATGTGTGGATGTGAGATTTGGACTGTGAAGAAAGCTGAGCACCGAAGAATTGATGCTTTTGAACTGTGGTGTTGGAGAAGACTCTTGAGAGTCCCTTAGACTGCAAGGAGATCCAACCAGTCCATCCTAAAGGAGATGAGTCCTGGGTGTTCATTGGAAGGACTGATGCTGAAGCTGAAACTCCAATACTTTGGCCACCTCATGTGAAGAGTTGACTCATTGGAATAGATCCTGATGCTGGGAGGGATTAGGGGCAGGAGGAAAAGGGATGACAGAGGGTGAGATGGTTGGATGGCATCAGCGACTCAATGGACATGAGTTTGGGTAAACTCTGGGAGTTGGTGATGGACAGGGAGGCCTGGAGTGCTGGGATTCATGGGGTCGCAAAGAGTCAGACATGACTGACCGAGTGAACTGAACTGAACTGAATCTGTGAAATGGATTGTGGTGAGACTGTGAAAGGTACTTGTAAGGAAACTCGGGTTCACTAAAGATCTAAGGTACTGGCTGATTTTTGTTTGTCTTTGGAAAAGTGTATCCAACCCCTAAAGGGAATAACCTGTCCTGTGTTGTGGGCCCCACCCTAAGGCTTCTAGATCCCAGAGCTGGGGGTGGGATGGAGGTATCTGTATTTAACCAGCTCCCTGGGGCTTCCCTGAGGGCTCAAACAATAAAGTATCTGCTTGCAATGCAGGCAGTCAGCAAAAACAAGACTGTGGAGCTGACATTGGCTCAGATGATGAACTCTTCATTGCCAAATTCACACTTAAATTGAAAAAAGTAGGGAAAACCACTAGACCACTCAGGTATGACCTAAATCAAATCCCTTATGATTATACAGTGGAAGTGAGAAATAGATTTAAGGGACTGGATCTGATAGATAGAGTGCCTGATGAACTATGGACAGAAGTTCAAGATATCGTACAGGAGACAGGGATCACGACCATCCCCATGGAAAAGAAATACAAAAAAGCAAAATGGCTATCTGAGGAGGCCTTACAAATAGCTGTGAAAAGAAGAGAAGCAAAAAGTAAAGGAGGAAAGGAAAGATATAGCCATTTGAATGCAGAGTTCCGAAGAACAGCAAGGAGAGATAAGAAAGCCTTCCTCAGTGATCAATGCAAAGAAATAGAGGAAAACAACAGAATGGGAAAGACAAGAGATCTCTTCAAGAAAATTAGAGATACCAAGGGAATATTTCATGCAAAGATGGGCTCAATAAAGGACAGAAATGGTATGGACCTAACAGAAGCAGAAGATATTAAGAAGAGGTGGCAAGAATACACAGAAGAACTGTACAAAAAACATCTTCATGAACCGGATAACCACAATGGTGTGATCACTCACCTAGAGCCAGACATTCTGGAATGTGAAGTCAAGTGGGCCTTAGAAAGCATCACTACGAACAAAGCTGGTTGAGGTAATGGGATTCCAGTTGAGCTATTTCAAATCCTAAAAGATGATGCTGTGAAAGTGCTGCACTCAATACGCCAGCAAATTTGGAAAACTCAGCAGTGGCCACAGGACTGGAAAAGGTCAGTTTTCATTCCAATCCCAAAGAAGGGCAGTGCCAAAGAATGCTCAAACTACTGCACAATTGCACTCATCTCACACACTAGTTAGTAATGCTCAAAATTCTCCAAGCCAGGCTTCAGCAATACATGAATTTCTGGATGTTCAAGCTGGATTTAGAAAAGGCAGAGGAACCAGAGGTCAAATTGCCAACATCCAATGGATCATCGAAAAAGCAAGAGAGTTCCGCAAAAGCATCTATTTCTGCTTTACTGACTATGGCAAAGCCTTTGACTGTGTGGATCACAATAAACTGTGGAAAATTCATCAAGAGATGGGAATAACATACCACCTGACCCGCCTCTTGAGATATCTGTATGCAGGTCAGGAAGCAACAGTTAGAACTGGACATGGAAAAACAGACTGGTTCCAAATAAGAAAAGGAGTGCGTCAAGGCTGTATATTGTCACCCTGCTTATTTAACTTATATGCAGAGTACATCATGAGAAACGCTGGGCTGGAAGAAGCACAAGCTGGAATCAAGATTGCCGGGAGAAATATCAATAACCTCAGATATGCAGATGACACCACCCTTATGGCAGAAAGTGAAGAGGAACTAAAAAGCCTCTTGATGAAAGTGAAAGAGGAGAGTGAAAAAGTTGGCTTAAAGCTCAACATTCAGAAAACGAAGATCATGGCACCTGGTCCCATCACTTCATGGCAAATAGTTGGGGAAACAGTGGAAATAGTGGCTGACTTTATTTGTTTTGGCCCCAAAATCACTGCAGATGGTGATTGTAGCCATGAAATTAAAAGACGCTTACTCCTTGGAAGGAAAGTTATGGTCAACCTAGACAGCATATTAAAAAGCAGAGACATTACTTTGTCAACAAAGGTCTGTCTAGTCAAGGCTATGGATTTTCCAGTGGTCATGTATGGATGTGAGAGTTGGACTGTGAAGAAAGCTGAATGCCGAAGAATTGATGCTTTAGAACTGTGGTGCTGGAGAAGACTCTTGAGAGTCCCTTAGACTGCAAGGAGATCCAACCAGTCCATCCTAAAGGAGATGAGTCCTGGGTGTTCATTGGAAGCACTGATGCTGAAGCTGAAATTCCAGTACTTTGGCCATCTGATGTGAAGTGCTGACTCATTGGTAAAGACCCTGATGCTGAGAAAGATTGAGGGCAGGAGGAGAAGGGGATGACAGAGGATGAGATGGTTGGATGGCATCAGCGACTCAATGTACATGAGTTTGGGTAAACTCTGGGAGTTGGTGATGGACAGGGAGGCCTGCCATGCTGCGGTTCATGTGGTTGCAAAGAGTTGGACACAACTGAGCGACTGAATTGAACTGAACTGCCATGCAGGAGACTAGGGTTCAATCTCTGCGTGGGAGATATCCCCTGGAGAAGGAAATGGCAAGCCACTCCAGTTTTCTTGCCTGGAAAATCCCATGGACAGAGAAGCCTGGCCATGAGGGTCGTAAAGAGTCAGACACGACTGAGCATGTGATGGATATTATAGGAATTCTTTCTTTTCTTACTGTTTTTCTTTTTTTTTTGCTCAGCTATATAATTTTGAGCTCTATGTAGCTGATACATGAGGGCTAATTCATTTCTTTTCATTGTTATTTTGTATAGCATTGTAGGAATATATCACAATTTATGCATTTCCCATGCCCATATATCTTCATTTTTTTAACTGAAATCATATAGTACGTTTTACTTTGTAACATATATTTTTAACTTTTTTTATTTGGCTGCACTGGGTCTTAGTTGCAACATGTAGGATCTAGTCCCTGACCAGGAATCGAACCCAGGCCTCCTCCATGGGAGCATAGAGTCTTAGCAACTGGATCACCAGGGAAATCTCTATAGGAATTCTTAAGCAAAGGAACAGGTATTGACTGTGAGATATTAGAGACTGATTTAGGTAGTTCCAGCCCCACCAACTGCCTGTAAACTAGGTAGATCCTGGGAGGGGTCTTGGGCCCTGGGAACACCCAGAGTCCCAGAGGCCAGATCTAGAAGGAACAGGAAGTGCAGAAAAAGAGTTCAGTCTTCACTTCCTCCGAGAGGGTTCCATTTGCTATCTGCATCCAACAAAAAACAAAAGCTTCCTGGGACTTCCCCAGTGGTCCCGAGGTTAAGCCTCCTTGCTTCCAGGGATCTCTGGTCAGGGAACTGAGATCCCACACATCCCGTGCATGCTTAGTCACCGCAGTCAGCACTCTGGTTTTGTTGCTGCAGTGTTGCTGGGACCCATAATGGTATCTGGCCCAACGTGTTGTTTAATGACTAAAACAAACTCTGCTGCAGGGACTGGAAAGAAAGATTTTTCCCTTTGCCTCTCTAGTTATGGCTCCTTTGTTGTAGTTGATTAGTCCCTAAGTCATGTCTGGCTCTTGAGCAACCCATGGTCTGGGCCCGCCAGGCTCCTCTGTCCATAGGATTTCCCAGGCAAAAATACTGGACTAGGTAGCCATTTCCTTCTCCAGGGGATCTTCCCAACCCAGGGATCAAACCTGCATCTCCTGCACTGGCAGCCAGGTTCTTGACCACTGAGCCAGCTGGGAAGCCTGTGGAAGGGGTATGTTAATCTCTTCTTTTCACAGGTGAGCAGGGTCAGATAATCTCCCTGTGAGCTAAACAAAGGTCCTTTAGTTTAACAGGACTTCCCTTGTGGCTCAGCTGGTAAAGAATCCACATGCAATGAGGGAGACCTGGGTTCCATCCCTGGGTTGGGAAGATGCCCTGGAGAAGGGAAAGGCTACCCACTCCCGGACTCTTGACTGGAAAATCCCATGGATGGAGGAGCCTGGCAGACTACAGTCCATGGGGTCACAGAGTCAGACACGACTGAGCCACTTCACTTTGCTTTTCTTTAGTTTAACAGTCAGGTAGAGGGGCAGGGTCCTCTGCGACAGGCCATTATGTATGATTATAGTAACAGCGATGAAAAGCAAGTCAAAAGAAACAGTTCCAACACAGAGTCAGGTATGGTATTCTCTGCAAGAGGATGCCAGGCAACACTCCCTGGCCACAATGGTCTCACAGTCCTAACAGGCCAGGATTACATCCTCATTAATGTAGATGAAGAAACTGAAGCCTAGCAAAGGAAGGTGACCTGTCCAAGACCCTAAATTATCAGACACCTCACTGCAGTTCTCCGGACTCTGCCTCCAGGGATCTCCCCAGGGTACCACAGCTACCAAGACGGGAAAACAAACAGGCCTATCAAGAGCATTTACTCACAGGTGTGTGGATGTGTTTCAGTAAGAAAGAAAAAAGAATGAGTTTTTCTCTTTCCCTTTCCTGAGGACTAAGAGGATAAAGAGAACAGTGAGCAGGCGCGAACGTTCCTAGTGTTTGTTTCACTTTGTGCGCTCAGTCACTTCAGTCCTGTCCCACTCTTTGTGACCCCAGGGACTATAGCCATGGGCTCTATCCATGGGGTTCTCCAGGCAGGAATACTGGAGTGGATTGCCATTTCTTCCTCCAGGGGAGTCTTCCCGACCCAGGGATCGGACCCAAGTCACCAGTGTCTCCTGCATTGCAAGCAGATTCTTTACTATTTGAGCCATCAGGGAAGCCCTTTTTTTTAAACTGCTCCTAACTGTGCATGTTTATAACTAAGCTTGCTTTTTTAAGGGGACGACAGAGGATGAGATGGCTGGATGGCATCATTGACTCGATGGACATGAGTTTGAGTGAACTCCGGGAGTTGGTGATGGACAGGGAGGCCTGGCGTGCTGCGATTCATGGGGTTGGAAAGAGTCGGACACGACTGAGCAACTGAACTGAACTGAACTGAACTTCTGTAGGAGCTACAGTTCACACCTATTTTTCCTTTGACTCTATGCTAAATACACCCAGTATCTGGTGTTTATCCTTACAACACCTTTCCCTTTGTAGGTACATATCAGAAAGAAGGCCACAGAGCCAGACTCAATTATTGGATTACTGACAGCCAGTCTATGACTGTCTTTGAAACAATGCGAGAGGAAGAAGTCAAGATCCTAACACCTTTGTTCTCATCACCAGCTCCTTTATCTTATACAAGCCCCTAGACTCCTGAATGAGGGGGCACAGTTCTTGAGGCATTAGCCCACTGTATTCCCCTCTCCACTGGCTGAGAATTAAAGCCACCTTTCTACTTCCTCTAAACTCTGTCTCTGTATTTTTTTTATTATGCTTCAGCAGGCAGAGAAAACCAAGATTTTGGCCAGCAATGGATACATGTGTCTCAGTATGACCAAAACAACCAGAGGCAATCACAGGTATCAGGGTAAAGATGGTGGGTGTAGCAAAAATGCCTGCCTACGCAGGCAACCAACCCATCGGGATACAGAGGGGAGTGGAGGTGGGGCTTTGGTTCTGGCTTCTAAGGAGGAAACAAAGAATCTTAGAGAGGAGAAAGCTGGGGCCAATGCATTTCCAAGAGCAGAAAGAACTTTGAAATTTGCCGTAAAACCAACATCCAGAGAGGGGCTACTTTGTGGGCTCTTTCTCATGAGCAAAGCAACCCTACAAAATAGGTGGTGTTCTTTTCATTTTACAGATGGAAAAGTGAAAGTGAAGTCACTCAGTCCTATCTGACTCTTTGCAACCCCATGGACTGTAGCCCACCAGGCTCCTCCCTCCATGGGATTCTCCAAGCAAGAGTACTGGAGTGGGTTGCCATTTCCTTCTCCATTACATATGGAAACACATCTGTAAGAGCCTTGGAGCGGTCAAGTAACTTGTCCAAAGTCACATAGATGGTGAACCTGGGAAGAAGTCACCGTGATGGTTAAATAGTTGTGAATAGAGAGGGGTCCAAGAAATTTCTTTTTTTCATATATACTTTTTTTTTTTTTGGCAGTGCAGCGCACGGCTGGCAGGGAATCCTAGTTCTCCGACCAGGGATGGAACCTGTGCCCCCTGCAGTGAAGGCCTGAAGTCTTAAGGTTTCTTAAAGAAAGTAAACCATTAGCTACACCTTATAGGGGTGGACGGGATTCCCTGGTGGCTCAGACGGTAAAAGCATCTGTTTACAATGCAGAAGACCCAGGTTCGATCCCTGGGTCGGGAAGATCCCCTGGAGAAGGAAATGGCAACCCACTCCAGTATTCTTGTCTAGAAAATTCCACGGATGGAGAAACCTCGTAGGCCACAGTCCATCGGGTCGCAAAGAGTCGGACACGACTGAGCGATTTCATTTCATTTCACTTCATGGGGTGGGCAGAATGACAGCTGGAGAAGGGTCAGGGAAGGCCATTCGGCAAAGTACAGAGCCTTGAGCAAAGGCCATCAGATTTCTTAAAGCTGGAGATCTGTAGGTCAAAGGCATTAGGAGGGAGGGGGTGAGCCCTAGAGGCACTGACTGCCCGGGGGTGAGTGGCGGACTGGGCAGAGAGGGGCAGGGGAGACCTACTGCTAGAGGGAGGGGGCGGGGCGCTGAGCCCCGCCTCGCCCGCGGACTCTGCACTGCGGGATCGAGGCCTCGCCCCCGCCCCGCCCCCACTTGCCGTCGGAACCACCCCGCCAAGGGCCAAAGCTGGCCCCGCCCCTTCCTTCCGGGTTCCATCCCTCACTTCCGGGCCGAGGCCTAGGCCCGCCTCCGGTTCGGCTTGGTAAAATCCGAGGGAAGCCTGGCGTGCTGCATTTCTTGGGGTCCGGAAAGAGTCGGACACGACAGAACGACTAAACTAACTGAACTGACGGAACCTGCGAGGTTTTGCCCCTCCCGATGCCACGGCCCTTCTCCGTTTAGTGCCATCAGAATTCTCGTCCCACGTCAGCGCAGGCCCGGTGTCGGCCGCATCCGGGCCACGCCCCTTCCCAATTTGGCGCTCTCCGATCTGCCTGCTGGCCCCGCCCCCTTAGGCCCCGCCCCGTCCGTCCTCTATCCCAAGCGGCTCCGGCGGCCCCAGCCATAGTCTCAGCTGGGCGCCGGGAGCTGCAACCATGGCCGTCACCGCTGAGGGCGCCCGCAGGAAGGAGCGCGTCCTCTGCCTGTTTGACGTGGACGGGACCCTCACGCCGGCTCGCCAGGTAGGACCCCGCTCGTTCAGAAGCTCCCGTTGGGGGTGTCACGCGGACACCCAGAAGCCTAATGAGTGACTTGCAGCGGCGTGATCCCAGATCCCCTGGGACCGTGCGTGGGCTGCTGCAACACCCGGCCCCTGACACCCCAGGGCTGCACGCTGGGAATGAGCCCTCCCGATTCCCCACGTCACAGCCCCCCCCGAGCATCGGCGCCCACTTTCTCTGCCTGGGTGCGAGGGGAATGGGTCGGATTCTTGAGGGAAGAAGCTGCGAGCAGGGGCCTAATTCCCTCCCCCGCCAGGCCTGCCTTGGGACGCCAGCCCCCGCCCCCGCCCCCGTCTCCCCAGCCTTGGTTCCCACCCCCAGTTCAGCCCTAGGTCACACCAGTAGCCCGGAGCTGTCGTCTGGACCTTGGGTTTCCATACAGGACAACACACCCAAGCGTTAAGAGTCCCGATCGGTGGGGCGCGAGAGCCATCGGTGGGGGTCTCGGAGCCATCCCTTAGCAAAATCGGGCTGGCCTGCATTTAGTTTCTCAAGCCCCTTCCCCACTTTCTCTCCCACCTCCATTCTCCTCTTCCAGGGAGGGAGGGCTTCTGTACCATTCAGGCTGAGTTTGGGGGCTTCTTCCTCCTGGAGGTAAGGGGTGGGGGGCTGGTCTGGTCTCCGTAGGGATGTTGTGGTACAGGGTGGGTGGGAGTGTGGTTTTCTTTCTAAAAGCATCTCACTGGGTTGATGCTCCAACCTCTGCTCCACACCTAGTTTTTCTCCCATTGGATCTAACTCAGGATGAGCCTCCCACCCCCATCTACCCCCCCCAACCCCTGCTTCCCGCAGCTGGGTGCGTGGATAAGCAGGCCTCTTTTCTTGCCCTCTGGTCTGGGTCCACCAGGACCTACTGAGGGATCTCCTAGAGCAGGAGCCAGTAGATCTGGGTGGCAAGGCAGGGGCTTATAGGAACCCTGCCTGGTCTTAGCATCCCGGCCCCTGAATGAGAGCCCTGGGGTCACAGGAGGCAATCTGGCCACCTTGCCTTCCCACTGCTCCCAGGGCCTAAACAAGACTAGAGTGTCAGTGCTGTCTGTCCATCCACCTAAGATCTGTCCATAGTACATTTTAAGTTAATTTTTAATTGTACGCATATTCACAAACACATTCTCTTGTTAAGAATGAAAGCGTAACAGAGAAGGGTAAAGTCCCTTCTAACTAGTCAGGATTGCGGCCCAGCCGCATCCCAAAGTTGTGTGTGTTTGTTTGTTTTTAGCAACTGGTATCATACTGTGTGTGCCCTTCAGCAACTTGCTTTAAAAAAATTAGTCGATATCATAATTTTTTTAAATAATTAATTTGGCTGCACCAGGTCTTAGTTGCGGCACATGGAATCTTCGATCTTCACTGCAGCACACAGGATCTAGTTCCCTGAATCAAACCCGGGCCCCCTGCGTTGGGAGCTCGGTGTCTTACCCGCTGGACCACCAGGGAAATTCCTGCAACTTGCTTTTAACCATTAACAGCGGGTTTTGGTGCTCTCATGTTGGGAACACAGTCCTGCCTTATTCTGTGCAAGCACAGGATAGAATTTCAGAGCAGCTGTGTGCCATTCTCCAATTGATTAGCTTATTTGCAGTTTTTCACTGTTATAAACCATCCCAGTGAACATATACACCCGGGGAATTCTGGGTGACGAGTCCTGGCATGTAAAGTTTTGCTAGATCTTGCCAGATTACCCTCCAAGTGGCTATACCAATTTACACTCTGACCAGCAACATCTGAGTGCATTTCTCCTATGTCCACCCTAGATAGTGTCAGCTTTGAGTAACGAGGACTGAAACTCATTAGTTTACATTTCCTTGGGGGGACATCTTTTCAAGTGATTAGTCACTAGTTGTTTTTGTTTTGTTTTGTTTATTTATTTAGTTTTACTGTGCTGGGTCTTCGTTGCTGTGAGTGAGGGCTTTCTCTAGTTGCAGAGAGCAGGGACTACTCTTCCTTGCAGGTGCTTGGGCTTCTCAGTGTGGGGCCTTCTCCTGTGGAACACAGGCTCTTGGGCTTCAGTAGTTGCATGTCTCTGGCCCTAGAGCACAGGCTGAGTAGTTGTGGCTCACGGGCTTAGTTGCTCCGCGGCCTGTAGGATATTCCCGGATCAGGGAATGACCCTCTGTCTCCTGCATTGGCAGGCAGATCCTCTGCCACTGAGCCACCAGGGAAGCCAGTTGCTGGTTGTTTTTCCAAGCACTGTCTCATTTAATCCTTAACAGTGACCCTCTCCAGGTTCTACTGTGATCCCCGTTTTATAGATGGGACAACTGAGGCAAAGGCAAAGCCATTTGCTCAGGTCATCCTGCTATTGAGGAACTTGAGCCAGAGTTTGAACCCAAGCGCTTCTAATTTGGAGATCTGGGTTCTAAACCCTGACTGGCCCCAGATCTGGGTGGAACATGGGCTCCCAGGACTCTGAGCCCTGAGTGAGGGCTGGGTGGAGGGCCCAGACATGCCGACGGAGCCTGTGCTTCCCTGCCCCCTGCAGAAAATCGACCCAGAGGTGGCTGCCTTCCTGCAGAAGTTGCGAAGTAGGGTGCAGATCGGTGTGGTGGGCGGCTCTGACTACTCGAAAATTGCCGAGCAGCTGGGAGAGGGGGATGAAGGTAAGGAGAGGCCAGAACCAATTCCACAGTTGGGTGGTGGGGGTGGAGGGTGTGGGGAGTTTGGGAGACCCCTGGAGCAATGTGCCTTCAAAGACCCAGTCCTGCTTCTGTGGGGCAAAGGAAGCCGAGTGAATAGGCAGGTGTTTGCTCCAGGGATTTAACAAACATTTGGTCAACACCTACTATGTGCCAGGCCTCCCTGGTGGCTCAGACGATAAAGAATCTGCCCACAATGTGGGAGACCTGGGTTCAATCCCTGGGTCAGGAAGATCTGCTGGGGAAGGGAATGGTATTCTTGCCTGGAGAATTCCATGGACAGAGGATCCTGGCAGGCTACAGTCCATGGGGTCACAAAGTCAGACACAGCTGAGTGAAAAACACCTCAACACTTACTATATGCCAGGCACTGTGCTGACTTTGGAGAAACAGCAGGGAACCAAGCAGACAGAATCCAGCCCTTACATAGTCTCCTTTCCTAGTTCTCCCTGCTGAGTCTTGATTTCCTCATCTTTAAAGTGGGCTACCACAGGTTGAAAATGACCTTGTATTAACTTCTTTTCATTTAATCCTCACAACTATGCTTTAGGGTGGGTATGATAATCTCATTTAACAGAGCAGGATTCTAAAGTCATCCTGGCAGTTCTGCGGACCTAGAGACTTTTCCCCAAGGGTGAAAGTGTTAGTTGTTCAGTCCTGTCATACTCTTTATGACCCCATGGACTGTAGCCCGTCTGGCTCCTGAATCCATGGAATTCTCTAGGCGAGCATACTGGAGTAGATTGCCATTTCCTTCTTCAGGTCGTCTTCCCGACCCAGGCATCGAACCTGGGTCTGCTGCATTGCAGGTGAATTCTTTACCATCTGAGCCATTAAGAAAGCCCCCTTTCCCCAACCCCTTGTCTATTTTATCAGCAAGTCCAAAAATGTCTCCCCGCACCCTGATCTCCTGTATCTGTGTCTCCATCACCCCACCATCGTCCGGGTGCTCTCCCCCTACCCGACCCCACAGCAGCCTCCTGGCTGTGCTCCAGCCACTTCTTGGTGGCAGTCAGAGTCAAAAACATCCCCTGTGCAGCCAGCCTCGATGGCACAGTGATGGAAGTTGTAAAACAGAAGGGAAGTTCCTGTGCCCAGGGCCTGTAGGAGTGCAGGACAGAAATGATGTCCTCTGCCGGGAAGTCCTAGGGGACTTCCAGAGGAGGGAACTGGAGCTTGGAGGAAAAGTGAGGGGGGAGGGCATCCCAGGCAGAAGGAGCTGCAGGAGGGAAGGCCCAGGGCTGTGACGGGCTTGTGTGGATGTTTGGAAAAAAACCAAGTTGTGAAGGCGAGGAGGCTGGAAAAGCAGGTTGGGGATGGAACAAGGGTGCTTTGAATGCCAGACCAAGGAGTGTGGGTTTCACCTCTCTCTTTGGCTCTGGGTATCTGGTCTCACACTGTGTCTTTCCCTCTGGCCTCTATGTGGACCTGAAGTTATCGAGAAGTTTGATTATGTGTTTGCTGAGAACGGGACAGTGCAGTATAAGCATGGACGGCTGCTCTCCAAGCAGGTCGGTGCCCTGCCTCTCCCCCTGGGTCTTGGGACACTTTTCCACAGTGGAACAGTCCCTGGGTGCCTTCTGTCCTGTGGGGGGAGGGGCGCCGTGCCCACTACCCTCAGAGCCCTGTGTCCCTTGCCCAGACCATCCAGAACCACCTGGGGGAAGAGCTCCTGCAGGACTTGATTAACTTCTGCCTCCGCTACATGGCCCTGCTCAGACTGCCCAAGAAGCGGTGAGACCCCGCCCCTCCTGGGCCCCCTCCCCGGAATGGGAGTGGTGGGCCTGGGCTCTCGCAGACGGGCTCTGACTTGCCCAGGGGTGGATGCGTGTCCCCGGTGAAGTCCCGGTGGGACTGGATTTGAATTCAGGGTCCTTCTTCTCTCTGGCTCCGCCTCCCCGCCCCTCTACCCGCCCCCTCGCCCCCAGTGGGACCTTCATCGAGTTCCGGAACGGCATGCTGAACATCTCGCCCATCGGCCGGAGCTGCACCCTGGAGGAGCGAATTGAGTTCTCCGAACTAGACAAGGTGCCACCACCCACTGTCAGCCTTAGTCTCTAGGACCTCAGTCACTTGACCTCTCTGAGCCTTTATTTTCTCATCCGTGAAAAGGGTCGGTGGTGCCAGGCTGTTCTGATTCGACCGGTACCCTTTCGGACACCCGCTCTGTGCCATGGTTGTCGGCACTTCTGTGTCTTCCCAGCACTGCTGGCTCGGTCACTGCCCTTGGCGACCAGGACCACCAGCCGCCTGCTCGCCTGAGCCAACACCTGGGGCATCTCTTCCACCTTCCCACCCCATAGAGCCCAACAGTAATTCCTGGGGTTTCAGCCGCCCAAGTTGGTCTCAAAAAAAAATCCCTTCACCCCTGTGTGTGCCTCTGCACCCTGCCCACCTGTTCTCCAGCAGCGCCACTGAGAACCTTCTGAAGCACATCTGGCTGCCCTGCCTGACAGTCCTTCCATGGGCCCCCGGCCAATCTCCCGTGGTCTCTGGAGCCCTGAGGGGTCTGCCTGGCTCAGATACCCTCTCCCTGTGTGTCTGTCTTTGGAACACACCAAGGTGCCTGTCACCTTTGGGTGCACTGCCCCCACTGACCTTGACTTGGATGTTGCTCATCACTCCCTGCCCTCCGCTCTCAGGGCTGGAGGCCGTCCCCCAGGCCTTTTCATATCAGCCCGTCTCTGACCTTCCCACTGGCTGCCCTTTTTAAACTATTTATTGGCTGCCTCAGGTCTTCCTCGCAACATGTGGGATCTAGTTCCCTGAACAGGGGTGGCACCCCTGTCCCCTGCATTGCAAGGCGTATTCTCAGCCACTGGAGCGCCAGGGAGGTGCCCTGGCCTGCCCTTCTGCTCCCCCCTTTGCTGTCTCTGCCGTAGCCATGCCCTCCCTGCTCATTCTAGAGACAGCAGACTCTCCTGCTTCAGGGCTGTGTCTTCTCACCTCCATCACATCTGCTCAAGTGTCACCTCTTTGTCACCTTGCCAGTATCACCTTCCCTAAGCATGACACATAACCCAGTGCCTCCTTGTACTTCCTCCTCTTCAAAGTTTTCTTTCTTCCCAGGCAGCCTTTACCACCCACTAATCCAGGGCATCACCTGTTTTTACATCTTGGTTATCTGTCTCTTTCAGTAAAGCTGTAAGCTCCTTCAGGGCTGGGATTTCTGTGGCTGTTGCCTGCTAGATCCATGGGCCCAGCATAAGCCTGACAAAAGTGCTCGAGACATACTTTTTGAATGAAATAGATGATGTTATCCCCATTTTATGAATGAGGAAATTGAGGCTCAGAGAAAAGTGACTTGCCCAAGGTTATGTAGGGAATGAGTTGCAGCCCAAAGATTTGAACTTGGCCTTCTGCTTGCTTCCTTCTGATGTTTCCCAGAGGCTGTGTGGGACTTGGTGACAACTCCCAGCTTATCCAGCTCATCCCCATTCCCTCCCGGGGCCCCAAGGCCCACAGGCAGTGCCCGCGGGCATGGAGACTTCCTTGTTGGAGTGTGTGATTGAGCACTGGCCAAGAACCTCCTCCCACACACACATGGAGAGGTGGCCCTGTCTCGAACCACCCAGGTTTCCCATCCCAGCTCCACCTCTGACTTGCCCAGCAACCTGGAAAAGGGGCTTCTCTGCTGCGTGCCTCTGTTTTCTCACCTGTAAAGTGGGAATAATCACAGTTCCCATCTTATGAGGTGGAACACACTGACTCTTCCCACAGCCCTCAGGGTCTTCTCTTATATTTTGGGTCTTGTTCTGCCCTTTTCTGATACTGGAGAGGGACATGAACCTTCTGATCTGTGTGCAGTTCACCAGCACAGATCTAATACTAATGTTTTACCTTCCTTCAGACGCCTCAGAGGACAGGGTCTGAGGACATTGAGGCCAGAGAGCATGTGAACCAGCCTGAGGACACCGTGCTGGTCTCTGCTAAGGCTGGACTTGGTATGTGGGGCTGTCTGGTGACCAGCCTGGTTCTCTGGAGACAGACAGTGCAGCTGCTCTGGACCATTTATTCTGAGCCTGGGGCACCCTTAGCACTAACACTGGACCCACAGAGTGGCCTCTGATAGATGCTGGTCTCCCTGGGAAGCCAAGGCTTTCTGGGAAGGTTATATCCCTCATCTCTGTTCCCTTGAGAGTATGTCAGGGTTCATTCAATACACATCTTTAAGCCCAGGAAATTGACTCAGAGTCATAGCCAGGAGGCACAGCGGCTGGGCTTGGGACCTAGGCAGCCTGCCTTTATCTCTCATGTGCTCCCTGGACCACATTTCCAGGCTCCAGACTGCTGGCCGCCACCTGTCTCTCCTCCGTTTCTAGTCCTACCCATCACTGACTGACTACAGTGCAGATCTGGGCGCCTTAACCCCCGTGCTCTGAAATCCTCAGTGGCTCTTGGTCCCCTGGGATGTGTCCAAGCTCCCCAGCCTGGCTTCCAGGCCCTCTGTGTGCTGATCATCCTGCTGATCTTTCGAGGTGGCCAGATGGGGGCTGCCCACCTTGGTGCCTCGGCCACAGCGAGCCTGCCGTCTGCTCCCGCGACCATGGCCCCCGTCAGCTCAGCAGCTAAGACGCTCCCCTCCAGGCCCAGTGCAGCTGTTCCCCTCTGTGGCCCCAGCAAGGCCAGGCTGGGGAATCCCTGGGCTGGTGAGTGAGTGTCCCCTTCTTGGTGTCCATAGATATGCTGCAGGCTTCCAAGGTCCCGCCCAGAGGGGTAGGAACCAGGAACACGTGGAAGGTGCTCAATGAAGGCACATTGCTACGTGATGGGTGCTGTGATCGTCCCAAACTCCTGCTGACTTCTTTGCCTGCTGCCACTTCCCACATAGCTAAGTTGGGAAAGATTCTGCCTGCAATGCGGGAGACCTGGGTTCAATCCCTGGGTCAGGAAGATCCCCTGGAGAAGGGAATGGCAACCCACTCCAGTATTCTTGCCTGGAGGATCCCATGGACAGAGGAACCTGGTGGGCTACAACCCATGGGGTCGTAAAGAGTTGGACACGACTTAGCAGCTAAACCACCAGTGCCTCTTACTCACAGGTCTCTGCATGCTCTTGGCTCTTAACACTCTGAGCTATGGCTGGGCTGGGCAGAGCTGACAGGGCTGAGCCCCGCCCTGAGGTGGACACTGTGACTCAGGACTCAGACCGTCCCATCCCTTCAGCCCTCCTCCTCGAGTCTCTGCTCCAAGGCCTCCTTCAGGATACCTTGCCCGAATTCCGCTAGCACACCTGGCACTGAATTTACTTTCAGGACTTCTGGCCCTGCCTCTGAGGTTGGGTGACCCTGAACAAGGCATCGGCCTTCTCTGAGCCTCAGCTTCCACATCTGTATAGTGGGGGTCATGAGCTCCACCTGGCAGGCTCAGTGAACTCACAGGCACTGTCTGCCCAGCCCAGGGCCCAGCACACGTGGCCCCCTAAACCTCAGTCTGCTCCCTCCCCTTCTGCAGAAGGAGAAGATCCGGGAGAAGTTCGTGGAAGCCCTGAAAACCGAGTTTGCCGGCAAAGGACTGAGATTCTCCCGTGGTACGTCCGCCCCATGGAGGGCCTGAGAGGTCTACCATGCAGGGCCTCCCTGCCAAGGCCAGGCTGCACCCTGAGCATTTTCAGAAACCCTTCCCAGTCCCCCAGGTGCATCAAGGGCAGGCTGAGCCAACACAGGCAGGGACCCTAGCCCCCAAAGCTTTCCCTAAACCCAGGCAACCCTCACTGCCACTTCCCCCTACGGTGGCCGGAGGGAGCCTTGTGGACAAACAGCCCCTGTCACATCCCTGCTTAGAGCCCTTCCGAGGCTCCCTCTGACTTTAATGAAATTCAGGCCCTGCACACCCCTTCTCTGCCCTGAGGATCATATGGCTCCCGGCCAGCTGCCACTCTGGTTGAGGTCTCAGCTCAGTGTCACCTTCTTGGAGAGCTGTCCCCCGAACACACCAGCTGGGGAGCTTCCCTACCCCTCCACCCCTGACCCCTGCCATTGACTTACATGAGCTGAGAGGTGGTCTGGTCACTTCCCACCCCTCCTCCCACCTGGATCGTAACCCCGTGAGGATCCTGAGCCTGTCTGTGCCCTGCACCTGGTGCTCATTAGGCACTCAGGCATTGTTGAAATGAATGAACAAATGAAGGGCCTTGCCCAAGGCCCCGTGAGCCACCCCTCTGCTCACCTCGTCTGCCCGACTCCCCACACCCTGCAGGAGGCATGATCAGCTTTGACGTCTTCCCCGAGGGCTGGGACAAGCGCTACTGCCTGGACAGCCTGGACCAGGACTGCTTCGACACCATCCATTTCTTTGGGAACGAGACCAGCCCTGTAAGTGTGCCTCAGGCTCGGCCCAGGTCCCCCTACCCCCCCGGATCAGGGCCAGGACACGGGATAATGGGACACACCTCCTGGGAAACTCCCAGAAAGCAGTCAGAGTTCACCAGCCCCATTATACAGATTGGAAGGCTGGGACCCACAGCTGGTTGGACACGTGCCCCGTGTCACAGAGCAAGTCAGGGCCCATGTCATGAAGAAGGTGGGCCTCCTGGCGGTTCTGAGGGGGCCGGAGGAGCAGCTTTGTAGGAGCCAGTGTGGGGAGGGGACCCCAGGCCCAGGTGGGTGTTGGTCCCCGAGCCTGGGAGCCTCCTCCAGGCACCACGCGTGTACACATGCCTTCACTGCCCTTCCTCGGTGTGCAGGGCGGGAACGACTTTGAGATCTACACTGACCCCCGGACGGTCGGCCACAGCGTGGTGTCGCCGCAGGACACGGTGCAGCGATGCCGTGAGCTCTTCTTCCCAGAGACAGCCCACGAGGCGTGACCAGGGCCCACACCTGCCCTTCGGGACTTCAGGGAGCTCTGTCCACGCCAAGAGAGCCCCTGGCCCCAGCACTGGGGGTGCCAGGCCCCTCCTCTGGCCCAGCACCCCTGCCTCGTGTTACCTACTGAAGGCCCAGCTCTACGGGCCCAGGGTCTGTGTGGACAGCCACCCGCAGCTGGTCAGCTCCTGGTGGGCCTGGCTTCCAGCCTTCAGCCCGACCCAATGGCCCTGGCTGCAGCTGCTGCCTGGACTCTTGGCAGAACAGGTCTCTGTCTACGCGGGAAGCGTGTGCGAATGTTGGTACGAGATAGAGCCCGCCCTGCCTGCCTGCCTGCCCTCCATGGGGTGCAGAGCAGTGGGGACCATGCACATTCGTGAGAACTTTATCTCATGGATATTAAACCCTGTGGAGCGTGATATGGCTATCCAAGTGGCTAATTGGCCCCAGTCACAGACACTGCTCCGGCCCCCCACTTTGCAGATGAGACTGACGCATGTGGCAGGGACTTGGCCCAGGTCACAGCAGATGTGATGCAGTCCAGGAGGGTGGGCCACTGAACCCCAAACAAGAGCTGTTTGGGGTGTCCTCCCCCAGCCCCTTCCCCCGGGACCCGATAGACAGGCACCTCTGGGCCAGGCTGAGTCACAGTTGAGGGTTTATTGCCAGTGTCAGGAAGGATGGGGGATCCAGGAGGCTGGTGGGGGTCTCAGGAGGTCTGACTGGACACTGTGGGGCCATGAGTGGGGTGGCCCAGGGTTGCTGTTAGCACAGTCTGCCTCCTGGTTCGTGCCTAAAAGGGGGGAGCCTACTCCTGGTGGGGGCGGTGGTGTCTTGGGGGTTCCCAGGAGTTAACCTGCACCAGTAAACCTTCCTCTGAGGAAGCCAGGGAGCCTGTTCCTCAGGTGAAAGGCTTCAGGCCTTGCTTGAGTAGGCCCAGCTCAAACTGGGGCCATTCTGAGTTTTAGGGGGCTGGCCAGTACGCCCTAACAGCTCTGGTCTTCCAGCCTCAGGACAGGGATGGGGTACACGTAGCCACAGGGCTGGGATCCTCCTAGACAGTCACTGACCCCCCATCGTGGGCATTTGGGCCCCTCTTTTACTCAGACTGGGTCTCCTAAGGGTGACTCCCTGGCAAGCCCTCCTTTGAACCCCATTTTCCCCCCCACAGGTGATGTGTTCTCTGGAAGGGAGTGTGGTGGTGGGGGGGGTGGCCTGCTACCCAAGAGTGCACACAAACCCGTCCTGGTCAAAGGGGAGAGGGCTGCCACACATTTAAGGGATGGACAAGATCGGGACCACACCTCAGCCACTGGCCTGTTGGGGGCCAGCGGGAGCCTCTACCCCATGGCTTTGGGAACAGGGTCCAGCAAGGGGCCTGCAGGGCTGGTGGTCTCCCAGGCTAAGGGCTTATTCTGGTGGGTGCCCCTGCCCGGCCCTGCCTGAGGGGTGTGTGTGTGTCTACCGCTGGGTCCTCACAGCTGTGATGGGTGGGCATGGGGTTTGTGAGTCAGGGCAAAGGGGGTGGCTCCATCCAGGCTGGGGGAGCTATGCCCCCACCCCACTGAAGACCCTTAGCTCCAAGGAGAGCTGAGGCGGCGAGGCTCAGCACGGGCTAGGGTAGTGGACATGGCCTCAGTTTGGGGTTCACAGCCATTGCCAGGCTGCGGAGGAAGGGCTGGCCAGGAGCTCCCCACTGCCTCCTACCTCTCCAGTGTGCTGCGGGGAGAGGAGCAAGGAGCTGGAGCTGGGCCTTGGCAGTGGGGGAAGGGGGCTGTCTGCCTCCAGGTTTCACCCTCTTCCCCTGCAAGAGGCCAGGGGGCTCCCCCAAAGCACTCACTGGCCTGGCTTCTGGGGGAAAGAGATCCAGGTCCCAGGGGGAGACCCCAGCCCAGAGGGGGAGGTGTGAGTGGCACAGGCAGAATCGCTTCCCCACAACCCCGCCGGCCAGGCCTGAGACAGAGGCGAGGGGAGCAAGCTGGTAGGGCAGGGCCCACCAATGCCCTGACACCCAGCCCCAGGCCTGACACTGGCCCTCAGAGGCTCAGTGGACCCTGGGACGGGTGTTAGGAGGGCAAGGGGGTCCTGTGCATATGTAGCGGGGAGGGGCGGGAGGACAGCGCAGATAAGCAGAGAAGGCAGGTCTGGTGGCTTCCGCCTCGGTCCAGCTCAGAAGGGTCACGGGGTGGATGGAGGCCCACACTCTTGTCCACAAGCACAGACACACAGATGTTCACACCAAGGCCGCCCGGGGGACTGGCTTGGCCGGCGCGGTGGGGCGCAGGGCTGGCTGCGGCCCGTCTACCCTGTGTGGCTCCCTCCCTCCCTCGGCGGCTGGCACGGGGCCCCCCAGCCTAGGAGCCCACAACCTGGCCGGACCACGTCTCATGGGGAGTGTGTGGGGCCAGCTGAGTGAGCACCACCTCCACAGCTTGGAACTTCTGGTTCTTGGGCGGGATCGGGCACACCTTGTAGGTCACCTCGTCGCCTTCCACCGGCACGTACTCCCCCTCGATGCTAGTGGCGGGGAGAGGGGTGTCAGCCCAGGAGAGGTCTCGGCCCTGGACAACCCCTGTGGTCTGGTCTGAGGTCAGCCTCACCCTGGGTTTCCCTAGGCCGTGGAGCCAGAGCCAGACTCGTAAAAGAGGAATCAGACCTGCCCATCTCTATAAAGCAGGGGTCCCCAGCCTTCAGGATCTAATGCCGGATGATCTGAGGCAGAGCTGGTGTAATAATAGGAGCAGAGTGCACAGTAAATGCAGTGTGGTTGAACCATCCTGACATCATCCCTCCCCAGTCCATGGAAAAATTGTCCTCCACGAAACTGGTCCCTGGTGCCAGAAAGGTTAGGGACCACTGCTATAATGTTGAGAGTGTGAGAGGGACTCAGGGAGGTCCCCAAGGCTCAGAGCTCAGGGACTCCACAGGCCATGACTAGCGTGAGGGCTGGGGTCTAGACCAAGACCACCCCGCCTTTCCTAGCCTCCCTCCAGGCTGAAAGGCCCAGGGGCTGGCCCAGCCCTCTTAACCCCCATGGTGTGGGAGTAGGATCCAGGACTCAGGCGGTGGGTCCCAGGGCTTCTGGGGTTCCCCTTTCTCCACCTGGCCCCAGCCCTCCTCCACCCCTGTCCCTGAAGGCCCTAGGAGCAAAAAAAGCTGCCAGGACCACAGGCTTCAGCCAATGAGGGCAGAGGCCTAGGGAGGCATTTTGGAGGCACTGCTGGGACCCTGTAGCAGGGCCCAGCTGAGAACAGGGAGCTGGGAGGGACTCACTCAGACACGTGCACGAAGATGTCCTCCGACCCGTTCTCAGGGGTGATGAAGCCGTGGCCCTGTGAGCGTGAGAACTGCTTACAGACGCCCTTGAACACGGGGCCAGCCGAGGCACGGGCTGTCCTAAAGATCGGGTAGGAGGATTGGACATGTGGCCTGAGCACGCCGCCCCCTGCGTCCCTGGATGCCCCCCCACCCCAGCCCTCCTGCACCCTGCCTGCAGAGCCTGCCTAGAAAACCCTCCCTGGAGCAGAAACCACCTATCCTGCGACTAGTTCAGTCCTCTCATCGCCCCACTGGACAATAAGGAGACAGGCCCAGAGAGGGAAAACTGGTTCTCCCGGGTGGCCCAGCAAGTGGGTCGTCTGACTGCCAGCCAGTTCCCCTCTCTGTACACAGGACCCTCCCCACCTGAGGCTGGTCTGGCTGATGCGAATTCCTGTTGTAAGAATGCTGAGTGAAGAATGTGCAGCCTAGGCGTGAATACCTCCCAGAACAGGGAGCTCACTCTCTCCCAAAGCAGCAGTCTCCGTCCTATTCGCTCATTGGTCATTCAGCCCTTCATGCATCAATTATTAAGCCTCTGCTCTGCACCTGGCCTTGGTGTGGACACGGGACAATCCGCACCTGCCATCAGACCCCTCCTTTGGCCAAACCAGCCTCCGTGTGGCCCCCATGAGTGACAGTGTTAGTCACCAGCGGTGTCCGACTGTGTGACCCCTGGACTGTAGCCCACCAGGCTCCTCTGTCCCTGGAATTCTCCAGGCACGAATACTGGAGTGGGCAGCCATTCCCTTCAGGGATCTTCCTGACCCAGGGATCAAATCCAGGTCTCCCACACTGCAGGCAGATTCTTTACTGTTCAAGTCACCAGGGAAGCTCAAGTGGCTGGCACAAACCTCCTCTTCAATTTGACTCCCCCCGCCACAGTGACCTAATTCTGAAGGCCCAGGGCTGGTCTCTGTCCAGCCTGCCCACCTCTCTCCACAGGTCAGCCACGTGCCACGGTTCTTGCCCAGGCTGTTTCATCCAGCAGGAGCACCCAGCTTCCCTCCTCTCCTGATACATCTTCCAAGGCCAGGTAGGATATCTTCCCCGAAGCCCGACACTGGGTCCTCTCCCCCAACCCTGCCAGCTGTTGTGAACTGTGGACAAACTCCCCCTGTATTATAAGCAGTCTGTGGACTGAAGTGTTGCCTTTTTTATCACTGGATCCCCTGGGGAAGGAGCTCCATACAGCTTGGTAGACTGAATGAATGAACGCTCGTAGTTACTAGAAGGTCCTTACACAGCTCCCCTGCCCTGCGGTGAGGATAGCAGGGGATGGCGGAGGAAGAGACTGGACAGCCCCACCTGGAGCCCCGTCCTGGGAAAGATCAGCAGAGCCTGGGCGAGGGGCTGGTACTCACGCTGAATACGTCCTGGTCCGTTTGGTGGGCAGGGGACTGGGCAGGTCCCGAGATGAGACACTGCCTCGCTCCCAGACCCTGCTGCCCTCCCTGTGGAAGGGAAAGGTGGGCCAGACAGGGGACTTGGGGGAGTGCAGCGGGGGCACGACCGCGGGCGGGGTAGGCTCCGAAGTCATGGCGGGGCCAGCGGGAGAGCCTGATGGGCTCCCAGGCGCAGGGGCCGGTGAAGGGCTTGGGCGTCCTGACGGGCAGGGCCCGGCCTGGCCCTGCTCGGCGGCCTCACCAGCCACAGGCTCCGTCTGGAAGGGGGAAGAGAGAGGTACAGGTGAGTGTGGTCCAGGGTGGGCAGCTTCTGGACACACGTCTGGAGGGCTGGGCCTGCCTGCTGCTCCCAACCGTGAGTTCAGGCCACTCACAGCCCCTCCCTGACACAGGGTCCTCACCAGAAAGACAAAAGGGTCTTAGAACCTTGCTGCAGGCTGAACTGTGGTCTCCTAATAGTCACCTATTGAAATCTGAAGCCCTCAGTGTGATGGTATTTGGATATGGGGGCGTTTGGGAGGTAACTGGGTTTAGATGAGGTAAGGAAGGGGACTTTCCTGGTGGTCTAGTGGCTAAGACTGTTTGCTCCCAATGCAGGGGGGCCAAGTTTGATCCTCGGTCAGGGAAGTAGATCCCACGTGCAGCAATTAAGAGTTCTCATGCCACAACTAAAGATTCCCAAGTGCTGCAACTAAGATCCTGCGCAGCCAAATAAATAAAAAAGTATTTACATGAGGTCAGGAGGGTGGGGCCCCCATTATGGGATCGGTGTCCTTACAAGGAGAAACCCTTCCCTCCTCACCCCTTCCCAAGAGCTTGCCTCCTCTGCTCTTGCCTTGTGAGGACACAGCCAGCAGGGGGCGTGCGTGCGTGCTAAGTCGCTTCATTACTGTTCCACTCTTGCGACCCCCATGGACTGTAGCCTGCCAGGCTCCTCTGTCCATGGGATTCTCCAAGCAAGAATACTGAAGTGGGTTGTCAGTCATTTCCTTCTCCAGGGGATCTTCCTGACCCAGAGATCGAACCCGCATCTCGTGCATCTCCTGTGTTGGCAGGTGGGTTCTTTACTGCTGAGCCACCTGGGAAGCCCTAGCAGGGGGTGGTCTACAAGTTAGGAGGAGAACACTCCCCAGAACCAGACCATGCTGCCACACAGAACTTGGACCTCTAGTCTCCAGAACCAGAAGAACTAAATGTCTCCGTGGAGCCCCCCGTCTGTGGTGTTTTGTTAATGGTGGACCGAGCTGACTGAGACTAACCGCAAAGTCCTTCCAGCCTGTAGTTCAGCTCTTCAACTTGGGGGCCTAGGAGGTGGGATGCATAAAGTGGCTGATGACCTGGAACACAGTTTGGCACAATTGCCAGCAGTTTCCAATCTGCAGACCTGGGTCTGAATCTCAGCTTTGTCACCTGTAACCTGGTGACCTCAAGCAAGCCACTCAACAGTTGCAACATGGCGGGTGGGAGTGTGCGCTCCAGACCCCAATGACCTGGGTTTGAATCCGTCTCTACCTATTGGCTGTGCAGCCTTGGTCAACACTCATAGCCTTTGACTTGGTTTCCTGTTCTGTAAAATGGGAAAAGCATTGGTTCTTATTTCATAGAGAGGTCACTGTGAGGATTAGATGACATTCTATGTGCTTAGAACAGGACTGGGGTATGGTGAGCTCTTTGGAATGTTGGAGATTTTTCCTTAGCCCCAGTTTCTTCCTCTCTAAAAGAAAGTTGAGAATGCTTACCGTGCAAAGTGACTATGGCTTCAATGATTTAGTGTAGATACCCAATAAATTGCTATTGTCAATGCTAATCAATAGAAGTTCCCCTGACAACAGCTCAGGGCCTGGATAAACTTTTTAAAAAAATCATCCATTTTATTTTGGGGGGGCTGCATTGGGTCTTAGTTGGGTATGTAGGATCTTTCGTTGGGCAATCAGGGTTAGTTGCCCTGAGTGTGTGGGATTTTAGTTGCCAGATCAGGGATCAAACCTGCATCTCTCTTGCATTGGAAGGCTGATTCTTAACCACTCTACCACCAGGGAAGTCCTTCATCCTGTATTTTTCTCTGTGGAGGAAAAGAATGTAGTTACCCCATCCATGCACCCACTCACCCTCCGGGTCCCCTGGGATCGGAAACTCTTGGGCTCCAAAAGATGCTAGACTATTTGTTGAGCCTGGAGTGGGTGGCCTGCCACAGCGGGGCCAGCAGGACGCCTTGACCAAGAGAGCTCCAATTTCACTGCATGTTAGCTGTTGGCTTGGGTAGCACTTCCTCCAGCCTCAGCTTCCTCTTGAGAGTCCCCTGGACTGCAAGATCAAACCAGTTAATCCTAAAGGAAATCAACCCTGAGTACTCTTGGGTAGGACTGATGCTGAAGCTGAAGTGCCAGTACTTTGGCCACCTGATGCAAAGAGCCGATTCATTGGGAAAGACCTGATGCTGGGAAAGATTGAGGGCAGGAGGAGAAGGGGACAACAGAGGATGAGATGGCTGGATGGCATCACCAACTCAATGGACATGAGTTTGAGCAAACTCCAGGAGATGGTGAAGGACAGGGAAGCCTGGCGTGCTGCAGTCCATGGGGTCGCAAAGAGCAGGACACGACTGAGTGACTGAACAGCCACAGCTTCCTCACCTGCACAATGGAGCTGAGACACCCTGCCTCACTCCCTCATGGGCTATGGTGAGGCTTGACTAAGCAGGGATGCAAAGAGTTGCCCATGGCCCATGACATATAGGAGTGAGGGTGACAGGCTCTCCATCCCCTCACCCCCATTCCTTCACTCCCCCCACCACCCTGGGACCAGAGGTGAACCTCTGAGCTAAGTCTATTTCTGACCTCCATCTCTGCCCTGCCCCCTGCAAACCCGTAGTTTCCAGGGAAGAGTTTAAGACGCCTTCGGACTCCAGAGCCCTGCATGGACCGGAATAGCTGAGGAGTCACCGCCACTCAACTCCCTGGCAGGTCTCCTGGCCACTGTTCAATGTCCTACAGCAGGTGGGACTTTTCTGGGTCAAGGTGATGAGCTGGCTCTGCCGTCCCTGGGGATGGAGATTCAGTGTCCCGCCCCTTCAGCAGGCCCCCAGCACATCCCATCCAGCCAGGAGAGCTGCTGCGGGGGCGTGGGGAGGCAGGCAGAGGGTCAGAATTGCCCCTCAGGGGCCCTCACGCTGAGGTGTGGTTTTTCTCTCTGAGCCCACCTGAGGAGGCAGGCAGGGGCCAGGTTTAGCATTGTTATCCCCATTTAGTTAACTAATTGAATTAATTTAATCAACCCTGAATATTCATTGAAAGGACTGATGCTGAAGTGAAAGCTCCAATACTTTGGCCACTTGATGCGAAGAGCCATCTCAATGGGAAAGACCCTGATGCTGGAAAAGATTGAAGGCAGGAGGAGAAGGGGATGACAGAGGATGAGATGGTTGAATGGCATCACCAACTCGATGGACTTGAGTTTGAGCAGGCTCCGGGAGATGGTGACAGACAGGGGAGCCTGGCGTCCTGCAGTCCTTGGGGTCACAAAGAGTCTGATACAACTGAGCAACTGAACAACAAGAAACTAATCAATTGACTTTTAAAAGCCGGGTATTGAACCTGCCCCCTTGGCAGTGAAAGAGCAGAGTCCTAACCACTGGACCTCCAGGGAATTCCCTTGTCCTCATTTTAGTGAAGAAAACTGAAGCGTCAAGAAGAAAAGCAATCACACAAAACCTTGCTCATGAATGTCCACAGCAGCATTATTCATAAAAGCCCCAAAGTGGAAAGAACCCAAAGGCCCAACCCCAGATAAACAGATGAACATGTGGTTTATGTCTTTATGTGGTTCACATGAAATAGAACATGATTCAGCCATAAAAAGAAATGAAGTTTTGATAGAGCTCTACAACAGCTGGACTTGAAACCTTGAACCTTGAAGTCACGCTGCTAGGTGGAAGAAGCCAGTCACAAAAGACGGCATGTTACCTGATTCCACGTACGTGAAATGTTCAGAAGTGGCAAGCCCATGGAGATGGGAGGATTAGTGGTTCTAGGGGTTGGGAAGGGCGAAGGAAAATGAGGAGTGACATCTAATGGGTACAGAGTTTCTTTTAGGGGGTGATGAAAATGTCCTCAAGTTGACTATAGTGAGGTTGCATAGCTCTATAAATACGCTAAAAGCCACTGACTTGTCCATCATAAACAGATAAATTATATAGTGTGGGAATGATACCTCGATAACACTGTTAGGGAAAAGGAAGACAGGGAGCAAAGCTACCCAGGATGACAGCAGAAAAGCAGGAGGTGCCCTGGGGTGCACTCCTGGATGCCCCCTACCCTACCTGGGTGAGGGTGGCAGGCGGCAGGGAGAGAAACTCAGCCTCCCTTTCTCCAGGAAGCAAGGCGGTCCTGGGCTGCCCACTGCACGGCTTTCCCAGGCCTGGTATTGTGCTTGGCAGTGACAGCCTGTGCTGGGAGGTCGCGGGGGGTGGAGGGGAGGGAAGGAGGTAGGGGAGGGGCTGAGGCGGTCCACAGCTGTTGCCAGGGAGATGCAGCTGAGCTGGGCCCTGCTCTGGCCAGCCGGGCCTCCGGACCCAAGACTGAACGAGCCCGGCTCTCAGGTTCCATGCAATGTGGGCAGTGGGGAGGGGTAAGGGGCACTATCCAAGGTAGGGGTGGAGGGCAGCCTCCTCCTTCCCCTCCCGCAGTGGGCCAGGCAGCAGAGGGGAAGGGGAAGGAGATGGAAAAACAGCAGCGACAGAACATGTATGCCTTCCCACTCACCATCCATCACCCCACCCACCCTGGGAGAAGGTGGGGAGTGGGCCTTTGGGAAGGAGTTGGGGCTGGGATCTCCCCTCTCTCCTTCCTCTGCTGGAAAATGAAGATTTCGAGAGCCCCCCCTCCAAGGGCGTCAGTGAGGATGACACGGGATGGAGTGTGGGAAGCACTGAGTAGGTGCTACCTGAGAGGGGGCTCCTCCCAGGCAGGGTGGCTGAGGTGGGCATGGGTTGGGGGGGGAGAGGGAGCGGGTGAAAGAAGAGACCCTGGAGCCAAACCCACCCTTTATTCTCACCTCTCCTGTTTCCCCGAGGACTCGCCCACCCACTAGGTCCCTGCCCTGCCCCTAACAGTTTCTCCTTTCATTTAGTTCCTGTGTCAGTACTTTAAGGCTCTTGCTATTATGACCCCATTTTGCAGGTGAGAAAACTGAGGCTCAGGGAGGCTCTCAATCACTCAGGGCCACACAGCAATTAATGTCTGAGCCAGAGCTTGAACCAGGGCAATCTGACTCTGGAGCCCTGGAGTGGGGAGTCAGGGGTCCTGGGTTCAGTCCTTGTATTGCTACCAACTTGCTGTGTGACCTTGGACAGAGTCTTTGCCTCTCTGATCCATGCCAGAGCCCTGGACTTGAAGAAGCTGCCCAGTGCAGGGTAGCCTGGGAAACTAGAGAGAGCCAAACAAGGGGATGCAGAGCAAGCCTCCAGCTCAGATTCTTTCTCCAGAATGTTGCTGCAGAAGGGGGCAAGGGAAGAGAGGGCTTTGATCGTCTGAATGCTATATAGTCTTTACAAAAAAGTCCTTTTTAAGTCTTTATTGAACTTGTTACAAAGCTGCTTCTGTTTTATGTTTTGATTTTGTGGCCACCATTCATATGGGATTTTAGCTCACTGACCAGGAATAGAACAGCACCCCCTGCAGCGGAAGGTGAAGTCGTAACCACTGGACTACCAGGGAAACCCACAGAGTCTTTACAGAAATTATTTTCCACTTTTAAATCTCCCAGTTGCTGCAAAAGGTTGAAATTACAATTGTGTTCGTTTTACAAATGAGGAAGTTGAAGCTCAGAGAAGTTAAGTGACTTGCCCAAGGTCACACAGCAGGTAAGTGACAGAGGCCAGATCTTGTCTGAAAGCAAATGGTATCTTCCTCTGAGGATAAGTTCCCAGAAGAATTTTCCCTGAGAAAGCAAAGGGGAAATAACTGAGAGCAGAGAACTAGATGTGTTCGTAGAACATTTGGTTCAACTCAAACAGAGCTAGAGCCTGGCCCCTAAGGGATTTGGTATGCCTGCCTGGGGCCATCTCTGGCCTGGTATGATGCCCTTCAGAACTAGCAGCTGGAGGGCAAGAGGACAGCCTGAGTCCCAGATGACCCAGGATTGACTCCTGGGTCTAGAGTATCCTAGCGGGGTGACCCTCCCTTAAAACAATATATCTACTTATTTAGATATTTGGCTGTACCAGATCTTAGTTGTGGTGTGTGGGATCTTTAATTGCAACATGTGGGATCCAGTTCCCTGACCAGGGGTTGAACCCTGAGCACCCTGCACTGGGAGCTTGGAGTTTTAGCCACTGGACCCTCAAGGAAGTCTCAACACTTCCTCTTTGAGACTCTGGTGGTGGTTTACTAAGTCGTGTCCGACTCTTGTGACTCCACAGACTGTAACCTGCCAAGCTCCTCTGTCCATGGAATTCTCCAGGCAAGAATACTGGAGTGGGTTGCCATTTCCTTCTCCAGAGACTCAGTTTACCCATCTGTCAAATAGCGTGAATCAAAGTCCCTGTCCAGGTTCCGAGAGGAGCCAAGGAGCTGTGTCAGTGGTGCCCCGAGAGTATTTTGGTTCTGACCCTGCCAGCCAAGCTTCTCTTCATTTCCCTGCATGCAGATCAAGCCCCAGTAATTCCGCAGACAAAAGGCCAGAGGAGGTAAAAATAAAACAGCAGAGCTGTTCAGAGATAACCCTAGGCAAGGTCCTGATACAGCATCATGGGGCTGTGAAGGGTGATTCAGCCACATCAGCAGGTGACCATCAGCCTGGTGTTGGGGCTCCTCCAATTATCCACTCCCCCAAAAGAACTGGGCAGGAGATGGCTGTCAGAGTCTTCTGTTGACCCTGTGAATCCCTTTCCTTTTGGGCAGGTCAGGGAAACGAAGCTGGCTCAACCACCCGGTGCTGTGAGACCTAGGGCAAGCACCTGCCCTTCTCTGGGCCTCAATTTTCTCCTCGGCTACATGAATCATCATTGATCCTGATGACGCATGAGGGTCACTCCACCTCTCCTCTGAGGTTGTCAAAAACACACGCGTAACTGAGTGTGACTGCCAGGCACTGGGACAACAAACAGAAGAGACAGCCGTGCCTTGAGAGAGCCCAGGTCCGGGGGGAACAGACAGACAAGCAGAACACAGGGTGGTTGGTCACAACAAGATCATGGCCACCATCGATGGATTAGTAACCACGTGCCAAGAGGTGTGCAAGCCCTTTGCCCCCTTTCCTCATTTATTCCTCACAACAGCCCTACAAGGTAATTATCATTATAACCCCATTCTTCAGAGGAGTAAACTGAGGCCCAGAGAGGTGAAGAGTCTTGCTGGGGTCACACAGCCAGTTGGGGCCTGCACTTTAGCATCCTGGAGATGTTTGGTTGGGGGGGGCTGGGACAGAGGCCTCAGGCAGGAGGGAGGGAGGGAGGACTGCTCGTCCCTGCAAGCTCCCGCCGCCCCTGCAGAAGGAAGAACGGGGCTTGGGGTTCTATTCCTGGCTTTGTGCTGACTCAGACCGTGACCTTGGGTGAGTCACTTGCCAACTACGGCAAGCTTAAAAACAACTCCCTCCATAAAAGCATCCCAGCCCAAGCCCCCACTGAGAAGGGACAGGCAGTGGGAGGCGTGGGTCCGATGGCTTAGGGGGAAGGACAGGGAACACGGGGTGATGGCGGAAGGGCTTTCCGGACTTTGAGGGCTTACCCAGGGTGGGCCTGAGGAGGGCGAGGAGACAGCCTCAAGCCCATCAGGCAGAAGCTGGCTCTTCCCCAGTGCCCCTGCCCTCTCCCAGTCTCTCAGACACTCCTTAAAATACATCAGTGCCAAAGCTGCTGGAGCAGCTGGAGGTGACCTAATTAAACCTGGTTCTTTCCCTCTCCCACAGCGTGTGTGTGTGTGTGTGTGTGTGAGCGTGTGTGTACGGGGCAGGCGCGGGGGGGGGGGGGGTGGGCACTGCCCCAGCCAATACTCGAGCTTAATTGAGACCCTTTAACTCTCCTCCTTGTCATGTCCCCAGGTTGCCCTGGAGGGCTCCTATGATTAAGGCCTTTGGGCTTTGTGGGCATTAATGAGGGTATGGATGCCAGGATGGGCACCACGAGAGAGCCCTGCTCACATCCCAGCCCTGCCGGGCTGTATGACCATGGGCAAGTTGCTTTCCCACTCTGAGCCCTCCTTGGAAAGAGGAATGGACGGGTCAAAGTCACACTTAAGAGTGGCTGAGCTTGAACTCAAATGCCAGGCCACTTATCCTGGTGCCCATCATTTTGTTGGCTTGGGGCAGAGGGGAAGAGCTGCCCCATTGCTTTTCGTCTCCCATCTTAGTAGTCTGTGTGGAGAAAGGTCTGAATTGCCCCGAGCCCTCCTCTTCCCACCAGGCTTCAGGTCCTGGCCGAGCTAGTTGTGACCAGTATGATCAGCTCAGCCAGGCCCTGAGCGCCCTCTGCTGGTGCCACTCCTGGGGACTTGCCTCCAGACCAGCCTGCGGGTTTCCCTCCCTCACCAGCCAGCAGTGTGGGACCCCCGAGTTCCTCTTAGGGAGGCTCCCCCCACGGCCAGTGGACTTCCGTGACCACTGCCCATCCCTGGGAGAAACCTCTGTGGCCAAGAGTGTCCTCTGGCCTCTCCCAGGCCCTTGTGAGCTGGTTCCTACTCACACCTGTCTTTTCTTTTTGTTTTTTTTTTTTTTTGGAGGAGGGTCAGACAGATCCAGAGGGGCGGGGCAAATATGGGAAATAGATGTTTTTGGAAAAGACTTCAAGGAAATGCTGAGGGGAGGAGATATCCAGAATTTGGAGGACTCAGAGGCTTCTGAGATAGAGCCAGGTCTGCAGGACAGGCTCTCCATCCCCCAGGGGGCTGCAGACAGCCCCCTTCCCAGGGAGAGGCCTCCCCTGGAGCCCATCCAGACGGGCGTGCTGCCAGGCTCTCGGAAAGGTGGCCCACCCTCTACCCGGGTGCACTTCCTCCTCCCCTCCCCCAGCCCCAGCAGATGAGGCAGTTCACAGTCTGTATTTATTATTGTTCTCGCTCCCCGCGGCCCCCTCCCCTCTCCCTGGGAAGAGTCTGCAGGCTGGCAGATTGGCAGGAACCTGCTGTCTCCCTTGTGGGTGCCAGCATCACCCCTTATCTCTGCCTGGACTCCTTGTGCCAGGGTCAGGCCACTTGGGGACTTGGCACTACTACCCAAGGCTGCCTGAGTACGTGAATCCCACGGCACGGGATCCAGTGGACCCTGGCTGATCACCCCCGCCCTCCAGGGGCTGTGCCCTGGCAAGGGTGGAGGTCAGCTCGAGACCAGCCTGCAGGGGAGAGGAGTGGCCTTGGAGAAGCAAAAGCTCCTGGTAGGGGTGGCTCCAAAGCCAAGGGGGAAATAAAAGCGTGGAGCCACCTCTCCAAGCCAATTAGCCCAATTATCCCCAACACATCGCGGAAGAAACAGAGTCAGGATGAGACAGCTGCTCCAGGTCCAACTGTCTGCTGGCCACCCCGCGCGCCCCCCACCCCTGACGGTCCCTCCCTGGCCCCAGCCCCAAATTCCAGGGGCAACGATCCATGTCGCTCCCTGCTGCACTCTGCTTTCAGCGTCTCAGTCATTTCTCTCCCCTCTGGTTCCCAGACAGGAGGCTGCGGCTACAGCTTGGCAGGTGTCTGCCGTTCTCTGCCTCTTGAGCCAGACATAAGTCCCAGACACACACACACACATACCCACACCCTTTCACAGGGAACCACGCAGCCTCAGCTTCCCCTGGGGGCCAGGCAGAGCAAGGGAGGGGGGCGGGATGGCCGGGTGGGCTCTTCCGCGCTCACACATGCCTGCCTCTCCTCTGTAAACTGGACTGGGCCGGGCCAGCCCCAGGGGAGGGGGCCCACCTTCCCAGAGCACCCCACCCCCCGCCATTGCACCTCCCTCTGGTCCCCCATCGTTAGAGCCAGTTTCCAGGGCCGAAGTGCCTGAGGCCCCAGGGTCTAGCCCCTTACCTCTCTCTGACGGCCGAGGTCCCACACAGCCTCCCGCAGCCGTTCAGACTCGGCCTCTCTCTGGCGTGCTTGGAGCTGATGAGCAGGGATGGGTCTGAGAGATGTGCTGTGTGTCTGACTCCGTGTGTGTGTGTGTGTGTGTGTGTGTGTGTGTGTGTGTGGGCATGCGGCACCTCAGGCCCCTCACTCACTCACACACGCCTTCCTCCTGACGTCAGGAAGAGCAGGAGGGAGGGACCGGGGTGGGAATTTGTACTCCCTGCTTAAAGGGACACCGGGCCCCTGAGTCAGACACGGGCGGTGTGAGAGAGTGAGCTGCGTCTCTCGGGGGCCCCGAAGCTTCTTTTTCTGGAAAGTGGCTTTTATTGCCAGGCCAGGGTATAATTTGCCCTGCCAGGTGGGAGTAGCTGCTGAGGAATGCAAGGGGGAAGAGCTTGGGGACAGCCTGCATTCCTGGCAGTTAGAGAGCAAGGAGGGTGGTGTGTGTGTGTGTGTTTGTCTGTGTGTCTGCCAGGAGGCTGTGGGGTGGACGGTGAGTCTGGAAGCGTGGAGGCCACAGCAGGGCCCCAGGGACTCGCCAGCCTCCCTCTCCCTTCTGTCCCCTCGGCAGAGTGGCCCCTGCCCGCCACTGCTCCCTCCTCCCTTGGCTCTGGGCTCCTCCTCAGGGAACCCATGTGGGCAAGTCTAGTCACAAGAACTCATGTCTTCCTCTGTCTAGCCCGTGGCAGACCCTGAGCTGTTTCTGCTGGATTGAACTGAATTGAAGAGGCCCCTAAGGGAGTGAAAGGTAGCTACACACACACACACACACACACACACACAGACTCCACAGCCTGGGAAGGCCTGGGTGTGAGTCTCCGCCCTAGCGCTTCCAAGCTGGGTGACCTGGGCAAGCTTCTCACGACTCTGGTCCCCCATGAGCTCTGGAAAGCAGAGAAGGAGGCCCTTGCTGAGGGGGCTGTTGGAGGCTCCAGGGCAGCTTGTGTACAAGCCTGGCTGGAGGAGGCCCCCCCCCCCAAGACTGGCTCCTTGTCCCCCTACCCATCCCTTCTCCTCAGGAAAGAAGAAAGTCTGTCCTTCGTATATCTTTAGTACAGCTGACGCAGCCTGGCATTTTCCAAAGAAGTCTTATTAAAATAAAAAGGAGCAGAGAGTTTTAAGGGAGACCAGAAAGATACAAATACCTAATAAAAGTGGTTAGCAATAGGCACGGAGGGCGAGCCAGTGAGTTGGGTGACGTAGGAGTCAATGAAAAAATGATGTGGGCAGAACTGCAGGAAGAGAACTTCTCTGGCACAAGGGCAGTGACTTTTTAAAACATATTTTTAAAATATCTGTGTATTTATTTAGTCGTGCTGAGTCTTGGTGTTGGCATGTGGGCTCTGGCCCCCTGACCAGGGTCGATCCCGGGTCCCCCGCATCGGGAGCACAGAGTCCCTGCTGCAGGGCCACCAGAAAGTCCCAAAGGCGGTACCTGAAGTAGAGAGGTCCGGAGCTGGTCCAGCCTTGAGTCCTGATGGCTGCACGGTGGGTCACGGGCCAGCAGAGGGAAGTAGTCAGGGAGGACCTCTCTGGAGTGATGATGTTTAAGCTGAGCCTCTGGTGACACGAAGCAGCCAGTCTTGCCAGGGTCTAGAGAGAACTGTGGGAAGAGGGGGTGGTTTGTCCGAAGGCCCTCAGGTGGGTGTGAGTGCTGGCATGCCAGAGCACTGGGAAGAAGGCTGGTGTGGCTGGAGGGGGCGCGGGGGCGGAGAGGTAGGCCATGAGTCTCGAGGCCGAGAGGCAGGGCCTCAAAGGCCAGCTCTGAGGACGCTGTGGCTTGGTCTGCTGTACACTAGGGCCGAGGGCCTTACCCCTCCCTGCACGTCCAGCCTCCCCTTCTGAGGCCCTCCCTGCCCCGCCGGCGGGCGAGCATGTGCTGCGGCTGCCAGGCAGCCGGGAGGCGTGAATGAAGGAGGCTGGGCTGAGGTTTGAAGTAGTATTATGATTATTCTCCACGAAGACGAGAGGGCACAGCTGTTCATTCAGGAAATGAGCAGCCCAAGGCACCACCCACCCACCCACCAGCAGCTGAGTAACAAAGAAATCATCTGCTTAAAACCCGGGGCTCCACCATGCAGGCTATTTCTGTGAAAACCCAAGAATTCAAGCTCACCCCCTAGAAATCCTTCCTCACTGTAGGAAGGAGGCTGTAGAGGTGGGTCAGGAGAAAGAAGCCCCTTAGTCCTGTTGGTTCCAACTGAACTTTAAAATCCCCATTTTGTTACTGACGATCAGCCCACCGGTGGGGCCCCGTCCTAGCCTTCCACTGCCTTGAATCCACAAAACCCTTTAAGGTACGTACACTCCTCCTAAGGTGTTGGTGCCACTTGACAGATGCTGAAACTTCGGCACAAAGAGTTTAAGAAACTTACCCAGCACCACACAGCTGGTAACGGAGCTGGAATTAAAGCACAAGAATTCTGGCTTCGTTATTATTGTCCTTTCTGCTGTATCACGCTGCTCTGAAATGTCTTCCGTTCCCTGGACACCCATATCCTATGCTGTGGGACTCATCTGCAGCCTGTACTAGCAATTTTATTTTTATTTATTTATTCATTTTAAATGTCACTGGTTTGTGCAGCCCTCCACAAGCATCCTATTTATTTATTTACTTTTCAGTTAATTCATTAACTTGGCCGCGCTGGGTCTTTGTTGCGGCTCATGGGCTCAGTAGTTGCCTCGTGTGAGCTTCGTTGCCCCGAAGCACATGGGATCTTGGTTGCCCCATCCAGGATTGAACCCGCATCTCCTGCATTGGAAAGTGGATTCTTCTTTTTATTATTATTTTATTTTTGGCTGTCCTGGGTCTTTGTTGCTGCATGAGGAAGTTCTGCATGTCATGCCCTGCCACCAAAAAACAACAACAAAAAAACACTGCATATTCAAGGAACTTAGGGTTTCCGATGTGGCTGGTGCAGAGAATAGAAGGGCAGAGGCCGTGCTGTGTGGGGTCTGGGGGGATGCCTGACAAGAGGTCCGCTCCTCCATCTGAAATGAGACAGTGTCGCTGGCAGCCTCACGGCTCATCCAGGATAGCAGTCAGGGCAGGCAAGATGCTGGGGGTGTGGGAGGCTCTCCTGGCCTTGCCTGGGGCTGGAGCCTGCCCTAAGGTGCCCAGGTGAGCATCTCCGCGTGATGTAGCTGCCTGGATCTCCTCAAGCCACTAGGAGGAGCTCTTTGTGATGAGAAGGGGGTGGGGGTCCCTGACCCACGGCCAGCCTCCCCCGCACCTTTCCCAGAGGACTGGGGCTGGATCAGCCAGGCTGACCCCCAGCTGACCTGGCCCTGGGATGGCTGTGAGGCAGGCCTCGATCAGCCATCTGCCCGCAGATACGCGGTCCTGAACACCTCCAGGCTTCCCAAACTGAGTGCTCCCTCCACGCTCACCGTCTGAGCGAGGCCGTCCCCAACCGCCTTGGCCAGAGGGGCAGTCGCCCCTCCCTCACCATCAGATTTTGCATGTGAGCTTTCTCAACAGCAGGGCCTGAGAGAGGACCTGCCTCTGTTTGTTTTCCTGTTTCTTGTGGGTCCTCCTTGCCAGAGCACAAGCCTCCCAGAGCAGGGCCTCCTGCACAGCAACCATAACAAACATCTATTGACTTTCTCTACTTTGTTTTCTGGCTCAGACCAGAGCAGAGTAATGTCCTGGGATGCTCTGTTTAGGTCCCTTCTAGGACTACTTTCCCCAGTGCTCCCCAGCTGTCCACGGCGGGGTGTGTGTCATTCCTGGGCCTTTCCAGACATGGCCAAGGGCATCATCCTGCTCCTCAGAGCTTCCATGCTTTGAGAACCTGGAGAAGGCCCTCGAGAGCTCAGAATCAGGAAAATCCAGATACCTGGTTAGTTTATATTTTATAATTGAAACGTTCCTAACCAATTACAATTGGTTAGTTTCTATTTGGGGCTTCTCTTGTAGCTCGGAGTAGGCAATGGCAACCCACTCCAGTACTCTTGCCTGGAAAATCCCATGGATGGAGGAGCCTGGTAGGCTGCAATCCATGGGGTTGCACAGAATCAAACACGACTGAAGCGACTTAGCAGCAGCAGCAGTTTGTAGCTCAGTTGGTAAAGAATCTGCCTGCAATACAGGAGACCCGTGTTCGATCCCTGGGTCAGGAAGATCCCCTGGAGAAGGGAATGGCTACCCACTCCAGTATTCTTGCCTGGAGAATCCCATGGACAGAGGAGCCTGGCAGGAGGTCCCAAGAGTTGGACACGACTTAGCGACTAAACCACCAACAGTTTCCATTTTATAACTGAGATGTTTTTCTCTTTGTTTTGACTGCTGGAAATCTTGGAGCCAAATTCTTCCTTTGTCAATAGCAAGTTCATTTACAGGACCATGCGTATCTCAGGGTTAATGTTTTCTTTTCCTCATCTGATTTAATCATCCAATAAATATTTGTCCTGGGCTTATTGTGCACTTGACACTTTTCTAAGTACTGTAGTGGGAAATCAACAGTGAACAAAACAGATACAAACCCCTGTCTTCGTGGCACTTACAGTCAGGAAGAAGGAGAGAGGCAGGAAAACAACCTAATGAATAACCATGTCACATGTCAGGAGACAGTAAATGCTATGGAAAGCCATGACACAGGGAGGTGAGGGAGGGAGTGGGGGGTGGTGGTTTGCAATTTCAAATGGGAGGGGTGGTGCCAGAGAAAGCACCACTGAGGTGATGGACCTGGAGGAGGTGAGGAAGGAAGACATGAGGGTGCTGAGAGGGAGAATGTTCTAGGGAGAGGAGACAGCGTCAGGCAGAGGCCGTGAGTGGGGAGGATGCCCAGGGTTTGACAAACAGCCCCTAGGCAGAGGCAAGGGTGCACGCGGTCATTGGGATCACTGGTGCACCCCTCAGGGCTAAGAAGGCTGTCCCAAGAACTGGCTCTTCCTCCAGTGAGATGAAGCATTGCCAGGTCAGGAAAGGAGGACTGAGAATTTCTGAGTGACATTTAATTTATTTTTTAAAATTAGTTGACTTATTTGGCTGCACCGGTTCTTAGTTGTGACATGTGCGACCTTTAGTCATAGCCTGCAAACTTAGTTGAAGCACGAGGGAATCTAATTCCCCAACCAGGAATTGAACCCGGACACCCTGTGTTGGGAGCATGGAATCTTAGCCACTGGACCAGCAGGGAAGTCCCTGATGAAGTCCATTTTGAAGATGGAAAATCTAACAGGAGCAGGTTTGTGGGGGAAGAGATGACCATTTTGGCCCAGGTGAAATTTGAGTCTCCAAATGGGGATGTGAGCAGACAGGTGTATAGACTGCTCAGCGGAGCCCTGAGGCCTGCCCACGTCTAGAGGTGGGGAGAGGAGGTGGGAGGAGGACCCGGGTGTTGGAGAGGAGGGAGTGATCAGCCAGGATAAGCGCGGTCCTTGAGGACTGAGAATTGCCTCTGGATTTGCCAGCATAGATGCCATTGTTGACCCTGAGAAAGCAGCGTGGGTTGAGAGGTAGGGCCAAAACCCTGACCGAGCAGGCTGAAGACAGACAAGAAGAGAGGATTTGGAAACAGTAAATGCAGTTGACTCCTTCAAGCAGTTTTGCTGGTAAAGGGAGCAGAAAATGGGGCACTAGCTGGAGGGAAAGAGGGCTGAGAGGGTTTTTTTAAGATGGGAAAAAATCTTAATTGCTTTTTTTAATTTAAATTTTATTTCGCTTTGAATTTGAATAGGTAATATGTTCCCATGATACAAATTATAATAAGGTTAAAACAATCACTGCACATTTTGCACGAGAATACAGAAGTATGTTCATCGCTCAGTCCTGACTCTTTGCAGCCCCATGGACTGTAGCCCGCCAGGCTCCTCTGTCCATGGAATTCTCCAGGCACGAATACTGGAGTGGTAGCCATTCCCTTCTCCAGGGGTTCTTCCTGACCCAAGGATCATACCCGGGTCTCCTGCATTGCCCTTCCTTGGTGGCTTAGGCAGCAAAGAATCTGCCTGCAATGCAGAAGACCTGGGTTTGATCCCTAGGTCAGGAAGAACCCCTGGGAAGGGAATGGCTACCACTCCAGTATTCTTGCCTGGGAAATCCATCAACAGAGGAGGCTGGCAAGCTATAGTCCATGGGGGCACAAAGAGATGGACACGACTGAGCGACTCAGGACACGCCTAGTGATGGGAATCCCCCAGCAGTGAGAACTCCGGCTTTCGAACGTCCCCATCTCCCAGCCAGAGATTTCAACAGGCTGCTCCTGAGATTCTGATTGGTGACCCTAATGGGTCAAAGCCCGTGGACACTGTGCCCCATGATCCCACACATCACAGATTCTGAAGGGCATTTAAAACATTCTCCCTCCTACCCGGTCCCTCTTCCACATCCCTCAGGCATTCAGTTCCTTGCCCTGGAGACAGCCAGTGTGATCAGTGCACACATACCTGGGTGAACACACAGACACGCACAAACACACACACACACAGACACACACACAGAGACACAGACACACACACAGAGATACACACACAGTCGCAGAGACACACACAGAAACAGACCCCCCCACACACATAGACACACACACAGATACACAGACACACACAGAGATATACACACAGACACACACACAAACACACACAGACACACAAACACACACAGATATACACACACTCAGAGCCACAGAGATATACATACAGACACACAAACACACAGACACACACAGAGACACACAGACACAGAAACACACACAGACACACAGTATTATTTTTCTCTTTTTGACATGAACAGTAACATCCCATGTAGACTGCTCTGTACCTTGCATTTTTATACTTAATAATATATTCTCAATATCATTCTCCATCCATACACAGAATGCATTCTCATCCTTTCATACGGCTTTGTATTATTTTACTCAATGGTACACCATGTATCTTTTTTCATCCAGCCCTCCACTGATGGACAGTCATCTGAGATGGGTTCTATTATTATCTCCACTTTACAGGGAGGCCATGAGCTGCTGAGAGGTTCACTGGCCGCCGCTGCTCAGCTAGTGCGCTGCGGCGTGGGAACTCCATGCCCTTAACCACCCACTGGACTCTCCTCCTGGATTAGTTTCCAACTCCATTTCTCCCTCACTCCTCTGTTCTTAGCAATTATTTTGGTATCCTTTTGTTCCTTCAAATAGCACGTATTTACAAGCCCTGACCTTGTGCCAGGCACAGGGCTAGGCCGGGAGGATGGAGGGGGACACGACGGAAGAGTCCTGGGCCGGCAAGGAGCTGGCAGACTAAGTCTCTGTGTTTTTGTCAGCCACCTCAAAGCTTTCATGGAACGACGCAGAGAATTAACAAGGAGGCCTGGTCCCTGTTTTCACTAATGAGGAAACCGATCGTGCCAAGAAATCACTGTTACAACCCCGTAAGCTGAACACCATAAAAGAAGCCTGGGAACCCAAAACATCGAACTCAGTAGCGCTGGCCTCTTCGCCCCAACCTGGCCCCCCTCCAGTTTCCCATCTCAGTGAAAGGCCTCAGGCCTAGGCTCCTCCCACTTCCATCCCCAGGTCCTGCACCCTATCTGAGACCACCCTCTAAAGACCTCTGGACTCGGCCCAACTTTGCTCTCCATGGCTACCAACCTGCTTGGGCCTCCTCTTACAGGGGCCACCCAGTAATTTCCTCCCTGGTATTCTTTTCTCCACCAGCTTCCTCCCTCCCACTATTCCTCCAGCTCACATGTCCTGGTGTTATTTCCTGATTCTAACCTTCCAACACTTCCCTTTGCTGCCCCTGGGCTAATGAGGTGGTGGCATAAGCCCAGTGGTTAGGAGGGCTTTGGAGTCTGAATTTCAGCTATGCCACTTACTAGCTGTGTGACCTTGAATGATAGCTGTGTGACCTTGAATGACCTACTTAACTTCTCTTTGCCTTGTGCGCTAGTGCGTGCTAAGTCGCCTCAGTCATGTCCAACTCTTTGTGACCCTACAGACTGTAGCCTGCCAGGCTCCTCTGTCCACGGGATTATCCAGGCAAGAATTCTGGAGTGGGTTGCCATGCCCTCCTCCAAGGGATCTTCCGGACTCAGGGATCAAACTCAGTGTCTGTTACGTCTCCTGCATTGGCAGATGGGTTCTTTACCACTAGTGCCACGTGAGAAGCCCTTTGCCTTAGATGAGGCAAACTGAAATGAGATAAATGATAGTGAGATAAATTAGATAATGATGATGATGATAACCCCTACCTTATACAGCTGGTGTAAGAATTCAAAGTTAATGGATCTGGTGGTACAGTGGTTAAGAAATCTCCTTGCAATGCAGGGGATGTAGGTTCCATCCCTGGTCTGGGAACTGAGATTCCCACATACAGTGGGGTGTGGCCAAAAAGTTAATGAATATAATAATAAGGCCTTTGTGATCTGGACCCTGCCCAGGGGTCTTCAGTCTTACCAGTTTTCATCTCCTCTATAAACCCACTGAAACATTTTTTGGTTTTCTCAAAGCCTCTGGCCCTGACCTCCCTCTCCTTATCCCAACCCCTCTGAGCTTAAGCTGGGCCTAGAAACCAGTTCTCCTTCCCCACTGGATCTCTAACAGTTGTCACATACTGTATTGAATAAATGATGAGAAAGTTATTACATTTGGGTTCTGATGGATGAGTAGGAGTTTTTCAGGTAAAGAAGTGTTCAAGACTGGGCTATAAAAGGACTTTCTCCATCCTTGGAGCTGGAAGCTCCCAGTGACTGGAGGACAGAAGGGAGGTTAGGCTGGAGAGGAAAGTTGGGCATAGTCCAGAACTCTCTGTGTAGACAAAAGAAATCCACGAAGGGAAGGTTTTTGTGACAGTGGGTGGGTCAGTTGCAAGAAAGACTGAGGCCAGTAGCTTGGATGTATGGTGGCTAAGCTCTGGGGCAGCAATGAAAAGTCCTTCAGGGCAATAAGTTGTGGGAATGAAACGAAGAAGGAAAACTTCGAGAGATTTGAGAGAAAGAATTAATATGATCTCCTAAACACTTTTACTGAAGGCATCTTAGAAATGATGTTGGGCAGTTGTGGGAATAAAGAGCTAAAGTCTCATTTCCTCCCAACTTCAAGAAGCTCAAATCCTAGGAAAAGCAGACAGACCTATAAATAATATAGATGCAGAGAAGGCCAAATTTGGTCACGGCAGCCAGACGTACAGAGATATCCCTATGTGCGTAAAATCAGCAAATTGAAGGACCATGCATTTCTGACTGTCTCTGTCATGCACTCCAAGTCTCTTTTTATTTGTTTAAAACATACTGCAGGGACTTCCTGGTGGTCCAGGGGTTAAGAATTTGCCCTCCAGTGCAGGGGATTCAGGTTCAATCCCTGGTTGGGGAACTAAGATCCCAGAGACCTCAGAGCAGCTAAGCCTGCAGGCGGCAACTGCTGAGCCCTAGTGCTCCAGAGCCCACGGCTACAACTGCAGAGTCTGTGCACCACAGTGAAAGATTCCCCATGGTGCAACAGAGATCCTGAGTGCTACAACTAAGACCCAATGTAGCCAAATTAATAAATATTAAAAAGAAACCACACACAACACCCTGCAGTGTATTTCCATGACCCACCAACTTTTAGAGACTGTGTAGTGTAGAGATTCCGGTGGGGCCCACTTCTGCCGTTTAGCAACCCATAATCTTAAGTTACTAACTTCTCTTAGCCCAAGCCCACGTTAGCTACCATAGGAAGATGAATGAGACTGGAATGCCGGGAGAGAATAAAATGAGACTGTGGGTAGTGTCAAGATCCTGCAAAGCCTTGTGAGCTACCAGAAAGATTTTGGATTTTATTACCAGTTCAATGGGAAGCCATGATCTTCATCATTCAGAAAACTAAGATCATGGTATCCAGTCCCATAACTTCATGGCAAATAGATGGGGAAACAATGGAAACAGTGACAGAGTTTATTTTGGGGGGACTCCAAAATCACTGCAGATGGTGACTGCAGCCTTGAAATTAAAAGACGGTTGCTCCTTGAAGGAAAAGCTCTGGTAAACCTAGACAGAGCAGAGACATTACTTTGCCAACAAAGGTCCATCTAGTCAAAGCTATGGTTTTTCCAGTGGTCATGTATGAAAGTGAGAGTTGGACTATAAAGAAAGCTGAGAGCAGAAGAATTGATGCTTTTGAACTGTGGTGTGGGAGAAAACTCTTTTTCAAATTTATTTTTCATTTATTTGGCTGCACTGTGTCTTAGTTGCTGCATATGGGATCTAGTTCCCTGACCAGGGTTCGAACCTGGGCCCCCTGCATTATGAGTCTTAACCACTGAACGACCAAGGAAATCCCATGGAGAAGACTCTTGAGAGTCCCTTGGACTGCAAGGAGATCCAACCAGTCCACCTTGAAGGAAATCGGTCCTGAATAGCCATTGGAAGGACTGATGCTGAAGCTGAAACTCCAATCCTTTGGCCACCTGATGCAAAGAACTGACTCATTGGAAAAGATCCTGATGCTGGGAAAAACTGAAGGCAGGAGGAAAAGGGGATGACAGAGGATGGGATGGTTGGATGGCATCACCGACTCAATGGACATGAGTTTGAGTAAGCTCTGGGAACTGGTGATGGACTGGGAAGCTTGGCATGCTGCAGTCGTAAAGAGTCGGACACGACTGAGTGACTGAACTGAACTGAACTGAATGGGAAGCCACTGGGCCTTCCCAGATGGTGCTAGTGGTAAAGAAATCGCCTGCCAGTGCAGAAAACATAAGAGATAGGGGTTCGATCTCTGGGTCAGGAAGATCCCCTGGAGGAGGACAGAGCAACCCACTCCAGAATTCTTGCCTAGAGAATCCCATGGACAGAGGAGCCTGGCGGGCTACAGTCTGTATAGGGTTGCAAAGAGTCAGACGCGATTGAAATGACTTAGTACGCACAAGAAGCCACTGAGGGGTTGTTTTCTTTCTTTTTCTTTCTGGTCCCAATTTATTATTGCTTCTCAATTGAGATTTAATCTGCTTACAGTTAAATGCAAAGAAAGATCTTAAATGTTGAGTTGGATGAGTTTTGACAATTACATACATCTGTGTCTGCTGCTACTAAGTCACTTCAGTCGTGTCTGACTCTGTGCGACCCCATAGACGGCAGCCCACCAGGCTCCCCCGTCCCTGGGATTCTCCAGGCAAGAACACTGGAGTGGGTTGCCATTTCCAATGCACGAAAGTGAAAGTGAAGTCGCTCAGTCGTATCCGACTCTTAGCGACCCCATGGACTGCAGCCTACCAGGCTCCTACATCCATGGGATATTCCAGGCAAGAGTACTGGAGCGGGGTGCCATTGTCTTCTCCGATACATCTGTGTAACCACCTGCTAAAAGGAGACACAAAACGTTTCTATTATCCGAAAAGGTCCCGCCTGCCTGGTTCCGGTTAATTCTCCCCGTTTCCAGAATCCGGTTGGGTCTAAGCAGATTTTGTTGGCGTTTGGAAAGGATCACTCGGGCAGTAGTGCAGAGGACTGTCTGAGACCAGCAAGGAGAGGACGTACAGGCTAGGCGAGAGCTGACTGGGTGGCACCGAGGTCGCCTAGCAACCTGAGAGCGTTGTCTGAGGGTTTTGACAGCTCCTCGCAGGCGGAAGGGGAGGCTCCGCCCCCGCCTCCCCCCGCCCCTCGCACGAGCCGGTAGGCAGCCCCGCCCCGCGTCGGGGGCGGGCCGAAGCTTCTTATTGGTCGGCCCTCCGGAAGCTACTGAATTCGGAATCTCGCCCCTGGTCTTGCGGTAGCGGGCTGCGTCTGGGTGCTTGGTGTGTGGCGGCGGCGCGTGGTGAGGGGCCGCATGTGGCGGGCCGCGCGCCGTTCCGGCTCAGCCAGGAGACCTCCCCGCCGCCGCTGAGCCTGTTTTCTGTATCTGTCGAATCGGAGCGCGCCCCGCACGGGACACCCCGAGCCCTACGGCGCAGCCCGCCTTACCGGCCTGGGGACTCCACAGAGCGGGCTCAGGGATCCCCACCGCCGCAGGCCCTGGTGCGTGACTGATCCTCCGGCTCCCAGAGCCCCCGGCCCAGGCTGGGATGTTTGTCCTCGTGGAGATGGTGGACACCGTGCGGATCCCCCCGTGGCAGTTTGAGAGGAAGCTCAACGATTCCATCGCCGAAGAGTTGAACAAAAAGTTGGCCAACAAGGTACTGGGTCCGCGGGGTCGCAGGCAGGTCTTTAGCACGGGAAGGGCCAACACTGCATACCAACCCGCCGCCGGCCTGGACTTGCCAACCCTTGGCGTTTAGGCAAGGAGCTTAACGTCCCAGAACTCGGTTTCTTCACCTGTACGTGGGATGAACTCATCCTTTACCCCACTAGGATGTTGGAGAGAATCAAAAATTGGGTTTGAAAAAGGCTCTTGTAATTGGGGAATATTCCCAGGGACGGCGGAGCCTGGTGGGCTGCCGTCTATGGAGTTGCACAGAGTCGGACACGACTGAAGCGACTTAGCAGCAGCAGCAGCAGCGTCCCCACTTCCAAATTATTGATAATTTGCAATCTAAATCAAGTCATTTCCCCTGCTGGGCCTCGGTTTCCATTTGCAAAATGGAAATAATCATTGTTGTCCAACCATGCATTGTTGCTGTGAAGATGGGTGGTAGTTCAGCTGTCAGGAGGTTTAGCCATTCATTCCTTCAACAGAAATGTTTGTGCACCTTTTACGTGCCAGGCCAGCACGCCTTAGTGCCAGCAAGAGGCCTTCCCTCTGCCTTTTCTGAAGCAGTTATTCTGTGGCACATCACTCTTTCCTTCTTAGCAGTCGCCACACTCTCTCCTTGCTTGCTTACTGGGTTACTGTTTTTCTCTTTTCCTCTACACGAGGGCAGTGACCTTCTTCTTCTCCGCAGGTAGCCCCCATAGAGTCTGGGCACGGAGCAGATGTTCCATAATTGTTTGTTGAATGAATAAAACAGACACGCTTCTACTCTGTAGTGTGGTGGGGACAGCAGATATGAACAAGAGGCTCTACAGTTGAGTGTGTGATGACAAACTGAGATAACTGTTATGGGCTTCCCTGGTGGCTCAGAGGTTAAAGTGTCTGCCTGCAATGTGGGAGACCCGGGTTCGATCCCTGGGTCGGGAAGATCCCCAGGAGAAGGAAATGGCAACCCACTCCAGTATTCTTGCGTGGAGAATCCCATGGAGGGAGGAGCCTGGTAGGGTATAGTCCACAGAGTCGCAAAGAGTGGGACACAACTGAGCTACTTCACTTACTTACACTATGACGAGTGTTCTCATAAGCCTGTGGAATGAGGGAACTTCGCCTACAATGAGGGAGACAAGAGGCTTTGCTAGTGGGTGATACTTGAGCTGAGAGCAGGTGGTGAGGAAGAACTCACGTAGGGGATTCCGGGCAGAGTAGAGCTATGCAGGAAGCAGAAACAGCATGTGCAAAGGCCCTGTGGCAGGAAGGAATATCAAGCCTGTCATAGCTTGGAGGAGACTGATGAGGCCAGGGCAGAGGGAGAGAAGGGAGGGCAGGCTGGAGAGTGGTGGGAGCCAGCCCATAGAGGGCCCACAGGACCTCACTGGAGTGATGGCCTTCATCTCCAGTAGGCTGAGAAAGAGCCAGCAGGAAGAAGACTGGCTGGCTGGAGACTGGAGGCAGGTCCTGCCACAGAGGTTGAAGGCACAGAAGGTGGGGTGTACAGACCTGGGGCGTTGTTGGCGGGAACTCACAGAGTCCTTAGTGGGTGGTGTCTGGTTGCTTTGTGAGATACAAGGAGAGGGGGCTTCTGAGGGGACAAAGAGAGAAGCTATGAGAAGTCCAAGAAGGGAATGAGGTCCTCCTGTGGCACAGGGCCTTCTCTGATCTGTTCCGACAAGTATTTCTTTTTTTGTTGTTGCTCCTTGAGTCTTGTGGGATCTTAGTTCCCCAGCTAGGGGTTGAACCCAGGCCCTCAGCAGTGAAAGTGCTGAGTCCTAACCACTGGACTGCCAGGGAATTCCCAGACAAGTATTTCTGCATTTGAATTATTGAGTCATTTGGGAGGAGACCTTGCAAAAGTGGTCCAAGGCGCAGGCAAGGGCGCCTGCCTCCTTGTGCTTCCAAAACCAGCTGGACTCTGGGCCTCACTGCATTGAGGTCTGGCCAGGACTCACTTCTCCGAGCTTCTTGCTAATCCGTAAACAGTCCTGCAAGGTCTCTGTTTGGGATGTGATGATGCTGGTGTCAGATAAGCAGACACCGAGCGGCTAGTCCTTTGGAGCATCGTTGGGTGGGAACGGGTTGTGGACGTCCTTGGCCTGTTTTGCCCAGTCTCAGGGCCTCCTGTGTGTCACTCTGCCAGCCTCAGTCCCTGCGGCCACACCTGTGTGTCTGAGACTTTGTGAGCAGAACAGCGACTAGCTGTGGTTCTGACACTCTGAACTGTGAGCTCCAGGATGGATTTGGGACCTTGGAAAAGTGTAGTTTTAACCTGGGGGGTTCCCCACCTAGTCCTTGCTACTAATAGTAATGATCCTTGATTGGAGAGGGTTTCTTCTAGCGAGTGAGCCAGCTACTGAGCTAGGTGCTTCACATCTGTTCTTTTTGGATTTAGCCCCGCAGCCTGGTATGTCCATTTTTGCAGATGGGGAAACTGAGCTCAGAGAAGTGACCTCGCAGGCCACACAGGGAGTGGTGGGGCTGGTGTTGTGACTTGAATCTGTCTTGTCACCAAAGGCTTTGTTCTTTTTAGAGCTCATCCACTGGAGTTCCTTGCCTCAGGCAGCGCCCCAGTGCATTTAAAATGGGGATACCTGCCCCGTGGAGGGGGGAGGTGCGAATCTCAGGAGAGACTGCCTGGGGAGCTGGGCCTCGGAGTCACTTGGCGTGTCCATGGACACACACAGGTTGTGTACAACGTGGGACTCTGCATCTGTCTGTTTGACATCACCAAGCTGGAGGATGCGTACGTGTTCCCAGGGGATGGTGCGTCACACACGAAAGGTGGGTGCTCTCCTCCTGGGTTTTTTGGGTTTCTTGGGGCTCAGTTTTTGGTGAGGGGTCCTGGTCTGGGGTTAGGAGATCTGGGGTCTAGTCCTGAGCACTCTGCCAGGAATTTTCTGGGTGGTATGGGCAGAATCTTCCCATTTCCGGGCCTCAGTTTCCTGTCTATAAAAAAAGAGGCAGGGACTTCCCTGGTGGTCCAGTGGTTGAGACTCGGTGCTTCCACTGCAGGGGGCACGGGCTCAATCCCTGGTCGGGGAACTAAGATCCCACATGCAGTGCAACGTGACCAATAAAAACGGGGAGGTGGATGAGGTGGTTCTCGAGGCCTCTCCATCAAGGCCTCTCCAGCTCTGAGGCTGTGGCTCTGTCTGCGCACGTGTCGCCTGCGGTCCTGTGTGTTGTCTGAGCCCCCTCTGCCTGGCTGTCAGTGTGCTCAGGTAGGGGGAGTGGACAGATAGTGGAGTCGGCATTGCTGAATAAAAGTGGGGAGAGGGAGGAAGGGCACAGGAGGCTGGTTGGGGGTGGGAGACCTTGAGGGACACCAGGGCATAATGGTTAAACTCATGGCCTCTGGGTTCAGATACCAGCTCTGCTGCTTGTTTGCTGTAAGGAATAGGCAGCCTCTGTTTCCTCTTCAATAAAAGGCAGTTAAGAGTAGACTAAGTTACGGGACTGTTGAGGGTTACCGAGTTAACACACGCAAAGCTCTCAGGACAGGACCTTGGCTTGTAGCGAGCCCTGATAGCTCATCGATTTGAATTGTTCCTCTGATTCTGTCGGTCAGCTCGGTGGTGGTCTTCTGGGCTGACTTGACCAGGGCTGGATGGTGTAGAGTGGTCTCATGTGTCTGGTGGTTGGCACACTGGTTGGGTGGGAGGCCTCGGCTGGGCTGCTCATCTCTGCTCCACGTGGTCTCTTCTTTCAGGAGGCAGACAGACTGGGTACCAAAGCGCCTCCGGGCTGAGCCTCTGCTCGGATCCCATTGGCCAGAGCAGGTCATGTGGCCAAGGCCAGCGTCAAGGGCTGGAGAAGGGCTCCCCCCGTGGGAGGAGTTGCAGTCACTTTGCAAAGGGATGTGCACCCCATGGGAGGAGGGCTCTCAGGGAGGAAATGGGGCGTTGATCTCTCTCCTGCTGGGACAAACCAAGTCAGAAGCAGAGGGCCAGGAGGCCGTTGAGATGGTTTGGGGTTAGTCGGTGTAGACACGCTACTCGCCATCAGCTGGGTGCTCGCCCGTCTGCCCCAGACCCTCTGAGTCAGATTCTCTGGGGAGGGCCCCGCAGTGATTCCCACCCAGCCCTGACCCCCACTGGGGGCTTCAGCCTCGGCACGGGGATGTGCAAGCGTTCCAGAACGTGCCTCGAGGCTCCCTGGTGTGTGTGTCCAGGAATCCGGAGACTTAATTCATTCACGAGGATGCCGTGGAGCTTTGAGTTGTATGTGGACGGGACGGTCTCGTGAGCAGAAAGGTCACATGGTGATGTGGAGACTAGGCCACGCGGGCCCTGTTTACAGCGAAGGACGCCGTCCAGCTGAGCCAGTCTCTGCTGGGGAACAGGGGCCTTGCTGTCCAGGAGACAAGTGGTATGGGGGCCAGAACTTCAAGAGAGACTGGAGAGAAAAGTTAAATATGCAGAGATTCTGTCTGTTTATTGGGTTGTTTCTGCTGTTTGGCGTCATTGCTGGTTTTCTGACCGACCCCCTGTGCTTGGGTCCCCGGTGTTCCTGGGGTTGAATTCTGGCTCTGACCCCCCTGCAGGGGGACCCCGGGCAGGTGGCGACCTGGCTCAGCCTCACTTTGCTCATCTGTAAAATGGGGTAACACTTATGGCAGTCAGGCTCCTCGGGGCCCATGGAGCATCGTGCAGGGCGAGTTGTCGATCTGTGGTGGGGTAGTGGCCAGGCTTCGAGGCTGACCCCAGGCCAGGGCCCCTTCCCCCACTGCCTCCCCAGGGCTGTGGCTGAGGGTGTGTTGAGGGGTGCTCAGCACTGGGCCTCCACCTTTGCTTAGAGGGTTATTCATTTGCCAGTCTCCTTCTACTTCTTCTATTTTTACTTCTACCCCGGCCAGGTTACTTTACCTATCTCTCTGAGACTCATTTCTGGGAAAACAGTATGATACTCATAGTACCTGCCTCACATAGAGATTACAAGGAGTCAAGGAGAAAAACCACAGGAAGCCTTTGGCCTGGCGCCCGGCACATAGTAAGTGCTCGTGAGATGCCAGCCTTTTGATTTGTGACACTGAGCCTCATCCCGTGTCACCTGGCACCAGCCCTGCGTGCCCCATGCCCTCCAAGCTGGGTAGACCCGGCCCCCAGGAAGTCCCTCCTGACCTGCCCGCTGGCCCCGCCTCCGGCTGAGCTAGGGCCCCACTCATGGCTCCGGAGCAGCCTGTCTTGTGCCTGCCATTTGCTTTGTTCTTTTCCCTTTTATTTTTTTTAAAGCTGTGATAGAACATAACATTTGCCACGTTTAGCGTATAGTTCCGTGACAGTCAGTTTACGTTGTTGTTTGACCGTCACCACCATCCATCTCTAGCACTTTATCGTCTCCCAGCACTGGATCTCCGTCTCCACTAAACGCCGATTCCCGCTCCCCTCTCCCTACCCACCCGCTACCCCTACCCCCAGCCTCCACTCTACTTCCCTTCTGTGTGAGTTTGGCTCCTCCAGGCACCTCTGGAGTGGAATCAAGGCATTTGTCCTTTGCAGACACTCACTACGTCCTAAGGCACCCCTGCTTATCCTCGGCCCGCAACTAAGAACAGGTCTTCCTCTTCTTACTGGTTCTTCAGACCCATCCTTTTTGACTTTTCAGGTTTCCTACCTCAGGCTGAACATCCCTAGAACTTCAGTGGGGGACTCTTGGGAGGTAGCCCCCAACACAGCACTACCCCAGCTGGCCCTCCACCTGGTCTGTGGCCTCCTTTTGGTTTTTAAGTGAGATATAGTTCACATACCGTGAAATTCACCCTTTTAAGGCATACAGTTCAGGGGCTTCAGCATTGTATTCACAGAGCTGTGTGGCTGTCACCATTGTCTTAATTCTAGAATATTTTCATCACCCACAAAAGAAACACTGTGCCCATTAGCCATCACTCCCTGCCCTCCACCAGCCCCTGCCAACCATCCATCAGCTTTATCTCTGAATATGCCTCTTCTGGACATTTCCTGTGAGCAAGATCCTACAGCGCTGGCCTTTTGTGGTTGGCTTATTGGTGGCTCAGACGGTAAAACGTCTGCCTGCAATGCGGGAGACCCGGGTTCGATCCCCGGGTCGGGAAAATCCCCTGGAGAAGGAAATGGCAACCCACTCCAGTACTCTTGCCTAGAAAATTCCACAGATGGAGGAGCCTGGTGGGCTACAGTACATGAGGTCGCAAGGAGTCGGACACGACTGAGCGACTTCGCTTCGCTTATTTCCTGCAGCCTAATATTCTCAGGGTCATCTGTGTGGTTCCCGGTGTTAGCCCTTTATCCCTTCCTGAGACTGAACAGTCTTCCGTTGTGTGGCTGTGTCACAGTGTGATTACCCATCCGTCTGTCCACGAACACCTGGGCTGCTCGCCAGTGCTTTGCTTATGGTCGTTCCAGACTCGAGCTCCCTGGGCACAGGATCACGTGTTGTCCTGCCCCAGAGAGCTCCATGCCCAAGCCCAGCCTGGCACAGCCCTGGCAGAGGCTCCGTGGGGACTTATTAAACTGAGCTGATGGAACTGGGTCACACGGGCAGAGGGATTTTTCCGTTCTGTGCATCAAGGACGTTGGCCCTCAGCTGCTCTCTCCGAGGTCAGCGTGCGGCTCTCCCGTCTTGAAGGCTCGGACAGCTGTGCTTTTCCCCTCACCGGGAGGGAGGTGCACCAGCTGCCCCCTGTCCTTCCCCCACGCTTTCCTGCCTGGTGGACTCATGGGAAGCAGCCTGCAGGGAGCCGGGGCGGGGGGCAGGTGGACCCCGCTGTCCTTGGGGTGAGCCGCAGACCAGGCCGCTGAGGGCGCTGAGCGCAGAAGCCTGTGTCTGGGGTTAAACAGGGGAGGCAGATCCCACCCCGTGGATCTGGGTGGTGGCTCAGAAAGGCTTGGAGTCTCCCGCTGGCAGAGCGGCTGTGCGGCTGTGGGCAGGCCACTTGACCTCCTGGAGCCGCTTGCTTCCAGTGGGGAAGCGTGACACTCACACGGGCGGATTGAGATGGGCCCTGGGCAGCTGGGCGGGGGCAGCCTCGTGGTTATTATCTAGCCCTGGCGGAGTTCAGGCCCTAGACACCGTATGCCTTTTGCGCTCAGTGGGCACCCCCTTTGAGGCACTCTGCAAGGGGCAGCAGTGATCAAGGGACGGCTTCTGCCAGGCCGTGGAGTCAGAGTCTGTGATGTGGGCACAGACCCTACCTGGTACTTTCCTTGGGCTCACGTGAGTAGGGACCACCTAGGGCAGAACCTGAGAACCCACAGAGGCATTGTTGCTGGTTTATTGGCTCCCCCAACCTCCCTGCCCCCCCAAATTTCAGGGCATTTTTAGCATCCTTTTCCAGGTCAGAGCTGCGCCTGGGGCAAACTTTGCTGGTCAGCGGGAGATGGGGAACTTGTTTCCAAACCTGGTTCTCTCTGCCAGTTGCTTCTGCCCTTGTTAGAATTTCAAGGAGAGCGCCCGGAGGAAGGCTGAGATTGATTTGGCGTCATTGATGGCCAGGATGTGGGCTCAGGCGTGGCTGATGGGTTGGGAGCGGGCCTGTTTCAGGGCCAGCACTGCTGGCTTCCTGTGGGGGCCAAGCAGTGGCCTTGCAGGAGATGAGGTCTAGGCCCATGGGGAGGCCTGGCATGGACTGCTGGGTGGGCTCTAGGTGCCGCCCTGGGGGCTGGCATGCCGGTGAGTGAGGCCGCCCCCAGCCGGAGTGGCCCTTGCTCACGGCCTGCTCATCACGCCATGGCATCTCCGTTTCCAGTTCACTTTCGCTATGTGGTGTTCCATCCGTTCCTGGACGAGATTCTGATCGGAAAGATCAAAGGCTGCAGCCCGGAGGGAGTGCACGGTAACGTTGGCCCTGCATCCTCACGCGAGACCTGGGAGCACGCCGGGGATAGGCGCCGGGCCCGTAGCCTCTCCAGGTGGTCAGGGGAGCGGCCATCTAGACGAGCAGAACCTTCCTGAGGGGCTGCTCAGCTGTCCGTCCTGTAACAGTGTGGACTCCGGCCAGCTCGGGGCCTTGGCCAGGAGGCTGAGACGGCCTGAGGGAGGCACCGGAGCTGGTGGAGGTGACCCGGGCTGCTGGCCTCAGTAGTGCAGGGCCCACCTCGGGTTTGGGTGGCTGCTCAGGCCGGGCAGAGGCGTGGGGCTCCGAGGTGGAGGAGGGGTCCCCGGGCAGCACAGACTCAGGGCTGGCTGGTCTACTCACGTTGTCACCTGCTTATCTTCCAGTCTCCCTAGGGTTCTTCGACGACATTCTTATCCCTCCGGAGTCGCTGCAGCAGCCGGCCAAGTTGTATCCTCCCAGGGTGAGAACTCGTGCCCCTCCACAGGAGGGTCCCCACTCCTCAGGGTGGCCCTGGGGCCTGTGACCTGATGCTGCTGGCCTCTGTCCACCTCTTTTCTCATTTGCTCCCAAAGCACGGACCTGCCTGTGCATCCCACACGGGCCACGGGGCCTGCGCCTGCGTCGGGGCTGCCAGGCCTGGTTCTAGCTCGCCTCGCTCAGGTTGTCCCCTCAGGAAGCATCTCAGGTCGCCTCCCTCTGAGGCCCCTGGCCAGCCCGCCGCCCCTCCTCGGCACGCGTCTGAGGGCCTGGTGCTGCAGGTCCCGGCCCTCGCCCTGCTGCACTGGGGTGGCTGTTTCTGTGGGTGCTCCCCAAGACTGCTCACCGGGAGAGACCCCATATTGTCCCAGCTGTGCCCAAAGTGCCCAGCAGGGGACCTGGCAGCGAGGAGAGGCAGGACCCACCTGCAGGCTGCCACTGGAGGGCAGTATGTCCCTTCAGTGTGGGATCTGCTGAGGGAGGGGGCCCTGGTTTTGTGTGTGCACGTGTGCGTCCATGTGTACGTGTGTGGATGCATGGTGTGTGTGTACGTTTGTACGTGTGTGTCTGTGTGTGTGTGGTGTGTGTGTACGCATGCACAGGGCCTGGGGCAGGGTCTTTGTGTGACTCTGGAACTTGTCAGAAGACCTGCCCTGTCCTGTTGGAAACCGAGAAGGTTCCTGGGCTGCCTGCCGGCAGAGAGCACTGAGGCATGCAGAGGCATGCGGGATCGCGCCATGCGGAGCACACGGCCAGCTCCAGCCGGCGCTCGGGTTGACCGTGGGGCCTGTGCAGGGCGCCCTCCACGCGTGCTGCTATATCACCTCCCCGCCGCAGCCCTGGACGGCAGGTCTCCCTAGCGCCCCTGGTATACCGACGGGCCCTGAAGCACGGAGGTTGGGCCTGGCCCCTGGTGGGCGGTGAGCTGAGGTTTGAACTTGGGAGCCAGACTCTGAGAGGGCACACAGGTGGGGTCCAGGTGGCGGTGCAGCTTTTGCTCTGCTCCGAGCTCCTTCTGCTCTGATGTCCGTGTTCCAAGCCTGGGTCCTGGCACTCTGGTCACTCCATGGGCTCCAGGCGGCCCGACCTCACCTCTTGTATGTGGGGCTGAGCCCTCTCTTCCTGTGACTTCCCGGGCAAAACATGCCAGCTTGCAATTGCCTCTTCCTGGGGGTTTGGGCACTATGGGAAGAACCCCCCGCCTCCAAACCCAGGGCTTCCCCACTGGCCCGGTTGTTGCCTTGACCGTGTGCCCTGTCCAGCGACGAGGCAGAGCAGGTGTGGGTGTGGGAGTACGAGACGGAGGAGGGCGCCCACGATCTGTACATGGACATCGGCGAGGAGGTCCGCTTCCGGGTGGTGGACGAGAGCTTCGTGGACACATCCCCCACGGGACCCAGCTCGGCTGAGGCCACCTCTTCCAGCGAGGAGTTGCCCAAGAAGGCAGCTCCGTATACACTCATGGTGAGCTGTCCTGATGAGGCCCAGGGGCAGGGGGGCCCATCGGGTGGGGGTGCAGTCCCTGCTGTGGCGTCTTGGGTGGACCCAGCCTGGGGAACCCAGTTTCTGTGGGCCAAGGCAGCAGTGGTCCTTGCGGCGGTGTCATAAAGCTGCCACGCTGTTGGGGAGGGCGGGCAAGTCAGGCGCCTGCCCATGACAGGACAGCACCAGCTGGACGAGGCTGCTGTTGAGCCAGCTGCGTGATGAAGAAACCGGGGGTGGACCCTCAAGGCTGCTCCCACTGCAAACCCGAGTGGCCTGAGGGCCTGGGGAAGCTGAAACCCACCAGATCTGACTTGGGTCCCTTGTCTTTTACCCCCGTGAAGCCAGACGGTGACACGTGACCCAAGTGGGGTTTCAGGGCCTGCGGGAAGGGTTTTCTAGTGTCATGTGGGGCCCAGGTTGTTCACTTTCAGGGCAGCTGTCTTTGTCAGGAAGACGGGGGGTGGTCCCCTCTGCATGATTTGGAGGCTGGGCTCAAGGTCACGAAGTTTTTCTGGCAGGACCAGACCACCAGCGGCTCAGGAGAGCAGGCCTAGGACTGGCACGCTGGTGCCCTTGTGGGCAGGCATGCAGGTGAGGGGCCAGGGGCCGTGTCCTTGGTAACCAGCACTGTCCTTATAGGCCTGAGAGGCTGGAGCGCAAGGGGAGTCCACCTGCCCCCTGGGGTGCTGGTGTGGCTCCTGGCTGTTCCCAGAGCCTCCTGGCTGGCTGTGCCCTACCCTCCCTGGGGCCTCACTTAGAAGAGAGGGCCCCTCTTTGCTTCCTGCCCGAGTTGGCTCCAGGCTGAACGGTAGATGAAGCACGCCGGTTCCCTCTCCCCACCCTGGCAGGGATCCATCAGCGAGCCGGGCCTGGGCCTCCTCTCCTGGTGGACAAGCAGCTAGCCCTACGCTGTGACCACGGACCCCGCCTGGTCCTCGGGAAGGAGGCGCAGCTGGCCCTGAAGACCACCACCGCTTGTGCAGACGGGGAGCAGTCTGCGCCCTGCCAGGCTGTCCCCTCCCCTGCCCCTCCCAGAGCCACCTGAGTGCCGCGGTCCCCACGGACTTCTGCTCGTTGGTGACAGCGGACATTTAATAAATGAAGACAGCATCACCCGGGAGAGCCGCCCTTGTCTTAGTGATCTAGTCACCAAGTTGCCACAGCCGGGACAGCACACCCTTCCTGACCCCAGATCACATCTAGAGATGACCCAGAGGTGGACTTGGGGCTGAGAGGTCCCGGCCGCCTCAGGCCAAGCTCTGGGCCAGCTGAGCCTGGTGACCCCACAAGTAACCCAGAGAGCAAGAGGCTGGTCCAGGGCAGCTGCCAGGTGCTCATCAGCCTGACCTTCAAGGGAAACCACCTTCCTTCCTACCGCGTGTGGAAGGCGGGGGCCTGGACTCAGCCGGGCAGCTCCATCAGGAAGTGGCGGCGGCGGGCTCTCCTGAGCCAGGGGTAAAGGCTGGCAACCTGCTGCCATCGTTTCCCACCAGCAGTACAGCGGGGAGCCTCGGGCTGGCTGTCACTTTGCGACCTCGGCCACACTGTGAACACGCTGTGGGTCGGTCTGCTTGTGATTTGAGATCCTGGAGGCGGGCCTCATCGTTTACTCAACAGAATGGCTTTGCCAGATTCCTCCTGCCCCTCCACTCATTTCTGCCAGAAACCTCTCTTGGAACCAGGACATGGTTTTATAGCCCCCACCGGACGCCATGTTTCTGTCAGGCAAGTCTTGTCCTGATGAAGGGGTCGCTGTGGAGCCTGCCTCCCACCCCGGCCTTTTGGCTCACATGGATACAGGTCTGGAGCTGTGGGTGGTGCCAGTGGACGGCACTCCAGGGAGAGGAGCCATGCCTGCTGCCGCCCAGTGCCAAGGGATGGGGGCACGGCACACAGGGACTAGCTGTGACCTTGGATGTGGTGGCCGGTCTGTACGACAGACAGACATACACTGCGTGTCTGAAGGGCAACCCAAAGCCCAGGGGAAAGGAGAGGCTCCATATTGGGCCCAGGCCCATCAGGGAAGCTACTGGAATGTGGGGATGGGGAGGGGAGGCTGCCCCTCAGGCAGTGAGGCTGAGAAACACGCTGTGGCGTGGCTCTCGGGGGTGTCCACTGACTGGCTGTGAAGGAACCCCCCCTGCCCCTTGCTGGAGCTGACAGCAGCAGACACCACCACTCACACAGCGACAGTCACTGAATGTGAATTCTTATTTTCCTTGTAAGAGCAAAAGGATTTTTTCAGATCCTTCAGCCACCAGTGAAATGAACAGGCAAGAGAAAAACTTTAGATGGGCGTCTGTCATCAAAAATAAATAACAGTTGCATGAAGCTGCTTAAGATCTGAATCGGACTAAAAACAGGACGGGGTGGGGGGGTGACACGCTGTTAAGAGCCTCCCCACCCCCGGCTCTGGGGCACTCCCTGGGCCGAGGGGAGGAGGGCAGGAGGCCCGGCCGCCACATCTCGGAGTGGAGCCATGGCTGGATCGGGTCGGATCCGGTTCTGGTGACACGGAACCGCCCTTGTGACGCTGGAGCCGGGTCCGAGGAGCAGGTCGGCGGCGGTGGTGGCTGAGCGGGACCTCACTTCTGCAGCTCCTTCATCCTGTTGAGCGCACTGCCGGCGCGGAACCACTCGATCTGGGTTTCGTTGAAGGTGTGGTTCAGGAGGATGGTCTCCTGGGTCCCGTTGGGGTGCTTGATGATGCACGTCAGCGGCTGTGAGGAGGGACGCGTGTGGGCGGACAGGCCCTCGGGAGCACGGCCCTTGGTTCCGCTAGAGGCTCAGGAGCGTGGGCCACTGCTTCGGGGCCTGGGGCCAGCGAGGTGAACCAGATCCTAGGCCAGGTCTGGGCCTCGGCGGCTGGCCACGGGAAGACCCAGAGGCCCTGACTCCTGGGACCACAGGGCCCTGTGGGGTATAGGCTGTGGCCGTGGAGTGCCAGGCCTGGGCCACGGACTGGATGGAATGGGGGCGTGAGCTGGCTTTACCTTCATCTCTGGGAAGGCATTTCCCTTCCCTCTCAGGGGTTACCTGGAGAATTCAGGGTCTTCTAGCTAGAGCAAAGGCTCATGGAAGGAGGCATAGGTGGGGCCAGGTGTAGGAGGGCAACCCTCCCCTCCCCTCTCAGGAGGGCCCTGGGAGAAACAAATGGGCTTGGCTGGCCCACCCTCCTTCCCTGCCCCCTGACCTTGCCAGGGGCAAAGTCCTTCAGGCCCTTGATGGTCAGCTTGTCCACAGGGTGAATCTTGTTGTAGTCAGCTGGGTCAGCGAAGGTGAGGGGCAGCAGGCCCTGCTTCTTCAGGTTGGTTTCTAGAAGGCAGAGGGCAGTAGTCCATAGTGGGCAGGTCCCTCCCGTCCCTCCCTTCTCTGTGAGGAGCCTCACCAACCAAGTCCAGTTAGGGCTCTGGGAGGGTCACCCCGGGTCCTGCCATGTGGGGACAAACCTGGGTCACTGACCACGAGGGCCAGCTTGGTCGCTCTCCCAGTGACGTGGGGCCCTAGGCGAGTGTGCTTGGATGCCTGTGTTTCCCTGAGGCCACGGACAATCAGAGATGGTCCTCTGACCACATGGCCTGGATCTCAACTGCTCCAAGTGTGGAAGCGAGACCAGTATATGCCAGGGATGGGGAGCTGTGGTGTCAGAACCGACAAACCTGAAGGGGGAGAGGCTGGAGGCCGGGGGGCTGTGGGGTCTCTGTGGACACACCCTGGAGACCAGCCACGTGGCTCCGGCCCCACCAGGCACTGCGGGCCAGGGACCCTGGGCTGCCAGTGAGGGGAGGCGGGCAGGGCTGGGACCAGGCTCCTGCTCACCGTGGATCCTGGCGAAGCTCTTGGTGATGATGGCCCGGCCCCCGAGGTGGCGAGGCTCCAGGGCCGCGTGCTCCCGGCTCGAGCCCTCACCATAGTTTTCATCTCCAATCACCACCCACCGGATGCCGTGTTTCTGTCGGGGGTGAGTAAGGAGTGAGTTTATGAGGGAGAGGGTGGCACTGGCCCACCTCCTGCTCAGCCCTCAGGCCGCCTAAGGTTCACAAGTCAAGGGGCCAGAGCCCCCCTCCTCACCTGCACCCCAAGGACGGGAGGTTAGAGCTGAATCCAGCCCCAGCCAGGCCCTCGCAAGACAGGATGAGACAGGGCCTGGCTGTCTGCAGGGCCTGGGAAGGTGTGACCCACCCTTCTGTGACCCAGAGCTCAGGGCAGCAGGGGCGACAGACATGGGGCTGCCTCGGTGGCGCTGGGACGCCATTCCACTGCAGAGCTGCAAGTGTGGATGCCCCTTCCCTGAGTGGGAGTACCCGACCTGGCCACCAGGAAGCGCCAGCTCTGCCCCACCTTGTAGTAGCGGGCGGTGTCAGGGACAGGACCGAACTCCTGGGTGATGGCGTTGCGCACGGAGTTGGCCTTGCCGTTTTCCACGTTGATGGCGCCAATGAGCAGGTTGTTGGAGATGTTGTCCAGGTGCCCACGGAACTTGAGCCAGGGGCCGGCAGCCGAGATGTGGTCGGTGGTACACTTCCCTTTGACCTTGGGTGGGTGAGCAGAGAGAACAGAGGTCGGAGTGTGGGTTTTGAGTGGTGGATGGACAGGCCCTCTGGAGGCAGGTGGTGGGGACAGGAGAAGCGGGTCAGGCTTTGACACGGGTTGCAGTCTTGGCGTCACCACGCTCTGGCCAAGAGGGTTCAGGCAAGGCTGTCCCCCCCCCCTCAAGGGGGCAGAGCCAGGCACGGAGGACTCGTGTGTTTGCTCACTCGCCCTTCAGCCTGAGGCACCCAGGTAGGAGACGCCCAGGTTGGAAGACCACCTGCAGACTGATGCCAGAGACAGAGGAGCCCGGGGACGTGTCTGGGTTCTGCCTGGTGACTGATCAGTTTCGTCTACCACATGGGCTTAACGGTGGCCGTTCACTGCCGGCAGACCCTGCAGTAAACAGCACAGTGCCTGTGTGGCATGGGCCCAAGGCCTCTGGCCGGTCAGCTCAGCCCCCAGACACAGGCCCTACCGATGCTCAACCACGGGAACAGGAATCGACAGCGCCAGAGCCTGTCTGGTCAAGCCCAGTGCACAGAGGCCTGCTGTGAGGGTCACAGTGCCCACCCTGCTCTCCTAATGCTGCGTTCACTGCCCACATCCCTGGAGGCCCCTGAGCAGCTGGCATGGCACAGGGCAGCAGAATAGGGGACACAGATCCCCTCACTCCCCCGCAGCCAAACCTCCCTTCCTGCCCCTGCCTGACTCCTGACCGTGTCCTCCACGGGGGCCTGTGTGGTTTCCTGGGCCCTCCTGCCCACCAGGGGAGGGTGCCCTGGCAGCAGGGCTGTTCGCACGTCCCCGAGCCGCTGACCTTGATGAGGATCTGCAGGTCCTCCAGGTCCCGGCCGTCCCACTTGTCGAAAGGCTCCAGGAGCTGCAGGCGCTGGCTGGTGGGACTCACGTCCACCTGCTGCCCGCTGCTGTCCTTGGGGGGGTGCTGGTAGGTGTCCTGTCCGGGGTCGAACTCCTGTAGCAGGTGACAGGGCAGGTTGGGTGCCAAGCCCTCAGTCCCATGTGGACACACTCCCGTGGCAGGCAAGCTCCCCGGGTGCCAAGCTCTCCCTCCTAGCGAGCGCCCCTCCTGGGCCGGAAGCATCTCGGCAGCCCTGAGCCCCAGGCCAGGTGGCAGAGGCCGTGCCTGCTCACCGCTTGGGGAAGTTCATCCGCGTCTGGAGCCTCCAGCTTGAACTTCTTGCCGTCCTTGCCCGTCAGGAAGTCAGTCTCTGGGTTGAACTTGAGGGTGCCAGCAATGGCCAGGGCTGTGACAATCTGGAATGGAGGCAGCCAGTTTGTCATTCGCACCAAACTCCCCGCCCATCCTGTTACTTCAGCAGAAGCCTAGGCCGAAACTGAGATGGAGCTGGGAAATGTCCAGATTGTCCCCTCACAGGCAGGAGCTACGGCAATATCTCTGGGACCAGGGCCTGCAGAGGATTCACGCACCCACCTCTACTGCCCCTCAGGGCCTGGATCTCACCGCCTCCTTGGGCAGGGCCAGTGCTGGACCCCATGGGGCCCTGGCACAGAAATGCTCCCATGATGACTAGGTTCCTTCATGAGCACTGAAAACATGGAGGGGGCCATTTCTTCACTGAAGTATTTCTGGAATGCTCATTTAAAAAACCAAGTCATGGATTTCCCTGGTGGTTCATTAGTTAAGAATCCCCCTGCCAAAGGAGGGGACATGGGTTTGATCCCTGGTCCAAGAAGATTCCATGTGCCGTGGGGCAGCCAAGTCCGTGCACCACAGCTACGGAGCCCTTGCACCCTGGAGCCCATGCTCTGCAGGAAGAGAAGTCACTGCAGTGAGAAACCCAACAAGCAATAAGAGTGACCCCCTGGAGAAAAGCCTGCGCACTGCAACAAAGACCCAGTGCAGGAAAAACAGGGCACAAAGAGCTGGCTGTGTGTGGACAACCACCGAGTGCCCAGAGCACGCAGCTCACTGGCTGCTCATCATGACGGCACAGCCTCCCTCCTGGCTCGGGCAGTGCAAGCGCTTCCTGCGTTGTTCATGGGTCACCAACGGGACCCTGGGGCACTGAGGATCTGGCCCATGTGGCCGGGTGGAGGCAGGACTGCCTTCTGTCCCCGGTGGTAACTCTAACAAAACCTTAGACTCCTGGGGCTGAGGGGAGCCAGGCAGGGCACACCCAGGGAGCTCGATGCCTGGGGCCAGCAAGGCCTGTGGCTCTTGGTTTCTGCTCTGACAACCCTTGGCCCTGTGATGCCAACTTTCCTTCAGCAGCTCTGTGGGGCCCCAACTCCCCTGACTGGCCAGGGCAAGGCCCCCAGAGGCCATCCCGGGTTAGGGCGGAGCCTCACCTCTGGGGACGTGACGAAAGCGTGGGTCTCGGGGTTTGCGTCGTTGCGGCCTGTGAAGTTCCTGTTGTAGGAGGTGACGATGGTGTTCTTCTCCCCCTTCTTGATGTCCTTCCTGCCAAGTTGGAGGGAACACAGTTAGGGACATCTGGCCTTATCACGTGGCCTGACCTGCCAAGCTCATGGCAGAGGACAGGGAAATGGAAAGACCTGGAAATGGTCACCTCCTCCCAGGACTCGACTCACCCACGGAGCAGGAGGGAACCTCAGGCATCACCGAGGTTCGTTAGAAGCCACACATAAGACAAGAGGCCAAGCAATCCCTGACCGGGGCCATGGCGTCCTTTCAGGAGGGTCCACCTGAGCCCCCAGTGTGTGCGTCAGGATGCGGCCTCCCTGGCTTCTTCCCACACCCCAGGCTTCAGCCAGGCAGCCACTCAGTGCTGCGGGGGACCCTCTTTACCTCCAGCCCAACTTTCTAGTCCTGCCTGGAAAAGTCTTCTAATACCCTACAGCCCTGGAAGCTCCACCCCAGGGGCATCTCCCTCCACATCTGGGGCTCTGTACCCCAGGACACAAGGGGCCGTCCTATAAAACTGTGCTTCTTTGGCAGAAAACAACAAACTTCTGTAAAGCAATTATCCTTTGATTAAAAAATTAATTTTAAAAAATATATTAAAAAAAAAACAAAACACCTGTGCTTCTCACCTGTCCCACTGGCCGATGCAGGGGCCGCAGGCATTGGCCAGGACGACGCCACCCACATCCCTCAGGATCTGCGCCTGCAGTGGGGAGAGAGGACGGGGAGGGGTCAGGGGCAGGCTGGTGGGAACCCCAGAGCTCTGGCCCCTGCAGGAGAGGTGGGGGAGCCGGGGCGCGGCACGCGGGCACTCACATAGCCATCCCGCTCGATGGTGGCGCGGATCTGCTCCGAGCCTGGGGTGATGGTGAACTGGGATTTGCACTGGAGTCCGTGGGCCAGCGCCTGCTTGGCCACGGCTGCGGAGCGGCCCATGTCTTCATAGCTGGAGTTGGTACAGCTGCCAATCAGACCTGGTGCGTCGTGGGTGGGGGCACGGACCGTCAGGAGGAGAGTGACCAGAGCCCTCCGCCTGACCGCAAACGATCCACATCCGGTCAAGGGTTCCCCGACCCTGCTCCCAACAGACAGAAATTGGAAGCAACCTATCTCGCTGTCTTTCCTCTCAACCCAGACACTTAAGAGAAACTGTGGCCACTGAGCACGACGCTGAACACACTGGGCAGCGTATAACCCGCTGTCTCAGAGTGAACAGCGTCTGTATGTGGACACACACTGGAGGGCCCCCACTGCAATACTGACAGGGGCCGCTGCTGGGGAAGGACCGAGGGGCCCATTTTCTTTTATATTTTGTAACATTCTCTGGCTTTCTACTTGCTTTTATAATCAGGAAGAAAATAATTCTTTTAAAGAAGTCTATCATAGTTATTCAAAAAGCCAAAAAAGACTGGATGACATCACACTGTCTACAGAGAGAGACAGTCTGTCTTACCAGTTCAGTGATTTATTTTCTGATTATTAAGTTACCCAAAGATTTCTTTTTATTTACGTCAACTAATAAGGCTGCACACACTGTACAGCGCCTCATGCTAGGCGCCGTCGAAAGCTCTCACCGGCCCTCAACACGCCCCTCCTCCCAGCAAGGTCAACAGAATCACCCCCATTTCAGAGCTGGGGAACCGAGGCACAGGGGGTGAAGCAATGAGCTCACGGCCACCCAGCTATGAAGTGGCAGAGTCAGATTCACTCTCAGGCCACCGGGGTTCACATGCTTCACGAAAAGATGACAACAGCGGTACCAACATGCCAGTGTGTGTGTGTAAAGCATGTAAAGTAAAATCAGGCATGGTGGTTGGTAAGAGGAAATGTTCGTAAAACAAAATTTACACACATCAGTATGGGCATGTACAAAGAGCTGGTTCTGGCTGAGGGTGGAGATTAGGGGTGTTTTAAAATTCTTGTTTTGTCAACAGTTTCTACACTGATACGTATTTCTTTTACACCAAGAAAAAGTAGTTTCTTTAAGAAGCTGTGGAGGGGAAAAAAATTATTTCACAAAGTGCCTGAACCATTCAGGAAGGGCCCCATGGTAAGCACGGGAGATGGTCCACAGCCCTGGGTGGACCTGCTGGCTCTGGGGTTGGGGGTAGGGGGTACTCACCAACTCGGATGTCCAAGGGCCACCCCTCCTTCTCTGCCACACTGCCCACTTCTGCCACAGGGTGAGCCAGGTCAGGGGTGAAGGGCCCATTGATGTGCGGCTTCAGCTGAAGCAAAAGAGGCGGGGGGTGGCAGTGGGGAGGAGCTCAGCTTGGTGTGAGGACACCTCTCCCCTTCAGAGGTGGCCTGGCTCCTGCTCGCCCAGTCACGGTGGGCCTGGGAGGCCAGCTCTCATTCTACAGCTCACACCTCATCCCAGGAAGCACCCGAGCAGCGGGCACTGTCCATGCACCCGCTCCTGGAGCCCTCCCACCCCCAAGGTCATTATCTCCCGCCTGCAGATGGCAGAGCTGCCTGCCTCGCCCAAGGTCACGAGCTTGGAGACAGCAGAGGCATGGGATGAATCAAGGCTGCCGGCTCCCTCAGCCCGTTATCTCCCGTGAGGTGGTACTTCTGGAATCTGGAGGCCAGACATTTTATCCGTGACGCTACTTATCACCAACGTGAAGCACTGAGTGAAGTGCCTGGCACCCAATTAGCCCTCAATAAATATCAGCAACAGTTATTACATGAATTAGCTCATTCAGTTCCCATGACTGCCTCGGGTTTTACATGTGATGAAGCGAGGCCCATAGTGGCCTGAAGTAAGGTCACAGGCTTAAGTGGCAGAGTCAGGATTTGAACTTGTGCGGGTTGGCTTCAGGGCCTAAACCCTCAGCTGCTCTGTTCTGCTACTTTGGTCCCTCTAGCCCATCCTTCCTCTGGCCTTCCAAATGCTACCCTGATCTTCAGGTCTCAGGGCACCAGGGTAGGGCTTGGAATCTAGGGCCCTGCCCTCTGAATTCTCACAATAAAGCAAGCTCAAGGGTAAAATCTTGGCTTTTCTGAGAGCTGAGGCAGGGGCAAACTGAACGTTTCTGAATGACCAGCTGGGGAACCAAAAGCCCAAGAGCCTTGCTGGGTGTGCAGCCAGGGACCTGCCCAAGCTCTCCCCAAGGCCCACCAGAAGTCTCCAGATGGCGCCTGAACAACCCCCACCCTCAGAAAGTCCTTGGAACCAATGCCCTGCCTCACCTCACTGAGGTTAATTTCAATCAGTTGGTCATAATGGCAGCCAGAGTCAGGTACCAAGTGATCCTTGAATTCATCAGCAAGGTTGGCAATGTCTGAAATCAACAAGGGAGGGAGACTGAAGCATGTAAGACAGAAATTGGTCACAAGACTCCATCCACCCATAAGGACCAGTTACCCAGCACCCGCCACACACAGCGGGCCCTGGGCACTGACTGGGCAAACAAAGGAACAAAACAGCAGCAGAGGGCACAGTCCCTGCCCTCGAGGAATTCAGTCTAGCGAAGGCGCCATCAGTGAGCCAGAAGTTACAACACAATACGGGAGACGCACAGGAACGTGGGGACACTGAGCAGAGGCACTGACTTGCGGTTCAGAGTCAGGGAGAGGAGAAGCACTGGATTTTAGAGGAGGAGAAGTTACTTGATAATTAAAGGAAGAGTCTTCCAGGTAGGATTCTGTGTACAAAGAGCTCGGAAACAAAGTGACAAGCTCTCCCCAGGTCCCCCAGCCTCTGGCTCCACCAGTCGCCTCCTTTCAGAAGACCCAACAAGCTCTCCCCAGGCCCCATTTCCAACTCTGGGTTTCAAAGAAGCTAAGCTCAGGGAAGTTGTTGGGGGAGGCTAAGAAAGTGGTTCTTGCACCAAATGATTTTCCTCCTTCCCTGCTAGAGTAGGAATTACAAACAGAAGCAAATCCACGTCATTTCCAGAGCTTCCCATAGAGGGCGCCAGGGACCAGGCCAAGAAGAACCGAATTCAGATGCCCTTTCGGGGTTACTAAATCCCAAGGATGCCCATCCAGGGGAACTAAATTCCTGAGCCATGATGTTTCATGCTGAGAGGCCAGAGCCTCTGAGAAGCTGATGAGAGCTACAGAAACCCACTTAGGAGCAGTCACACACATAACCTCTCACAGACTTCCAGGGGCTTCTCAGAGCCCTGAAGTCAGTTCAGAGACGGGATTAGGACCCCCACCGGCTCACCTGCCCGGCCTGTCTTGCTCAGGTATTTCTTCATCCTGTGGTTATAAGGGAACACTGAAGTGGTGGCCCCAATTTCTGCACCCATGTTGCAGATGGTCGCCATGCCTGTATAGAGACAGAACCCACAGGGCTGGCTGAGCAGCTGGGCGAGGCCCCCACACCTGCTAGAGGCGCATACACATCTTTGCACCAGGGAGCTGGCATCACTTCTTCCCTCACTCTCATTGCCTTTGTGGTCCAGGGTTAAAAGGAGGGCCAGGGAAAGAGAGACCACGGGGCCGGAGCCCAGTGTCCTGGCTGTCAGGGTGGCTGCTGGATACAGGGAGAAGAACACAAGAGTCTAGCCCTACGAGCAGAGTTCCCATCCTGGGCCTGGCTGCCTGCTCAGCAGACTAGATGGCCACCATGTGTTGAGAGCTGACCTGGCCAGACCGCCCAGCCGTTGCTGTGTCCATTTGCAGGTGAGGGAACCGACTCAGAGAGGCCCATGGTCATGCCATAAAGCAAACGCCAGTGTGGCATCAGGACTGGGCCTGTCTGCCTGCTTGATGGGCAGGCCTGCGTGCTTTCAGCCCCACCACGGTGGAAATGTTTCTGGGCCTGGGGTTTTCCAGCTGTAATACTGGAATGACGTCTACGGCCTGGACCACAGAGCTGCCCACAGAACTGGGGAGGTTACAGACGTCTTGACGGCAACCAGCACTCCAGCCCCATGGGGTTGCTGGGACATGGGTCTGTGCTTGTTGCCAACTTCCTAACAGAATGCCCATCAGCAGTAAGCGCTTCTTACAGGAGTGAGCCCCACAGCACTGGAGGAATACAAGGGCCAGCTGAACTCCAGTTCTGTGGGGGTGCTGTGGAACTGAGGCAGACAGGGAAGTCTGGACTGAACCATCTCTAAGGCTCATTCCAACTCTACTTGGATTTCTGAGGGCCCAGGCATTGAGGCCAGATCACCAGGAGTGATGAGTAGGGAGGGTGCTGGCTCCCACCTGGTCTTAGAGACAGGTGATGGTCTCTAACCCAAAGGAAGAGAGTGAGGCTCTGACTCCAGGCAAGGGAGGGTGTGAGAACGGGGCTGCTCTGTGACTGAAGTCCTGCTCTGAGTCCCTGCCCTCCACCTCCACCTTCTGTGGATTCTTCTGGATCACTCAAGGCAGCACACGGCCATGGCCATGCTGGCTCAGCTCCTAACTCCGTGTGGCCACAGGGAAGTGACCTGCCATCCTTGAGGGGCCCCAGCATCCCATTAAATGAAGGGCCTGGACTAGACAACCTCCCCTCTACCTCGTAAGAGCCCATTGCAAGTTCCCAAACTGACTGGCCAGAGCCTCACGGGCAGGCCAGCCGCTGCGTCTACAGCTCAACCACAGGCCCATGGGCCCACAAAGGCTGGGAGCACGCCTGCGGCTGCCGTCCTCACCGGTGCAGGAGATAGAGTCTACTCCAGGCCCATGGTACTCCACGATGGCGCCCGTGCCACCTTTCACTGTGAGGATGCCCGCCACCTTCAGGATCACATCTTTAGGTGAGGTCCAGCCAGAGAGGGAGCCCGTCAGCTTCACGCCAATCACCTGAATAGGTGGGGCAAGAAAGCAGGCACAGGCCCGTGTGTCACGCCCCACGTTCCGACCAGGAACCTATCTGCTGGAATTCTCACTCGGGCTTGTTTATCCCTGCCTCCTTCCCAGAGAGAGCTGAGCCTGACCTATGCGCTCAGCTCTTGTGGGTCCCACATCTCCTACTCGCCCCACCAACCACCCCTCTGCTGCCACCCCAACACAAGCCCTCCCCACTTCTCACCTTGGGGCACTTCAGCTCCCAGGGGATCCCAGCCATGACGTCCACAGCATCAGCACCCCCGACTCCAATGCAGATGCCTCCCAGGCCACCGCCATTGGGGGTGTGGGAATCAGTGCCGATCAAAAGAACCCCAGGGTAGGCATAGTTTTCCAGAATGATCTGAAAAAGAATCCAAGGTCTTCTGTTTAAAAGCCCTGAGCAGAGAAAGGAGCTTAGGGCTCCAGTGGGGTCTGCAAGACTGCCCCCTGCCGACGCTGGGCCACTGAGTTAGTCCTAGGCATGCCTCCTGCACGGGGCCTCTCCAGTGTAGCCTGGATGAGCCAGAGACCTGGGAAACTGGTAGCCTGGGCTCAGGAACAGCTCTGAAAGCTCCTGATTGTATGACTTGGACTAGTAACTGGCTCCCTGGACCTCAGTTTCCTCATCTGCTAGTACAGTATTAAGAATGGCTGCACCATCCCGACCCCAGGATGGTGGTGAGAACCAGATGACCTGGGATCCAAGAGTGTGTCCTGGGACAGGCCCGGGGACAATGCTGACTGCTGAAAGGTACTTCGATAACACTCTCTGCCTCACGTGGTGGATGTGTGGAGTGTGCTTATCTGGCTTCTCCAGAGAGCGGACAGTCTCCCATGGCCTGGCTCCCGCACAGCGGAGGGAGGAGCTGGCAGTGAGCATTTCCCCCCAAGATACCTGATGCGGCCACAGGGGCAGCAATCCCAGAGCGGCCCCACCCACCACCTGAGGTGCTGGACGCTCTGCGGCTGCGGGGTTGCTCAAGGAGAGCTGCGGCCAAAGGGAGCCATGTGTGCGTCTGAGTTCCGGCCCCACCACCCAGCTGTGGGCCCCAGGCAATGCGCTTCTCTCCGAGCCTCTGCTGCCCATCTGTAAAGAGCAGCTGACAATAGTGCTGTCCTCACTGGACCACCGCAAGGACGTGATGGAAGCATGTCCCTCAAGCTGTAATCGGAGAAGGCAACGGTACCCCACTCCAGGACTCTTGCCTGAAAATCCCATGGGCAGAGGAGCCTGGTGGGCTGCAGTCCATGGGGTTGCGAAGAGTCGGAGACAACCCAGTGACTTCACTTTCACTTTTATGCATTGGAGAAGGAAATGGCAACCCACTCCAGTGTTCTTGCCTGGAGAATCCCAGGGACAGCGGAGCCTGGTGGCCTGTCATCTATGGGGTTGCACTGAGTCGGACACGACTGAAGCGACTTAGCAGCAGCAGCAGCAGCAAGCTGCAACAATGCCTGGGAGAGGCAGTCTTCTTGTTTTGCAGCCAAAAGCCTTTACCTGAGGTTCTGTGGTTCACCGTCATATGGATTTATGTCCCAACATACACATATTATGGATGTCGGGGACGCTAAATGAGATCAGAGTGGTGAAAGGCTCTTATGAATTGTTAAGACCAACTGAAAGGTGGGCAGCTTCCCTGGAATATTACAGAAATCCCAGGGCCTCTGCCTTGGGCGAGGCATTTGCTCAGCAGACTGAGTGAGGTTCAAGGGGTCTCGCCTCTTGAGAATGCAGAAGTTAGAAGACCTGGTTCCTTCCCCCAGAAACAAGCCAGCTGGCTGGGAGAAGAGGCCAACACGGAGGGAATCCCTAATAAACTCAACTGCTGCAGAGAACACTGTTTACCTGTTTCAATTCTCCAGCCCTCCTATCCTCGGCCAATACAAAGATTTAAAACTAGTCAGTTAATTTCCAAAACTCAAGGTTGTAAAGCCTGCTCCATGAAGACCAGACACACAGAATTCATCATGATCACACAGTGTAGACTGTGAGTGTGGTCCACATCCAGAAAGGAGTGGTCGGCGCAGACTGGAGGGCAGCAGAAAGCATCACAAAGAAGCTGGTCGTGACAGCGACCTCAGCGGTTAGCTGGGCAGGTGGGGGTGTGGTGGGGAAGAAGTGTATTTTTAGGCTGGACTACCACCGAGAACATAAAACTGGAAATGCAGCATCTATGTGCAGGAGCCGCACATACTGAGGACCTATTCTGTACTGACCTGGACGCCAGCCCAGAGCGGAGTGGAGTAAACAAGCCACAGGCCTGGTCCCCACAGGGCACGCGGCACACTCTGTGGCCATAGCGCAGAGGGTCCCGCAGAGGGTCACAGAGACCCCAGTGCTGGGCGCCGGAGGGCCAGGGCTGCACAGAGGGAATGAGGAAGCAGCACGGTGGAGGAGGGAGCGGCCAGGGCATTCGAGGCAGAGGGAAAGGGACTAAGGTTTGCTGCGGACATGGCGACTGAAGCTGCCTAACGTTGCGGGGTGGGGGGAGGAAGAGGAAAGCCGCACAGAGATCACACAGTCCCCAGGAACTTTCTTTTTAAAAACCTTGGCCCAAAAGCTCCCAGAAAGGCCTGGGCATCTGTGCTCAGGGGGAATGGGGGACGCTTGGATTGGGGTCCCCTTGATGACAAAAAGCCAAGGTTGGGGCCACCTGATCCCTTGCCCTGCCGCTGAGAGAGGCCTTCTGGCCCCTGCAGACCAATGTGACCTGCCATTCGTGGGGAGCCCCTTCCTGGCGAGGGAGAGGGTTTCAAAGGGCAGAGCGGTGATCTGTGGGCTCTGGTTTCAGAGTGGGGCGGTGTGGGAGCCCAGGCAGGGTCGGGTTACAGCCTGACTCAGCGCATCTGGAAGTGAGGCCTAGGCTGGAGGTGGGTGGGGAGAAGGGTCACCTTGGGAAGGTACGAAGAGGCAGGTTTCACACACAGGATGGAGGGCAGATGAACACACACCAGCTGAAAACAGCTAATCAACTATCTCCCCAGAAACACACACACACACACACACCCCACACACATGCACGGACGCATGCACGCACGCACGATATTCTCCTGTCAAGAGAATATTCACCCCTGGGGAGACCCAGGAGAGCTCCTGGCTGATGTGGCCACATGACCTGGGTACCTCCCCCTCCGGAACTCCAGCAAGTGGCCAGACTCTGAGGGGCACCCCCTGCACTGAGAGGGGACGAGCCCTGGTGTGACAGGAGAGCACAGAGCGGGCAGAGCACGGGCCCCAGGGCCAGGCTGCCCGGATGCTCGCAGGAGCCTGACTCCACACTTGGTCAGCTGGATGTCCCTGGGCAAGGAGATTAAATCTCCATTTCTTAGCTTCCTCACCTGTAAGGTGCGGACAATAAAACCACCAGACTCACCGGGTCCCAGCAAGCACTGCGTAAGTTACTATCTGCAGAGTGCCTATCGCACCAAGTATTAGCAATCCAGCCAAGGTATGACGCTTGTGGAGAAAAGCAAAACAAAAACCACCGCGATACGCACGTTCAGAGAAGGTACAGCACAAAATATGCCAACCTGAAAACGCTGCTCAGAAGGAACTACCCTAAACTCTCACATGGAGAGTGAGAATGTGTAACCTGACACAATGAAAATTAACTGTAAAATGAAAGCGGAGTCTAAGGGTTGAGGAAAACGTCATCTAACTGCCCGCTGAGGCCCCTGCTCATACAGACTGGGAGGTGCTGCCCAGGTCCAAAGGGCAGCCTGCTCCTCTGCCCACCCCCAAAGGCTGGCCAGGCCCTGCTTTACCTGGTGAATGATTCCAGAGCCAGGCCTCCAGAAGCCCACGCCGTACTTGGCACCTGCAGTCGCCAGGAAATTATACACTTCCTGGTTTATGTCCTGTTGAGAGAAATCAATAACCAGGGCATTAGAAACAGTTTGCTCATGCCTCCCTCCCTCCACCTCCTCTCCCCTATGACTGAAATGCTGGCACTGGAAAGGCAGGCGCTCTCCTGGAGGCCTTCTACAAATAATTCCCAAAAGGCTTGGATGCTGGCCCACAAGTCTCGGCCGGCAGGCCCAGGAGAAAGACCAGGAAACAGAGACGGAGCCCAGTTCTGTGACACATGGCCAGGGAGTAGGTCCAGAACAAATCCCTTCCCGCCCCACCCCCCGGGTCTCAGCTTCCTTATCTGTAGAAGGGTCCTTCTGGCACTCAAGTCCTTGGTCAAGGCCAGCAGCGAGGGGGCGGCAAGACACCACAGGACTAACTGGGACATGGTGGGGGGAGGGAAAACATCAGAGGGAAGCAGTGGGACGGAGTGGACCACCCGGTCCCACCACGCCTCATGCTGGGTGTTGTTTCTCCTTTGGAGCCTCAGATGCCTTGCCTGTAATTCTGGCTAACGTTTACTGAATGCCCACTATGGAAGTGGTACCACGCCAAAACAAACCCCATTTTACAGACGCAAAAACAGAAACTCAGAGGTCTTGCTCAAGACCCTAGGGTTAAACAGACAAGTCAGAGTTTGAACCCAGGCCTGTCCAGCCAGAGCCCGTCGTTACACTGTAATAGGAACAAAGCTACTGCCCTCACAGAGGCTACATCTCAGAACACCTAGACCACTGTCTAACGCGTGCTAGGTGGTCAACACTTGGTAATATGTTTCATGGGCCCCAAATGAAAGACTGTCAGATGGACCATGTTCCCAACTGTAGGTTTCAGCCTAACAGGCAGCAGACGGTAACCAGTATGCCTATAATTCAAAGGCAACTGCCTCAGGGGGAAGGGAAGGCTATCCCAGCACATGGATATGAGGCCAACGTTTAACTGGACAACCAAGCATGTCCCTGGACAGGTGAGACCTCAGGGACAAAAGGGATGGGACCATAGGCAGAGGAAGGACTCACTGTGGGCTCCACTAGGCCCTCCAAGGAACACCCTCAAAGCATGCAGTCCCCTTCATTTACACTTCAGACCAACTGGACTTTCCCAGTGGTCCAGTGTGGCTAGGACTCTACACTCCCGATGCAGAGGGCCTGGGTTCGACCCCTGGTCAGGGAATTAGATCCCACATACTGCATATAAGATCTGGAGCAGCCAAATAAATAAAGATTAGAAGTAATAATAATAATAAAAAAAACTGCAGACCAACCACACATCCTTCTGAGGGCATGTGTGGTTCCCCTAAGTGAAAGAGTGGTGGATAAAGAGCTTGGGTCCCCAAAGCCGTCTCTTTCTGATTAATAATTAATCCGTTGGTCTCCTCATTTACAAATCAGTCACTGGTATAACTGGTCCCAAGGGCAGGAGGCGGGCTGCTGTGGCCACAGCTGCTCCTGTGTCCATGCGGGGGGCGGGGGAGACAGCCAGGTGGGCACGGAGCGCGCTGCTGTCTGCACCTGACTCAGCCTAGATGCCTCTCTGGTGGTCTCTGTGACCCTGGACACAGAGACCTGCCTCTCTGAGCTCCAACCAGAGGGAACCTTTACAGATACATGGAAATCTGACCACGCTCCTTCCCAGAGGCCTCAAGGCCCTCCTGCTCCTGCTCTGCCCACCTCAGAGCCCCAGGCCCACAGGCCCCTTCCAGCTCCACAAAAGCATCAGCTTTCTTCCAGCCTCAAGGCCTTGAGGAACTCTGCTCTGTCCAGAATGTGCTTCCTCATCTGTCCTGGTCTCAGCTTACATGTTACATCCCCCCCCCGACTCCACATGTATCTTCCAGGGCCCCACAGGCTTCCTTGAGAACACACGTACAGACTGGCAGTTACCAGTCTGCTAACTGCTTAGCTGCTGTCTCTCTACTGGACTCCCAAGATCCACGTTCATACTGGATCCCAGCACAGTGCCTGGCATAAAATTAACGTTCAATAAACATGGGTGAAGTAAAGCAGGAATTGGGTTCTGAGACCCCATGACTCTGAATCTCATCTCCAGTAGGTTTTAATCCAAAAAGTCAGGAGAGGGCTGACTTCCGAGGGGGCTGGCCCTCCTGTGGGCGGTCATGCATCTCTCAGGCTGAAGCTGGGGACCCAGTCCCCAGCACCGCAGGACCCCGTCACATTACCAGGTGCCACGGCTGCTGCTATATGGGAACCACGGGCCGGCCAGCTGGACTCTGCTGGCTGAGGGGAGTCGCCGTGCGGCCAGGACAGAGTGAGCGGGTGGGCAGGGGGGCCTGAGTGGGCAGGCTGCCCTGCGCCTCTCCCAGGGGTCTGAGAGGCTGGCTGAGCCGCCGACCCTGGGAGCCGGAGCACTCTGCTCTGCACCCGTCGGGCTGCAGCCCTGCCAGCACTCAGCTCCTGCCAACGGCCCCCAAGAGCGGGGCCCACTTCCATGACTGGGTGGAGAGGGTGGAGGCCCAGAGCTGGGAGAGACCGCATGTTGCCAACAGTGGGCACACACAAAGGTGCCACAGCAGAGCCTGGAGGAAGGTGCACGAATTCGGCTTCCTAAGAAAGAGAGGGTAAGCCAAGGTGATCAGTGTGGCAGCCAGCCCCTTCCACCTCATTAAGCAAAACTCACAGATGAAGAAAGCCCACAGGGGTTATCGGTCAGTGGGAGCTGGGAGAAGGGTCTGGCCCTAGCCTCACCCCCATGCAGCTGTGGGACTGCACACAACTTGGACGCCTCAAGTTTACCAACAGTGACACTGTTCAACCCACCTCCCTGCCGAGGTCCCCAGGGCCCTGGGAAGAACACGAGAGATGACTCTCCAGGGCAACTGGAGACAAGGATCAGAACCTGCACAATTTCCCTCATACTCTGTTTTATTACAGAAAAAGGACCTGAGAAGAGTACCTTTAGTATGGTTAAGACTGGGGATGATTTTTGTTTTCTCTAGGTTTTCTCAGTATTTTCTAACATCTTCACAAAGAGCAAGTGGTGTTTTTAGAGGAAGAAGAGAACAAGACTAAACCAGAACCCCTTAGACCTGGGGGGCGGTGCCTCCCACCCCGCGTCACCCCCACCGCCCGCCTCCGCAGCCCTCCAGCTCACCTTGGCCCGGCGCAGGTCCTTCTCCCCACCGAGCTGGGCCTCGATCAGATGGTCGCAGTGGATGGTGGACGGCACGGCCACCCTAGGCAGGCCGCTGCTGATGAACTGCAGCATGGCCATCTGGGCCGTGGCGTCCTGCATGGCCACGCGGTCAGGCCGCAGCCGCAGGTACGTCTTGCCCCGCTCGATCTCCTGGTTGGCCGGGTCATCCAGGTGTCCATACACAATCTTCTCTGAGAGGGTCAGAGGCCGGTTCAGCCTGGCAGGAGAAGTGGGGGCTTGCCTGGTTCCGGCTGCACGATCCTGTCTGCCCACAGCCAGGCCCTCTCAAGTACAAGGCAACCTCGACGGCGGCCAGGGAGGGCACCCTGCGTCCAAGGTGGAGACGAACCAGTACCCCCAGCACACAGCACAGCGCCTGGTGCTATGTCCAAAATCACTTGAGGAATAACACCACCACAAGAGGGGGAGGGTTTTCCTTTTTCCCTAAAGGATATTTATTTTCCCATGCGTATTAAAATCCTATTATCTGATGAGCGCTTTGTTCATCTGTGTCTCATGGTTTAATCCTTACTGTAGCCTCGTCGTTAGCAAAACGCCCTAGAGTTAATGGAGACGCAGAGGAGTGATGGCCAAAGCTCAGGTTCGCAGGAGGGGCCTCACCCGGGATCCTCTACATCTCTTGGGCCACGGCCACCTTCCCCGTGGAGTTGGCCCACCGGGACACAGAGAACCCACCCAGCGACATCCTCACCCCATCCTCCCCTCCCTGCACCCACAACCCCTATTATACAAAAGCCCTCCCCATCAGCCCCGCTTGCTCTCACCCCACTAAGACGGGTGAGGCTGCCAGCTCTCAGAACAGAAACTGATGCCAGCCTCACGAGACCCTGTTCCTAGACCTTGTTTCCCTGTGGGGCCCACCCCTCCCTTCCCGTCAGGGCCCCTGGGGAGGTCCAGCTGCCTTCTCGTTACAGCCTCCCCGCTGCACTCTAAGCTCCCTCCGTGGGGGCCACCTCTCACCAACCCCCACTGCCTCTCAGCATAGCCCATCTGCCTGGACCTCACACTCTGCCTTCCGCCACTCGCAAAGCTTAAGCCAAACCCAAGGCCTCCTCAAAAGGGCAGAGTTCCACTCATACCCAACGAACCACACACACACACACACACACACAAAACTGGACTCAGAGTCAGAGGCTCTGGGTTTAGACCTGACCCTATTACTAAACCCACTGTGTAACCAGATAAGCCAGGGAGCTCACCAGTCCATCTCTAAAGTCCAGGGCTGGTACTGGAAACAGATAACAGAGCTTATACAGCACGCGTTTTTTAAACAGCTTCACCAAGGTATAACTGGTGCGGAACAGACTGCACATATTTAAGTGCAAAACTGATCAATTGTGACATATGAATATACCCATGAAATCGTCACCACGCCGAGACGACGCACACACCCACCAGCCCGAAGTCTCCTCTTTCCCCTTTATGACCCCTCCCTCCTGCCCCCATCCCCTGGCAACCACTGATCTGCTTTCTGTCCTAGTTTCTTCCTGGCGCTTTCAGTGCTCAGGGCAGTGCTGATCTACATATATCTATACTTGGATGTACAGAAGTCACTTTATTCTCACAACTCAGAGGAGCAAGGTGAGGCCCAGTGAAGTGGAGAACCCTGACCCTGGTCATGAGGTAGCAAGGGGCCGAGCTGGAAGGCAAGGAGCCACCGTGGCCTTACACTGTCTTCTCAATAACACCTGGAAACTCAGGGTCCAGCCCGGCTTGTAGCCAGTGCTCCACAACTATCCTCACTGCTACTGCTGTTACCAACACGACTCTGCGGGGAAGCAAAGACAGGCCCTTCTGCTGGCCTGGGTTCTAGCCCCTCACCCCCAAGTGGGCTTCATCCCTTGAGAGCAAAGGCTCCCTAGGCCGCTGGTTTTGTGGGCAACAGCAGAGCAACCGCCAATTCTGAAAGCCTCTCAGCTCTGCTGTCATGAGAACTTGAATAAAAATAGGCCTGGCCTGGAGTACAGCCTGCCCCCTTTAGTGGAGCGTCTCCCTGGCTGGTGAGGAGGCAGTGACTCACTGCGTGGAGCAGGGCCCCTCTTCCTGCGTCTCAGGGGCGATGAAAAATAGCACACGGGCTTTCAAACCAAAGACCTTGACAGCAAATGCCTGAAGCTGTATAAAAAAGCTAAGGACGAGTTCATCACCACATTTCTGTGGGGATTAAGTGAGGACGGCAAAATGGATCCTCAACGTCCATCTGTCGCCCAGCTTCACTGAACGACAGAGACTCGGTTCCCAGGAACAGAATCAGGCTCCTCTGTCATGGGGTGGAGTCGTCCCCAGGCAGGCCCCCTGGCCCTCTAAAACACCCTCACATCTATCCTAATCTTTTAGCATCTTTCTAGAATGGCTCCACTTTAGCCTTCTTTCTTCTGTGGAAGGGTCTCTCCACTGTGCCACCACTGACAGTTTGGGCCAGATGATTCTTTATTGCAGGGGCTGTCTTCCATACTGCAGGGTATCTGACCGTATTATTGGCCTCTATCCACTAGATAACAGTCAACCACCATCCCACCCCGGGTTAGGACAACCTACAATGTCTCCGGACATTGCTAAATTTCCCTGGGAGACCAAAATCAACCCCTCACCCTCACCCTCAATGAGAACCACTTCTCTATGACAACAATGAAAATGGAACATCCCTAGTCTATACTAATCTGGAAAATGCCCAGAGTTATTGATTGGACTTTTCCGGTTGGTGCAGGGTTGGAATAAAAAGGCAAAGGAAAAATTTTAAGGGGAGAGTTAATTTTGCTGATAGAAATTAAAACCAAAAAAATTTAAACAAAAATTTAAACCAAAACAAAAAAATTTTAAAACCAAAATTTAAATCAAAGTTTTTTGATTAACTTTTTGAAGCAAAGACACAATGGTAAAGACTCTTTTGTCAAGGTATGTGAAAGCAAGCTTCTGTGTTACTTCTCCCAAGCAGGGGGAGGTGTTTTTGCAGACTAAAGGAAAATCCATTCTTTTTCCACTGAACTGTGATCTGAGAGCTCTAAGAATAAATAAAATAGCGTTTTCTGGGGAAAAAGTACTTGTATAAGGTTGCAGAGTGATGAGGACAGTGGCTTCAACCCTGGGTGCACATCAGAACCAACCGGGAAAGCGGCCAGCACTCCTCACAGTCTGATGTCCACTCAGTCACCTGGGGCTCCTGTGAAAACCGCAGATTCTCACTCAGTGGGTCTGGGGCGGGGCCTGAGGTTCTCTACGTCTAACAAGCCCCCAGGCCTGCTTGCTGGTACCAATGCTGCTGATCCACGAGCCACATTTTGAGTAGTTAAGTTCATACCACCTGAATCAGATGAACACCCTTGATGGACACGAATAGGTCCTTACTGTAATTAGATGATGCTATGCTGGAGGCTGTTGGAGATAAAGACTAAGACAGTCCCTGACCCTTAAAATGGAGGTGAGGACACCAGTAAGGTGGAAGCAAATGCCAACGGGAGCACGTGTGGCACAGTGGCCAGAGCAGTGGGTGAGGTCCAGTCGCTCTCTCAGCGTGTGGCCCAGTCCACCTAAGCCCGCTCGCCGGCTCTGAGCGGGAATTCTGTGTGCGCTCATGTTGGCTCCCTCGTGCTGCCAGGGCCATGCCACCTGCCAGGCGGGCGCGCAGCTCTGTCTGTAGGGGTTCAAGCTCCAGAAGCAGTGCTGCTTGCCATGCAGGACCAGCCCCCATCCCTCCTCTTGTGGGATCTCATCCATCTCCCCTCCTGAGCCGGCATCCAGCCCAGAACCTGGCACTCAGAACAGCAGAGCAAGACAGCTGCCACTTCACTACATGGGCAAAGAGAGGTCCAGAAAAAAGGGATGCTCAAGTGCCCATCTGAGCTTCCTTCTGAGTCTCAAGGTTGAGCTCTCCCCCGAGCTGATGGACCAAAGAGGAAATATAGTAATTCTGAAGTCCCTGGACCTGGCAGACCCCAGAGGAATGGCCCAGAGCCAGTTGTCTGTCTTGCAAAGGGTAGCTGGGATGTTCAGGCCACAGCACCAAAGAGGGCCTGAGATCTTCTCTAGGGCCCACATCTCCAGGCTTCTCCTTGGCAGAGAGGGCGGAAGGCCCACCAGTGATCCGGAACACCCTTCCGCAGCAGGGACCGCTATGCCCTCAACGCCTAGATCCTGCCACCATCCTCCTCCGCCAAGCACCTCCTACACTGTCTGAGAGGGGCAAGAAAAACCAGAAACACCAACCCCTCTAATGGTCTCCACAGCTCGCCCTGCAGCCTTACCGTTTGCGGACAATGTTAATGTTCTTCTCGAGCAGGTCATAGCGGATGTACTCATTGGGTTCAAAGTGGCTCATGGCCACCTTGGCCCGCTGGCACAGGACTGAGGCCACATGGTACTGCCGTGCACCCAGGGCTTTCTGCAAGAAGACAACAGTGACTGTCAGCAGAGCATTTAAGGCGCTGCACCCCAAAGGACGGCGCAGAATGGTGAAAACAGCAAGGAATTATAGTGTTAAGAGCTGTTCGGTGAGTGCAGCCTGTTTCCTCGCCTGAGCACAGAATGATACAGCAGCCACCAGGAACACAGCCCGTGGTAGGAGAAAGTGCAAGGGATTTATAGTCACAATGGCTATTTACAGTCACAAAGTCAAGTTCTATCCACCTGAGAAAACCCTCCATCATCTGAGGGCCAGAAGAGATGGGCCACGAGGGCAAAGCAGCTGTAGTGATCACACAGCTGCCACCGGCAAGGCAGAATGCGAACGCGTGCGGAGGCTCTCTGAGCCCTAAAGCGCCACCCAAGTAGCCCCTGCCGTCCTACCTGCTCTCTAAGTCCGGGGGACTTTGTCTTATTTCTGTCTGGGCTACTCGGCACATTAGAGACTGAATAGCAGCTGAACTGATGGAAAAATTAGTGAGGAAAGCCTGCACATGAGCTTCGGATGGCTCCTCCCTCCCTGAGATGGCGGTGGCTAACCCTGCTCCCCTGGCACGTGCAGCAGACTTACAGCTGGCCAGAACGCGGCACAGTGCTGCTGCGGGGCCTGAGACCTGGCCATAAAAGGGTAGCTTCCGCCCGGCTCTCTCTGATTGCTCTAGGGCAAGACACCACTGCAGTGGAAACATCTAGGCAGTCTTGAGAGAGGCCCGCCTACAGAGGAACTAGACCACCTGCCAAAACCCAGCATGACCTCGCCAGGCAGGTAGGCACACCATCTGTAAGCAGGTGAAGAGCTCCAGCCAAAGCACAAGCCACAGACAACCAGGGGCCTGGCCAGCAATCTGGACCGCAATTTACTGAGTGAGTCAGAGCCAGAACAACCCAGCCAAGATGCTCCCAAATTCCTGGCCCACGGGAACTAGGAGCGAGAAGTGTTCACTGTTGTTTGAATCCTCCAAGTTTGGGAGAAACAACTTATTAATGCAGCAGCAGATGAATGATTGTTAAGTTGTCAGGTCTGTGTTAGTTCATTTTAAACTGGATGACAAACTTCACAGAGTGCACTATGACCAAGGAAGAATCAATGAATCCAATGAAGCGACAGTGGGGAAAGAACAGTGGAGCTCCGGGTCTAGCAGCTCACACCCTGGGCAAGCAAAGAGGCAAAGCTCAGGCCACCGCCCCTTTGACACCAAACCCTGCTGACCTCAGTATCTGAACCCCTACGAGTGTGTAGCGGCCGCTCCCTGTGCAGGTCACCCACTGAGGAGAGCAGACCCCGTTAGGAACAGCACACCCCCCACCCAGCACAGCAGGAGCGGCCTCCCAATGCAGACTTCAGGCCCACCTGCCCTCCAGCTCAAAATCCACCAGGGACTCCACTGCCTGCCCTTCTTCTATTGGGTGAAGAACCCGCCAATCAAAGGGCTTTTTTTCGGAGGGGGCAGTACATCCTGTGAGATCTTGGTCCCCTGACCAAGGAGCGAACCATGTCCCCTGCAGGGGAAGCATGGAGTCCTAACCACTGGACAGCCAGCAAAGCTGTGCAGAGCTCTACCTTGATCTTTTTTTTCCTTGAGGTTAATCTGTGCCTTTATCCGCCAGTACAATTTAACTACAGGAGCCTGCAAACTTTTTTGATCTAAAAAGTACATTTTATATCTCTGTCCAACAAATACACAAACACATATAATACATATACATATATAACAGTGAAACAAAGGTTTTGACAAATCGTCTATCCTAAGTCATTTTAAGTTTTTTCCTTTTTAACCAAGGATCAACTGTGTAACACATCAAGTCCCCAGTTCATCTGAGGGTCCACTTTAATGAAGTGAACAGTGGTGTACATTCTGTGCGTCTGGACAAAAATATGAGGACATCCATCTGCCATTACTGCTGCTGCTACTTTGTCATACAAAGTATTTACAGCCACCCCTATGCTGTCATACAAAGTATTTTCACAGCTCATAAAAACTTTTGTACTGTACATCCATCTCCCTTCTGCCCCCAAATTCCTAGCAACCGCTGACCTTTTAATTGCCTCCATAGTTTTGCCTTTTCCAGAATACCATATAGTTGGAATCTATTTTTCTTCTTTTCCTTGAAAAGGGAGGCTCAAGCCTTTAACCTCTCATGGCCCACCCATGCATGGACAGGCTCTAGGCGGCAAACCCCCCCACCGCAACCAATCACTGTAGCTTTCTAAGCGAAACTGAGCCTTGTTCCACAGGTCCTGCCAGCAGCCACGTGGCGGTACAGGGGGACACGTGTTGGGTGTTTGTTTACAGGAAGGTCACAAGTTTTGTGCCCCTTGTCACAATAACCCAGATTCCTGTTTGGTGTGTTATCAGTTCAGTTCATTTCAGTCGCTCAGTCGTGTCCAACTCTTTGCGACCCCATGAATCACAGCACGCCAGGCCTCCCTGTCCATCACCAACTCCCGGAGTTCACTCAGACTCATGTCCATTGAGTCAGTGATGCCATCCAGCCATCTCATCCTCTGTCGTCCCCTTCTCCTCCTGCCCCCAATCCCTCCCAGCATCAGAGTCTTTTCCAGTGAGTCAACTCTTTGCATGAGGTGGCCAAAGTACTGGAGTTTCAGCTTCAGCGTCATTCCTCCAAAGAAATCCCAGGGCTGATCTCCTTCAGAATGGACTGGTTGGATCTCCTTGCAGTCTGAGGGACTCTCAAGAGTCTTCTCCAACACCACAGTTCAAAAGCATCAGTTCTTCGGCACTCAGCCTTCTTCACAGTCCAACTCTCACATCCATACATGACCACTGGAAAAACCATAGCCTTGACTAGACGGACCTTTGTCGGCAAAGTAATGTCTCTGCTTTTCAATATGCTATCTAGGTTGGTCATAACTTTTCTTCCAAGGAGTAAGCGTCTTTTAATTTCATGGTGTGTTATAAATATATCTTAACCTTGACTTAATTTCAGCACCGGTTTCTATCCACCTCTGGCCCCTTGTGGTCTACAGGAGTTCGGGTCAGTCACCCCAGGTCTGATAGGCTGGCCTTCCCAGTGGACGTCAGCCACACACACAGTAGGCACAACTCTCAGGCTGTTCATTCAAGTCTCAGTGCAAATGTGACCCATTCCAGGGCAGGCTCCCCAGGGTGGACATTTGGTCAGGTCAACCTAGTTAGTGACAGTCCCCAGGTCTTCAACCCACAATAATTATAACCACCTGACTGAAATGTCACTAAGCCATCACTTATGTTTCATGGCTAGGGACAGCCGGACTGACCTGTCAATTGTCCTAAAGAAATCAACACTTGCACTCACTGTTTTACTAATCTACTAACTGCAACAAAAAAGTAAAAGGATGTTATTAGCTTGGCTGTAAGACTGTAAGCAATATTCACTCGATTCCTCCAGGCCTCAGCTTTTCAAAGGGTGAAACCTCAGCCGTGCTCCCTGCTTCAGAGCTGAGCTGAGAGGTTTGAAGTGTATGAAGTGTCACGTGTAACTCTGAAGAGGCTGACCTCAAGGGCAAAGACACCATGTATCATTCATTCACAGACCACGTATATCTCACATGTAAAATGAACACTAGGCTATGGGTGATCTTAGAATAAAAATAAGAATAGGGACATTCCTGGAGGTCCAGTGGCTAAGACTCCCAGCTCCCAATGAAGGAGACCTGGGTTTGATCCCTGGTCAGGGAATGAGATCTCCCTTGCCACAAGGATGATCAAAGATCCCACGTGCAGCATTAAAGACTCAACACAGCCAAGTGAATAAAAAATAAATATCAAAATTGATGGGAAAAAAAAAAAACCAAACCCAGTCATTACTTATTTGGTACCTGCTCTATGCCACCAGGCATTTTCCGTGTCTGATTTTGTGTGAGATGATTGTTATTCCCACTTTACAGATGTGGAAACTGAAGGTCAAAGAGGTTAAGTCACAAGTCCGACACGTGAAAGCAGTGAATCCAGGATGCAAGCACGGGCCTGTTTCTTTTAAGATGAGCCAATTCCCCTGGATTCTGCTGCCCTCTTGCCCCACAGAGCCTATCCTTTCCCATTTGAAGGCAGCCTGGTGTGATGGTTCAGATACAAAACCTATAGTCACACCACCCAATCCAGCACCACCAAACTGCTGTGACCCTGGGTAAGTTACCTAGCCTCACCAAGCTTTAGCTTCCCCATAGAGAAAATGGGAGATAAATGTTGGCATTAACTTTAAATGAAACAATCTAAGTGCTTGGCACAGTGTGTTCATGGAATACGTGTTCACTGTATTCTTTTCCTTCATGGAGGAGACAGACACAAAATTAGATAAGGTTGTGCTCCTTTTCTGGATTCTGGCGGAAGAAGCATGCCTCTTATTTTGCTTACTGCAAACACAGCTTTTGGTTGATCAGCATTTTTCAGAAGCCTTAGCTCATGTGGACCTTCGACATTCCTGACCCTCTTCTGTCTGTCTTGGTATTCCGGCTGTCTTAGTATCTCTCCTTAGTTATCTGCCCTCCTTCCAACTCTGGCCAAGACATTCTGAAAATCTAAGCTGAGGTCTATAGGTACATGTCTTCTGTCTCTCCTTCAGACAACTTGCAATTTGTTAGAATTTTCCTTGGAAAGTCTCCCATCCTTCTGAAATCCCTTCTACTTATGGGGTCCTGGCAGTGAGACCTCATCTATTTGGTCTCTGAGTAACTCAGAATTTGCTTTCCTCCAGGGCACTAAACACACTGAACTTCCTTACCCAGTACAAACCCCAAAGGGCTCTGCCACTGGGCCTTTGCACATGCTGTTTCTTCTGCTTAGAAAGCTCTGTCCATCCCTTCCCAATCTGCACTTCATGTAGGTAATTTCCACTCATCCTTAAAGTTCCAAACTAACTTCACTTTCTTAGGGAAACTTCTTGAACTCTCAATCCAAGCAGTCTCCTCTCATGTATGCCCATTTACTACTTTCTAACATTCATTTGTGAGATGCTATCTGTCTCCACTACTCTGTAAGATCCACTAAGGGAGAGACTGTCTCTGTCTTCATAATAAAATTCCCCACATGACTGAACACCAGGTCTGATACACAGGAGGTGTTACATAGACATTGGCTAATTAAACCAAAGGGTTTTTTAACTTTACCAACCAGTTCTTCCTTATTGAACAAGGTTGAATACAGAGCAAGTTCGGTTAACCTTGTAACAGCAAACAGTTAAGAAGAAGACAAATTAATAATTTACCAGTCTCAGATGCTTTCGGTTAGATTGTAAACAGGCTGAACATTTCTGAAAGACAATTAGGCGCTACCTATTAAAATGTGAAATGTCTCTATCTTATGACTAACTTTTCTTCTTCTTCCAGGAAGCTATCTCATAAAAACACTCATTTGAAAGAACACAGAGACTGGCAGGAACATTCTCTACATCACTGTTTCTAAAAGAACAACCTAATTGTACAAAAATAGGGCACTGGTTGAATAAATTCTGGTCTACCCATGAAGGAAAGCCATTCTACAGCTGTTTAAAAGGAACAAGGTGATGGTGGTGGTCTTACAACTTTGTGAATGTAGTTAATGCCACTGGACACTTGAAAATGTTTTAAAATGTCAAATTTTATACGTATTTTACCATAATTTTAAAAAGGAAGTAGATCTACTTTTATTGGCAGGAAAAAAAATTCCATGACATTAGGTGAAAATAATTGGCAAAATAGTACTATGGTATGGGCCCATTTCTGTATAATAATAGTAATTAACAAATGTAAATATGCTCAGAAAAAAAAAAACTAGTAAGATCTGCTTAGATTGTTCACAGCAATTATCTGCAGAGATTAGAATTATGGGCACTTTTATGTTCTAGGCTAAGTATTTCCAAATGCTACACATGTGAGCTCTTTTTGTAATCAGGGGGAAAAAATGGACGAGACAAATCACTGAAGGAAAAGCACGTTTACTGTAGTATAGCATACACAGCAAGATCAGGGAGGAGCATCTGGGCAACAATCAGAAGCATTCTAGTTTTTTAAAATGTGCAAACCCCTGGTTTCAGCAAGTTAACTTACAGGAATTTATCATTACTAAGGAAAAGGGGGGAAAAAAACGTACCTTCACACTACAGGGACCTGGTTACCACCACCTTAACCCAGAGTCCAAAGAGCGTCAGCAATAGCAAGACCGCCTTGTTTGTGCCTTCCACTCAGACAGCACCACCTGGGAAGAGTCCCTGCCAACAAATATTCAACTGAACCGAAGAAAGCTTTGGGACCTGACTTCCAGTTTAAGAGAAATGCAGGGAATAAAAGAATAATCAGTTACATCCAGAGTGTGGACAGTCTACAAGAAACTGGCCTGGTCTCCTCCCGAAGTCAATGTCATAGAGGAAAACGGGGGGTGTGTGTGTGTGTGAGGGGGCAGGAGGGACTGTTCTAGGTTAAGAGAGACTACAAAGGCCACGTCAGTACAGTGCAATTTTTTTTTTAATTAGATTTTGATGTGGAAAGAGAAAGAAACCAAAGATACTTTTGGGAGAAGTAAAGAAAGCAAATAAGGCAAAATGTTGGTAACTTTTGACTCTGGACAGTAGGTATATGGGTATCCTTTGTACTGTTTTCTATATTTCCTTACATGTAAAAAGTCATGACAAATACAGTACTGTAAAGTAAAAAAAAATAAAATTTAAATTAAAAAAAAGTCATGACAAAAAAATCTTTTAAATAAGGCATCAAGTACAGTTAAATCCATGTGCTAGATATAACAGCCTAAATTTCCTCTTGGTTTTTCTGTATTTGCCAAGTTTTCTACAAAAGATTCATTTTGTAATACTTCTTGTAATTAGAAAGAATGTAGACAGCATTAGTTTTTAATTAAATCAGAACCAAAGAAATACTCTTACAGACTGCCTGCAAGCAAACCATTGATAATTCAATCTTTTCATAAAGCAGTTTGTCAATAAGATGCCCACGGGCTCATCCATACGTTTGACCCAATAATTCTGTATCTGAGACTCTATCCTCAAGAAATAATTCTAAATATATAAAGGCAATGAACATTATAAAAAACTGTTTGGATTAAGATGGAAAATTATTTTCTCCTATAATTCCCCAAATTCTATCAAGGTGATACTGTTTTCAGACGGTGTAGAAAAAAACCAAAGTTCCCTAGTATCATCATATTTTTGTCCTTGAACCTCAATTCTGAAATCCAACATTTGGGGAAGGCACCAAGCTCAGAGTGCCCACCCTGTGGGTCACTTCCCTGTGTGTGGTCTGGTGGACAGTGCGATCCCCCAGGTGACAAGGGGCGGTGGGGACCAAGAAGGAACATTTGAGGGGTGGGAATCCAGAGACCTGGCCTCAGAGTTGGGTCACAACGTCCCCTTGGATAAAAAGCCTAGACTTTCCGTGCCTTTTTTCCATTTCTATAAAATGGGAGAAGCAGGTTATTCTGGATGCTTCAAAATCACCTGGGAGATTTCAGAGACATGGTGCCTAGCCCCTACGGGCTCCCAGACCGCTCAATCAGAGTCACCAGAGGCAGAACCTAAGCATCAGTAAGAGCCTAGGTTACTCTGACACAGCTGGGTCTTGGAACTACTGGCCTAGATGCTCTCTAGAGTGCGTTCCAGCTCAGAGATTCTATAAATACTCCTCCCCAGCAAGCCCGCTCAGATAAACCCACTAATTCCCCAAAGGCCTAGGGGAAAGCATAGCAACATCACAACAGATTTATCTGCATCAAGGAAGAAAACCCCCAGGGCTCAGGTCTTTCTGGAGCAGCCACAGCCTTCGCCCTTTGTTCACAGATATGCACATGTGCACACACCAAATGCAACCCAGTATAGTGTCACAGAAAGCAAGCCAGATTCAGAACACTCCAGTGATGACTAGCTCCCTGCCTGGTCAAATTATTTTAAAATAATTATTAAACAGGGAAAATAATCCCTGTCATTTAACAAACAATGAACATGTTCCTAGATCCCAAAAACTGTCTCTGAGTGGTTTCCAAACTTCAAGGTCCGTGAACAAAATTCTTTGTGGTAAACATACCAGGCTGTTGCTAGGAGGCAACTGGCAGCCTCAGTTGCTGGGGGTGGGGTGGGGTAGGGTCATTATCTCTGCACACCTGTATGCTCTTTGCTACAGACTCCTGAAGGGAGCTTAGTTGTACCACACTGGACTCTAGAACACCACAATGCTCTCCCTCAAGACCAGAAGTTGGTGGGATGCGACAGACGTGGAAACAGACAGCATGGCAGTGTGTCAGGGTAGCTGCTGTATACAGGGGTCAGTGAAGTAAGGAAAAGACGAACGGCGAAGCGAAAAGGATGCTGAGACCTCCTCGAGGCTCAAACAAGATCATGTTTGGTTTTAAATCAAAAACACTGGCTACAGATGCAAAAGCCAAACAGAGAATGAGTGAATTGCCCCAAATCGAATGCCATTTGTGGAGAGTCATCAGGGAAGGAAGAAGTCATTCAAAGTCCGTTGTAGTATCCTAGCAACATCCAAATACTGGCCACAAGATGTTCTGGGCTAAAAGGACCCTTGCAGAGAGGACTTTTCAGTTTTGACTGAAGACACACAGGCACAAAATACACTTTATGGTGTGATCCAGCAGCAGGTACTTGACAGCGCATGTAACTCAAAAGTTTCACACCTGACATATGCAATGTATACTGACAGTTTTTATTCTCTAATTATTTTCAGTGTGGTAAAATACACATGTGCACATAAAATTTACCACTGTAACTGTTAAATGTACAAGTCAGTGTGCAGCCATCACCACGGTCTCGTTCCAGGACTTCTCCACCATCCGAAGCGGGCGGCTGCTCCTCCTCTCCACCCTCCCTGTCCCAGCAGCTGGCAGTTACTGATCTGCTGTTTCTATGGATTTGTCTATCGCAGGTATTTATTATAAACGAAATCATACAATAGGTGGCCTTCTGGGTCAGGCTTTTTCCATTTAGCTTTCTGTATTATTTTTTTGAAAGTAACTTGCACCCCATTAATTTCATGATCCAGTAACAGGTCAATATAGGCAGTTTGAAAATACTTCCTTAATGCAGCCTTTTTGGCACCAGAGACTGGTTCATGGAAGACAATGTTTCTACAGGATAGTTTAGGGATGACTCAAATGCATTACATTTATTGTGAACTTTATTTCTATTATTATTACATCAGTTCCACCTCAGATCATTAGGCATTAGATCCCTGAGGTTGGGGACCCCTTTCAATTAAAAATATCAAGTTACGTAACGTATGCCGATGGATGTTAACGAGACTTACTGCGGTCATCATTTTGCAATATATACATATCTATAATCATGTTGTATACATGAAACCACTGGAAAGTTGTATGTCAAGTGTAACTCAAATTTTTAAAATGTTACTTCTAAACATCAAAGCCAAACAACGAGGGACCACCACCGCGGGCATCTGCATTCCTAGGTCCTCTGCAGCATTCTACCTCCTGCACCAGCGGCCCCCACCTCAGCCCACCCACTAGGTAGGTGCCTGTCCACACACAAACATCCACCGGGAACATGGGATAAATAAAGACGACATAACAAGTTTTTTATTTTTTTCAGTCAATTTTATTACACTTAAAACACGTCCCTTGTTGAGCCTTCCTATATCTTTGATGTTAAAAAGGTCCTTTAAGGAAATAATGGTGACAGTAGAGGGTGATTTGATGGGCTTTTTGGTTCGGTTTGCTGTTGTTTTGGTGTCCTTACTTGAAAAAAAAAATTTTAAACTTGTAACCTCAGGTTGATCCCTTCAATTCCATGTGTACACTTTGGTGCCCCCTATCATGCATCTTTCCCAGAACAAAACTGTCTTTGGAGGACACTGAAGAAGTAAGATACAAGGAGGAGGAAAATGCTAGGTTTTAATATTACCCCTATTATCTCAGCAGTAGCCAGAAATCTGAGAAATGATAAGCAGGGTTGACTCTGGTGAAAAACATCTATCTTCACTGTCATCCTCCCTGTCTCCCCTCCCTCCTACCACCAAACTTTACCATCTGTTTACTCATTCTGCCCATCTATCAACTAGTTAGTGATTGTGGGTGCCAGGCACTGTTCCGGGCACTGAGGATACAACACTGAATAAAATGTTTCAGTGCTCCCTGCCCTCTTGGGACTGACATTACAGGAGGTTAAGGGAGGAGGGGAGACAGTCAAGTAGAGACAGAGAAACAAGTAAAATCTCAGTCAGATATTAATAAGTGTCACAAGAGAGAAGGAAGCAGAGCAATGGGAGAGTGAACCAAGGAAGTGGGGAGAGGTGCAATTCAAAGGAGGATAGTTAGGAAGGGCTGCGTGAGGCGACGTTCTACCGACAGGCTCTGCTCACAAACTGGCCAAGAAAGCATGAGAGGTAGGTCAAGAATACCACTGAGGTTTTGGGCCTGAATAACTGGAAAAATGGAGCTGCTATACACTGAAATCGGGAAGGTAACAGGAAAGGCTGGCTTGGGGTGAGCCTGGGAGTCTGCCTGTCTGACCCCCAAGTGGAGAGGTCAAGTAGGCAGCTGGATTTTCATTTTAGGTCCCTTCCCTCTAGAACTAGGCTAATAAATGGTCCATCTGGAAGCACAGATTATCAGAACCCAAGGTGACCCCAGATCACCAAGTATCTTTTATTCACTTGGCAGATGAAGAGTGTCTCAGGTCACACATACCTAGTTAACAGCAGTTTGGGGGTTTCCCTGGCAGCCCAGTAGTTCAGACTTCTACTTCTAATGTAGGAGGTCCAAGCTTGATCCCTGATTGGGGAATTAGGATCCTACGCACTGCGTGGCACAGCAAAACAAACACACACATCCAGCAGTCTGGAGCAGAACTCAAGTCACTTAATTTGCAAGTCAAAACTTTTTCCACCATACTACCTCGCCCTAATTAAAACTGTAGTAGCCCTAATTCATTAAACACATATTTATCCAGCCTCAGACTTTGTGCTGGGCTTCCCTAGTGGCTCAAACAGTGAAGGAGATGCCTGCAATGCCGGAGACCCGGGTTTGATCCCTGGGCTGGGAACATCCCCTGAAGAAGGGCATGGCAACCCACTCCAGTCTTCTTGCCTGGAGAATCCCCATGGACAGAGGAGCCTGGTGGGCTATAGTCCATGGCGTTGCAAAGAGTCAGACACGACTGAAGCGACTCAGCACAAGCACAAGACTTTGTGCTATGGTGCTTGAATTAATAAGATAAGCAAGACAAGACACAGTCCCTCCCACTGGTGAGCTCACAGTTTGGTGGAGAAGACAGATATCAAGTCAGATATCACTCACGAGACCATGGAAGCAATGACGTAAGTGCTGTGAAAGAAAGGTGAGGCAGCTACAGCATTAAGCTGGAGAGCCCAATCCAGGCGGGGGAAAGGCTTTTTCCAAGAAAGTGATCTTTCATCTGAGAACTGAAACATGACTAGGAACTAGTCAAGCAAATAAAGTGTGGTTTAGGAGAAGGAATTCAGGGAACCTGGCAGGCAGAGAGAGCAGCAGGTGCAAATTCCCCTTGGCAGGAAAGCACTTGGTAGTTGAAAAAAGAGAAAGCCAGCTTGGCTGGAGCAAAGGGCAGTGGAGATGGCAGAAGATAGAGCTAAGAGGTAAAGTAGAGCCAGGCACCGAAAAGGACCTTGCAGATCCATGAGGAAAGCCCCCAGCAACCCTGACTAAAGCCTCTCTGCGTCTTGGTGGAATACCTGCTGAAACATCTCGGAACACCAGAGGGCAGAAGGCTTCTAAAGGAGCTCTGAAGTCATCTCCCACTTGACTCCTTACCTCCCTGGGAGGCAGTCATGAGACAGTTTCTCCTCGCCTCCCAGGACCTGCTGAGGTATGGAGCTTTCTGCCCTGGACTCTTTAGACTAGAACTGCAGAATACAGACCCGTTCAGTGGTGCCAGGGCCGCCACGACTCTCGGTTCAGTCCTCAGCTCCTTGTGTTCCGGTGTGTGGCCCTTTTCAGCGTATGCAACTAGAGCCCAGGGAGCTGGCACCTTCAGCTTGTTCTTCTTCTCATTCTGTATCTAACTAACGAACTGTCTGAATATGAAAGGGGTTCACTGCACCTTTACTGATCAAGCAGTCAGGCCTTGATCTCTTCTTATAAGTATGTATGAACTTTACAGTAGGACATGTTAAACATTTAACTGGATCCTAAAAGTAATGGGAAGCCATCGAAGCAGGATTATATCTGCCTTAAAAAAATAAAAAGTCACTGTGGCTGCCACGTAGATAATGCACTCAAGGGGGCCAAAGCAGGCTGACAGTGGCTTATCATGTAACCTACTTACGTCCCATGAGCACATTTGTATTTTCACACTTGAGCATCTATCCTGTGCCAGTCAGCAGGACACAGATACCAAGAAGAGTAAGATAGTCCCTACACTTACATAGTCTGGCCACAATCAGCATGTCAGTGCACCCGCTGTGACCTGCAGGAAGAAGGAAACACACACGAGGGGCAGGAGTACAGCAGAGAGAACAATGAACTCTCCCTGGGCAAGCCTCCACTGAGCAGGGCCGTGGAGGGTTTGCAAGGCACTCAGAGGACAGTCAGCATGTAAGATGATACAGAATCGTCAAGCGAAGCGAGCAGGAGCTAGAAATCACTCAAAATGGTGCGAGGTAAAAGACAAAGCAGGCAGTGGTGGAAGGTCAGGCCAGACACCCAGGAGGGCCGAGGAGGCTGAATTAAGACCTGCGGTTTATTCACCTAGTGAAAAGAACTTAGATACAGCTCAAAGGCCCAGCTCCACCATTTACTAGCTGTGTGCTGTCAAGCCAAGGATTCACCTTCGAACCCAGTTTTCTCTTTTGAAGTTTTTATCAGGGTAGCAGTCATGTACAGATGTGAGAGTTAGACCACGAAGAAGACTGAGTGCTGAAGAACTGATGCTTTCGAATTGTGGTGCTGGAGAAGACTCTTAGGAGAGTCCCTTGGACAAGAGATCAAGCTAGTCAATCCTAAAGGAAATCAACCTTGAATAGTCATTGGAAGGTTGGCTGCAGAAGCTGAAGCTCCAATGCTTGGCCACCAGATGTGATGAGCTGATTCACTGGAAAAGACCCTGACGCTGGGAGAGACTGAAGGCTATTTATTAAATAGCTTTTACTAGAGTTTTTCCTCCCATTTAAAAAAGTAGGATATGTTTCTTGGAGAAAATTTAGAAAACACAAAATTTTATAACTCTTTGAAGATCATCCAGAAATACCTACCACCACCACCCCTCCACCAGACTCCCCGGCCTGATGCCAGGTACCCTGTGGAATTCAATACTCGGTGATTCCCAGAAGGGCACTAAACACCAGTCCACGCTAAATCCACATCTCCTCACAGCCCCTAGGACCAGGGTACCCCCTGAACCCAAACTGAACGGGTGCCACAGCTGAGGTGTCTAAGCAGAGACAATGGCAATAATAATAATTACTAGTAGCAGCAGTAAGGGTTATGCGGATGAACAGCCCTAATGTATATGAGCCCCATTTAACAGATGAGGAACTTGAGGGCTGGAGGAGGACAGTAACTCACCCAAGGTCTTGCAGATACGCCAGCATTCAAAGACAGCCTGGCTCTAAGCCTAAACACCGAAACCTCCAAGTACCAAGTGAACCCTGGCAACTTTAAGTACTGAGTTGGACACAAATGAATTAAAGAAATCAAATAACATCAAAATGGAATAGATGCCAAACTGTTAACAGCAGCTATCCCTGGAGGGTGAAATTATGGACAGTTTTTTGTATTTAGGTAATCTGAACCTTTAACACTGTACATGGATTAATTTTAGAATCAGAAGAAAACCTAAAGAAATATAAATTGTAAATAATTATTAAACATTTTTAATTTTAATTACAAATTTTTAGAAACTTTACAAGGAAATCTATCAAAATGTTAACAGTAGTTATCTCCAGGTGGGGTGGGTTATCTCTGGGTATTATGAATAATTACAGGTAATTTTTATGGTATTCTTTATACTTCTGTATTTTCCAAGCTTCCTAAATAGGTATCTTTATAAATAAGAAAAAAAAAGGTAAGAAATTAATTCTACCTTAAAAATAGCTATTACTGAGTCTTATAACATTTGGCCACTGTGGCTGGAGGATAAGTAGTCCAGATCAGTATTATTTAAAGAAGGAAGATGACTTGGGCATATTAAAAAAAAAAATTATTGGGGTTTTGACTTTGCTTTCTCAATCCAAAAGAAAAACATAATGCTTGGTTCAACCTAGCCCCACGGTCATTCCAGCGATCATCCATTGGCCATCCACTCAGATGTCACAACAATTAGGAAATGGGAAAATTTTTTCCCCGCACTTGAAGTTCAAGTCCCAGGCTGTGTGAAATTCTCATGAGTAAGTACCAGGCCCTTATCTAGAACAGATACTTCCAGATAAGCCCTCAACCTCCATTTTCTCAGGAACTAGGAAGTCGAGGGCAGCCTCAAGGCAGAAAACCTCTCTTCAGCAACCTCTACAGAGCCCGGATTCAACCTGATTATTCTAGGGAGCTCATATGCTTCCAGAAAGCCTATTCCACTACTAGACAGTTCTAACACTTAACAACCAATGCTTCTCACGCTGAACTGAAACCCATCTCCTTCCTATCAGGCAATGGAAACCGGGGCTTAAATCCCAGCTCTGTCCCCGACAAGTGGCGCGATGCCGTGTGGTTTTGCTGAGCCCCTCTAACGCTGTGGGGGTTATTAAAGGAGAGCACCCATGTAAAAGCAGCCAGCCCAGTCACCAACACACTTCCTAGCCCTGTCCTTTGGAACCAGATCAAACGAGCTTAGTCACTCCTCCACACTTCAGCCCTTCAAATCACTGAAAACCATGACCATGTCTTCTCCATTCTAAGCACTCCTATAGTATTTCCTTGCTACAAAACTCCATTCACTTGGGTGGGAGTCTCCCCTCAGGGTGACCAGAAAGCCCTTGGATCTGTTTTGGAGTAAACAGCAACAGCTGACCCACTGTTCCAGGACAGTGTCTCTTATAACCCTGGCTGGACAGAGCTCAGCCTCCCTAACCGTCCTGAAGACGCAGAGGTTGTGACAGCAAGTGGCCGGCCCAAGGTCACATGGCTGGGAACCTGCTGAGCCGTGCCCTTCTCAGCGTGCTTACAGACAGTGTCTCCCAACCTCAGGCCCGGCAGCCAGGTGGGCTCAGTCCTTCAGGGGGCTCAGTGTCTCTGGTGGAATCTGGCTTCCTGGTCCGACCGTGCCCTCTCCTCTGCTGGCTGGGGTATGAACCTCCAGGGCTCCCAGGGGTGAGGGAGGCTCTCCTGATCTTATGCTTAACTGACACAGAACAAACTCCGAAGGAAGGACTATAACCCAAGTGGACCCGCCAGGGAATCACTAAGAAATAAAATGAAACGAACCAACAAAACTGTGAGGCAGGACCACAAAGGTTATCTTATATCACCTTCCCAACAACTGGGCCGAGTGGGAGTGTCACAGGTCATGTTGTCTTGTTTCAAGGGTAAAACAGACTCCGACAGGTGAGAAGGTAGACTGCACTAAAAGCTAAGCTCTACAAGGGCAGAAGGCTTGTCCCATGTGGTCACCATAACAGACTCAGAGTTTAGGACACAGAGTCCAGGACACCAACGCTTGATGATGAGATGAATGAAGGCAGAACCATGATTTGAATACAGGCTCTTCATCTTGCTTTCCAGTTCAAGTTGTGAGCGTCTCTGGCAGAGGCTGTGCTGAGACTCTGTGCCTGTTCACAGAGCCAAAGCATGGGGGAGGCTGGCTGGGCCAGTCTGACCTCCGCCCACACTGCGAAGCATGCCACACGCCAGCGCTGCCTCAGGGAACCATGTGTCAGAGGGCGCTACAGCCCAGAGCAAGCGGAGGAGAAGGTGGCTGAGCTGTCCAAACAGGCCGGGATCCTGGAGCAGCCTGGTCTCTGAAGGCAGCTGCTTCCGCAGGAGACAGAGACATCGCCGGCCCCATCTGGCCCGCCCAGTGCCACTGCAGCAACGCTGCAGCCCCAGAATCTAGCCACAGGGAAGGCATCCGCTCTAGAGCTGGAGGGGCCCGGCCCAGAACCTCAGCTCCCCTAGCTGTGGGGCCTCAGACCAGAGTCTTCACTTCTCTGAGCCTCTGCTTCCTTTTCTGTAAAACTGGTGTAAAAGAGCAGAGGTTTTGTGAGGATTGGAAACAATGTGTGTGCTAAGTCGCTTCCCTCGCATCTGACTGCAACCCTACAGACGGTAGCCCACCAGGCTCCGCTGTCCATGGGATTCTCCAGGAAAGAATACTGGAGTGGGTTGCCATGCCCTCCTCCAGGGGATCTTCCTGACCCAGGAATCGAACCCATGTCTCTCACATCTCCTGCACTGACAGAAGGCTTTACCACTAGCACCACCTGGGAAGCCCAGAAACAATGTATTGTTTGTAAATGTAGCAGAAAAAAATAAGTGTGGAATGATAAATACAAAATTCCTATCAGTGGTTGCCTCTGGGAACCAGAACTGGGAGAAGGAAAGAGAGCTTTTTTAAACATAGTCTTCTTTAAGGAAAAAATATATGGAAAACACAGAGCTCAGCAGCTGGGTTCCTGGCAGGCATTCAATAATGTAAGCTGCTGTTCCTTATTTCTCCTGGGAGGAGTTGCTGCCTCTCACATACATCCTGCCTACGTGTTAAGAGAAAGAACCATGACCTGCTGTTTCCGACCATGCCCTCTGGCCCTCTCCCAGCTGTCAAAGCAGGTCCCTCCCAGCCCCAGAGCAGGTCCCAAGCACCAGGATAGCACATCTCAGAATTGAAAAGGTCCCATCTATCCACCCATTCTGCCCCTGAATGCCTGAGAGATCCTTTCTGGCAGTGGGGAACACACTACCACAGGAGGCCACCCATTTCACCAGCAAGATGACCTCAAGGTCTCAGGAAGGGAAAGACTCCTGGTTCCTCTGACCATAACCCTCAATGGCCTTTAGCCTCACAGCTCTTAGCAACCAGCTCTTCCTGGCAGGGAAGCCTCAAGTGAGGCTCTGTCTAGGTGAGCAATGCAGGAATGCACGTCAGTCAGCACCTTCCTTGAGCGTCATCTCTCCACATCTCTGCTGCTTCTAACAACTGTCTCCCACTCCTGGTATGAGAATGTCTGGCAACCCTCCTAAGACTCCCAAGCTTAACAACTCCCTCCTATCACTAGGCAATCAATGAGCTTGGTTGCTATGCAACAGGCAGGCACAAAAGTGATGCAGTCCTTTTCAGAGGCTTGGGAAGGGGGAGGGAGCCATGTCTATCCAAGACACAGACTTTAAATGGGGTCCAAGGCAGTAGGGGTTCCTTTAAGAAGTCAGCTGATACATTCACTCATCTGCCTAATTCTCCTTTGCTGGCGTCTGAAGCAGACTCCAGGCACACCATGAACTGCATATAAATTCTGAGCCCCCGTCTGGCCCCTACCGCCCATCCTGGGGCAATAGCTTCCTCTGAAAGCTTGACAGGCAGCCTGTGAGGCTGACCCACAGCTCTGGGCCCTCCCTCTCAAGCTCTGCTGGTATTTGGGGCAGGAGGCAATCACGGCCTCAAACATCTCCACATCCCAACAGGACACGGAGCCAACCGAACTGCGTCCCCTCCATCTAGCCTACTCTGCAGAGATCCAGTTTCTCCTTGCTATACTCAGGGGAGTCCTCTGGGGAAACAGTTGGACTGAAGGGTAAAAACCCTGAGTTCTGCAGTTAAAATCTGGCTCAGCTGCATACTAGTTGTGACCTTGGGCAGGCCATTTAACCAACTGGGATCTGTTTAACTGTTTCACTTCTCCAGCCCTCTTTTCCTTGGCCACATACAAAGATTTAAAACTAGTTAATTTCCGAAACTCTGCAAGGCTGATGACACCTACATCTTAGGTTGTTGTGAAGGTCAAGTGAGGCAGTGTTTGTTCAACAAGACCTAGTTCAGTGACGAGTACAGCTCAGTATCAGTATCTTCTAAATGCCAAGGGTGCGGTGGGGCAGACTGAACATGCCATCACTCAAGCAAGTAGGACGGGCTGGCATGGACTTAGCTCCACCTAGCATGCCCCCACCCTCCTCGCTTCAGCGCAAGCTATTACAGTTGCTAAGACGCAGTTTCTTCCTCACCAGCACAGAAGCTCGTTCACAGGCCGGGCCCTTTAAATAAGCTCTGTAGTTCTCTCAGTGAGCAGCGGCAACACAACAGTAACACCAGTGTCCAGCTGAAGGTGAAGTGCCCAGCAACAGAGCACGGAAGTGTAGGAGCTGAAGGAGCTCCTGAGGCCTCGTTGGGCCCCCCACAACCGGCCACAGAATTAAAGCTCCCACTGAGAAACTGTCTCAACTTCTGCTGGGTGAAAACAGAAATGCTCCTCACTGGGCCTAAATTCCCCAAGGAACTTCATCTTTATTGATGGAAATACTGCAAATGTTATTCTAGAGCTCGCCTTCTCAATGCTGCCCTTCAACTTAGAAAATTAAAAAACAGGAAGCCGTGTTCATTTGCTCCTCTTCTCCCAACTCTCTTAGAGCCGTGCCCAAAAGGTTTTCCTGCACTAGTACTACACACCCAGTATCCACGGCCACTACAGAAGGAGCAAGCAGTTTCACTAGAGCCACTCTTTATTTTTTAGGCCGTACCTCACAGTGTGTGGGATCTTAGTTCCCGGACCAGGGACGGAATTTGGGCCCAGAGCAGTGAAAGCACAGAGTCTGGATCTCTGGACCGCCAAGGGAGTCCCAAGACTCTTAAACACATGAGCTGAAGGTAAATGCTGGGCAATGGGGGCTGCAGGCCATCTGGAGGAGTGGAGACATAGACTAACTCACCAAGTGCCCATATATCCTGCGTCAATTTCCCCCAAACACTTTATACACACAGTCCCACCTGATACTCACCATCACCCAGAGACAGAAGGTACAGTGCCCATTTTATAGATGAAGAAACTGAGGCTCCGGAACTTAGCTACTTTTCCCAGGGCCACACAGCAACGTTGCTACCTTTTCCTTTGACCCAGGCTTTGCACAATGAATCCAAGAAAGAATCATTCTCCCTACCTTTTCGGATCCACTAAATAAAGAAGAGCTTCCACAGGTTCATTCTAGAATAATCTAAGGAAAAAAAAAATCTGTTCTTTGTCTCAATGTTAGAAAAGGCCTATTTTTAAAACAACATTAGAAACTATTCAAAAATTTTTATAGTCCATAAAGAACCTTCCAAATATTACCAGGTCTTCAGGACCACTCTAAAAATGGACTGCAGTCCACCTGGCTCCTCTGTCCATAGAATTCTCCAGGCAGGAATACTGGAGTGGGTTGCCATTTCCTTCTCCCGGGGATCATCCTGACCCAAGGATCGAACCTGGGTCTCTTGCATTGCAGGCGGATTCTTTATCATCTGAACCACCAGGGAAAACCAAGTGTTTAAAGAGCTTTCCAAATATTACTAGGTCTTCAGGAGCCGTCTCAATCGGAGGGTAGCTATGAATTGTCCCATTTTGCAGATGTGTAACCAGAGAGCTACAGGGGGTTGAGGCCTTGCTTGGAGCCACATGGTAAGAATGGGTTAGAGGAAGTCTCCTAAGATTCCTGATATCCTATGTGCTGCCTTTTCTCATTTTATTTAAAAAAATGTTTTCTCCTGGTTTTATCGATATAACTGACATAGCTGTGTAGATTTTAAGGTGTACAGCATAATGATTTTACTTACACAATGAAATAATTACCACATTAAGTTTAGTGAACATCCATCTACCTCATTTAGATACAAAATCAAATAAATGGAAACATATCTTTTTTCCTTGTGATGAGAACTCTTAGAATTTACTCTCTTGGCAACTTTCATATATAACATACAGCGGTGTTAATTATATTTACCATGTACATTACATCCCTAGTACTTAGTTATAACTATAAACCTTTGCACCTTTTGACAACTTTCATCCAATTCCCCCCTGCCCCCCTCCCCCAATGCAGCCGCCCTGCAGTCCCTCCTCTTCTTCATGCTGAGGGGCGCAGAGCCCACCACTGCTTTCCAAACCACATGCTGGGAAAACAAGGGGTGTCAAAGAACACCAGGGCCGATGAAGACAAGACTGCTCAAGCACCAGTACTCATACAGCCTGAATGATCCCTCTCACTTATAAATCAAATCCTGTCACTTCACCATTTAAAATCTTCCAGTGGATTTTCATTACACTTGGAGTAAAACCCAATTTCCTTACCAGATCCAACAGGACCCTGGCTCCTGCCACTTGCTCAGACCTTCCTCACATCACCTCAGCCACACTGGCCTTATTTCTTATCCTTAGATCCATCTCAGGTGCTTTGCACATACTGCTCCTTCCCCTCCTACTTTGGGCCCTTCCCAAAATCCTGAAGGGCTGTCTTCTTATCAATCAGCTCAAATGCTACCTCTTCTGAGAAGCCTTCCCCAACCACTCCAGTCAAAAGCTATGCCACAACCTTACCTCTACTCTCTCGACCACACTATCCTGTATCTTCATTGTCTTACTTCACAGCTGAATTTTCTTGCCCACTTGTTTGTCTCCCCAGAACTACAATACAAGCTCCACTATTCCTGTTGATCATTACTCTCTCAGTGTCTAAAATAGAGATCGTGTCGTGAAGTCACTCAGTCGTGTCCGGCTCTGCGACCCCATGGACTGTAGGGATTCTCCAGCTAAGAGTACTGGGGTGGGTTGTCATTTCCTTCTCCAGGGAATCCTCCCAACCCAGGGATCGAACCCAGGTCTCCTGCATTCCAGGCAGACGCTTTAACCTCTGAGCCACCAGGGAAGCCCCTAACAATTAAATGTGAAGTGAAAGTTGCTCAGTCGTGTGCGACTCTGCAACCCCATGGACTATATAGCCCATGGAATTCTCCAGGCCAGAATACTGGAGTGGGTAGCCTTTCCCTTCTCCAAGGGGACCTTCCCAACCCGGGGATCAAACCCAGGTCTCCCACATTGCAGGCGGATTCTTTACCAGCTGAGCCACAAGGGAAGCCCAGAATAGAGATAGGCACATAGTAAGTGTTCAATAAATGTTTCAGGAACAGGCTGTTCAAAAGGCAATGGTGTGCTCCCCTCATCCTCAAGATTCTACTCACTCTGCCCAAATTTCAGATTGGAAGTTTACTCATCTGTTCATCCATTCACTTAATTCAAACCAACAACTAACTACTGGTCACCTGAGAAGGTACCACAGTGAATAGGGAACCAGAATGATGTATTTCCCAATTCAAAGCAAGATTTTTTTTTTTAATGTGGCACTTTACAGAGGCACTTTTAACACCTGCAAATGTGTCAGATTTCTTTGTAGTTAACAGACTCTTCAGATTTACATGCAAGAAGTTACATAACTTCCGCAAGGTCACATGGTGAGAACTCAGCATCCCACTATCTCAAGGCAAAACCAAAGACTAAAATGTATCTGGAAGTGTCCACCCCCTTTTATTTTCATTCCATGGTCATTTACACGAAAGTTAACTTTAAAAACTGGAGAATAGATATGCTTTTTTCAAAAATTTCACTTCCATTTTCTACACTTTATTTCTATCTTTCTACCTGGTAGCAGGTGTCAAACAATACAAAACTTTGTGGAGCACTGTTCTCTGGTTATTGACCATTAATGGTACCCTGGTTGACAGGCTGAGTCTTGATGGCAAAGGGAACCAGTGGTATGGTGCAGGTGCTGGGACCTCAAGCTTGTGAGTCAGAAAGTACCAGATTCAAACCACATCCACTAACAACTAGTGATAAGGCCCTAGACAAGTTTATTTTAATTTAATCAACAAATACTTATATAGTTCTTTTAGATGCAAGCAGGGTTCTAAGTGGGCTTCCCTGGTGGCTCAGAAGTTAAAGCGTCTGCCTGGAATGCAGGAGACCTGGGTTCAATCCCTGGGTTGGGAAGATCCCCTGGAGAAGGAAATGGCAACCCACTCCAGTACTCTTGCCTGGAGAATCCCATGGAGGGAGGAGCCTGGTAGGCTACAGTCCATGGGGCTGCAAAGAGTTGGACACGACTGAGCGACTTCACGACACGACAACGAGGGTTCTAAGTACTTTGCAACTATGATTACTAAATAAATCAGATGTACTATTATCCATATCTTACAGGTGAGGAACAGGCACAGAGAGGTGAAGTAACTTGCCCAAAGCCACAGCTAGTGCGTCTCAGAGTCAGCATTAAAGTAAGACAGTGGATGCCAGAATCTACACTCTTAGCCATTACACTGTGTTTCTGCTCTGCTCCTATTTCTTCATCTATAACACAGGGTTAATAAATCTGTGATATCTCACAGGGTCATGCGAGGCTACTGGCACACAGTTAAGTTAAATGTTAGCTGCTCTTAGTGGTAGTAGTAATTGCCATCACCTTTGGTCCAGTCAAGGTTCAATCAAGGTCTGCCCAAAATACTTCAGCTGAGAAAGATCTCCAAGATCCTCTGCAGTAGAATATGTTAGAATATAGTGGAAGTTCCATGAGAACAGGAATTGTCTGCTCTTTGTGCTTCTCGTTGTATCCGGAGGAAGCAGAGGGTACTCAGTTAATATGCGGTAAATAAACTGAATGCATGGACAGGGTTCTGTCATACAACAACTAAGGTAGTACCATCACTTCTCAAATGTAGCTAAACATAAAAGAGGTAAATTTACCAACTTTTCAGAGAACAGTGGAAGCTGGCCATTACTTAAGACAGCCTGGCTATTAGCAGACAGCGTGGTATAATGCTGTTCATTCATCTTAGCTAAATGCAGAAACAAGGAGACCCAGGCTCTCAAGGTCTTGGAGTGTCTATCTATAAAAGAGGAAGTTGGACAACATGATGATCATAAACAAATATATTCTTTCTCATTGCTTTGTAACAATTATTGTAACAATATGAATGGAAACTGATCACCAAGTACTCGATAAACGTTTGTCAATGAACATAATTTCCAAATGACAGATGGAAGAAACTGGTATTCAGTTTCCAAGTTCAAGGTCACTTAGATGGGTTAGCATATGGGTTAACATGGAAGAGTTCAGCTCTCTTCCTATGCGCATCTAATGCTCATGCTTTCCAAGATTCTTTGTGATATCAGTTCTCTCTTCCAAGCTCAACAAATCTGTAATAATTTACCTTATCAAACAACCCTGTATAACTTCACTAGATCATGTGACAGCAGGATCAAGAAGAAACAACTATTCCACATTGTTAACCTGGAGAATCAAAGCATCTAAAGAGATAATTAATTAGGCCAAATCCCCTGTTTCTGCCAGAACTGAGAGACCATAAGTATAAATAAGATAAACGATGACTTCACTTTAAACGGTTTAAATTTAAGCAATGTGACAATAAATAACTTCTGGTAACACAAAACTTTTTGAGGGTACAGTACATCTTCTTCAAACCTGTAAGTATAGTTGGCTACTTAATCCAAAGTAGATGCACAGGTTAAATGTAAAAAGTTGCATAGAATGTCCACAAATGCTTGCTTCCTTTATTTTTATTAAAATACACGCTTGACATTGAACCTTTGTGTGTAACACCACCTTCCTAGGGTTGTCAAGTTAGGAGTGAAAAAGCCATCTGGCAGTCACAGTCAATTTTCTAGATGGTTCATAACAGGACTGTCAAGGTCAAACTGTTGATTCTTTTACCTCCCCATCTAGTAATTGAAAAGCAACGAAAGTGGGCTCAAAATACTCCATTCTGGTACTCTCACAAATACAAATGTCAGCTCCAGGATCACACTCTGGCTCAAAAAGTTCTGAGGGCAGGGTGACACGAACAAAGAGAACAGCGGGGTAGTAGGGCAGATGCTAAGGCCACAGCACTTGGGTAACACTCAGAGCAGGAACTTTTACCCAGCAGTTTCATCACCTATCAAATGAGAATAATCATCCTACCAAATGATCATATAAATTAAGTGATATGATGAGGAATGGTCTTGCAATCTGTGCAAAGGTGAGACTACTGTTATCATTACTAACTACTACGGCTGGGGACGGAAGGTCCCCTGGAACTCTTGGCTGTATGTTCTGCAGGATCCCCTTAAGATGGAATATAGTTTTTTTCTCCAGACTTCGGGTTTGACGACGATTGATGCACTTGGCTAGCAAGTCTCCGCTGCTGAGAGATGAGAAGTGAGGCCTTCGGGTTCTGGGCCTAGCGGGCTCAACAACCACCGCGCCCCCCCAGTCACCTTGTCCTCACCTTGAGGAACAGAAAACGAAACTCTATGGGGTGGAAAGTGAGGTCCACGAAAACGAGAAAGAGGTGCCTCCACTCTTCACCTAGTTGCCGCTTCTTAGACCCAAGCTTCCAGCTGGGCGGGGACAGAGCAGAGAGCTGACAGAGCCAGGGACGCCTTGACCTCGGGCGCCGGAGGAGCGAGCGTGGGTGCTTGCCCCGCGACAGGGACAGGTACACGAAAAGCCGGCCGGAGGTCGGGCCTGCCTCGTCTTGCCTCGCCCACAGCCGCAATCACAGGAGGAGGCACCCCGCCCCCGCGAACCCAGAGGGCCCTCAGTTCGCTCACCTGCAGCCGGGACACCAGTAGGCTGTAAGGCGCCATTTTGTGCACTGACAAAGATGAGGTCGCTTGAAAGTGACGTGCCACTCAGAGTATTTAAAGCCTTCGGGCTGGGGGCGTGGCCTGAAGAGAAACGCGGCCTCGTGAAGGCTGGGCCTCGGCGGAGGCGCCTACTCCTGCGAGCGCCTTGGGCGGAGTTCCCGAGTGAGGACTCGAAAGGGGAGAGGACAAAACTACATAAAAACACTTAAGGAAGTAGATGCCGGGCAAGAGATGTCTTATCGAAGTGAAAATTTCACCTTCGTACTTTGCAATTTGCCTCTCCCATTCTAGTTCTGGAAAGATTGTGATTTTTTTTAAAGTAACTTTCATACACTTGCCAGGACCTGACCCCCGTTAGGACGGAAACTTGGCTTTGGAATTTGATCTCGCGAGAACCAGCGGGGCTTGGTGCAAAGAGTATAAACGCTGACGGACGTCTAGAGAACCAATCACGGCGACCAAGAGGTAGGAGCAACGGAGGTTAAAGGTCAGACGGAAGTTCTGTAAGCTTCCGGTGGCTTGAGAGGGAGCTATGGCTAAGCATCACCCGGACTTGATCTTTTGCCGCAAGCAGGCTGGTGTTGGTGAGGCAGCCTTCTGCCCCCGGCTTTCTGGGTGGGAATGGTATTAGGACCTAAGAGGTCCGGGGTTCCCGTCACTTGCTTAGGGTCTTGCCCAGGAGGCGCCACGTTCCCCGCCTCTAGGTTGAAAGTGCAGGAGCGCGCGGGTTTTCGGTCTCTTGATGAAAAGAGGGCGGGGGCTCGCGTGTTGGGAGCCGGAGGCAGGCTGCCGGAATGGGGCTGGGAGAAATTCTTAGTTTGCGCAGGACCTGTGAGGGGCTTCAGGAGGCTCTGGATTTGGTTCGGATTGAAGTTTAAGAGGATAAGATGGATAGATCCCCTCAGGGCTCACTGCAGTCCCTGCTCCTGTCCCCACCGCAAGCTCGAAGATGTTTGTCCCCTCTTCGTCAACACTTTAATCCTAATTGTGCTCTTTACCGTCTTTTATCTTGCAGCCATTGGAAGACTGTGTGAAAAGTGTGAGTGGAACACGCCTCCCCAAATAGCCCACCTGGCCCATTCAGTTTCTGTAGAGCAAGCAAACGAGCATTTTCAGCGGTGGCACTAGGAGGACTTTGAGTAGACGTGACCCAAAGAATGTCAACACAGTGCCAGGCTGCAACTAAAGGCCACCACCCTCACTCCAGCTTGCACGTTTTAGACACTAGGTTTTGAGAGAATCTTTAGCTTTGGACCGGAAGTAGCATGACCCCATCGACATATACAGCGTTCTGCCAACTAATTTATATAGACGTATCTACCAGGTGCTTCTCTAAGGTCTTTACCCAGTAGTTGATTAACTTTTCCTTTGTGTTGTAGAGATTGAGATGGACACGAGGTAAGTCAGGTTTTGTGATGCCAAAGTAGAGGGTCCTCAAGTCACTGTTAGGAGACTGGTGTAGTCCCCATAGCGGGAGGAGGGCAAAGGACTTGAGGTATTTGCACATGGGTGTAACTCCATTCTCTTCTTATAGGTGATGGCAAGTGTGTGATCTGTGACTCCTATGTGCGTCCTTGCACTCTGGTGCGCATATGCGACGAGTGTAACTATGGCTCTTACCAGGGACGCTGTGTGATCTGTGGAGGCCCTGGAGTTTCAGATGCCTATTATTGTAAGGAATGCACCATCCAGGAGAAAGATGTGAGTATATATAGGAAGCTTTTCATCTGATTTTCCCTTGTGTTTAGTATCACTTTGCCATCCACAGCAAACTGTATGGTCCGTGGATGAATATGTTCATTTAGTCATCTAGGTTATAATTTCTTCAGTGTCTGTGAGCCAAACTGGGTGTAGCCTAACAAAAGGCAGTTATTTTGTATCAAGGACAAAAGTGCAAGAGAAGCAAATTTTGGTCAACACTGGCAATTTCGAAAGCCCTCTATTCCTTTGATGTCTCTCTCATTTTTATTCACAAACAATATCTTTTTCTTTTTTTTTAACTGTGCCACATAGCTTACAGGATCTTGAACCGTGGCCACAGCAGTGAAAACCCAGAATCCTAACCATTAGGCCATCAGGAAACTCCCAATATTCTGCATTTTTAAGTCCTAGCATGGTGCAAGGTGTATAATAGCCATTCAGTAATTCTCTTTATTATCATTAAGGACTGTTCAGGTGGATGTATTGACTTCTGAATTTGGGACTATTCAAGTTGATTTCAGCTCTGAGTAGCTAGAGAATACTTTTGCTTTGATTTTTCAGAATTGCTTGGGATTCTGTTTGTGACATTTTTTCCCCTTAACATTGTATGCTGGCAAATGCAGTTGAGCCAGTTGCCAGGATACAATAGAGAGTTATAGATCTGTACCAAAAACAGGTTTCTTAGAGGAGAAGAGGACAACCCATGAATCACCTTCTGTTCTTCTTATGACAGTAAAACAAAGTGTGATACAGTAACAATAGGCTAATATGAGGTATCTGGTTACCTAATCTAGGATAAGACATAAGGCAAAAAAGAAATAAAAAATTCTTTGGCCATGCTGGGCAGCTTTGGGGATCTTAGTTCCCCACCCAGGGGTGGAACCCAGGCCCCCTGCAGTGGAAATGCAGAATCCTAACCACTGAACTGCCAGCGAATTCCCAGAAGATAAATAATTCTATATATTCCCTTTTACAAATAGTAGATAATTAAATATATATATAGGGCTTCCCGGTTTGCTCAGATGGTAAAGAATCTGCCTGCAGTGTGAGAGACTCGGGTTCATCACAGGTTCAATCCCTGGGTCAGGAAGATCCCCCTTCTATATAGATCTTATCTCCCTTATTCTTCAATAGCTTTGTTAATTAGGGGGTATTATTATCCCCATTTTACAGCCCCTCTCCCAGCTAATAAGTGTCAAGTCCCAAGCTTTCTGACTAAACCTTGTGGTGTCCTTTCATAAGTCTGTGATGTGCCTGTGTTGAAGAGAGACGATTCAGCTACCTCAGAATCTTTGCAGTTAGATTTTGTCTACCTCTAATAAGTGGGACATATTAGAGCAGATAAACCTATTTTTTACACCAGTGAAGTCTTCTGTTATTTAGGGAAGTGAGAACGGTCATAGATAAAGTACCAGAAACATAATTTTAGTTGGTGATTTGAACATTCTCTCTCTTTTGGGGGGCTGCTCTGGGTCTTGTGGTGTGCAGGGTTACTTGCTCCAAGGTGTGGGATCTTGGTTCCCTGACCAAGGATCAAACCCATGTCCCCTGCATTTTTAAACACCGGGCTACCAGGGATGTCCCTGATTTGAACATTCTCTTATCCTAAACTCTGATTTGCATTTGTCTTTGACTGTCAAATCATACCCTGCTCATGTCTTCCTTTTTCTCTAGCTCTTGGTATGCTGCTGCTGTTTAGTTCACTAAGTTGTGTCTAACTCTTTTGTGACCCCGTAGACTGTAGCCCCGCCACCAGGCTCCTCTGCCCATAGGATTTCCCAGGCAAGAATACTGGGGTGGTTGCCATTTCCTTCTCCAGAGGATCTCCCTGAGCCACCTGGGAAGCCCCAGCTCTTGGTATAGTCCCGGCATATAGTGTAAGTCTGGTCCACGTTTTTGTGCTGCTCCTGTAAATCATCTGTAGGAGCTCCTGCTAGAGAGCGTCTGGTACACAGTAGGTGTTGGATGATTACAGTCTATACCATGGTGAGACAATATCAGTGAAAAACAGTACAAGCAAGTCTTAAACTAGCTAAAACTAGCCAAAGAATCTATTAAGGACAACACTTTCTTGAATTTTCCATGACTGTAGCTAGAGTTCTTATCTGATACACTTACAACCAGAGAGTACTTAATAAAGGTTAATTGCTGTCTGATTCGTCTGCATGTGGCAGGTGACCTGATCTCTCCGGATCCTTGTGCCTCATTCTAGATGTCACCACTTCCCTTACTTCACATTATACAGGAATGTTCTGAGGATATTTGAGATGGCATCTAGCTCGCGTTTACTCAGCAATAGTTTCCAAGGAACACAAAACAGTCCAGTGACATGATCCAGCCTCTCAGCCTTACAGATCATGATGTAGATTAAGTGCCCAAGACTTTCCTACACACAAATCTTCCTACAGCCAAAGCAACCCCTCTTACTGCTCTCTTCCAGCAACTTCCATAATTTATAAGAGAATTAGCCCAGTAAGCTAAGTTAGGTGTTCTCTAGTTTTTTCAAAGCCTCGAGAGTACTCGGGGGTCAGGGACAATATCTGTGGGCACTGCTGCCAAAGGACCAATTTGTGGTTTCTTATAATGTGGCATCTTACTGATCTCCCTGTACCCTTGACTCCTTTTACTTAACTATTTTCCGCAGCTCTCCCAACCCAATAACAAGAAAAATAGCAATAGTATTTTTGGAGCTCTTGCTGCATGCCAGGTACTGTGCTGGTCTTTCTTGTCTAAAAGTTGTGCATGATACAGATGAAATGAATGGCCTAAAGGCAGATTTGGCCCAAGGTCACATGATGAATAAATGGCAGATATGGGATTAGAACCCAGGTCTCTGTAACTCTTTTTCAGCCTTTTTTTTTGGTGGTAGTTTTTTCTTTCTTTCTTTTTTTTGGGGGGGGGTGGTGGTTGTTTTTCATTATCACCCCTCCACTAAAGGAGAAAGGTTAAAATCCAAATTAAATTTTCTTGGGAATTCCCTGGTGGTCCAGTGGTTAAGACTTTGTGCTTCCACTGTAGGGGACACAGATTTGATCCCTGGTTGAGGAACTAAGATCTCAAATGCCAAAAAACTTTATTTACATTTTCTCCACAACAAGAGGAATTAAAGTTGGATAAGATTTTGTTGGGTAAGGGTGAGCTTCAGATCACAAACCACTGTAATGTCAAAGATGTTTTCATCCTTTTTGAAGATGCATCAACTAACTCAAAGCACTTACCCTAAAGTGCTTTCTCTTCTCAAGATGGTTAAGGATGCGCCTCTCTGTCTCATGCTACGTCTACCATTCACTTCTCCCCAAAGTAAACAGCAGAGCAGTTAGATATATAGAAAAGATATGTGATAGTCTTCAAAGGTAATTCACAAGTTTACCCTTCTCTACAACTGCCTAAACCTTTTGAAAGTTTTGGGGTTTGCCTCCAGGAAGCTCTATTACAAAAAACACCAGAGTACGAGGTAGAAAGCCCAAATTCTGGTCTTGGCTTTGCTACTAAGATACTGTGTGTGGCTTTGAGGAAATCTCACCGTGACCCCCAGCCCACAAAGGGTAGTAGTAATCCCTTTTACCTCCTGGATACATTACTGAGAGCTTCAAGTTTCAAATAGAAAATGTGATGCCCTTGTTAAGATCTCAAACCAGTGTACAGTCTGGTTTTTACCTTGTAGGTATTCATTAAACAGTTGCTGGAAGAATCAGTGTTTCATCTTCTAGTTTCTGTTAATCAAGCAGGCCTTGCCTGCTGTTGGTAATTCTTTGCTACCGATGATAAACGGACGTGTGGACCCATTTTCTGTAATCCTGTTTTTCTGATCTCAAAATTTGTAAATTGCCTTTTCCTGCATTTTGGTTCTGTACACATTTCCCTATGGTATGTTATATTTTGGTACATAATCAGTGTTGGTTTTTTAAGTATTACTTTATACTGGATTTTCACCAGGTCCAGGGTAATTTTTGTAGCTTGCTTTTGTGCCATAGAAATGGACTTGACGTTCAGCCCTCCTCAGGAAGGAAATCCATAGGCATTGAATTCTCCTTGGTGGTTGGTAATGGAGCCCACCTTAGGCTTCTGGGGATGTTTTAGGGGCTTCCCTAAAGTGGTAAAGAACCTGCCTGCTTATGCAGGAGACGTAAGAGACTCAGTTCAATCCATGGATCAGAAAGATCCCCTGGAGGAGGGCCCAGCAACCCACTCCAGTATTCTTGTGTGGAGAATCCCATGGAGAGAGGAGCCTGGCAGGTTACAGTCCATGGGGTCACATAGAGTTGGACATAACTGAACTGACTTAGCATGCACACATGGGGGTGTTTTAACAGACATATTTAGTATAATGGGAAGAAGCATTTGGCAGTCTAGTGTCTACTTTTTTGTGTGTGAAATTATAGAAATTAAGTGCCCATGCAACGTGTACACTCAATTCAAGCTGTAGCTGCCTAAAATAAAAGCTCCCTATGCTCAGAATGGGGAAATCTGTTACCCTCTGGGAGGACTGAGAAAGGCTGAAATTTGTATCAGGCATACAGTTGCTAAAAGAGCTACTGGCACCAGGCAGACATTTGCAGGTTGTTTTTAATATACTCCCTAACTCAGCTCACGAATACTCTCTGTACCGTCCTTGAGGTTTTCTTAAACGTCGTTTTCATGGTCTCCATTCACAGGCACATTTACAAAAGCCAGCCAGTGCACACATCCTCACTTTTCACAGGATTGTTAGAATTTGGGAACAACCACTAGACCCACAGGATATGTAGAAAATAAAAACAGGAGTTTAGGCAAGAAAATAGGAAATTTATAAGTCAGTGAGAAAACGCCATAAAAACCAAAGAGCTAGTAATCTAAAACATTGGTTTTCCGATGTTTTTTTCAACTTTTTAACACGTGGAGTTCTATCTTCAAAGAAGCCGTGGGTGTGTTAGGTTGGACCATTATGAAATTGCTGCTATTTATTTTTGGCAATTTCTTATAATTTATTAAAGGCTGGCTATATGCCAGGTGTTGTTCTAAGTACATTTATTGATTCTTAACTCTGTAAGGTAGGTTCTACCATTGTAGTAATTTAATAATATGACTAAAAAGAGACATAAAGAGGGTAATAACTTCTCAGAATTCAGGTGGGCTGTCTCCAGAGCCTACAGTCGTAATATGAGTGAGAACATAGCTGTACAGATCAGGGGATGAGTCCTGCAGTCACCTGGCACCTCTCAGGACTCTAGGGCTCTATAAATACAGTTTGTAAACATTGACCTGAACCAGTCATCTTATTTTATAGTTGGATATGAATCCAGACAGAAGTGGCTTGCCCAGTCATGCAAGTCAGTGAGGCGTAGTAAACCTGAACAGGCTGTCATCATACCGCAGAATTTCATAGCATCCCTAAAGGGCTTCGAGCACTGTTGTGTCTAGTAGCAGGCTATCTTGGGTCAGGAGAGGCAGTTCTTACATTTGTACCAAGATTCCCAGTACAGATTACGTGGCTTACTTGAGTTCACCTAGCACCTAGCACTGGTGGGGCTGGGCTTCCCACAGCCTGGCTCCCTCAGCACACAGAGCTCCACAGACAGTAGTTCTCAATGTAATACATGGTACTGAATTGATCAAAAAGTTCTTGAGGTTTTCCATTACTTTTGCTTGTGTTTTAGTTTATTTTTGGCTATGCTGGTTCTTTCTGCCGTGCACAGGCTTTCTCTTGCTGCAGCAAGTAGGGCTTGCTTTGCGTTGTGGTGCGTGGGCTTTTCCTTGCAGTGGCTTCTCGTTGCAGAGCACAGGCTCCAGGTGCCAGGCATCAATGGCTGTGATGCAGGGGCTTAGTTCTCACCCAGCATGGGGGTTCTTCTTGGATCAGAGATCAGACCAGTGTCCACTGCATTGCAAGGCAGGCTCTTAACCACTGGAAGAGCCACATAACCATGTGGCTTTTAACCACAAGATGGGCACTTACCAACCAGGGAAGCCCCTCAGCAACATCTTTCAGAAAAACCTGAAGGAACTTTTTGGCCAACCTATACATGTTTTCTAGAAAATAATGAAATGTTATTGTTGCCTTTGTGTCTTCTCAGAGATTTTTTTTACAGTGTTGGTATCAGTCCCCCAAAAAAGAAATCAGCTGAATTAGAAGTAAGGTGTCTGAGGACTGGAGTCATTCATTCATTCATTCCATAGCCCAATGTCAAGCAACTACCTTTGACATGGACGTTTAATAAAATCATCAGATCTAGGAAGGCTTCTTCCAGTAGTAATTCCCCCAGTTTTCTTCCCATCATCCCAAAGCAACTGATGGAGCCATCATCCCTGCAAAACGCAGTTTCCCAGGGGCTTCACTGAAACCACTCAAGCTTACAAAATGGCCAGGGGAGCCTGACATTGCAAATCAGAGTATGGACTGTCAACAGCGATCTCTAGCACAGGAGCACTCTTCTCCCAAGACCGTGTGGCAAGTGAATTAATAAGGACACATCAAACTTAGTATTCTCCTATGATACTTAAAATATAAGGTACTATTTCCTAAAGTCTTCAGTTTTTTTCCCTTGGTATTCTCTCCTTTCTTGGGATGGTGAAAGAAAGCTGAAGAACTTGATCTTAGATGATTATTACCATTTCCTAGCTCTCACTTGGAGAAAATCCTTTGAACACCTTAAAGAGTTTTGTTTATTTTTTGGGGCCACACATCATGTGGGATCTTAGTTCCCCAACCAGGGATCAAACCCATACTCGATTCATTGGAAGCACAGCCTTAACCATTGGGCTTTCAGGGAAGTTCACCTTAAAGTGTTTTAGATTTTGCCTCCACTATATCATATTAGCAACAGAAGTGGACTAAGAATCCAGCATTCTAAGTGCAGGCTACTGGATAGATGGCAAATTCTAGGTGCTTAATAAATACTTGATTGATCAAATAGGATAACTGAACTGGTAAGATGAATGGCTGAACCATTAATCCAAAAGTTATTTTTATTTTAGTGTGAAAGTCACTCAGTCACATCTGACTCTTTGCAGCCCCATGGACTATACAGTCTATGGAATTCTCCAGGCCAGAATATTGAAGTGGGAGCCTTGCCCTTCTCCAGAGGATCTTCCCAACCCAGGGATCGAAGCCAGGCCTCCCGCATTGTAGGCAGATTCTTTACCAGCTGAGCCACAAGGGAAGCCCAGATTTTTATCTTAGATTCCTTTCAATTCAAGCTCAGAGACTTTTAACAACTTTTCTGTTTTCCAGAGAGATGGTTGCCCAAAGATTGTCAATTTGGGAAGCTCTAAGACAGATCTCTTCTATGAACGCAAAAAATATGGCTTCAAGAAGAGGTGATTGGTGGGCTGTCTCTTCCTCCCCCCATCAAACTGCTGCAGCTGCCAAAAGAAATGCCTACCACTGCCAGCAGAAAGGAAGCGGAGCACAGAGCATCACCTGGATCTGCCTGTTAGTACAGGGCACCTTACCACTGTCTCCTCTCACCTGGACCTGGTAGGAATGGAAGAAAGATTCTTCGCAGAGCACTCTGGCAGACTATATCAGAAAAATTGATAGATTAGTTCATGGTATTCCTTAAATTCTAGAAGCAAGGATGTGTTATCCACATCAAGAATTTCTTCATACCAAAAGCTTCTAAATATATGTCATTTATTTAGACATAGAAATAATACGTCATTTCCGTCTTCTGTTTGAAGAGCCAGCTGTGAAGCTACCTGCAGTGAAAAGCGTGTTCTTAGAGAATCTCTGATGGCAGTTGTCCTAATATCTGCAGTGTTGGGGGGGCCAGCAGAACAATAAATGTGGGCATTTCATCTTGTAACCTTTACCAGGTGGTGCTGGTTCATGTTATTTTTGTTCTAAAAATTGGAGACCCTTTCTCTTGCCGTTATATTAATAAAGTAGGTGTTTATTTTCTGGTTTTCAGCCCCTTCCCAATTTAATTTTAACTCTAGGAATTTTAGTCACCTAGAAATTTGTGATTCAAAATAGAGGTATTGGGATTAACTAAGCACCTTGTTCTCTTATTACTACTGTAATTCAAAACACTCATGCCTTTTATGATAAGTAAATCAAAGTTAGTTTTAGAAACATCGCTTTTTCCTTCCTGCCCAACTTGAATTTTGAACTGAAGAGGTGGCTTCCAGTAATGGTGAAGGGAGTGAGACAAAATGTATTCAAATCAATGAGTTAGGAAGACTGAACTTGATTGACTTTTTTTCGTAAAGTACATATATATACTCACATTAAGGATGTAAGGAAGGGACCACCCTGGTGGTCCAGTGCAGGGGGTGTGGGTTCAATTCCTGGTCAGGGAAATAAGATTCCACATGCCGTGGGTGCGGCCAAAAAAAAAGGATGTGAAGGGATGTGTGATTTAAGTAAAATTAACTTTAGATGTATCCTACCCTAACTTAACCATCTGTACTTTTTGTCTGCTAGAGGCAATAAGTTATCCGGAGAAGGCATATTCATAACTGGAGACTTCCAGTCAAGTAAGCCTTTAAGACAGTGGATTTGAAAGAGCTTCTAAGTCCTGCAGGATCCAGGGACCTGGCCCAAGGTCACATTGCAACTTAGTGGCAGAGCTAAAGGAAGAGATGAGTCTTCTGACATCTGTCGGAGTTTTGTCTTGAATGTACACTTGCTTATTTGTGATGTATTGAATGTCCAAAACAGAATTAAGATAATCTCTGCCTTCAAGGAATTTAGTGACTGAGCTTAACAGAAACAGTTCAGTGCAACTCGGGCTGCACAAAGCAAGGGCCTAGCGAGAGGCACCTCAGGAAGGCTAGAGGAAGATCATAGCCATAGGACTGTCATGAGGACTCCTTTCCGTTCCTCAAATGGCTGCTTTCCCTCCTGCTTCTGTTCTTTTTACCTGTAAAGCTCTGTTCTGCTTCTGCTCAGCTAACTCCTACTCATCCTTCAGACCTTAGCTAAGTATTTCCTTAAAGATGCCTCATTCAACCCCCAATCAAAGTCCCTCTTGTCATACTCGTATATATCACCATGAGCATTTTTTTTCTAGCATTTGGTGATACTATCATCTATAAGGCTGTGTTCCATGATGGCAGGCAACAAGTCTGTTGTGTCCAGCAGGTAGCAGGTACCCAGTGTTGAATGAATAATTGAAGTCATAGAAACCAAGTAATAAACTGGGCTTTGAAGGCCACATTGGAACCTCCCAGCATAGGGGATGGGGTCTGCTGATAATGCACATTTTTGTGGGGGAAACAGTTTGGACAGGGTGATGTGTTTGGGGAGCTCTGAGCAGTTTTAAAGCATCAGGTGAGGGTTATGGTATATCAAAAGTTGTAGACACCAGATAATCCAGATTATAACTAGAATCTGTCACTGATTCTAACTAACTTTAGTTAGTTAGTAACTAACTTTAGTTTTAACATGTAATATTAAGTCATAATGTTTTGTTTTACTAAACAATTTCTGAAATTTGTTCATTGGGACTTTGCTGGCAATCCAGCTGTTAAAACTCCAATGCAGGGGACTCTGGTTTGATCCCTGGTCAGAGAAAAGATCCCACATGCCTTGAGATATGCCCCCCGCCAAAAAAAACTTATTAATCACCTTGGTCCATGTAACATCATGGATCTACAAGTGTTTGAAAAGCTACTGCTTAGTTTTAGCAAAACACCACCTTACTGTGTTGTGTGAGCTTCAGTGTGCATGCCTCTAAAAGTTCTTGCAAGGGAGCTTAAAATTTAATGCCCAGTGAGATATCCATACTGATCAGTGACAGGTAAGTTCAATCTCAGCCCAGTGAATTCTGCTGAACACTGTTCCTGTGTCACCTAATTTCACAATCCCATTCTCCATTTGTTTGCTGTCTGAGGCCAAGAGAAGGATATGAGTAAGTTAAGAACTTCTCTGGTGGCTTAAGACACTGTGTTTCCAATGCAAAGGGCCTGGGTTCAATCCCTGGTCAGGAAACTAGGGCCCAAATGCCCATGAAAATTGAAAATCCTTCCTACTGCAACTAAGCGCTAGAGCAGCCAAAAAAAAAATATTTTTTAAAAGACTATCTTAAACAGTGTTCAGGTCCTTAATTATTGTCTACCTTGGACCTTAGAATAAATCTTTTTCAGTTTTAAAAATCAGAATAATGACAGTATTCTCTGTTGAGAAAATATTGCTTACAAACTGAATTTTAACCTCCAATTGCATATAGTTCTTTGGAAATAATTAGAATAATAATCTCAGCCAACTGTATGGCCACAAAAAAACAGAATGGTCTTAAAAATTACTGTTTTTCTCATTTGTTGAAGTAGACACTACTTACACAAGTCTAGTTGAAATAACTAAATTCATTATAGTTCAGTAAGAAAGCCATTTCATTTCCCAGGTTTATGATTACTATTAAGTATTCAGTGTTTTGAGTGTCTTGCTTCTAGCTTCTCAAATATGCTCTGTACACATATGGTAATTTAATCTCCTTTAAACATCACACATTGCTCTTGCTAAAAAAAAGGTGTAATGAGAAATGCATTGGCTTTATTATCCGTCCTGTATTTGAATTCTGATCTGATACTGATCTTTGTACTGGGGACATTTTTTTTCTTATCTATTACATAAGGACATTAATGCCTCCCACTTTGCTTTGTAAGGATTAAATTTGACCTGGTAAATGTCTGACCTTTACTGGGAAGGCTTTCCTTTTTTCAATGGTAGTTCTTGCAAAGGGCCTCTACTTCATAGATAAGCATTTAAGTCCTAGCATTGAAGGTCTTCCACATGGTTCCCCTTTTTCCCTACCCCTCAGGTTTTCTTCTATTCATAGAGGGAATTCCTCACGCATAGCGAATCTTTTTGGCTCTCCATTTCCTTTGTTTGAAATACCATTGCACTGTCACATTATCCAGCCAACTCTGTACCTTTCCTAAGCTCCCAACATGAATGCTGCCAGATGCACCGTACCCTACAACAATCTCTCACTTGGACTGTTTTCACGCCTGGTACATATGTATAACAGAAACCAACATTTCATGAAGTATTTACTGTGTGTACAGTATTTTCCAATTTATTCTGTTCTTAAAAAAAAACACCTAGAAAAAGTACTCACAAATTTAGGAGTCTGGGTGAGTAATATAAGTGATTAAAAGGAGAGGGATGGGAGACTTTATTGGAGGTCCAGTGGTTAATCTGCCTTCCAGTTCAGGGGACACAGGTTTGATCCCTGGTCAGAGAACTAAGAGCCCACATGCCTCGAGCCACGAGTACTGAGCCCTCACTTAGCCTGTGTGCCGCAGCGAAAGATCCTGTATGCTCCAACTAAGAACCAACACAGCCAAATAATTTTTTTTTTTTTTAAAGGGGAGAGATGGGACTTCCCTGGTGGTCCAGTGGTTAAGACTCCACCCTTCCATTGCTGGGGGCACAGTTCAATCCCTGCTCGGGGATCATCCTGCATGCCTCATGGTGCAGAAAAAAAGAAAACATGGGAGGGATGTAAGAAGAGCAGCCCAAACATAATGGCTACTGGTATGTGGCACTGGGCCTCAGTGTATGGGGGGCAATAGGGAGTTTAGGAAGCTTGGAACCAGAGAGCACAGGCCCTGTCTACAGGGAACAGTTGCTATTCAACTGAAACAATTGCCAGTTTGAATGCCGTGTTACCATATCTTTTGAATTTAGAACAAGTGACAAATTAAGACATTTTTGTACGACCTCTCAACTTTAAGTGTTGTCTGTCAACTCACTTCAAAAATTGTAGGGGCTTCCCTGGTGGTCCAGTGGTTAAGAATCCACCTTGCAATGCATGGGAAACCGGTTCGATCCCTGGTCTGGGAAGATCCCACGTGCCATGGAACAGCTAAGCCCGTGTGCCACAACCACTAAGCCACAACTGCTGAAGCCTAAGCACCTTAGAGCCCATGTCCTGCGACACGAGAAGCCACTGCAATGAGGAGTTGGAGTGCCCCCACTCAGCACAAATTGAGAAAGCCGGAGCACAGCCACACAAAGCCCCAGCGCAGCCAAGAAAAAAAAAATTTTTTTTAATGTGTCAGTATATGCCAAGGCAATAGAGCCACCAGATGTGGACCTTGGCCTGCAATTAGTAGCTTCTAAATTAAGAAAACTAACTTCCCAGGGAATCAAACTCAACTAAAAGAGATTGTATGTCATTACATTTTGACCTGTAGTTCTTTAGAGCTTGAACCAAGGACATAAAGGTGAAAGATTCTTTGCCTTGGAATTTCCCTGCCTTAAAAAAAAAAAAACCAGTTTCCATCTTTTGCCAGTTATTTAGTTCCTTATCAACTATATCCCCAAATGGCCTGTCTGCCATCACCAAGGCTAAAGTGATACTTCCCTTTGGACACTCTAGTTTTAGTGTCTTAGCCAAAAACAGGTCTGTTCACTTACCTCCTTTACTAGAGGTAAATGAGGTCAATAAACAGCATATCATTTGCCCTCAGCATCCATCCAATCACTCTTCTGCAAAGTTAATTTCTGTTGTGGCTGTCTTTGTTCCTGCCCAGTTGGAGCAGTGGATCTGAAGAATCAAATTTTCTATTTTCTTAGATAACTTAAACTACAAAATTTCTCACCCGGACATGTGTGTGTGAGTGACTCACCCCTGAGAATTAATTGGGGTAATTATGACCAGCCTGACTTGTCACAACAAAACATCTGGCATAACTTGCTTACTCTCAGACAGGGGAGCTGCCTCCACCCTCTGAGCACATGCTTACTCCTGAAGCTCACCATCTTGAAAACAAAGTGTATGTCTTACAACCTGTGATTATTCAAAATAGGAGGAGACTCTGGAATGCTTGAGTAGGAACTCAGCACACAATTAAGCCCTGACAAGAGGAAATCACACGTTGAGGAAAGCAAAAAACATCCCACCTTACCACATGATAAATGGAGACTTCAGCAGTAAAAAATGATTACCTTTTTTCCTTTTTTTTTTTTTTCCTCTTTATATGCTAACCCTTTATCCAGCGCTCCCACTTGCCAGGGATGCTGAGTTTCTGTTTTGTTTCAGTGATACTGGTCCAGGCTGGTGTGTTTTCAGCATTGCAGGAGAGATTGGAATAAATGCTGGAACGCGCAGAAATTCAACACCTTCGTTCCAGGGATTCACTCCTTCAACATGCACTGAGTGGTAGGAAATGTGTACCCTTTATCTGCTTACATGGACTCCGTCCCTCCTTCTTGTGATACCCTAGGAGAATTCGTTTCAGCTCACTCTCCCCTTTCTCTGTCTTGTATGGTTTCCTATTGCAGAATACACACCGAACTGAGCACAGCACATGTAGGATACAATTTGGTCAGGACTGTGACCTTTAAGAACAACTATTTGAGACAGGCTTTACATACAGTATAAGATTTAATCACCACACGATCTCCATTAAAGGATGAGAAAACGTTTTGATGTAAAGAGATTTACTGCCATAAAATCAAGATAAAACGGCTGGTGGCAGAACTGGGATTCAAACCCACTAATTTTCACAGCGACCTCCAATAAATGACTACAAATACCAGCATCCCTTGCAATGCCCCTATACGCAACCGCACTCTCCGCCCCCAGCCCCGGCCCCAATTGCTGGGCTCCTAGGCTCTTCGGCCCCACTTCCCCGTCCTAGAGGTTGGATCGAATACCCAATCAGGGGCTGCCGCTCCCTGTTCCCCACCAATGGAAAGACTGTTGCTAACGTATCGGGTATATTTTTAGCTCTCCAGGGCTCCGGAACCCTGAGTCGGCCAACTCTCGCTGCCCGGTTGGAACTCGCGAGGGGAGGGGACAAGAGAGGGAGGCGGGACGGGGGCGGGGGTGCAGGGGAGAGGAAGGGAGGGGAAGGAGGTGGAGGAGGAATAAGAAGGGGAGGGGTGGAGTAGGCTAGGCGGAGGGGCGTGTATGTGACGTTCTGGCACTCGCTGACGCACAAGCAAGTAGTCCCTGGAGGAGCCCCAGGGGCTGAGGCGCTCTGAGTGTGGGGGATGGGGGGTTCTACGGCTCAGGCTCCCTCCCGCTTTCGGTCCCCTTGGAGTTTGCCCTCCAGTCGAGCGTTTCTCTACAGCGAAGAGCATTTAAAGCCGCTCGTTAGCGTTGCTCTCTGCCCTTGCCAAAAATAGTGATCAAGGAAAAACTGCAAACCGTTCCTAGCTGGAAACTTTCGGATCTCGCCACCCCACGTGGGTTTGGCGGCTGCCATTGGGCTGGAACCGTCTGGAATGAGAATTAAGGTCGGGGGTAGGGAGGGAATGGGGGAATGGGCGATTAAAGAAGGGATAGGAAGACTTCAGGTACAACCTCCCAGCGGCCCCGGGCTTCACCAAGGGCAGTCCCGTCTGCCTGTGACCTCCCTGGAGACTCAGGCCTCCCTACACACACACATCCTTCCCACTGTGCGGTGCCTCGAACAGTCACAAAGTAGCCGAGTGGCCAATAGCCGGGTCAGGGGAGCCGAGCGCGCAGGTCCGGCGTGTGTGGGTCCCCGGGTTTGGCGAACCTGAGTCCGCCGCCCGAGGTCCGCAAGCCGACTGACTGTCGGGCGCGCGAGCCCCGTGCCTCTGGCCCTAGCAGGCGCCACCCCCGCCAGCGGGGGCTGTTACTAGAAGAAATGTGGCTCGGGGTGCGGGGATGGGGGGGGTCGCCGACTGGGGAGAACCTTACGGGGGCATCCGCGGAGGGGCCGAGCCCTGCCCCGAGCGGGCAGAGGACGCGCTCGCGCGCCTGCGCGGGGCTGGGGCTGGCGCTGCCCCAGACGCGAGGTTAACGGGCGTCAGAGGCGGCAAGGGGGCATGTTCATGTGTCGCTCGGCTCCTTTTCCTGGCCGGCCGGCCGGCCTCTGGTCACCCCTTTCTTACACCCGCGCTGCCTGAGCCCAGGTTTTCCCCTCGACGTTACGGGTCCTCCTGACGAGGCATGAGGGGCTCGGAAGACTCGGACCAAGAGCCGAGTTTGATTAAAAGGTCCGAAACCTTTCCAGAGCTCGAGTCGTCCCCTCAGCTCCCCGACCCGCGAAGAGACCCGTAACTGGGGCGGTGCGAGCGCCACGGGGAATGTCAGTCAAAGAGGCCCAGAGCCGGAAGGACTCGCTGAGGTGGCCGCGGGGACGGTTCGGCCGAGCAAAACCGAACCGTGCAGGTGCAGGGCCGAAAGACACAGGGGGTAAAAGTCTCCCTTTTCCCGCGACACACCCATTCAGCCAACACACCAAGTGAGCACACGCGCAGTCCCAGGCCAGACACCCCTGCCCTCTCGAACTTGCTGTCTAACCTCGGGAAACACTTTTACACGATAAGCACGATTTGAGTGGTTTTGCGCGGCGTGGGGGGTGGGGGGGTGTTGCACGAAGAAAAAAAATAAACTACGATGCGGAGTCGTGATGGGGAGGGGAGACGGCCCACGTGACACAGGCCGGCCAGAGGCAGCCTCGCAGACATCTGAGCGAGGAGGGAGCTGAGTGATGAGGCGGGCCGGCCAGCCACCAGAGGGTAGGACAAGGGCGAGGGCCCGGCCACCGCCGGGTTCCACGCCGAGCACCTGGCCGCGCGCCCGGAGGGGTTAAAGCCGCCAGCCGGCCTGGAAGTAGTCCCGGCCCGGTGCCGGGCCACGCCCCTGCAGGGCGGAGGGACGCATCACGCAGGGGTGGGGAAGCCGGATCCGTGCGCAGGGTTGCTAAGGGTGAAACTTTTCATTGACTTTGCTCACTTCGGGCCGGGGAGCGGGAAGGTGCGAGTCGTCGTCTTGCGGCGAGAAGCGAGCGGCTCGGGCGACGCGCGGCCAGAAGGGCAAGACCGTCCTCCGGCCACAGCCCGGACCGTCCTCCGCTCCGCGACGCGAGCCACCCTCCTGGTCCTCCCATCCCCGCGCCGTCGCCGCCGCCGGCTGGCCCGCCAGCCCTGCGTCCACCACCACCACCACCAACCACCCCCCCCCCCCGCCGCGCGCCGCCCTGCTGCTGAGCCCGACCTCCAAAAAAGCGGAAAGAATTACTGAGAGTCATAGCCCATAAGCCCCTCTCACTCGTTCCCCCCAACCCTCCACGAAGCAAAGGACACATCGGCCCCGGGCCCGGCGGTGCCCAGGAAAAGGAGAACGACCTCCGCTCGGCTCGCAGGAGACACCGTGGAGGGAGAAGCCGCCCCGCGGCCGGCACGCAGCCCCGCCGCGGCTGAGACCTGAGTGAGTGAATGGGGGCCGTGCGGGCGGAGGGGGGTGGGGTGCCCCCCCAAGGACCCAAACAGGCAGGAGATGCTTTCCCCCACCCTCTCTCCACTCCAGCTCTTCGCTCTGTTGGACGCTCCACGTTGCTGTCGCACCCCCTTACACCTGGCCAGCATTTTCCCCCCCTTTCCACCTTCCCACTGGAGCCCACGTTTTGCCCGTGCTCCTCTTTCCCTCGCTTTCGCTTATCCTGGGGTATCCCACAGTCTGTCTCTCCCACTTTCAACTGTGACCACCTCCTGGGTGGGGTGCGTTTCCTCCCTCCGTTCTTAATATCCTAGAGAGTCGCTAGATTTTCCTTGTCTCCCCGCCCCCCACCCAAAACATAACTCTCAACACCATTAAATAAATCAAGAGGAAGGAAGAGGATCCAGGCCTTCTAGCTTTGCTCCTCCTTTGCCCGTGTGCGGGGAAGGGGGGGGGGTGGTAATAATTAATAGGGTTTATTTTGAGCCCTGTGGAGCCTAAGGGATGGAGAATGGACAACCCCCCCACACACCCCCTTTTGGACCGGTCAGTGATGACTGTCCTCTGGTCTCCAAGCCAGAATTCACCATTTTGGCTTGAGCTCTTTATCCTCGTCAGTGTTTCAAGGGAATACTGGGCGGAAAAAAAGTACCCTTCCAGCAGTATCAGTGGATACTGGTTGACCCTGGTGAGGTGCTTCAGAGGAAGAGCCCTACTCCTAAGCTCCTGTCCAGAGGATGGACTGTGCCCTTGACCAGAAACAGAGGGGGAGGAGGGAGCAGAGAGACGAGCGACAGCTGGCAGCCCTTTCTCACCCCCTAGAAGAGCCAGAACGCCACACATCAGGCGACAATTTAGCGGCTAGCCGAGGGGGTTCCCGGATGTCTGCTCAGTATCTTAACCTTTTTTTCCCCCGCCTTCCTACCCACCCTACCCTGGGAAAGGGTCCCTCATCTTTGATTTAACAGCAGAAAAACACCCCTGTTGCTTTCTTGGATTCCTGCCCCCATCCCCCTCTTAAGCAGAGGAGGGAAAGAAGCTTGTGTGGGAGGAAGGATTAGGGAGGTTTAACACCCTGTAGGGGAGCTTTGCCTAGGATCCGGTAAGTCTGGTCCATAGCGCAGGTCTTTCAGTGGGAGGAGACTCATCAACAATTTTGAGTATTAAAAGATGTTGTTCAGGTGTCAGATGTACCGTTTTTCCTTCCCTGCCCGGGAACTCTTTCCCATTACCTAGCCGGCTCCGGTTACTCGGACTTGGATTAGGAGAGGAGTGAGGCTTGGGCCCTGCTGGCGTCGGGCCTTTTGATTGTCGGCCCAGCGCCTCCCCGCAGCTCAAAACTGGGAATTTCTTTGGCCGAGAGGACGGGAGAACTGGTTGAATTCCTGCCTGTCCGTTCCTGGCTGTGAGGGTGCTGCAGCGGAGCCCGCTGAGCATTAAGGGGAAAAGCTCTTTTCTCTTCGAACCCACCAGCTCTATAGCAACTCCAAAAGGAAGCCACCGAGCCCAAAGAATACAGATTAAAGTGGCGGGGGTTTGAGGCGGGGTAGGAATGTGACCCTATCTATCCCAGCCTACCACCTTCACCCAGAAAAAAAAACAACAAAAAACTCATTAGAAGCTGATCCTTAATTCAGCAGTCATGCGAGGCAGTGAAGAGACAGAAGGAGGAAAAGTTTAGTTTCTTGAGAAGCCGAGACTTGGATATGGTGGGGTGATACAATACGAAGAGTAGGCTTAAAGAATAGAATTTATATAAAATGTATTAGGCCGTGGGCGGGGAAGGGGTGGGGGGTGGGGGCGCCAGCCTGCCACAGCGCGCATGTGCAGCGGAAACTTTTCCTGGATTCTCCCACCCTCCGTCGGGCATGCGTAGTTCCCTGTCTGAGTCTTCGCAAAGTACGCAGGGAAATGTAGTGTGCAGAAAAAGTAGGTCATTTGCTCCAACCTGAGCGTGAGGTTTCTAAAGACTACAATTCCCAGAATGAAGAGCCCGCCCGTCTTACGTTGGGGCGCAGTCAGGTCTTCCTGGATTCAGAAAAACCTGGTCTGCATAGGACGAATCCTCTTAGTTGGAAGGAGCCTTGCATGCCGGCTTGGGCTTGCACGGTCCATGTTTGAGGGACGTAGTGTGAGACACCGGGCGGGGTATTGCGGTCGGTCGCCGCAAGTCCTGGAAGCCTTTCAACCACACCCGCCGTCTGGGCCACCGCCTTCCAGACCAGTGGGGTGGGGCCACCCCCTGTCCCGCGAGAGCCAGGCCCCCACTGCCCAGCACCCGGTTAATGACATCGACTGGCCTTGTCAAAACTGAGATCGCTGAGTCCTCCTTCAACACTCACTTGAATCCAGTAGGACGATTTGGATGTTAAGGCTTGTGGTGTCTGAATTTACACGTACTCAGAGTTTAGGGGCCCAGTGGGTTCCCTCACCGTCCCTCTTTTTCGCCTTTAAAAGATAACTTTTTCTTCTGAAAACTGTCCTTCACGTTTTTGTCACTTCTCTGGCGTCTCCATTACTATATCGTTGACTTGCAGCCACCTTTCAGCTTCTTTCTTCCGCCGCTTTTTGACATTCTCTTGAGCACTTACTGTTTTAAAACACAAGCCAACACAGGGATCTGAATCCAGGATTAATTTTATTGCTGGAAGTAAAGCAAGTGAAAGAGGATGAAATCCTAAATAAAATCTGACAGGGAGTTCCCTGGTGGTCTAGTGGCTAGGACTGTGCACGCCCGATACCGGAGGCATAGGTTTGATCCCTGGCCAGGGAACTAGATGCCACATGACAGGACTAAGACCTGATGCTGCCAAATGAATAAAAATAAATATTAAAAAAGTAAAAGCAGACAGAATTTTTATCTCCTATTTCAACTGTTTTTTAATGACAAAAGGTCAATTTTGCTATTGTTAAGCACTTAGTCTTTTTTTCCTTTTTGTCACTTTTCTTGCCTTTTGCACCTGAGTCAGAGTTGTAGAAAGTCTTTGAGTCCTCTCCTGTGGTTTACCTTAAATCTACTTGTTCCTTTTATTGAAAGGTCCTTATTTTTAAGCTTTCTAATTTTACCACATTGTATGAATATTTAGTAGATAAGCGTTAGAATTTGTACAATAGCCTTGAAAAAATGAACAAACTGATCTGAGCGGTCACTCCTGTCTTTAGTTAAAGACAGCAGTAGTGCTTTAATCCTCTGTTCCATAAGCTTCTTGAAGTCAAAATTAGCGCCTGAGCTGATAAAGCAGAAAAGCTTATTCTGGCTGTCCGGCATTTTTCTAAGGTTCCACCCCACAGCCATCTGGCCTGGCCTGTTCTCCAATTAAAGAAGTGAAGGTGGCATTATATACTTCCTTATTTGTGCAGCAGCATCACAGAGGTATAAATTGGTGTGCAGCGTTAGTTGCTTATGCTGCAGAAAATGGCTAGCTAGGCAGGGCTGATGACAGTGATTCTATTGTATTTTGAGGTGGGAGGCTTATTTCCCAATGACTTTGGCCTGCATTTAAAACGCTCCCATTTTGATACTGAACTGTTCAGAGGAGGTGACTTGGAAGGCAGTTAGGCAGTAGAGTTTGAGAAGGCATATATGGGTACAGGAGCCCTTTTGGACCATGTGGCATACCAAGAGGCCATATGGTGCCTTGGGAGAAGTGTCATATGTCATGTTCAAGGTCTCCTTAAATCCAGGCCCATTCTTGGGAATCAGTGCCAACTTTCTGCACAGCTCTTTAGTTTCCTGTGTGTTGGACTCTCCTAGTGGGTCACTGTGGCCCTTACAGACCTCCATTCTTGGGGGAGTCGGGGGCATAGTCCCAGTGGCTAGCTTTGCATCTGGTGGTGAAGTCAGTCCTCATAAACAGAAGGCTGCTTATCTTTACCATTCTTCTCTTTAAACCTAGAGGGACACTGGAATTAATCTTTGGTGACCATGAATAGGCATTTGAAGACATATGGAGAGTAAGTCTGTATTGGAGGCCGGAACAGAGGAGAAGACAAAGGTCTCCTGAGCCCTGAGCCTCCCTGTGGAGGGCTCTGGAGAGGCCACGCTCGTAGCATTTATTTTGATGCTGCCCGTGACCCCTCAGACCTGAGATGAGGGTGGCAGTAGACTTGGCCAGTGTCATCAGATACTCCATACTGACCCAGTGCATTTTCTCTGATACTCACCTCAGAGAGCTTTGCCTGAGAGTTCATTCCTTAAAGTGCCCCCAGGGAACCATGGGCCCAGACCCTACAATTGCAGTGTAGTGAGCTGGGGCAAGTGTTCAGAAAGCTTGAGACCCTCAAGCCTAGAGTGAGCACCTGGATACTCTGTGCTGGACCCTAAAGGGATTTTAGTCAAAAATCCAGCTCCAGGGACAGAAGATGCCTGTCCTGGGTGGTGAATGAGTCTTGCTTCTGGGCTGAGCTCAGCAGCACTGTCGCACCCAGGGGTCTGGCAGGGCACATGTTCTGACTCTGTCGGCCTCAAAGATGGCCCTTTTCAGTTCAGGTCTCCCACGGTAGGGGCCTGGGTCTGCCCTTGTGGAGAAAGCGAGCCGATTAGGATCACTGCTCTCAGGACCTCACAGATCGTCTTCCTGAGAAATGAGGCTGGCCCAGACCTCAGGAATAAACCTTTCTGACCTCTGGGTCTGGCTGTGAGAGAATCCCAAAATAACAAGCTGAGTGTTTCTGTTGGGCTGCCTCCTCTCCAGGGATCTCCAAACACTTGATAAATCTGGTCCAGTGCCAAGGACAGGTGGTCAGGCAGTCCCTGGGAGTCTGAGTGATGATGGGTCCCCAGCTGGAGGCTGTAGGGTGATGGAAAATTTCTTCTCTCTGCCCCCCCCGCCTCGCCCCCATCACAGCCAGAAACTGCAGAGATTTCCCTGAGGCCACACCAGTACTGCTCCTGAGGCTTTGTTTGCCTAAAAGGCTTGCTCCCCTCTCCTTTCCTCTGCTTCTCTGGGGCAGCCCCTAGTCAGCAGTTCCCCTGTTGGTCTGTGTGTCTGACTGTGATAGGTCTTGGCTTTTTTGGGGGGAATTGTGCTCCAGTCTCTGTTCTTGGAGATTTATCTGGATGGAAATGCACACCTTGGTTATATATTCTGCCAAAAAAAAAAAAAAAATCAGTTCTGCAAATGCCGAGTGAACCAGAGCACATACACACCCAGGGAGCCCAGGATAGCAAATGGGGTATGACTGGATATCAGCCTCCCATGAAATGCTGGTGGTGCTACTTCCTGTTCAGGGACCCGTATCACTTTTCATTTAAGGGGAGAAATGAAGAGTCTAAACTCCTGTCTTAACCTGTGACAGTTTGGGAGTACAACGTCCCTGCGACATTGCGGGAACCAGTTAGTAAGAACCGTCCCCTCTCCTTCTGATTTAGGAGCTCAGTTTTTTGGTGGTTTTTTTTTTTTTTTTTGGTGTCACTCACAGTGACCTGAATTCTCAAAATAGTGGAAACCACAGCACCCCTATTTCTTTAGAATTACTTAAAATATTTATCAAGTGCCTCCTGAAATATCATGTCACTGATGAAAGGAAGGCTGAGAAGAAAGTGGCCTACCCACAGCCTCACATACGAGCCTGCCACTAGTGGGGCAGAAATGGGACCCTGGGCCTCCGGGTTTCTGCCTTTTCGGTGTCATCCACCCCCCACCCCCCCGGCTTTCTGCATGTCCACTCATGAAGCCTTTCTTTTTCATTTCTCAGAGTTGTCTGGAACCCAGGGCTGCTCACCGTACGTTTCCTACCTCTCGCCTCGACTTGTGCACGCACCTGCGCTGATTCTCTGCCTAGGAGAGAACCATGCAGCTGGAGATCAAAGTAGCCCTGAATTTCATCATCTCCTACCTGTACAATAAGCTGCCCCGGCGCCGGGCAGACCTGTTTGGCGAGGAGCTTGAGCGACTCTTGAAAAAGAAATATGAAGGCCACTGGTACCCCGACAAGCCGCTGAAGGGCTCTGGCTTCCGCTGTGTCCACATCGGGGAGATAGTGGACCCCGTGGTGGAGCTGGCCGCCAAGCGGAGTGGCCTGGCGGTGGAGGACGTGCGGGCCAATGTGCCCGAGGAGCTGAGCGTCTGGATTGACCCTTTTGAGGTGTCCTACCAGATTGGTGAGAAGGGGGCTGTGAAAGTGCTGTACGTGGATGACAGCGAGGGCTGTGTTGCCCCCGAGCTGGACAAGGAGATCAAGAGCAGCTTCAACCCCGACGCTCAGGTCTTCGTGCCCATCGGCAGCCAGGACAGCTCCCTGTCCAACTCCCCATCCCCGTCCTTTGGCCAGTCACCCAGCCCGACCTTCATCCCCCGCTCGGCCCAGCCCATCACTTTTACCACCGCCTCCTTTGCAGCCACCAAGTTTGGTTCCACCAAGATGAAGAAGGGGGGTGGGGCCACAGGTGGGGGTGGGGTGGCCAGCGGGGGTGCAGGCGGCCCGCAGCCCCCACAGCAGCAGCCTCGCCTGGCCCGCTCTCCCACCAACAACCTGCTGAAGCAGAAGAGCCTCTCTCTGTCCCTGCATTCACTGAACTTCATCACCGCCAACCCAGCCCCTCAGTCCCAGCTCTCACCCAACGCCAAGGAGTTCGTGTACAACGGCGGTGGCTCGCCCAGCCTCTTCTTTGACGGGGCCGATGGCCCAGGCAGTGGCTCCCCGGCCTCCTTTGGGGGCAGCGGCGCTGGCACCTGCAACAGCAGCAGCTTCGACGTGGCCCAGGTGTTTGGTGGTGGTGCCAACAGCCTCTTTCTGGAGAAGACACCCTTCGTGGAAGGCCTCAGCTACAACCTGAACACCATGCAGTATCCCAGCCAGCCATTCCAGCCCGTCGTGCTGGCCAACTGACCGCCTACCTGCCCATGGGGCCAGGAGCACCCAAGACCACAGGAAAGAGAAAGGAAAGGAAAGGCCAAAAAAGGAGAGGAAAAGCAAGATAACACAGCAAGATTTCCAGTCTTCTCACTCTAACTTCTAGAAACAAGATCTAGCCCAGGCATGGAGTGGGAGGGGGCTTCCGAAGCAGCGAATTGGGTTTAACTTGGCCCCTCCTGCTGTTTTCCTGCCTGCCTCTTGATTTATTTGGTTGGTTTGGGTTTTATATTTCTTTTTTTTTTTCTTTTTTACATGTAGTTTTCTATATAACATCTTTAATTAGTGGCTTCCTGTGCTAAGAATGGTCCAGATGTGAATTGCTGCTCCCTGCTCCCTCCCTCCCTCCCTCCTTCACACGCCTGGTTTAAAGCTGGTTTGTCCAAGCTCACAGGGAAGGAAGAACTGCAGCTGGGGCCCAGCCCTCCTCAGAACAGGGAGAGACTGCCCCGTGTCACTGCCTCCATCACCCAGCTGTCCTCTGACTCAAAGCCATCCAACCTCATCAGGCCTTCTCGGGCTCTACCACCCAAATAGGTCTGACTCCAGCCCCTGCCCCCTCTCCGGCCTGGGCCTTAGGGAGCTGCCAGCTGGCCTCCTGACACCCTCCCCCCTTGAGCTGATGTCTGTGACTCCAGGGAGGTTAGCAGTCTGTCTGGTGTCCGTTTCATCTCTGCCCTGTGGCCCCACGCCACCATTCCCGCCTGGCCCAGACAGTCACTGAGGCCCTGGAGCCCCAGCCATTGGCACAGGCGGCCTCTCCTACAGCCCCCTCTTTCCTGGGCTGGTGGGCAGGGAGGTGGGGTGAGTGTCAGTGGTATGCGTGCGTGGTTTGCTGTCCTGTTGTATGGGATTCCAAGCCATGTGAAACTTGGTCTCTAGGTGTGACTCTGGGTTGCAGCAAGTGCTTATTTATGTGTGAGGTTGGGGAAAGGGCTGAGGGGGCGTTGTCGGTCCTTCTGTGGTTCACGTGGAAGGTGAGTCTGGCTGAGCCTGACACCCCCAGGGCAAAGCAGTACAGAAGCCACTGGTTTCCCAGCTGCGGAGGGATCTGCACTTTCGATTGTTTTTGACCAAAAAAAAAAAAAAAGGTTAGCAGTGAGGGGCTAAGGAGACATCCAGTCTCTGATACCTAAGAGGAGAAGTCCCTGGACTCGGACCCTCCTATTGTGTGACCTCAGCCCAGGGTAGGAACTGCTCCCCTGAGGACCTGGGGTGGAGGGGATGGGAGTTTGGGGTCAGTACCTGCGGTGGGCAGTCCTAAGCCTTGAATTGAGACTGATCTTTGGGCTGTTGTTGTTTTAGTACATTTCTTCCTCTGCCTGCTGGGGAACCTCCTGCCCTCCCCTCACTGCCCAACCCAGTCCCCCTGGGCCCTGATGCTCTGAGGACGTGATGGGCTGGACAGGCGCGTGGCCCCCACCCCACCCCCACCTCTGCTGGAGAGAAGTTGTTTTTCTCGACCCGACCCCAACGGGCTAGCCTTCCACACCATGACGCTTTGGCAAGTGGGTGTGGGCACCAGGGGCCCCATCCCCAGAAAGTCCCAAAGCCCTTGGCACACCCCAGTGACCCCAAGTGGGCAACTGCTGCAGCAGTGGGTCCCACCCAGACAGACACTGCCAGCCTCCTCTCCCTGCAGTGGGCACCAGCTCTACCTCCCTGAGCAGGGCAATGCCCTGGCTCCTCAGCCCAGCACCATCTGTCCCCCTAGACTTCTCAGGGGCCAGCCCAATCTGGGCCACCCTCTCCCTAGCCCTCAGCTCCTGCACAGGTGACAGGTCCAGGCTGTTCTCTGGGAAAGGTTGGATGCTGCCTTATCCCCCTCCCAGCCCTTCCCCCACACTCACGCACACAGGCACCCGCCACATCCGGTCGGCTCGTTTCTCACCACATACAGGGAGGGGGAGACCAACTCCTTAGTGTCTTTTGAAATAAGAAGAAAAAATGTGTGTTCAGGGGCATGACTCCTGGACTGGGCTCTTGGGCCCACTTCAGTGTGTCTGTCTCAAATCTAGGCATTTTTGCTTCAATTTTATTTTTTTTAAGAAAACAAAACCGAAATCTGCACTAATTTACCTGGTTTCGTAGGAAGACTTTTTTTTTTTATTTTTTACATTTTTTGGTGTCCGTTTGTATTGAATAATTTGCTACATTTGTAAAATGTAAGAGGTATATATAATATATGTATATTTCTAACGTAAAAAACGTAATTTTTTTCTTTTCAAGATTTTTTCTTAAAAAGAGGAGAGAAAGATATTTTTTCAGGAAAAACAAACTTTAAAATAAAAAAAGAGGAGAATAAAACCTATTTCTCCCCTTTCCCCATCCTCTCTCTGTCTACCCCTCTTTCCCAGGAACAAATCAAAAGGTGGATTGTCTTGTAAAGAATGTAAACTTTTTAGTCCAGAATGATGTCTTTTTCTCAATGCAGTGAGCTGTAGATTCTCTAGTGTGACCCCTAGGGATGGGAAGGGGGGCATTGAGGCAACACGCAGAGGAGCTTGGGGGAGCAGGGTAATGAACTTGTTTTCTTTAGTGAAGGAGGAATACAATCAAGCATTTTGTATTCAGAATGTTGTGCAATATTTTGGAATGGAACATTGGTGTGTTTAGAGATTTAGTTTAAAAACAAAACAAGATTGATCAAATCTGTACAGTTTATATTGTTCCAGATTTTTTTAAGTTTGTATTAAAAGCATGATATATAATAACCTGCTGGCTCCCTGCTTGTTTTGTTTCTGGGGCCCCTTTTGGGAGAGGGAGAGTTGGAAGTGACGACTGTCAGCTTCGAGAAATGATTGGCCATCCTCACGTGAGCCCCTGGAGGGTCACAGTGTTGCGGGCCTCTTTTTATCACCTAGCCCATCAGCACAGGACACTTTGGGGTGCCCACTCCCACGCTGGAAACTGGTTCCATGAGGTGGGGAACTGCCCCGCTTCCTCTGCCTATAGTGGTGAGAACAGGACACACCTGCTTGTGGAACAGCAGCCCAGGGAGGGCTCAGCCTCCAGCCTGCTCTCCAGCTCAGGCTGCTAGACCCTTAGGAGTGGGCGAGGAGGAGAAGCGCCTACCTAGGTCAGGTTCCGTCCAAAAACCTGGTGCTTCTTGGCCGGACGATTCCCGAGGTGCTTCAGGGGTGAAGCGGCCTACCTGAGCTTGGGCCTGGGGAGGAGCCGGCCCCCAGCCTTGCCATCTGCTGATTTTCTTAGGAACTCAGCCATCTCCTCTACCCTCCACCATCTCCTCTACCGTGGGACCTGGCACCTCCTCCCCAGCGGGGATGCACACCAGCCCCGCAAGGCCCATGGGATGAAGAGGGCGGCTGTGTTTGTTGAATTTTGTTTTACCCTCACAACAACCTGATGATAACAGGTATGATCTCCACAGTACAACTGAGAAATGGCCTCCATGTTAGACTATCTGCTAATTCATAAAACTGATAAATGGGGAAGTCGATTTTTTGACCCATGTGTGGCCTTTTTATAAAACTATGGTAACTGTCATGGAAGAGTGACACGGGGTGGGCATGGGAGGTCTGATCTTGCCCCCTCCATCCAGGCTGGGGCAGGGGACAAGCAGCTCTTCTGGGGCATCAGCAGGATGGGGGTTTCCTCAGGGCCCTAACCGCTCCCCACAAACAGGACACCACCAATCACTGCCCACCCAAGTGTGTGGACTGGAGCTAGAAGCTCTCAAGCCAGGCACCACATCTGCACAAGGTCCCAGGAGCCCTTGATGTCCAGCCCCTCCATGGGCCACTTCCCCCAACAGAGCCTGTTGAGGAGTGAGGCCCCAGTCCAGGGTGCCAGGCCTGGCAGAGGTCTCCTTTTCCCCGGCCCTGGCAGGGAGAAGCCCAGGCTGTCTCCGTGTCCCTGGGCTCAGGCAGTCCATTGCCTGTGGGCCCCAGGGCCCCTCACATGTTCACCCCTATTTATGTTAATATAAATAAAACACCTAGCACAGACTCTGCTAGAGCTGGGGCCCCCAGCTACTCAGTCCCACTTCCTGGGCACGTGCCAGGGAGCTGACAGGCCTGGGGGAGGCACCTGGAGGCCCAGTTCAGGTGCCAAGATCGCCTCCCCAGCCAGCCCCTCCAGCTGAAAGAACAAACGCCAGGGCTTCTGGTGGCTCAATGGTAAAGAATCCACTTGCCAGTGCAGGAGACATCGGTTTGGTCCCTGATCCAGGAAGATCCCACACGCCACAGAGCAACTAAGCCCATGTGCCACAACTACTGAGCCTGTGCTTGAGAGCCGGGAGCTGCAATTGCTGAGCCCGTGGGCTGCAACTGCTGTAGCTCAGGAGCCTAGAGCACGTGCTTCACACGAGAAGCCACTGCAACGAGAAGCTCACGCGCTGCAACGAGAGAGCTGACTGGGGACTCCAGATGTGAGCACACCTCCAAATTCTCCGCAGCTCAGGCACAGACGCGACTGGTTCATGGGTCCATGCGTTCATTTAATCATCAACGGCTGGCTCTGAAGTTGGGCAGGGGGAGACCTGGGCGTCAGGGGAGAAAGAATGTTCGGGTAGACCCAGAATTCCTTGGGGAAAAGGCTCATTTATTCACAAACGCTCCGTGAGCACCCACTGCCCTGGGCGCAGGGGGACAGCAGTGACAGGATAGGTGTGCACAGGGGGCCTGGGAGCCCAGGGATTGGGAGGCGAAGAAGAGCCAGGAAGGGGCAGAGCAAGGCCATGCCCCCTCCCCAGGGAATGTGTCAAGAGGGCACCCAGCAGGGAGGCGTCTGGACTCTGCTCCCTGAGAAAAACGAGGTTTCCAGTCCCAACCCTGCCACTCCCAAGCTGGGTGACCTCAAGCAACCACTCCACCTACTCAGGGGCCTCAGTTCCCTCACCTCTAAAATGGGGATAATCATTACACCTACTTGTGAAAATTAACTACAATAGTGAGTGGGAAATGCTGAGCACGGTTGCTGGCCCAGAGTAAATGAATGACAAGTATCATTTCATCATCAAGGCCATAATCATCCATCCTCAAACACCACCAGCCAACAAGTCCAGGAGGCTTCCTTGATTCAGCACACAAGCAGAAACCCAACCCTGCCGACAGCAAGACTAGGCTGGGGTGGAAAAAAGAGACTCCATTCTCAGGGCAGATGCTAGGCTGGCCCCCAGCCTGCCCTCCGCAGGGGTGGGAAGCTGCTGTCGCCCAGCAAGGCAGTGTCCTGGGAAGGATGCCGGTCACTCCGGATGTGAGCCCTGAAACCGCCTGGGAGTTTCTCCCTGGAGAGCAGGTGGGTGGGGAGGGGTGAGTCATGGTGGCGGGAGAACCCGGCTCCATTCGCCACCGCCTGCCTGAATCAGTGCCAGTCCTGAGGCCAAGGGGATGCCGCTGTCTGGGCCCCTCACTGCCACCGCCCCCCAGTGAGTCATGGGGTGGAGGGCCACATGCCTGTGCTCCATCCTCCCTTCCCTGGATCTGGCCACTCTGGCCAAGTTCTGAGTGGGCAGGGCCTAAGGGCAGGCTGGGACCCGCCCGGGCAACAGGAACCTGCTGATTTGCTCGGTTTTAATTTGGGGAATTTCAACTGCCAGCGAAAGAAATGGGTCCTCATAGCTGCCGACTCTGTGTAACCTCAAATATCTGTCTCTCCCCTTGACTTCTGTCCCATTTGTACAAGAGGCAGTGAGTCTCGGCCCCTGTCCAGCTAGGCCACTGGGGCTGGACCCTTGGCCAGCACCTCTTCCTGCCCCACTGGGTCCCAAGCCCTGGTAAGGGCCCTGGACCATGGGCTGTGGCTCCTTCCCCAGAGAGGGGAGCAAAAAGCGATGGGCTGAGAGCCCCGCAGGCATGAGGACTCGCACAGAATCCTGCTGGGCTGTGGCAGGGCTGGGTGAGTCCAGGGAGGAGAAGATGCCTGGCCCAGCCACCTGGACACCTGGCTCCTGAGGCCGGCTCTGCCCTCACCTGCAGTAGGAAATCACCCAACATTCAAGGTTTACCATTCTATACTATACGGAGCCCCCATTAGTCCTGGACACGGTTCCAGGCATGCAGCATGCGGGTAGTTTCCCAACCAGGGATGGAACTCGTACTTTCTGCATTGGGAACATGGAGTTGTAACCTCTGGACCACCGGGAAAGGCCCCCAGGTGTCTTCATGAAGCTATTTTCTATGAACCACACACACAAAAAAAGTGATGGCTATATCAGATGGTGAGGATGCCGCACTAAGACAATCAAAACTGGGGACGGCAGCCAGTGACCAAGTAATCCCTTGAGATTGGCTGGTCGGGGGAAGGCAAACCATCCCAAAGAGGGAGCTTTCAACCTCCGGCCTGAATTACAAGAGTGCTAGCAGAGAGAAAAGAAGAGTCAGCCACATCCACGGGTGAGGCAGGACCAAGCACGGTGTGCCCAGGGAATGGAAAGACCAGCCATAAACAAGGGACTGGAGAAGGCAATGGCAACCCACTCTGGTATTCTCGCCTGGAAAATCCCATGGACAGAGGAGCCTGGTGGGCTACAGTCCATGGGGTTGCAAAGAGCCAGACACGACTTAGTGACTAAACAAGAACAAGAGACAGGCAAGCAGCATGAGATGAGGTTGAGGAAGTTCTCAGGGCAACATCATGGGCCCCCAGCCCAGATGGCGAGCTGGGGTCTAATCTCCAGTGTGAGTGCTGTCACACATCCCCAGGTTGCCCCATCTGCTCAGGCTGGGAGCAGAGAGAAAGAGTTCTCTCACACCTTCAATCAACAAACCTTCCCAGAGCCCCTTCTCAGTGGCAGGTCCTGGCCTGGGCTCTGGTCATGGGCCTGCTGGAGGACAGGGGAACTACTGGGGGAATGAAGGCACTTCCCCGGTGGTCCAGTGATTAAGACTCCACGCTTCCATTGCAGGCTCAGCTCCAGGGCAGAAGGATGCTCAGGGAGCCATACGTGCCCCAGTGAAGGTGAAAGTGTCTGACTCTTTGCGATCCCACGGACTGTAGCCCACCAGACTCCTCCATCCATGGAATTTTCCAGGTAAGAGTACTAGAGTGGGTTGCCATTTCCTTCTCCAAGGGAACTTCCCAACCCAGGGATCAAACCCAGGTCTCCCACACTACAAGCAGACACTTTACCATCTGAGCCACCAGGGAAGCCTAAGTGCCCCAGAGGAGGCTCCTATCCAGCCTAAAGGCTCTTCAGAGGGTTGATAGAGGGTCATGGGGGAGTAGCCACAGCCCAGCACACAAGGCAAGTACAATGGCACCTAGACTCAGCACTGAGGGGCTCCCTGCAGTGGGTAGAGAGGCAGGAAAAGGAACAAGACTCGAAAGCAGAGACGCGAGGGAGTTCAGCTGTGGGCACAGTAAGTGCAGATGACCTCCTTCACGAAGCGACAGAGATATCCAGAGGGTGGAAAAGCAAAACTAAAATTATAAGACGCCTAAACGAAAACAGAAGAGAAACTTTCTTGGCTGTCCAGTGGTTGAGAATCCGCCTTCCTGCAGGAGACTCAGGTTCCATCCCTGGTTGGGGAACTAAGATCCATATGCTGCAGGACAGCTAAGCCCATGCACCAAAAGTACTGAGCCCACTGGCCCTAAAGCCTACGGCCCGCAGCACCAAAACGAAGACCCCGTGCAATAAAAATTTTAAGGAAAGAGAAGAGAAAATCTTTGTGATCTTAAATTATACAGAGATTTCTTAGGACTCCAAAAGAATGATCCATAAAAGACTGATAAGTTGGACTTGATCAAAATAAAAAACTTCCCTTAGATACTATTAAGAGAATAAAAAGATAAGCTACAGACTGGAAGAAGACATTTGCGAAACAAAGTCTTTGTAAGAGTTTTCATAGAGAATCCATGAGGAACTTTCAAGACTCAACTATACTGCGTCACACTATATACAAGTATCAAATCATTATGTTACACACCTGAAACTAATACAATGTTACAAGTCAGTTATCAGGGCAGTTTCCGACTGCCCTGGTGGTCCAGTGGTTAAGAATCCGCCTGCCAATGCCAGGAGACATAGGTTCCAGGAATTAGTAACTATTATACACTGCTCGTGGAAATGGAAAATGGCACAACCACTTTGGAAAATAATTTAGAAGATTCTTTAAAAGTTAAGCATTTATCTACAACATGATCCCCCCCATTCCATTCTATTCACCAAGAAGAAAAGGAAATAAATATCCATACAAAGACTTGTATACAAATGTTCATAGCAGCTTTATGTGTTAGCCCTAAACTGTAAGCAACCCAAATGTCCTTCAGGGGGTGAATGGCTGAACAAACCCTAATAATCCACACTATGGAAAACTACTCAGCAATTAAAAAAAAAAAAGTACTGATACATGAATGAAGCTCAAAATATTAATGCTGTGTGAAAGAGCAAAAAAAAAAAATACTGTTTGAATCTGCTTATGGAAAATTCTAGAAAATGTAAACTAATCAGGTTGCAAAAGAAAGCAGATAAGTGGTTGCTTGGGGACAGGAGGAGGAGGGGAAGGGGCAGAGGGGGGATTAAAGAGGGGAACATAGAAATTTTTGGGGGGGTGACTGAAAATTTCATGTTTTGACATATTATATACTATGAAACCATCATCACTGTTTATCAATTATTCCTCGATAAAGCTGTGAGACAAGTCGTAGTCCCTGCCCGCACTGGGCTCATGTTCCAGTGGGCAAGATAGATAGTAATCCTGATAAACAAATGAGAAAATACCCTCAGAGTATCAAAACCACATGGCGAGAACTTGGCAGAGGGGGCAGCAGGGAGCCGTGGGGGACGGAGCCTCGGTGTTCCTCCCCTCTCTATGCCCCCACTCCTCAAGGCAGCCCCCTGCCTGCCCCACTCTCCGTGAACTCAGCTCTCAGCCACTGTGGGGCTTTGCCCAAACCCCCGCCTGTCTCTGCAGCTCAGCTTTCTTAGCCCTGGGCCGCGAGGGGCGGGGAGACAAGGCCGTGGCCTCTCCCGTCTTGGTTCTCTGCCCAAGGGGGCCTCTCACCTGGGCCTGGCTGGATTTGGGGACAGGGACAGGCAGAGCAAAACTGCCAGGGGCAGGGAAACATGCTTCTCAGGAACCCAGCTGGCCTCGTGGGGAAAGGCACACCAGGGAGCCTGTCTCTCTGGACTGGGGTCATCTGCTGGGGAGAGGGCATGGTTTGGAGCAGCGTGCACCCCTCCTCAGCAGGGCTCACAGAGAGGCAGGAGGGGCCAAGGCGTGCCAGGCCCGGGGACAGGGAAGGCTGGCCTGAGGCCCAGAGGGGTGGAGCAGGAGGTCATCGGCCAGGGGCGAGGGGCCCACTTGGCCCTCTCTCTGGACACAATGTCCTGGACTACTCCACAGCTTGGCTGGCGGACAGGGAACAGTGGCTGGCAGAGGCTTCTGGCAGCCAGCCCAGTGTGGGGGAGCAGCCTGGCCCGAGCAAAGGCTGGTTCTTACAACCTGTCCTGCCACCTTGGGCAAGGAGCGGACCAGCTTATCTGGGAGGCAGGCAGGGGGCCTGGCGCCCTGTGGGGACCTCAGCAATCCCTCCCTACACTGGGCCTTAGTGGCTGCATGTCACCCGCAGCCGCTGTCACTGGAGCTAAGTTCGCCAAGAATATAGAACCCTGAAAACCAAGGTCCTGTCCCTCACTGCTGTGGCCTGAGGCAGTTCACAACCTCCCTGAGACACAGAGCTCCACTTGGAAAATGGCATCGCCTTCCTTGGGCTTTAGTACTTGAAAGCATTTAGGATACTTACCCTCACAGAGGAAGCCCTTGATGGAATAGTTTGCTATAATTGGGTAATGCTGGAAACCCAGGAGACAAGGGTTCGATCCCTGGGTGGGGAAGATCCCCTGGTGGGGGTGGGGAATGGCAACCCACTCCAGTATTCTTGCTTGAAAAATCCCATGGACAGAGGAGTCTGATGGGCTATGGTCAATGGGGTCACAATGAGTCAGACACAGCTGAGTGAGTGGGTACACGCGTGTGCACACACACACACACACACACACATGCAGGCGCGCATGGAAAGCATTCAGGATAGTCACCCTCACAGAGGGAACCACTGATGGAACAGTTTGCTATAGTCACATTATAACAACATTTATATCAATATATTGAAGGCCTCCTGGGTGCCAGGAAAGCAGGCTTTATCACCTTCCTTTTACAGGTAAGGAAACTGAGATGTAGAACAAAGGGACACAGATGATATCAAGGAGCAGTGGGCCCCCCCAAGGGAACCCAGCTTCCCCCAACAGGGAGGAGCCTGACGGGTGGACCCTGGGGGTTCCCTCTGCAGAGCAGAATGAGGGAGAGGGCAAGGGGGTCCTAGACACTCAGCAGCAGAACCCAGAGACCACGACTGCTTCCCTTAGGACTCTCTTGGCGGAGAGCAGACTAGACTGTGAGCCAAGGTGCTCAGCAAGGTTTGGGGGCAGGTCAGGGAAGAGATGTTTTCAGTCATCCAGCAAATATGGATGGAGGGAAAGACAGTCTGGTGCTGTCGCATGCGGCCTCCAGAGCTGGACTGCCAGATTTTGCACTCAGACACTGTCACCTGTGAGATGCGTGTGGCCTGGGGACTCCTGGTTTTCCCACTGAAAGTGCCTTTGCGCCTGGGCAGACCAGGACTTTTGATCACCTGCCTGGAGGAGTTACTCCACCGCTTGCCGTCAGCTGTAAAAGGGCACCAGTTCTCACCTCAACCTGCTGTTTGAAGGTAAAATGAACATATACAGCCCTGCGCTCACACTCCAGGCCCGATAAAGGGGAGCAGGGCTAGAGGCATTTCATCTCATCCTGGCAGAAGCTAAGCAAGAGGGAAGGGAGATGTGATTATCCCCATGTTGCAGATGAGAGACTGAGGCTCCCATTGTGTCTAAGCACCACAAAGGTCTGGACAGATATCTCTCTCATCCCAAAGCCTGCTTGTAAAAGGTCCTCAAACCATGTTGGGTGGGCTACTTCAGAGTGCAAACAAGGGTGGCCCTGCAGGGAACCCCCAGGTGCTTCCAGGGGTCTTGTGGGAGGGTAATTGGGCAGGGTCTGCTGTGTGTCACCAGCGGCCTCTGCAGGATCAGCCCCACCTGCAGCTGCCAGCCAGGCCACAGGGCAGACCGGGACCACGTGCTCCCTGGGCAAAAGCCAAGGTCCACTGGAAGCTGACTGGCCGGGCGGGGGCACCGCCTACCAGCCCAGCGCCAGGCCCAGGCCCTGCACTGTGTCAGGTCCTGGGAGGGGTGAGTGGAGGATAGTTCATAGTTACCTTGTTAAGTACCCAGCAGGTGCTGACATGCAGGGTTCTTCCCTATGACATGAGAAGGAGGGCCCGTGAGCAGCCCCATTTCCTAGGTGGGGACACTGAGACTCAGAGGCAATTTACCCAAGGTCACTCAGAGGGTGGGCGGAGGGATCAGTCACCACTGGGCCTCACTGCCTGACTTTAGAATTCAAGATACCGGTGGCCCACGCACAGTGCGGAAGATTCCTCAGCAGGGGAGCTCCAGAGCCCCCAGGGTCAAGTCCAGGGAGGGAACTTTTGTTCAGAGGAGGAAGCCGCGGGCCCCACCGGAGCTGGGGCTCTCACCGCAATCTAGGCTCCCCCGGGGGCCCCAAGATCCGGGCCAGAGCGGTCACTCCCATCCCCCCGTGCACCGCCCCGCTCGCTGTGCTCTGCTGGACAGCTGCCTCAGTTTCCCCTCTGGCGTTAAGTAGAAGGGGAAAGTGCTGGGAGAGGAAAACTGACGCCGAGAGACAGGGCCCAGGCCGATCCTTTGCTAGACACCAGCAGAGAGCAATAGGGAAGGCGCGGGGCAGGGGCGGGGTTATGTAACCGGTGGCGCGGGACTGGGCGAGCGCCCCTGCAGGGTGAGGCAAGCGCCAGGGCGGGGCGGGGCGGGGCGGGGCGGGGCGGGGCGAGCGTCAGGACGGGGCGGGGCGAGCGTCAGTGCAGGCGGGGAAGGGGAGGGGAGCCGCTGGGGGAAGAGCAGTTCCCGGGAAGAGCCCGGCTGTTCCGTCCTCTCGACAGCAGGGCAGCCCCCTCCGCGTCCCCCCATCCCTCCACCTCCCGCAACCCCGTTCTCGGCCCCCGAGAGCTGGCGTACCAGGGGGGCCTGACACTGGGGAGACCAAGGCCTAAAGCAGAATCGGCGAAGTCGCCGAGGCCGGGCCTGGGCGTGCGGAGGGGCCGAGGCCGCTCCCCGGGGCGTGGGGGAGCCCTGTACTCAGCCCCTCACTGGCTCCCCAGTGCCCGGCCTTGGCGCCGCGCAGCCTCCTCTCCAGAGCCTGACCCGGCCTGGTCACTCCTCCCGCTTGGGCCTGGCTTTGGAAGCTCGGCAGCGACTCGGCCCCGCCTCGAGGCCTGGAAGTTCCCCCGCACCCCGCCCCTCTCCACCGTCCCTAAGGTCACCCGGGACCCGAGGGAGCTCCCGGCCCTCTGGAGCGCCTCTGCCTCCCCCGCTCGCCGGCGGCGGTTCCTGCCTCCCTGCTCGCACTTACTTCATCCACCCGGCCTCGCTGTTATTTATAACCGCGTCTGTCTCCCCAGCACCGAGGGGAGGCGGCTGCAAGCCCGGCGCTGAGGCCTGCACACGCAGCTGGTGCAGCAAATGCGGGCCTCTGGGCCCACCTTTGGCGCGTAGACCGAGGAAGCCCTGCGCCTACGCGTGGCAACTACCATCCGAGGTCATCCCCAGCCCCAGGTCCCTCCTGGACGGCACTGGCTCTCCCTCCCTGGTGGTCATGGCATCCCAGAAAGCTCCAAAAGTAGGATCCTGGGGCCACTGGGAGGCTTCTTGCAATGTCGATTCCGGGGTTCCGCTCCAGGTCCCTTTGTGTGGGCCTCCCGGGAATGACGCCTGGGATTCTGCATTTGAAGCACGTTCCCTAGGAGAATTCTGAGCTTTCTAAGATTTGGGAACCATCTGTCCTGTGGTTGCTTTGGGGGAAGGGAGAAAGCAGACAGCAGGAGGGTGGCAGGTTGGAACTACCCCTTGTTTGGTTTGATGGAGCAGGATGGAAAGGAGAGGTTCAGCTCAGTTCAGTCGCTCAGTGGTGCCAGACTCTTGGGGACTCCATGAACCGCGGCTCACCAGGCCTCCCTGTCCATCACCAACTCCCGGAGTCCACCTAAACCCATGTCCATTGGGTCAGTGATGCCATCCAACCACCTCATCCTCTGTCGTCCCCTTCTCCTGCCCTCAATCCTTCCCAGCATCAGGGTCTTTTCCAGTGAGTCAGCTCTTTGCATGAGGTGGCTAAAGTGTTGGAGTTTCAGCTTTAACATCTGTCCTTCCAGTGAACACCCAGGACTGATCTCCTTTAGGATGGACTGGTTGGATCTCCTTGCAGTCCAAGGGACTCTCAAGAGTCTTCTCCAACACCACAGTTTAAAAACATCAGTTCTTCTGCACTCAGCTTTCTTTATAGTCCAACTCACATCCATACATGACTACTGGAAAAGCCATAGCCTTGACTAGACGGACTTTTGTTGGCAAAGTGATGTCTCTGCTTTTCAATATGCTGTCTAGATTGGTCATAACTTTTCTTCCAAGGAGTAAGCGTCTTTTAATTTCATGGCTGCAATCACCATCTGCAGTGATTTTGGAGCCCCCCCAAAATGAAGTCTGTCACTGTTTCCACTGTTTCCCCATCTATTCCCATGAAGTGATGGGACCAGATGCCATGATCTTCGTTTTCTGAATGTTGAGTTTTAAGCCAACTTTTTCACTCTCCTCTTTCACTTTCATCAAGGGCTCTTTAGTTCTTCTTCACTTTCTGCCATGAAGGTGGTGTCATCTGCATATCTGAGGTTACTGATATTTCTCCCAGCAATCTTGATTCCAGCTTGTGCTTCCTCCAGCCGAGTGTTTCTCATGATGTATTCTGCATGTAAGTTAAATAAGCAGGGTGACAATATACAGCCTTGATGTACTCCTTTTCCTATTTGAGACTAGTCTGTTGTTCCATGTCCAGTTCTAACTGTTGCTTCCTGACTGGCATGTAGGTTTCTCGAGAGGCAGGTCAGGTGGTCTGGTATTCCCATCTCTTTAAGAATTTTCCACAGTTTATTGTGATCCACACAGTCAAAGGCTTTGGCATAGTCAATAAAGCAGAAATAGATGTTTTTCTGGAACTCTCTTGCTTTTTCGATGATCCATCAGAGAGGTTAGGGCAGAGCAATTAAGGGCCTGGGGGGAGGGTAGACTGGGGGACTTGGCCAGAGAATGAATTGTGGCCTTCATGCAACATTCCCAACCCCATCAGAAAAGCCAGCTAAGGGATACAACAGATCCCACCATTCTCCTGCAAAATGGGCCTTGCCCCCACATTATAAGGCTCAATCTAATTCGTTCATCCAAGGTGGGTTTGGAGTAGTGCTCGGCCTTGAGACTTGCCAGTCCAGGAAGAGAGACAGGCAGCAAACAGCAATTACCGTCACAATGATAACTGTGATCTGATGGAGCAATGATGGCTCACAGTGGAATTGTGAAGGATGAAGAGGAGTTCCCCGTGAAGATACGATACAGGAGGGGGCATTCCAGCAGTGGGAACATCTTGTTCAACTGCTCAGTGGCCTGAAATAGCAATCTCTGAAGGAATCTATAAGCAGTTCAGCAGGTCTGAGTGTCAGGAACATGGTGAGAGATGAGGCTGGATGTTCAGGGAGACTCTTGGCCAGGCCAAGAGGACAGACGTGGTCCTGAGTGGGCGCTTGGAGCCTATGGAGGAGGGATGGGAGGGAGGCCGAACAGGACACCCTGACAGCAGAGGTGGCAGGGCTTCCCTCCCGCCTCTCCCCTGTATCCCCATGGCAGCCATCCATACCGTCCCCACCCGGCTCCAGATGCTCAAACTGGGGACTGCCAGGAGAGATGGGACCCCGTCCGCACCAGGCGTGATGTGCTCTGAGGCCCGGAGTAGGTGATTCTGTGCTCCTGCGTTTCAGTTTCCTCATCTGGAAAATGGGGGCAGCACCGAGCCCTGCCAGTCCCTCCTCCAGATCAGACTGTGTTTGTTCTGAACAGTGTTGAACGCGGTCCTGGTCCTGGGCGTCTGCTTACTTGGTGCCTCCCTCTGCCCTCGTCCTAGTGAGCCTTCTCCCCAGATGGGTCCCCGTCCCATGCCCGCTAGACTTCAAGAGTCGCTACTTGAGGGCCAGTTCTGGAGCTGCCAGATCCCTCAAAGAAGGGGGCCTCAGGCAAGTCACAAGTTCCCTGGGCCTCAGTTTTCTCAAATGCAGAGTGAAATACTCCTGAGTGTCGGGGGAGTAGGGGCCCCCGGCAGCCCCTCTGGACAGTGACAACCTAGGCTGGCTCTCTCCAAATGCAAACAGCGCCCAGCTGCAGAAAGGGCAGATGAGAACCCCTCCACCCTGCCGTGTCCCCCTCTCCAGCCCTGCCAGGGACATCCTGTGCCCTGGTGATGTCACCAGGGCCTGGGAGCCGTGGCCGGCTGTGGCTGACACCACTCAGGGTTTATTTTTAAACTCTCAGGGCTTAGTCAGCTCCTGCCCCCTCTGACCCCACCCCACCTCACCCTGCCTACCCTGTCTCGCACAGCCCTGCTGAGTCCCCAGCCCTTCCTTGAAAGTTCTCTCCACACATGTTCTGCTGTCTGACCGCATCCACCAGGCTTCTGAGGGCCACAGGGAGCCAGGCCATTGGCCAAATATATCTGACCACCAAATCCAGACCTGCCAGAGTAAACAGATGGGCCCCTGGAGGTGGATCACAGCCCCCTGTGCCTCCTAGAGCCCAGAGAAGGTAAGGGGCTTGCCAGAGTCCCACTGCCAGGGCTGGAGGGTCATCAGGCTCTATGCTGCTGCTGCTAAGTCGCTTCAGTCGTGTCCAACTCTGTGTGACCCCATAGATGGCAGCCCACCAGGCTCCCCCATCCCTGGGATTCTCCAGGCAAGAACATTGGAGTGGGTTGCCATTTCCTTCTCCAATGCATGAAAGTGAAAAGTGAAAGTGAAGTCGCTCAGTCGTGTCCGACTCTTAGCGACCCCATGGACTGCAGCCTACCAGGTTCCTCCATCCATGGTATTCTCCAGGCAAGAGTACTGGAGTGGGGTTCCATTGCCTTCTCCGATCAGGCTCTATAGACACCTGAAATCCTTGACTGGGCCTTGGGGTTGTCACTGAGGATTGATTTGGATTCATTTTTAAAAACAGCTTGTTGCCTGTGGGCCTCGAGGCTTTCTGAATGCCATGCAACTCAGGCAAGCTGCAGAAATAGACTGGGTGCTGGGGCAGCTCCCAGAGGCACCACGGCCCTCGCCCTCACCCTGAGCAGGGTGCGTGTCCGTCACAGTTGTCACACACTTACCCTCTCAAGTGACTTTACACTGAGAACCTGTCAGCACCCTGAGCTTGGAAACATATGCTGATGAAACACCTCTTTTATCAGTTCCATATGCTGGCCTTCTGGAGAAGACTTTGGCTGAAAACAAGATTCTACTTGAAAAGTCCATTTGAAAATGGCAGCCTTAATTCCTCACACTGTTCATGGGGTTCTGCAGGCAAGAATACTGAAGTGATTTGCCATTCCCGTCTCCAGTGGTGATGGACAGGGAAGCCTGGCATGCTGCAGTCCATGGGGCCACAGAGCTGGACACAACTGAGTGACTGAACTGAACTGACTCCTCACAGCTGTCCTGGAAGGCTGGGCAAGGGCTGATGTCCTCTTTGGGGCTTGTCATACAGAAGACAGAGGAAGGTGGGATGCAAACCCCGGCCCGATGGGCAGACTCCCCAGAACTCCTCATCCCAGATGCCTTGCTCCCATTTGCTGAGCCCCCATTCTCCCCACCCCACTGTCTCAGGCTTACATATCCACTCCCTCCCCAGAGAGAGCCTAGAATCCAGGCCCTCAGAGGCAGACAGCTTTCCCTTCCTTCCAAGGCTCTTTGGATACCCCTAGACGGTGTCTGCCAGTAGCAGCTGGGGCAGGCTGGGCGGGGCCAGGGCAGCTGGTGCCTCTCAGCACCGCCTGGCACGGGAGGCCGTGCTAGGTTTGCTGAGAGGACGAATCTGGAGGCTGGACCAGAGGTCACAGCCCAGGGACGTGTCTGTAGCGCCACCTTGTGGTGGCAAAGGCACTCCTGCTACACTGCCCCTGGTGAGGTCATCCTTTCCCTTTAGGTTCAGCGGACGAACTTAGTGAGCCGGTAATTATGATGTATGGATGGCACCACCAACTCAATGGGCATGAGTCTGAGCAAACGCCAGGAGACAGTGAAGGACAGGGAAGCCTGGCGTGCTGCGGTCCATGGGGTCACGAAGAGTCGGACACGACTTAGCATCGGAACAACATGTACCAAGCACCAGGCAGGCCAGGCACTGAGGATGGGGTTGGGCTGAGAAGATCTAGGGGACAGCACTCCACGCAGATGGAATGGAAAGTGCAAAAGCTCTGAGATGGGAAGGGTTTGGCTGTGACCCAGGAGGAGCAAAAGGGTCAAAAGGGGTGGAGAGGGAGGGGAAGTGCATGGGGTAGGTGGCCAGGTCTCAAAGGGCCTTTTAGGCCGTGTCGACAAGTTTGAGTTTGTTTCTGAGCGTGCTGGGAACCACGGGATATGACGTGGTTGTAGGCAGCTGTGAGGAGGACAGGCTGCAGGTGAAAACAGGCAAGCCGGAGGAGGCTGCTGGAACCCAGGCAGGACATATGATGGTTCATTCACCATGGGGTGTGTTTGGGGGCGGGGAGACGTGGCTGGATTCTAGAACTGACAAGAACCATGGACAGATTGGATGGGGCTGTAAGATAAAGCAGGTAATCTAGGATGACCCCAGGGCTCTGTTATGAGCGCCCGGGGGATGGGAAGACTGAGGAGGGACAGGTGTAGGGAGACCAGGAGCCTCTGGGCAGGTCAAGGCAGAGCTGGCGAGGGAGCAGGAGGAGGCACTGAGTCTGCAGCTCCGGGCAGAGGGATGAGGCCGAAGACACCGGAGGAAGTTGCTGGGGTATGGATGGAGCCCCAGGTGTGGACCTGGCCACCTGCTGACCCTGGGGCTTCTGATATTTAGAGTTCCGGGGGACAGGAGGAACAGCCAGAGAGGAAGGCGAACCTGGAGCTGGTGGGGAGAAGGTTTCAAGGAGGCCGGAGTGGGCAACTGGGCCGAACGCTGCTCAGAAGTCAAGAAAGATGAGCTTGAGACTGACCTAGGTTGATGTGGCTACACCAAGGGAGTCTCCAGGGTGACCCTTCGAAGGTGGCTTCAGTGGACGGTGGAAGTCCGAGGGGGCCTGTGAAAGTTCACTACACATTGAGCAGATGAAGGGTGGTAGCTGGGGAGCCATGAGGACTCAGTTATTTAATTTTTAGGATGGAAGATCTTATAGTGTGTTTTGGGCTGACAGAATGATCTTGTGGAGAGGGACGATGACCCAGGAGAGAGAGAATCTCAGGGGCATTTCCCAGGTGCATGGGGATAGGATGGGTACCCTCGGGGAGGGATTGGGTTATTGGAGGCAGGGAGGCTGAGAGAGAGGGCCCTGGAGTTGGGCTGTCTGGGTCCAAATCTTGGCTCTACCACTGACAAGAAGTGGAATTAGAACAAGTAGTTTCTGCTCTCTGAACCTCGGCTTCCTCACCTGTAAAATACAGGTGCTGATGAGAGTGCTAGCTGGCACCTACGGCGGCTTGCTCCCCTGGTGGCTCAGCTGGTAAAGAATCTGCCTGCAGTGTGGGACACCTGGCTTCATTCCCTGGCTTGCGAAGATCTCCTGGAGAAGGGAAAGGCTACCCACTCCAGTATTCTGGCCTGGAGAATTCCATGCACTGTATAGTCCATGGGGTCACAAAGAGTTGGACATGACTGAGCGACTTTCACTTCACTTTTCATGGCTGCTTGCTCCGTGCCAGGCACTGTTTTAAGCATTTCACAAGTTTTAACTCATAGTATCTTCACCTCAGGTTAAGGGAGGGACTGGGCCTAGCTGAGGGGACCTGCCAAAGAAGGTGTGGTGTGGGACCATGCAGGAGCAGCAACTGGTTCTCAGAAGGGCTGGTGAAGCCTTCCTGGTGGAGGTGACAGCTGACTGGGGCCTGGAGGAATGGATAGGAATTTGTGAGGCAGAGAAGAGAGGAAAAGTAAGGCTTGGCTTGCCCAAACACCCCAGGCAAAGGCCTGTCGTGTTCCCCAGTCTGGAAATCAGTACTGAGATCCACAAGTCTGGTGTTCTGGGCAGATGGGGAAACTGAGGCCCCGAGCAAGGAGGAGCCTAGCAAGTCTGGTGGGTTTGGCACTGGCTACCAGCTCAAAACTCTGATCCCAGCTTTGGGTATCACCACTTGCTCTAGCCACATCCCAGAGGCCTTGGAAGGCTCTAGGGTGGGCTCCTAGGGTGATCTGAGCTTGGTCTAGCAGTTCTTCAGAGACCTGGACTCGGGGGCATGCTCCAGCCTTCAACAGACCTGGGTCAGACCCCAGGAAAACAGCCATGCTCTTCAGCCCCAAGCAACACGGCCCTGCTGACTTCCAGCCCATTCTGTTCCCCACAGCCCCCAAGCCCCAACCCCACTGGGACTGGGACTCAGCCTGGAGTATAGATGGGAGTGGCTGCCCCTCCCCAGCCTGGAGGCCCCTGCAGCCTGGGAGCTGAAGGAGGCTGAGCCTGGGGCGCCACGCAGCAGTCCCTGCCCCTCTGGGTCCAGGCATCAGCCAGCTTGGCTGGGACGCTATGCTGAAGCGAGACGCTGAGGAGGGCGCAGAGAGGGCTGGCTGGGGGACTGTGGGCACCCACCTTCAAACCTGTCTTCCATTTCTGCTGCTGCTCAGCCCCACCTCTGGCTGGCAGCTTTCCTGGATTAGGTGCTGACATCAGGAGCTGCCAACTGGGCCGCTGTGGCGCAGCTGCTGGGAAGTGTGTGGAGCTGTCTGGTCGCTGGGTATAATCAAGGAAGGGGGCGTGTGTCCAGCTTTGGGGGATTTGTTCTCCAGGGAGGCAGGTGGGAGTCCTGTATTAGGCACTCGAACATCATCTGTGCGGCACATTCTTGCTGTCCAGAGAGGGAACTAGCTCATGGGGTGGGGCCTGGGAACCCTGGCTGGATCCCCCATCAGCCGGTGGACACCCCCTCACCCCCACCCTGCCCGCTGCTCATGGCTGACGGCCGCCAGGCCCGGAAGGCTCACGTCCCTGTAGGTCAGCACCCTCTGCAGCATTGCCACAGTGGCAGCTGCCACGTGGGGAGCACCCGCGCTGTGCGAGCTGCCTGTGAGGCTGGGGCCCGTTCTATAGATAAAAACCCAGAAGCCCAGACAGGGAAAGTGACTTGCCCAAGGTCACACCCCAAATTGGTGATGGAGGCGGACTTGAACCTGGGACTAACTCCAAGCCTGTGTTCTTACCTGCCACACGCTCGCCAGACCACAGCCCCTGTGCTTCCTGAGACCGCAAAAATCTCCACTCTGGGTGAGAGCATTTGCACCCAGAGCAGAAAACAGTGATCACAACAGATCTCCAGAGACCTCAAGGGCACAAATCTCAGGACAGGGCCTCATAGGCCCAGCTGGGTCCCATGTTCATTCCTTGACCAATCAGCTGTGCCCAGGGCTGCATGTGTACTAAGCTGCTAAGTTGTGTCTGACTCTTTGCAACCCTATGGGCCGTAGCCCACCAGGCTCCTCTGTCCATGGGATTCTCCAGGCAAGAATACTGGAGTGGGTTGCCATGCTCTCCTCCAGGGAATCTTCTCCACCCAGAGATCTGACCCGTGTGTCTTAGGTCTGTCTCCAGCATTGGCAGGTGGATTCTTTACCACTAGCACCACCTGGGTCAGCTAACCATGTGGGCAGCCCCTGGATGCCACAAGGTGGCTCAGGGGTGGGGCAGGCCTGCACAAGGCCTTTGCCTGAAGATATGACCCCTGGGCCAAAGGATCTGTTTGAGTTACATTTGCCTCCCTGGGCCTCTTGGCATCTTATTCCCAACCTCAGCGACAGGAGGCTGGGGTGTCAGGCTTTCACGCATCCTGGGCCCTCTTGTAACTGCTTTCCTGTGTCCACCCCTTTGGCCAGCTGGTTGGGTCACATCTATCCGGGGAACTGAGGTGTGTGGATGGGGTCAGAAGCTGCCCGTGGACTTGGCTCTGTGACCAACTTGTGTGGCAGCCTTGGGGGCAGGTCACATCCCTTTATTCTCTGGTCTCAGCTTAAACGCCACCCACAAAGACATCTTCCCTGACCCTCCAATATAAATGGTCTCTCCCAGACTCCCCAGTCTCCTCAGCCACACCACTTACTGCAATCCGTCATTCTCTTTTTTCTGTGTAATGTTTGTCTTTCCAAGCAGATTGTGAAGGCTGGAGGCAGGGCTGACACAAAATAGACATTTAATAAATATTTGCTGAATGACGTCTCTCTAAACTTTGGTTTCCACATCTGTGCCGGGTTGTGGTGGGGGAACAACATTCCCACTGTGAAGTTTAAATAAGATAGTGCCTCAAAGCACCCAGCCCAGGCTCACAGTCCTGGGAGCAGGGAGGAGGGGAAGGCTGAGCTGAAAGGCTCTGTAAGTCGTCAGGAACGGGAAGACCTGAGGAGCTGGTGGAAAGATGGGAGTAAGTGACACTGCCCTGAGCCCAAGGCCAAGGACAGTCTAGGAAGCTGAATCTGAAAAGTTCAGACCCACTCTGGGCTTGAACTTTAGCCCTGCTGCTTTGGTTTGGGGGCATATCACTTTGCTTTTCTGAGCTTCAGTGTTTCTTGTAAAATGGCCATTTAAAAAAAGTTCACCTTGCCAGCCCATCTTCAAACTCCAAACGCAGGTTTCTCCCTCTTAAGAAATGAAATGATTACTGGTCCATCAAACCACAGGAGCACGAACGGCACGCAGCATGGGAAGCAGGGGAGAACGGCCTCGGCCACACACAGGCAGCACCAGCTCCAGGCACGTACACACGGACAGAGCAGACGCAGCAAGAGTGGGCAGAGATGCGGGAAGGAGGGTAGAGTTGGCAGTGAGCACAGCCAAGGGTGGGACACCCTATTCTGCCCCCAGCCCAGGAGCCTGGGACTGTCCTGAGCAGGGGACCTGGGGACACCAATGCTGAGTGGCTCGGCCTGACAGTCCCGGTGCCCAGCAGACAGTGGCACCGTGTTTAACCTTGTCTTTTAACTGTGACGGTCTCATGGTGTAGACAGAAAATTTGGCAAAGGGAAATGAGGAAAGCCTCGAGAATCCCCCTACGAGCACCGTTTGCACATGGCCGTCGAGGATTCCCCGCCTGGGGACACTCCTCATGAACCGTTCCCTGGTGTTCCAACCAGCTGTGCTGCACTTCCATTTGTTCTATCTGCTGAGGACGACACTGGGGCCCAGTACTTGTCCCTTCTCAGTGAACTGTGTGGCTAAGGGGGCAGGAATTACTTCCACCTGACACACGAGGAAACAGGCACAGACTGGCTAGGGCGGCTCGGCCTTGACGTGGGAAGGAGGACAGAAAAGACAGCCCCGCGAGTCTCGTCTCAAAATATTTAATTTTGTTTGAAAAGGATACATTCCCGGCTTCCCTGCCGCCACGTCACTCGGGCCCACCAGCAGTGGCACACTCGCACGCACACACGCACATAAGGCCAGTGGGCTACGCTCCGCATCTGCCCCCCCCGCCGGCTGGGAAGAAGGGGTTGCGCCGTGCTTCCTTCCCCAACACGGGTGAAGGAGAGAGGGGCCTGCTGGAATGCCAGCTCCCGGGGGAGGGCGCAGAGCCCCACACACTGTCACATCACATGCACTTAGAAAAATAAAACCAAGTGGTGCTCTGGCGTCCCCGACACTGTAAGACAGCAATATCCACCTGGAAGTCATCTTTGCCATTTTCTAGAAAAATTTATTGCACTTAATTAACAGATGTTAAAGGAGCTCTGGGGTGGTGGGGCTTTGCCATGAAAACCAGGGGGCTTTGAGCCCTTTGCTCCCAAGGTCCCGGATGGACAGCTGCCCAGCACAGAGCGGCCCTTGTCAGCTGGCCCCCTCGCCTGCTACCCCACCTCTGCCTGGAGGACTGCAGACGCTGCCTGCCAGGGCCACAGCAGATCCCCCCTGACCAGGACGATGCTTACCCAGAGTCAAGGGTCACTGCTACGTGCCTTCCCCAACCTCAGGCCCCAGACAGGCAAACCTTTCGCCTTGGGCCAAGGGTAAGAGTTACCCGGGTCCTCCACAAGACTGCTGGCCACTATGAAAGCTCTTCCTAAATATATATATATTCTATGTCTAGATATACATTTATTATATGCATATTCTTGCAACATTCCAGCTCATTCATGATTTGTCTGTTGGAGGTTGCAACTGAGGCGAAAGGGGGCGCTCAGGAAGGGATGGCCCATCCCAGCTCACTGCAAGCCCAGGGAAAGCCACTCGCACTGGCATCTCTGTCTCTGGTGCTTTGCAGAGGATGTCAAAGACGTGAGGACAGGAGCCTCAGTTCTTGGCCGTCAGCCCTAACATGGAGAGGGCCCGGCAGGGAGTCAAGGAGACTCCCAACTTCACAAAGGAAACTGAGGAGACACCACCTCTCCCCCAAGGACTAAGAGGGCACGCTTACCTGAGCACCCTTTTCCCCAGCATGTCAATCTCCATGGACCTCTCCTTCCTGTCCCCGCTGGACTCCTGACTCAAAGGGGCTCTTTTAGAAGAGGCCAGCAGCCACGCTCTTTCCAAGTGAGCACTTTGGGAAGGAACCAGACAGCCACTGCCTGGGGTGGGGGTGGAGCCAGGGGGGTTGGGGGAGGTGCAAGGGGAGGGCACCCAGACAGGCAGAAGGTGGGACAGAGAGAAGAGACAGCAGGCCATCACCCCACCTGCTGGGGTCGGAGAGTGGACGCCACCCAGAAACTAAATGTCCATCCCTTAGAGGGGGGGAAAAGCCCAAGAAAACACAAACCATACACTTTCTGGCCAAAGAAAATGAAGAGCTTTTAAGCTGGTGGCTCTTCTCCCAATAACAAAATGAGAAGTGCCCTCTGGGTGGGTGGCCAAACCAGAGTGAGAGTGCCCGGGCGGGCGAGCTTCCCAGGACAGGACACGGACATGCTGGACGCAACTGCCCTGCTGTGGTTGTAAGAGTGAAAAGTGTTAACATGATTTTCATAGAACCACGAAGTCAAAGTCGGGGGGGGAGGGGCACCGATGTCCCTCAGCCTTGGGGACCCTTGTCAAGTCCCCGGAGAGGCGGGGGTGCAGGTCCCTGGAGGGCCGTGTGTTCACCTGGCGTGTGGTCCACGGTGGATGGCTTCCCCTGCTCTTAACATCTGTTATAAAAAGTCTTTAGGGGTCAAGGCCCAGGACTCGGAGCCACCACTTTAAATAAAACCAGTGGTGAACGTGACAAAAGTGTGCCTGTCACCTCTGACCCCTCCTTACCACAGGCTGCCCACCCTGAGCAAATAAATACACCCATCTCCAGGTGCCCGGCTGACCACAGCGAGCAGAGGGTTCCGCGGTTGTCCGTAACGAGTCTTCCGGGCAGAACCGAAGGATGAGTCCAGCCGAACATGAGAGGAAGGAGCAGCTGCGAGGTGGGCCCCTCCACCCACGTCTTGGCCAGGCCTGCACAGCTGGCCATCTCCTAGGACCCGGATGGAGGGGTTTCTAGCCTATGTCCAAGTCCCAGGAGCCTGTTCTTCTGTATGAGCTGGGTGGGACCCGGTGATCGGGGCCCTGCCCAGGGACGCCCTCTAGGCTGCTCACACATGGGTGGATCCTAAAGTGAGAACCGGGAAGCCCTCTTCTGCTTTTCGGGGAGAGTGGGCTCAGGCATGGCCCGCATGAGAAAGCAGAGCAAGAAAGAACGGGAGCTTCTAGAGAAACATGCCCGGCTCTCCACCCGCGGTGTTGGGGGAAGGTGGGAGGGGGCCGTGGAGGCCAGTTATCTGAACACCATGCAGAAGTGCATCCCCGCTCCAGGAAGTTAAGCTTCCCAGATGAGGGGACTTTTCCGTTAAAATCCAAGATCTGAGCTTGGTCACTGGGTGAAGAAAAACAGCAGGCCCAGAGGCCCAGTCTGGTGGGACAAAGGAGACTCAGGCAGCCTCCACGAGTGCCCCGGAGAAGAGTAGATGAGCACGGTGACCAGGGTGCAGAGACCACCACCCTGGGAGTCTATCCCAGCAGTGGATGGAACACACAGGGAGCCCTTCAGCAGGGCCTCCTCCTCCCAGGCGTTGAGCCACAGAGAAAAGGGGTGAGGGAACCAGGAACGGCTGGGTGACCTTCTGCTGTCGGCCCAGATGCAAAGGTCATCCCCGGCTGCGTAGAGACCACGCCCCCATGGCCTGGTGCCCACATGGGCACTACAGAGGAGCTGGCATGTCTTTCTACCTCTGAGGAAGATGGGAACAGAGGCTTCTCTCCCTAAGACTTTCTGGGGAGGATGACAGACCCGCCCTTCCTGGAAATGCGCCCAGCTACCTGAGAAGATGTAATGGCGACAGCCATCACCACTCACTCTGCAGATACAGGCCTGGTCCGGCCCAGGATGGAGAGGGAGAGTCACGGAAGCCTGGGCCCCCTGGGAGAGGAGAGCCCGTGCTCCGAGGTCCCCTTCTGGGCCAGCTGCGACAGCCAAGGACAGAGACGAAGGCTGATTCACCGCCTCACAGATGCTCTCGAGTCCCGCCAGGGAGGAGGCCGGCCCCCAGGGAAGTCGCCGCACTGGTCGTGTGTGATAATGAAGCTTGAACGTGAAGGCTCCGGGGCAGGTGCGGCACCATGCGCCCACGACGAGTCATAAGTCTCCACGCGGGGGTGGGTTTCAGGGGCCCCAGGCAGAGGTCCGAAGTGAGGCAGCGCCCCGTCGGGGGCGCGTGTTACAAGGGCCCGTACTTGGTCTCATACTTGGACACGATGGTCTTGCACTTGCCCACCTCCTTGCGCAGCTCGGCCACCTCCGTCCGCAGGGCCGTGTTCTCCTTCTCCAGGAAGGCCGCCCGGATGGTGATCTGATTCTCCTTCAGGCGCCGGGCGTCCCGGGACCGCTTAGCCGCCACATTGTTCTTCTTGCGCCTCGTCCAGTACTTCTCGTCCTGTGGGGAAGGGTCTTTGGTGGGTCTCTCCTCTTTCCCAAGAGAGAACCCATCCCTCCCCTCCGGCCAGCACTCCACCCCACCCACACTGATTCCTCTTTTAACCCACATGGTGCAGCTGGGACGTGGGGACTCCCAGGGGCCCAGCCCTTACACCCAGGGAGCGTTACCCACAGACCCCACAGAGCCCAAGTGGGACCACTGGCGGAAGGGCGGGCCTTCCTCTCTCCAGTGGTCTCTCTCTGCTCTGATACACAGTGCTGTCTGCACTCCTGCCTCACTCAGGCTGTGGCTGAGGGTCTGCGCCCTGGCTCCAGTTCCCGGAGTTCACATCTTGGTTCTGCCACTCTCTAGCAGTGGAACCGAGCAAGTTCCTTAACCTCACGATGTCTCCCCACCTCGTCTTTACAATGGGGGATAATTACAGTAACTACCTCACAGCATTGGCTGAGAATTAGAAGAGTTAATATGTACAAGGTGCTTATACCAATGCCTGGCTTATAGTAAGGACCCCATAAAGATTTTCCATTTTCATTGTTATTATTGTAAAAGCCTCAGAAACCTCTCAAGAGGCAGGTATGGTTATTCCCATTTTACAGGTGAGGAACCTGAGGTCTGCCTGACTCTATAGCTTAGGTGAAAAGTCCCTTCTCTGAGTTTTTCATAGCGGGGAAGGGAAAAACGACAAAATCCTCCTCTCCTCCCAGTCCCGCTGCAAAGAGCCGACTCAATGGAAAAGACCCTGATGATGGGAAAGGTCGAGGGCAAGAGGAGAAGGGGACAACAGAGGATGAGATGGTTGGATCGCATCATCGACTCAATGGACCCGAGTTTGAGCAAGCACCGGGAGCTGGTGAAGGACAGGGAGGCCTGGTGTGCTGCAGTCCATGGGGTCGCAAAGAGTCGGACACGACTGAGTGACTGAACAACAACTCCCATCCCAGCTCCTATAAAACCATCAGCTTGAAGGCTGCTGGCTCATCCCTGGCATGGCAATGTACAGCTATCTTTTGTCCTTCAAAGTGAGGGCTTGTTCAATCCCGGTTTCTGTGGCCGACTGAGCTCTTGCCCAAGGGCTGGGCTGAAGCCAGGGAAGTGGGAGCACGGGCATAGCTGGCAACCAGAATGGAGAGAGACGTTGCAGGGAGTCAAGCTGGGGCCAAACGCCACCCAAATGCCTTTCTCTCAATTGGTGCAGGATGTGGCCCAAAGCTCTGAATGCACGCCTTTCTCGATGTGTCCCCAAGGAGGGTGGGTCCTCCCGGGGAAACTGAATGGAAATTGGGGAAAGCCCCTTGACCCCTGAGCCCATGCTGCTCCTTCACTACTGCAGATGTACCAAGTTACCTTCTGCTCATCAGGGACAAAGACCTTCTTGGCCTTTTTGATCATGGGCTGGGGCTTCAGGTCCTCCTCAGCAAACTTGTGCTTCCGAGGGTTGAAGAGCTCCCCGCCGGGCACGCTGGACAGGACCAGGTCAGCAGGGTCAGGGTTGAAGTTCACATCTACCTCCACGCAGTTGGGGTCGATGGGACTGGGGGTCTCCCTCTCCTTTTCCAGGGAGGATTCTGAAAGACAGAGAGGCAGGTGGTCCTGAAAAAGCCTAGACTCACTGAACAGCCAAGGCTCACGTCACATACCCAGACACCTACTTGAATCTCAAGGTCACAGAAGCTACTGCTGCTTGGAAGGAAGAAATACTCTAAGAGCACTGGCCCCTCCAAAGCCAGACTGGCATATGTGATTCAATTCAACAACACAAACACGGGAAGAATTCTTCCCTTTAGGAACAAAATGCTCAAAAGGAAACAGGGGTCTTCGAAAAAGACAAGATTTTCCAATTGTTTTTCCCCCCAGAAATGTTAAGCGAAACATTAAATCATTATACCCCCTTAACTTCCTGTGGTTTCAAGTTCTCAAGTAATGAGAAACAGCTGAATCTCACCAGGAACTATAATGGTTTAGGGACACAGACTGAATACTGAAATGGCTTCCATTTCTGAATCCCCTGAGATGAATCAGTGGCTGTGCTCTTTCAGTCTCTTGACAACTCTGAAAGGGAGATGGCTGTTAACCTTATTTTACAGATGAGGAAACCAAGGCTTGGAGAAATGACAAGGTTTTCCTAGGGTCACATGCATGGTAAATAAACTAAAATTTAAGTCTGGCCAAAAAAAAAACCAAAAAGCAAAACCCTATTCAAATCTTATGTGTTATTAGGGATAAGTTATTTTTTAAAAATCTATACTTTTGGCCTACTTGCTCAATGCTATTTATAAGAGGACACAAATAATTATTCAGTCAATAGATATGTTACTAAACATCTACTATATGCCAAGGACTGTCCTGGCAAATACAAAGCAGTGAACAAAACAAAAATCCTTGCCTTCATGGAATGTTATCCTATGGGAAAGGATGACGTCACATAAAATAAATTATAAACATCCATACAGGAGTGTTGGATGCCATGTGGGTGTCTGGGAGAACATTTCAGAAAGAGTGAACAGCAAGTGCATGGTCTGCGCACAGTCAAGTACTGGGAGGCTTGAGAAGAGCAGAGGCCATTGTGGCTGGGGTGACTAAGAGGGAGGAGTAACAGGACGGGGACAGAAAGCATAGGACCTTTAATCCCAGTAAAGCAGTGGTTCTCAGTCGGGAACAAGCTTGTTCTGCAGGGGACACGTGACCCTGTTAGGGTGGAGGGGTGTGTTCCACTGGCATCTGGTGGGTAGAGGCAATGGATGCTGCTAAACACGCTGCAATGCAAGGACGGCCCTTCCCCAGCCCCAGCAAAAGCTATCTGGCCTGGACGTCAACAGTGCCACTGATTCTGACTCTCCCCTGAGGTGAAAGAAGTCACTGGAGGGTTCTGAGCAGAGGTGTGACATAATCAGACATAGGCTTTAACTGAAACTACTTGTATCCTATCAGACAGGTTAATTACAAACAGGGCTGAGTGTCAGAGGAGTGAACGGCCAGGGACCAACATGGTAACTATAGGAATGAACAACCAACGGCGAGGTACCAAAGCCTGGCAACTAGACCTCCCCTGTACTGCTGGTGGCAGTATAAATGGCAACAGCCACTTTGTATCCTATTTGGCAACATCTACAAAAAGCTGACTGGGTGCAACTCAGCTTCCCTTCCAAGGAGTATTCTGAAAGACAGAGAGGCAGGTGGTCCTGAAACAATCTAGAGTGAGTCTAGGTGCAAGTCAGAATCCTTCCCATCGAACACTGGGTATCCGATGACTCAGCTGCTCTACTCCTCGGAAAATGCCCAACAGAAAATGCATACAGACTCACAAAATAAGAATTAAAAAACAGAAGACTCACACACAAATGTTCATGGCAGTGCTATTAGACATAACCCCGACCTGGAAACATCTCTTGTGTCCATCCACTAAAGAGTAGGTAAAAACTGTGGTGTGGTCATGCAGCCCCACTTCGAGGGACTTCCTTGGCTGTCCAGCGGTTCAGACTGTGCTTCCACTGCAGGGGCACACGTTTGATCCCTGGTGTGGGAACTAAGATCCCAAACGCCGCATAGTGAGGCAAAATAAAACATGGAATACCATTCAGCAACAAAAATGAATACAGCTCTGCTACAGGTAATAACATGGATGATTTTCACAAACGGAGTTGAGGAAAGAAGCTAGTCACAAAAGAATACATACTACTTATGTCCTTTCTACAGAGGAACTGAAAAATGCACTGTTTCATTTCTACCACATGTATAACTCTTCAGTATAAGTCTTACTTTATTTGTATCACAGTTTTTCTGCCACAGGAGTAGTCCATAAATCTATGGACATAAATCTATTTTTAGTCACTGATGCCCACATGATTTATATGTTACTATAAAGCTAGCTATAGGAAGCTATAAACGTGAACGTGTAAATGTAATTAATTTATAATTACTTAAAAAAGAAGACAACATAATATACAGTTCCATTTACAGAACGTTCATCTATAAACAAAATGAATCTCTGGTGATGGAAATGAGGATGGTGATTACCTCTGGGGAGTGAGGACTGAGTGGGGTCAGGAGGAACTTCCAGAATACCGACAGTGTTCTCTACTCTGATTGGGTGGTAGTTACATGGGTGGGCTCACTCTGAAGATTCATCAGGCAGTACACTTATGATATGGGCACCTAAAAATCAGAGGGAAATTCCACCGAGGTGGCCTCAGGTGTAAGAGGGCTCATTTCCAGCTCTGTCCCCTACCCACACACGGAACCAGCCTTTCAGGACAACCTGACCAGCACAAAAATGAGCTGCCTTCAAACAAGAATTCGGCTGGAATCAGCTGAAGCCTCTGAAGCTGAATGGTTTATAGCAAAGAAACAAGGGACAGAGGAGCATGTTAAAACGCAGTAGAGGGATATAACCAGAAAATCCAGCATGTGTGAAACTCTACAGGACAAACAATTCAGCTTTCTCAACAAACAAAACGCAGAGAAATAAAAAGGAAAGGAGACCCCACAGACTACAAGAGATTTAAGACACGTAACTAACTGAAATGTGTGGGTCTTGTTTGGCTCCTGATTCAAGCAAACTGTAAAACAGTAACATTAATGAGACAACTTTTTGGAAATTTGAGTGCTGGTGGATTTACTGTCAATTTCAGATGTAAAACTGGTATTTCCATTCTTAAAAAAATCCTTATACTTTACATATACATTTGATTGAAAATAATCAGAGTTAGGGGAATGAAGGAGGTTATAGAAAACAAGACTGGTTATGAGCTAATTACTACAGAAGCTGAGTGATGGTTACTGGAGGTTCATTATAGCAGCCCTTCATTTTCATATTTGAACACTTTTCCATTATAAAAAGAAAAAAATAGAGCATGAGAATTCCTTAGGTGCAGGTTTCCTGGGTTCCACACCAGCTCCTGGGGTCTTTCCCAGGAGACATCAGCCTATACGCCTTGAACTGAGCCTGTGGAAAGCTTCGCAGAGCCCCTGAAACAGGGACCATGTCTGCTCTGATGGGTTCATGACCCAGGGGCATGAAAACCAACCAACTGGAGGTAAAACAGAAAAAGGACAAGAGGATGAAGCAGAAATCCCAAAGATGGTATTGGTCCTGGCAGTGGCAATGCCTTCCTAAAAAGTCAGACATCCTGGGTTCAAGTGCTGCCTCCACTTCCCATCAGCTGTGTTACCCTGGCCAAGTGACCTAACGTCTGAGTCTCCTCACCTATAAAATGAGGATAACAGGGGACTTCCCTGGTGGTCCAGTGGCTAAGACTCTATACTGCCAATGCATGGGTTTGATCCCTGGTCAAGGAACTAGATCCCACATGCTGCAATTAAGAGTTCATGTGCCGCAACTAAGACCCAGTGCAGCTAAATAAATAAAATAAGATGGGGATAAAAGTATCAGTCTCATAAGGAGGTTTTGTGAGGATTATGTGTTAGTGCCTGGCACGAATAAATGTTAAATAAATATTTGCTGTTGTCATTATTATTGCCTGAGCTTCCTAAGAATCTGAGGCAAAGTGCACACAGCAGCAGAGAGCAGTACTGCGGAGAGGCAGGATGGCACTGCTAACCTGAGAAGCCTCCGACTGGGACTGCTCACTCCACTGGGCTGACCATCTGCAGCAACCAAAGACAGGAAGGCTCTGGCTGCCGCTGAGGGGATGGCTATTTTTATCTCCAGCCATGGGGGACTGTGCTGAAGGGTGGGGGAACAGAGGGCTTCTGCTCACGGTAGGTCCAATGGGACCACGCAGCCCCCTTGGAAGTGGATCTCCTTGGATGAGGCAGGTGGCCCTGCCCGAAGGCTCATCACCAACCTGTGCTGGACACGGTTTCCGAGGGCTGAAAGACGGCGGTGGAGGAGGATGGTGGGGACGCCGTGGAGGAGCTGGCTGACTCCTTCCCTTCTAGCTCAGCCACCGGCAGCAGCAGGTTCTGCACCAGGTGGGTGGGGCTGGCGGGGATGCCATTCTCCAGCAGGAACTCATCCAGGTCCATGTACTCCAGGTGGAAAGACTCGCCATCGTACGGGATGGTTTTGTCCCAGATGGGCGGCATGAGGGAGGCTGAGACGGCCATGGTGCTGGCTGCTGCAGCCTCGTCTTCCTCCAGCTTTTCCTTCCCCTTTTCCTTATCTGCAGACACAAAATCTGTGATGAGACATCTCTTGAGAGAGTAACTCAACCCCAGGAGGCACGTGGTGAGCCTCACAGGGCAGAGCCACCTCTCTCGGAGTCCTGATCCATCCATGCATGCATTTCAAGAGCCCACACTATTCTCCAGTTATAACCTGGTCCTTGAACCAGGACCACTGGTCTCCTTTAGAGATGGCAGCAAACCCTCATGTGCTGCACATCCATGCCTGGGCTTCCTAGGATGCTTGCATCAGCTCTGAGGCCTGATGCAGTCCCAGCGTTAATTCAGAATGGGCTGTGGGATTAGCATCTGCTGGAGAGAGGCTACCGGCGGGGGTCAGGAATGGGGTTTCTGACCCTTCCTGCTATCTTAGGAAAGGGATGACTCCTCAAGCCAAGAACTTGCTTGTTCTTCTGTCCTGTCCCCACCCTGCCTGCCACCCACTGCAGTGATGTGTGACCTTAGCCATGTTATTTAACCCCTCTCCGCTTCAGTGTCCTCCACTGTAAGTAAGGATAAAGCTCCCTCTTTGGTGAAGACTAGAGGTAACATTTGAAAGTGTCTTGTAGAGCTCCTGGCACACCCCAGGCATTCATTATTACAGTGAGCTTGCTCAGGGAAGGGATTGTGTTTGATTCATTTCTAGATTGTGGGGACCAATACAGGAGCAGGCAAGACAGCAGACCCCAGGAAGATGAGTATACTGAATGAAGAAGGCTGGGTTTGTAAATAGAGAGGGCCTGGAGCTGTCTTTTCAGGACCTTTTTCAAAGCAACCATTTCCAGAGACCATTTGCTTATCCCTGAATGAACAAAGACTTAAGCCAGGTTTCTTGTGAAGAAAGAGACGCATGGAGCTGTAGAAGAAAGCATGCTCCCATTCAAAGCAAAACTAATCAATCAGTGGGGACATGAACCCACCTAACTGTCTCAGCCCGAAAGTTATACATGTGGATGGATATCCAAGAAAGGGCAAATTGAGAAAAAAAGAGAAAAATGTGACAAGGTTGGAGGAAAATCAGAGTGACAGGGACGCAAATGAGAGAAGTGGGAGATAAGATCATGACAAGCTCATAATAGGTTTTCAAATTGAGGGCGACAACTTTGAACTCTGGTTTCTGAAATGAAACAGAAATCAAATACGATTATGTTGGAAGTAAACCAGTCTTGCATGGACTCCTAGACCTCAGACAGCCAAAAAGCAGCTTGTTGGTTCAATAAAAATGGACACACCCAGTGAAAAGGTGGAGGTTTTGACAAACAGAATTTGGTCATGGCTACTAATACAAAGTAACTTGAATTCTTGCAACTGCCTTCTGTACCAGACTTCGGTTTAAAACCAAACGGGAAGTAAGAAAGCCAAGCTTTGGTGGGCTGGGTGGGCCAGATGGCCTCCCTGTTCTCCTTCCCTGAGACACTGACTCGACATTCTGTTCAGAAATGACTGAGATTCCTGTTGGGTGGGGGTCGTGGGGATTAAAACAGGCAGAAGGGAGGAGACAGAAAGACAGCCATACTGGAAGACTAGTACCAAGTTCCAAGGTTTGTCTGGCCTAAGCAATTAAGCACACTGTTAAACAGTGTTTCTATAAGACGGAATTTTAATTGTAGGAGATGTTCAGCAGTGGTTACCAGTGATACAACATAAGGACTGGTGATGTGACCTTAAGGAAACATCCTCACCGCTCTGAGCCTCTGCTTTCTTCATCTGAGAAATGGGGTAATACCATATATGACGGCTGCAGAAGACTAAATAAGATTATGTCAAGGGGCTCTGGAAGAATTCTGCAAATGTAGTTATTATTATGGATGGTTGTTATTCGGTAATCTGACAGAACCTGACAGATTTGCACACCTGTCCCGGGGCAGCTTGCCTCAGCCCCAGATTTGGAACAAAGCATTGCCTTAAAAATAAACAGAAGGGTCTGTGCATATGAGGTCCTGAAGCAGAAGGAGAGAGCCTGGCCTCACCTAATGTGCTGAAGCTATTTATAACCCGACCGTGATAGCCATAGGGATGGGAGTCTCAGAACACACCCAAGAAAGGAAGAGAAATGGCATTTTTAAAAAGAAAATGAATTCCCCAAGACCGGTAATTCACAGAAGGCCCATTCCTTCCCAGATCCCCGAACGACACCAATGGTTCTCGGAAATTCAAATCTCAGAAGATCGAAAGCATACCTCAGTGCACACGAACCTCCACTATAGGTGCTATTCCTGCTGCTCCCTGAACCCCATGCTCTCAGACCAAAAACAAGGCCAAACTTGCTTTCCACAAAAGCCCCAGGGACCTCTGTGGCCTAGGAAACAAGACAAGGGCTTCCCAGGTGGCCCAGTGGTAAGAATCTGCCTGCCAGTGCAGGAGACACTGGAGACCCAGTTCGATCCCTGGGTCGGGAAGATACTCTGGAGGAGGAAATGGCAACCCATTCCAGTATTCTTGCCTGGAAAATCCCATGGACAGAGGAGCCTCGTGGGCTACAGTCCATGTGGTTCCAAAGAGTGGGGGCTTGACTGAGCACACAGAGCAGCAAACAGGACAAAGACCAGCCCTGCGGCCTCCAAGTCCAGGGTCAGTCCCAAACAACCAGGGAAAGGGCCTCAGTGGCCTCTTTCTGACCCTCATCCCTCTCCCTTCATCCCAATCTGCCCCTCAGAAGGCACCTCCCGTCTCTTCTCCTGACACCCCCCTCCACCTCGGCAGCAGCCCTGAAACTCATTTCCAAGAAATTCCAGTAAGGACCCAGAACCTGGGGATACTCACACGCAGGGAAGAAGGCAGGTCCTTCTCCCAGCGGGGAAGAGGACGGCCATAAACGAAAGCAGTTCGCTACGGTATATCAGGGCATCTCAAACTTTAGCGGACTGTGGAATCACGGAAGTGGGGTGGTGCCCCTTAAAATGCAGAGTCCTGTCTCTGAAGCCGCAGATCCAGTGAAGGGTGAAGGGTGGGGCCCAGAAATGGGCATTTTAAACAAGCATCCCAAGTGATTCTGATGCAGGGGTCCCCAGGGCAGGCGCCCTGGAGCGTCACTGAAGTAGCTGCTGCGACCCTCATCAACCTCCTCGGTAACCCCTTCACGTCGCGCGTGCTCCGGACCCTCCCCAATGAACCTCCTCCCCACGACCCCACCCGACTGTCTCCCTCCCCAACCCTTCCCCACTAACCCCCATGTGACTCCTCCTCTCTCAGCTCATCCGCGACCCCTTCCTACCCCCTTTCGCCTCGCCCTCCCGTCCACAAATCCTTCCTGGCCCCATCCCCCAGGCTGGACCACTTCACCCGGACCTCCGACCTCACCGGCCCCGCCCTCACAAGGCCCCGCCCTTGCAGAAACCCCGCCCCCAGAAGCGCGCGGACCCCCAACCCCACCTCACCCACCGCCGCCTCCCCTCACCGAGGCGCGTCTCGCGTGGGGGGTTCTCCATCAGCTTCTTGAGGACCAGAGGGAAGGAGCCTGGCAGGCCCCTTTCCCCGGCTGCGCGCCCCGGCCCCGGGCCCGGCCCCGCCTGCGGCTCTACAGGCGGCTTCTTTCCACCGCCCGCGTCGGACATCGTGCCCCGCGCTCGGCTCGCGCGCGCCTCGCCTCGCCTCGCCTCGCCTCCCCCGCCCGCCTGCCCGCCCCCCAAGATGGGACGGGGCCGTGCGACCCGCCGCAGCTGCCGACACAGGCAGCTACTGCGCAGGCGCGCAGAGGCCCCCCCTTCCCCATCCATCCCTACACCGCAGGCGGACAGGCTCTGGCTTATTAATTATTCATAAGGCCAGGCCAGCGTCCCCGGATGGCGGCCTTGGATTGGCCCATCCCGCGAGAGGGGGCGGGAGCAGGCGCGGCCTTCCAAATCGTGATTGGCTAGGCCGCCCCTAGGGTAAACGCCACACGTGCGGGGCCAGGTGAGAAGCAGGGCCGCAGGCCCCGCCCCGTCCTCCTCGCTGTCACCTGATTGGCGCCTGCCGAAGTCTGGGTCTAGGGGGCCCTTTCCGGCGACAGCCACTGCCCCTCAACCTGTGCTTTCGCCTTCGCCGTAACCCCTGCCCTTCTCTCGGACTACTGTAACCGCTCCCCTTTCCCTCGCATCCCAGTCTCGCCACCTTCCGGACGCACGACCCAGAGGAGGCGGGGCTGGCAGCGGCCATGCTGGTGGGGGGTAGCCTATCAGAGAGACCCCTGGGGTCCCCGCGGCCGTTTCCCCCGTCCTCGCCCCCCTCCCCTCCGCGGGTCACGTGGAGCTGCAGCCGAGTCCCGCGGCGTGGGGAGCGCGGGGAAGAGGAGGAAGGCGCGGAGCAGCCAATGGAGGGCGAGGGGCGGGGCCCGGGGCGGTGCACGAGGCGCAGCACGTGCGGGGCTGCGGCGGGGAGGGAAGGGGCGGGCCTTTCTGTTCCGGGGACTCTGCCCAGGGTCTTGGTACCGGGGCTCACAGCGCAGCGTTTACCCCGCCTCTCCCCCCGCCCGCGACCTAGAGGTTGGCCGAGGGCAGGGCCGGGGACGGCGATCTGCCCGCCCGTAGGGACGTAGGGACGGACGTAGCAGGCTTGGCTGCCGCTGAAGATGGTATCAGATTCTACCCCCTGATCCCGGGTTTCTGGTGCGGGCGTGGCGGCCAGATAAACACTAGCGCGGAGGGCGCATTCTTGAGGCCGCGGGTGGAGAGAGAGGGCCCTGGGCCCTGAGCCAGGGCGGGAGTACGCGCTTCCGTCCTCGCGCTTAACTAGCCTGTGACCTTGGGAAAATCCAGTTGCTTCACCCGAGCCTGTTTCCTCGTCCGTAAAATGTAGGGGTTGGGCTGGATAAATCTCAAGTCCTAAACAGCTCTGAAATTCTGTTCCTCTCTAGAACATTCCTTTCTTTTTCCTAGGGAAAAAAAAAAAATCCCACAAAATTCCTCCCTCTCAAAATATATGCAAATGCTTCCTAGGAGTTCATCAGGAAACGCGTACAAATGTCAAACGTGAGGTTGGGTGGCGGACACATGCTGAGTCCTTCTAGGAATCTGCTCCTACAGGTCACCCAAACTTTGTACCTCTTGATAGCAGGAATCATACCCTGCTTTGAACCCAAACAATACTAGGTACTCCCTGCCTGAGAGGGCAGGGATTTTGGCTAATTTGTCCCTATGAGACCAGTGACTTTATTTGTTCCTGTGAGACCAGTGACTCTTGCCTTCCAGGAGCGAGGCTGTGAGATGCAGGGCACAGTCCTTGATTCATAGAGTAGGTATGTGACTGCGACAACCAGCTAGCTGAAAGTTGTCAGCCTGATACAATCAGTACTGGGAGTTGAGGAAAGAGGCTGGGTGCCTGAGCAAGCCTGGAAAGCAAAAGATTTGAAGGAACGCCTGATGGTCGCGGAGGACAGGTGATGGAGCCTGACTCCAAAATTCAAGTACTCATAGCCTCACTACTTAGACTATTATCACTTTCTGAGTCTGATAGCTCCAGCCTGTTGCTCCATCTCTCCAGGCCACCTTTCCTATTCTTTGTCTGAGAGAGATGGGGAAGGACTGACCTTGTGAGGCTAGTGTAAGCCAGTTCATGTAAAATACACAATTGTATTTGTTTTGTTGTTTAGTGGCTAAGTGGTGTCCGACTTTTGTGACCCCCATGGACTGTAGCAAGCCAGGCTCCTCTGTCCATGGGGTTTCCCAGGCAAGAATCCTTCTCCAGGGGATCTTCCCGACCCGGGGTTTGAACCCATGTCTCCTACATTGGCAGGTGGATTCTTTACCACTGAGCCACTAGGGAAACCCTAAAATGCACAGTTGCAAACATGCAGTAAACAAGTCGTTTTCATAGCTTTGCTACCCTTGATGGGTACAAATCCACTGCTTGATGTATCCATTATCCTAGAGGCAGGTACAGTGCTCATGTCACTCTCTGTTTAGTGAAAGTACTAAATTATGTACAGAACATCTGTTGTGTTGCAGAGTTGTTATTAGTGGGAATTCTCTTTGTGGCTAAACTAAGATATCTTTAGGATAAACTGACCTAGAGGTTTTTAGAAACAAATTTCAAAGGACAGTCTAGGGAAATCGACTAAAGTATGGGGAAAAAAGTATGAGTTTAAAAAAGACAATGGCTAGTTTGACCAGGGAGAGACTTACTGGATTACTGTTAAATGTATATTTTCATAGCTAATATGACACTATTGAAGGGGAAAAAATTCTAAAGGTATTAGAGGAGGATTTATAGTAACAAAACAGTAGAAAGTTGTAACATTTGTTTATGACAAAGGTGGTATGTAGTATGAGATTTTAGATTTAGTTTTTTTTTAAGATTAAAAAAAGTTTAAAACATTTTTTAAAATCTTCAGTTATTCAAAAGGGATAATACCCACTTCATTTACCACCCAGCCTGGAGCAACTGATCTAACAGGCAAGTGGCACTGGTAAGCAGGTTAAGAAGCTGGGTAAACAGGTTAGGGCTTTAAAACTTTGTTCTGATTTAGTCCTCTGTTCATTTACTGACACTCCCCAAAGAGGTTTTTTCCCCTGGATAACCACAGGGTAAATGGTGTGTCACAAACACCGCAGGAACGTCATAAACATGTTCTCTCTCGTGCTTACTTGCAGGCTGGGGGGTTAGCCACGCTGCCGACTGGCAGCATCCAACAGCACCATCCAGGAGGCGGGCGCCATCATGTTCATGTCTTCATTCTCCAGCGGGTCGGAGAAGACCCACAGCATCCTCTCTCTGCCTTTGTCTCTTATCAGTAAAGTGGGAGTAACATTGCAGCCCCTCCTCTTAGAGGAGGAAAACATGTGAGAAGCAGTTAGCTAATTTCCAGTGTTTCATAGTGTCCCATAGTGTAATTTCCATAGAGAGCCCTGACAAAGAAATAAACTTTATGAAAAGAACATGTTGTTACATGATTAAGATGTTAAAACTGTGAAGTAGCACCTTTGTATTCTAAAGTATTAGGGTTTCAATGCAGCAGCTTCTTGAGGAAGGTAGGGGTCCTGGGGCAGTGCTGACTTTGTGGGGATGAGATGCAGTCCTGGGTAGAGACCCTCCTTAGTGGCTGCCTGATCTCTTGTCCGAACAAGTGACTTCTGCTGCCTAAGTCTCACGTATTTTTCTCTTGGAAACAGAAATGGATCTGCCTACCTCACAGGGTGGCTATGAGGATTACGTGTGGGAAGCATTGTCAAGTGCCAACCTGAATGGTGTATGGCATGGATTGTGTGGGCCTCCACCCTTCCGCTTCATTCAGGTTGTGTTGGGTGAGGAGCAGGATTCTTTGAGCTGGGGGACAAGGTGGGTTCTAGAGTCGAGAAGGGATGTGAAATGTCCATTTTCCAGAGCTGGTCTGGCTTTAAATTCTACTCTTTAGTGTTCCAGAAACTTGCTAACCAACCCAAGTTAAAAATTTAATTCAATTGAACATATGCAGAACAAGGGCCTTACATGAAACCATTATGCCAATTTGGGTTAAACTTGAAGCTCAGAGGAGCTAAAACTCCAGCATGAGAGCCTTTGGCCAGATACCCCATAATGACCTCTTTGGCCTCATAGTCAGCGTCTTGCAGGACAGTATGACCCTCTCTCCTGACTTACTGCAAAATGTGACAGCCTGGTGTCTGCAAGAGCAGGACTATGAGAAGGCTTCCACTGAACACTAACAAAGGCCAGTTATCTGTGTGCTTTGCGATCCCAAATGCAGGAGAGCACAAAGCTTTGTTCAGGGTAGTCACCCAGTAAATATTTGTTGGCTCACTTCGCTGTTGGTGCCAGTAAGAGGGCTAACAAATCTTTCCAGAGCTAGGTCATACACATTTGGAACATTATTAACACTAAATAACACTCGTGTTTAATTCACAATCAAACCTAGAATAGTAAATAAAACCCACCCTTCCGGCGAGTCCTTCACCACTGGCCTTGCCAACGACTGCCTCCTCTTCAGCCCACATACCTGTGGCTGCATAGTTCTGGGCCGCGGTTTATACCGTGGTCTCAGTGTGTTTTAGGGGAGAGGTGGTGGGTGGAGGCCCTTCACCAACTCTTGCCCATCTCTCAGTACTCTCAAGAGTACTTAATTTTCTGTTTGGCTTGCATTTTGTCCACTGCCCAGCTTAGAAATACAGAATGATATCCACCCTAAGAGTACTATTTCCAAAGAGAAGCCCTTACCTCCAGGCTCTGCCACATCCCAACAGCTACTTTCTGACAGCTAAGGGTTCTCCAGTGGAGGCGGTGTTGGTAGGGAGTAGACTCTGGAGCTGGAACATGTAGGTCTGATTCCTGCTTGGACTACTTCCTGTGTGACCTTGGGCAAGTTACTTAACCTCTCCGAGCCTGAGACGGAAAGGAGCAGTTCAGGCACACTGCTGAGAATAGCACTTGGGAGCATAACACGCACTCACCTGAAGTTTATCTCTGACTACAATCCCATGTTGGGTTGTCCTGGCAACACCCCATTCCCTTCAACCAGCCACTTCCGCAAGAATAGTTGGGGGGAGGGTGGGACCTTGTAGTCGGGGAGAAGATGGTCTCACCCTTCTTTATGACCTTCAAGGCCCTGCAGTCTTTCCCCTTGCGGGTCTCTCTAACCTCACTCTTCGTTCTCTCCCACTGATTCACCTTCTGCAGCCACAGTGGCCTTTTATTCCTCAGACACGTGTTGTTCTTGACCCAAACAGGGCCTTTGCAGGTGCTGTTCCCCCAGCCTGAAAGTTCTTGGTGTAACTGGCCCTTCCTCACCCTCCAGGCCTTGGCTCAAATGTCCCCCTCTCAGAGAGGTTGGCCCTGACCCTCCTGATTGCTGTCTCTCTCCCCACTGGAATGCAAACAGCGGCGAGCAGGGCAGTGTTTGTCTCACTCACTCCCATGCCACACGTTAGCAAGCGCTCAGCATAATGAATGTTCGGATGACTGGGGAGGTGCTGCCCTGAGACGTGGTTCCGGAGACCCCAGGGAAGCCTGCGGGTAGGGAGGAGCCTGGAAGCAGGCCAAGCTGGGTTGGAGCCCCTCGACAACTGTGTGGCGTTCCCATCTCTGAGCGTCAGTCTCCTGGTCTGTCGAATGGATAATCACACCTCTCTTGCAAAGCCGTTTCACAGATGGTAGTATAAAAGCACTGAGTATAGTTCCCAGCCACACCTGGGAAACAGGGGCTGTTAGAACCAGGATTCATTCCCTTAACAACCTAGCCTTGGGACAGGCCCATTAGGATGCAAAAGTCATCTGGATTGCTGGACACTGCTGTCAGTGTCTGGCACTAGGTGAGAATGAGTTTCTCACATTTCTCTGATTGGTGTTGGGTGTTGGGTAGGGGGACAGGTAGTGAAGAAAGGTAAGCCCCTGACATGGGAGGTGGAGAAAAAGCTAGCCTGCGTACTGGCCCTGAGGGTAGCCAGTCCTCTGAGTGTGTTTCCTTACCATTAGGAGATGGTAGCGAGGGTTAGGGGCTTCCCAAGTGGCGTGGTGGTAAAGAATCTGCCTGCCAATGTGGAAGATACAAGGGACACGGGTTTGATCCCTGGGTTGGGAAGATCCCCTGGGGAAAGAAACGGCAACCCATTCCGGCATTCTTGCCTGGAAAATTCCATGGACAGAGGAGCCTGTTGGGCCACAGTCCATCGGGTCGCCAAGAGTCAGACACCCTGAGCAACTGAGGACAGCACAGCACAGCACAACCAGGATTAGAGATAACATGTGCAGCACATGTAAGGCCACTTCTCCAGGCTCCTTTTCCATGGAAGCACATTTCATGATTTCTTGCTCTGGTTCCCCCAGGCTGGGAGTGGAGGCGACCACATAGACTATCACTGAGGCCAAGCCCAGGACAGCCCAGGCTGCTCTGAGTCCACCCTCTCTCCTGCTCACCTCAATTCCCCAAAGGGAGGTTACCCAGACCCCTGCTTCTGCCCCAGCAGCTCCCACCGAGCCAGCTCAGCTGGGCTGTCCTGCTTGGCACAGGGCTGATGGCACCGTGACCCTAGGAACCTCAGCACATGTTGCCATGGAGACAGCCCTGCATGTGTGCCCACAGCCTTGCCACATCCACTTCTTTCCAGGAGAATATCCACGGAAAGGAGGGAGTGAGGGTCAGACGGCAGATGTGATGTCCGTGGAAGGAGCCCAACCAGGCCCAGCTGCTGTTTGTCTTTTGCAGAGAAAATAGAGCAGCACTTCACAGTTTGCAAACGCTTTCATCTGGGATATGTCATTTAATCCTGGCCACAAGCCTGTGAAGCAGGTATTCTTTTCACAGATTGGGGATGCAGAGAGGCATGTCAGGGATAACTGCTAGGTAGCCCACAGTGATTCCAGTTAGGAGCTCCTGACCTGGGGACCCCGCCTTCCCAGCTCAAAGTGAAGGCCTTGTTCCACCTCTGGTGTGCTTTCATGCTCCGTGGTTTCCTGAGAAGGAGGCCTGAGTGACCAAAGCTGGCAGAAAGATGAAGTGCCGGCCTCTGAGCACAGCCAAGGAGTTGGGGAGTAAAAGCGCTAACCATGTGGTTTGAGAAGCTGTGTCTTTCTGTAAACTGGAGAAGAAAGTGGAGGGTGAGCAGTCTGGAATGGAATGCCTCCTGGGAGAGGATCCACAGGAGAAAAGGCAAGCAGGGGAGCAGGAAGAATGGTCCTTAGGGATCAGGGCCCACAGACAGAGGGGAAAGTGAGTCAAGGCTTGGGGCACAGATCTACTCTCTTGCTGGGCAGAGATTTCTCTGCCCACAAGAAGGCTGGTTGCCTGGGTGGCCCAGAGTGACAGGCCATGGGGTGGTGGTTGTAGCCTGAAGACAAGGAGTCTGGAGCCTAGTCAGCTCTGTTGGAGAAAGTCTGCTCCCCCAGGAAGTTGGGGAGGGGGAAGGGAGGCCCAGGGACAGCAATAGCCAGAGGCCCCAACGGTCGGGGTTCAAGGAGCATCGTTGAACACAGTCTGCAGGGCAAGCAGGGTCTTATGAGGGCATGGTCTCACCATCCCCAGGACTCTCCTCGGATGTCTCCTCCCTCTGGACCCCAGGTGTGCTCTGCACGTGACCCATGATCCCCATGTGAGCTGAAGAACAGGAGGCAACCAGACCTCTGTCATCCTCCTCCCCGGGGGATTGAAGTCAGCATGAGGAACGCACACAGGGAGAGAAGCCCCTTCGTCAAGAACTTTTAAAGCACAGGTTGTTCCTCAAACAACTTGGGTTTGAACTACACGGGTTCCACTTATATGTGAATTTTTTTCACTAAATATATACAGTACTACCCAATATGCGGTTGGTTGAATATGAGGATGTGGAACCATGGATCTGGGGGTGACCATAAAGTTACAAGCAGGTTTTCAACTTGGGCCCTAACCCCCAAGTTGTGTCAGGGTCAAGTATGCTTTTTCCATGCTGGCTGGGAATTCCAGCTTTGATGACCTGTGCCCTGTCTTCACCAAGGTACACTGTCTTCAGGTGGATACTTTCATGAAAGATTTGGGGAATCTGGGAGCTTTGGAAAGTGGCGACAGCAGATGGAGGGCACTATTGAGAGTGAGGTCTTTGTGGGGTGTACTGGCTCCCCTGAGTCTCCAACCCTCACTCCGTCGTTTTATCCACCCGTCGGCATCTCTCAATCTGTCAGGGTCTCATGCCTCGGACCCTCAGTGAGAGGCCACGTAGAGAAGAGACAGGAGGTGGTCTGAGACTGATCCGTCTCCCATGGACCAGCCCAGCTGTACCAGACCCACTGTCCTCTGTCAGTTTGCCAGCTCTTGACAAAGCTCTGCCTGAGACCCTGGCGAGGGGGGACGGGTTTCTGGGCCTGGACTTTGCCATCCACAGTGACTGATAGGGACATTCCCCAGGGCTCTGGGGACCCGGTGGGATCCAGCAACCAGCAGCTGCTGCCACACTTCATAAGCCTTGTTGCCCTGGTCTGAGGAGCTGCACCCTGAGTCGCCCCCAAGAACCCTTCCCTGCCCAGGTGGGAGCTGTCCCCGCAGACCCACCAGCAGCCCAGCTTCCCCCTGTGCCCGCCCTGGGCCACAGGCCCACTCTGCCTTCTCTAGCGCTCAGACCAAGAAGGGAGCCCTTCACATCCAGACGTCCCGCCTCACCTCCCCACGCGGGACATTCAGGGATGGCAAGAACAAGTCAGCCATGGTTCTTTTCCAGGCCAAGCCATGAGTTTCTGGAGGGGATGGGCTTTCCAGCGAGCAGCCAGGACCCTAAGTGCCAGGAAGGTGAGGTCCAAGGGGCCCAGAGCTCCATGGGAGAGAGCCCACAGGGGACCCTGCCACGGGCTTTAGGCACTGCCTTCCTCCCTCAGGCGGCGTCTCCATGCTCAGAGCCTGCCACCCTCCTTTCCTGAGCCTGGCTCCCTGAGAGGCATGTCCAGGCAGGGGCTGTGGTGTGCATCCTTGGGCCCCAGAATTTTGGAGTGGGCTAAGGGTCCCGCGGAAGGGGGGCCTGCGGCCCAGCCGGGGCTGCCTGGTGATGGGGTGCCCGCAGGGGAAGTGAGGTGTGAGCAGGGGAGCGAGAGGCCTGAGAAAGGTCCCCTGAGGGGCCACCTGGCACTCAGGTCAGGCTCTGGCAGCCGGGGGGAGCTGGGCTCCATTAAAGGCACCCCTGGGGTTTGAGCGATGAGGACCTGACGTCTCAGAACAGAAGAGATGACGGGAAATATTTGTCGGGAGGGAGTGCCCCGAGCAGGCTGGCCCTCAGAGTTCTCGTGGCTCTGGGGTTTCTCAGGCGGGACTCGGGAGACACCTGGTGCCGGCTGCCAGCTCTGCCCCTCGTCCACACCCTGCTCCACAGGCTCCCTCGCCCCGTGTTTGCCTGTGGTATCCTAGGAACCAGGGCTTCCAGCCTGTGGTCCTGTTACATAACAGCCTCCATCCCATCGCTGGGTCCAGCACCTCCAGCGAGCGGGAGCTGAAGAAGGCGCCCAGAGGCCAGCCTCTCCTGCGGGACACAGGCGGCCGGCCGCCCGAAGCCACAGCTTCTGCTGGTCCCCTGCACCCCAACACGTAGAGGGGGGAACGTAATAAGCCATCAGCATCCGGTGTGTTCCTTTAGCAGGGCCCTCTGGTCCTGTCCTGGTCCCGCGTGAGCCCTGCACCTGTCAGTGGCCGCATGCTGGCCGCAGCTTCCCAGGGCCAGCAGGCCTGGGGGGGCAGCCCCGGAGAGGCAGAGGCCCTCCCACCGTGACCCTCTCTGCACCCCGGCCCTTCCTCGCCTGGGGAAGAAGCCAAGGGCAGACCCCTGCTGAGGACCCTCCCTAGCCTGGAGATGCCTGTCTGGCCACGGTGCCCGCGGCAACCCCCACCCCTCGGGCACCTGGGTGGCCGGCCATTGCAGACCACCTCCGCTCCTACCTGTCCTCTTCTCTGGCCAAGGCAAAGAGTGCTCGAGCAGGGACTTGAGGACCTCCGGCATGTCCATGGCAGGGGCTACTCCGATCCGGTCACAGCTCGACATGGCCCGGCGGGAGGTGCTCGCTGGGGGAGTTTAGAAGCAGCTGGAGAGGCAGGCTCTGGGCCCAGGGAGAGCCGCAGGCTCTGGAGGCAGGCGGGGCGGGAGCCCGAGGCAGCCAATGGGCAGCACGGGCCCCGGCCCGCCCGTCCACCCCCGGCTCGGCCACCTGCCAGCTCTGGCTGCAGCCAGGCCTTCCCTTCCCGCTGCCTGGCAGGGCGGGCCTGGCCCGGCGCCAGCATCAGCACGTGGAGCCACAGCGCCAATCCTTTGACAGAGAGCCTGGTGTTATCTAACTTTGCAAAGGGAAGTTCTCCCCCAGGCTGGGAGCCAGAGCCGGGCCTGCCAGGTAAGAACAGTGAGCTGGCTGCCCGCCCACAGCGAGTGTGCACCGCACACTCAGGCCCACTCGGCAGAGAAGCTCCAGAGGCCAGGCCCCGTGGGGACCCGCGACCCTCGCCGCAGGCAGCTGGGCACAGAGGATGTACTGTGTTGGCGAGCACAGGCCCACAAGTGGGCGTCACGCACTTTCCTGCGAGTTTGTGAGTCTCGAGGGTGTGTTGGTGTGTTTTGATGCTGGTCTATAGGCTGTGTACATGCACACGTGCCCTGCAAGGCACACGGTGTGCATGTGGCATGGGTAATTGGGGCTTTAAGCTATCTGCAGAGCCTGAAGCCTGCTCTTCTAAGGGGAGAGACAAACCTGCAGCCTGAGATCCCTTTGGCCTTCAGGGACGCAGGGGAGGGGGAGATGAGGCAGGTGCCCAGCGCACAGGTACTGGCAGGCAGGCAGAGTAGGCGCCACTGAAGGGGAGCGGCCCCGCAGATTGGCTGAGACTCTTTCTGGAACACCGTCCTTCTTCTCAGCCTCTGCCCCAGCCTGGGGGCCTGGGCAGCAATTGGCTGTTTGCAACAGTCCCCTCCCTGGCCCTCTCACCAGGACACTGGCCTCTGTGGTCCCTGGGCCACTTACTTGAACGTGAGGTTGAAGCCATGATTCCGTATGGCAGTCTCCACAAAGACCGACGCCAGCCTTGCCCGAGTAGGGGAGGTTGGTGGGTGGGGTCATCGGGCTCCTCCCCTCCACACACTGATGTAGCATCTTGAACAAGCTGTGCTGCTCTTTGGAGTCTCAGCTCCAAAACCACCAAATGTGGCGACCTTCATGGCTCCTTTCAGCTCTGGTTCTGTCTCTGACACTCTGGTTTGGGTGCAATAAGCCTTTGGTTCCCTGCACTTGTAGCTGATTTCTATGTCATCCTTCCCCACTTTCCAAAGTCCCGTTTTGCCCAAACAGCAGATACGTCAGGATGCCTTCAAGCTTCTCCTTTTCCCAACAGTCCCCAGCTTGATCCCCAGTTATCCTCTTTTCCACCCCAACATGTGTGTGCATGCCTGGTACTCAGTTGTGTTCAACTCACGTGACTCCATGGACTGTAGTCCGCCAGGCTTCTCTGTCCATGGGATTTCCCAGGCAAGAAAACTGGATTGGGTTGCCATTTCCTCCACCAGGGGATCTTCCTGATCCAGAGATTGAACCCACATCTCCTGTGCTGGCAGATTCTTTACCGTTGAGCCACCTGGGAAGCCCTTTCCACCCTAATAGCCCTCCTCAACCCATTTGTTCTTTCCCCAAATTAAAAATTAATTTCCATTATTGAATACAAAAGACAGTATGTGGCTCAAAGCTCAAAGCTTTTGATAAAGGTGCACTTCAGGAATCTCGTTTCCCTCCCTGTTCCCTTTCCTCGGAACAGATTTAATTTATTTATCCTCCCAGTTCCCTTTGCCTCTGTGACCCTGGAGGGGTGGGGGCGAAGAGTGTGGAGGACCTGGTGTGCAGGTTGCCTCAGCTTGACCTGTGACTCGCAGGCTGGGGCTGGGGCTAAGTCGGTGCATTAACCATCTCTTGGCCCACTTTCATGTGCCAGACTGGCTTTACCCCAACGGTGAATGGGCAGGTGCCCACAGAGTGATTTGGGAGGCAGCAGGAAGTCCCTACGTGTCTCAAATGTGCCTGCCTGCCACGTGATATTTCATTCTTGGAAGTTCACTCCTGTCAGACCCCTTCCAGTGCACGAATATACGAAGCCTCTAACACTGTGAATGATTGCTCACTGCATACCTGGCACCAGCCTAGACCTTGTAAGGAATTCAAAGCTAAATAACAGACCGGGCCAGGCAAGGCCCTGCCATTAGGGAATTTTCATGCCATGGAAGGTCAGTCTACGTGGCACCCCCACTCACAGTCAGCGTGTCCAGCTGGCAGCATCACCCACAGCTCACACAGGGGCCACATCAGCAGGACGCTGGGTCAGGCGGCTGGGGTAGGGGGCAGAGGCAGGGGAGGAGCGGCACACGGAAACCTGGACACGCCCAGAGGGGCCCACATGGCAGGCATGCTGGGATCGTCCGCACGCCTTGGGTCTCCTGGCTCAGAGGTCTGGTGGCTGTGCCAGTGGGGGCTCTATGTGCATGCAGTTTGGGCAGAGTCCCCTAGGTGCCCCAGGGAGCCTCTCACAAGCAGCCTCCCCGGAGGCAGGAAGGAGCTGGGGAACCATGGTGACGGCGGTACACACGGCGGCCCCTAATCACAGGACCAAAGGCCAGAAATGGGCCTACATTCAATATCTGGGTTAGTTAGCTCAAGCCAGCTTGGGCACCTTGATGGATGAAGCCACTGACCATAAATATCTAGGTTACATTGGGCATTTTTAGGTTACATGTCACACGTGGAGATGCATGTGTGAAATGCAACCAAGAAAAGGGAAGATGCAGAGTAATAAGTACACATTGAGTACGATGATCCAATCTTTTTAAGGCTCAAGTCCAGGCTCACCTCCCCCCAGGAAGCCCTCCCCAGCTCCCCAGCGTGGGTGTGGTACCTTCCGTGTCTCCCACCACTGTGTCTATCACATCATCCTACACTCTTCCTACAGGCCCATCTCCACCCCACAGACTGGATTCCCGGAAGGCCACGTTCTGCCTGTCGTCTTGTATCTGTAAGATCTGAGATGGGATGAGTGTTCAGCTAATGCCTACCAACCTGAGCTAAGAGAAAACTGGATGAGAATTTAGGGGAATTTTTGAGAATATAGTCCGCTTGGTTCACTGAAGTACTGCTTATCTTTGACTTTCTAAGTTTAACGGAGGTTCTGATACACATTAACGATCTCTTCAGCCTGAGGATGGGTCTGCATTTTCTCCTGGGAGCTGGACCTTTCCATACCCCTCTGGTTTTTCACAGTGCAGCCAGGGGTGCTGAGAACCCCAGAACACCAGTGCTGAAGGGACCTTGCTGATCACCCAGTTGCCACTGGTCCTCCATCTTTTTTGTCTCTTTTCTGAGGGTCCTTGGAACCCTTCACGGAACCTCTGTGAGCTGAGATGTGGACTCCAAATGTTCAGGTTGCTAATAGAGACAGACTTGCTATATCCACAGTGCCTGGCGTGCAGAAGGTGCTCCATCAAGTCAGCTGCTCCTGTTATTCATCTGGTCATTTATCAAGTATCTGAGCCCCTACTGAGTACCCAGCACAGATGATTCCCTGTCCTCAGAGGATTCACAGACCTTCGACCTCTGTCCCTGCAGCCACTGCACCCTGTACTTTGAAACTGTCTGGAGAGAGCTTACTCTCAATTACAGCTGCTCCCGTTAGGACCCCTTCCGTCACCTGTAGCCACACACAATCCAGGAGATATGCAAAAGGGCCTCCGGCAGATACAGGGGTCCCCAACTGAGAATCCTTGATCCAGTTTGCTGTCTCTTAAAGATAAGGAAGCTGGTCCCGAGTGACTCAGACCTCCCTCAGGCACCGAGGAGTCCAGGCTGCACACAGGCTCACGTTCCAAAGCGCGTCAGAGCCCCTTACCTTTCTGGAATAAGCCACCCTCAGAAAGGGCACAGAGATGGCACAGGGTAAAAGCAGGAAAGTGTGGGTACCGCTGGAGTCCCCACACAGAGGCCGCGAGCAGACAGGCTGCAGAAGAGCCAGCAAAGGGTGGCCCCAAGCCGAGCATAGTTTGTCCCCGCCAGCGAGGCTCTGTGTGAGCCAGGGTCAGCCGGGCTGCCTTGCTTGCACGAGGACACAGACCTTCTGCCCCTCACCCCTCGGAATGTCTGCCTTGGGGCATGCCCTGTGCCAGCCAGCCGGCCAGCTCCACCCCACATGGCCCCCCGGCACAAGAGCTAGGAAGGGAGGAACAGGAGTGACACCTCGGGGACAAAGGTCAAAGTGCATGTGTTTATTTTCTAGAACAAAGGCTAAAAGAAGCAAGTTTCTTTCATTTTATTTTAAGAAGGACAAAAATTGTTATTAAAACATCTACATTATTATCAAGATACTAGACCTTATGAATATTTAATATTAAAGTGTGGTATTCTTAAATTTTTAATACACAGACATTTTTAAAGGACCATTAAGTTGATTACTGCCCACCTGAGAAACGCAGCCTCCTTCCCGGCCCCATGCCTAAGGGACCCTCACATCAGGGGTGCCTGTCCCCGCTTTGCCATATCTGCCGTGAGGTCCAGACCCTGCCTGCCTGCAGGGGGAACACAGGCCCACTCCAACTCTCTGAGCCTCTCGGTCAGGTTCACAATGGAAATAAACACACTCATCATTCAGAGTACACGCCTGTCTCCCACCCCACCTCCTGCTCCCTGCTTGCCTCTAGCTCGCTTCCAACCCCATGGGGGGATACAGCTCTGGCCAGCCCAGGGTGCCCCCAACATCCCAGGGGCCTCTGCATGGATAACAGGTTGGAGAAGAAGAAAAATCTGGATTCTCACCCTATTCCTTCAGGTGGTAGACAGACACCAAGTCCTTTTCTTTCCCTGAGCACACGTGCTCCCTCCCCACTCAGCTGGGGTGGTCTGGAAGCTCTGAGGCAGAGCTGAGCCCAGGCAGGGACCACTTCTGCCCCTGCTGCCCAAATTACCTGCCCCCCGCACCCCGCTTCAGTCCCTCAATCCTTGCAAAAGGCTTGCTGACCCCGAAAAGTCCTCCTCATTATGCCAGGATGGCTGCGTTTTCTGGCCAAATGCTTTATCTTTAGCCCTCATTCTTTATCATTAGAAGTGATTCCTCAGATACCACACACATATATAATATTATATAGAGCGATATATTTAATACCTGTGTATATATGCATCACGGGGGCGACATATATACACACTAAAAACAAGGCTGGTGACGACAGACTGCGACGGCACGGATCAGGGAAAACAAGTGTCATCAGCATTCACGGCCACGGCCCCCACCGCGGGTCTCTCCTCCCCCTCCAGCCGCACCACCAGCACCCAGAATCCTCAGTGCTGGCCTGCCGGGCAGAGGGGTGGGGAGAAGAAAGATGCATGCCACAATTATCAGGGAGAGGTCGGGCAGTGGCGGCGAGAACGGGGTTCTCTGTGGCCCAGGGTGCCCGTCATCATATCATCGCACACTCGAAATTCGTTTGAGGAGAAATAAAGGGTATTCCATTCTCTCTGTCTCACCCCCCAACTCCCACCACTGACTCCAGCCTTGGTCCTTGGCTCCTTCGGGGGACCCCACCTCTTGTGCCAATGGTGTGGGGCGTTCTGGAATGTCTAGGGAACCGGGGGAGGCTGGGTCTGCCCACAGCGGGTGGGATGGAGAGGAGGGGGTGCACGCAGACACATCAGACAGGAGGGACAGGAGAGGGCTTGGCTGGGGGGGTGCGGGTGGGAGTTGGGGCTCAGCTGGGGTCCCAGGCAGCTGGTAGGGCCGGATCAGGGAGGGGCTGGGATGGATAGTCCTAACTGTATGTCTGGGTTGAGGGGAGAAGGTGGAAGGACTCTGCTGAGTCCCTAAGAAAGAGGGGCTGTGTCCGATCCTGGAGCAGCCCATAGTGCCCACGGTTAAGTCTCCCTTCTCCCCACGTCCCATGACTGCCCACCCTCCCAGTCCCTTCCCCCCAGGACCCTGTGCAGAACCTGAGCCCACGAGCGCCCTACCAGCTTCCTCCTCTCGGGAGCAGGCCATAGGAAAGTGACCTTCACTGCTACACTCCTTCCAACCATCCTCAGAGGGAACCGTCCCTCTACAGGGTGTGGACATAACCCACCCCTGGGTGGGGCTGCCTGGGATGCCAGCTGCTGACTCAGAGACTGTCACATCCCTGCTGAGAGCCTGGAGGCTCCAGCTGGTAACTGGCCCTGAGTCTTGTGACCATATGTGCATCCCAGTTGTGCCATGCCGTGTGCTGGGGATGCTGGGCAGATCACTCCCCTCTCCTAGGCCTCAGTTTTTCTATCCGCAAAATGGGGGTTGGGGATGTATTATCTCTGAAGGCTCCAATGATTTACAATCTACAATCGGTGGCCCACAGAGAAGGCCTGGGCAGATGGCCTCAGCAGAGAGCCAGGCTTCCCAGTCAGGCTGCAGAGACCATGAAGTCCAGCAGCTCCCATTCTTCCAACCAGAGGGGAAACTGAGGCCTCAGAGGGTTAAGTGACCTGTGCAGTGTCTCCAGTCCTGTCCCGGGGCTGTTTTTTAAAGCTAGTTGGGGGCCTTCTACCCTTGTTGTGTCCTGATCTGCCCCCAGGGGTGGGGAGGGTGGGGTGGGAGTGGGGCAGGGAGAAGGACCCTCCTGCTGCAGATTCAAGTGGGGGACCCCAGGCTCCCCAGACCTGAGCATTGGGCCCCCTTGAGGAGCAGACAGAAGTTAAAGCTGTAGGCTGAAGCTGGAGGGGTCAGCCAGACCCCTCCCTCCACAACCAGGAGAGCTGGGGTCGGAGAGGGGAGGCACTGCCCAGGGCTTCGGTAGGATAAGAACCCTGGGACCAAGGGGTATGGGGGCGGGCTGCAGCTCGTGCACCTGGGTATGCACGGGGGCGGTGGTGGGGGTGGGGGCAGAGAGGATGGATGGGGCCCCGGGGTGGGGGGCTGCCCAATGCCCCCCGCCCCCAGCCCTGGCTGGCCCCAGTCCTCCTAACAGTGCTCTGTTCCCACCCCGGCCCCTGATCCTAGGACTTCACTTGTGGCCGAGAGCTGGCCTAGTCCCCGGTGCCAGCAGCAGTGGCAGGGGCCTCCGGGGCGGCACCAGGGGCATTCCCATCCTCCTGCAGCAGGAAGTTGTATTTGCCAAAGTCGTCGTCCCGCGGGCACAGGAGCATGTCCTTGCGGGCCTTGGCCAGCTTCTGCTTCAGAACCTCACGCCGGTCCAGCCACTCATTGAGTTCCTCCTGCCCGTGAGCGCAGCGGCACTTGTCCCCGTCCGGGCAGGCCTTGCCCTTCTGGAGCCTGCGGGCAGCAGGAGGCTCACTGCCCAAGCCCCGTGCCCTGGCCTCCACAGGCTGCCCGGCCTGGGGCTGCAAGTCCCCATTCCCCCCAACAACAAGCCTCTCCCAAGCAGCGTCAGCCCCAGGACAGCGAGCCTGGCCTAGCCTTGCCCGAGGATCTCACACCGGGAGGAGCGGTCCCTGCCTCCAATGCCCCCGTGGTCCTCACGCCAGGAGCGACTGTTTCTGGACACCCCACCCCCGTCTGCCACCTCCCGGCCAAGCAGAACCAGAGCCAGCCACCCCACAGCCCTCCAGGCCCTGCCACCCTGGCCCCCCGGCCCGGCCCTCCCCAGGGGGCACCTGTCACAGAGCCGGAACTCGCCCATGGGGAAGCGGTAGGCCCAGCCACTGGCGTCGCTGTCGGACGTGAACACCTTCTCCTTATGCTTCTCAGACTGGATGTGCTGCTGCCATTGCTTCTTGCTGTTGCTATTCTTGCCACAGAGCCAGCAGTGGTACCCCATCTGGGGACATGGCCACTGTGGGTGCCCACTCCCTGCCCCTCTGCCCACACCGCCTCCCCCGGGAGACTGAGGCCCTCCCCTCGGCCCCGCCGGGTCAAGCTGGGACCAGCCTGTGGGTGGGCGTTACCATGATGTCGGCGTAGTCCGTGGGCATCTGGATCTGCTTCTCCCCTTCCCGTGAACCGACAGGCGTCCCTTCCCCTGGCTTCCCAGGGTTGTGTTTCTTCAGCCACACGTCATAGATCTGCTGCATGTCCAGGACTGGTGGGCAAGAAGGGACGGAGGGCCTGGTGAGCATCGATCCTCCCTCCACTCTGTCCCACGACCCCTGTGGGACCCCAGCTGCAGGGCTGCCCGGTCCACTGGAGACCCAGAGCGGGCATGGCCCGGGGCAGGGCCCTGGCAGCAAAGTGAGGTTCAGCGGGTGCCCCGGGGCCTGCCGGGTGGGGGTCAGGGCCGCCCCGCCTCGCCCGCCCACTCACTCTTGTTCTCCTTCATGAACGTCCACATGTCTCTCTCCTCTGGGCTGTGTGCGAAGGAGCAGTTCCCCACGTACTGGCACTTACGGCCGTTCTGTGCGTGGATGCAGAGCTACAAGGGGGGCGTGGGGAGAGTCTGCTGAGTCCTGCTGGATGATGTCACGGCCCCAGCCAGCAGCCAAGCCCTCCTGGGCCCCAAGGCCTCACATCCGAAGCCCGGATGCCACCCTGCACCCCGCCCTGGTGCTCACATCGTATTGCTGTGGGAAGTTGCGAATGGACGGCAGCGGCCGCACTGACACCCACTTCCTCTTGGCCTTGGACATCACCAGGAGGACCCGCCGCTCCTTGGTCCAGCTGCAGGACACAGCGGGCTGTGTGACCTCCACAGAGAGCTCAGCTTTCTCACCCATGGCGCTCGCCCCCCGACCACCCATGCCCCTGCATGGAGCCTGGCTCACCAGTGCCGTGCCTTGGCGCTGCAGTACTTGAGGTCCTTGTCGGGCTCCACCACCTGCCCATTCCTCCAGCACTGGCCACACACAAACTTCATCTGCAGGTCAAAGGTGCTGGGCCCATGGGTCCGCGGGGCACCCTGCTGGCGAGAGGGGCTGGTGAAGCCACAGGACCAGGCTGAGGCCCCGGGGTCTGACACACAAGCTGCCTGGAGCCTTGGAGTCAGCAGGTCCATTCCCACTTACTGGTGGGAAGTGAAAGAGGAGAGTGAAAAAGCTGGCTTAAAACATTCAAAAAACTAAGATCATGGCATCCAGTCTCATCACTTCATGGCAAATAGATGGAGAAACAATGGAAACAGTGACAGATTTTTTGGGGGGCTCCAAAATCACTGCAGATGGTGACTGCAGCCATGAAATTAAAAGACACTTGCTCCTTGGAAGAAAAGCTGTGACCAACCTAGACAGCATATTAAAAAGCAAAAACATTACTTTGCCGACAAATGTCCATCTATTGAAAGCTACGGTTTTTCCAGTAATCATGTACTGTGTGAGAGTTGGACCGTAAGGAAAGCTGAGTGCCGAAGAATTGATGCTTTTGAATTGTGGCGTTGGAGAAGATTCTTGAGAGTCACTTGGACTGCAAGGAGATCAAACCAATCAATCCTAAAGGAATTCAGTCCTGAATATTCGTTGGAAGGACTGATGCCGAAACTGAAGCTCCAATACTTTGGTCACCTGACGTGAAGAACTAACTCATTGGAAAAGACCCTGATGCTGGGAAAGATTGAGGGCAGGAGGAGAAGGGGACAACAGAAGATGAGATGGCTGGATGGCATCAATGACATGATGGATGTGAGTTTGAGCAAACTCCGGGAGTTGGTGATGGACTGGGAGGCCTAGTGTGCTGCAGTCCATGGGGTCGCCAAGAGTCAAACATGATGACTGAGTGACTGGACTGAACTGACCCTCTAACTCTGGGCCCCACGGCCTCTCAGCGTGGGGGCCAGGCCTGGGACAGGGCTCTGGTCTCCTGAAGGAGTGCTTGTCACCTTATCTGGCTAGTCCCCACGGGCCTGCTCTGTGGAGCTGCTGGAGTGTCCCTGGGCATGGCTTGTGACCTCTCAGTTCCCTGCTTTTGCACATGCCTGGAATGCCCCTGTCTATCAGGCTTGTTCTGGAAACTTTTGAAATTCAGCTTAAGCACCACCTCCTTCAGGAAGCCTTCCCTGAAGTTCTCCTAGGTGGCAGCTGGCCATCCTATGGGCTTCCATAGTACCTAAACCACCTCACATTGACTGACTGCCTCATCTAGTTATGAGGGCCAGGCCTGGTGGAGAGCAGGGCCTAGAGGGTGGGGCTGGAGAAGCCTGCCAGCCTGTCTGTCGGACAGACTTCTGAGCAGCCCTGGACTCTTTTTTTTTTTAAATTTTTTATTTGTTTGTGTCAGGTCTTAGTTGCAGCATGCAGGATCATCAATCTTCGTTATGGCCTGCGAGATCTTTTAGTTACAGCATATGGGGGATCAAGTTCCCTAACCAGGGATCGAACCTGGGACCCCCTGAATTGGGAGCATGGCGTCTTGGCCACTGGAGCACTAGGGAAGTCTCAGCCTCTCTGAAGCCCCACCAGGCTCCTTTCCATTCTCTGTCTCAGCCTTTCCTTTGCAGGCAGAAGGGCCTGCTCTTCTGCACTCCTGCCTGGGGCAGGCGAGAGATGGAAGGAGTGCCCACCAGCCTTGTCTCCTACCCCTTGCAACCCCTCGCCCAGCTGTGCTGGCCACCCTGCTGGCCCTCCTGTTGGCTAGACCTCCCCAAGCTCCCTGGGGCCTCAGATGTGGGGTCACCCCTCCAGGCAGCCCTCTCCTCTTCCTCTCCTGCCATGGGAGGATCCTCTGTCCCTGGCACTGCCTAGACCAGGGCCTCCCCTGAGCAGGAGGGGGCTCTCACTTCGTTGGATGTTTTTTTTCGGCCTTGCCACCCAGCATTTGGGAGCCTAGTTCTCTGATCAGGGATTGAACCTGTGTCTCCTATGTCAGAAGCTCAGAGTCTTAAGTGCTAGGTTGCCAGGAAAGTCCCTCCTGGGTGTTGAATGACCCTCTTGCTGGGAGACATGCAGCCTGGCTCAGCCCCAGGTTAACACACATCCCAACAGCAAGGTAAAATCCCACCTTTGTAACCTGGCTAAAGCTACCTGGCAGGCCCCTCTATCCCCACCCTCTAGGCCCTGCTCTCCATCGGGCCTGGCCCTCATACCTAGATAAGTCAGTCAACATGAGGTGGTTCAGATCCCACGGCCTGGCTAAAGCTGGCAGGAGGTTTACATGTCACCGGTGATTTCAAGATGTCCCATTGATTCCTCACAGAAGTGTGAGAGGGCCCATTTCACAGGTGAGATAAGTGGAGTCCAGGGAGTCCCATGGCTTAGCCACTGCTCTAAGGAACAGCCACAATGGCCCACAGAGTTTCCTTTTCAGAACTGTAGACTCAGCATCTTCTTGCAGCAGACCTGGGGGTAGGGGTCATTCCCACTGGACTGAGCAGAGGCTCAGAGCGGTCACTAACCCTGCTGCGGGTAAGTGGCCTGAGGACAGAGATCTGGTGTGAGGCAGGTGCTCCCGCTCCCCTGTATGGTGGCACAGCTGTACCGGGGGCACCAGGCCTGAGCAGCTTCTATCCTGGCATCCTGTCCTTGACCTCAAGCTGCCATTGGCCCCACCCTCTGATGGCAAGCAAGACTCCTCATGCCTGGGCCATAGCCAGGCCTGGCACAGAAGGCCTGTTCCTGAGCCAGGCCCGAGTGGCATCTCGGGGGGGTAGGATGCAGAGGGGTCAGGGGAATGGCGGTGGTGCAGAGTCGGTGTTCTCTCTCTAGCAGACGACGTTGCAGGTCCAGCCTGAGTCCTGCACTGCTTCCCAGCCGGGGTCCTGGCCAGGAGCAAAAATAAACCGCATGGCGGGTGGGGAAGAGGACTGAATGGGAGAGGGGTGGAGGACAGGAGCCACTAGTAAGAGGAGAGAGAAAGAAAAAAGACCTGGAAGGAGCGGGTAGGCCAGGAGGCTGAAGGCCGAGAAGGTCAGCCAGCCTGGCCCAGGCATACCCTACTGGCCAGCCTGCCCTGCTCCCTGGCTCCCAGCCATACCCAGGCGGGCCTTAAGAGGGGCCTGAGGCCCAGGGTCCTCCCTAGGTGACCAGTGGGTAGTCCGGGCATGGTGAGGGAGTCATCCCCCACGTGACTGTCTCCTGGGCCCTGTGACTACCCCTCTCTCCCCTCTATCAGATAGTTACAATGACCCCTGCCTCTTGGGGAGCATGTGAGCTTCAGGGGTGATGGGGTCCCTGCGTGGAGCAGGGACTCCTGTGAGCCTCAGTCTGGCCCTGGAGATGGCAGGCAGGATTCTGATCAGCAGTTTATGAATGAGGCGCCCTCAGGCTGATGAGGATGGAGCGGCTGGGGCAGGAGCAGAGTGGACTCTAGAGGAGCTGTCAGAGAACCCGAGACCACCTCTGCTGCTCTGCTCGAGTGCCCCGGGCAAGTCTCTAGCGGGTCTTGAGCCTCAGCCTCCCCTCCCGAAAACACCACCATGCCCCAGCTCACAGCAGGGGACCCAGGTGAGGATCCAGAGGGATAGGAAGTGATATGAGCAGTGGGGGGAAAGGTTGAGGGACACTGAGACGTTTACATGGTCTCAAAGGCCCTCCAGGAAGACAGTCATTCATTACAAAGGAGGAGAGATTAACTTCACAACAGAGAAAGCTTTCCAGTGGAGGCACCTTTAATCAAGTTACCAGGGAAGGGACAAATGGAGGTGACATGTCTCCAATCAGACAATCCCAAACAGATGGGCCTTTTACAAAGCATCTGGTTCTTCAAAAATGTCAATGTCAGGACTTTCTTGGTGGTCCAGTGGCTAAAGACCCTGTGCTCCCAATGCAGGGGGCCTGGATCCCTGGTCAGGGAACTAGATCCTATAACTAAAGTCCCAGGTGCCACAACTAAGTCCTGGCATAGCCAAATAGATAAAGAATAAATATTAAAAAAAAAAAAGTCAACGTCATAAAAGACAAAGACTGAGGAACTGCTCTAGATTAAAGGCGATCAAAGACACACACAGACACACACACACACACACAGACACACACACACACAAGACAATAAAGGAACACAATGTGTTGCTGGGATCTGGGGAGGAGTCACAAAAATTTGAATAGTACATCACTGGAGGAGGAAACAGCAAGCCACTCCAGTATTCTTGCCTGGAGAATCCCATGGACAGAGGAGCCTGGCGGACTACAGTCCATGGGGTCACAGTCGGACACGACTGAGCCACTAAGCACGTGTGTACAGAACAGCGCAATCGGATAATCACCCCAACGTGAATTTGGTGATGCTGACAACTGTCCTGTGGCTATTATGGAAGAGAGTGTCCTCATTTTTACACTGAAGTATTTTAGGGTAACGGGGCATCATGTTTCCAACTTACTCTCTCGTGGATCAGAAAAGTGTGTGTTTCTGTAAATAAATGTATATGTGTGTATGTATACACACACACAGCACAAAGTGAGTGCGGACAGGTGTAAAATGTTAACATCAGGGGAATCTAGAAAAAGCTATACACAAATTCTTTGTGCTTTTCTTAAAATTTTCTGTTAGATAAATGATGACTAGGTAAAGAGATGGGGGCTTCCCTGGTGGCTCACATGGTAAAGAATCTGCCTGCAATGCAGGAGACCCGGATTTGATCCCTTGGTCAGGAAGATCCCCTGGAGAAGAGAAGGGCAACCCACTCCAGTATTCTTGCCTGGAGAATTCCATGGACAGAGGAGCCTGGCGGGCTACAGTCCATGAGATTACAAACCGTCGGACTCTCCATTACATAGAGATAAACCAAAGGGATGGGGAACGGGGGATGCCCCTCGTGGGGGCTGACCCCACCCCCTATGCCAGCCCAGGGTCTTACCAAGCTGCTGCTGGCCTTCCCTGTGTGAGCCTCCATCTGCTGCCAGTATTTCTTGGATTCCTGGACGATGTCTTCATGGGTCATGCCTGGGAAGGGAAGGGGGGAAAGACATGGCGTCCCTGGAGCTCAGTGAGGAGAAAGGTGGGGGGTCCAAGAGGTGTTGGTGCCACCCCAGGCCCAGGGAGGAGCCCCACTTCCCAGTTAGGCCGGGGAAAGACAAGGGGCGCAGGGACACCCTGCACGCTCTCTAGGCCCGTTGGTTCATCTGCCGCTGGAGACAGAGGCCTGATTCCAGGCCCCACAGAGAATAAGACGCAGGAGTAAGATGCGGGCTCTGCAGCATGACAGGGGCCTCCCCGTACCCACGCCAGTGTCTCTGTCCCTCCCCTGTCCCCTGCCTCCCTCAGAAGGGACCTCAAGTCTGACCCCTTCTCAGTGGCCTCCAGCCCGCAGGTTCTTAGAGCTTCATGTCTGGCCCAGCCCGGCTGCCCCGCTCACCAAGGGGCCAGGACTTCACTGCCAGTTGGCAAAGGGCAGACACCCAAGCCTGGTGGCCCAGACCCTCCCAATCTGACTGTGGACACTGAGCGCACCTCCGAGGGGCAGCTCACAACCTCTTCCACGAGGCCTGCCCTCCTCCCAACCCCACTCTGGTCTTCTAGTTCCTTCTGCAGACCCACTTCATTTGCAGTCTGGCCCTGTGGATACCGCTCCCCTACGGCGGCTCGCCAGTAGGGGCTTACTCGGCCAGGCATCTGCTTGGCACCCACCTTCTTGCTGATGGATGCATCTCCAGCCCAGAGCTCTTCTGGGACCTTCCAGACCCCCACATCTGGCTTGCCTGCTCGACCTTTCCACCTGAAGTCCAACAGGCAGCTCAGACTGCCCCATATCCCACACAAGCCTAGATGTGATTCCCTGACCTGCTCCTCCCCGTCGCAGCACAGAGTCCCCACTGCGGTCAACCTGATGCCCTTTCTTTGTCTCGTACATCATGTCTGGTTCATCAGTTCCCACGGGCTCCACCATCAAAACACCCACAATCTGATCACTTCTACAACCTCCACCGCTGCCACCCGGGCCTCAGCCACACCCCCGGGTCCCCCTCCATCTGCCCTTGGCCCCTCTGTTCACCCAGTAGCTAGAGCGAATTCTTAAAAACACTGATCAGGTCATACAACTCTACCCGCTCAACCCCCGACCCCCGAACCATACACATTGTATTTAGAACAATCTCAGCTGGTGCTAGGGGTAAAGAACCCGCCTGCCAATGCAGGAGACATAAGAGACCGGTGTTTAATCCCTGTTGGGAAAGATCCGCAGGAGGAAGGCATGACAACCACTCCAATATTCATGCCTGGGAGAATCCCACGGACAGAGGAGCCTGGAGGGCTACAGTCCATAGCTACAGAAATGACTGAAGCGACTTAGCATGCACACATGCATGCAACTATTTCTATTTCTGTTTATGATCTCGAGACTTTTTCACCTCTTAGGCCTCATCTCTGGCACTGCCCCTCCCCCCAGCACAAAGCTGCTCTGCCCTCACAGACGTCCTTCCTTCTGTATCAACCTTTCTCCTACTTCAGGCCTGCCAGCCTTACTGTTCCTCTGCCTGGAACGCTCTCTCTGCCCTTCCTTGCTCAAATGCCACCTCCCAGACTTCCTAATCCCAGATGCCCCATCCCGAGTCCCTCTCCGTCCTCCTGCTCTGCTTTCCTTTCCTCATGTTACTGATGTACATCTGAAATTCTATCACCCTATTCCATCAACTCTCAGAAGACAAGGCTTGTTAGATGCACTGTTATTTTCTGTTCCACACACACAACAAAAATGCCGTTAAGTGAACGATGACAGGCAGCAGGGGACAGTGTGCCTCCTGGAGCAGAAGGATGGAGGGTCCCTTACCTCCCCATCTGACTGTCTGCCTTGCTCTCGTGTACATCCCAGGGCCCTGAGGCCAGGGGCCTCCACATGCTCACTCAGGACCCTGACGGAGTAGGTGCTCAAGGAATCCCGTCAGGTGAGCCCGCGAACAAGTGAATGGCCCTTAACCTCCTCATCGCTGAGGCGGAGCTGGCATCACCGCCTCACAGAGGAGCAGTGGGGCTCGGTGAGGGGCCGCTGGTGATCAGACCACCCAGGTGGCCCATGGAGCCCTGCCTCCTGGCTCCTCTGCACTGGCTCCCCTGGCAGTGCCCACACAGGGGTAAACCCAGGGTCTTCCGGGCCTGGAAGCTCCGGACTCTCCTTTGAGTCCTAGGATGTCCAGGAAGTACTGGCTTCTCTACAGCCCCCATCACAGCATCACTGCCCTCCTCTGAACCCCACAGTCCTCTCACCCTCACCTAAGCCCCACCTAAATCCTCACCTGAGCCCCCACCTGATTCCTCACCTGAGCACTCACCTAAGCACCCACCTGAGTACTCACCTGACCCTCACCTAAATCCTCACCTGAGCTCTCACCTGAGCCCTCACCTAAATCCCCACCTGAGCCCCCACCTAAATCCCCACCTGAGCCCTCACCTAAATCCTCACCTGAGTCCTCACCTGAGCCCCAACCTGAGCCCTCACCTGAGCCCTCACCTAAATCCCCACCTGAGCCCCCACCTAAATCCCCACCTGAGCCCCCACCTAAATCCCCACCTGAACCCTCACCTAAATCCTCACCTGAGCCCCCACCTAAATCCTCACCTGAGTCCTCACCTGAGCCCCAACCTGAACCCTTACCTGAGCCCTCACCTAAATCCTCACCTGAGTCCTCACCTGAGCCCCAACCTGAGCCCTTACCTGAGCCCTCACCTAAATCCTCATCTGAGCCCCCACCTAAATCCTCACTTGAGCCCCCACCTAAATCCTCACCTGAGCCCTTACCTGAGCCCTCACCTAAATCCTCATCTGAACCCCCACCTGAGCCCTCACCTCAATCCTCACCTGAGCCCCCACCTGAATCCTCACCTGAGCCCTCACCTGAATCCTCACCTGAGCCCCCACCTGAGCCCTCACCTGAGTACTGCTGCAGGAGCCAGACCTTGAGCTCGATGAAGCTGTGGGCGAAGTGGCAGCTGTCCTCGCGCAGGCAGCCGTATCGCACCTCGTGGCGGCACACGTCGAACTGGAAGTGCTCCTGGAACTGGCGAACCTTGGAGTACTTGAGGGAGGTGGAGCGGACGATGTGCACCAGGCACCTGGCGGGCGGGGGTGGGCATGATGCAGTCTGCAGCCCCCCATCCCTGGCCGAGGCCCCTTCCCTGGTATCTGTGCCAGACACTTGATGAGGGTCTCCTACCCGGCTGCCTCCCCCTATTCACCACTGGCACAGGAGGGAAGGGGCGGGGGTCCTATGCTCAGGCAGGTCTGCTGCGAACCCCAGCAGTGTGCCCCTCTCCCAGCCTCACCCTGGAATCGGCTTAGGAAGGAGCTGCACCAGACCCCCAGAAAGGGCATCTCCCTTGGGTTCCCCAGCTTGATGCCCCGGAGTTGGTCTTGTACCTGGAGGGATGACGCCTGAGCATCTCCTCCGGGCTGGGAATTTTAACTACCTTCCCAGTAACCCTGGGAGATGGGGATTAACATCCACTTTATAGAAGAGGAAACCAAGGGTCACAGAGGTCAGAGGATATAAAACAGACCAGCGTCTGAGCTGGGGTTTGGACCCAACTCTGATTCCATCAACCCAGGCTGGGGCACAGCCAAGAGGAATCAGAGGGAGCATAGGTGGGTGCTGGACCCCACCAGCCTCTCACACTCACTGTCCGATGCCTGTGTCAGGACAGTGGAGGGCGCTGGATGGGAGTCAGGGATGTGGCCCTCACCTGCTGTCTGAGTAAAGTAAGTGGCTTCTGAGCCTCAGCTTTGTTAACTATGTATCAGAGACACTCACTCCTCCACACCGGAGGACTTTAATGACTGCAGAGATCATTAAAATACGCAAGAAAATGCTTGGACTATAGCAGATGCTCAGCACATGTGGTTCTGTCCTTTCCAGGTGGATGCTGGATCTGAGTCTCAAATCCTGCCCCTTGCCTTGACACCTTAGGCCCACCCTATGGCCACAGCTGCTCCCTAGGCATCTAAGCTGCCCCAGGGGGCCTCTTCACCTGCCCCCTCTCTGATCCAGGCCATGGGTCTGGCTGTGGGCCTCACTCACTTGTTGTTGTAGAAGCTGTGCTTGGCAGCCAGGTTGGAGCAGACAGACGGAGAGTCCTTGGTGCCTTTGCTGATGATCCGGGGTTTACTGTCAAAGCAGATCTGCCCGGGGAGGGGGTGGGCTGGGACCCAGCATGGCCACCCCAGAGGGACAGACTGGGTCCCTGCAAGCCCTGCCCTGAGTCAGGGGGGTAAGGAAGGAAACCCCAGGGTCTGTGGCCCCCACCTCTCTGATCCCACCACTCCAAATGGCTGGGGCAGGAGTTACTCCTTATCTCTGAGCCTTCCTTTCCTCAGCTGTAACCCAGGGGAAAACCACACCTGCTCTGTCCCATGGATTCACTGTGAAACCGAAGAAGGATCTAACGGAACTGCAGGTGCTTTGTGAAGTCTACGCAACCACTAGGCTGCAGACTGTGGTCCCCTGAAGGGAGCGGGAGGCCCACCTGCTCTAAGAGTCAGAGGAAAGGCTTGGTTGTGTGAGGGATGGGGGCTTGCCGAGCAGCACCAAACCCTGCTGGCAACCCAGACCCAGCGCCCTCACTTCCCATAGATGGAGCCTGTCCCTGCCCGCATCACGTGATGCCTGGTAGGGAGGCAGGGGCCAGCAGGGTCTCCTGTGACAGCTCTGGGGAGGAAATGAACAGCTTGGTGGGGCTGCTGGCATCACCCTTGAGACTCAGAGGGTCCAAGACGCAGAAACATGGGGAGGGCACCCCGGGGAGAGGGCCTGACCTGGACATGGGCAGGGAAGTGGGCTGGAAGGCGCCATGGGCATTGAAGCCAGCATAGTTGAATGAGGAAGCGCAGGGGGCTTAGCATGAGTTCCTAGGGCACCTGAGTCTGGCCTCTGGTAGCCGGAAGTCAAGAGCCAGGTGTGGTTCCTTCTCTTTGTGGCCTCAGTTCCCACCTTCACAAAATGAGGAGACTGGATAGGATCCGGGCTCTAGTGCCATAGGGTCCTATGGGCCTAACTTTCTGATAGTCCCAGGAACATATTCATTGTAAGGGCAGGCCTCCAAAACCCTCGGGTCCCCGGGCTCATCGCCCACCGTGGAGCCCACCCCGGTCTGTGCATGGACTGGGGAGGGGCTGGTACCTCACAGAGGAAAGTGAAGATGCCCTGGTGCTCCTTGAGGAGCTTGGCGATGGTGAGGCTGCCGCGCTTGACGCCCCCCAGCGGGTCGAAGAGCAGGTCGCGGTTAAGGGTGCCCTTCCGCTCCTCCGTCCACACATCGATCTCCTCCTGATGGTAGGCGAAGGTGCAGTTATCCCCGTACTTACAGTCCTGCTTGTTAATCATGTCTGCAAAGAGGCAACAGGACACACGTTCCGCCAGGCGGACGGCACCGCAGCACCCTCGCAGCCACTACTGCGGCTGGACGGACAGGCAGCCACCCAGTGGGGCTTGGGGGATTATGCGGTCATCCCCACTCCTCCCCTGCACAGAGCTGCTGTGTATGGACCAGGCAAGATGGCAGGCACAAATGGGCTTTGTAGACATACAGAAAGTGAAAGTGTTAATCGCTCAGCTCTGTCCTACTCTTTGCAACCCCATGGACTGTAGCCCACCAGGCTCCTCTGTCCTTGGAATTCTCCAGGCAAGAACACTGGAGTGGGTTACCATGCCCTTCCTCCAAGGGATCTTCCCACCCCAGGGATTGGGGTCTCTCGAATTGTGTGCAGATTCTTTACCATCTGAGCCACCAGGGAAGCCCAAACATATATAAGCCTCTAAATAAACATGGGAGGTTTTACTATTATTACTATTAGTCACTAGGAAAATACCACTGGTGACGGAAAGCATGGGCCTTGGGGTCTGGCAGACATGGGCTGGGGATTCCGTTATTCCTGAGCCTCAGCTGTCCGTGAAACGAGAACATGGTTGTTACAGGAATTAAGTGAAATAAAATATAAAATAAAAAGTAATGATAGTAAATAAAATAATAATAAAACTCTTGGGGGCCAGGGAGCTGGGAAGGCAGCAGGTTTATAACCTGGAGACCAGCCATTTCCTGGCAGTGGGAACTTTTCTTTCTTCATCCCCCTCCCTCACACTCTAAGTCGCCCCTGGCCCTTGGCCAGGCTTGCCGGCACACAGGGATGAGCAGGCTGGTGGCCAAGAGACCCCACAGTCAGTGGGCTCTGCACTGTGACCAACTCTGCATTTATCGGGGAGCCCTGGGGGGGCTCCCAAGATCTGGGCACTGCTTGAAGGAGGAGCAGAGGAAGACCAGGTTCCCAGGGCACAACGTGTGCAAGAGTCAGTGTTCAGGGTATGTGGCGACTGCTCAGGGCCGATGGGGTACTCGTAGGCCTTGTGGAATCGGGACTTCATCCACACTGGCTGGGGCGTGACCAGAGGAGACCTTCAAGCTCAGAAATGACCAGCCCTTAAGACCCAGCTGAGGGACGTCCCTGGTGGCCCAGTGGTTAAGAATCCACCTTTCAATGCAGGAGGCACAGGTTCAATCCCTGGTCAGAGAACTTGAGATCCCACACGTGGTGGAGCAACTGAACCATGTGCTACAACTCGAGAGGAAAGCCCACATGCTGCAAAGGAAGATCCCGCAACCGAGACCCAACACAGCCAAAGCTAAGCAAGCAAATATTTAAAAAATAAAGCTAGCTTTTAAAAGAGCCAGCCGGGAAGACAACGAGCTGATTCAGAAAGCCTGGGTGGGCTACTGCCACGGGCTGGGTTGGGAGACAAAGGCGGAGCCTGGGGCGGGCTCCCAAAGCCTCAGTTTCCTCACTCAGAGTTGTCATGAGGACGTGTGACAGTGGGAACAAAAGGGTGACACTCTAAAGCTCTGAACACTATCAAGACTGTTCAGGTCTTGCACCCAGACGGCACCCAGACGCTTGGCTGGGAAGAAGAAGAAAGCAAATGAGGTACCTGCCGAATATCCACGACATGTCAACCCAACATGAGCCAGAAGGGAGGATGATGACAACACGCGAATTTTTAAAAGCTAGTGTCTGTCAAGCCCTTACTACGGTCCAGTCTCCAGTGCTTTACATAGATTCTCTCCACATCCTTCCCATATAGCCCTCTGGGGCCCAGCAGCGTATCAGAACTGTCTGACCCTCCCACCCAGGAGCTGCTGAGGCCCCAGCTCGAGTGTAACACCCGGAGGCTCTCGTCGGTCTGCAGAGCTGGTCAGGGCCGGAGCTGCTTGTTCTTACATGGACTCCATCCTCTCCAGACCACCCCTGTCTGCCTGCCTGTCTGCCTGCGGTGAGGTGCAGAGCCCTGGCTGGCTGTGGGCAGCTGGGCCCTTGGCCGTGCCGCCCGCCCCTGCGGCAGCCCACCCACCTTTGCACAGGTAGTAGGAGCCCACGAAGCTGGTCTTGGTGGGCCGCGGCCGGATCCGCTTCCACGTCTGGTCCTCGGAGCTCCGGAGCCGGCCGAGCAGCGTGTCCCTCTTGCATTTGTGCTCGAGGCCCTCGCGGTAGGTGTAGTCGCCCGCCCTGGGGCCTGTGGGGGAAGGGAGGTCCGGGACTGTGGTTCCCGAGGCAGAACTGAAGGGGGACGGGGACTGGCCACACCCCTGCCACCTAGAAACCCACCTCCTTCCTCCGGGCCTCCCACCAGTTCCTTGCCTGTGCTCCCTGCGGACAGGGTGTCGGGGCTGGCCGGAAATTCCTTCCGGGGAGCCCCTTCTCAGCACCCACCCCCTTTCCACCACCGCCCTGACTCTGCAGTCAGAGAGCCTGACCATGTCAGCGTCTCCTTGGAACAAATGGTGAAGACAGCCTGGCAGAGAGCAGGCTCTGTCTCCTCCTTTTCCTGCCCAGGGAGGCGCGGCCAGCTTTCCTTAGCCTCCCTTCCATGCTCCTTTTCTTCTTTCCCCTGGTCCTCCCCAGTCTTCTGACCAAGGGACTCTTCTCCTCCAACAATGGAGTGGGGTGAGTCTCCCCAAAGAGACCAGGAGGACCAAGGTCCCTCGCGGGGACCCACGCGACGCGGCTGGCCAGCACCTGGTGGGCAAAAGCTCTGCTTCCCTAGCAGGGGGCTGCGGATCAGGGAGCGGATGTGCTCCGTACAAGGAAAAAGACCTCCTCATGGGCACCGACACCCAGCTAGACGGCGTTCTGCCCCCTGGCCCTGCAGGGCCATGGGCTTCGTAGGACGACTCTGGCAGGTGTGACATGCATGTGACGGGGAGGGGGTGGACGACAGCAATAGATGACCTCTGAGGTCCTGTCAACTCCAGCCCCTCTGAGATGGAGAATTCCAGACTGGGAAGATTTGTAACCCTGAGATACCCAGAGAATATTATTCTGAAACATCAGGACTGTGGAATTCTGGCAGATGAAATGATGTGAGTCTAGATATCTGAAATTCTAGGTGTGTTGAAAATTGTTTACCAACACCGGGCACCTAGCCAGAATTGCTCCTACAGTCTCCTTTGGGTTTGGGGGTGGGGAGCCCAGGAAATAACCTTTCTCAGGCTCCTCTGTCCACTGGACTCTGGGCAAGGTTTGAATTCACCCAGTGGGAGAGGTGGATGGAGAGGTGACTGTGGACAGAGATGCAGGCTGCACTTTCTCAGCAGATATGTTTGTGGCAGCTAGCTAGACCCTGCCTTCCACAGCCAGGAACCAGCCTCTGGGCTGTGGGATAGCCGTGATACTGGCCAGCAGCCCCCTGAGCTCTGTGTGAGCAGCGTACCCCACTTCTGGGCCTCAGCTTGTGGAGAAGTAGCCTACAAGCCCGATGGTGTCTGCTGGCTTCCACTCCTCCAGCCTTTCTGGCAGTTTTGAAAGTCCCTGCTACCCCGACATCCCCAGCTGCTCTAAATAGGCAGCAGGGCTTCTGTCTTCCCAGACTTATCTCTGACGGGTGCACTGGGCTTCTGTCATTCTGGGATGCTATGCTCTTGAGACCCCTGCCATCTCTGGGCAGAGGGGTGGAGCACGGAGGTGTGGCCTTACCTGTTTTGGGGTAGCAGAGCTGACAGGCCTGCTTAAACTCGTGGGTGGCAGCCAAGGGGTTCTTGATGAGCAAGGCGGTGTTGGGCATGGAAGGCTCTGGCTGTAACAGGAGGAGGCTGGCTTTAGGTGCTGGACAGTGGCTGGAGCCACCAGGGCCAGCCTGGGCACCAGAAGTGTGACACTCCCCCCCAATCCCACCCAAGAGCCGAACCGCAGCCCGGACCCTCCTTCTTCCCCCAGCCTCCCAGACAGGGAGGTTCTTGTAACATGATCCAAGAATCCAACAGGGCTACTTCAGCCTAGTCGAGGTTCGGTGCCTGAGAACCGTTCCTTGAGTCAAAGTCTAATGTAAAAGGAGTGAAACAGGAGTGGCCCTGACTGGGCCCTAAGCACAGCCCGCCCCCACCGCCCAACCCATCCTCTCTCCCAAGCCCCCACGACCTCATTAGATGGGAAGGAGGCAAAACTCAGAGAGGTTTGGTGGCTTTCCCAGGGCCACACAGCTACTGTCTTGGCTGAGGCCAGAGTCTAGGTCACTTGAGTCCTGGACAGATGCTCTCCTCAACTCAAACCTGGCTGAATCCTGAGATCAGGGATGTTAATGACCCTGGAGAGATCACTCAGCCCTCTGAGCCTCAGTGTCCTCTCTGGTCAGAAAAGCGAGGGCCAAGCCCTCTGCTTGCTCCAGCACGCCACCAGGCCAGGAAGGGTCTGGAAGGGCCGGGAAGAGACCGTCTCTGGCCCGCCTGCTCTTGAGGGATGCTGGACCTCATCCCAAGCTGAGGGCTCACCCCCACTCTGGAGCCCACAGCGCCTTGCCTCCACCCCCTGGAGAGCACGAGGTACCTGGGCATCCATCCTCGCCAAGTCACTCACCGAGGGGGCTGGTTTCTGAGTACCGCTCGGGGGACGATGGTCCTGTGAGTTGGCGTCCTCTGGGCGAGAAGACAGAGGGGTCACCTGCCCTGAAGGGTGTAAGGGGCCCTCGGTGTTTCTGTATTTCCAACTTGGAGAAGCCATCCAGGCCACACATGCTCTCCTATGTGGGCCATCGCCCGGGGACAGAGAAGCCTCCCAGCTCGGGCACGTCCACCCCACGCTTACACCTTCTATGCCCTGACAGCCCCTGGGAGAAAGCCTGAGGTCCTCAGCTTGGCTCCCGGTCCTCCGAGACCAGCCTCAGGCCTTCAAGGCCCCCCAGCCCACCCACCCTGTGGGGAATGCCTCTGCTCATCCACCAGACCCTCCAACACCAGGCCTGTGTAGCATCGCTCCGTCGGCTGGCAGGCGATCCTGCTAGCTGTCACCTCCTCCAGGAAGTCTCCGTGAAGCCCACCTGTGCCCCCCGGGAATTCCCATCAACAGCGAGCACTCTAGGCTAGGTCTGTCGGAAAACTGGTCCCACAGAGGCCCAGGAAGGTCTGCTTCCTTGCAGGGTCCCAGGTCAGAGTGGTGCTGGAGGAGCCCATGGCCTTGCATCCTGCCCCCAGCCCCAGGATCATCCTCCCACCAGTCTGGCAATCCCAGGGTCCTGGGAGGCTGGGCAGAGAGCACCAGACTATATCCCAGCCCTGCTCTTGATCTTAAGCAAGTCACCCAGTCCCTGAGGGCTCGGCCCACACTGTGGTGGGCATCACAGGAGACGCAAAGCCCGGGGCCCCAGACCAGGAAAGAGTTGTCATCCCAGCTGCGCTCTCCAGAGACTAGAGACAGATGGCATTTTGCCAACTTTCAGGTGGTGGCAGAAGGCCTCACCCAGGTAGGAGCTGGGCTTGTCCAGGGAACCACGGGATGACCCGAAGCTGTCAAGGGCGTCCAATCGGGTCTCCGAATATGGCAGCAGGTCCAGGGAGTCTAGCCCTGAGCCCGGGGGCTCCAGGGCATCCAGCATGGAGGCCGCCAGCTTCTTGGAGGGGTCCACGACGAGGCCGAAGGAGGCAGGGGGCAGCGGGCTGGACACGGGGATGGAGCCCCCCACCACAGGGGGCAGCAGCGGGGTCCCACCGGGGAACACGGGGATCAGCTGGGGCAGCTCGCTGGGCACACCGCCGCCAGGCAGGCCACCCTGCACCAGGGACTGCGAGATGGGAACAGAGGGAGGGGTTGGAGGAGAACACCAGTGAGATGTGAGTGCCCAGGCCTGTTCTGCAGGGTGGACCTTCAGTCCCTCCTGGATGCATGTTCTGTACTTTTCGTGTTTCATCCAGCGCAAGCCGCCTTCCCCTAGGCCTCAGTCTTCCCACTGCGACACGAATGCGGGGCCTTCCCTCCACCTCACCTGGGATATGAGGATGTGATGGGGTCCCAGTGGGGAGGGGGGAGAGGGGTTCCGGGAACAGGAAGGGACAGCCCCACTCACCAGTGAGTCCAGGAGGGTATCCAGCTCCGGACCGAAGACGTCCCCGTCGGAGAAGTCGTCCAGGCTCTCAGTGCCGGGGAGGGCCCTGCTGCTGCTGTCCAGGGGGGCCAGCAGGTCCAGAACGTGAGGGAAGAGGGGCATCGTGGGGGTGGAGGGGAGGGGGGCTGGGGAGCCTCGCAGGTCCACGTAGCAGTCTGTGGATGGGGGTGGACTCAGTAGCTGCAGGGGGTCTCATCTGGTGGGAATGCAGGAGCTGGCCCGGGGCCCTGGGCTCCTCAGCCACCGCCTGCCCTCCTCCCCTGCCTCCCCGGAGCCTGGAGCCCTGCCTTCCCTGTGGCCTGACCCCACGGGGAGGTTCAGCCGATGGAGGGGCCTTCAGTCCTGCGGCATCTCCCAGACGGGCCAGGTCAGTGCCCATCTCTGGGGTACGCAACACCCCCTCTCAAGGACACTTTGTAACTGTGACCCCTCCTGGAAGCCAGTGAGGTAGATAAAAGGAGAGGAGGACTTCAAGAGAGGTGGACCCCCAGCTGGGTCCCATGGAGGTGGCCCCGTACCTCCCAGGCTGGAGACTCGCCCTGCAGGGGAGTCTGTTTTCCTGCACCACTCTTTTCTTTCATGCTTCAGGCAGTCCCCAGGGCAGGGAGCCCCCAGGAGCCCTGTCTGCAGGGCCAGGGATCTGCAGGGGCTTGACCCAGCTGACCTCCTGGGGTCATGGTGGGGGAGGGGCTGAGTTCTCCCCAGGGCGCAAATCCACCCCATCATCTGGAGTCAGGGACACTACCTGTTTCGATGTCATCTATGGACCCCAATCCATTGGAAGTTCCCTGTAAAGAAGGGGGACAGGGCGGGTCAGACAGACAGACACAGGCTAGGAGGGCCCCCTCCCTGAGTGACCTGCTGTGTTAACCACCAGGCCGGCTGGGCAGGGGCCTTGTGTCTGCCTCTCACCAGAGTGTCCTCGGAGGGAGGGGATGCAACCTCTGAGCTGGTTCCTTGCCTGTCACAAGGGGGTGTTTTACTGAGCCCTACAGATACATGCCAGGCGTGGACAGGTCACAGATCAAAGCCTAAAACACCAGTCTCCTGATTGACCAGTGTCCCCTCGCCCAGTTATAGCCCCAGGCCCAACTGGCCCAGGTGGGACTCCCCTGCCACCTCCCGCTGGAGGAAAAGCTGGGCCCAAGCCTGCCCTGTGGGCCTGGCCAAGTCCCCCATCCTCTCTGGGCCCCCTTCCTCATCTGTAAAATGAGGACAGCACAGTCACCCTCCTCCCCGGCTGTTAAAAGGATGAGATCACTTGACATTTGTACAGAGCTTAGAACAGTGCCCGACACACAGGGAGTGCTACGTGTGTCAGTCGAATGTGAAACATCAACTTTTAAATCCAGGCCACCAGGAGGTTGGCCTAGGGAAGCTGGCGTTCTCGTCCACCGGCCTCCACGCCTGGCCCAAGTGGACTCGCCTGGCTTGTGTCCAGCACTGGGCTGTGGCCTGCCTTTCCCCACCTGCCTCCAGGCCCTCAAGTGAGCAGCTCCCTCCTCAGCACCTGCCCGCAGCCTGGCTGCTCAGTGAAGTCCAAGGTGAGCAGGAGGCCAAGGCTGCCTCAGGCTCTGTCTGGTCCTGGATCTCACAGCCCTCCTTGCATCTGGCTCCTCACGCTGCCAAGAGTGCCCAGGGGCCTCGCTGTCTCCAGACCATGGGGAGCGCCATGTGGGCTCGCAGGGAATGACTGCCTGGCTGGCACCTCCACACTGGAGAATCTGGTTGGGAGCCCAGCGGCCAGGCTCACATGCAGCATCTGAGTGAGACCTCTGGAAGGTCAGGGGATCCGGCTGGGCCCCTCCAGTCCTTCCGTCCCACGTGTGTCCGCAGGCCACTCTGTGTAGGGGGTGGTGTGTGGGTGTGGGAGTGTGTGGTGGATGTGGGGGTGTGTGCGCACGTGTGCACGTGTGTACGCACACATGGCACCATGCTAGCACAGGGAGGCAGGGTCTGAGCCGGTCCTCTCCACTGTGGAGTCCTCTCTGCCTGGGCTTCTTAAAGACTCCCGTCTCTGTGACCAACATGTAGTGGGGGATCCATAAGGTTGCAGGGATGGGTGGCTCTCTTGGCAGCATGCCCACTGCCATGCACGGCACCCCTGGCTACAGACTCAGTGGACCCTGAGGGTTGGCCCTTGTGGAGCTGAGCATCCCACCCATATGTGCTGTGGCCCTTTGGCCATGATCATTCAGTCATTCAACAGATGTCTTCTCAGCAGCCGCTGTGCCTGCCCAGTGCCACTCTGCCCGCTGTAATGAGCAGACACACCCCCTCATGGGCCCCAAGGACCTGCAGGGGCTCCCCAGCACTGCCCTGGAAAGACCTGAAAGGCCCAGCCCTGCCTCGGGCACTGCACTCCCTTATGCCAGCCACACACCCACCCAGGGACCCGGGCGCCAGTGTCATCTCCATTTTACAGAGGGAACCTAAGGCCAGGACATGACGTCATTTCCTTTAGGTCATGCCACCAGTGACAGCAGGAGACCCTCCAGTCTGCAGAACTATGAGGAATAAATTTCTTATTCGTAAGTCACCCAGTACATGACTGTTTGGTTTTTTTTTGGGCCATACCACGTGGCCAAGATCTTAGTTCCCTGACCAGGGATGGAACCTGGGGCCCCAGTAATGAGTGCCAAGTCCTAGCCAGCGGACCACCAGGAAATTCCTCGCATTCAGTTACAGTGGCCAGAACAGACTAAGACCTTCCCTTAATTTAGTTTTTTTTTGAGGACCCAGTATGCGGCAGGCCTGGCAATTCTGGTTGCAAACCATCCTGAACGCGACACAGGCAGGCCCGCATGTGCCTCCCTTGCAGCCTGGCAGGCCTCCAAGGGCAAGGACACGCCTGTCTCAGCTCTGGCCCAGCGGCAGTCCAGAGCCAAGAAGGGGTCCCTGGGAGTCTGTGGAGTGAACGAGTGAATGAGCTGCCCTACTGTGTGACGCTGGCCAAGTCCCCTTGTCACTCTTGAGCTCAGTTTCCCCCTGTGTACAACAAGGAGGCGGGACACCAGCCACGGTCAGCTCCTACAGCCCGTCCCCCTCCCCAAGTCCTCCTGAGCAGTTTCTGTGTGGTGGGTGGTGGGGGTCTGACATGTGCAGGGCCCTACCATGCCCCCTAGACAAGGCCTGGGGGTCCGATCTCAACTGCCTTTCTTTCTCAGTCCTACTCCCACTCTTCCTGTTGCCATTGGCTTCTTTCTCAGGGTCCACGAGTGAGGGTACCCCCAACGGTCCCCCTGCAGTGACCTAACCCTGACTCTAATGTGTAGGGACCACTCCCAGCATGGCAGCCACGCTCCATACCCTGACTCTGCCCCTGTGGTCCCAGGAGGCCCCTCCTGGGAGGGGGGCGGTGCTCTGGGTCCCAGGGCTGCCCTCAAGAGCCTGGTGCAGGCCCAAGCTGTCATCACCCCTCTTCTCCAGGCAGGGGACTGGCTGCAGTGGTGAGAATGGGGACAGATTGAGCCCAGCCCTTCAGTGTGCTGCCCCTGGCTCTGCTGCTTGAGGTTGTTTATATCCAAGAACAAACCCAAAGCTCTCAGGATGGATGAACCAAGATAGGCTGGTCCCGGGCAGGGGGTGGGGTGCAGGGTGGTGGTACAGACTGTGGGGACTGGCTCGGGGTCCTGCCGCATCCTACCTGATCTGCCACACCAGCCGCAGTGCCGTTACTGAGCAGAGAAAAGGTTTCCAATTCCTGCCAGAGATTGGAGAGAGACAGAAAGAGATGGCGATTCTGCAAAGGTGCTCAGCTGCTCCCACCAGCTGGGGCTGCAAGAGAGCCCCAACTAGGCGGGGGGGGGAGTCTGCGGTGCCCCCCAAGCTTCCTGCCCCTAGGCTTGCAGGGAGTCACCCGCCCTGTCTCTCTGAGTTCCATTTGGGTGTTTCCTTCCTACAACCACGACCAGGGCAGAGGACTTCTAGGTACACACTTCCTGTGTGCACCTGGCAGTCTCAGACACTCTCTCCCTGTGATCCTCCCTCGAGCCCTCTATTGTTGCTGTTTACTTGCTAAGTGTGTCCGACTCTTTGTGACCCCATGGACTGCGGCACACCAGGCTTCCCTGTCCTTCACTGTCTCCTGGAGTTTGCTCAAACTTGAGTCCACTGAGTTGGTGATGCCATCCAACCATCTCATCCTCTGTTGCCCTCTTCTCCTCCTGCCCCCAATCTTTCCCAGCATCAGGGTCTTTCCCAAGGAGTTGGCACTTCACATCAGGTGGCCGAAGTACTGGAACTTCAGCTTCAGCAATTCACTGGGCCCTCTGAGAGGGGACACGATTATCCCCACATCCCAGATGTGGAAAAGAAGGGGGAGAGAGAGGAACTACCTTGCTCCAGGTCACAGAGCAGGTCACAGTCCAGAGACTAGAGCCATACCCTCTCCTGCATGTGGCTTCCTGGCCCAAAGTCGGAGCCAAATGAATACATGTGGATGTGAATGAGCCAAACAGGTACCAATTCAAACATGCACCACACAGGGGTTATTTGAGAACAGGAGGCTTAAGGACGCCAGTGTCAACTGAGGCCATCTCTGGGATGTTAAGGTTGGCCAGGACAGGGGACTGAGCAGGCTTTAACAGCTGCTGTCTAAGGTGAGCTGGGAGCTCTGGCTGTTCTTTCTTCTTCCGAGAGGCTCTGAAAGTCATTCCAGGGCTTTCAGCCAACAGACAGGGAAGATTACCTGCTGTCACCCCCTCTGTCCTGGCCAGGCCCTGGCCCCCCTCACCTATGTCTCTCAAAGGCGCCTGGCCCCCCTCTACACGTCTCCCCACCCCCAGCCCCACCCAAGCCCCAGCTCCCAGGGCCCACCTACCTGGGGCCTCTTATATGCCTTCCGAACTCGAAGCCCAAGCTTCTGAGCCAGCTCCTGACCAAGCTGAGTTACACTTTCATCCTGAGAAGGCAAGACACAGGGTAAGGTGGGTTAGTTTGCTCCGACTACGAAGCTGCGCTCCAAATGCTTGTGCAGCCCAGCAAGGGGGGACAGGGTCCCCATTACTCCAAGTCATGGATACGGAAGCGGGATCCTGGGAGGGGACACTAGCTGCCCAGGTCACACGGCTGGTGCGTGGAGGGCTGGGGCCAGGAACCCGTGCTTCTCCTGTTCCCTTTATTATGGGAAGTAGAAAGGAATACGTTTGTGGTTTCATTTCAATATTATCTTTTTGTTTCCACAATTCAAGTAACAGTCACTGCAGAAGGCAGAAATGTCAGACAGGGAGCAAGGACTCCCCTGGACCCTCACCCTAGACTCCCACCCGCAAAGGGGGAGCTTAGCCAACAAGGGTGCTGTGTGTCCCTACAGATCTCAGCTAGGGACTCACACGCACGTGGATGACAAAGGATGTTTAGTTTTGCTTTGTGGGGATTTTCTCTTTCTTTTTGTACATAAGTGAGATCATATTATACCTGTTGCTCGTTCTACAATGGGCATCTTTTATCAAGTAACGTCTTGGAGCTCTCTGCAGGTGAGGACGAGCAGATGGAGCACAGGCGCCAAGGAACGAGGCCTGGTGAGGTCTAGAAGGCACCCGGCCCACGGCTGTGCTCAGTAATGGCACCCAGCACCTCTTCCACCCTCCAAGTCTGTACCACCATCTGTGTCCCAGGCACAAGCTGGAGGCCAGGGACACTGCAGTCACAGGGCAGGCGGGGCCCAGGCCTCCCCGAGGCTCCAGTCCAGTGGGGAGACCAGTCAGTAAACAGAGAAATGGCGGCTGCAGTCCTGGCTTCAGACGGGCACTGGGGACGCTGTTCATTCATCCACCTCCCCACCTCACTGACAACTCCTGAAGACCAGGGTCTGGGTCACCTCTGGTCCTGATGCCCAGCACAGAGCAGGGCCTGGTCAACGTTTGCCCGGGAAAACAGGGGAATTCTCTGACTCCAAGGCAGAAGTCCTTGTGTGGCTACGTCCCTCTGGGGAGTTACCAGCCCTCACAGGTCTGGCTCCCTGGCCTGTACAGCGAGGTGAGAGCCACCCTCTCCTCCTATGAGAAGGCAGGCCCAGGACCCAGATGCGGACCTGCTGCAGATGCTGAAGAACTCGGTAGAGGTCGGGGACTAGGTCATAAGAGAGCTTCTCAACGGTAGAGTAAACGGCATTGGAGAAGCAATAAACAGAAAGTATAACAACAGTGAGTGTGCTGGACTCTTACTGTGTCCAGCCACCGTGCCCACTGCCCTGTGTGACTTTCTGATCCAGTCCTCAGCACGGCCCTATGGTACATGGTATACCATCACCCCCACTTCATGTCATTGCCCCTATTTCAAAGGGGGTGCAAACCAGGACTCAGAGGGGCCAAGCCCTGTGTCCAAGGGCACAGAGCTCGTAGATAGCAGGCCCAAGATTAGAACCCAAATGCAGACAGTCTGGCACTGACATTCCTGATCACCCTGCCTCCAGCCTTGTCTCTGCTCTGCCCACTCAAATCTTTCTTGCTTCTTCCAGCCCCACTCAAGCCCTGCCTCCTCCTGGGAGCCCTCCAGGATACTGACCACTCGTGAGAACTCTCTTAGTCCTTCCTGGGCAGCATTTAGCCTTCTCCAAGCCCTTTCACAGCCACAATTCCAGAGACAAAGTGGGAAGGGCACTTTATAGACATGGAGTAGGAGGGGCCAGGCTCCGTGCAGCCAGGCCTAGACCCCAGGGCTGTTTCCACGTGTCTCCCTCCAGATTGTCGGTCCCTGGAAGGCACAGATCTGGACACTCCGTGGGCACTTTGTAAACATTTGTTAAGTTGATGGATAAATGGGGAGGGGACATGTGCCCAGCTGTGCGTGAACTGGGGCAAGCAAGACCTTTGACTGGATTTTCCCATTGACTTTCCCCACCTAATGACACCCTGGACGTCAGGATCCCACACACACAACACCCCATTAGGTGCTCACTGCAACCCTGGACTCTCGGAGAGGGGTGGAGATTAAACAGTCAGATTGCTCAGGCTTCCCTGGTGGCTCAATGCCAATGCAGGAGGTGTGGGCTCAGTCCCTGATTTGGGAAGATCCCATGTGCCCTGGGGCAGCTGAGCCCGTGAGCCACGACTACTGAGTCTGTGTTCTAGAGTCCATGCTCCCAACTTGGGTAGCCCCCACTCACCACAACTAGAGAAAGCCTACACAGCAACGAAGACCCAGCGCAGGCAAACACAAACAAAAGTGAAAGTCGCTCAGCCGTGTCCAACTCTTCGCGACCCCACAGACTCTACAGTCCTTGGAATTCTCTGGGCCAGAATATTGGAGTGGGTAGCCATGCCCTTCTCCAGGGGATCTTCCCAACCCAGGGATTGAACCCAGGTCTCCAACGTTGCAGGCACATTCTTTACCAGCTGAGCCATGAGAGAAGCCCCCCAAAATTATATATATATAATGTACATATATAAAAGGAGTCAGACTACTGGGCTCAAGTCTCGACCTGCCACCCCTCACTGGGATCTTCAGTAAGTTCCCTCCTCTCCATGCCTCTGTCTCATCTTTAAAATGGGGATAATGAGAGTGTCTATCTCACAGGACTCTCTCAAGGGTTAAGTAAGTTAATATAGACCCTGAATATTAAGTAGTTACTACACAAGTATATGTTTAGCAGTGCCTGGTTTCCATCTCAGCGGAGGAAAGCAAGGCTCAGAGGGGTGAGGCGCCTGGGCCGAGAGAGGACGGGGAGCCTGGCCTCCATGAGCAAGGCGGCACTCACGTGGGGCAGGGCCAGGGAGCAGCGGCTGCTGCACGCGTAGGCCTCCTTGTGGCGCCCCAGCTCGGTCAGGGCCCGCGCCTTGCGGAACAGCGCCCGGATGTTCTCGCTGTCCAAGCCCAGCGCCTTCTCGCTGTCCTCCAGCGCCTTCTCATACAGGCCCTGCCAGAGAGGAGCAGGGGGCCGCCCGTCAGCCTGTTACCCTCCCACCCCAGCCTCCTGCCTCCACCAGGACAGAGGACCAACCTTCTCCCTTCCTCACAGACGGGGTGGGGGCGAGGGCTCCAGGAGATGGCTCCGGTGTTCAGACCCAATCAAGGGTGTTTGTTGTCCAGCCAGGGAGCACTGGCAGGACATGAAGGGGACAGGCCTTCGAATTCTACAGTCATGAGCCCGGCCACTCAGATCAAAGACTGCAAGTAACATAGGCATCTCCAGAGGAGGCAACATCAGGAAGGTGGCTCAGCACACAGAACACAACGTGAACAGGCATCTGGTAGACCCGTTCACCCAGCCCTGACTCCCCTAACCCTAACCCTCGGCAGAGCCCACTGCAGAGCCCCGTAGGATCTGGGGAATGACTGAGGCCCTGAGCGAGGACAGAGAAGAGGAAAAGGCTGGAGCTGCCGGAACGAGGGGAAGGCAGTCCTCAGCTCTGATGGCCCACAGACTCCTGCCAGGGCCCAGGCCGTCCCAAGAACCTAACTTAACTCATCTGGGGCAGGGCTTGGGCTCCATATCATGCCAACACGTTGTATTATATATTAGTCCTTTAAAAGCTCTCCAGGTGAGTCGATGGTGCGCTGGGGTTGAGAGCCCTGGGAGCAGAGGGCGGGGCCGAGGGGCATGGGGCGGAGCAGCCTTAGGGGTGTGGGGTGGGACCGGGGGGCGTGGGGGGGCTCACCATGGTGAAGTAGCAGGCGGCCCGGTTGACATGGAGCTTACACAGCAGCTCCCGGGGCAGGGCCACCTGGTCGGAGGCGGCGTAGTCGGCCACGTTCAGCCCCTCCATGTACTGCACCAGTGCTTGCTTGTAGTCCTTCTCCCGGAACAGGTCATTGCCCTCAGCGAACAGGTTCTGCACCAGCTTGAGCAGAAAGGCCTGCCGGGGCAGGGTGTGGGGATGGGGGTGTTCAGGGGTCCTCTGCACCCAGCTCCAGCCGTCACCCAAGCCCCATGTCCCCCACGAGGGACACCCTGCCCGTTGCCTTCCCCCAGCCCAGCCCCTGATGCTCACCTCATATTCTTCTTGCTTTAAGGGTAGGGTCGACCTATGGGAAAAGGACACAAGGTCTGGATGGGCCCAGGGTTCTCAGCCTCCCAGGGGCCCAGGGTTCTTAGCCTCCCAGAGACCCAGGAGCCAGAGCCACAGGTTAGAGACTGCGCCTGGGAGCTGGTTCCCCCAGCTCAGACCTCAGACATCACCTTGTGGATTGAGATGAGGGGACAGCAGTTTGTTTTTTTTTTTTCCCCTAAATCAACACCACGCTGGCCCTCTCTTTCCTACAAAAGGATGGTGGAAGGTCCTGCTTCTGCCCCAGGGCCTGGCAGCCAGGCTTTCCCAGGTGCTGCTGTCGTTGTTCAGTTGCTAAGTCATGTCCGACTCTCTGGTGACCGCATGGACTGTAGCACGCCAGGCTCCTCTGTCCTCCACTATCTCCCAGCATTCGCTCAAATTCATGTCCATTGAGTCGATGATTCTATCTAACCATCTCATCCTCTGACACCCCCTTCTCCTGTTGCCTTCAATCTTTCTCAGGATCGGGGTCTTTTCCAATGGGTTAGCTCTTCACATCAGGTGGCCAAAGTATTGGAGCTTCAGCTTCAGGATCCATCCTTCCAATGAATATTCAGGGTTGATTTCCTTTATGATTGACTGATTTGACCTCCTTGCAGTGCAAGGGACTCGCAAGAGTCTTCTCCAACACCACAATTCAAAAACATCAGTTCTTCGGCGCTCAGCCTTCTTTATGGTCCAATTCTCACATCCATACATGACCACTGGAATAACCATTGCTTTGACTGTATAGACCTTTCCAGGTGCACATTGCTGAGAAGGAGCTCTGGCTGGCTATCCTCTGCCTAAGAAACCAATTGCTGGGAACAACCATGTCCCCCCCCCAAACCAAACTTGCAACTTCAGATTCGCAGGCAGCACCCAAAACCTACCTCGGGGATCATTCATTTGGGAGTCTCTGCACTTTTTCTGTCCCTGCCTACAAGACACACACAACCCCAGCCAATGCCCAGCACACAGAACCTAACCCTTCCTGCCAGACTCAGCAAAGTAGGTGGGTCCCTAGGCACCCTCTCCTGTCTGTGAGCTGCCAAAACAATGCCAGCTCAGAACAGCTGAGCCCAGGAGAAAGTGTGAAAGAAAGGAAGGGAGGGGAAGGGCCTTCTGGGAGAAAGGAGAAGGAGAGCATGAGCCCAAGGCACATTTGTGAGGCTACAAGGCAGCACTGGAAGGGACGCTGGGGTTTGTCTTCTGGTCTCTCATGTTACAGAGGGGAGATCAGACATTCAGAGAGGGGCAGTGACAGGCCCAAGGTCACACAGCAGGTCCAAGCCAGGGCCAGAGAGCAGGGCTGGGGCTCCTCCTACTGCCTGGAGCCACTGCGAATGCCTGGGCGAAAAAGAACAGCTTAGGGACTTCCCTGGTGGCTCAGACGGTAAGGAATTCGCCTGCCAATGCAGGAGATGTGGGTTCGAACCCTGGGTTGGGAAGATCCCCTGGAGAAGGAAATGGCAACCCACTCCAGTATTCTTGCCTGGAAAATCCCATGGACAGAGAAGCCTGGCAGTCTACAGTCCATGGGGTCGCAAAGAGTAAGACATGACTGAGCGACTAACACGGGACTTCCCTGGTGGTCCAGTGGCTCAGACTCTGTTTCCAACGCAGGGGTCATGGGTTCAATTCCTGGTTGGGCAGGTAAGATCTCATATGTCATGGAGCAGTCAAAAAAATTTTTTAAAGGCAGCCTAAGCTGGTGAGTGACAAGTGGTGAGCAGAGACCCCGGAGATCCCCTGTGGGGAGGAGGAGATGTCCCTGACTGTGACAGTGGGGCCGGCCACCCACCCTCTCACTTGCCACCCACCATCAGAAACCAGGGCCTGGTCCTCCTCGCTCAGCCGTGGCCGCCCGCCGCTCTCCTCCTAACTCATCTTCCACTTCCAGCCTCTCTTCCTCCAGCCTCAGGTTCATCTTCAGTAGGTCACACTGTGTCCTTAAGGTCACCTTATTCTGGTGTTTAAGGCTCTACACGAGCCCTTCACCCACCTGCCCGCATCACTTCATGGCTCCTACGGTGCTTGGTGCCCAGCTAAGCACATGAGGTCAGCACGTGAGGAAGCAGCCATTTCTAAAGGAGCAGGCCTGACTGTATAACCTGTAGCCCCTCAGGAGACCAACGTGTGGGTTTCTGGGAGGGTGTCCCACTGCTATACCCCCTCAGAGTTCCCCTTTGGGAAGAGGAAGGAGGACACAGAGCTAACATTGACCCCAAGCGCAACAATCTGGAGAAGGAAGGGACATTCTCTCTGTTTCGGAGATGCTGAGACCACAGGAAGCAGAGGCACCAGGATGGGGGCTGAAGTCTGGGGCTTGGAGGTCCAGTTACGCAGAAATCAGTTACTTGAAGATAGAATTCTTACGACAAACACGATTCCCAAGGCCTGCCTTGTTCTCCAGAATGGCCTTTGAGCAAAACTCGGGCATTTGACCAAGATCAACGCTCTCTCCCAGATGGAAGACGAGCCCCCTGTGAAGAAGGGTGAGGCCACAGCTCTGAGCTGGCAGAAGCCAGGAAAACTGGCCGTTTTGCAAGTTGAGGAAGGAGAGCGTGTTGTGAGAATATAAACACACAGCAGATCATGTGTGTGTGTGTGTCTGTGTGTGGAAAAGGACACAGCTTGTGCTGAAAAGGCAGGTTGCATTTTGCAAGTCTGCGTGAGCACAAAATCAGGGAGCATATGAGGCTTTGTAGGGCTTTTCCGGTGGCTCAGCAGTAAAGAATCTGCCTTCAGTGCAGAAGACACAGGAGATGCGTGTTTGATCCCTGGGTCAGGAAGACCCTCTGGAAGAGGAAATGGCAACCCATTCCAGTATTCTTGCCTGGAAAATTCCATGGACAGAGGAACCTGGCAGGCTAACAGTCCAAGGGGTTGAACGAGTTGGACACAACTGAGCTACTAAACAACAACAACGAGGGTTCATATGTGCAAACTCCAGTTTTGTAGGGAGTCATATTTAAGATAAAGAACACAAAATGAGAAACAAAGAATTTCTATGCAGTCTTTCAGGGCTTTGGAAATAACTCTTACAAATGAGGGGCTGGGAGCTTACACTTCATCAGAGTCACAATAAACGTGCCTCTGAGGGTCCATTTAAGGGAGAGAAAAGAGTTAATAAAAATATTTTGTGTGTAAAGAGAAAGATGAAAAAAACCAACATGGCATATGGGTACCAGGGGCAAATAATGGAAAGAAATTTGGGCTTTGAAGTCCACAAGACCCAGGTTAGAATTCCGTCGCTTAGTAGCTATGTGACTGTAAACCAGTTTCTTAACCTTTCTGAGCTTCAGCTTTCTCATCTGCAAAATGGAGATAAAAGCACCTGCTGAACTGAGCTGTTGTGAAGATGAGAGAGACGACGGATGTGAAGGGCCCAGCATGGAATGGAAAGACGTGCTCAGCAAAGACTACTGACTTATTACGGGATGTGCACAGACAAGCAAGAGAATTAACAGGGAGCGTAGGAGCATGCGTGGACAGGGAGGGTAAAATGATATGCTGGACAAGACCACAGGGTGGCCAGGGTCGGGTCAGGAAGCGTGTGTGTGTGTCGAGATCATGACTCAGGGTTAGGAGCACCCCTGGCCCCCACCCCGCCAGCCCCTTCCCAACCTGTCCCACCTCCTCACTCCCCAACACACAGGGCAGCCTGAACAGCAAAAGCTCAATAAGCAAGAAAAGGGAGCCCTAGAGAAGATGTGCTCTGGGATGTCCCAGAGGACCGCGCCCCGCCACCCCCCGACCGCCCCATCCCCCGCCCCAAACACACACTCACTGAATGAACTGCAGCCCCTTCTCGATGTCCGCCTTCCGTCTCTGCCTCTCCATCAGTCTCTGCAGAGAGAACGCCGTCCATCAGGAAGTCAGTGGGGCTGGTCACCATCCACCCCCACCTCCTCACCATGTGTCCCCTCACTCCCTGCTCACCCCATCTCACAGGGTGTCGCAGTGTCCCTGAGGGCGGTGACCCATCTCGGGGACCACACAGACCTCCAGCACACAGCTCTCCATCCACACCTGCACCCCCACCTGAGTTTGTACAGAACTTTCAATAGACAGGGGGCCACCCGCCCTTCCTCACACATGGCTGGGGCCGCCAAACTGCACAGGACACCCTCACGTTCAAGGGGAAAGTCTTGCTTTACCAGCAAGCACAGTTTAGAGAGAAGAAACACAGAAAATGCCATGATGGCCATGATTATAGCTACAATGTAGCATAACACGTGGGCCAGACACTGTGTATCAGGCTCACTGAATCTGCCAGGAGGTGGGTATCTATTTTGTGTGTGTGTGGTATCATGTGGCATATGGGAATCTTAGTTCCCTGACCAGGGACTGAACTCATGCCCCCTGCACTGGAAGTACAGAGTCTTAACCACCGGACCACTAGGGAAGTCTCGAGGTGAGTGTCACTTTGTCCCAATTTTACCAGTACACTGAAGCTCAGGGAGCCCCCGTCATAAGCTGGCTGGCCTCCACACCAGGCCGCGGTGGCCTGGTACCCACACCATTCCAGTGAGGTGGTGTGAATTCCCCATGTTATGGACGAGGAAAGAAGGGTGGCCCAAGGCAGCATAGCAAATGAATGGCGCTGAACTTGTGTAGGGATCTGCTCCAGAGATGAAGAGAGTCAAAACGGAAGGCGGGGGTGCTTCAGGAGAAAGGAGGTGCAGGCAGAGCAGGTAGGGGTCTGGTACCCCCAGAGCGAGGGGTCCCCTCACCCCCGGGAGCTGGAAGTTCCTGGCCAGATCCAAACAGCCTGCTGGGCTCCTCCTCCATGCCACCATGGAGCTCAGCTGATCCCGCCCAGTGACAGCCCCGAGGGGGCTAGGCCTACCCCAGGGGAGAAACTGAGTCCGGGGCACTCACTGCCTGGCTGGCTAGTACTTTTTATCCCAGCCACTTCCAGGCCCTTTCCAGGCTCTGCCCATCAAACCATTACTGTGAGAGGATTCAGGCAAGGCTGGGGGATGGGATAGCCGGGGACTGCAGGACCCCTCCAGCTTCATATCTCTGCCCCGCACAACATCTTCAGAGGGCTGATATGCAGACACAGGCAGAGGAACCTCACTGCCTCACTGGCAAAGAGGTCTAAAAGAGTATAAAAAACACCTAACTACTTTGGAGAGGCAGCAAGTATACCAAATTGACACTTTCTAAAAATTCTCTGCTTCCTTGTTCTTTATTCCCCACCCCGGGTTCGACCACCTTGTCCTCACATAAGGTAAGCGGGAAGGGGGTCACTATCCCCATTTTCCAGATGAGAAGAGTGAGACACAAAGAAATGAAGTCTCCTTCCCAAGGTCACTTAACCCGTGGCTGGAACCCAGCTCGTCAGAGGCCACAGCCCTACCAACACTCCAAGCTGTGAGATGCCATGCGGCCCAGGCCGGGCAGGGTGGCCCTGAGGCTCCAAGGAGACGGATGAGAGCATTAAGAGCGAGGGGCTCAGGCCACGGGAACCTTGCTCCCCCTGCCGGTTCGTCCGAGGAGGGCTGGAGCCACGCTGCGTCTTCAGGTTCCCAGAGCAGCACTGCTCACACCCGTTCCCCTCTCCAGGCAGGACCGGGGCCACTGGCAAGCACTCACTATGTGTCTGCCGGCCCTGCCAGGGCCTTGGGCCAGCACTCTGGACTCAGACCCGGGTGTGAGGGCCAGCATTTGCACACCACGTGACTCTGGATCTTGGTCATGTGCCTGACGGATGGGGAAAATGGGGCTGATGGCGTTCCCGACGCGCTGGCTGTCATGGGTTCAGAAGATGACACGTGCGGAAGTCCTGGCTCGGAGCGACAGTCCAACAACCGTGCGAGTGTGTGTCATCCACTCCCTCTTGCCAAAGATGCTGCAAGTGTTTCCTGCGATGGACCCAAATGCTGAGACCCTGTTCTCCCGCAGGAGGCGGGCAGCAGTGGCCCCAGGCTGCCCGCGTCTCCCCGAGCCGGCCTCTTGGTCGGTCTCCTAGCCCTTGGTGTCCCTGTCTGTGATACAAGTGCTCATCATCCTTACACCCACGCCCCACATCAGGGCTCCAGCCAGACGGCCTGGGGGGTTTCCCACCTCCAGGCTTTTGCCTTTGCCGTTCCTTCCGCCTATGCTGCCATGCTCCTCCAATCCATCCTCGTTAATGAAACTCCATACATCCTTTCAAGCCCAGTTCCTCCATGGAGCTGCTCCTACTCTCTCCAACAGCACCATCGCACACTCAGTTACCCCATTTCCTGGGAACCTGGGGTCAGACCCAACCCTTGCCCTGGAAGAGAGGCTCATTGGGTGGAAAGACAACAGCGCAGCCCAGCACTGGCCAGGAAGCTGGGGGAGAGTGGGGGGTGGGAGGGAAGAAGGACCATGCAGGCCTGGACCACCAGCAGCCCAGGGCGTGGCCAGAGTGACTTCCCCCGAAGCAGTCATGCCCATGGCCACCACACCCATGGTCTCCCCATCCGTCCCTCCCCACCACCTGGGGTGGTGCCTGCCCCCACTTCCTCAATGCCATCACAGGGGTCTTTCAAACCACAGATCAGACCCCGTCCTCCCCAGCCGAGAGCCTCTCTTGACCTTTGCTGGTCAACTTCCCCACACCAGCACACACCTCATGGGAACACGTGCCCTGTTGCTCCCCTACTCCAACCCCTCTGGGCCCCATTCAGCCCACAGTCTTCTCAGAAAACCTTGGGGGTCACAGATACATCTCTGCGTCAGTTCTCTAGGCCCTGAGGTCTGAACAGACTTAACAGAAACAAATGCTGCCTGTAACCATCCTAGTGGTAATTTCTGACAAATCTGAACCTCACACCAGGGAATAAACATTCTCTTTATTCTCTGCCCCAGGCAGTATGAAGGCTCCGCAGCAGGTGGGCGTGAATGCGTTTCTCTGACCACCAAAATCCCAAAGCAGCAGCACAGCCACACACGTGGGCTATTCAGAGGGGTTCCGATCCCCTCTGAGCGGCAGTCTCCTGCTGTGTAAATCGGAGATTACAACTAGTGCCCACCAACAGGATTAATACATAGAAGGCCCTCATTTCAGGGCCTGGTACACAGCAGACAATAAATGACTGCCGTTAGATCAGAATTCCTATGCTGACTATTCCAGTCAACACTCGCAGTGTCCATTACATGCAGATGAGAAGAGGAGCTTTAGAAGAGCCACCAGCCGCCTGCGATCAGCTGGAGAAAAGCTGCCCCGTTGTGGGCCTGCTGAGGATTCAGCAATGAACAAAGGTGACAAAGTCTCCCCCTGTTTATAGAGCACATGTTCTGGGGGAGGAGGGACACCACATTTAGATCTAGGGGACTTTGGTGGTCCAGTGGCTAAGACTTCCAACGCAGGGGGCCTGGTTCAATCTCTGGTCAGGGAACTAGATCCCACATGCTACAGTGAAGATCAAAGATCCTGAGTGCTGTATGCAATGAAAGACTTGGTGCACCCCAATAAATTAATAAATAAATATTTTTTAAAAATCAAAGGAACAAATAGATTTAAATTGTAATAATAAAGGAGAAAATAAAAAGATAGAGTGACAGGGTGCTATAATTATATACAGGACTCGGGAACAGAGACCTCAGTGACCAGAGGGTACAAGTCATTGTGAATGTTTGGGGGAAAGTTATTGAGGCAAAAGGAACAGTGGATGCAAAGGTTCTGAGGTAGAAATTGGTTGGCGTATTTGAGGAGGAACAGGGAGGCCAGTGTGGATGGACTGGGGTGGGTACTTGGGAGCATGGTGAGTAGGAAGACTCTGCCCTACATGAAAACGTGTTGTCATTAAACAAATGAGATTTACTTAAATTTCACTACGACCCCATCAGGAAAGAAAATAGTGCTTCCAAGAGGCTAGGGAAGTTGCTCATGAGAATGTAGGGATGGTGGGGCCTGGGTCAAAAGGCCTGGAGAGATGGGCCTCAGATAGCCACCTTAACAAATCCCACGTGAGCAAAGACATGCGCCCCACATGCCTCCCCTTTCCTCAGTTTCCCTCCCCTGGGAAGAACATTTTTACAGGTGGTTGTTACGAATTAAATGTTTGTGTCCCCGGCCAAATGCATGTGTTGAAGCCCTAAGTGTGACCGGCTGTACTTGCAGACACAGCCTCTGAGGATGGAATTCAGGTTTCATGTAGTCACGAGCAGAGGGTTCTGATCCAGTGTTTTGTTCTGGCAGACTGTCTAGACGAATATAGATTTTGGTACTGAGAAGTGGAGTGTTGCTATAACAAACACTAAGCATATGGAAGCGGCTCTGGAGCCGGATGCTGAGTAGAGACTGAAAAGGCTTTGAGGTGCATGCTACCAAACCCCTCAAGTGCCATGGAAGGACTGCTGGCAAAAGGTGTGTGTGCTCAGGCATGTCCAACCCTTTACAACCCCGTGGACTGCAGCCCGCCAGGCTCCTCTGTCCATGGGATTCTCCATGCAAGAATACTGGAGTGGGTTGCCATGCCCTCCTCCAGGGGATCTTCCCGACCCAGCGACCGAACTGTAGTCTCCTGCCTCTCCGTTGGTAAAGACATGGACATGAAAGGCAATTCTGGTAAGAACTCAGATGAAAATGAAGGATAGGTTACCTGAAACTGAAAGAAAAGGTGATCCTTGTTAAAAAGTGACAAAGTACTTCACTGAACTGTGTTCTTGTGTTTGGTGGAGGGTAGACTTTGCATGTGATGAAACTGGGTATTTAGCAGAGGAGTATAGAAGCAGTGGCACGGGTCTAAGCCAAGTCTAAGCCAAGTATAGAAGTGTTGGCACGGGTTCTCCTTATTGCTTATGCTAAAATGCAGAGAAGAGAGATGAATTGAAGAAGGGATTGTTTAACAAAAGGAACCAGAACTATCCATATCTATAGCCATAATGTATCCATATTGCAAAAAAAAAAATGAGGAGTGTTCTGAAAAGCACACCAGAACAACTGTTTGGTGTGTGGCTGAACAACTGTTTGGTAAGGAGATTAGTACAGATCAAACCAGCCATCAGCAGAAATCAGAAACAGAGATGGGATTATAGCAGCAGAAATAATGCCAGTCTGAACTGAAGGGGACAGAGGAAACTGAATGACAGAATGAAGGAAGGCTGTCATTAAACAGAATGAAATCATCCCATCTCAGCAACATGGATGGACTCAGAGACTGTCATACTGAGTGGAGTGAGTCAGACAGAGAAGGAGAGACATTGCATGATATCCCTTATATGTGCAATCTAAAAAGAAATGATACAAAAAAAAATAAAATAAAAATAAATAGAAATGATACGAAATAAGAGAGACTCACGGACTTAGAAAACAACCTATGGCTGCCAGATAGTTAGGGACTTCGGGAAGGTCATGTACACACTGCTATATTTAAAACGGATCACCAACAAGGACCTACTGTAGAGCACATGGAACTCTGCTCGATGTAATGTGCCAGCCTGCAGGGGAGGGGGGTTGGGGGAGAATGGATACATGTGTGTGTGTGGCTGAGTGCCTTCACCGTTCACCTGAAACTACCACAACATTGTTCGCGGGCTATACCCCAATACAAAATAAAAAGCTTAAAGTTTGGGAGGAAAAGAGATCATTTTTCTTTTTGAGCTTAAGAGAAAAAGAGTGAAGAGAAGGCTGTAAGACTTCTGAAATTCTACAGGACAGGACAGCAGAGCTATGTGGCTACAAACACGCTCTATTCTTTAAGAAGAAGGAAATATAACCCTAAGTTGATTCAGGGATCATCAGGGCCGCCTGCTCCATTTCAAAGGGTGGGGCCACTGCTTCCTTTTCTACAAGCCCAGAGTCTTGGGGTGCAAAGTGCTGGCAAAGCTGTGGGGGTGATGCTGCGCCCCAGGGGCCCAGGAAGGAGGAACATCAAACCAAAGAAGATGCTTCTCAAGCCTTAAAATCGAATGGAATTTACCCCACTGGGCTTTGCACACACTCGGAACCTGTGACCTCTTTCTTCTTTCCCGTGAATCCCTTTGAGAAGGAGAATGTGTGTCCCATGCCCGTTCCGCCACTGCGCTTTGAAAGCTTGTGACCTGCCTGGTTTCACAGGTTCACAGCTGGAGAGGAATTCTGCTTCAGAATGAATCGTCCCTCTTGTCTCAACCATATCTGATTCAGACGAGACTCTGGACTTGAGAGTTGATGCAGGAACGAGTTGATAATTTGGGGGTTAATGCGATGGAATGAATCCATTTTGCATGTGATGAGACCATGAATTTTGGGGAGGTGGGAAGAGTAGAATCTAGAGACTGAATGTTTGTGTCCCCCGCAAACCACATGTTGGCAGTCCTAACCACCAATGTGACTGTTAGGAAATAGGGCCTCGAAGGAGGTGATTAAGGTTAAATGAGGCTATAAGGGTAGGGTCCTGGTCTGATAGGATTGATTTCTTTATTAGAAGAGACAACACAGAGTTCTCCCTCCCTCTCCCTACAGGCAGACATCACCAAGAAAAGGCCAGATGAGGCCAGTGAGAAGGCAGCTAGCCATCTGTGAGAAGGAAGAGAGCTCTCAGTAGAAACCAAATCTGCCAGCACCTTGATCTGGGTCATCTACGCTCCAGAACTGTGAGAAAATAAATGTCTGTTGTTTAAGCCACCCAGTCTATAATATTTTGTTATAGCAGCCAGAGCAGACCAAGATAGTGGTTAAAAGATCACTGGTTCTCAGCCAAAGAGGGAGGTGAGTTCCTCCAGGGTGAGGGTCAGGCATGACTCGGAGAGGGCACTTGGTGGAAGGGCAAGGAGCACGTAAGCCAAATAAATCTTGTTTCTTTCTAAAGAAAAAAGTCCAAGGAGAAAACCAAGGCCCCAGTCTCCCCAGAATCCCATCACCAGACTGGGCGGTCCCCTCCCCCCAGCTCTGGGTCCAGATTCTTGTAATTTAGGAATTCTAAGTGGGACCTGACTCAAATAAGCTCGTCTCAGAAATACAGCTGTGAATTAAAAGAGCCAACAGAAAATGATTCCATCAATATGTCAGCATGGTATGTGACCTCACACCCAGGGGCATGCTGGTTCAAATCCAAGATTTGGCTCCCTATTAACTGCATATGAGCTGCTTAATTTCTCAGTGTCTCACTTCCCTCGCCTCTAAAACAGAAGCAGTAGCTACTGTCAGGAGTTGTTGTGAAAGTTCAATGACATGTTTGACACAAGATACGCATTTACTATCAACTATTTTTATTCTGTAATCACTATGATTACTTAAAAGGAGGAGCAAAGAACATAAAACAGGAAATTCACAGGAAACACAATTCATTCAGGAAAGATACTCAGGGGACTTTCCTGGCGGTCCAGTGGTTAAGAATCCATCGGCCAATTCAGGGGACACAGGTTTGATCCCTGATCTGGCAAAGTCCCACATTCCTTGGGGCAGCTAAGCCCATGTGCCACAACTATTGAGCCTGCGCTCTAGAGTCAGGGAAACCACAACTACTGAAACCCGCGCACCCTAACGCCGGTGCTCAGCAACAAGAGAAGCCACCACAATGAGAAGCCTGCACACTGCAACTACAGAGTCACGACTAGAGAAAAGCCCTCGCAGCAACAGAGACCCAGCACAATCAAAAATAAATAAATAAATACGATTATTAAAAGATAATTAAAAAAATAAGATGCACAAATAATATAAACAGGAAATTCACAGGAACATAACTCATTAAGAAAAGATACTCAGAGGACTTCCCCAGTGCTTCAGTGGTTAAGAATCCACCTGCCAGTGCAAAGGACGCGGGTTCTATCCCTAGTCTGAGAAAATCTCACATGCCCCGGGGCAGCTAAGCCCATGCACCGCAACTATTGAGCCCTAGAGCCCTGCGCTCCACAACAAGAGAAGTCACTGCAATGAGAAGCCTGTTCTCGGCAACTAGAGAAAGCCCATGCACTGCAGTGAAGACTCAGCACAGCCAAAATAAATAAATATAATTTAAAGAAAAAAACACATTAAAACAACAAGACAACTCTTGTCACCTATGAGGCTAATGAAAGGAGAGCCTGGTCAATGAGGTGAAGGAAAGAGCACTCTCCAACACTGTCAACGCACTCAGCCTGTGAACTGGTGAGGTCTCTGTGAAGCAACACCTACCAAAATGAGCAAGCTGCCTACCCAGCAGCCAGCATCACTTCCTCTGTCTGCACACAGCAGGACAGGTGAACCTGCACTGGGCTAAACCAATCATAATGGTTCTTTTCCTTACCAGTGATTGGCTTGGGCAAGGGCATGTGACATCATCCCAGCCAATAGGAAGGAGGGGAAATCAGCCAGGGGGCTTCTGGGCAAGATTTCCTTCACACTTAAAATGGGACTGAACCTAGAGTGGTCGGATGGGGAGGGAAATGGGAGGGGGGGTTCAAAAAGGAGGGGATATATGTGTATCTATGGCTGATTCATGTTGAAGTCTGACAGAAAACAACAAAATTCTGTAAAGCAATTAACCTTCAATTAAAAAAAAAACTTAAAAATAATAAATAAAATGGGACTGCAGTGATAATCCCCTTTTCTGGTACTGTGTACCAGAGTGTAGTTACAAAGATGACCGAGCAGAAAGACAGACTGAAGGTGTTTGATGACATGTCTGACAATAAATTAACTGACCCTGGAACTGCTCCAACTCATTTGTCATTTGAGATAATAATAAACTCCATTTTGAGCAAAGAATTGTTACTTGCAGCCAAACCCCTTTCAAATGATAAAATGTCCTTTCCTTTCCACCCAGAAATTTCTCTTCCAAGAATTTAACCTACCAAAATCCTTGTAAAAGCCCGCAAATTATATTTATACAGGGACATACTTTTTTAAAGAGTAAAAAACTAGAAGCAACCTAAATGTCCATCAGTAAAGAACTGGCTTCATCAAACTACTGCATTATGGAATACAAGCAGCTATTTAATCTATAGGTACTGTCATGGAGATGCCTCGGTACATGGTTGAGAAAGGAAAAAAAGAAACAGATTTCAGAACATTTGGGTTTGTATGATTACATCTGTGTGTAATGTGTGTTTATATAAAGAAGGCGTTTGAGAGAATATTCTCCAGTTTCACTGGTTCTTTCTGGGAACTAGGATCTGCCAAGAGGCAAGAGCACACAGACCACGTTCCCTTCTGCTTTAAATGCCTCAGCAGGGTTTGGACATTTTGCAGGGAGAAAGTATTTGCCTTGCAATCTAAAATACAAAATGAGATGACTGACTTGAGGCCAACAGTAGGACAGGGGCCAAATGGGAACCAGTAGCCTGATTTTAAACCCAGTGCTCTGGGGCTGCCAAGTGTCCATGGACTGTCCTTCCTAAGAAAAAGACCAAACCATTGACCTGGGAACCAGGAAGGAAACACGATGTTTTCCCCACTTTGGAGAAGGGTTTGAAGATGACAGAATCTAGAGACTCAGATCTTCATCAGACCAGGCAGGGACTATGCCAGGTCCTCCAAAATCTCAATGTCTGGCCCATGTTTGACATAGAGCAAGTGTTCAGGAAATGGTGGTTTGGATGAAAAAGAAATGGATGAATGAGTATCAATTCATTCAACCCAAGCATGAATGAATGCGTGTTGAATAAATGAATGAAAAAACTGATACCAAGATAAATTCACAATCAGGTAATAATATTTCCTCAGTGATTATGACGTTCCAGGGACTGTCATGATCCCTATACACATAATACCTTTCTCTTTTTTTAATATTTATTTTTAATTAGAGGGTAATTGTGTTGGTTTCTGCCATCCATCAGCATGAATCAGTCATAGGTATATATATGTCCCGTCCATTTTGAGCCTCCCTCCCATCCTCCCCTGTAACTCTGTCGGTAAAGAATCTGCCTGCAGTGCAGGAGACCTGGGTTCGATCCCTGGGTTGAGAAGATCCCCTGGAGAAGGAAATGGCAACCCACTCCAGTATCCTTGCCTGGAAAATCTCATGGACAGAGGAGCCTGGTGGGCTGCAGTCCATGGAGTCACAAAGAGTTGGGCACGACTGAGCAACTAACACTTACTTACTTACCCACCTCCCAACCCACATAATACCTTTCTTAAGACTTGCATAATCCTGTGACATTGGGACTACTATCATTCCCAATTTGTGGAGGATCAGAGGGCACAGAGAAGTTAAGTGACTTACCCAAGGTCACACAGCTGGAACTAGGCAGAGCTGGGATTCAAACCCTAGCAGCCTGGCCCCCGAGCCCACGCACATGGGGGCCCACGCATTTAGTGTTGCCCGTTAAGCAAAGAGGCCTAGCCCCAGGAACCTCCATCTGTCATCACATTCAAGTCTTCCCCACCCCTCAAAATAATTCCCTCCTCAGATCCCGAGTCCCCTTCTGGCAAGCACAACCTTGACTCCCTCTCTCGATCACATTCCGTGAAAGAGTTGTCTATGCTGTCTCCACCTCCACACCTCCCACTCCACTCCCCAACTCACAACAAGCCCACGCTCACTCCACTGAGGGTGCCTGCCGAGGGTCCTCCCCGTCCCAGGGACCTCCTATCTGCTGAGCCCAGGAAGGGCCAGTGTTTTATTGGCCTTTGCTGGGACTGCTGGCTGCATCTGTGGGTCCTTGTCCTTGTCCACCCAGGTCTTCGGCTTCAGGGACAGTGCTCTTGGTCTCCTCACTCCACCTGCTCCCCCTAGATGAGCTCTTGCATTTCATGATCTCATGAGTCATGTCGATGACTCACAAATCTATTCCTCCCACCAGGCTCACCCCCTCCCCAATATTTCAGATTTGCGTCTTTTACCTTGTAGGAAATGCTACCCAGATGCCCAATACCCAGGCTGCTTATGACCTCTGTGCCTTTCCTAATCCCGAACCCTCTACCTGGAATGCCCTCCCCTTCCCCACCTGCACCCCCAGCCAACTCCTACTCATCCTTTAAGACCCAGCATGGATGCCTCCGTGTTCAGAAAGTCCTCCTTGGTGCCCATTCCAGTTGAGCTGAGTGTTCTTCTGACTCAATACATTCCAGACTTAACTCAGCAGCTTCTCCCCTAATCCTGCTCCTCCTCCGTCATTCTCCAACTCTAGTCATAGATCCAACCATCATCCTTCTCTCAGTCAATCTCCAGTTCCAGCTTTACCTCTGAAACACTTGTCCACACTTCTCCCATCACCTCCACAAGCAGGCCCTCCATCACCTCTGACCATTGGGCTCCCTGCAATCTGCTGCCAATTGCTGGTCAGGGATCTCTGTCCAATTCACATGTCAGCATCACTCCCTTGCTCAGAACCCTCCCAGATGCATGCGCACACCCACATGAATGTAGGTCTAAAGAAATGTGAGGACCTCCCTGGTGACCCAGCGGCTAGGATTCGACTCTCTCAATGCAGGGGACCCAGGTTCAACCCCTGGTCAGGGAACTAGATCCCACACGACACAGCTAAGAGTTTGCCTGTCACAGTGAAGTTCCTGAGCACTGAGCACGGTACAACTAAGACCCAGCGCAGCCAAACAAATAAGAAATCAATTTTTTAAAAAAGGTGAAAAGTGAATAAGCTCTGTGGTCCAGTAATGTACCAATGTCATTTTTCTGGTTCTGATATTGGCTGGATATCACCATCAAGGGAAGCAGAGTTAAGGGAACCCTTTGTTACCATTTTCGCAACTTCCTGTGAATAAAAAGTTAAAAACAAACAAAACCTTCCATGACACCCACTACCAGGAGGACAAAGGCCAGGCTGTTCATCCAGGGCACACAGTGCCCGTGGCCCGGTCTGGAATGTGACATTCCAGCAACTTTGGACCACGCAGCTTCCTGTTCAAGCTGCCCGCTCTTTCTAGAACAACCCTGATTAATGCCTGTTTCTTAAAGCTCAGCTGAGGTGGCTTTTCTACCAGGAAAGCTGTCTGCCCCAGAGTCCACCCAAGCTCAGCCCCTCAAGCTCACAAGCATGGCAGTGATCCTAGTTAACTGAAAGTATGTGTTCATATCCCCATTCTCTCCCTAAAGTAGGTGCTCCTTCTAGGAAGAAGCTGTATCTGCTTTATCTCTCAGCAGCACAGAAAAAAAATACACTCTGAGTAAGTACAGTCTCATGAAACCTGGAATAAAAGTGAAGATGCAGAGTTCAGTCATCATTTATTGAGCACTTTCTCTTACCGGATATTATTCTGAGTTGTTAGTTCAGTTTAAGTCTTGTCTGACTCTTCGGAAACCCCATGGGCTGTAGCCAGCCAGGCTCCTCTGTCCATGGGATTTCCCAGGCAAGAATAGTGGAGTGGGTTGCCATTTCCTTCTCCATGGAATCTTCCTGACCCAGGGATCAAACCTGCATCTCCTGTATTGGCAGGGGGATTCTTTACCACTCAGCCACCAGGGAAGCCGTGGTGAGCTTTAACCAAAATGCTATACTAAGATACTATCCAATTAAAATAAGTTAATTTTAAAAAGATACTATATACCAGTAGAGTAAGATACTATATAAGATACTACATATAACATACTATAAGATACTATATATAACATTAAGTATAATGCTTAATCCTTATAACACTCCTTAGGAAAGTACCACTATCACCCTCATTTTACAGATGAGGAAACCAAGGCACAAAGAGATGAAGTGACCTGCCAGGGTTAGTTACTGAGTGACGAAACTGGGCTTTGAACTCTGGCACTTGGGTTCTGGGGCTCAAAGAGTGTCACGTCCCAACTCAAAAGTGCTCCCCCCCCCCCCCCCCGCAGGCTGCCTTTAGCCTGGACCTGCACTCCACCTCCCCACCCCCCGCACCCCCAGCACTCACCTGCCCCACTGCAGCGTGCGGACAGGTTACACACCACACAAACACTATCTGAGCTTACGTCATCTCCATGCCTGGCACTTCTCCCGACTCACCAGGCCCTCGACGGCTACCCAGAGAGCCCAGGAAGGCTTTAATTCCATGGTCTCTGACCTCACTCGTCAGCTCTCCGGGTCTGCATCTATCCCTTCCCTTCATCCTCATCCTCATCCGTCCCCATCTGTCCACTGGACTACCCTCTGCTCCAGGGAAGTCACTTCTGGGGGTCACCTGCTGGGTGTCTGGCCACTTCTATGGCAAGATTTTTGAACACAGGTCCCAAGGAGAGAACTCAGGGGTCTGTAACCGGTTTCCCGGGGTCTGGGAAAACACAACTTTTTTCACAAACTTCTACCTCATACTGACCATTCCCCCCACAGTTAGGAACACAGGCAAAACACCCCAAGAGCGCCAGGCACAGAAATCACAGCTTTCTCCCTGTCACATATCAGCTGCTGCAGACACAACAAAATCTTGGTTCACGCTCACCCCAACTTCGAAATTATGGTAGTTACGTAGACTCACTGATAGTTCTTATTTGTTAGTGCATTGATTTAAAAAAGAGCCAAACTGTAGTTCAAGAGCAGTGATGTCCTTGGTAATCCCGTGTGTTTTCACTGCATGAATCTAGAAAGAGTATTCTGAGAAGGCATTCATGGGTGTCCCCAGGCTGCCTGACAGGTCTGTGGTACAGGGGGCTTGAGAAGCCCTGCTCTCAGGATCAGGTTACTTATCCCTACAGTAATCTCAGAAATAGGTGCTCTTATCCCCACTTTCCACCCAAAAGTGAGGCCTACAAAAGTGAAGTCTTTTTATTAAAAAAACAGAGAGACTTGGGGACTTCCCTGGTGGTCCAGTGGTTAAGACTCTGTACTTCCAATGCAGGGGGTGCAGGTTCGATCCTTGGCCGGGGAACTAAGATCCCACATGCAGCATGGAGTGGCCAAAAAACAAAAAATGAGGCTCGGAGGGCTCCGTGGCTTATCCAAGGCCACACTGCTCCCAGGGAAGCAGGCTGCAGGTATGTTCAGGAATGGACATGCAATGGATACCCACAGGCCTCAGCAACCTGTAATTTGTTTCTTTTAATTGGCCACCTTGAACAGAAACCAAGGTTCAAGAAACTTGCCCCAGGCCTCCCCCGGCACCCCACCATAAGCCAAAGTAAAAGCAAGCATCAGCAGCAAGGCCTAATCCCACCCTCCCGCAGCACCCTGGCTCCAAAGGGCTTTGACTCAATACCTTCTTCACCTTGTCTTTCTCCTTCCTAGCAACCTAAGGGCCCAATTGCACAGAAGGGTTCACACCTACGTCTCTCTCCAGGGGACCAACGCTCTACTTCTGCTTCTCCATCAAGACCCACCTGCTATGCTGCTAAAGTGAGACATTTGAACAATAACTTTTTTTTTTTTTCAAATAGAAAAGTAACAGAAGCTTACACTTGGGAGTTATGGGCACGTACACATTTAAAAAACAAAAACAGAACTCACCCAGGGTCCCAGAGCTCCGACTGACTGCTTACTATTCTTTTTTTATTTTTTGAGCAATTTGAAGTCACTGCTCCTGTTCATAGGAGAAGAAATCCTGTGGTCCTAACACCTGAGCACCAAGAGTTTCATGAGCTGCTCTGCCTGCATCATGGGCTGAAGAGAGGCCAGAGCAGTGCAAAGGGCCCCGAGCTGGGTTCCCATCATAGCCCTGACCCATGCTAGCTTTCACGGAATCAGTCCGAGCCTCTGTTTTGTCCTTTACAGGATGGAGCTAATGATATCCACCTTGCAAGACTAATGATGACACCTGTGTGTTCAGTTGTGTCCGACTCCTAGAGCCTATGGACTGAGCCCGCCAGGCTTCTCTGTCCGTGGGATTCTCCAGGCAAGAATACTGGAGTGGGTTGCCATTTCCTCCTCCAGGGGATCTTCCCAAACCACAGATCGAACTCGTGTCTCCTGCATTGGCAGGCGGGTTCCTTACCACTGAGCCCCCAGGGAAGCCCTACTTTCTGTCTAGGCCACTCGTTTTGGGCAAGGGCTGTTCTGGACCACTCTGCTACTATTGTTCATTTACTCAACAAATAACCACAGAACACCTTTGTGTGCAGTTGGGCTCTGCCGGAGCCGAGGGAATGAGATTAATGAAGTCCCTGGCCTTGGGGAGCTTGTGGTTCAGGCGTGGAAAAACAAATAAAAAGGTCAGTGTTAAATGCACAAGACAAGCAGAGATACAGATAAGAGTTACACAGAAACTAAAACAGGGATCGTGGCAGGGAATGATAGGGGTGGGGGTGGCTGGGAGCTTAGGGAAGGCCTGACCTGGGAGGTGGCGTTTAAGAGACAAGGAGCCAGTCACGGGGATCCAGGAGATGGGTAAGGGCGCACCTGGCACCGGGTGCCACTCGGTGAATGGCCCTGAGGTGGGAACAAGCTTACAATGTTCAAGGAAGAGACAGAAGGCCAGTTGAGGCTGCAGGACTGGAATGAGAGCAGGCCAAGCAGGAAGCCAAAGGGGCCGGGGACGGGCTGGGCCTGGTCAGAGAGCTACACGCAGCTCACTCTGTGAGAGCCAGCTCTGTGCTCCACGTGTGCTGGGGAACCACTGGAAGGTTTTCAGCAGAGGACTGACAATCGCATCTATTTTTAAACTATCTATTTTTATTATTATTTTATATATTGGCTGTATGGCACGCAGGATCTTAGTTCCCTGACCAGGGATCGAACCCGTGGCCCCTGCAGTGGGAGGGCAAGTCTTAACTATTGGGCCACCAGGGGAGTCCTGACAGGGTCTCCTTTAAATCTCCAGAAGACTCCTTAGCTGCTGCCTTGGGGGTGGGTCCTAAGAGGCGAAGGTAGAAGGTTAGTTAGGAGGCTGCCTGCTGTGGGGGTCAAGGCCCAGATCAAGGCGGGCAGTGGAGAAGATTCAGGAACATTCTGGAGGTTATTCAGTATTCATGGCCATCACACTGGGTGGTCTTTATAACTTTCAAAGTTCCTTCATTTAAGTTTCAGAGCAAACCTGAGGCAGATGGGACTGAATCAGCAAGGCCATTTCACAGACCTGAAGACTGAGGCCAAGACTGAGGAGATGCTAGTGCCCTCCTCACGCAGCTAGTGTGTGCTGGACCGGGGAAGGAAAGCCAGGACTTTGGACCCCTCTGCCTGCAGAGGGACAGGGTTTGACATGGAATGCTCCAGAGCTTAGAGGAGCCTCTGAAAAGAGTCACAGTCTCAGCCTTTGCCTGCAGCCCTCAGGGAAGTGCTTGATGGACACTCGCTGGCTGACCCCAGCTCTTGGTCTCAGGGAATCTGACACTCGGTTGGTCCCCTCTCTGAGTCACGCTGTGGACAGAGCAGGAAGAATTTGCGGGTGGGTGGGTCACCCCTTGGGCTCTTTTGACTAACAGAGATTTCTCTTATCGTGAAGGATGATCATGAGGGTGAATGAGAGACTAGACACAAACGTTAGATAACTAAGGTTTCCAGGCAGGTGAGAAAAGAGCTGAAGAGACTTTACTGGTGGTCCAGGGGTTGAGAATCCACCGTGCAATGCAAGGGACACAGGTTCGATCCCTGGTCAGGGAACTAAGATCCCACGTGCTGCGGGACAACCAACACCGCACGCTCAGGTGCCTGTGTGCCACAACTAGAGTCTGCATGCTGCAAGGAAAGATTCCACATGACACAATGAGGCTCTTGTGACTAAAACCCCATGCAGCCATATCGATAAATAAATATTTTAAAAAGAAAAAGCAAAGAGCTCCCTGGAAACTGAAACAGCTTGACAGCATCTCTCTGACCGGGCAGCTAAGACCTCAGACTCAGGCTTGGGCTGCCCCTGACCCTCCTGCTCTACTTCAGTCGTATGATCTGGGAACCTTAGTCTTCTCATCTGCAAAATGGGGCTGCTAGCAGATTTGGTAACAGAAAGCACACAGAAAGTGCAAGCACAGGATGGGCACACAGCCACATCCAGCTGTGGTTGCTGGTGCTGTAGCTGCTGTGCCCATCAAGCTTGAATCTCAGGCTCTGATCTGGAGCTCAGGAACTGCTGCTGAACTGAAGTCGCCTCTAGACAGCTCCTGAGTGCAGAAAGGCTGCCTCCCCTTCCCTCTGGGCCTCCAAGGCCTGATGGTGAAATGGCGTTAACACACCTGCAGAAGCCATCAGGGCGCTTGCAAAGAAATAGACTTACTAGGAGAAATAAATAAGGTGGGAAGGAGCCCCATAGCTGGTGCTGACAGAGAAAAGGAAAACAAGCCTGTTTTCTATGGACCATTAAATGTGATGAAAGGAGCTGGCTTCCGTGGAGGCTCCAGGGAGCTGACACATAGCCGTCACTTCATCTGCCCCAGCTGAAGCTGCAGTCAGACTCCCTCAGAGGACACCTCCACCCTCTGCTGTCTCAACTATACCACCACTGGCCCCACGAGTCTCCTGCCTTCTTCCTGCCTAGCCTCATGTGGTCCCCAGTGGGCCAACTCAAGAGCCAGGCTGCCCTGGTTTGCCCTCCAGCTCTGTCACTTACAGGATGACATTTAACCTTCCTGTGCCACAATTTCTCCATCTGTAAAATGGGGATAATTATAGCACCCACCTATATACAGCTACCATAAAGATTCAATAAGCTCATCCAGGAGAAAGCACTCACAACAGCTAGCCACTAGCTAATCGCTGGATTGGTGTTTGTGAAGTTACTAAAAATTTTTAAACTCCCCTAGTTCCTCTCATAAAGAAAGCTGAGCACTGAAGAACTGATGCTTTCGAACTATGGTGCTAGAGAAGACTCTTGAGAGTCCCTTGGACAGCAAGGAGATCAAACCAGTCCATCCCAAAGGAAATCAATTCTGAATATTCATTGGAAGGACTGATGCTGAAGCTCCAATACTTTGGCCACCTAATGCGAAGAGTCAATTCACTGGAGAAGACCCTGATGCTGGGAAAGACAGAGGGCAGGGGGAGAAGGGGGCGACAGAGGATGAGATGGTTGGATGGCTTCACTGACTCAATGGACATGAGTTTGAGCAAACTCCAGGAGATAGTGAAGGATGGGGAAGCCTGGCGTGCTGCAGTCCATGGGGTCCCAAAGAGTCAGACACAACTGGGCCACTGAACAACAAAGTTCCTCTCATATGAGTCTCCTGTCCCAATCCCCAGGCACCGGGCTTCTCCCAGAGGTTACCATAAAACATCATCAACTCTCAGAGTTCCTTTTCAGAAAAGGAAACTTGGGGCCAGAGAACCCAAGGGACCACGTGGGAGAGCCTGACTTGAACCTGAACTCACACCTGCCACCTGCACTGTGGGGTGTTCCAGACAACCTGCCCGTTCTGACTTTACACAGCCCTGCCTTTGTCCAGCTCAGCGCCTCTCCTTAGAATGCCCTTTCTCAACCCATCTTTCCAACACGTTATTCTTTTTTTTTCCTTTCTGATGTTTTAAATGGCACTTCTTCTTGGAAGACCTTCCAACCCCCAGGGCAAAATAAATCTTGTTCCTCTACACTGGGACATTATTCAATTTGACAAGACAATAGTTGATCGTGTCTTCCTGGCACTTCCACAGGGGCCTGGGACACAGAGGGTGAATCAGAACCAGTTTCTGTCCTTGGGAGACTCGGGTTAATCATCCGTATCCTTCTCCTTTCCAAGCTACAAGCTCCTCGGCAGTATCAAATCAGGCGCTGGCAGGCACCGGGAACTGAGCTCAGATCTCCATGCTCGGGACTCAGTCTCTTTCCATTACCAGTCTGCCTTCTAAAATCAGGCTTCCAGAAGCCGCCTGAGAGGACTTGCACTGGGCCAGCCCCATAAGACCATGGGACACAAGGCTGGTTCAGTGAAGCTCTCTGGCCCTGGGGAGCCTGTCGACCTTTAGCCTGGGACCCCACCCCTAGAGTATTTGCCAGTTCAGACTGTCTGGGTCCCTGTTGTTGCTCTCCGTATTTGGGATGGAGGTGGTCCAATTCTGACACCATGTAGCCCACTCAACTGTCACACAGGACTGGCTTCAAATCCAGCCAGGTGGCCTTGGGTGACCAGCCACATAAATCCTGTGTTCCTCAGTTTCTTCATCTGTGAAATGGAGATAATAATTAATGCCTACCCCTCACGGAGCCGCTGGAAGAATCAGAGAAAATGTACATCAACGTCCCGGCGCAGAAGCAGTGGTGCGGAGCCCTACTTTTTCTCCACCCCAGCCACACCTCCTCATTCTTTTAAGCTCCAGATCCACCTGCTGGAGGAAACCTTCCCTAACTTTTCCAGGTTACCCTGAGAGCTCTCTCTTCTCTCTGCTCTCACTGCCTGGACCCCAGTATTGATCATCTTGTTCTCTCATTGGTTCACTAGAGTTAACTTTTCTCTTTCCAGCCAGCCTTTAAGTGGCAAACTCAACCCAAGCCTACTCCACAGCATCACACTATACACCATAAGAGGCTCTTGAAGACTAATTTGCTAAGGTAGGCAGGGCTCTGGGAGAGGGTGAAGATTTGGAGGCAGAAAATGAGGCAGGAATCCTAACTCTGTTGTGTGACTTTCCAGGAAGACCTTCAACTCTCTAAGCTTCAGATCTCTCATCTGGAAAATTAAGATTGAAAAATGTCGAGCTGACATGGTTGCTATGGAGGACAGATGAGAGAACATATGTGGAAGCCCTTTTGTTATAAACTAAAAAGTGCTATTTAAGGGATTATTATGTTTGGATTCTCAAATCCAAACCTACTGATGCCTCAACTGACCTATACTTAAGATTCAAGAGCCCAGATCATCCCACAGAGCTTCTTAGCCCCAAATAATCCACCAAAACCCACATTCTTAATTGTTCATCCTAAACAAAAAGCCAGCAGTCATTCACAGTATCCATGGAACTTCATCCCAGTACAAACGTGCATGCATGTTCAGTCGTGTCCGACTCTTCGTGACCCTGTGGATTGCAGCCCGCCAGGCTCCTCTGTCCATGGGCTTCTCCAGGAGATCTTTCTGATCCAGGGATTGAACCCAAGACTCCTGCATTGCAGGCAGATTCTTTACTGCTGAGACACTGGGGAAGCCGTCATCCCAGCTCAAGGATCACAAAAGTTCTCTCCCATCCTCAGATCTCAACCCTTCTGGAACAGGTTTCTCCTTCCCAGCTTAAGGAAGCCCACACCTCAAACCTGCTCTAACTGTGATCTGCTGAGCATCATTTCTAGCTTGCAGTCCAATTTCCAAGGGAAGTAAAAATGGGGAAAGACAACCAAGGTGGGTATGGTTGTATTTGCGGAGAGAGGAAGAGGAAGACTTGGTAACAGAATGAAAGATTCTGCTGGAATTTTGTGTCCAACAGTTGCTAAACATACTATAATTATCCCATTTGTGTGAGGATTCAAGGATCTGCATTCTGCTATTTTCATGGAACTTGATGAACTGCAAGCTCTGAGGGAAAATGCTAAGAAGTTGGGGTTCAAAGTCTTGTATCCAGGACCAAAGTCCCAGTAAGCAGCCCCAGGGAAATGAAATCCCTGACAAAGCTGCTGGGGGCCCCCAGTCCCCGACTCTGGGCTCAGCCCCCTTCTCCAGCCCCTACTTTTCCCCACTGATGGCATGTAGGCATTACACCCATCAGAGTCCATCAGAGTGAATCCTGGTTTTTTTTTTTCTCCTGGGAATACTGCTTTGTCTCTGTGAAAGACCCCCAAATCAGGCACCTATAAACGTCCTAGCCGGTCAGATTTTAAGGGGAAATCAGGGAAAGAAAGGGGCAGGCCGGGAAAGGCCCTGAGGCCCGCGGAGGGTAGTAGAGGGGTCCGAGGCCGCCGTGGTGGGTGGCCCTCGGGGACCCATATTCAGGGGGCGCCCCGCAGGCGCTAGAGCTGTCCCCCGAAGCCCCTGCGCGCACCTGGTCAGACGACGGAATCCTCGCAGGCCTAGGAGTCCTGGGACCGATCGCGCGACCGGAAAGGCCCCCCTACCCAGACCGCGCCCCCCTTTCCTGCCGCCCTCTCCCCCGGGCCGGGCCGCAGGCCCCGGATCCCCGGGCTCGCGTGGCCGCCGCAGCCCGCAGGGGCGGCCCGTTGGCGGCCGCTGTCCTCCGCCCGCGCGGCGGTCCCTTCAACTCCCGGCGCTGCGGGGCCAAGGCGCACACAAAAGGAAGGGGCGCGCTGCCAGCGACGCCCCCGCCAATCGCCAATCCCCTCGAACCCCATCGCGGGGACCCGCAAAGCCTCCGCGCACCCCAAAGCTCGGGACGCCCAAGAGAGAGCCCCCACGCAAGAAATTCCGAGACACCTCCCGGGGGCTTGCAGAGGCGGCCAAATCACCCAGCGGCAGGTGCCCCCAGCCGCACAATAACTTTGAAACTTTGGGGCTGGGCGCGGGGGCCGGGAGGGGGAGCCCCAAAAAGAAGGAAAGGGGGATTGCGGAGGGGGAGGAAGCTGTGTCTTTATTTTTGCAACATGCACTCTCCGGGCGTCCCCAGCGCAGCTCCGGCCAGGCCAGGGGTCCCGGCGCCTCCGCCCGGCCCGGCGCGGCCCCCGGGTTCCCCGAGCCCTTCCCGCGCCGGCCGCCCGTCCGTGGTCGGGCCCCCGGCCTCTGCCCCGCGGGGCTCGGGCCGCGCGCTGCACTCACCTCGGCCGGGCTGCGCTCCCCGCGGGCCTGCGCCGAGCCCGATAAATGGTATGCTATGACTAGAGGTATGATTACGTTATTATTATTAGTAATAATAAGAGTAAATGCTATTTAATTACGGGCAGCCGCATCCTGCTCCCGGCGCCGCCGCCCCGGCAGCTCCGTCCATGTGGCTCCGGAGCGCTTTACTTTCATTTCCAGCCCCCCCGGCCGGCCGCTCGCAGCAGCACCCGCTGGAGGCTCGGTCTCCCTGCAGTCCCTCCTCCTCGGGTCCTAGAGCGCGGCTTCCCTCGCCGGGCGCCGGGGGTGGGCGGCGCGGGCCGCGCACCTGGGGGCGCAGGGGGCGGGGAAGCCCCCCTTCCTCGCCGGCTGCTCATGCCTGGAATTCATCTTTATCTTCTTTGCAAGTGTCCTGCCCTCTTAGGGCTTTTCTCTTGGCGATTCTGCATTTCTGGGAGGGTGCTGGTCTCCCCGAGCGCCTCCGCCCTTCCTCATGCGTGTAAAAAGAGCAACCCCCTCCCCGCCCCCGCCCCTGAGTTTCCAGCTGCTTTCAGTGTAGGCTCCCCCAAAACCCTAGGAGCCTTGTGCCCTTTTCAAGAGTGGGGACCCAAGGCTGTTGTTTGTCTAGGATCTTTCCCTAAAGGATGTGAGGCCGCTTAGAAGACCCAGTGAATGGGGTGGCAAAGAGTGGGACACGACTTGACCACTGAACAAAGAAGATGCGAAAGTTAACGGGAGATCGCGAAGGAGAAACCAGCTGTCAGAGGCCCTGGCACTGCCTCAGAGCTGGCCAGGTCCAGGCTGGATTTGAATCCAGAGCTTCAGATCCAAACACTGTGTCATCCATCCCACCCTACCATTGATTCCTAGAGTTCTCGTCCCTTTTCGTTTTACACACATGTATGTATATGCACATGAACTTCTTTGTTGAGGGGGGCCTTCCTTGGCAACCCAGTGGTTAAGACTCTGCACTTCCAATGCAGGGAGTGCAGGTTTGACCCTCGATTAGGAAAACAAGGGGCTTCCTCTGCGACTCAGAGGTAAAGAACCCACCTGCAGTGCAGGAGATGCCCATTCAATCCCGGGGGCAGGAAGATGTCCTGGAGGAGGAAATGGCACCCCACTCCAATTCTTGCCTGGAAAATCCCACAGGCAGAGGAGCCTAGTGGGCTACAGTCTTCTGGGTCACAAAGAGTCGGACACGATGGAGCACTTGTCCCAACAGATCAGTGGTAAAAAATCCACCTGCAGTGCAGGAGACACAGGAGACGGGGGTACTGTCTCTTAGTCGGGAAGATCCCCTAGAGAAGGAAATGGCAACCCACTCCAGTATTCCTGTGGAAAATCCCATGCACAGACGAGCCTGGTGGGCTACAGACCATGGGGTCTCAGAGAGTCAGAGGCCACTGAGATCCAGGCACGCAGGAAACTAAGGTCTCACACGCTGTGCAGTGTGGTCAAAAAAAGAAAATTATTTAGTGAGGATGAACTGTGAGATTTGTAAAAGTTTTCTCTTTGTAAATGTGATCGTTTCCACATTTGTGCCATACAGTCTTAGGAACTGGAGGTACATCGCTGAGATGAATTTGAAACGTGGCAAATGTTGGGAGGCACAAGAAACTTAAACAGTTTACCTAATTCTCACCATAATCCTGGAAGATTGGGTTTATCATGCTCATTTCACAAATAGAAAACTGAGTCAGTTCAGTTGCTCAGTCGTGTCTGACTCTTTGAGACCCCATGAACCGCAGCACGCCAGGCCTCCCTGTCCATTACCAACTCCTGAAGTTAACCCAAACTCATGTCCATTGAGTCGGTGATGACATCCAACCATCTCATCCTCTGTCGTCCCCTTCTCCTCCTGCCCTCAATCTTTCCCAGCATCAGGGTCTTTTCCAATGAGTCAGCTCTTCGCATCAGGTGGCCAAAGTACTGGAGTTTCAGCTTCAACATCAGTCCTTCCAATGAACACCCAGGACTCATCTCCTTTAGGATGGACTGGTTGGATCTCCTTGCAGTCCAAGGGACTTTCAAGAGTCTTCCCCAACACCACAGTTCAAAAGCATCAATTCTTCGGTGCTCAGCTTTCTTTATAGTCCAACTCTCACATCCATACATGACTACTGGAAAAACCATATCCTTGACTAGACAGACCTTTGTTGGCAAGGTAATGTCTCTGCTTTTTAATATGCTGTCTAGGTTGGCCATAACTTTCCTTTCAAGGAGCAAGGGTCTTTTAATTTCATGGCTGCAATCACCATCTGCAGTGATTTTAGAGCCTCCCAAAATAAAGTCAGCCACTGTTTCCACTGTTTCCCCATCTATTTGCCATGAAGTGATGGGACCAGATGCCATGATCTTAGTTTTCTGAATGTTGAGCTTTAAGCCAACTTTGTCACTCTCCTCTTTTACTTTCATCAAGAGGCTCTTTAGTTTTTCTTCACTTTCTGCCATAAGGGTGGTGTCATCTGCATATCTGAGGTTATTGATATTTCTCCCTGCAATCTTGATTCCAGCTTGTGCTTCATCCAGCCCAGCGTTTCTCATGATGTACTCTGCATATAAGTTAAATAAGCAGGGTGACAACATACAGCCTTGATGTACTCCTTTTCGTATTTGGAACCAGTCTGTTGTTCCGTGTCCAGTTCTAACTGTTGCTTCTTGACCTGCATATAGGTTTCTCGAGAGGCAGGTCAGGTGGTCTGGTATTCGCATCTCTTTCTGAATTTTCCACAGTTTTCGTAATCCACACAGTCAAAGGCTTTGGCATAGTCAGTAAAGCAGAAATAGATGTTTTTCTGGAACTCTCTTGGTTTTTCAGTGATCCAGTGGATGTTGTCAATTTGATCTCTGGTTCCTCTGCCTTTTCTAAAACCAGCTTGAACATCTGGAAGTTCACGGTTCATGTATTGCTAAAGCCTGGCTTAAAGAATTTTGAGCATTACTTTACTAGTGTGTGAGATGAGTGCAATTGTGCGATAGTTTGAGCATTCTTTGGGATTGGAATGAAAACTGACCTTTTCCAGTCCCATGGCCACTGCTGAGTTTTCCAAATTTGCTGACATATTGAGTGCAGCACTTTCTCAGCATCATCTTTCAGAGTTTGAAATAGCTTCACTGGAATTCCATCACCTCCACCAGCTTTGTTCATAGTGATGCTTTCTAAGGCCCACTTGACTTCACATTCCAGGATGTCTGGCTCTAGGTAAGTGATCACACCATCATGATTATTGGGGTCGTGAAGATTTTTTTTGTACAGTTCTGTGTATTCTTGCCACCTCTTCTTATCTTTTGCTTCTGTTAGGTCCCTACCATTTCTGTCCTTTATTGAGCCCATCTTTGCATGAAATTGTTCCCTTGGTATCTCTAATTTTCTTGAAGAGATCTCTAGTCTTTCCCATTCTATTGTTTTCCTCTATTTCTTTGCATTGATCGCTGAGGAAAGTTTTCTTATCTCTCCTTGCTATTTTTTGGAACTCTGCATTCAAATGGGTGTATCTTTCCTTTTCTCCTTTGCTTTTCGCTTCTCTTCTTTTCACAGCTATGTGTAAGGCCTCCTCAGACAGCCATTTTGCTTTTTTGCATTTCTTTTGCTTGGGGATGGTCTTGATCCCTGTCCCCTGTACAATGTCACGAACCTCCGTCCATAGTTCATCAGGCCCCTGTCTATCAGATCTAGGCCCTTAAGGATTAAGTGACTTGTCCAAGGCGGCAAGTCTGACTGCAGAGTGTGTATGCCTAGATGGCCTCCTGTGCTTTTCACTGCCTACCTTCAGGAAGCCTTGGAAAGGGGTGGGGGAAGTGCACCTGCACCATCAGAATCTCTCGAGCTCTTCCTTCTGCGGGTGCCATCGCTCCCCTCACTCCTCTCAGATTAACAGCAACAATAGAAAGGCAGTCTCTGGCATGAGGGGGACGTCCAGGAAGGAAAAGCCAAGTGCACGCAGGCTCACTGTGGTGGGGTAGAGGAGGGTTGTGGCTTGTTTAAAATGAAGACTTCTAGGGAATTCCCTGGCCGTCCAGTGGCTGGGACTCCACACTTTCACTGCAGGAGGCTCGAGTTTATTCCCACAAGCTTCGTGGCCAAAAATAAAAAATTAAATGAAATAAAATGGAGACCTCTAATCACCCCTACCTCACTGCTATCTCAGAGATTCTTTTTTCGGAGGAGGGGGGTCATGCTAGATGGCTTACAGGATCTCAGTTCCCCAACCCGGGCCACAGTTAGTGAAAGCCCAGAATACTAAACACTAGGCTACCAGGGAGCTCTCAGAGATTTTGATTTAATATTTCTGACAAGCACTGCTGGGTCACCTTTAAGAAACCCAAGATCATGGGTAAAAGGCGCCCATAGGCCGAGCCTGGCAATTCAGGGAGGCTGAGTGGTAGAGTGGAGCCGTGACCGAGGCAACCTTAGGTAGACAAAGGTCAGTTGGAGTCCCGGCTCCACTGCTTGCTAGTAATGTGACCCCAGGCAATCTTGAAGCATCAGGCTCCTCAGTGGTAATATAAAGATAAGAAAACCCAATCAACATAAAGTTTGTTTCAAGCACTATATTTAAATAATACATGTAAAATATATAGAACAGTGCCTAGCCCACGGGGGTGAATCCACATTAGTTCCCATGTCTCCTGTACAATGTATGGTGAAACACTCTTGACAGATTTATCAGATTAGATTCCACTGTTACTATCAGTCCCATTTTATGACTGGAGCTGTTGAGGTCAGCTGGACTACTGTATCTCGCCTCAAATGAACCAGCTGGTAAATGACGTGGTGATTCCACCATCCCAGGCTGCCAGTGGAAAAACACATCCTTAAAAGAGGACTATTCATCATTCAAGGTGCAGTTCAACTGGACATCAGACCTCCTCTCAGCTGCCACCATCTCTAGAATTTGGTATCAAGCAGTTTTTGCCTGTTTCACAGTAAAGAAACGGACACAAAGCAGTTAATTGACTTGGTTAAGGTCACACAGGCTTCCCTTGAAGTTCAGCTAGTAAAGAATCTGCCTGCAATGTGGGAGACCTGAGTTTGATCCCCGGGTTGGGAAGATCCCCTGCAGAAGGGAAAGGCTACCCACTCCAATATCCTGGCCTGGAGAATTCCCTGGAGTGTATAGTCCATGGGGTCAGAAAGAGTTGGACATGACTGAACGACTTTCACTTTCACTTCACTAAGGTCACACAGCTAAGAAAGAGGTAGAGACAGAATTCAACGCCAGGCCTGTCTACCTGTAAGATGTGAATGTGAATATCGTGATGTGACTATCTTAAATCTGAATGCGTATCCCTGATTACCTCCAAGGGCCTGTCATGGGAGTGGGAAGCTGGAGAACAGGAAGTGGACACTTGACCTTTGAGGAAGTGACAGGTACATCACTCAGTTGTCCCTTCTCCAGTAAGCACCTTCTGCTCCAAGCTTAGGCATGCCATGGGCTGGACCTCAGGGATGCCTTCTTATCACCTGGGAAGAGCCTGAGTGCATGGCAGTCTTTTTCTGTTTTTCCACACTGTGCTGAATCTTTGCAGTCACCCACTGGCTTCTCTGGGGGCTTCCCTTGTAGCTCAGTTGGTAAAGAATCCGCCTACAATGCAGGAGACCCGGGTTCGATTCCTGAGTCAGGAAGATCCTCTGGAGAAGGAAATGGCAACCCACTCCAATATTCTTGCCTAGAGAATCCCATGAACTGTAGCCTGGCAGGCTCCTCTGTCCATGGGGTTGCAAGAGTCAGACATGACTTAGCGACTAAACCACCACCACCACTGGCTTCTCTAGTTGTGTTACAAGGGCTTAGTTGCCCTGTGGCATGTGGGATCTTAGTTCTCCAACCAGGGATTAAGCCCACATCCCCTGCAATGGAAGGCAGATTCTTAACCACTAGATCACCAGAGAAGTTCCTACAGGGCAGCCTTAATTGCAACCATGTATACACTGTTCATTTACTCACTCAAAAACATTCCTTGCCAGGCCTCACTCCTGGGACTGTAAATAAACTCCTTTCCCCACAGCTCTAGCACAGTCCCCGGTCCCAGCCCTCCAGAAAGGGATCTTAACTTGGGGTTTAGGGAAAGACCTTGAAGATAAAGTGCACAATTTTAGGCTTAGGCTGAGGGTAATGAGTATATTCCCCATAGGGTTACTATGAAGATTGAGTTCCTGTATGCAAACTACTGTGTGATTAAATAAACAACACATTCTTCTGGGAAACAGTCCGTAGAATTCCAATTATCAGAAGTGAAGATGGACCCGTGAACCTAGAAGCTGAGATAGGTTATAACACAGTGGATGGAATTCAGGTGATGAAACATGTTCACATTTGTCCCCAGGGTGCTTGAAAATGGTCAAGCGTATGGAAAACTGGAAGAACTATATAGCCCTATGTAAAGCTATTCGTGCTCAGTTGCTTCAGTTGCTCGGCTGTTTCGGAGTCGGCACCCCCCTAGGCTGTAACCTTCCAGGCCCCTCCGTCCGTGGGATTTTCCCAGCAAGAATACTGGAGTGGGTTTCCATGCTCTCCTCCAGGGAATCTTCCCAACTCAGGGATACAACCCACATCTCCTGCATTGCAGGCAGATTCTTTACTGCTGAGACCAGGGAAGCCCATATTATGCTATGACTGTTAAACTTTTTCTGTATTTGCTTTATCATATATTCATCCCTCCATCCACTCATCAGTCTATGTAATATTTTTGTTAAAAACAAAATAGGTAATTTTTGACTTTCTTCTCTGTGCTGTTTTACATTTATACTAATTTTTAAACTTGCTGTCAGTTTTCATTTTAAAAATGAAATCATTTCCATTTTGAAACAAAAGAACTATTAAAAGGGGATATAATCTACTAAAAGGATTTGATGCCAGGAAACCCTTCATACACATTAGACCCAAATTTAAGCTCCTCCCCAGGCAGTTTTCCATGTTACTCAACACTGGATTCTGGAATAATGCCTTGCACATAGTAGATAACTATTTGTGGAGTGAATGAGTTCTTTTGAGTATCGTTTTTTATTGAGGTTAAAAAGAAATCATTAAGGGAGTCTGGGCTTGAACCTGGGGGGAACCTGGTTTGAGTTATCTTTAACAAATAATGTAGCAATGCCCTCCTACTGGGGGAGGGGGCAGACTCTCCAGCAATGTGGGTAAACCAGGCCCCCTCGCCTCTCTCCAGGAGGAACCCAAGGCCAGCACCCAGTTGGTTCTTGGGACATTCTCTCCGCATTCCTCACGTGTCTGACATAGTTCAGGCATTTGTGTTTGATCTGACTAAATGGCAAGTCTGCAGCCTTGGTAGCTCTTCAGGAAACCAGAATAAATATTGTTATTTATTCCATTCAAAATTGGCAATGAAGTTTGTTTTCAGGCACCAGAATGGAATTTAAAACATTCAGTTCAAATAAACCAAACTAATCAGAGGCAGTCTGCTTTTCTCTTCAAAACATTAAAAAAAGAAAGAAAGCAGACAAAGGGGCCTGGAACAGCCACTCTCCTCTCATTCCCACCTCACACTCAAAAGGTGACTTGTTTTGCATGTGTAATGAAAAGAACCCCAGAGATCTGGCTTCCACTATTTTTTGTCTAAATTACTGTGTAATTTAGGTTATTTGACCTCTGGGCTTAGTTCTCCATTTGCTGAAAAGAGAACAGGGGCTTCCCTGGTTGTTCAGTTGCTAAGACTCGGTGCTCCCAATTCAGGGGGCCCAGGTTCAGCCTTGGTCAACGAACTGAGAGTTTGCACGTGGAAACTAAACGTTCGCATTGCCACAACTAAAGATCTTGCATGCTGCAATTAAGACCCGGTGCAGCCAAATAAATACTAAAAAAAAAAAGAACAACAACAAAAGGAAAGAGGCAAGGGATGGCCTAAGATGGTTCCATCTGTCCATTCCATTCTTTTCTCAGGGTCAGGCAAACAGACTAGTCTCTCTGAAAGAGTGAGTTGGAGAAAGTGAGGGGAAGAGAGAAAGAAGATGCTTGGAAACACTGACGTTTCAGGACTCTGTGTTGCAGGAAGTGGGACCCCTTCCAGGGCCCGAGGATGGGCTCTTGTTTAACACTCGGAAATGAATTGTCCAAGGAGACACAATGCGCTGACAAAGCAAGAGATTTTATTGGGAAGGGGCGCCCAGGCAGAGAGCAATAGGGTAAGGTCACTCAGGAGGGCTGTTCTGCCACGTGGCTTGCAGTCTTGGGTTTTATGGTGATGGGATTAGTTTCTGGGTTGTCTTTAGCCAATGATTCTGACTCAGAGTCCTTCCTGATGGCACACTCATCACATCGCTCAGCCAAGATGGATGCCAGCAAGAAGGATTCTGGAAGGTGGTCGAACACGTGGTGTCTCCTTTTGACCTTTCCCTAACTCTTCCCATTGGTGGTGGCCTATTAGTTCCGTGTTCCTTACCGGGAACTCCTGTCTTAAAACAACTCATGCAAATGGTTACCCAGGTACTTGGTCAGGGTGGGCGATTTCAGTCTGCGTGCTTTCCCTAACATTTGGACTCAGTGTGCAAACCCCCTCCTCCCTTTTAAACTGTAGTCTCCGCATTTTAAAGGGGTCTGAGATAGAATCTAGATTGAGGAGTAACAAACAGAATCTGTGTTGCTAAGGGCCTGGATTTGTGATTTTTAGCTTTGAACGTGAACACCTTCAAGCAGAACACCTACCCATTGGTTCTCCAACAGACGCCGTGGGACCCCGTTACTACCCTGGGCTTTGAAGGCCATTGAGTTTCTGCTAAGAAACTTGCAGTTGTAAAAACCCTGTGATCCGTCACCCAGACAAGGAGGCAGGGATGTTCTGCCACCCACTTCCCTCTTTTCTCTGGGAGGTCCCCATCAGAAGAAAATCTCAGAAAGTAAAACTAGAAGAGGGAGGCTTAGGGTCACCCTAAGGAAAATTCAGGCTGATTTGGTCAGTCCTAGCCAGAATCAGCTCAGGAATAACATCAGGCCTAGTTGGAAGCTTCTCAGCCTTTTCAGATGATGATTCATTTTAAGGAGACATCCTGTGACCCTGACTGAAATCCAGTTCAAATGAGGAAACCTGTGGGCTGGAAGAAGCACAAGCTGGAATCAAGATTGCTGGGAGAAATATCAATAACCTCAGATATGCAGATGACACCACCCTTATGGTAGAAAGTGAAGAAAAACTAAACAGCCTCTTGATGAAAGTGAAAGAGGAGAGTGAAAAAGTTGACTTAAAGCTCAACATCCAGAAAACTAATATCATGGCATCTGGTCCCATCACTTCATGGCAAATAGATGGGGAAACAGTGGAAACAGTGGCTGACTTTATTTTGGGGGGCCCTAAAATCACTGCAGATGGTGATTGCAGCCATGAAATTAAAAGACCCTTGCTCCTTGGAAGGAAAGTTATGGCCAACCTAGACAGCATATTAAAAAGCAGAGACATTACTTTGCCAACAAAGGTCCATCACTAGATGGTTATGGTTTTTCCAGTAGTCATGTATGGATGTGAGAGTTGGACTATAAAGAAAGCTGAGCACTGAAGAATCGATGCTTTTGAACTATGGTGTTGGAGAAGACTCTTGAGAGTCCCTTGGACTGCAAGGAGATCCAACCAGTCCATCCTAAAGGAGATGAGTCCTCGGTGTTCATTGGAAGGACTGATGTTGAAGCTGAAACTCCAGCACTTTAGCCACCTGATGCGAAGAGCTGACTCATTGGGAAAGACCCTGATGCTGGGAAAGATTGAGGGCAGGAGGAGAAGGGGACGACAGAAGATGAGATGGTTGGATGGCATCACTGATTCAATGGACATGAGTTTGGGTAAGCTTCAGGAGTTGGTGATGAACAGGGAGGCCTGGCGTGCTGTGGTTCATGGGGTAGCAAAGAGTCGGACACAACTGAGCAACTGAACTGAACAGAACTGAGGTACCTATGACAGGCCAGGACCCCAGAGAATGTTGCCCAGATAGAAAGAGTGAAGGAGGAAGCTGCCAAGTAGAATGTTAACTCTGTGAAGAAGCTCTCATACCCACTGCTGTGGGGTCTGAAGCTTGCTGGGGGGCCCACAGGAAGCAGATTCATTCAGGTTGGAGTCACCAGGGCAAGGAAAGCCTCCTGGAGGAAGTGGCATTTAATACGGGCTTTGGCTTCCCTGGTGGCTCAGAAGGTAAAGCGTCTGCCTGCCATGCAGGAGGCCTGGGTTCGATCCCTGGGTCAGGAAGATCGCATGGAGAAGGAAATGGCAACCCACTCCAGTACTCTTGCCTGGAAAATCCCATGGACAGAGAGGCCTGGTAGACTACAGTCCATGGGATCGCAAAGAGTTAGACACGACTGAGCAACTTCACTTCACTTCACTTTGCAGGCAGAAGAGGAAAGGCAGAATATAGGATCCATAACTCAGTAGTAGTGTGGACTAGAGTCTGGAGCTTCTGTTTTCTCATCTCTGCCGGGAAGGGTAGCAATGATGCCCTTTTCCTTTGTGGTGGTAAAGATTAATTTAGTTGTATGAGGAAGAATCTGGCACATACTACGTTTAACTCTGCTCTGCTGCTGCTGCTAAGTCGCTTCAGTCTTGTCCGACCCTGTGCGACCCCATAGACGGCAGCCCTCCAGGCTCCCCCGTCCCTGGGGTTCTCCAGGCAAGAACACTGGAGTGGGTTGCCATTTCCTTCTCCAATGCATAGAAGTGAAAAGTGAAAATGAAGTCGCTCAGTCGTGTCCGACTCTTAGCGACCCCGTGGACTGCAGCCTACCAGGCTCCTCGGTCCACGGGATTTTCCAGGCAAGAGTACTGGAGTTGGGTGTCATTGCCTTCTCATTGCAGGTAAAGCAAAAGCGTAAGCGGGTGTGTGGGCCAAGTTGTGAGAGGTAACTTTGGAAGAGAAGTCTGCCTGTGTTGACGGTGCTGATCTCTGGGAACTAGAGTTTCTTGGGTAACATTTACTTTTCTGTTACTATCCTGTTCTATGTTGGTTGAAGTGTTTATAATGAACTCCTTATTTATATAATGGTTAAAAAGTTCTTTGTGGAAAAAAAGCTACTTGTATTCTGTTACTTAAAAATTCGAACCTAGAGAAAAGTAGCAAAAATGTTCAAAGAACTCCCACAGACCCTTCACCCAGATTCACTTGTTAACATTTTGCTATACTTGCGCTTTCTAGCGTTACATATGGATGCATACATTTTTTAAGCCATTCCAGAGTAGGTTCGGTGAAGGCAATGGCACCCCACTTCAGTACTCTTGCCTGGAAAATCCCGTGGATGGAGGAGCCTGGTAGGCTGCAGTTCATGGGATCACTAAGAGTCGGACACGACTGAGCGACTTCATTTTCACTTTTCACTTCCATGCATTGGAGAAGGAAATGGCAACCCACTCTAGTGTTCTTGCCTGGAGAATCCTAGGAACGGGGGTAACCCCAGTCGGCTGCCGTCTATGGGGTCACACAGAGTCGGACACGACTGAAGCGACTTAGCAGAGTAGGTTGCAAACATCATGCCTGTAATTATTTCAGCATGTATTTCCCAAGAACAAGGGCAGTCTCTTACATAATCAGGTACAATTTAAAAGGAACAACAGGTTTAACATGGAAACAATGCTATTATCCTTTTTTTTTTACAACGTTATTATCTAACATACAAATTTTTCTGTCTCAATATTGCCCTTTATAGTGATTCTCTGTACCCCGACCCCAAGATCCAATCCAGGACCACGTGTTGCATTTAATTATCGTGTCTTTTTAGTCACGTTTAATCTGCAACAGCTCCTTAGCTTTTCTGTCTCACGACACAGACATTTTTGGAAGAGTACAGACACATTATTCCGTAACGTGTTCCTCAGTTGGGTAGGTCCGATGGTTCCTCACGATTAGAGTAATTTTATGCGTTGCGGGGACTGGACGGTGACGCTGTGTCCTTCTCAGCACAGCACTGCGGGAGGTGTGCGATGGATGTCAGCGTCTGTGTAGCGTTAACGTGAACGTTAATGTGGTTAAGGGTGGTGTGGCAGAGTTTCTTTGCTACAGAGTTACTATTTCCCCCCGTCCTTTTAATTATCAAGGAATTTGTGGCTGTTTTTGGTAAAGTCCTCGAATGTCCTTCCAATTTCATGGGACAAAAGAAAGCGAGGTTTTCCCTTTAGGAAATGGACACCTCTTAGCTAGCGGAACAGATTGAGCTTCGAGTCTCCGTCAGCACCAGCCTTTGTCAATAAAGTTACGTGAACGTGAACATGTCCGGAAGGGCGGAGCCGGCCCGGCCTCAAGGCATTTAGGGAATTGTAGTCTTCCTGGGAGCTCGCGGTTCAACGCCGCCCAGCGGCCTCCGGGAGAAAGAGCCAGAAGCCGCAAAAGGGAGGGCACAGAGGGACCTAGCGGAGGCGCCGGGACGCCGCGCGGGTATTATGGAAATGGTAGTTCGTGGGCGCGACTCTGCGGTGTCTAGCCGCTCCCCGCGCAGGAGAAGCGGACTACCATACCCGACAGGCCGCGCGCGCGGGGGTAGGGGAAGCCGGACCGGGCCTCCGACAAATCAAATCGAAGGAAAGAAACTGCCGGCTTTCAAAATCCACCTCCCTCCGCCATCATCCGCCGCCGTGCGGGGAGCAGGTGGTGTCGGAGGTGCGAGCGGAGAGAAGCGGTTGGGCAAAGCTGACGGACGTCTACCGGTGGGGCTGAGCATCGGGAGCGCCGGACCGGAGGCGGCGACCCCGATCTGACCTGACCTGACCTGACCCGGACCCTAAATCCGTCCGCGCCCGCCGGACGCACGCGCGCACTCCGGTCGCCCCACGCGGCGGCGCAGCCTGTGTACGGTAGGGTCGGGGATCCCTTTCCTTTCCTTGTCACCTGCCCGGGGATGCAGGCGGGGGTGGCGCGGCCCTGGAACCGGGCGAGGAAGGTGTGGCGCTTTCTGCGTGCCCCCCTCAGCTTTCATCCCCTGTGCCCTCGACCGCCGAGCGCCGAGCCGGGTGGGAGTTGGGGCGCTGTCCCTTTTCCCAAGCGGCGAGGCTGAAGCTTAAGAGAGGGCGTCAGGCCCACCCGGCTCGCCCAGCCGGCAGCGGCGTCCCCTGTTCGCGTCGGTGTCAATCCGAGGGCGGTGAACGTCCGCCTGGGATCCCGGATGGGGCTCTGGTGCGGCCCCGCCTGTCATTGGCGTCCCGAACTCGCGCGTCGCTCTCCCGCCGCCGCCTCGCAAGAGGCCCACACCCGCCGAGGACATGGGCTGGTGCCGCCGCAGCCCCGGGGACCCGCGTGAGTCACTGCCGACGCTGGGCAGGAGTGGTGGATGTGCACGGAGGCAAATGTGCCAGGCTCCTGCTCGGGAGGGAGAGGAGATTTTTGCGTTTACTTCGCCGCTAGCCTTTTGCAGACCTTGGACCAGTCAATTCATCTCTCTGTGGTCCAGTTGCCTAGACTTTATAGTGAGTGGTGTGTGTTGCCTAGTCTTTGTAGTGGATAGGATGGGGGTGTGTGTGTGTGTGTGTGTGTGTGTGTGTGTGTGCACGTACGTACTGGACTTCTCTTCCAGCTGAGAAGTTCTGTGTTCCTGTTTCATCTGGACGCCTCACCACCGTTTTTCTAGCCTTAAATTGTCCCAAACCAGAATTACAAAGAGTGGGGTGGTGGTGTTGTCAGGCTATTTTATGTTCAGTTTCATCCCCTCATTCATTCTTGAAGCAGCTTTGAGATTCCCAGCCTCACGCAGCAGATAGAGTGATCCTGTCAGAACATAACTCACATCACAGTCCCTCTTCTGCTAGAAACCCTCCAGTGGCTCTCTTTGTCATTCAGAGTAAAAGCTTTAGTTCTTAAACTGGCATTTGTGACTGGGGCCTCTTGTTAATTCTCTTTATCTCTTACCTCTTTTCTCCTTCCCTCTCTGTGTTCCAGCTCCACTGGCCTCCTTGCACTTCCTCTGACCCCCACTTCCCCCACGAGAGCCTTTGCAAGAATGTTCTTCCCCCAGATATCTGCGTGGGTCAGTCCCCAATATCCTTCAAATCTTTGTTTCTTTCTTGATAATACCTTCTCTAAGACTCTTGAGAGTCCCCTTGGATTGCAAGGAGATCAAACTAGTCAATCCTAAAGGAAATCAGTCCTGAATATTCGTTGGAAGGGCTGAAACTGAAGCCCCAGGACTTTGGCCACCTGATGTGAAGAACTGACTCCTTGGAAAAGACCCCGATACTGGGAAATATTGAAGGCAGGAGAAGGGGACGACAGAGGACAAGATGGTTGGATGGCGTCACCGACTCAATGGACATGAGTTTGAGCAAGCTGCAGGAGACGGTGAAGGACAGGGAACCCTGGTGTGCTCCAGTCCATGGGGTTGCAAACAGTTGGACGCGACTAAGCGCCTGAACAACAACCACCACTCTAAATTAGATTAAATCCATTCCCCCCTCCCAAGAAAAAAGGAAAACAGCAAAGCTTCTTACCCCTTTTCCTGTTTATTTTTTTTCTTGCCACTGCCTGAGACACTAAATAACCTTGTTCTTCCTGATCACCCATTCCTCTTTGGGGAAATGTAGTGATCCTTTCTGCCAGTCTGCTGAACTACAGGCTGGAAGCTCCTTTTTCTCAACAACTCTGTCCTTAGTCTGTTGTGATGGTGGCTATTGTGATGTAGAGACCTCTGGTCGCCTAGGAACCCCTGAGGTCTGGCCGTCATGGGCTGCCCAGTCTCCTGGCCACGGTTGAAACCAGCTGTGCAGTAGGCTGTGCCCTGTGCCCCACCCCCAGAGTCATGCCAGTGAGGGCAGTGGGGCATTCTTTGGGATGGATAACCTGGATCCCATAGCCATCCATGTCCTGTTTGAGGAATGGGACCCTCAAACAGAGAGCGCCCAACATGATCAGGCAGGTGTGTGCTCTGGGGAGACTCTTCATAGCCGTCAGACTGGGGCTTGACTGCCGTTCCCTGGGGACCCAGTGGTCAACTCACATGGCTCTGCTTGGTACCCTGCCTGGGGCAGTTGGGCAGAGGAGGGCTTGTAGTGGGACAGTAACTCTGCAGAGGTTGAAACCTTTGCCCTTTTAGAACTCTTTCTTGCTCAGTGTTGTTTTTATTTCTCCCAGTGGTTTAGCGCTTGGGATTTCCGTATCCTGGGGGGTGGGATCAGGCAGCTGAAATGGTCCTCCCCGGCCCTCCCCAACCTGGAGATGCCCAGAGATCCTCTCTCTTAATGCACTTTGACCTCTTCAGTCTGCAGATTTCCAGGGGAGCCCACCAACACAGCCACCATGGCCTCTGAAGATATTGCCAAGCTAGCAGAGACGCTTGCCAAGACCCAGGTGGCCGGGGGACAGCTGAGTTTCAAGGGCAAGAGCCTCAAACTCAACACTGCGGATGATGGTGAGTCCCCGTGTGGACTGGCCCTGGAGGGACAGGGAACAAGCGAGAGAGCGCCTCCTCGTCCCACTTGTCAGGCCCAGTTAGCTTCATGATCACACTCGTCCTAGCCCAGTGAGGCTTGAAGATGTTTTGTCCACGAGCACGTGGTGGACATCCCTGCCAGTGGCTTCAGGTCGGCAGATGGGAAGGGCCTTTTTAGGGGAATGGTCGGCAGTGAGGGACCATAGTGAGCTGCAGTCCCGGGATCCAGCCTTGATTTCTTGCTTTAGATCCACCGCTACGTTCACCACACGATCCAGAGCTGGTCTGGGAATAGTCATTGCCTTCCCAAGAGCGGGAAGTTTCTGAGCACTGCACCCCCGAGAGCAGTGAGGCTGCATGAAAGGACAGTCCACGGGTTTCCCTGGCGGTCCAGTGGTTAAGACTCTGCACTTCCACTGCAGGGGCCATAGGTTCAATCCCTGGTCAGGGAACTAAGATCCTACATGCTGTGCAGTGCAGGCCAAAAAAAAGAGAGAAACTCCGGGCCCCCTTGGGAGTCTCGTCCATGCAGTGAATGCCCCTGGGGGAGGGATGGATGTGCCTCTCTGTGAACAGGCATCAGGACCGGACAGAACTAGAAGCAGAATGCAGACCCTGTCTTTGCTTCCGTGGCCAGAGTATGGCTGGCACGGATCCACCCCGAATCCCGGGCATCTGGAAGTGAAGGCGCTTGCATCGGGGCCTCTTGAGGTTCCGGCCCAACCAGAGAAACTGGTCTGGACTTGCCTGGTTGTCCTGGTGTACAGGCAGGCTGGCTCCCGTCCTCCAGGTCAGAGACCGCTTGAGTCCTTGCACATTCCTGATGTCTCTGTAGGGCCTTAACCTCTAGAGTTCCTCCCTGTGCTTTATCACTTTTGACCCTTACATCATCCCTGGGGAAGGGAGGTAAACATGTTGCCATTTAATGAATAAAGAGTAAAGGACTCGGGAGTCTTCAGTAACTTACTCGACTGCAGTAACTTACTCAAGCTGCTGTAGCCCTGAATAGCAGAGCCAGGATTCCGTCAGAGGTACAGCGGAGTCCCTGGTCTGATGTGTCTCAGTGTACATTCAGCCCAGCTTAGTAAACGTGAATTTGCTATTAAATGCTGGTCGTTAACACTGGGTCAGGTAGTCTTCAGTGCTGTACAAAGAGTGTTTCCATTTATCCCCCCCGAAAAGGTCTGGAGGTAGGTTTCACCCCATTTTGAAAATTGGGAAGTTGAGGCCTAGGGAGGGTCGTGATAGGACTTTCCTAAGGCCCAGCTCTAAGCAGTGGAGCTGGGAAGAAAATTCAGGTTTGTCTGCTCCCAAAATCGATGCACATAACCACTTCATTGGCTCAGGCTGGACGTGCCGCCTCCTGCTTTGGTGGTCACCAGGGATGGGCAGCTTAGAGCCCGAGCCTCTGAGGAGCTCCTGACCTGGAGTAGGAGTGAGGTCCTCAGACAGCCAACAGGAGAGGGATGAAACACACTCTCAGAGACGTGGAAGAGCTCTGGGAAGTAAGGTTGGGGAAGGGATCACTTGTTTTCCACTTAGGGAGAGGCTTAGGAGGGCTCCGAAAGCCCCCGAGGATGAGCAGACACTTGAATGAGAGTGGGCACCGCAGGCAGGAGAACCATGTGATTGGGTCAGGAGCTGGGACACACAGGGTGGGCTTGAGAGAGAAGAAGTCAGAATCCCAGAAGGAGCCCTGGGCAGAGGCCCTTGAGTGCTGTATCAGGGGCCCTGGTGGCCTGATCGTGAGCCCAGAAAGGGCCTCTGTCTTGGCTGGGAGTGAGCAGGTGAGGTCCAGGGAAGGCCATGAGGCCATTGATTAGAACTAGGCCCCAAATTGGAAAACAAAGAACTAGGTCCTTGTCTCTCCTCACTGAGTCATGTAAGGACCAAAGTAAGGCCTTGCTGCCTCATGTAGCAGAGCCCCCAGGACTTGTTCCTTTGTGAGGCAGTCGAGGCTGAAAAGAGAAACCCCTTCCACACAGCCTGGTGACAGTTGGTGGTTAGTCAGGGCCAGCTGGGGCCCACCCCTGGCCTGTTTTTAAGTTCTGCGTAAAGTAACTCTGGGTTGCCGGTCAGGTGAGAGGCGACCCGGCTGTGAGCCCACCCTCTCCCGTCCCTGCGCTTTCCATTTGGGTGCTCGTCCTTGCATGCTCACTCTGTGGCTCCCTGGCTAAGCGCACGGCAAGCACAGAACTTTCCGGTCTCTGTACCTGTGTCACATACTCGGCTCCCCCTGGGGCCCTGGCATCTCTCGCCTCGCTCTGAGGACAGTGTAAACATTCCCGTGAGCAGCCATCTTCCCTCCTGGTGAGCCGGCCGTTCCCTGGATGTTAGGGGGACGCCCTGTTGGAGCAGGTCTTCCAAAGGGCTGAGAGGCCACGCCAGCCCTGCCCCTGAGTGCCAGCTGCAGAAGCGGCCTGGACACCTGGCGCTCTGGAGTTGCAGCTCCAAAGGGGGAGAGGGGTTCAGGGGTTTCTCTGCCGAGGTCCCCCTGTGTGAAGTCTGTGCTTGTGCACAGAAGCAAGGCTTTGGGGAGCAGCACATAAGTTCATTTTGGGAAAACCAGTCTGAAGCTCAGTGTTGCCATTTCCCCTGAACTCCTGGGCAGAGTGGCTTCATTCTTTGAAGCCCCAGCGTACCTTCCTAGGAAATGGGAGGCTCGTACCTGTCCAGCCTTTCTCGTCATAAAATGAATGCTGGTCACTACTCTGTAGCTGTGTGACCTTCGCAGGCACTTCCTTACTTCAGGTCACTCAACGAGACCAGACCTGTCAGTGACAACCTTAGGAGATGTGGTGGCAGTGAGCAGAGGCAAAGTGAGAAGAGGAAAGGCCTTTTCTTCACAAACCGATGGCCCAGTGAGGAAGCTGGTATTAATAACGTCTCTGCATAATGATCAAGTATCCATTCAGGGACCTCCCTGGCGGTCCAGTGGATAAGACTCCACACAGTCCATCCCAGCTAAGATCCAGCATACTGCACAACAGGGCTGAAGGAAAAACTGACCTGGCTGGAGGTAGCAAGGGTTTCTGAGGAGGTGCTACTGTTGCGGGGGGCGGGAGGGGGAAGAGGAGGAAGACAGGCGCACGGGGAGACCCCCATCTTTCCCCCAGCTCTGACAGCTTCTCAGGGAGACCCTTAGAGGCTGCAGGTCACAAACTTCCTCTTTTAAAACTGTTTGTTTGTTGGGCTGCACCGGGTCTTCGTTGTAGCTGTAGCCTGTGGGATCTAGTTCCCTGACCAGGGATCGAACCCAGGCCCCCTGCATTGGGAATTTCTTAACCACTGGACCACCAGGGAAGTCCTAGCATATCACAGACTTTCTGACAACCCTTCTGTGGTTGTTGTAGCCTAGAAGGTTGTGTTCCCTCTTCTCTCTCACATTCCTCTCCGTGTCTCCCCACCATGTTACCCCAATCCATCCTGTGCCAGCCAGACTAGGTTTGTCTTTCATGTAACCTGCGTGATTTTTTCAGATTGTGAGATTAATACATGCTCATTGTGGCATATAGAAGAAGCACTGAGAGAAGGGGGGAAGCTATCTTCATTGTAACACAGCCCAGGGGCGTAACTACTGTTAATTTTGATGCATTTTTTTTTCAAGTTTTGTGTTTTTTTCCCAAAACATATAGTTGAGTTCCTTTTTTTTTAAGTAATTGGGATCATAATTACAGATACTTAAAAAGCTGCTTTCTAACCAGACACATTGAGAGTACATTGAACAGATGCTGGGAAAACACAGATTGAGCCAGAATCCCACCACCTGGAGATAACTGCTTTAACGTGCGTGTTTGTGTGTGTGTGTGTCTGTGTGTGTCTGTGTCTATGTGTGTGTGTCTGTGTGTATCTGTGTATCTGTGTCTGTGTGTGTGTCTGTGTGTGTTTATCTCTGTGTGTGTGTGTGTGTGTGTTTTCATACAACGTTTTACAAGACCAAACAGCGTTGGATAACCTCATTTTCCACTTATCACTGTAAAATGATTATTTTTCAAGTCAGGTAAACACCTCTGTTGCCATTCATAGTGACATCAGTGTGACTATTTATATCACACGCCCCAGTGAGTTAACCTGCCCTCCGTTGATTGGCATTTAGAGTGTATGGCATTTTGCATCACAATAAAGCAGCGCTCCGATGCACACGCCAGCCCGAGTCCCTCACCCTAGATGCCTGTGTGCTGCCTCCCTGCCCTGCTGGGGTTCTCCCCTTCTTGGCAGGTTCCACCCACACTGCCAGCAGGGTACTGGTCAGGTCCTCTTTTCCCTTGTTCCCAAGCCTTGCGTACATTACTTGTTTCAACACTCATTACAGAGGAATTGTGACTCAGATGGTCAAGAATCTGCCTACAATGCAGGAGACCCGGGTTCCATTCCTGTGTTGGGAAGATCCTCTGGAGAAGGGAATGGCTGCCCACTCAAGTATTTTTGCCTGGAGAGTCCCATGGACGGGAGCCTGGCGGGGCACAGTCCATGGGGTCTCAAAGAGTCAGACACGACTGAGCGACTAACTGCTAACGACTACAGAGGAACTGCCCGCATAGCCACTTGCCTGCTGTGCTGTGAGCCTGTCTGAGCCCTTGGTGAGCCGGGCCTGGCACCCAGGAGGCGCACTGTAGCCCTGGGAGTCGTGAGGGACGAGGTGGTTGCTAGGCCTCAGCTCCTGCATCTGTGGCCCAGGACTCCAAAAGTCTGAGATTCTGATTTTTTTGGTCCCCGGGCAGCCAAAGACGTGATTAAGGAGATTGAAGACTTTGACGGCTTAGAGGCCCTGCGCCTGGAGGGCAACACGGTGGGCGTGGAGGCAGCCAGGGTCATCGCCAAGGCCTTGGAGAAGAAGTCAGAGCTGAAGGTGAGGTCGGGGGCGAGCAGGCCCAGCCTGGTTGGGGACAGGCCTCCGCTCACACACCACCCCCCAGGCAGGTGCCTGTGTCCAGTCCCTCCTGGGCCCTGGGGTGGTCACCTCGGGGCACAGCGCCGGCCGGGCCCCCTCTGCCCGTGTGATGTGTCTGCTAGAGCCCAGCGGTCATAGACCCGGAGAAGGTGTCAGGAGGATAAGAGGTTTACCGGGTCACGTGAGAAAGGGAAAAAGGAAAGAGCAGAGCTGGAGAGAGCCTGCAGCTGGTGTCGCAGGTCTGGGAGCTGTTCTGACAGGTGCTCAGCCCAGCCTCGGCAAAGACTCCTCAGCAAAGACTGCCCCTCGGAGGAGGCAGGTTTGGGGCAGAAATGGCCCACCCTTCAGCTCAGGTCCTGGTGGTTGGGAGGCTGCTCACTGGGGGCCTTCTAGCTGCCCTTCTCACAGCCGAATGGCTGGTCCTTTCTTGAAGGTTAGACGCAAGCGGTGCCCTCCCTTAGCCAACCCAGAGATTCTTCTGTTTTGGTGTTTGTCAGCGAGTTCCTCTGAATGCTGGCCCTTCAGCATGCTCTGTGAGAGAAGTGCCGTCATAAAGCTGTGTCTCCATCTTGTGAGTCAAGGGAACTGAGGCCTCAGAGCGGCTGAGTCAGCCTCCCTAGAACCTGCTGCTGGTCAGAGGCTGAGCTGTGCTCACATTTCCAAGTCCAGCACACGTTCCGTGGCCCCGAGGGCTCTCTGAAAGGGAAGGCAGACAAGGCCAGGGCCGCGAGAGGAAGCGGAGGGCCCTGAGCTGGTCAACGGCGTGGCCCCTGATGTTCGTGTCCTCAGGAGGATCACGGTTAGGTTAACAGACAGCCAAGGCAGGGCTTCTTCTGCTCTCCTGCCCAGGGCCTGTCCTTTGCCTGCGCATGAGCTGGGACGTTTTTCTGTGAAGGAACTCTGCTCTCCCGGGTGATCCCTGAAGGACAGGAACAGAGGAGACGTGCTTGCGGCTGAGCCTAGGCATCCATTGGCTGCAGGCTACACTGCCTGGCCTTGCGTGGCGTCTGGGCTCCTTGATGCAGAGGAGTTTTTCCTCCGTGGGTGGTTGCCATGGTGACCACAGGCCGGCTGGAGCGAGAGCGCTTGCGCTGTGGGAGCAGGGCCTGTTCTGCATCCCCCTGTGCAGACCCAGGGCCTTGACTCACCTCGCCGCAGAGTCACAAGCTTGCCTCTGCAGGAAGAAGCTGAGGGTGTTGGAGCAGCGGCCGGGGCAGAGGTGCCCGTGAGCCCGGTGCCCTTCTGGGCATAGCGCTGAGGCGAGATAAGATGGTAGCTCCACTCCGGTAGCGCCTCACACGTTAGGTCTTGCCAGGTGAGCGAAGGGTGACCCAGGCTCACCCAGCCCAGACAGTACCCCAGCCTCTCAACTGCTGCGCTGCCCACGTGGAGATGAGTGAGGCCTGAAGCCTGTTTCAGAGATAAGATGCTGGGGCTCAGTCAGGGGGTGGCAGGCCTGGGTCAGCTGAGCCAGGACTAGAAGGCAGCCGCATGCCCTAGAGCCCCTGGCCTCAGCCCGTCAGAGCTGGGTTGGGGAAGCTTCCGGATGAGAACACTGTCTGTAGGGAGGTGCTTGGGCTGGAGCTGCCGGTTCTGACCCCACACACCTGCGTACAGGTGTAGAACGTGTAGAATGTCTGCAGAGGTGTTAGTGATTTGCTTTATTGGAGGATGCGAGAGTTTTGCCAACATCAGCTTCTTTAGTACTTAATGCTGGGTCTGGTTCACACGTGTTGAGGCCTGGGTTTCAGGGGAGAGTTGCTTCTCCTGTGTCCATTTTTCTGAGGGTTGGCCAGGAAAGGCGAGAGCTGCCAGAGGTGATATTTTAAGTGGACACAGAGCTAGCGTTAGAGTTAGGGCTGTGTGCTGGGAGCCTCAACTCTGCTCCCCAGCATGGTATGTGACCCAGCCACGTGGCCACTGCTTTTGTGATATTTAACTGGTATGGCCTTTAAATCAGCTTACTTGGAAGTAATTTAAAAGCAAACACTATTTTTTCTCTAACTGGAAAATCACATCCCTTACTGCAAAGGAAATCAGTGTCATTAAATTCTAGTTCAAGGTCGCCGCCGTGTAAAGGGTCTGAACCTGAAGCCTTCTCTCCCTTTGTTAAAAAGGCAGATGAGCTGGAAGTGGGGGCATGGGTGAGACTCACCAACCCCAAACCAAACCTGTCTTCTGGAGGTGGTAAGGAGGGTTGAAAAGAGTAATTTCTTCACTGCTGGGTTCTATATTATCTCGTTTCCGTTCCTCCACTCTCCAAGATCATGTCCCGTGTTGCTATGGCCCACACCATGGGGGAAAATTGGACTGGGAAGGAGCACTGGGCCAGGAGTCTGGTGTCTTGGTCCTGGTCCTTCCGCTTGCCTTGCCGGGGGGGCCAGGGGCCAGTCCCCTCGCTCTCAGCCTGATTACTTTTTTCTCAGAACTGGAGGGTTTTCCTGACACTGCTGCTGATCCCCATGGTCCTTTCCTCTGGGGCTTCCAGGTCCTGTCAGTGTCCATTGCAGCTGGTCCCAAGTCCATGGGGGTGAGGGGCTGTCTGAAGGCCACCTCTTAGGGTTTCGGCTAACTTTCTTTCTCCTTCCAAAGCGATGCCACTGGAGCGACATGTTCACGGGGAGGCTGCGGTCGGAGATCCCTCCCGCCCTGGTGAGTGAAGGCGACCTCTGCCTGCGACCCGGGCCGCAGGGACCCCTTTAGCGCCTCCCAGGGCTTTCCCTCACAGCCTCCTCTTTGTGGAGGCTGAGAGTGCCCTGGGGGTGGCCGAGATTGTGCCCTGGCAGCCTGGCGAGCACAGTCGCTGTCTGTGTCCTGACAAGCAGGTGGCAGTGCACGCAGTGATGGGGAGCCAGAAGTGAGGACTCAGGGTCCCTGGGAGACTGGGCGGCCCAGTGACAGGAAGTGCAGCAGAGACCTGAGCTCAGAGATTTCGCCTACAAGCAGCGTGGGTCTCCTCCCCAGATGATTATCCCCTCACCCCAGCCCCTCCTTCTCTGCATCCTGAGGTCCCTCTCGACTTGACTCTGCACATAGGCCGCCCTGTCTTCCTCCGGCCCCTCCCTTTCTCCAATGCCACTCTTTCTGCTTTGGTTCTCATCATGGGTGCCTTCTCTCTGTCTGTTTTCCATTTCCCCAGTCCTGGGGCTCAGCTTGGCTTGGATGGCGCTCCCAGCCTGTGTGCATGTGTGGGAGGCACTGGAGGGTCACAGGACCCAACGTGGTTTGCCTGGGGCTCAAGGGGAGGGGGCGGGGCTGGCAGCCTCCCAGTGAGGCCTCCCAGCACAGGGTGCCCTCGGCAAGGTTGCAGTCCTATCTTCTCAGGCCTCTGATCAGTCAGCACCGGCCCTCCTAAGATGCCAGCACTAGCTTCATCTCTAAAGTACTTCTGTCCAATAGACAGTTAAGGGCCATCCAGGATGGGACAGCTGTCCCCACGGGGAAGCTGGAGGGCGGGCTCCCTGGGTGGGAGATTGATGGAGCCCCAGCAGAGTTGCTCAAGCTGGATGCTAGCCCCCAAGGGTGGACAGGAACCAGGGGCGGCTAGGATTCAGAGCGCAGGTTAAATGAATCGATGTGAGTGTGTGCAGAAGGATTTTGAGTTAGAAAAGTTGAAGGAGACTGACTGGCTAGATCCTAGCTGGGCGCCTCTGCACTGTTGTCTTACCTACATTTTAGCCTTTAATCTTCTCAAGTTCTGCAGAAGGCATGATTTCCATGTTAAACTTACAGTGAGAGCAAGTCTCAGAAACAGGAATACGAATTTGGGGTCAGGGAATGGCGTGAAATGCAGGAAGGGTGGAGTGGTATAGAGGGAGGGCTTGAGCTTCTGACTGCCTAAGGGCTGAGGTCAGTTGCCGCCGGATCACTGGGGCTGGGCTTTCTTCAGCGGGGTAGTGGGGGAGCCAGAGAATGGCCCTTCGTTGTCGATCTGGGGTTGGGGGCCGTGGAAACTGCCTCAGCTGCCCTGTCCATTGCCGGGTCAAGGGCAGTGTCTTCCCCATGCCTGCCACCTTGAACCCCTGCCCCCTCCATGCCCAGCCCTGGCAGAGCCGCCTCGCACCACCCACTTGTCCTGGGGAACTTCGGTGTCCCAGCCTGGCAGGTTCCGGGAGAGCTCAGTGCCTTCTGGCCACATCTGGTCCTGAGCTGAGGCAGGGAAAGGGGCACCCACCCCGGGTGCTCAGTCACCACTGGAAACCCTGGGGCATTGGTGGTTCTTCCTCCCCTCCCCGTCCAGTGAACCCGTCTCTGCAGGTCCCCCCTCCCTCTGTGAGAACCCTGCCGAGACTCAGTTTCCCCTCCACCACCTGTCATCACACTGGCCCCCGCAGCCGCTCCTGTTGCCTGGATCCCTATCTCACACCCCGGGTGGGACTCAGCCTCCAGCCTCCCTCCGCCTGTCCGTCTGCCCTCCCCAGGTCTGGGGCCCTGTCTTCTGTACCCTTCACGTGCCTCCAAGCCCACTGTGCTCAGGCCCCAGTTCACAGTTCTTGGCCTGGCGCCTGCCTGAGTTGACCCCACCTCTCGTGGAGGCTTGTCCCCCAGACACACAGCTTGCTGCTTCGTGCTGTGTCCCTCTGCTCCTGGGTTTACTGCTGGCTGGAACTTCCTCATATTCCATGACTGGCTGCTGCTCGTCCAGACTGAGCTCAGATGTGGCCTCCTGCAGAAAGCTTTCCCAAATGACTGAGCCCCAGGCTGCAGCTGAATTAAGAGTCCTCTGCAGGGTTTTCAGTCTGATGTAACATGGTCAGCTCTGTACTGAAACGGTCTGTGTCTCTGCCAGATGCCCCCCGAGGGCAGGAAGGGCCTGGCACAGAAGTAGCACCTGGTCCCTGTCTGTGAAACTAACACGAGCTCCTCTGTGCCCAGATCTCTCTCGGGGAGGGACTCATCACGGCCGGGGCCCAGCTGGTGGAGCTGGACCTGAGTGACAACGCCTTCGGGCCTGACGGTGTGCGAGGCTTCGAGGCCCTGCTCAAGAGCTCCGCCTGCTTCACGCTGCACGAACTCAAGCTCAACAACTGTGGCATGGGCATCGGTGGTGGCAAGGTGGGTGCGGCCACTCTCTCCCCCACATCCCTGTGTCCTCCGCCTTCCTCCCTGCCTGGTCCCCTGCTACGTCTGCATCCGCCTGGAGTATGTGCCCTTGGCCACCCACCGTCTGGGATGGTTCGCCTCTTGTTTTTCTCTTCGAAGGACAAAGGCCTCAAAGGCAGCAGCCTATGGCCAGTGGGGAGAGGAGATGGATCTGTGAGGGTGGGGTTGCCAAGCAACCATCCTCAGTTCTGTGTTGCCTTGGCAACCCACAGGCAGTATTGCAGACGTGCTCCAACCTGCTGGCTCTGCAGAGCACAGGGTTTGGGCATCACCAGACCGGCTGTGCCCTTGGAACAGCTGCCAGAGCCACATGAGGCCTGGCGTGTGCAGTGGCAGAGGGAGCCCAGAGCGAGGGGCCACTCAGGGAGGCCCGGGCACAGCTCACCTCTGTCTCTGGTCAGAGCCTTGCCCAGGGTGCCTCCCCTGTCCTGCCAGCAATGAGGCTGGCCAGGGCAGACGGGCCGGGGAGGCCAGTCTTGATTATTCTCTTCTTGGCCCATTCTGGCTGCTTCTGGCCCAGCTTCTAGAAAGGCCAAGCGCCGGTCTGCATTCCCATTCTTCCCTCACTGTCTGACCAAAAAGAACAGGGGGCCAGGACTTAGGAACTGACAGCAAACAGGGACGTCTTCTCTTTGAAGGTGTGTCACCGTAATTCTCCCCGCTTACTGAGAGGTGAGTGACACTGTCCCTGCCTTTTCGGGTAACGGCACTTGAGCTTAGAGCTCTTGGGTTGAGTGCCTCAGATGATGTAGCTAGCATGGGCCAGATGTGGGATTTGAACCAGCATCCCTGTGGCCGGTCAGAGCAGCAGGAGGCACCTGTGTATGCTTGAGGTGGCCCAGGCTGAGGAGCCACAGTGGCCTGCCCTGCACATGGCCTATCGCCTCCTGCCCCATGGGAGGGTGGGCAGTTCATGCTGGGCTGTCTCAGCCCGCACGCCTCCGGTCTAGGGGCAGTAAGCTGTGTGTTAAGACAGCAGTGTTTGCCTCACCACAGGAGACCAGTCCAGCCCCACGCGGGGTAGAGCCGCCTCTGCAGATCCCTCAGGCTGGCCTGTAGCAAGAGTCGCCGGGCTCTGACCTGAGCACACGCCCGACCCGTCGTGGGGTCAAGCTGGCGGTGTCCCGGGTCCTGTATGTGCCCCAGAGTAGAGCTGTGTGCAGCCACACTGACCCAGCTGCCTCGTTGTAGAGCAAGGCTAATACCTTCTGTCTCCCAGCTGGTTTTGAGGTTGAATGAGGTGTGAAAGCATCTTGGCCGGGAGCGCTCAGGGCCTAGCAGGTGTGTGTAAGCGTCTCTGCTGCTGCGCTGCCCGAGAACCATTAATATTCTCTATACTGCGGTCTCTCCACTTCCAACCCACCAGCCGACTGGTATTTGTGACCTCTTGCTCTGTTGGTGTCACCAGATAGAGGCCGCCTCCTGGCACCACCCCAGGGTCAGGGCAAACCCGGTTTTAGGTTTTTACCCCCAGCAGCTGAGCCCCCGCTGTATGGCTGGTCGGAGCCTGGGCGGGTGTCAGCTGGGTCATGGTGGGGTGAGCCCTGCCCTCTTGGCTGGCTCCCCTGAGGCCTTGCGGAGCGTGGAGGAGATGCCAGAAGGTTCGGGTTCTGTCCAGCGTGTGCTGCTTGCGTGGTATCTGCGGGAAAGTTTCTGTCTCTTTCTGAGCCCGAGTTTCTTCAGCCAGAGTGTGGGAGTTGTGATGGTGCCCACCTGACAGAGGGTCCTGGCGCTAAAGTGGGCTGACCATGAAGCCCCTTGCCCACATCACTCGGTGTTGGTGTCTCCCTCTCCCCGTCCCTACCATGGGGTTAAGCCCCACAGGCTGATGGGACAGGCGGACACAGAGGTGGATGTCACAGCCCGTGTTCCTGCAAACTGCTGGGCCCAGCTGAGGGGCTTGCTGCCGGGCTGTTCCTCGTCCCGCATCCACCCGGGCTGTGTGTGGTGCGGCATGTTGGAGACCAGGGCCTCCTGCCTCCCCCAGATCCTGGCAGCAGCTCTGACCGAGTGCCATCGGAAGTCCAGTGCCCAAGGCAAGCCGCTGGCACTGAAAGTCTTCGTGGCCGGCAGAAACCGTCTGGAGAATGACGGAGCCACCGCCTTGGCAGAAGCTTTCGGGGTGAGTGGTTTCTGCCCTCCCTGCCCTGGGGCGGGCTGAGCATGGCCGGCGGACGCTAGAACTTGGCCAAGAGACCTCGGGCGGCTCGCCTCCCCCTCCGAGGCTGCTAGCTCACCCTCTCGGGACAGGATCCTCATCACTCAGGTCTGAAAGGTGGCGTGATCCGCCTTCTGGGGTGAAGCATCAGTGCTGTTTGTGACCTGCCAGGCTGGGGAACGAGCGGCAGTGCCAGAGCAGCGTGAGTGCTGGCCCCGGCCTGTGGGGTCGCAGTGTCTGGCTCCAGTGAGGAGGGCGCTGGGATGGAGCCCGTGAAGCTGGCCCATGAGCCCGGGAGGAGGGCGGGAGCAGCAGCTGGAGCAGGCGCTCTCAGGCGTCCTTCAGGGCAGGGCGTCTGGCTCAGCTCCGTGGACTTCCCCGGCGGCTCAGTGGTAGAGAGTCTGCCTTCTAATGCAGGAGACACAGGAGACTGGGTTCGATCCCTGGGTCAGGAAGATCCCCCTGAGTAGGAAATGGCAACCCGCGCCAATGTTCTTGCCTGGAAAATCCCACGGACAGAGGAGCCTGGTGGGCTATGGTCCATGGTATTGCATAGAGTTGGACATGACCGAGCATGCACGCTGTGGGACCCCACTGGTTTGTGAACAGAGGTCAGGAATGCTTTGAACGCGGCCAGGGGGATATTGCATGATTGTTTCACTACCAGAGCTAATAAAATGCAGCATTTACCTTCCATGGTGAATGTGGACAGTAAACTTCAGCTTTAGAAATTCTTGTGGCTTTGTTACCAGGAGAAATCACAGGTATCTTCATGTCAAATGATAGCAGTTGTGGATAGACAGAGTTATTTGTTTCTCATACATTAAGGTTAATGGTACACCAAGGTCTTATTATCCGTTGGTTTAAGACGTATGTGTATGACTACAGCAGACATTTAGGCAGTTTTCTAAATGTTTTGATACTTGTCTTCCAGTTGAATTGATTTGTTATTCTGTATAATTTAGCTTAAAATTTAAAAACATCCAGAAGGGGAGCCCCGGGGCTTTACCAGGTTGCCTGATGGTCCGTGGTACAGAAAATATTAAGAGCCCTGACTTGGAATGTGCCTCAGTTGGGCTGCCTGTGTTCATTTGTGAATCCCCATGCTGTGCTGGGTGCCCAGAGCCTACAAGGTGCCTGGGTACAGAGTTAGGCCAGGCCTGTCCTCAGCCCCTCCAGGGTGGTGTTGGAGACTGGCACGTGGGCCTCTCCTTGAGATCTTGGGGGCTGTTGAGATGCAGACAGGAAGGTGGCTTTGACACTTCAGAGGGATAAACACCGTGAGAGGGCAAGGATGAGGCGCTCTGGGGGCAGAGAGGAAGAGTGCTGGGTTGTGCTGGGGTGGGGTTGGGGTAGGGTAATCCAGGAACTCTTCCTGGGGGAGGAGGCATCCAAAATGAGAGCTATTGAACACATGAGGATCAGCCTGTCAAGAAAATGCCAGCAAAAGGAGGAGACAGAGTGTTCCAGGCAGAGAAAAGGAGGTAGGGAAGGCTGGAATGAGGGGGTTCGCTAGGTTCAGGAAGCCCCCTCACTCCCACAAAAGGATGCAGAACATGGGCTGCTACTCGTACCCTGTAAATAAGGCAGCAGGACCCCAATAAAGAAAGGCCAAGCGGCGCTGCATTACACAGAGCAGGGCCTGGGCTGACTGCAGGCCAGAGCCCAGGGTCCCTGCAGTGCAGAGGTGCCAGACAGAGATGCCAGTGCTCAGAGCTGTGTGGCCCTGGGCCAGTGACTTAGCCCCTCTGATCTCAGTCATCTCTCTGGTGACGGTCCTAATCCCAGGTAGGTCTCCCTCGTGAGACTGGAGAGGATCAGGTGTGGTCGTGCCCCGACGGACAAGCCCCTCCCATGCCTGGTGGGTGGTACTGCCCTCTTGCCCGCGGGGTGTCCCCTGGCCCCGCCCCACGCCTCGGGGCCCACTGCTCTCCCTCCTGCCCCCCGCAGATCATCGGGACTCTGGAGGAGGTCCACATGCCCCAGAACGGGATCAACCACCCCGGCGTCACTGCCCTGGCCCAAGCCTTCGCCATCAACCCCTTGCTGCGAGTCATCAACCTGAACGACAACACCTTCACCGAGAAGGGCGCCGTGGCCATGGCCAAGGTGAGAGGGGTGCAGCAGGGCCGGAGTGGGCCACGGGAACCGGGACTGGTGGCTGTCTTTTCTGTGCACCCGTCGGCCGATGGCTGCTCTCCCCCCGGCCCACCCACCTCGTGTGTATCCTGTGGCTTCAGCCACATGCGCGTGTCCTGAATGGGGCAACTGTCACCAGGGGGCCTGGGCTCTGGGGGCAGCTCTGTGTGTCTGCGCTGCCCCATCCTGAGTGGCCTCCATGCGCCCGCAGCTGTTGGTGCTGATTTTGTTCTCAGAGGCCACATAGAGGCTGCTTCTTGTCGATTCTTTCCTCAGCTGTTTATTGAGCCCCTGTCTAGTGCCCAGCGCTGCACCAAGTGCAGGCCACACAGAGCTGAGTCTGAGACTCTGCCTTCAAGGAGCCCCAAGGGCGAGGAGGGAAGGAAGGAGCCACTCAGCTGCGAGCACAGTGGCTGCTAGGCGTCGGGGCCGCTGGGTGGGAACGCCGCTGCTCCCTTCAACCTCAGAGGCCTGCACGACCCCCCAGGAGTCTGGCAGGCCTGCTGTGGGGTCTTAAAGACGCTCACAAGCGTTGGGGAGCACACAGGGAGTTCCAGCCAGACGCAGGGCAGGCTTCCTGAAAGAGGCCACCTTGTGGCCAAGTTCTCCAGGACAAGTGAACTTTGTATGGATAGGGAGGGCAGGAGGGGTGTTTCGGGCAAAGGGGTCAGCAGCCCGTGGGCAGGCCAGAGACGGGAGTGACCCTTGCTCCATTGGGCCTGGTGTGACAGGCCAGGGGTCAAGGTGTGTCTGAGGGCTGGGGGGTGGAGGGGGCCTTGCTGACTCCTTGAGACTTCCCGTGAGCAATAGGGAGCCTTGGAGGGGGCTTAGCCAGAGGCCGGGAGGCCTCCCGGGGGCCACGGGAAGAGCTGATGAGGCAGCTGGACTGGGTGCAGAGCGACAGGCTGCGATGGGGTGTAACGCTGGCTCGAGGGCCTCACCCTGGTCCCCCACCTCCTCCTCCAGACGCTGAAGACCTTGCGGCAGGTGGAGGTGATCAACTTCGGGGACTGCCTGGTGCGTTCCAAGGGCGCCGTCGCCATCGCAGATGCCACCCGCGGGGGCCTGCCGAAGCTGAAGGTGCTGTCCGACCCCCTGCCTCCTCCCTCCGGGGTCCAGGCTCCCCCGTGCTCAGGGTGACAGCTGTGCGGGGAGCAGGGTTCAGGCCTGTCAAGGCAGGTGGGCCTGGCTTCACAGCCCGGCCCTTCCACCTCCTCCTCCCCCGGTGACTCTGCAGGTCTTCACCCCTCCGAGCTAGGGTTTCTGACTTTCCAAAGAGAAGAGTGACTCGGGTCGTTGTGGTTTAGTGGGAGTCGTTGGGTGAATAGCATTCCTTTTGTTGTGGCGATGTTCTGTCTCGCCGGACAGAGTCTGCCTCAAACCCTCACCTGGGGAAGTGGAGGCTCCTGACCCCCGTGTCTCCTGGTCCCCCTGTCTCCTGGCTCCTGTGTCTGCCTGCCTCTACCCCTTCCTGTTATCTTTTAGGAGCTGAACTTGTCATTCGGTGAGATCAAGAGAGAGGCTGCTCTGTCCGTCGCTGAGGCCGTGGCAGACAAGACGGAACTGGAGAAACTGGACCTCAATGGTAGGAGGGGGGTGGCCTCGGCCCCAGCCTGCTCGGTGGGCCCCACCCCGTGCTGACCCCCGGCCCCTCCCCGCGAGCAGGCAACATGCTGGGAGAAGAAGGCTGTGAGCAGCTGCAGGAAGTGCTGGAAGGCTTCAACATGGCCGCGGTGCTGGCGTCCCTCAGGTGGGGGGTCTGGGGCCCTGGCTTCTTTGTTCCTCCCTTCATTCATTCAGAAAACATGGGTGGAGTCCCTGTGGTGTGCCGGGCACCGTGCTGGGCATTAGGGGATTGACAGCGAGACAGTCTAGGTTTCTGACTCGTGAGGCCTTGTTGCCGTGGGCGAGGGACCAAGGAATGAGCCAATGATAATTGAGTGATCGCGTGTAAATATCACAGGGACATAGAGAGGCTGAGGGTAGTCACCCTATTGAGCAGGAGGGTCGGGGAGGCCTCTCAAGGGACGTGCTTCGATCTGAGGTGATGCTACGTGGGGCAGCAGTGATGTGGGGCGCAGTGGCCGTGGGATGGGCCCAGGTTGTCCCTGAGACCAGTCTTGGAGGTCGACTGGAGAAGGCAGAGGTTGATGCAGGAGCGGGGGCCTTCTGGGTTTGAGGGGCGGGGGGCTGCCTCCTCCGTCTGGACGGGAGCTGGCTCGGCAGTCAGCACCCGTCTCCGCCTGCCTCTCTGACCTCTAGACGGCATCATTCCTGTGTCAGGCTCTCCATCGCGTCCCACCAGGGCCAGGCCCCGCGCTGCTGCAAGACCTAGGCCAGGAAGGGATGGGCCCTGAGGGTCCCTGGATTCTTCGTTCCTCCCTTTATTCATTCAGAAAACATGGGTGGAGACCCTGTGATGTGCCGGGCACCGTGCTGGGCATTACGGGATCGACAGTGAGACAGTCAAGGTTTCTGACTCGTGCGGCCTTGTTGCCGTGGGCGAGGGACCAAGGAACGAGACAATGATAGTCGAGTGATCTAGAAGCCCTAGGCCATGAGGGGCCCCCCAGTCCGGGCGAAGTGGAACAGGCTTCATCAGAGGCAGGGCGGCCCCCTTGCTCCGCCTTGACCATAGTTTGCCGTGGTCAGCAAGACATGGGTGGCACCGTCCTGGGCGTCTCAGCCTGGGCAGTGTTCCCACCTGGCCCTGGGCCCCAGCTGTGACAGAGTGCTTCCTTTCCTCCGTCTCCCCCGTGAGACTGCGGGTTCTTTGGGACAAGGACAAGATGCAGCGCAGGTGTCCCTGTGGGATGGGCCTCCAGGTGACTCCCGGGTCCCCAGTCCGGGACAGCTGCTCCCCGGCCCTCCCTGCCCAGCTCCTGCCCGGCTGGGGTCTGTGGGTTCTTGGGGCCAACGTGGGCCACTGGGCAGGGAGGGGTCTGCTTCAGCCAGACCTCCCTTTGCAGTGATGATGAGGGTGAGGACGACGAGGATGAGGATGACGAGGAGGAGGAGGAGGAGGAAGGAGAGGAGGAGGAGGAGGAGGAGGAAGAGGAGGAGGAGGAAGAGGAGCCACAGCAGGAAGAGCAGGGCGAGGAGTCGAACACACCTTCAAGGAGGGGCCAGGGCCCGAGCAGTGGGGTGAGTCCTGCAGGCCAGAGCCCCGCCCCGGGCCCTGGGGTCCTGAGACCGCTCCCCCGGGAGGTGGGGGTGGGGGTGTCTTGGTCACAGGACTGCAGACTCGTTCTGCCTGTGCGCTTCCATGTGGAAAAGGAAATCACCCCAGTGCAGCTGCATTTGTCTGTCCTTAACCCCAGTACGGACGTGTCTGTTCATTTACAAGTTATCCACACGTACAGTGCTGCTGCGTGGCGTGCAGCAGACTGCTGAACAGCATGGGTGTGCCCTGCACGAGCCCACTTCTGTGTGGACGTCTGCGGTAACTGAGCTGCAGCGCGGCTCCGTGATCTGCCGTTGGTTGAATCTGTGGGTGTAGAACCTCAGACACAGAGGCCAACTGTAAAGTCATACCTGGGTTTTCAGTTGTGCTGGAGGCATATAACTGTTTCTAAAAGAGTAAGGTGTCTTCCTCCCCATCTTGGTGACCACTAGGGATGGTCCCCATTCTGGAGATGGTGGCCGGGTTGTGACCCAGCTTGGATACTTGGTGTCCCTTTCCCGGCCAGGAGGCATGTCTGTCCCCTCCGCTTCCCAGGTAGAGCTTCTAGGGGACTTTGGGCTGGGCACAGAGGGCCACGCTATGTTGAGTGTGGCTTACTGTCCAGTGTGGTGGCCAGGCGCCTCTGGTGCCCGCCGGCAGTGGTCATCCCAGCTAAGACAGTAGCTCCTGGCGGGGCCCCTTGAGCCCTGGAGTCATTTCTGCAGTATCTCGTCATCCCAAGGATCCCCTTGGCCGCACCAGGCTCTTAGAGTCTGAAGGAAGTGCTTGCCCACACCCCAGAGGCTCCTACGTGAAGAGCTGACCAGGGGCAGCCTCTGCAGGCCCCTTGCCCTTGGGGAATTGGGGGAAATTCTGGACTCTGAGCCTTGAGCGGCCCGAGGGGGGGCATCCTTCGGGGCGAGGAGTCTGGACGTGGACCTCTCCAGAGCCACCTGTGCCGCCTGTCCCCCAGGAACCAGCTCCTGTCCTGTCCTCCCCGCCTCCCGCAGACGTCTCCACCTTCCTGGCCTTCCCCTCCCCGGAGAAGCTGCTGCGCCTCGGGCCCAAGAGCTCCGTGCTGATAGCCCAGCAGGTAATAGCACCACTGACGCCAGCCCGCTCGGGCCTCGGCTGCTAGAGCCGCCGGAGCAGAGGTTCCGGCGCAGCTCGGGGTTTGGGCAGGGGCGGGGCTGCCAAGCGCCATATCTAATGCACACTCGTGTAATGAGTGTGACCAGCGCTGGCACAGGTCTGCGCACACTGTGGACACAATTTGGGCCGCAAGGAAGGGTAGGCCTGGGGCGTCTCAGGGATAACTGGGGTTTGGGAGTTTTCGCAGGACTGTCGTGGGAGCACACGGTTAGGCTTCCCTCTGCACGTCCTGTAGGACCAGCTGCTTCTGGAACGGCTCTCCTGCCCCAGGCCCCCGAGCAGGTCCCAGGCTGCTCACTTGCTCGTTGTTGGGGCGTGACTCGTTCTCGCTGAGATGATTGCCGAGCCCCCTGAGCTCAGCAGCGCACAGTGCCTGTCTGCCTGCCCTGTTCTGAGCACTTGACATGATTTTATTCAACCTTCTGGGCACCTCGGAATGTAGACCCTTCTTCTGTCATTTGACAGATGAGAAAGCTGAGGCTGCATGTTTGTGTTTTTTACACAAATGGAAGTCCGTGGCAGCTGTGGTGAGCAAGTCTGTTGATGCTGTGGTTGCAGCCGCGTTTGCTCGCTCGGTGTCTCTGTCCCATTTTGGTATTTCTTACAGTGTTTCATACCTTCCACTGACAAAAGATCATGACTTTCTGAAGGCTCAGATAACAGCATGCTCTAGTAAGAGCGTGTTTTTGAGTTAATGTACGTGCTTTTTTAGACGTGACGCTCCTGCACACTTCATAGACGAACACACAGGGAGACCCAAAGTTCACGCGGCTGGCTTTCCTGCGGTATTTGCTTTATTGCTGTGGTCTGGAACCAAGCCCACAGTATCTCTGAGGTGTGTCTAGAAGAAATAAAAGGGGCCACTCGCAGAGTTGGCTTGATATTTTGGCTTTTTATTGCCCTCTTCTGTTCTTCTGTAATCTTTTTTTTTCCTGTAATCTGTTTTTCCCCCATGGTAAATGAGATTTATATGATGCAGACCTTCGTGTGGCCAGACTTTCACTGAACACCATTCATTGTTTTCTGTGTCAGTACAACTCTTCTCACGCCCTTTATGTCAGTGAACAGATGTAGCACTTAAACCATCCGCAGTTTCTGTGGATTGCCAGTATTTCCGCTTTTCCTCTGTTGTCGGTTAAGCTGAGGCAGGTTTCCTTTCGTATGAACGTCGTTTGCATGCTGGTTAGACTGCAAGAGGGGGTCCCTGGAGACAGTGGTTTTTAGCGTGTACACTCTCCGTGGGTGCTGCACACCTGTGGTGGCCGGGCCCCTGCCGGCTCTGGGGGGACAGCGCGTCCCTGCCAAGCAAAGGCCCGTGTCCTGCCAAGGCCTCCTCTAGCCACAGGCAGGTGCCCACGTCTGCCAAGTTCCCTGGTGACCAGCCGTTGTCTCCTGTGTCCTCAGACTGACACGTCTGACCCGGAGAAGGTGGTCTCGGCCTTCCTGAAAGTGTCCTCCGTGTTCAAGGACGAAGCCTCGGTGCGGACGGCTGTGCAGGATGCAGTAGGTGCGTGCGGGGGCGGCTCGGACAGCTGCGGCCTCTTCGCTGCCCCAGGCTTGGCTCAGAGCGCTGCCCTCCCATCTGTTCTCCGTCGGGTTCTCGCCGTAGTTTGGGCCAGGTGCTCGCCTCTCTGTTTTTTGCAGATGGGGAGCCTGAGGCCCTTCCCAAAGCCATACAGTTCTATACGGTGAGAACTCGGGCCAGGTGGCGCCCTCTGCAGGAAGGTCAGACCTCTCCAAGGAGGGGTGATGAGAGCTGAACCCTGTCCCCACCTCCGAGCTGCTGCACACACCGTCCCCTCCACCCGCAGGTCCCCAGGCCTTCCCCAGGCTTCCGAGGGTCTCTGGTTCTGTTGAGACCCTCTCTCGCCACCCCAGCCTCTCAGTTCCTCTCCTCACAGCACCTCTCACCTTCCACCTTGCCAGTGTTTGAGCTGCCAGGTTGGGCCAGGCAGGGAGGGGAGGACAGGCTGGAAGCGATTGGAGAACTGGGTGACGCTTGGTGGGCTGGTGGAGGGGAGGCTGGGAGGGGCCAGGCAGGGGTCTCTGTGTCTGCTCCCTGAGGGCCCAGCCCCGCCCCTCCTGGGGCATTTGTGGGGACAAGTTGCCAGAATTCTGTTTCCCAGAACAGCCTCGCACAGAAGCAGGGGCTCATGGGGTCCCTGCAGGGCCTTGGCCACACCTCCTCCTGCTCCCCCATCCATTCCCCAACCCCCCACCTCCAGAGACCAGCTGAAACCGCCCCAGGGTGACCTGCCTCACCTCATCTCTGCCCACACCCATTCCACCTGAGGCCGGGCCAGGCCCAGGCGTCCCTGTCGGGGCGGGAAGGGGGTTGAGCCCTGACCCTGGTGCTGGCTGTTCCCACCATCTGGCTGCCGCGGCCACGTCCACCCCATGTCCACCTCCTGATGTGACAGGAGGCAGGGCCAGCCTGTGTGCCCGGGGGCCACATGACCTGAGTCCTCTTGACTGCTTCTGCCTTGCAGATGCTTTGATGAAGAAGGCCTTCAGCTCGTCTGCCTTCAACTCCAATGCGTTCCTCACCCGGCTGCTCATCCACATGGGGCTGCTCAAGGTGCGCCAGAAGGAACGTGGCCCAGGCGGGGGGTTGCAGCCCGACATCCGGCACCTCGAGTCCTGCTGGGGCCGCTCGCCCACTGTCCCCAGGCCTGGGTCTGCTTTTAAGCAGGCTCGGCCTTCGTGATGGGATGTGGGATTCAGCTTGACCTCGGCCGTGGGGCTCTCTCAGCAGGGGCTGGGTCGGGGGAGACCTGGCGTCCCCCAGGTGACCTTGACACTCACCCAGCCTTCTGCTGTGCGTCTGCCTCGCAGAGTGAAGACAAGGTCAAGGCCGTCGCCAACCTGTACGGCCCCCTGATGGCGCTGACCCACGTGGTGCAGCAGGACTACTTCCCCAAGGCCCTCGCGCCCCTGCTGCTGGCGTTCATGACCAAGTGAGTGTGCCCCCGCCGGCCCCCGCGGCCAGTGTCCGTGTCCCCGGCCTGGCCACGCGGGCTCCCAGGCTCTCGGCATCTGTGTTTGAATCTCACTAGACCTGGCCAGCTGAGGACACGGTTCAGGCAAAGTATCTTCCCTGAGAGTGGGGACACGGTAGTGGCCCCGTCTTGCAGACAAGGCAGTGAACACCGGGTCAGAGGGGCTCTGCCCACGTCTTGCTGCCAACCCGGGCTCCGTGCCCGGCAGGATCCGGGGAGCAGTTCTGTGTCTGCTCCCTCAGCAGCCTAGGCCAAGGGGGCCTTGTCCTGGAGGTCCTGGGCCTGGTAGGGTGCTGGTCACAGTCAAGGAACAAGGAGCCTCCCGATCTCAGGGCCCAGCAGGGGTATGGTGGGGTGGGAGGCCTGTCCCTGCCCTCACTGAGGCCCCGTGTGGCCCCTAGCCAAGCCCCTGCTTCCCCAGGCCTCAGTCTCCCCATCTGCCAAACTGAGGCGTGGGTGAGGCTGTCTCCGAGGCTCTGACCACCACACTTCTGGTGAAGCCAGGACCTTGGGGGAACGTGGGAGGGTCCAAGGAGAAAGGAGGGGCCCCCGCCTTAGGGGACACGTGACATCGGTGGGCCCCCGGGCATCAATCGGGCGCTTAGAGCTTGTGAGGGAGTATGTGGGGTGGCCTGCGTGGGTGGGGCGAGGAGCACCCACCAGCCCCCAGGACCCAGTTGGTGCCTTGGCCCCTGCCGCTTGGCATCTCGGCTGCCTCCGTGGTCCGGCCTGACGCCCTCGCTGTGTCTGCCTGCCCCTGCCACCACACACCGCCCCTCCACCCCCTGCCCCACCCCAGACCTCCCATTGCACTGCAGCTGCTCCTCTGCCGAAGCCCAGGGCAACTCCGAGCCCCGGGCGTGGTCTCGTGCGGACCGCAGCCGGCCCCCCGCCAGCCCAAGGTGTGCGCTCCCCGCACCTGTCCCCGCTGCAGGAGCTGCTGCCTCAGGCTGTCCAGAGTGTCCCCAGCCGCCACCCCCAGCTGCCCGTGTCCTTCCAGGCCTGGGTTGGGACTGTTGCCTCTGTTCTGGCCCTTGGGCTGGGCATAGACCCCGAATCCATAGAAGACACCCTCGCCCGCTGGTCAGTGACAGACTGCCTCCTCCCGGCTTGTTGCCCGCCCTCCAGTGCAGGCCTCAACGTATCCACATCAGAAAGGGGGGCTCGGGACTGACAGGTGACTGTGGGGGTCACGTGTGTTCCCTTCCCTCAGCTCCAGCCCAGGGCTCTGGGGTCCAGGCCCAGCCTGCACCAGGCAAGGCGTCCGTGGCTTTCAGTCCTGGCTGCTCCCCAGGTTCCCTGTCCCCCTGAACACCTCACTAGTTTCTTTCTTGGCAGTGGAACTAACGATCTCGCTGGTTACCTGTGGCTCTCAGGGGCCCAGCTGGGACTCCCACGGTCCAGTCGCTCACAGGGACCAGTGGCTGAGGGAGGCTCCCTGGCCCTGTGCCCACTGGAGAAGCCCGGGAGAGCCTGTCTGGCGGAGAGGAGGCCAGGTTCCCAGCTCGGGGCCGTGTGGCCTCGGGTGCCTCCCCTACCCCTACCTGTAAAGGCAGGAGCTGACGTCCCCATTGCAGAGTCATCGTGAAAATTAGAAAACCCAAGTGTGGTGTGTGTTCTGGGTAGCGTCACAGCTGGGAAGCTGGCGCCGCGCAGCCAGAGCTTCCTGGGTCCAAAGGGGCCTGCCTGCTGACCCTTCTCTCCCTGCAGGCCCAACGGCGCCCTGGAATCCTGCTCCTTCGCCCGCCACAATCTCCTGCAGACGCTGTACAAGGTCTAGATGCCCAGCTGGCCTTGCCCGCCCCTCGCCTGGACCATGACTCGGGAAGGGACTCAGCTGAAGGACTGTGGCCGGCAGCAGGGACGGGCTTTGTCTCGTGTGTCATGTCTCCCGAGTTTGTGTGTCGGTGTGGCGTACAAGCAGGCGTGTGCTTCTGGTCGGGGTTTGAGTTTCTCATGTCTCCTTGCCGGACTCGCCCTGTTCCTGCTGGAGCGGAGCTGATGGCCTCCAGGCGCCAGGGCTGCAGGTTGCTGTGCCATTAAAGCTGCCGCGTCTGAGGACGCTCTGCTCTCTGCGCAGGCGCCAGGCCCCAGCGGCTGTCCCCCAGCCTGCCTTCCTTGCCCCCGGTGTGGGCCGCACTAGGCCTGGGGCGCTGCTGCCCAGGTGTGTCCTGTCCTGCCTGGGGCTGCTCGCTCAGGGCTGCTCTGCTTCCTGTCGCCAGGCCTGGCTCCTCTGGCCACCCTGCCCTCCCATCCACCCTGCTCTGTGCGGCCCCTCAGCCTGCGGGGCCGGGACCACTCTGGGGCCACGGGGTGGGGCTGGCAGAGAGCAAGACTGGGTGTGGGGGTCCGGCCACACCGCGTGGGCGGGAAGGGAAGCCGGGGGCACGCGCGAAGGTCTGGGAGCTGGACTCGCCTGGGCAGTGCTGGCTCTGCGCCGCGTGCGGGCCGCTGAAGTGCCTGGGCACGGCCTAGGAGCCCTGGTGGAGAGGTGGGGGTCTGGGCAGGCCCACACCTGTTCTCCAGCGGTGCAGGCAGGGACAGGGCCTGCTGGGGCCTGCGGGCCTGGCGCCGGGGCCAGGTGGGGGCTGGGCCGGGCTGAAGGGACCCTGCAGCACTCTGTGCTTTCCCCATGTGCTCTGTGTGTGTCTGGGCTGGGCCCAGGGCTTCACAAATAAAGTGTGGCAGCAGTGAACACTGAGAAGCGTTTCCCCTAAAGCGGGCTGTTCTCAGGCCTTGGTTCCTGGGGTCCTGCCTCACGGGGCCATGGTGATGTGCCCCCCCAACCCCTGCCGCATCTAGGTCTGTAAGGGGCGGTCCGCCTTGCCCAAGAGCTCCCAGGCCAGTCTGTATCATCACGGGGGGGCAGCCTCGTAGCCCCCTCCCTCTGCTGTGGGCCTGCCTGCCTGCCTCGCACAGCTGGGTGGCTGGTACCCAGGAGGGGCAGCCACTCCGGGAGTTCGGGGAGGGTGGGAGGGCTCTGCTCTAGGCAGGTGAGTTGGGCCCTGGTTCACCTGCCTAGCCCCACGTCCCGCCTTACCTAACCTGGGCTCTACCAGCCCTTTCATTATTCCGTTTACGGACCCGGCTGAGTGGAACACAGTCCGGATGTGGCCACAGTCCCTGCTGGCGGCCGAAGCAGGAGCCCCTGGGCCTGCATGGGAAGTGGCCCACAGTGGAGGGCACCACCCCTGGGGTGGTCCTCTCGTTGCCGCAGTGGTATGTCAGCAGCCTACCCCTCTCCTTACTGCCCTAGAGTGAGCCCCAGTGAAGAGCTCCCTCTGAGGTTGCTTAGGGGGTGCTGTGTCTTTACTGGCCACGGACCACTCAGGCAACATCCTTCTTGGCTGGGTGGCAGAGCGATGCCCAGGCCTCGCCCTCCCCCCGCCCCATCCCGGGTGTCAGGCAGGAGGCCAGTGGGGGTCTGGCCATTTTGAGCTCCTGGGCGGCACACACAGCCTCTGGGGAGCTCCAGTCTGGTGCAGGATACCCAGTGTGGGGATGGTGGGCAGTGAGGTCAGAGAAGACGTCTCGAGTTACGGGTTCAAGAGCTGAGTCTTGACCTCCAAGCAGGACCTCTCACAGGTGATTCGTGAGAGATGGAGATAGTGCAGCCCGGAGCCCTCCAGGAGCCTGCCGGGGTTCTCTGGCCTGGGCGTCCCTCCCTCCAGGCCACCTGGAGCTGGCCCTTCCTCCCAGGCTGATGCGGGTCGAGCTACAGCTCAGGCAGGAGCACAGATGTCATCTAATTCACCTCGTAGTGGCTGACAAGTGCCCGGCTTCTCGCCTACACACTGAAGGATGCCCACCCCTGCCCCATCCTTCAGAGCAACTCCAGATGCAGGAAAGGGCCAGGGCCTTCTCCTCTGCCTACTGAGCGCAGACTTTGGAATCTCCTCCCCAGACTCAAATGCCCACGTTTGAGAACGACAGCCAATCCTAGGATTACACCAGGTTCCAGGTCCCTGAACACCCTGAATTGGGGTCTGCGAGATCACGGATGCCTCTGCTGGGGCAGCCTGTGACCCCCCACCAGCTGCAAACCATGGATTCCATCCTGGAAGCCCCAGGCAGTGTGGTCAGGGGCGCCCGGAGCAGCACTGTTCCGACAGCAGGAACCTAGAAATGGCTCACAGGCACGTCAGGAAAGTGGGCCAGGAGCAAAGGCCATGTCTCACAACAGTGAGAGCATGGTGTGGGCTCGAAGCACACCGTGACCCCCACAAATGAATCAACAGCGGCCTCGAATGAAGGCAATCTCAGCCCGGCACCCTGGGTTCTAAGTGAAGTGAAGTGTAGTCGCTCAGTCGTGTCCGACTCTTTGCGACCCCGCAGACTGTAGCCTACCCGGCTTCTCTGTCCATGGGGTTTTCCAGGCAATAGTACCGGAGTGGATTGCCATTTCCTTCTCCAGGGGATCTTGCCAACCCAGGGCTCGAACTTGGGTCTCCTGCATTGTAGACGGACGCTTTACCGTCTGAGCCACCAGGGCAAAGCCAGCATAAATGTGTGTGTGACAAACCCAGCTTTCAGGACGGGAGTTAGCCTGGGGAGGGTGGGGGTCAGGACGGGGTGGAGGCACAGGATGCCTTCATGCACCAATCTTCAAAGTGGTCCAACTCCATCTGCCTAACAGCCATAGCCTTTTTTAAGGGTAAAATTAAACACTGGAGAGCATTTTTGACACACAAAAAGCACAAACCATAAGGAAATTTGCCTTCATCAAAATTAAAAGTGAGGGGACTTCTCTGGTGGTACAGTGGGTAAGAAGAATCTGCCTGGCAATGCAGGGGACGTGGGTTTGATCCTTGGTCAGGGAACTAAGCACATGCCACAGAGCAACTAAGTCCACAGGCTGCAACTACTGAGGCTGCACCCTAGGGCCCATGCGCCGCAATTAACACCGGACACAGCCAAATAAATTTCAAAAAATAAAGTGAAAAGTGACCAGAAATACCGTACAAGTTAACAGACAAGGTGAGAGAGTAGAAAAAGACACTGCAACACAGATAACAAGGAAGGATTCGTGCTGAGAATATGTATCCAATTTGAAGGAAATGCGAAGTAAAACTATAAGTAATACCATTATAGACCAGGCTGGCGAATATGATTGAGAGGTGACACCAGGAAAGAAATGAATCTGGCACGTTTTACACATTGCTGGAAGGATGTCAAGCTAAAGAAGGCCACTTCAGAGTAATCTGGCAGATACTGAGAAAGCTGAAAACACACATAGCCTGTGAGCCCAAGTTCCACATCTAAGGGTCTACTTGAGAGAAGCTTGCACACGGGCACAAGGAGACAAGCAGCTTGGTGAGGAGTGCCAGAAAATTAAATAACCAAATGAGACTCCCCTGGTGGTGCAGCAGCTGAGCCTCCAAGCTCTCAATGCAGGAGGCCTAGGTTCAATTCCCAGTCGGGGAACTTGATTCCCAGATGCCACAACTACAGATTCTGCATGCCACAGCAAAGATCTCACATGTCACAACTAAGGCCCCAGCACAGCCAAAGTAAATGAACCAGACAGCCATCAGTAGAATAGTTGAACTATGGCATCACAGACACGCAGTGAGATATATGTAGCACTCAAAATGAATAAACCAGACACAGAAGCTACATGTATCTACTAAATCTTCAAAAACATGACTGAGTGAAAGAAACATGTTTGCAAAATAATATGGCATTGTTTGATATATTTAAGAACTATACTACTACATGAAAGCCGTTGCCTTTGGGTAGAAAGGAGAGACAAGGAGATGCTACACCTTCTTACCTCCATCCGGGGTGGATCACGCTCCTGCCGCTGTCCCATGCGGCTTGTGGACTATTTACAGAAGGGAATGCTGGATAAAAATGAAAATGAACAAAATTTAAAAATATGCCTCACAGGCGAATCTCACAAACAATACTGATTAAAAAAAAAAAAGCCCAGACGTAAAAGAATACACCCTGTGGGATACTGTGGCTAGAATTTGCTGTGAGATAAAGCACATGTGGAAGTCTGTGTGTGGTGTGACACTGTTTCTTGCTTTTAAAAAAGTTAAAACAATGAAAGCTGCATTTCCACCAGAAACAGATCTAAAGTATAGGGTGTGGAAAAATCACAGGATACATAATTGCTACGGTCTAGATAAACTTTTTTTTAAGTGCACATGTCCCCAGGAAGATAAGTATTTAAGTATTCTGTGGAACACTGTAATAAAAAATGGAGGCAACCATAACATCTAATGGGTAAGTCGATACATTTATACAATGAAATACTATCCAATACTAACTAATCAACTTAGTTCCATGATGTTGAGTGAAAAAAGAACAAGTTTGCAGAATATTTTGTGTAAAATGGTGAACAATGTATGTAAATGTAAGCACAAACAAGGCAGAGTTAACTGTTCTTGAGCCCCTACAGTGTGACCCCACAGCAGCCCTGACCAGTTACTGTGTGTTAGCACGTTAACAGAGGCGCAGCCCTGCCCAAGAACCCACAGCAGGAGGAAGTCTAGGTCTGGGACCCACAGGCTGCCCAGCCCCTCGAGGCCCCCCCTTGCTGGGCTGGTCCAGGGACTTGCGTCTCAGGCCTGGGCCAGGATTCAGAGCAGGAAGCCCTGTAACTCCAGCCACTGCTCCCGCCATGCCCGTCTCTCCCTCACCTCACAAAGCCTCCCATTCAGCTCTGCCCCTGCTGCCAGGTCTGTGGGCCGGGAGGGGGGGCTCCCCCGGCGTCCAGGCGGGGGACCGTCGCCAGCCTTTCCCTGTGCTGCGCCTCCAGGCCGACTGGCCAGGCAATTGGAATGGCGGGGTGAGTCTTGGGGCCCCAGGGTTGCTGGGGGGCGGGGGGCGGTCAGAGAAGCTGCATGGCTGCAGGCAAGCCCCTGTCCCTCTCTGGGCCTCTCAGGGATGGGGGAGAGGGGCTCTGGGATCTTCCCGGACAGAGATTCTCCAAGGGTCTCAAAAGAGGGTTTTGAGGAAGATGGCGGGTGCAGCTGCTCCCAGGAGCTCCGCTGGGCTAGTCCTCCAGGAGCCCGGCTGAGAGCCTGGCAGCCCTCCAAGGCCTGGACGCTTAACCTTGCAGGGATCTGTCCCCATGCAGCCCCCACCCCACTCCAGCCAGCCCTGAGCCTCAACCTCACTACAGATTCTAGAGGATGCTACCAGCCCCAAGGCCAGGCTCGACCCTGGGACTCCAAGGAGACTGCAAAATAGATGGTGACAAGCCAGTGAGCAGAAATGGGGACAGCTCAGGGTAGAAGCCAGCCCAGGGGTCAGGAAGGGGTGCTCAGAGAGAGCTAAGGACAGACATGGGAACAGCTGGTGAGGTTCGCGTGGCAGGCAGACAAGAGGGAGCTGCTCTGCATACTTACGGTAGGGGAGCTAAGGGGGACGCTGAAGGCTCTGAGCAGGTGGGTACCTGTCAGGGAATCAGGACTCAGGACCTCCCAGCAAAGGCAGTGAGGAGATGCTGGAGGGTTTTCAGCTGGGGTGTCAGGGCCCACCTGTATTTCGGAAAGTTCCCTCTGGGTGTTGGCGGTGCGCGGAGGGCTGGTGGAGCAAGGAGTGCCACCGTGGCATGGTGGGCCCCGTGGAGAGGCAGGTAGCAGTTGGGAGATGAAGGGGTCTTGCTGGGCAATGGACAGATGGTGGGAGGACAGATGGATAAGTGGACAGACCTGGCCTAAAGCACAGCTCCAAGGCCATACCCTCAGTTTCCCCCAGGCCAGGCCAGCTGGGAGGCGCTAAGATGGAGAGATGAGAGCAGAGGAATAAGCAGGAGAGAAGTCAGAGCTCCCACCAGTCTGCCTGTCAGAGTGGCGCTGGCCAGCCACCAAGGCTCCTCAAGGCTCTCGGATCCCATGACACCTGGTCCCCCAAAGTCTAGCCTCACTCGGGCCAGGCCTGGGTCCACCCCTCCAGCTGCCGGGTCATCTCCTCAAGGTGGGTGTCGTGCTCCCTGGCACCAGGGTGCCGATGCCACATCGGTCTGAGGAACAGCTGACTCTCCATCGCCAACCTCACCCCAGGAGGACAGGCCTCCCCTGGACCCAGGAGCCTCTGCACTGCCTGTTCACTCCTCTGAACTGACTGGGCAAGGCCTCACCAAGGCACTGGGCAGATAGTCAGAGACTCGCCAGGTCATCCCTCTGATCCCGTCTCCTCTGGTGTAAAACAGGGAATCCCAGCTCTGTGGAGGAGTTGGAGGCTCAGGATAACGAAAGCTTCCCCAGCGCCAAAGGAAGAAGACGTCCGATGGGCTCTGGGACAAGAAGCAGGGCTCAGGGAAGTGGACAGTGTGGGTCTCTTGTTCTGCGAACAATTGGCCCTTCTCTCTGGCAGGCCCCAGAGCGTCTCCCTGGTGCTGTTGATTCCACTGCTGCTGCCGCTGGGGCCAAACCGGTGCGCGGTGGCCCAGCGCTGTCCGCAGGCCTGCGTCTGCGACAATCCCAGGAGGCATGTCGCCTGCCGGCACCAGAACCTCACCGAGGTGCCAACCGCCATCCCTGAGGTCAGCAGGGCAAGGTGGGGTGGAAGAGGACAGCGGGAGGAGCCTGGGCTGGCACCGGAGGATCTGCCACTACCTGGCTGGGGAAGGCCCCAGCAAGTCACTTTTCCTCCCTGAGCCTCCGTCTTCACATCTGTAAGATGGGAATGATAACAGCCAACAACGGAGATGATCTATTTAAAATCCTAAGTGATTGGAACAAGTTATGTGACGTATAATACTGAGTTAATTACAGGCCCTGGGGCAGCGAACTGGGGACCTACTGGGATAAGGTATGGTCTCTGCCCTGCGGAGTCAAGAGCTGGAGAATCAAAGTAGAGGGGGCAGTGACGATTCAATGAGGAAAGTGCCAGAGTGGGGGATACCCGGGTGGCCGTGAAGGAAGGCTTCCTGGAGGAGGCGTCAGGAAGCAGGATGGAGAGAATGAGGGGGAGGAGACTGTTCTCGGTGAGGGAAGAGCAGCTGCCAGCATTAGCAAGGGGCACAGGCTGTGGTCCGGGTGCCCCTCAGCTTCCCCTCCCTCTCCCTGCTCAGCTGACCCAGCGTCTGGACCTGCAGGGCAACGTGCTGCAGGAGATCCCCCCGGCTGCCTTCCGGGACCTGCCTCACCTGACGCACCTGGACCTGCGGCACTGCCAGGTGGGGCTGGTGGCCGAGGGCGCCTTCCGAGGCCTGGGCCGCCTGCTCCTCCTCAACCTGGCCTCCAACCGCCTGCGCGCGCTGCCCCAGGAGGCGCTGGACGGGCTAGGCTCGCTGCAGCGGCTGGAGCTGGCGGGGAACCTGCTGGAGGAGCTACGGCCAGGAACGTTTGGGGCGCTGGGTGCGGTGACCACGCTGAACCTGGCCCACAACGCCCTGGTCTACCTGCCCGCCATGGCCTTCCAGGGGCTGGTGCGCGCCCGCTGGCTGCAGCTGTCGCACAACGCGCTCAGCGTGCTGGCCCCCGAGGCTCTGGCGGGCCTGCCTGCCCTGCGCCGGCTCAGCCTGCACCACAACGAGCTGCAGGCCCTGCCCGGGGCGGCCTTGTCCCAGGCCCGCGGCCTGGCCTGCCTCGAGCTGGGCCACAACCCCTTCACCTACATGGGCGAGGAGGATGAGCTGGCGCTCCCCGGCCTGCGGGAGCTGAGGCTGGACCACGGGGCCCTACAGGCCCTGGATGCCCGGGCCTTTGCCCGCTGCCCCCGCTTGCATACCCTGGATCTCCGCGGGAACCAGCTGGACGCCCTGCCGCCGCTGCAGGGCCCGGGGCAGCTGCGCCGGCTGCGGCTGCAGGGAAATCCGCTCTGGTGCGGCTGCCGGGCCCGGCCGCTGCTGGAGTGGCTGGCGCGGGCGCGCGTGCGCTCGGACGGCGCGTGCTGGGGGCCGCGGCGCCTGCGCGGGGAGGCCCTGGACGCCCTGCGGCCCTCGGACCTGCGCTGCCCCCGGCCCGGGGCGGAGGAGGAGGAGGAGGCCGAAGAGCTGAAGGCCGCGCCGCCCCGCGCCCCTGACGGCGCCCCTGGGGAGGAGGCCGGGGCGGCCGGGCCCTGCCCGCGCACCTGCGTGTGCGTCCCGGAGTCGCGGCACAGCAGCTGTGAGGGCCGGGGCCTGCAGGCAGTGCCCCGCGGCTTCCCCAACGACACCCAGCTCCTGGACCTCAGGCGGAACCGCTTCCCCGTGGTGCCCCAGGCGGCCTTCCCGGGCCTGGGCCGCCTCGTGTCGCTGCACCTGCAGCACTGCGGCCTCACGGAGCTGGAGGCGGGCGCCCTGGCGGGGCTGGACAGCCTCGTCTACCTCTACCTGTCGGACAACCGGCTCTCCGGCCTCAGCGCTGCCGCTCTCGAGGGCGCCCCCCGCCTGGGCTACCTGTACCTGGAGCGGAACCGCTTTGTGCGGGTGCCAGGGGCCGCCCTGCTCGCTCTGCCCAGCCTCTTCTCCCTGCACCTGCAGGACAACGCCCTGGACCACCTGGCGCCCGGTGACCTGGCAGGTGGGCGGGCCCTGCGCTGGCTCTACCTGAGTGGAAACCGCCTCGCCCGAGTGTCCCCTGGGGCGCTGGGCCCCGCTCGGGAGCTGGAGCAGTTGCACCTGGACAGGAACCGGCTGGGCGAGGTGCCCACTGAGGCCCTGGAGGGGCTGCCGGCCCTCCTGGAGCTGCAGCTCTCTGGGAACCCGCTCCGGGCCCTACGAGATGGCGCCTTCCGGCCCGTGGGCCGTTCACTGCAGCACCTCTTCCTGAACAGCAGTGGCCTGGAGCAGGTGGGCGCAGGGGAGGAGGGGCAAGGGGAGGCAGGCTGGGCATGGGGGCCCTGAGATGAGCCGGGCACTGCGCCTGCCCCTAAGAGCTCAGGTGTGGGCCACAGATCAGGCTGAATGCTGTGCCACAGGGAGCAGGGAGGACGCTGCTGAGGCCTGGAGGCGGGAGCTCCCCAGGGTCTGTGGGTTACCTCTGTTACACATGTTGTGGGCAGGGCTTTCGTTATAATTATATGGGGTGTATATATATATATATATAATTATAATTATATTATAAATATTTATAAGTCATATTTATATTTATAATCAAATATTTATAAATAAATTATATTATATGGGGGATAGGGCCTAGCAGAAAGAACCATGAACTGGGGGGTCTGGGTGACTTGCAGAGGGCAAGTGCTTGAGGCCTTAGGCCTAGTGTGGCCCGTCGAGCCTGTCATGGCTCAGGTCAGGTCCCAACAGGACCAGCCTGAGTCTTCCACCAGCACTGCCCTTCCTGCCCCCACCTTGGGCTCGCCACTCCCCAGGCAGGCAGGAGCTCACACCAGGACCTGGCGCCTTCCTGCAGATTTCTCCTGGGGCCTTCTCGGGCCTGGGGCCCCAGCTCCGGAGCCTACACCTGCAGAAGAACCAGCTGCAGACGCTGCCCGCCCTGCCCGGTCTCAGTGAGCTGGAGCTCGTTGACCTCAGCGGCAACCCGTTCCACTGTGACTGCCAGCTGCTTCCGCTTCACAAGTGAGCACCCCCGCCTGAACCCCCCCAGCTAGGGGCCCGGCCAGCTGCTCTCAAGCCCCCACCGTCTCCCTGGGGGCACCAAGTCGGTGCCATCTGAGCACCTTTTGCGGGGGAGGATCCTGCCAGGGCCAGCTACCCTCTGGGGAGCCACCCCACAGGGCTTGGGGTGGGTTTCCCAGAGCCTCTATTCCCTCATCCATAAAGTGGGGGTGAAATCTGCCTGGCTGAGTGGACCTAGTCAGTGTGGGAGCGCTGTACATCATTGCCCAGGAAAGCAGCAAGGGCCCTGGAGCCCAGTGACCGGGGCTCCAACCCGCCTCTGTGATTGTCTCCTTTTGAGGAACGTGGCCTCTCTGCTGTTTCGTTGTCTGTAAAGGGGATGATGGTGACTGTAAAATGGTGTTAAATTCAGTAGCTTGCCTAGATCAGTTTGGCTCACCAGTCCTCGGCCACTGTTTATTACTGGCCCCCTTTTACAGGAAGGGGATTGAGGTTTGACTTGCTCAGGATCACTTAACTGGTGCGTCCACTCTCACCCACTAGGCCCCACCGTCCCCAAATCCCTGAGGACCTCCTCGCTGTCCTCAGGAAAGTTCGGCACGGGGGCTTCCCCACCCCCACTTTTCTTCTCAGGTGGCTGGCTGGGCTGAACTTGCGCGTGGGGGCCACCTGTGCCACCCCTCCCAGTGCCCGTGGCCAGAGGGTGAAGGCCGCAGCTGCTGTCTTTGAAGCCTGCCCAGGCCAGGCTGCCAGGAAAGCCAAGCGGACACCGGCCCCCAGGCCTGGCGCCCGGGGAACCCCCATGAAGGGAAGATGGCAGAGAGGAAACAAGGTTGGCCGAGGGGTGGGGGCGGGAAGGCCTTGGTGGGTGGGTCAGGTTTTAAGGCCGTTATGGTAGTAGGAGTGCGACTTGTCTTGGTCCCAGTTTCATGAGGTTGTAGATCTGGGCAGGGACCAGATCTTCTTCGGGTGGCTTCTGAGAGTGATGTCCACCCTCTCCAGCTCTGGGCTAAGCTCAGAGGGGGCTTATGAGGAAATGACTGCACACCTTTTGTCCCCTGGGCAGTGGCCTGATTAAGCTGCAGCCTCCCGGGACCATGTGTGTCCAGAAGAATCCCACAGTGATGGTCACTGCTGGCTTGCTTCGAGTCAGCCTTTTCCCACCCAATCTCGGGGCCTCGCTTGTTGCTGGGGTGGGAAGAGCAAGGGTACAGGTGTGTTGTTGGCACCACGGATCAGACTCCATCACCCCCTTGACATTACATTTGACAAAACATATAGTTTTCTTTTTTGCTTTTTAAAGTAATTGGGATCATAATTCAGTTCAGTCATTTAGTCGTGTCTGACTCTGCCACCCCATGGACTGCAGCATGCCAGGCCTCCCTGTCCATCACCAACTCCTGGAGTTTACCCAAACTCATGTCCATTGAATCGGTGATGCCATCCAACCATCTCACCCTCTGTTGTCCCCTTCTCCTCCCGCCTTCAGTCATTCACAGCATCAGGGTCTTTTCAAATGAGTCAGTTCTTCGCATCAGGAGGCCGAAGTGTTGGAGTTTCAGCTTCAGCATCAGTCCTTCCAATGAATATTCAGGATTGATTTCCCTTAGAATGGACTGGTTGGATCTCCTTGGAGTCCAAGGGACTCTCAAGAGTCTTCTCCAAAGCCACAGTTCAAAAGCATCAATTCTTTGGCGCTCAGCTTTCTTTATAGTCCAACTCTCAAATCCATACACGACTACTGGAAAAACCAAAGCTTTGACTAGGTGAACCTCTGTCGGCAAAGTAATGTCGCTGCTTTTTAATATGCCGTCTGCTGCTGCTGCTAAGTCACTTCAGTCGTGGTTGGTCATAACTTTTCTTCCAGGGAGCAAGCGTCTTTTAATTTCATGGATGCAGTCACCATCTGCAGTGATTTTAGAGCCCTCCAAAATAAAGTCTGACACTGTTTCCATTGTTTCCCCATCTACTTGCCATGAAGTGATGGGACCAGATGCCATGATCTTAGTTTTCTGAATGTTGAGCTTTAAGCCAACTTTTTCACTCTTTCACTTTCATCAAAAGGCTCTTTAGTTCTTCTTTGCTTTCTGCCATAAGTGTGGTATCATCTGCATATCTGAGGTTATTGATATTTCTCCCCGCAAGCTTGATTCCAGCTTGTGCTTCATCCAGCCCAGCGTTTCTCATGATGGACTCTGCATATAAGTTAAATAAGCAGGGTGACAATATACAGCCTTGACATACTCCTTTCCCGATTTGGAACCAGTCTGTTGTTCCATGTCCAGTTCTAACTGTTGCTTCTTGACCTGCATACAGATTTCTCAGAAGGTAGGTAAGGTGGTCTGATATTCCCATCTCTTTCAGAATTTTCCAGTTTGTTGTGATCCACACAGAAAGGCTTTGGTATAGTCAATAAAGCAGAAATAGACGTTTTGCTGGAACTCTCTTGCTTTTTCTGTGATCCAGGGGATGTTGGCAATTTGATCTCTGGTTCCTCTGCCTTTTCTAAAACCAGCTTGAACATCTGGAAGTTCACTGTTCACATACTATTGAAGCCTGGCTTGGAGAATTTTGAGCATTACTTTACTAGCATGTGAGATGAGTGCAATTGTGCAATAGTTTAGGCATTCTTTGGCATTGCCTTTCTTTGGGATTGGAATGAAAACTGACCTTTTCCAGTCCTGTGGCCACTGTTGAGTTTTCCAAATTTGATGGCATATTGAGTGCAGCACTTTCACAGCATCATCTTTTAGGATTTGAAATAGCTCAACTGGAATTCCATCACCTCCACTAGCTTTGTTCATAGTGATGCTTCCTAAGGCCCACTTGACTTCACATTCCACAATGTCTGGCTCTAGGTGAGTGATCACACCAGGGGTTTATTTTATTTTGGCTGGGCTGGGTCTTGTTGGCTGCACGGGCTTTGCTTGAATCGCAGCAAGTGGGGGCTACTCATTGTGGTGCACAGGCTTCTCACTGTGGTGGCTCTCAGGCTTCAGCAGTTGGCCGCACGTGGGCTCAGTAGTTGTAGCTCCTGGGTTCTAGAACACAGGCTCAGTAGTTGTCCTGCATGTGGCATCTCCCCAGATCAGGGACCAAGCCAGCATCTCCTGCACTGGCAGGCGGATTCTTTACTAAGTCATCAGGGAAGCCCTAGGATTTGTTTCTACTTCTATTGAAAGTAGCTGTTCCTCCTAGGAATACAAAGGCCTTAAAGGACACGGACCCTGATCCCCAGCAGAATGTTCTGCGCTGGGGTGCTCTCCAGATTGAAGCCACTGAGTCTTGGTTGTGACCTGGCCGACGAGCTGGAGTTTAATCCCACTGTTTCCATTTCTTGTCAACTTAGGTCACCAAGTTACTGAACCTTAATGAGCCTTCTCTCTTACATGTAAAATAAAGTCAGCACATCCTCACAGGGTCAAAGATGAAGCAGTGTGAACACCTGTAAACTAGTGTCTGGCATGAGGCTGTCACAAACACGGAATCCCTTGCTTCCCCGTCCCTCGAGCAGCCGAGTCCGACACGGTGACAGTAAAGGAAGGTGCAGGGGGTTCCACCAGGGTTTGCCCCAGAGCGCCGCTCACCGCAGGCTGTTGTCAGGCAGTGGGCAAGGAGTGGAGGGACAAGGTTCATTGTGTGCCTTGAGCTAAAACGTCCTGGAGGTCAACACTGCCATCTGTGACTGGCTAACCTCTAGGTCCCAGGTATGTATGTACACTTGGTCATATACTCGCTGAGGGCAGCTTTGTGCTGGGCATGAGGGGCATGAAGACATGGGCTGGGCCTTTGGGGAGCCCAGGGTCCTGGGAGGGGAGTGGCAGGGACAAAGAACATAGCGTTTTGCTGTGGAGACACGTGTCATTTTGCACTCTTCATGGGTGAACTCTCCCCGTCTGTAGCCGACCTGGAGAGGTGGTGTCTCAGAACAGAAGGAACACTGACACTGACTGCAGCAAGAAAGGGATTTAATCGTCTCACAGGATTTAAGTGTGGGAAGCCCATCTGGGGCTGGAACAGTGGCTAAACTTGTCCTCTAGCCCTGCCTGTGGCGCCCAAGCACTGTGGGCATCAACTTCTTCACTCAGGAAGAAGCAAAACTGAAGGCCAAACAAGTCCCATCTCCCCAGAAGCTCTTCAGTCAGAACTTGACCCTTAAAGGGCAAGAGCATAGGGGACAATGATTCTCCTCAGCTGGGCAAATCACCCTCAACAAAGGCAGGTGATGCAAGCAGGCTGTGGAACTGCAAGCCACTGTCAGCCACCTTCCTCCACCGAGCCACCCGTCACCGTGAGGTGGGTAAGGGGAGGCACAGCCCCTGTCACATTTAGGGGAGTTCAGGCTCCAAGAGCCTCGTTTCTCTTCCATGTGAGCCTGCACAGTGCCTTTGGGAAAGGACATAAGATCTGGTTCTCTGAACTGAAATTGGCTCCCCTTGGGCTGGTCGCCCATCGCTGGGATGACACCCAACAGCAGGGTCCTCAACACACGCAAGGTCAGCACCCCATCTGGCAAGCATGGACCATAGCAGCTATTACAGGGTAACACAGGGACACACCCAGCCATGCTGTCTCTACTCAAACATGTGGAAGGAAAGAAGGGCTGAGGAGAGCAGCCTGTTACCACCTAGGCCCCAGGTCTCCTGAAGAGAGGGTGGGTCCGAGGGAGAAGACAGCTTCAAAGGAGACTTAACTGCAGAGAAGCAGCAGCTGAAATGTGGGCAGACGCTAGATGAAACTTCTAGATTGTACTTTCAGAGGAGCAGCGGAATCAAAATATATTATGGAGTTAAGGACATGCACAGTGAGGAAAAGGACCAAGAAGTATGTCCCCGTCTCCAGGACCTCCTCCATGGCCACGTCAGTCAGCAGGGCAGACCACCCCCTGTGTAGAGGCCCCGAGACCTTCTGGCAAGGCCAGACCTGTTCCTGGTTAACAGAGAAAGAAAAGCACAGGTCCCATCCAGCTGGGCTCCAGAGTGGGTTAAGTTCAACGCTGGTGGCACCTTCTCTCTCAGGATACTTGCATGCCTGTGCACATGCCCACCCCCACCCCCCTTTCCCGTGGCACAGGGACTGGTGTGGTCTCCCCCACCTGAGGCCCTGGCAAGCTCCCTTTCCCAGGGAGCAGACCTTATCTCTGCTCCTCTTGGAAATGGAGTCAGTATTTATGCCAAGGGAAAATAGATCAAGGCCACTTCACAAGTCACCAGGACCTACATGCTGGTCACTGCTGCTCAGCTGCCTGCCAGAGCTGGGTGTGGGTGCTGGCACGGGGCTCCCCAACATCCTGGGGGTGCCAGGAGGAGCAGAGCCCCAACCGAGGCAGGAGGGGCCGCTCCGCATGGAGTCTGGGGCAGAGGCTGTACCTCTCACACCACTCTCGTCCGTCGGGTGACCGTCTGTCCCCACCTCAAGACCTGCTCGGGCCTAACCACTAGCCAGCTTGTCTCCCGTGTGTAGCCCCCACCCTGGCAATGGAGCAGTGTGGGGGGAGTGGAGGGGACTAGTGAGGAAGAGCTTCAGGAATTCGAGCTGGAGAGGGAGCTGCTCGCACGCAGCCCCCGTCACATGGCCTTGCTGGAGAGGCCAGAGGCTAGAGGAGACCCTGGCTGCTCCTTGGGTGCCCAGCCCGCACAGCACCAGGCAAGATGTATGCAAAAAGGCTCAGTCTCCAAAGTAAAGTAGGTTGGCGTGGTGGCCAGAGAGGCGCCCTGGGCTGGCTTCCGGCTGGCAGCGAGGAAGGCTCAGTCGTCCGTCTCCTGTTTGATGTTCTCGACGGGCACCGGCAGCTCTGGACTCGGGGCCTTGTCGCCTGTGGCCACGTCCAGGTGCTCCTCCTTCACATGCACGGCGATGACTGAAGAGGGAGAGAGGTACGGGGCAAGGAGGAGGGAGCATGGAGCTCAGGATCTGAAGGAACCGGGCTTCCTACAGACAGGGGCCCTTGGGTGTGGTGGGCAGCCAAGGCCTAGGGCCCCGTCCCACCAGCCTGACAGGCAGCCCACCCTGCTGAGGGCTGGGGGTGCAGAGGGCCAGGCCGGTGCTCAGCTCCATTCAGAGCTGGGGGTGGGTGTCTGGGAAGCCCTCCAGGCTCAGTGGTCTGAGAGATTTCTTGGTGCCCAGAAAATGCCCTTCAAGCCTGCCTCTGCCCTTCTGTGCCAGGTGGGGAAGGAGAGGACCAGCCTCTGAGCAGGGAGCCGCCCACCGGCCCCGCCCAGGAGGCTCTTACTCTCTTCAGGAGCGGGCTCCGATGGGGCCTTCGCTGCCGCCTGCAGGTCCTCCTCCAGCAGGGCCTTTTTGGACCCCTGTCTGAGGGGCCGCGTCTTGGCCGGTGGTATTCTTTTTCCTTGGAATAAAAACAGAATTCAACCCAGGTGAGGGCTGTATCCATATGCAATAGCGGCCAGGCAGCCCAGCAGAGGGGTAGGTGCCAGCTGGGGAGGACCGAGGCCCAACTCTGACCTTAGCCCTCAGGGCTGTGGGTCCAAGGGGCAGAGCTTCTCCCCAGTAAGGGGTCAGTGCCCCCACCCCGCCATGGTAGTTCAGCTTCCTGTTTCTGCTCCTCACTTTCTTCACTTCTACACCATCACTTTGCCAGCCCTGATTTGGAACGGCACAGAGTCCTGCCACTCGATCCACACCACACCCTCACAAGATCTTAACCCTGCCCAGGGACCGCATGTGTTTCCTCTGTTCCCTCTCGGGACATCCTGTCTTCTGTGGAGACCACGTCAGGGAGCCCAGCTCACTGCAGCTCAGCCTGGGGCCTGCTGAGGTTGGGCCGGCCTGTGAGAGGTCCCTAAGCTTGGTGGTCACCCTCGCTCCCTTCCCCTGGGGATCATGGGAGAATGACTTCTGTCTGTTTGCTCTAACAGTTTTACTTTCATACACTGCAGGTGCACAAGGCCTCAGAGACCAGGCCACCCCTGACCCCTGCTCCAACCCATATAGTCTCTTGTGTCTTTTCCTCAGCATCCTGAACGCTGCCAGAGACCCGAAGACTCCCTCATTGTGCTCTGGGCCCCTAAGATACAGGGTGATGGATGAGCTCATGGGGCAAGGGGCAAAGGAGAGGTGGGAACATGAAGAATGTGACTGATCTGGGTAGTGATCCCCTGCCCAGGGACACAGGCTCAGGTGATCCCAGGTCCCACCCCAGCCGGGTAGCTTTAGAGCACCACTCACGTTTCTTCCCAAACTGTTTCTTTTTCTTCTTTGTGGCCTCTTTGGCTTTCAGAGGTGTGGTGGGCTCTGTTGTTGAAAGACACGGACATGAGGTGAGAAGAGAGTTCTGAGAGGACATAGGCTGCAGGCACGTCCCGAGACCCCTGCCCACCCCTCACGGGCCTCCCTTACACAGGGGACGCTCCTGAAGGAAAGCCAGAGCTGGGCCGTGAGAACAGGGAGGGGCTGCGGGGAGGGACTGGATGACAGCTGTCCCTTCCCACCCGCATCACCAGGGTGCTCAGAGGGGCCTGGGGGATTTACCTGGTGCACAAGGGCACGAGCATATGACAGAGTGGGCAAGGTCAAGGAAGGAGCTCTGCAGGCCAGAGGGAGAGGGAGACAGAGAAGTCAGGAGCAGGAGGGGGGAGACCAGGGCCACTCTCTCCCTAGAAGTGGTCCAGGAGATGCTTGATCTCATGCCAGAGGGCCAAAGGTGGGCATGCAGCACGGGGGGTGGGGTGGAGGGTGGTTGGCAGGAAGGAAAAAGAAAAGGAAAGTCAAGAGCCCCTCAGGGCCAAGAGAGCCCAGACCTGTGGCCACAGGTGGCTGGAGCTGGTAGCCGGTGAGCTCACACCAGCCGACGGGGTAGATGTCCGGGGACTCGCAGTCCACCCACTGGTCGTACTCGCTGTCCCAGCCATCGAAGTGGATGCTAAGGAGCCGGTGCACCACCCGCTTCACAGTGGCCACGCAGATGAGCCGGGGCTCCATCAGGTCCACGGCCTCCAGCTTCATGCCCACCTTGAAGCCGTGGTTGGGGCAGTCCTGGGATGGGGATGAAGGCCAAGCAAATCAGCTAAGTCCCCACGCTGGCAGGGCAGCCCTGGGTGTGGGAGCAGGGGTGGGGGCCTCAGACCAGAAACCCCTCTGCACTGTGATCCCAGGCACCAGCCCCTCTGGGAAAGGGACTGGCTGACCGTTCAGCACGCATCCACATCAGAGTTTGGACTTGTCCCCGAAACAGCTGATCTTAGCAGCAGGGACTCGAGAGAAGGGGTTGGAACCGCCACCTTGGGTGGCAGTGGGCAGGGTTGGTCTGCTCACCATGTTGAAGAGTCTCGATGGAGCTGCCTTTGCCTTGGTCTTCTCCAAGTAGGCCTCCCAGCTGAAAGTGTGAGCCTCGTACCCTGCAGTGGAAGGTGGAGATGAGGGAGGGAGGGAGGTGAGGGGGAGTCCCGGACAGCGCCAAAGGGGCTCCTGCAGCTCCATCAGGACTCAGCCCAAAGTCTCCCCAGCAACCTTCTTCCCTCCTGCCCAGGCTGGTACCTGCTCTAGGACCATGGTCCTGTAGTACAGGGTGTTCACTGCCCAAAGGGACAGGTGGGAGTTCTGCTCACCAAGCCACATGGGGCCATGGGGCCAAGCCAGCCCAGACTAAGGGCTAGTGGTGACCGTGGGGAGTGCTGTCACCTCTCCAGTCCACTCAGACTTCAACTCCGGGGGTCTGGCTTGGCCTGTGGCCTCAACCCTGCTCCCTCCAACTGTATGCCAGTCTTACCTTTCGGGGGTGTGAGCTCAATGTCATTCTTCTGGCAGAAGTTGGCTGGGAAGATGGCATGGGAGGAGGCGTGGTAACAGAACCAGTCGGAGCCATCTGTGGAGGGGCCTCCGTCCACACAGATCATCAGGTAGCCGTCCAGGAGGACCTAGTGGAGGCAGAGAGGGAAACAGAACCTGGTGCTCTAAACCGCACCCCCATTCCAGGGTGAGGCGGCAGGACAGGGACAGGAGACAAAGCTGCTTTTCAGAGCACTCAGCACTCATGTAACCCATAATGGTAACAGGAGACAAAGCTGCTTTTCAGAGCACTCAGCACTCATGTAACCCATAATGGTAAAGTCATCTAGCTTCCTCACGTGTGGTCAGTCATGTCAGACTCTGCAACCCCATGGACTGCAGCCTGCCAGGCTCTTCTGTCCATGGGATTCTCCAGGCAAGAACACTGGAGTGGGTTGCCATTTCTCTTCCAAGGGATCTTCCCGACTCCCTCAATGGACACCACATGCTGTGCCAGCAGGAACTGTGTCTGTCTGTTTGTCACTGTGTTCTCAGGGGTGAACACAGGGGCCCAGCCTGGAGGTTTGCTAGACAGACACATCAGCGTGTCCCCAGGAAGGCCAAGGGGTGGTGGCTGGCTCCGCAGGGTGCAGCAGTAACAGAGGTTTGCAACAACGCCAGCTTGGCTAAGGCGTGGCAAGGCCAGCCCCCAAGGAGACAGCAGACGGTGGCGGGAAGGCCCACACTTGCCCCAGGACCAGGCTCAGGTCAGGTGTTCCATAGCATCCACGGGTGGCTGGCCAGGGACTCGGCTAACCTGCCAGCTTGATGCCGTGGCTGACATGCCTGGACCAGCCCACACGGTTGGCAAGCCTCTGACCCCCGAAGAGAAAGCAGATTCCGAACCAGGAGCCAAGTCTATGTGCATGAAAACCAGTAGGGGGCACTCTGCCACCGCCCTGCCCGTAGGGAGAGCTGCTGGAGGCCCAGGGCGCCCAGACTCACCTTGCAGATGGTCGCCACGCAGATGTTGCCCAGATTCAGGGGGTCAATGGCCTCCAGTTTCATCCCTTCTTCAAACCAGCCACCTTCTGTGTAGACAGCTCGAACCTTAAAGGAATGGGGCAATTGGGCAATCTCTGGGCTGACCCGGGGAGGGGTGGGGAAGAGGCCTCAGCTGCCGACGGCCTGGTAAGGAAAAGGGGAGAGGAAGGGAGATCCGGGGCCTCAGGTCTGGAGTGGACCTGCAGCCAAGGGGCAGTGCCCAGGGCTCGGCCTCACCTTCTTGAACAAGTAAGGAACAGCGTCACAGTAGATCTTCCGGAAGGTGGGGTGGTGGGCCATGTCACTGCGCCTCTCTTTTAGGGAGATAGTGGAGGGAGGAAGGGAGAGAAGTTGAAGCTGCTAACACGACCATCTCCACGCCTCCCCCAGAATGTGGGGCTGCTCAGCAACCTCCCACCCGCACCGAGGAGCTCTCTGTTGGAACTATTCAGCGCTGAGGACCCAGACTCCTCCTACGTCGCAAGGAGAGGATGTGGCCTGGAACCTCTAGTTGTGAATTAACTTTTACCATTTCAGGCTGGAGAAGGAAATGGCAACCCACTCCAATATTCTTGCTTGGAAAATTCCACAGACAGAGGAGCCTGGTGCGCTACAGTCCATGGGGTCACAAAGAGCTGGACATGACTGAGCAACTAACACACACAACACACTTCAGGCTGAGTGTCACTGGTCAAGTCACTCAACCCCTTGGGACACCTGGTCCAGTCCTGCCATCCTCAGGGTAAAGATGACTGCCCCCATTACTCAGAGTAGTTGTGGGGTGCAGATGTGCCCCCCGACCCAGGCCCATGCTGGCCAGGGACTCGGCTAACCTGACAGCTTGATGCCGTGGCCGACTCGCCTGGACCAGCCCACAGGGTGGATCAGGGGACTCCACATATGGCACCAGAAGTCATCGTCGCTGTCACCATCCTCGTAGAGGAGCCGCAGGCGACCCCCGATGACTGTGTCCACCACGGCCATGCGGGTCCGGGACACCTGGGACTTGTCCACCACCTCCAGCCGCATGCCCTGCCGAAAGGGGTACTTCATGCTCTCCACCATCTGCAATGACATCAGAACACAGGCCTGCTGGGGGTGATCCCTCCCTCCCACTGTCCAGTCCTGTCCCTTGGGAGTAACCAGAGGACGGGATGGGGCAGGGGGTGGGAGGAAGCCGGCAGAGGAGTCCCTCCTGCCTGCCAGGTTCCACCCTGGCTCCCAAGTCCCTGGGATGATAGAATATTTACAATGTATGCACCAAAATGTCAGCAACTCATTGTGATGGGAATCACAGACTGCTTTGCAGATTAAGGAAACAAGTGCCCCAGGGAGGTCGTGTGACTCACCTGGAGTCACACTGGATCATTAGTGCCAGAGCTGAGCCACAAATCTTGTCCTGGGGTCCAGCTCTATGCTCCTTCAGGGATCTACACTCTGACCACACGAGTCCCTCCCAGTGCTCTCTACCTTCCGGCCCCTGCTGACAGCACTCACTCAACCAGCCTGGTGTTTAGAGAACTGAGCACCCTTTGCCTCGATACCTCTAATTTCAGCCCTGGCTCCGCTGGGCTGCAGCTCTGAACAGCTCTCCTAGCACCTCAGCAGTAATGCCTGCCTCTCGGACACAGCCAAGGATAGTGACCAAGATCCCACAGCTGCTCTACAGCCCCGGTGGTGGGGCCTGGGTGAAGAGACAGGCAGTTCTGTCTGCTGAGATTCTCATGCTGTCCTGCCTGGGACAGAGGATGATACGGAAGTTCTGTGGCTTTTCCAGCACCGGGGCACTGCGGACTCAGGGAGAGCCATTCCAGTTTCTTAGCGGTGGTGAGGACTGAGCAGTGCAATTCCAAATCCCACCAGGAGGGGGAGCGTGCCAGATGGCAGTGCCTTGTACACAACAAGCACTTAGTCAAATCTACTGAATGAATAGAGGTCTCCTACATTGCAGGCAGGTTCTTTACCACTAGCGCCACCTGGGAAGCCCAGTTGAATGAACGCTCCTGAAAATGCTATGAGCAAAGGGAAGGATCTGGAAGAGCACACCAGCAGACAGAGCAACATGACCGATGGGGCTGGAACAGAGAAGGGAGCAAGCTAATGGTAGAAGATGCCCACCACCCATACTTAGGGAATCTGGAGCTGCTCTGATGGCTAAACCAAGGGGGTCTTAGAAAAAATACTCCAGTGAGCAGCACCAAGGACCGACAGAAGGGGAAAGGGCAGGAGCAGACCAGTCAGGAGACCCCAGGGTGCTCTGCCAGACCTTGATATGGAAGTCCACAGGAAGTGTCCTGGAGCCCACCAGGCGTTTCATGAGGTAGCCCTTCCAGTCGGTGAACTTGGCATGGATGGCTGGGGAGACAGAGCAGAATCCTGAATACAGACTGCCACCACTCTGCTGACGGGTGCCAGTCTGCCCCAGAGAGCAGCAGAGGGCCTGAATGACATATTTCTGCCTTCTCAGGCCGGCAGTCCTGGACTCCCCAACCTGGACCTGCCCTGGGGCCTCTGGACGAGGGAGGAGAGGAAGCGAGGAGGCAGGAGGGCTCTGGGCTAGTCTGACTTCTCCCGGGGGGCCACAGGAACCAGGACGGGGAGCACTCTCATCAACTCACTCCGCGGGGGCACCAGGATCTTGCTGTTGATGGCACACCAGCCGATGGGGTGGACATCCACAGTCCCCAGGTTGCACCAGAAGTCATGGCTGGCATCATTTTCAAAGCCTTCATACCGGAGCAGCACCCGGTACCCTGAGCAGGAGGAAGGGGAGATGAACTCTTAGGCCTTCCTGCTTCTCCAGCCTAAACCAGGCTGCCTACTCCGAGAACCCCTTCTACAACAGCCAGAGCGAAAACAAACCCCTGCCATGTACTGGAAAGCAGTATGGCACAGTAGGGGAGTAATTTTCTACGGCCTGATCGACCCCGGAATGAACTTCAAAATGGGGGTTTCCAAACTCGCCAAGCTCTGTGGCCCCCTCTAAAGTAGGCAGCACGAAAGCATAGCAAGGAGGGAGAACCAAACTCCAGTGGGCGGGTTTGTTTGTTTTATGGAGCTGATGTCTGCTCCGGCACTGCCTGTCCATCTGGAGATGTCGCCCCCAGCCCCTGACCCCGCCTTGGCCAGAGGAGCACCCACCTGCTGCCTGGATGACCGAGGCGATCCAGTACACCCGGCTGGGGAGCACGGCGTCGCTGTTGAGAACCTCTACCTTCATTCCCTTCATCACATCCTCCCACTGGTCATAGAGTGGGACCTGCGCGGGGGTGAGAGGGTTCAAGGCGACAGTGAGCCACCTGGGTGGGCAGAAGAGAGCGGCTGGCCGCAGGGCCTCACAAACGCGCTGTATCCTCTGCCCCTCGGTGTTTCCCCTCACTGTGTGTGGAAGGCCGGGCCCAGCACCAGGGAGGAAGCGATGAACGGATGCACCCGCCTCTGTGAAGAGCCGAGTCAGGGGACAGGAGTCGCAGTGTCAGACAGCCCTGCTAATCTCTACAGGACCGGCTCCCAGTTGTTACCCTCTGGCACATCACACCTGTACCAGCAGACATCTAGCAGTTTCCCACTCTGACTATGTAACAGGCGCTTCTAAGATACAAACAGCACTCCTTCAATCGTCATACCGGGTGGCTGGATTTCTCTCGTGGTACAGTGGGTAAGAATCTGCCTGTCAGTGCAGGACGTGAGCTCAATCCCTGGTTGGGGACTAAGCACCCACAAGCCAAGGGGCAACTAAGCCCTCGCATTGTAACAAGAAGCCCCTGTGCTCCGCAACAAAGACCCAATGCAGCCAAGATAAACTAAATAGGCCTTCTCCAGATTTCCTGGGGTTTAGGAGCCCCCTCGGCCTCTCTCTGCACCTGTGGGGGACCACTGCTCAGGCCTGCACTCCAAGCCCAGCCCTCCAGTCTCAGCCTCGGCCGCTTCTCAGTGACAGCCACCTGGGGCTTCCCAGGTGGCTCAGTGGTAAAGAATCTGCCTGCCAATGCAGGGTTCGATCCCTGAGTCAGGAAGATCTCCTGGAGGAGGGGATGACAACCCACTCTAGTGTTCTTGCCAGGAAAACTCCAGGGATGGAGGAGCCTGGCGGGCTATAGTCCACGGGGTCTCAAGGAGTCAGATGCAACTTAGGCATTGACAGGGAGTCCGGGAGCCTTTAGCAGAAGGGGTTCCAGGAGGCACCCATATCTGCCTCCCAGGAGCCAATGGGCTGGGGGCAGTTCACAGGCACCAAGCTGTCAACAGGAAAGCACTAAAAATGGGGGAAAAGAGAAAGGGATTCTCACAGTTGGCTCTGGATACCAAAGCACAAACTGCCATTATGTGAATCAGCCTGGGGGCGACCTCCGAGGGGAGTGCTCAAAGCCCTCAGTGAGGGTCTTTGGGAGGACTTGGTGAAGAACAAGTGGGCAGAAAGGTGAACTGGAGCGAGTGGCAAAGCCGGGCTTTGAGCACCCAGACTTCATCCTGTTCCCTCCCGGTGCTGAAGCAGTGAGGCAGGTGGGTGAGCCGGCAGCAGCGCCCGGGCCCCTGCCCTCCCTCCCCTCATGCCCAGGGCACTCACATGCTTAAAGCAGCTGACAGGAGCAGCCTTGTAACTGTGATCCTTCAGGAACTTCCCCCAGTCGAAACCCAAGACCAGCGCTGCAGAGCCAAGAGGACCAGAGTTGAGGAGTTGAAGCGCGGAGCTCTCGCAGCACTCGCTCCAGGAAACCAGGTGGGCCTGAGGACTGGGAGCAGCCCGGGCCGACCCCATACCTGCCCCAGCAGTGGCCACTGCAGGAACCCGGGCCTGGGGACCGGGAGCACAGGCCCCTTCCCACCGCGCAGCCTAGGCCCGCCCCATACCTGCCCCAGCAGTGGCCATCAGGATGGGACGGGGAGGACCTCATCCAGAGGTTGCCAGACTCTCAGTAGAGAAAAGACTCAGAGGGAAATGTCTGATCTTTCTCCCTCAAGAGAAAGAGGGAAATTCAAAGACCCTCAAGGCTTAAATTCCTCAGACCGCCCCCAACCTCTCATTGGCCACAGCCAATCTAGATGGGTGGGAGGCACACACACCACAGTCCCTCCAGCCCTGATCTGGGAGCTGTGTCAGACCACCTAGTACACAGCTGCCAGTCTACATTTATTTAGAAACAGCTACTCATGCTCAGAAAGAGAGAAGTTCCTGATCCCATCACCCTTCTTCACACCAGGTCTAGGTCTCCACTGCCCCAGGAAAACAAAAGCCAGAGAGCTACAGGCAATGCTAAACAAAGGAAGCTAACTCTTGGCTTTTCAGTGCTCAAGAGTAGAGTGATTGAGGGATCTTCTGGGCCATCTCACAGTTACTCCCAGGTGAGGAAGATGCCATCTAAAGCGAGCCTGGGCTGGCCCTTTCTAGCTGGCCCTTCTCCAATCCTGGCTCCTAGGGAGCGACCCCTCCCCTCACCTGCAGAGTCCTGGCACCACACCCCACCGGCTTCCTGAGCACCAGTCCCCACTGACTTACCGTCCTGCCCAGTTGGGGTCCCATCAGCAAGCTGTCCTGTCCCCTGGGAGTGGAGGAAGGCTCCAATTTTGGCAGACCAAGCAGCTTTGTGCAGAACTTTGGCCTTCTTGGTAGGTGGTTTTCCCTGGAGGGAGGAGAGCCTGTCGGTAGCCTAAAGGCTGATAACAAGGCTCTGGATTTGGACTGCCCTGGTAATCTCTTTGGGACTCTAGTTTCTTCACTTGTAAATCAAGATGATAACAATTATAATGCTTAGCTCAGGGGGGAGTTGCAAGGGTGAGGGTCACAGATTGTGCTGAACTCAGAAAGCACTTAGCCATTGTTCACCTGCTGGGGTGGGGGTTGGCAGAGCCAGAGGGCAGGGAGGGATACATTTTTCTATCTTTTAAGCTCTGCTACTGCCAGGAAGCTCTCGCTGGTGGCCAAAGCTCTCAGCCATCTCCTTCCCCTGGTGCTCCTATAGGTTTATGGCAAAGAAGGGGCTTCAGAAGGCTCATGAACTGAACAGAGTTTATGAGGTGCTCAAAGGGGTCCTACCCCAGAGTGAAAGGCCACTGACCTGTGTGTATGTTAGTCGCTTAGTCATTTCCAACTCTGCGACCCATGGACTGTAGCCCGCCAGGCTCCTCTGTCCATGGGATTTTTCTTCAGGCAAGTATACTGGAGTGGGTTGCCATTTCCTTCCCCAGGGGATTTGCCAGACCCAGGGGTCGAGCCCAGGTCTCCAGCATCAGAGGCAGATTTTTTTACCATCTGAGCTATAAGGAAAACCTGGTTGGTAATTTGTAGCTTAAGCACTGATCAGAGAGGCCCAGAGAATTTATTAAAGAGATCAATGATTGGGGGAGAATGGACAGACGCATCTGTATGGCTGAATCCCTCTGCTGTTCACCTGAAACGAGCATAACATTGTTAATCTGCTACGTTGTTGTCTAGTCACTCAGTTGTGTCCGACTCATTTGCAACCCCATGGACTGTAGCCAATCAGGCTCCTTTGTCCCTGGGATTTCCCAGGCAAGAATACTGGAGTGGGTTGCCATTTCCTTCTCCAGGGGATCTTCCTGACCCAGGGATCAAACCCACCTCTCTTGCATTGGCAGGCAGATTCTTTACCACTAAGCTGCAAAGGAAGCTACTGTAATACAAAGTAAAAAGTTAAGGAAAAAAAAAAAAGAGAGATCAATGAACTAGAAATGTGGGTTTAAGGAGTTCCCTGATTGTCTAGTGGTTAGGATCTGGTGCTTTCACTGCCATGGACAGGGTTCAATCCCTAGTCAGGGAACTGAGATCCTGCAAGCCAAGTGCACAGCCAAAATTTAAAATAAAAAAATGTCGGTTTAAGTTCCAAAATCACTGCAGATGGTGACTGCAGCCATGAAATAAAAAGACACTCCGTGGAAGAAAAGTTATGACCAACCTAGACAGCATATTAAAAAGCAGAGACATGTCTCTTTGCCAACAAAGGTCTAGTCAAGGCTATGATTTTTCCAGTAGTCATGTAAGAATGTGAGAGTTGGACTATAAAAAAAGCTGAGTGCTGAAGAATTGATGCTTTTGAATTGTGGTGTTGGAGAAGACTCTTGAGAGTCCCTTGGACTTCAAGGAGATCCAAACAGTCTATCCTAAAGGAGATCAGTCCTGAATGTTCATTGGAAGGACTGATGCTGAAACTCCAATACTTTGGCCTCCTGATGCGAAGAACTGACTCCTTTGAAAAGACCCTGATGCTGGGAAAGATTGAAGGTGGGAGAAGAAGGGGACAAGAGAGGAAGAGATGGTTGGATGGCATCACCGACTCAAGGGACATTAGTTTGAGTAAACTCCGGGAGTCAGTGATGGACAGGGAGGCCTGGCATGCCGCAGTCCATGGCGTCGCAAAGAGTCGGACACGACTGAGCGACTGAATTGAACTTAAGTTCCACACAGACCTGGCGCCAAATCCTGGCTCTTCAATTTTATTTGTGTACATCTGAGTAAGTTAGCAAAAATTTTTGAGGCTTTGAAATAGTAATCTTTAAAAATTCATTTAAAAAATTCATTTTTTAGGAATCACTGGTTAGACTGAGGGTGCCAAGCCCTCCGCAAGTATCCCCAGACTGTAGTTAATAACGATGTTATTCTTAGCTCACTGGGAAGGACTTTCTTATGTCTTGACTAAAAGCTGAAAAGTGGGGGAGACAACAGTAACTGTCTCATGAGTGAGAGATAACATGCATGAGGCTTTAACTAGAACAGCTGGGCTGAGGCCCACATCAGGCTTCACAGGACAATTACCTGGGGTGCTCGTTAAAGCCTCCTATGTCTAGGCTGTGCTCCCTCCCAATTAAACCAGAATCTTGATGAGATTTTTGAAACCTTCCAGGTGACCCCTACGTGTAGTCAAGTTTGAAAACCAGTGTAGTGGAGACACAAGGCCAGGCTCCTGAGATGAGGCTCCAGTCTCAGCTCTGTCCTCTTCCTACAGAGCCCACAGGTAGATGATTCTCCCTCTCCGGACCTCAGCACACTTGTCAATTAGTATGTGGGTTAGACAACACATCTCCAAGAATGCTCCCCCTTCTCAGAGTTCTACAAATGTGAATAGTAGAGGCTGGTAAGACTAGCTGGTAATACCAACTAGAGGTTGGTAAGACTTTCTAGGCAGCTGCCTGTGGAATGGAGTCAGAGTCAAGGCACCATCTTCTCAAACCCCCTGTGGCCGGAGAAGCTTGTGGACCATTTCCCAGCTTCCTTTCAGAGCTCTTTTGTAAAAGAGCAACAGGAAGACATGGGTGCCAGACTCCCCCCCAAGTTCTTGTTTACAACTTATTGAGGGCAGCGGTTCCCTGGCGGCCCAGTGGTTAGGACTCTGCACTTCCACTGCAGGGAGCATGGGTTTCATCCCTGGAGCTGAGATTCCCACATGCCATGCAGCACAGCCAAAAAGAGAACTTCCTGAGGACACATCAGACCCTGAGGGGTAAGGGTTGGGGGTGAAGGGAAGCTCCAGGAATCTGCAACTTACTGAGCTCCAGAAATGGGTGCATAAGAAATACCAGGCTGTTTACAACCTCAGAAGGCTACAAGCAACGTCCTGCCCAAGCCCTCTGGGCCCCTCACCAGCACAGGTAGTGGTTCCTGACCCAGCAACCAGGGCCCCAGGAAGGGTCTTCCAAGTGACTGCCTCTCACCTGCAATCTTGCCAAGATACTGGCTTTCTTGGAGTTGGAGGAGTAGCTCCTGGAACAGGAGACACTGCAGAATCTCTTGGTCTTGGAGAAGAAGGCTTCCCTGGTACCCACGATCCCACACATCTCACAGACAGCTGGGAAGAGAATTTAGCACGTGACTCCCTTGATCATCACCCCAGTTCAAACAAAATGATGGGCCCTTCAAACCTGGGGCACTGCATTAACCCCCTAAGACTGACAGAACTGGAATAGGAGGAAGCGATTTGGGTGTGTACCCCTGAAGCTGTGTGGCATCCCTTGGCTCTGTGTGTCAAAATGGGGCCAAGGAGAATCCCTGCAGACAACTGGGGAAAGTCTGCAAAGAGGAAAATGAGAAGACAAAAATGTACCCATATCATTTAATTTCTGTGGGCCTGTTTTCTTCTCATCGCTAAAGAGGCTGAACTAGATCAATGTTTCATCCCTGATATCACATTAGAATCACCTGGAAAGCATTTAAAAATGCCCTGATTAGAATGACCTGCTCTGCGGTGGGACACAGACATCAGTGGTTATGAGAAGTTCCCCAGATGATTCTAATGTGTGGCCAGGCGAGTGCATACCCAGACTAGATGGTCTCTAATAGTTCATTCTAGTTCTATGATTCTAAGAGAATGACTGGAAGAAGGTAGAAGGGAGAAAAATAAAAGAAAGGGGAGACAGGACTTCCCTGGTGGTACAGTGGCTAAGAATCTGCCTGCCAGTGCAGGAGAGGCGGATTTGATCCTTGGCCTGGGAAGATTACACGTGCCACAATGCAGCTAAGCCCGTGCACCAAAACTACTGAGCCCGTGCACTGCAACTACTGAAGCCCGTGCACCTACAGCCTGTGGTCCGTAATAAGAGAAGCCACCACAAGAAGCCCACATACCACAACGAAGTACCCCCATTTGCTTCAACTAGAGAAAGCCCGCGTGCAGCAATGAAGACCCAGCGCAACCAACAGCAACATAAATAATTTAATAAAAATAAAAGGGGAGAGAGGAAAAGAAGACAGGATGAATGGAGAGGCAAAGAGTATTAGATGCTCCTCTTCTAAAGAGTAAAGGGACCAAGAAACAGGAGTGTCATCACAGACCATCTATCCTGCCTCTTTGCACAGGCAGTCCCCACACTGGAGGCCCTGACACCGAGGTCCAGCAGCTGTACAAGCATCACACCTCTGAAGCCAACTGGCTTCCAGATGATTCACGGGGATTCTTATCTGCCCTCATCCTCTTACCTGGAGGTCACTTAATTCTGTATTTCCTTGCCTCTCACTTCCGACTCACGAGCTATTTCTTGTCCCTTCCCAGAGAGTAACCAGATCACATTAGGTGTCGTATATTCTCAAGACCCAGGCTTAGAAATCCACCAACTATTATTATTTACACAAATGCAAAAGCACCACCATGTTAATGATCGGCATCTAATATGTGCTGAATGAATATTAATTGTGAGAAAAGAATGAAATCACAACTTGAAATCAGACTGAAATGACCCTTGGGGATACTTGGGGTGCCTCTGTCTCTCTCACAGGTCCTTAGACATCAGATCAAAGAGCCCTTTACACCTGGACGGCTCCGCCCACCTGGCCTACATCTGCCTCTCCATCCATAGCCTCTGAAACCTCCCTATCTTTGGGGGACACTTTGAAGGCACCTGGCTCAGAACCACTGCCGTCCAAGGACCGGGGCGTCCCAGGGCTGAGCAGATGCAGCGGGGAGGTGGGCAGCTCCCCCGCTTCCCGATCCTCATGTTCTGCTTCGCTTGACTCCTCAAGATAGGAGCTGCTCTCACTGCCCACACTGCTGTTGTAACTCCGGAAGCTGTCATAGCCGCCGAAGAGCTCCAGGTCATCGTCTTCCTCTTCCTCCTCCATCGGTTCTGAAGACGGAGTCTCCTAGGAAAAGGATGACACAAAGCAGGCAGGAGCAATCGTGGTTGGCTTACTGTAAGACAAGGGAAACTGCAGGTCTGCTATCAACTCCCTTTCCAGGTCCTGGTCAAGTCAATGCTTCTGGGCCAAGTGGCAGGTACAATCAAACACCCCTTTCGTAAACACCAGGATCATTACTCTTGTTTATACCTTTCTCAACTGCAAGTCAAAAGAATACCTTAGCCAGACAGAAACATGTATTAGGAATTCACCAGGGTCCTCTGCGGATTTATACATGACGACATTTTACCACAATTCACACAGAACAGAGTGATGTGAAAATATACTAAGCATGGTGCTTCGTGAAGACATTCTGGAAAAGATGTATTCCAGAAACTCATTCTTCCCCCTTCAGCAGGTATACACCAAAGTAATTGCAACTTAAAAACAATTTAAGTCAGACGAAAGTTAATTTGGGGCCCAGACTGCCCTAAAGAGGATTTGAGGCAAATGACATACTAGCACTGTGGGACATACCATAGCTTTGGACTTAGCCCTGATCCTAACTAGCTGTGGGTCCTTGGGCAAGTTGTTTAACCTGTCTGGGTCTCAATTTTCTCATCTATAAAACAAAAAAAAATATTTGGTTCAAAAGATGTGCAATGTGAAATGAGGTACTGTATATGAATCTATGTGGCATGTAGCAGAAAAGGTGTGAAGCGTTTGGGCTCTAGGCCAAGACTCCAAAACCATCCCTACTATATGACCTGCAGCAGTTCAATCTCAGTGCCTCGGTTTCCCCATCTGTAAATGAGGACAATTCCACCTATTTCATAGGCTTTGGGGGAGAAGTAAGGGTTAATATGGGAAAGGCACTCAGACTAGTGACATGCACACAGCAAGTGCTCAATAAATGCTGGTGATCATTACTGGTTAAAAGCACAGGCACTCAAATTGGATATGCCGGAGCTGGAATCCAGGCTCTCCTACTTAGGGCTCTCGGTTTCTCCATCAGTACAATGGCTGTAACAAGCCTTCTTTAGAGGGCTGCTGTGCGCACCCAGGCGCTATGTAAAGCCTAGTTCTGTTCCCAGCAGTCGGTGACAGCTCTGAAACTGGGAGTTATCATTCACACTCTACACTGATGATGATGATTCTTTACTCTCGGAGAGTTTGTGAGCGATTCCACTTTATATTTACACTACATATGCAAATGTGCCAGAAAGGACATTCAAATATAAGGTAACCAGAAGCCAAATGATGAAAAGATATATGGGTTACAGGTGGTGGGAAGAATGGGAAAAGCAAAACCGGGCGAGTTTTGGTACTTGACAGACTTAGTGCCCATCTCCTTCACTTTACAGCTGTGTGACCCTCCTGGGGAGTGGCACTACCCTCTCCAAGCCTCAGGTGCATGATCCATAAAAAAACAGACAATAACACAGGACTTGTTACTGTGGGATAACGCACGAGAACGCTCCAGATACGGAGTGTTTATTAAACTACTTCCCACCAGGATGTGACAGGCCTCACAGCCCCTAAAGACGCCACCATGAGACAAGGGGGAGAAGGAAGATTCAGGAGCTCTCATATCCTGAACCCAGTTCCTCTTCCCCCAGGCCAGTGAAGCTGTTCTTCCCTCAACCTCACTCGGACCCAGGAGAACGGGAGCAAAAGGCGATGCCAATCGCCTCTGGCCTTGCTCAGCCTAACTACCTGTTTACCCATTCTTCCATCCTCCACCCTCCAGGCGTCGCTCAAAGGCCCACCGAGCGAGGCTCTCGGGGTTCCCTTTCCCAGTCACGAGAAGTCCTCTCCCTCTCACCTCGACGCCCCGGGGCTTCTCCATGAGACCTAACACAGTTTCTTCAACCGTCACCAGGTGCAGGAAGCCATATTGGCCTCGCCGCTCTCCCGGAGCGTACTCATTGGCCGCCTCCCAGGGCCGAAGGCCAATCACGCTGCAAGAAAGAGGTAAAGCCGGTTCCGCGCTCGCCTGAGCGCCACCTCCCCTGGAGGCGGGGAAGCCGCGGGTGCTTATGGGACTTGTAGTTTCCTCTGGGCTGTGCGTGGAGGGGGTCGTTGCTATGGCAACGTGAAAATTTCCCCGCCCCAGACCTGCCCGGCCCGGGAGGATAGTTCTTGTTTCTCCACGGTAACCTCTTGTTATCACACCGATTCCGTTCTTCATTAAACAATTATTGAATACCTAAGAAGGTACTAGCAACCTTCCCTGGTGGCTCAGAGGTTAAAGCGTCTGCCTTGGAATGCAGGAGACCAGGGTTCGATCCCTGGGTCGGGAAGATCCCCTACAGAAGGAAAATGGCAACCCACTCCAGTACTCTTGCCTGGAGAATCCCATGGAGGGAGGAGCCTGGTATGCTACAGTCCATGGGGTCGCAAAGAGTCAGACACGACTGAACGACTTCACTTAAGAAGGTACTGTTCAGGCACCCTCCAGGAAAAACCTTGCCCTCTCCCTGATGAGAAATTAAATGTGCCCTAGTGCGGGGATGCCTAGCAGAGAGACTGTTCCCTGTTTAGGCAGAAACTGGAATACTCACTCTTAGGTCCAATGGTATAAATGTCCCACATGCTTAAAATTCTGCAACACTCTACCTTGCATCACCATCTCCTGAAATAAACCTCAGATATGAGGCTCTCTGCCTCATTCTTTTGGGACCCACAACGGTCCTGTAAGGACCCACAACGGTCCTTACTCACAGTTCTAGGTGCTGTAGTAGAGCTTTAAAAATATATATATTCATTTGTTTGTCTGTGCCGGGTCTTCCTTGCTGTGTGGACTTCAGTTGCAGAGAGGTGGGGGTAGGGTGGGGGCCACTCTTCCTTGCAATTCGTGGGCTTCTTATTGCTGTGGCTTCTCTGGTGCAGAGCACTGCTCTAGGACACAAGGTCATTAGTTGTGGCACACCGGTTTAATTGCTCCACAGCATGTGGGATCTTCCCGGACCAGGGATCAGAACCCTGTTTCCTGCATTGGCAGGCGATTCTTTACCACTGAGCCATCAAGGAAATTCTATCATGGAGCTTTACAAACATCTTAAATCAGGGACAATCAGTCACTGTTTCACAAATGAGGAAACAGTGGCCCTTTGGGTTTAGACACTTTTTAAGATCACATTTGATTGGAATTCAAGATTTATTCCAAATTCTTTGCCTATGCTATACTATACTCTTAATTGAGAATCTAAATATAATAAGTAGGCCTTGACATGTGTTAAATATATTTCTAAATTTGAGGTCCACTAGATACATGTGAAAGTCTTTCTTAATTTATTTGCTTTCTTCAAGACTTTCTACCTCCAACCACATACCCACGCTGTCCACGAGTACTGTTGGTTCTTCTGCCACCAAAAGGCATCCTATATTTTTAAAAACTATGTATTTTTTTATTTGACTACACCAGGTCTAAATTGTGGTATGGGGGATCTTTAGTTGTGGCATGAAGGAGCTTTAGTTGAGGCATTTGAGTTCTTAACTGTGGCATGTGGGATCTAGTTCCTGAACTAGGGATCAGTCCTGGGCCCCCTGCATTGAGATTGTGGGGTCTGAGCCAATAGACTTCAGGGGAGTTCCCAGACACAGAATTTAGAGGAGGAGGTAAAGGGCCCTAGTTGGCAGAAAAATGTAACCACAAACCTGTAAAGATTTTTAAGGAAATAAGTAGATTGTTTAGATTTTGTTTTAAGAGCTCACTCTCTGGATGCTGCGTGGAAAGTGTTTTGGAGGTAGATCAAGGGAGCAGCAGGGGGACCACTTAGAAGGCTCCTGTGCTGATCCAGGGGAGGGATGCTGGTGACTTGGACCAGGGCAGACTTAGAGGATGTGCAGAAAAGTAGAAGAATTTGAGAAGTATTTTGGAGGCAGTAATTAATTGTATGGAGTAGGTTTGGAAGACGGTGGAATCCAGAATGACTTTGGGTAAATGTGTCAGATGGGTTGACCATGTTCTGTAGTGGGTAAAAACTGTACAAGGAATAAGTGAGTTTGGATGGTTGAATAGAGGGAATTAGGAGTTCTGCTTAGCCTGATATGCCTCCAAGAGGGCAAGAAGGTAGTGGAGTTCACCAGAGAGTCCTGAGTTAGAAATATAAACCCTGAAATTAAAAAAAAAAAAAATTATTTGGCTGCACTCGGTTTTAGTTGCAGCATGCGGGATCTTTCGTTGTGGCATATGGACTCTGTAACTGTGGTACACGGGCTCCAGAGTGCACAGGTTCGGCAGTTCGGGCGCACTGGCTTAGTTGCTCTGTGGCATGTGGGATCTTAGTTCCCCAACTAGGGATCGAACCTGCATCCCTCATGTTGGAAGGAGTCTTCTTAATCACTGAGCCACCAGGGTAGTTTCCTCAACACTTTGTTGTTGCAGTTTTCAACAACCTCCCTTTAAGATGGAATGAGAGTCCCTAAATCCATCTTCTCTGTGATGTATTATTTTTCACCTCTCAATGGATATATCATCAACAGTAGAAGAAAGCAAAAACCTGAGCTTTCCAGTTTCGTGGCATTTCCACAAAAGTACCCAGCTTTGGGGGAGGGAAGGAAGCTGAGGCAGGTCCCAGTGATGTGAACTGTTAGCCTAAGTTGAAATGGCAGTTAATGAGGAATTCAGTTGAAACATCTTATTAAACACAGGTTGCTAAGCAACAGTGGCTACCCTGAAATAGAGTGGCTGTTTCTTCTGCAGTGGAGCTCCTGGGTCTTTGGTCTGAGCTGTCACAAAGGTATGCTTTTTGGCTGGTCTGAGCTATGCCTTTATATACAGTCTTATATAGTCCCCTCTTTCTGAGGCCTTTCCTCTGTGAGTCACTGCCCCTGTCTCTCCTGGATCATTAAATCTCTTGCTCTCTGTTGGATCATTCCCAAATAACTGCACACATGTGCTCATGTGTCACCTATTCTAGACAAATAAATCCCTTGAAATCACCTCCTCTGTCCCTGACCATTGCTCTCTTCTCTTCTACCCCTCGATGTCTTGAAAGAATTGTCTGTGCACACTACCTACCTCCACTTCTACTTCTCCTCAATTCTCCATCTGTCCCTACACTCCACCAAAAGCGCTCTGTCAAATTCAAGTACAATTTCTCTGATGTACATCCACATGGCTCTTCTCTCAGTGGCATTTGCCAAAACTGATGCCTCCATGCTTCCTGAAACACTGTTCTTTCTGGGTCCCTCATGGTTTTCCTCCTGTTTCTCTGGCCAGTCCCTTCTCCTTTGCAGGGCCTCCCTCTTATACCAGAACTCTAAGTCCAGGTGATCTTCAGGGCTCTGTCCTGCTTGTTTCTTTTCTCTTCTCACCATAAGTGATGTCTTTCATTCTTAATGCTGTAAATACCATTTATATGGCCCGCATTCCCACCTTCAGTCCATGTGTTTGTCCGCTGAGTTCCAGGCTTTTATATCTGTAGAGATAACTTACATCATAAATAGAAAAACAAACACTTTATTCCCTTAACCTAAACCTATTTCTCTCCTAGTTTTCCCCATTTCACTGTCCAGCACCATCAGCCACTCAAGAACTGCTTCATTTCCTCTTGCTCCGTTCCCTACTTTCAATCCATCAGCAAATCCCCTTAATTCTCCAAAACCTATCTCAAACATTTCCCCTTCTATCTCCACTGCCACCTCCACTCCACCATCATCCTGCTCTGGGTTTCACTGAAGCCTCCTAGCTGGTCTCGCTTCACCTCTTCTGTAAATTGGATTAACTCCTCTGCACAAGTGCAGGCTGGGAGCTCTTTTCCATATCATACCCCTCCGATTCTTTTACAAGCTTTTGAGGAGAAGGCTAGGTGACTCAAAGTTGAAGTTAGAGAGGTAGGCAGGGCCGGAGTAAGTCATAAGTCAAATGATTTACTGCGTGCCCACTGTGCTCGGGGCACAACACCGAACCGCACAGTTCCTACCCTCTTAGGGCTTCCATTCCAACATAAGCCAAAGGAAAGGAGACCAACGATTTCCCGCCCCAAGCAGGGGCCGGCACGGTGCTAACCGCTTTGACACCGGCCGGCCTCCACCGCCTCCGCCTCCCACCGCCCCGTGACTCTGGGCTGGCCTCAGTTCCCCTCATCTGCAAAATGGGATGATAATTGCTAGGCCCAGATCTTGGCGCGCCCCCCTGGGGTTACGGGGCGGGAATGCCAGCCTGGGGCGGAGTTGCTCGCAATACCCGCCCCGCCCCATGGGTCACGTGGCCTGCCAGCGCGCGCGGGTTGCCGGCGCCAACCGCCGGCTGCCCCGCCCCGCCGCGGCCTGCGCCCCGCCCCCGGCCCGCGCCCCGCCCCCGGCCGCTCCGCGGGAAGGCTGCAGATCCTGCTGGTGCGAGCCCGGCCAGACTGGGCAGCTGCTGCGCGGGCTCGACCGGACTGCTGAACAGCCGGGGGCCAGCCAGGGCGGGTCAGTGACCGCCGTTTAGGGTAGGGGCGCTGGAGTCGTCGCGGGGCAGCGAGATAGAACTACTGAACCGAGGGCTGCCAGAGCTGGATGCCCGCCTGCCCGTGTTGGGGAGGATAGGGCGGCACGACCCCCCACACGCACACCACCACCATTTGTCTTGGGCTGAGGAGGGGGTCGCGGTCGCCCAGAGCCACGAGCACAGTGCCTGGCACTCAGCGAGCCCTCAAAGTGTCCCGGCCTTGACTGCAGCCCCCCGAGCGGGGAGAAAACAGGAGAGGGAGTGCCAGCTGGGCTGACAAGAAGCTAACTGCCATTGTTAGGTACCCAGGCTGGCCAGGCGGGGTCGCCACCCCTTCCTTCCCCTTAGGCGCACGAAGCAGACGTGTGTCCTAGGAGGTCGTGAGAGGCAGCGCTGTGGTGCGAACCCGGGGCCGTTTTGGTCTCTTGCCCGATGCGCTGGGCTGAGGAAAACGCGTACTTGAACCAGGCTTTGAAAGTTGAGAAGGGTTGGATGGTTGCAGATAACCGAGCGAGCTCTGCCCTGGTTCTCTGTGAGACCTTGGGAAGACGTTTGAGCTCTGTAAGCCACACTTTGCTCTGACGTGAAAACGGCTGGACTTAGGAAGACATAACTAGTATGTGAGTAGTGAGTGCTTTGCAAAGAATAGAGCACTTTCAGATACGTTGTCAGAGATAATTCCTCACAACGCACTGAGGAAGCGTTTTATTAGCCTCCCTATATAGATGGAGAAATTGTGTCCTAGAGACGTTTATAAGATTAGGGAGCAGGGGCAGAGCCTTAATGTTGAATAAATCAAAGGTATGCAGGATAACTGCCTGGCTGAGCATAGAGCTCTGAAACGCTCAAACATGCTGTGATCTCATCTGAGCTCCTAGCTATTTGTTTAAAGCAGCTCTTTTGCGAAATCTGCTTGCCCCTTCCCAAGTCTCAACGACTGTGTCCCAGCAAACAAGATCACCAGGCCGTTTTGACTCTTACTGTTTTTTAAACGTTTCTTGGTTTGGGCTGGACCAACTATGAGGAGTCCTTTAGGCAGAATCAAAAGTGGGAGGTAGGTGAAGTGGGGGTTGATTGAATTCTGAAAATTCCAACTGAGTGTTTTGGGTTTTCTAAGTGAGTGTTCTTTTGAGGGCGTTGGCGATAGATAATTTTTGTCCTTCTATTGACAGGTTCACCTCCTAGCAGATTACTGGAAGGCAAATGGAAAACGTAAGTAGGAATTTTGAAGTATCAGTTAAAGGAACTGAAATAGTTTATTTGTAGAATAATGGCAGTTAATTTGGTGGCACCATTTCTAGGTGTACAGTTAATTGATGGGTGCTTATCAAATGCCCATTTTGGAGGGGTGTATTTACTAATACATGTAGCAAGGTCTACGCAGGTGGCAGTTTATTATCACAGACACTGCCCGGGACCTTAAGAGATGCTGTGTTTTTCTCAGTCCCCACTGGCCTGTGAAAGGGAAGGAGGCCAAGTGTTTCCTACTGTGATGTGTGTCAGGTGTTTCCAGGCTGCCTGTTTTCACCGATCCTGTAATTTTGTTTTTCCCCACAACAAACTTAAAAGGCCGGAGGGGTTTTTATCCTTTTTAGAAATGAGGAGAATGAAGCTTAGAAAAGTTAAGTAAATCAGCCTTGTTGGTGCTGAAAAAGCTTTTCACTAAACCACACTTTTCCCATTGTTGATCAATTCAGGTTCAGAGTCTGTGAATAATAAACAGCTCCTTAGGCCTGGTGCCTTTGAGTATTTTATTCCTCATGACAACCCATCATGCTTTTTGCTCATTTCAGCTGATCACCTTGAAATCAACTAGGAAACCTTAAAAAAAAAAAAAAAAGCCCAATCCCTCCTGCAGGGAAGGGGATAAACATTTATAAATCCATGGTGATGTTCTAGCCCCTCTTTCTAAATGTGGTGCGGTGCTGTGGGGACACGTGAAGTAATTCCTTTAATGCAATCCTGACATTTCAAAAAGGGGGATGCAAAACAGGTGTGGGCCTTATCTAACAAATTGAATAGCAGAAGCATATTCTTCCACTGACCACAATTAAATCTGAAAATGTCACTGGTTTCCTATGATAAGCGCACTCAATAGTGATTAGTGAGACTAACCACTAGTGTGACACTTGGACCAATTCAGTTCGGTTGCTCAGTCGTGTCTGACTCTTTGTGACCCCATGGACTACAGCACGCCAAGCTTTCCTGTCCATCATCAACTCCCAGAGCTTGCTCAAACTCATGTCCATCGAGTTGGTGATGCCATCCCACCATCTCATTCTCTGTCATCCCCTTCTCCTCCTGCCTTCAGTCTTTCCAAGCATCAGGGTCTTTTTCAGTGAGTCAGTTCTTCGCATCAGGTGGCCAAAGTATTGGAGCTTCAGCTTCAACGTCAGTCCTTCCAATGAATATTCAGGAATGATTTTCATTAGGATGGACTGGTTGGATCTCCTTGCAGTCCAGGGGACTCGCAAGAGCCTTCTCCAACACCACAGTCCAAAAGCATCAATTCTTCAGCATTCAGCTTTCTTTATGGTCCAACTCTAACATCCATACATGACGACTGGAAAAACCATAGCTTGGATTAGATGGACCTCTGTTGGCAAAGTAATGTCTCTGCTTTTTAATATGCTGTCTCAGTTGGTCATAACTTTCCTTCAAAGGAGCAAGTGTCTTTTAATTTCATGGCTGCACTCACCATCTGCAGTGATTTTGGAGCCCCCCAAAATAAAGTCTGACACTGTTTCCATTGTTTCCCTTCTATTTGCCATGAAGTGATGGGACCAGATGCCTTGATCTCAGTTTTTTAAATGTTGAGTTTTAAGCCAGCTTTTACACTCTCCTCTTTCACTTTCATCAAGAGGCTCTTTAGTTCCTTTTTGCTTTCTGCCGTAAGGGTGGTGTCATCTGCATATCTGAGGTTATTGATATTTCTCCCTGCAATCTTGATTCCAGCTTGTGCTTCATCCAGCCAGGCATTTTGCATGATGTAGTCGGCATATGAGTGAAATAAGCAGGGTGACAATATACAGCCTTCTTGTACTTCTTTCCCAATTTGGAACCATGTGGTTCTAACTGTTGCTTCTTGACATGCACGCAGATTTCTCAGGAGGCAGGTAAGATTTTCTCAGGTGCTGCAGTTCATGGGGTTGCAAAGAGTCGGACATGACTCAGGGACTGAACAACAGCAACAACAACAACAATGCCTTCAAGGTCCACCCATATTGTAAATGGCAGGATTTTTTTTTTTTTTTTAGTGACTAGATCATATTCAGTTGTATCTTCTGTGCTCAGTCCTGTCTGACTCTGTGACCTCATGGACTATAGCCCGCCAGGCTCCTCTGTCTCTGGGATTTTTCAGGCAAGAATACTGAAGTGGGTTGCCATTTCCTACTCCAGGGGATCTTCCCGATCCAGGGATCCAACCTGAGTCTCTCTTGTCTCCTGCATTGGCGAGCACATTCTTGACCACTGCCCCACCTGGGAAGCCCCTATTCAATTGTATACATTTAACATATTGTCTGTATTCATTTATCCTTCAGTGAATGGACACCTAGGTTGTTAATATATCTTCACCATTGTAAATATTGCTGCAGTGAATGCAAGGGTGCAGATATCCTTTTTTTTTTAAATTTTTTTTTATTTTTCAGATATCCTTTTGATTTAGGGTTCATTCCTTCAGATAGACACCAAGAAGGAGAATGACTGGTTCATATAGTTCTATTTTTAATTATTTTAGGAAACTCCGTACTGTTTCCATAGTGGCTGTACCAAATTTACATTTCCGTAATGGTGTAGAAGGATTCCCTCTTCTCCACATCGTCACAGACACTTGTTATTTCTTGTCTTTTTTGATAATAAGTGTGAGGTGGTCTCTCACTATGGTTTTTATCCGCGTCTCCCTGATGTTTAGTGGTGTTGAACACCTTTTCGTGGGCCTGTTGGCCATCTGGTGGTCTTGGAAAAATGTCTTTTCAGATCCTCTGCCTATTTTTTAATTGGATTGTTGGCTGTTTGCTTTGCTGTTGAGTTATATGAATTCTTTATATATTTAAGATATTAAATCTTATCAAAGATACGATTTGCAAATATTTTTTCCCATTTGGTAGGTTGCCTTTTCATTTTGCAGATTGTTTCCTTTGCTGAGTAGAAGCTTTTTAGTTTGATGGGTGTTTATTTTTGCTGTGTTTGTTTGGTTTTTTGAATGCCAGTTTTTGTTGTATTTATGATTTACAGATATTTACAGATATCCTCTTCATATAGCTTGTTCTCTCATCATTTTTGCAAAGCAAGTTTTAAATCTTGATAAAGTCCGGTTTATCATTTTTAAGGAGGTATATCTGGGAACTCTTTGCCTAACCCAAAGTCATGAAGATTTTCTCTATGTTTTCTTCCATGAGTCTTTTTCCAAAAAAGATGTATTATTTATTTTTGGCTGCTGGGTCTTTGTTGCTGCATTTGGTTACTCTTTAGTTGCCCAGAATGGGTGCTACGCTCTAGCTGGGGTGCACAGGCTTCTCGTTTTGGTGACTTCTCCTGTTGTGGAGCACAGCCTCTAGGGCATGTGGGCTCAGTAGTTGCAGTGTGTGGGCTTAGCTGCCCCTTGGCATGTGGGATCTTCCCAGGCCAGGGATTGAGCCTGGGTCCCCTGTAGACAGTGGATTCTTTTCCACTGAGCCACCAAGGAGGTCCATGTTCTTGAATCTTCCTGCATCTCAGTTTTCTCACGCGAAAACTGGAGTACTAATGGAACTTACCTTGCTGGGATTCTGTGAGTGTTGGGTGAGGCAATGTATGTGAAAGCTTAGCGGTACCTGGCAGGTGAAGTTCCCAAGAACTTTTGGCTGCAACTGTTCCCACTGACCAGAATCACCCAGCCAGTGGGAACCAGGGCTTAAACGGGTCAACAGGGTTGAAACAAATAATCAACAGGAAAAGTATCGGTTAGAGACAGGGCTCTGGAGCACGTCGACACAGGGCAGTGTGCCAGAGGGCGGTGGACAGGACCTCTTTGAGGAGGTGATGCCGTCCCGAGAGCTGCGTGCTCAGCAGGTGCTCGTCACACGCTGCTGGGGGTGGAGGCAGGGCTGGCAGCGTGCGCACGGCTGGAAGGCAGGCCAGCAAGGAATGTGGCGCTGCACAGTGGGGATAGCATGTGGCCAAGAGCCCAAACATGCTGTGACAGCAAGTGCTCTGTCCCTCGAAGGAAGGAGTCTGTGCGCCAGTTATCAGGGCAGCTTCCTGGAGGAGGAGGCCTTGCGCCACCATCAAACACTTACAGTGTGTCCCTGGCCCTATGCTGAGCCCCATGGCTGGTGTGGTCCCCCACAGAGGAGACTTGCAGAAGACCTGGGGAGTCCCCTGGGAAAGGCCAGCTGCCCCTGGACAGAGTCCAGCGAGGGCCCCTCATCACTTTCACCAGCCAGCTTGGTCCGTGCGAATCTGCGCCTGCAGGCTCAGAAACCTGCCTCAGCACCAGGAAGCTCTTCCAGTTCTCACGTCCCAGGTGCCACAGCAAGGGTGTGGGCCTGATGGACACACGCTAGTTAATGTATTTGCCTGGAGAAGTAGAGGACTATTGCAGCCGCGTGGCCAGGGGCCGGGGGTGGAGGGAGACAGGCAGTCCCAGACTGTGGCCCCACATCTGGGACCGCACCCTGGGAGGTGGTTGGCATGGAGAGTCTGGATATCCCCGGGCCGACCCTTTGCCGGGGCTGGGACGTGTGTCTGTAACAGCCCGTCTTCTCTCAAAGCCATCGCTGATGGGCCCTTCTGATGGGGTAGCAGCGACGCTGGGGACGTCAATGTAGGCGTGGCAACTGTGCTGTTTCTTTGTGATGATTTTGTATCTTTGAGCTGATCCATTAGAGGACAATCAATTTCACGTTTCCTTTTTTAACCTGAGTGGGAGAAGCTTAATATTTTCGCCATAGACTGACATTAGGGATCTCGCAAGAATCCCACTTTATTCACTTGTAAAATAAGGATTATGGTCCTCACTTCTGGGAGAGCTGGAGCTGTGCTGTCTACAGTAGCCATTTCCCTTTCAATTCACTAAAATTAAAGAACAATTCAGTCCCCCAGTTGTAGGAACTGCCTTTCCAGTGCTCAGTCACCACGTGTGGCTAGTGGCTCAGTGTAGGACAGATGCTTACTTTATATTTTAGGGTTAGGGCCAAGGTCTGCACCATCGCAGAACATCCTTACTAGAGAGTTCAGTGAAACACTGTGTGTCACGCACTCTGCACAATGTGAAGTTTGGTGTTTGCTGGCGTCAGTGGCCTGGCAGTGGGGGAGGCTAGGAAAGATACGGCCTCTGGCTGGGAGTCTTCTCTGGGGTGAGGTGAGATGCGGTGAGTCTGGTTCAATGAGTACCCTCACTCCCACACAAGAAACCAAGCATTCCCACCATCCCAGGGAGTTTACTTCACAGTCGGGCCATATCTACCCCCATCCTGGCCCTTGGCAACCACTGTTCTGATTTTTGCCACTAATGGACTAGCTTTGCCTTTTCTAGAATTTCACATAAATGTAATACAGTATATGCTTTTAAATTTGGCTTTTTTCATTCAGCATCGCGCTCTTTCAAGACTCATCCTCGTTGTTGCATGAATGAGGTTGCTTCTTTGCCGGGCAGTGTCCTGGTGGCTGAGCATCCATCCACCTGGTACTATAGACATTAGGTTGCTTTCAGTTTGGGGCTGTTATGAATAAAGCTCCTGGGAACATGCATGTGCAGTTCTCTGCATGGACAAATGTTTGGGATAAGTACTTAGGAATTTCAAAGAATTCCTGGATCTTAGAATACTGGTATGATTGAATTTATTAAAAACCGTCAAACTGTCTTCCAGAGTTTGCCATTTTACGCATTGAATGGCACGCTGGGAGAATTTTAGTCGTCGGTGTTCTTACCAACACTTGGTATTGACAGCCTTTTCAATTTGAGCCATTTTAGTGGGTGTATAATGGTATCTTGTGGTTTTAATTTGCATTTCTCTGAAGACTAATCTGGAGAAGGCAATGGCACCCCACTCCAGTACTCTTGCCTGGAAAATCCCATGGACGGAGGAGCCTGGTAGGCTGCAGTCCATGGGGTCGCCAAGAGTCGGACATGACTGAGCGACTTCACTTTCACTTTTCACTTTCATGCATTGGAGAAGGAAATGGCAACCCACTCCAGTGTTCTTGCCTGGAGAATCCCAGAGACAGGGGAGCCTGGTGGGCTGCCGTCTATGGTGTCGCACAGAGTCGGACACAACTGAAGTGACTTAGCAGTAGCTGAAGACTAATGATGTTAAGCATTTTTCATTTGCTTATTGTCATTCACATATCTTATCGTGTGAAGTGTGTGCTTAAATCTTTTGCCTATTTTTTAATGGGTTATTTGTCTTCTTACTATTAAGTTGTAGGGGTTCTTTATTCTAGATGCTGGTCTTTTTTTTTAGTATATCAAGTATATGTATTGTGAGTATTTTCCCAGGTTGTGGGCTGTTCACATTTTCTTAACGGTGTTTTATGCATATTAAACTGTGTTTTACTCAAGTTAATAAAAAAATTTTTTTTATGAGTCTTGATTTTTGCATCCTAAGAAATCTTTGCCTCTCCACATTTGCAGAGATTTTTTCTTTTTAGTATGTTTCCTTCCAGAAAATTCAGTAGTTGTAGCTTTAACTTTTCAGTTCAGTTCAGTTACTGAGTCGTGTCCAACTCTTTGCAGCTCCATGAACCGCAGCACGCCAGGCCTCCCTGTCTATCACCAACTCCTGGAGTCTACCAAACTCATGTCCATTGAGTCTGATGCCATCCAACCATCTCATCCTCTGTCATCCCCTTCTCCTCCCACCTTCAATCTTTCCCAGAATCAGGGTCTTTTCAAAGGAGTCAGCTTTTCGCCTCAGGTGGCCAAAGTATTGGAGTTTTAGCTTCAACATCAGTCCTTCCAGTGCACACTCAGGACTCATCTCCTTTAGGATGGACTGGTTGGATCTCCTTGTAGTCCAAGGGTCTCTCAAGAGTCTTCTCCAACATCACAGTTCAAAAGCATAAATTCTTTGGGACTCAGCTTTCTTTGTAGTCCAACTCTCACATCCATACATGAGCACTGGAAAAACCATATCCTTGACTAGATGGACCTTTGTTGGCAAAGTAATGTCTCTGCTTTTTAATACGCTGTCTAGGTTGGCCATAACTTTCCTTCCAAAGAGCAAGGGTCTTTTAATTTCATGGCTGCAATCACCATCTGCAGTGATTTTGGAGCCCAAAAATATAAAGTCAGCCACTGTTTCCACTGATTCCCCATCTATTTGCCATGAAGTGATGGGACCAGATACCATGATCTTAGTTTTCTGAATGTTAAGCTTTAAGCCAACTTTTTCACTCTCCTCTTTCACTTTTATCAAGAGCCTCTTTAGTTCTTCTTCACTTTCTGCCATAAGGGTGGTGTCACCTGTATATCTGAGGTTATTGATATTTCTCCCAGCAATCTTGACTCCAGCTTGTGCTTCCTCCAGCCCAGCATTTCTCATGATGTATTCTGCATATAAGTTAAATAAGCAGGATGACAATATACAGCCTTGACGTACTCCTTTTCCTATTTGGAACCAGTCTGTTGTTCCGTGTCCAGTTCTAACTGTTGCTTCCCGACCTGCATACAGATTTCTCAAGAGGCATGTCAGGTCCCATCACTTTAAGAATTTTCCATAGTTTATTGTGATCCACACAGTCATAGGCTTTAGTTTCTATATGGTTTGATGTGTAAATCAATTTTTTTTTTTTGATGTTTTGCTTATAACTGCTTGTTTCACTATCATTTACTTAAAAGATTATTCTTTCACTGTCAAATTACCTTGGCACCTTTGGTGTGCATCAGTTGTCCATGAATATGTGGGTCTCATTTTCTTTCATTATTTCATTTCACTGCCCCAGGTCTTAGTTGCAGCATGTGGGATCTAGTTCTCTGACTAGGGGTTGAACTTCAGCCCCATGCATTGGGAGCACAGAGTCGTAGCCGCTGGCTCAACAGGGGAGTCCCTGACTCCTTTGCACTTCTACTTGCATTTTAAGATCAGCATGTCAATTTCTGCTAAAAAAAAAAGTACATATTCTTGATAGGGATTGCATTGAATCTGTAGATTAGTTGGAGGGTAGTATAGGCATACCTCAGATATAGTGACAGTTTATTTTCAGACCATTGCAGAAAGCAAGTATTGCCATAAAGTGAGTTACATGAATTTTTTTTATTTCCTAGTGCTTAACTCTTAAACATAAGAGTTATGTTTCCACTGTCCTATAGTTTATTACATGTGCAATAGCATTATGGCTAAAAAACAATGTACATATCTTTTAATTTTAAAATTGTGAGACTTCCCTCATGGTCCAGTGGTTAAGAATTTGACTGCTTATGCAGGAGACACGGGTTCGATCCCGGATCTGGGAAGACCCCACATTGCCTTGGAGCGCAAAGCCCATGCGGTACATCTGCTCAAGCCTGCTCACCTATAGCCTGTGCTTTGCAATGAAGAGTAGCCCGCGCTCACGACGAGAGAAAGCCCATGCACAGCCGGAAAAAGACCCAGTGCAGCCAAAAAGAAACAAGTAAATAATTGAAAAATACTATTGCTAGATTATTCTATTGTATAAAATTATACTATTGCTAAAAATGCTAACCATCTAAGCCTTCAGTGAGTTGTAACCATTTTGCTGGTGGAGAGTCCTGCCTCAATGTTGATCAGGGTGGTTGGGGTGACTGGTTATTTCTTCAAATCGACAACAGTGAAGCTTGAAACATCAAGTGACTCTTCCTTTCCCAGATGCTTTCTCTGTAGCATGCACAGCTGTTTGGTAGCATTTTACCCCCAGTAGAATTTCCTTCAAAGTTGGGGTCAGTCCTCTCAAGCCCTGCCACTGTTATCACCTAGGTTTCTGTAATCGTCTACCCCATTGTTGCCCACAGTCTTCACAGCATCCTCACTAAGAGTAGAAACCACTTTCTTTGCTTATCCATGAGAAGCAACTCCTCATCCAAATTTTATCATGAGGTGGTAGCAATTCTTCAGGTGCTACTTCTCATTCTCTTGCTGTTTGCACCACCTCTATAGTTACTTCCTCTCACTGAAGTCTTTTTTTTAAATTAAAAAATAACTTACTTCTTTTTGGCTGTGCTGGGTCTTTGTTGCTGCATGGCTTCTCTCTACTTGCGGTGAGCAGGGGCTACTCTGCACGTGTGGTGCTCGGGCTTCTCATTGCCGTGGCTTGTCCTGTTGTGGAGCACAGGCTCTAGGGAGCTCAGGCTTTAGTAGTTGTGGCTCCTGGGTTCTAGAGCACAGGTTTAATAGCTGTATCACACGGGCTTAATTGCTCTATGGCTTGTGGGATCTTCCTGGATCAGGGATTGCACTGATGTCCCCTGCATTGGCAGGCAAATTCTTTACCACTGAGTCTCCAGGGAAGCCCTCCACTGAAGTCTTGAATGCCTCAGAATCATGCACGAGGGTTGGAGTCATTTTCCAGACTCCTGTTAATTGTTGACATTTTGACCTCTTGCCTTGAATCTTTTGGCAGCTAGAGTGGTGAATCCTTTCCTGAAGGCTTTCGGCTGATTTTGCCTGGATCCATCAGAGGAATATCACTGTCTGTGGAAGCTATAACCTTATAAAATGTGTTTCCTAAAAATAAGACTTGAAAGTAGGAGTTACTCCTTGACCCACGGGCTGCAGAAGGGATGTCAGCAGGCATGAGGACAACAGGAATCTCATTACATCTCTGCCAGAGCTCTGGGGGCCAGGTGCATTGTCAACAAGCAGCAGTATCTGAGCAGTATGTCAACAGTGGGCTTAAAATATTCAGTGAACAACATTTATACAGATGTACTATCATCCAGGCTTTGTTTTTCCATTTATAGAACACAAGCAGAGTAGATTTAGCCTAATTATCAAGTGTCCTAGAATATTCAGAATGGCAAACGAGCCCAGGCTTCAACTTCAAGTCATCAGTTCTATTATTCCCTAACGAGGGAGTCAGCTTGTCCTTTGAAGATGTGAAGCCAGGCATTGCACTGACTTCTCTTTAGTTATGAAAATCCTATATAGTGTCTTCATTTGTTGTTGTTCAGTTGCTCAGTCGTGTCCAACTGTTTGCGACCCCATGGACTGCAGCACGCCAGGCTTCCCTGTCCTTCACCACCCCCTGGAGTCTACTCAAACTCATGTCCATTGAGTTGGCGATGCCATCCAACCATCTCATCCTCTGTTGTTCCCTTCTCCAGCCTTCAGCCTTTTCCAGCATCAGGGTCTTTTCTAATGAGTTCAATTCTTCACATCTTCATTTGCTGTTTTATCTGCATTGAAAATGTTTGGTGCAACCACTGCTGTTAATTATCTTAGCTAGAACTTCTGGACAACTTGCTGCAGCTTCTTCATCAGTTCAGTTCAGTTCAGTCGCTCCGTCTTGTCCGACTCTTTGCAACCCCATGAACCGCAGCACACCAGGCCTCCCTGTCCATCACCGACTCCCGGAGTTCACTCAGACTCACGTCCATTGAGTCCGTGATGCCATCCAGCCATCTCATCCTCGGTCGTCCCCTTCTCCTCCTGCCCCCAATCCCTCCCAGCATCAGAGTCTTTTCCAATGAGTCAACTCTTCTCATGAGGTGGCCAAAGTACTGGAGCTTCAGCTTTAGCATCATTCCTTCCAAAGAAATCCCAAGGCTGATCTCCTTCAGAATGGACTGGTTGGATCTCCTTGCAGTCCAGGGGACTCTCAAGAGTCTTCTCCAACACCACAGTTCAAAAGCATCAATTCTTCAGTGCTCAGCTTTCTTCACAGTCCAACTCTCACATCCATACATGACCACAGGAAAAACCATAGCCTTGACTAGATGGACCTTAGTCGGCAAAGTAATGTCTAGGTTGCTCATAACTTTTCTTCCAAGGAGTAAGCGTCTTTTAATTTCATGGCTGCAGTCACCAGCACTTGGTATTTCACTTTGTACTTCTGTGTCACGGAGGTGGTTTCTTTTCATTAAACCTCATGAACCAGTCTCTGCTGGCCTCAGATTTTTCTTCTGCACCTTCATCACCTCTCTCAGCCTTCCTAGATTAAAGAGTTAGGGCCTTGCTCTGGATTAGGCTTTGGTTTAAGGGACTGTTTGGGCTGGTTTGATCTTCTTTCCAGATCACTAAATCTTTGTTTTCCATATCAACAGTAAGGCTGTTTTGCTGTCTTATCATTTATGTGTTCATTGGAGTAGCAATGTTAAATTCCCTCAAGTATTTTTCCTTTGTACTCACAACTTAATCTGTTGGGTTCAAGAAGCCAGCTTTCAGCCCAATCTTAGCTTTTGACATATCTTGCTCACTAAGTTTCATCATTTCTGGCTTTTGCTTTAAAGGGAGAGATGTGTGACTCTTCTTTTCACCTGAACATTTATTTAGAGGCCATCATAGAGTTATTAATTGGCCCAATTTCAGTACTGTTTTGTCTCAAGGAATGGGGAGGCCTGAGGAGAGGGAGAGAGATGGGCGATGGCCAGTCAGTGGAGCAGTCAGACCACACATATTTATAGATTAAGTTCGCCATCTTAGATGGGCATAGTTCGTAGTTTCCCAAGACAATTTTAATAGTAACATCAAAGATCACTGATCATAGATCACCCTTTGGTTGTTTAGTTGCTAAGTCATGTCCAACTCTTTGCTACCCCATGGACTACAGCATGCCAGACTCCTCTGTCCCTCACTATCTCCCGGGGTTTGCTCACATTCATGTCCACTGAGGCAGCAATGCTCTCTAACCATCTCGTCTTCTGCCACCCCTTCTCCTTTTGCCTTCAGTCTTTCCCAGCATCAGTGTCTTTTCCAGTGAGTTGGCTCTTTGCATCAGGTGGCCACAGTTTGGAGCTTCAGCTTCAGCATCAGTCCTTCCAGTGGATATTCAGGGTTGATTTCCTTTTGGATTGACTTGTTTGGTCTCCGTGCTGTCCACGGGTCTCTCAAGAGTCTTCTCCAGCACCACAATTAAAAAGCATCAATTCTTTGGTGCTCAGCCTTTTATTTATGGTCCAGCTCTCACATCCATATATGACTGCTGGAAGAACCACAGCTTTGACTGTACAGGCCTTTGCTTTTTTCTTCCAAGGAGCAAGCATCTTTCAGATTTCATGGCTGCAGTCTATCGTCTGCAGTGATTTTGGAACCCAAGAAAATAAAATGTTACTGCTTCTGCTTTCCCCCCTTCTATTTGCTATAGCAAATATAATAATGAAAAAGTTTAAAATATTGGGAGAATTACCAAAATGTGACACAGAAATGAAATGAGCAAATATCATTGGAAAAATGGCATTGGTAGAGTTGCTTGATGTAGGGATTACACAAATCCTGCTTGTAAAAAAAAGTATCTGCCAAATTCAATAAAGTGAAGCACAATAAAACAAGGTATGTCCGTACTTTCTTAACAATATTTGGTCTTTCCAGTCTTCTGATCTGTGAACAAGGATGTCCTTTTATTTCTTTAGGTCTTTAATTTCTTTCAGTGATGTTTTGTAGTTTTCAGTGTACAATTGTGCATGCCTTTTGTTAAATTTATTCTTAAACATTTTATCCTTTTTGATGCTGGCCTGTGTGCTCCTTGAACAACATGACTACGTCATGAAACTCAACACTTCGGGAAACTGTCTAGAGATCAGGTTCCCTGGCTGGGGAAGCCTGGAACTTACCTTTATTATTGCTTTCAGTTTTTAGTCTGTGCTTTGGATTTGTTTGGGATACAGCCCTGTGTCGTCAGTTACTGTGCAGCCATCACAGGGGCTTCTCTGCAGGGAGAAAAAGGATGCCAGGGGAAGGCAGGGCTGGAATCCAGCAGCCTTTGGCTCGCTCTAGCTGTATGACCTTACGTACACACCCAAGATGCATTCTTCTCATTTGTCAGCTTTTGGAGCTGGTTTTCAGGATTCAGTGAGCTAGTAAATGAAAAAGCACCTGGACACTGCTGCACCCATCGGGCTCATTTCCTAGACTGATGTCTGAGAAACAGCCCAATTGGAAACTTGGGGCTCCTTTTAGACCTTTTCAGTTCAGTTCAGTCGCTCAGTCGTGTCCGACTCTTTGCGACCCTGGCGCAGCACGCCAGGCCTCCCTGTCCATCACCAACTCCCGGAGTTCACTCAGAGTTGCGTCCATCGAGTCAGTGATGCCCTCCAGCCATCTCATCCTCGGTCGTCCCCTTCTCCTCCTGCCCTCAATCCCTCCCAGCATCAGAGTCTTTTCCAATGAGTCAACTCTTCACATGAGGTGGCCAAAGTACTGGAGTTTCAGCTTCAGCATCATTCCCTCCAAAGAAATCCCAGGGTTGATCTCCTTCAGAATGGACTGGTTGGATCTTCTTGCAGTCCAAGGGACTCTCAAGAGTCTTCTCCAACACCACAGTTCAAAAGCATCAATTCTTTGGCGCTCAGCCTTCTTCACAGTCCAACTCTCACATCCATACATGACCACAGGAAAAACCATAGCCTTGACTAGACGGACCTTAGTCAGCAAAGTAATATCTCTGCTTTTGAATATGCTATCTAGGTTGCTCATAACTTTTCTTCCAAGGAGTAAGCGTCTTTTAATTTCATGGCTGCAATCACCATCTGCAGTGATTTTGGAGCCCAAAAAACTAAAGTCTGACACTGTTTCCACTGTTTCTCCATCTATTTCTCATGGAGTGATGGCACCGGATGCCATGATCTTCGTTGTCTGAATGTTGAGCTTTAAGCCAACTTTTTCACTCTCCTTTTTTACTTTCATCAAGAGGCTTTTTAGTTCTTCTTCACTTTCTGCCATAAGGGTGGTGTCATCTGCATATCTGAGGTTATTGATATTTTTCCCGGCAATCTTGATTCCAGCTTGTGTTTCTTCCAGTCCAGCGTTTCTCATAATGTACTCCGCATATAAGTTAAATAAGCAGGGTGACAATATACAGTCTTGACGTACTCCTTTTCCTATTTGGAACCAGTCTGTTGCTCCATGTCCAGTTCTAACTGTTGCTTCCTGGCCTGCATACAGGTTTCTCAAGAGGCAGGTCAGGTGGTCTGGGATTCCCATCTCTTTCAGAATTTTCCACAGCTTATTGTGATCCACACAGTCAAAGGCTTTGGCATAGTCAATAAAGCAGAAATAGATGTTTTTATGGAACTCTCCTGCTTTTTCCATGATCCAGCGGATGTTGGCAATTTGATCTCTGGTTCCTCTGCCTTTTCTAAAACCAGCTTGAACATCAGGGAGTTCACGGTTCATGTATTGCTGAAGCCTGGCTTGGAGAATTTTGAGCATTACTTTACTAGCGTGTAAGATGAGTGCAATTGTGCGGTAGTTTGAGCATTCTTTGGCATTGCCTTTCTTTGGGATTGGAATGAACACTGACCTTTTCCAGTCCTGTGGCCACTGCTGAGTTTTCCAAATTTGCTGGCATATTGAGTGCAGCACTTTCACAGCATCATCTTTCAGGATTTGAAATAGATCTACTGGAAGTCCATCACCTCCACTAGCTTTGTTTGTAGAGACGCTTTCTAAGGCCCATTGGACTTCACATTCCAAGATGTCTGGCTCTAGATGAGTGATTGCACCATCATGATTATCCTGGTCGTGAAGATCCTTTTTGTACAGTTCTTCTGTGTAGACCTTTTCATTGTGATAATTTTCAAATACACAGAAACACTGGAATTGCTTTCTGGTATCCCTGGCTGTGTATTAATTCACATCTTACCCCTCCCTAGTACTGCCTCCGGCCTGGGTGAGGACAGCTTGTGTCCTCCTCCCCATTTAATTATTTCTGTCCCTACTTCCTCCTTGCAAAATTGCTGTTAACACTTCAATCCAGCTGTATTTGGCCAGAGAGGCTAGGGTTACCTACGCTGGGAATGGACTGCTTGGAGATAGATGGAATTCTAAGTGTCTTCCTTGCTCGGCCCTCAGCTCTACCCTGGGTCTCTAGCTGTGGGGACCACACTGGGGACCTTTCTCTAACAGGCACTCACGTCTACTCTCTGGTCTGTCACGTGGACCTGAAGCTGTTTTTCTCCCAGTAGGAACTGACTCTTCTCTTCAGGGGCGGAGACCCTCCTCACCTCTCTCCTCTGGATCCCATCCATCTCCCCCACAAAGCTGTGGATAGTCCCCACAGAGGAAAGTTAAGTGCTGTCCTCCCCAGAAACTTCCCAATTGCCAGCTTTTACCCCTACTTCCTCTGTTCCCTGCTTGTACCACTTAAGACTTTCCACTTTATCTTGTTTAAGCATCATTCTGTCTTTTCTTCTAGATCACTAGCTGGCCAGCCTGAGGGCAAGGCTGCACCCCATCCACGTGTGTTGTCCAGCCTGGCACAGAACGTAGGCGCTGCGTGTATGTCTGCTGGACCACTGACCTGAGGCAGGTGAACGCTGGGTAACGTTTTCTGGAGTGGGCGCTGAGTATGCTGGTCCACCTCACATGGACAGACTGGTTATTTTTGCTGAGACCAAGTAAACTAGTGCCAAGGCCAAACAGGAGTTTGAATTAAGGTACTTGAAGAGGGTCTTCTTTCCTTAGCCTTTAGCAGATGATCGAGTCAGTGTAAACTAAAGCTCCATTAGAGGAACAAGGAAGACCTGCCAAATGCTGCCAGAGCAGCTCACTCCAGGGTCCTTCTGACTTTTCAGACTTGTCCGCAGCGGATGTAATATTCTGTAGAGGAAGGGCCGGTTCCCTTTCTGTTCTTCAACACCGTCTCAGTATCAGACTAGCCTCTCTCAGCCTTCCCATTGTGGGTTTTATTTCCAGAGTGTCTTTTCCTACAGCCTCGTACCCCTAGGACTCCCTGGCTGGCAGTCAGCAAAATAAAGTGTGTATCACAAGAGAACAGGGCTGTATTGTTGCCTCAGCTTCCAGTGGAGCTACCTGTGACTTCAGCAGGTGTGACTCCTCTTAGGTGGTCCTTCTTACTCCTGGAAGATGAGGATGACTGAATGAAGACCATGCAGTCATACACAGGGGACCACAGAGAAGGAGCTTTATCAGGCTGATGAAGGCTCGTATCAATTCAAATGGATAAAATTAACGTTTAGCAGGTACTTGTCTTTTTCCCTGACAAGTCTTTTTCCAGAATTTTGGATGAATTTATAAAAATCTTATCACAAAATCACTTCATGTAATAGTTAGGGAGGGCTGTTAAGCTAGTGCTTCCACCTTCCGCCCGAAATCCTAGGTGTCAGGCATTTAAACCAATGCATTCCAACACAAAGATGCAACCGCAAGAAGTGAAACAAAATCAGGTGTCTGTCTCACACGGTTTATTTAACAATAGGTAATAAGAAATCAAATTTAACAGTCTATACAGTGATCCAAAGTTCATATTTATAAGTAATCAATTTTAATCGCATGATTTACAAGTTGAGGGTTTTTGCTTTCTATTTTCAAGTTTTACAGAAAGTGTGTGTGTGGGGGGGGGGGTTCGGGGCAGGGTGAGGAGGAAGAAAGCAAGCACAGAAGAAACCCCAGGGACATTCTGCGTGTTAAAATCATCCCACTGGAATCGTTTCTTACCCTCTTTTTAATTTTTTCCTTTGTTAGATGTAAAAATAACGAAAAAAATTCTTTCAAGAAACAGAACCACAATATATATAATACATCAATTTGGCAGCTGCCCCTGTATATTTTGAAAAAGTCATTTTTCTCTCTACATGTACAAATTACTTTAATACTTGAAGTTTTTACCATCAGACTTACGGAATAGAAAATTTTCTGGAGCACAAAAGTTGACTTGAGGGGAGCAAAGGGGTTTTTTTTTTTCTTTTTTTAAACATTTTTAAAAGAATGAACGTCTTTGCACCCAGAGAAAAAAAATTGGTATTTTAATATATATTTATATATATTTATATATATATAGAATGTAATTTTAAAGTAACATTAACCCCTTTTGTCCTCTGGTTTTAGAAATGTTCTTTTTTAACTCTTTCATAAAGTGAGGAAAATAGGGAAAAATGTCAACCATCTGCACCAGTAAATAATAACTATTAATATTACATATTTTCATTAATTTAAAAAAAATAATAAAACCTATTGGAGGTGCAAGGCAGGAGCGTGTGGTTGGCTTCACAGACCTCAGCCTCCTCCCAGTGCACACTTGAACCAAACACACAAGGGAAAAAAACAGGCTGGTGGTAACCAGCCATAACAAAAATATATTCTTTGTATTCTATCACCCCTCAGGTTCATCTCGCATGTTTGCTCGAAACCACAAACAGCTACTGCACAGTTCTTATGTGTTCCAAGGAAAATTGTCTCTTAGGCTAAGAAAGATTCAAAAAAATTGTTTGCAGTACAAAAAGTCTTAAGAGAAAATAATTTTTTTTTTTGCTCCCAAAATACTACAAGGTGTCTCTAGTGTATGTCTAGTGTACTCTGTGAGAGGTTTGAATTCAAGTCTGAGTTGTCGGTGCCAAGTCCCAGGTCCGTGGCGCTCGCACCATGGAGGTTTGCCATGCCTGGATTGCTAGCGAGCTGAGAGAGCATCGAATTCTGGTCCGGGCTGGCAAAATGCCCTTGTTCCATGGGGTTGCCCTGGGCAGCGACCAGTCCAGGATGTGGAGAACTGGTCTGTGGGGAGACGTGGTGTGGAGAAGGCTGAGGCTGCATCCGTGGGGAAGGGCTGGAATGGGGGGGCTGGGACTGCGGCCGCGGAGAAGGGACAGGCTGGGGAGATCGCACTTGATTGGAGAGAGACGGGATCTGCTGGCCTTGGAGGTGCGGGGACTGAGCCTGACTCGGGAGCATGTGCTGCTGGGGGCTCATGGGGTTGGGCTGGGCCGGCGAGCCCATCTGTTGCTGAAGGAGCCGCTGCTGGTAGGCCTGCAGACTGGCTCCCGCCTCTGCTCCCAGGGCCTGCGGGAGCTGGCCCATCTGTCCCATGTTCCCTTGCGGCATCTGCTGCATGTGGTGTTGCATTCGTGGCGGCGGCTGCTGCTGTGGGGCAGGGTAGCCCACGCCCTGCGGGGGCTGGAACTGGTTGTGGTTGGCCAGCCCCGGGCCCATCCCTGGCCCCGCTCCCTGCTGCTGCTGCTGCATCATCTGCTGTCGCCTCAAGATGTCTCGGAATTGCGAGGGCATGGTGCTGTGATTCATGTTCATCTGCTGAGCCTGCGGGCTCATCCCACCCATGGGTGGTGGGAGCTGTTGCTGCTGTGTGGGCTGCTGGGGCAAGCCAGCCCTCGGGACACCTGCCTGCATGGGGTTCAAGTTCTGCATGGCGGGGCTGGAGTGGACCCCCTGCTGACCTGGCATGGCGGGGGGCTGCAGGCCTGGCTGCCCGGGGAGTGGCTGCGGGTTGGAGTTGGCATACTTGGCAGCCCGCTGTTTGATGAACGCAGCCAATAGCTGGGGGTTGGCATGAAGGATACTGAGCACCTGTTGCTGCTGCATGGGGGAGCTGGGAGACCTGAGAGTCCGCAGGAGGTTCTGTAAGGCTTGTTGAGACACAGTGCCTGGCTTGAGAGGGCTCACACCTACCTGGCCCAGGCCCGTCTGGGGAGGCATGTTCAGGGGCTGCCCATGCTGTGACACCGACATCATGGCTGGCCGGGGCATCCCAGACTGCAGCTGCTGGGGCGGGGGCAGTCCTCCCTGGGCCCACGGGGGTTGCTGCTGCATGCCGGTGGGCCCCATCCCTGGCTCCAAATGCCCACCAGGCCCTCTGGCCATGGGGGGCGGGTTCATACCCATGGGGGCCATGGGAGTCATCTGCGGCATCTGGTGCTGGATTGGCCGCTGAAAGATTTGCACGTGGGCCATCTGGCGTTGCGTCTCGGCTGCCCTCTGAATCTGCATAGCCATTTCCACTGCTGCAGGTGGAGGTCCCGGAAGTGGGGGCTGAGCAGTCTGAGGCGGGGTCGGGGGGGTCACTTGGCCTGCTGCCTTGCCCTGGGACACCGGGCCAGCAGCTTGAGTCCTGGGCAAGTAGGGCGGCATGTTGTTGGGAGGTGTGGGCTGGGGCTGAGAGGGGGGCGGGGGCTGGGGTGTCTGCGGGGTGGTGGGCTGCTGGCCTGTCGGCGTGGTTGGGGTGGCAGGGGTCGGGGAGGGCAGGCCCTGCTGCTGCCCCACCACGCCAGTCCGCTGCATGCTGGCCATCCGCCGGCGCAGCATCTGGGCCTGCTGGAGCCGGTGCTGCAGCTGCTGCTGCCGGAGCTTCTGCTTGATGTTGAGACAGAAGGGCACGGGGCACTTGTTCTCCTGGCAGTGCTTGGCATGGTAGCAGCACAGGGCGATGAGCTGTTTGCAGATGGGGCAGCCGCCGTTGGTCTTGCGCTTGCAGCCCTTGGTGTGCTGCACCACCCGCTTCATCTTCTGGCAGGACGGCAGCGAGCAGTTGGCGTTGCGGCACTGGCAGGCGTGCACCAGCGACTGGATGCAGCGCTGGATGCTCAGGCGGCGGGAGTCTCCCGGGCTCTGCGTGGCGGCAGCCTGCTGGTTGTTGCTCTCGTCATCAAGCCCCAGCCCGAGCTTCTCCATCTTGTGGTCGTGGTTTTTAGTGTTGTAGCAGGTGATACACAAGTCATAATCCTGGGGAAAACAGGCGCAGGTCAACACTCCAAGATTCAAGCCATTCAAAAGCATTTACATATCCTGCTTGGGCTGAAAAGCCCCATTTTAGAGAAAGCTTCTTTAGCCCAACCATTCAAATCTCACACCAGGCCCCACCTGGCCTGTTCTGGTCCTCACACTGGCCCCGGAGGCTGCCCTCAGGCCAGCACCACCTCTGAACCGCCTCTCAGGTACCTGGAATCCCCCAGCCCTCCCCGCCAAGGGACCCACCTCACACACGGTGCAATGCCAGCGAGTCTCCACGTGGTGCTTGCACTCGTTGCAGGTGTAGACAAAGCGGTCCTGGCTCTGGGTGTGCAGCTCAACCAGCATGCACATGGTGGACCACTGGGCTCTTCGCAGTGACGAGAACTCCAGGTGCTTGTCCCTTGCGAGGGTGAGAAAGGCATCCCGCCCATCCATCAGGTCACAGGGGATGAGGGGGTCGGGGTCAACAATGGGAGGCAGGGAGTTGGCGGCAGGGCCAGCGATGAGACGGATCACAAAGAAGACCTGCAACACAGACAGTCCCCTCTGGACTCTGGAACTGAACACTGCAGGCAGCTGGCCAGGCTCTGCACCCGGGGGCCGGGAGGCCTGGCTTCCTTCTGTGGCCACCCTGCAAGGCTACACGACACAGCCCGCGTTCTCCTGCTTCACGCATTTGTTCTCTTTTTTGAAACTGACTACAGTGGGCCTAAAACATCTGCATCTTACGTCTTCTATCTCATTCAGTTAATTCTTCAAAAGAATGGTCAAACACAGGGCCATACAGGGGACATTCTACTTCAACGAGGTCAACTTTTAAGATGCAATCCATGGTTTAACCTGACTCTAATTATAAGGAAATAAATCAGAAAAACCCAAACGGATAGGTATTCTACAAAGCAATTGGCCTGGAGTCTTCACAAAATGCCTATGTCATTAAAGAAAATAAAGCCAGGAACTGAGACATGGCAACTCAACATGCAGCAGAGGAGCAGATGGGAGGTGGTGGCAGGGGAGAGGTTTCCTGAGTGTGAAGTCACAGCACGCTTATGCAGAGCGTGTCCTCTGTCTTAGAAGGAGCTTACTGAAATAAAATGTAGTAGAACGTTAACTGATGAATCTAGCTGAAAGCAACAGGAGGGCTTCTTCTGTAGAACTTTCCTGTAAGTTTGGAAGGAAAAAAAATTGGTAGGGGTGGGAAGAATAAAAAAGCAAACTCTTTTTCCTTGCTACAGAAACAAAAAATTTTTGTTTAAAAACACAACACAACCACTGATTCCCATAACCACTGGTTTAAAGGCTGCAAGAAGAAGCTGCTATTTCTGTAATAATAAAATGTAAAAGGGAACCTTCAAGAGATCAAGAACTTGTAACTGCTGTATTGCCCACTATAACCTGTCCATTTTTTTGAGGCTGAAAATCTATGCAAACTGGCAATAATATTTGTTATATATCTGGGCAGCAATGTTGGCATAGAACAAGAGTCTAGAAAAAGAACACAGTGACTTTCTTGGTGGTCCAGTGGTTAACACTGCCCTGCCACTGCAAGGGCATGGGTTCGGCCCCAGGTGGGGGTGGGGGACGGGACATGGGACTAAGATTGCACAAGCCACGAACAACACAGGACAAGAGCATCCACACTAAGTAAAGACGTTCAAAGCCAGAGTTAAAAGCTCAAGGGGGGACTGTGATACTGGGTTTGCTACTGTGGCTCAAAGCAAGCACTCACAGAGTAAGGAGGAGTGTCCTGAAAATGTGATCACACACAGGGAAGTACTGTATCTAACAAGTGGGGGCAGATCAAACCATCTGGTGACTCCCTAGGAAACCTTCACTATGGCCAACCTCCAATAACAGCCATCGTGACTGACTGCTGAATGTCACCCTAGAGCTAAAACAATACCTAAATTTAATAAAATGATTACATTAGATTCTAACTCCTAACAGGAGACTACTACCCACATATTCTTCAGATGATGTATCTACAACTGAAGTCATACCTATTACAACATACTCTAAGGGCCTTTCCCAGTCGCTGTTATGACAGAGTTCCACACCTAAAATCAAACCATCAGTTCCCTCTCCACATTAATAGCCTCTTCCTGTAAGAACCTGATGTCTGAACAGGGAGATAAACAGATGTTTAAACAAACCAACATGACCCTTCAAAACGCCTCATCTTACCAACAATAATGTTGAAGGGGAAAAACCCCAACATACTCAGTTCTATTCCCAAACAACAAATAACCAATAATGAAATAATTCCAAGTTTTAACTTTGCTGTGAAGGCATTCATGAATGCATATATCAAAGTTTAACTTTTCTTCAATCCTCTCCATTCGCCAATTCCCTTTCAGTAAGGCAAAACATTCATTAGTTTCGCCAAAGTTCCATTAGAAACTTGAATGGCCAAATAGAGTTCTAAGGGGCTTTGGTATAAAGAAAGAGCACAAAGATACCCAAAAGATATCCAACAAGCCCATCTTCTGAACAATGGACAGAAACACAAACATAAAATGGTTACAAACAATAGGGTCAGACAAACTGCTTACACTTCTCCCAACACCATATAGCTTTGTAACAGCTACAGATCTAAGTAAGACACCTTACCATTTCATGTTCTCACTACCCTCTTTTTGCTTTCTTCTCCCTCAAATGATTTTCCTTTTTTTTTCTAAGGGAAAGTGAAGTCGCTCAGTCGTGTCCAACTCTTTGCGACCCCATGGACTGTAGTCTACCAGGCTCCTCCGTCCATGGGATTTTCCGGGCAAAGGTACCGGAGTGGGTTGCCATTTCCTTCTCCAGTATGATTTTCTTCCTTCTGAGTTTCAAACGATCTGGTGCTCACATCATAAATACCAACTATGGTGGGCAGTTCTGGAGGACCCTGGCCTTGGTTTTCCTACTCTGGGGGCTGTTCTTTTACCTCTTTGTGCTTCTCCATGGTGGCATACAACTTCTGTGAGAGGTCGTTGGATACGTTGGGCATGCCTGGCTTCTTCTTATTGCCCCGACTCAGGCTGCTCTTGTTTTTGCTAGTTTTCTTGTTGTTTTTCTTTTTAGCGTTTTTGCTGTCTCCCTTTGTCACCTGCAGGTTAGCATGAGAGAACAAGAAACGTTAGTAACTCTTTGTTAAGAGACTGTTTACAAGTTTAGAACAGTTATTTGTTAATAACTGTTACGAACAAGTTTCTGATGGAGCAATAGATCATAACCTTCTAACAGCTGCTCTCTCTTCATTGCTCCTTTCTTTTTAAAGCTGTAAACTAAGGTTTACTAATGTTTTTGCATTAATTCTCTCCCACTGAAAAATCTCTCTGCTGATCTCTCTTCATTAGACAACAGCAGCCTTAGCTCTTTGGCCAGCAGAAGCTGCGGACCAGGAGACACCTCAGGTGGAGCCAGGCCAAACCAAATCCGAGGATGGAGAGGAGCGAGCGGCAGGTAGTGAAGTGTGCGTGGGAGTAGGGAGCCAAAGGCCCTGGCTCTATTTCCTTCGACTCACTTTCTAAAATTTCATGGACTTACTATTAAAAAAAAAAACAACCTTGAAAAACATTAAATCAAGGAGTCTAAACTGCAGGCTGTAAAGAATTCTTAGACTAAGGGTGATTTCAGGAGTTCAGACTCAGCAAGGGCAACCGACACATACTGCAGGGAAATAAATGACAAGGAAACCTTGTCATTTGACCTTGTCAGATGACCTGCTATAAGGCAGCTTCTGTAGGGGGGACTGGTAAATTCTGGCCCAGATTTGTTTTTTGTACGGCTAAGAATGATGGTTTTTACACTTAAACAGTTGTTTAAAGAAGAAAAAAAGAACGTGCTGGAGACAATATATGGCCTGCAAGGCCTGAAACATTCATAATTCAGACTTTTGCAGAAACAGTTTATCAATGTCATGTTCTAGACAGGTAATGTTCTGTTCTCCAGGGTTTCCATTATTAGAAATCCAGGATTCCATTTAAAAATGAGGTCTGGTGCAAAAAGGGCTTAAAATCTCTAAGCTAGAACCACAGTAACTTATCTACACCAATATTCCGCGCCTGCCCGATTCAGAGAGCTAGAGCTTCAGGGGCCGCTGGAAGCCTCAGCTCACGTCCGGGTCACATGAGCGGAGGCAGAGGTGGGAAAGGGAAACGCAGAGCGCTCACATCTGTGCTCTCGCTGCTGGTGTTCTCCTCCCGCTTCCGCTCCTCCTCCTCCTGCTCCAGTTCCTTAATGCTCTCTTCCAGGACATTGGGCCAGAAATCTCCCTCAAAGTAAGGCAATTCCTTCGCGCTTGTCAATCGATCTTCAGTAGCTTGTTTTAAAATATCCTGTGAAAATATCCAAAAACAAATAGCAATATCTATTTTTTTGGGGAAAAAAAAAAAAGGCATTTATTATATAGCATCAGAGTCACAGCTAACGGACACAACAAGTGCAAAGAACCAGATGTGTCTTCTGGAAGACAGCAGGGATTTTGTGCCCAAGTCTGGTGCCTGGGGAGACAGCGTCACCAACAGGGAAAGGTCTGGTCTGAAGTCAGTATTTCTGGCTTCCTCTTTCCTCTTCCCGTGAGGATGGGGAGATTATCTGCCTTTATGTAACCAAGTGACAAATGCCTCTGTCAGGAACAAAGGCAGAGGCAGCAGCATTCACACCCATCCCTCCAACACTTCTGAGACAGAATGCAGTGTGATGGGAGGCACGCTGGCCTTGCAAAAATCCTAGAAATGCATTTTCTACTGAGAAATATGTTCAGAAAAATCCCAGTTACAGATACTGGAAACCATATAGCCAAGAACGATTTTCCGGGCTGCTTATTAGGACAATGCCAGTTCATGTTTTCCTCCCCATGAGTAAAAACAGGTGAGACATTTAATAGTTCAAGTTTCTTATTATGAGACACCCTACAGTCACAAACGGTTGTCAAATGTTTTGCCAAGTCTACTTCATCTTAAATTACATGGAAGAGTGAGAAGAAACACAAGATTTTTGTTAAGGTAGTAAAACAAGCCAAATACAGAGCAGCAGGACTAGTCAAGCCACGGTGCTGTCATCCCTCGTCCTGACCTTATAATCATGGACAATTCGCTCGGACACAGCTTTGTCGAGCATCTTTTTGTACCACTCCTGCAGTCGCTTGGGCTTGGGTATCTTCTGGTCAGGGGGGTGGCAATGGAAGATGTAGTCATCTCCTTCACTTGGCGGACACGCCCAAATATGCCCTGTTGTGTATCTAACAACACAGACAAAAGGAACATTGAAGAGAAAGATCATCCATTCTAGAAAAAATGCTCCACTTTAAACCACAGAGCAATCAGCACAGAAACTAACAATTCCCCAAGATAACATGAAGTGTGTGATCTATGCCAGAACTAGGCATGACCCTGGATCAAAAAAATCCTCAATTTGTATTTAAAGACCAAACAAAAGCTACAATGCAAAGGAAAAGTCAATCCATGTCAACAAGAGAGTTTAATGAAATGCAAAATATCAGGAGGAATAACCTGCAAGGTGAGGTGCTAAACATTCTCAAGCACATATATACCTTGAAGGTAAGGAACCCGTACGAAGGTTTTGATACTCAGAGGTGTGAAAGGACCAAGTGTAGTTTAAAGTTCTGGCTCTTCAAATCAAACTGTATCAAACAGCTTAATTGAACAAAATAAAGTAATTTGGGATGGGTGCAACTAGCATCACAATATCCATTTCTTTCCCATGGCAAAGCCAACAATTTCAAAGGGTCTCTAAATTATAGTTCTGCCAGATGAAAACCAAAGTGGAGGAGAAAAAACCAAAAAGTTACATATTTGCACATACTGTATCTCACCAAAATACCACAGTGGTGATCAGTTTAAAACTAATCAGCTTAAACAAGTTGTTTTTAAAACTAGCATTTGTTTTTATGCTTACCCTAATTTCTTGACATATTCCAAATATCCAATTAGGATTTCATGATAGACTGCAGTCCTCAAGCATTTAGGACGGAAGAAGTGAACACTATCGAGGTATGATATGTATACTCTCCTGTATCAAACGAGGAGAAAGAAGCCAGGTCAAGTTGCATAATGAGTTTCTAATGATGTGGCTAAACACATCTCTCTTCTCTGTGCCCTTTGCTCACCTTGTCATTTTTAATGCTTATCACACAATATTACGTTTATTTAGGTAAATGACTAGATCATGAGCTCATCAGGGGAGTTTTGTGGGTCTGTGGCTCTATTACTATCTCAGCACCTAGCAGGGCCTGAGACACAGCATAATTAGTCACTACTGAGCGATCCAAATACATTCTGGCAGACTCTTACTCTGGCCTTTATACTACGTGGAAAATTCTACACCATACTCTCCTTCATTTGTGTGACATTCTTTTACATCTCAAGAAGGTACTCAGCCTAGATTTAAGTACATTTTCTGAAAAGTCATATTTTAAGCTGCCATTCATATCTCTTTCCCTGTTATTATGAACATGAAAGAGCAGTATTTTCTATTTTTTTTTGTTTCACTTCTACACTACACACTTGAGAACTTACATTTCCAAAAGAAGCACATCAAACATTTTCTTATCCACTATGCTTGTTCACCTGACTGTAATTTCAAACTTCCACGCAAATTAGAAAGTAGCCACAGTAAAGTCCTACCTCTGGTTGGGCGGAGGGCAGTCAGAGCCATACTCTTGAACATGCATACCAAAGAAGCACAAGTCAACACCATCGATTTCTTCGAAGGCAAAGAGGGCTTTGGTTCGATATGGAAAGGATTCTGCCATCTCTCCACTATCTACAAATCTATACAATTCATAGTGGAGGGAAGAAGTACAACATTTCATTCAGATGAGAATCATCAACAGTAACTATGTGTGAGCAACTGTGGATCCACAGATAAGAAAGGGGGAAACTACTACATACCTTGCTTTCATGCCTGGTTTGACTTCCACAGTTTTGTCAGAAGCATGAACTACTCGAACAGTGACCTCTCCTGACTCAGGGTGATTTTGTCGCCTCAGAAACTCATTCACACGATTCTCCAGAAATGTCCCAAGCCTGGTAGATGGCAGTCCTAGGATTTACAAGTGCCAAGTTCAGGAGTAGCCAAGGTGCACATTTATTACTACCACTCAAATTTCAATACCGTATCTCACTTCTGCTTTTCCAGCACTAGCAAGATCATCACTGACTCAATGGCCATCAATGTGAGCAGACCCTGGAGATGATGGAGTACAGGGGAGCCTGGCATGCTGCAGCCCAAGGGGTCGCAAAGAGACGGACTCACCTTAGCGACTAAACAACACAGAACAGCAGAACCTGCACAGGCATCTATCTCCAGAACTAAAGCTACTGCCACCCACCACGTGAAAAGATCACATAGGGCTAAATGCAGCCCCTCCACAAAACTGAGGGAATCACTCACGGGATGGCAATGCTGGCCTCTGTCAGGAAATGTGTTGGAACAAGAAAAATACATCTGTGCTTTTTTACACATTATTAGGTGTAAGTAACTTCACACCAAAAAGGATACTACAGTTCAACTTCAAGTACATCATGGAAAAATTATTTGTTGTTTAGTTTGGTTAAATATTTTAAATAATGTTGAAACAAAATAATTCATTCTGGATGTTAATTTTTAACGATGTTTCAAGCAAAGTTTTCCCATAAGTTACCTGTAAGAAAGGAACTTACTTTTAGCAGAAAATTTATTTTCTTTTCTAGTTCGTGCAGTCTTCTTTAAACAACCATCACAGACAAATCTAAAATGTAAACCAAGACTTTGTTTAACAACTTAGAGGAGTATTTCAAATAATGCACTCTACAGAATCTATCTTATGTATGCGTAAGGTTGAAAATAAACAACCTGGGAGAAATACAACCAATATACAAAGAGCTTTCAGAAAACATTAAGAGAAAAAAGATAAATAGATAAAAGATACAAAGAGCATATAAACTAGCTTACATGTGCAAAGATGGTGAAGATCACAGATGAAAGCAGAAATTTTATTTTTTAGTCAATCACATTAGCGAAAGTGTATATGTTACCAGTGGGAATATAAAAAGGGACATTTTGAAAGCAGCATGAATAGATTTTATATGTACATTCTCTTTGTTCCTGAAATTACATAAGGATGTGTGCATAAGTAGAATTTTGAGAAAAACTGGACACCACATAAGTACTCATCAACCAGCTGGCTAACCTTCAGTTGCAAGGATCACTGCAAGTCTCATGATCCTTGCCTACTCTGTAATTAAGAAGAGAAACCTATCAAAAGACAAGCTTATCTACTACAATTTTCCTTAGTGTTTTTTTTTCTGGAAATTTTGTTATTTAGCCTCCTTTTCCCCCATGAACTCTAAACTATCAAGTTAGTCCAGCAAAAAAGCAGAGGAGAGAGTAGAGCTCCCATCTTGATGAGAGTCACTTAATGCACAGACATCCCCTCCCCAACCTTTCCCTTGAACAGAGCTGGGAGCAGCCTCATTCCTCGAGAGAGAGAGGTAGCCGTGGCAATAAACACTTGGCAGTGTCACAATGGACAAAAATCCACTTATTTCCATGAAAGGCACTGATGATATGCAGCCTGAGTAGATATGTGGAGAATACTCAAGAAACAAAACATGAGGCCCAAGCGTATCTAGTTCACTGAAGTCTGTATCTCATCATTTTCATGCATCTCTGCCTTTCAGTGGGGAACACCCGTGTTACCTGTTATCCAACTGCCCAAAAGACTTTAAATAATTCAAGTCTAACCAGGGCCACCATTCAGTATACAATCTCACTGTAATGGTCTCTCAGAGGCAGAAACAAAGTCATCGTTTTGGTGTTCTCCATTACTGATATCATCTAGTCTGTCCTCTGCGATATTAGCAACCCTCAACATCTCTCAAGTTTAGCTGACACAACTGACACTTTCAGGGCTTTCCTGTGGCTCGGTCAGTAAAGGGTCTGCCTGCAATGTGGGAGAGCCGTGTGCTATCCCTGGGTTGGGAAGATATTCTGGAGAAGGAAATGGCAACCCACTCCAGTATCCTTGCCTGGAAAATCCCATGGACATGGGAGCCTAGTGGGCTACAGTCCATGGGGTCACAGAGTTGGACATGACCGAGTGATTAACACTTAGTTGTGCCTAACATTTCCTTTCTAGTTTCTTGGTGCTACAGATTTCCTGTTACCTCTATTGATAAATCCTCTGTATTTACTTTTGATGCACAATAACCACCAAAGAATTTAGAAACAGTGAACCAGCAGGGCGAAGTGTCTCTACATGGACTAACACACTGTAGTAAGAGAAGGCCTGTTCTGGATTCCAGGTTGATTACTGTTCCAAAACTGAATTTTAATGACCTTTTCCCAATCCAGAGAATAATTCTAAGAGGCAGTAATTTTGACAATAAAATACAATCATTGCAAAGATGACAAAAACTTGCTGAAGTCTGGGGAAAATACTGATGCCTCACCCCGATGGCCAGATGATCTCATGATGAAGGACACAGATCTGATGCATCTTTCTCCCACACTCGGTACACTCAACAAACCTGCAAAGGCAAAACGTCGAGTTAAATCCAAAACTTGAACCAAATCAAAAGTGCCGGTATTTCTCGTTTTCTGACAATTCAAAAGATGGCCAAGATCATGTCCAAAGAATTGAAGTAACAGTGTTTAAAAGCTCTTTAGTGTAACAGGTACAGCGAATCTCAAACGCAGTTAAATTCAGTCATTTTATGGAGTAAAAAGTGATAGAAAAGATGACTGCTGTTTAAACCTCCGAGTCTGACACCATCCTGTCCATTCCAGGAATGTCTAGTACCAGTACACTTCTGTACCTCTGAAAGGTGTCACAATAAAGGAGGTGATTATGAAACGGTTGGAAAACACACAGGACAAGGCTGGAATAACGGCACTGAGCAGAAACAGCCTGGTGCCTCACATGAGCACCAAAACACTAGGGAGGGTTAGTGAAACGCAAATGTAAACCATAGCCTCGATTTTTCACATTTCTACCTTGTCTCCTAGATGTAGGCTACAGACTTAGCCCAAGAATAATAGCATCACCACACCGGCTGCACAAACCAAAAGAATGAAAGGAAGACGGAAAATGAAAGTGTGCTACTCAAGGGGAACTACTTACAGTTCAGGGTCCAGAGTGTCATTTTTTCTCTTTGAAAATTGTTCTTTATTTATTGTACTAAGGAAAGAAGAGGATACAATAAGAAAAAGCAACCCAGGAAGATTAGCAAGTTGACTACTGTTCTAATAACCAAATGATAAAAACCCCCACCCTGTAAGATTATTTAAACCTAAGACTATATCAAGGATATAGCTGGTACATTCTTAGCTCCCGCAAAACGCACGTGTAAATGCCTATGTTTTGGGAAATGACTTTATAGTACCTCTGTTCCCACTGACAGGAGAACCCAGTAAGATCTAAAAGCATGAATTAGTACTTTTTTATCTTCCTTTTAAAATCTTGCCTACTACTCTTAGTGTTAGGTATTTATGCCTTTGACTAGTTTACTGTTTCTAGACAGCTCAGTCTAGCAGTATGAAAGACAGTGTGTACAGAGGGAGCTAAACCACTATTAAAAAAAAACAACAGCATTTTTTAGGACAGTCCAGTCAAGCAACTTTTTATATTAATAAAAAATTTTAGCATTAAGAATACATAGTTCAGGTTACTGACAGGATTAGTGGAAAAAAAGGGGGGAGGTTCATTAAAAAATTTTCACATGGCCTTCTATCCTGAAATCTAGCCTCCTACTCTGCTCATAGTCTCACAAACACAGGAGGCCACCTACAACAAACTTTTGACTACTGTGATTCTTCCTCATAAAAATGGAGCAATTTCCCCATTGAAACTGTTTTCTCCTAGTTACAGGCTCCAGATTCATTGCTACGTGCCCTAAGGTATTGCTATCCGAAGTGTGTTTGGAAGACTATCAGCCTGGATGGACCTGGGAACTTGTCAGTAACGCACACTCTCAGGCTCACTGCCAACTGTAGAACTGCAAGAGGGGTTCCTACACACTTCAAAGTCCTAAGGCACAGAACTTGTGGTAACGGTGCCTCCCTTTTTTCAGGGAAACCGACCTAGACCTGACTTCCCTGGTTAGCCAAGGGTTAGAAAATCTCAAGGCTCAAGGGGACCGGTACCAGTACCTGAGCCCACCATTTTATATGTCAGTGGTGACTGAAGGAAAAGGACAACTTCAGAATCCAATTCGAAGACACCAAGCTTTTCTCAGAAGCCCTGTTTTTACTAGTAACATAACAATTCTGAATCGCTATGGGAAATGTTCTGAATTGTTTGTTTATTGTAGGTTAAATCGGAAGAGAAGCTGAAGAATATTTAAAGGATACCAAATAGTTCTTTCTTCCTAAAAGAGTTAAAATTTGACAGTCTGAATCTTATAGAGATTAGAGGCAGTTTAGGCAATGTTTAAAAAATTTTCTTGGCATTTACCGAACTACAAGAGCTTGTGGAATGCAGAAGTCCAACCAAGTCTCTTTATAATAAGTCATTCTCACAACCTCCTAAATCCCTAATGATATTATGATACACATGATTCTAAGGATTTTGGTATTGTTAACTTCTATGAGAAGGCTGTATGGTGGTTATTTGTTCAATTCTCCTCAAACTCAAAACAATTAATGATGAAGTTACCTTGCACTCCACACTTTCACTTTTTGGGAGAAGCTATTTCCTTATAGAAGGAATCTATGACCATCCAGTACTGTTGTACCCCCCTGAATCAGTACCGAGAGAACTTCTGCTATGATCAAAATGTTCTCCATCTATGCTGACCAAAATGGCAGCCACGAGCCACAAATGTCTACTGAGCAACTGAAATTAGAAATTTTAAATCTTATTTAATTTGTATTTAAATAGCTACCTGTGGCCATACCATCCTGGACAACAAAATCTAAGACCACTTAGAAGCCTGAGCACGATCATCTGACAACAAACTGAAACGAGAGTACTTTCTAAAATAATAGCTACTTACGTTTGAGGTTGGGAAGGGTCATCCCCCAAAGAAACGCTCTCCCCTTGGATTTCATTGAAACACTTCTCACAGAAATGATACCTGTCGGCAAGAAGGCCATACTGGGGTGAACTGTTCCGTTCACACAACACAGCCCAAGCCAAGCAACGAAGCCACCAATCACAGCAGGCCAAGGAGGGGGACGGGAGCAGAGAGCAGGTCATCAACGGCGACAAGGACATTCAATGATGCAGATTTATGGGCACCACAGTTTGGGTTTTGGTTTTTGCAATCAAAGCCAAGTGCAGACAACGACAAGCATGAGGAGAAAAAAAAAAACACAAAACAAACGAAGAAATGAGGGATTGCAGGGCAACAAAAAACATAAAAGCAAGACAAGACAACACAAAGCAGAAAGCCAAGGCAAAGCACAGATTAGCATTAAATCTCTCAATGAGATCACAAGTAGCAAATGATCACAGCAAATAAACAAGTCTCACACAGACCTATACCCTTTCATTTGAGTAGTTAATGCTACTTGATGCAAATAATCAAAGATAGGATAGTCAAAAATCCACAATGAACATAGTACTAGGAAATAATCATCTAGAAACAATTTTGGTCTGAAAAAAACAAAAAACACCACTTTCTCTTTGATCCCAAGGAAACCACAATGTACAATAAAAAGTCTGCACAAGCAGTTAAATACTGATTGTAGCCACCTAGCTTGAGAGGTAAATTAAAGGCAGTGGTATGTGCAGACACGCGATTACATATTCCTTGGTACAAAGACTACAAGCGCTGTAGACTGGTGTTTAAAATCCAAAAATGGTATATAAATGCCAAGATTATAGCATGAGACTATAGCATGCCAGCTGTCCCTTGCTTTTTTTAAACACAAGGTACTAACAACTTGAGACCCATTTTTCCCTAGGTTTTCGTGAGTAAAAAACTGTGGATTCTTACAACTACAAAGCATTAGGAGAATGCACCTAACTTTTTGTAAATAAAACAAAAAGTTTAAGTGACTTTTTCAAAGCCAGAAATACAGCTGTAGTGCACAAGTTCAATAAAAAGCCACCACCATGGGGCTGCTTTATCAAAGTACTGACTGTCCAGCCATGCTCTTACACTGTCTTAGAGCCCCAAGTCAGCACCCTATGCCAGGCACACTGCTGACTGATTTCACAAAATAAGAGACAAATCATGATTAATGAATGCACTCTGTATGATCACGGTCCGTCCTTTAGCAGGAGAAAAGAAGGCAGAAGTGTCTAACCTACTAAAAGCATAACCATCCACTGTCATGTGCATCCTGTAAGGAACAGTCCAGTACTGAGCTGTTTTTGGAGGTGTTCCTTTTGATGTACTTAACAGAGAAAAAAGCAAGTACCCTGGGATCCTCTGATTTCATATGCTCCAAGAAAAACTGAGGAATCCATTGCACACAAAAAGGGAATTATTTCTTAAAAAGATACAGCTGGCTAACAAATTTATGGTTAAAAGTTTTCTGGGTAGTTTTGGGAATTTCATGGAAAGACAGACCAATTAGTTTGACAATTTTCTGTTTGGCCAGAGGCTGTGGTAAGCTATAAAAATACAGTGGGAAAAGAATGTGGGGCCTGGGACATAATCCCATGTATGCTACCAACTCATAAAGCTGCTTGACTTCTTCATGCCTTGGGTTCCTGCTTTATAAAAATACAGGCACAGACAATTGACCCAAGGCTCCTTTCTACTAGAAAATCATGCAATTTCGCAAAGGCAGAATGCTAAGACCAGGACTTGTGCTGTACAGCTGTTTTCAAGCAAGCCACACACGAACCATGACTGTATGTGTGCTGGTCCATCCGCATGCACTCTCTGGACACGCGGACACTGTGACCTTGGTCCACACAGGTCGAGCTTACCTGTTCTGATAACTGTAGTAAGTGGCATCACGAGGAATTGTGCATAACTGTTTGCCATAGCAACAGAGTGTCTGTGGAGAGAACTCCAACTGCAAGAGAAACCATTCAATGAGTATGGTTTGAAGGGCAAGCTAAAATATTTACACTGGCAAATCAGAAAGAGAACGTAAGCCTTAGTCCTCATTATGTCTCTCACGATGGGCAGTTTCAGTTTCCAAGACAGTTCACCAAACTAAAACTACACTAGTTTACTGCTGTATTATTCCACCACTCTGAGGTAAGCTTAATAGTTGTTACTTCTCCACCAGTTGCCAAAGAACTGAAGAGGGCAGGAGCAGCCCAGTGTGAATTGGCATGCACAGGGAAACTAGCACATGCCAGGCACAGTGCCCCACAGGCAAATACGACCAAGTTCCTAATTCAAGATGAACTTAAAAACCTGATGATCCAAGGATTCAAACTGGTCAAGTTTTCACTGTAATTCTTATCTGTGCAAAAATTTCCTACCTTTCTGCCACAACAGTATCCAAGGCTTTGCATGACAGGGTCAATTTCTTGTTCAAAGACCTCAGACAGCTTGGAGCAGTATTTGTACACCCGTGATGTTTTCCGATTATATAACCAAGCATTGTTGAACATGAGCCAAATGTCATCCACATACTGCCAGGGCTCCTGATACTGTCCAGTGTCTAACTTCCTCTTGATGGTAGAAAGATCCATAGGGCTCTTCACAATATCAAAGTAATCCTAGAAGGACAAGTGACACCAAACAACATTACCAAAAACCTCAGTATATTCAAGGTCCACAGCATAACCATTCAAAATTTTCTAGGTAATGCTGAATCTTTGATGTGTCTGAATGTCCAAATAAATGACTGATGCCCATCACATCTTTATTATTTAAAGTATATGTCTGTCTATTTGGCTGCATCGGGTCTTAGCTGTGGCATGCGGGAGCTGTCCTCGTGGCACACAGGCTCCCGAGTTGTATCGTGTGGGCTCTGGAGCACTCAGGCCTGGTTGCGCCACAGCATGTGGGATTTTAGTTCCCCAACCAGGGACTGAACCCAAATCCCCTGCACTCAAGGTTGATTCTTAAGTCACTGGACCACCAGGGAAGTCCCCCAACACTTCCTTAAATCATCAGTCTATAGACATATTAAGCACACAGGGGCAGAGAGAACAACTATTCTCGACTTTCTGGTTGTTGTTCAGCTGCTCGGTTGTATCTGACTCTTTGCGACCCCATGGATTGCAGCACGCGAGGCTCTTCTGTCCTTCACTATCTCCTGGAGTTTGCTCAAACTCATATCCATTGAGTCAGTGATGCGATCTAACCATCCCATCTTCAGTCGCCCTGTTCTCCTTTTGCCTTCAGTCCCAGACTTTCTAGTAGCAAGCTAATGGTCTATCGGAGCGATTTCAGACACTTTATTATCATATGTGTGTGATCAACTTAAAGACCAAGAAGTCAAAGACCCTTAGCATTTTAGTACTAGATGGGGCCTACAGATGAAACAAAGACCATCTATAAAAACAGAGGGGAAAAAAAACAAAAGATTCCAACAGATCTTTATCCCTTGAAGCACTCCAATGCCTTATCCAACACCACTTAAAATCCTCAAATGAAACTTGCCAGTAGTTTGGTGTATAAAGGCAACTTTAAAAGCAGATGAAGCTAATTTGGGTCTATCTTTTCTATCATGAAACTACTGCTGCTCAACTGATAAAAATAAAGCATATGAGCCAGCAACCCCATTTTTAGATATATACCCAAGAGAAATAAAAAGACACACACACAAATTTGTACGTAAACATTTACAGGCATGCTATCTTCAACAGCCAAAAAGTATAAAAAACCCAAATAACTACTGACTAATGAGTGGGTAAAGAGAATGTATGTATATCCGTACAAATAACGGTGGGTCATAAGAAAGAATGAAGTACTGATTTGTGCTACAATATGGACAAATTTTGAAAACATTACGTTAAATGAAAAGAACCCTGTCACCAAGAACCGCATACTACAAGACTCCATTTGATGAAACGTCCAGAACAGACTGAAGGCAGACCAAAAGCTGGTTGGGAATAGGGGGGCTGTGGGCAAAAATGGAAGTGACTGCTTATGGACAGTTTCTTTTTTGGGATGATGAAAAATGATCCAAAACTGACTGTGGTGATAGTCGTACAATTCTGTTAATACAAAAACCCATTAAATTGTACACTTAAATGGGTGGTTTGTATAATATGTGAATTCTATCTTTAAAAAGCTGTTAACAAATTGTAAGAGAAATAAGAAGTACCACCCACATACTTACAGGGATTCCTAGAAGCTGAGGGTCCACAGGCTGACGAAAGGGAAGGGATTCCGGATCCTGTCGGTAAAGTGCCTCCAATGTTGGCATTAGTGCCTGCCGTAACTCTTCAGGTTTGAAAACTGAAGAAGAGCATATTAGAAATTAGTTACCAATTAAGAGAAAGAGGGGAAAAAGTTCAAGTCGAAACTATATAATATATATCTCAAGAGCCAGAAAACACTAAATTCCTTACGTGGTCCCCATGAAAGATCACTATGGGTGTTTCTATTTTCTGGTTCAGACAGATCCTTTAAAACACCCTGTCTAGGCATCTTTAAATACCCTTCATGATTTAGTTAAATTTCTTAGTCAGAAACCCACTTAGTCTTGACCAAGTAGCAAGAGAATCCTAAGTGCTCCAAAAATTTATGAAAAGACTTTTGTCAGCATGTTCCAAACGATACGATGGGCAGGGGATGCTGTCAAGCAAGAAGAGAAAGCAGCCCCCTCTTCACAATATCAGCGTATAACAAGTCAGAAATTAGACCTGGTATTGTCTTATCACCAAAGGAATCAGAACCACTGAAGGCCAAGAGTCCTTCGTTAAAATGTTTGATGTTTCAGAGCTTCAGCAGTAGACATATTTACTGTTTCAATGGCAAATGTTAGTTTTAATTCTAAAAAAAAAAAAAAACTAAATTGTTATCACCAGAACGATGTACTCAGTTATCAAATTATGCTCAAATGTGTTCTCAGTATGTTTCCCAAAAGTGAGGAAGATTTGCTGGTGTGTGCCAAATGGAATTACGCTCCGTTTAAGCAGCTGGCCATTCAGGGTCCATCACTCTGAGCAGAGGCTTATTTCTTCTATTTACAAATTAATTTCATCTTCAAGATGGTATATCTGTCAGTACCTTGAGTATTTTTTTCACCACATGGTGGGGGCTGCCATGAAAAATTCAAACAAATAGATGGGAGAAGCCTGTCTCATATTAATATTTTGCTGTGTTCAAAATAAACAGAATTTGAGCAAATTTGTGAGATTAGCTGTTTTAAATATAAATTCCTAATAGTAAGACTGGGTGTGTTGCAGCCTACATCAAAATCACATCTCCATATATAAAACTTTATTTTTATTTATTTTTTAGCAGGATCTTAGTTCCCCACAAGGGATCGAACCCCACCTCTCCTGCAGTAGAAGTATGGGGTCCTGACAGTAGACCACCAAGAAGTCCCAACAACCTTATTTTCAAGTAACTTTTTAGCCCCATCATTTTAAGGTACATTGTATTCATGGAACACTTTCATAGATATCGTCTCAGGAGCTAGCAGATCCCCTCTAAGGTAGGTCCTACTACCTGTGACACTGAAGGGGTCACTAGAGCCGTAAGAAGTTCTAGTCCTAAACTAGCTAGTAAACTAACTTCCGTGGGACCTGTTAAGCACTCTCTGCTTAGGCATGCTTGCTTGCCTCGTTACCATTCAGCAGCATGGTTCAGCCTGCCTGGACTAAGTGAGCTGGGTTAAGTTACTGGACCTTGCTGAGCCTCAGTTTTCCCGCCTGTGAAACAGGGGTCAGGGACCTCACAGAGGGGCTGTGAGGTTCTCAGATGAGACAAGGCAGCTTGTGGTACAGTGCCTGGTGCGTAGCAGTTAACAAAGAAAACAAAGATTATTATTACTACTGTTATTTCCTGCATTTTGATCCAGAGTATTATTTAATAATTTTTGTCTCTGAAAGAATTCTGAGAAGTTGTTTGCCACCCAGTGACTGCTGGAAACAAATACACTTAAAGGAAAGAAAACTCCTTCTCCAACATTAGTAATAATGAAGACCAGGCCCAGGGCACCAGGCTTAATGAAATCGCATGAAAGTTCAATTCCAAGGCCCAAGAAGCCCAATCTCACTCTACAGAAGTCTTTAGTTTTCCCTCTGCCTCCACGAACCCAGAGCCTAAGAAACTTACTCTTCTTCTTTGACTGTCCCGGGGCTGGAGATGACTGGGTTGCTGAAGTACTTGGCTGGTCTTCTTCCTCTTTCGTCTCAGTTTTTAATTCAGTGCCTCGCTCTTCGCTTTCTGCAGGTTCTACTTTACAGTCTTCGGCTTTAGGCTAGAAGGCATGGTAGGAATTTTTGGTATTCCAAAGACATGTAACTGAGTAGCAGTACCATCATTATCTTATTTACTCTCCCCTGTGGATGGAGCTCAAGACCCTTTCTCATATGGAAATCAGTAAAATGAGACCTAATTATCAGAGTCCTTTCCTGTAACATGTTCCTAACCCCAAAAGGCAGTAACTGCCCTCCTCTCACCTCTGGAATATCCTCCGGCTGAGTATCTGCTGGTTCTGGTGCCTCCACTTCCATTTTAGGCTCTATTTTTACTTCCTGTGAAGGCTGCTTCTCAGGAATGGTCTGAGAATTCACTTCCGTGCTACTAGTAGATGGAGGGTTTGATACCTGCCCTTCGATGCTGACAGCTGGCTGGGAAAGCTGGGTAGAAATGGGCAGGGCAGAGAAAAAAAAAAGTCTATTACAAAACCAGAATTTAGGCTATATGACAAGATGGCAGAATAACCACCTATTTCTAAGCTAGTGTCATTACACCCATTTATGGTGTTTTGGGGCTAGTAAAAAACTCGCCTGCAATGCAGGAGATGCAGGAAACATATTCGATCCCTGGGTTGGGAAGATGCCCTAGAGGAGGAGCGCATAGCAACCCACTCCAGTATTCTCGCCTGGAGAATCCCCGTGGACAGGGGAGCCTGGTGGGCTACTGTCCATAGGGTCGCAGAGAGTCAGACACGGCTGCAGTGATCTAGCACGCATGTGCACGCATGGCGCTTTCACTTACTCTGCCTAGTTGGCCCCCCGAAGTAAATTTTGCTTAAGAAAAGGAGACTGAGGACTAACAAATATCGGCCGGCTTGTTGTAGACACAAGAGTCAGCCACTGTTTCTCCAGTAACATTCTGGGACAGCGCCTGGGAGGGAGGCTTCAGAAAGGGCTGCCTCAGAGGAACTCATGTTTATAGAAAAATGGAAAGAAAATAAGAAGGACTGATGGGCAATCTTTTAGTTTTAACTTCTGCTTAGGAAAAGTTTCATATGTACAAGTTGGGAGAATATAATAAATTCCCACAATGAGCAGCTCTTTTGAGTCATCACATTCTAATGGATAACTAACAACCTCTATTCTTCCTAAGTCTTCCAATAACATACTTCTTAATGGGAAGTTAGTATTTTCAGAATCTATCCTATGTATAATACAGATGCCTTTTTGCATCCTGCCTTTTCTTACATATCAGAGGCTAAGATGAACCAGTCACACATGAACAATGTATTAAGAAGTAGCGATGACTCCCAGCACTTCTCAGTTTGCCAACAGGACAGAGAACTATCAGTGATCATGTAGGAAGTTTCAACAGTGGCACGCAGAGTTCTGTTAATAAGGATGTAACTGGTGGACATCTGGATCTCTGCTACACAGGTAACAAATCCTTCGCAAGGAGTGTTTCAGGCCCTTATGAAACACCTTCTCATGAATTTTCTAACTTTGGCTAGTACCATAGACATTCATAAATCAATGATTTTGTTCATCTGCTCTTGAGAACAGCAGTTCAGGCTGTTTGAAAAGATTCTTTAAGTATCTGTAAAATTCATGTGTAGTATTAAACGTCTGGTCGCTCTTCTCCCCTTACATGCTTTCAAGCCTCTGAATACAACGTGACCACGGTCAACGTAAGATCTAAAGAAAATCTTTGAGGTCCTTCTATGTGAGGTGTGACAGCAAAAGTCCGTGAACATAAGAGGTTCCAGTCTGAGGAGGCGACAGTGAGAGAAGAATGGCAGAGAACAGGCATGGCACAGGGACGCTCCCCCGAGGTCCAGTGATAGGGACTCGGCGCTCTCACTGCCATGGGGCCAGGGTGGACGCCTGCTCAGGGAACTAAGGTCCTGCAAGCTCACCACCCCCACCCACCTCCCACGAAACAAAAAAAGAAACCGCACTGAAGTAGTGTAAAACTACAGTACAGCTGACATGGTTCTGCCCAAAGCCCAGACTCTGCTTACTGGAGTTGCCGGCTGCGGAGGCAGCAGGGGTGCAGTCGGGGTGGGCACAGAGGCTGCTGTGCTTTGCTGGGACAGAGGCTGCTGCTGCGCCTGGTCGACTGAGGGAGCAGTAGGAAGCGAAGGCTGCACTTGGGGAGGAAGCTGCGTTGGCGGCGGCGTAGGAGTCTGTCTTGGAGGCGGATGGAGAACCTGGGACTGTGGGCCAGGTGGCATGGCTGGAGGCGTAGGAACAGGGGCTGGGATTGCTGTTGCTGGTGGCTGCTGAGCCCCTATGCTAGGGGGAGTGTGGTGAGGGGTGGGGGTGCGACTAGGTACGGGTGAGGGTGAGTTCTGATGCAGAGCTGGTTGAGGGAGAGGGGGACAGTGAATGTGGCTCCCTTGAGACCCGGGAGGCATTATAGGAGAGTTCACAGGACAGGAAGAACTGGACATCTGTGCCTGTTAAAAGGAAAAACATAACAAGATGCGATTCAGAACAGAATCAAAGAAGTATTTACATAGGCAGGCTATATACATTTAACAGAAATCAACAATGAATGCCTCCATTTCAAAATGTGTCAAAACCCCTATTACTGGGGGCCTGTCTTTGGGAAATCCAACCAGTACAGTACTCAGTTAAGTGGATGTCTCGGGCTGTGGGGGCACAGGACAGGTGAACCTATTTGTTTTCTAGCCGTCCAATGCTCTCTTCAGCCAAAGTTCTCTCTTGTGCTTCATAGCGCTCAGTAAGATACCATTTTTAAAGAGTTCACTGTTTTAAAAACTGGCCAAAATGGTTTCTTTAAAATCTAATCTCTTTCTTACTTGGGATTCCCTGGTGGCTCAGTTGGTAAAGAATCCACCTGCAATCCAGGAGACCCAGGTTCAGTCCCTGGGTGGGAAAGATTCCCTGGATAAGGTGATGGCAACCCACTCCAGTATTCTTGGCTGGAAAATCCCAGACAGAGAAACCTGGTGGGATATAGTCCATGGGGTCACAAAGAATTGGACACAACTGAGCAAATAAACCACAATCACTTTTTTCTTACTTATTAACAAGGAATACCACTGCTGCATCACACAGTCATCACTTCATGTTCAGAATACTATGTCTATAACTATTTTAATTAAAAGCTTAATTTTGCTGCCCTTCTCTGTAAAAACCTACATCAAGAGAAGCTTTAAGAACTGCACAAATTTAGAACAACCATCTGTGAGACATACTTGAGACACTGGTGCTTGACCGCCAGACGGAGCCAAAGGCATATTTGTTACATTCATTCCCTGTGTTGAGAATTGAGTCTGAGGAAGAAACTGGCTCTGGCTGGAAGGCTGCTGCATGCGAGGCCCGTAGCCCATAGGCTGTACACACACACACAAAACAAAACAAAACACAGAGCACCAAGTTGCTTCATTTTAGTTATTCTGCTAAGGCTGGAACCACCAATTAATTGCTCTGGCCCTGCTATGGGAGGGTGGAGAAGAAAAAGAAGAAAGTGGCATGAGATCAGCAGACACTCATGCCAAGGTAACAGAGAACAGCCTCACTACTTAACCTAAAGCCCACTCTAAGGAAGTTACACACACGCATCTAGACCGGGGTACAGAGGTAACAGTCTTTATACACTGCCTATTTTATAAGTGAGAAGAGCAAATCAGTTTCATGAGGTTTTTGCTTATGTAGGTATTATTAAAGCACAAGCTGTAAGACTCCACAGTGAGTAATTATGGATACCAAAGGCCCAAAACTTCATAATCTAAGAAAGGCATTTGTCTCATAGATTAAAATGAAAAATAAAACCCCTCATTAAACACAGCAGCTCAGAGGCGAGACAACTCCAAAAAGGCCCAATGACTGACAGTACTAACTCTGGGAGGTAGGCTAAGGGCTGGGGGCCAACATGGAAAGGTGGATGACAGGTTTAGAATCTGCGTAAGGAGCAATGAGATGCTCAGAGTCCCTCTTCTCCACTTGAGAACCAGACAACTGCCCCTCCACCATCCTTGACAGCTTCCTCCCTGGGCAGGCTCTGTGTTTGGGGAAGATAGGCATTACGGAAGAGAGAGGACTCTGCCAAAGTGTGCAGACTACTCAACACTGAGTGAGACTCTAGGCAGTGCTGGCTGGGTGCTGTTACAAGCTTTCTAGTACTGTGACTAGATATGAACAGTATTTGGAAGCAAATCTTTCTTTTAGTGTTTATATAAATTATAATCCAGAGAGTTCTTAACTGTACAGGATCCTATATACTTTAGACACATGCTTTTCCCAATTAAAGCTGTAAACAGCTTTCATGCTATCATATAAGTTCTGAAATTACCACTTATGAAGCATTCCAATTCACAGATGTACCATAATTTAACCATAATGAATCCCTTAATGTACATTCAGGCTATGGCCATTTTCTAAAACACATTATATAATATACCACCCTTAATATGAATTTTCTTCAAATGATATCCTTTCAGTATCTCAGGAATTATTTCTATAGGATAAATTTCTAAAAACAACAAATATAGGTAAAAAGAGATAAGTGAAAATTAAGGACTTTAGTATTCACTGCCTAATTGTGGTATATGGTTTAGTTTTAATCATTTAATCAGGTCTGTGTTAAGGGCTAAATACAACAAAATTCTACGCAAAACAAAAAAACCCAAAAACAAAAGCATTAAGAACTAATTGCATATAGTTAGCTGTTTAAGCAAGTGTTAGAATTTGTTGTCTCAGAGAAAAGAAACTTTAAAAAGGTCAAGTAAAGGCCAAAAAGATGACCCAGAAGTCAGACTTACCGGGTTAAGTGTTCCAGTTTGAGTTAACTGTACATGGTGCTGAAGAGGAGAGGTTTGCCGGGGTCCGATAGGGGGCTGAGGCATATTCATCTGGCCAAATTGATTCAAACCTGTAATCAGTACAAAATACTAAATCTGAACACCATGTGACTGGAGAATAAGAGAGCTCTTTACAATTCTATGTCATTTTATCAGGACAACTAAAGGAACCTGCTTCCAACTGTGAAAGAATCTCTGTTTCATTCCAAACAGCTACAGAAAGGCATTGTTAATTAATGTATGGTCTCAACCAAATTTGGATGGCATAAATCTCATCTTGGCTAGTTGTTTTTAAATGAATGCTTGATCGTTTGTATCTTTTGCTCCTAGACCTGCCAGCCAATCTGCTCTTCACCCTTCCTCCCTCCCTGGGCTCCTAGTCTCAAAGGCTTTCTGATTTCTCAAGTAGACAATCGTAATACCTGCTGCTGAGTGGCAGCAGGAATCAAGGTGACAATTTTAAGCTTGGACTACACTAGGAATTCTGCTAAAAAACAAAAACCTTACCAGGCTGTGGAGTTACCCGAGGCATCATCTGGTTTGGCACATTGCCACGGATCATAGACGGATCAGGGAGAGGGCCATCTAAAGCAGAACAGAGAAATGGTTAGAAACGCACCTTTCAGCCAGCTGTTCCCGTTTAAGTAAGAGTAGCAACTTACAGAATTCAGTCTATCAAAAGAATAAAGGTTTGAACTAGAGAGGAATCTGAAGAAAATGCTTTTCTGCAATACAAGAAAATATCTCGAAATGATTTTAGTCCATTTCTTTATGAATCAGGGTGCTTTTGGTGTTGATAGGAAATAATGTAAGATCTTATATTTAAAAAGACTAACATCGGAGAAGGCAATGGCACCCCATTCCAGTACTCTTGCCTGGAAGAATCCCATGGACAGAGGGCCTGGTGGGCTGCAGTCCATGGGGTCGCCAAGAGTTGGAAACGACTGAGCGACTTCACTTTCACTTTTCACTTCCATGCACTGGAGAGGGAAATGGCAACCCACTCCATTGTTCTTGCCTGGAGAATCCCAGGGACGGAGGAGCCTGGTAGGCTGCTGTCTATGGGGTTGCACAGAGTCGGATACGACTGAAGCAACTTAGCAGCAGCAGTATTTAATATGCTGTCATTTGATTAAGCTTGATTATTTCACTGGTAAAAAGAATATCTCTATAGACAAGAGCCACGGATTTTGTCCAGTGACCAATTTTGATTGTGTACCCCCCAATAATGTGTTTTGATGTATACATGTCCACTGTGAACACTGACTTTAAATAATATACATATTATATTGCACTATATATCATGTACCTCTTAAATACAAAAATAGAAATAATTAAGAATGATTAAAATCTATATAGTCTAAAATCACTTTTTATGAAAGGTGGTTTGCTTCGTTTCCCTGGTTTGCTCATTAGTTATGTTTATGGTTAAAAAAAAAATTTTGGATTCTTCTACAATTGATTTCTGTGTATGGGATAAGAGAGGGATTTCATTCTATAAACATGAACTTAGGGCTACTCAGTTCCACTAATATTTGTTCCTGCCTACACTAGAACCTGGAGAAGGCAATGGAACCCCACTCCAGTACTCCTGCCTGGAAAATCCCAGGAGCCTGGTAGGCTGCAGTCCATGAGGTCGCTAAGAGTCGCACACGACTGAGCGACTTCACTTTTACTTTTCACTTTCATGCATTGGAGGAGGAAATGGCAACCCACTCCAGTATTCTTGCCTGGAGAATCCTAGGGACAGGGGAGCCTGGTGGAGCTGCCGTCTATGGGGTCGCACAGAGTTGGACACAACTGAAACGACTTAGCAGCAGCACACTAGAACCACTGTTTGTATTTTAAAATAAAGACTACAATTTAATACCTGACAAACTTTAAACTTGGCTCAAATTTCTAAAGAAGTCAAGTAAATTGTACCACATTCAAATATCTCAAACTTAGCCACTTGTCTCTATGTTGTAGTTACTGCTCTAATTCAAACTATCAGCACTGAAGCAGCGTCCTCAACTCTAGTCTTAACTTTGTTTCTGAACAATCATTTTACCTATCTACTCAGGAAAAAAAAAAAAACCACCCAAACCCACACACCTGCAATTTTCCCTTGCTAGTGGGGCTTCAGTGCATGTTGCTCTCTCTGCCAAAAATGCTGTTCCCAATTCTTTTCACCATCATGGTCCAATGAGAAAATGCATCCAGCACACCACAGTTAACACATGAGGCTGCTGAAAGCTCTCCACCTGACTCCTTCAAGACCTGTGGGGTGTGAATTTCTCAGCCCATTCACCATCCACCAATGGCCTAAGAGTTGGTACCTGCTGGCTCAGTTGGCACTACTTATAGGTAGCCAGCTTTTCCTGACTCAAAAAACACCAGTTTCCCCATCATAGCCGTTCACACATCATTTAAACAGTTCTTAGCCTATGAACATACTGGGTCAAGAAGAAAGTGTGACAAGGTAAGTAATCTGATACTGTTTAGGATGTATCGAAGCCAGTGAGGTGCTTGCCTGCTGAGTCTACATCAATTGGCTGCCTACCACATGCAAGTCAGTAAAAACCCATGGGCTATCAGTTCCTAGGTGTCACTATGTGGCACTAAAAATGAAGCCATATTGTTAAGACAAGTAGCAAGTCTAGGAATCTTCAATATACTGTTTACTGTTTTCACTAGAGAACGAACCAAGTTCTTTGAAAAGGCAATAGTCATTTGAAAGCTCTAGAATAGTAACATAAGCTAATGCAAATTAGTGAATTTGGTTAGAAACCATTTTATTTCAGCTTCTCCTAAAAATACATAAAAAGCACTTACTAGAAGTCATTCCTGGTTGTGGCTGCCCCATGTTGGGCCCTGTGCTCATAACTGGCACCATGCTTGCAGCACTTGGTAGCATGTTCTGCTTCTGTAGTCTAGTCCTTCGCTTTTCTTCCAGTTCCTTCTGAATCTTATAGATCTTCTCAGCTAGCAGGTGGTAGTATTCCGCCTTTTTGAATTTTGTTAAGTAGAGATGAGGAAAAATGATGAACTACCATCAGGTAACAGAAAAAAATGAACTAAGAGCAAATATTTGCTTCATTTAAAAAAGGCAGAAATGAAAAGGGAAAGGAAGCATTCTAATCTACTTTCTTAGATCATTCCAAATATGAGCTCACATTTAAAATGATCAGTAAAAAATTGCTATATAATGATCCACATAGTAAGGCATGACTTCTCAAAGTACAATTCCCAACATGTGCAAAAGAATATGCTACTTCTTAAAGAAGTGCGAATTTAAAGAAAGTTCAACTGATACAAAAATACTACTTGAGATGAAGATACTAAGCAGCTGATTCACCACCATATTCCAGTGAAAATAGCACAGAGCATGGTAACAGCTCAACCACTGTTTAGCTGCCAGAAGGACAACCCAGATAAAGTGCCACATGAGTGCGCTGTATTAAGAGGAAAAATGTAAGATTCTTGACATACACTTTAAGAAAACTGTTTTGTTATCGCAACTCCACAGTGCATTACAGGACAGAAAGGCTAAAGGGTGTCTTCTGAGGTATAGTGTTCTGTGTACGTGCAACAAAGGGGAACAAAAATAAACAACCAGAAGAGGTGCACTTTTGCTTTAAATAGAAAAAACAGATGCTCACTCGATTGTTTGCCGATTCATACATGTCCCCTTCCACTTTCCGGGCATATGCAACTAGGTTTTCCATCCGTCTGTCTTTTAAAGCAGCAGGATCCGGAGTGGGAAATATGGCTTGAACACTAGGAATATAAAATCCTACCACTATTATATCACGTCAGCTTTTTTTTTCTCATCATAGAAACACACAGTATTTTAAATAGTTTCCTGGTTAGTATTTTCTCATTTTTATACAATGAATACTTTGGGTAAAATTTTAAAATAAGGCTTGAGATGTGTTCAAATATAAATTACTGACCAAAAGAAATATCTGTCTGTATTAATCAAATCAAAGGGTTTTCCTGATCAGAATATAAGAAATAACTCCATAGAAATACTCTCTGGTCCCTATTACCCTAATGTAGGGGAAAAAAACCACACCTGTGCTATCTGCATAAAGGGAAGTGAGAAAACCTGACCTCTCCTATAGCATCATGTAGCAAAAGCCTTAAGATTCTTCTACTCTCGTACTCAGCTTAGTAAAATAAAACCTAATAATCTCTACAAAATCTTAAAAGATCAAAAACTTGAAGTGAAGGGAGCAAAAATGCAAAGAAAATTCTGCTAAATTCAATGTCTTTTACTCTCTAGCAATTTCCCAAAATGCTTGGCACTAACTTTCCTGAAGGCTGACAAATGTGATTTTAGCTACGAATTTTATCATCTGGACAACTCATGGTCAGCTGTGTGTTACACCTGAAGGAACCAGGTGGAGAAGAAATAAATGGAAATCCGAGTTAGTAAAAAGTTCTCAAGCATAAATTATTAACATCAAGTCAGATGATCAATCCCAAATACCCTATTGTTTCTATTAAGTTTCTAAACAATTTGATCACAAGGTAAGTTTGTTTTGGTTATTCCTTATTAATTCATTGTATTAAAAATAATCTCAGTTTTCTCTTTGTGTCAAATTCCATTTCTGGTGCTATCATTTGAGAATTCCTAAATGAAGCTCAAGTATAACTGATGAGCTAATGTAACATAAAAATAAACTAAGAAGATAAGACAGACTACCTGGTTTTAAGATAATAAAAACAACTGGATGAAGTGGAGATCCCTCTGCTCTATTTTTAGGGTATTGGGTATATTACATTTTACCATTCTATATGCCTTACGCCTCTTTCAACCAACAAGACAGTGTTTGTGAGGCAGTGTGCCTGGCATACATTAACTTCACAAAAAACAGTGCACAGGTATTTCACAAGTAATTGCTATGTATACATTAGAAGACCAGAAGACCACAGAGGCCACCCAAATAGATTCAATTTGTCAAGATAATAAAAATTTTACCAAGGATAACAGAAGGCTGTGTTGCCACTACTATTCTAATGATCTAAGTTAAAACCTAGTTTTTCTTTTAAAATATGAGCTTTATAAAGGAAATGATTATTAAAATGAATAATCTTTAATATATATTGATTATTGTCACTAGACAGAATCCTTACACATGGTTAAAAGCTAAAAGACACCTAAGAAATGATGGAGAAAAAGTTGAGAAGCAGAGAATAGGAAGCAGGAAAGCCACAGGAGAAGTATCAGCAGCAACCAGGCTATAGAAAAATCAGTAATTTCTCGTGTTTAAGTGCCTGGCAGATTGACCTTGTAACTCCTTATGAATAAGACATGCCAACAAGCTTACAGTTTGTGGACAAGATGATTTCGAAGATCCTGAGTAATATCTTCATGCCATTGCTTCCGAATTCCAGTACTGGATGGTTGAGCTGCTGTTGGCATAGGACCCAGAGAGGCCACACTGCCATTGTCACTCATCATTGGGCTTTAAAGAGGAGTGAAACAGTTTTAGCAAAGAAAGGTAGGAGAAAGAGGCTCTCATTTAAGTAGAGCTAACAGTGATGACTGCAATAGGGCCAATACACTATGACAGGTCTATTTACACATAAATCTGGGGGAAATGGTATGTATGTATTTGTATTTGTGAGGGGAAACAAAACACGCAACATTTCACTGTGTGGAGGGGTGGCTGATAGCTTATGTTTAAAAGACACAAGATATCTTGTGTTAGAAGATTAAGCCATCATTTTGACACAGCTTACCCAGGAATCCACTGGGCAATGGACTAATTGCTAGCATTGGGATAAAGCAAACTTGCTTTTTAAGTAGCTGCATTTGTTAACTTCCTATTGTATTTGTAAAGGTGTCAGTTACTCCAAATAATTGATATAATTTCTAAAGAGGTTATACAGAGCCTAAAGAAAACACAACATTTGTTATCATTCATCAAGGATATTATCAAATCAAGTAAACTTAAAAAGCTCAAATATGGAGCTCTAACAAGTGTCTGAAATCTGACAAAGGGCACAAGCCAAGATTAAAACTTACTTTTGAGAATTTATGGCTGAATGCAACATCGAGTCAGAAAGAAGATTCGACGGTTGAACCCCTACACCTCCATTTACTCCCATAGGACTAGCACCTACGTCAAAACAAAAGGCAAGAGACGGTATTTTAAATACCAAAAAATGGTAACAAAAACAAAAATTAAGGATAAAAAGAAAGGAAGAGGGAAAACTATGAAAGTACTAGAATAAAACATTACAAGAATTTTTTGTCCTTTCAAAAGACCCAAAACAGAAGTTTTAAGGATATTTAGAAATGTAAAAGTAATTAGTAATAAGTAAAATAATCACCATAAACCAAGTCAAGAGACAGATGACAAATCTGGGGGGGGAAATGATAATATATGATAATTACTTGCAATATAATCAGCAACACATATATAAAGGCTACTACACAAAGTACCTTTATAGCATAATAAGAAAAACACGAACAAGAGGAAAAGAATTTACATTAAAAAAGAAATACAATAGCTTAAAAAATATACATGAAAAACATATAATTTTTTTTTCATGTATGAAATTCCAAAAACTTTTTTTTGGGGGGGCCACTGGGCTTGTGGAATTTCAGTGGCTTGTTGGGGACCTTAGTTCCCTGAACCAGGGGTTGAACCTGTGCCTCCTGCAGCTGAAGCATGGAGTCCTAATCACTATACCATCAGGGAATTCCTATGAATTCCCTTAAAGTTTGACAATATAAAATGTTGAGAAAAGTTTGGGAAAAGAAGCATTTACTATGAAACTTCATAGGTGTGTAAACTGATCCACTCTTGGGAAAGCTATCTGGTAACTGTTAAACAAATGAAAAAAAAAATGTACACACATTTGCACCAACTTAGATTTCCACTTGCTATTCCATCTTACAGTTATACTCACATATGTGTGGATAAAGATAAGAGTGATACAATGGAGTATTACTCAGCCATTAGAAAGAATACATTTGAATCAGTTTTGATGAGATGCATGAAACTGGAGCCAATTATACAGAGTGAAGTAAGCCAGAAAGAAAAACACCAATACAGTATACTAACACATATATATGTAATTTAGAAAGATGGCAATGACGACCCTGTAAGACAGCAAAAAAGACACAGATGTGTATAACGAACTTTTGGACTCAAGAGGGAGAGGGAGAGGGTGGGATGATTTGGGAGAATGGTATTGTAACATGTATACTATCATATAAGAACCGAATCGCCAGTCTATGTCCGACGCAGGATACAGCATGCTTGGGGCTGGTGCACGGGGATGACCCAGAGAGATGTCATGGGGAGGGAGGTGGGAGGGGGGGTTCATGTTTGGGAACGCATGTACACCCGTGATGGATTCACGTCAATGTATGGCAAAATCAATACAGTATTGTAAAGTAAAATAAAGTAAAAATAAAAATTTAAAAAAAAAAAAGAAAAAAAAAAGATAAGAGTGATGGTGTCAAAAGGAGCAAAAAACTAGAACTTCAATTGTTTAGGGAACCGAACTTAAAACATGCACATATTTTCATAAGCACCATCTATATAAGAACATAGGCAACCTAAGGATGATGATCCCCAGGGAGGGGAACGAAAGACAGTATTTGCATTACACATTTTAAATTGACTACTCCTTCAAACTGGCTTGGATAGCTCTGTGTATTCCTATTACTTGTTTAATTAATGATTTAATGAATATTACTTCCTTAAAACAAAGAAAACCATCAATGGCAGTATTTATACTAAACCAGATTTTCATGTGGTTAAAATTTTTTGATTAACCATTTTATTAATATATCCTTCAAGATATTTAGTTAAAAATAAGAAAACAAAACCCCTCCCTAAAATGCAAATAATTGACTGGATTTCTCAACAGTGTCTAATAAAAATCCTACTGCCTTCTTTCATCACACTTCCCAAATGGTTAGGCAGAACTCTCCTAACAGCATCAAGGCAGGCTCTGAAATGCTGTTGCAGGTAGTGGCTTATCTGTCACTATGAAATATTCATTTTTAAGAGAATTACACATCCTTAACACAGATTTGTTTCACTGGTGGCAACAGTAATGAAGGTAAAGAAAAAAGTGATTATACTATTACCGATTTGCTTATTTTACTGCCTTCTGATGGCATACAAAAAAAAGATACCGACAATCCCTCCAAAGTATCCAGGTTCATTTAATCTTTGGCATTGATTGCAAGTAATGGCTCAATCTAACTTGAGAAAGACACCTTTACACAGATTTGTATTTAAGACCCTAAGAGTGAGCATTCACTTGAGATACAAAAATGTAGGAATAAAAACACGACTGGCACTGACAGAGTAAGTCAGAAAGAAAAAAAAATGACCAGAAGAAAAATTCAAAGCACCTAGTAATCAAGAAGAAAACACATAATATTTTAAGCCCTAGGGAGAATCTTAAGCCTTAGGAGAACCTACATTTTTTTCTAAGTCCCGACAAAACCTTTATACATTAAGTGAATCCAACAGTAATCAGAAGATTAAGAATGTGGTTAAACAGGGTCATGGGGGCCTTACAGTAAAAAGTTCTAATGCAGAGTTCCAGGAGTGGCTCCCTCCTGGCCCTCTCTGCTACAGAATTTGTATTACCTGAAATATGCAGTAGAGATCCTGCTGTTTTGTCTATTTGTTCACTTACCTGCTCATCCACACTAGAGATGTCTCAAAAGTAGGGACAACCAATTACTGAGCCCCTGCGCCACAACTACTGAGCTCGCAAGCCTGTGCTTTGTGACAAAGAGAAGTCACTGCAAGAAGCCTGCCCACCACAACGAAGAGTAGCCCCTACTTGCTGCAACTAAAGGAAATCTACATACAGCAATGAAGACCGAGTGCAACGCCCCCACCCCCAAAACAGTAGAAGAGATCAAAATTTAAAAAAAGACTCAGAAAGGTAAAAGAAATCCAACTGCAAATAAATTAAACTCCTCTCTCAATAACTCTTTAACAGGTTAGCATTCCTTGCTATAAGAGAGTGTATACTTTAAGTTAAAAATAATAAAAATCAACAAGATTTATATTTTTATGAGTAGTGTGCCCAACTCTGCTTTCTCATTTAGAATCAAACAATAATGTGCAAAAACTAAAGCCTATTGCACCTATCAATAGAATAGCAAAAATGAGTTTCACAGAAAAAAGCATGGTAGATTACTTCAAATCAGACTGCTGTCTAGTTACAGAGAACTTCATCACCAAGAATGATTTTAGAGTAAGAAGCAAAATATTAAGTCATGGGCTTACCAAAACTGCTTTATAGATGTTTAACTGCTTGACAGTAAAGAGATAGTCTTAGGGCCAATCTCTTTCCCCATATAATTATAGAATAAAAACCACCCTCAAATTAGGGTATAAGAACACAACTCGCTCTTCCCTTCCCTCTGTTCTATAATAGAGAGAGGTTAGGCAAACAAGTATATCTGATAAACTATTTCAAAGGCAAATCACTCCAGCTATCAGATACACTGAAATCTATATAAACATAATCAAACACCTCAAACCAAAAGAAAACTTCCAGCCCAAACACAACCATTTCTTTCTATACTTTAAAATATCAAAAAACTTGGAAACTTAAATGTCCACCTGTAACAAGACTGTTCTATACAACAAAATACTATAGAAGCATCAAAAAGGATACATTAGGTACAGAAACAGAAAGATGTTCACACTGTATTAAGAAACAGTCTGTTAAAACTCATGGGATCCCATTCCTAGAAACAGAAACTAATATATGTACAACAAGATTAAGAAGGATATACATCAATAGCTGTTGCCTCTGGTATATGGATTACAAGGTGATTTTTACACTATAATCTTTTAAAAGTTATTTCAAAAACTTATTCACATAACAACAACAAAAAAGATGGGGAGATGGGGGAGCAAACAGAGACGGAGTAAAAGAGACATACGCATACACGTAGACTAAAATGAACCAAGGAGCTACCCTTGCATGTTACACGGCAATCACACACACAGCTGGTGTCACCTCTGTCATGACGAGGAGGACACAGACTTACTCATGTTGCTCATGGGCCGCATCCCTTGGGGAGACTGCCCAGACTGCTGGTTCTGCGGATTCTTCGCTTGCACCTGGGGCTGGGTCGGCATCTGATTTACTTGATAGGGCAGTCCAAGGGCTGCATAGGCTCTTTCTATAGAGCTGGGATCAATCTGACTGACAGTGCTTAGGCTGGGAGTGGACTGCTGACCCACCCCTAGAGAGCTAGTATTGCCAAGTCCAGCTGGTGTTCCAGTCAAAATTGCTAGGGAAAACAGAAGAGAGAGTATTACAACATTAAAGATGCTGAGACAGGAAATACTATCATGTCTGAGTTTTAAACACAAAAATACTGTTGTGTGATTATTAAATATATGCACCTTGTTTCCCATTATTTCCTTAAATTTCTAAGCATAGAACTGATTGGTCAAAGGGCATCACTGGCATGAAAAACTTTTGATCCAAAATACCCGAAAGCCTCCCCACAAGCTGTATCAATGTTCCCACCAAGAATACACGACAGCCTGACAGGAAAGAAATGGTATTTTATTTTATTACTTAATTTAATAGGGAACTTTTGGGTATTTCCTCCTTCTAGTGAACTATTTCCTAGTCCTAATTCTCTACTAGGATATCTATGATTTATTTACTAATTTATGGAATTGCATTCCTTTTAAAAATATGCTATATGCAGTTCCAAATTTATCTTTCAATCCTAAATGCTACCTTTCAATCCTAAATCCTAAATTTAGGATTTAAATTTTTAAATCCTAAATGAGACGTGCTGGCTGCACTTTCTACTTTTGATACTTTTTTTTCTCTAAGAAAAGCTCATCACTCCCAGGCTTCTAAAAATAACCTCAAACTTTTCTTTAACATTAATTTCAAATTATCTAAATATTAGGATCACAGGTAGAGAAGAAGAATCTGCCCAATGTCAAAGCAATGATCTTTCTGGATCTTATTTTAAGTAATAAATACTTCAGTTCTAACCTTATCATCATGAAGTCTGTGATAAGTGGAAATAATCTAGGATGGCAGCACTGGCAGTCACAGCAACTTCATACAATCAAGAAGCACATTAAATCTCACCTAACTGCACTGGTGAAGAGTCTAAGAATACTTTGATATAAGTTTCCAAAGATTTCATCACTTACACTGTTGATTTCTCTTATCTCCAGCATTTTTAAGGGGTAGACACACAGGACAATCATGCCTTGTACAATTCTTCCAGTGTGAAATGATTTGTCGAGAAGATGCACAGTGTGCCACTAATAAGAAAAATGATTTTTTACATTAGTATTAGCTAACTTAGCAACCATATAATGAGTGCTACAAATGTTATTAATGCATCTTCCTAACACCCCCTAAAGGGTAATTATTAATCCTTGTATTTTATAGTTGAGAAAATAGGCAAAAATTGGTTAAGTAATTTGAACGAAGTCACACAGCACCCAAAGTGGCATTCAAATTCAAGCAGTCTGATTTCCAGAGCCTCTATTTTTGACCACAACACTGTGTGAGAAAAACAGATTTAAAAAATAGATTTCTCTTTAAAAAATAAAAGGGTACAGGGCTTCCCTGGCGGCTCAGTGGATAGGAATCTGCCTGCCAATGCAAGGGTACCCTGGTCCAGGAAGACTCCACACGCTACAGAGCAACTAAGCCTGTGGGCCACAACTTCTGAGCCCTCGAGCTCGAGGCCCCGAGAGCTGCAACTGGTGAAGCCTGAGCTCCTAGACCCTGTGCTCTGCAACAAGAGAAGCCGCCACCAGGAGGAGCCCCCGCGGCCTGCATGCAGCAATGAAGAGCCAGGGCAGCCTTCCCCCCAAAAAAGGTACAAACGAACTTATTTACAAAACAGAAACAGAATCAGAGGTGTAAAAAAAACTTCTAGTTACTGGGCAGGGGAGGTGGAAAAATTGGGAGATTGGGAAGGACATATATATACTACTATACTCTATAAAACAGGTAACTAGTAAGAATCTACTATCTAGCACAGGAAACTTTACTCAATACTTGACTTACATGCGAAAAGAATAGAGAGTGGATATATGAATATGTATAATATTCACTTTGCTGTACAGCAGAAACAGACACACATCGTAAAGCAACTACGCGCCAATAAAAAATACAGATTCCTAATGGCTCTATAATTATATTAAGATGGGTAATATTCTTTTTAGTGTTTGCCTACATGACAGCAAACTCTCAATATTTAAAGCTATGCTGGGGCAAATAAAAGTTCCTTGCAAAAGAGAAGTCTCTAAAACTTCCTCTACTACCACATCTCTAGATACTCACTCACCAAATGATACTGAATTTTATCGTAACATAGAGTAAGGTATTATCAGTAAGGAATCTCAGGAGAGAGAAAATGTGATCAGCTCTAACTATAAATAAATATTGACTGCGAAGCATAAAAACCTCTGAGCCCACTCACCTTGGCAGGACTTGCCCGACTGGCAGTGTGTCATGTGGTTAAGGACGTTCTTCATGGTTCGACAGTGGGGAAGGTTGCACTGCCTCACCTCCCCGTTGGCCTGCTCCCGGCGCTGGCACTTGTGAGCGTGCAGGAGGAGGACAAGCTGCTGCTGGATGAGCTTGCGCTTCTCCGGATCAGCCGTATGTGCCCCAGAACCCATCCCCTGGGCCACCGGAGCCACCAGGCCTGGCTGCTGGACCTGTGGGGCCTGCTGCTGGCCCTAAGGGATACAACAGTAAAGACACATTCAATGTTAGGTGTCACTGGGTGCTACCTCCTGAATAAATACGGACCTGGAGATTTTCAATGAAAAACCTTTAACGACATGTCATCTACTAGGTGCCAGACCCAATTTTTTAACACAGGGGATTCTAAGATAAATAAACAATGGCTTTTGCCATCAAGAAGCTTAATTTAACAAGAAAATAAATTACTATTACTATATTAACAAGTAATATAATCAAAGGATGTGTAACATACAGAGAGTAAAAGAAAGAGAAGGACATGGTAAAGTCCAATGCAAGGGGGTAAATAAAGGAATTTGTTGTGAAGGGCATGTTCAAGTTAGGTCTTGAAATAGTGAAGAGCTTCTCGGGAGACCTGGCAGGGGCCTTTCAGGTGGGTGATAAACTAGTTTTTGTAAACTCTGGACAAAATTCGTTTTTTCCTATAGAAAAGTAAACATTTCTGGAGACTAAGAAACGTGTTAATCTTTTGTCTCCAGTACTTAGCAGAGCATCTGAAATACAGGCATTCAGTGACTATGGGACATAAAGCAAAAAACCTAAAATATCTGAAAAGGAAATAAAAATTTTTGAAGATGAACATGGACTATTTGACACATTTACAACTAGAGATAGTTTTACTTTAGAAAAACAACACTGTTAGAAGAGTTGGAGATTTTTCCATAACAACAGTCACTGTTAAAAATAATGTGTAACTTTGGGAGGGAGGGAAGTTACTTCTAACAGTATCAGATATAAATCAATAGATATCCAGATGACTGACCAAAGAGGAAAATGGTTCCACTTTCTTATCCTATAGAAAGAATTGCGTATACAAGGAGTTGAATATGGCAGGACCCCAAAACTTTCATTGTGGCAGCCCCATTTACTTCTGTTTGGACTAACACCCTTACTGGTGTTAGTTTTTTTACCCAAGTAAAAAAACACCATGTGAAATGGAAGGCAGGCATAAGCTTCCTTGATCACAGGGACCATCCCATTACAACCCTGTTCTGCTTTACAGCAGAATAGAAAACATAAAAGTTTAACAGAATTCTTAAAAAAAAAAAAAATCTTTTGGCTGCACGAAGCATGCATGGCACGTGGAATCTTAGTTCCCCAGCCAGGGATGGAACCCACGCCCCCTGCATCGGAGGCACAGAGTCTTAACCACGGGACCACCAGGGAAGCCCCAAACACATTTCTTTTGCTCAAGTGTCAGATGGAAAACAAATCTGCAGATAGATTACTACCCACCATATTGGGCATTCCTCCACCAGGAACTGCCTTTTTGTCCATTGCAAATGGAGATAAGCTATTTGGTAATACAGACTTTGTCGGAATCTGGAGACCAAGGCCACTGGCTCCCATCTGCTGTCCAGAATTCTGAGTGTATGGTGAACCGTAAGGATTAGGGTTGTTCATCATTCCCATCTGAGAACAAGAAACAGAAAAGAAATCACATCTTATTCCCCACACTAACAGGACATACTATTCCCTTTCCTTTTCCGCTTCCTAATTTACAGACAGTTTAAAAAGAAATTCTCCATATATAAAAAGACTAGGGGCCTGAGGTACAGTAAATTTAGAGGTATTTCCTGTAAATATGAGATGTTACTAAAAATTTGTCTTCATTTAGCTACACCTACTAAGCAGGTTCTGCCATTCATCTCCACTTTCAATGTACTAAATCATTTTCATTTAAATTCAATTCAACTCAATAAACTATCTAATCCTTAAATAATATTAGAGAACTTGATATATCAAAGCATTTGAATGCTTATTCCAGCATTAAAAAAAAAAAAAAAAGGGAGGGGACTTCCCTTATTGTCCAGTGGTTAAGACTCTGCTTCCAGTGTAGGGGGCCTGGGTTTGAAGTCAGGGAACTACGATCCCAAATGCTGTGTGGAGCAGCTGGGTTAAAAAAACAAACAAATACCAAAACAAGGTAGAAAACTGGTAGTTTGTGGGATATGTCTTTTTTTAAATTTAGGGACACAGTAGAACAGTGATTTAAAATTTTTTTGAATCTGAATTATCTAGATACAGCATGTAAGCTTTAAAGCCTGCATTTCTTGGTATCTTACCCCTAGCTGCTTTATTAAATTGCCTCCTTGGCTGGTAAAGCAATCTGAGTGTATTTGCAATCCCTATGTACTTTAAAAAGGAAGTTTGGGGACTTCCCTGGCAGTCCAGTGGTTAGGAATCTGCACCTCCAGTGCAGGGGACACAGGTTGGATCCCTGGTCGGAGAACTAAGATCCCATATGCCGCAGAGCGTGGCTTAAAAAAAGTATTTCCCTGTCTTTATTTAAGTCCATGTGGAACCATCATACTGTAGCTTAAAGAACACAGCATCAATTATTCAAAAGCCAAATGTTTTAATGATAACAATGATGCAACTCACAACTCTATTCTTCCACGTTAAGAGCCCTGTGTTAAGTCAATCACTGCCTACTTGCAAGCACTCAGGATAGAAACTAAGGATGCTAAAGGAGTCACGCCAGATTTCTCACCTTTCTCAGACAGATCCAATCCTATCAAAGGGTCCTTCAAATTCTATCTCTAGCCACCGAGTCCCATGTATCCGTGCCCACCATCACTGTCTTAACTCAAGTCCCTGATCACAGCTTTTGTAGACTGCATCTAACAGGTTTTCTTGCCATCTGTCCTCACTTTTTTCTACTAATAAGGGGGAAAAAACGATGGTATACCAGACCTTTCATTATCTTCATGAGAACTTGACTACTTCTCCATGGCAGAAGTACTACTTATCTCCCTTACTCATTTACTTGCAAACCTGAGCATCATGTTTCTTGACTCTCCAACATTTGCTTCAGCTTTTCCCTTTCCCTATAACTAGGCAGTGAGTGGCACACCTTCCTTCCCTATTTTTTGGCTCCTGAATGCTAACCTGTAAAGGAAATAAAACACTAAATTCACAAAGAGGCAGGGATGATGATAGGGAATGAGACCAAGGGAAGTGGCATCGTTCCGGTGAAAGCATAAAAAAAAAAGGCAGCCTCAGTGGGACGCAGCCAGAGTAAAAACTTATCTGGTCTCCGATAACTGGAACTTCCTATGTGAATCTGACCAGTGAAAATGTAGGGATACTCAAATACAAAAACAGGCTTACGTGAAGTTCCAGTTTCTTCTGGTAGTTCCAAATGGGGCTGGGAGCACTGCTGCTCCATACTGCTTTTAAAGTACTGATATTTACACTAACACAGTTGCAACAGTGTGATCGCCTACACTTGGGGGAGTTGGATTTCACTTGTGTTTCTTATTAGCATGGAAATTCACGGTAGATGTAAAACGAAAGCCATTTAAGAGTCCACAATTTATATAAATAAAACATTGGAATTAGTAAGATGCCTTCATGTCTCTTGTTAAGATGCATAATGTCTTTATCAAGTACATCCTAGTAGAGTTTGGTCCTTCAAACATTTGTTCACAAAGACATCACCTTGACTGCCTACAACAAGTTTCAACAATTCCTGACACTGCTTCTTCCCTCAATCACAATGCATAGCCTGGAAACTCCAAGTTCCCTCTAGCAGACCCTGGTCTCAAATATACAGACTGCACTAACTGCTGATCAGACGGCAGTAATTCATTCCTAACACTTCTGGTCACTGTGACCAACAAAGACCCTCAGGCTTTCTGTGTGCCATCTCCCTCAGAGTTTTGCTGCCTGTGTTAGAAAATAAAGACAACCAACCCCTCACCCCTACCGTTTCTACCTACTCAACCTCCTCTACTCTCTCACCAAGTATAATAGGAAGGGAATATACTGTACTTAACTTCTGCTACACTGTAGTTAGTGATCCCACCTTGTTCCCTTCTCTACAGCTAATGTGATCCAGGTGTCCAGCTACCTGCCACCTACCTGGACCAGAGCGATACACATCTCCACCTCAACTGGAAAGGCAGAGGACTAGGAAGCCACAGTTAGTTCTAGGCAAGTAAAACCAGAGGAGCTGCAGGGGAGTATTTTATCTTTCTTTAAAAATAAGTCTGACTCTACAGGTTGTTTCTTACCGTCCGATGCATTAAAAACAGAAACTTAGGGAACACAGGAACACATAAGACACACGATGGTAACAAACACTGACAAACAAAAACAAGTGCCCAAAACACAACAGTGTGAACAGTCCAGGAATATCTAAGAGACAGAATCCCCGTAGTAAGACTTGCATGTATCAACAGTAATGCACACCAGTAGTAAACGTGAAACGTGGAAATGTGACTCCATGAATCCCCAAATAATAAAAACAAAATTAAACTACATCCTGACCTGGTCTACCTAATGGATTTGATAAATACATCTATATCCAGTCATTCCCCAGGCACTGTGTGAACTGGTGGCGGGTGGGAGAGGAGGTGGCAGGGGGATATGTACAACGATAAGCAAAGACGACAAGGCATCTTTCAGAAGTGAAGACACCTAATCCTGAACATTTTCCATACTCATTCCTAACTCTTACACTACTGACTTCATTCAAACTGATACAGCACATCTAAAACCACACCCATCAAGACTGCAAATTTGGGAGTAAGAGTCTCCTTTAAAATCCATCAGGATTTGGCATAATGACTTGTCTTTTTCTCTCTCAGGATCGATTCTTCCTCTCTGCCTTATACTTAATACTCTTACTTTTAAACTTTATGGGTTCAGTACTCATATAAGTAATAAAGTCTTTATATTTGAATTACGCCTCCCCATGAAAATATAGGCTCCACAGAGCCAAGGATTTTTTTGTCTGATTAATTTACTGCTATATATCCAACCTGAAACAATGCTGATGTAGAAATGTGTGATTGAGATTATAAATAGAACAGTGACCCACTCTTAACCTAGGCATTCTCCTAATGAGCCTTTTCTTATTTTTCTTCACAGCACTACCTGGAATACTATTAATTTACATCTTACGTGTACCCTAGAAAGTAAGTTCCATGAAGTGAGCTTATTCACTGCTCTAGCTTCATCATCAAAGCTACGACTCAGTAAATATTTGCTCAATCAGTGAAGGTGTAATGTTTGTCATCCCTGCCCCCATATAAACATCAGGAGGGCAGGGACTCTTAACAGGCATATCCCTAGAATCTAGAAGAGGTACTTAATAAATACCCTACCTTTCTGTTTCTTTCTCAGTCCAAATATTTTAAGTAAACATCAACACAGCAACATGAAAGTGCCAGAAAGGGAGAACCTACAGAGTAGGTAGTTGACACCAAACAGAATCTTTTCCTAAGTTGTCTATATTTTTCACCCTGTAGCTATAAAATATATATATACACACACACACCACACACCTTTAAGGGCTTTCATTTATCTACTTGACCTCAGGGTTCCCACTCCCAATTCATCCACGTTTTACTTTCATTCTAGAACTCTCACCATCATGATTCTCAGGAATACACAAGTCCTAATGTTGCTCAAATTATTCTTACAGAGCACGCTTGCTCCTAACTCCAAGTGAAAAATCTCTCCCACCTCTAATATCACCTTACAAGTGAAGCCATCTCTTTCATTCAACAAGAACTTAGGAATAATTACATGTCAGAGACTGGCAACTATAGTGTGATGTCATTTCAAGAAAAAGAAATAAAATGTGTAGAAAGAATATGGAAGAATAAACATCAAATGTACGCTGATAAAATTTTAATTATACAGAGAACATATTTAAATGTATTTTAAAATGTATTTAACATTCTCTACTTGATAAGGCTAAGAAAGTAGGCTTTTTAAAAAAGAAAAGTCTTTCAAATAACAGCCAAGATCAGGTTAATTAGAACACCTGGAATGTTGGTTGGGGCCTAATGGCAAACTAACGCATCTTAGGGTTTCCCAGGTGGCTCAGGGGTAAAGAACCTGCCTGCTAACGCAAGAGACGTGGGTTAGATCCCTAGGTTGCAAAGATCCCCTGGAGAAGGAAATGGCAACCCACTCCCATATTCTTGCCTAGAAAATCCCATCCACAGAGGAGCCTGGCAGGTTGGAGTCCATGGGTCGCAAGAGTTGGACACAACTTAAGTGACTAAACAAAAACGCATCTTAATATCCATCAACCAATAAGGAAAAAAAATAACACATCTGTTAAAAACCAGGGACATTCCAAGCAATGGGAACAAATGAAGTCTATCTGAAGATAGTATGCCAGCTCTCTCAAAACTGTGTTTTAAGGGAGGCTATGAAGGCTAAAATGAGATGAAAATATTCTAATATTTGTGTCACAGAGAACAGGAATTAGCTGGCAATCAATTTGAAACAAACTGTGAAGGTACCTTCACAGCTGTTAAAATAAATGTATCACTTAACATTTAATGTAAGAGCATTATAAAATTTGTGACAATAGATCCCTGGCATAGAATATGTAGGAAATGCTACATAATGTAAGAAGATTAAACATAAACAGTAAAGAATACATGAGTAACTGACCTCAGGCCCTCCTCCTCCACCCCTGAACACTCAGAAATACACAGACAGGGCACACAAACTGCACTCACCTTAAGAGGCTGGGGCCCTCTCAGTCCCGTCTGTCCTCCCATCTGGGGAGAGCCTTGCTGCAGCGGCTCAGTCATTAAGTTGCCAGCATTTCCCATGCCTGGGTTTGGGTACTGCATATTAGGTCGCCCCCGGCCTGCTCCAATTGAACCGTTCATGACTTGATTAGGCATCATCCCTTGGCCACTGCCGGCAGTCAACATTCCAGGATTCATGCCAGCATTCATCCCCGTGTTCATTCCCATGGCAGGCTGATTGACTGGACTGCTCATCATACCTGTTGCAGACGGCGTGGGACCCTGATTTGGTCCACTAGTGCCCATCCCCATGTTGGGAGAAGTCAAGCCTGCCTGGGCCATTGGGCTTTTGACCATGCTATTTATCAAACCTAATCCAGGACTGTTCTGTTGGGCTTGGCTGGCCATGCCTTGGCCTGGGCCACCAACCCCCATATTGAGGTTAGGGGAACTACCAGACCGTAGCAATTCTGACAGTTGTTTATGTTTAGAGGCTGCATCTTGTACTATGCCAAGACTTGTCTGAAGCTGACTAATATCACCACCATTGGTTAGTCCCAATTCTGTAGAGTTGATTAATTCATCTGGTAAGTCGTGCTCCAAGTCAAACAGAGAGCCAAAATCTAAAAACAAAGAGGGAAGATAAAGGTTAAAATATGACAGTCAAAATTACAAATTTCTCTACACTTGCTCTTGATAAGCATTAAATGTCATTTCTAACCCTCACCCCATGGAATACTATCTGCTTGTATTAGTTTTTCATGTTACACTAAAGTTTTATCTTACATGTTTGTGTGTGTGTACAAATAAAATATACATAAAAGAGTACTATCATGCCAACAAGTTTAAACATTTATAAACTGTACCTAAAATAAAACCAAAGTATACATATTAGTGTGATACCCAGAATTTCTTACAAGAGGTTAAAATAACTAATCTGTACACAGACTAAATCCAGAATCTATACACAGACTTAATTCAGAATGAAACAAAAGATTAAAACTATAATTATAAAAAAGACAACTGATAAAAAGGAAAAGATCTGTTCTTTGTAGACCACTCAGGGTAAGCTCCGGGAAGACGGGGGCTGCTTACCTCTAACTGCTATCACACAGCACCTGCCACAAAGCTGAATGAAGTTGTGTTCACCTGACTTCAAACCACAGATTAGTGTTCCTTAACCAAAATCTAGCTGACTAAGATACGAAACCATGCATCTAGTTTCTTCACCAACCTACAAACCATTACCACTCCATCTCTGCCCTACCCCTGTGCCAAAAAGAAGATGTGAAAATTATAGATTAACCTAGGTTTCCTTGTCCTTGGCACTATTGAACATTCTAGGCTAGATAATTCTGCTTGGGAGGAAGGAAAAATTGTCCCGTGCACTATGCTCAGCAAATCCCTGGTCTCTCTTGTTAATGCTAGTAGTACCTCTACCAATTTGTGACAATCAAAAATGTCTCCAGATATCACCAAATGTGCCTTGGAAGTGCAAAACTGTCCCTGGTTGTTGACAGTATTAATTCATTATATGCTGATGGTGGAATGTTTCCTTGTGTACTCCAGGGGGACAGTAGAATGAAAGCTGCTTAAAAGTATACACGATTGCTGCTGCTAAGTCGCTTCAGTCGTGTCCGACTCTGTGCGACCCCACAGACGGCAGCCCACCAGGCTCCCCCGTCCCTGGGATTCTCCAGGCAAGAACACTGGAGTGGGATGCCATTTCCTTCTCCAATGGATGAAAGTGAAAAGTGAAAGTGAAGGCGCTCAGTCGTGTCCGACCCTTGCAACCCCATGGACTGCAGCCCACCAGGCTCCTCCATCCAGTGTTATGTAAATAGAAGGACTGAGGTGTTCCGAGTTTTAATTCTCCAAGTAGTTTTAACATTAAAAGGGCACTGCTGAACTTCCTTGGTGGTCCAGCGGTTAAGAATCTGCCTGTCAGTGCAGGGCAGTTCCACCCCTGACTGGGCACGGGGGCATGTAAACCTGTGAACTGCGACTCCGAGCCCAAGTGCCACAGCCAGTGACCCCACGTGTCCCAGAGCCTGTGCTCGGCAGCTAGAGAGGCCACTGCACTGAGAAGCTCCAGCACCACAGCCAAAGACTGCACGCAGCAAAGAAACACCAGTGCAGCCAAAAATAGTTAATTTTAAACAAAAAAGGCCCTACTGGGTATTTAAAAAGTAAATATAGTTGAATCTACAACTGATAATCCTATTAAACATAATTCATCCAAAGACAAGATACCACTTTAATAATTATCTTCTTGGTCTAATTACCCTCAGTTCGTAAGTACAATTCTTCTTTTATGTGAACTTCCTGTTCTTTTGCATTCTGTCATGGCACTGAAATTACGTATGTGTCTCTCTTCCTCCTCTCCTGCCATCTTTTCCCCACCACCACCCCTCACCCCACCTATGCACCCAGACTGTAGCTCTGGGAATGACATGAGTTACTTATTTACATACCAACTCCTCAAAGGGTGATATTTTAGTTGAACTGAATTGTACCTCAGGATCTCAGGACGTGATTTAGAGTACAGAATTATTCTCTTTCCTTCTGAAAAATCATGTGCCCCTCCATCATAAAAATAAAGTATCTCATGATAAGTTTTGGAATATAAATAAGGTTTCAAATAAAATTTACCTGACATCACTACTCAAGACAACTGCTTAATATAATTACATATTTCCTTCATTTCCTTCTATTTACATAATTCACAACACTGGAATCATACAAACTTTTAAGCAGTTTCCATTCTACTGTCCCCCGGGAGTACACAAGGAAACATTCCACATCAGCATATTTTTAGTGTTTAAGAAAAAATAATCTCTACCTATTTAGAAATTTAAAATATACACATGGGGAATTCCCTGGCAGTACAGTGGTTAGGACTCCAGGTTTTCATTGCTTGGGTTCAATCCCTGGTTGAGTAACGATTAAGAATATGTTTCAAAACTTAAAGGAAATAAAGCTAGAAATCAACAAATATCTAAGATATTTGAAAAAAAAAGTAAGAAAAAGATGATCAAATACAAAAGCAACGCAACAAAAAAGAAAAATGGAGAGGTTACTAACAAAACCGTAAGTTGGTTCTTCGACGAGAGTAATAAAAGATAAACTTCTGAGAAACTTAAGGAGAAAAGACAATAAAAAGAGAAAGTGGCATTACTAATCGATTTTATACCAAAAAAACCAGAAAAGAGACAAAGTCAATAAATCCCTGTTAAGCACTCAATAAACCTCAATCAAAAGGCAATTTACACGTATCCCGGCATCTCCAACAAGCCAACGATAGACGTTCTCAGGAGACTCAACAATACCTCGTTTGAATACCTGATTCAAACCCAACTGTGGAAATGCATTTTAAGAAGAGAATCAAGATAACACAAATACTGATTAATGGATAATATTAAGAAAATCATTAATTTTGTTGGGTACGACAACAGAATAGCTATTAAAATAAAGCCTAAGAGATACATATTTAAGCATTTCTAGTGAAACAAGAAGCCTTGGATTTACTTGTAAAAACTCCAGCAGAAAAAAGAGGGGAGGAGGGGACAAAATTATCAGTAACCTGAAGTAACAGGCACGTGGGAATTCTTTTTTTCTATTAAATTGAATTCTTCCATTTAAAAAGTTTAAAAGGAAACAGGGAAAGCCTGAATATTCCTATTACTATCAAAGAACAATTGCTTAATTTTCCCATAAAGACCAAATATAAGTATTTTTGCAGGCATGTCCTACTGAACTTTCAAGGAAAAGACAATTCAACCTCACACAAATACTTCTAGAAAACAGAAATACTCTAAAAACCACACATGGCCAGTACAAGAAAAGAAAATCATTAACACAGAAGCAAGAATCCTTAAAAAAGAGCAAACCAAATTTATCAGTGTCTTAAAAGTGTAATATCATGACCAAGTTGGGATCATTTCAGGAATCCAAGAAAGAGAGGTTTGCATATTCACCATAGTAACAGAGAAGAAAGAAAACATTAGGTTCAATGACTGGAATAAAGGCACTGGATAAAAGTCAATACCCAATCACGACTTTAAAAACAAAACTACAGCAACCAAAACCTGATGGGAAACAGAACAGAGAAGCGTATAACTGAATCACTTTGCTGTAGACTTGAAACTAACACAAGTGTAGATCAACTATGCGCTCATCTGCAGTCGCGTCTGACTTTTTGCGACCCCATCGGCTGTAGCCTGCCAGGATCCTCTGTGGGATTTTCCAGGCAAGAATACTGGATTGGGTTGCCATTTCCTTCTCCAGTGTATCTTCCCCATCCAAGTATTGAACCCACATCTCATGCGCTGGCAGGTGACTCTTTAGTCACCAGGGAAGCCTGTGTAAATCAGTAACACTCCAATAAAACACACACACACACAACTGGTTAAGAACTTCCTTAAATTGATAAAAAGGGCTCTTCCAAAACCTAAAAACTGACAGCAATTATGGATAATGCACCAACATTAAAAATAGCCTCTTCAGCATCAGAACAAGACAAAGATATCCAAAACAACCATTTCTATTCAGTGCTGAACTGGAGTCTCTAGTCAAAGCAATAATACAAGAAATATTCATGAGTCAAAACTGAAAAAGAAGACACATAACTTACTGTATGCAAACAATACACCTGTCAACAGTGAAATTCCAAAGCCAAGAAGTGGAAATAGTAAGAGGTTAGCAAATTAAATTGCATTTCTGCATATCAGCAAAAAATGATTAGAAATAATTTTAAGAAATGGGGGGATCTTCTAGTATTAGAAAATATACGTGAACTATGAAACTAAAGACCATCTAAATAAACAGAATAACATCACAAAACATATGGGTACAAATCCTCAATATTATATAAAGACATAATTTTAAGAAATGGGGGGGGAATCTTCTAGTATTAGAAGATATACATGAACAATGAAACTAAAGACCATCGAAATAAACAGAATAACATCACAAAACATATGGGTAGAAATCCTCAATATTACATAAAGACATCAATTCTTCCCCAATTTAGACCTATAGATTCAATGCAATGCCAATCAAAATCCTAACAGGGGACTTCCCTGGCAGTCCAGTGGTTAAGACTATGCTTCCACTGCAGGGGGGCACTGGTTCCACCCCTGATTGGGGAACTAAGATCCCAAATGCCAAGCAATACCACCCCCCACAAAAAAAAACCTAACAGTTTTTCAAACCACCAGACAAGACTATTTTAAAGTATACACAGAAGAACCTAGTTTCCACAACAGGAGAAGTACTCACTTCATGGGTTATTTGTGAGAATTCGACAAGTTACTATAAGTATTCAGAGCAGTGCTTGGCACATATTAAGAACTATGAAAATGTTACCTATTATTATTCAATAGAATCCTCACTCTGTTAGGAGGTAAGACTAGCTTATAATAACGAAAACAAATTTTTATAAGGCACTTCCAATGTGTCATATTGTTTGTTTCCTCAATAAACACATTATTCTCATTAATCCTCCAAGAATCTCAGAAGTAGTTAAAAGCCACATATAGAGAGTTCATTGAGGAGAAATCAACTTCAGTAATGCAGAAGCCTTACTCTAGGCCCTCATCTTGAGGATTTAACTTAACCTGTACTACAGCCAAATCTGCTGCACTCGGTTACTGTTTCAAAATATTCAACATCTCATTACAAAGTTAGGCTCCACTGTGAAACAGATAGGAAAGCTAACACTGGTAGACCTTGACAACGGTTATAGGGTTGTTCTTTTAATGGCAATCCTGTATTTTCAACAGACCTAATTTAGTGATCACTACAAAAGATCCACTCAGGTTTCAACTCGAAGTCTGATTCAAGTACTCCTATTTTCTAAGATGGTTCACTGTTACAACCTCAATTGTGTACTCCCTATTCTACTTGTTGTTATAGCTAAATATTTGTGTGCATCTTCTTTACCAAATTTTAAGTATTGAAAGGTAAGGGTCTCATTTAACATTTACATTTCCCATAGTACCTCACATATACTCAATTAATGAACATGATAATAAACAGTTCCAGCAATTCTGCAACTGCACGCTATATTTATATCTGATTGGGTAATTTACAAATTTATAAAAGTTCTCTTAACCTTTCCTTAAAACTTGTTATTTTCAATGATTAAATTAAATTTGGAAGACTATGCCAGAGTGTCACGGGCTTCCCTGGTGGCTCAGCGGTAAAGAATCCGCCTGCCAATCCAGGAGACACAGGTTTGATCCCTGAATCTGGAAGATCCCACATGCTACAGGGTAACTAAGCCCCTAGGCCACAACTAAGGAAGCCCATGCACCTACAGCCCATGCTCCCCAACAAGAGCAGCCATCGCAGTGAGAAGCCTGCGCACTGCGAGAACAGCCCCGCTCACCGCAGAGAAAAGCCTGCAGAGCAAAGAAGACTCAAGAGTCGCATCTACTGTGACCCATGACTAAACAGATCTTACTATTTCATTTGATTACCACTGACTGTTCTGAGCTAGTCTGATTGTGCCTCAGAGTTCTGCACATTTAAGATTCCCCAATGCCATCAGCCATCACTGGTACCTAACTTAGCACAGTTCAAGGGGTCCAAATATCTGGAGTTTAAAAGCTAATTCTTAAGCCGACTTAATTTACCAATTACTTTCCAACTGAGCTCATGTTACCTCTTCTATCAAAAGGCTACTTATTCTACCCCCATGAATGAATGGAGTTTTTTTAAAAGAACGAACAAGATGGTCCTTACATATTAAAAACAGAGAAAAATTCCAAAGTATATAAATGTATGTGTCTATTAAAAAACGTGTAAATTCATTAATCCTCTTTTTAAAGTTATATACCAGGCAGGACTGAGCAAAGGATCCTCAGGATCACCTAGTAGTGTTTACTTGCAAACAGACAAAATATAAAAGCAGGACCACATTGGGCTTCCCAGGTGGCACCAGTGGTAAAGAACCCACCTGCCAATGCAGGAGACTCAAGAGACACGGTTCAATCCCTGGGTGGGGAAGATCCCCTGGAGGAGGGCATGGCAACCCACTCCAGTGTTCTTGCCTGGAGAAGCCCATGGACAGAGGAGCCTGGTGAGCTACAGTCCACGGGGTCGCAGAGTCAGACACAACTGAAGAGCCTGAGCGCCCAACACACACCAGGTAGGGAGGAATCGGGAGAGAGAAGATGTATTTTCCTCAGGCCTCTGAGAGAACACTGCCCCTCTCAGGGAGAGCCCAAGATTAGAAATGACTGATTCTCTCATTTTACAGGTGCAGTTGGTGATCCATCACTGGCTTCCCTGAGATTGTACTATTTTGTTACTGAATAGGGACTCTGTTAAAGTCCCTGGATCCCAGCTGAATGTTCTGTGTAAGTAAGCAAATAGACTTCATTTTTAGCAGTTGTTTTATAGTAGTAGGGAATCTTATGAGAAGCATAACTTTTCTGAACATTTTTAAACTGCGAAAACATTTTTAAACAAAACTTAAATACTTACAGACTAAGAAAAATTACCCAAACTGTATCAGTTCTATGTTGGTACAGTTAAGAGGTGTGCTCAGTCGCATCTGTCTCTTCCAGACTCTCTGTACTACAGCCCGCCAGGCTCCTCTGTCCATGGGATTTTTCAGGTAAGAATACTGGAGTGGGTTGCCATTTCCTTCTCTAAGGGATCCTCCCAACCCAAGGATCAAACCTGTCTCTCCTACATTGCAGGCAGACTCTTTACCCGCTGAGCCAACAGGGAAACCCCAAAGGGTTAAGAGTACTAAAGCTCAATAAATGTAACATGAGGGTTTTATTTTAACAATCAAACTTCCAATCTTTCCCGATTAGGTTCTTCTGCAAGGGGCTTCCAAGAAAAAAACCTGGTTGTGAGTTCATGAGCAGCATATAGGAAAAAGATTACTAAAAATGAGAGATTATGTCTTTAACCAGTTTGTCATAAACAGAAATAAAACCCAATGGTCTAAAACTAGTAGAAAAGCAAATCCCAAACAAAAAGTAGTATGTATGAAGATGCAAGGGAAAAATAATTAAAAATTTAAATGCCAGGATTTAAACAAACACTGAACAGTGTGTTTCAATACTGACCAGCCTCAATCCATGACTCTTACTAAGCTCCTCAGCTTCTTCCTTTGCCTTCAAGGAAAGGAAAAATATAAAGGTTTAAATAAATCACCTTCCCAGGCCCCCATTTCAACTTGCCCTTCACAGGGATTAGTTCAGATCAGCTGAATAAAATTTACGTGTTCAGCAAATAACAGCAACAATCTAGAGGACCCTTAACGTTAATACCTTGCGATTTTTATTGCAAAGAGAAAAATTTCCCAACTGAAGAGTTTTAAGCAAAATATGACATGAACAAAGGGCTTCCCTGGTAGCTCAGCTGGTAAAGAATCCACCTGCAATGCAGGAGACCCTGGTTCAATTTCTGGGTTGGGAAGATCCACTGGAGAAGGGATAGGCTACCGACTCCAGTATTCTTGGGCTTTCCTGATGGCTCAGCTGTTAAAGAATCTGCCTGCAATGTGGGAGACCTTGGTTCGATTCCTGGGTGCGGAAGATCCCTGGAGAAGGGAACGGCTACCCACTCCAATATTCTGGCCTGAAGAATTTCATGGACTTAATATAGTCCATGGGGTCGCAAAGAGTCAGAGAAGACTGAGCGACTTTCACTTTTCAGGATATGAATGAATCTGCATGCTCTAGCCCACTCAGACAAAGAAGATGAAGAATAAATCGACAGACAAGTCTAGAGTAAGGCAGACTGGTGAGGAGGCTGCTGCTAAAGGGGCATCAAAGAGGTCTATCAGAAGAACTCTCTAACTACGGTTGGGGGTTACAGAGAGAAAAAGAGGGATGACTCTGAAGTTACTGGCTTGGATAACCTAGACATGCCCATATTTAAGGGACAATGATCTTACCAGCAAAGAATGCTAAAATTCAACACCCTCCTCCAGCCCATCTACCAGGAATACTGTCCTGGAAACCAGGTTCCAAGAAGGCAATGCTCGTGGTGTTCCATGCTTGAGAGAGAATTCACTGAATACAGGTAACAGGAGATAGTCGGCGGTCTAAGTTAAGAGCAGTGAAGCACGTAAGCCAGACTGCAGTGGACTGAGAAATAGGAGGTTAAGATAGTAAATGACAGAACTTTTTCTGGATACTAAGGTGGGCTTCTAACATGTTTAATTTGCTGACTCCCCTTTCTCTTTGATTAGAAATGTACAAATCTGAAATTTATCCCATTACCTTTAAAGTATCCCATGACAAACACCGTAGAACGGTATCACGAACAACCTGAAACGAATGAACTCACACTATGCAGTAAGACCTTTCCTGCTTACTTTCCAAAGTATCAACCGATCAACATCAACAGCAGGCTACTTCTATCAAATAGTTTATTGACAGGTTTCCATATACAGTTCTCAGATGCTCAAATACAAAAGGACTTTGACTAAAATGCTTCTTCAGGACTTCCCTGGAGGTCCATGGTTCAGACCCCACACTTCCATTGCAGCGGGCTCGTTTCAACCCTGGGTTGGGGAAGTAAGATCCCAAATGCCAGGCGATGTGGTCAAAAATGATGTTTCTTCACCTGAGTATACATTCAGTCCAAACATGGTGGCACAAAATGAGGCTACCAGGACAGATTTTAATCTGGTTTGAAAAGTTCAGCATAATACATTAGGTTTATCCAATGGACTGTGGATAAGAAATGTGACTATTTAAACAAAAATGAACTTGGACTGAACATGTAGGAAACTAGTGTTGAGTCAAAACACCCTTTCATTCTTACATTCTGATTCTGTAGATTACCCTTGGTGTCTTCTATATTTCTGTGGTCCTCATGGCAGATTTAGCTGTATCATCTCTTGTACAAGAAATACTTAGCTGAGAAATTGGGCAAATGTTCACTACTGTGAAATATATGACTGAAGTATAACTTTCAAAATTAGGATTACTAACAATATAACCCCAAACAGTGGATTGTCTGAGTATAAAGAAAAGTTTAAAGCTACAAACTAGGATGCAAAACTGAAATAATTTTGGCTCAAAATCTAATTCTACTGCATAAGAGAATCTCTTGCACTAACTTTTTCCCCATTTATAAAGTTCAAACTTTATTTTCTGAATAAACAGGCTTACTTTTTGTACTTCAGGTAAGCTGAATTCAAATAAAAACTCACCTCTCTTAATGTAACTGTGTACATTAAGCAAAATACCTGTACAAATTATTCTGAAACTAGTCAATTTGCAAGTATCTGCTTAAAAGACAGAATCTATCCATCCACTCCTTTAAGCTAGCTTTCTCTGTGATATTAAAGGGCTTCCCTGGTGATATTAAAAGTGCCTTTAAATGAATGTACAATCCAGATCTCAAAACCTTTCTTTAATCCCTGTGGTGGGGCGAGAGGACGAGTAGGAATGGGACAAGAGTGGAGAGGAACTGAGTCAAGCAAACTGAAGGGGAGCCAGGTGAGTGACGAGGTGGGCAGAGATCTGAGGTTTTAAAAAAACAAGGATTGGAGACGAAAGTCAAATCTACAGAACTTTAATAATTCTGAAAACGGTTTGGCTAGATATGAAACTATCAATCTCACAAAGATCTCTCCTTAATGGTTTGGGGCACTTCTATTCTTACATTAACTCAGCTGTTTTAGGTGCTTAAAAAAGCACAATGTTGGCCTTTAAAATCAAGGCAATTTTGTAAACTTCATGATAAATAACTTCTACTCAGTACTGTAATTCAGAAGTATTTTAATACTCTGTAGATGAAGCAGAATTAATCTAACCATAAAAACCCACCTGTCAAGGAAAAGATCACAGACATTCAAAACTACAATACTGAGCTTAAAGGAACACTAAAAAATGTAATGAAATATCCACAGTGGGGGCTCCGTGGGGGCTCAGTGGTAAAAAGCCTGCCTGCCAATACAGGAGACAGGGGTTCAATCCCTGATCTGGGAACTAAGCCCGGGCACTGCACCTACTGAGCCTGTGCCCTAAGGGCCCAAGAGCCACCACTACGGAAGCCCAGCGTGTGCGCCCCAGAGCCCGCACGCTGCAGTAAGAAAAGGCGCTGCAATGAGAAGCCCGCACACTGAAACTGGAGAAAAGCCTCTGCAGCAACAAAGACCCAGCACAGCCAAAAAGTATATTATATTAAAAAAAAAAAAATCCACGCTGGAGAGACAGGTAAGACTTCTAATACTTTACAAAACATCTCTAAGTTATACAAGTTTGATCAAAGACAATAATCAATGTAAGTTTTATAATCAATATCAAGTTTTATAGGATCACACAGGTATGCATGTTGGCTGGTGCTGAATTTCAAAAGCCAACAGGCAACAGCACGTATTAATTTTCAAAATATGCATTCTTAACAGTCTTGCAACCATGACAGCAAAAGGTGTACCTATACTTGGGGAAGCGACTGACTGGAAGTTTTATTCTTTACCCTAACACATTTATGATATTTCTTGGTGTGAAATTAAAAAGATGAGGACACTATTATTTTCATTTTAATAAATACCCACTTTACCAATCAACTCAATTACATGTTTATATTAAGCCTAAACGGCATGCTAACTTAACTACCACTGATCATTTCTTGATTTTGAGTACAGTAACATCCTGTGAGAAGCTTTGCTCTGAGGGCTGGATTTGTTTGCCTAATTGGGAGTTTGTTCCAAGGGAATGCCTAGGGGGCTCCTAGGGAAGCTATCATACCCTTTTCTTTTAAAAAAAAAAAAGCCTCCTAGAAACTACATCTGTAAAGAAAAAGAGGAGCATGACTTTTTTTAATAGGCTTATTTTCTACATGTATGACAAACAGCTAGTAACAAAACCTGGATCTTAAGAAAATAAACAATTCACTTTGAAAATGACAACTTACCAAAACCCTCAAAGACAAAAGATATGTGCATGTCCAAGAGATAAATAAACCCTAAGTCTTCCAGCCATTAGGTTCTGTCACTGTTACCAATTCCGTGCAAGGCTTCTGGAACTACCCTTCCCCTGACCATGCCACTATTCTCATAAAATGTTTATTCTGATGGTGAGATAAATGTCAAATTCCTTAGCATATTTCTGTCTTTTTCAAAATAGGACCCTAATATCCTTTTCCATCTGTCTCCTACGAAAACATTCCACCATATAGTCATAGGTGTTCCAGTCACACATAAACCACTTACGTTTGTTCCACCTGAAATACCATGCCAACTTTCCCTACTTCTTGTTTTTTGTTTTTAAACTGCCCCATGCGGTTTGCAGGATCTTAGTTCCCTGCTAAAAGACTGAACCCAGGCCCTTGGCAGTGAAAGTGCGGGAGTCCTGACCACTGGACTGCCAGGAAATTCCCAACTTTCCCTACTTCTAAGAAAAGGCAGGTCATGCTCTCCTACCCTTATTCAAATATACATTTCCTCTATGAAGTTTTTCCCTAATACTTCAAACCCATTCTGTCAAAAATAATCCCTGGACTTACCTGGTGGCACAGTGGATAAGAATCCACCTGCCAATGCAGGGGACACAAGTTCGATCCCTGGTCCAGGAACATTCCACGTGCCTCGGAGCAGCTAAGCCCACGTGCCACAATTACTGAGCCTGTGAGCCACAACTACTGAAGCCCACTCAACCTAGAGCCAGCAAGTAGCCGACTACTGAGCCCGTGCACCTAGAGCCTGTGTTTCCCAACAAGAGAGGCCTGTGCACCGACAGAGAAGCCCCCGCTCCCTGCAACGAGAGAAAGCCTTCCTGCAGCAACAGAGACCCAGCATGGCCAAAAACAAATAAATAAATATAGCAGCTGTACATGTCAAGAAAGAAAGAATCCCTATCCTCTGCCTTCATCTAACCCATTTTAACAACTTGTATCAGAGTATAACTTATGGAAAAACTGTGTAGATATGTATACCAATTCCAGCAGATTCTAAAGGCTTTGAGACCAGAGACTGCACCTTGCTTCATCTTTATGTGTGAACACTTATAACTTGGTAGGTAGTCAATGTTTGTTAGCTGAAATGAAAAGTTTTCCAAATGAAAACAGTGACTACTCAATTCAGGAGAATTGCACAACTTCAAAATGTGCAAAACTTAACTCATCAAAACCCCTCCCCCATCCATACCCACACACATCTCTTCCTATGCTTGCTGTCTCAGTAAATGACATCCTCATCAATCCTGCTGCCCAAACTTGAAATCTGGGAATTTCCCTCTCTGGCAATATCCTGACATCTAATTAATCACCAAGCTCGGCTGACCACCCATGCCCCCTCAAGCCTCACTTCATCTACTAATCCAGGCCTCTCTCATCACAGCTGAAATTCTGAAACAGTTATCTCGCTGGTCTCCCTATTTGCTCCTTTTCCTTTCCAAACCATTCCTCATTTGTCTATCATCTAAGCCTTAGATTCTAAGGTACAATTCTGTCTACACATTAAAAAAAGCTAAAATGGAAAGTCTAAACTCTAGGAAGCAGTAACGCCAGTAAGTCCTGTATGACTGGCCCCTTACTAACCTACGCAGTTATATTTCTTGCTGTCCCCCAACTAGATGAAATGTAAAGATTCCCTGACAGACCAGACTCTTCTCCTTAACCTGTGCTCACTCTTAGCAGCCCTGTCTATCCTTCAAATCCCAAGATCAGATTCCAGTTTCTTCAAAGACAGCCACTAGAGCAACAGTAGCTACAGGTTAGGTATCCCCATTTCTCCCACTGTACACTGTACTTCCCAAATATAATACTGGCCCCATCAGACTTGAATGTTGTTCTCCTCTCCTTATCTGCAAACCCCAGGAAGGAAGGGTCCATGACTTTCTGGATTACCACAATATTCCTCATTCTGAGCAAATGCCTAGCACACAGAAAATGTTGGTCCAACACAGGAACACTAACTGGCAGACTGTCAACTCTTTTAAACTAGTATTTTTCAAATACTAGTCATGAGCCACAAGCCATAGTGGCTCATGAAATCAATGTAGTGGACCACAACCACCACTGTTTAAAAAAATAAAATGCAACAGAAAATATCACAGTAGATCACAAGAAGTAAGGGTAAACAGGATAAGTACTGTTTGTTCACTTGCTGAGACAGGGTCTCTGGTTCTCCATGTAAAATGTAGTTCTTATTGGGTGTGGCCAAAAATACTGAAAAGCTGTACCCTGCTCCTCCTACTTTTCTTCCTCCTCCTTTAAGAAAGTTTTAAGATCCAGATAAATAAAAAATAATGCTCAACCACACGATTCTTTAGGAAAAAAGACACTCTTACCTTGAGCATCTCCAATAAGAACAATCTTTCTTAATTGCCTTCAATATGTGATAGTATATATATATGTACACACACACACACACACACACACACACACACACACACACACTCGATCTCTGCTGCCATATTCTTATATTCTCAAAAAACTTCACATTTGAGTTGATGATGTATAGGCTAACTCTGCACCATAAGCCTTACTTTTAAGACTACTCTCTCATTATCTTTAGCCAACCTATCTGTATATCCATTAAAAAATATACCTAGCACTGCTTTGTGCGGTATATTTAGCAGTAAGGTTAAAAACACTTAACACTTAAAAAGCTCATACTATGTTACAGCAAGCACCATCCTAAGCGTTTTTAATATTTACTTATTTCATTTAGTTATTTGGCTGTGCCTGGTCTCAGTTGCAGCATGTAGGATCTAGTTCCCCAACCAGGGATCGAACCCAGGCTGCCTGCATTGGGACCACAGTCTTAGCCAGTGGCCCACCAGGGAAGTCTCTATTCTAAGCATTTAATAAGGAGAACTCTCATTTATTCCTCACCACAATCCTACACTTTGGGCACTACAGGTAACGAAGCTGAGACAGAAAGATTAAGTAACTAGCCTAAGGCTCACAGTTAACAAAGGCAGGCCTGGGATTCGAACTCTGCTAGTTGGACTCTAAAACCCATTCTCTCAGCCACTCGCTTTCCCAGTAGTGTACATTTTACTTTTTTTCCAGTAGTTTAAATTTTACACTCTCAACTAAATTACTCCTAACTGACTTGGGGGGCATTTATTTTAAAAGATGTACATTCAAAAACAAATGATATCCAAATTGTTCAGAATAGGCCTTAAAACCTCAATATTTATTCTCTTAAATCTTTTTCAAGAACTGAGGCAGTAATAAAAAATTTTCCCATTAAAATTTTAGAAGAAAACTACTATCCACCTAATTTAAAAAAATCATCTGCAATAGCCAATGTTTTAAATATTTTACACATGGCATAATTTAAATTTCAGCTTGCCCATTAATTTCTCTTAATGCCTGCCATAGTTGGGGGGGGGGGAATCAACTTCAGAAATTCTCAAAGGAGGAAACCTTAAAATTTAAATCACACCAAACAAGATGTCTTATTTTTCCATTAATTGTTGGGTGTAAGAACTGGCAGAATAACTCTTGAATTGTTTTTGTAAATATACCAGGAAGAAGCTTTTTACACTCCCACTTGCATCTGCAACATTCTTCCTACTCTTTTTTTCTTTCCTATTTACCGCTTACTGTTCTTACAAACCCACTATGCATTAATACTCAAGTTTTTCTTTTAATTCCCCTCCGTTTTATAGAACAGACTAAGGAGAAGGTTCAAAAGCAAAGTAAAACAGAAAACAATGCCAAAAGGCAACCAAGGCAGAAACCCTTTCCTCCCTCCCCTTCATCCAATCACTGGACATGGCAATGCATTTCTTACCTCTGCAAAATAATATGAACTCTAGCTGGAAAAGGGAACCCTACTGTGACACACACAAGATTTACAACTTAACAAACGTCATCTTATCTTACTATCAACCATAGACAACTTTCTGGGAGCGCTATAAGTGAACTTACAAAGTCTTAAGAATAAGCAATTGCCAGAGTTTAAGGCACTTAAAATGTTCTGTAATTTAACTTAAACACAAGGTCAGCAATACTTTGCTGGACTGAACAGCCATAACTCAAAAACTTCAGAACCAGAACTCTCAAGCAAACCTTCATGCCCCCAACATAAAATTAAAACATAATATCACCGGTGTAAGAGCTAAGGAGGAAATAGTCTCCAATCAAAAATATTTCCTTTGATGATAAACCACTAAGACACAATGGTGTCCTGAGAAAGAAACAGACATTTAAAAAATCCTTGCCATACACACAAAAAATCCATTGCATACCATAATCTAGTGTTCAAATGCAGCTATAGCTGTCCTTTGCCTTCAAAATGAAAACAGGCATAAAATCCAAGCTAATTCTGACACAGAGGACACTGTAGAGCCACAAAACTGTATCAAGACCAGAAAGAGCCTACTAAATATACCAGATCATGCTGTCATGCCTCTTTTCAGACTGTATACAAAGCAGTGCTAGAACATGTCCAGTGAGCAATGAAGGCAACGCATCATCCCCATCTTTCCCGTCACTCAAGGCATCACGACAAACAGGTTCAAGAAATATTTGCAGGACTTACATAGTAACTATCCTGGTCAATAATTTTACCAAAACAATTTTTTTTAAATAAATGCTTTTATGATGCAGGGCGGTAACAGACGTGGTAGGACAGAAAGTCATTCGATTTCTCAAATAATTCTGATCTAACCATACAAAGTTACATAAAAATTTCAACGGATCATGTGCGAATATTGAGACAAGAACATAAAGATGCAAAAGCTATAATTCTCTTTCTCCTCATTTTGACATGTAAAACTTGAACTTAATTCAAGCTACTATAATCAACCTGGAAAATTTTTTAGAAGAATCTCTGAGAATTAAATAAGTCATTTTCATTCTGCATCAGTGGATAACTTTAGAAGTTCAAATTTGGAGATTCAAGCACTAATTTTGTTTTGTAATGTTTCAGCATGTCAACCCAATTGGGTTCCAACTTTCTTCCCTATAAAACTGGCACACGCAAACACTCTTGGCAGGTACACGTACACTATTAAAACTGCAAGCCTCAATCATTCAAAAAAAGTTTCTGGAGTCTAGAATTTGGGGATCATTTTGAACAGTTCTAGATAAAATCAATCAGTAAGTACGGAGGCATAATTTACATTCACATTTATAAACTACCTAGGGTGGCAACTCTAAAAATGCAGAAGTTATAAGTTTAAAATGTGAAGTTTTAAAGAGTGAAGTGTTTCTATTAAAGTTACCTGCAAACTTAAAACTACATCATGCTGGATGTAAAAACAGTCTATCGATCAAAATACAATGATGCCCAATGTGAAGTTCACAGGGGGACAGTATATTCTTAATGCTCATTCTCCTTCCTCCAGCCCCAATCAAAAAATCCAGACTGGTGAGGATTAAAAATTAGACACCAACCAATTCCTGGATTAGAATCTTATGTGGGGCGGGGCGGGGGTACAAAAAACAATCTTCACTACAAAATTTGGAGAAAAGTAACTAACATAAACTCTTAACACTAAGACTGAGTTAAATCTCAGTGTTGAGGAATTTTTTAAATATAAAAACCTACTTGATACATTTAGTACTCTTACAATTATTCACAGGTATTTCAAGTAGCAAAACAGTTTCTGTGTATAAATCAGGGGAAACACTACCAAAATAAGTTAAAGTTACCAAGTACACAGATCAACCTGAACAGAACTATCTGAACAACAGAGCACAGTCTCCCTTTCAGGCTTTGCAGTACTCCCCAAGACTAAACTGCTTAAATGAGGAATTGGCAAAATAGTACAGGTAAAAAGTTTTCTTTACAATATCCCCAAGTCACTGGCTAACTCAAATCTATTACCATATTACACAAAAACTAAACAGCAAAAACTACCACAGTACACAAAAACTAAAGACACAACACAAAAATCCACAGGTGGAAAAGGAGTCTAAAGGTAATCTGAAAGTCCTCCCGGGCGACATTTTAATAAGCGCAAAGGAATACCACGCTCAATACGTGTATGAATTCTGAGGGAAAAAACAGGTTAAAAAAAATATCCCTGAAGACTACAGAAACTTCAAGTAATGAGGACAGATCAAAGTTCATGTGCTGTCAACGTTACAAGCCTGAAGCAGAGGAACTCTGCAAAAATCCTCAATCTTTGCAGGTTATCTTAAACTCAGGATACATCTTTTAAGAGCAAAAAATCCAAAGCATTTTGCCATATCCTTACATTTTCACCCACTGAAAGGAAACCTACTTAGAACCATGCTTTAGAAGTTCTCTACAAACTCAAAGGGCACATTTAACTCCATTATGCACTATCACTGGCAGATGGAGGGATGACGTTGAGCTTGTTTTCTCAGGGTGTTAAAGAGATGCTCCGTAGTAAAGGGGAACATCTTGTAGACTGTCAGATGGCCAGCCATTCTTCGTCTTCATTATCCTGGCACCTCAAACAACTATGACAGCCAAAGAGAAGGTCGGTGCCCATCAGGATAGCACCAAACTCACTGTGACAAGGGAGTGATACAAGTCTCATTTCTCTTGACAAAAGGCTGGTCCACAACTGAGTGAAGTAAAAAATTTTAAGTTTTTTTAAACTGCAATCTGGATCCCCATACATTGTTTAAAGTTTTAAATGACAAAACCTACAAATGCAAAACTTAACACACATTTTAAATTCTTGTATGATCAGTTTATGTGGGCAGTTCTTGATTGGGACTCTCTCAATTTCTAGTCTTGATTTCCAAGTACATAACTCCACAGAATCAGTTAACCCCCCAACTCTTCCCAAAGAGAAAGTAACTACAAATTGCAAAGAAAATGCCTCTGCTCTCCCCCAACCTAAAACCCCAGAAATTCAGACATTTTGGTCTGGCACCAAAGAAACGAGAGAGATAAAATGAACTGCGCTCCATATTGATTTTAAAAGCAAATAAGGGGGCGGAGGGAGCTAGGAATGGTTAGTAAAATAATTCATACCAAGTTTCAGGTTTGACGTTTAACTTCACATCAAGCCTGAAATCCTGGATCTCACACACACACAAACAAGTAAAACCAAGAATTTTTACACCTTCATCCTCAACAAAAAATCTTATGCAAAAAGGAATTCTTGAAGAGTAGTAGAAAGTAGAGAAAACAGAACAAGTAACGATCAGGAAGAAAGAATTCACAATTCCTCACTTAACCACAAATTACAACTAAAAGTGCAAAAAAAAAAAAAAAAAAAAGCCCTTACACTCAAATGCATTTCCAAAATTAAACTGCATGATAACGACAATAAAGGCCATTTTTACAGCACCACTCAAGAGCCCTAATTCCAGAACACACATCGATATGACATAGTGTGGCAACGAATGTTTAGGAAGCAAAGAAAATGGTTCGACTACTGGACGCCTTCGATCAGCTCATTCAAACACCTTTAAAATCAATCAAGAGGCAGAGAACTAGGAAGAGAAAAGAAAATATGGACGAATAAAGGTGCTGCGAGCAGAAAAGATTGAGAAGGAGGTGGAAGACCAGGGCTCCCGAGACTAACCTGTGCCATCGCTGGCGGACGCCGAGAGGGCCGGAGATGAGAGTTTAGGCCGCTTGGCTGAAGGCGGCCCCGGTTCCACGACATTCTCGGCCATTTTTAATTCTTTCGGAGATACGGGCGAGGAAAAGGAGAATCCTCGGGAAATCTCTTCTTCAGCCCGGGGTCCCCGCCCGGATCCCGGGGGTGGGCTTAGGGGGCTCCGCCGGCCCCCGAAGGGGGTGGGGGGAAGTTCCTTTTTCTCTCCGCCGGATCGCGGTGGCTGAAGAGGGATGTGGACTCGATAGAAAAGGTAGGGGCAAGTGCGAGGGGCCGGGCCTGGGCCCAGGCCCGGAGGAGGGCACAGGCACACAAATGCGCCGAGCGCGTCCGCTGCGGCGAATCCCCGAGAACTCGCGACTCTAGAGGCGCAGTCCCCGGCCCGCCACGGCCGGCCCCTGCCCAGCCGAGGTCTCTCGGAGCTCCGCCGCCGCCATCAGCTTCTTCCTCCTCGGCGCTGTCCTCCTCCTTCTCATCGCCACAAGGAGGCGGGGGCGAAAAGCGGGGAGAGGAGGAGGCGACAAGAGACACTCACCTCCTCCCGGTGCCCCCTCCCGGACCTGAGCCCCCACCCTCCGAACCCTCCTCCTCCTCCTGCCGCCGCGCTCCGCGCCGCCGCCGCCGCACCGGCCCCTAATGGCCGCAGAGAGCTCGCCCGAGCTGAGAGCCAGGCTGGCGCCGCCGCTTCACATCGCGCGGCGGAGGCACGGCGAGGACGCCGGGCGCGGAGCTCGCCGGCCCAGAGGGCCGAGGGGGGCCGGGCTGAGCAGCGCCGCCTGCCCGCGCCGACGCCGAACCCACCGAGGAGGCCCCGCTTCTGGCGAGCGGCGCAGGCGGCTTCCTCTCGCGCCGCGCTCTCTCCTCCTTCGCCCTCCCCTCCCGCGGAAAATAAATAAATACGGCCGCCGCTACGGCCCCCACCCTCGGCGGCCAGGTGCCTGGAGCGCCCGCCCCCCGGGGCTCCGCTCGGGGCCGCCCTCGACGGCGGGCGAAGGCGCCGCGGGGCGCGGGGTTATGTAATGGTCCCCCCTTAGGCGTCGACGCCGGCCCGGCTCCGGGGCCGCGGTGGGGGTGTGTGCGGGCGGGAGGGGGCTGGGGGTCGCCTCAGCCCGTGCGCCCCGGGCCCCCTGCCACTGTCTCGGCCCCCTGCCGCCTCTCTCCGGCCCAGCTCCCCTCCGCACTCTCACTCCCGCAGTTCGCACTCAGCCCGGCGTCCCGCTTGCCCACTCTCGCCCGCTCCCTCTCGCCCTCTCTCCCCCCCAGCCTAGCACACAAACAAGATGGCGGCTGTTGTTTCTTCCCTCTGCCGAATCCTCCTTACAGGCTAGCGGTAGCAGCGGCGGCCGGAAATGAGCCAAGGGGGGGGGGATGAAAAAAAGGGGAGGGGTTGGGCCTCCGGAGGGAGGTGGCAGGGGGCGGGGCCTGGGCCCAAGCCGCTCACACAATGGGGGAAGAGGAGCCGGGGGGCGGGGCCGGGTCAATCACGGGATCCGCCCAAGGCCCCAACGCGGTTGGCGCTTCCGCAAACTCCCCCGGCGTCACCCGGTGGCTCCCTTTAAAGGGGAGGATTTGGGGGGGGGTGGTCAGGGGCGGGCTTGGGATCTATTTTCAGTCGGTGGACATTTACGGGGGAAGGTGCCTGGGTTGGGTCTTTGCGTAGGAGATCGGTGGGAACTGGGTGGCGGGGTGACGGGGCCGCGCAGCTACTCAGGGAAGGCGACAAGTCGCCACACAGGTGGCCGAAGAGGAGCGCCCTGGGGATGGCACTGTTAATTTATTAGGCAGGGGTACCCCGCCGCCCAGTATTCCAGGCCACAGATCGTGCGTTCCTCTCGGTCGCCTTCCCAGGGCTCCCATCCAAAAATCACACCAACTACGGGTTGTTTCCTTTTTCTTTTAATGTTAGGTTTTTTTTTGACAGTGAACATATTTTATTTTGATAATCAGGAAACAAAAATCACAGCAGTGGGAAGATGTTTTAAGACCAGATCTACTAAACTCGTTTCTTGCCCACCACGTGTACACATGCCCCTACCAGGCGGCACTCTCACCAAAGGAGCATTAAATTATTTTTCAACCTGAGGACATTTTAGGGTGTTTCTTTTAATCCGCTCTCGATAAAACAGCTTAAAAAAAAAAAAAGGCCATGTTTAGGCAGTGCTTTAAAGATAATGTAGTTCTGGGGAAAATGATGGAGGAAAATGCTTGAATATAAATAAAATGTGTTTATGACATCAATTTTGCAGAGGAAGGCCTCACCAGCATTCTTTCAGGTACCTACATGTTACAGGATTTCTCTGTGTTTGGCCTTGGGTAAATTGATGGCAAGGTCTCCCCAAAGAAACCCCTAAACCAGTTTCTATGGAGATAGTTAAAAACTTTTACACATGTTTCAGATCTCATGCTTCTTAGTTGATGTTTCCTTACTGTCAAGTTTACTTTGATTTTTGTAGATGTTGTCTATTGCCTTTTAAATGAATGACTAGGAGGATAAATAAGAACCTAGAAGTGAAAATCTTAAGCAACTCAGGTTGCCAACAGGGATGAATTCTGTCCTGTGACTTCAGGCCTAATTTACCCCAAACTGCAGTAGACAGGCAGGCAAATTGAAAAGGGCAGTACCAACTTACCTTAAAGTTGTTATCGGATGGATTCACGTTGTTGGGCTAAAGTCAGAACTGGCCTTCAGGAATAATTCAGTTCTCTTTAGTGATTTATATCTGCGTTCACGGTAAAGAGGACAGAGGGAAAAAATATGCACAACACCTGAAAATTTTGCCCTTCATTTCCTCCTGAGAGGTTTCTCATCTGATTTTTTTTTTGAAGAGTTCATGACTTTTGGGGAAAGATTTGCCTTGTTTGCAGACGGTGCAGCTTGAGGCTAAACGCATTCAAACATCCCTGGCCCACCTAGCCCAAATACCGTGGGACTAGGTATGGAACACCTAATGGAGAAGATCTTGTGAAACATCTCAGGGGAAAATTCTGCAGAGAGTAGTCAGGGGCCATGGACCTGGCAAAGGGAAGGCTCTGCTGTAAACCAGGAATTCTGATTTGACGCCCTTCTCTCCAGGCAATTGACTCCTCTGGGTCTTCACCCTGAATCTGACACTGAAGTCAGCCATGTTGCGAGTGACTGAAGAAATTTTATCACACAAAAGGTGATCAGGGTGAAAACTTCACATGGTTTCAAAAACACGGAATTGAATCTTCAGCTTGGATTATATGTAGCCTAATCAAATGAAAATTTAACCAAATGTGGAGTGCCACGTGTAAATGAGAAGTACATTCATAAAGAAGAAATTGCCTGCTGATAGCTGGGTGGTGGGAAAGTGGGGGACACACGCTAGACAGTAGAGATGGGCAGGTAAGATGTCAGTCAAGACGGGCTTTAAATCCTGACTCTGTCACTTGGCAGGTGTGTGACTTGGTTCCTCATTGGTAAAGTGGACTTCTTGATTAGACTTACTTTACTGTTTCGCAGACGAAACATGATAACTTATGAATAATGTTTACACAGTGCCTGGCATACAGCAAGTACTCAGTACACCTTAGTTGTTTCTGGTCATTCCTTCTGAAAGGGAAGAGGTCTTACCTAATTCAGAGAGTTGCTGGGAGAATGCAAATGAGATCACTGTATGTGAGGTGATGAGGCCTGCATGTCAGGCCTGGCTGTTGCTCCTGAGCTACCACCCTCACTTCTCCATAGTCAGAAGGAAATGTCTCACAGGGCCATCCAACTTCTTTTAAGACATTCTCGGTTCACCTTGAAACCCTCTGATCACGAATTCAGCTTTCCAGATGCCCTGATTGCCAAAAGAGACGTCTAGATATTGGGGATTCCCAGGTGGCAAAGAATCCACCTGCCAATGCGGGAGATTCAGGAGACAAGGGTTCAATCCTTGGGTTGGGAAGATCTTCTTGAAGAGGAAATGGCAACCCACTCCAGTATCCTTGCCTGGAGAATTCCATGGACAGAGGAGCCTGGTGGGGTACAGTCCGTGGGGTTGCAAAGAGTTGGACATGACTGAGCACAAACTAGATAACGGGCACAAGAATAGGAAGAGATAGATATTACCGCAGGGTGTATCCATCAGTTGCATCTGGTCGAGATGCTACGCCTATGACCCACTGGCGCTGAGCTTAGTTCACCCCTGCCCCCTTCCCCCAGGATCTATACCTTTTGTTTTGTGTTTCTTATTCCTACGAACAACCCCACTATCCCTCTATTTGTGGATGGATATCTGGGCACCATCCATGAATCCACGTAGTCTTCTTCCCTGTTCCTTCTTCCTCACACCAAGTCATCAAGCCCTATGAATACTACTTCCTGAATTATCTTCCAAATTGAGGATGTTGAACCACGTGCAAGTATCACCTATTCACAAAAATTAAAGCGAACTCTTACAGGTGTGGCCTCAACAGAGTTTTTTCCAAAGCACTTGTCATCAAGGGAAAAACAGTTCACAGACTTGTGTTGCTCCGGCAAATGTGAACATGCACGGGGAGGTGAAAGTGACTGTACACTCATTACAAGGAATTATTGATTGATATGCTATATGTAAAATGTTGTCCACATTTGCAAGAACACATTTTTTATATCACTCATTTAATAAGATCTGTTCTTAAATTTAGTGATAGCCGATTTTGGCAAGGATGGGCTTCCCTGTCTCAGAGGTAAAGAATCTGCCTGCAATGCAAGAGATGCAGAACACGCAGGTTTGATCCCTAGGTCAGGAGGCTCCTCTGGAGGAGGAACTGGCAACCCACTCTATATTCTTGTCTGGGAAATTTCAGAGGACCCTGGTGGGCTACAGTCCACAGGGGTCACAGAGTCGGAAACAAGTTAACAACTAAATAACAACAACAATTGGCAAGGATATGGAGAATTGTGGCTTTCTTACACCGTTAGTGGGGATAGAGCATGATACGAACGTTTAGATTCATACCAAATGTTTACAGACTTTGAAAATTCCTGTATCTCTAGAATGTATTATACAAGTACACAGAGATGAGAATGTCCCTCACCCAAAAGGGGAAACAAACCAATTGCCTATCTCTATGTGAATGATTTAAAAAGCAAAACAAAACGCTATGGATATGTTTCCACTTATATAAAATACCTGGAGCAGTCAAATGCATAAAGACAGAAAGCAGAATGGAGATTGCCAGGGGCTGGGGGGAGGAGGGATGGGGAAAGTAAAAGAGAAAATCACTCAGTCGTGTCCGGCTCTTTGCGACCCCATGGTCTATACAGTCCATGGAATTCTCCAGGCCAGAATACTGGAGTGGGTAGCCCTTCCCTTCTCCAGGGGATCTTCCCAACCCAGGGATTGAGCCCAGGTCTCCTGCATTGCAGGTGGATTCTTTACCAGCTGAGCCACAAGTGAAGCCCAAGAATACTGCAGTGGGTAGCCTATCCTTTCTCCAGCGGATTTTTCTGACCCAGGAATCAAACTGGGTCTCCTGCATTGCAGGCAGATTCTTTACCAACTGAGCTACCAGGGAATATACTTTTTTTTTTTTTTTTACCACAATACAAAGCAATCAAACAGCCTTACAATGATGGGATATTATGTGGTCATTTAAAAACTAGTAGGTAGATATGTACTACCATAGAAAGATATCCGTATTACTAAGGACAGGGAGAAAATGATAAGACAGCAGGTAAAGAATGGCTCTATGTTTACAAATGTTATTAATGATAATAATGGGAGTGAATATGCACCCAACTGTTACCAGTGTCGGAGAGAGAGCTTTCATTCTGCAATATGAATTTCTGTGGTGTGTGACATCAGAGCCCCAAAGTGTTTTTTCAAAACCCTTCAATAGTTCCTCTTTATCGTGAGGGCAAAGTTTCATGTTCAAGAAATGGCTCTTGCCCACCTGTCTTATTCCTTTCAACTTCCCTCGTTGCAGCCAAATGGAATTATTTCTGTTCTGTTCGTGCCGTGGTTTCTCTGTGCCTGGGACAGTCATACAAATATTCTTTCTGTCTGAAACACTCACCACCCTCAGCCCTTTGCCCCACCTAATTGCCAATTCACCCTTCAGATCTCAGCTTACATGCCCGTTTCCACTAAAGTCCTCCCCAGTCCCTGAGTCCAGGTTAGTGATTCCTCCCAGGGCCTCCACGGCCAGCACCCTATACTTCTGAATTGCCCCACGTTACATGCTCTTACAGTCCTTGTTGGTGTTTCTCTGTGATAGTGAGAAGGGTGACCATATGGTCCATTTCTCTCTCCCCAGCTCCTAACTCAAGTGATGGATTAGTCGCTAAGTCGTGTCCGACTTTTGCGGCCCCAGGGAATGTAGCCTGCCAGTCTCCTCTGTCCATGGGATTCTCCAGGCCAGAATACTGGAGTGAGTTGCCATTTCCTTCTCCAGGGGATCTTCCTGATCCAGAAATCGAACCTGGGTCTCCTGCATTGCAGGCAGATTTTTTTACCAACTGAGCTACAAGGGAAAGCAAGAACTCAACTCAAGTTTCTTGAACAAATGAATGGATATCACTGGCTTGTGAATCTGGTCTGGGTGGGCGGGTCTCCCTTCCCACCCTCATCTGTTCTAATGCAGCAAGGAGGACTTTCTGGTGCTGAGAAGGACTTGGTCTTTTTTCCTTTCTTTTTTCCTGTCCATCAAGATGCCAGTCTACTTTCCTCTCTCCTGGCATTTTGAATATCTTGACCCAAATTATTTACAATTACAACAGAAGAAGAAGAAGTGTTTGTATTCATTGATGATCTAGGAAACTAGGACTCTGAGGCAAGTGAAATGTCCTGTACAGGACCCCAAACTGAGGCAAAGGCAAGGCTTTCTTGACTGTAGGTCTTCCAACCCCACATACAGGCTTCTCACCACTGAACCTTTGGGGCGGGAAGCACCACTTCTAGGAACTGCCACAGAATTCAGTGCCAATGCGTGTTTGTTGAATGAATGAATGAATAAAGGAAGAAGACAGTTGTATACATAAACACACAGTCACAACGTCTTTTCTATAAAATAAGAACACAGACTGCCAAGGCCACAAAAACAACCATAGATTGTGTAATAATTGTCCATATCATTAGGCATGGTGTCCCATCACCAGGACTGAAGTGGACTAGCAGAGCCTGAAAGGTTCCTGAGGAACTTGCATTCTTTATACCTGAACCAACCTTTCCTGAGCATCTTCTCTGGGCCCAGTGCTTCGCTGGATACTGGAGATTTCAACAAGGCAAAACCGCTCTTCCTGTTCTCTGGGCACACTATTTGGAAAGAAACTCAGGGAGGTAAATAGTTCCTGGACAGAGCGATAGAGGCTCTCTCAAGGCAAACAAAGATGGATAATTCATGAGCGAAAGCGTTTGTCACATTGATGCCTCGATGCTGCTCACCAAGGCTGGAACATATGCTAATGAGAACAGCCAGGGAGGAGAAGATCCTGAAAAAGCGGGCCTGGCCAGGCCACAAAGGGCCCAAGTGTCATGCCGGGAAGTTTGGGCTGAGACCTAAGTCCTGCTTTTTGTGGCCATTTGATCTCTAAATTAGCACATCTGTACAGTAATTCAGTGGAATTTTAAAATATGTTAGTAGTATTGCAGATGAAAAGCTCATTGACTGCACAATAAGATAAACCATGACCTAAAGTGTGGTACTTCATATTCTAAAAGGGTGCTCCAGAGGATGGCAAAAGAGACAGATATGCAAATAAGATGTTTTCAGTGCCTTGTACCTCTAAGCTGAGGGTAACTTGCCACAACGCGTGGGCCTATCAGACTGTGACTTTACCTAAAGGATCTCAAAATAGCTCTGCTCTCTGCGGCAGGCAAGCTTCTGCTCTCTGCGGCAGTAGCTCATTCTTTACTATTGTTGCTATGTGACAAACTATTGGCTCTCAGTGTTAATCCAAGCCTGCTAGAGAAGGAGGGCGGGCAGAAGACTCTGGAAGAAGCATCTTTCCTCGAATCTAATGGAACAAACGTGTCCTGAGCATTTCCCAGGTACCTGTATGGTACCTGGGCCTGAAGATATAGACACCCAGTTCAGTTCAGTGGCCATTTATTCAATAGCTCCTACATTGGAGGGCTGGGCTGGGCTCCAGGGATACAAAGATAAATAAAATTCATATGGTTCCTGCCCCCAGTTTCTCACTATCTAATGGGAGAGATAGTTTTGTAAACAGAAAACTACAACCTACATGCAAAATGCAATGAGAGGACTTCCCTGGTGGTACAGTGGATAAGAATCTGTCTGCCAAGGCAGGGGACACGGGTTCGATCCTTGGTCTGAGAAGATTCCACGTGCCATGGAGGAACTAAGCCCATGCACCACAACTACTGAGCCTGAGCTCTAGAGCCAGGGAGCCACAACTACCGAAGGCCGAGCACCTAGAGCCACCAAGTTGCAACTACTGAGCCTTTGTGCTGCAACTACTGAAGCCCGTGCACCTAGAGCCACCAAGTTGCAACTACTGAGCCTTTGTGCTGCAACTACTGAACCCCGAGCACCTAGAGCCACCAAGTTGCAACTACTGACCTTTTGTGCTGCAACTACTGAACCCCGAGCACCTAGAGCCACCAAGTTGCAACTACTGAGCCTTTGTACTGCAACTACTGAAGCCCGTGCACCATAGAGCCACCAAGTTGCAACTACTGAGCCTTTGTCCTGCAACTACTGAATCCCGAGCACCTAGAGCCTGCACTCTGTAGCAAGAAACATCACTGCATGAGCAACCTGGGCACCACCATGAAGGGTGGCCTCCACTCGCTGCAACTAGAGAAAGCCCTCGAGCAGCAATGAAGACCCAGCGCATTCAAAAATAAATACATAAAAATTTTGAAAAAAGATGCAATGAAAGAGGCTTGGGTGCTATCTGGACACTTGGGGGGTAGGGTGCATCAAGTGAGTTCAGCTTTGGACAGGGTGATCTGCTTGTGGGACACCTGTATGGAGATCTCCAGTGGACAGCTGGACATACAGGACTGGAGGAAAATCAAATTCCATCCTTGCCTTGGAGGGTCTTGCTATGGAGTGAAAGAAACAGAAATGTGAATATATTAATAATAGACTGATTACAAGTCTCTGCAGTGAAGGCTAACACAGAGGTTCACAAAGTTGATGGTATGACCACCCTGGCCTGGAAGTTGTGATGTCCCTCTAGGAGACAGCCTAGGAGCTGAATCTGGAATGATTCAGAGTGGTTATCCTTGTTTTTGTTTTTTAAAAAGGAAGAGGCCTTTGTGAAAGAGTTGAACAACTCCTTTTTGGCTCTGTAGTCCAGGCACAGGTAAGGGAAGAGTGCCCAGAACTGGCACAGCACACATTATAAAGCTCAAGCCGGGACAATGGCCCACTGGTAAAGTGGCTTACAGGGGAGCTGAATGTACCACCTGGTGACATAAAGTGCTTTGAGGTGCTGAGGACATTAGAAACGGATAAGATCGCAATCCTGTTGTTTTCCCCACTCTGCCAACCTACAGACATCTCATTCCACAAGACTCAGGCGGAATACCCTCCTTGTCTTCCTAGTGTCTTCCTACCTAGTTTGCTGATTCCTAGAATGTCGACGTTCACCCTTGCCATCTCTTGTTTGACCACTTCCAATTTGCCTTGATTCATGGACCTGACATTCCACGTTCCTATGCAATATTGCTCTTTACAGCATCAGATCTTGCTTCTGTCACCAGTCACATCCACAACTGGGTATTGTTTTTGCTTTGGCTCCATCCCTTCATTCTTTCTGAAGTTATTTCTCCACTGATCTCCAGTAGCATATTCGGCACCTAATGACCTGGGGAGTTCCTCTTTTGGTATCCTATCATTTTGCCTTTTCATACTGTTCATGGGGTTCTCAAGGCAAGAATACTGAAGTGGCTTGCCATTCCCTTCTCCAGTGGATCACATTCTGTCAGACCTCTCCACCACGACCCGCCCGTCTTGGGTTGCCCCGCAGGCATGGCTTGGTTTCATTGAGTTAGACAAGGCTGTGGTCCTAGTGTGATTAGATTGACTAGTTTTCTGAGTATGGTTTCAGTGTGTCTCCCCTCTGATGCCCTCTTGCAACACCTACCATCTTACTTGGGTTTCTCTTACCTTGGGTGTGGAGTATCTCTTCACGGCTGTTCCAGCAAAGCACAGCTGCTGCTCCTTACCTTGGACGAGGGGTATCTCCTTACCTCCTTTCTTTTTAAAAATGTATTTATTTATGGCTATGCTGGGTCTTAGTTGTGGCATAAGGGATCTTTAGCTGCAGCGTGGGGGATCTTGTTCCCTGACCAGGGATTGAACCAAGGCCCCCTGCTTTTGGAGCACAGAGTCTTAGCCACTGGACCACCAGGGAAGTTCCTCTTGGCACTATTTCTTTGGTTCATCTCCACATAAATCAAAGTCAGAGAAACTTTAAGTCAAGTCCAAATCAATCTTCTCACCTGTCCTTGAATTTTAATTAACTTCTGTGCTTTGACCCAGTTCCGCTTTCCAGGTAAGGGAAACAGACTCTACAAAGGCCCAGTGAAGTCACTGTTGCTGTAGCTAAAAGTGTGTGAAAGTGAAAGTTGCTCAGTCCTCTCCGTTTCTTTGGGACCCCATGGAATTCTCCAGGCCAGAATACTGGAGTGGGTAGCCTTTCCTTTTTCCAGGGGATCGTCCCAACCCAGGAGTCGAATCCAGGTCTCCCATGTTGCAGGCATATTCTTTACCAGCTAAATAGAAGATTCATGAAGTCATTTATTAATTTATCAGAAATGATTTGAATTGGCACTTCATGCGGCAAACAAAGGGTTAACTTATCCACCGGTCTCTTGCAAATAGATAAAGGAAAAAAATAAAATAGAAAAATATTGGGGAAAAAAATCTTCCCAAACAATAAACAGTTGTGGCTGACAAGCGCTAAGGTGACTCCCAGTAATTCCCACCTCCTGGTTGGTGTCCATGCCTCGGTGTAACTCCCTCCCCTTAAGTGTGGGCAGAATGTGTGACTCACTTGTAACCAGTAGAATACAGCAAAGATAATGGGAGGACACTCCCAAAACATGCTGTGTTACCTATGACTGCATTTAGAGCAGCCCCACTGGGAAGCCCACCTGGCAAAGTGGTCTCAAGGAATTGGGACAAAAACCTGGGGCCCTAAGTCATACAGCTACTAAGAAATGAATTCTGCCAACCATCTGAATGAGCTTGGAAATAGATTCTTCCCCATGTGAGCCTCCCAATGAAAATACTGCCCAGTCCTTATGCAGCCCTGGGAGACCCTGAGTCAAGGACTCAGCTAAGCTATGCCTGCACTCCTGACCCACCTAAGTTCAGTTCAGTTCAGTCACTCAGTCACGTCCGACTCTTTGCAACCCCACAGACTGCAGCGCGCCAGGCCTCCCTGTCCATCACCAGCTCCCAGAGTTTACTCAAACTCATGTCCACTGAGTCAGTGATGCCATCCAACCATCTCATCCGCTGTCGTCCCCTTCTCCTCCTGTCTTCAATCTTTCCCAGGATCAGGGTCTTTTCAAATGAGTCAGCTCTTTGCATCAGGTCGCCAAAGTATTGGAGTTTCAGCTTCAACATCAGTCCTTCCAATGAACACTCAGGATTGATCTCCTTTAGGATGGACCCACCTAAACTGTGGGATAATAGAGCCACTAAATTTGCCACCTAAACTGTGAGATAATAGAGCCACTAAATTTGCTACTTGTTATGTAGCAAAAGATCAAGAAAGAAAATATCAACAGAACTTGTTTTCTTTGATGCAAATGTATTTTTAAGTGAATAGTATATTAACATGGTTTAACACTGTGAAAGGTATCTTTTTCTTCTTCTTTTTTTAAAAAAATATTTATTTATTTGACTGTACTGGGTCTTAGTTCAAGCATGTGGGTTCTAGTTCCCTGATCAGGGATCAAACCTGGGCCCCTTGCATTGGGACCATGGGGTGTTCGCCACTGGACCACCAGGGAAGTCCCCCAAAGTGTCTTTTTCTTTCTATTCTTGCCCTTCAGTGACCCATTGCCTCATTCCAGTGATGATCTTTGTTACCAATTTCTTCCATAAGCTCCCAGAGCTGATCAGTGCATAGATGAGGAAATAAATGTCTATTTCTGTATATTTTTAAAACTTTTTTCTTTTTAATTAAGTGGTATTATACACATGTCATTCTGAACTTCTTTTTTTTTTTTTTATCATCCCAACAGAGGAGCGTATGAAACATACACGTACATTTTAAAGACATAGCCAGCACTTGTGGACCATTGTCCACACAGTGAAATAAAATAAAGCAGCATCTTAGCAGGGCTTTTCTTTGTTTGCGGTGAGTGGGGGCTACGCTCTAGTCATGGTGCTTGGGCTTCTCGTTGCAGTGGCGTCTCTTACTGCAAAGCACGGTCTCTAGAGCCTGAGGACTCAGTAGCTGTGGCACTTGGTCTCTGGAGCACAGGCTCAGTAGTTGTGGCGCACGGGCTTCGTTGCTTTGTGGCGTGTGGGATCTTCCCAGATCAGGGATGCAACCCACGTCTCCTGTATTGGCAGGTGGACTCTTTACTACCGAGCAACCATGGAAGCCCTTCTTTATCTTTTCAGTGTAGCTTTTCCTCCTGTGTTTGCATCCTCAGACACTGTACAGAAGTTTAGCTCCACCTGCTTTTGACCTTTATATAAGGTAAGTCATGTTCTTCTTTTGTGACTTATTTAGCTTGCATTTTTATGCAACCCAGCTATGTGGATGCATGAAGCTGTGATTTCTTCATTCTGTTACTGTATGGTTTTCCATTGTTGTGGAGGTTTATTTTTTCTAAAATATTATATATTTTATTTTTAATTATTAAACATTAAAATATTTTTATAAAAATTATAAAAATGAGTAAACAACTTATTTTCCACTTTACTAGAATGGATGGTTAAGGTTTTACATTTTTTTTCTAGTAGAAACAGTTTTGCCCTGAAATTCCTTTATACAACCTAGCTGGTACACATGGGCAAGACTTTCTCAAGGACCATAGATGCCGAGAGTAGAATTTCTGGGATATAAAGCGTTCATATCTTCAGTTTTTCTGAGCAGTTTATCAATTTACACTCCTGCCAGAAGTCTATGAGCGTTCCTATTCTCCACATCATCGGGGACATTTGGTATTGTCAGACTTCTTAATTTGAGCTACTCGGGTGAGTATACAGTGCAGTCTTGGTGTGATTTTAATTCATATTTCCCTTAATGCCCATTTGTATATCTTCTTTTATGAAGTGCCAGTTCAAGTTTTGTTTATTTTTTACACCTTTTTTTTTTTTTTTTTTTGCTGTTCTGCACAGCATATGGGATCTAGTTCCCCCACCAGGGAACGAACCCATGCCCTACAGTGGAAGCGTGGGAATCCTAACCACTAGAGCATCAGGGAAGTCCCCAGTTCAAGTTTTCGTTCAATTTCCTGTCAGTTTGTTTGTCTTTATCTGATTGATGATTTGTAATCTCCCACGTTGTCATTTGTCTTTTAACTTTGCAAATGGGATGCTCACCCTCAGTTATAAAAAGAGATGACAAAACTATGACGGCATTCTTTTTGCTATTACCAGATTAGCCAGAGATCAAGGAGTCTGGTAATATTGTGCTGACAAGCATGTGAAGGATATATAGCAGTACATTGCACACGGGCGTGTAAACTAGCGAACTTCTAGACTAGTTTGGCACATCTGGCACACTGTGGAATGCAGGTGTGATTTGACTCCAGCCATTTCCTTTCTAGGAATTTATCCTATGACATACAGACAGTCCCCAACTTCTGATGGTTCAACCTTAGGATGGTGTGAAAGCAACATTCATTCAGTAGAAAGCATGCTTCAAACTTTGAAGTTGGCTCTTTTCCCAGGCTAGCGGTATTTGGGAGAAAATTCTCTCAGGATACTGGTCAGGGCAGCAGCCACAGCTCCCAGCCAGCCACGTGATCACCAGGGTAAACAACCGATATGCCTACAACCATTCTGAACCCAGTCATTCTCTTTTTCACTTTCACTACAGTATTCAAAAAATGACATGAGATAGTCAACACTCTATTATTAAATAGGCTTTGTGTTGGATAGTTTTGCCCAGCTGAAGGCTAATGTAAGTGTTCTGAGCATGTTTAAGGTTGGCTTGGCTAAGCTTGATGTGCTTTAGGTAAGGAGTATTAAATGCATTTTTTGTAAAGATGTATTTATTTTATTTATCTTATTTATGGCTGTGCTGGGTCTTTGTTGCTGCATTTGGCCTTCTGCAGTTGCAGCAAGTGGGGGGTCACGCTGTGGTTGCAGCGTGCAGGCTTCTCGTTGCAGTGGCTTCTCTCGCTGCAGAGCAGGGGCTCTAAGCACACAGGCTTCCATAGTCGCTGCACGCGGGTTCAGCAGTTGTGGCCCATGGGCTTAGTTGCTTCTCCGCATCTGGGGTCTTCCAGGATCAGGGATCAAACCCATGTCTCCTGCGTTGGCAGGCAGATTCTTTACCACTGAGCCACCAGGGAAGCCGTGAAGGCACTTTTGACTTACAATATTTTCAACTTATGCTGGGTTTCTAGGGACATCACCACATTTTAAGTTTGAGAAGGGTATGGATTCAGTTATCTGTGGAGTGATATGTTCAAAGATCTTCAGGGTAACTTTGTTTATAATAGCAACAGATGGAAAAGGAATACCTAGCGGCTGGGGACTGCTTCGATAATTAAAGATACATCTTTACAAAGGAACATGCAGATTATTTTTTAAAGTTATACAGGCTGAAAATGAATCTCTTTTAAGATACATTGTTAAGAAAAAAATACAGGGAATTCCCTGGTGGTCCAGTGGTTAGGACCTAGTGCTTTTACTGCTGTGGCCTGGTCTGGGAACTAAGATCTTGAAAGCTACACAGTGTAGCCGAAAGAAAAGAAAGAAAGAAAAGGAAAATAGCCAGGTGTAGAATACTGTATATAATATGCTACCGCACCTGCAGTATATGTACATATATGCTTGGGTTTGCACAGAATATCTTGGAAGGACCCTTAAGAAAATAGATACAGTGATGATTGGATAATCAGGGTGAAAAGAGATTTATTTTTTACTGTACATCCCTTTGCACCTTTGGGGTTTTCTACCAGGTGTGCTGGTAGAAAATTTCACCTATTAAATGTAAGTTAAATAGTTTTACTTTATTTTACTTATTATTTCTTGGCTGTGCTGGGTCTTTGTTGCCGTGCATGGGCTTTCTCTAGTTGTGGCAAGCAGGGCTACTCTCTAGTTGCGGTGCCTGGGCTTCTTATTTCAGTGGCCTCTCTTGGCAGAGCACAGGTTCTGGGCACCCGGACTTCAGTAGTTTCAGCACGTGGACTCAGTAGTTGCAGCTCATGGGCCCTAGAGCGCAGGCTCAGTAGCTGTGGCCCATGGGATTTGTAGTTCTTTCGTGGCATGTGGAATCCTCCCAGTCCAGAGATCAGACTCCTGTCCTGTGTATTGGCAGGCAAATTCTTATCTACTGTACCACTAGGAAAGTCCAAATAATTTTAAAATGTACTGAGATCCAATTATGGGCCAGGCCTGTGCTAAATCCTAGAGATACCGTGGTGAACAAAACAGAGACTTTACCTTTTGGAGTTCCTGGTCTAGTGAGGGGTGGCAGTCACTAAAGCCTTCATTATGGTGACGTGATGAGTGCTATAATACAGGACATTGAGGCACTTTGGAGGAAACTGGCAAAGAGTAGGGCCATCTAAGAGAGCCTTGTAGGTGGGCAGCCTGATGTTTACATGAGGAGCAGAAGGACAAGGGAGCCAGCCTGTGGAGCTGGAGACCACAGGCCCGGAAGAGGAAACAGCATTTGTGGAGGGAGAACAGAGAGCTCTGGCCATTTGAGGAACTGAAAGAAGTTTGGCCCAGCCGGAAATTGACATGAACTGAGTTGGTTTTCAGAAAAACCCACAGTAGAAGTGTGAGGAAAGGATTGGAAGGGGACAAAAGTGGGGTCCAGAAGACTGGTTAGGAAGCTTCTGGCATCATCGGATGACAGAAGACAGGTGGTTGGACTGAGAGGGTGGCAGTGGGGCCAGTGAGGATGGGACACATTCCAGAGATTGAGAAAATAGAATCACCAGACTTACTGCTTGGATGGCAGGGAGAAGGAGAGAGAAGATCAGTATAATAATAAAAGCTACTATTTGGTAAGGACTTTCCATGTGGTATTACCTGCCCAGCATGACTCTGACGTTCAGTGGTCTCAGTGATCAGGAAGGTATGTCTGCCACGATGAGAATGTACAGATTTAAAGACGGTTAAGGAGCTTGCTTGAAGCCACCTAGGTACTAAGCAGCAGCACTAGCATCTGAAGTCATTTATCTGGCTGCCAAGTTCATGCTCTTAACCCATTTCTTCAGAGCGACTCCCAGATGTCAGGTTTGGGCAATTCAGTGGTCAATGATGCTATTTATTGAGAGAAAACACAAGGGAGGAAGTTTCGAGAAAGAAAGTGTTCATCTGATTCTTCCAATTTGAGGTTCCTGTGAGACCCTACCTGAGTAGGTTAAGTTCAATAGGCAGTTTTATATATATAACTGGAGAAAGTTCTGGGCTGGAAATTTGGGCATCATCAGGATACAGCCTGAGGTCAAAACAGTGGATGAAATTAGACTGAGACAAGTAAGTAAGGGCAAAGACAAGCCCAGGTAGTTTTTTTAGCAAGGAAGTCACATGAACAAATCTTGTTTATTGGAAGACAACTCTGGCAGCAATGTAGAAGATTGACTGATTTGGAGAAATAGGTCGTAGAAAATCCAACACGTGTATTCATGTGTTTCTATTGAGTCATCTTCCAAGTATCACCACACACTTTGTGCCAGGGATCACCAAGCCCAGGGACCACAGAGATAAACCAGACGCTGTCCTTGACCTTGTGGGACTCTGGGGCCAGGAAGGAGTGAGATTAGGGAACCTCGTGCTACAAGAGGAGTAGGTGGGCACACTGTGCTGTGAGAGCACAGAGGATGAAGAGGAGACCTAAGCCCACTGCGGGCTGGGGCTTCCTTAATAGAAAGTATGGCTGGGGCTTTCCTGGTGGTCTGGCGGTTAGGCTTTGGTGCTTTCACTACCATGGCCCGGGTTTAATCCCTGATAGGGGAACTGAGATCCCGCAAGCCATGAGTCATGCCCCCCCCGCCCAAAAAAGGCAAAGAAGATATGGATAGAGGTAGGCCTTGATGAGCAACTAAGCAACACCTAGGTGAGTGAGGAGCAGAACACTGTAGACAGAGCCAGCAGGGTGGGTGAAAATGAAAGTGAAGTCGCTCAGTCGTGTCCAACTCTTTGCGACCCCATGGACTGTAGCCCAGCGGGCTCCTCCGTCCATGGGATTCTCCAGGCAAGAAGACTGGAGTGGATTGCCATTTCCTTCTCCAGCGGATCTTCCTGACCCAGGGATCGAACCCAGGTCTCCCGCATTGCAGGCAGATGCTTTAACCTCTGAGCCACCAGGGAAGCCCAGGGTGGGTGAAGATACTGCTAACTTAAAATGCTGCATTCAGTAAATTCACTGGGATTCAGTGAGACTGGGGGAATGGCTGCCTGTATGGGGAAGGAGTAAGCTTGAAGATCTGGATAAGCTCCTGAAAAACTGGGGTGTGCTTAAAGGAGATTGAATTTTTAAATTAAAATTTTTTACCGCGCTGCTCAGCCTGTGGGATTTTAGTTCCCTGACCAGGGATCGAATCTGTGCCCCAGGCAGTGGAATCTTGGAGTCCTTACCACTGGACCGCCAAGGAATTCCCAGGAGATTGAATTTTATCTGAAAAATGAGGCTTTGGAGGTAAGCAGAGAGGTCGTGTGATCAGATATGCCCTTTAGAAAGATCTCTGTGTCTGCAATGTGGAGAATGGGCAGGAGGAGCCCAGATGACCAGCAAGGAGGACGGTGGGGAGGATGCTGCAGTGGGAGTGGGGAATGCTGGCGGTGATCCAGGTAGAAATGATAAGGACTCAAAATCAGGTGTATGTAATACTCAGCTTTCTCTAAGTTATGCTGCATAACAAATACTTTGAAATCTCATGGCATGTGGCCACATATACTTTATTTTTTGCTCATGGAACATGAAGGTTGTAGTTTACCTATCTTTCCTCTAGATGTGTGCATACTAAGTGGCTTCAGTCTTATCGGACTCTTTGCAACCCTATGGGCTGCAGCCTGCCAGGTTCCTCTGTCCGTGGGATTCTCCAGGCAAGAATACTGGAGTGGGCTGCCATTGTCTCCTCCAGGGGATCTTCCTGACCCAGGGATTGAACCCACGTCTCTTATGCCTCCTGCATTGGCAGGCTAGTTCTTTTCCACTAGCGCCACCTAGGAAGTCCCTTCTTCTAAATGCAGCTGCACAAATCTTTTCTTCCTGGAATCCAGGATGAAAGAACAGCCACCTTCTGAGACATGTTCTTATAGTGGAGTGTTGGCACAAAGGCCCGCTAGACAAGCCACACGATTGGGTTTAAAGCTCTGCTCAGTTGTGATAAAGGTTGCCTACACTCACATCCCAGTGGCCAAAGCAGATCAAGTGGCAAGATCCAAAGCAGTAGGCCAGGGAGATATGTGAAGGGTGGGGAAAAAAAAGTATTAGTCTCTCAGCTGCGTCCAACTCTTTGAGACCCCCATGGACAGTAGCCCACCAGGTTCCTTTGTCCATGGAATTCTCCAGGCAGGAATGCTAGTGTGGGTAGTCATTCCCTTCTCCAGGGGATCTTTCCAGACCTAGGGATCGAACCTGGGTCTCCCGCATTGCAGGCAGGTTCTTTACCATCTGAGCCACCTGGGAAGCTCCATGTTATGGGTTGGAGGGAATGAATGACTGTGAACGTATAAGACAGTTTATTGCAACCTGTCATTGAGGAAAGAAAGGAAAAGTTGATTAGAATCTTGGCATTTGGTGGGATTTGACTGGATGTGGGAGACGGGCCAAGGATTCCCTCAGATGGTTAAGTTAAAGATGGTACTGCTCAATAAGAAAAGGGAAACAGGAAGAGGAAACTCGCAGAAGATGATGATCTGCGTCCAGTCTGCCTTCTTGAGATGATGGTGCCCTGGTTTTGCTTTAAGGGAACCATTCTTCCTCTACTTTCAACCATGACGCTCTGGATGAAGCTTCTTCCAGCCCCTTACCAAGGATGAAGCATGTGAGCTAGTCTTAAGCTGATAAAAACATTCTATAGTCTTGAACACAATCGTTGGTTCAAGACTGGGTTCATGATGCAAATCTGGCCAATCAGAGCCAGTGAGGCTCAATTTTAGGTCTTGCTTCCTGACTTGAATGAGAAAGACCAGAGTATCTGCAGCACAGGGGGCATGGAACCTAGGGAGAGTCATCATGGAGGAAGCAGAGCATGGAGGAGATATGAGACTGGTTCCTGATGACGTCACCTGAACTTTGGCCAAGCCACAGGAGGAGCAATCTCAGGGAAATGTTAATTCTAAGCAACAGAAACCTAGAGGGAAAAGCTAGAGAAAGTGGTTCATGGAAGTAAGATAGTTCAAGCAAGAGATAATGCGGAATGGAAAAAAAACCTGTGACTTTGGAAATGGCTAGAAACACTGAATGAGAAATGTCTTTAAGGAACACGGAATTTGTTGGCTCACAGCATATATGGATTAAGGAGAGAAAGACGATGATGATGTTCTAGTAGATAGTGAGGAATATTTGGAGAGATGGTGAAAGCATTGAGATCAAGAGTACAGAAAATGGGGCATGATTGAGGGTCAAAGAATAGGTTCTGTTTTGGGCATGCTCAGTGAGGCACCTATGTTGGACAGAAAGACACAACACGATAAACAAGAGCGGAGAGGCAGACTTGGAAAATGTCAGCGTATAGTTAACAGTTGAAGCTAAGGGGTAACTCAGATTTCCCAGAGAGAGCTAATAAAACTGGAGTGGAAGAGGGTCATGGGCCTTACAGAATCACATCCTTTAAGAAGCTGGCAGTGACTGTGGAGCAACAGCAAGACTGAGAGTCACCTCTTGGGGGAAGAGTGAAGTGCTGCAGAAGATGAGGACTTGCCGCTGCTGCTGCTAAGTCGCTTCAGTCGTGTCCGACTCTGTGCGACCCCATGGACGGCCGCCCACCAGGCTCCCCCGTCCCTGGGACTCTCCAGGCGAGAACACTGGAGTGGGTTGCCATTTCCTTCTCCAATGCATGAAAGTGAAAAGTGAAAGTGAATTCGCTCAGTCGTGTCCGACTCTGTGCGACCCCATGGACTGCAGCCCGCCAGGCTCCTCCGTCCATGGGATTTTCTAGGCAAGAGTACTGGAGTAGGGTGCCATTTCCTTCTCCAGACAAGGACTTGGGGAATCTCCAAAAGTAAAGGGTTTTTCTTAACAGCCCCCTCTCCCATAGAATCTGAACCCCATCTATTGGCATGCTTAGACCAAAGTGCGTGCTCAGTCGCTCAGTCATGTCTGACTCTCTGGGACCCTGTGGGCCGTAGCCCACCAGCTCCATTATCCATGGAATTCTCCAGTCAAGAATACCGAAGTGGGTTGTCATTTCCTTCTCTAGGGGATCTTTCTGACCCAGGGATCGAACCAGAGTCTCCTGCATTGGCACGCAGATTCTTTACCACTGAGCCACCATGTTTATTTTATACTTTATATTATTCTTTTATTTTTTGGTGGCACTGTGAAGCTTGCAGGATCCTAATTCCCCAACCAGGGACTGAACCCAGGCCCATGGCAGTGAAAGTGTGGAGTCCTAACCACTGGACCACCAGGGAATTCCCTGAACAATTCTATTTTAAAAATAAATCTGAAATCTCTCCCTGTATCTCTATCCCCACCACCAGCAATGTGGTCTCAGCCAGCATTTCACCTGCATCAGAAGATGTCCTCACTGGTCTTTCCTGCAGCTGCTCTTCCTCCCCCCGGCCCATCACCCCCCCCCCCCCCCCCCCCCCCCGCCCCTGTCAAAGCCGATCTCCACACAAAGCCAGAGTGACGTTTCCAACATGTGAATTGAATCACGTCTTGCTCAAAGCCCTCCGGTGGTTTGCACTGCTCTGAGAAGGAAGCGCTCGGATGATAGGGTTCTGACAGGGAACCCATGGTGGGCTTTAAATAAAAGAATGACATCACCAAATTTCTGAGAATTTGGAAGGCATCTGAAAAGTTACTGTAATAGCTGGCTGGAGTAATGGAAAGGAGAGAAGTAGGAGTCCAATGAAGAATTTGTTTTACACATGAAAGAACATTGCAAAGGGGATGGGTGTGAGGAATATGTAAGCAATTGAATCTATAAGGTTGGTGGCTGAGTGGCTGGCTCCTTGTGGGGCTGAGGTTTCCAGATAGGGGACAGTAGCATTATTAACCAGGAAGAGGAGATGGGGAGAGGAGGCAGCGATGTACCCAGGCAGCTGTACGCGGTATGGGCAGGCTGGTCTGGCTTAAAATTCAGGGTCACCCATCTCCCTGGGCCTTCTAACATTGCTGAGAACATTACCCAGCATCTCTGGTCAGCTCTCTCTCCTGGTCTTCACAAGACTCTTGCTAATCTTTTTTTTTCTTTTTCCGCTGAACTATGTACTTCTTTGCCTTCCTCTTTCACTCTCAGTAAATGGCCTTGCGTCGTACATTGCAGGGCAGAGAAAAAGCATCAGAACACAACTCCTACTCTTTCTCTGGTTTCAATAGTGTGGCAGAAGGAACCAAACCTTTCCTAGATTAGAGGAGGAATTTGGGAATCAGAGAAGACTTACGCCAGAAAGTGCTATCCTTCCCTGGTACCTCAGGTGAAGGCATTACCATATAACATTTTTATGGAAAAAATCCCCAGGAGGAAAGCAAATGCATTTGGGGGACAAAAAGTCCAAGGAATTTTTATTATTTCTTAGGAAACAGAACAAAATCTTATCAATCAGAAGAAATTGTGTGTGTGTGTTTGTTTAAAATACTTATTTATGTATTTGGCTGCTCCGGGTCTTAGTTGTGGCATGCAGGAATCTTTAGTTGTGGCACATGGGATCTAGTTCCCTGATCAGGGTTCGAACCTGGGCCCCCTGTATTGGGAGCTCAAAGTCTTAGCCACTGGACCACCAGGGAAGTCCCGGAAATTGTGTTTTTCATTGGACTGGACAGTGTGGAGTTAGAAGAAATGAATTCTGTGGTGGGAAGTTCAGTTTGCCTTTTGGGAACTGAGGGGCAAAACGGCTACAGCTTCTGCTGATGCAGAGTTTAAACTGGACACCTAAGATGTTATATCCCTGTTGAGAGTACAGGGCAACCCCCATTTCTACCCCCATCCGGGCATCATCCTCTTGGAAAGTGGTAGACACCCAAGCTCAAGGGGGCTGCACTGACATCCAACTGAAATATGACACCAGAAGGGCTTCCCTCATGCCAGGAGGGATGGGGAGTCCCAGGGGGAAGAGGTGCGTGTGCATTCAGTGGTGTCTGACTCTTTGTGACCCCATGGACTGCAGCCCCCCAGATTCTGTCCATGGGATTCTCCAGGCAAGAATATTGGAGTGGGTTGTCATGCCCTTCTCCAGGGGATCTTCCTGATCCAGGAATCCAACCTGTCTCTCTTTATGTCTCCTTCATTAATAGGCGGTTTCTTTACCATTAGCGCCACTTGGGAAGCCCCTCAAGAGGCAGGAGCGGGGCTCAAAGTGAGGAAGGGCCAAAGAGCCAGAGGAGAGAATGCCAGAAAGGGCAGCCTTCACTCCTCCTTAGTTTCCTTTTCTGGGCCCTCCTCTGTCTTTAAAATGCTGAGTGGAATTCCCTGGTGGTTCAGTGGTTAGGACTCTGCTCTTTCACTGCCAGGGGCACAGGTTCGATCCCTAGTCGGGGAACTAAGATCTTGCAAGCTACGTGGTAGAGCCAAAAAAAAAAAAAAGTGCTGCACTCCCCAAGGCTTAGTTCTTGGCCCTCTAATACCATTCTCCACCCCTGGGCAGGCTTTTAGTGCCATCTCTATATATGTCCAGTATAAGTTTATTGAATGAATCGTGCATGAATGAAAGGGAAGATTTCTGGAGCAAGATGATGTTAAAAGTTAGTTATGTCCCACCCACAAATTCATAAATTTCCAATGCCTAGTATCTCAGAATGTAACTTATTTAAAGATAAGATGTTTAAAGAGGTATTTAAACTAAAATGAGGCCCTTAATCCCCTATGTGTATGCGAATGAAAGTGAGCTCAGTCATATCTGACTCTTTACGACCCCATGGACTATGTAGCCCACCATGATCCTTGTTCCATGGAATTTTCCAGGCAAGACTGGTGTTTAATAAGAAGAGGAAGAGACAGCAGTGATTGGACCACACAGAGAATAGACTGTGTGAGCACACAGGGAGGTGTTTGTGATGTAATGATGGAAGAAATGTACACTTGGTCTTTCGTCCCCATTTTATGGGCTTCCTATGTGGCATTACTGGTAAAGTACCCGCCTGCCAGTGCAGGAGACATAGGAGATGTGTGTTCGATCCCTGGGTTGGGAAGATCCCCGGGAAGAGGAAATGGCAACCCACTCTAATATTCTTGCCTGGAGAATCCCACGGACAGAGGAGCCTGGAGGGCTACAGTCCATGGGGTCAGGAAGACTGGGACATGACTAAAGTGACTTAGCACGCATGCCCGAGTTCATGGCAAAGACTTCCTAAAATCCTAGTGATTTTCTGAGTGATGGCAGGGAGAGGAGTCTCCTGTTATTCATAATAAGCCCCTTTCAATCATACTGAAGTTTATGCTAATGAGGTGACTCTTGGTGGGCCCCCTGGATAGCTTCAAGATGGAGGCTCCTTACCAAAGGAGGAAGCCTTGAGATTAGAGAGCTGGAACTTTCAACTCCATCTTTACCTACCCACTTCTGGGAAGAAGGAAGGGGCCTGATTGGATCGATCATTCCCCCATGATGGAATCTTCATAAACCCTACATAATGGGGGTGTTTATGGAGCTTCCAGGTTGGGGAACACATCAACGTGCTGGGAGGTTTAACCCCCTCCCCCGTATCCTGCCTGCCCTGTGTCTCTTTCATCCCCTGTTCCTGAGTTGTGTTCTTTATAATGGAGAATAGTAAGGAAACTGCCTTCCTGAGTGAGCCATCTTAAGAAACAGTTGAATTGGAAGAGGGGTCATGGAAACCCCTAATTTAGAGCCTCTGTCAGAAGTATGGGAAGCCTGGGACTTCCCTGGCCGGCCAGTGTTGCAACTCAGCACTGTCAATGCAGGTTCAATCCCTGGTCAGGGAACTAAGATCCCACATGCTGTGTGGTGTGGTCAAAAGATTAAGGGGAAAAAAAAAAAAGATAAAGGGGGAAAAAAAAAAAAAATATATATATATATATATATATATATATACACACATATGAGAAGTCTGAGAATGGTGATTGGCATCTGAAATAGGGGACATTCTTGTGAGACTGAGCCCTAACCTGTATGGTCTGGTGCCTACTCTGGGCAGTTTGTGTCAGAATCGATTGAATTGTCGGGCACCCAGCTGGTATCTCAAGAGCTGGAGAATTGGTTGTTGGTGTGGGAAAAGAAGGAAATGGCACCCCACTCCAGTATTCTTGCCTGGAAAATCCCATGGACAGGGGAGCCTGGTGAGCTAAAGTCCATGGGGTCTCAAGGAGTCAGACGTGACCGGGTGACTGCGCACACGGAAGGAGAACCATGCGTGTGGTCACGTGTTGTTGTAAAAAGAGTTCAGAGTAGCCATCTGCCAGTCAAGGAGAGCGGTCTCAGCAGAAACCAAACCTGCTGACACCTTGATCTTGGACTTCTAGACTCCAGAAGTGAGAAAATACATTTTGTTTTTTCTTTTCTACTTTCAGGCCGGATCTTAGTTCCCCGGCCTGGGATTGAACCTGCACCCCCTGCAGTGGAAGCATGGAGGAGTCTTAACCATTAGACTGCCAGGGAAGTCCTCCCCAAACACATTTCTGTTGTTTAAGCTCCCCACCCTATGCTGTGTCATCGCGGCAGCCCTAGTGAGTTAACACCGATGGTGATGTCCTTGCAACAGAGGGGCCTGAGGATGGACCGTGCCCCGCTGGCAGTGGACAGTTGGATGTGTGCGTCTCAGCCTCATGTGGTTGTGTGGGCTGGGCTGGACAGAGTGGTTCTGGAATTGTTGGATGAAATGTGTAGCAGAGTCTTTCGTCTGTGTCTCCACAGGAGACTATGGGAAGTGAGAAGGAAGTAAACCAATCTTCACCCTCTTATACGGTATTCAGTCTGTAAGAACACTGTTGGTCGACTTCCCAGCATTCACACACGCTTCCTTCTTCCTACCAGAGCCTCGGTTTTGTTCAGGTGTTTGCCCCCTCACCACTCAGCCCCTGAGAACCTTGGGAATCTGACTCCATTCCCAGATTGTTTCGTTTGGGCCAATATGGCCAACTCATTCCTCTCTCCAGTGATCTGTTCCACAACTTTCATTGAAGGTAATCACCTCAAGCCATATCTCTGGTCACTGTCATTGTTCTAGGGATGGGTAGTAGTTCTCAATATCCCTTCCTCGCTTAGAATTCTCAATTTTTAGCTGGACATTTGCCATTCTCCGCGTAAAGACTATGCTTTCCAGCACCGCTTGCAACTGGATGTGGTCATGGAGCAAGTTTTGACCAATCAGCTATAGACATGCTTGGTGAAGGTACTTCTGGGAAGTATTCTCAAAGGGGAATGTTTTATCTATTGCTGCATTAAAAATTATCCCAAAGCTATGAACCTGGAAACAAGAAACATTTGTTTCTTGAAGTTTCTGCAGGTTAGGAATCCAGAAGCAACTTAGCTGGGTGGTTCTTTCTCATTTGATCAAGGTATCACCTGGGGCGACAATCACCTCAAGACCCTGCTGAGGGTGTGTGTGGTGGGGGATTTACATTTGAGCTCACTCCTGTGGCTATCGGCAGTCCTTGAAAGATGCATTTCCAAATTCCCTCCAGTGAGGCTCTGCACAGGACAGCCTTGCAACATGGCAGCTGGATTTTCCCAGAGTGAGCCATCCAAGGGAAAGAGAAAGCTAGCACATAACACAGAACCACCATCTTTTCATGGACTAATCTTGAAAGTAACATTTTACCACGTCTCCTGTATTATCTTCTCTGTGCTCAGCCACTCAGTCATGTCCAGCTCTTTTGCAACGCCATGAACTGTAGCCCACCAGGCTCCTCTGTCCGTGAGATTTCCCAGGCAAGAATACTGGAGTGGGTTGCCATTTCCTCCTCCAACTGATCTTCCTGACCCAGGGACTGAACCCATGTCTCCTATGTCTTTCCCAGAAGTGAATAAATAAGTCCAGGCCATTCTCAGGAGAAGGGGGTATACAAAGATGTGAATACTGGGAGGCAGGGATACCTGGGAGTCATTACAGAAGCTGCTCATCCTGGAGTGGGGCTTCCCAGAGGCGCTAGTGGTAGAGAACTGCCTCCCAGCATAGGAGATATAAGAGACGCAGGTTCGATCCCTGGGTGGGGAGGATCCCTGGAGTATGGCATGGCAACCCACTCCAGTGTTCTTGCCTGGAGAATCCCATGGACAGAGGATCCTGGTGGGCTACAGTCCATAGGGTCGCAAAGAGTTGGATACAACTGAAGTGACTTAGCACACGTACACACACACCATGGAGTGTGGGGGGAAGGTGTGCTCAGTGATTCTCTAACTTTCCTTCTGCCTGTTGCCTAGAAGATAGAGATGACTGCTGGAACTCAAGCAGCCACCTTGTATTATGAGGTGATCTTGGAAGTGGAAGATGTAAATGGCACAGTAAAAGGACCAAAGAAGCCAGATCCCTGTCATTGTGGAGGAACCGTTCCCTCCATGGGCTGTCTGTCTCTCAGTTTTTATTTAGGGAAAGAGTAACTCTTATCTTGTTTAAGTCATCATTTTTTCGGATTTTCCAATTTCTGCCAGTCAAAGCTAATCCTCAATGATCTAGGTTCTCTTCGGTGTGGCCCTGGAAACTACTTCAGCTAGTTAAAAGGCTGGTTTCTTATTATTCTAATGCTTTAGATATAATCATTACAAAGACCTGCTCCTGATGTATGTTCATTGAAATCACTTTCAATCTCTTGCTCTCTCCTGCAAATTCAGCCCCAGACTGTTCTGTGTTCCCTCACCCTTGACTCATCCTCTCTCCCCTTTCAGCTATTTTCCCATTGAGAGGCAGATACTTGAACATCTTCATAGAATATGGAGAAGAAATTGACACAGGGAAAGAAATTAAAAATCCAGAAGAGAATCAGGGATTCCTGGCAGAACAATGCCCTAGAGAAGGGGCTGGCGAAGAATAGCTGCCAGTTTTGTTTTGTTTTGTTTTTCCAGCTGCCAGTTTTTGTAAATAAAATTTAATTGGAACACAGCCCCACCCATTCATTTACCTATTGTCCATGGTTGCTTTCTTGCTACAAGGGAAGAAAGGACAGCAAAGCCTAAGGTACTTGCAGTCTTGCCCTTTACAGAAAGTCTGCTGACTCCTGCCTTCGCGGAGGCAGGGGTGAGGATTAGGAGCACAGAAGGAGTCAGAAATGCTGGTGAGGCTGGAGAGACAATAAATTGTTCAAGACAGTGACTGGGGGCCCTAGCACTGTAGGAAAAACAGTCTGCTTACGGTGAGGCCAAGAGAAAGAAATTCAGGGTGAGGAGAAATGGGGAGGCTGAATGCATCAGAAAGGCAGGGGAAGCGGGTGTATGGGACAGCTGGAGGGGATGCTAGGGACTAAGATTCCCCCAGAAACCTCATGCCAAGCTCCTCATGACAGCAGTTCAGACCCCGAGGTCAATCGTGAGCCCAGCTCTCTGGCCCCTTTGCTTTCCACCGCCTGCCCCTGGCTGGGGCCCCAGTGCTGAGTTTTCGATGAGTAAACAGTGACGGGAGGTGGCATGAAGAGACAAACAGCGAAGAGCTGGCAGGAGGAGACTGCAGAGTTAGAGCTCCGGGCGTAGAAGGTGAGGGGGCCCGGAGGAGCCTCCTTCCCGGAGCTGTTGGGACACAGCCAGCTTCTCCGGTTGCCAGTGAGAGCAAGCTGCTGGAAGTGAGGGTCCAGGCTGAGGGGCTTTGTTTGCCACAGAAGGGGGAGCACAGGGCTGAGAAGGAAAGGCAGGAGGAGGTGTAATGGATAAGGGAGCTTGAAAGTATCTAGCGCTGAACAAATCAAAGAAAGCCAGACTTAAGGTTGGGTTTCCACCAACTTAACCCCAAGATCATAACTATCACATTTCAAGCACTAAAACAATCAGTGACTAGCTACTGAGAATACCTGGAAGAATTAGAATTAGAAAACCTCAAACCAAACAAAAATTTAATTTTGCCCCTGGTAAACGTCCAGAGGTAGATGATCCACAGCTGGCATTAGGAGTTCCAGCGGGCATGAGAGACCCAGCCTCCTTCAACCCCATCTCACTGCCCTGTGCATCTTCCTTTCCTAAATCATCTCTGTTCTGAGATCTAGCAGCCAGGATATTTCCATCCCAGTCAGGAGAAAGCCATCCCTGTAAGGACCCTCCCTGGAAACTGTAGCGGCTGTTACATATCCCACTGGCCAGAACTTAGTTTCACAGTTATGCCTTGTCACAAGGCAGCCTTGGAAATATGGATTTCATTCTGCGTAGCCACACGCACACCTAAATTTTATAGGCCAAGCAGAGAACATATACAGGGAAACAATTTTCTCTGCCACATTCCTCCCATATGTCTAGATACACAAAAGACAAACATACATCCCAGTTTGTGTGGGATTGCCACAGCTTTCACGATTATCTGTGTATTAATAGAATTCCTTTTTACTCAAAAGGGCAGAAAAGGAAAAAGTCTGGTGGTTCCTCAAAAAGTTAAAAATAAAATTGCCATTGTGATTCATTCACTAAGTCATGTCCAACTCTTTGCAACCTCATGAACTGCAGCACACCCGTCTTCCCTGTCCTTCGCTATCTCTTGGAGTTTGCTGAAACTCATATCCATTGAGTAGATGGTGATGCCATCCAACTATGTCACCCTTTGTCACCCCCTTCTCCTCCTACCCTCAATCTTTCCCAGCATCAGGTTCTTTTCCAATGAGTTGGCTTCTAACATTAGGTGGCCAAAGTATGGGAGCTTCAGCTTCAGCATCAGTAGTTCCAATGATATGATCCGGCAATTCTACTTCCAGGTATATACCCCAAAGAATTAAAAAGAAAAACAAACAACTCAATCAAAAAATGGGCAGAAGAGCTAAACAGACACTTCTCCCAAGAAGTCATACAGGTGGCCAACAAACGCATGAAAAGATGCTCAACATTGCTCATTATTAGAGAAATGCAAATCAAAACTACAATGAGGTAACACCTCACACCGATCTTCCGGCCTTCATCAAAAAATCTACAAACAATAAATGCTGGAGAGGATGTGGAGAAAAGGGAACCGTCTTGTACTGTTGGTGGGAATGCAAATGATACAACCACTATGGAGAACAGTATGGAGATTCCTTAAAAAACTAAGAATAATGACCATATGACCGTGCAATCCCACTATTGGGCATACACCCTGAGAAAACCATAATTCAAAAAGACACATGTAACCCAATGTTCATTGCAGCACTATTTACAATAGCTAGAACAAGGAAGCTACCTGGATGTCCATCGACAGATGACTGTATAAAGAAGTTGTGGTACATATATACAATGGAATATTACTCAGACATAAAAAGGAATGACTTTGAGTCCATTGAAATGAGGCAGATGAACCTAGAGACTGTCATACAGAGTGAAGTAAGTTAGAAAGAGAAAAACAAATACTGTACGTTAATGCATATATATATAGAATCTAGGAAAAAGGTACTGATGAACCTATTTGTAGGGCAGGAACAGAGGCACAGACATAGAAGATGGACTACACTCCCTTGTGAAAATAGATAGCCAGTGGGAAGCTGCTGCATGACGCAGGGAACTCAGCCTGCTGCTCTGGGATGACCTAGAGGGCTGGGTTGGTGGAGGTGGGAGAGAGGCCCAAGAGGAAGGGAATATACGTATACTTAAGACTGAGTCACATTCTTACACAGCAGAAACCAACACAACATTGTAAAGCAATTATCCTCTAATTAAAAATAAACTAAAAAAATAATGACTGAAAGTAGGGATTCAAACAGATACCAATATACCAGATACCTATATATAGTCATAGAAGCATTACCCATAATAGCCAAAAGGTGGAAACAACCAAGTGTCCGTCAACAGAGTGAAGAATAAACACAACGTGAAATATACCTACAAAGGAATACTATTTAGCCATTAAAAAGAATGAAATACGGAGACACGCTACGACATGGAGGAACCTTGGAAACATGTTAAGTGAAAGAAACCGGACACAAAAGGACAGATCGTGTATTACTCCATTTATATGAGTTATACCAAATAGGCAAATTCATAAAGAGAGAAAGTGGTTACCAGGGCTGAGGGATGGGAGAAATAAGAGTTATTGTTTCATAGGTACAGGAGTTTCTATTGGGATGATGAAGAGTTTCTAGAAATGTATAGAGTGATGGTAACACAATACTGCGAATGTATTTAATGCCACGGAACACTTAAAAACTGTTTAAATGATGCATCTTATGTGTATATTGCCATGGTTTTAAAAAAGTGAAAAAAAAACTTAAGGTATCTACCTAAGAGAAAAGAAAGCATATATATCCATTATAAATAATGACAGTTCGGAGCAGCTTTATTTGCAATAGCCCCCAAATGGAAACAACTCCAACATACATTAAGAGGTTAATGGATAAACAAACCCTGGTATATCCATACAATGGAATAGTATTTGGTAATAAAAAGGAATATGTTGATGATACCTACAATAACGTAGATGAATCTCAAAATGATTATATGGGTGAAAAAAGCCAGTAAAATAGTACATGCTGGGAGTTTGCTGGTGGCACAGCAGTAAGAATCTACCTGCCGGTGCAGGGGTCATGGGTGCTATCCTTGATCTGGGAGGATTCCACGTGCCTTAGAGCAACCAAGCCAGGGAGCCACGACTACTGAAGCGCGCCAGCTCTAGAGGCTGTGCTCCGCAGCAAGAGACGCTGTCCCACTGAGAAGCCTGTGCATTGCGAACAAGAGCAGCCCCTGTTTGCCACAGCTAAAGAAAGCCCGCCCAAAGCAACAAAGACCCAGCGCAGACAAAAATAAAACAATAAAATAAATTATAAAAGTAGTACACGCCACATTCATATATACATTTATATAGCAGTTAGATACATTCTAGAAAATGCACGTTACTGTATAGTGGGAGTATACAGTGGTGACCTAGAGAGATAAGGGTCCAACACTTTGGCCACCTGATGTGAAGAGCCGACTCATTGGAAAAGACCCTGATACTGGGAAGAACTGAAGGCAGGAGAAGGGATGACAGAGGATGGGATGGTTGGATGGCATCAGCAACTCAATGGACATAAGTTTGAGCAAGCTCTAGGACATGGGGAAGGACCGAGAAGCCTGGAGTGCTGCAGTCCATGGGGCTGCAAAGAGTCAGACACGACTGAGAGTGACTGAACAAGAAAGTTAAGTGGGAAGGATCACCAAGGAACACTAGGAAGCTTTGGAAGAGGTGATGGCTAAGTTCATTATCCTGATTGTGGTGATGGTTTCATGGGTATATACAGGTATATATACATATATATGTATATGTCAAAAATTTTTAAATTCATACACTTTAAATGTGTACAGTTTTTATATGTGCTATTAAAATAAACATGCACACACAATTACATTAACATCTGAATAAATAATATTAAAATAAATGGCTTTTTGGAGAGGGACTTTGCTGGCACTCTGATGATTAAGAGTCTGCGCTCCCATGGCAGGGGCACAAGTTCGATCTCTGGTTGGGGAACTAAGATTCCTCATTCTGCACAGCTCAGCCTGCATCCCCCCTCAAAAAAAAAAAACAAAACAGTTTTTAAAAATTATCCTAGTTTGGATGGTAAATTAAATCATCACCCTATATATTCTTCTCTCCACTTATAAAACATACTTACCTGCTCCCCAATAGAGAAACTCCCAAACCTCACTGTATCCAGCTCAAACTCTATAACCTAAGTCTGTAACTGCCCATCAGGTTCAGATAAAAGTTTTTAAAGTTTAGTCGCTCAGTCGTGTCCGACTCTGCGACCCCATGGACTGTAGCCTACCAGGCTCCTCTGTCCATGGGATTTTCCAGGCAAGAGTACTAGAGTGGGTTGCCATTTCCTTCTCCAGAGGATCTTCCCGATCCAGGGATCAAACCCAGGTCTCCCACACTGTGGGCAGATGCTTTACCGTCTGAGCCACCAGGGAAGTCCTGGGTCAGATAAAGGTACAACCTAAAAACTAAAAGACAAACTACCTTTAAATATATACTAGTGAAGTAAGAGGGGCTTCCCAGGTAGTTCAGTGGTAAAGTATCTGCCTGCCAATGCAGGAGACGTGGGTTCAATTCCTGGATCAGGAAGATCCCTGGAGAAGGAAACGGCAAGCCACTCCAGTATTCTTGCCTGGGAAATCTCATGGACAGAGGAGTTTGGCTGGCTGCAGCCGATGGAGTCACAAAAGAGCTGGGCCTGACTGAGCGACTGAGCGCGTGCGCACAGAGGAGATAATACAGGAGAAGTGGCAGAATGTTACTTTCAAGATCAGCTCATGAAAAGATGGTGGTTCTGTCTTGTGAGCTTAACTTTCCCTTTCCCTTGGATGGTTCACTCTGGGAAAATCCAGCTGCCATGTTGCAAGGCTGTCCTGTGCAGAGCCTCATTGGAGGGAATTTGGAAATAGATCTTTTGAGGCAGAGGAGCCTGGCGGGTTGCAGTCCATGGGGTGGCAAAGAGTTGGATACAACTGAGCACAGACGCACGTAAGTGGAGTGAGAACAAGATAATCACAATAAAAATGACTGTTCTGAAAATGTCCATTATTCTCCAAGGGTGCAAGGAAGGTGGGCACTGGGGAGGTGGTTTACTGGGGCCACATAGTTTCAGTGTTTGCCTCCTGCTGATGTGGGTTTCCTTTAGGGTTGAGTAGTCACAGATGTTCTCAAGTACGCTAATACAGTAGTCCCCTCTTATCCCCGGTTTCAGTTTCACTTACACTTTGCCCCATTTCAGTTAGCCAAGGTCAAACGCCATCAGAAAATATTAATTGGATAACTCCAGAACAAACTATTCATAAGTTTTAAATTGCACAGTGTTCCGAGAAGTGTGATGAAATCTTGCCCCGTCTAGCTCTGTCCTGCTGGAACATGAATCATCCGTTTGTCCAGTGTATCCACACTGCACACATTTCCCATGGAGAAGACATTTAGCACCCTTCTTGGTGATCAGATCGACTATTTCAAAGTCCCAGTGCTTGTGTTCAGATTACTCATTTCACATCATAATGACCCCAAAGAACAAGAGTAGTGAAGTAACAGTATGTATGGGGTTCTGTACTATCCGTGGTTTTAGGCACCCGCTGCTGGTCTTGAAACGTGTCCCCTGAGGGTAAGTGGGAACTACTGTTTAATTCTTTCTCTGAGCAGCCTTCCAGATTATTTGCTTGTGTGCAAGGAAGTGACCACAGCCAAAGAGCTCACTACATATAACTTTCAGGATACTTTGGTCTATGGGCTTCCCTGATGGCTCAGTGGTAAAGAATCTGCCTGCCATTGCACGAGACGTGGGTTTGATCCCTGGGTTGGGAAGATCCCCTGGAGTAGAAAATAGCAATCCACTCCAGTATTCTTGCCTGGAGAATCCCATGGACAGAGGAGCTGGGGGCTACAGTTAATGGGGTTGCAGAGCTGGACACGATAGAGGAACTAAGCACGCATTTTGGTCTACAAGTGAATCCCAGGGCTGAGCCTGATGGCCGCCACTTTCAAAGCCTCTAAAACAGGGTGGGGAGGCACATTCCTTAATCCCATTTTTGCCTTCAGGCTCCTGGCCTCTGGAGGAAAGTTAGCCTTATCTCTCACTGCTTTAAGCCACTCCTCGTAATTGCTTAGGTTTGAAATACCAAAGCAGATGGCTTCTTTCAGCCCCGAATGTCTCTGTGTTATGGAACTCTTGGACAATTTGGATTGGGGGCTGCCAGCAGAGTACATTCCTTTGTACCTCTGCTGAAGACTGGAGCGCTTCTGTCTGTGTCCTGCTCTCTGAGAACTCTTGAAAACAAACAGCACCCAACACACCCAAAGACTGAACTTTCGCTACCAGTTCTCCAGTATTCCTGCCCTGTTTGGAACTTGTATTTCAAGGATGGCCAGCACTTGTGATCCATTAGTGTGTTGTGATGTCAAGTGGGCCACAGCCAACATTTTTTTTTAATGAGTTAGAATAGAATAGAAAATATCAGATGCTTGCAGCTCATGGCAGGAATAGAAGCTTCACTCCACAAAGTTCCCTGCTCAGCCGCGTCCAGCTCCTTGGCTCACCCTCCATGGCTAACTGGTGGCTTTCAGACTCCGGCACTGATCTCAGAGGGAGAGCAGTGAGCGGTCTTCAAGGAGATCTTGGTTCCCTGCCCAGGAATTGAACCTGGGCTGTTGTTGTTCCGTCACTAAGTCATGTCCAACTCTTTGTGACCCCATAAATCCACACCAGGATTTCCTGTCCTTTACGGACAGGAAACTCCAGCTCCCGGAGTTTGCTCAAACTCATGCCCATTGAGTTGGTGATGCCATCCCATCTTCTCATCTTCTATCACCCCCTTTTCCTCCTGCCCTCAATCTTTCTTAGTATCAGGGTCTTTTCCAGTGTTCCAATGTCAGTTCTTCACATCAGGTGGCCAAACTATTGGAGCTTCAGCTTCACCATCAGTCGTTCCAATGAATATTCAGGACTGATTTCCTTTAAGATTGACTGGTTTGATCTCCTGACAGTCCAAAGGACTCTCAAGAGTCTTCTCCAGCATTGGTGCAATTTGAAAGCACCAATTCTTCAACACTTAGCCTTCTTTATGGTCCAACTCTCACATCCATACATGACTACTGGAAAAACCATAGCTTTGACTATATAGACCTTTGTTGGCAAAGTGATGTCCCTGCTTTTTAATAAGCTGTCTAGGTTTGTCATAGCTTTTCTTTCAAGGAGTAAGGGTCTTTTAATTTTGTGTCTTCAGTGATTTTGGAACCCAAGAAAATAAAATGTCACTGTTTTCACTTTTTCCCCATCTATTTGCCTTGAAGTGATAGGACCCGATGCCATGATCTCAGTTTTTTGAATGTTGAGTTTTAAGCCAGGTTTTCACTCTCCTCTTTCACCTTCATCAAGAGGCTCTTTAGTTCCTCTTCACTTTCTACCGTTAGAGTGTATCATCTATATATCTCAGGTTGTTATTTTTCCAGGCAATCTTGATTTCAGCCCAGCATTTTGCATGATGTACTCTGCATATAAATTAAATAATCAGGGTGATAATATACAGCCTTGATGTACACCTTTTCCAATTTTCAACCAGTCCACTGTTCCATGTCTAGTTCTAACTGTTGCTTCTTGACCTGCACATAGGTTTCTCAGGAGGCAGGTAAGGTGGTCTGGTATTCCCATTTCTTTAAGAGTTTTCCACAATTTATTGCGATCCACATAGTCAAAGACTTTCACGTAGTGAATGAAGCAGAGGTAGATGTTTTTCTGGAATTTCTTTGCTTTTTCTATGATCCAGCAGATGGCAATTTGAACCTGGGTAGCATGGATGAAAACCAGAAATTCTAGCCACTAGACCACCAGGGGCTAGAGCCCAGAAGCAAAATGGCCCTGGCTCTTTCCCCGGTTTGAAAGCAAGATTGTTTCAAGGAGACAAAAACTGTAAAAAACAGGTACAAAGTTTATTAGAGACACAGCACAATGTATGGGAAAGCACACTGGAAAACAGTTTGTGTATCCAACTCAGAAGCACAGCAGAGATACACACTCAGAAAGAAAGTGTATAGACATCCTTTCTAATGAGGGAGAGTGCAGCAGGCAGAGACACGCACCCAGAGTGGAGCTGGGGGCGTCCTGAGGGAGAAGGAGCACAGCGAGTCAGAGACCAGGCAGAAATGCGCAGCCGGACAGAAGTGCAGACACTCTGGGTGAGGAGGAGTGCAGTAAAGAGGCGATGGAAATCATTTATATAGGACAGTCCTTCCGGGTCTTTGTTTATAGCTTTGGCCAATTATCTTGTTTCTTCACACCTAGATGCATGCACAAATTTTTGTAAGATGGGTCCCACTGCAGAGGCCTATGGGTGCATGTCCACATTTATTATGGGGTGGCCCCCCCTCCCTTTTTGACCCTCAATAAGCCTTCCTGTGCATGTGCAGATAGGGAAGTCTTCCTTGACCTCAGGAGTGGGCACCTTATCTCTTTAGCAGAGCTCAGCTTTTGCCATAGCTTTGTCCTTGGAATGTCTGGGTGAGACCAAAGGCTCAGTTTTACTCTACTTGACAAACACCAGGTGTCAGGTCCAGAGGCCTGCTGTCTCCTACCTCAGCGCCAATTCAGTATCTTCAGACGAGGCAGACGTTTGTGGAAAGATGGAGGAGCAGGCAAAGGGAGCCCCAGTAGTGTTTTATTTTCTGTTCTTAGAAGCTGCCATATAACACTTCTACTTGTAGCTTACCAGCAAGAGTTTAGATACATGGTCACATCTAGTGCAAGGAGGGTGAGAGAGGTTATTTATTTTTTGTAATTTTATTTATTTATTTATTTTTTATTTTTGGTTGCACCGGATCTTCGTTGTTGCTTTCGGGCTTTCTCCAGTTGCGGCAAGTGCAGACGACTCTCTACTGCGGGGTATGAGCTTCTCATTGTGGTGGCTTCCCTGTTGGCAGAGTTCTAGGTTCTAGGCATGCGGACTTCAGTGGTTGCAGCTCACAGGCTCTAGAGTGTGGGCTCAGTAGTTGTGGTGCACGAGCTCAGTTGCCCTACGGTATGTGGGGTCTTCCTGGACCAGGGATTTAACTGGTGTTCCCTGCATGGGCAGGTAGATTGCCATGTGCTGTACTACCAGGGAAGTCCTGAGAGATATTTCATGCTGGTGACTGTGTGCCCTTTTAGTGATATTACAGTGGGGAAAAAAGGAGAGAACACGTTCATTATAAGGCAACTAATAGGATTCATGTGTAGACTCAAGGCATCATGCTGCTGCTGCTGCTGCTGCTGCTCCTGCTAAGTCGCTTCAGTCATGAGTGGTAAGCAAGTATTTCTTTTTTTTTTTTAACCATTGATTTCTTTCAAAACTCTCAGAGCTATTCTCACATAGCTAGAAGACACCTTCACGTTGGTCTGCCTTTGACCCTTTCCCAACCCTTCAACCATCAGACCCAGTGCTTAAACTTAGAAGTGGAATCAAGATTCCTAGATTCAAATCCAGACTACCCTACCTATGAGCTGCACCACTTTTTCTGGCAAGTTTTTTTAACCTAGTCTCAGTTTCCTTGGCTGTAAAATGATGGATACCAATAGTATTATAGCAGAGTATTTTTACAAGGATGAAATATGAATTTGCATGTAAAGAAGCAGAGTGCCAGGTGCATAATAAACTTAATAAGTGATCAACAACAATTTATTACTCAGTAGCTCTTTGCTACCTGAAGGCTTAACTTCTCAGCACATGAGAATCTTCCAGAATGTGCTGTGGTGCCCCTAGAGGGTCCCACTCCCCATTGTATGGTCCCTCATTTATTCATTTTTTAAAATAACATTGTTTCCAATTAAAAAGTAATACAACCCCATCATTTTACCTTTGGAATCTATCTTAGAAACTTGCTGAACGCACAGAGATGAACCTGTGTGCTGCCATTGTTGTAAGAGTGAAAAACTGGGAAACAACTATTGGGAAGAGAACATTTTAAAAGTCAGGAAGGGAAAGACAAGTACCATATGATATCACTTCTATGTGGAATCTAAAATACAATGCAAAGGAGCATATCTATGACACAGAAGCAGACTTACAGATACAGAGAACAGGCTTGTGGCTGCCAAGGGGGTGAGGGGAGGAAGGACTGGAAGTGCGGGATTAGCAGATGCAAACTGTTATATATAGGATGGATAAACAAGGTCCTAGATATAGGGACCTATATTCAATATCTTGTGACAAACCGTAATGCAAATGAATATGAAAATGTATACGTATATAACTGAACCATTTTACTGTACAGCAGAAATTAAGCCGGACATTATAAACCAACTATAACCTCAACAAAAAAGTCAAAAGTACTATGGAACAGCCAGACTCCGGAATCCCACGAAGTCATTTAAAGTCCCAGATTGACCTCTTCTGAAACCACTCTTCCTCTATCCGCCTCTAGCCTTCCTGAGCTGGTCTCAAACATTCCGCTCTTGTTCCTGTTGTGGGACTTCTACATGAGCCCTTTCCTCAGCTTGGCATATTCTGTCCCTGACAAATTTCCTCTGGATAAAGCTTTCCCTAACCCACTTTCCCCAGTCTAAAAGAGTTCCTCAGCTTATCTCTAGCACATTAATTAATTAATTTACTAAAAATTATTATTAACTAGTTAATTCCTTTACTGTCTGTCTCTCCCAACTGGAACATAAGCATCAGGAGAGTGCTACCTTAGTCTTGTTTTTCATTCTCATGACAACCAAACCTGCTACATAGTGGTGATTCAATGCATATTTGTTAAATAAATAACATTAACTATACTTATTAAGTGTTTTCTATTTTCTGGGCATTGTTTTATGTCCTTTAAGTATATTAATATATATAGAATCCTTACAACAATGCTATGAGGCAGTTGTTATCCTGTTACATCATTTTACAGATGAGGCTATTGCCTAAGGCCAAGCGGTTAATAAGTTGCAGAGCTGAATTTCAACCTAGGGAGTGGGTCCTGATCTTATGACCTTAACCCCTACACAACGTGTAGCTGAAGCAGGGCTCAGGGCACAGCTTATAACTGTAAATGCCTAGTTTTAATACAAAGAAAGATCTTAAATCAAGTACTTAAACTTCCGTCTTAAGGAGCTAGAAAAAAAAAACAAAAAGAGCAAATAAAACCCCCCAAAAAAGGAGAAGGAAGGCAATAATACAGACTAGAGCAGAAAACAAATGAACTAAAGAGCAGAAAAACAACAGTGAACATCAATTAAACCCACAGTTTTTTGAAAAGATCAACAAAAGTGATACACTTTTAGCTAGACTGATCAGAGAAAAAGAAAATTAAAATTTCTAAAATCACAACTAAAAGAAGAGACATTAATACTAAACTTACAGAAATAGGAACGATTATAAGAGGATACCATATAGGAAGATGCTGCTCAAAGAGTACTAACCTGCAGTTATAAGGTGAATAAGTCCTGGGGATCTAATGCACAGAATGAAACTCTGCCCAATATTATGCTGTGTGCTTGAAATTTGCTAAGAGAATAGACTTTGGACTTCCCTCATGGCTCAGATGGTAAAGAATCTGCCTGTAATTCAGGAGACCCGGATTCGACCCCTGGGTCCGGAAGGTCTCCTGGAGAAGGGAATGGCTGCTCATTCCAGTATTCCTGCCTGGAGAATTCCAGGGGCAGAGGAGCTGGTGGGCTAAGTCCATGAGGTTGCAAAGAGGCATACATGACTGAGTGACTGAAACTTTTAATTTTTTTTTCATCCTCACCACACACATGCAAAAAAAGTAACTATCTGAGATAATGGATGTGTTAATTAACTTGACTGTGGTAGTCATTTCACAAAGTACACGTAGGTTAAATCATTGTGTTGTACGCCTTTAATGTATACAATTTCATTTGTCAGTTATACATCCATAAAGCTGGAGAATACTATGAGCAACTGCATTGCAACAAATTAGATAATTTAGATCAAATGGGCAAATTCTAGAAAAGCACCACGATTGAAACTCCCTGAAGAAGAAGCTGAGGACTTCCCTAGCGGCTCAGTGGTAAAGAATCTGCCTGCCAGTGCAGAAGACAAGAGTTTGATCCCTCATCCGGGAGGATCCCACGTGCCTCAGGGCAATTAAGCCCATGTGCCACAACCATGGAATCTGTGCCCTAGAGCTTGTGCTCTGCAACAGGAGAAGCCGCCACAGTAAAAAACTCATGCGCGGGAACAAACAGCAGCCCCTGCCCATCACAACAAGAGAAAGCCCGTGACGCAACAAAGCCCAGCACAGCCAACCAAAAATAAATAAAGTTATTTCAAAAAAGAAGAACCTGGGCTTCCTTTGTGGCTCAGTTGGTAAAGAATCCTCCTGAAATGCAGGAGACCTGGGTTCAGTCCCTGGGTTGGGAAGATGCCCTGGAGAAGTGAAAGGCTACCCATGCCAGTATTCTGGCCCAGATAATTCCATGAACTGTACAGTCCATGGGGTCACAAAGAGTCGGACGTGACTTTAAAAAAAAGGAGAAGAAGCTGAAAATGTGAATAGGCCTATTGTAAATAAAGACATCCAATTAATAATTTTAAATGTCCCACAAAGAAAAGTTCAGTCTCAGATAGCTTCACTGGCAAATTTGACTAAACATTCAAAGAAGAATTACTACCACTTATGGTAGTACTTTGGCCACCTCATGCGAAGAGTTGACTCATTGGAAAAGACTCTGATGCTGGGAGGGATTGGGGGCAGGAGGAGAAGGGGACGACAGAGGATGAGATGGCTGGATGGCATCACGGACTCGATGGACGTGAGTCTGAGTGAACTCCAGGAGTTGGTGATGGACAGGGAGGCCTGGCGTGCTGCGATTCATGGAGTTGCAAAGAGTCGGACACGACTGAGCGACTGAACTGAACTGAACTGATGGTAGGTGGAATAAAGGCTCCCCAAAGATTCCCTTGTCCATCGCAATTCAAAGAACCTGTGAATGTTAATTTATATGACAAAAGGAATTTTACAGATGTGATTCAGCCAAGAATCTGGAGATAGGGAGATGATCCCGGATTTTTTGAGTAGGCCCAATGTAATTAGACTAGGTCCTTATAAGAGGGATGATGAAAGAGTCAGGGTTAGGATGCCACGTCAAGAAGGAAGCAGAGGGAAGAAGAGTTTGGAAAAGAAGCTACTACTCAACTGGCTGTGATGATGGAGAAAAGAGCCATGAGCAGCTTCTGGAAGCTGGAAAAGGCAAGAAGCAGAAAGATTCTCTCCTGGAGGGCTTCCCTGGTGGTGCAGTGGAAAAGAATTCACCTGCCAATGCTGGGGACACGGGTTTGATCCCTAATCCGGGAAGATCCCACGTGCTGCAGAGGAACTAAGCCCATGTGCCACAACTACTGAGCCCACGTGCTGCAGCTCCTGAAACCCGGGCATGTAGAGCCCATGCTCTGCAACAAGAGAAGCCGCTGCAGTGAGAAGCCCATGCACCTCAGCGAAGAGAGCCCCCACTTGCTACAGCTAAAGAAAGCTCCAACGCAGCAACAAAGCCTCAGCAAAGCCAAAAATAAATAAACAAAATAAAAGGAAAGTAATGTGTGAACATATGTGCAAAACAACAACAAAAAAAGATTCTTTCCTGGAGCCTCCAGAAGGAAGCAGTCCCGTTACACCTCAATTTTTGGACCTTTTAAAAAATTTTTATTATTTTTTGGCTGTGCCTTGCAGCATGTGGGATCTTACTTCCGTGACCAGGGATCAAACCCATGACATTGGAGGTAGGAAGTCTTAACCATTGGACTGCCAAGGAAGTCCCTCACTTTTTGATTTTTGGATGTTCGATCTCCAGAATTGTAGAAGAATACATTGTCAATTTAAGCCACTAAGTTTGTCATAACATGTTACAGCAGCAAAAGGAAATGAATACATCAATCTTCCAAAGATTAGAAGGGCCACTCTTCCAAAAACAGGAGAGAAAACTTCCCCATCATTGCATGAGGCCAGTGTTACTCTGATATCAAAACTAGACAAAGACATCACAAGAAAAGAAGCCTACAGATCAATAACCCTCACAAATTTAGACACAAAAATCCTGAACAAAATACTAGCAAAATGAACCCAAAAGTATATAAAAAGGAAAGAATGAATATATGTGTATAACTGAATCACTTTCTGTACAGCAGAAATTAGCATAATATTGTAAATCAACTCTATTTCAATAAATAAGTAAATACAAATAAAAATATTATGTAACAAGGATTATACACCATGATCAAGTGGGATTTATTCCAGGAATACAAGGTTGGTTTAATATCTTGTGCAGAAAGGAGTAAACACATGGAATTTAAGACTGCTATCCTTAGAAATGCTGGTTTGCAAGGTGGGCCCTTGGCTGGCATCTGGAAATGGGAATTTCAGGACTGGTAAGTGCAGTTCACTGTGCCTATACTATGTACACAGATAATGTGGTTTATGCTAACTAAATACCTCCTTTCCTTCTAAGAGTCTGGAATTTTGGTCCATGCTAGGCAAAGAATGCCTAAATGACTGGTCTTTATTAAAAACCTTGGACACTGAATTTCAAATGAGTTTCTGTGGTAAACAACATCTCACGCATTGTCACGACTTGTTGGAGGTGTTAGGTATGTTTCCAGTTGAAGAGCACTCTGAAAGCTTGTGTTGGTTTCCTCTGGACTTTGCCCCATGTGCTGTTTCTCTTTGCTGATTTCGTGCTGTATCCTTCCACTATAATAAAACTTAGCTGTGAGTATGACTACATACTGAATCTGGACCTTGAAGATGGTCTTGCGGATTTGAAAATTAATTAATGTAATATAGCACATGGATAAAATAAATGACAAAAACCATATGATCATCTAAAAGCATCTGACAAAACAGTTTAATAATAAAAATACTCAACAAACTAAGAATGGACGGTAACTCTCACAACCTAACAAAGATAATCTATGAAAATCCCATCATAATTAACAACAAACTTAATTGTGAGAGACTGAATGATATGCTGTTTGATCACTGCAGATGGTGACTATAGCCATGAAATTAAGACGGAAGAAAAGCTTTTCTTTCCTTGGAAGAAAAGCTATGATCAACCTAGACAGTGTATTCAAAAGCAGAGACATTACTTTGCTGACAAATGTCTGTCTAGTCAAAGCTATGGTTTTTCCAGTATGGATGTGAGAGTTGGACCATAAAGAAAGCTGAGCACCAAAGAATTGATGCTTTTGAACTGGTGTTGGAGAATACTCTTGAGAGTCCCTTGGACTGCCAGGAGATCAAACCAGTCCATCCTAAAGGAGATCAGTCCTGAATGTTCATTGGAAGGACTGATGCTGAAGCTGAAGCTCCAATCCTTTGGCCACCTGATGCGAAGAGCCGACTCATTGGAAAGGACCCTGATGCTGGGAAAGATTGAAGGTGGGAGAAGGGGACGACAGAGGATGAGATGGTTGGATGGCATCACTGACTTGATGGACATGAGTTTGAGCAAGCTCCGGGAGTTGGTGATGGACAGGGAGGCCTGGTGTGCTGCAGTCCATGGGGTCGCGACTGAACTTAACTGCATGATATACCCCTAAGATCAAGAACAAGACAAGAATGTCCACTGTCATCACTTCTATTTAACACTGTTTTGGAGGTTCTAGACAGGGTAATCAGGCAAGGAAAAAAGTTCATCCAGGTGCCCACTTTAGCGACACATATACTAAAATTGGAATGATACAGAGAACAGTTGCATGGCCTCAGTCCAAGGATGACACACACATTCGTGAAGCATTCCAAATTATTTATTGATTTATCTTTGGCTGTTCTGGGTCTTTGTTGCTGCTTGGGCTTTTCTCTAGTTGCGGGGAGCAAGTACCGCTCTCCAGTCGCAGTGTGAGGGCTTCTCAATGCGGTGGATCCTCTAGCTGTGAACCACGGTCTCTAGGACACTCAGGCTTCAGTATCTGCAGCTAGAGGGCTCAGTAGTTTCAGCTCCTGGACTCTAGAGCACAGGTTCAATACTTGTGGCCCACGGGCTTAGTAGCTCCAAACATGTGGGAGCTCCCTGGATCAGGGATGGCACTCGTGTCTTTGGCATTGGTAGGTGGATTGTTTACCACTGAGCCATCAGGGAAGCCCATGTATTTTTAATTATTAGAGAAATGCAAATCAAAACTACAATAAGGTGCCAGAGTGAGATTGGTCTGAATGGTCATTATTTTAAAAAATCTACATATAAGCTGGAGAGGGTGTGGAGAAAAGGGAAGCCCCCTACATCATTAGTGGGGATATAAATTGGTGCAGCCATTATGGAAAGCTATCAAGAAAGTGAAAAGATACTCTCATCCAGAATATGTAAAGAGCATTTACAACTCAATAATAAAAGGACAAATAAGTTTAAAAGTGAGCAAAGTGTTTGAAAATATATTTCTCTAAAGAAGATGTATAAATCAACAATAAATACATGAGAACATTTTCAATATCAAAATGGCAACCCACTCCAGAATTCTTGCCTGGAGAGTCCCAAGGACAGGGGAGCCAGGTGGGCTGCCGTCTATGGAGTTGCACAGAGTCGGACATGACTGAGCACCTTCACTTTCACTTTTCACTTTCATGCATTGGAGAAGGAAATGGCAACCCACTCCAGTACTCTTGCCTGGAGAATCCCAGGGATGCAGGAGCCTGGTGGGCTGCCGTCTTTGGGGTCCACAGAGAGTCGGACATGACTGAAGCGACTTAGCAGCAGCAGCAGCAGCCATCAGGGAAATGCGAATCAAAACCATAACAAGATACTACTTCCCATCCACTAGGCTTGCTGTTGTTCAGTCACTAAGTCTTGTCCCACTCTTCGTGATGCCATGAACTGCAGCACACCTGGGTTCCCTGTCCTTCACAGGGATACATCAGTCAGTCCAATGAACAGTCCTTCCACTAGGTTGGCTATAGTCAAAGATAGACAATGACACGTGTTGGTGAGGATGTGGAGGGCTTGGAATCCTCATACACTGCTGGTAGAAATGTAAAATAATGCGGTTCTGTGGCAAACAGTTAAGCAGTTCCTCAAAAAGCTAAACATAGTGGAAACAACATGAATGCCCATCACTGGATGAACGGACAGAGAAAATACAATATACCCACACAGTGAGATATTACTTGGCTATTAAAAAGGAAGTACTGATGCATACTACAACATGGATAAAACTTGGAAGCATAAAACATCACCATTATAGTCCCAGAAGGTCACATATTGCATGATCCCCCTTTTTTTTTTTTTGGCTGCCCCACTGGCTTGTAGGATTTTAGTTCCCCAACCAGGGATTGAACCCAATCCCTGGCAATGAAAGCGTGGCATTCTAGACACTGGACATCCAAGGAATTCCCTGTATGAATGATCCCATTTTATGAAATGTGCAGAAATAAGCAAATTCATAGAGACAGAAATAAGATTAGTTTCTAGGGCCTGTTGAAATTGAGGGGAAGTGGGGAGCGACTGTTAATAGGTATGCGGTTTCTTTAGGGGGTGATAAAAATATTCTAAAATTGACTATATGGTGATGGTTGCATGATTCCATGGATATACTGAAATTCATAGAATTGTTCACTCTAAGTGAACGAATGGTATGGTGTGTGAATTATATCTCAATACAGTTCAAAAAATGCAAGGAAGCAATCAGGCATGACTCCTGAGTGGAGACGCTGGAGCAGGAGAAATAAATTGAAAGTTACTGGGCCACAGATGTGGACGGGAGAGATCTGACTGGAGAGATGAGTAGGTGGGTAAGAAGATTTGGGATCAAGTCCTGGGACCTTTTCTCGCTGGAAAAGAGGAGAGGAGGGGTGTTCAGGAAAGAAGGCCAAATAGGAGCAGACAATGGGGTGGGAGATACCCTTGTGATGGGGGCCAAGGGAGAGGAGTGTTTTGTGAAGGGGCAAGGGCCGAGTATGTCCCAGGCAGCCGAGTGGGCAGGAAAGTGCAAGCGGGATGTAGGGCTAACCCCAGACTGTCTGCCCTCTTTGGCAAAAAGTCCATGGTGGGCCCCGCTGAAACCCCCCTGAAGAAGTAGAGGACGGAGTTAGGTGAAGGGGTAGGAAAAAGGGCACTAGGGCAGTTTCAGCCTGGCTGCTCACTGCCTACGTGACCTTAGAAAGACAGCAGACCTGCTTCCTCAGCTCCCAGATGGGGCTAGTTGTTGTTGTTCAGTTGCTAAATCACGTTCAACTCTTTGTGACCCCATGGACTGTAGCACTCCAGGCAACTCTGTCCTCCACTATCTCCTGGAGTTTGCTCAAATTCATGTGCATTGAGTCAGTGATACTATCTAACCATCTCATCCTCAGTCTCCCTCTTCTCCTCCCCTCAGTCATTCCCAGCATCTTTTCCAGTGAGTCGGCTCTTCGCATCAAGTGGCCAAAGTATTGGAGCTTCAGCTTCAGCATCAGTCCTTCCAATGTATATTCAAAGTTGATTTCCTTTAGGATTGACTGGTTTGATCTCTTTGCTGTCTAAGGGACTCTCAAGAGTCTTCTCCAGCACGACAGTTCGAAAGCATCAATTCTTCGGCGCTCAGCCTTCTTTACGGACCAACTCTCACCACTGTACACGACTCCTGGAAAAACCAGAGCTTAGACTAGACGGACATGTGTTGTCAAACTGCCTTTTAATACGCTGTCTAGGTTTGTCATAGCTTTCCTTCCAAGGAGCAGGCGTCTTTTAATTTTATGGGGCTAGTACTGCTGGCCTTTTAGGGTTGATGAGGAGATGAAATACTGTACCCTCTGCAGACTGCCTGACACATAGCACTTAGTTGTTAAAAGCTCTAGCTCCAGAGACAGGCAGCTAGCTGTGTGATCTTGGCCCATTTCCTTCACTTCTCTGAACCTCAGTTTTCAGGAGGTTCAGGGACATCTGAGTCAAAACCACCTCACTGGCTTGTTGCAGGAGATAGATGAGAAAATGCAAGGAAAGCATTTGGCAAGGGGCCCGGGCACGGTACGGGCTTCACGAAGAGCTGGTTGTTGCCTTCTGCTCTCAGAGCCTGCCCTGAGGCACGCCCAGGCTGGGTGACAGTCAGGGTCAACCGGGAGCAACTCCCACTAACGATGTTCCTGAAGGAGTGGACTCCCTCCTCCTAGACAACCACTCAGCTCTGCTAGCCTGGCATCAGTGGGCCACGGAGAAGATTGAGACCAAGGGTAGAGGCTGGGCCTTAGCTGGAGCGGGGTGAGGGGTGGATGTGTGCCTGCCGGCAGGGTAGGGGGACTGTCGCCTCTCCTCTGGTATTGGCTCCCAGACCCGCAACATGATCACCACCTTGACCCCGGGAGGGAACAACTGCACTGAGGCCATCCTGTGACGCGAGTCCCTCAGTAAGGCCCCCTTAACCTTGAGCAGCTGCCGCGTGCACGGCCAACAGCTGGGCCCCGAGGCCCATAAATCACTGATGGCACAAGCCAGCCAGTGCGATCCGCAGGGCGGCTGCCAGGGGTGGGGGTGGGGATGTGGCCGCAGGCAGAGGCTCAGAAACACTCCCCCTTACCCCCTCCCCCAAGCCATTCCATTCAAACCCAGGGCGGCGCTTTGTAGGCTTGCTGGGCAGACTTTCCTTGAATCCACTGAGGTCTTCCGACACCGCAGACGCTGCACACGGGGAAGCAGAGTGGACGTCCGGGGAGGCTACACGCGTCTTCCAGCCGGAGACCCTGCGCATCTTGCCTGCGTCCTGGCGGGCGAACCCTGGGCGCGCAGGAAGTCAGCTAATCCTGCGGATTCCACAAATGCGCCCAAACATATGCTCCCCGCCGAGGCCACCGGCCAGAGGCAGGGAGACCACCACCCAGGGGACTCGGACACATGCCCCGGGCGATGTTAGTGCAGGGCACCAGAAGACAGCCTGGATTTTTCCATTATCTGATGAGAGTGCATTCCAGACCATTCATCCACGTGTTTACTTTGCTCCTGTGTGATTTGTCTAGAAATGTCTGTAATGGCATTTTCCCTTGAACGTTGTGATAGGCCGCGGAGAGGAGAAGAGTGTTAACCATTATTTGCCATTAGACCCCACACAACATAAACTGGCAGGCGGTGGAAACACACATGGGTTGACAGGACCTTCTGCCAATCTGCCCCGCTTGTTTAGGTCTTGAAAAGACTGAAAGGAAAACTACAAACATGGAAACAGTTGTTTGGGCTGTTGGGGTGATTTGCTTTTAATTGTACCTGGCAAAATGAATCTATGGGGTGGGGAGGACAGTAGCCCTGGCGACTGGTGATGACTGGGCAGGGTTTCTGGGGGTGTCAGTGATACTCTGTGGTCCATACAGAAGTAGGTTGTTACCTGGGTTGTTGTATTGTTCAGTTGCTCAGTCGTGTCTGACAGTGACCCCATGGACTGCAGCACGCCAGGCTCCCCTGTCCATCACCAACTCCCGGAGTTTACCCAAACTCATGTCCATTGAGTTGATGATGCCATCCAACCATTTCATCCTCTGTCACTCCCTTCTCCTCCGGCCCTCAATCCTTCCCAGCATTGGGGTCTTTTCCAATGAGTTGGCTCTTCACATCAGGTGGCCAAAGTATTGGAGATTTGGCTTCTGCATCAGTCCTTCCAATGAGTATTCAGGGTTGATCTCCTTTAGGATTGACTGGTTTGATCTCCTTGCTTTCCAAGGGACTCTCAAGAGTCTTCTCCAACACCATGATTACCTGTTTGCTCTATTCACCTAGCTGGACACTTACTATTTGTGTGCTTTCCTGTAAATTTTACTTTAATAGAATGTTTGCTTTCACAAATGATTGTGAATGATATTTTCTTATTTGTAAACAGTAAGATATTTTCAAAGGTACTCATAGAGTGAAAGGGAATTGATTGATTACCGAAGCCGATTCCCCTGCTGTGCTGATGAGAAAGGAAGAGTCAGAATGAAACTGTTCACCCAGACCCACCGAGTCAGAGGCTGAACCAGAAAAGGGAGCTCAAAACCCCCTCATTTTGACTCTACCAAACCAGGTGATCTCTGCAAGCCTGGATTAAGAAAACTTTTAGTGGATCATGATTTTTTTTTTTTAAGAATACTGACAACATTTAAAAATTAATATGGTGTTACTTTAGTTTTTGGATTGGTTATATGTACAAAAGCTACAAAATTTCAAAAGTTACCAAAAAAGTATATGCTGCAAAGTGTCAGTCCCATTCTAAGGGACTCTGTCCCACCCCAGCGCAGGTACCATTGCAGAGACTTCTGGGCATCTTTATGGAGCCAGTCTGTGTGTGATTAACATGCTTTTCTTATTCACACGAAGGGAACACACTGAACACACCATTCTACACCTCATTCCCATCACTTCATAACTCACACTGAACCCTGTTCATTTTATCATCTGAGCCACCAGGGAAGCTCTAACCCTGTTCATCTGAATACCCTTAGCTGCTGCCCAACCACACCCCTGCCTTTTAAAGGCTAGAGAGTGCTCCTTTGTACGGACTATTTAAACAAATCCTCCATTAGTGGACATTTAGACTGGTTCTAATCAGTTGATATTAGATAGATGCTGCAATATATAGACTTTTTCATGTTATTTGGCAAAAGTGTGCATAGATCATAGGATAAATTCCTGGAAGCAGTAGTGGCTCAAGGGTGCATCCTCTTAGAATTTTACTAAATATAGCCAAATTGCTAGCCTAAACTGTGTCATCTTACAATCTCATAAACAAGGTACCAGAGCACCTGTTTCCCTCTACTCTTGCGACACAGTGTTTTCAAATTCTTTGGATGGTGCTGATCTGATAAATTCAAAAGGGTATGTCAGGCTGATTATCATGTATGTTTCTCTTATTCTAGGCAGACTGAGCATTTTTTCATTTGTTTGAATCATTTGTTTTTTCACTATGAGAACCATCTGTCCATATCCTCTGTCCATTTCTCTATTCTTTTTTTTTTTTTTTTAATTTTTCAATTCCATTTTAAATTGCATTGTTGGCTTTGTATTGTCAAATTTTTATTTGGGAATGTCATTTGTAGAGTGAAAAAAATCACATTCTTCAGCACAAAAATCAGTTATACAGTGTGTGTTCCTTTCATGGTCTCTTCCAGGAGCAAACATGCTTTGACACTGTTACATCTAATTAATAGTATCTACCATTTCGTGGAGGTTTCCCAGGTGGCTCAGTGGTAAAGAATCCACCTGCCAATGCAGGAGACTCAGGTTTGATCCCCGGTTCAGGAAATATCCCCTGGAGGAGGAAATGGTAACCCATTCCAGTATCCTTGTCTGGAGGATTCCATGGACAGAGAGACGCCTGACAGGCTACCGTCCATGGGGTCGCAGAAGAGTTGGACATGACTTAGTGACTAAATAACAACACCCATTTAGTGAGTACTTCCGGGTGAGTACTTCCGGGTCGCCAGGCGTTCTAACAGTCCTAAGGGGACATGAAATTTCTAGTTCTGCTTTTTCACATAATGCAGCAGGAGTGGTTTTCATGTTGCAACATTGTCTTTATGACTCTCACTTGCAATGGCTACTTAGCAAGCTGTCAAGATAGTGGCTATCCTATCATGGAATCAGTTGTTTTCTAATTGTTAACTTTCAGTTGCATCTATTGCTTTATCATTTCTGATTAGTAAACTCTTCAAATATATTTTAATTAAATTAAATTCTTTAATTTAATTAAATTCTTACACTGATGTTGTAAGTTGCGTCTTACTTTGCCTGCGTTGTCACTCGTGTGTCCAGGCTCCTCTGTCCATGGGATTTTCCAAGGAAGAACACTGAAGTGGGTTGCCAATCATTTCCTTCTCCAGGGGATCTTCCTGACCCAGGGACTGAACCTGTGTCTCCTGCATTGACAGGTAGATTCTTTATCACTGAGCCACCAGGGAAGGCCTCAAAGTACATAGCAGGGTCTTGATCGATTTCACCCATGCACAGCCAACTCAGAATTCAGCCTAGGCAGGATCTTTTTGCTTTGGAATAATACAGAGCAGAACTGATGTCAGATCAGTGGGTGGAGACAGATCTGAAAGGAGCTTCCCACCCCAGTGATTAAGGTTCATCTGCTCTGTGAACCGACATCCAAATGATAATTACGAGGACAAGGTAAGCCAGCACTACCCAAAACTTGTTGTATTAATTGGTTGTGATTATAGATGATTCCCTATTGCCGTATTACAGAGCTTTTTTTTTTTTTCTTTTAGTTATAAAGCAGGCAGTGAGGAGAGCTGCAGAAGAGATGAAGAGTTTCCTGAGTGGGAGACAGAGGGGAGTGAAATTCTGAGGAAGAAAATGGGAGGAGGGGTGGGGAGGGTGGGGGAAGGGGACAACCAAAAGAGTGTGGATTGCCCCGGGTCTTTGTGACACAGTAAGCCCACGAGGGCATCTGACCCGCTTTTAGGCAGGAATTCTGCTTTTAGGCAGGTCAGAACTCTTGCCTACACACCTGAATGGGTTCAGCCAAGACAGACAAAACTCTGTCGGTCCCCAGTACTCCAGAGTGAGGTGACCCGCCCCTTCGAGCACTGGCCGGGCTGGCAAGTGGGGTTATTTCTTTGCTGTACCGGTGACTGGATGCTCAGCACCCCCAGGTCCTCATATCCAGGGAAATCACCCAGCTCCTTCCCAGAGGTTCCCACCTGGAACACCCAGGACACCGCTTGACTGTTCCAACCTGCACACAGGTTGTAGGTTGCAGCTTCCTGGTGTTGTGGCTCTGAGGTTTTATCACTATCAACTTTGGTTGCCAAGGCAACCGCACAGCAGTTTAGTCTCCTGATACTCACCCATCTAGGCTGGCTTAAGTGGCAGATGATTGGGGCTGTTGTTGGTGTTTTGTAAACTCTATCATTAAATCTGTGCTGTGCTGTTCTTAATTACTCAGTCATGTCCAACATTTTATGACCCCATGGACTGTAGCCTGCCAAGCTCCTCTGTCCGTGGGAATTCTCCAGGTAAGAATACTGGAGTGGGAAGTCTATCCCTTCACCAGAGGTTCTCCCTGATCTAGGAATCCAACCGGGGTCTCCTGCGCTGTAGGTGAATTCTTCACCAGCTGAGCTACCAGAGAAGCCTTCATTAAATCGTCTCCACTTCAAAAAAGCGCATAGAAATGGCCACCCAGTGGCTGTCTGGGTTCACACTTCTAGGTCCAGTTCTTTCTCCCTTGTCTTCTTCCTCGCCTACTGGACGAATGCAGAGATCACCAGAGGGAAGGGCCGGTGTGGGAAGGAGGAGGTGTGTCCACAGAGAGGCTCAGTGGTGAGCCAAGCGGTGGTCCTTCATTCTTTTTTTTTAAGATTTTTTCTCTGACTTCCCTGGTGGTACAGTAGATAAGAATCCACCTGCTAAAGCAGGGGACGCAAGTTTGATCCCCAGTCCGGGAAGATTCCACATGCCTCGTGGGGCAGCAAAACTCGTGTGCCGCAACTATGGAGACTGCCCACCCACAGCCTGGGCTCCACAGCAAGAGAAGCCACCGCATTAAGAAGCCCAGGCACCGCAAGGAAGAGTAGTGCCCGCTTGCTACAACTGGAGAAAGCCCTTGCTCAGCAAGGAAGACCCAGCAGAACCAAAAATAAAACAAATAACATTTTTTTTAAAGATTTTTTTTTCTTGATGTGGACCATTTTTAAAGTCTTTATGGAACTTGTTACAATATTGCTTCTGCTTTTTTTGGCTGGGAAACACGTGAGATCTTAGCTCCCCAGTCAGGGATAGAATCCACGGCCCCTGCACGGGAAGGTGAAGTCTTAACCACTGGATCCTTCGCTCTTGCGCTGTCCTTCACAGCTTGCTGAATAGGCTCCTCCCTTGCTGGTGCCGCCAGCCTGAGGTCACACAGCCAGGGAGGCAGGTCCAGACGCAAGCCCCAGTGTGCTCATACCCAATCTGTGGCTCTGTTTCCTGCAACTGAGAAGGAGAATCTAGGGAATCGTGGGAGAGGTGAGTCTCCAGGGAGAATGGGCAACAGCAGGGGCGGGGGGGTGGGGGGGGGTGGGTCACTGCTCAGCTGTGCTACCCCAGGTGCCAGGCTATGCCAGCCAGCCCAGCTTCCTTCAACCCCAGCTTCCTGGACTCAGACTCACAGAACCCAGTACCAACCTCAGTGTGTTGAAATGAGTCCGTGATTTGCCTGCCTCCTTGTAGTGGTGCCTGCTTTTGTTTTCTGAGCATCTCTCTTTCCACTGGGAGGCTGACTCTACCCCATCCCATGACAGGGTGGTCACTCCTAGGAACTTGTTGCTGTTCAGTCACTAAGTTGTATCCAACTCTTTGTGACCCCCTCAACTGCACGTGTCAGGCTTCCCTGTCCTCCACTATCTTCCAGAGTTTGCTTAAATTTATGTTCATAAATAAGTTGAGTTGGTGATGCTATCTAACCATTCCATCCTCTGCCGCCTTCGTCTCCTTTTGCCTTCAATCTTTCCCAACAACATGGTCTTTTCCAATGAGTCACCTCTTCCCATCAGGTGGCCAAAGTATTGGAGCTTCAGCTTCAGCATCAGTCCTTCCAATGAATAGTCATGGTTGATTCCCTTTAGGATCGACTAGTTTGATCTCTTGGCAGCCCAAGAGTCTCTCAAGAGTCTTCTCCAGCACCACAATTCAAAAGAATCAATTCTTCAGCACTCAACTTTCTTTATGGCCCAGGGCCTTGAGTACCACCTAACTATGGGACTGGGCCCAGCAGTCAAGGTTTGGATAACGAAGGTGCCCAATCTCAACCCAGAGTGACTGGTCAGAGGAACATGCAGCCCTGTCTCAGCCAATCAGTTCTTTCCCATCCATCTTGCTTAGGGACACCAGGAAGGACAGGGTTCTACATTCAGGTTATGACCTTCAAAGGTAGGGGCTGGAGTTTGTCAGCAGCTGCCTTTCCCACCAGATGGAGAACGTCTGGCTATGGCCAGAGGGAATGAGACACACATTCGAGGAGAAATAGGGACAAGCAGGGTCAGGAAAAGGAAAGCCTTGCCCATCCTATACCTTTCAGCCATGCTTCAAGAATACCTCCCCTGGGCTTCACTGTTACCTGGTCACCCAGTTTCTGCACCAACTCAAGAGGAAGGCCAGGTATATTTTCTGACTGGGATCCAGAGTTACCAGTGATCAGAACTGCCAGAGTTACTGATTATTCTTCGCATAAATGAAATGCCCAACCTCAGTGAATCAGTAGTGAAAGAAGTGAAGGTGTTAATCGCTCAGTCATGTCCGACTCCTTGCAACCCCATTGACTGTAACTCTCCAGGCTCTGTCCATGGGATTCTTCAGGAAAGAATACTGGAGTGAATAGCCATTCCTTTCTCCAGGGGATCTTCCCAACTCAGGGATCGAACCCAGGTCTCCTGCATTGCAGACGGATTCTTTACTGTCTGAGCCACCAGGGAAGCCTGGTGAAATGAAATGAAATGCCCAAATGAAGTGAATTTCAAGTGAAATGCCCAACCTCAGTGAATCAGTAGAGCACAGTGCTCAAGAGCACAGTTCTGAGAAGCCAGATTACCTGGCTTTGTGAATTCACTAGCAGTAGAGATTTAGCTATGTTAATTGTCTTCCTCTAAACTTTATCCTTTTTATCTGTCAAATGGGGATGATAAAGATATGCTTGTGATAAGCCCTCAATATAGGTGTGTTGCTATTTTTCCTTTGTTGCTTGTTCTACAATTAGTGAACTTCTCAGGTGGCGTTAATGGTAAAGAACCCATTTGCAATGCAAGTAGATTCTGGAGACAACGGTTTGATCCTTGGGTAGGGAAGATCCCCTGGAGGAGGGCATGGCAACCCACTCCAGTATTCTTGCCTGGGAAGTCCCAGGACACAGCTTAGCAACCTAACAACAACAACGAATTGTCCCCTTGCAGAGATGCACACAGTGCTATTACTGCTCTCATCATACTCACAGAAGAGAGAGGGAGCCAATTGTGGACATGGAAACCAGCAAATCCGAGGAAGGACAGAGTTACGGAAGACGCTGCAATGTGGGGGTACACGTAAGCTGGCAAGAGCAGAGACACCTCCAGCCATGCGTTTCCAGCACCAGACACAGCTCCTGGTACCCAGCTGGGGTTTAGTTAGAGTTGAACGAACAGAAGAGCCAGTGATGCTGGGGAAGGGCCCCCTGGGAACATGTTCTCCAGGCTGGGGCTTACAGAAAAGAGTTGTATTGGGCCAGGGGAGACTGAGTCTGAAAACTGCTGGCTTTGAGAAATCCAGATTTACTTTTAACATGGAAAACTTGGGGAATCTCACATTAAAACCTGGGCTTGGGGGCCTCTCTTGGAAAGTTGGAAGATCTTGCAACCTGGGGCCCACAGTTCTTCCAGGTGACTGTCTCTTTGCTGAGCAGCAGTGGCTCCCTCCAGGCATGAGCCTCATTGTCCTTCAGTCATTTGCTCCTCCTTTCCTTCCTGGTCCTCGAAGGCAGCTGTGTAGACTCTTGTATTAAACCCGCGCTCCTGGGTTTCCTCCCTACTCTTATTTAGAAAGCTTTTAATTCAGCAATTCTCAACTTGAAGGGTGCGGGAAAGATAGCTTCTTACACACTAGAAAGATGCCAGCACAACTCCTTCCCCCTGTCCTTCCTTCCCCCACGCATGATGAAGATCACTTTTGGAGGCCCAACCTCACCCCTGGCACGCTAGCAGCACTGAAGTGTGGATATTCCACCCACGAAGTTTCCCTGATTCTGCGGGAAGATGTGTAGACTCTCATCTCACACACCAGCATCACCCTCTCCTCTCTAATCATCGCTAGAGCTTGTCACCTAGCAACAAAGCATCCGTGGGGTAGCAACCGCTCACCAGTTCATTCATCCCTTCAACAGACACTGACTGAGTTGCTCCCACGCCCTGGATAGGCAGAGACTCAAAAAAGATGTTTGTGAGAATGAATGAAGATAAAGGGATGAATGAGGCCCGAAAAGAGGTCAGACTATGGAGAAAAAACAGATTAAAAAAAAGAAGATTTGTAATACAGGCCGCGATAGACGCATGTATGCACATGTAAATTCCAAAGAGGAAGCAACAGTCCCATACAGGGAAGTCAGAGACTGAAGATGGAATAGTTCAGTTAGGTCTTAAGAGAGGCAGGAGTTTGTTGGGACAGGAAGAAAGAACAGGAGAAACCACATTCTCGGGCTCAGGAACATCACAGGCAAAGGCTCCAGGCAGATGGAACCACATGGCGGGTCTGAGGCCACAAGGAAGTATCAATATCAATAGAGCAGAGAATGTACCAAGATTCTGAAAAATCTACATCCATGAAGGGTCAAGCCAGTCTCAACATTCAGATAATAAGATTGGGGTTTCCTTTGAGAAAGAGGGTGGACTCGCATCCCTGCACAGCCCCCTCTGAGCACAGGGCCTGGACTGCGCCGGTCAGGAGAATGTTTGCAGAATAAAACTGAAGATGAAACAGAGACAGGAAGGGAAAACAGGAACCATCCACACGCCAGGCACAGCCAAGACACTGCCTGAAAGTGAAAGTCTCTCAGTCGTGTCCAACTCTTTGCAACCCCGTGGGCTCTTCTGTCCATGGAATTCTCCAGGCCAGAATACTGGAGTGCGCATAGCTGTTCCCTTCTCTAGGGGATCTTCCCAACTCAGGGATCGAACCCAGGTCTCTCACATTGCGGGTAGATTCTTTACCATCTGAGACAGTAGGGAAACCCAGATGCTTCCTGGGTGCTTCCCAAATACTTTCTTACAGAAGCCCCCTACACACGGATGAGTTCCGTTCCGAGAGTGAGTTTGTCAGCCCAATTTGTTCACATCTCCAACAAAGTTAGCCTAGATACTCAACTAACACAATTGGCTTTATAGTGCTGTACAAGGTTTAGAATACTTTTCACACAAATCATATGTTCATTAAAAAACAAACACAAAAAATAAAGAAAACATTTTTAATCTTACAGTACCTCAAAAAGTACAGTAGTACAGTACGACAGCTGGCATACAGGGGCTGGCACACACGTTTGCATCTTCGAAAGTTCGCAGCTTGAAGATTCATGTATAGGGAACCGACTGTACCTGTTTCCTTCTGGAATAGGGGACAACAGAGGACGAGATGGTTGGATGGCATCACTGACTCAATGGACGTGAATTTGAGCGAGCTCCAGGAGGGATGGTGAAGGACAGGGAAGCCTGGCGTGCGGCAGTTTATGGGGTCACAAAGAGTCAGACGTGACTGGACGCCTGAACACCAACACTAAGGGGGCTGGCACACAGGGGCTGGGAGCACACTCGCATCGTGTGCTGCCTGCCTCTCTGTTCTCAATCATGCTCCTCTGTGTTCTCCATTCATTAATCCCTTTGTTCATTTGCAGGAGAACAGAGACAAAACTAGCTGTTTTAGCAGGGAGAAATTAATGGGGGAAATTGGTTGAACAGATTTTTAAAAATATGTTTTATTTATCTATGGCGGCACCGGGTCTTCTTTGGACCTCCTCTAGTTGTGGCAAGCAAGGGCTATTCTTTGTTGCAGCGTGCAAGCTTCTCACTGCGGTCGCTTCTCTTGCAGCAGAGCACAGGCTCTTGGTACACGAGTTTGGGTACTTTTGGTGCCAAGGCTCAGTATTTGAGGCTCTCAGGCTCTAGGTCTCCAGCTCAGTAGTTGTGGCACACAGTCTTATTTGTTCCGAGGTATGTGGAAGCTTCCTGGACCAAGGATTGAACCCCTGTCCCTGGCATTGGCAGGCAAATTTTTATCCACTGTACCACCAGGGAAGTCCTAAACAAATATCGTAGGGCTGAAAAGGCGAGGCTGGAGTTAGCACAGAGACAGTAACTGCAGGTGGCCACCACCTGCCTCGGGCCTGGGAGGACAAGGCAAGAGCTAGAGCTGGAGAACCTGCACACCTGGAGGAGGGGCCCACGGAGGTTGGACTCCGATGAGGCCATCATGATAGCACCACACCTCCTCCTCCCACAATTCCTCAAAGCACCCATTATTCCTCTGCATCCCTAGGCTTCCCGGTGCAAGCGCCAAAGACTCTCTACCGGAAGGACTTTCTTGGGCCACAGGAACTTACTCGGACTGCATGTGGGCAGTACGAAAGTGCCAGGAAATTAACACTCCCAGGAGCAGCCCTGAAGGATGGGAAGGAGAAGTTAGTGGATAAATAGCAAGCTTCCCTAATCCAGAGTAGCACCATCCCAAGGACTGCTCGGCACCGCTTCCAAAGGGAGTCTGTGATGAGCTCTAGCTGCCCACAGTGGTGCTGTTGTTAGTTGCTCAGTTGTGTCAGACTTTTTGCGACCCCGTGGACTGCAGCCCACCAGGCTCCTCAGTCCATGGGATTCTCCAGGCAAGAATACTGGAGTGGGTAGCCATTTCCTTCTCCAGGGGATCACCCCGACCCAGGAATTGAACCAGGTCTCCCATATTGCAAGTAGATTCTTTAACATCTGAGTCACCAGAGAAGCCCCCAGGGGTAGCCAATCATTAATGTACCCCGTATATCAGCCACATCCTGGGCATCAGCTTCCTTACCTTTCCTGTCTTACTTTTCCACTCCTCTTACTGGGACTTCCTGGGTTCATTTTCAAAATAAGCTACCTGCTCTCATATTCTTGCCTAAGGACCTGCATCTGATGAAATCTAAGGTAAGACATTACCAGAAGTGGTTCTAGGAAGTAAGCTCTCAGAATGGGATTTTGGAATTGGATCACTTACTTGCCAGCCAGATGGCAATGAGGACTCTGTTATTCATGGTGAGTGGGATGGAGATGACCCCAAACATGGCGGACCAGCGCAAGGACTAAGACTGTCCTCTTTGGTTGATGGGGATGCGGTACAGGTAGAAGATGCTGTGTTGGCATCTGCGACGATGCTACTGCATGAAAAACACCAGGGGCAGGGGTATTATAAGCGCTTGGGGGCTTTTTAAAAATATGTTTATTTATTTGGCTGCGCTGGGTCTTAGTTGCAGCGTGTGAGATCTAGTTCCCTGACCAGGGATCGAACCTGGGCCCCCTGCATTGGGAACACGGCGTCTTGGCCACTGGACCACTAGGGAGGTCCCTAGTTGGCTGTTATAACTGCCACAAGAACCCAAAAGGAAGAAAACAATTGGCTCAAGTCAGTCAACAATCAACTCAGAGCATGATGTGGAAGCCAGAAAGTCACCATGGTGACGTCTAAAGATACCCTCATCTCCTGCAGCCAGAGGACAGACAGTGCTGGAAATCAGGCCCAAGATTTTATTTATGAGTAACAAAGAAGGCCGAACTCACAGCCCCAGCAAATCTCCTCTGCTAGGGACTAGAAAGAGAAGGAGTGAGGCTCTGAGGCCTGGATGTGACATTGAGTAGATGCCTTCAGTTCAGTTCCGTTGCTCAGTCGTGTCTGACTCTTTGCGTGACCCCATGAATCACAGCACGCCAGGCCTCCCTGTCCATCACCGACTCCTGGAGTTCACTCAAACTCATGTCCATCGAGTCTGTGGTGCCATCCAGCCATCTGATCCTCCGTCGTCCCCTTCTCCTCCTGCCCCCAATCCCTCCCAGCATCAGGGTCTTTTCCAGTGAGTCAACTCTTCACATGAGGTGGCCAAAGTATTGGAGTTTCAGCTTCAACATCAGTCCTTCCAGTGAACACCCAGGGCTGATCTCCTTTAGGATGGACTGGTTGGATCTCCTTGCAGTCCAAGGGACTCTCAAGAGTCTTCTCCAACACCACAGTTCAAAAGCATCAATTCTTCGGCACTCAGCTTTCTTCACAGTCCAACTCTCACATCCATACATGACCACAGGAGAAACCATAGCCTTAACTAGACAGACCTTTGTTGGCAAAGCAATATCTCTGCTTTTCAATATGCTATCTAGGTTGGTCATAACTTTCCTTCCAAGGAGTAAGCGTCTTTTAATTTCATGGCTGCAATCACCATCTGCAGTGATTTTGGAGCCCAAAAAAATAAAGTCTGACACTGTTTCCACTGTTTCCCCATCTATTTCCCATGAAGTGATGGGACCAGATGCCATGATCTTCGTTTTCTGAATGTTGAGCTTTAAGCCAACTTTTTCACTCTCCTCTTTCACTTTCATCAAGAGGCTTTTTAGTTCCTCTTCACTTTGTGCCATAAGGGTGGTGTCATCTGCATATCTGAGGTTATTGATATTTCTCCTGGCAATCTTGACTCCAGCTTGTGCTTCTTCCAGCCCAGCGTTTCTTATGATGTACTCTGCTGCTGCTAAATAGCTTCAGTCGTGTCCTACTCTGTGCGACCCCAGAGACAGCAGCCCACCAGGCTTCCCCCGTCCCTGGGATTCCCCAGGCAAGAACACTGGAGTGGGGTGCCATTGCCTTCTCCAATGCATGAAAGTGAAAAGTGAAAGTGAAGTCGCTCAGTCGTGTCTGACTCTTAGCGACCCCATGGACTGCAGCCCACCAGGCTCCTCCATCCATGGGATTTTCCAGGCAAGAGTACTGGAGTGGGGTGCCACTGCCTCTGCATATAAGTTAAATAAGCAGGGTGACAATATGCAGCCTTGATGTACTCCTTTTCCTGTTTGGAGCCAGTCTGTTGTTTTAAGAGAACCTTAAACACCTAGATTCACCATAACCATCAGGGACAGCAGGACTGGCTCCTCCCCTTCACTGAGAGAAAGTGAAGAAAGATTCCTTGGGATTCCAGACACAGTTTTGTAGCCTCCTTTGTAAGTAACGACACTTCCCCCATGGCTCAAGCAGTAAAGAATCCCCCTGTAATGCAGGAGATATGGGTTTGATCCCTGGGTCTTGAAGATCCCCTGGAGAAGGAAATGGCAAACCACTCCAGTGTTCTTGCCTGGGAAATCCCAAGCACAGAGGGCCTGGCAGGCTTCAGTCCATGGGGTGGCAAACAGCTGGATACAACTGAGCATGTGATAGATTTGTAAGTAACAATTTGCTTTGAGAATTCGAGTGAATCACTCCAGCTAGTAGAGTAACCTCTTTCTTTACCAGATGGGAAGTGCCAATGTCCAGATTCCAACTGAATGAAACCATAGCTGTGTCCCCTAATAGTAGGACAAATTCCTCCTTTGGGAACTGAGGCCTCCCATCAAGCTAAAGGTGTGGGAGAAGGAGCTGAAAGTAGGTGTAACAGTGAGAGGTGCTGCTCCTGGTCTAGACCTTCAAACAGCACCACATATTGACCACACGTGCAAGAAAGCACATATAAGACAGACTCCCATCCTTTCAGGGTGTTCTTCTCAACTGGCATCAGAAAAGAACTTCCAGTAGGTCATTCCACCATCTTTCAGGCCAGCTGCCCCTAGGTTATGGGGTACATAGTAACACTATTGAATTCTATGCACGCATGCTCACACCTACAGTTCTTTTGCTAGGAAGCCAGTCCCTTGATTGGATGTGCTGTTGCGTGGAATACTATGAAAGTGCAAAAGGCACTATGAGAGACTATGGATGGTGATGCAGGGAGAAGTACTGATGACAGAATGTATGTTTTTTCTAGAGAAGAAAACTGCTGCCAACTCCATGATGAAAGAGGTCCAGTGTAACCAGCCTACAAGCAAGTGGCTAGCCCCTGGGGGATGATGGCATGCAGGGCTAAGGAGGTGAGTGCTGGTCTCTGCTTTGGGAGGTTATACACTCAGGAACGGCAGAAGCCAGATCAGCTTGTTGAGGGAAGGGCCTTCTTAGCTGTGCATATTATCTTCATCCTTGCCACATGGACCCACTTGAACCAGGGTGGCCAGGGAAAGAGGCTGACTGACAGCCATGGAATGTGTCATTTTGTCCACTTGATAATATTGAGAGCCTCCTCTGCAACAGATCTCCTGTGAAGAGCATTCAAATAGGACACAAATAGGTCCACACTGCCTGTTCTGAGCACCCTATCTTCATAGCTCTTCCCTAGTTTCCTTGTTGGACCTCCCTGGTGGCTCAGTGGTAAAGACTCTGCCCGCAATACAGGAGACCCGGGTTTGATCCCTGGGTCGGGAAGATCTCCTGGAGTTAGGGCATGGCAACCCACTCTAGTATTCCTGCCTAGAGAATCCCGTGGACAGAGGAGCCTGGCAGGCTGCAGTCCATAGTGTTGCACAGAGTTGGACACGACTAAATTGACTTCAGCAGCAGCAGTTTTCTGGTTACTCGTCTTCCAGTCCTGATCCTTCAAGCCTCTGTTAGTCACGGCCTGTAAGTCTAACCTCAGGTCATCCCCAAGTCTAGACCATGTAGACAAAGACATACACTACTCCAGTTTCACCCCATGGGAGGATTTCTCTTCACCACTGCTTTTTCAAGAACACTCATGATTAGGGTTGTAAGGTGACAGGCTGATGGGGAACTTATAATACAAGGATCAGGCTGAAAACACCTGATCAATCACCAAGAGAAAATGAGGCTTTTTGTGATGCATCAGGAAGTTCCCAGCATGATTAGAAAGACATTGCTTTTGTTGTTTAGCTGCAAAATCATGTGCAACCTCCTGGACGCACCACTAGGCTCCTCTGTCCATGGGATTACCCAGGCAAGAATACCAGAGTGGGTTGCCATTTCCTTCTCCAGGGGATTTTCCCGACCCAGGGTTGAATTCTCATTTCCTGTGTCTCTGGCATTGGCAGGCAGATTCTTTACCACTGAGCCAATGTGGAAGCAATGCCATCGGCAAAACTCAGTGTGGAAAATTCTAAAAAACAAATGATCTGGTTTCTTAAAAATTTTTTAAAGGAGAGGAAATGTTATAGATTAAAAGAAGGTTAAGAGACAAATCAATCAAGTGCAAAAATATGAACTTATTTGTATCCTGACTGTAACACAGAAATTATTAGAAAATCACTTATGGGATAATCAGGAAAGTGTGAACACTGGTGACTGGCTATTAGATAATTATTTAGGAATTACTGTTACTTGTTTTTAGGTATGAAAATTATTTTGCAGTTATGTTAAAAAACTAAGTTCTTAACTATGAAAGATTGAATCCTTCCCTGTTAGAGATACATACTGAAGTCCATTTATGACTGAAAGAGAATGAATTCTAAGATTTGCTTTAAAGCAACCAGGCAGGTATGGCTGAAACAAAATTGTATGTGGATAAAGACAGATGTTAGATGACGGGTATGGGTTCATTATATTATTCTACTCTCTAGTAAGTCTTAAATTCTCTGTACTAAAATGTCATTTCATTTTGTTTTAATGTATCTTCTTTGGCCTCATTTTTCTAGTTTCTGCTCATATCACAGTTTCTCCAAAGATTAATCCCTCCCTCACTCATGCTCTCTCAGGTCCCTCTGGTTTGGCTTTCAACTATGTTGCTCTTTTGAAATTTCTCCCACCAACTTCACCAAGGGTGTCCCGGTTGTGAGATTAAATGGTCACTTTTTCTTTGTCCTCCTGTTCCTTGACCTCTCCATGATATTCCACACTGTCAATCCCTCTCTCTTTCTTAGGAACACTTTCTTCCCTTGACTTCTGAGAGACCACTCTCCTGATTTCCCTCCAACTTCACTGCCCACTATCTATTCTAGTCCTGTGATTTTTAAATACACTACAGGTTCTCCACTTCAGGATTTCAATCTCTAGCCCTCGGGACTTCCCTGGTGGTCCAGTGGTTAAAACTCCACTCTTGGAATCTCTAGCCCTGCTCCCATCCCTGGGAATTCTCCTCAAATACCTACCTCCCCACGGTATCTCCACTTGGATATCTCAATGGCAGCTCAGGTGTAACATACCAAACTCCACTTTGGTTTCCCCCAAATCTTCCCCTAGTCTTCCTCAAGGCATTTCAAAGCACTGCCTTTCTCCTAGCTTCCAGTCATCAAAGCCTCTCTCCTTCAAGACTCCTGTCTAATCCATCAGCAAATCTGGTCACTTCTACCTTCGACTGCTGTCCTGAATCACACCTCTTCTCCCTGGCTCCTCTCTCCTCTCTGCTCAAGCTCTCACCTTGGGAACCTAATTTGCCACCCCACACCCCACACCCGCACCCCGACGCGGAAAGCACGGCCTGGGCTTCTGGGCTTTCACTCATCATTTCAGTCTTTCCACTCCTTCCACTGTTCAGTTTCCTTTATCTTCATGTTTATCTCCACTCCTTAATGTTTTAATCTGTTCAGCTTTTAAAATGTTTTCTAAACAAAGGGCTTTTCATCAAAAGCCACTAAGTGTCTCAGGGGGCACAACTGAAATCTGACCCGATGCCAAGGATCTGTTTCACAATGACAGGTCGGGGCCGTGGGTGGAGAGTGAGGGTCAGGCAGAACCAGATGGTCACCTGCTTATAATTGTATCTGAGTGCCGCGCACCTGGGGGGCTCATCTTACCACCATGACTTTCGCGTATGATAAAAAATCCTCCATAATGATTAAACAGAAAATCCAAGATTACCAACTTTCCTGTAACTTCAAGGACAGGAACTCTAGCCCCGCTCTTCGGGTCTGCCCTTGTGGCTGTGGTCTCACCCATTTAGCGAGGGCTGACTGTCACTAACTGCTATCAGCGTGGCCCAGATCCTATTATCTCCACCAGGGCAGGGGTCCAGGGGGCTCCAGGGGCTCGCCTCCGCAGCTCCCAACCCCTGGTTCGGTGCCAGCGGCCGGGACACCTGGGCGGCAGCGGAGCGAGAACGGGGCTCCGTCCCCCCTGAGGCCCGGCACGTGCAGCCGCCGGGACCCCGCGCTCGCGCCCACCCCCGCCCCGCCCGGGACCGAGACCGCGGGACCGCCCGGGGATCAGCGAAGGTTAAGGGTCGAGGTCCACCTGAGCCCTGCGGCGAGGGTGGAGGGGCCCGGGGATCGCGCGCTGAAGCCAGAACAAAGGTTGGAAAGAGCGGAGCCCTAGGGCGCGGCTCTCCCCGCCCCGGGCCCAGGTGTCGGGGTGTGGCCGGACCGAGCCTGCCGCCGCCGCCCGGGTCTCCTTCCTCCGCGGAAGCCCCCGGGGCCCCGGCGGCCGCGGGGTCTCGGGACCGCCTGCCCGTGCCGAGCCGCCCGCGGCCGCCTTTGTGTCCGGATCTGGGCGAACGAAACCGCCACTGGTTTGCTGTCGCGTCCGAGTTCCCTTTTCAGATTTCCCCCAACCCCACCCCCACCCTGCTCCCCGCCCGGGCATCCGGAGGCCGCAGCCGAGGCTGCATCGCTGAAAACTAGACGCGCAGCGTCGCCACCCCTACCCCGCCTCCGGAAGTGGGGCGGCCCCCGAGCCCGGCCGGTCCCCCCACCCCCACCCCAGGCAGGTGCGCGGCCCTGGGGGCCGCAGCGCGGCGGCGGGGCTGGGCGGGGGTGGGAGGGCCTGGGCGGCAGGCAGGCAGGGCCCTGGCAGGAGTGGCGGGGATGTCCTGGGGGTTGCGCCCGCGTCAAAGAAACCCCGCAGAGCAGGAGGCGGGCACTGCACTGTAGGGGGCCGGGGGTCGCAGGCTTGGGGACGGGATTGACAGGAGCCCGAGCGGCAGGCAGCGCGGGCACACGGGTTGCGTGTGACCTCGGCAAGCCGTCTCTCTGGGCCTCGGCTTCCTGGTCTGTCTAATGGGAGTGGCGTTTGTGCGCGCCACCTGCAGGACTGGGCTGAGCGCCCCTCCGCTTCTGCGGGACAAACCCAGTTACACAGGTCTGGGCTCCTTCCTCCCCTTAAAACGGGCTTTCCTTGTGGCTCAGCTGGGATAGAATCCGCCTGCAATGCGGGAGACCTGGGTTCCATCCTTGGGTGGAGGAAGATTTCCTGGAGAAGGAAAAGGCTACCCACTCCTTGGCCTGGAGAATTCCATGGACTGTATAGTCCATAGGGTCGCAAAGAGTCAGACAAGACTGAGCGACTTTCACTTTCACTTCCCATTAAAACAGAGGTCGGCAGAGGACCAGAGGGTTGGATGGCATCACCGATTCAATGTGCTTGAGCAAACTTCAGGAGATGGTGAAGGACCGCGAAGCCTGGCTGCTGCGGCCCATGGGGGTTGCCAAGAACCCGACACACAACAACACCCCATTAAATATTCTGAGGCTTCTGGCACCAAGCCTGTGCTGGGCGGGAGGGTGCAGTGATAAAGGCAGTGGGCTGGGCCTGGAGAAGCCAATAAAGGAGACTTTCCCTCCGGCCAGAAGGTGGGCCCCTGAAGCTGCGGGAAGTCAGCCAGCCCAGGGCCCTTCTGTGTGCCAGGCCTAGGCTCTCCAGGTAGTGCCAGCCACTTGTAGTACTTGCTTGCTCCTTGGCCTGTTTTTAGAAAGGCCACGTGACCTGAACACTGCTTCTAGATGGTAAGATACTAGGTGTAGACTCTGAGAAGCCAGACCCTGACCCCTCAGTAGGCTGAGAGATCCTTTTCTCTTGCCACCTCTGCACTAGGAAGAGTTCTGAAGGAACCCCCTTTTCTCAGCTTTCCTCCGTCCCGCAGTGCTTAGGGCCTCAGGCTATCCCTCAGTCAGTTCCGACACAGCGCCTTAGCTGGGCTTGTCCAGGGCCTGTCCCCAGACTGTTCAGTAAGTGAGTACTGAGTGAATGGAAGAAGTCGTTTGTTCCCACACCTCCACCCACACCCCCATGCTCCCTGTTGTGTTTAGTGGCTAAGACTTGTCCAACTCTTTTGCGGCCCCGTGGTCTGTAGCCTGACAGGCTCCTCTGTCCATGGAACTTCCCAGATAAGAATATTGGAGTGGGTTGCCATTTCCTTCTCCAGAGGATCTTCCCAACCCAGGGATTGAACTCACGTGTCTTGTGTTGGCAGGCAGGTTCTTTACCACTGAGCCACCAGGGAAGCCCCAAGTGCTCCCTACCAAGGCTTAATAAATAATCCCACCTACCATTTACTGAGTGTCTGTGCTGTGCCAGGTTCTATGCTAAGTGCTGAGTTCATGCTTTCCTATGAGGGGGCATGGACGGGTCACTTGGGTAATTCAGCCAAACCAAAGCTGGATGCTGGCATGGGACAGATTCTGGAGGCAATGGGCCGCTCCACCTGTTCAGCTGAGCTGCACAGACTTGCACAACTCCATTGTCAGAGCGGCCTGGCATTCCTCGTGCAGGGACTGAAGTCAGTGCGGGGGCCTGCGCTGCCATTCTGGAAGCTTGCAGGACTGTCGGCTCAGCCAGGGTCCAGGTCCTACTGATTCTGCCCCTCAGTGTCCCTCCCATCTGCCTGGGTCTCACCATTAGTCCCCAGACCATCATCCAGAGCACCCTTCCCCTCTGATTGCCGGTTCTCCCTTTTTAACCCATCCTGACCCTCCATCTTCTGGAAAAAGCAAATTCCGTTCTTGCTTCTCTGGTGGCTCGGATGGTAAAGAATCTGCTTGCCAAGCAGGAGACCCAAGTTCAATACCTAGGTCCAGAAGATCCCCTGGAAGAGAAAAATGGCAACCCACTCCAATAGTCTTGCCTGGGAAATCCCATGGACAGAGGAGCCTGGTGAGCTACAGACCGTGGGGTCGAAAAGAGTCAGACGCGACTGAGTGACTAACACACACAACCCCAGGGAGCAGGCCTTTTGCCACATTTTGGGGGGAAGTTATGAGGCTCTGGGCCATATATTTAACCTATTCTCCAGCCACCCCACTGCAGGCTTTCCGATAACAGCAGAACAAACCAGTTCTCACTTCCCTGCCTGGCTTCAGCTGGGCCTTCCACCTGGGCTCCCACCATCCACACCTGTGTCTCCAGGCAGGGCCCAGTGGTCTGGATGCTGCCAGATCGAAGCTGCCTCTTGGCTCTTTTGGTTCTTCTGCAAGAACTGTGAGCTCCTAGAGGGAGACAGGACTCCCTAGAGGGAGCTTAGACGTCACAGACTCCCTAATGTCCAGCACAGTGTGTGTGTGTGTGGAATTGCTCAGTCATGTCTGAACCTTTAAGACCCCGTAGACCAGCTAGGCTCCTCTGTCCATGGTATTTCCCAGGCAAGAATACTGGAGTGGGTTGCCATTTCCTACTCCAGGGGGTCTTTCCGACCCAGGAATCGAACCTATGTGTCTTGCTTCTTCTGCATTGACTTCATCACTAGCGCCACCTGGGAAGCACAGCACAGTGTGTGCTCAGGCGAATGAATAATAAGTGAATGAGGGACTTCCCTGGTGATCCAGTGGCTAAGACTCTGCTCTCCCAATGCAGGGGGTCCTGGGTTCAATCCCTGGTCAAGGAACTAGATCCCCCATGCTGCAAAAAATTAAAGATCTTTCATGCTATAAGTAAGGCCTGGCACAGCCAAAAACAGAGAATTAAGTGAACAAAGGGGCTGCAGATGGGACCAGCCTGTCCCTATGGGCTCCAGTGAGTTTCCAAGACGCACTTCAAGCAAATAACCCTAATCTGGTTACATTCCACCCAACAGAGAATACCAAGGGCAGGTCTAGGGTGGGAGCTTTGAATCCGGGAAGCCCTAGGCCTTGCCACAGGGCACTGCTGAGGCCCAGTAGGAGGGCCAGCGTGCCCCTCCCCCACCTCAGGCCACCAGTGGATGGTCCCAGAAAACTGTCCCTCATCACACCCCAGCCCTGCTGCGTGAGGAGGCCTCTGGGCTTTCTGTCGAATTTTTCTATAGAGGATAGGAGGGATGGGATTTAACATTAACTAATATTTATAACCACCCGCCAGGGATGTGTGAAAGGCTTTCCATGTGTATTTCATTTACTCCTCACATAGCCATCGTACAGTTGGGGAAATGAAAGCACCGAGACGTTCAGTAACTTGTGAGGACGCAGAGTGTCAGCGCCGGGATTTGATTGTAGGTTGTCTCACTCCATGATGATTTGAATTTAGGATAAACAGGTGGGCCTTTCTCTGTTCACTGGCTTGTAGGGGCCATGGGCTACCTGGTGATAAGCTGGCCTTCTTTCCCTCTCAGTGCGGCTGAGAAGCAGCAACTGAGGGCACCTGCAGACGCATGACCTTGTTAGCACGACAAGAGCCCTGTTGCAGCAACCCTGATGTCGCCGACAGGCCATCGGCCTCACTAGCACTCCCATCGCCTAAGAAGCTCAGGCAGCACTCCAGCGGCTGCACCTGCTAGGGTTCCGGGGCAGTGAATGGGGCCAGCCACAGAGGGTGGGCCCAGGGGCGAGGGGCGCTGTTACTGTGTCAGACGGAGGCAACTTACAAAATATAAAACGTGCAGAACAGTGCCGGTTGTGGAACAATCGCTTTTCTGCTCAAAAGCCTTCAGTGGCTTCAGATAATCTGCCATGATTTACCCCTCTGGGATGAGTAGGGTGTGGACCGGCGATAATGTTTTCTCACCATTAAAAACAAACGTCTGTGGGACTTCCCTGGTGATCCAGTGGTTGAGACTTGGCCTTCCAACACAGGGAGTGCAGGTTTGAACCCTGGTCGGGGAGATGAGATCCCACGTGCCTCCCAGCCGCCAGCAACCCCCCCAAAACCCCAAACCATAAAACAGAAGCAATAAAAAAAGAAAAAAACAGAAGCAATATGTAACAAATTCAGTAAAGACTTTAAAAATGATCCACATCAAAAACAACAACAGCAAACAAACAAAAAAATGAAATACCTAAATTCTAGCTCTGTAAATCCTTTCCCATCTTGTCCCTCTCCCTCTCCTAACAACCCCTGCCCCCCCCACGTGGACTTCCCATGTGGTGCTAATGGTAAGGAATCCACCCGCCACTGCAGGAGACTCGAGAGATGCAGGTTCGATCCCTGGGCCACGAAGGATCTTCCTGGAGTAGGAAATGGCAACCTCTCCAGTATTCCTGCTTGGAAAACTGCAGAGAAGCCTGGCGGGCAACAGTCCCATGGGGCCGCAAAGAGTCAGACAGGACTGAGCGACTGAGCAGACCCACACACACACCTAGCGCAGACCTACTTTAAGTTTCACCTTGACCACTGCAATAATTTCTCCCTTATTCTCCCACTACAAGCATCCATTTGCTCAACATGTATGTCTTAGCCAGAGGCTGTGCTTGGAACTGGGGGCTCCGCAAAGTAGACCTCTTCTCCTGGAGCTGGTGGTCCAGCAATGCAGACAACACCAACAATTAGCCATTATCAAGACCGGTCATGCTGGGTTCAGGTGTCCCCTAAATGACCAGAAGGCAAAAGGGAAGCTAGGGGGCAGGAACGGGTAATGGGCAGAGAGATGTGGGGGAGGCTTGAGGGCTGGGCAGAGCGGGAGCCCAGAGGGTATCATACACGTTACACTGCAGGCAATGGATACAGGGCCCACTGAGGGCAACAGGGGAGGTAACAACTTTGTCCAGGTTCTTTTTTTTTTTTGGTCACACCTCAAGGTATTGAGAATCTTAGGGACCAGGGATCGAACCCGTGCCCCCTGCAATGGAAGCACAGATGCCTAAGCACTGGACGGCCAGGGAAGTCCCAACTTTGTCCTAGTCCTAACCTGGCTACCCCACCATGGCTTACCAGGATAGACTTGATTCCAGATAACACCTTCTAGCCTAGTTCTTCTTTGTAAAAAGGGAGGACTGGGTGAGACAGTCATACATGGGACTCAGCCATACATATACATGTACCCATTCTCCCCCAAACCTCCTCCCATCCAGGCTGGCATATAAGATTGAACGGTTCCATGTGCTACATAGTAGGTGCCACAGGTTGGTTACCTACCTATTTTGAAAAGCAGTTTCCCAAACTCCCTAACTATCCTTTCCCCCTGGCAACCATAAGTTTGTTTTCTAAGTCTGTAAGTTCTCACTGTTTTTTTTAATCTGTAAAATGAGAATATAAAATAGTGCGACCTCATAAGCTTGTTGTAAGGATGAAATGAGTTTCTGCTCCTATGATGGGAACGATGCATGTAACAAGGTAATCACTCAATAGGTGTTAGGCATTCTTCCTAACACCTTAAAATTATGTTGAAAACCATTGGAAGTGTGTACTCCACAGTCAAAACAGTGGTTGGTGGCCCAGAACTTACCAAGGGGTCTTCCCGACCCAGGGATCTGACCCAGGGATTGAACCCGGGTCTCCTGCATTACAGGCAGATTCTTTACTGTCTGAGCCACCAGGGAAGCCCATAAACATGTAAACACTCAACACAAATATGAAATTATTAATTACAATAAATGCAAAGCAAGAAAATGGACCTGAAGGACACGTGTGGGAGCCAGTAGAATGAGAGGGTGAAAGCTTCAGGGTCTCCTGCCCAGGCCACGAGTATTCAGTACTCAGGGATTAGGGAAAGGGAGGGACTTCTGGCGGTCCAGTGGTTAAGACTTCCTCTTCCAGTGCAGGGGCTCCGGGTTTGATCCCTGGACGATTCCTGGGTCGGGAAGATCCGCTGGAGACGGGATAGGCTACCCACTCCAGTATTCTTGGGCTTCCTTTGTGGCTCAACTGGTAAAGAATCCGTCTGCAATGCAGGAGACCTGGGTTCGATCCCTGGGTCGGGAAGATTCCCCTGGAGAAGGGAAAGGCTACCCACTCCACTATTTCAGCCTGGAGAATTCCATGGCCTATACAGTCCATGGGCTCACAAAGAGCAGAACATGACTGAGCGACCTTCACTTTCACTTGAGGAGCTAAGATCCCTTGGCCAGGAAACCAAAACAGAAAACAGAAACAATATTGTAACAAATTCAATAAAGACTTTAAAAATGGTCCACGTTAAAAAAAAAAAAAACTTAAAAAAACAGCAACAGTAGGAATTAGGGAAAAGGAGATTTCATGCTGAAGGAAGAAAGGTTACTAAAAAGAAGCGAAGTAGACACTGCTGAGTGGAGTCGAGGCTTCTTCAGAAAGGAGGAGACGGAATCTTTCCCAAAATACAAGCTGGATGGTGCCATTTCTAGGCTTAAAATGCCCCCGTGGCCCTCTGTCCTGGGGATATAGACCAAATTCCATGTTTTCTAGCAAAATTGGGCCCCACATTCCACCTCAATCTCTCTGATGTCTGGCTTTTGCTGCCCAGCTTTTCTCACCCGAGAATGGTCCAGGAATATTCCTGTGGACCAGACAGTTGTCCTCAGGACCCACCTCCTCTCCCTTCTCCCAACTCCTTCCAGTCTCCCTGGTGACAGCAGGAGCTGTTTTGTTTGCCACTCGCCCCACCCCCCAGGACCCCGAGTGGCTCCACGACCTGCCACGTGGGAGACCCTGTGCAGATGCTGAGGTTCTCTCTGCCAGCCGTCTGCAGCACCCACAATGCCCCGAGTGACCTGCTCCCTCTCACCTGTTTCCTAAAAGACTCTTCCCAACATGCTTCCATTCACCTATACCTGAACAACCTTTGGCTCCATAGCTGAGAGGCTTCCTCTTCCAAGAAGCCCTCCCTGGCCACTCCTCGAGGCTTCCACACCGTGTTGTATTTGTCCGCACTCCTATTGCCTCACTGCAGTCAGTCCCTCTGCTCCTTCAGGTGCTTAGATTCAAGGGGAGGGAGACAGAAAATGAAAGAACACATAGGAAAAAAATATGTAGTGCAATGGGAGGAGGAGGGAGGCAGTGTGGGAAGAGAGGTGGCAGTTTGGGGTGGGTGGGGGGCGGTCAGGGGAGTTCCCGGGAGAAGACCTGCAGGAAGAGAGGGTCAAGCGACACCTAGGGGGAGAGCAGGCCAGGTCAGTGCAGAGAGCCTGCCTCAGGGAGCACAGCCAGTGTGAGTGGAACTGAATGAAGGAGGGACAGAGAGAAGAAAGGGGGGCAGGGACAAGGGGGCCCCAGAGTATGGAGACTCAGAGCTTTGCAAGACCTTAGGCTTTTGCTCTGAGTGAGATGGCAAAACTAAAGAAACCAGCATTCACCACACCTGCCCTGGCCAGGCAGAGTCCTGAGGACAGAGAGAAAAACAGCCCCCCTCCCAGGGGCTCCCAGGGCAGTGAAGTGTCCCCCAACCAAGTCAGACCTGCATTGTAGAACAGCCCCTCCGACCAGCACACACGGATGGACTGGAACACTTTACTTGACCTGTATGCTGTGTTCTGATGAAGATTTATTGCATACAGGTGATTAAGACAAGTTCCCTATCAATTTCTTCTTTTCTTTCTCTTTCTGTGCTTGCCTTGCTTTCTTCCAGAAACATTTATTCACAGCCTGTTATACTAGCTACAGAACTGGCTTATAACCCATGGAATAAAATATCCACAAATCCATACTGATGTACGTGGGTGAATGAATAAATGAATACATAAATGAGGAAACACGGGAGAGGAAAGAACAGCTCTTTTTTACAGAAGGATTCCAATTAATAAATGCAGAAGGAATGAAGGAAATAGGGGCTCACCATTAGAACACCATAATAATAATCATGGCAGCCAGTATCCACTAATGGATGGAAAAATTAGTGGGAAAAGTTTAAGGAGGATGAGTGTTTTTGCATTGTCTAAAAGGTATTTATTAACTACAAAAAAAATAATAACTGAAGATTGGAAAAATATGGCAGACACCATCTTAACCAAGTGATTAAGCCGCATATCTGAGGAAGAAGACATATGAACATCAGGTATTCCTAATGTAGTAAAAAGAAGTCCTCTTCTTCCGTTATACTTCCCCAGAAGGCATAACCTCCCTCAAAGTGAAGGACATTCTACAAAACACTTGACCAGTACCCTTCAAAAGTTTCAAGATCACAATTAATGTAAGGAAGGACTGAGGGACCCTTAAGGGGAGGGGAGACTAAAGTTACCTGATGAGTAGATTTAACGTGCCATCCAATGGGATCCTAGAAATAGGGTGGGCGTGGGGGAACATTGGTGGAAAAATTGGTGAAATCTGAATAAAGTCTGCAGTTAATTTTATTTATTAGTATTGTCCCCATGTTATTTTCTTGGTTTTGATCATTATACTGTGGTTATGTAAGATGTTAACTTGAGAGGAAGCTGGGCAAGAGGATATAGGGGAACTCTCGGTGCTATTTTTGCAACTTTTCTGTAAGTCTAAAATTATTTCAAAATAAAAAGTAAAAAGAAAAAAAATTTAAGAAACCAATTATAACCCTAGGACTCAGCTTATGGTCTCTAAACACAATTGCCTTCAAGAGGAACCAGAGCTCCTTCGAGAGTGGCTGATTCTAGATCTGAACCCCAGAGAATTCTGGAAGATCTGGAAACACCAGCTAGCAAAGAGGCTATCAGGACTTACAGGGTGTGGGACTCCTCTGGTGGTGCAGTGGTTTGATCCCACAGGCAGCTTGGCCAAAACGTCGAAACAAGCAAATACATACACACGTGGGCTTCTCTCATGGCTCAGTGGGCAGGAATCCACCTGCCAACGCAAGAGACACAGGTTTAACCCCTGATCTGAGAAGATCCACACGCCTCGGAGTAGTTAAGCCCGTGTGCCACATATACTGACCCTGTGTTCTGGAGTCCCGGAGCTGCAACTGCTGAGCCCACGTGCTGCAACTGCTGCGGCCCGTGCACCCTAGAGCCCGTGCTCGCAGGAAGAGGAGCCACTGCTTCTAGTTTTCCGCAACGAGAAGGCTGTTCACTGCAACTAGAGAGCAGCCCAAGATGGCCACAACTAGAGAGAAGCTCTCACAGCAACGAAGACTCAGCACAGACAAAAGTAAATATATAAATAAAAAGTTAAAAACATATATATATGTATATGTTTTTGCTAAAAAAAAAAGACAAAGGACTCAGGACCTGAGCTGAGGTTTCCATAGGCCTTTGGTGGATGCTGGTGAACAAACTCATTATTTTGAAGACTGGTGAATAAAGGGTGAGATTGAAGCATTTGTCATGCCCTTCCTTTGAGATCGATAGCTCAGATGAATCAGACAGGTGGTGAGAGGAAGTTTCTCTTCACAGAGGTGTTCTGGAATTGCTCATTCCAGAGAGAATGATCAATTAGATGATTTTCATCTTGCAACTCCTCATGAATTTAGGGACCTCAACAGGACAAGGCTGCTCATGTCACATCAAGGAAGACAGCCAGACATTTTTTGCCTCCTAGTAAAATACACAACATCTCTTCTGAATTAGTCTTGTCAAAAAAACTCTAATTTGAATCGAATCAGGCTTTAGGTGAAACTATCCCTTTACAAGAAATACAAAGAACAGAGAAATTTGTTAAATTAGACTGCAGTGATGCAATCAGCAAACTGTCAGCTATTTTAGGATAAATAATGTGTTTTCGAAGAACATAAAAGGAGATGAAGGGGGACACTGTAGATAAAAGATACCTAAACAGTATATCAGCTAATTACATAAAGCGGTCATGATTTTCATCCTGATTTTCTTCAAAGCAACTGTAAATTGGAGACACCTATGCATATGTGACACTATTGGAAATCTGAACACAGATTGGCCATTTGATAATATTAAGGAATAATTGTATATCTTCTTAGATGTAATGGTATCGTGGTTGCCATATATATGTGCATATATTTGGGGGCATCCCAGGTGGCTCAGCGGTAAAGAATCCACCTTCAATGCTGGAGACGCAGGAGATGGGAGTTTGATTCCTGGGTCAGTAAAATCCCCTGGAGGAAGGCATGGCAACCCACTCCAGTGTTCTTACCTGGAGAATCCAATGGACAGAGGAGCCTGGTGGGCTACAGTCCATAGAGTCGCAAAGACTCAGACACGACTGAGCTACTAACACACACACATATATATTTAAATGTCTTCTTTTGAGAGATACACACTGAACTATTTAGAGAAGAGATATGATCTGTAGGATTTACTGCCATGGAGTACATCACAGAGGGGTGGATGGAGCATGGTCAGGCATGGGTGGTCGGTTATGGGGCTGACAACAGTTCACTAAAGCCTTTGACTGTATGGATCACAACAAACTGTGGAAAATTCTTAGAGATGGGAACACCAGACCACCTTACCTGCCTCCTGAGAAACCTGTATTCAGGTCAAGAAGCAACAGTTAAAACCAGACATAGAACAAAAGGACTGGTTCCAAACTGGGAAAGGAATGCATCAAGGCTGTTAATTGTCACCCTGCTTATTTAACTATATGCAGAGGACATCATGAGAAATGCCGAGCTGGATGAAGCACAAGCTAGAATCAAGATTGCAGGGAGAAATATCAATAACCTTAGATATGCAGATGATACCACCCTTATGGCAAAAAGTGAAGAAGAACTAAAGAGCCTCTTGATGAAAGTGAAAGAGGAGAGTGAAAAAGTTGGTTTAAAACTCAGTATTCAGCAAACTAAGATCATGGCATCTGGTCCCATCACTTCATGGCAAATAGATGGGGAGACAGTGGAAACAGTGTCAGATTTTATTTTTGGGGGGTTCCAAAATCACTGCAGATGGTGACTGCAGCCATGAAATTAAAAGATGCTTGCTCCTTGGAAGAAAAGCTATGACCAACCTGGTGGCGGTTTAGTCGCTCAGTCGTGTCCGACTCTTGCGACCCCATGGACTGTAGACTGCCAGGCTCCTCTGGCCATGGGATTTTCCAGGCAAGAATACTGGAGTGGGTTGCCATCTCCTTCTCCAGGGGGTCTTCCCGACCTGGGGATTGAACCCGGGTCTCTTGCACTGCAGGCAGACTCTTTACCAACTGAGCCACCAGGGAATTTCCATGACAAACTTAGTCTGTCAGTCAGTTCAGTCGCTCAGTTGTGTCCGACTCTTTGCTACCCCGTGAATCACAGCACGCCAAGAGTCCCTTATACAGCAAGGAAATCAAACCAGTCAATCCTAAAGGAAATCAATCCTGAGTATTCATTGGAAGGACTGATGCTGAAGCTGAAGCCACCTGATGTGAAGAGCCAATGCATTAGCAAAGGCCCTGATGCTGGGAAGGATTGACTGCAGGAAAAGAAGGGGATGACAGAGAACGAGAAGGTTGGATGGCATCACTGACTCAATGGACATGAGTTTGGGCAAGCACTGGGAGGTGGTGAAGGACAGGGATGCCCGGCGTGCTGCAGTCCATGGGGTCTCAAAGAGTCGGACACGACTGAACAGCTGAACAGCAACAATGGTTCATTACCCTATTGTATTTTTCAGCATATTTCCATAATATTCCAGCATATTTCAGCATAATCAAAAGTCTTTTAAAAACATCTGCAATCTACAACCTAGAGATAACAACTATTAACATTTTATAGTCTACCAGTGTCAACTTAAAAAATGTGTGTGCATACATGTGTATTTTATAAAATTTGGATCATACTACATAAAATCCTATTTATCCATTTCTATAATACACTGCTGTACCAGTAAATACCCTACCCGTGGATAATTTTTAAGTATTTTTCACCCTGGGTGCTGCAGTCAAGCCTGATTTCCCACCTCCAAGGCAGCCTGTGATCTAGGGGAGTGTGCAAACACACCCCGGTGACTCAGTTTGCCCCTCTCTATAATGGGAGCGCCCTTTCCACCTCCCAGCTGTAGTTTCAAGGACAGAATATTCACTCCGCTGCCCAGGCCTCCCTTGAAAGGGAGACGAGGACAGTGTCCCCTGAGTTTGGGCACTTAAGTTCCATTTCTGAGCTCCACTTCAGAGCCTTCTTGTCCTTCGCCTGTTTCTCTAGGCAGTGTCCCTGCCTTCCAGGCTGCATCAGGAACTCCTCGGGGGGCCCCAGAGCTGCCCTGCCCCTGCCTGTGGCTGCAATGTGGTTAGCAGTCCCCTTCCTAGCTTTCCCCAGGACCCCTCAGGCCCCCCATCGCCTGGCAGAGGGTCCCGCCCAGAGGAAGCTCTCATAAATGTGTGTTGGCTAAACAGGAAAGAAAAGCTAAGGGGCATGCAGGACCCAGAGTGTGTGTGTGCGTGTGTGTATGTGTGTGTGTGTGTGTGTGTGTGTGTTTAATCAAACCCAGAACCCCAAAACCAACTCCTCAGCAAGGCTTTACAACATGAAGTGCCAGGCAATTGAGGATTAGTGGGACAAACTGTCGTGTCTTCCCCTCCCCGCACACCCCCGCCCCCTGCTTTCCTTGGGAGGCTCAGGAGGAAGGAATAAGGGGGTGAACCGCAAGGGGACAGCCCGGAGGAGGCATGTGGGTTCTGGGCAGGAGAAAGCAGCGGGAGCCAGAGGAAGGGCCCCTCCGGGCCACACTGTGCTCAGTGAGTCTCTGGGCTTGAGAAAGCGGGGACAAAGCCCTGGGAGGGAGTCTGGGGCTGGCATCTCCCCGTGTGGCAATCGTAATTGCTCCAGAGCCAGCACTCCCCCTCGCCCACACTTCCTCCCTGTCTTCCCACCCCTCGGCCCATCGGCCTGGGCCTGCACCCGCACCCACGGCCCTCCTCTTGGCTTGTTCACCTGGTGAGGTGCAGTGGGATGTGCTCCTTCAGGCCTCACTCAGCCTGACCGCCAGGGCTATGGTGTGGAAAGCTGCTTTGTTCCTGCTGTAAAAGGGGGTCAATCAGTTCAGATGGTCTCCCCTTTAGTAGAGCTCATGAGTGGCTAGGGAGACAGAGCCCCCTTGATCAGTTTACAAAACCCAGGGGACAGGTTGCCCAGAACTTAGGACCTGAGCTCCTCCCCCAGGATCCAGACCCATCTCTGTGAGGGTCCCCAGTCTGCAGTGAAGGGCCTGGCATTTCAGGAGAGGAGGAGTGCAAGAGGCTTGGGAAATATTTGCTGAACGAATGAGTGGGTGAACCATGTTAAATACACTGCAGTGACCACAGGACAAAGTAGAAAAGAGTAAGAATTTCCAGAGTCTTGCAGTCAGATCTGGGTTCCAATCTGTTCTCTGCCAAAGTGCTAAACAGTCGCTTGGGGTAGGTTGCCTAAAAAGTTCTGAACCCCAGGTTCCTGTAAAATGAAAGCAAAAGAATTCTACTTTGTTTATGATTTTTTTTTTTAAAAGACAACACCTTCTTCTTCTCTTTTAAAACTCTTGTCTGTGCTGGGTCTTTGTTGCTGCGGAGGATTTTTCTCTCTCTAGTTGCGGTGTTCCAGAGCAAAGGCTCCAGGGCGTGTGGGCTTCTGAAGCTGCAGCTCCCGGCGTCAAGAGCGCAGGCTCAATAGTTGCGGCGCACAGACTTCGTTGCTCTGTGGCATGTGGGATATTCCCAGATCAGGGATCGAACCCAAGTCTCCTGCCAATGCAGGACTCTTCACCACTGAGCCACCAGGCAAGCCCCTGTTTATGAAATTAGTGTGGCATCTTTGTAGAGGATGTGGCATTAATAGGCTTAATAAATTGTCACTATTGTTGTTAGTATTGTTTACTAATTCAGCAAATAGGCATCAAGCACCTACTATGCTACAGAGGGTACAGGTTCAATCCCTGGTCAGGGAAGTTCCCGTCGGTATGGCCAAAAAAAAGAGAGAAAAGTTTATCATGAAAAATAATAAACGGAGACCCATTAAAAGAAAAAGAAAAAAGAAGGTGACATTTGAGCCAAGACTGGAGGTGAGGGAGACAGACGTGCTAGTATCTTGAGGAAGAATGCACGGAAGGAACATGCCCGTGCAAAGCTCCCCCAGTGAAACGTGCCTGGCGGGGCTGGGGGTGGGGGCGGTTGGGGAAACTGAGCAGAGAGATGATGTCACAGGTCAGGCTGCCAGATCCCATGGGGCAGTGCTGGTCATGGTGAACTTGGCCTTTACTCCAGGTGGAGAGGAATCACTGCAAGGTTTTGAGCAAAAGAACGACATGATCTGACTTACATTTTAAAAGGAGGTGCAGAGTGAGGCTGGGAGAACCGGTGCAGAGGTCCTGGTAGGGCAGTGGTGGTGATGAGAAATCATCAGATTCTGGGTGTATTTTGAAGCTGGGACCAGCTTGGTTTCCTGAGGGCTGTGATCTGGAGTGTGTGTGTGAGAAAGAGAGAGGAGATGATGGCGATGCTGAGCCTGAACTAACAAAAGGAATCAGTTGCCACCAACCGAGATGGTTGAGGCTGCAAGTGAACCAGGTTTTGGGGAGGAGATCCACGTCAATGTGGATGTATTAAGATCTATGTCAGACATGTGCATGGAGATATCTAACGGATGTTGATGTAAAACAGAGCTGTTAGCACTGGTGGTGGTGGTTTAGTCACTAAGTCGTGTCCAACTATTTCAATCCCATGGACTGTAGCCTACCAGGCTCCTCTGTCCCTGGGATTCTCCAGGCAAGAATACTGGAGTGGGTTGTCATTCCCTTCTCCAGGGGAATCTTCCTGGCCCAGGAATCGAACCCAGGTCTCCTGCATTGCAGGCAGATTCTTTACTGACTGAGCTACGAGGAAGCCCTACTACGAATATTTTCCTTCACTTTTACACCCAATCCTCACACTAGCCAGTGAGGAAGGCAGGCCAGGGATTATTGCCCCAATTTGGCAGAATGGAACCTCTACAGAGTATATACCTGAAAGAATTGTAAAGAAGTATTCAACCAAATGCTGGTACATGAATTGTCATAGCAGCACTATTCACAATAGTCCAATGGTGTCCATCAGTGGCTGAACAGATGTGTAAAATGTGGGAGGCCCATACAATGGGATGTCATTCAGCCATAAAAAGGGATGATGGACCAATGTATGCTACAAGGTGGATAAACCTCAAAAACATTATATTCAGTGAAAGAAGTCAGTCACAAAAGACTACGTATTATCATTCTATTGATATGAAATATCCAGAATAGTTAAATCTATAGAGACAGAAGCTTAGTGGTTGCCAGAGGCTGGGGAAAGGGAGAAATAGGGAGGGATTACTTAAGGGGCACAGGGTCTCCCTTGGAAGTGATGAAGGTGTTTTGGAACTACTGGTAGGGGTGATAATTGTACAACACCGAAAATTGACCAAATGTCACTGGGTTTTACACTTTAAAACGGTTCAAATCATGTTTTGTGAATTTTAATCTCAATTAGAAAACACTCCTTCTATGAAGAACCCAGCGCCCTGCGGTGACTCCCGGGGCTAGCTTCCTTGAAGCCTGTGATGGACTGTCACCGGTCCTCCATCCCCTTTCTGAGCAGAGCAGCCCAGCGAGACAAAGGGATGTCTCCCTGCGAGGTCAGTTCCGGGCTACTGGATCTCCCAAACTCCAGACCAGGGAATCTGGTCTGGCAAGCACGGAACTCGCATCAGAAATCAGCCCTGCCCTGGAAAGCCTGTGGCTGCGGGGTGTTGCTGGCGTCCTAGGGAACCTGTACTTCCGGGTCTGTTCCGGTTGGGAAGGAAGGAGCGGCCGCAGCCAATCAGGCTCCGCCGAGCGGCTGTATTTAACCCTTCAGGGTCCAGGCTCCCGAGACGGAAGGGACTTTTACGGATCATCTCTGAAGAAACGGAAGCTCCAGAAAGATAAATACCTTCTCCCAAGTCACGCCGCCTGTAAATGGCTGAGTCGGGACTAGGAGGAAGGGAACCAACGTGGGTTCGGCACCTATTCCGCGTCCAAGAGCCTCGCAGAAGTCGTCTTCGCTCCATCTGCAGAGGAGATTCAGGGAGGATTTGGCACCCCGCCGACATCACACAGCGATGAAGAGGCAGGGCTGGCAGTTGAATGTGGTCTAGCTGACTCTTATAATCTATAATTCTTTTCTTTTTTAAAATATTTATTTTTACTTATTTGGCTGCAGTGGGTCTTAGTTGCGGTCCACCGAATCAATGGGGACATGTGAATTTTTTTTTTTTAGTTGCGGCATGTGAGAACTAGTTCCTTGACCAGGAATTGAAGTCGGGCCCCCTGCCCTGGGAGTGCCCACTCCTAGCCACTGGACACCAGGGAATTCCCATAATCTGTAATTCTTGCTAATCTGTCTGGTTCACACGTGTCTCCCCAACATCGAGGGAATGAATGAAGGAACCAAGCTCTTTCCAGTCTCCCACACCTCCATCCAGATTCACCCTGATCAAAGTTAACAGACCCTTGGGGCGATTACACGGTTGCCACGGTAACCAAACTTTTAGAAGTAAGTGCTTCAGGCAATCCAGGACAAAACCAGTGAACTCTTCTCTCTCTGCACTAATTACAGCTTTTCTGTCCGAGCCGACAAAGGTTAACACAAAGCAGCAAAGAGGAGAGAGTCCCTGATGACAATAAAGTCATACCTTTATTGCTCTTGACCATCCTTGTTGACCAAGGACCCTATGTTTGTCCCACCACCGCCACCTTCACTACAGACCCATAGTTTAAAAAAATGATATCTACCGAGGACACTTGCCATAAGTGGTAACTAAACTGTAGCCTGATTCTTTCTCCATCAACAATTACAGAACTGCCATCAGAGCTTCAGGAGATAACCATCCCCTCACGAGCTTTGATAGTATTTTAGCCCCAAGTCAGAAACTCCACAGTTTTGTTAAGTAGTGCATGCCTGCAGGGTTTGGACTTTCTGAAATATAGGAAATAGCTTCTTGAGGCCATTCTAAACAAAACCAGAAGTGAGACCGAGGAAATAATCACAGCTACAAAGAACCTTAAAAGAATTGTGATGATTATGCAAGTAAATGAGAAAGCCTGAACTAAATGGGTGGTTTTCTAGGAAATCATAAATTACAAAAATCAGTCCTTAAAGACCATCAAATTGTAAACAGACCAAATATTACATAAGAAAATGAAAATGTTTATTAAAGAGCTATTCTCCCACACATAAAGGGGAAAAAAAGTACTGAGTCCAAACAAGACTTCAGGTGAATTCAACCAAACTTTATAAAGTGATGAGTAAAAACGCCATTCAAATGGTTCACGGCCCTAGAAGTGATAATAAGAAAGCAGCTACATTTGTAGAGTCCCAGTGGCAGACACAGTTCTGAGTGCTGTGTTCATCTAATTCTCACAATAGAGGATTATTTCTGTTTAAAGATAAATTATTGTTCTCACTCTAGAGATGAAAAAACACAGGCAAAAGGAGTCAATAAGTAGTTCAGGGTGATACAATTAGTGAGTGGCAGACCCTAATTTGGACCCAGTTGAGTTTAGCTCCAGAATTCACTCTGAACCACTATGTCAGGTCAACTCTTCCAGATTACTTGTATGAATATTACATGTCAATAACCAAATCTGTCAATGATGGCACAAGACAGCAACACCACAGATTATCTCATTTGTGAACACAACAGCAAAAACTGTAAACCCAATACTAGCAAATATAATCCAGGAGCACACACAAAATTTATATACTACAACTGAGTAGGTCGTACCAGGGATAAAAGACAGTTCAACATCAGGAATACCATCGATATTATTCACCATATTGACAAATCATTGGAGAAAAATTGTCTGATTATTTCAGAGATGTTGAAAAGGTATTTGAAAAAGTTCAAAAATCCATGTTTGATTCTTAAGACAGTTCCTTAACAAGAGGATGGGAAAAATGCATCCTTAATGTACAATTACGCCCCACCGCCACCTCCCTCAACACGCACACTCATACAAATACATATGTATATACCTCAAGCCAAAAAGCCTAAAAGACTTCTCATTAAAGTCAGGACAAAACTAGTATATATACTACCATCACTTTTATTTATAATTGTTCCAGAGGCACCTACCAATGTAATTAAATAAACAGTTATAAAGATGGAAAAAGTGATATAATTATTATTTACAGGTGAAATGATACAATTATATTTTAGGAAGCCTACAAAATTCAACTAGAAAATTGTAGCACACAATTCAGTAATGCATCTCCGTACAAATTTCATATACAAAAATCAATAGCCTTACTAGATATAAAAAGATTGGTTTGAAAATATAATGGAAGACTTTTTTTTTCTCGGCCAGTTCCTAGTTCCCTGACAAGGGATCGGACCCATCCCCCTTGCAGTGAAAACACGGAGTCTTCACCACTGGACCACCAGGGAAGTCCCAGAGGACTTATATTTTGACCCAGCAATTCCAGCTCTGGGAATTTATCTTACCAACGTACTTGTGCAGGAAGTCACTCAGTCGTGTCCGACTCTTTGTGACCTCATGGACTGTAGCCTACCAGACTCCTCTGTCCATGGGATTTTCCAGGCAATAGTCCTGGAGTGGATTGCCATTTCCTTCTCCAGGGGATCTTCCCAGCCCAGGGATCGAACCTGGGTCTCCCGCATTGCAGACAGACGCTTTACCATTTGAGGCACCAGGGAAGTCCTACTTGTGCGTACATTCATTCATTTATTCTGCAGTTACTACTGAATGCTTATTTATCCCATATCAGATAGCTTTCCGAGTGCCAAGAATGCAAATAAACAAGCAAACTGACAAAAACAAAACAAATAACAACAAACACTTTTTAAATCTAGTGGTGAAAGTGAATCCGCTCAGTCGTGTCTGACTGTTTGAGATCCCGTGGACTGTAGCCTATCAGGCTCCTCCGTCCATGGGATTCTCCAGGCAAGAATACTGGAGTAGGTTGCCATTTCCTTCTCCAAATCTAGTGGTAGGAAACAGATAATAAGCATAATTTTAAAAGTAAATGATCCAATGTGTTAGAAGATTACTATCAGGATAGGGAGACTGGGCGTACTAGGTGGTCGGGATAGGCCTCATGGAGGAGGTAAGGGGCTGAGCCATGTGAATATGGGCATTGGGGAGGGGCATGCACAAAGTCCCTAGGGTGGGATTATGCCTGATGAGTGCACATGAGTCGTGTGTGTAACAGCAAAAGATTCAAAGAATAAATATTCATCTATGGGGAACCAGTTTAAACAAAATACATCTACCAATGGAATGCTATGCAGCTATACAAAAAACGAAGGAAACTCTCTGTGATGTGAAATGGGAAGATCTCCAGGATATACCGTTTAGTGGAAAAAAGCAAGGAGCAGAATAGACTCTAAATCATGCTGGCTTTGCGTATCCAAAGGAGGTAAATCAGTGTTAGAAAGATGTCACTTTTTTCCCAACTAATTTATAAATGTAACATGGGCTCTCCCCAGAGAAAAAGAAAACTAGTTTTTAAGAGCTAAGAAAATTCCTGAAAAGAGTAAGTAGAGGAACTAGCCCAACTGGATATTAAAGCATATTATAAAGCTATGGTGATTAAAAGACTTCTGTATGGAAACATGAGTAGAGAGCAACAGAGAAAAATATCCTGCAACAGACCTAAATACACACAGGAAATCATAGATTATGTAAGAAGTTTTCCTGGGAGTATGAGTAGCCATTTGGAAACAAATACATTTGTATCCTTCTTGTACTGCTGCTGCTGCTAAGTCGCTTCAGTCGTGTCCGACCCTGTGCGACCCCATAGACGGCAGCCCACCAGGCTCCCCCGTCCCGGGGATTCTCCAGGCAAGAACACTGGAGTGGGTTGCCATTGCCTTCTCCAATGCATGAAAGCGAAAAGTGAAAGTGAAGTCGCTCAGTCGTGTCCGACTCTTAGTGACCCCGTGGACTGCAGCCTACCAGGCTCCTCCGCCCATGGGATTTTCCAGGTAAGAGTACTGGAGTGGGGTGCCATTTCACTAAAATAAGCTGCAAATAGCTCAAAGATGTAAATCTAAACTACGAAACCATAAAAGTAGCAAATTTTTAAAAATTTATAATCTTGCAGTGGGATGGGCTTACTTAAGCATGACACAAAACTCAGAAGTCATCAACTTCGGCCAGAATAAAACTTTCAAAATTTTCCATGGAAAAAAATAAGAAAATCAAGACAAACTAAGAAATAGTTTATGCAACACATGTAACAGACAAATTTCTGTAACATAAAGACAACTCATATCTCAAAATACAAAAAGCTAAGATCCTATAGAAAAATAGTCCCGGGATATGAACAAAGAGCTCACATAAATGGAAATCAACATGGCTCTTAAATACGTTAAAAAGATACTTGTGTGCTCAGTCGATTCAGACTTGTCTGACTCTTCATAACTCCATGGACTTTGTCCATATTCTTTGTCCACAGGATTTTTCCTGGCAAGGATACTGGAGTGGGTTGCCATGCCCTCCTCCAGGGGATCTTCCCAATCAGGGGATCTTCCCGATCTGGGGATCGAACCCACATCTTCCTCATCTCCTGCGTATTAGGCAGATTTTTTTTTTTTTTTTTTTTTTACCACTGAGCCACCGGGTAAGCCCAAAATCGCTCAGTCGTGTCCAACTCTTTGCGACCCCATGGACTTTAGCCTACCAGGCTCCTCAGTCCATGGAATTTTCCATGCAAGAGTGCTGGAGTGGGTTGCCATTGCCGTCTCCGGAAAAAGATGCGTAAACTTAAAACAACAACAAGATGCTATTTAGACTCAAGGATTGGCAAAGATAAGTGGTTAAGAATCTGCCTTGCAATGCAGAGGACGCTGCTTTGATCGCTGGTCTGGTAAGATCCCACGTGCCGAGCGACAGCTAAGCCCAGGCGCCATGGCTGCTGAACCCTCACTGCGGAGCCCACAAGCCATGGCCTCTGAAGCCTGTGCACGCTAGAGTCTGTGCTCAGCAACAAGAGTAGAGCCCCAGTGAGGAGCCTGTGCACTGCGGCTGGAGAGTAACCCCCACTCGCCACAACTAGAGAAAGCCTGTGCAGCAACCAAGACCCAGGGCAGCCTAAAAGAAAAATAAGGTCTTCTTTAAAAAAATACAGTGGTTTGATAACATCTGGTTCATAATCTGTTTTCATTGAATAGTGCTGATCTAGATTGAAACCGTTGTTCCATATCCAGTTCTAACTGTTGCTTCCTGACCTGCATACAGATTTCTCAAGAGGCAGGTTAGGTGGTCTGGTATTCCCATCTCTTTCAGAATTTTCCACAGTTTCTTGTGATCCACACAGTCAAAGGCTTTGGCATAGTCAGTAAAGCAGAAATAGATGTTTTTCTGGAACTCTCTTGCTTTTTCCATGATCCAGCGGATGTTGGCAATTTGATCTCTGGTTCCTCTGCCTTTTCTAAATCCAGCTTGAACATCAGGGAGTTCACAGTTCACGTATTGCTGAAGCCTGGCTTGGAGAATTTTGAGCATTACTTTACTAGCGTGTAAGATGAGTGCAATTGTGCCGTAGTTTGAGCATTCTTTGGCATTTCCTTTCTTTGGGATTGGAATGAAAACTGACCTTTTCCAGTCCTGTGGCCACTGCTGAGTTTTCCAAATTTGCTGGCATATTGAGCGCAGCACTTTCACAGCATCATCTTTCAGGATTTGAAACAGCTCCACTGGAATTCCGTCACCTCCACTAGCTTTGTTCGTAGTGATGCTTTCTAAGGCCCACTTGACTTCACATTCCAAGATGTCTGGCTCTAGATGAGTGATCACATCATCATGATTATCTGGGTCGTAAAGATCTTTTTTGTACAGTTGTTCTGTGTATTCTTGCCACCTCTTCTTAATATCTTCTGCTTCTGTTAGGTCCATACCATTTCTGTCCTTTATTGAGCCCATCTTTGCATGAAATGTCCCCTTAGTATCTCTAATATTCTTAAAGAGATCTCTAATCTTTCCCATTCTGTTGTTTTCCTCTATTTCTTTGCATTGATTGCTAAAGAAGGCTTTCTTATCTCTTCTTGCTATTCTTTGGAACTCTGCATACAGATGCTTATATCTTTCCTTGTCTCCTTGGCTTTTTGCCTCTCTTCTTTTCACAGCTATTTGTAAGGCCTTCCCAAACAGCCATTTTGCTTTTTTGCATTTCTTTTCCATGGGGATGGTCTTGATCCCTGTCTCCTGTACAATGTCACGTACCTCATTCCATAGTTCATCAGGCACTCTATCTATCAGATCTAAGCCCTTAAATCTATTTCTCACTTCCACTGTATAATCATAGGGATTTGATTTAGGTCATACCTGAATGGTCTAGCGGTTTTCCCTACTTTCTTCAATTTGAGTCTGAATCTGGTAATAAGGAGTTCATGATCTGAGCCACAGTCTCGTTTTTGTTGAGTGTATAGAGCTTCTCCATCTTTGGCTGCAAAGAATAGAATCAATCTGATTTTGGTGTTGACCATCTGGTGATGTCCATGTGTAGAGTCTTCTCTTGTGTTGTTGGAAGAGGGTGTTTGCTATGACCAGTGTGTTTTCTAGGCAAAACTCTATTAGTCTTTGCCCTGCTTCATTCTGCATTCCAAGGCCAAATTTGCCTGTTACTCCAGGTGTTTCTTGACTTCCTACTTTTGCATTCCAGTCCCCTATAATGAAAAGGACATCTTTTTTGGGTGTTAGTTCTAAAAGGTCTTGCAGGTCTTCATAAAACCGTTCAACTTCAGTTTCTTCAGCATTACTGGTTGGGGCATAGACTTGGATAACTGTGAAATTGAATGCTTTGCCTTGGAGACGAACAGAGATCATTCTGTCCTTTTTGAGATTGCATCCAAGTACTGCATTTTGGACTCTTTTGTTGACCGTGATGGCTACTCCATTTCTTCTGAGGGATTCCTGCCCGCAGTAGTAGATATAATGGTCATCTGAGTTAAAGTCACCCATTCCAGTCCATTTTAGTTCGCTGATTCCTAGAATGTCGACGTGTTAATCCTCAGTCACTGCCCCAGATATCATCTGTTTTGGCCATCTCTTTTCTCCACACCATTCTGTAATTCCCGTCTTGTTTTAACAGCCCTCTGCTCTCCACCTTCTGAAACTTTTTCCCTTTTTCCTTTGGAAAGCTGATTCTTGGTCAAAAAAATCACCTAGGGACTTTCCTGGTGGTCCAATGGTTAAGGCTCCGTGCTTCCAATGCAAGGGACACAGGTTCAATCCCCTGTCAGGGAGCCAAGATCCCATATGCCTCAGGTGTGGCCAAAAAGTTAAAAAAAAAAAATCAAAACAACCTGAAAGTCCATCAAGGCATGAATGTATGAACAACATGTGGTCTATTCATATAATGGAATATTATTCCGCTACAAGAGCTAAGCACCAACACATGCTACAATATAAACCCGGAAAACATGCTAAGTGAAAGAAGGCAGACACAAAAGGCCACTAATTGTACGATTCCATTCGTATGAAATGTTCAGAGTAGGTAAGTCCATAGAGACTTGCCATAGAGAAGTGGTTACTGGGAGAGAAGGGAAGAGGGGAGTGATTACTAGCGGGTATGGGCTTTCTTTTGGAGATGATGAAAATGTTCCAGAATTAGGTAATAATGATGACTATACACCTTTACAAATGTACTAAAATCCACTGGATTGTACATATTAAAATGTGAATTTTATGGTATGGGTATTATATCTCAGAAACAAACAAAGAGAAAGAGGCCAACAATCTGGATCATTGTGAGAAACCTGATGTTTTTCATATTGACTTAAATTCTTTTTTTTTTTTGGCCGCACCACGCATCTTGTGGGAACTTCGTTCCCCAAGCACGTGGCACTAGCAGTGAAAGCGCAGAGTCCTAACCTCTGGATCACCAGGGAATTCCCTTACTGACTTAATTTTCGAGCAAGCAAAGCAAAGTAGGATTTGGCCTGTAGGCCACCAGTTTGGAACCTTGGAACAGAAATCATGCTCTCCTCTGAGGTCACCCCTTCCCAGGACCCCTCCCTCGCTCTAGCGTCCCCCCTCCTTTCCTTGCACCTGCCGCAGTCTTCCAGACCCTCGTCCTTCCCTCCTCCTCTGAAGTCCCCGTCTCAGCTGTGCTCATTCACTGACAGCTCAGCTTCTATCTTCGTCTCCCCTCCAGCCCCTCTTTTGCTCTGCTTCCTTCGTGCCCACATATGAGCCCCTCCTTTCCAGCTCTTGGTGGCTTGAACTCTTGTTCTTGGACCTCAGGCCCGTCTTTGACTCCACGCCTGTCCTCACTCCCTTCCCCTCCCTCGCGGACTCCACAGTTCCCCACCGTGGCTGCTCTCCTGACAACATCCTCTTCTCCCTGTTACACTTCCCTGCTGTGCCTGCCTGGGATCCCCACCTCGGTGTCAGTCTGATTGCCCTTCCTCTCCTGGGGAGCGCCTGGGCCCTGAGCTTTGCTGGAGGAAGCCGGGTCACCACAGGGTCTGTCGCCATCGCTTCACGGATGGTGACTGTCACTGGGTCCTCGTCAGCTCACCCTGGCACCCTCTGCAGAGGCTACCTCTGACCTCACCTGTTCCACACAGAAACCGAAGGCCCTCAGACAGGATCTCCCCACAATATCCTGCCACTGAGGAGCCCACCTGATTGCCTCCTGAAGGGAATATGTGTCCTTTTTCCATCTGCTGCATCTGAATGTTTGTCCCCCCCAAATTCATGTGCTAAACCCTAATACCTGGGACTTCCCTGGTGGTCCAGTGGCTAAGACTCCGAGCTCCCAATGCAAGGGTCCCAGGTTCGATCCTTGGTAGGGGAAGTAGATCCCACATGCTGCAACTGACATGGCATGGCCAAATTAAAAAAAAAAAAAAAATCCTAACACCTAATGTAATGGTATTAGGAGGTCTTTGGGGATGATGAGGTCACTCCATGAACAGGATTCATGCCATATAAACAAGGCTCCAGAGGGAGCCAACCTTAGCCTCGTCTATCACACGAGGCAGCGCCAGACACCAAATCTGCTGTTAAACTCCCAGCCTCCAGAACTGTGAGAAATACATGTTTATTATTCATAAACCATCAAGGTCTGCGCTATTTTACTATAGCAGCCTGGACGGACTAAGACGCCATGGAAGGCCAGTCCTCCCCACTGTGCTGGCTCTCACACCCCAAATCCCACTTTCCTCTCCTGGATGCCCCCTCAGGCTTCTGTGGGCTCTCTCACTCTTTGCCAAGAGCAAACCAAACTCCTCATGTCTCTCCCTCCCTCCCTGCCTCTCTCCTCCCCTCTGTGTCCTTTCCTAACAACTAGCCTCTTCCCTTCCTAAGCCGATTCTTTTTGAATGAGTTGTCTCCCCTGACTGCTTCAGTTTCCCCATACATCCCTTTATCCCCACAATGACCTGGCTTCTGCTCACAGTTCCACTGAACCCTTTGCTGCAGGCCCCACCAGTCTCCGCCTTGCTCAATCAAGGGCACTTCTAAGTTCTTAGCTTCCTGGGCTTCTCAGAGCAGCTAACAGCCCAGGGGTCTGCCCTGCAGCAGGTGATGTGGTGGAGGGGTCTGGGGGAACACACTCAACTGACATTTAATCCAGCCTGGAGGGGGCCAGACAGGGCACCCTGGAGGAGGTGACCTCAGAGCACAGTGGGAGAAGATGAGTAACTCAGCCAAGTGGAGAAGGGACACAATGAAAGTGGAAGTCGCTCAGTCGGGTCCAACTCATTGCGACTCCATGGACTGTCCATGGAATTCTCCAGGACAGAATAGTGGAGTGGGTAGCCTTTCCCTTTTCCAGGGGATCTTCCCAACCCAGGGATCAAACCCAGGTCTCCCGCATTGCAGGTGGATTCTTTACCAGCTGAGCCACAAGGGAAGCCCAAAGGTACACAAGGGCTTTTTGAAAAATGAAAGGAGAATTTCCTGGTGGCCCAGTGGTTAAGATTCCTACCCTTCCATTGTAAGGGACATGAGTTCAGTTCCTGATCAGGGGACTAATATTCCACATGCCTGTGGGTTGCACAAAAAAAAAAAAAAGAGAGAGAGAGAAAAATATGGACACAAATTTGAATTTAATATAATATTCATGTGTCATGAAAAACTATTCTTGGGAATTCCCTGGTGGCCCAGTGGTTAGAACTCCGAGATCTCACTGCCAAGGGCGAGAGTTCAATCCTTGGTCAGGGAGCTAAGATCTCAAGGTGTGCAGCGTGACCAAAAAATAAGAAGATAAATAAAAAAGAAAACTATTCGTCTTTTGAGTTTTTTCCAACCATTCTTAACTCCCAGGCTATGCAAATACAGACAGTGGGCTGCATTTGGCCTTCTTGCTGAAATTTGCCAACCCTGCCTTCGTGCTACATCACTTCAATTGTGTCTCACTCTTTGTGACCCCATGGACTGTAGCCTTCCAGGCTCCTCCGTCTATGGGATTTTCCAGGCAAGGAAAATACTGGAGTGGGGTGCCATTTTCTTCTCCAGGGGATCTTCCTGACCCAGGGATCAAACCCATGTCTCTTACATCTCCTGCATTGACAGGTAGGTTCTTTACCAGTAGAGACACCTGGGAAGTCCCGGGAACAACATGATGAGAACTGAGTTTTATTTTTTGTTTATCTTTTGGCCACGCTGCATGGCATATAGGATCCCCAACCAGGAATTGAACCTGTACTCCCTGCATTGGCAACACCTGGTCTTAACCACTGAATCTCCAGGGAAGTCTCAGGAACTGGGCTTTATTTTTATTTAAATAAACATTTATTTGTTTATATTTTGCTGCACTGGGTCTCAGTTGCAGCACATGGGATCTTTGATCTTCATTGCAGCATGCAGACTCTTATTTGCAGCACGTGAGATCTAGTTCCCTGACCTGGGATTGAACCCGGGCCCCCTGCCCTGGGAGCTCGAAGTCTTAGCCACTGGACCACCAAGGAAGTCCCAGAACTGGATTTTAGAATAATGGGGCAGAGTGGGAGTGAGTAAGCCAAAGAGACTTATCAGAAAGTGATCTCTGAGAGAGGATAGATAACCAGGTAAGCGGCAATGAGGATGGAGCTAAGTGAGTGGACTAGGGAGCCTGTAGGCACAGACAGGACTTAGAAAGCTTCCTGGCCACAGCCACTCCAGGAGAGATTCAATAGACCAGGCACCTTTCCTCCTCCCCTTGCCACCCCAGAACAAAGCACGATCCCTGAAAGCTAGGACAATGGGAGTGGGTATCACCACTGATCCACAAAGGGGAGTAATCCCAAGCTAGTTCTGGATAGATCCTCCCCAGAACACATGCCAGGGGCTTTCCACTACCACGAGCCCCCAAAGTGTCCAGAGAGTGCTGACCTATGTTGTGGCTGTTGACAAGGTCTTCTTCATTCTCATGGATGCTTTGGATGGACTGAGCGAGGCTTCAGGGCAGAAGGACTTGGCCAGCTAGACCACCAGTGGGGTGGGCGAGACACACAGCTCCGCCATCCTGGATGTAGGTGATAGGTGGGCTGCTGGACCCGCTTAAGCGGTGGGTGTTTCCAACGGTCCCAGGAGTTGTTGGACTACAGGAGTAAACTCCTGCTCTTCTCCTGAATCAGCAAGGCCCCACCAAACTCCTCTCGACTCTCTTTTCCCGCCTCTAACCCCAGATATAATCTCCTCCTCCCACCCCAGGAGAAGCTGAACATTTTATCTCTTTGCTTTCCAAATTACTGTTGTTGGATAAATACCGTGTCCTTCCCTGTCATAGGGGCTGCCCCTCTAGTCTCAAAACCACTATAGCAACATCCCTGATGGTATAGTGGAAACGAATCCGCCTGCCAGTGCAGAGGACATGGGTTCCATCCTGGTCCAGGAAGATTCCACTTGCAGCAGGGCAACTAAGCCCATGAGCCGCAACTACTGAGTCGGAGTGCTGCAATAACTGAAGCCTGTGTGCCTGGAGCTCGCGCTCCACAAAAAGAGAAGCCAGCGCAATGAGAAGCCTGCACACCACGCCTACAACAAACCTGCGGGCAGCAAGGAAGACCCAAGATCCAGCTCAGTCAAAAAAAAAACAGCCGGCGCAAATCAAAGCTCTGGCTCTCAGTCCCAACACTCGGCATGCCCTCAGCAGGATGGGTGGGGAGATCTCAGATCTCCTTGCCCTTGACATTCTACCCCATCATCCAGACAAAATGCCTACAGAACCAGTGCTGAGAAGGAGGCTCTACTTAGTACGGATAACTTTATCTCTGAGAGAGATGGGAGGAAAAAGAAAAGGACCAACGTTGTGGGTGAGGGTGGTTGCTGAGCAGCATGGAGGCCCTTTGTTGCTGCTGTTCAGTCGCTCAGGCGTGTCCGACTCTTTGCGACCCCATGGGCTGCAGCACACCAGACTTCCCTGTCCTTCACCATCTCCCGGAGCTTGCTCAAACTCAGGTCCATTGAGTCGGTGAAGCCATCCAACCATCTCATCCTTTGTCACTCCCTCCTCCTCCTGCCTTCAATCTTTCCCAGCAAATGTTGTTACTTTCACTTTCATGTAATAAAGTCAAAGTAAGAACATTCAGCACGTGTGCCCCAGCTACTGAAGCCTTTGCACCTAGAGCCCGTGCTCCACCTCAGATGGGTGCTATCCCCCCAAGGACACTCAGCAGATCAGCAAGGAATGGATTAAAACAATGATGGAGCCAACCTGGGTGGCAACAGACATGAAGATGGGAAAGGCAGGGACGGGCAGTTAAAAGATGGACAGCCGGTAGCTCAGGGGTCCCAAACATGTGTGTGGGCTAGTGGCTTAGTCGTGTCTGACTCCTTGCGACCCCATGACTGTAGCCCACCAGGCTCCTCTGTCCATGGGATTCTCCAGACAAGAATACTGGAGTGGGTTGCCATTTCCTTCTCTGGATTGAGCCTGGGTCTCCTGTATTGCAGGCAGATTCTTTACCATCTGAGCTATAAGGAAGTCCCAGGAGACTAAAAGGGAGGAAACGCAGTGGGAAGTAGAAGTGCCAGACTAGGGCGTTGGGAGGTCTGTTTGCAGTGCTGTTTACTCACTAAGCTGTGTCTGACTCTTTGTAACTCACGGACTGTAGCCGGCCAGGCTCCTCTGTCCATGGGATTCTCCAGGAAAGAGTACTGGGGTGGGTTGCCATTTTTCCTCCTCCAGGGGATAGTTCCAACCCAGGGACTGAACCCACATCTCCTGAATCAGCAGGTGGATTCTTTACCACTGAGCCACCTGGGAAGCCCTAGAAGGTCTGGAAATGGGGCTGTTCTTGCAAGTGACAAGGTTTGGGGCATGACAAGATCAATGGTGGCCAAAGAACAGATTCTCGGCAGCGCAGAGACCAAGAGCCTGGGGGTTCGATGGGTGGTCTAACCCGTGGATGCAGGATTCACGAAGAAGGCGGGAAGGAGTAGAGGTGGAGAGAGAGGCAGTGAGCCCTGGGGTGGATGCGGAGCACCTGGGAGGAAGGCAGGGGAGTGTTTAGAGAGCAGGGACCTCCTCTAAGGGCCTGTGCACCAAAGAGGCATCTGAGGAAAGGAGAGTGACTGCGTCAGGGAAGAGGGGGAGAGGGACAGAGGGGGAGAGGAAACAGGAGCATGGAGGAGGCTCACCCCGCCTCCGGCCCTTTGGTCCAGGGAGTCCCGAGGAGGAAACACTCCCCATTTAAGGACTGAGAGGAAGCAGTGTCCGGGGAGAGTCAGGCTAGCAGAGAAGTCGTGGAGACAGACAGGGTTTTGCTGACGGCAGGCTGTGAATTCCAGAGCACGGTGGGAGCACTTGGTTGATCAGGAAGTGCAGGTGACGGACAGATTAGGGGCTGCTCAGAGTCATATGAGGTTGAGGGTCCGAGTGGTGAGGGGTGAGCTGGCTTTGGACGATGTGAAATGTGATGGGTCCATGTCCTCTGCCTGTTCCTTGGACCCCTTCTCTTCTCTCCTGAACTCACTCCCCAGGTGCCCTATCCCAGTCCCACACTTGGAACACTGGCTGCCAGTGAAGCCCCAATTATAGCTTCACCCCCAGCCTCTCTGTAGGGTTCCTGGCATGACGGTCTGCTGGACATCTCCACTTGTTTAAAAGACCCTCCCAAATGGAAGCTTTGGGACTCTTCCCTGGTGGTCTTCCCAGTGGTTAAGAGTCTGCCTTGCAATGCAGGGGGCCTAGGTTCTATCCCTGGTCAGGGAACTAAGATCTCACATGCCTCGGGGCACCTAAGCCCGAGCGCCACCCTGGAGAGCCTGCATGACTCAATGAAGATCCCGCATGCTACAACTTAGACCTGATGCAGCCAAATATATATGTATACATAGAAATGGAAGAGGTGAACCGATAAGCCCTCTCTCCCCCTAGTAAATGGCACTAGCATTCACCTTGTCACTTAGAACAGAAGCCTAGAAGTCACCGTGGAAACCTCTATTTGCGTTGTGCTTAAGTGACTTATGCCAAAGCCTGTGTGGATCCTGTGTGGATCACAATAAACTGTGGAAAATTCTTCAAGAGATGGGATTACCATACCACCTGACCTGCCTCTTGAGAAACCTATATGCAGGTCAGGAAGCAACAGTTAAAACTGGACATGGAACAACAGACTGGTTCCAAATAGGAAAAGGAGTACGTCAAGGCTGTATATTGTCACCCTGCTTATTTAACTTATATGCAGAGTACATCATGAGAAACACTGGACTGGAAGAAGCACAAGCTGGAGTCAAGATTGCCGGGAGAATTATCAGTAACCTCAGATATGCAGATGACACCACCCTTATGGCAGAAAGTGAAGAGGAACTAAAAAGCCTCTTGATGAAAGTGAAAGAGGAGAGTGAAAAAGTTGGCTTAAAGCTCAACATTCAGACAACGAAGATCATGGCATCTGGTCTCATCACTCCATGGAAAATAGATGGGGAAACAGTAGAAACAGTGTCAGACTTTATTTTTGGGGCTTCAAAATCACTGCAGATAGTGATTGCAGCCATGAAATTAAAAGACGCTTACTCCTTGGAAGGAAAGTTATGACAAACCTAGATAGCATATTGAAAAGCAGAGACATTACTTTGCCAACAAAGGTCCGTCTAGTCAAGGCTATGGTTTTTCCAGCGGTCATGGATGGATGTGAGAGTTGGACTGTGAAGAAAGCTGAGCGCCGAAGAATTGATGCATTTGAACTGTGGTGTTGGAGAAGACTCTTGAGAGTCCCTTGGACTGCAAGGAGATCCAACTAGTCCATTCTGAAGGAGATCAGCCCTGGGTGTTCTTTGGAGGGAATGATGCTAAAGCTGAAACTCCAGTACTTTGGCCACCTCATGCAAAGAGTTAACTCATTGGAAAAGACTCTGATGTTGGGAGGGATTGGGGGCAGGAGGAGAAGGGGATGACAGAGGATGAGATGGCTGGATGGCATCATCGACTCGATGGACGTGAGTCTGAGTGAACTCCGGGAGTTGGTGATGGACAGGGAGGCCTGGTGTGCTGCGATTCATGGGGTCGCAAAGAGTCGGATACGACTGAGCGACTGAACTGAACTGAAGTGACTTAGCAGCAGCAGCAGCTCTGTCCAACGCATCACCAAGTGCTAAAAGCACCTGCTTCTAAATCCACCTTGTACCCAGCATCACTCGTGGCCTTCACGCTCAGTCCTGGTCCCTTGATGGTTACTTCCCCCTGGTCCCACACAGCGCCCCCATCACCACATCTGCCCCACTATGGTCTATTCTCATGGAGCACTGAGAGCGAATGTTCTAAAACATATATCACAGCAAGTGACTCCCCTCCTTTGGCTTCCTAAGGCCCTGGGATAGAATTCCAAATCCATGACTTCGGAATCTGGCTGCTCTCCGCCTTCACTCCACTCCCCCACCCCCCACACCCCCTCAACTCCCACACCCCACCCTGGCTTGTGTTACCCTTGCTGGTGTCACCCTAGCTGTGCCAGCCTCCATGTTTCACTCAGACACTGTGTCTGTCCCCAGCCTGGGCCTTTGCCTGGAAGACTTGTCCTCACCTTCAGGGCTCTGCTCCAGGGATACCTTCTCCTAGTCGACTGGACTGAACTGAACTGACTGATGCTCTGCCTTCCATGGTGTTACCCTGCTTTGTCTCTGAAAAGAAGACACTGACCTCCACTCCTGCTGGTAGATTGCATTTCAGAGTCCAGGGGGCTGCACATCAGCGTTCAGCTGGCTGAACCCTGGTGAGGATGAGGGAGACTCTACTTGAACTTGAGGGAGGAAGAAAGGTCATTCCTGCTTGAGAAAATTAATACGGAGTGGGGATGGTAGCTTTCAAGAGAGAAAGAATGTGAATGGAAAAGGTCTCCAGCAAATAAGGAGCAAGGAAGACTTGCTCTGAAGGTTGATATCACTGGGAGCTGGGGAGAGTCTCTCGAGGGAGAAAGTGGCTCCAGCCAGTGATAAGATCAGTCTGGGTCAAAAAAGATCCTGAGAGAATGGATTGGAGGAGGCAGAGCAGATGTAGAGAAACCAGAGAAGCTGTTGGCGAGTGTCTAAGTAAGAGGTGATGGTGCCTTAGACCGGGTGGGGGAGATGGAGAGAGATGCATGGATTTGACAGGACTGCAAGGAGAGCCAACCAGTCCATCCTAAAGGAAATCAGTCCTGAATATTCATTGGAAGGACTGATGTTGAAGCTGAAACTCCAATATTTGGCCACGTGATGTGAAGAACTGACTCACTGGAAAAGACCCTGATGCTGGGAAAGATTGAGGGCAGGAGGAGAAGGGTATGACAGAGGATGAGATGGTTGGATGGCATCACCGACTCAATGGACATGACTTTGAGTAAACTCTGGGAGTTGGTGATGGATAGGGAGGCCTGGCGTGCTGCAGTCTACGGGGTTGCAAACAGTTGGACACGACTGAGCGACTGAACTGAACTGAACTAAGAGGTTAAGCTGATGGAGCTTGGTGATAAGTCAAATATAGATGAGGGAGAAGGAAGATGGAAGGAGATGCCCACAGGGAGTTCCCTTGTGGTCTAGTCCTTAGGATTCCAGACTTTCACTGCCGTGACCCAAGTTCAGTCTCTGTTCAGGGAACTGAGATCCTGCAAGCCAAGCTGGAAAAAAAAAAAAAAAATTAGAGAGAGACATCCATATTTCTTGGTGGCGGTTTAAGTTGTATCTGACTCTTTTTGCAACCCCGTGGACTGTAGCCCATCAGGCTCCTCTGTCCGTGAACTTCTCCAGGCAAGAATACTGGAGTGGGTATTGCTCCAGTATTGCTTCCTTGCTCCTTCACTTCTCCCCTGGAGAAGTGCCATTTCCTTTTCCAGGGGTCTTCCCAACCCAGGGATGGAACCCACGTCTGCTGCATCTCCTGCACTGGCAGGCGGATTCTTGACCAACTGATCCAACAGGGAAGCCCTCTCTTTGTTACCGGAGCCTAGATGGTCATGGTGCCATTTATGTGATGAGGAAGACTTCACAGGAAGAGGCAGAGGGAGAAGGACAGACGCTGAACCAGAGAGCAGGAGGGCAATCTGGGGAGTTTGGCATTACAGGAATCAATGCAGGTACCAAAACAGAAGTTACGGTGTGTGTGATGGGCTGAGAGCAAACTTTGCCATACATATATATTCGTCATTGAAAATATAGAAGATATTGAAAGAAACAGGAATGATCAACAACTCAATAGAAAACCAGGCAACTGGGACTTCCCTGGTGGTCCAGTGGTTAAGAATCTGCCTTGCAATGCAGGGAACTCAGGTTCCCTGGTCGAGGAACTGAGATCCCACATGCTGGGGAGCAACTAAGTTCACATGTTGCAACTATTGAAGCCCATGTGCCCCAAAGAAAGGTCCCTCTTGCTGCAACTAAGACCTGACGCAGCTGTAAGCAAATGAGGTTTTTAAAAAGAGATAAAATGACTGAGACTTCGTGCAAGTGCATGCCTGCCTTTGACTGTGTGCCCTTAGCTAAACACTCTGAGCCGCAATATCCTCATTTGCAAAGGGGGATCCTGATGAACAATCATGATCTCTTGGCATCAGAGGGGGATACAGATGAACGATCTGGGAGACCTGGGACTGGAAAAGGAGTCAGAAATGCTTCTTGTGAACGAGTTGTTCTGTTTTATTCTTTGGACTTCAGAACTAGGGACTGGGAGAAGGTCAGGGCCTGTGGTCAGGGCAGCCAGCTTTGGAGGCCCGGGTCTGATGAGCCGGGCGGGTGTGGAGAGCCCCGCCCAGTCAGGTCGGTGACCCCAGGGGCCATCCAAGCTTCTCTGGAGGACTGGTTAAGTGTGAGGCTTCCACAGAGACTAGGGCAGCAGAGTGACACAGAAACCTGGAGATGCACGGAGATTAAAGGCAAGAGTAGAAGTCTGATCCAGAGGAAGCTCTGAGCAGGCAAGACTGATGAAGCAGTAAGGGCTGAGAGGCAGCGGGCTGACGATGGTGGTTGAAGAGGCTGTTGGTACCCTGCCCCATCACTCCTTGGTCCTTTTTAGTTTACCTGCAGGTACAGGAGATGCTTCTCTGCATGCAGTTTTGTTTATTTATTTATTTATTTGGCCATGCTGTGTGACATGTGGGATCGTCGTTCCCTGAACAGGGATCAAGCCCATACCCCCTGCAGCGAAAGCGCAGTCCTAACCACTGGACGGCCGGGGATGTCCCTGCATGCAGTCTTTACCTCCAGCTCTCGGTGCTCAGCCCTTTGTTCCGGGCAGCCCTGAAGGGCCGGAGACGTGAAACGTCTAGGGCGGTGGGAGTGGGCGGACACACCCCCGCGAGCCCTGCGCTGAGAGCTCGGCGAGGCTCCTCCCAGTGAGGCGGAGCCCCGCTGCCCACAGACACGTCCTTGTTTTCTTCTCCTTTCACTTTCCGTTTCACTTTCCCTTTCCTTTGCTGCGCTTCCGGGAGTCTCCTCCGAAATAAGCTCTGGAGTTCTTGTCTCGGGGTCTTCTTTGGGGGGATGTGAATTCAGACAGTAGCACTGCAGAAACAGAAGATCTGGCTTCCCAGGTGGCTCGGTGGTAAAGAATCTGCCTGCCAATGCAGGCGACACAGGTTCGATCCCTGGATCCCCGTGGAGCAACTAAGCCCAGTGCACCACAACTTCTGAACCCCACGTGCCCTAGAGCCTGCGGTCTGTAACAAGAGAAGCCCGCGCGCTGCACCTGGATAGCAGTTCCCCACCCTCTCACCACCGCAGTGACTGGAGAAAAACCTGAACAACAAGGAAGACGCAGCACAGCCAAAAATGACGAAATACATCTTTTAAATGGGTAAAGGATTTGAATAGGCATTTTGCCAAAGAAGGCATACACATAGCCAATAAGTACATGAAAATGTGCTAAACATCAGTCATTGCTGCTGCTGCTGCTGCTGCTGCTGCTGCTAAGTCACTTCAGTTGCGTCCGACTCTGTGTGACCCCATAGACGGCAGCCCACCAGGCTCCCCTGTCCCTGGGATTCTCCAGGCAAGAACACTGGAGTGGGTTGCCATTTCCTTCTCCAATGCATGAAAGTGAAAAGTGAAAGGGAAGTTGCTTAGTCGTGTCCGACTCTTAGTGACCCCATGGACTGCAGCCTACCAGGCTCCTCCATCCATAGGATTTTCCAGGCAAGAGTCATCAGTCATTAGGGAAATGTAAATCAAAACTCCAGTACTTTGGCCACCTGATGCGAAGAGCTGACTCATTGGAAAAGACCCTGATGCTAGGAAAGATTGAAGGCGGAAGGAGAAGGGGACAACAGAGGATGAGATGGCTGCATGACATCACCGACTCGATGGACATGGGTTTGAGCAAGCTCTGGGTGTTGGTGATGGACAAGGAGGCCTGGTGTGCTGCAGTCCATGGGGTCGCAGAGAGTCGGACATAACTGAGCCACTGAACTGAACTGAACTGAACTGAAATGAAATCAAAACTACAATGAGATATTGTATATATAATTTTTTTTTTAAAAAGGGACTCAAATCAAGTGACCTGCCCAAGGTCTCATGGCTCCTTGGTGGTGGGCCAGGAGGGGACCCAGGTTTATCTCTTTCTAAGATCACCTCCTCTCTACTGGCCCACGTAGCCTCTTCTGGGAAAGGCTAGTGTAAGGGAAACATGAGATAACGGAGTGAAAGCCCTTTGTAAATGCTTTAGGGCTGCACAAATGTCAGGCCTTCTTATCAATCAGGGAACATGGGGAACTCTTTGGTCAGGGAACGAGATACCACAGGCTGGCAACTAAGTCCTGGAAGAGCCAAATAAATAAATAAATAATAGATAAATAAAATACTAAAAGAGAAAAAGAAATTACTTCTTTAAAAAAAAACACAGAGAATATGGCTGTTTTCCCAAGCACCAGTGTAATGAACAGCATTATTATTATTACTGATTTGTACATTCCACTCTGACCTTCAATATATTAAGAACTGAGCTTCTAAAAAAACAGAGCAGGGACTTCCCTGGTGGTTCAGTGGTTAAGACTTTGCCTTCCCCCAAAAAAAAAAAAAAAAAAAGCCTTTGCCTTCCTTTAATGCAAGGGATGTGAACTGAATGCCTGGTTGGGGAGGTAAGATTCCACATTTCACCCCCCAAAACAAAAAACCAAAACATAAAACAGAAACAATATAGTAACAAGTTCAATAAAGACTTTAAAAGATAAATTAAAAAACAATGTGAACAAACAAAAAACTAACAGGTCGCATCTTCACTCCTTCCCTAAAGGTTGTATCTGGCCACAATTTAAAAGAAAAAGACTGACAACTCTGGGTATGGGTGGCTGCACACTGAGGGGCCAGGCTTCTGGAAGGTGTAGGGTGAGGGGGAGTCATCATCACCAAAGACCAAGAGAGAGGGTGAGTCGAATCCCCTGGGTGAGGCAGGGCAGGTAGAGCTCAGCACCAACTGTGGGCCTTGGGATGAGCACACCAGCTTTTGCATCAGACCAACCTGCAATGCTGGAGACCTGGGTTCAATCCTTGGGTTGGGAAGATCCCCTGGAGATGGCAGTGGCCACTCACTCCAGTATTCTTGCCCGAAGAATCCCATGGAAAAGGATTCTGAAGAGCTACAGTCCATGGGGTCACAAAGAGTTGAACACAACTGAGTGATCAATACTTTCATTTTCAACCTCAACTTAAAATCTGCCTCTGCCATTCCCTACAGTGAGAATTTATACAGTCACTTAAGCTCCCTGAGCCTCAGTTTCTTAATCTGCAACATGAACCAGTAACAGCACTAATCTTGTAGATTCTACTTTCATGAAGACTCAGTGGATGATAAAGTTCTCATTGATGGCTGTCACGTCATTAACAGTAATGAATAATAATAATGGTAAATATAGACATCAACAATAATTACCAAACCCTTAGACTTTAAAAAGATAACATTAATTTCAAAGTGAACCATAGCTATTACAAGAATCAGAAAACTACATGTCCACCGTCAGTTTAATACTCTTTCCCAATAGACCACCAAACCCGGATCACAGTTGATTTGGTCAACTTAAGTTAAATAAATGAAAGAGTCAATTGATCTCTCATTCCTCTGTTTATTTTTTCAATCAGCAAAGGCACCTTGGTAGGTGCTGGAGAGTCAGGGGTGAATGAGACAGGTGAGGTTTTTGTTCTCCTGAAATTTCAGAACCAGGTAAAACAAGTGATCACGTAAGGGACCAAGAGGATTTTAATAGCACCAAGTACTGTGTAGACAATAAAATGGATTGATGTGATAGAATGAACGGGTGGCAGGGAAGTCCTGCTGGGGCAGGGCAATTAAGGGGAGCTCTGAGACTTAAAGCCAGTTGTGCTGAGAAGTGGGGGAGCCCCAGGCCAAGGTCCTGGCTCCCTTGAGGCAGAGAGGTGGGGGTCAGGTAGGTGGTTGGAGTTCTGTGAATACCAGAGGGAATGACATTCTTAGATGTGGTAAGGCAGGCAGGGGTCAGTTCACCTGAGAAGGAGCTGCTGTGGGTGAGAAGTTTCAATTTAAGTTCAATGGGAAAGCCAAGGAAGAGCTTTTTAAAGTTAATTAGATGATGCAGATATTTAAAGCAGGACTTTCCTGGTGGTCCAGTGGTGGAGAGTCTGCCTGCCAACGTGAGGGACATGGGTTTGATCCCTGGTCTGGGAGGACGTCACATGCCGCAGGGCAACTGAGCTGGTGGTGTACCACAACTAGAGCTTGTCTTCTGGAATCTTAACTCTAGGGCCTGAGTTCTGAAATGAGAAGCCCGAGCTCTGCAACGAGAGAGTGAGCCTCGCTCGCCGCAGCTAGAGAAAGCATGCCACAAACACGTGAATAAATAATAAAATCCAACAAAACAAACTTATCAAGCAGACACAGATTTCCAAAGGGAGGTTGGCTTTGTCAATGGCTGTTACTAGTCAAAGTCTATTAGCCAAGGCTGCTTCTTCTGCAGGGAGTAGGGATGGGCCCTGCTTACTTTTGACTCAGTGAGGCTCAGGTTTTAGGTTGCTGAGATTAAGCCCCTTTAGAAGTCAACATATTATTTATTTGGATGTATTAATGCCATCAATCCCTTCGCGGTCCTTTCTTGCTTGCCTGGGATCCACTTTTCCTCTGTCTGCCTATCTGTAATCCCAGCTCGGCTCTCTTCGATGTTAATCTCAGCAGGTGATCTAATTTTCTTTATTTCTCACTTTTCATGGTATCCCTTATACCTATTTTTAAAGATAAGGCTCCTAAGCTCAGAACCTTGTTCAGAGTCACCTCGTGTTGGTAGCAGAGCCAGGCTTTTAGCTTAAACTCATTTGACCCCTCACTATGGGAAGGCAGTGGAGATCAAGAAGGCCTTAGGGAGAAATTTGAGTAGGAGTGTGAAAATACGGATAATGCTGTATACTCAAGAGGATGGGATATAACAGAGGAAGATATAATGACAGCAGAGAGGAGCTTGGCAACTCAGATAAAGCAAGGAGAGAGACAGGCTCCTGAGCTTTACAGCATCTGCCATTTTTATAGGAGCACCCAGCAGGTAAGCAATGAAGAATGGGGTTGTCAGTGTGACACAAGGGAGCTGAACACAGTCTCGGGTGTCTCCAAGCTGCCCTGGGATGGGAGTGCAGACAAGGAACCCAGCCACTGACTTGGTTCAGAAGCAAAGATCTGAGAGAGGCAGCGGTTAGGAAGATCAGAGGAGGTTGTATATATGAGAACATGATGGAAGTCGTGAATTTTGAGAATCATGCTTCAGCAGTTTGAGCCACTGATCTTGGTAAGTGGAGCCTTCCGGAGTCTGAAGACACCTTAGCATCTTGGTGGGGGAGGGGGAGTGGGAATTCTTCTTTTTCTTATTTTATTTTTTTAAAAAATATTTTAAGTTTGTTTTGCTTTTGGCTGTGCTGGGTCTTTGTTGCTGCTCAGGCTTTCTCTTTGCTTGTGAGCGGGGGCTACTCTCCGGTTGGGGAGCTCGGGCTTCTCATTGCGTGGCTTCTCTCGTTTCAGAGCTCTAGGCACGGGGGCTTCAGCAGTTGTAGCTCCCAGATGCTAGAGCACAGCTGTGGCTCTCGGACTTAGTTGCTCTGCGGCACGTGGGATCTTCCTGGACTGGGGATCAAACCTGAGTCTCTTGAATTGTCAGGCCAATTTTTTTTTTAGCACTGAGCCACAAGGGAAGCCCCCCCTTTTCCTTATTATTTCCTGTTCAAATGCAAGAGGAAACATAGCAAAAATAAACGAAACATGGTGATAAATGATCCACAATTTAATATGCCTAACTGCAATCTCATTTTGCATATTGTCTATATTTTTTACTGGAGTATATTGTCGAATATACTACATGGACAATCACGATGCCCATAATAATCCTTTCGGCATCACATAGTAAATGCTTTTATGTCTTTCTTATCAGTTTTCACAATTAAAGAAAATATTCTACCCTATTAAAGTCCCATCGTACAATTATTATTCCATTTGATTAGTGTTAGAGCATGTCTACATGTTTATTTCTAGGCAGTTGTATTTTTGTGAAGTTTTGAAATTCGGTGAGATTTAAACATTAGCGGTGTAAACAAAGAAATTGTTGGCAAATGTATGCTCCTTCATGTTTCCCTTGTTCCCCAACAGTTCTGAATGAATGAAGATGCAGACTCTTGAGAATACAGCTCAGAAGAGTCAGAGAACATGAGTTTGTTGAAGGGACAGAATCTTTAGACAACATAAAACTGGACCTTTTGGATTATTCTTTTTTTTTTTTTAATGTGGGTTATTTAAAAAGTCTTATTGGATTTGTTACATTACTCTTTTCGTTTTATGTTTTGATTTTTTGGCCTCGAGGGGTCGAGCCGGTACCTCCCACACTGGAAGGTGAAGACTTAGCCACTGGACGAATAAACCAAGGGAAGTCCTTGGACTAGTCTCTCATGATCCTTTCTATTATGTGCATGAAGTGAAGTGAAGTGATTTGGAAGTCGCTCAGTCGTGTCTGACTCTTTGTGACCCTATGGACTGCATAGTCAATGGAATTCTCCAGGCCAGAATACTAGAGTGGGTAGCCTTTCCCTTTTCCAGGGGATCTTCCCAACCCAGGGATTGAACCCAGGTCTCCTGCATTGCAGGCAGATTCTTTACCAGCTGAGCCACAAGGGAAACCCAAGAATACTGGAGTGGGTAGCCTATCCCTTCTCCAGCGGATCTTCCCGACCCAGGAATCGAACCGGGGTCTCCTGTATCGCGGGTGGATTCTTTACCAACTGCGCTATGAGGGAAGCCCCGTGAATCCCTGCTAAGTTGCTTCAGTCGTGTCTGACTCTTTGTGACCCCATGAACTGTAGCCTGCCAGGCTCCTCTGTCCACAGGATTCTCCAGGCAAGACTACTAGAATGGGTTGCTATTTCCTTCTGCAGGGGGTCTTCCTGACCCAGGGACCGAACCTGCATCTCTTAAGTCTCCTGCATTGACAGGAGGGTTATTTATCTCTAACATCACCTGGGAAGACACTTTCTATCATAAGGGCTCCTAAATCTTGTAGGTGAAGGGAATAATGAAAACATTTCAACAATCCAGATGATGATCAAGGCCTGAATAGTGGAGACAGAGTGGACAAAAGTGGATTTGAGAGATGCAAAACTGAAGTATAATAGGACACAGTATCCACATGGATATTTGGGATGAGGGTTGAGGTGGCATTAAAGATGAGTTTAATGTTTCTAGACTGTTTGCCTGGATATCAGTGTCTCTGAGCAAGATAGAGGCTGTTACTTCCAGGAGGAGTTTGTTTGGCAGAACATAGAATAATTATCAAGGCATCTGAAAATAGTTCCATTCTCCGCTAAGTATAGGATGATAGGCTCTACTTTTGTGTAATGGTTAGTTTCATGTCTCAGAATGAAAAATGTAGAAACAATTAGTTTGAAAAATTGCTACTCTGAGGTTGCTCTGAAGAAAGTAGAAGAAAGGGGACCCTTTGGTGAAAGACATCACGCTGTTTCAGACCTCATCATAGCCTGGGTTTAGCTAGAAATATGGCCTCATTTTGGGGGAGATTTCAAAAAGTTTGGAGAAAAGAGAACACCATGATGCTGGAGGCCCTAAAGGGAGGCAGGGGTCCTGACCCTGTTTAGAGGAGTTTTGGGGAGGGCTAGCCTTTCAGGTAATTCACACCGAGACAAGGGAGGAGGGAGGTGGACTGGATTGGGCAGGAGATATTCCTGGAAGGACAGGGGGTTCAAGCAAATCCAGCTGAAGCTTCCGCATGGCACTGGGATGAGGTCAGAGGAGCTCATGCCAGGCTGGAAAGAGAGGAACAGAGATGGGGATGTGCTTTGAGGTTACAGGTCATGTGAGGCTCTGTATGTCAAGGGGTGAAGGCCCAAGTAAGAGGGCAGGACAGTGGGCTCAGTGGGGACAGGAGGCCCTCAAAAGGTGTTTCAACAGTAGGCTGAAAAATTGGTCCAAGCAGGATGAAAATAAAAGGCATTGAAGGAAAAAATATCACTAGAGGGACTTCCCTGGTGGTCTAATGGTTAATGACTCCTTGCTTCAGGGAAAGGCGTTCGATTCCTGGTCAGGGAACTAAGATCCCACATGCCAAGCAGTGCCGCGAAAAAAGAAACTGATCAAATAGGGGACAAAAACTGAGGAGAGAAAACACAGGCAAAGGACTCTTTTAGAAGAATGTTCTGTTGGCTGAAGAGGTGAATAAAAAATGTCAGATGACATTCTCATAAAATGATGGGCTTTTTAGGAATGTTCTGAGAATGAATAAGAAAACAGTGTAGACGTATCTGGCAGGGGCAGGAGGGGATTAATGATGACAGTTGAGAACCAAAGGCCTGGGCTATCGTTGCAGCAGACTGGATACGTAAGAAATGATGTTGGAGAGCTCACCGCAGCACAGGCCATGTTGGAGAATCAGGCTCAGAAAATGGGCAGCCACTGGGACCACGGCCAAAATGATGCCACAGAACTGGTCTCGGAAAGTGCTGGCTATTTAGGCTATTAAACACCGGCTGCCACAACCCATTCGGCTGTCTGCACTGGGCCTTGGGTCAGTGCTGCTGCCCATAGCCACAGAGGATGGCAGGCCGAGTGTCTCTGATGGAGGTGGGGGTACCCTGCCTCTCCAGCTGCTTGGAAGCCAGAGGAGCCGGGATGAGGCACGCTCGTCTACGATGGGAAGTGAGCTCTGTCCATCAAGGTAGAGATTTCGCAGCTAGTGGAAGGGGCATCAGTCAAATTAAAGATTTGTTTCAGGTTGTAGCAAGGAGACTAATGGTAACAGTTGGAGAACTGCAATTGTTTTAGAGGAAAATGAAGACAGCCTGTGCTCTGTCAGTGGCGATGGGAACGGAGAAGAGGGCACAGGCTGCAGTGAGAGGGCAGCGGGTGAATGGAGTTTAATGACTACTTAGATTCAGATGCCTCTGAATGCCTGCGGCTTCAGGAATTGGGAGGGTTGCACCACCATTCATCAGGTGAAGGTCTGATCCCTGGTCAGGGACTCCAGATCCCACAAGCTATAAGCGTAGCCAGCAAAAGAGAAGCTAGTCTTTGTGAAAGAGCGACAGAATCCCAGAAGGGATGCCCTGGTTCTAGTCATTCATTCTTAGGTCCAGCCCCTTCTGTGTCCCTTACTCCTTGCAAAGGACACAGCCCCCTAGCCCTCACAAACGTTCCGTGACCTAAGCAGAAGCTGGAGTCGGCTGCTCTGCAACCAAGGGTCTTTATGAACACCCAGGCAGAACTCTGCAAATATGTGACGCCAGCTGTGTGAAAACTGTTCTTCTGCATCGCTGAAGTGTTCCTGCAGTGTGAATGACCACCTGAAAGGGGTTTAAAGGTGATTTCTGCCGAGGGTGGAAGGAACATCGACGGCAGCAGCCACCTGGCCCTGAGCGACTGCACTACTGGCGGCCAAGTGGGGAAGCTGGGTTCCACCCAGGTTGGACCTCAAAGTTCTTATTACTAAGCTAGAGGTTCTCAAACTTTTGAGTCTCAGGATCCCCTTATGATCTTACACACTGAAGAAACCAGAGTTTTTATGGGGGTTGCATCCACAGATATTTACCACAATGGAAATCAAACAGAAATTTAAAAGAATTTAAAAGAACAAAACCCATCACGTTAACATAAATATTTTTATTCAAAGTAACTAGTTTTCAAAACAAAAGTTAGAAGAGTGGCACTGTTTTACATTTTTGCAAATCTTTTATATCTGATTTAGCAGAAGACAGCTGGATTCACTGCTCTGTTTTTTCATTCAATACGTTGCTTTGGCTGAAGGAAAAAAAGAAAAATTGGCCTTGTACAGACATGCAGCCGGAAAAGGAACTTCGTGAACCTCCTGAAAGTGTTTCCATTACTCCCGCAAGTCCTCAGCACACACCTTGAGAATCACTGCAGTAAATTAACCCGCCTCTCAGTTAAAGACTAAGAGATTGAAGTAGTGTTAGAACTGGCAGTTCTGTCCACAGCCAAGGCATCTTAAACAAATTAGAAAGGGTGGTGGTGAGGAAGGGAAACCTGAATTCTCCTGTTAACTCTAAATGACACTGATTTCCAATTTGAGTTCACAGATTACTCCATCGCCAGCCAAGATGACATATTAATTTTTTTTCAAATTAACTTTTCTAAACTAAAATGAGAAAGCAACATGTCGTACACAAAGTTAACACCTGTACAGCGTTCTCACAGTTTATAAGGCCTCTTTCTGTGCCCACATGATCCTGTTTAGTCCTTGGCAGCCACTTCACGGAGGAGGAAGAGCTCAGAGCAGACAAACCACTCGCCCAAGATCATCAGCAGCAGCCAGGCTGTGGACCAGGCTTCCTCAAGACCAAGCGACGTGCTCACAGGACGATCCTGCTTTGGCTCTGATGAACAAACACCTCACTTTCAAAACCTGGCCTTCCACCCTAGAAAGGGGCGGGAGGCCCTTTACTTGTGTTCACTTTTTGCACATACACAAAAGACAGCGTCTGTTCTAGAATCCAACTGGATTTTATTTGACACAGAATACAGTATGGCTGCCGGAATAGCAAACTGAAAAGACAAAGCAGAAGAGACACAGTTCTATCTAATTTATAATTAAGTAACAGGAGGGCAAGTCATTCAGTGGATAACAAAAACAGTTGAGCTTGATGGAAGAGTTCTTTTTCTAGTGCCCATACCTGGAAGACAAAGTAAATTATTAATTCATTCCTTATCGCGATTCCCTGTTTGAGACTTTAACACCTGCTAAAAATATATCCACCAATCTGGTTAAAACTTTGAAGACTGGGTTTCAACCCTGGTCTCTGCCCCTTTCAGCCTACCGGCCTCCTGTAACATTGTCCCTACCACCCTCTTCATAGTGATGGTCCCCCACTCAACTGCACCCACCTGACTCTTTCCTGGTGCCAGGCAGATGCTGGGCAGTGACAGGGAGGAGTCACGGCTGATGGCTGTGAAAGGGAGCTGCACTTGATGGCCAGTAAGCAGCTAAGACAGCTTGAATCCTCCGCCCCCTTCCCTGTGGGCCGCCTCTTCCCCTCAACTCCCGTACTTGGGCTAGTTTAGGGTAAGACCCCTACAGAGGATAGTAACCGAACAGTCTTCAGTGTCAAAATCTATCACCAGTTCCAATTACAGCCCTGAGTCTGCTGAGCACCGCCGAAAGAACTGTCGAGAAACTAGCTATGGATCTCAGGTCCTTTCTGATTTCCTCAGAGGCCAAAACTTGGCTCCAGAATAACCAATGGTAGGACATTTTTTCCACATGTAAGATTTCTTGAACACAGAATCCATTATCTTAATCTTTGGCCATGGTTCTTAGTGGGTAGTTCGCCTCTGATGAAAATACTTTGCTACACAGATGGAGACCAGGGCACCAGAATTCTGCATCACTGTTGCCATCATCCTGAAGGGCTGCTAGATTTCTTAAGCACTCCTTATAAGAAATTCACTTAAAAATTCCCTAAAAAAGTCCTCACAGGGTAGAGCTCCAGCTTGTTAGTGAGAATAACCTGGAAGTTGTCCATCAGGTTAAAGCATGCTGAAATGAAATTTGCTTCTTATGAATTTGTTTTCCCAGGGCACTCATAACCACAGCCAGGCAAAGTCACCAGCTGGATAAAGCGACAGTGTCAAAGCCTAGCAGGAGGATTCGTCACCCCCCAACTTCTTAGGCTCAGCCCTGGGCACGTGTATGGGCTACGTGAGACAGTTTTGATCCAAAATGGCACCCTGAGCATGCTCCACGGCACAGTCAATTACAAAGGTCTCTTGAGAACTTCGAAAATCCCCCTTTCCATTAAAAATTTGATAAATTAACTGAAAATTCAACAGATAAAAAAGCGTTTCACAGACACATACAACAGGCATAAAAACATATGAAAAGCAGCCCAACTTTACTCAAAGTTTTAAAATATACAATTGAAAACTAATTTTCACCTGTCAGTAGCTAAGATGAAAACGTCTGATAACAAAGCACTGGCAAGAAATGCAGGAGGAAGTCTTCTGCTTCACTGTTGGTAGGGGCTGTGAATTAGTACATACTCTTGGGAAAGGAAAAAAATCTGACACTATCAAAAATAAAAACATACATACTCTTAAACCAGAAATTCCTCTTTTAGGAATTACTAGTACAGACTGATCATCTGAAGTTTTGAAAATTTGCACGCCGTGTATTATTTACACGCTACTACAATTAACAGCAGCAACAATAATGATTTAGTTGAGATAGCCACAGATGCTGTATCAGAATGAATCCCTGTGAGATAAACCAATGAAACATGATATAATTCTAGCCCAAAGCAAAGACAGATGACATTAGTTAGCCCCTGGAGCCTTATTCTTGATGTGATTGTGGAAATATTTAATAGCTTGCAAAATGAGAATTTGCAAGCTTCTACTACTACTTCCAAAGACCCTACCTAGATGGCTGGGAAACTCTAGGCTGCAAGTTTCTAATGTTGGTTCACCTTATGCACTTTCCACAGAGACGAGTCCTCATCTAACTAACCGAAAGCTACTTTATGCACCAGCCATGTTCTATGTCTTCATCTTCTAAAACTGTGCACCCTCCAGCTTGACGTGGGTCCAAGAACAGCACTGACCACAAAGCCCAACCTTACATATGGTGTCGAAACAGCCGGGGACACCTACTTTTGGAATTCCCACTCTCTGTTGTCCAACGGACACACCTGCCGTGTTTTGAGCCAGCGAGAGATGCAGTGGAAGTGGAAAGCATGCTGGAAGAAAAGAGGCATTTTATTAGAAACAATTCTGTGCAGGCTCAGCCGTCTACGGACAATATATCTCAAGGGGAGCAGGGTGGTGATACACAGCGGCTGGAGAAGAATCATGGAAGGCAGCACACAATGGGAGACAAAAGGTCTACAAGGGGTCACACCCGGCTAGGTGCCAGGCCACGGCCCATGAAACATTTGTGAGAGGCTTCGTTCCTACCAAATGAAGAACACATTTAGGAAGCGTGGCGGGTGTTCACGCAATAAGGTCTCTTCCCCTTTGCCTAAGGTAAGATGGAGTGGGGCTTCCTGGGTCTAGTCGGCCTGGAGGGGAGGCTTGCTTTCCTCACACACAGGCAAAAGGAGGCCCTCAATCATCCGCACATTTCAAATTCCCCACTCTTGGTCTCCAGATCCCTCCCCGTCTTGGAGAAGGCAACCCCAGGAGGAGAGGGTTTTCCTTAGCACGTGGCGGTGCATCACTCCCGCCAACCACCCAGAACTGTGACAGGCACGTCCCCAACCTTCCACACCCAGCTCAACACTGCCCAAAGGACTCTATTTGCAGATTTGCTCACAGAGGCATTGCTATTATGAAAGCTTGGTACTCAACAAGCCTCTAGTAGTCGGTGAGATTTTGTCTTAAAAAAGTGAAGTGAAGTGAAGTCGCTCAGCTGTGTCCGACTCTTTGCGACCCCGTGGACTGTAGCCCACCAGGCTCCTCTGTCCATGGGACTCTCCAGGCAAGAACACTGGAGTGGGTTGCCATTTCCTTCTCCAGGATCTTAAAAAAGGAATCAGATAAAAAAATCAGGGTAAGAGGAAGCAATGTGATGGGCACGCTGCATGCAAGCAGCTGGAAGAGCATCAAAGGGCTAGTTCCATGATCAAGATGGGAAGTAAAAGGGCAAAAGTACCAAGAACACTGGTGCTAACAGGGAATGAGGAGCTGGCCTTTGCATTTGGGGAAAAGCAGTCTGTGTGTGTTAGTGACGTGCAGATGCAGTTCTGCAATGATGCTTATCCTTCAGCCCTGCTCGTGTGAGCAGCATCAGGATGGAGCAGCAAGGGTCCCTGCATCTGAGCCACGACGGGTCGGCTGAGGTGAGGCCTAGGGAGAAGTGCTGACACCCCAATACACAATGAAAGTTTGGGCAGGCCTGGCTTACAGCCCCGAAACCTGGTCAGTGTGTCTACCCAAACATGCATGGAACTTAGAGAATCATAATGAGGATTATCATCTGTGAAACCGACTTTCCACAAAGACACACACAGAATGCAGTGATGAAGACTAGAGTCCACACCAGTGCACTGGGGCTACTCGGAGGGACAAAGACTCCCAGGGCGACGGCCCTCTGCAAGATCCTTTTAGTCCTGATGCTCACCCAACTTACGGTGAAAAAGAGGAAAAACAACATTTCCAAAGGGCAGAAAGTGGAGGCATTTTTTCAATCCCCAGGCAGTGGGGACAGGCTCACCTAAGGGCATTCAGGAGCCCCTTCTCCCTCCCAGCTGCCCCACTAGGCTCTTTGCCGCGGTTCAGGGTCCTTGTACTTGCGCCCCACCCTGAAGACGGAGGGAAAGAGGGGCTGCAAATGAGGCTGCTGGGCCGGGACAGCATCCCTGAACATCCTCGATCCCAGCTTTCCTCCTGCGAACAATCTAAGACCTATCAATGGACATACCCAGCAGTCTCAGAACGCACTGCCTAGGGCTTTACACTTGACAGGTGGGCTATAAACACCTATTACCTCACTGGAGCCTGCAGCAACCCCGCCAAGCGTGACGGGTATTATCATCTTCATTTTACAGACAGGAAACTGAAGCCCAGATGAGTTAAGTGATGTGCCTAATTCACGGAGCCAGTCCCCAACACGGGAGCCCAGGACTAGTCCAAAGGCTTCAGGCATACCTGCTGCTCTTCGTGGTGGCAGGTCTCTCGAGTGTGACTCTCCTGAGTCAAATTTAAGGAGCAGCGCACTCCTTTTCCTTCCACCACAAAGTGACATGGTTCTCACTCTACACCTGGATGCCACGGAGAGCCAAGAGCCCGATATGCTTTATTCTTTATCCTCGAAGATGGCACAGTCCCTTGACCAACAGGGGCTACTGTGAGACTGCCAAAGGGACTTGCAGGAGGTATTCTAAGCATTTTTTTATTTGAGCAGAGAAAAAGGTTTATTGCAGGGTCATGCAAGGAGATGGGTGGCTCATGCCCCACTCAAACCCTGAACTCCTCTAAGCATTTTTTTAAACATAAAATCATTTCATCCTGATTATGATGCTAAGCAGTCTACTAACAGCTCCATTTCATGTGAAGCTTAGAGGGGCCAATACCTTGCCCGCAGCTGCCTAACAAGTCAGTCACAGAGACAGGGAGTGGTGGTCTGACTCGAGTGTGGCTTCTTGTCATGCTGGGAGCTCTCTGTCCCCTGGGCACAGGACACCCGGACAGGACATTTTTAGCTCATATGACTGGGACTACATGGCTAGAAGGATGAATTTTTAACGTGCTGGAAATAACATATTTGATGTCTACTATCCTTCACAGCTGTCACTCCCTGGAAGGCTGTACATTCAGTCCAACGATGCTGCACAAAACATTTCTGTCACGAAGCACATTAAAAAAAAAACCCAAATGTTAACTTGGTACATCTGCCCCCCCCACCCCGCCCCCCAGCAACACACACAGGAATGCTCAATTTATTCACCTAACTTAGTTCCACAAGACACTCAGCCTTTAAGAAAATCTGATAAGCAAGTAAAGATGTCCACTAACAGAATGTTCCAATGATTGTGCCGTAGGCTTTGAAGGCAATTCTCAAAGACGAAGCCCAACAATGTTGCTGCCGATGCTGGTATACTTCATAGTTGAGACAAACTACTGCCCCTATAACTAATAATTTTTACGGGTGAATAGTACAATGGTTTTAAATGCCTTTTTTTTTTTTTTCTATCTGTGTACCTTTGGGGAGAAAGATGGGCTAGTCTTTTTTTCTCTAGTTAGTTACAAGATGGGCAAAGAAGGAGAAGCAGTACTATGTTTACAAGCCACGCTGGGAGGAAAAGATATTGCCTTACGTTACAGACGCCCCATGCCACGGTGCACTCTTCAGAAGTAGCGGACGCTTGGTTGGCTTGACATTCTATGCCTGCGGGAACAAGAGCGACATGATCACTGGCCCCCACGAGTAACCACCTTTGACCTCCAGTGGCTCTACCCACGCGCGAAGACATGACAGGGGAGGGGGTGGTGGTGATGGCCTCAACTGGAACAGAATTTCAAGTGGTTAATTAGTTATAATTCTTTTTTAATGAATGTGGAAAGGGGTGATGAACAGAGAAGGCAGAGCTATGACTTAACAGCATGCTTTGCAAAGAATTCCTCCCCTGATTCAAACACAGAGCAACGCAGCAAAGGGTGCTTTCTAATTCTGAACGTGACCTGACTTGTCCAAATGACAGTGATTCCTCCTAATGTGGTAAATTTAGTAAATTCTTAAAGCCACCTCCTAACTCTTGGTGTTCTGAGAACTGGCATCTTCTCTGTGCGGGGTGAATGTTTGCTCTTGGGCCCTACCACCACCCAGGTTTGCCACATGAAAGCCTCATTGGCAAGCTCCAGTCCCTGAAGGAGTCAGGCAGACATACTGAGCTGGTACAGAGCAAATTAAAGGGGGTGTAGAGGGCTGTGGATGCTCTGCGCGAGGACATCAAAACTCAGGTCCTCAAAGCACCGACAACACAGCAAATTTGTGAGGCCGACAGCTTGGAGAACTGGGGGTCACCAGCTGTGATGCTTACTGCCCCGAGACGTTTCTGACCAGTGAGTGGAACAAATTACTGCAAACTACCCAAATATCCACTTCAGAGGGGGAAGGCAGGGAACTTAAATGGAATGAAAATTTGACTGAGATCAAGAAAGGATGAGTAAAGCTTGATTGGGGATAAATATTCCAAGAACAAGAATTACTAGTGTGTAATTTGCTTTCTCTGAAGGTGGTAACTAAATGGAGTCTTCTTTCTGAGGAATAAAAAGCTTCGGGAAAGTCTATATAATAGGAGGCAATTATTTCATACTTTAATAGGTGGAAGATAGTAAAACTGTAAGAAAATAATGCTGAGATGTTAACTTGGTCTTGGGAAGTGACATATAACATAATAATGCTTTTCCCCATCCTGCAAGAAAATGAATGGCAAAGGATCTGAAATCACAGAACTTCTTTGCTACCCAGATTCACAGTTTAAAGAGAGTAACTGGTTTTCCTTCTGAAAAAAGTAGAGAACCTAGCTAGGGTCTATGTCATAAATTAAAAAATATATAGGGGGAACTTCCCTGGCGGTCCAGTGGCTAAGACTTTGTTCCCAATGCAGGGGGCCTGGTTTGATTCCTAGTCAGGGGACTAGATCCCACATGTTGCAACTAAGACCTGGCATAGCCCAATAAATAAATGAAGATTTTAAAATATTAAAAAAAAAAAAAGAATGAACGGGGGCTGTGAATGCACCCTGTTCCAAAGAGATGGCAGAGAAAAGAAAATCTGATGTTCTTCAAGTGGAATCCTCTCACTTAGATGCGGACTGTGTATTAAGAAATCAGCTAAGTAAGAGGCACAATTATTATTTAATAATGAAACTGTTTCAAGGTATATTACCGTGTTTAAATTTTTCTAGGTCTACATATTTTTAGGGGGCTGTCTTTCTATGGCAACTGCAAAGTAGGCTCTCAGTACTTGAATAAGGAAACAAAAATGACTTCTATAAATAGAGAATGGGCGCCAAATATGTATCTATTCTTTATCAGAAAATTCTTAAGAAAGAACAAAAATAAACTGCACAGCACAAGGAATATAGCAAACATTTTATAATAACTTCAAAGGGACTATACGCTATACTTTCAATCACTATGTTGTACCCCTGAAACTAATAAAATATTGTAAGTCAGCTACACTTTAACAATAATTTTAAAAATCAGAAATAGGACTGCAATCTAGAATGCCAGATAAAAGGGGATAAGGCATGAAAAATTACTCTAAGTGTTCTCAAAGATAAAATGTTTTCAAGCTTTTGGTTCAGAGAACGAGCACAGGGGTTTAGTCGTTTGCTTAAACAGGGGAAGACATTGCTCACTGTCAGCCTAAAGCAGACAAAAAGGCAGCACGCACCAGGTTCTTATCAGACCCCTGCAAAGGCACAAGTGTTCTTACAAAGCTTGAGGACTTTAACACAAGGGCCATCACCACCAGAGGACTGCTAAAGAAGCAATAGCTTCTTCCCGGAAGTGAAGAGATTTCACCCTCTGAAAACACGGATGGATCTTTTTTGTGGTTTTAGGAAAAGACTAACTTATGGGCAAAGGCTGGGTCTAAGCACTTCTGGACAACCCTTCATCTGGGACAAGATTACCAGAGGTACTGGAGAAAATGACACCTAGCAGATTGTATTTTTCAGCAACTCTTTAAAAGAACCAAGAAGCAGGGTAATGGAAAGTGAAGTCTGAGGCTGTAAGTAGGACATATAGTATCAATCTGGATGCCAAAAGGGAAGTCTTCACACCAAGAATGCTTTGTAGGTGGGTTCAACTGGAGCTCAGCCATAATTACTCACTTATTTACAACTACACCAGGCCAGAATTTGTTAGAAAATGGCCACTGCTAAATCATGATTCTTATTTTCATCTTTAACGAAAAGTCTTTTTACAAGAACCATAATTCATTTTTGAAAGGAAGACAAGTCCAGTTGCAGTGACCAGATTTCTCTTTAATGTCTGTAATAGGCAGAAGGGTATGTTTCATAAGGGTAAAGACCTGAGCCCAGTCACTGTTTTATCCTGGAGCCTTGCAAAACGCCCAGGGTGTAAATATTCATCAAATGAATAAAACACATGACGTGAAATTACTTTGTTATAGGAGTTTAGTGCTCTCCTTCTGCATCTGACATTTAAAATATATGATAAAGCAGGCATCTATCTTGGAGAAGGAAATGGCAACTCACTCCAGTATTCTTGTCTGGAGAATCCCATGGATGGAGGAGCCTGGTGGGCTACAGTCCACGGGGTCGCAAAGAGTCGGACACGACTGAGCGACTTCACTTTCAGGTGTCTATCTAAAAGCCCACATCAACCCCTCAAGTGTTCAACACTAAGAGAAGACAATATCAATGGACTTTGTCTGTCACTGTCTTCTCAAAAAGAACATTCTCTTGCAACCAGAGAGATGCACAATGACTTAAACACAAGAAGTTAAAAAAAAAAGTCAGGATTATGTAAAATCATTAAGTATTTATAGAAGAGAGCCTCAAGAAAGTAAAATTTTCTCTGGGTACAACTCCTTGTAAAAATGCACAGCCCAAAAAAAAAAAAGAAAAAAAAAGGGCAAGCATGTAATCAAAAACCCCACCCAAGCACATGGAAAACCGTGCATGTGTTTTTCTGTGATGGGTGTTTTCTATCTCCATTAAACATCATGGTAGCTGCTGATCTGCTTTGACTGTTGTGTGAAAAAGTGTTAAAACAGGGTCAAAACTCAAAGAAACCAAGGGCAGTAAACGACCAACACAGACCAAGACTACTTTCCAACACAAAATATTTGATTTGTGCTTTCCAAGTTGCAGTGATCACAGACTGGCCCCCTATTTTGTTTCTGTTCTTCACAGAGCAAGCACCTAGGGAGAAACTATTATGCACTAGAACACTATGCCAGATGCTAGAACACAGCTGTAAATAACATGGAATTATGAAGAGCCAACTAAGTTAAATGACTGCCACAGAATCTCAAAGGAAACTATAAGACATCTTGGAAATACTGAACAGAACTGTTCTAGCTTGTGTTTGTGTGTATGTAAGTATGGTCAGGGAAAACATCTTTGAGCAAGTTTAAGGTGAGATCTGAAGACCAACTAGGGGTTAGTGCTGCATGACCTAATAAGTAGCCCTGGCCACGTATGGCTATTGAGCACCTGAAATGTGGCTAGTCTGAAATGAGATGCACTAGAAGTGTATAACGCACTTTGAAAACTTAGTACAAAAAAAAGGAAAATATTTTGCTTTAAAATACTGATTACATGTTGAAATTTAAAATATCCTGGATATAGGATAAAATACAAATCATCTGTTTAACTTTATTAATATGAGTATCAGAAAAGGTTAAATTATGTACGTGCCTGCATTTTTGACTCACACTTAGTGCTGAGTCAGATAAAGATAGGGGGAGAGTGGTAGAGAAGAGATGGAGAAGATTCCAACAGGATATATAAAGGTTCTAAACAAGAGCACAGGCACCTCAAGAATGGAAAGAAAATCAGAGGAACTACCAGAGTAAAGCAGGACAGCGGCTCAAGAGAAACACAAAGAGACAGGTAAGTCATTGAAAACTAAGTTATAACTTCAGTTCTAGAAAGCTGCACATTCTTTGTGCTATTTCTGATTTCAATCAAACCATTTTAGTATCTGGATGAAAAAATGACTGTTCCTGGTGTGATCAACATTCTGGCCCCTATTACTATAAGGATACTAACTTCCATCAAGAACTAGAACCAAACCTACTATGTGCTGCCCACTATGTGTAATGAAATATGTGGAAATTGAAATGAAATTTCTTTAGAGCAATGAACTGACTACTGAGGTGTCGGCAGTGATGCCCTCTAACTACATTTGGGGCTAACACTGAAAATCCACTCTTGGGCCTCTTTTCTTCATAAATTTTCCCCAGCAAAAACTAGTGCTGGACAGAACGTTTTAGCTCAAAGTTAGCTTTCTTTCATTGCTTTTGTCTTTGAGTGTGGTTACGTGATGGGAAATAGGATATAGCCAACAGGACCTGCGGGTCCACAGTTCATTCTAAATGTGGCCCTGCCATCTTTAGGTTGAGCAGATTTATCCTGAGAGATGGGTATGCCTGCAGGATATCATAAAAAGCTACTTTATTTGAAACTAGAGGTAGAAGGCCCCAAATGCTCTGACTATATTTCTTTGTGAAGAAGAAAATTGGTCACATCAGGATAGCCGCAATCTCTGTAACCTTCTCAACTTCCCCCCATCCTCCTTCAATTACTTACAAAGATCCATAATGTGGTTCCTGCAGATGGCACAGTTATCAACCACAATATCCCAGGCCCAGAGGGCTACTGCATTCCACTGCAAAGAGAAAACAGGGAACAATGCACTCCACTCCTCGTAACAAGGACACACAAACAACACATAAACCACACACACTCTAGGATTTCATGCTGCACTTACCATCTTTTTGGCTACAAGGACCACTAAACAAAAGAGCTGCTGGATAGTACATTACTCTCATTTAGTACTTCAGAGAGCAAGAGCTACACTATGCACACCCATTCTCCCAACAGTCGAGTAAATGAACACAGAAATGAAGGTCATCTTTTAATTTTTACCTACTGTTTAGGTGGCCATGTCAATGCAAACAAATCAGGAATAATGTATAAGTGTCTGGTTTAGGTCTAATAATCACAAACGTGAACTACTGCACAGGCTCTCCTGCAAACCCAGTTGCAGGAGAGCTCAATTTCTGCATAAATGAGTATCTGCTCTTCAAGGCAACTCTGGAAGCAGGAATCGGGGAAAGCAAGGAACAGAATGAACTAAGATGATGATTGGATCATAAAACGGGTAATCATGGGATAAGCGGATAACCAATCACCCAGTGTCAGTACACACCAAGGTCATCTCTTAAATCTTAGAAGATAATTGCATAATAAACTTTAGAATTTTGTTTCCTATCTGCTTAGACTGTTATATTTAATTTCCGCAAGAGTTTATCTAAAAGTAGCATTTAAGTAACTCAACCTTCTGACTTCTGCAATTATAAATATTTCGAAACTCCTTTTCATCCACGAATCTGGTGCCACTTCCTAAACTTTCATCCCTTTCTAGCCTAGTTCTCAGTGTCTGGTAACTTCTTCAGTACTTTTCACACGACAGCTTCAACTTGGAGGAAAAAAAAAATCCTACTTCTATTCTTCAATATGGCTGCTGGCTGTACCTGAGCATGCAGTGCCCACAATGAAACGACAAAAAGCACCAGGAGGGGGAATACTGCCAGGGTCTAGAACATCTTCCCTATTTCAGAGTCTTCATTTTGTACATATTTGTTTTACCTTAGTTGGGAATCGGCACTTTTCTCCCAAACTGTATAGTTGCAAACAACCGTAAGGCATTTCATGCAAATAGACACGTTCCACACATTTCTGCTTTTCCATTTCTACCAGGTCGTTCGCAACTAGTACTCAACTCTCGCTAAATGACACAAGGTTTAAGCTCACATTTTAACAAATTCCACCATGCTTTGTTTTTTTGGACAGGGGGTTTCTGGATATGACCGCAGGACTCGGGGCAGCTTTGTGACAAACCTACAGACCTCTCAGAAGAGCCAAGAGTTACACTCGAGACACTTTTAACTTGGCAGGGGCGAGGACCGGAGAGGGCTAATGGAGGCCTCGGTTAGGCGAAGACCAGGTCGTGGTCCGTCAGAGGGACTCCAAGTTTCAGACAGAGGCAAGGCACGGAGATGTCCAGCCCGGGTCCTCAGAGGCCTCCAATGCGGTAGGACCTCAGGTTCCCGGCTTTCGCCGCACTGCCCCCATCCTCCACCCGCCGCAAGGCTCCGACTCCCCCCTTCCACCCACCCCACCCGCTCTTTCCCCACCCCTCCGCCACTCCAGTGACAGCTCAGGCGCTTGGCTCCTGCAGTCAAGTCGCAACCGCACTATCTCAATAAGCACTTCCGTGATTGGCCCCTCAGCCTCTGAACGAAACCAACACCGCCCCGGACAGTGGGCCGCAGCCACGCCGATCAATCCTAAGGCCCGCCCCCCGGCTTCCTTTCCTGGTACCCTGTCCCAGGAACGCCCTGAAATGAAGCCCTTTCCTCCGCGCTTCGGTCATCCTCGGGCCTGCCAGCCAGATCCGCGTCTCTCTAGCTTCCCCGAGGAAGGCGCTGGCGAGACCCAACCTTTTTCACTTCAAAGCGCTTCTTGCCCGCGCCGCTGTTGGTGCCGCTCGGGGTATCCACATCCATCGCTGCCGCCATTTTGGAAACACACAGTCTGTCGGCCGGCTACTGCGCCTGCGCGCCAGCGCACGCCTCGCTTCCCCTCCCACCCTGGCACCGCCTCCCTCACCCCACCCCTTACTGGCGCGCTAGGGGCATGTAGGGGCGGAGCGTGTAGCCACGCCCCTTAAAGGCGCTGGCGCTAGTTTCCCCCCTACTCTACCCCTCCTCACACACCTACCCCGCGTTGGCCGGGAGGAGGCGGAGGCCGGAGTGGCTCGGGCGGGGCGGGGCGGGGCGGGGCTGGCCGACGCGAGCGAGCCGGGTGGAGACGTTCGAAAGGACTCGCTCTTGTTGCCCTTCCCCCTGGAAGCCCCCAGCCACACTCTCAGCTGGGGCGGCGGCTGCTTCCTTCGCCTGCACCGCGACCTGCAGCACCGGCTCCGCCTCTCGTTCCCCGGCGCCGCGCAGGCCCCCACTGCCCGCCGGTCCTCGTCGCGTTCTTCCGGGGAAGGAGCAAGGGTGGGCGTCCCGCCTCCTGCTGCCGCCAAACCTGAAACCTCACACTGGGCTTTCCAGATACAGATCGGCTCTGAACCCGGCGGAGGTGCTTACCCTCCCTGAAAGGCCGTTCGAGTTCCTGATTCCAATTCGGGAAATCCTCAGGATTCAGCGGGAAGATGGTCTCTCCCTCCTGCCCAGTGTCCTCCCCAGGACTGAACTGAGCAGGCATTCTCCAGCCCTGCCTTCACCTGCCCACCTGAAAGAGGGGGCCGGAGGAGGCTTAGGAGCCTGGGAAGTGCCGGCCCCAGCCTACCCCAAATATACCAGTCCGCCCTGGAAGGGTCTGTGGTTCAAGTGCACGATTTCATCTTCACTCGCTTGAGCACACTCTTCTCATTCCTCAACGAGTGCTCATCTTTCTCCTTAATTTCGGCCCTCTTTCCTCTAGCTGCGCTATCCTCGCATTTGAAGTCGCTGCACTTTTTCAAGTATTTGTGTGAGGTATTTGTCACTTATTCTTACTGATCATTCCTTAACCGCAAAAGCACCTGTACTTTCTGTCACCTTCCCATCTCTAGACCAGGCTCCACTTTTTCATCTCTAATCCTGCAGAGGTATGACTCTGCTCGATCACTCTTAAATCTTGTGTAGACTTTTTTGAAATCTCATGTTTTCTCTTAAAAGAAAATTGAAGAGTGATGGATTGTGTTGACTCCACTGTTAAACCAGAAGAAATAGGATTTGTTTCCTTGTCTTAATCGTAAAGAACAACAAATCTGTGGAAACACCACCACAGCTTTAACCAGACTAGAATATAGAAAATTTGTGTGCGAGGAAACCTTACAAAGCAAGTTTTTTTAAATTAATGATTCCATTTTAGGAATTCAGTTATTTGTTTTCTTGCCGGAGTATTGGAAAACCAGAGTAAATTAAAGTATTGAGGGCATATGAAGGCAATGGCACCCCACTCCAGTACTCTTGCCAGGAAAATCCTATGGACGGAGGAGCCTAGAAGTCTGCAGTCCATGGGGTCGCTGAGGGTCGGACACGACTGAGCGACTTCACTTTCACTTTTCACTTTCATGCATTAGAGAAGGAAATGGCAACCCACTTCAGTGTTCTTGCCTGGAGAATCCCAGGGACAGGGGAGCCTGGTGGGCTGCCCTCTATGGGGTCGCACAGAGTCGGACACGACTGAAGTGAGTTAGCAATATCTTCATTCAACAAATTCATTGAATGTTTACTGAGTCCTGTTGTAAATGGGAGAGATACAGTGATGCAGAGTCAAACACCTCATGGGAAATAATATACAAGTCAACAAACATATCAGAAAATCGCAGGCATCAATAAGTCAAAAAAAGTCGAGACTGAGGGGAGATGGAGGCAATATTAAAATAGGTGATTAGATAAGGCCCCTATGAGGAGTAACATTTCAGCTGAATTCCTTGCAAGGGCCTAAAAGACCCTGTATGATATGCTTCCAGTTCATTTTACTGAACTTTTTCCTTTAATGGTACATGTACCTTCTCACTTTTTGTTTACTCATTTGTTAGATTTATTGCTTCTGTGTGTCTGGCCAGGAGAAGGAATATTTTATTATTCTCTTTATTTTTGACTGCCTTGTGCAGGTTGTGGGATCTTTGTTTCCCGACCAGGGTTTGAACCTGGGCCCTCAGCAGTGAAAGCTTGGTATCCTAGCCTGGGAATTCCCTACTGTTTTCTTTATTGATAACAAATACTCCTAGAACAGTGGTTGGTCCGTTGTATTTGCCCACTAAGTGTTGATTGAATAAATTTGAAACTTATGGAGCAAGGGTGGTTAAGAGATGTGAGACAGGCAGGTAGGGGTCAGATCAGGTGGGGATATTATTGTAGATGTTATTGGAAGGCATTGGAGGGGAACAGTGTAAGGGAGGGGACTCACAGTGACATGTGTGCGTGCACACATGTACTCAGTCGTGTCTGAGTCTTTGCAACCCCCTGGACTGTAGCCCACCAGGCTCCTCTGTCCATGGGATTTTCTAGGCAAGATACTGGAGTAGGTTGCCATTTTCAGGGGATCCTCCCGACCTAGGGATTTAATATGAGTCTCTTGTGTCTCCTGCATTGACAGATGAATTCTTTACCACTGCGCCACCTGGGAAGCCCAAAAGTGACTTAATCTTATTTGAATTTTGAAAAATTTTAAACTTTGTTGGAAGCAGGTATTGTAGAGATACAGGAGAGGAAGCAGCAACAGTTTGCAAGTTGTTTGCTCTGTGAAGAGCTACGGTGGGGCTGTTCCATTAAGCTATGAAAGCCTCATGTACTGATCTCTCCTTTGGATATTTTCCTGGCTGTGATGATTGGCCATGTCTTTCTGTATACTAGCTCCTGCTGCATCAGCTTTTTGTAGACCCCATATAGATTCTTACCCTTCATAATTTTAGTTTACAATGCAATGGGCTGTTCAGTTTAGCTCTGTTAGTTGATCCACCCATTCATTCATTCAACAAATATTCCTAAAATATTCACAGAACCTGCTGTGTGTCAACTATACCATATTGCTTTAGATTAAAAGGTATCTGATATTCTAAGAACTTGGAAAAGTCCCTTTTCATCATTGAATTTACCATATGTAGAAGAGAGGCAATAGTCAGTTAACGATAATTCCAGTGAATTTTAGCAAAGGAGAAGTAAAGGGTGCCTTGAAGCAGAAAGACTGCCTGGAAGGTAGAGGAAGTCCTCTTAGAGGAAATGGTTTGAGATTGAAGGAGAGCCAGACAAAGAAGACTGCATGCAGTGGTATGCTGGTAAATAAAATGAAACAGCTCTTGGGATTTCCTTGGTGGTCCAGTGACTAAGACTGTAAGCACCCAATGCTGGGGGCCCAGGTTCAATCACTGGTCAGGGAATTGGATCCCATGTGCCACAACTAACAGTTTGCATGCTGCAACTAAAGATCCTGGGTACAACTGAGACCTGGCACAGCCAAATGGATAAATACTAAAAACAAACAAAACCAGTTCTTAAAAAAATAAAGTTCTGATTTGTAGCTTTAGCAGTCAGACTGCAAAATTCTCAAAAGGTTAACAATTGCTCCTGCAAACTTGAGGCAGTTTGGCTCCAGCACTCACACACACTGAGGGATGTGGAAGAAGGTGCTATTCCAGGAAGAGCCAACGGCATACAGAAGGGGCTGCAAGCATAGAACGCATAGCACACTAGTGAGGAAGCCTGGAATGGCTCAAACATGAAGAGAACCAGTGGGATACGAGTCTGCAAAGATGTACAACAATCGTTAGCCTCTTTTCCCAGATCCGTAAGTTGGTATCTTGAAATTGGCCATAATTGTCCTATTTATGCCATGGAAATTGGCAAATGCTACAGCTGGGGATTCCCTTATCCTCCTAGAGTCAATTGATCAACATTTACCACTGGTATGAACCAGGGCATGCGATGTTTGGTAGAGCCATGCGAAGAGTTTTGGTCTTTATCTGCAGTGATGAGCAACCACCGAAGGATTTTAACCAGTCACATGGTCAGATGGGGCTTCCCAGGTGGCACCAGTGGTAAAGAACCCAGCTACTAATGCAGGAGATATGGGATGCGGGTTCGATCCCTGGTTCAGGAAGATCCCCTAGAGGATGGCACAGCAACCCACTCCAGTATTCTTGTCTGGAGACTCCTGTGTCCATAGGGTCACAAAGAGTCGGACACGCCTGAAGTGACTCAGCACAGGCTCAACAGTTGTGGTGCAGGGGCTTTGTTTCTCCGAGGCATGTGAGGTCTTCCTGGATTGGGGATTGAGTGTCTCCGAGGCATTGAGGTCTTCCTGGATTGGGGACTGAGTGTCTCCTGATTGGAAGGCAGATTCTTAACCACTGAGCCACCTGAGAAGGCTGCCCCCACCCCGCCCACCCCCTGCCTACCCAGTTTGCTTAAGCTGTAATTGACAATACTGTAAGATGTTTAAAGTCTACATCCTAATGATTTGATACACATATATACTGTGAAAAGATGTCTCCCATCGAGTTAATTAACACATCCATCACCTCACAAATTTCTTTTTTTGGTGTGTGAGAACATTTAGGTTTTACTTTCTCAGCAGATTTCAATTTTACAATACAATGTTATCAAGTACAGTCACCATGTCATATGTTACATCCTTGAGTAAATCTAATCCATTGGTTCCCCCCTTCTATGACTGATAAGATTATTCCAAGTTTGCCAACATGATTTTGTGACAGTCGTCAATGAATGCTTTGTAAAACAAAATACTTTGTAAAACAAAAGTTACATTTAAAGCTGTGAACTTTAGATTTGAAAATAACACACAAACACCAACCATACATTCTTATATTGTTTTATAGTTTATTTTTAAAATGACAGTAACAAATGCTCTTCCCTTGTTGGGGAATAATGTATTTTCAGTCAATAGCGCCTTAAAAAGTAACAGCATTTTGTCCAAATTGAACTTATATAATTGCACAAAAGTCAAACAAAGCATTAAGAAATGCTCACAAAGACTGCAGTTCCCTCAGCTCCTCATGAAGCAAACCCCCAAAGGCTTGGGTTTCAGTGGAGACCCCTGACCTGAATAATACTGATGCTCACCCCGAGTTCTCAGGGACACACAGGCAGAGGTGAGAGCAGCCAGGAAGACCCATATGCTTTGTGATAGTGGAATTCTGCTCTACCACTAGGGCTTAATGATACAGTCACGTTCTCATATTAGAATTATTAAGCACTTCAGCTTGAAGTATATTTGTTCAGGCTTAAAACACACCCTTATCAGCTTACATTCTGGGATACAGATCCCACTTCAGGAAACTAAAAAAAAATAAAAAATAGAACCACACCATAAAAATCTCTTCCAAGAGATGTCCTTTATGCTGCCACCCCAGCCCTCATGTACTTTCTAACATACATACAAAAATAAGTTACATGATCGCTGATCATATGCCAGCTGAGGGATGGTAAACAGAGGCTAACTCAAAGCCCAACTCGTTTTATTGACAGCAGTTACTGGAAGGACTCTGAAGGCACAGCTGGGCTGGTGAAAAGCCGCTGTGCTGTGTCTGTGATCTGACATGGACACAGGACAGGAGAGGCAGCACGCACGCATCATGTCTGCAGTCTTTCTATTATTAAGAAAGTTAAGGAGGATGTTGGTTATGTATGTCTTAAAATATGTAACAAAGCCCATTTTTAAAATTTTAATGAGATACAGTGTCTTCATCTGGAGGTTTAACTTACTTTATGGCTTTTAAACCCAATTAATATATAATATCTATAGTAGGAGTTTTCCTTTTCTGACCATACGAAAGTTAATGAAAAGATAACAATATTTTGAAAGAAGACACACAAAGACAGCTTTAAGTCACCATGAGAGGTACCTTCCTAACTTGGGTACAACTATGCGAACAGGAGAGTTATTATTCTACTTCTTAATTGCTGTGTTTCAAATTAAAGAAACATAGTCACAGTTTCTTTATCACAGGGAAAAATAGCGACTCCCGAATACTTTCACAGCCATAAAAGTATGTGGGAGAGGCAACAATGCTCCTCTCCTAGCCTGTTCTTCCCTAAAGCAATTATTTTCTTAAATTTATGTTCTAACAGCATGTTTTATACATCTTGGGTTCATATTCAAGTTTAAAGGAGGTGAATACACTATTTCCTAAAGCAGCCCCCTATGACTGAAACTCCCAAATAAACCATCTGCAAGGGTCTAGCCCCATTCACTCTGCAAACTGAGTTTAACATAACTGCATTCAATGCTGTATGGAGGGAAATGCTAGCCTTTCCCATTGCCCGTCCAGTGCTAACGTCCAAGGAAGGAAAGGATCAGAGGGTATTTACAGCTACTGGCTGGGTTCCATGGTTTGCTTTTATCAGCGCTAGAGGAAATCACAGAATGATAACTGGGTGCTGTTCCCCTGACTCTTAACAGGGTGAGCAGAGGATCTGCCCTTGGCCAGAGAGGCAGCTTCAAGGCTGTGCTCTGAGGATTGGTGTGGTAAGAGTCTATGCAGACAGCAAGGATATCTGGGAAAGGAGTGCTCTTTAGATTGACAACAGACAGATGGCGGTCTGGATCTAGAGCAGACACATACATACTTTTCTTTCTCTTCCATTTCCTTATCAAGACTCTAAACGCCTTCCAGGTCCCAGGCAACCAAATAGTAAGAAAAGCTCAAAAATGTTCTGTTCGATAGCTAGTGTTGCTAGACTCTGGACTGTGGCTCAGTGATGGGGCTGGAGAACACCAGTGCCCCGAGGGCTCACGTGGGCTCCTGAACAGGTAAGGCAGGTATTATGGAAGGTACATCCTGGCCACCCACAATCACTGACAGGTGGCTTTCAATGTAGGCAGACTCTGGTGATTAGCTCGAAGTACAAGCATTACACAAAAATTTTATGATATTAGGTAGATCTCAGGAAAAGTGCAGAAGAGAAAGGACCTGGAGAGGAGAGAATTTTCCACAAGTGCCAACTGGAATGCATGAACATATGTAACCAACATCTTTCCTTATATCTTAACATTAACCTTGTCTCGGTCATTATTTCTACAGAATTAATGTTAATAAAGTTGCAGTAACATACAGTCCAAAAATGCAATTATTCCAAATTTCTAGCCACAGAACACAAAAGACAACACACACAATCACACAGACTCACACAGCTGCAGCACTCCCCAATGGAACACATGAACAAGTGTCCACAAAGAGACCCCTGGAAAGCACACACGCACAGATGCCTGCGTCTACCCCTCCTGCACCTGAGACCCACGCGGGCTGCCGTGAGGGTCAAGAGGCCCTACTGCATATCTGTTCGATGTCCTTCATCTCTTTGGGACAATCTGCAGAAAGGATGAGCGGGGATGCCTCAGTCACCACCACATCATCCTCAATTCGTACACCAAGACCACGGAACCTCTCGGGGGCATCTTGGTCATCCTCCGGAATATAAATTCCTGAGAAGTAGAAAAAAGAAGTAGAATGTTTGGTTCAGAAATGGCAGTGACTGGATGATTTGGGGCAACTAAGTTAACCTCTTTGTGTTACAATTCATCTGTAAAGCCAGGATCCTAACAGTACCTACCAATAAAAATATGGAGTGAAAGTGAGATAATAGATATAAAAAAGAATCCAAGTCTATGCCCCAAACAGTAATGCTGAAGAAGCTGAAGTTGAACGGTTCTATGAAGACCTACAAGACCTTTTAGAACTAACACCCAAAAAAGATGTCCTTTTCATTATAGGGGACTGGAATGCAAAAGTAGGAAGTCAAGAAACACCTGGAGTAAGAGGCAAATTTGGCCTTGGAATGCAGAATGAAGCAGGGCAAAGACTAATAGAGTTTTGCCAAGAAAATGCACTGGTCATAGCAAACACCCTCTTCCAAAAACACAAGAGAAGACTCTACACATGGACATCACCAGATGGTCAACACCGAAATCAGATTGATTCTATTCTTTGCAGCCAAAGATGGAGAAGCTCTATACAGTCAACAAAAACAAGACCAGGAGCTGACTGTGGCTCAGATCATGAACTCCTTATTACCAGATTCAGACTCAAATTGAAGAAAGTAGGGAAAACCACTAGACCATTCAGGTATGACCTAAATCAAATCCCTTATGATTATACAGTGGAAGTGAGAAATAGATTCAAGGGACTAGATCTGATAGATAGAGTGCCTGATGAACTATGGAATGAGGTTCGTGACATTGTACAGGAGACAGGGATCAAGACCATCCCCACGGAAAAGAAATGCAAAAAAGCAAAATGGCTGTCTGGGAAGGCCTTACAAATAGCTGTGAAAAGAAGAGAAGCGAAAAACAAAGGAGAAAAGGAAAGATATAAGCATCTGAATGCAGAGTTCCAGAGAATAGCAAGAAGAGATAAGAAAGCCTTCTTCAGAGATCAATGCAAAGAAATAGAGGGAAACAACAGAATGGGAAAGACTAGAGATCTCTACAAGAATATTAGAGATACCAAGGGAACATTTCATGCAAAGATGGGCTCGATAAAGGACAGAAATGGTATGGACCTAACAGAAGCAGAAGATATTAAGAAGAGGTGGCAAGAATACACAGAACAACTGTACAAAAAAGATCTTCATGACCTGGATAATCACAATGGTGTGATCACTCATCTAGAGCCAGACATCCTGGAATGTGAAGTCAAGTGGGCCTTAGAAAGCATCACTATGAACAAAGCTAGTGGAGGTGATGGAATTCCAGTGGAGCTATTTCAAATCCTGAAAGATGATGCTGTGAAAGTGTTGCACTCAATATGTCAGCAAATTTGGAAAACTCACCAGTGGCCACAGGACTGGAAAAGGTCAGTTTTCATTCCAATCCCAAAGAAAGGAAATGCCAAAGAATGCTCAAACTACCGTACAATTGCACTCATCTCACACACTACTAAAGCAATGCTCAAAATTCTCCAAGCCAGGCTTCAACAATATGTGAACCATGAACTTCCTGATGTTCAAGCTGGTTTTAGAAAAGGCAGAGGAACCAGAGATCAAATTGCCAGCATCTGCTGGATCATTGAAAAAGCAAGAGAGTCCCAGAAAAACATCTACTTCTGCTTTATTGACTATGCCAAAGCCTTTGACTGTGTGGATCACAATAAACTGTGGAAAATTCTGAAAGAGATGGGAATACCAGACCATCTGACCTGCCTCTTGAGAAATCTGTATGCAGGTCAGGAAGCAACAGTTAGAACTGGACATGGAACAACAGACTGGCTCCAAATAGGAAAAGGAGTACGTCAAGGCTGTATATTGTTACCCTGCTTATTTAACTTCTATGCAGAGTACATCATGAGAAATGCTGGACTGGAGGAAACACAAGTTGGAATCAAGATTGCCGGGAGAAATATCAATAACCTCAGATATGCAGATGACACCACCCTTATGGCAGAAAGTGAAGAGGAACTAAAAAGCCTCTTGATGAAAGTGAAAGAGGAGAGTGAAAAAGTTGGCTTAAAGCTCAACATTCAGAAAACGAAGATCATGGCATCTGGTCCCATCACTTCATGGGAAATAGATGGGGAAACAGTGGAAACAGTGTCAGACTTTATTTTTTTGGGCTCCAAAATCACTGCAGATGGTGACTGCAGCCATGAAATTAAAAGAGGCTTACTCCTTGGAAGAAAAGTTATGAGCAACCTAGATTGCATATTCAAAAGCAGAGACATTACTTTGCCGACTAAGGTCCGTCTAGTCAAGGCTATGGTTTTTCCTGTGGTCATGTATGGATGTGAGAGTTGGACTGTGAAGAAGGCTGAGTGCTGAAGAATTGATGCTTTTGAACTGTGGTGTTGGAGAAGACTCTTGAGAGTCCCTTGGACTGCAAGGAGATCCAACCAGTCCATCCTGAAGAAGATCAACCCTGGGATTTCTTTGGAAGGAATGATGCTAAAGCTGAAACTCCAGCACTTTGGCCACCTGATGCAAAGAGTTGACTCATTGGAAAAGACTCTGATGCTGGGAGGGATTGGGGGCAGGAGGAGAAGGGGATGACAGAGGATGAGATGGCTGGATGGCATCACTGACTCGATGGATGTGAGTCTGAGTGAACTCCGGGAGTTGGTGATGGACAGGGAGGCCTGGCGTGCTGCAATTCATGGGGTCGCAAAGAGTTGGACACGACTGAGCGACTGAAATGAACTGAACTGAACATTACTAGAACTATTATTGTAGTTATTTTATGTTATTAGTCTTCAAGATCTCTTCAACTACAATAATGTTGATCATGATTGTCACGTGCTAATGGCTCAAATAGGCCACTAAAGTTACTTTATGAGTATGTCAATATATGCTGGGAACTAATAGATTACATAAATGCATTCTTTCTTTGCCTAACAGTCCCTTGGAAGAAGGGCACTTATCAAAAATAAGGACATATAGAATTTTATCATGTATTTAAAAAACACTTATATTAGTCTCAACAACGAGAAGCTGCAGAAATACTTAAATAAGTCATAAGTGTAACTGATGCACGTGATATAAAGAGGGAAAAAGGAAGAGTTTAATGAACATCTGAAAAATTCTAAAAGGCCAAGCTTCCCTTTCTAATCATAAAATCAGACAGACACCAGGTCTTTTCATTTTAAGAAACTGTAAATTTCCTGTTCTATACTCACAGATGCTGTTCTGTGATAAGAAAAGGATCAGCAAAGGAAAGTGTAGTCAAAGTCTAAGGAAGTGGCAACTTGATTGGACTAAATGGTAAATAAGGCCACAGATAGCAACATACACCTGGGCTCAAAGGGGAGCTTAAAAGGCGTGTCCCAGCTATAACCTATATAATTTAGATGTGAAAACACTCGAAATTTAAGACTGAGATCTGCTTTCATGAGAGAAACAGCATCTGTGTTTAAAACTAACTTGTAGTCTCCATCTTCACACTCCACCACGGCCTCTACTTCTCTCCTGCCCCACGCCTACCATCATTCAGGCTGGGGAACCATCAGACTGCCCGCTCTCTCTGAAGCCCAGGAGAAAGGGTCTGGATACTGAAGAGTGGAATAATGCAGGCAGTTCCATGCAGTTTGCAGAGGAGCTGCAACTGTGAATGTGGGGAATCTGAGAATCTCTGAAGGAAAGTGCCAGGGGTTCACAAGCGTCAGCAGCCCACCACAAAAGGAAGACCAGTACAAACTGGTCCTGGCAAAGGCAGGGTTAAAATAAATATTTATTTCTTAATATCTACTGATAGGAAGTATTCCCCATCTGTTGTTTATTGGAGAAGTCAAATTAAACAAATTGTGTGATGTTAAATAAAAAAGCTCAAGGAGGATCTAAAATAAAGTTCCCTTCTATACTGGAGAGATTCATATTCCTGTTTCTTCCAATTTAATTACATTGGTTCACATAAGAAGAAAGTGTTTGCCCTTCTATCTAACACTAGGATTATGCGTCCCAGCGGATGGGAGGCTGTGGGCACCTCCCCTTACCTGGCTCCACGGTGATTACCATACCGGGCTGGAGAGGGAGGGAGCGGGGCATGTCTGGAGTGTCGTGGACATCCATCCCCAGGTAATGGCCAACATGATGGGGGCAGTATTTTCGAGCAGCCTGGAAATGATATGACCACAGTGTTATCAGAGCAATGACCCTTAGGGGAAAAGCTGGGCCTGTGTAAATCCATGAGATATGTGTCAATACTGCCCCCTGCCCTGAGCTCCGCCGCCTGTGTCATCTATCCTTGGGCTAATGCTTAAGAGACTGAAACTGCTACTTCTTGTGTGTAATTCTGCCAATGGCATTCTGTTAGTAACGAATCCACATTTCTGTTCCTACTACTTCACACTACACACATGCTAACTGGGGTCGCCCCAGCAATGACAATGGCAAGTGAAAATTTCTTTTCTGGCGGGGAGGGGAGATAATTATGCCCACATCCCTCTCAGGGAGCCTTCTCTGGAGACCCTAAGTATCTCACAGCAGCTTGCGGGGTAGGTAGGAAATGTCATATAACACAGTAATTATGAGGCATTTACCAACCTGAGTACTTCTGTTAATTAAAGATTTGTTGGCATGAACAGGAGGAATTACAGCTTCTTCCCTACTGATATAAGAAGCCCTGGCAGTCTAACTTGGAGATAAGAGATACCTTACTGGTCTGTCTGGCTTGACCACCTGGCATCTTAATTTAAAACTGAGTCTTTAAAGTTTTCTTCAATACCATCACACTTTGGATGCAGATGAAATTCCCTAAAGACATGGCAAGTGAGGATACTGTTAAAAGTCTCAGCAATGCTACTGAAGCCACACACACCTTCACCCTTCGACCCCTAGTTTTTCAAAATCTTTAAAAAAGAATTGAAGAGTTAACCTCTCCTCCCTTTTCTGTCCTTTTCCACCTTGTCTATAGCAGACTTCATTTTATGTTTTCTGAAGATTGAGCTAGTCACACAGTATGCAATGAACGGCATATGCCGCCATCTTCTGGGAGAAAGAAGTACTGCGCCTTTTGTCTTCCTCTATGTTCAAAGAAGTCCCTCTTACAGAAGAATCACAAACTCCTGTTTCTAAATCGAATTAGCTTTTCATAGGATAAAGCCCAAGCAGCATGTCAGGTGTTCTGAAGAACTGGGATCGAAGGAAGTGAAATACCTTGAAGGGATTCTTCTCCTTAATGTTCTTCGTGATCCCCAACTCCTTTAGCTTCTGGCTTATCAATGTCAGCATCATGCTGTAGACATTCTCCAAGCTGGTTCCAGGGCAACAGAGGGTCAGACAATCTCTCTGGACTTCGAGAACAGCTTCATAGAGCTCTGCTTGAGGTGCCGTGAACCTGGTGACAGGGAAACCCAAGAATGAGAATTTGGAACAGCCTGATATTGCAGGGAGTTTTCTTCTAAGTTTGATTAGAAAAACTCTCAACGGTCAGCAGATAGACATGGTGAAGTGAGAAGATGCACCCAGCCATGAATGCAGTTAGAGGGCCAGATCAGGCTGAACCTTGATCCTTCCCATTTTTTTTTAACCATTAAAAAAACACAAAACACAAACAAAACCAACCAGTCAACCAACCAACCAACCAAAGAAAAAAACTGTCTAAAGATCTACTTCTTACAGGCAAAGCAGATGTCATGGGATAAACTAGTCGATACTTTGGCTACTAGTAACTTACTAGTTTCTGCATGTCCTTAGAATAATCATTTCTTTAGCAGTAATGGAGGAAAACTCTAACCACTTACATCTTACCAATTACAGCTTTTCTTTCAAGGACAGACTTATAGCTGCAGTTGCTGCCAGCTTTTAGAAAGCTCTCTGGTGTCTTCAGACACTTGTTTTTATTTTTATTTTTTTTATTTTTGGTGGCAGTGGGTCTTTGTTGCTGCAGGCTGGCTTTCTCTAGTTGTAGAGTGGCGGCTACTTTGTTGCGGTGTGCAGGCTTCTCACTGCGGTGGCTTCTCTTCTTGTGGAGTGCAGGCATCAGGCACACGGGCTTCAGTAATTGCAGCATGCAGGCCCACTAGTTGTGGTGCACGGGTTTAGTTGCTCCACAGCATGTGGAATCTTCCCGGACCAGAGCTCAAACCTGTGTGCCCTGCACTGGCAGGTGGATTCTTACCCCCTGTACCACCAGAGAAGTTCTAAATGCTGTTTTCAATATTTTGTCCAGATTCTATATTATCTGTGGAGGGTTAACCTGGCCAAACTATTCTACCAAAACCTAAATATTATTTTTGCCATCAGAAAAGTAAAAACTTTAAATTTATTTTTTTTTAAAGTGTGTGCACATTTTAACTAGGTATCTTTACATGCCTCATTCATCATATGATGAATAAAGCAGTCTCAGAAAAGAATCAGGAGCTTTGTAAAGGCAGTTAACCTGAGCTGGAGGGACCCTGTATATTTTAGTCCTTTATTCCGAACATATCCATTTTCTAACTCATATTCCTAAGAAGCAGTGGGATCTGTAGCAGCCCTACCTGCCATTGATAGGCCAGGTACGAGTGATGTCACTCACGTAGCAGGAAGACTCACAGCCTCCATCCAGCAGCACCATCTCCCCATCCTGGAACAAGAATAAGACAGGTAAACAAAGGTGACTTTGTGACTGTCAGTTGTATCTTCTAACTTAAACTCTTTATGCCTTTCATTAAGAAAAAAAAAAGTTCCAATTTAAAGGAGACTAATCTCTGGTTCCTTCTCACAAGAAACAGCATCTAAGTGTTTCATATGAATTCATGTTGGGTCAAGAAAGACAGCACTGTTGAGTGGTTAAGTGTGTTGGCTCTGGAACCATAGTGCTTGGGTTTGAATTACTAGATGTGAACATCAGCACATCATAAATGTTACTTCTGTCACTATTAATTAAAAAAAAAAACCTATGTAAGTCGGTATCCAAGGCCTTTATTCACATATAACTTACCCATTTAACTTTAGAATATCACTCCCTCTTCTGCTCTCCATCAGAACATTTGGTGGGAGCAAAAAAAGAAAAAAAAAACCACTTTGCGTAAATCTCTGTTTTACCACTTGTCATGTTATACTGAAATTTTCTGTTTCTGTCTTTGAAGACGGGCCATATCTCATTCATATCTAAATAAGCACAGAACTTGGCACACACTAGAATAATGGTCAGATAAATACATATATAATAATGATAAGAAGAATGAATGTGGTTTTTACTTCTGGCAAAATATAGACTAAATTTTAGAAAACAACTCAGTTCTGGATAAAAATAGATTCTATGAAATGTTGACATTACATCATGTAAGAGATGTCTTAAAGACTTTTTTTCCTTGAATAAAGACAGCCCAGAACTGAAACTAGGGCTGGGAGTGATAAGTAAGTATTACAGTACATAGGAAGGAAAGTGTCTGCAGAGTGGGGAAGATGAGCAGGAGATTTCCTTCAGTAACCCAGGACATTCACAGGGGATAACAGGGCTCTGGGTCATCAGAACCCACTTCACTTCTGACAAAAGCATATGCGAATAATATTTAGAGGAAATGGCTCCCAAATTTGGGACTTCACAATTTCCCCAAAATAACAACAAGCACACATGAGCTCACAACCAGAGGCTGTCACTGTCAAGCACATGAGACAGTAGGCCCCAGTCAGCGAGACTCAGCAGGAACACCACATACCAAATTCAGGTCTTCCAGAATTCCAGGTGATGGAATTATCTGGAATTCATGACATAACTGCTGTCATGAAATGTTTAAAGAGATAAGGTTAACAAGCAACAAGTGACAACTAAAAAATAACCATGTGGATTTGAAGGGAATGGAGATAAAAATTACTGCTGAAATAAAACACTAGGTGGATGGCTGAAGGAGTAGGTTAGACAAATGAAAAAGTTTAGTTTCCTAGAAGACAGACCTACCAAAATCCCCTAGAATATGACAGAGACAGACAAAACCAATGTAAACATGAAAGAAAAGTCAGCTTACCGGAAACAGAACAGAGGTTTAACCTATCAACACATCTAACTGAAGTCCTTGCAGGAGTGAACAGAGACATGGAAGAGGTGATATCTAAAGAAATGTCTGAGCATTTCCTAGAACTGATAAAGACACAAATCTACAGATTCAGGAACCAGAAGGTATCATAATGAGACACGTAAAAATAAATTTGTACTTAGAAATACAATAAAACTGAGACATACCAAAGAAAAAGAAATCTTAATGTAGCAAAAAGAAATTTCCCAAAGTAAAATAATAATTATTTTCTTTTCTAAGATCAGCAAAAAGTCAGAAGAGAGTAAAAATATATTAAAACTGATGACTAACAATAACTGTCAATCTAGGATGGTTTTCTCAGCATAGCCATTTCTCAAGAATGAGAATGAAATAAAGCTGCTTTGGCTAAACGAAGGTGGAACAAGTTTATCAGCTATATACCTTCATCTAAAGGAAGCTGAGGTGGAAGGAAGGTGATCCCAGAAAGGCCGTCTAAGAGCTAAGAAGGGAAGATGAACATGCAGGTAAGTTTGTTTAAAGCCTCTGCTGTGACCTCTTCCTGACAGCTGCACGTCGCTGTGGTAAGCCCTGAGGCAGAACCATGGGCAGCCTGCGGTCTTTCTGACCACAACTGTGCCAGGCTCCTACTAGCCAGTCAAGAGCAGAGCCCTTCCAATACCCTGCGTTTCTCGTGGTTTGTTGATAACCTTGCCCGGTAACTTGAATTGAAAACTTTTAGATAACCAAAGCTAGACTATGACCTATAGGTTTTCGACCATTTTCCCTTATTTCTTACTTGCTCTAATAACAGCGATACGTCTTCTTGCCTTATAAGGCTAGATTTGTGCTTATTCTCTAGTTTTCCAAGAATGAATACTATATTGTTTAGGAACAGGTACCCTGGTGGTAAAACTATGAAGAAAAACCAAAAAATGGTTAAAATAATTGTTAGGATGATAGGAGATAGAAAGGGAGATGTGCATGGGATTGCCTAGAAGCTTCTAAGGTTCAAGCAGTGTTCTTTCTATCCTTGATGGTGGATACATGGTGGTTCATTTTATTATTATTTTAAACAGTACAATATATTTATTGTTTATAACATTTGACAAATATGACAACTTTAAGAAAATACATGGAATATAGTGAAAGTGAAATATTAATTCTTAAATAATCATGCTTAGAAAGGAAAAAAGGATGAAAATTAATGAATTTAGGGAATTCCCTGGTGGTCCTGTGGTTAGGACCAGGTGCTTTCAATGCCCAGGTTCGATTCCTGGCCAGGGGACTAAGATCCTATAAGTCACATGTCACAGTAAAAAAAAGAAAAAAAAAAAAAAAAAAGAGTTTAGCACCTAATTTAAGAAGCTAGAAAAAGAAGAAGAGAATGAACATAGAGAGAGAAGAGTAAAATTAACAAAGGCCAGGACACAGTGTGGTAAGATAATAAGCAAAGACAAAATAGCATTAATGGTATGTGAAGCTGACTTTCACAGACGAATAAAAACCCGCAAACCTCTGCTGAGATTTCTTTGCACAGATCTGAAGTGTACAGAACTAAGTTTTGTCAAACGTATATACCCAGGTAACCGTATGTTCACGCTTTTACCCAGTCAACGCCCCATCAGAAGCAACCACTGATCTGATTTCTATCACCATAGATGAGTTTTGCTTATTCCAGAACTCCACATGAACGCAGGAGTAGAATCATATAGCTTGCAATTTTTTCCTTTTGAGGTCATTTGTGCTCTTGGTAGTGCTGTGGTTTGCTCCTTTCTCGTAAGGATATACCACATGGCAACGTCTTCATCTAATATCCTAGTTACAAACTGGCTATCAACATTCTTGTACAAGGCATTTTGGGGATATATGTTTTAATTTTTCTTGGAAAAGTACCTACAAAAGAAATTGCTGGTTCATAGGGATATGTATATTTACTTTTAAAGAAACTATTAAGTTTTATTAGAAAAAAAGAGAAGGCAAAAATAGTTCAAGACTGTAAAAAGGTACATAAACAAAAAACAAAAGAAAAGAAAAAGAATGTAAAAGTGTAATTAATTCCAAACACAAAAGATTAAAACGTAAGATAATTCTATGAATAATTTTAAAAACTTGGACGAAATACTAGAAAAATATAATCTACAAAACTGTTTCAGGAAGAATGGAAATATAAATTGATAAAGTCACTTTGGGAACGTCTGGCAGTTTCTTTTTTTTTTTTGGCCTCACTGCGTGGCATGCAGAACTTTCTCAATCAGGGATCAAACCTGAGCCCCTTGCAATGGAAGCGCAGTTTAAACCACTGGACCACCAGGGATGTCCTAGGCATTTTCTACCAAAGTTGCAAATATGCATACCCTATGACTCAGCAACTCCACTATTAGGTGTTCCTTAGGCAATCTTGATAACATATACCGTTCACAGAATATTCTTCATAATGGTAAAAACCCAGAAAATATATAAATGTCCATCTATGGATATTTATCACAGAAAGAAATTAAAACAGAAAAGTTTATAATATTCATTCATTTAAAAATAATAATAAACCCACTCATTACATGCTAAAATAACATTTTTAATGAAAATAACTTTTTCTAAAAATTATTGTTAGAAAAGTGGCACTGCTTTACATTTTTGCAAATCTCTATTTAGCATAGAAAAATAGAAGACAGCTAGAGTCTCCTCATATTTGCTTCTGCATTCAATTTGAAGTGATGTTTCATGTCATGAAACCTCTGGGATACTTAACTGTACAGTTGAGAGACAGTAAGAGTGAAAAAGAGCATGTAACATCTTAGCATTCTTATGAAAATAGATTTAACTTCATAAACCACACTTCAACTGCTATTCCACACTTTAGCTATTACAATGAACAAACTAGTGGCATGCAACAACATACTGTTATATGAAAGAAGACACACATAGTATTTCAAATACATAAAGTTCAAACATAACTGAAACCAAAGCAAATAATGTGAAACTACATTATTTACTAATTGTAAAATAAAAAGAAAAGCAAAGACACGATCACTATCAACACTGGCAGAGTGGTTACCCGATCAGGGAGAGGAGGAGCTATCATAGGCAGGGCAAAGACTGCATGGAGAAAAAGCTGTTTGGGGGTGGGGGGCACAGTAAGGCCCTATTTCAGGGGCTGACAAGTTTTTTCTGTAAAGGGCTAGTGATATTTACTTTGTGGACCATACTGTCTCTGATGCAACTACTCAACTCTGCCCATGGGGTGGGGGTAGGGGAGCAGAAATCACTGTGTTCCAATGAAACTTTATTTAAAAAACAAAGTGGAAGGCTGGATTTGGCCCAGAGGGCCAGCAAGCTACAGCTTGCTGGTATGTTTTATTTCTTGATCTGGGTAATGGTTACACGAGTCTTTAAAATTATCCATTAAACTCTTCCTTTATGGTTTAACTACTTTCCCAGTAGGTGCATTTTACAATTAAGATATGTAAAAATAAATAGAAAGTCTCAGTATATTAATGAAATTGAACCACAGTTAAAAGGCCCGTAAGAGATAATATCAGGCCCAAATAATTCCACAGGACGTTCTAACCAATTTTCAAGGAACGTTAATTCAAATCATTCTATAATATTAAAAAACAAACTGTTTGACACCTTGATGTGAAAACCAGAAAGACAGCAAGAGAAAAATTATAAGACAATCTCACTCATGTACACAAATCAGAATATACTAAACAACACATGAGCAAGTTGGAACCAGTTGTGCCACAAGATAAGATGCTTAACTTCATTGGGAATAGAGGCAACGGAATTTAAGGCCACAATGTCTTATTCCAACTAAAATGATAGAAATTAAGAAGTTTGATAGTAGCAAGGGATAGAGAGAATATGGTCAACAGAATTAACTATACATATATGCTGGCAGGAGTGTAAACAGATACAAATACATGGGGAAAAAAATTATTTTATCCTGCTTGAGTAAAAAGAAAAGCTAAGCTCCCAAAACTACATATAACAGTATGTAATTTTTAAATAGTTCATAAAGAGGCAGAACTAATTAATATTGTTTGGGGAATCATGTCTATATGATAAAACTATTTTTTTAAAAAACCCAAGAGAATGACAAACAAACATTTAGGATACTGCTTAGTGACCTCTGGGAGGGAGGCTGTGGGAGGGCAGAGCATCAGGGTCTGTAAGAAGACTGAACATACTGGCAATGTTCTTGAGTTGAGTCTTTGGTTCACAGGTATTCATTAGAAAAAAAAATGTGTAATTTACATGTTTGCTATATTCATTTTTTGGAATTTACTGTAAATTTAAGTAGATAATTAAAAGTAGACTCAATAAAGGAATACAAGATTCTTTACTTATAAATCACTTGGGAAGAAAACCATAAAATATAAGTTCCCTCACAGCTAATAAGCTATTGGTAAAATCTGCCTGCTCCCAAAATAAGCTTGGCCTGTTGTTGGCACAAGACCTCAGTGAAGGAGTTTTACCACATGAAATGAGCAGAGGATTTAGACTAGAATACTTGGCTCTGCATTAATGAGTTACCTAAAGCTTCTTTTCTGTTAAACAGGCATGCTAATAACTGCTCTTATCTCATAGTGCTAATGTGAGGATCAAAGGAGAGCATGTCTATAAAAGCATTTTATAAACAAAAGGTTTTATAAACGGCAGTTAGCTTGTGAAAGCTGAAGGTTAAGGGGCTGTGAGGCTACAGCTGTTTCCTACTAAGGCATCTGAACCCAGAGGTAGTAGCACTGAAGGGGATCTACGCACCTTGATGAGCTGATTGTTCTTCACATAGTGCAAAGTGTTTGACCGGTTACCTCCAGCAACCACAGGTGGGTAAGCTAAGATGTCTGCACCACGGGCCCGGCATTCAAACTCAAACTGAAAAACAGCAGCAAAGTCTGACAATACAGGACTGAAGAAAGGATTTCCTTAAGGCCGCCCTAGCCTAGTCTCTCTTCAACAGCCCATACCTCCAGTCAAGTACTTAAGTCAATACCAGAAAACGATCCATCACATCTTTTTAACCAAAGTTTTATGCTATAATTTCAGTCCATTACTTTTATTCTCACCCCAATACTGTTATTCAACGCTATTACTAAATCTGTTCTTTTCTTCCAAGTGCTCTAACTTTCCTATGATTTTCAAACAGTTAAGTCCTGAAGACAGAACAGAAAACTTATGATCAGGCTGAGTACAAAGATATAGTCTAGACACTTTACATGTTACTTTTTTCTTATTTAGGTAAACACTGGAATACAACTTGCATTTTTAACAAGAGCTCTAAATTTCCAATTTCAACCTTCCAAATAGCTACCAACCTACATGCTCTGGAAATTTGAAAAAGGATGCTAGGCAAATGGTAAATTCTAATTTCGTTATGTCCTAGGACGAAGCTGGAGGCTGTTTCGTATCTGCTACTATCCACAGAACCGCCTCGGATTCTCTGCCTTTACATTTACCTAAATACTATGATTCTTCTTAACTCCCACTTGTGAAAGTCCTTCCTTCTTTATCTGTTCTTTTCAATTTTCTCCATTTAATTGTGAAAGAAAGTAAAAGTAGCTCAGTCGTGTTCGACTCTTTGTGACCCCATGGCATAGTTCATGGAATTCTCCAGGCCAGAATACTGGAGTGGATAGCTGTTCCCTTCTCCAGGGGATCTTCCCAACCCAGGGCTCAAACCCAGGTCTCCCGCATTGCAGGCAGACCCTTTACCAGCTGAGCCACCAGGGAAGCCCAAGAATACTGGAGTGGGTAGTCTATCCCTTCTCCAGCAGATCTTCCTGACCCAGGAATTGAACTTGGGTCTCCTGCATTGCAGGTGGATTCTTTACCATCTGAGCTACCAGGGTAGCTCTACATATTTTAGACTCATCTAATAAATTACCAGTGACATTTAAGAACCAAATCCTCTTCATGGATACCCTAGTCATGTCCATGAAAGCCAACTGGATGCCATATGCAAATCAAGAAAGTACATTTGCCTCTGACAAAACTTCACCAGGCATTTAAAGCTCACCTTAGCATAAAGAAAGCCTTCTTCCACAGGGGCTTTACTGGCAAACATGGTCTCTATAAAAGCCTGCAAAGAGAAGGAAGGAAGAAAAGAACATAGTCCCATTTTAACTACGTTGCTTATCCTAACATTCAAAATACTGGAGCTCAAATGAAAAACACGGTTCTCCCCAACTTTGTTGACCTGAAGTTATGGCTTTGTGGGCACGATAATACAGCTTTCCAAAGGGGAAAATACTGCTTTCCGGAATAGTTGGCTGATGACAGACTTAGTGGAAGGGCATTCAACCTTCCCACTTAGAATATACACTGTATGCTAGAATAAGCGGCAGGGAAACACATTTGTCATTTATCTTTCAAAATGATTCTACAGCCTTAGAATATATGCAATTATGGATTCACTGGTAGAGCCTACAGCAGGGTTCCCCAGCCTTGGCACTATCAACATTTTGGGCCAGGTTATTCTTTGGGGGCTATCCTGTTCAATGCAGGATGACAGTAGCATTCCCTAACTGTGATAATTAGATGTTGCCAAATGTCCCCTAGGGAACACAAAACTGCCCCCAGTTGAGAACCACCGGCCTACAATATCAGTAATTTAATTATTGGCCAATAAGTTCATTCGGGTTTTTCTGTGACATCTTACACAATGTGCCTTTGGTTTTTATTTTGTTTTAGCTCCATTCCCCTCAAATGTTGCTTTTCTTCAACTCTACCATGAATTTATGCTCTCTTGTATTTTATGTATCCATGTAAGCTAATCAAAATCCTTTTTGAAATGAGGTCCAGTGAGGAATTGCAGACCCGGATGTTTACAAAGATAGGAAACACGACACACATGCAGTGCAGCTATCACAGGGGATTCCTGGGTCGGCCAAACAGTTGGTCCAGGTTTTTCTGTAAGATTCTTTTTTTTTTTTTAACCCTTTTGTTAGCGTAACTATTCTTTTTTCTTTATCATTCATTTAAAAAATTTTTATTTTTACTTTATTTTGCTTTACAATACTGTATTGGTATTGCCATACATTGACATCAATCAGCCACGGGTGTACATGAGTTCCCAATCCTGAACCCCTCTCTCCCACCTTCCAGCCCTAGTGTAACTATTCTTAAGGAAACTATTTTGCCCAAATATCAAAAGTCTTATAGAAACATTCTAGATTAGAATGTTGGGAACTCTGAAGGAATATAATCACTGATAGCTAGAAGTTGTTTATTAAGAAAAATAAGGGCAAATTCTCTGTTGTCATTGCTAAATTGGTAGATTATAAAGGAATTACCAGACTTGATACTTCTAAGACGGCTCCCCTGTGGCTTAGATGGTAAAGAACCCATCTGCAATGTGGGAGACCCACGTTCGATCCCTGGGTTGGGAAGATCCCCTGGAGAAGGGAATGGCAACCTACGCCAGTATTCTTGCCTGGAGAATCGCAGAGCTGGACATAACTGAGTGACTGACACTTCCACTTTCTTCCTTCTAAATTTCAGGACAACATTGCCTAGCACTGACCCTAGTCAAGGTCTGAACTATGTTGGTTAATAGTGCTGAGAGGAGTTTCCAAGCAGTCTGTTATCAGCTTATCAGTATTGATAACAGTGAAATTACTGGTTTGCTCTTGGATTCTCTGGGACCTCTGAAGGGCTTTGCTGCTTCATAGAAGGAATATACCAACACAATCAAAACCCTAGGATCCCTAGCTGAGATTCCTGGGGCTGCCTGGTTCCGAGGTGTTCTGTGTGTGTATCTGTGGTTCCAGAGCCTCCGAGAAAGTTCATCTTCCCCAGTCCTGACTGAGGAGGACAACAGGAGCCTGTACTCTAGACCTGGCTGATGGGTTATTGTTGTTCAGTGGTTAAGTTGTATCTGACTCTTTGTGACCCCATGGACTGCAGTGTGCCAGGCACATTTCACTAATTTGTCCTTCACTAACCTCCCTGAGTCTGCTCAAATTCATGTCTGTTGAGTTGGTGATGCTATCTAACCATCTCATCCTCTGCTGCCCCCTTCTTCTGTCTTCAATCTTTCCCAGCATCAGAGTCTTTTCCAATGAATTGGCTCTTCACATCAGGTCGCCAAAGTACTGGAACTTCAGCTTCAGCATCAATCCTTCCAATGAACAGTCAGGGTTGATTTTCTGAATCAATCGAAAATTTTAACTGGTTTGATCTCCTTGCAGTCTAAGGGACTCAAGAGTCTTCTCAGCACTATCCGAGAGCATCAGTTCTTTGGTGCTCGGCCTTCTTCATGGTCCAACTCTCATATCCGTATGTGTCGGCAAAGTAACGTCTCTGCTTTTTAATACTCTGTCTAGGTTTGTCATAACTTTCCTTCCAAGGAGCAAACGTCTTTTATATTTCATGGCTGCAGTCACCATCTGCAGTGATTTTGCAGCCCAGGAAAATAAAATCTGTCCCTGCTTCCACTTTCCCCCCTTTTGCTATGAAGTAATGGGACCGGATACTATGGTCTTAGTTTTTGAATGTTGGGTTTCAAGCCAGCCTTTTCACTCGTCTTTCACCTTCATCAAGAGTCTCTTTAGTTCCTCTTCACTTTTTGCTATTAAGAGTGGTATCATTTGCATATCTGAGGTTTCCCCTCGCAATCGTGATTTTAGCTCGAGCTTCATCCAGTCCAGTGTTCTGCATGATGTACCCTGCGTATAAGTTAAATAAGCCGGGTGACAATATGCAGCCCTGGCGTGCCCCGTTCCCAACTTTGAACAGCCCACTGCTGCAAGTCCAGTTCTGCTGCTTCTCGACCCGCTGTACCCTCTCCTTTGGTAACTCGAGACTGGGGAGCACTACCACTGTCTTTAACAACTGACCCGTTTAACTGCCATTTGTTAGTACATCTGGCATCTAAATTCATTCATTCCTTTTTTTTTTAAACCCGACATGAAATCCACATTACATAAAATTAACCAATTTAACAGTGAACAATTTGGGGAATTCTCTGTGCTTCCACCACAGGGGGCATAGGTTTGGCTCCTGGTTGGGGGACTAATGGCCCACATGCTGCGCCTCGTGGCCAAAAAAAAAAAAAAAGTGAACACTTCAGTGGTATTTAGTCTACTGACAATGCTAGGCAGCTTCCACCTCTGTCTAGTTTAAAAACATTTTCACCACCCCAAAAGAAACGCCCTACCCAAATAAGCAGTTACTTTCCCCATATCCCTGTCACCCCAGGCCCTGGCAAGCATCAACCTGCTTTTGGTTTCTATGGATTTACATATTCTGGCTATTTCACATAAACGGAACTACATAACGTGTCGCCTTTTGTGTCTGGTCTGCTTCACTTAGGATAATGGCTTCAAGGTTCATCAATGTTGTGGAATGTATCAGTATGTCATTCCTCTTTACGGCTGACCAGTATTCATTCCACTGTATGTATAGATATAAACACTACATTTTGCTTATCCGTTCATCAATGGATGGTCATAAGAGTTGTTTGCACCTTTTGGCTATTGTCAATGGTGACTCAACTTCGCTCACAGCTCAGTCGGTAAAGATTCTGCCTGAAATGCAAGAGATCTGGGTTCAATCCCTGGGTCAGGAAGACCCTCTGGAGAAGGAGATGACAACCCATTCCAGTATTCTTGCCTGGAGAATCCCACGGACAGAGGAGTCTGGCAGGCTACAGTCCATGGGGTCGCAAGAATTGGACACTACTTAGTGACTAAACCACCACCACCATTGTTTGAGCACCTGTTTTTAATTCTTTTGGGTATATACCTAAGAGAAGAACTGTCAGGTCATATAATACTTATTTTTTTTTAGGAACCCCCAAGTATTTTCCACAGTGACTGAACACTTCTACTGGTAACGTACAAGTAAGTAAGTAAACGTCACTCAGTCATGCCCAACTCTTTGCGACCCCATGGACTGTAGTCTACCAGGTTCCTCCGACCATGGGATCTTCCAGGCAAGAATACCGGAGTGGGTACCATTTCCTTCTCCAGGAGATTTTCCCAAGCCATGGATTGAACCCAGGTCTCCCACACTGTAGGCAGACACTTTACTGTCTGAGCCACCAGGGTAATGTACAAAGGTCCCGATTTTTCCACATCCTTGCAAACACTTATTAATTTTTAAGGAAGATTTTTATTTAGTTATGGCTGTGCTGGGTCTTCATTATGCATGCGGGCTTCCTCTGGTTGCGGCCAGTGGGGGCTACTCTCTAGCTGCGGTGCACGGGCTTCTCATGGTGCTGGTTTCTCTTAATGCCCAAGCTCCAGAGCACAGGCTCAGCAGTGTGGTGCTCAGGCTTAGGTGCCCTGAGGAACGTAGGATCTTCCCTGACCAGGGACTGAACCCATGTCCCCTGCACTGGCTGGCAGATTCTTTACCACCGAGCCACCAGGGAAGCTCAACATTTGTTATTTTTTAATAAGGCATATTATTAGGTATGAAGTGGTATCTGATTTTGATTTGCATTTCCCAAGTGGCTAATGATATTTAAAACATTTTTTCATGTGCTTAGGTCATTTGTATATCTTTGGAGAGATGTCTATTCAAGTTTCACTCACTTTATAATTGAGCTGTCCTTTTTTTCTGTTGGCCGTGCCAAGAGGCTTGCAGGATCTTAGTTCCCTGATCAGGGATTGAACCATCACCCTCAGCATTGACAGTGTGGAGTCCTAACCTCTGGACTATCATGGGCTTTCCTTTTTTGAGTTGCAAGAATTCTTTACATATTCTGAATACTTGACCTTTATCAGCAAACATTTTCTCCCATTCTGGAGGTCGCCTTTTTACGCTCCTGAAAAATGCCCTCTGAAACACAACTATTTTTAACTTTGATCAAATCCAGTTTATTTTTCTTTTGTTGCTTATTTTGGTGTCATATTTAATAAATTCAAATTCATAAAGATCCAGCACTGTATTTTCTTCTAGGAGCTTTATATACTTGTAGCTCTTAAGGTTAGGTCTTTGATCTATTTTGAGTTAATCATTGTATATGTGTGTGAGGTATGGGTCCAACATCGTTACTGCACATGTGGACACCCAAGTGTTCCAGCATACTTGAATTATTCTTAAAATACATGGTTAAGGAATTATTTTGAAAGAAAAAGGATGATTCTGATAAGAGGGATGAAAATAAAACTCTTGAGCTTGGGTGACTGCCAAACCACTGCTGGTTTGAAGTAGTACTGGCTTTTAAATCAGTGGAATCTGAAAAAGATAAATCTGAACCTTAGCAGCTAGCATAATGGATTGGCAAGGAATCGCAAATTGAGGGCAGGTATGGATGGCTTCAGTCTGACAAAGCTCACTCTTCTTCAGACGAGTCTCACTCATTTTGGGCAGCAGGTGGAGCTCTAACCAAAGAAACTTGCGCCACTGTTAATGAACCAGTGAGGCTTCTGAGACACACTACAACTAAGATAATTCAGGTATGGTAAACTGTCTGATGGAGGACAAAAAAAAAAATCAGAGACCCTTATCTCTTAAGGTTTAGTATGCAGAATACTATGTAAAGAACTCTGCAACTAAAAACCAAAAAGATAAATAGTTCTATTAGAAAACAGGCAAAAGAGCTGAATGGACATGTCTCCAAAGATGATATATAAAGGTCCAATAAGCACACAGAAAGATGCTCAATGAGTGACTAGGAAAATGCTAATCAAAACCAAAATGAGATACCATTCTTTTGTGTGTGTGAAAATCATTTATTTATTTTTGGCTGCTCTAGTCTTTGCCGCGTGTGGACTTCCTCTAGTTACAGCGAGTGGGGGCCGCTGTCTAGTTGTGGTGCGAGGGCTACTCATCACAGCGGCTTCTCTTGTTGCAGAGCGCTGGCTCTAGGGTGCCCAGGTTTCTGCAGTTGCGGTGCGTGGGCTCAGTAGTTATGGTTCATTGGCTTAGTTTCCCCGGGGCATGTGGGATCTTCCTGGACCAGGGACTGATTGAACCGATGTCCCCTGCATTGCAAGGCAGATTCTTTTATTTCCGTAAGGACGATTCTTAACCACTGGAACAATAAGGAAGCCAAAGACACCATTTCACATCCATTAGGATGGTTATCATCAAAGCAAACGAACCAAACAAAACCCCCAAACCAAAAAATAAGTGTTGGTGAGGATGCAGAGAAATTGGAACCCTTGTATATTGCTAGCAGAAATGTCAAATGGTGAAGCCACTATGGAAAACAGTTTCAAGGGAGCAATCAACGGGTGACATAAAAGGGAAAACTTAATGTAATTTTGTGCCTCAAGAGATGCTTAAAGCAAGACAATACTATTTCTCCTAGCCTTGACTCGGAAGTGCCTTGGGGTGGAGGGCTCTGATGAAATCTCTTCCTCTTTTGAAGAGCCTAAAACAGAGCTACACAATAGCCAACGTAACAAACACACTTCCCAGATTCCCAGAGCGAACATACGTTCTCAAAATGGACAAGAGATGAGAGAGCTCTGTGTTTGACTATGTGAAACAATACAAATGTAGCTAGTTTTGGGTTTTTTTTTTTTGTTTCTGATTCTCACGTCATAGGATGGATCTATTATAGAGGAGCTATGTTGGGAAGCAAACTGCGGGAATATTTAACAGGTTGAACCTGAAAAACACTGATTAATAATAGTCTAAATGAACACTATGTAGTCATCAATTGTGATGATGGTTTAAAAGAGGTACCACAATATGATGGTAGAATGTCATCTACTCTATGTTGATGAGATCAAAGGTTTATACTTGGTCTCTGTGAGAGCTGTTACAGAGCAGGAATATGCCAATGAGACCAAAATCCAAAACTCCCTAGCTGAGATTCCTGGGGCTTCCTGGTTCCGAGGTGTCCTATGCATGCATTTGTGGTTCCTGAGCCCCAGAGAAAATGCACCCTGCCCGGTCCTTACTGGGGAAGCACAACAGGAGCCTGCACTCAGCTTCTCTGGACACGGCTGTGAGACAGACATTGGCTGTGATAGCTATTCTCACATTAATGCTGTTGGTAAACTGTGCCCTTCTGTAATAAACTGATTAATTTGTAAGCATGGTCATTTTAGGTCCCATGAATCTACTTTGATAAGCCCTGCCACTATTACTGTAATTATGATAAGGAAAGGAAATAAAATGAATTAACTTATGTTGTTCCAAAGAGAAACAACTAAGATATTGGATAAAAAGACACAAGAAGGATATCTAATTTGCCTTCCTAAGTACTGCACAAGTCTCTAGACACACTCGGTAAACAGCAAAGCAGGTGTATGTCCATGTGCCGTGAGACTACTGCCCTGGGTACACAACCTCAGGGTGCTCACTGAACCCTAAAAGCTGGACTTTTTCAATTGGGGAAGAACTTTTTTGGTAGGAAGCCATACCTGTGATGTCAGCTTCCCAGCAACCTGCATCCGTTCAATTTCTGCAGGAGATTTGATCAGCCTGAGGCGCTGTACCAGCTGCTGCACAGCCCGAACCTTGTTCTTGCTCCTGGCTTTGACCTCTGCCAGCTGCTGCATGTAGTCACAGTGGAGTTGTTTGTGAGCAGGCCTCATCCAGTCATACCACAGTGTATGTGTCTCAGCTTAAAACAGATTTAAAATAAGACAGCAACAAGAAATACCACCTGTCATAGACTTGAAGAGTCAAAACTATTTCAAAATGTGTAGTATAAACTCTAAAGGGTTGAACACACTCTCTCAGGACCTAGAGGCCCTTCCTGAAAATGGCAAGATATTCTGAGACTGGATATACGGCTTTTTCCACCCTCAAACCTCAGTGTTTTTTTGTAAAGACAAAAGATGAAACTAGAGCTTTACTCAAGCTTTGATTATTTATTAACTGTTTAAGAAAAATTCTGACAATTGTTCTCCACACCACAAGTCAGCTAGAGGTACTATTAAATAACTGAACACAGAAGGACCGAAAAAGTACTCAGCTCACAACCTCATGGTTAAAAGTGCTCTGTCCCTTAGTTTCAAACAGTCTCAGTACTGGTGAGAGGGGGTCTCACAGCGGATAATCCACATTCATCCAGAATACCTGTCTTCCTTCATCTGCCATGTGTTCTCATTACAGATAACCACAGTTCACCTTTTCACTTTGCAGACCCAAGGAAATGGTTGACTTTTGCTCGAGACATAAGATAAGGCACACCATGAAAATTTTTTCCGCTTAGACCATGTCTCTATTTGTTTTCCCCCCTTTTTATTTTCTGACAGAAACCTATGAGTAGTATTCGAACAATTTAAATCTGAAGATTTCTATGTTTCATACAATGGACTTGGGACAGAAGAGGGGGAAAAGCCCTAAAAATGTTGATTGGGTATGCATTAGTGATACAATTTCCAAAATATTTTCACTTTTTAAAATAAAAACGATTTTAAATATAGACTACATGTAAAACTTTAATCTTACTTTCAACAGAAATTTAGTTGTTGTAATTTTTAAAAAGTAAAACAACTATGACTATTTGCCATCATTTTATAAAATCATAGGCCAACCTTTTTAGGCTTTTAAAACCTTTTTAGATTTTAAACTTTCAATCCAGGATTGTTGGAAGCAATTCTGAAATCCTCTTTTAATTAGAGAATGACTTCAGAAATGTTTATAAATCTTACAAGAATATCGGACTGAAATTTTACAATCAAATACCTTATTTTGTCTAAAATCAATAGTTTATAACTTGACCATCTATCTTATTTACCAAATTTGGCTCTATGTGACTTTTGGACACTTTAAAAAATAAAATACTTCCTGGAGCTGTAGATGTATAAGAATCACTAAGGATAGTTTATAATGTAGTATACATTCTGAAAAGTTCTAGAAAAGGAATCTCAAAACATTGAGTGATCACAATTCTACCAGAATAAACATAGAGATGTTTTTCAAGGGGCATGAACTCAACTGTGTACATAAACCACCAGAGAATCTTGTTAAAATGCAGATTCTGCTAGAAGGTATGAAATGGGGGCCAGATTTTTCACTTCCAGTATCTATTCTGCATTTGTAATTCTATAATGCATCACCAGGTGTTTCTGCTGCTGGTGAATGATAAATCATTCTTTGAGAATACTGCCCGTTTTTGAAGAGTTGGCAAAAGTGGTACGGTAAGTAGTAGGCAAGGGTCAACAGACTGGTCAGTAATCTTGAAGAGTGGCCCATGTCCATCCTCCACATTAAAATCCTCTTTCTGGGATTTCACACTAGAACAGACAGTCTCTGAATGAATAATCTAATGAAGATTTAGCAAATGAATAAATGAAATCCTTAAAGTCTTATGGGAAAGCTTTATATTCTTTCACAGTGAAGGGAAATGCTGCCATGCTAATAGTTTTAGCAAATGAAGAACAAATGGGCAAGAAGGTGTCAGTCCCGACCTGGCCTGTGATCTGACTTCTGCTCCCATCTGTTACCTTTCAGCTTTGGTACAAGATGTTGAAATTCCTCCAGTGTATAGGCCTCATCCACTCCAGTTAGAGCTATTGCTCCATCGGTGCCAGATCGAGGGCCATCCCAAAGTTCTCGACTGGGGTCTCTCCGAGGCACAAAAAGCATGGCCTTGTGTGCTGGTAACTGCTCGCCAGGGAGGCTCTGAAGGACCAGAATGCTATCAGGCTCTTGGAATCCACACAGGTACAGGAAATTGTTGTCTTGGTGGAAAGTATAGGGGATGTCGTTGCTCATGTAGTACGTAGGGTTGGAGAGCATTACCACTGTGTGGTCTGTGCCGCTCTGCTCTTGTGCTTCCTTGTGGATCAGAGACATTAGTTTGTGTCTGCGAAGGGCATATTCCACCTGGGATAGTCCTGGCGTCACCTCCCCTAGAAACGACAGACAACAGTGAAGCTTCTCATTTCTATAGTGGCAGAGTATCGATACTTAATATAGTTTAATATTAGATGGAGACACTCAAGTTCATTTCTTCAATTTATGCCCAATCTCCTCACAGCACATGGCAAAATTAAGGAGATAACCCAGGTTTCAAATGCCTATTCCACTGCAAAAATTTGGAAGAAATGATAGTTAAATGTGGTCCTGCCTGAAAACTGGGATCACAACCCCTTAAGATCTTTTCCAGCTCTCTGGTTCATTCTTTCACTCATTCGCTCAAATATTTATTAAACATTATTATGCAGAAGGCACTCTCAGGGACACAATCCAAGGTGCCCTTAAGTTTCAATATACAAGGTGAGGAGAAGGATCACATTTTCTGTGTAAGACTTCCCCAAAAGAATGTAAGTTCTTTGAAGACATTGAATTTTGTCTATTTGCCCAATGCTATATTCTCAGGGCCCAGAATAACAACTGGAATATAGCAGGCCTTTGAACTCTAGTAATATTATGTACCTCTTGGGGCTGTCATGAGAATCAAATCTGATAAAGTAAGTGGTTCTTAAAGACCTGAAGATGCCCTAGAGAGTGAAAGCTATGGATTTATTCTGTTTACTAAACTCCGTGTAGGCACATACAAACTTTTGAAATATAATTTCAAGAGTCTCAGATTCCTTTAAGCTCACCCAAACAAGCCATTTTAAGAACCTTTGAAGGGTTATGTCTTAATTCTTAATACTAGTACCTAGAAGACTGCCTGGCTGCTAGCCCAGTGATGCCTGCGTGAATGTTTCCCTTCTGAGTGGAAATTATGCCTGCTTTCACTTCAGGTTCTCAAACAAAAGAGCTACTAAAACAGTTGTTTCCTAAGCCTACACTTAACAATATTAAGAGTAAAACAACATCTAATGCTTACCGAATGCTTACTATGCGTCTGTACTATTCTAATTATTTACATGTATCAACTTGGGCTTCCCTCGTGGTTCAGTGGTAAAGAATCTGTCTGATAGTGCAGGAGATGCGGCTTCAATCCCTGGGGTGGGAAGATCCCTTGGAAAAGGAAATGGCAAGCCACTTCAGTATTCTTGCCTGGAAAATCCCATGGACAGAGGAACCTGGTGGGCTACAGTTCAATGGGGTCACAAAGAGTTGGACACTACTTAGTAACTGAACAACAACAATCAACCTATTTAATCTTCACAATGACTCTGTGATGTGGGAAACTAATTATTATTCCCTGTGGTAGCCAGTCTCCATATGCAGGTATGAGAAAATGGCCATGAAACACTGCTGTGTAGAAGAAGTTAAATATCAAGATGGACAATATGTTCCCATTATTTAAAAAAAAAATTTAAAGGAGAAAAAAAAGAATTTATAAAAATTTGGGAAAGAATCACAATTTTTATAGTGGTAACCTATGGCGAATGAGATAAACTGAAATTCTCTAACATGATTTTTATATTATTTGAATTTTGTTTCAGTGAGTATATACTCTTGCAATTAAAATCTCAAATAAAGAGATAAAGAGGGTAAAAAAGGGAAACCATGGACAGTCCACTCCATACTCATAACCTATAATGGTTTTCTATTGTCCATTAGATCAAATTCAAACAATTAAGCTATTTTGACACTTATATTTAATATTAACATATAAATGTTCTCTACCAGGTAACTTCAACTTATCTGGCAAACACTTTTGGTAACAGCTTTACTGAAATATTTTCATACCATACAATTCACCCACTTACAAGTACAGAATTCAATGCTTTTTGGTATATTCACAGATTTGTGCAACCATTACCCAAAACAATTTGAGAAAATTTCATCACTCCAAAAAGAAGCCCCACACCAATTAGCCTAGGTCATTCTGTTTCCTCTGAATCTACCCCAGCCTTTGACAACTGCTATTCTCCATCTCTATGGATTTGTCTATTATAGAGATTTCACATAAATGAAATTACACAATATGTGGTCTTTGGAGACGTGAACTTTTTTTAGTATTCCTCCAATTATTGTGAAATTAATTACTTCTAAGTCTCAAGTCCAACTTGTTCTTTCCCTAATACCTTGCTTACAACGTGCCCCTTTTCTAAAATATCTTCTCCTTCCAAAGCAATTCCACTCCAAGACTTGAAGCTCAAGATGTTTGCTTTTAGACCCTTCTCATTCAAAACACTTTCTTAATTAACCCTGTTCATGCTCATTTGTTCCTTTGATTTACTTTTTTTAAAATTAACTATTTCTTTTCCATATATACATCTTATAGTTGTGTATAAATGTAATCACATCATACTCTCCTCTCCCACCATTTCTTCATTATTTGAGCCCTCATTCCCCTTCCCTCCTACCCACATTAGAGCCACCCCCATGGTTTATATACTAGTAAGTAAACTTCCCCTTGATGGATCATAGCCTTGTCACGGGGGAAGGAGTTTGCATAACTCAATGAAGCTATGAGCCATGCTGTGCAGGGCTACCCAAGATAGACGGTCATAATGAAGAGCTCTGACAAAACGTGGTTTACTGGAGAAGGGAATGGCAAGTCACTCCAGTATTCTTGCTGTGAGAACCCCATGAACAGTATGAAAAAGCTTTTTAAAAAGATATGACACTGGAAGATGAGCCCTCCAGGTTGGAAGGTGTCAAAGATGCTACTGGAGAAGAGCGGAGGCAATTACAGACATGAATCTGAGCAAACTTCAGGAAATAGTGGAGGACAGAGGAGCCTGGCCTGCTACAGTCCAGGGGATCACAGAGTTGGACATGACCTAGTAACAACCACCACCACAGGACTTAGGGACTGAACAATCCTGTTTTTCTCAATATTCACATAAATGCATACGTATTGCCTACATTTAGGGTTTTATGAGTCCCTAGTGTTTTACACAAATGGGACACCACACAGTCTTTTCTTCACATTGATTTTCTAACACAACAATACCTCATAGAAATCCCTCCCCCCAACTCATCTGGCATAACTTCAACTCAATCTGCTTGATGTCTCCATATTATTTCTTGGGGCACTGTATCATAATTTCCTGATTAATTTCCCTACTGGTGGGCATTCATGTAACTTTCTGCTATCATAATAAATATCTTTATACTTATATCCACAGGGTGCCTTCCTGCCCTATGTACACTGGTGCTTTCATTTCTGTGGGATAGTCCCAGGGGAGAAACTGGTGGATCAGCGTTCTTCGAGTTTTCCTGGTACTCATGCCCAGTACATGCAACTCAGTTGTTTCCGATTATTTGGGAAGTGTCTAGTTGATTTACCTGTAGCTGTATCCCATTAATAATTTTTAACTTTTATTTACCTACAATAGAAACATTGACATTATTATTAACGAAATTGGGGAGAAACGAGATAGATAAATGAGGGGTCTTGTGACAATTTGAATTGGCCAAGTAACAGAGCTGGTCCTAGAAGAGCTCGTACATATCACATTTCTCTCTCTCAGGATTAAGTTGGCTAAGAGTACCCTAGAGCTCCACTGCAGAATACTGAACTTTGTACTAGAGCCTAAGAATAGCTTAACTATTTATCTCCCTGATAATTATTCATGTTAATTCTGCTGCTGTTACTCAATATTGGAAATGTCCCAGTTTACCACAAACAGCACATACTCTTTTCTAAAAGCAGAGGCTGCTTATAACAAGTGAATTATCCAACTTTTCCTTTTTTTGTTTTATCTTTGTCCCTTTACTGTGCTTCACTTTGGGTTATTTCACAGCCTTAGTCCATGTAATAAAACTAAACTTAAAAAATCAATTCATTTTGTGTTTTTAAAAAAATTTTTTAAAGAAAACTCACAGTAATAGTAATTAATGAATGTATCTCATTTTCATTAATAACGGAGTATACACATAGTGTATTAGAAAGTAACTTCTGAAAAAAGATAAAAATTATTTAAAAATCAAAGCAGGATTGCAAAACCATCTTTCACATCCTTCAAGCATTCATCATTTGAACATAATTTCATACAAATGACTATATGAGAAATATTTAAAACACTGGCTACATTTCCCCAAGCTTACTAATTATAAACACTATAGAGTGACTATTAACTAAATGCTTCTAAACTTATGAAATTTCAAGGAACTCTTGGTCACAACAGAAAAATTATCCAAGGAAAAACATACCTTTTCTTATCAATTGAAGGAGGGGGTAAAAGTGTGATAACGCAATGAACTTTAACTCTAGAGGTAAACCTGACAGTTGTTATGGCCTTTGATCTCAGAACTAACCATTATGGTCAATGTAGCCTGAATTTCTTCAGATAAAATTGTATCTGAATAGACTTTATGGGTAATGTCATCAAACTGTAAAGTATTAAAAGGCACAGTCAGTATTTTATCACGTGAAGTCAATTAAGGATAGAGGGACTAATCGAACAAGCTTATTTAGCCAATCAAATGCCTAGATGTCACAATCTGGACTCTAAATAGCAAAGTCTCATAATCAGTCTTGAGAGTCAGCTGCCAAGAAGAAAAGCTCTTCCAGGATTTCGAGAACTGGGCCTCTGAAGACAAGAAAAATGTTCCTCATATTTTATCAGCCAGGCAGAAAACCCGGAGAAGTAAGTTTTACTAAGACTGAATATGGATGGAAAGATGCAAGTCTTTGCTACAGTCTAGGTATGTATTTTAATTACTTCCTGAAACTAACTAGGTTACGATTTTTTTCTTTTCTGGCTGTGCCTTGTGGCATGTGAGTTCTTAGTTTCTCTACCTGTGCCCCCTGCAGTGGAAGAGAGGAGTCTTAACCACTGAACTGCAGGGAAGTCCCTAGGTTAAGATTTTAACATGGTCTGATTTGAAGACGTGTCCCTGAATTCTGTTTAATATTAGGTAGCTTTTATTGTGTAATAAGAAAGAAGTGCATAAAATGATCTATTACTATATAGTTGGAAAATGGGGATAAAGAAAAAGTTAACAAACATTTCCTTTACAATGTAAAACACAGATGTCTCTGAAAAATGAAATGACCAAATAATTGAAAAAATCTCTAAATGGGTTTTATTTGCATATACTGAGCAAAACAAGCCAGAGAAAAAGGGTTCATACTATATGATTTCACTTACACAAAACTCAAGAACAGGCAAAACAATCACTCTGATAGAAACGAGACCAGTGGTTAAGGATGGAGGTGGGATTGACTAGAAGGGTATGCGAGGACCTTCTAGGGTGATGGCAATGTTCTATATCTTGAATGAGGTATGAGATATATTGTTGTATGTAGGTATAGGGACAATCATTATCCTTATAAAAGTAACTGTTTTTACATGAAAGCGCCAAATTATCTGGCTTTCTTGCACAATGATAAGAATGAGTTTTGAGTGATTCAGGAGACTTTTATAATTCAGTTCTTTAGAAGATTTCCAATTCTTTCCTGGGGTAGATTCATGCTAATCTTTACCCCAGAGAATTTCTTGGTATGGACAAGAAATATGCACAAAGGTGTTTCTGTAGTATCTATAATAGTATAAAAATCTCACCCAACTGAAATAAATCTTGATCTTTTAGATACTATTAAAGTCAACCATGTTTAACAAAACTTAAAAAAAAAAATACACCCCTTGCTTAAGGCAGAACTACAAATAAACTATCACTAAACTAAAGATGATAACTAACTGGTTTTGAAACTTTTAAGTGAAGAAGATTTGGGAATGATTTTGTATAATCCACTCTAGAACCTTTCTTTTCATCATTTTAAATATTACACTTAACAATAACCATACAGTCTTAGCCATTATTTGATGATAAGGAACAAAAAAGTTCATGGTAAAGGCATTCCCTCAAATTCTGGGCCACACAGTTGTGTTCTGATTATGTCCCAGGGAATCTAGTCATTGCTGTAGTTGAAAGAAAACCAAGAAGTGGTTCTGCATAGGTCAGACAAGTCATTCTGATAAGCCCAACTCTTTGAATAACCCCCTTTTAAGCTCCAAACTATATCACATATTCCAAAATTAATTTTGCTTAGGAACATAAAAATGTTAGAAATATAGGTTTTTGTAAATAATACTTAATTAGGCACTAATTTTTCCTATCCTCTGGAAGGGAACTGTTGATGAAGCTGCACACCTTGCAATGTCAAGGAACTATCTAAGTGTCTTTCCTGTACAGATACTGTAAAAGCAGACTCATGGTTCGTAATGGTATTTAGCTCAGAATGCCACTTGCCTTCCTTCATGGAATCCCTTTTCTTCCTGGTGATAGATAATAAGTAGAAGGCATGTTAATGATCAAGGAGGATGAACTGACATTTCTGTCATGGTTCTTAACACAGAGATGGCAATGTCGTAAAAAGAAGAAATAGCCTATAATGCTCAGACTTCTTTAAGCAAAGGACAAGTTTTAAAAATCACTGAGAGTACTTGGGGGAGTGAATCTGACTCTTTAGTTCCATCTAAAGAAGTAGTAAGCACAGCCAACACAGAACTCCTTTATCGCCCATGTTTTTCTGCTAATATCTTCCAAGTTACTGTTGCTTCAGGAAACGCATAGGTATGGCCAAAAGAAATCCAGGAAAACTCAAAATTCAGGGGTTGATCCAGTCATTTCACTTCTAAAAATTTGGGGTTTTTCTTTTTTTTGCCACATGGCCTGTGGGATCTTAATTCCCCAACCAGGGACTGAACCTGGGCCACCACAGTGAAAGTATTGAGTCCTAATCACTGGACTGCCTGGGAAGTCCCACCAAGAATTTATTTTAAGGAAATAATTGATCAGTATATAGAGTGTGTATACATGCACACACAATTCTATGTAAGAAATAAGTCTAGAAAAATAAAGCACTAACATCTCAATAGTTGCTTTCTCTAAATGGTGGAATTATGAGTAATTTTTAAAAAAAATTATGCTTATCTGTATTCTTTAATTTGCCTATAATATATGTAGAACTTGTATAATAATTAGGAAAATGACTGAGATGTTTTCCAGAAGTTTAAAGTACTGGCAAGTACTGGGAAAACATGCCAAACACGAAATCTTTGGGAGCAAAACATACCATAGAAACATAACTTTATATTTCAAACAAACTGACTTTAGGTCTATAAAAGAGATTTTAAAAAAAGGATTACATGTCTTTTCATTTTTCTTAATAATTGACTTTTCCTACACCCCACAATTATTTTAACACTTTGATAAGTTCTGCATCTCTACATGGTGGAAGATAAGTGATTAATGCTTTGGAAACTGTATGTGATGGCTTCTTTCACAATGATAATTCTCTTTTCAAGTTGCATCTACTTCTTCTATCCCTTCTCACTTACACCAATCCTTATTGTCCAGGAGAATAAAGATCACGATGTGTATTCCTTTCTCCCCATAGTTTATATGAACATATAAACTTGTATGTGTATATTTATTCATACTCACTTTTTATATAGTTACCATGTACGTGACAGAAATAAGTCTAGACACAGAGGCCATCACCCTGAGGATATGATTACTAGTTTCAAGGCCTGGAAAATGCAGCTCACCATGTAAAAGCATCTCACCACGAGAAATCAGTAATTTTCAAAGCTGGTAAAACTTAATATCAAACTGAAGCTACAGGCAGGTTGACTGGATAGAGAAATAGTTAAATTAGCACCAACTGTACTGCTACAAAGCTTACCTTACAGCTTTGAAAAACTCTGATTTCTTGTGTGTTTCAGTGGTGAGCTGCATTTCCTGAGTCTCAGCCGACTTCCCAGCAGGAACTCTAGTCTGATGAAGAATCAGCAACAGGAAGCCCTCACTGAGAGACACACTGGTATCATTCACTGAGTGGAGATAGTGAAACAGCAACATATTTCCAAAGGCAATTCAGACTGTATTAATAATCTAGGCTTACACAGTAAATACAGATTTAACTTCCCATGGCAGAAGCCTGGGAAAACCTGACTGCATTTTCTACAAAGCATCTGGTTTCATCCTATCTACCTCTTTGGGATGATATTCATTCATCATAGCTCATCACTTAACTGTCTCTTTGAAAAAACAAAACAAAGAAACCTTAGGTATGAATTTGAACGATAGTAATGACATATCTTCATGCGAAGAGTTGACTCATTGGAAAAGACCCTGATGCTGGGAGGGATTGGGGGCAGGAGGAGAAGGGGACGACAGAGCATGAGATGGCTGGATGGCATCACTGACTCGATGCACCTGAGTCTGAGTGAACTCCAGGAGTTGGTGATGGACAGGGAGGCCTGGCGTGCTGTGATTCATGGGGTCACAAAGAGTCCGACACAACTGAGCGACTGAACTCAACTAAATGACATATCTTCTAGCAGCAATATTGGAATCATAAAGTAGAAAAACAATCAGTGCAGTAAACCTTTACCAATTTATTATAAGAGTCAGTGGAGTAAACTTTTATCAACTTTTTGCATCACCTTTATCATTGTTAGCACCTCTCAAAGCTGGGACAATCACATCTGGAGATCTTGGGAAGCCTAGTGGGCTGCCGTCGATGGGGCCGCACAGAATCAGACCGACTGAAGCGACTTTAGCAGCAGCAGCAGCAGTGTGTCTTTAATACAGTTCACAATGAATCGATAGTCAGAACACAGTTCTAGAAATTATGTTTCAGGAAACGTTTCTTTAAAAACATCTTGAAATACATATTTTTTTCACTGATACTTTTGAATTTTAGCCTAATCATATTTATTCCCCTAGATGGTGCTGTCTAAACAGTACTATTAGCCCTACAGCTATTTAAACTTACATTAATTAAAAAATTCTACTGGATGGCATGGTTCTAGACAAAGCATCTGAAGAGAGAGATGGTCATCACAGTTCAAAGGCCTTACCTGGTCTGAGGAGGTGTGGGTGTGTAAAGGGGCTGGGCTGGCCTAAGTATCGGTTTGGTATCCTCCTCTCTGGGATGGGCTGCAGGGAGTATCTTCGCCGTGAACATGACAAGCATCCTGAAGGAGAAATAAGGACGATGAAATGGAACAGTGCATTTAGCTAGCCCTCACAGTATATCCACATTTATCTATCTTCAGCAGTGGCTTGCTTTAGAAAACTGTAAGTCAGTATCTCCTTCAACATTTACATGGCCCTTCCTCTGAGGCAGCCAGAGCCTGTGTTGGGCCTCAGGGATATAGAAATAAGATTATTTTTACCTTGAGTGACTTTAGTCTGCTATTACATAATAGAGGCATATATACACACAGTATGATTAGCATATGAATAAGGAACTAAGGGAACAGAAGAAAGGAAACAAACAAAAGCAGGGGAAGGGGCAGGAAGCATTTCATTGAAGTAGTGTTACGCTGTGCCCTAAAATTCAGAAAAAGTGAATGTTTTTACTGAGAATATGTGAAGTCTGGGAAAATATGCACATACTATCTCATTTAATCTTGGAATGTTAGAGCTAGATGAAATAATGTATGAAAAATGCTTAATCACCGTTAGTACACAGGAAGCTAGTAAGCTTCAATACTAGTACTGAATACTAGAGTTCAATACTTGAGTACTCAGTGAGATCTATTAAGTGTGTGACTGGCACATGCTGGAAAAAACAAAAGAATAACATAAGACCATCGGCCCTGGTCTTAAAAGAATATAGAGTCTAGTGGATGTGAGACAGAGCAATGCCACATGGTGAGCACAGTGATGGATTCACACACAAGGTTTCTGAGCACAAAGTCTAAAACAATGCTGTGGGAAGGCTCGGTGACAAAGACAGGCACAGAGCTCTGGGCAACAGAGAAGCACACGAACGGGGCTCCTGTGGGGCTGGCAGAAGTAGCTAACGCCTACTCTGAGCAGGAACTGGTCAAGTGAAAGCGACAAGGGGAGTGGAAGGTATCATGAATGAGACACGAAAGGGAAGGCAGAGAAGACACTGTGCTTACATGTGCGCGTGTGTGCTTACTAAGGGAAGAGGGACGGAAAGAGAGTTTCAGATCAGTGCTGCTGCTCGAGGGAAAGTTAAAATATCAGCAAGATAAGGATCAGACAACTAAAGGCTTTGTACACCAAACTAAGGAATTAGATTTTTAACTGTCACGAGATTGGCGTTATTGCTTAAAAAAAAAAAATAAGGAATTAGATTCTGAAGTAATCTGTGCAATGTTGGCTCATATGGTAAATAGTCTGCCTGCAATGCAGGAGACCTGGGTTCGATCCCCAGGTTGGGAAGATCCCCTGGAGAAGGGAATGGGAACCCATTCCAGTATCCTTGCCTGGAGAATTCCATGGACAGAGGGGCCTTGCAGGCTATCGTCCATACAGTCACAAAGAGTCAGACATGACTGAGCAACTAACACTTCCACTTTCTCATGCAGTACTTAGAAAGCTAGGATTTAAACTCAGTTTTAACTTCAAAATCTTTGCTCCTTCCCCTCCACTCTGCCACTCAGCTAAGTCCTCTCTGCCAAATTCCCAGTGACACTATGCCATACAATCTCCGTGAACATACAATCACTCAACAGCAAAATGCCAAAGTCTACATCAAGTTAAAGGTTCTAGTAGGGATTATAAAGTAGGAATGATGGTGTATGTATTTAAATTTCACTGAACACTATTCTTCCTATGATTGTTGTTTTTAGTCCCTACTCCATTAAAAAAGTTTGTCTCAGTGCACTAAAAAGGTTTTATCACTACAATATTTTGCATGGTAGCCCCCAAAAGATATGCCTATGCTGTAATCCCCAGACCCTGTGACTGTTAATCTGGAAGAAAGGTTTCTGCAGATGTAGAACTAGATTAAGGAACTTGAGATAAAAAGATCATCCGGCATTATCTGGGTCAGTCGTAAATCCAATGACCTGTGTCCTTCTTTACAAGAGAAATGCAGAAGAGGAGAGACAGAAGAGAAGGAAGCAATGTAACCACGGAGGCAGAAATAGGAGTGATGTGGCCACAAGCCAAGGAATACCCAGAGCCACCAGAAGCTGAGACGTAAAGGATGGAGTCCCTCCTAGAGCCTCTGGAAGGAATGGAGCCCTGCTGACACACGATGTCAAGCGTCTGGTCTCCAGAACTGGGAGACAATGCATTTCTACGTTTGTTGTTGTTGTTTTTTTTAACGTATTTATTTTTAAAAAATTTTGGTTGTGCTGGGTCTTCGTTGCTGTGTGTGGGTTTTCTCCAGTTGTGGAGAGCGGGGGCTACTCTGCTGTGGTGTGTGAGCTTCTCACTGGGCGGCTTCTCTTGTTGTGGAGCACGGGCTCGAGGCACACAGGCTTCAGCAGTTGTGGCACTTGGGCTCAGCATTTGTGGCACATGGGCTTAGCTGCTCCATTGCATGTGGAATCTTCCTGGACCAGGGATCGAACCTATGTTCCCTGCACTGGCAGGGGGATTCTTATCCACTGGACCACCAGGGAAGTCCTCTTCTCTTTTAAGCAGACATGTTCGTGTTAATTTGTTATGGTAGTCTCAGGAAACCAATACGATGACTTTCTAAGGTTGAAATAAGTATGTCAACTGCTTGAGTACTTTTTCAGAGTTCACAAATTCTTCATTTTTCCAAACCAAAACATGGAAGAACTGAGAAGTAGGTTATTAAAGCTCAGTAACCCAGAGGTCATATTATGCAAGGGGCATGCTGCGGCCATACTACAACAGGTTCCACTGGTTTATGGGGCACTGTTTGAGGCTTCTAGGAAAACATGGGAGAAACAGTCCAGAGGGTTAAGGATGGTCTGGTTTGACTCTGGACTAGCTCCATTTAGAAGGTCTGGTCCCTACACCAAGCCCAGAGTGACACCACAATGCAGCCCTCTGACATAAGCTTGTAAGCTTGCTTGCCACATAATCAGTATCCTAACGTCTCCTAGCAGTGGTCCAAGGTAATAACATTGTCCTCAATGTAAAAATGCCTATTTACAGTCACTGCCTCTACCACCAGCACCAGCAGAGCCTGAGCTGAGAGGAAACTACAGTTCTCACCCCCTAGAGCAGCCCTTTCCAACCATCTGTTAAAAACATGGTGGATTACTATCAAGTTCTAGGATTGGAGAGACATGCTTCACCTGAGGATATTAAAAAGGCTTATCGAAAAGTGGCACTTAAATGGCACCCGGATAAAAATCCAGAAAACAAAGAAGAAGCCGAGAGAAAATTCAAAGAAGTAGCTGAGGCATATGAGGTATTATCACATGATGAAAAACGGGACATTTACGATAAATATGGCAAAGAAGGATTAAATGGTGGAGGTGGAAGTGATTTCGATGATTCTTCTGAACATGGCTTCACATTCCGTAAGCCAGATGATGTCTTCAAAGAAATTTTTCGTGAAAGGGACCCATTTTCATTTCATTTCTTTGAAGACTCACTTGAAGACCTTTTAAGTAATTCAAGGAGCTCCGATGGAAGCAGAAACAGAGGTGCAAGATCCTTTTTCCCTACATCCAGTGAATACCTAGTTTTTGAGAGATTTTCTTCATATGATACAAGCTATACACCATTTGGTTCACTGGGCCATGAGGGACTTTATTTATTTTCTTCCCTGGCATTTGATGATAGTGGGATGGATAACTACGTTACTGTTACAACTTCAGGTAAGATTGTTAATGGCAGAAATACCAATACAAAAATAATTATCAAGGATGACCTAGAAAGAGATGAAGACGATGGTGAGTTGAAGTTCTTTCTTTCAAATGGTGTGGCAGGTGAAGAGGGCTTTGCTGAGGAATGCAGTTGGAGAAGACAGTCATTTAACAATTATTCACCAAAATCTTGCAGCCCCAAACATGCAAACAATGATGAGCAGGGTATAACTTGGGTCACCAGTAACTGGAATCCCTCTGTTTTCTCAGCAGGATTCAAAGAAAGTGGTAAAAGGAAAAAAAAGAAGCATAAAGAAGTACAGAAGAAGAAGTCAACTAAAAGGAATCGTTAAACTGATTCTTCAGACACATTATGTTCATATAACATTTGAACACAACTCCGTGTGTATTTCTGTTAATCAGTTTTGTAGATAATATTTGTTTAATACTACACTAAAATTATGTTTTTAACATGCTTAGCAGGATTGTAGACATCTGATGAGTGGTCGTTTGGATTAGATTTGTTAGAAAAAGATGAATTGTGGTAACAGTGATATTAAGAGTTTAGAAAACAGCAACAATTATTTTACTTTTTGTTTTCGAGATATATGCTTATATGGGCTTCCCTCATAGCTGAGTTGGTAAAGAATCCACCTGCAATGCAGGAGACCCTGGTTCAATTCCTGGGTCGGGAAGATATGCTGCAGAAGGAATAGGCTGCATGAGTGAGTGAGTGAAGTCGCTCAGTTGTGTCCAACTCTTTATGACCCCGTGGACTGTAGCCCACCAGGCTCCTTCGTCCATGGGATTCTCCAGGCGAGAATACTGGAGTGGGTTGCCATTTCCTTCTCCAGGGGATCTTCCCAACCCAGGGATTGAACCCAGGTCTCCCGCATTGCAGGCAGATGGTTTAACCTCTGAGCCACTAGGGAAGCCCAAGGGATAGGCTACCCACTCCAGTATTCTTGGGTTTCCCTTACGGCTCACATGGTAAAGAATCTGCCTGCAATGCTTATATATTATATATATCATATACACGCTTATATATTATGAAGTTTTTCTTTAGTCAAGTCTATAATCTATAATCATTCCTTTGATCTAATTAAAGCTACATTATAGACTTCTGACATACATAAAGCATTAGCAGCTAAAAATGTATTAAAACACATGGGTTCAGTCTACATAGTTATTAATGAGATGACTTTTTTCAATGATCACAGAGCACTTCATACACAACTTAAGACAGTATAAATTAAAAATGAAAGTATAAAAGCATTTTAAGTTAAAAATAGCTACACTTATATCTGGACGTCTATGTTCATAGTACACTTATTCACAAAAGCCAAGAGGTGGAGCCAGTCCAAATGTCAATTGACAGTTGGATGGATAAGTAAAATATTTATATATATAGGCATACACAGATTCTGAATTCAGCCTCAAAAAGTAAGGATACCTTGTCACATGTGACAACATGGATGAACTTTGAGACATTATGATTCTACATATATGAGGTATCTAAAGTCAAATTCATAGCAATAGAAAGTGGAAATACGGTTACCAGGGGCTGCAGGGAGGAGGAGAAAGCACTGTTAGTGGATACATATTTAGATTTGCAAGATGAAAAAGTTCTGGAGATCTTTTCACAACTGTTTAAAATTATTAACATGGTAAATTTGATGTTACATGTATTTTACATGGAGAAGGCAATGGCAACCCACTCCAGTACTCCTGCCTGGAAAATCCCATGGACGGAGGAGCCTGGTAGGCTGCTGTCCATGGGGTCACGAAGAGTCGGACACAACTGAAGCGACTTAGCAGCAGCAGCAACAGACAGACTTTTAACTGGCTACCAGGCTTCCCCGGTAGTGCTAGTGGTAAAGAACTCAGCTGCCAACACAGGAGACCTAAGAGATGCAGGTTTGATCCCCGGGTGGGGAAGATCCCCTGGAAAACGGAACAGCAACCCACTCCGGTATTCTTGCCTGGAGAATCCTATGGACAGAGGGGCCTGGTGGGCTACAGTCCGTGGGGTCGCAAAGAGTCAGACACAACTAAAGTGACAGCATGCATGCACGTATTTTACATTTTTTTTTTTCCTTTTAAAGCCAGACTTACCCTGGATTCTTCAGAGCAATGTGACTGTATCATGCAGGGGTGGCCATCAGTGACGTTTACCAGATAGGAAACTTTCTAATTTTTTGAGTATGTACACAGGATATAAAAATACACTACTCTAAAATACCACCTTTAGCCATCGCAACCTAGGCTTATGATGGAAGAAAAACAGATGAGTTTCAGAGTTAGAGATATATCAGATATTGAGCAACTGGTTTGAGCTCAATGTTTTTATCTATTTGCTTCCTTTAAATGAATTTAATTTCAACACCCTTACTTCTTAGCTTCCTGTAATTATTTCATTTTCAAAATACACTGCTTTCATCCTATTTATTCTTTCACTCATTCAGTGGTATTTTCTGAGTACCCACTATTTGTGAGGTAGTCCTAGGTTACCCAGGTCTGTCCTAGGTACCTGGGATGCAATAATGAACAAACAAAAAACTCTTAGCTGCCACAGAGCTTAGACTGCAGAGAGACAATAAACAAATACGAAGTAAAATATGTTAGTCACAGGTGTAAGAAAAAAAATCAGGGGAAGGACATACAAGTTTTGGAGCAAGAGCGTTGACATTTCAGCCAAGGTAGCCAGGGTGAAATGATGGTTACGTGTGAGAAAAGATTTCAATGAAATGAAGGAGTCAGCCATGTGGATATCTGATCAAAGAGGATTCCAGGCAGCAGCACTAGCAAGTCCAATGTCCCTAAAGCATGTTGTGTCAGGTGCGTGAGGAACATGGAGGAGATCTGCATGGCCCTTTCTGAGAGCAAGTAGATGCAGTATGAACGGTAACACAAGTCCACAGTATGCAATGACTTGCAGATCACACTATAAACTATGGCATAACATTTGGGACAGGAAGCCACTGGAGGCTCTGAGCAGAAGAGTGACATAATCTGATACACTTCAACAGGCCTACTATGGCAGCTGTAAGTAGGACTTGCCTGGCGGTCCAGTGGTTAAGACTTCACACTTTCACTGCAGGGAGCAGCTGGGGAACTAAGATCTGGTTGCCAAGAGTCAGACACAACTTGGCCACTTGACAATACTGCCTTTCTGGAGCTCCCATGTCACCTGAGTCAAGACTCTACCCACCGTTCTCTGCTATATTCTCACTTGACTGCTGCTTCTCTATCATCTGACTAGACTGTAACTCTAGGCAAGCGGAGATTCATCCGGAATGACTCCCTAACTCAGAAGTTATTGACTGAAGTTATTCTGGCCCAATAAAAAGTTCCAAAAGAACTCTACTAAGCTAGAGAAAGACCTAGCACAAGTGTAACAGGAAAAGGACTATATGGCAATCACAAAACATTCCTGATTTGCTACTTGTGATACTGTGTTAGTTTCAGTTCCCTATCAGTAAAATATTTGCTCTAACTTACTGGACTTGTGAAGATCCAATGAGATCATTCATTCAGAAAGCCTGTATATGTATGGTGGTTGTTTACTCGCTAAGTCAACTGAGATCCCATGGTCTTCAGACCCCATGGACTGCAGCCCGCCAGGCTCCTCTGGCCATCAGATTTTCCAGGCCAGAATACTGGAGTGGGTAGCCGTTCCCTTTTCCAGGGGATCTTCCCAACCTAGGGATCGAACCCAGGTCTCCTGCATTGCAGGTGGGTTCTTTACCAGCTGAGCCACCATGGAAGCCCTGGTGTAATCCAGTACCTTGTCCTAAACCTTGATTAATCGGGTTTCACACAAAGCCTCAACAAACACAAAAAAAGAAGAAAAGTCACAAGTAAATCAATGGTTCCAGCTCTAAATCATAAGCTATGGCCTTTGTGTTCAAGACTAACAGCATATCTATCCACCTACTCTCCATGGAGAGGGACACATTTCTGCAGCCTAGCTATTATAAGCAAAGAGCAAGTTCTGTGCACTGGACAATTATTACTTTTTATTTTTATATTTTAGAGTTAGGAGTAAGTCTTGATAATTACCATCCCAGTGTCAATAAATTCAAGTATAGCAACATAACAAACAAATGCCAAGACACAGTTTTGGTGTCACAGACCACATGCTCTGATGCACACACTGTTCATCTATCGCCCCAGAAAACTAAAATATGACCCAATGGCAGATCTGCCTGAAAGGCAGACAATTCAGCCTTCACTGATCAAGTTTCATGTTCACTGCATTAATTCCTTACGATACAATACACCCTAAAAATACCCCCCCCATATTCCCAGAATACTCTACCTTGCCTTTACAAGCAAAACTTTCAGACATATAAAGCCTCAGGAGTATTTCCAAACATCACCTCTTCCAAGAGGAATTACTCAAAGGATTTGTATGATTAAATGTAACGTTTCACTTCCATTTCGTGAGAGCCAGCTCTCATGTCAGCTCTTTGAAAACACGAAAACACGATTTTAAGTTATCCTAAACTTATTAGGTTATCCTAACAAGAGCTACCTGATGAGAGACACCTTGTCACCAGAACAAGTGTGATAACTGACACAAGTTTTCTTGAGTCCGCATGACTTCGCCCCTCGGGGAAGACAGCACACACTTTTCTCTCTGCAGTCATTTCAACTCCCAGAATACCTCAACGGTAGAAAGAACACCGGGCCCACCCGTAGGAGGAAGAGAAGAAATTCGAGGAGTGCACAGAGGGTTTGGGCGTGGAAGTCCCGGCAGAACGGTCCGCCGAAGCAGGGGTCGCCTGAGACCAACTTGGATCCCGCTTGGCGCGCCTCAGGCTTCGTAGAGCAAGCTCCGGACGGGACACTGTGGGAGGTTAAGTCTAACCTGAGAGGCTGCGGACGCTTGCTACCGCGGGAACAAGCCTAGTTGCAGAGAGTAGCCAAGGCATAACTGCCACGCTCAGGCGTCACGAAGAAAACGAGGAAACCTGCCGGAGTAGCGGTCGCCAGCAGGGCTGCGTCGCCAGGAAACCTGACCAGGCGCCCCTCCCCTTCCGGCCGGCGCCTCTCGCCGGGCTTTCCACCCACAGCGGCGCAGTATGCTTACGTCACGCCCAGAGCTGTGAGGGACGCTCCGGCCGGAGGGCCATCTTGGTGGCGTCATGGCATCCTGTTCTATTTAATGGTCACACTCAAGAGACTATTCTGTTCTAAATGACTACCTGCAGAGTCTAACAGCTTCCGCCTCCTTGAAAGCACAGGATAGGAGGATGATCCCTCTAAAGCACCAGTTCTAGCGTTAATATAAGAATGAGTGTATGGAGAGGCAGGCAACAGCACGAACAGCCACGCTTCTAGAAGGTTCTGAGCAGTGCGCAGGGCAGCGGCAGAGGGAGTGGGAATGAACAGGCGAAGGACCCGGGGTCACGAGACCGTTGGGTGGGCGGAGCCAGCGGCCAGGGAGGTTCTAGTCTGTTCTGCCTCGCGGCAGCCGCCCCCTTTACGCGGTCACGCTGAAGTAGCGCCCGGGCCTGGAATCGGGCCGCCGCCTCCGCCGCGCCGCCGCCTCCCGCCACCGCTAGACTATGGACCCCCGCAAAGTGAGCGAGCTTCGAGCCTTCGTGAAAATGTGTAAGCAGGACCCCAGCGTTCTGCACACCGAGGAAATGCGCTTCCTGAGGGAGTGGGTGGAGAGGTGAGACCCGGGCCTGAGGACCGTTGGGGGGAGGGAAGAGGGACGGCCGGAGCGGGTGCTGGGCCCCGAGCTGGCGCGGGGCAGAGGAGCGGGGAGCTCGGCGGCGGGGCTCGCTCCCTGGAGGGCCACCTCGAGGGGCTAATGGAGGATCGGGACGCTTAGATGGTTCAGGGGCACGGAAAGAAATGGCAGAGCTGGGTTTCCTGCACCCTGAGGTGGCCAGGGGTGTGTCTTCGTCGAAATACGGAGATGCAGGGTGTTGCGGGGACCTGGACACTGTAGACGGGAAGGGGGAGGGCGGCAAGACTGCTCTTTACCGTGGAGTTGTTTTTCTTGCCGTCTCTGGTGTCCTGTTGAAGTCGCAGTAACACAAAGCAACTCTTACACGCGCTATGCTCTTGAAAATTGGTGTGGTTAATAAGTTACGGTACAAGTGATAGCTGTATGTGATTACGATTCTAAGTGCGTAGAATTATTTTGGGAATCACTTCTTGTCCTTTGGTAGTGGCAGTTCCATCACTTCAAACACTGTAAGAAAAATGATTTTTTAAGAACCCGCTTGTTAACACCGTCTGTTCTTGTTATCTGTAACTCCAGAGTACGTCGCTACGAGCGTGAAATTAATTGAACAGGCATTGTGCCAGATGCTAGCTATGAAACAGTATGAGAACAATCTATTGAGTAATACAAATGAATAAACACAGAAACTCGTTTTGATATTTAGAGGTTAGTATTCTGCGTTTTGGAGGGGAACTTAAGGAAGAAAGGGAACCCTTCCCCGAGATGATTTTTTTAAAATCAATACCTCTGGTGAGGAATTTGAAAGAGATGACATACAAAATTGTATCTCACGGTGATACGTAGCGACAGTACAAAGAAACGAGACCCTTAAAAGGTACTACCCTAAACATTGATCTGTTTACTTCAGTAATATTTTTATAGGGAAAGCTGCACCAACGATTAGCCAACATTTGCAAGACTAGTTCTTCCAATGAGCTTGTTCTGATGAAGAGATTTAAGTTCAAATCCATCAACATTATTTGTGGTGGGATAGTCTTTTTTTTTCTAAGTTTCTCAGTCCTTGTTTACCCATACCAGTTTTCTCGCTACTGTAAGATTTCTGCTCCTGATACTTATGTAAAAATTTGAGCACACTTACAGTTAGTTACTGTAGTAGCTTAGTAACAGTTGTTAACAGTTAAGAATGCTATTCTGCAAATTCTCCTTTTTGACAGAAAAAAGCCCGTAAGAGCTGCAGTTAGATTTTCAGGACTAGAAACTGAGATCTAGATTTTAGTTGTTCATTGCGTAACTTGATCCAAAAGTGTCACTTAAGGTATTTGTGTGCTTTCCTCTTATCCATTCTTTAGAGGAAAGAGCCTACAGTTAGTTCAGGTTCTTAAAATTGCAGGAAAAAGGGACCTATACTGCAGAAAGAAATAACTGGCATCAAAAGTGAACGTTATACCCAGTGGATACATGGTTTGTTCCACCACTAGATGGGTAGAGAGGACTCTGAAGAAAAGTTAAAACATATCTGAGAACATTGTTAACTTATCACGGAGAGCTGGTCGCTATGTAAGAGAATTCTGATTTAAGGTCTGAAAAATACTCTCAGGTGTCGTTAAAAAAAAAAAAGATAACCTTGTGTCTTATTTTAATGTTTCCAGTAGGTAATTCCAGTTTTTCTTCTGGTTCTGTTCATATTTCTCTTTTGGTTGGCTTAAGTATGGAATGAAGGGTCTTGGCATGTGTACACACCTAATTCTGAACGTTTAAGCTGAGGTACTAACCTACAAGCTTTTGTTACTTATTTCCATCTAAATTAAAACTTAAATGGTTGCGGTCTCTGAAGTGTTTCAGTTCCTCTCTTTTCTGCCTTCATATCACCCTTCTTAAAGCAGTCTAAGGTTATAGTAGATTAGGCTGAATGTGGAGACTTGCAAGGTCTAAGAATATTCCTAAACGCTACTTCAGGTTTCCATTTCAGGTTTTCCTCCACTCCGGTACTAAATTAGTCATGGATACCGCGGCTTAGACAATCTGTTTGCTTATTTGCCATAATTTCCACCATTATTTATACCTTCAAACTTCACTTAGTTTTAAGAATTTGTAAGTTTAATATACTGGACAAAGAGAAATATGAAGAAAAAAATTTTGGCTCTGTAGCTAGTGGGAATTGGGGAGGCTACATTCTTTCCCAGAAATATGTTTTGGAGTATTTTTGTTTTTCTAGAGGCAGAAGTGTTTTCTGAAGCTGTTTTCTCCTATTTGACAACTCGGTCTACATTCTATCTTGTAGGTGCTTTTTATCCTTTCATTTTATGGTAATTTAAGATAAAAGGGAGTATCTTTGTATTCTGGTCTCCAGCATAGTACATGGACTGTTGCTCTTCAGCAAATACTCTTTTTTTGTTTTTAAAAAAATATATATATATTTATTTTATTGAAATACAGTTTCAGGTGAAGAGCAAGGTGATTCAGTTATACGTATATTTCAAAATTATTTTCCATTATGTGTTAGTTGCTCGGTTGTGTCTGACTCTTCATGACCTCATGGACTGTAGCCCTTCAGGCTCCTCTGTCCATGAGATTCTCCAAGCAAGAATACTGGAGTGGGTTGCCATTTCCTTTTCCAGTAGTTCTCTGTGCTATATAGTAAAGCTTTGTTTCAGCAGATACTTTAAATGAAGTGAACCGAATGCATTTGCACTGTCAGTGAATTTAGAATATAGCATCCAGTTTTTTGTACATGTGTGTCAGTAACTATACCAGAGTAGACTGAATGTTGCCAAAGTAAGAGAATTAGGACTGAAGTCTTCTGTGATCCCCCAGGAGAAGGTCTCTGCACTAGTCCTACGTAAACGCCTGTATTGATAAAGTCCAGTTCACAGTTTTGACAGGGAACTAGCTTGTTTTCAATCTTGGAAGCATAAAATAAAATTTCTGTACCTATAAATTGGTGTTACCTTCCAGTAGTTAACTAGAATTTGGAGTGTGAGAAATTCTAAATCTAGTTTATGAATAAAACCCTCTTGGGTTTTCCTCCCAAGTTTTAAATTTTTTGGAAACTGTTTTCTAGCTTGCAAACAATGCAAATGTAGTATGAAGAACTTTTTTCCTGAACTATTTTCAACACTGTGTCCCCAGTGCCATTTAGTGTGTGTTTTCTACAAACAAGGACTGTCCTTTGCAGTGCAGTCATCAGCTCAGGAAACTGATGCATTAATATTACCTAGTCTGCAGAATTACATGTTGCACTTTGTTGTCATGTCTCTGTTCTGAAATAGTACTTCAGTCTCACTGATTTTCATGACCTTGGCAATTTTTAATATTACGAGCCAGTTGTTTTATAGAACTTAACCTCAATTTGGGTTTGTCTCATCTTTCCTTAGGGTTAGATTTTGTTTAATACATTACTTGACAGGACTGTTACCTCCCAAGGTTTTTTGTTTTTTATTTTTTTTATTATTTTAATTGGAGGCTGGTTACTTTACAATATTGCAGTGGTTTTTTCCATACTCTCCCAAGGTTTTAACATGAATTAAACTGTTAGGACTGTATTTGGATGTCATCCTAAATACATTCTGGAATGCTGCATTTTGAAACTTACTTAGTTTAAGAATTCTAGTGTCTTCATTAAAATTTAACTGAAAAGAACTCACATTTGATTACTATGTTCTTTTGAAAAGTTATTTTTAAAGAATTTTGTCCTGTTTGTATGCTTGTTCCTTATCATTAAATCCCTTCACTCTGCTGAATTGCGTGCTTAGGTGTTTTGGATTATGTAATGATTTAGTGATTGGTACACAGGAGCCATTTTTCTTTATCAGTATCAAAGATACTGAGTAATTGAAGATTCTTTTTGATAACTATCACATTAAATAGAATGGGAAAGGTGCACATTTAATTCTAGTTTTCTAAATATATTTTTTTCTCATCTTCCTCAAGCATGGGGGGTAAAATACCACCTGCTGCTCATAAAACTAAATTGGAAGAAAATACCAAGGTAAGTTACGAATTTCGTTTGTGTGTTTAGTGATAAAGTACTATAAGGTTTCTTAGGAATGTTTTTCACCTGCTGCCCTCTAATTACCACCCCTGATTTCTCCAAGAAATCATTTGGAAATAAGATCTCGATAAGATTTCTATTTTGCGGTCAAATCTCTGTAATCTGATTTGACACTTAGAATGTGGGGTTGAATGTTCACTGTGTTGTAAAATAAGTGAGAATAAACGCTGGATGCATGTTACATGCATGAGCTGTAAGTGGTAAGCTCTGTCATTGTGTGCGTTTGTAGTCTTCATCATTTGGGGTGGGGGAGGGCAATGCCGCATGTCTTGCTGGATCTAACTTCCCCACTGAAGATCAGGATCAAACCTGGAACTGCAGTGAATCCTAACCTTTGGGCCTCTGGGGAATTCCCATTCATAATTATCATCATTTTTTAGCATGTAGTATAGTATTTTTGTAGGTACTTTATTAATATTTGGAAAGTAAATGAAAAAACAGCCCAAGTTTGTTGTGCTCTATTTTTTCTGCCTACTCCCTGAGGGGTATTTCTGAGTGTGATTCAGGGTGTTGCTTTAGCATATTTGCCAAAAAGGTGTGTACAGTAGGGAGGTTGCTGGGGGAGGTTACTGCTGCTGCTAAGTCGCTTCAGTTGTGTCCGACTCTGTGCGACCCCATAGACACCAGCCTACCAGGCTCCCCATCCCTGGGATTCTCCAGGCAAGAACACGAGTGGGTTACCATTTCCTTCTCCAATGCATGAAAGTGAAAAGTGAAAAGTGAAAGTGAAGTCACTCAGTCGTGGGGGAGGTTGTAGCTAAAGTTTAGAAATGAGGGTGGGGGAAGAGTGCTCTCTTCAGGATTCTTTTTTCTGTTACTCTGTGCCTCTACGTCTAGAAGGTTTTCCCCTCCTCAGAATTTTCTTGTTAGCTGTCTTAAATTGATGAGAAAATTTGCTGTTTTATTATTTAACATTATCTTTGAGGGGCGAAATGAGAGAAGTAAAAGCTCCAAAAATAGTTAATTCTTTTTTTAGATGAGTCATTTGTCAGTTTGGTAGATTCTGAGCCCTAGATAGACTATTTTGGCATATGATAAATACGTATGAAGATAAAATTGTGTTTAACGTGTATCTCTGCTAAAACTTTTTTATTTTGCAAAAGTAGTAATGTGTTTGATTATGGGGAGTTGTGGACTATAGTGCCTGGTAAGGCATAATATGTGGTATATCCACTTTATTAGCTTCCTAAAATCTTAACGTTTTTAAAATTCTAAAACTCATTGTCTAAATGGTTTGGATAAGGGAGTGGACCTATACTTAAAAAGAGCAATAAAAATAGAAAACTAAAGTAGTTTACTAAAACACAACAAGATAGAACATTAACAACTGAAATATAATGTATGTGAATAGTATATATATATAAATCTGTATAAATTAATAGAATATATATTGGGTGTGTTATTAAATGCTGATAGCGTTGTTTGCCTTCCCTTTGCTAGGAAGAAAAAACAGATAGTAAGAAGGCGGAGGAAAACATAAAGACAGACGAACCATCAAGTGAGGAAAGTGATCTAGGTGAGGAGATGGTAGTTAGTATGTATTTGATAATATAATATGATCACTATAATATGATCCCGTGTTGATTTTTTTACTAGATTGACTAATCAGTGCCAATAGTAGTATAACATGAACTACATATAAAACTTGAAATTTTCTAGTAGCCACATTTTAAAAATTAAAATCAGTTGAAATTAATTCAAATAATGGATTTAGACTAATATGTAAAATGTTATTAGCATTTCAACATGTGATCAGTATGGAAAAATTGTTAATGAGCTGTTTTTCCATTTTTCGTAGTAGGTCTTCAAATTCAGAGTATTTAAATATTTATAGTATATCTCAATGCAGATGTTACATTTTTGTTGGAAATACTTAATCAGTATTCAGACTTCATGAAATTTGTAAAAAAAAAAAAACAAAACAATTTTTTTTTGTTTAAAAAAAAATTTGTAGAGAAACTTGGGTCACATACCCAGGTGTTTCTAGATGTGTGTAAAAATGTACAAATAACTGAATCAAGTACCAAAAAATTGTTTTCCTTTAGTATCTGCATCTATGTTAGTAATATTGGTTCAGTTTAGAAGAATTGATGTGTCATGGGCCTGGGGTTTTATTTGGTTTTGTTTTTTCAGACTACAAACTGATAAGTTTCTTCATAAATTTGGAGGTCCTTTGAGACTATAAATATATACCCTAGTTATTAATTGGATAGTCTCTTAATTCATAGAACCTATCTAAAAGCTAAAAAAAAAAAATAGTTAAAATTTTTAAAATTTTGAATTGGTTCTTAATCTTTGGTATGTTGGAAAGGGCTTGTTGTTTGGGGGCTTAATCAGATCTTTTACTTACTGTAAAATAGTTTTTAGTCTTACAGTTTTATGAAAATTACCATGACTATAATCATTTCTAAAAAATTAAGCATTTTGTGCTTGAATTAAGCTGTTGGCTCAGCAGGTAAAGAATCTGCCTGCAGTGAAGAAGACGAGAGTTCAGTCCCTGGATCGGAAAGATTCCCTGGAGGAGGAAATGGCAACCCACTCCAGTATTCTCGACGGGAGAATTCCATGGACAGAGGAGCCTGGTGGGCTATAGTCCATGGGGTTGCAAAGAGTCAGACACACACAAGCTTGAGTGCACACACAAGCTCAGTTCCTGTTAAAAATGAATTAAATTTTTCTTTTTTGGATGTGAATTCTGATTTCAGGTAGCTAATTCTGATTTCATTCTTTTTTGACTGTTTAGAGGAAACTGCTTTTATCAAATTCACTTTGCTAAATATGTTTCCTAATACTGTATCAGTAGTACTTGCTGTGCTAAGTCACTTCAGTTGTATCTGACTCTTTGCGACTGTAGCCCTCCAGGCTCCTCTGTCCATGGGATTCTCCAGGCAAGAATACTGGAGTGGGCTGCCATGCCCTTCTCTAGGGGGTCTTTCTGACCCAGAGATTGAACCCAAATCTCTTTTGTCTCCTGCATTGGCGGGCGGGCTCTTTACCACAAGTGCCACCAGGGAAGCCCTGTCAGTAGTATACCTTGAGTTTAAAATTTATCCGTGCTGTTTTCAAAGACAGAAAATGGTTAAGTTAAGTATTTTACCACGATTTACAACAGAGTTTCACAGTAACTTGTGCTATCTGTGTAAAATTAAAAAAAAAAAAAAAAGTATAGTGTATTGGTATGTAGAACGGAGTATTTGCATTGAATCGGTTTGTTGACATTGACTAAATCAGTGGTGTGTCTGTGTGTAATACGTACTAGGAATAGTGTGTAGACTCTGCTCTTGGCAGGGTACCTACTACAGTGTGATAACATACATTATGTGCCTATTAAAATGAAATGTAATCTCACCAAAACAATAGGATTGTGTTTTACAAGGAAATATTTTAGTATATCGGTTTAAATAAAACTAACAAAGTAAAATATTTAAGTTAATCTAGAGTAAAATGTTCAGTTCATCAGTTACACAAGCCAAGGTTAGTTCGTTTCTAATAGCCTCTTGTGGCCAGTGGCTACTATATTGGATAGCACAGCTCTTACTGTCATTTTCTTAACTTTGACAGAAATTGACAATGAAGGTGTGATTGAACCAGACACTGATGCACCTCAAGAAATGGGAGATGAAAATGTAGAGGTAAAGTCAATGGCTTATTTTCTGTTTGCTGTCAGGACTGTGAAAGCTTACCTGTTCCAGTTATCTTATGACGTGTTTCTCCTAGGAAAAGGGCATGTTAAATCTTACTCTGACTTAAGGCGTCTAGGAAAGCATTTATTACTTAAAATATTTGGGAAAACTCCCTGTATTTTTAATCATACTCTAAAAAAATGCTTGTTTTCTGTTAACCTATTTCAGTTTTGCATCTGGTTGATCTGCTCTTAAAACTATAGAGTTCACCTCACATTTATTTCTACAAGTGGAATTGCCTCTTAATGGGATATCTAGTACCAGTTGTTTTCTAAAATGATTTTGTCACAACACACTATATTAATCTCAAGGTGGTGAAAATTGATTCTTGGGAGGCAGGTCTTGACAAAAACCTTTAGGTGTTACTGTGGTTAGTGGTATTCCAAAGATCATAACACATTAACATGTATGGAGTATATCTGCACAATTAAAATGGAGGAGGTGAGAAGTAAGGGCCAAATGCCTAGTAACCTTTCTTGGGGATTGATAATGAAATGGAGCTTGAGAAACAGTGTAATATATTAATCATAGCTTAAAAGATGGGTCCAGGCCCTTATCACTACTTAATATTGTCCTATTTCATCATTGCCATACTGCATAAAATGGTGGTGTTCATCTCAGTGTGTCTAGGTTTATAATACTTTGTATTTATCTTACTTGGGATTTACTAGGCATCTTAGATCCTAGGGTGATTAACTTTTTTTTTAAGCTCTGGAGTATTTATAGCTAGTATCTCTTTCAAAAATGGCTTCTTTCCCATTCTCTCTACTATCATTCAGGAGCCGTAGTTAGATACACATTAGACCTTTTCATCATTAAGTTCCATCTCTTTAACACTCTGATGAATTACATATGCTTTCTTTGTCTAATCAGCTGTTCTATCGAAGTTGGAATTTGAATGCTTGTTTTTCATTTAGATATTTTCACTTTGATTTTTATTTTAAAGATGACTTGGTTATTTATAAGTGTCTTGCTCCTTACTCATTTTCAGATCTTTCTTAATAGTCTTAAAACACATTAAATTCTTTTATCAGATTGTTTTGCTGGTCTTATTCTCGTGTTATATTTTCTGACTCTTGTTCATTGAGGTACTTTGTTTATTGTAGTTCACGTGAGAGAGAGACTGCGTGTGTGTGGATGTTTTATGGAAAGTTTTTGAGGCCTAAATAGGTGTTTCTCCGGAGAGAGAGATGTTTGCTTCCATCAACACTCTGATTTGGTGCTACTGACTCAAGGGCCACTTTAAATTTTCATGGTTTTTTCCTTGAATGTTTAACTACACAAGTAATGTGACTGTGGTTATGAATTTTCAGTGGAGCTTTCTTTTTCTTCTCACTACACAGCCCTCCCTCTTTGCACAGGTTTATTTTTGGAATAGGCATTTGGGGTTCCCGACTGGTTTTGGAGGCTGAGTAGGCAGCATACATTTGTGTCACCTGAATCTAGACTTTGTTTCATGTGTCCTGCACTATGTTCAAAAACAGAATTGCAAGGTCACCAGGTTTGATACCTTCCACAGTGTTAAAAGCAGATGGAGTGCCTGGCACCTGGCTGAATTTCATGTCTTCATTTAATCTTGTTCTTTGAGGATTTCTACATTCTTAGGTCATAGATGGCTTTTGAAAGGTGTGTTTTAGACTTGTTCAGAGTATCGTGTGTACCGTATTGCCATAAACTGAAGTCATCTTTTTACAAATTATCCTGGCTCTGCAGGATGTCTTACTATCTGACAAGTGTGTTTTCCTTTGTTCTTTTTAAAAGGGTTTTTTAGTTTGTCCAAAACTTGTATGAATTTTTGTTGGAATTGCTTTGAATTTACTGAGTAACCTAAGGTTCAGTTCAGTTCAGTCACTCAGTCATGTCCGACTCTTTGCGACCCCGTGAATCGCAGCACGCCAAGCCTCCCTGTCCATCACCAACTCCCAGAGTTCACTCAAACTCATGTCCATCGAGTTGGTGATGCCATCCAGCCATCTCATCCTCGGTCGTCCCCTTTTCCTCCTGCCCCCAATCCCTCCCATCATCAGAGTCTTTTCCAACGAGTCAACTGTTCGCATGAGGTGGCCAAAGTACTGGAGTTTCAGCTTCAGCATCATTCCTTGCAAAGAACACCCAGGGCTGATATCCTTTAGAATGGACTGGTTGGATCTCCTTGCAGTCCAAGGGACTCTCAAGAGTCTTCTCCAACAATACAGTTCAAAAGCATCAATTCTTCGGTGCTCAGCTTTCTTCACAGTCCAAACTCTCACTTCCATACATGACCACTGGCAAGATTGATGTAGTCAATAGATTTTTCATGAGCATAGTGTTTATCTGTGTCCTTTAATAGAATTTTATGGTATCCTCTTCTATTGTATTTTAGAATTGACTTCTACAGATGTGGAAGAACTCTGGGTTTATTTTTTATGTAGCTTTTGTTTCTGAGAACTTCATTCAGTTGTCATAGCAAATCTAATAACTTGTCAGTTCTATTGGGTTTTCTAGGTACAAAGACAGCTTGGTATTTTCCTTCCAGTTTTTAAATCTGTCAAATCATTTTCTTAATGAATTAGCCAGCATATTTTATAGTGATGGTGATAGAGTGGATTTTTTTTGTTAAATTGCTTCTTGTAGGACATTTGCTATGTTTTTGTCATTAATAATCTTTGTAGTGTCAACATCTTGTACAGTGTCTTGTTCTGTCTAGTATAGGTGCTCATGGATGGTTATTGGACCAAAAGAATGGGACATTTTTCTCGTGTAGATTCAAGCCTCTTAGGAACTAACTTTTTCACTTGTGAGGAGACCGGGTTTTATAGTACAGGCATGCCTCCAAGATATTGTGAGTTAGGTTTCAGACCTTTAGGATAAAGTGAGTCACAAATTTTTTGTGCATATAAGAAGTTATCTTGACACTATACTGTAGTCTGTTAAGTGTGCCATAACATTATGTCTTTAAAAATGTGCATACCTTAATTTAAAAGTACCCTATTGCTAAAAAAAATTGGCCATCTGAGGCTTCAGCAAGTCATAGTAGTAACATCACAGATCACCATAGCAAATACAACACAAAGTGAGCAAGTGCTGTTGGAAAAATACCTTCTGTAGACTCCTGGGGTTGCCAAAACCCCTCAGTTTGTAAAAGGTGCAGTGTTTCTTTGCAAAGTACAATTTTTAAAAAGCTATGCCTATACTTGTGAATAACTAGAAAAGATTTGAAAAAACTAGGTTGGCAAAAACCTGCTCTGATCAGGATGGAGGGGAGCAAAAATCATGTCTAGGGCAGAGTATACAGGGAGTGAAATTTATTGTTTAGTATGAAAGATTAAAATGTATCTTGTACGATTTCTTACTAATTATCCTCTTTATTCCCTGAAGACCAGAGACGAATGAATGAAAATGGGAGTTGTGATTACTACACCCCTAAGAAAATCCAAATTGTTTCCTCTTTCTCTTTGCTTTTCTACTAATTCTGAGTTGATCTTCAATTTCCCCCTAGATAACTGAGGAGATGATGGATCAGGCAAATGATAAAAAAGTGGCTGCCATTGATGCCCTAAATGATGGTGAGTGTTCTTTTTTTTTCTCTTCGCTGTATTTCTGTAGTAGTCTGAATATTCTCTTCTCTAATTTTCTGCTACAGTAACTGTTAATAATGGGAAAGTGAAAGGGAATTTAAATTTTTTGAGTATTTTGTGCTGGAGAAGAAAGTGTCCTGTTCTCCACTCAGCTCTTGCCCATTGATAGAGAGGCTGGAATGAGCACTCAAGTATCATTGTCTTGCCTCAGAGTGTGGACAGATCCTGATTGTCACTCCAAGACTGTGCTTTCCTGACTAGAGTGTTTTTCGCCTGACAAGAGGCTTTTAAAAGGTGGACGACTTCACCCCAAAGGGTATTAGATCAGTGATCCTCAACTTTTTACATAGTAAAACCCTTAACAAATACCGTCCATTGACATAACAGTCTTGTTCTAGTCTCTGCATGTTAGAACCTCTTCAGAAAATCCTATCAGAATGGGAGAGTGCTGATAGTATAAGTATATTGTTTAATTACTTAAAATGTATAACAACAAATTATTTAGTAACTGGTTACTAAGCAGACCCCGTCATAACTGTGGTGTAGTGTCACAATGCCATTGTTGAATAGATGCTGTTGTGCATTTGGACTTCATCCATCGACTTAGAAGATGACCAAAAGTTTTATTTTACAATGGTTTCCACACCATCAGGGAAGGCCCTAGAATGAGTTCAGTGTTGACTGTTACTCAGGTTCCTATATATGATTGCCGTTACCTTAATCGGTTGTCTACCTGAAATGTCTCTCTTGCTTTCTGATCACTGTTCCTAGGTTATTCTTACTTAGAACTTGTTTTTATTGTTACACACTTCTTTGCTTGTAACCTGCAATTAACTTTTGCATACGTTTTGAAGATAATTGTAGCATTAGACCTGCTAGAGTCAGATCCCATATTTGCCGTCCCAGCCTTGTTCTCTTTTTGAATATTAATCTTCCATTCTCACTTTCCTTCAGTGTTCCTTTACTTATGCTTTACTGCTTCTGTATAAAGGTCGTCTTCACCTATTTCAACTTTTAATTTGTACCCAGCAGTTCATCCCAGCCACTTCTCTTCCTGACCATTCCTTTTCCACACTAATCTTTTCTTAAAAGCCCTACCCCCTAGGATTTCTGTTTACCTAACAGAATGAGGAGTGGTTAGATTCTAGATATATTTTAAAAGTAGAGACAGAGGGGTTTTGGTTTCAGATTGTGCAGTCAAGAATAACTGCAAGATTTGGGGCTTGAGGGTAGATCAGGAGTTTCCAAACTGCAACCTCATGTTTTTATAGAGTTGGTGGAACAGGGCCACACCCATTTATGTTTCGTTGGAGGCTGCTTTCCCACTAAAACTCCAGAGCTGAATAGTTACGATTGTTAGTCTGCAAAGCCTGAAATAATTATTAAATTGCCCTTTCTAGAAAATGTTGCTGACCTCTAAACTAGACTGAACGAAGGAGCCATTTAGTTTGTAAAGTCAAAATCTTTGTCTCTAATATATTTACTTGTGTTATCCTATTATATACATAAAAAGTGTTTAGTTGAGAATGTAGGGTAGGGGAATAAATTTGGAGATGCGGTAGGAATTAAGAGTTTCATTTTGAACGTGGTAGATGTGAATTGCTTGTTAGACATCCAAATCTAACTTCTAATAGGCATCTGTAGGAGTAACTGATAAGACAACATTTTTCTGCATTGTTTCATGAGTCTGTTAAGGTCCTTAACACTTTAGTTAACTGGGTAAATATTTTTCATAGTGAATTGTGGCCTTTACTTTAAAACTCTTTGTTTTGTCTCACTAGTTTCCTGTGTATTATGTTTATTTATTAACTGACTTTACTGAAGGTACTAATAAACAAAAGCCAACTACGAGAATGGGATACTGAAAATGAATTTAAAATACGGGTATGGTCTCTCATCAGTTCTAGTCCACCACCACCCCCCCTTTTTTTTGGCTTTTGAACCGTCTCTGATATGTATAATTTATTGGTCTCTGATATGTTTAGTTTTTTTTGAATTTCTATATCAGCCTCATGAACGTAGTATGGGTACTTTTTCCTTTACAAGTTTAATTTTATCCTTTTAATGGATAAAAGAAAATTAATGGAATAAAATTGTCTTAGCCTTTGATTTTATCTTAATTTAAAAAGTCAATAAGTCCTACCAAGAGTGTGGTATTCTGATATTTTTAAGGGGGGTTGTGTTCCCCAAAATTCTCTTTGTCTTGGGTGACTTACAGTATAGGTAAAGATTTGCTTTGAAGAGCTACTTTTGTGTATTAATTTAGAAACTAGTCTTCTACTGGACTAAAAGGGGAATGTGAAAGGCTAATAAAAGAGATAAACAGTTAATATTTTTTATCCACTATTTCTCAATAAACTTGTTTCACTTTAGGTGAACTACAGAAAGCCATTGACTTGTTCACAGATGCCATCAAGCTAAATCCTCGTTTGGCTATTCTGTATGCCAAGAGAGCCAGGTGAGAAATCTAAATAAAGGAGCTAATTTCTGCTTATTTGTTTAGATAGAATTGCTTCTATGCCAATCCTAAAGATGTTGTTTGAAATGAATACTTTTTAACACCAAACTTATTTTTTAGTGTCTTCATCAAATTACAGAAGCCAAATGCTGCCATCCGAGACTGTGACAGAGCTATTGAAATAAATCCTGATTCAGCTCAGCCATACAAGTGGCGAGGGAAAGCGCACAGGTAAATAACGGAACCTAGTTACTTTCAGAGCTCTTTAAATTTAAATCTGGTATTTTAGTATACCGTCTTTTTATTAAAAAAAAAAGAAAAACCTGATGTGGTGTATGCTCAATATGTAAAACTGAGAGACTCTATGTCATATGGAACAAGTAAGAAAATAAGAATTCTTTTTTACTTCTTCCATTCAATGAATATCAGTGTTAACATCTTTGGCCACATGTAGCCAAGGATTTTTCTCAAAGTTGTCTCTAAGAAAAGAGAGTAACTTTATATCAGTGTCTTACAAACTTTCTCTTATTTTAAGACTTTGTCATTGTAACTTAACATTAAACAACCAGTATATTATGGAAGAAGGAATACAATAACTTGAAACTACTTCAATCACTGCTTGGTAACATGAACTATCAGATAAGGGGGAAAATAAATGAATTTCACCCAGATTAGTAATCATATCTGAAAGCAAAGTTTAATATATGGATAAGTCTTTGTGGTTTGGGGTGAAATGTCCTGTGCTGTTTACGTCTTACTGGATTGGAAAAGTTCTGTGCTTCAAGGGCGGGTGCAGATGGAGATGAACATGCTTGGGACCTATTGTGTTCAGTTCAGTTCAGTCGCTGTTGTGTCCGACTCTTTGCGACGCCATGAATAGCAGCACGCATCCATCACCAACTCCCGGAGTTCACTCAGACTCAACATCCATCGAGTCATTGATGCCATCCAACCATCTCATCCTCGGTCGTCCCCTTCTCCTGCCCCCAATCCCTCCCATCATCAGAGTCTTTTCCAATAAGGCAGCTCTTCGCATGAGGTGGCCAAAGTACTGGAGTTTCAGCTTCAGCATCATTCCCTCCAAAGAAATCCCAGGGCTGATCTCCTTTGGAATGGACTGGTTGGATCTCCTTGCAGTCCAAGGGACTCTCAAGAGTCTTCTCCAACACCACAGTTCAAAAGCATCAATTCTTCGGCGCTCAGCTTTCTTCACAGTCCAACTCTCACATCCATACATGACCACTGGAAAAACCATAGCCTTGACTAGATGGACCTTTGTTGGCAAAGTAATGTCTCTGCTTTTCAGTATGCTATCTAGGCTGGTCATAACTTTTCTTCCAAGGAGTAAGCGTCTTTTAATTTCATGGCTGCAGTCACCACCTGCAGTCATTTTGGAGCCCAGAAAAATAAAGTCTGACACTGTTTCCACTGTTTCCCCTTCTATTTCCCATGAAGTGATGAGACCAGATGCCATGATCTTCGTCTTCTGAATGTTGAGCTTTAAGCCAACTTTTCCCTCTCCACTTTCACTTTCATCAAGAGGCTTTTTAGTTCCTCTTCACTTTCTGCCATAAAGGTGGTGTCATCTGCATATCTGAGGTTATTGATAATTCTCCCAGCAATCTTGATTCCAGCTTGTGCTTCCTCCAGCCCAGCGTTTCTCATGATGTACTCTGCATATATACAGCCTTGACGTACTCCTTTTCCTATTTGGAACCAGTCTGTTGTTCCATGTCCAGTTCTAACTGTTGCTTCCTGACCTGCATACAGATTTCTCAAGAGGCAGGTCAGATGGTCTGGTATTCCCATCTCTTTCAGAATTTTCCAGTTTATTGTGATCCATACAGTCAAAGGCTTTGGCATAGTCAATAAAGCAGAAATAGATGTTTTTCTGGAACTCTCTTGCTTTTTCGATGATCCAGCGGATGTTGGCAGTTATATTAGGTGACTCAGTAAAGTAGCTCTAAAGATTATGAAGACAATGTTAAAGATACAGGTAAAAGATTGGAAAATTGTTATTAATGCTCTCTGGGTATACGAAAGATCATGCATTGCTGTGGATTGTCTTGAAGACCCCATTTGTCTTTTAGCATTTCTTTTGTCTACTGGTACAAGAAGTCATTCTGTACTTTGACTTGGAACAGACCATTTCTCCAAGAAATCATGGTTTGTCTTAGTGGGACTATTTTGTGGAAAACTGAAGTTTGGCCACTTAGGTATGTTTATTGTTTCCAGGATATCATCACTGTCATTTCAGTTAACTTAAAAATATAATGTTCTTGGGGTGAAAAGTTTTAAAATTTTGAGTTTATACTGACATTTTCAATTAAAATTCAGCGTTAAATGTTTTCCCTTTTGTATTTTTTGACAGTATTCTATAATCATGCCTTAAAAAGTGATATGTGCTCTAAGTGGTTTTTTTTGGTTTTTTGGTAGTTTTTTCTTATCCTTAGAATACATCTCACTTAAGATACAGTCAAAATGCTATTTAAAAAATTACTTGCATAAATTTTTCCTGCATGGTTAATGTTGTCAATGTGATAAACAAGTAGCCTCTTTTTATTTCTGCTTGTGTTCAGGGTTAGGGCTTGTTTTATTTCTGTCTGTTCTTATTTGAGTATGTGAAACATTTGCATGTTTAAAGACTCAAAACTGAGTTAATAGGTATACCCAGAGAAGTCTCATTTCCATTGCTATCCTCTACTCCATTTGGCGAATCCCATGGACGGAGGACCCTGGTGGGCTACAGTCCACAGGGTCGCAAAGAGTTGGACACAACTGAGCGACTTCACTCACTCACCAAACTTTAGTTTCTTATTCATCTTCTATTTTAAATAAAATGTGTACACATGTATTGTTTCCTATCTCATATGGTTAGCATGTTAAATACACATCATGTTAACTGTTTTTTATTTGTTTTTAAGGGGCAAGGGCTCATGTTCACCATAGATGGGAGGCCAGCTGGGGAGAAGGTGGCAGGTGGCACAGCCACCTTATACAGCATGCCATGCTGGTCCACGGTCAGACCAGTGGTGGCCTCAGCTCCATTGCCCCCCAGGCTGACTCTGGCTCTGCCCGGCCACCACAACCCCTGGGGACCATTCAGAGGCATCACTGGAGGGTGTGTGGTTAGTTGAGCAGCTGGTGGTTCTCCCCATATCCTCGTTGGTCATGGGGAGGTCTCTTTTTGGTGGAAGGCATTCCTGACTCCTCTCATGAACAGATTTCATACTGCTTTGTGGTGGTCTGGATCCTGGAAAAGGTTGGTTTACTCCTTGGGGCATCAGAAGGGGCTTCTTTGTGACTGCCCTGCACGCCCCTGTGCTGTTGGCTGGAGCGCCCACATCTGAGCTTCCGGGGCTTCTGAGCAGCTGTAATAAGAAGCAGTGTCCTCCCCACTGTCTTGGGAGCCGGCCCATCTTACGGCGCTCCCTGGGCTCCTCCTGCTGGTTCTGAAGCCACCGCAACAGCGACCGCCGCCATCCCTAGCCCCAGAGCCACCCCACACCCCTTAACTCTGTTTTTGATGAGTTGAAAATTGTGGCTCTAGATAATTTTAAAAAATATATTCTGAATTAAAAAGAATTTTTTTTAAGTTATTAAATGTTTTTTAGTAAAACAGCTTCCCAGTTACCATAGAGGAAATAAACTCATACTAAATTTTTATAGAGTAGAAATGTAATAATTAGTTCATGAAAATTTGTAGTTTCTTATCTAACTTAAACCTGTTCTGTTACAGTCCTTTTTTTATAAGAAAGACACTGTGCTACATAAATGAATATGGATAAAGGCCTCCAAAAATTACTTTAAATCTGTTTCAGACTTCTGGGCCATTGGGAAGAAGCTGCCCATGATCTTGCCCTTGCCTGTAAGCTGGATTATGATGAAGATGCTAGTGCAATGCTGAAGGAAGTTCAACCAAGGGTATGTTAAAGTAAAAGAAGGGAAAGTCATTACGGTGATACTCCTTGGCTCTGTTACTTAACCCTTGGCAGTAAATTTACTGCAGATGCAAAGAAACAACCATTAGAAGTTACAGTCTGTAATCACTTAAATTTGTGTTGAATTCAGGAAATCTCATTGAATTTTCATGCTTTAATTTCTCATTCAGTTATTTACAGCAAGCTCTGTTTGCAGGCCTGCAAAGTTATAACCAGAAAGTTAGAAATGGTAAAGGGGGCATCAACTTTATAGCAGAGGAGAAAACAGAAAATCTAGAAAATGTGACACAAGATTGAGTCTGGCTTGTCTGTATTTCTGTCTAAAATTGTTAGTTAAAATAACTTAGTGCATCTATATGGCAAATCTTTCCTTTTGTGTGAAATTCCACTCTGAAGAATTTACTCTCAAAGACTTTTAAGATAGTGGAAGTTTTATTAAATTTAATCTGTCAGATGATTTGATTTTCTTTCTTTTTGTAACAGGGCTAAATCAACAAGGTTATTGAGTGAAATATTCTAGAACGCAAATTCTTAAATAATCATGAAGAAGCTAAAGTAACAGTCGAATATGAATCTTAGATTTCTATTCTATGAACAAATGCTAGATTCCAAGTATTTGACATGTACTCTGTACTAGTGCCTGGTTGATTCTTATAGTTAAAACTAACATACTTCTCTTCCTTGCCCCCTCATTTGACTGATGAGGAAAACTTAAGTATAATTAAACTGTGGGAAATAACTGATATATATGTTCCCAGTCCCTGCCTTCCCATGGCAGGTATCGGGCAAGAATTGCCATGCAATTTGACATCTGTTTATCATCTTTGCACTAGTTAATTGTTTGAAATTTTTAACACTGCTCTAACTTCAAATCCCAGCCTCTTTTCTCTGCGTCACAATTGATAAGCCTCTGCTGTGCTTAGTCACTCAGTCGTGTCTGACTCAAAATTTTAAGACCCTGTGGACTGTAGCCCGCCAGGCTCCTCCCTCCATGGGAATTCTCCAGGCAGGAATGCTGTGGGTTGCCATGTCCTCCTCCAGGGAATCTTTCCAGCCCAGGATTCGAACCCAGGTCTCCCGCATTGCAGACGGATTCTTTACCGTCTGAGCCACCAGGGAAGCCCAAGAATACTGGAGTTGGTAGCCTGTCCCTTCTCCAGGGGATCTTCCCGATCCAGGAATCGAGCTGGAGTCTCCTATGTTGCAGGCAGATTCTTTACCAGCTGAGCTGCCAGAGAAGCCCACTCATGTCATCATTAAGGTTCTGAGTCTCACTGCTTGGCCGTGGTAGCTCTAAGATCTGCTGCCTGCATGTGAACTGTAGCTGCCCAGACATGGTTCCCTCTTCACATCCTTTAATGATGGCCTCATTAACCCAAAATTTATCCACCATCTGCTTGTGGCTGAGTTGGGTCTTTTTCTGTAAGATAAACCTAATTAATTTTTCAGAACTGTGTTAAGTTTAATCTTTTCCCAAAGAAAAATAATTCTTTAACAAAACCATTGATTTGTGTTGACCTTATTCCATTTTCAGAGAAGACATTTTTCTGTGACTGTTTCTTTCCTAGGCCCAGAAAATTGCTGAACATCGGAGAAAGTATGAGCGAAAACGTGAAGAGCGTGAGATCAAAGAAAGAATAGAAAGGGTTAAGAAGGCTCGGGAAGAACATGAGAGAGCCCAGAGGGTAAGATTTCTGTACCTAAACCATTAAAGAGAAATATAGTAGATTAGACTTTTTTGGATATCATTCTAATTCCTGGCTTTTTTAAAATAAAAAGAGCTGGCTGCAGTTCTATAGGATAGTGATACTACTTAAAAGGAGGTTTTCCTTCCCTTCATTGCTTAGTCTTCAAGTTCTTAAGTGAGTTTTTATGGCACCAATTTATCCTTGCTTGTGTTCTCCTAAAATCAAGACTTCTTCCTGGCCAGGTAATTAATTTAAAACTTGCCAGTATTATTTGCTTTGTTCAGAATGCATGCCCTGATTTTAAGTTTTATGATTCCTTCTGTTTTAGTAGTGAATTCATAGCTATTTAAAATTGACTCGTTATTTTTTAGTTTTAGTTCCAAGTCCAAAATACTACTTAAAATCATTAGCAAAAGTTACGCTGAGTTGCTTCAGTCATGTCCAACTCTCTGAGACCCTGTGGACTACTGTAGCCTGCCAGGCTCCTCTGTCCGTGGGATTCTCCAGGCAAGAATACTGGAGTGGGTTGCCATGCCCTCCTCCAGGGGATCTTCCCAACTCAGAGTTTGAACCTGCTCTTATGTCTACTGCATTGGCAGGCGGGTTCTTTACCACTAGCTTCCACCTGGGAAGCCCACCAAAAGTAATACTTCCTCATTGAGAATCCAATTGAAAATTGGTTTTTTGACGGATGGGATGTTGTCTTTAGCCCAGTATTGCCTTTTGAAACTTGTCATTCTTGTACCTCCTCTAGCTAGTTTATTTTATGGTTTTTTCATGGTTTGTATGGATAAGGTAGGCATGGACAGCAGACTTCTTACTATGTAATTTATTTCCTTTTCGTATTAAAGGAGGAAGAAGCCAGAAGACAATCAGGATCTCAGTATGGCTCTTTTCCAGGTATTTTGAAAGAAAAATTAAAATTCCTAATATTGTAGATAATTGGGGATTATTCTCATTTTGGGGCTCAGGTGTGTATATTGTATTTAGTACCATTAGTCCCTGGGAAAGTTTCATTCTTGGTAAAATTTTGTTATTGGAAATACAGTATATTATTTTCCTATAAGCATTGAATACTGGCAGTGAAAGTGTTAGTCACTCAGTGGTGTCCAACTCCTTGCGACTCCATGGACTGAAGCCCGCCAGGCTCCTTCTGTTCATAGAATTCTCCAGGCAAGAGTACTGGAGTGGGTTGCCATTTCCTTCTCAAGGGGATCTTCCCCACCCAGGGATTAAACCTGGTTCTCCTACATTGCAGGCAGGTTCTTTACCTTCTTTACTGTCTGAGCCACTAGCAGAGGCCTCTGCAGTATAGGTAGAAGAGCTGTTAAAAAGGTACTCAGTATATTTTTGGATACTTTCTGAATTGAGGCAGTGTGACTTTTATGTAAAGATGAAGAGTGTTTTTGTTTTTTTTTTGAGTTTGTCATTGTAATGGGGAATCAGCAGCTTCAGAGTAACTAGCTTTCTTGTGAAGGGTTATAGAGGCAGGTACACACCACCTCTCTACTTAGAATTTACGTGATCAGAGGCTAGAAAAAGGTAGCTGCTGTTGTGAAAGGTCATGTGCCGGCAACTAGAAAAGGGGGTGGGGATGACTTGGAGCAAAAGCAAGAAAATAGATTTTAGCTCATGGCTTACTTTTTGTTTATAAGTTAATACCTCGTATCAGGTTGCTTGTTTTAGAAAATGACCACTAATGTGGGCTAGCACTTGAGATAATTTTTTGTATGATGGGCTTTATTACATGGATTTGACAAGCAGGCTGTCTCACTGTTGTTGCCTTGGGTCAGTAATTTTTGTGGAGACTAGTTTTAAAAAGTCACAGCAGCGTAAGAAGCTAGAAGGTGTTTTCAGGTCTCCTTATCTGATTAGGTCTTCTTATCTGTGATTGTTAGTTATTTATGGGCATGTTTGAATTGTTGAGACAGACGGAAATCACTTTGCTGTATATATTTCTTCTTTAGCTTTACTTGTAGTGACTTGATCCATGGAATATGTTAATGTTACCTGTATTTCTCTTTAGGATGTCCCTATATTATTATAGTGTGTTAATTGTGACTTTAGAATATCTCCAGTGAATGTAAAGATTAATGGTAATGAAAAATTGAGTAGAAAAATTTGAGTTTATAATCTAAAAATATACTAGAATTAGATTGTTTTTTGTTAGAACTTTTTTTTTCACTTTCAGAAATTTTGATGCAATTTGGGTGAAGATTAAAAAATCCATCAGCTTTTTCTTTTTCCCTCTTTAATTTTGGCCACATTGTGTGGCTTAAAGGATCTCAGTTCCCTGACCAGGGATTGAACCCAGGCCACGGCAATGAAAACATCAAATCCTAACCACTAGATCACCAGGGAACTTCCAAAAATCCACAACTTTTTATAACATGTATTTAGGGTAGTTCTTGAAGGAATAACTGCTTAGAAGAATATTGTTTTTAAGAAGAAAAACACGACTTTAAATTGAAACAGATGAATAATATTAAAGACTGAGAAAATACAAGATGACTTATTACACTTTTTAATTGTATTTCTTCTTTTTTAAAAAATACTTATTTTTAATTGGAGGATGATTGCTTTACAATATTGTATCAGTTTCTGCCATATATCAACATTGGTGTGTATTCTGCCGCTCAGTCGTGTCTGACTCTTTGCGAATTCATGGACTATAGCCCACCAGGCTCCTCTGTCCACAGGTTTCCCATGCGAATACTGGAGTGGGTTGCCATTTCCTTCTCCAATATCAACATTAGACTTTACAGTTTTATAATTCCAAGGGACTATTAGCTTTCTCTCTAGTTTTGTTACTAGGGAAAAAGTATTTACAGCTTTATTTTTAAAGAGAAAATTTGATGATAAAAATTACATCTTGTAGCATCCAGTTTGAATGTTCAGACTGTTTAGTGTTCAGCAGCAGCCTTGTTCTTTGTGCATGCACATGTTTTTTATCAGAGGAAATAATATGCTCCCAGACTACGTGGGAATATGTTTGGTGTCTATACAGATCTCTCATTTATTCTTGCAGGCGGCTTTCCTGGGGGAATGCCTGGTAATTTTCCTGGAGGAATGCCTGGAATGGGAGGGGGAATGCCAGGAATGCCTGGCCTCAATGAAATTCTTAGTGATCCCGAGGTCCTTGCAGCCATGCAGGTAAGACTTGGAAGAACAAAGTTGAACTTTATATCATTAAACACCTTTCTTTCATAATTCCATGTGGGAACATATTAAGGTTACTCTGATAGCCATATTTTACTGAGCTGAATTTACCCAGTAGCTTATTATGTAGTCGTGACGTTCATTTTCTGTTTTTCAGAATGAGTAGTTCAAGTTTTTAAAAAGCAGTCTATAGGGAATACTCTGCAATAGTTGGTAATTATATCCAGTTGCCCTTATCTTTATATCAAAATTGTATACCTCTTTTTTCAATTGTCTTGGGTGACATAGTCGAGTTTGACTTTGAAGTGTGCATTAATGATATTTATGCTTCAGGGGTTTGTCCAAATCTGAGTTGATTTAGCCATGAGGAAGATTGGAGGATGATTGCTTTCAGTGTTGTGTCAGTTTCTGCCGTATATCAGAACTATAGGTCTTTAAGAGATACGGTTTAGGATAATAAAATTGATGACCCATAGAATATTTTTTAAATACTAAAAATATATATACATATAACTTTCTTTGCAGGATCCAGAAGTTATGGTGGCCTTCCAGGATGTGGCCCAGAACCCAGCAAATATGTCAAAATATCAGAGCAACCCAAAGGTTATGAATCTCATCAGTAAATTGTCAGCCAAATTTGGAGGTCAAGCATAATGCGCTTCTGACATAAAGCCCTGCTGGAGGAAAAGCAACTTAGATCACCTAATGGATGTTGCAATAATACAAACCAGTGTACCTCTGACCTTCTCATGAAGAAAGCTGGGGTGCTTTGAAGATAATCCCTACCCCTTTGCCCCAGATGCAGCTGAAAACATTTTACAGCGGTTTGCCATTAGGGTATTCATTCAGATAATGTTTTCTTACTAGAAATTTAAAACTTTAAGCAATTTTTAAACCTTAAAAATATTTAAAAAGGTGTATTAACCCCTACATTTTTCTTTACTAATGATTTTTATTTTTTCCTTTGAATTAATTAGGCAAGTAAGATACATCAGTGTGGAAGATTTATTGTTCCAAGTTTGAGTGAAATAAAGATTTGTTAGTGGGAGACAAATACAACATTTAAATAGATAAAGTTTGAATTGGACATATGGTTACTGAGGCATTTTGATTTGTCTTTTTAATTGCTTTGTTGTTACTATCTTAAATGATTTGCTTCTGGAACTCTTGGGATCACCAGTATTGCAGTAGGGCCTGGGGAGGGACTGGAAGTACTTGGCAGGGCAGTAGCCATCATACTACATTTTATATCACATGTCCCCTTGCGCACATGCAGTTAAATCTTACACTGGTGGAGGGATGGTTTTTATAATGCTGCAGTAAAATTGCATTACTTAGCTCTGTTCTTGTCTGATACCTAAAATAAATGTTTCGTATTTCCACATAGGGGAAATAAGGGAATGTTTTCCTTTTTGTATTTCTGTGTTTAAAAATGTCCTTTTCACATCAGAAAATGCCCAATTTGTCTGCTTTTTCTGCTCGTTTTCAGTTTTTTCTTCCTAAAGATGGTCCTCTTTGACTAACATCATTGCTATCATCATTCATAGCATAATTGTGCAGGCATATTTAATGCTGGGTTTAATATTTAATACAAACAGTGACTATGTAGGGTAATACCCGTAATAGCTTCAGTTTCTTACTTGGCAAAGAGATTTCATATTTAAGTGTTAGATTTTCTCTTTGGTGAAATCGTAACATATCAAAGGACCTTGAAAGAAGGGATTCCCTTTGATGTCTGGTCTCCTACTTAGGAAATACCTATTGCAGTTTGAGTTTATCTTGTAGTAGTAATCTTTGGAGAGTTTTGAATTAATTGATACACAAAGAGGAAACTTGACTTCCTAATCACTAAAGAATTAACAAGATTCACGATGATTCTTCATTGTGGAGTTGTCAGCATTGTGAAAGATTCATTGTTCTGTTCAGTTTTTAAATACTGCAACTCTCTTTACTCCCCTTTCCTCTCTTCCAAGGATAAAGAAAATGATTTTCTGTTGTACATCCAATTCTTACATTACATGAGACTTAAGTCCAAGCACTGTTAACAAGAATTGCTAGGTTTCTATTTAGCTATCTTTCAATTTAAAGTGCCAGTGTTGAACAGAAATTTCAAGGGATGAGACCCCCTATACTTTGAGGAATCAGTGGTAGGAGCAGTGATGTAAATTCCATGGAACACATTGAAATCATAAGTTAATTCAGGTTCTCACCCTTTGCTGTATACAAGCAAATAGAAATGCATCAGTGAAGTGAGAAAAAACTATGCTGATTGAGCATGCATTTTAAACCCTTTAGAAATACTCAGCATATACACCTTAATGAGCTTGCTGATGCTCCTTTTGTTAATGTGTGTTCTCCATTCTCAAAATTTCCAGTGTGTGCTGTGAGTACCTCAGGACCAGCTACTGCTGGATTTTTTATTTGATTTATACATTACCTAAGTGTGTTCTAACATAAGTGCGTAAAAGTAAAATTGTTTTTCTGAAAATGTAATCCTGTGCTTTTAGATTTCTAGGTTAATATAAAGTACGTACTTTGTTTCAGTAGGAACTCAACATCATCATTTCTAAACCAGAAATGTCCTTTTCTTGTGCCAATGATGCTATATAAAAAGGAAAAGTAAAGGAATTTTTTTCTGCTTAAAAATACATAGTTACTGGATATTTCTAGCTACATTAAAAATAAAGTATGGCTTCAAACTGAATATTGACTGTTCCCACCACCGTCACTCCCCTTTTTTTTCAGCACGTCCTATATTTTTTATGTCTATCACTCATCCTAAGGTGTTTTCTAAGCACAGTATACTTTAGATTCTACAGTGTTGTTAAGAAGGACCCCTAAAAATATATTCTGTTAAGTAAAACGGAGCTTTACATATCCTCAGGTAGCAGTTCAGAGGTAAGCAATTCTGCCATATTCAGAAACAGGAGAGGGCATCAAGGAAGCCTATACTGAGATACTTTAAAAATTGGGAAACGTTCATTTGAAGGGCATTGGTTAAGTAAGGAATGTCACATCACTGGTTGTGATTAAGTGCTTGTTAGTCCTCTTGTAATGGGCCCAATAGTTTAGTTGCTCAGTCGTATCTGACTCTCTGACCCCATGGACTGCAGCACACCAGGCTTCCCTGTCCATCACGAACTCCTGGAGCTTGCTCAAACTCAAGTCCATCAAGTCAGCGATGCCATCCAACCAATAAGGGACTAAAAAAATTAGTTTTTATTAAAAACTGGTGCAGTGATTTTAAAATTAAATATGTAGCAATATTTATAACCAATAAAGCACACTTTAAATGAAGTGCATGTGTTAAGTAGGCAAACATAGTTAATGATAGCTGATAAACTTCTAAAAGTTAAATCGAAACTGAAGAAGCCGTGTTGATTTGGCAGAAACTTTAAAACTATGGCTTGTAAGTAAATAGGTGGAACCAGAGTAGCAAAGAGGTAAATAGCATCAGTTCAGTTCAGTTGCTCAGTCTTGTCCGACTTTGTGACCCCATGAATTGCAGCACGCCAGGCCTCCCTGTCCATCACCATCTAACGGAGTTCACTCAGACGTTGATTGAGTCCGTGATGCCATCCAGCCATCTCCTCGGTCGTCCCCTTCTCCTCCTGCCCGCAGTCCTTCCCAGCATCAGAGTCTTTTCCAGTGAGTCAACTCTTCACATGAGGTGGAGCTTCAGCTTTAGCATCATTCCTTCCAAAGAAATCCCAGGGTTGATCTCCTTCAGAATGGACTGGTTGGATCTCCTTGCAGTCCAAGGGACTGAAGAGTCTTCTCCAACACCACAGTTCAAAAGCATCAATTCTTCGGCACTCAGCCTTCTTCACAGTCCAGCTCACATCCATACATGACCACAGGAAAAACCATAGCTTTGACTAGACGGACCTTAGTCAGCAAAGTAATATCTCTGCTTTTGAATATACTATCTAGGTTGGTCATAACTTTTCTTCCAAGGAGTAAGCGTCTTTTAATTTTATGGCTGCAGTCACCATCTGCAGTGATTTTGGAGCACAAAAAAAGTCACACTATTTCTACTGTTTCCCCATCTATTTCCCGTGAAGTGATGGGACCAGATGCCATGATCTTCGTTTTCTGAATGTTGAGCTTTAAGCCAACTTTTTCACTCTTTCACTTTCATCAAGAGGCTTTTTAGCTCCTCTTCACTTTCTGCCGTAAGGGTGGTGTCATCTGCATATCTGAGGTGATTGATATTTCTCCCAGCAGGCTTGATTCCAGCTTGTGTTTCTCCCAGCCCAGCGATTCTCATGATGTACTCTGCATATAAGTTAAATAAGCAGGGTGACAATATGCAGCCTAGATGTACTCCTTTTCCTATTTGGAGCCAGTCTGTTGTTGCATGTCCAGTTCTGACTGGTATTCCCATCTCTCTCAGAATTTTCCACAGTTTCTTGTGATCCACACAGTCAAAGGCTTTGGCATAGTCAAAGCATAAGCAGATGTTTTTCTGGAATTCTCTTGCTTTTTCCATGATCCAGCTGATGTTGGCAATTTGATCTCTGGTTCCTCGGCCTTTTCTAAAACCAGGTTGAACATCAGGGAGTTCACGGTTCACGTAGTGCTGAAGCCTGGCTTGGAGAATTTTGAGCATTACTTTACTAGCATGTGAGATGAGTGCAATTGTGCGGTAGTTTGAGCATTCTTTGGCATTGCCTTTGGGATTGGAATGAAAACTGACCTTTTCCAGTCCTGTGCCACTGCTGAGTTTTTCAAATTTGCTGGCATATTGAGTGCAGCACTTTCACAGCATCATCTTTCAGGATTTGAAACAGCTCAACTGGAATTCCATCACCTCTACTAGCTTTGTTCATAGTGATGCTTTCTAAGGCCCACTTGACTTCACATTCCAAGATATCTGGCTCTAGATGAGTGATGACACCATCATGATTATCCAGGTCGTGAAGATCTTTTTTGTACAGTTCTGTGTATTCTTGCCCCCTCTTAATATCTTCTGCTTCTGTTAGGTCCATACCATTTCTGTCCTTTATCGAGCCCATCTTTGCATGAGATGTTCCCTTGGTATCTCATTGTCTTGAAGAGATCTCTAGTCTTTCCCATTCTATTGTTTTCCTCTATTTCTTTGCATTGATCTCTGAAGAAGGCTTTCTTATCTCTTCTTGCTGTTCTTTGGAACTCTGCATTCAGATGCTTATATCTTTCCTTTTCTCCTTGGCTTTTAGCCTCTCATCTTTTCACAGCTATTTGTAAGGCCTCCCCAGACAGCCATTGTGCTTTTTTGCATTTCTTTTCCATGGGGATGGTCTCGATCCCTGTCTCCTGTACAATGTCACGAACCTCATTCCATAGTTCATCAGGCACTCTGTCTATCAGATCTAGGCCCTTAAATCTATTTCTCACTTCCACTGTATAATCATAAGGGATTTGATTTAGGTCATACCTGAATGGTCTAGCGGTTTTCCCTACTTTCTTCAATTTGAGTCTGAATTTGGTAATAAGAAGTTCATGATCTGAGCCACAGTCAGCTCCTGGTCTTGTTTTTGTTGACTGTATAGAGCTTCTCCATCTTTGGCTGCAAGGAATATAATCAATCTGATTTCGGTGTTGACCATCTGGTGATGTCCATGTGTAGAGTCTTCTCTTGTGTTATTGGAAGAGGGTGTTTGCTATGACCAGTGCGTTTTCTAGGCAAAACTCTATTAGTCTTTGCCCTGCTTCATTCTGCATTCCAAGGCCAAATTTGCCTGTTCCTCCAGGTATTTCGTGACTTCCTACTTTTGCATTCCAGTCCCCTATAATGAAAAGGACATCTTTTTTGGGTGTTAGTTCTAAAAGGTCTTGTAGGTCTTCATAAAACCGTTCAACTTCAGCTTCTTCAGTGTTACTGGTTGGGGCATAGACTTGGATAACTGTGATATTGAATGCTTTGCCTTGGAGACGAACAGAGATCATTCTGTCGTTATTGAGATTGCATCCAACTACTGCATTTCAGACTCTTGTCCATGATGGCTACTCCATTTCTTCTGAGGGATTCCTGCCCGCAGTAGTAGATACAATGGTCATCTGAGTTAAATTCAGCCATTCCAGTCCATTTTAATTCACTGATTACTAGAATGTCAACGTTCACCCTTGCCATCTCTTATTTGACCACTTCCAATTTGCCTTGATTCATGGACCTGACATTCCAGGTTCCTATGCAATATTGCTCTTTACAGCATTGGATCTTGCTTCTATCACTAGTCACATCCACAACTGGGTATTGTTTTTGCTTTGGCTCCATCTCTTCATTTTTTCTGGAGTTATTTCTCCACTGATCTCCAGTAGCATATTCGGCACCTAATGACCTGGGGAGTTCCTCTTTTGGTATCCTATCATTTTGCCTTTTCATACTGTTCATGGGGTTCTCAAGGCAAGAATACTGAAGTGGCTTGCCATTCCCTTCTCCAGTGGACCACATTCTGTCAGACCTCTCCACCATGACCCGCCCGTCTTGGGTTGCCACACAGGCATGGCTTGGTTTCATTGAGTTAGACAAGGCTGTGGTCCTAGTGTGATTAGATTGACTAGTTTTCTGTGAGTATGGTTTCAGTGTGTCTGCCCTCTGATGCCCTCTTGCAACACCTACCATCTTACTTGGGTTTCTCTTACCTTGGCCGTGGGGTATCTCTTCACGGCTGCTCCAGCAAAGCACAGCTGCTGCTCGTTACCTTGGACGAGGGGTATCTCCTTACTGCCACCTTTCCTGACCTTCAACGTGGGATAGCTCCTCTAGGCCCTCCTGTGCCTGCTACCCCGCGTCCGAGGTCAGGGGCGGCTGGGAGGAGGCACCCCGCGTCCGAGGTCGGGCAGCCGGGAGAAGCCACCTCACGCCCGTGGCCAGGGGTGGTGACCCTGAGGAGCCACCACGAACCCGAGGCCAGAGGTGGCAGCTGGGAGGAGCCACCCACGCCTGAGGCCAGGGCCGGTGGCCGGGAGGACCAATCCGAGGCTGCACAGGCACAGGAGGGCCTAGAGACCTAGCATAAATGTGTGTAAATACTATGAAAATCTAGGTATCCTGTTATATAATAAGGATGTTCTTTAGTACATATCACTGGGACATTTTCACGTTTTGTAACCTGACATATGCAAGTGCAGAAGTGAACAGGAAGGTGACCAATTCTAAGTTCCTTTTTTATTTTGTACTGATAATACAGGTGTGAACAGAAGGAGGCTAAAGATTTAATATACTGTTTCTATAGTGTGGGACTTAATGCTTGTATAGTTCAGGGAGCTCTCTTTTAAGAAAAGTAGTACATAATTAGGAATACTGAGATGTGAAATTATTTTTTGATAGCTGGTATGCAGATTTCAGAGATGGACATGCTATCTGCATATCATACCGTGAAAACGGGAAATAAGAAAAATTGTGTTCAATTACCACTGTAAAAGGATTCATAAAGTGTGTTTATAAGTCTGTATGCTACATAATGCAGTGTTTTCTTGAGAGAGCGTCCAAATTAAGCAGGAGTCCACAAGGGCTGAGTCCTCCGATTAAGATTACCAGCGGACAAGGTTCTGTATCCCAGTGCCGAATCCTGCCTTCATTTAACTTGGACCTGCACCTTCATGTCATGACTAGGGAGTGGTGGGAGTATTCCTGGGAGAGATTCCTAAAACAGGAGGTCTAGCAGTAACATGTTAATACATATGAATAGGTATCCCTAAATCCAACTATCTCCCCAACTTGCTTTGTAACTTACCTGTGGTCACTGTAGCAACACTAAATGTGCGTGCTTAGTCGCTCAGTCATGTCCGACTCTGCAACCCTGTGGGCTGTAGCCTGCCTGTCTCTGTCCGTGGGGATTTCTCCAGGCAAGAGAACAGGAATGGGTTGCCATGCCCTTCTCCAGGGGATCTTTCCAACCCAGGGATGGAACCCACGTCTCGCATTGCAGAAAGATTCTTAACCGTCTGCACCACCAGTGAAGCCCCAGAGTTATAAACGGATCTTAACCAGTAGCAATTGAAATATTTTCAAATTTTGTGAAAACAGGACCAGGTAAACACTGTTAGCGCCCTCTCCTGGGAGTAAATGTGATGAAAGGCGTAAAACATTGGGCCTCTGGCTGTAATAAGCAGTCAGTTCAGTTCAGTCGCTCTGTGGTGTCTCTCTGCGACCCCATGGACTGCAGCATGCCAGGCTTCTCTGTCCATCACCAACTCCCAGAGCCCACTCAAACTCATGTCCATTGCGTCGGTGATGCCATCCAACCATCTCATCCTCTGTCATCCCCTTCTGCCTTCAATCTTTCCCAGCATCAGGGTCTTTTGCAATGAGTCTGTTCTGCGCATGAGGTGGCCGAAGTATTGGAGTTTCAGCTTCAACATCAGTCCTTCCAATGAATACTCAGGGCTGATTTCCTTTAGGATTGACTGGTTGGGTCTCCTTGCAGTCCTAGGGACTCATGAGTCTTCTTCAACACCACAGTTCAAAAGCACCAATTCTAAGGCACTCAGCTTTTTTTATAGTCCAACTCTCACATCCATACATGACTACTGGAAAAACCATACATAGCTTTGACTACACAGACCTTTGTTGGTAAAGTAATATCTCTGCTTTTTAATATGCTGTCTAGGTTGATTATAGCTTTTCTTCCAAGGAGCTAGCATCTTTTAATTTCATGGCTGCAGTCACCACCATCTGGAGTGATTTTGGAGCCCAAACAAAATCTCTGTCTGGAGTGATTTTGGAGCCCAAACAAAATCTCTGTTTCCACTGTTTCCCCATCTACTTGCCATGAAGTGATGGGACTGGATGGCATGATCTTCGTTTTCTGAATGTTGAGCTTTAAGCCAACTTTTTCACTCTCCTCTTTCACTTTCATCAAGAGGCTCTTTAGTTCTTCACTTTCTGCCATAAGGGTGGTGTCATCTGCATATTTGAGGTTATTGATATTTCTCCCAGCAATCTTGATTCCAGCCTGTGCTTCATCCAGTCCAGTGTTTCTCATGATGTACTCTGCATATAAGTTAAATAAGCAGGGTGACAATGTATAGCCTGGACATACTCCTTTCCCAATTTGGAACCAGTCTGTTGTTCATGTCCAGTTCTAACTGTTGCTTCTTGACCTGCATACAGATTTCTCAGGAGGCAGAGAAGGTCGTCTGGTATTTCCATCTGTTTAAGGATTTTCCACAGTTTGCTGTGATCCACACAGTCAAAGGCTTTGGCATAGTCAATAAAGCAGAAGTAGATATTCTTCTGGAACTCTTGGTTTTTCAATGATCCAGCAGATATTGGCAATTTGGTCTCTGGTTCCTCTGCCTTTTCTAAATTCAGCTTGAACATCTGGAAGCTCACGGTTCATGTAATGTTAAAGCCTGGCTTGGAGAATGTTGAGCATTACTTTGCTAGTGTATGAGATGAGTGCAGTTGTGTGGTAGTTTGAACATTCTTTGGCATTGGAATGAAAACTGACTTTTTCCAGTCCTGTGGCCACTGCTGAGTTTTCCAAATTTGCTGAGTGCAGCACTTTCACAGCATCATCTTTCAGGATTTGAAATAGCTCAATTGGAATTCCATCACCTCCACTGGCTTTGTTCGTAGTGATGCTTCCTAAGGCCCACTTGACTTTGCATTCCAGGATGTTTGCCTCTGAGTGATCACACCATCATGGTTATCTGGGTCATGAAGATCTTTTTTGTATAGTTCCGTGTATTCTTGCCACTTCTTCTAAATATCTTCCGCTTCTGTTAGGTCTGTACCATTTCTGTCCTTTATTGTGCCCATCTTTGCATGAAATGTTCCCTTGGTATCTCTAATATTCTTGTAGAGATGTCTAGTCTTTCCCATTTTATTGTTTTCCTCTAGTTCTTTGCATTGATCACTGAGGAAGGCTTTCTTATGTCTCCTTGCTATTCTTTGGAACTCTGCATTCAAATGGGAATATCTTTGCTTTTCTCCTCTGCCTTTTCTTTTCTTAGCTATTTGTAAGCCTTCGTGAGACAACCATTTTGCCTTTTTGCATTTCTTTTTCTTGGGGATGTTCTTGATCACTGCCTCCTATACAATGTCACGAACCTCCAGCCATAGTTTTCCAGGTACTCTCTCTATCAAATCTAATCCCATGAATCTATTTGTCACTTCCACTGTATAATCGTAAGGGATTTTATTTAGGTCATACCTGAATGGTCTAGTGGTTTTCTCTGCTTTCTTCAATTTCAATCTGAATTTGGCAATAAGGAGTTCATGATCTGAGCCACAGTCAGCTCCTGGTCTTGTTTTTGCTGACTGCATAGAGCTGTTCCATCTTTGGCTGCAAAGAATATAATCAATCTGATTTCGGTATTGACAATCTGGTGATGTCCATGTGTAGAGTCTTCTCTTGTGTTGTTGGAAGAGGGTGTTTGCTATCACTTGTGCATTCTCTTGGCAAAACTGTTAGTCTTTACCTGCTTCATTTTGTACTCCAAGGCCAAATTTGCTTGTTACTCCAGGTAGCTCTTTACTTCCTACTTTTGAATTCCAGTCAAAGACTATCAATCAGCAAAGGTATTATGAAAGTAAACTTGATGGTTCTGAAACTGGCAGAGATCCATGACGATGGTACCTAAGTAACAGAAGTTGAAGTCCTGAAACCTGGTGTCACAGTATGTTGTGGGTGAGGGGTAGAATGTGGTTTTTCTAATTTTGTGTAGTTTGTTTTCACTTAGTAATATGAAATTGTGTTTCTTCAGTATTTTCTAAAGTATGTTTAAATTTACATAAATTAACTTTTGTAATCCTAGAAGTATTAACACTGTCATTTCACAAAGGAGGAAACCAATAGGGTAAAAAATTTTACTAGTTGCTAACTAGTTTGTTCCCACCTCCATCTGATCATTTTGATTTCCTGACGCTCAAGTTCTCGTCCCACCAGGGTTTTTCAGAGGGGAGAACATTGCCCAATCAACATGTATGTCCTCTTGACCAAAACGTGACTAAAAATACTAGCTAGAGAAAATATGAGTAAAGTCTTAGAGAAACAGGAAGATGAGTCCCCCATCTTGCTTGTCTCCAGCTAGTCTTATGAAGAGATGTGGAGGGAAAAAAAGATTTTCTGAAGTCCCCAGTGTTGGAGTAGGTGTAAAGCACCACCGGGCAGCGGCAACGCGAGGAAACAGAGTTGACCTCCCGGGTGCCGAGTTTCCGCCAGACCCAACCCTCCACGTGGTCGCCGCAGCACCGGTCTGCCCCGCCCCGCGCCAGCGCCGGGGACCAATCAGAGCCAAGGAGCGTTCCCTCCCTCTTCTCTCGCAGGCGGCCTCCGGGCCAGGAGACTCGGGCGCCCTGCGACCCGGAAATGGTTGTTCTGGAGGAGGCGGGCCTGAGGGGTGGAGCTTGTGACGCCCCTGCCGGGTACTCTGGCGCTAGTTTCGCCAGTCAATTTGGCTTCAGCTTCTGCTGGGAAACTGCAGCCGGGTTTGCAGGAACCGCACATATGTCTTCCGTGTTGTCCTACGAAAGCCTGGTCCACGCCGTGGCGGGAGCCGTGGTGAGGCGGAGTCTTCGTGCCTGGGCCACCGTGGGGTGTGGGGCTTCTCTGGGGCCAGACCAGGCTTTGGCTGGGGGATGGGGATGGCAAGGCGATCGTGTCGTGACTGGGGCGAAGAGGAATGGGGCATAAGCTAAATGTTGCTGGAAGAATTTGGTGTAAAGGCCGACACCCTCTCCGCTCCTGGCTACCGCTCTGTCCTCTTAAAGAGTACCTGGGATGTGTGTGTAGGGGGGGTGGGGATGGGGGAGGGGGGAAGTGTGTGTCCCACACACCCACAAGGACGAAGATACTGTTGTTCTCTTTGCCATCTGAAATTTAAAGGGCAGTCGTCCCCCTGTCTCACCCCACCGGGCGCACAAACTTTGACTGGGCCAGAGGAAAACCTAGGTGTGCAGCTGTGTTGCTTAATCACATTCTTAACTACACAGTCTCTTTTCACACACTAAACTGCAGGTGAGAGGCAGAACCTAGCAGGGATACAAACCTCTGGCCAATATTGTTGGCAGGAGAAGATACCATTTTTTTTTAAGTCAAGAGCAAAGTTGCTCTCTACCACAGGTGTGGTTTACTATGAGGAATGTGCCTGGTTCTTGAGCTTCTGGATGTCTCACTTCCATTTGACACCACTCTTTTGGTTCAGTACCTTCCTCTCTGGTTCTCATCCTGCTTCTCATACTGGCTCTCTGCTTTTCTAAATCCTTCTCTAGCTGTCAGTATGCACCTGAAATCACTGGGACTTCAGAGGCATATAACTGGCTGAATCCTCTCCTCTTCGGTTCAGTTCAGTCGCTCAGTCGTGTCCGACTCTTTGCGACCCCATGAATCGCAGCACGCCAGGCCTCCTGTCCATCACCAACTCCCAGAGTTTACTCAGACTCATGTCCATCAAGTCGGTGATGCCATTTAGCCATCTCATCCTCTGTCGTCCCCTTCTCCTGCCCTCAATCCCTCCCAGCACCAGAGTCTTTTCCAATGAGTCAACTCTTCACATGAGGTGGCCAAAGTATTGGAGTTTCAGCTTCAGCATCAGTCCTTCCAATGAACACCCAGGACTGATCTCCTTTAGAATGGACTGGTTGGATGGCCTTGCAGTCCAGGGGACTCTCAAGCGTCGTCTCCAACACCACAGTTCAAAAGCATCAGAGCTCATGTTCTGTGCAGACTAATGGAGGCTGAGCCCCAACTCTATCCTTGTTAGATAAGTGGCCTAAAAACTTTACTTTCCTAATCTTTAAATGGAGGCATTGACACCTACCTCACAGAGTTGTTATGTGAATTAGATGGCACAGTAGTTGATGGAAGTGCCTGATTTAGGAGTCCTAGTTCACTCAGACCAGAAGAGCCTTTCAGCCAGGGTAAAGGCACTGAAATGGAAGCTTGCTTGATATACCCTAGGATAGGCCTGGAGACCTTTGGAGTGGAGAAACAAAGGCGGGCAAACAGGTTTCAGGAGACCAAATTGTGTGAGAATTTTAACGCTGAGTGTGAAGGGAGCTGGCTAGCTGTTAGAGCAAGTTATTTTGAGCATGCAGCAACTTGCTGACTTACATTTTAAACATGATCACCGTGGCTGCTCCGTTGACAGTAGACTGTAAGGGAACAAGGGTAAAAGCATGGAAACCATCAGCCCGCCAGGATGGTAGCAGTGGAGATGGTGAGAAAAGCTCATTCACCTGGAATATATTTCTGAGATAGAGCTACCAGGGTTTTGATGGTAGATTGGATGTGGGATGTAATAGAATAAGAGCTGGTTGACTCCCAAGTGTTTTGGCCTTGAGCAACTGGAAGGATTATATTTCCATTTACTGAGATGGTGAAGACTATAAAGGAGCAGCTTTTGGGGGAAAGATGAGAATGGTTTTGGGTTTTATTTTTATTTATTTTTACTTCTTGGCCGTGCCACTCAGCATGTGGGACCTTAGTTCCCAGACCAGGAATTGAGCCTGTATGCCCTGCATTGGAAACTCAGAGTCTTAACTGCTGGACCACCAGGGAAATCCCTGGGTTTGGTTTTTGATAGTTAAGTTTGAAATGCCGAAGAGTAGTCATGAGACTAGATGAGCTCATCAAAGAAATGAGTTTTGTGAATGGAGGAGAAAAGTCTCAAAAGGCTTAGCCTGGAAGCATGCCAACATGAAGAGGCTGGGGAAGCGAGAGGACTAGCAGAGACTAAGGAAGGTCTCCATTGGGCAGGAGGTGAACTATTAATAAGAGAATATGGTGTTCTGAGAGTTGCACGCAGGAGGGTATAGACCAACTGGGTCAGATGCTGTCGATGAGTCAAGTAAGATGAGGACTGAGGATTAACCGTTGGATTTATCAATGTGTTTATCAACATGATAAATCCAGTGGTTAACTGAGAAGACTTGTTTTGGTGGATTTGTAGGGTGAATAGTTGCAGTGCATTAAAGAGAGAATGAGAATGGGAAGATGGGAAATGTTTCTTCTCCTTTCTTTTTCTTAATAAATAGCCATTCATTCAACATCTTTATTGAGTGCTTTGTATGTGCCATGCACTGATTTAGGTGCAAGAAATATAGTGGAGAACAAAAGTCTTTTTCTTTACAAAGTTTGCTTTCTAGTGGGGAAGTTAAGACAATAACTGACTAAATCAAAAAACAAATTTTAGGTAGTGTTAAGTTTTATGAGAGAAATAAAAGGGTTAGCAAACTTTTTCTTTAAGGAGGCAACCGGTAAATAATTTAGGCGTATGGTCTCTGGCAAAGCTACTCAACCCTGCCAAGATAGTTTGAAACCAGTCATTGACAATAAGTAAATGGATGGAGGGCTATTCTAATGAAATCTTAGTTTACAAAACCAGTCATTGAATAGACTTGACTCTTGTGCCTAGTTTTCTGAGTTCTGCTGTAGGCAGTAATTGGGGGTAGAGATGATATATCTCATTTTAACCTGCAAAAGCATTTCTATTTTTTTCTGTCTCATTTCCCATTTTTCTCGTGTTAACAGTTCTGCTTGAAATTAAGCACCTGGAATTTTCAGTGGTTTTTCCTTCTCCCATAGGCTATGTTAGATTATCTACTAGATATACTTTTGTAAGAATAATTTCTTTTCCTCTTGCTTCCTGGAACCTGTTAGAATGAGAAATTACATTGTGTTTCGTTGCTTTATTGAATATCAGGCTGAGAGTGGTTCTCCTAACTCTTTGCAAATTTCTGCTTTAAGGATAACTTCACAACATGGACCTGCTTTCTTCTAATTGCTACCAAAGGGAAACCGTTTCACCACAAAATGTCACTATGTTTGATGAGAAAAATAGCATTACTTTTAATGTGTAGTACTGTGGTTTAATTGACTCATGTTTAGTTAAATGCCTTGGCCATACAAAGTTAGGAGTTAGGGGTTAGGAGCACTTGAGTGCCTGAGTGCCTGACTTGAGCAAGGCAGCCTGTATCACAAATGCTGGCAGTTTCCCTCACCAGCTTTTTGTCTTTGATATAAACTGATGTAATTACTTGTTTTTTCTCCCCAAAAGATTGTTAAGTCATTGTCTGAGATGTTGATTTACAGCCTTTTTGAGAGGACATGTTTCATGTTTGCTTAGTCACTTTTTTCCAGGTTCTACACTTTCTCACCTCAAGTGTGGTGTTATGTGCATACACATAACACTTCGAAAGTTAAACAGATTAGTGATTTGGAGTGCTTTATGGAACGCTTTGATATAATTGCAGATAATCTCAAGTATTTGAGAACCAGAATTGTGCTGTTTCAGGAGAATGCTTTAAGGCTAGTTGATGACTGTTGCCTGATACAATTAAATAATTCTCAAAATTTTGAGTATAACTGAATTTATAATTGCATATTTTTGGTTCTCATATTAGCTTCCACAGGTAGACTTTATTTGAAGAAATGCACATTTGTAATTAAAAAGAGATTTTATTAGTCTAGAATTTGAAAAGTGAGATTGGTTGCAGTTGTCTAAGGGGGTTTAGATGTTGAAACAGACATTGGGATTGTAATGATAATAATTAATTGGTAGCTTTCAAGAGATTTCTTTTTCCCTTTTGTTTATATTAAAAAAATTAATTGCATAATTTGTTTTAAAAGAATTGCATTTCATTGAATAAATGCTGATGGTTAAAGAATTCAAGTCTTATAGAAATATGAAAGTTTTCCTTTCTCCTTGCCTTTTACCTGTTATTGTTCTGTGACTCAAAGCTCAGACATAGCCATCCTTAGAACTGTGTAAGAAAGCTTATTCAGAGCACTTTTCACCAGTTGATATCAAAAGAGAAAATTAAGCACAACTATCTGACTCTTGGGCTTACGAGGTAGCACTAGTGGTAAAGAACCTGCCTGCCAATGCAGGAAGCGTAAGAGAAGCAGCTTCAATCCCTGGGTTGGGAAGATCTCCTGGAGGAGGGCATGGCAACCCACTCTAGTATTATTGCCTGGAGAATCCAGTGGACAGAGGAGCCTGATGGGCTACAGTCCATACGGTTGCAGAGAGTCGGACATGACTGAAGCAACAGGCACACAGGCACATCTGACTCTTACATACTTAACATTAAGTGGACTTTTTACCTTGTAGGCTCACTACCTGCCTTTTAGAAATAGAAACCAAGCAGAACTTGTTGATTTTCTGTCCAAAGCCTCTGGATATAAAGGTCAGTGGAAAAGTCCCTGTCCTCAGGAAGCTCTTCTTAGGTGTGTAGTGGTGGTGTATAGTCAAAGCTATGGTTTTCCCAGTAGGCGCGTATGGCTGTGAAAGTTGAACCTTAAAGAAGGCTGAGGGCCGAAGAATCAATGCTTTTGAACTGTGGTGTTGGAGAAGACTCTTGAGAGTCCCTTGGACTGCAAGGAGATCCAACCAGTCCATCCTAAAGGAAATCAGTCCTAAATATTCATTGAAAGGACTAATACTGAAGCTGAAGTGCCAATACTTTGGCCACCTGATGCAAAGAAATGACTCATTAGAGACAACCCTGATGCTGGGAAAGATTGAAGGCAGGAGGAGAAGGGGGTGACAGAGGATGGGATGGCTGGATGGTATCACCGACTCAATGGACATGAGTTTGAGCAAGCTCCGTGAGTTGGTGATAGACAGGGAAGCCTGGCGTGCTGCAGTTCGTGGGGTCGCAAAGAGTCAGACACGACTGAGTGACTGAACTGAACTAAATTGTAGGATTGGGGAAGGTTGTACAGTTCAGTCGCCCAAGGTATCTCATCTACCACCAAGATAAGACCTTGGTGGTACCTAGGAAGAGGTGGTGGGTTGCCTCTGTGAAGGTGATAAGCCCCCAAGGCTGACATAGTACCAAGATTGTGCACAATGGAAAGAGGTAAAGAAAATCAGCCCACCCACAAGAAAAGAGAATGTTGCTGTGTGGTCCAAAACATGAGATATCTACTATATCATGTTATTAAGAAGACTTCAGAAATCATTGGCTTTTAATAAAATACTCTTGTCATATGAGTATTCCACGCTGCTGCTGCTGCTAAGTCGCTTCAGTTGTGTCCGATTCTGTGCGACCCCATAGACAGCAGCCCACCAGGCTCCCCGATCTCTGGGATTCTCCAGGCAAGAACACTAGAGTGGGTTGCCATTTCCTTCTCCAGTGCATGAAAGTGAAAAGTGAAAGTGAAGTCGCTCAGTTGTGTCCGACTCTGTGCGATCCCATAGACGGCAGCCCAACAGGCTCCTCCGTCCATGGGATTTTCCAGGCAAGAGTACTGGAGTGGGTGAGTATTCCATAATTTATGAATATTTTGCATTGTTTCTGACTTTTCACTGTGGTAAATATTTAGTATAAATGTTAATGTGACCTCACACCACTGCATTCATTTAAAAAATACTGCTCTTAAAAAAAAAAAAATACCGCTCTTTCAGAAGGACCTGTAAGAAGGTAGGAGGGTCAACAGTGTGAAAGACTACAAAGCTGAGTTAAATAAAAATGAAAAACAGTCAGGAGACTAAGCCATTTGGAAGTCAGTGTTGGCCTGTGGGATTATTTGGTTACGATTTGGAGTAAGACACACCTATCCGTGTCATCTTGGGTCATTCATGGTTTCTTTTTGAACTTGAGTTTTCTGAGCTATAAAATGGAAACTTTGCTTACTGGGTCCTCCCGAGAAGTCAGTGTGGTAACCCTTGTGGAGTACCTACCTCAATACCTGTGATAGTGTGGTAAACCCATAATCATTCGTTTCTTTATCAGATGTATTCTTGAAAATGCAGCATTTGTCCGATTTTAGAAATTCACTGGAATTGAAATTTTCTCTCATCTTATGTGGTCAGCTCTGTCCATTCACTTGTGACAGATGATCTCACCTTTTGCTCTAGATAAAATAGCAGCTACTTGGGATGAGCTTTCTAACGTTTCCATTTTTTCTAATTACAGAATCAGCTACAGTTGTCCTCCGTATTTCCTCCATTGTGCTGATCTCAGGAAAGACGGATGTGGCTGGACTCTGCTACCTTTGATCTTGATCCTCCCCTCTTACATTACCCACAGTTATCTTTTGGGACTTTGCTCCATTCATTTTTCCTTCTTTCCTGTAACTTTAACCTTTTCCCAGTGTTTTTCCCTTCAGCTCTGTCCTGTAATGTAACCACACTGAGCTGGTTTAGAAACTGCCCTCTTAGGTGCTGCTTATTCTCCTTCCTTTGATGCTAAGTTTATTTAATGACTAGTCTGTTCTCACTGCCTTCCCTCCTCATCCTACTCTGATCACTGGACCCGCTCTCCCACAGGCCAACACTGACTTCCAAATGGCTTAGTCTCCTGAGTGTTTTTCGTTTTTATTTAACTCAGCTTTGTAGTCTTTCACACTGTTGACCCTCCTACGTTCTTAAAGGTCCTTCTAAAAGAGCAGTATTTTTAAAATGAATTTACTGAATAACAATTGCTCTTTTGGAAGGAATGTAAGTAACCATTGCTAATTTTAGGGCCCTGATTAATATTGAGCCCTACTGCTAAAAAATGCTATAAAAAGTACATACAGAGAGCAGCATTTCTTGAGTGCCAGCTGTGTGCCTAGTATGATATTGGGTCTTTCCATAAGTTAATGCTTAACCTCTTACAGCAGCCCCCACAGTTTTTATTGGTCCTTAGATTATAAATGAGGAAATCGAGGCAAGGAGATTTGAAGTAATTTATGTGTGTACTCTAGCTGGCACTTGAACCTCAGTTTATTTTATTCCAAAGCCCATGCTCCTTCTGACACTCAGGTATGTTTAAGCCTTCTGTTTACCTTGTATATTTGTGTACGGGTATGAGGGTTAGCTTGATTGTTGTATCATGGGAAAGACTTATATTAACTCTGGTTAGGTGAAGAACATTTTTTAATATGAAAGCCAAAGTGGCTTTCATCTTTGGAATTTCATTAGATCGAGATCTACCACTGACGGTGTATTTTAGTTGTTTTTCTTTTTAAAATAATCCGTCTGTCCAGTAATGCCGTGTACCGTATTAGAAAATGCTGTACACTGGTTTCAGGATGCTCCTCTGACTCAACCACCATTTCTGGAGTCCTCTGGAAATTTGCTTTGGAACTAGCATTGCATTTGGCGGGGCGGGGGATTGTTTTTCATCCTTCGGGAGAGAATTAGCACTTTGGAAATGGTTGAATTTGGTTGGTCGGCCAACCCAGGCATCACTGTTCGTGCTGAAGGGGCATGACACTCTGCTTCTGTGTTTGTGTGTGTCCCTGTCTTGGTATTTCCAGAAGATTGTACGTGCTTAGGAAACGAAGCCTTGACCAAGCTTACGCCACTCTTTCCTTCTGACTATGTGGTGTTAAGTACCTCATTTCAACTCCATGTGTGTTTGTTGTCAGCCAAATTAAAAGCTAGACTGGATATTTATTGACCTTTTACGGGAGAGACATAGCCCAGAAAATGAATAAACTATCTGTTTTGGGCATATAACCTGAAACGTAGATATTGATACACTATTAAGGAAGCCAGGTGCTGATGATGGGATCGTTCACAATAGAGAGAACCAGAAATGCCCAAGAACTTAGGCAAAAAGTGATCTGTATGACTTTGTTTGCCATTTTTATCTCTGGCTGTGATTTATCTCCTGTCTGCAGTATGGTATTGCCAACTGCCTGAAGATTTTGTTTTCTGTTTAGTCATTAATTAATTACTTAAAAGTTCCTGTCCATAGTCTTAATAAGGAAGATAAACTCAGTTAACAACTAGATACAGTACAGCGCTGCTGCTGCCGCCAAGTTGCTTCAGTTGTATCCGACTCTGTGCGACTCCATAGACGGCAGCCCACCAGGCTCCCCCGTCAGTGACTGGGATATATGGTAACTCCCCTTCGTATGAATCTTCAACTTGTGAGCTTTCAGACATGCAGATATGTGTCCCATCACTGTCAGGTGTGAGTGAAGTTGCAGCTTGCCCTCCGTCTCCTGTTGCTGAGGATCCTTCAGCTCTGCATCTCCCCCCCGCCCTCCCCTAGTCAGTAACCCTTCCTGCCTGTTCTCTCGGTGCCAGACCCTGGATGCCAGCAGTCCAGCTGCACTACTGTGCCTTTCAAGGTCCTGTACTACAAGATTAAAAACGTTTTCTTTATTGTTTGTTTTTATGTATATTTGTGTGACCAGTATTATAAACCTATTATAGTACAGTACTATAGAGCCGATTGTGTTAGTTGGGTGCCTAGGCTAACTTTGTTGAACTTATGAACAAATTGGACTTAAGAACTCACTCTTGGAACAGAACTCATTCGTATGTAGTGGATTTACTGTAGTAGAATTTTGTACACAGGATATATAATACTGCTTGAACTCAAGTGAGCGCGTACTTAATTTTTCATCATCTGAAATTCACTGTGCCCAAGATTGAACTAGTAATTTCTTAAAACTATATCATTTTCATTTTCTATTTTTCTATTTCCTGTCAATTATTTTCCTCTTTTCATTTACCTATTTCTGTCAATGGTATCTTCATTTCTCTGCCTCTCCCATCTCTCTTGCGATCCACATCCAATAAATGAGCAGATACTATTGATTCTTTTATAGTTCTCCTGGCAGACATTCCTTCTCTGTTTTCCTAGCCACCACTCAAAGTGATTCAAGGCCTTATTATTTTAAATCAGATGTATTGATACTTTGCTAAAGCAGTGTTTGTATTTGTGCTCTGATCTTTCTGATTGAAACTCTTGAGGCTGTGTGGATGCCCCCTTATAATGCCTCTGGTGTGTCTTTTAATCAGATACTTGTGTACAAAGAGCCTAACTTCAGATTCTGGGTTTTTTCCTCCCTGATTTTGTCATTGTCCTCATTTTCATATTCGGGATAAAGTGGTAGTTATTTTATGTTTGTTCTGATTTACTTTTGCTTGGTATTTGTTATTGTACAAAATTTTATAAATTTTTTGGAGCAGGGGGATTAAGTTAAGAATAAATTTCTAGTTCACTTGTTAAATATCCAAGGAACATAGAAGAGAGGTGATAGATGCTAAGGGGTAATAGATTCAAAATGTGAATATATATGTTTGGGATTAAGCACATTATTGAATGATCTGTAGGTTAAAGAAGAAATCAAATGGAAATAAAAAAGCATTTAAAACTAAGTGATAGGGAATTTCTGGTGGTCCAGTGGTTAAGACTCTGTGCTTTCACTGCGGAGGGAATAGGTTCAATCCCTGGTTGAGGAACAGATCCCACAAGCTGTGAGGTGCAACCACAAAAAAAAAAAAAAAGACTGACTAGAATTACTTAGTGCAGACTTCACATTTTAAAAAAAACAACCAATAGCACAGATGGTGCATACTAAAACTTGTAGCTACGCTAAAAACAAGTCATTGAAAAAAATCCCTAAGTAAGTGGGAAGACATCCTCTGAATAAGTGGGTTGGAAAACATTATTGTTAAGGTGGCAGTACTTCCTAAGAGGATCTACCAGATTTGGCATACTCCGTATCAAAATTCCAATTTGCTTTTTTGCAGAAATTGACAAGATGACCCTAAAGTTTATATGAAAACTCAAGGGATCCAGAGTAGCCAAAATAATCTTGGGGAAGAAAAATTTAGAGGACTCTTAGAATCCTGATTTCAAACTTAGTACAGAGCTACAGTAATCAAGAGACTGATATTGGCATAAGGATAGACAGACAGATCAACAGAGCAGCACTGAGAATCCAAAAAAATAAACCTCCAAATTTGTTTTTAGTTGACTTTTGGCAAGGACACCAAGGAATGTCAATGGGGAAAGAACAGTCTCTCCAATAAGTTGTGCAGGGACGGTGGGACATCCACATGCAACACAATGAAGCTGGACCCCTGCTTCACACCACACAAAAATTAACAAAATGATCCTCAGACCTAAATGTATCAACTCAAACTACAAAACTGTTAGATGAAGACATTGACATAAATCTTCATGACCTTGGATTAGGCAGTGGTTTCTTAGATATAACACCAAAAGCACAAGTAATAAATATATACACTGGATTTGATCTGAATTAAGACTGTGCTTCAAATACTATTAAGAAAGAAAAAACAACAGAATGGAGAACATATTTGCAAGTCTGATTTGCAATATCTGATAAAGTGTCTAGCCTCCAGAATATGTAAAGAATGTTAGCAGCTCATTAATAGAAAGGCAAATAGCCTAATTAAAAAATGCACAAATGGGACTTCCCTGGTGGTCCAGTGGTTAAGACTATGCCTTGCAATGCAGGGGACACGGGTTTGATCCCTGGTCTGGGAAGATCCCACAAACTGAGGAGCAGCTAAGCCCGTGTGCCTAGAGTCCTTGCTCTGCAACAAGAGAAGCGACCCCAATGAGAAGCCCAGACTCATCACTAGAGAAAGGCTATATGCAGCAACAAAGACCCACCATAGTTGAAAAGTAAAAATTAATAACTTCAAAAAAGTGCACAAAGGATTTGAATAGACATTTCTCCTGTGAAGATATACAAGTAGCCAATAAATAACGTGAAATGCAAGTTATCAAAGAGATGCAAATCAAAACCACAGTGAGATACTATTTCACACCCACTAGGATAGCTACAGTTAAAAGCACAGGTAATGACAAGTGTTGCAAGGGTATGGAGAAACTTGAAACCTCATGCTTTGTTGTTGGGAATATAAAATTGTGTTGTCACTGTGGAAAACTACTAGTTCCTCAAAATGTCAAACATAATTACCATATGACCCAGCAGTTCCACTACTAGACAATTGAAGACACATCCATGTAAAACTTTGTATACAAATGTTCGTAGCGGCATTATTCATAAAGCCAAAAAGTGGAAATAACCCAAATTACCAACTGATGAAAGGATTTCATCAGCAGAAGGTGATTTATCCATATAATAGAATATTTTGCAACCACAATGGAGAATGAAGTTCTGATTCTGTAATATGGAGGAACCTCGAAAGAAGCCAATTAAAAAATCATGTGTTATTTGGTTCTATTTACATGAAATGTATAGAATAGGCAAAGGAGAGACAGAAAATAGATTAGTGGTAGCCAGCGTGTGAGAGGAAGAGAAAATGAAGAGTGACTGCTAATGGGAATGGGTTTTCTTTTAAGGTGATAAAAATGTTCTGGAGTTAGCTAGTGGTGAAGTTGTACAACTTTGTGAATATCTGAAAAAACCACTGAGTTGTAAAGAAAAGCTGTCAGACACAGCTAAAATACCTAGAGGGAAAGGAGTAACTTTTGAAATCAAGGTTGGAAGAGAAGAAAGACCTGAAACCAATGAGCTAAGCATCCATCTCAAGATATTAGATAAGGATATGAGTTCTCAAAGGAAAAGGGAGATAATAAAGAGAAGAATCAGTAAAATAGAAAATAGAAACACAAAATGTTCTGCCATGTGGTATGTTTTCAGTTATTTGTTGAGAATGGAAATTTGGTTACGAAAATAAAACAGTATATGATCACATATTGGTAAAATAATGATTTCACCCACCCCTAACAAAGATCTGTTAAGCCATGGTACAATCATTATTGTCTTAAAGGTGAAGAAAGATGCTCTATTCCAGTAAGTTCCAAATCTACATTTCTGTCCCAGAGTCTCAGGAGCTCCAGATGGATCTGGCTGCCTGCTGGATATCTTCATGTAGAAGTCTTTGAGGCACTTAAAAGTCAGGATTCCATGGTAGCTCAGCTGGTAAAGGTGCCTGCAATGCAGGAGACCCTGGTTCAATTCCTGGGTCTGAAAGATTGGGCTTCCTTGGTGGCTCAGATGATAAGAGTCTACCTGTAGTGCATGAAACTTGGCATCGATTCCTGGGTCGGGAAGATCCCTTGGAGAAGGAAATGGCAACCCACTGCAGTATTCTTGCCAGGAAAATTCCATGGATGGAGAACCCTGGCAGGCTACAGTCCATGGGGTCTCAAAGAGTCAGATATGACTGAGTGACTTCACTCTTAATGCAAAAGCCAAACTCAATATGCTTTTCCCGAAGTTGCTCCTCCTGCAGTATTTACCATCTTAGTTCATGACTACATGCTCACTGTTGTTTTTTTTTAAGCCAGAAACCCGGGGGTTGCCCTTGAAATTCCACTTTCTCTCCCCACATCTGTCCAGTTGGTCACTAGAATAGTCCTTAATATACTCAGCAGAAGCCTTTGACTTGACCTCTACTTACCCCCAGACTTTTGTTCCCTTCTTAGTTGTGCTGTCTGTATTCTGACGATAATAGCCTTTGAATTTCCAGGATGTTCAGGTCACTTCCAGACTTGCACTTGGTTTTCCTTTCAGCATTCTATTAGATGTTTTTCTCATCTAGTATCTCTGTTACTTAAAAAAAAAAAACAAAAACCAACCAAACCCAAGCCTCTAATAAATGATTCCCCTAAGGTATTAATTATAGGCTATATTTATTTTTCCTAGAATTACTTGCCTTTTGTAGAGTTTCGTGGAAAGGATAGTGTCCAACCCAAAAGTTTGTGATGTTTTCAATTTCTTACATTACACGGCTATATCATCAGCTGAAAAGGATATTAGAAGTGATATGTTAAAAATTAAGTTTGTTAATAATGTACTATTTTTCATATTTAATGGCATGTTTATAACAAGTTCTCAAGACTATCTGGTCTCATAATTTCTTTATACTCTTAAGAATTATTGCAGACTCTGAAGAGGTTTTACTTATTTGGTAATAACTTTCAATATTTATTATTCTAGAAATTAAAGCTGGGAAATCATAAAGATACTTATCTGCTAAAAATATTAACCCTGTTACATGTTAACATACATAGCATTTTTTAAACTGTATTTTTCCCCCATTAGTAAGAGGAGTGGCATTGTTTTGTATTTTTGCAAATCTCTCTAATACTTAGTAGAAGATAACTGGATCCTTTTATCTGCTTCTGCATTCAGTCTGTTACAATATTATACATCACAGAGCCTCTGGAAAGCTTCACTACACACTGTGAGAAAATGAGAATTTTAAAAAGGCAAAAAAAAAAAAAGGAATTATGCAGTAGTAGTTTATGAAAACAGCTTTGATCCTGCAGACCCCTGGACAGGGTTAGGGGACTCTCAAGGATCCCCCAGCCCGTTGCTTTGAGAATCTCTACACTGTCTTACTCTCTTGTATTCTGATGTCTTTTTTTTTTTTTAATTTCCTTCTCCTCATTTCAAAACTAAAGCCAACACATGCTTATTGTTTAAAAATAATAACATCCCAAAGGAGGTGTTAATCCCTCTCCCTATGAAATTCCTGTTAAGAATTTCCCAATTGTGTGTGGGGGTTAGTATTGTGTATACATGTACACTTTTACAAGTAGAAGAGAAAAATGCAAAGTTGCTTATGTCTTGATTGGAAAAAAGATTGAGAACTGAGGTAGAACAGTGAACAGTAGAGCCTGGAGTTCAAGAGACCTGGGTTCTGGCTGCCTCCGCCCCACTGGCTTTCAGCAGACTTCTTAGTGATGCTGTGATCCCCGTTGTGGCTCAGTGGTAAAGAATCTGCCCACAGTGCGGGAGACTTGGGTTCAATCCCTGTGTCAGGAAGATCCCCTGGAGAAGGGAATGGCAACCTGCTCCAGTATTTTTCCCTGGAGAATCCCATGGACAGAGGAGCCTGGCCGTCTACAGTCCATAGAGTCGCAAAAGAGTCGGACATGACTTAGCAACTAAACAGCAACTTATCAACCCTGGCCAGGCTCCGTGGTGTGCAGGGAAAGGGTCTGCAGGGCTAGGGGGCCTGTAAGGGCTTTTCCACCTCCAGGTGCCAACGTGGTGGAGAAATTAATTTGTTTTCCCAGCACGAAATGGTTAAATGCCAGAAGGGGATGGTAGAGTGTTGTGACTCAGAATGTTTGTTTTTGGTGAGTTAGAAGAAGGTTGTTTCTCGGAAAGAGAGCCTTTTAAATTGTAATTGTTGTCAACAGTAGAACTCCCACTCAGATGGTTAGAATTCTGTGGGACTCAGTAATGGATTGATTTATATGCCTCTCCAGCACAACAGTATTGTACCTTGTGTAGTTATCTTCTCAGTATCTTGTGCTGTCCAATTTTACAAAAGTGAGAAGACAGTCCTAGAGGAAAAAACAACACTGAGTATTTATGAAAAGCGGAATTTAATTCAAATTTCTGAAAAAATTATAAGACTGTAGCTTAACATGAGACTTTCATGTATAGAATTATGAAAACAGTCGTCTGTGTGTTTACTTGGTGAGGAGACAAATACAGCAAGTCCCCAAAGTACCGAGTAGCTATGTTCTCAATTTACCTTTATCATTTGCAATATACTTTCTCATAGATACGAAGTTTATTTGTAGCTGGATACAGCTGTACTTTTGTTATTAATCACAGGCTACCAGATCGAATGGTGTAGAACAATCAAGCAGGTCAGAAGTCAGATACACAGCCCACGAGCTAGAATTAAAATGTCAATGTGTTCCTTTCTGGAGGCCTGAGGAGAAAATCCATTTCTTTGCTCTTTTTGGCTTCTAGACGCTGCCCACATTTCTTGGCTAGTGGCCCCTTTGTCTGTCTTTTAAAAAAAATAATGGAATGCTTCACAAATTTGTGTGTCATCCATGCGCAGGGGCCATGCTAATCTCTGTATCATTCCAATTTTAGTATATGTGCTGCCAAAGCAAGCACGCTTTGTGCATCTTAAAGCCAGCAATAATAGGCTGAGTCCTCTTGCCTCACTCCCACCTACTCTTCCACTTTTAAAGACCTTTGTTGGGCCCGCTCAGATAATCCAGAATCATCTCTCGATTTTAAGGTCAGCTGATTGGCAAAGTGACCTGCCATGTAATGTAATGTATTCACAGGTAACTGGGGGTTGGAATCTTTCAGGGGGCTGCTATTCTGCCTACTCTGTCTACCTTCTGTGCATTTTGGTTTGTGGTTTCTTCTTTCAAAACAGCCTCACTCTGTCATCCTTTTAATTTCTAATCCACCAATTAGATTCCTTTTTGTTTTTCTACAAAGCACTTTTATATTAATATTATAAATCTTCTCTCTCAGTATTAGTGATTGGAATGCAGAGGGGGCAGAGATGGCTTTTCAGTTTACCATCTGGATCCAGTCTTTCCAGTACTAATATATTTTTTAAATGTTTTTTAATTTTATAGATCTGAGTTTTTTATGCTAGTGCTTGAGGAGGTAATAGACCTTTGAGCTCTTTGGACTGACTGTTCTCTCTCTCTTTTTTTTTTTTTTTTGAGAAGGGAGGAAAATCAGTGTTTAATAGTTTTTTTTTTTCCCATTTATTTATTTTCCTATATTTTACTTTACAATACTGTATTGGTTTTGCCATACATTGACATGAATCCGCCACGGGTGTACTTGAGTTCCCAATCCTGAATCCTCCTCCCACCTCTCTCCCCATATCATCTCTCTGGGTCCTCCCAGTGCACCAGCCCCAAGCATCCTATATCCTGTATAGAACAGACTTTTGACTGTTCTCTTTATCTTGGTACAAGATGTACTTTAAGATTTCAAGATTGGACGAGGCCATGGCAGTCCACTTCAGTATTCTTGGCTGGAGAATCCCATGGACAGAGGTGCCTGGTGGGCTACAGTCCATAGGGTCGCAAAGAGTTGGACGTGACTAAAGCGACTTAGCACACACACAGGGCAGGGTCTTCTAAGTTAGCAAACCTCAGGTGTCTATTTAAAGCTGACAGGGAAGAGGGATGGAGGTGATCCAATTGTTTGAGGAAGTAGTTTCCAGGCAGGACTTTTCTGTCTGGAGCTGCCCTGTCTATGCAATACCCTGCATAGATGAGCTATTGCAGCATGATAGGAAGTAAACTAACCTTGATAAGTGTTCAGTAACCAGCTTTCCAGCCCCCGTTTCTTGGAAATTGCTTGTAAGGTGAGCAAGGATGCCAGGAGAATAGATTTGTAGACTGTACACCTTTACAGATACAGAGTTACTTAAAACATTAAATATTATCTAGTTCTTATTAGGAAAGATCATTTGATGTGGGAGCCATCAGAATAGCATAAATAGCTGAGTTCAGTTCAGTCGCTGAGTCATGTCTGACTCTTTGCGACCCATGAATCGCAGCATGCCAGGCCTTCCTGTCCATCACCAACTCCCGGAGTTCACCCAAACTCATGTCCATCAAGTCGGTGACGCCATCCAGCCATCTCATCCTCTGTCGTCCCCTTCTCCTCCTGCCCCCAATCCCTCCCAGCATCAGAGATAGCTGAAAGTAGATTGAATTTAATAAATGTTTAAGAATCGATGATATTCAGAGATAAATAGATGTTCTCACAATCCGGTGGAAGAATAAGATTTCATGCAGCCTGAGTGCTCTGAGACATAAACAAGTGCTGTGGGAACACAGAGGACCTGATGGCTGGGGGAAATAACATTGAATCTGAGTTTCTAAGAGTAACTAATAGGACAATACAGTGTTCTCCCTTGTCAGACAGGCTCATCTATAAATAGGTAAGAGACTTAGCACATTTTTGTTCTTATCTTTAAAGTTGACTTAGTTTCGCATTGTTGTCAGGATAAAAATATTCTGTGTTACCGTTATTAGATCAGTAGCCTAAAACTTGATCTTATGCCTGAGAATATACACCAGAGGGGTCTGCATCTGGGTTGATATCCATAAACTCACCTGGGGATTTCATCCATATGATTTTATCCCTAACTGTATGCTTCTGATTTTTGTCTGTCTTAGGGCTTCATGAATGAAAAGACTAGTTGTTGGCTTCTTATTTTCCCCCACTGATAATTTTTGTCATTGGATTCTCTTGGATAAATTATTTATAGAATTTTTAGCAAAGATATTTCCCCTCTTTTATTTAAAACACAAGCAGACAGAGCTATTTCAAAGAACAATATGATCCTTAACTCTCTTTTACTTTGTGGTGAATATATTATTAAGCACAGAGTATAGAAATACGTATCTGATTACTAGATTTTTTGGTTTCTTGGGTTATCAGAGGATAGCATAGGAGCGGTAACTGACCAATAAAAGGTTAAAAATCCATTTACCTGCTATCTTTGATATGTGTCCAAGGTTGTAAATCCCTAAGTTTGTCATTTCCAGGGACCCACTACCTTTTTTCTTTCAATATCAGGAAGAGATTTCTTCTGTCTGTTCAAGTATGTAACTAAATGTAACTGACAGAAGTTTGAACAATAATGATCCCAGTGGATTAAAATAATCTGTATATTTGTTCTCTGAAAATTTGATTTGACCTGTTGATACCAACGAACTTAAGTTCATTTAAAAGTTGTGGCTCATTATTTTTGTGATACCATAATGGCTAAAGGCTTTTCAAACTTTTCAGGGAAGCATGACAGCAATGACAGTGTTTTTTCCCTTGGATACAGCTCGACTTCGTCTGCAAGGTGAGTATCTGATTGTCATCATATTCCTGTTCATTTGATGTCAGGAGGCAGACTTATTTCTCTACTAAATTCTAAAGTAACATAAGGATATTCTGTTTCATTAGTATCTGCTGTTGTCCCTTTTCACTGACTTTAAGGACTGGTCATCACTGCTATTTCCTAATTAACAGAGAGGTGTTTGTGAATGAGTCATAGCCTCAGCCATTTTTTAGTCTGAGAGACCTGAGTGGGTTTGCATTAGTCATTTTGAATCATTATAGTTCGTTCTGATAAACAGTATGACTTTTGAAAGGCAGAATGTAGAGTGTTGTTTTGTTTTTTGTTTTTTTTATTAGGAGTAGATTTTCTGTAAAGAGAGCAGAGAATAGGAAACATGGTCCCACATACCATTATCATTGCTCATCTAGGCATGGAGTTCTAGGCGCATCCCCCCCCCCCCCCCATTTCACTTTATATTTATAAATTCTACTTGTTTTTTCCTCAGTATTTTTCAACTTGAAATTATAAACCTATGCCCAAACTTACATTAAGAGAGAAGAGTAAGATTAGCTTTGAATAAACTAATTGCTGTGTTAAGACCCTTCATGACTACTGTTTAATTAATTTTAGAGATTTGGGGCAGGTAGTACTTTTTCATGACTCGAAATCTAAAATACATAAAAAGATGGATAGTACAGTGAAAAAAATCTCACTCTAGTCTGCCTCCTTTTCTCTCCGCTATAGATAATATCTTTTATTAGTCTCTCAAATAGCCCTGAGAATCTTTATAGACTAACAAGCAAATGATATATATTCTCAATTTTCTCTTTCTTACTCAAAAAGCTTACTTTTCATACTGTTCCATATCGTGCATTGTTTGGATGCCTTCCAAGTCAGCTTGCTGGGGGCTTGTCGACCCTTTCTTCTGGCTGTAGAGTGGCCCATGGCGTGGCTGCAGCATAACCTGTGTGCCCCTGCACTAGTAGAGATTCTTGGATTACGTCTCCTCTTTTGTCGAATCGGCTTGTTCACATGTCATTCTGTTTCTGTAAGTTCGGTGGGATCAATCCCCAGAAGTGGGGTTGTCGGATCAGAGTGTGAAGATTTGCAATTTTGATGGTTATTGTCAGAGGCCTTGTACAGCGTTTCCTAATTTGTCATCTCATGAGCCATGCAGGTACCAATTTTCTTAAGTAATTGGTTCATTTTCCCATTTTTAGATTTTCAGAATACTGTCAGATATGAGTAAGAAATTTGAAATTGATTAAAGTAGGTTTTGTTTTCATTGAGAATGCAAAGAAAAGTAGAGCTCTCCTTTTGAGACCTTTTTTTTTTTTTTTTTAAGATTAGGAAACAGAGCCCAAGTCTAATATTTTAGAAGCTTGAGTTTTAATCCTGGCTCTGCTGCCAACCACATATGTCCTTGACAGTGTTGTGTCTGTAACCTCTTCTCTAAAAGGGAAATGATAATATATTTTCTCTCTACTTTATAAGATATTAAGAAAAAAATGAGAATATATAACTTTGAAAAAAAAAACAACAGAAGAGCCCTATGAAATACAAAAAAAATAAATTTCTCCTGTTACATCTTTCACTTTGGAAATCAGGTATTGAATTAAAATGTTTTATGGTTCATGAATAACAGTTAAAACCCAGGGAATCAGCAGTTGAGAATTTAGCCCATGGGAACACAGGAGAATCACTGAATTCTGAGGCAAACCAGGGAGCCCAGAGATTGAAAGATTGCTCAGGCGAGGCAGTGGCCTTTCAGTGAAACTTGTTGGTGCTGAAGATAACAATTCTCAAAGGACTTATCTTGAAACTCTTTGATCTTGTAGTTGACGAGAAAAGAAAGTCCAAAACAACACACATGGTGCTCCTGGAGATCATTAAAGAAGAAGGCCTGTGAGTACCACCGTCTCGTTCATCTTTGTCAGATGGAGCAGCTCACTGGGAGATTCCCGGGCGTCTGTCGTGTCTCTGCTCACTCTGTATTCATTTCTCATAGCCTTGTTGTGTTGTGAATTTGTAATTGCCTGACTTTTAACTGCACAGTTATTTCCACTGCCTTAAAGTTCTGTGGTTGGCCATTATAATTCTTGATCACAGAGACTTCACATGAAACCTGTGCTTTGTTTTATGTACAGTAAGTTGAAGGAGGTGATAGCTGTTTGATTCATTCCTATCAGATACACTCAGACCTCTGTACCTTTTAAAAAGCTTTTAATTTGGAAATAATTTCAAACTTACAGAAAGCTGCAAAGCTAAAATAGTGTTAATACAAAAAATACCAGTATGTACTTTACCCAGATTGGCCTGTTGTTGACACTTTCTTTCCTATTTGTTTTTTCCATTTCTGCTCATGCTTTCTCCTTCCCTCTCCACCCGCCCCATCCTTCTTCCTTTACTACACAGACACACAACGCACACAAGTTTTTTTCAGAATTATTTGTAAGTAAGTTATATACCATACATCAAACCCCTTACCCCTGTGACTGACATTTTCAGAGTGTGGACCTTCTCCCCTTATTTTTCCTTAAATAAAATGTTTCTCATTTTAAGTTTGCCTCATGTTTCTTCCTGATTAGCCTGAATCTATGCATTCTTGCGGAGAAGGCAATGGCAGCCCACTCCAGTACTCTCGCCTGGAAAATCCCATGGACGGAGGAGCCTGATGGGCTGCAGTCCATGGGGTCGCTAAGAGTCGGACACGACTGAGCGACTTCACTTTCACTTTTCATTGTCATGCATTGGAGAAGGAAATGGCAACCAACTCCAGTGTTCTTGCCTTGGAGAATCCTACGGACGGCAGAGCCTCATGGGCTGCCATCTGTGGGGTCGCACAGAGTCGGACACGACTGAAGCGACGCAGCAGCAGCAGCAGCTTGCATTCTCGGGCAGAATAATATGTAGGTGAAATTGTGTTCTTCTTGGGATGTCCCATCTAGAGTCACATATTGTCCACTTGCCCTTTACTGGTTAATTACAATTTCTTAGATTTGAGTTAACCACTGAATAATTTTATTTTTCCTTTCTTGCAACTGTAAGCAGTCTATGAGGAAATACTTGATTTATAGAGACTCAGAAACGCAGTGATTTCCAGTTGATTCCTTAGTTATTTTGGTGGTCACATTGTCCCAGCTGTGGCCAGTGTGAGCCCCTGCAGTCTGGTTCCCGTGCCCTCATGTCTCGATCACTTTTTTTGGATGCCCTCATCACTTCTGTTCTGTATTTACTTAATTTTAAATGTTCTTGCCCTGTAATAAAGTGAATGATGCTATATTAACTAACAGTCATGAGGAAATTGTCTCTAATTTTATATAGTAATTTCTAAAGGAAATCAAGGGAGGGAATCAGTAAATCAGTCATTGAAAGTATGTTGTTTCCTGGTATCATTAATGCTAGAGAAGATTTCTTGGGCATCCTCAGAAGGGATATGTGTACAGTTTGGGGTACATTTTGATATAGGAATGAACTTTGAGAATATGTGAATGACAATCAGCCTTTTCTAGGACTTTCTTTTCTAGAGGCTTCTGTCCCACATCTTTACTTTGCTTATTGTGTTCTTCTCCTAGCCTGGCACCATATCGAGGGTGGTTTCCAGTTATCTCCAGTCTCTGCTGCTCCAATTTTGTATATTTCTACACTTTTAATAGCCTCAAAGCAGTCTGGGTCAAAGGTCAACATTCTACTACTGGAAAAGATCTGGTAGTTGGATTTGTTGCAGGTAACTTAAGTTTTCTGAATATAAGGTGTTTTTATATTTTATTGTTTATATTGTATTCATATACCCTCTATGAGATTATTTTAACACACAGTAATACTACGAAGAATGTAATTAGTTTTCTAACTTGACTCTGTGTGTGTGTATAGTAAAAATGCATAACATAAGATTTACCATCTTAACATTTTTTAAGTGTACATTTCAGTAGTAGGTTTATTCACATTATTGTGAAACAGATCTCTATAACATTTTCATCTTAGAAATAAGAAGCTCTATACCCATTAAACAGCAATTCCCCTTTCCACCCTCCCCCCCAGCCCCTGGTAACCCCTATTCTGCTTTCTGTTTGTATGAATTTGACTACTTTCTATGCCTCGTGTAAGTGGAATCGTACAGTATTTGTCTCTTTTTTTGACTATTTCACTTGGAATAATGTATCCTCAAGGTTCATTGATGCTGTAGGATGTGACAGGATTTCTTGTTTGGTAAGGGTGAATGGTATTCTGTTGTATGTATATACCGCATTCTGTTTATCCATTCACCCACTGATGGACATTGGGGTTGTTCCCACCTCCTGAAAACTGTGAACAGTTGCTGCTCTGAGCGTGGGTTGTATGAATCTCTCTGAGTCCCTGCTTTCAGTTCTTCGGATATGTTCCAAGAAGTGAGATTCCTGGATTATATGGTAATTCTTTTTTAATTTTGAGAGGAACTACTGTACTGTTTCCACAGTGGTTGCACTGTTTCATAATCCCGCCAGCAGTTGGTTCCAGTTTCTCCACATCCTCATCAACACTTGTTATTTTCTGTTTTTTTTTTTTAACCCTAATGAGAGCAAATAATAGTTCACTGTGGTTTTGATTTGCAGTTTTCTGATGATAGTGATGTTGAGCATCTTTTCATCTGAAGCTGAGCATCTTTGGAGAAATGTCTATTCAAATCTTTTGCTCATTTTTTGAGTTATTTGATTTTTTGCTGTTGAGCTACAAGTATTCTTTGTATATTCTGGATACTAGCCCCTTATCGGATATATGATTTGCACATATTTTCTCCCATTCTGTGGGTTGCCTTTCACTCTGTTGGTTATGTCATTTGATGCTCAAAAGTTTTTTTTTTTTATTAAAAAAAATTTTTTTTATAGTTTCACTATATACTTCAATAACTTTTTTTTTCTACTTATGCTTTATTTTTATTTTTTTTAATTTAAATTTTTATTTTTACTTTATTTTACTTTACAATACTGTGTTGGTTTTGCCATACATTGACATGAATCCACCACGGGTGTACATGAGTTCCCAAACATGAACCCCTGCCTCCCTCAAAAGTTTTTGAGTTTGATCTTATGCCATTTGCTTTTTTTTTCTTTTTTGCCTGTGGTTTAGGTGTCATGTTCAAGAAATCATTGCTAAGTTTAATGCCATGAAAGCTTTTCTCCTAATCTTCATCTAGGAGTTACATAGTTTTAAGTCTTTAATCCGCTTAGAGTTACTTTCTGTGTGTGGTATCAGATAAGGATTCAACTTCATTCTTTTGTGTGTGAATGTTTTCTTAACACCATTTGTTGATGTGACTAGACTGTCCATTACCCAACTGAGTAGTCTTGGCACCTTTGTAAAGATCAGTTGACCATATACAGAAAATTTTATTTCTGAGCTAATTTGGCTTGTTTTTATCTTCTAAATCAGAGAAGAGGGTCAATTATCCCTGTTTAGGAGCCTGTACCCGGAATTTATGGACATTAAGATCTCTTTTTTTAAAAAATGAAAATTACAGTACCTTTCCTGCTTATTTTCTGGGGGGTTTTGTTTGTTTTGTTTTTTGGACTGAGATGTTTAACATGAACAGGACTGGCTACATAATTTGCAGGGTCCAGTGTAAACTGAAAATGCAGGACTCCTTCACAATTGATTAGGCACTCCAAGATGGTTGACAATGAAGCCTTACACCAAGCATGAGACAGGGTTGTACACCCATGAAGCCCACCCTGAGTGTGAAAACGTTTAGTCAGGTGTGACAAAGATCTTAGTGCACAGCTCAGTGTAGTCAGTATCATCATAGTCACTAATACTTTTGGGGTTCATAGGAGAAAGAGGGTCTCTTTTGGCTGGGAGATACCTGCATATAGAAAGCAGTGGCTCTTGAACTGAGCCTTGGCAGAATTAGTAGCACTTGGAGATAAGTGGTGGTGGTTTCCCGATGGAGGGAATTGAGAGAATTGTTTAGAACAGTGAGCTCTGTAATTTAGTGAGTGAGTAAAGTGAGTATAGGAACACGAGCAGTAGGTTGGAGAGTTAAGGAGCCTGCTTTTAGAAGTCTTTGGATCCTTGTCACCTGAGGTTTCGGAAGAGCTGGGAAGCCATTAATCTGATACTGTGAATCTTTAGTTACTGTCTGTTTCTTCTTGGTGGAATATGAGCACCATAAGATACAGAGCAGTATCTTAGGTATACTTCATATGTATAAGTGTATATTACATATGTAACAATATATATATTGCAGTTATGTATCTGTGTTCAGTTATTACATGGGCTTCCCTTGTGGCTCAGCTGGTAAAGAATCCACCCGCAACGCTGGAGACCTGGGTTCAATCCCTGGGTTGGGAAGATCCCCTGGAGAAGGGAAAGGCTACTCACTCCAGTGTGCCGGCCTGGAGAATTCCATGGACTGTATAGTCCATGGAGTCGTGAAGGGTCAGATACGACTGAGCTACTTTCACTTTCACTTTAGTAGTTATATATATATATTCCCCCTCCCTTGCTAAATTTTCAGTAAGAACAATTGCTAACTTGTAGTAGGAGCTCAATAAATATTTGCTGAATAAATAAGTTGTTGAGTTAATCAGACTTTTATTAAAGAGACGGGAAAAAAGTAGATCTATTTCCTTTTGTGTGTGTGCTTATCCATTTAGTTTGTATCTAAATTACTTTATTTAAATGTCCGTTTAGTGTTCGTATTTTGTGGACTCACTTTTTTATATATTCTTTGAAAAAGTACAGATTTGGAAGCTGCACAACTGAATAATGTAAATGTCCAATTGAAATGAAAATGATTTGACTGAAAAATAGTAACTAGGCCAAGAGTATTCATGGCCCCCAGTTTTTCCTCTTCACCTGTATGAGACCACTACTATTTTTTATTTGGTCTCTCAGCCTTTCTTATGCTAATAGTCTTATTTTAGTCCTTAGTTGATTTTTTTATAATAAACTTTCCCTTGAACCAACTTTATTTTTTTAAATTGAGATATAATTGACATATAATATTATATTAATTTCAGGTATACAACATAATGATTCAGTATTTGTGTATATTGTGAAATTAACACTGCAACAAATCTGGTTAACATCCATCATCACACATATTTACAAATTTATTTCTTTTCTTGTGGTAAGAACTTTTAAGTTTTGTTCTCAGTAACTTTTAAATATACAATTTTATTAAGTATAGTCACCTTGTACATTATATCCCCATGACTTATTTATTTTATAACTGGAAATTTCTACCTTTTGACCACCTTCACCCCCAACCCTAGGGCTTCCCAGGTGGCTCAGTGGCTAAAGAATGCACCTGCCAATGCTGGAGGCTTGAGTTTGATCCCTGGGTGAGGAAGATCTCCTGGAGGAGGGCATGGCAACCCTCTCCAGTATTCTTGCCTTGAGAATCCCATGGACAGGGGAGCCTGAAGGGCTACAGTCTATAGGGTTGCAAAGAACTGGACACTACTGAAAGCGACTGAGCATGCATACACAGACTCCCAACCTCAGCCAGACCAGCTTTCAAATAGAGTGTAACACACTTTCTCTGAGGAAATGAATGAACAAGTAGGTAGCTCGGGACAGAAATCTGGAGGTCTTCATAGAGAGTGCTCTCTTTCCCTCCATGTCTGCTCAGGCCTCATGAACCACCAGTCTGTCTCTTAAAGATCTCTTGAATGCATGCCCTCTTCTCCATGTCTATAACTGTTTCCCCAAATCAAGTATTACTATCCCTCACCTGGACCATTGCTCTGCTATGATCTCCTTGCTTCTCAAGTCTTTCTCACTAACACACTTTGCACAGTTCTGCTCAAGTAGCCTTTCTAGAAGAATAGCTTTCAGACACTTATAATTTGAAGAACTCAGGTTTGAAATTTGTTCACTGAAAAAAAAAATCAGAATTGATCCAGCCTATAGAGAGGGAATCTTCTTTTTTATATAACTGCAACAAATGGCAGTCTGGTATGATCCTTTATTCTTGAGACCAAATGTTTGTTATACCTTGACTACATTATTATATTAGTTTCCATATATATTTACATTGAAAAGGTTATGTCTCACTGTCAGGGACTAACTTAGGTAATTTCCCATGAAACTACTATTGTATGAAATATATGATGAAATCTTCTCCCTTTTGGTTGTCCAGAGCTGTTTGTTTGCTGTGTCTGGCTTCCCATTATACACTAGGTACACACCACCCCCTTGTTACATTCTCTCACTGTGAAGTGAAAGTCGCTCAGTTGTGTCTGACTCTTTGGAACCCCGTGGACTATACAGTCCATGGAATTCTCCAGGCCAGAATACTGGAGTGGGTAGCTGTTCCCTTCCCCAGGGGATCCCAATCCAGGGATTGAACCTAGGTCTCTCACACTGCAGGTGGATTCTTCGCTGTCTGAGCCAACCAGGGAAGCCCTACATGCTCTCACTGTACTCTGCTGATTTCCTTTCTGACTCTTACACAGTTTACAGTTACAGTAGATTCTCCCACACCTAAAACAGCTATCCCGGTATGGTAGGGTGGTTAGCTTTTAAAAAGTCAGTAGAAGTATGGAATGTCATAAATGGCCCATGTGCCTTAAATATTTTATTTTAACCTAAGATATATGAATATATACTTCTCTAATTTTCTGTATGGCCAAGGCATATCCACTCACTGATGGGAGTTTTGTGCTTTTTTTCTGATATGAAAGTGAAAGTCGCTCAGTCGTGTCTGACTCTTTGTGAACCCATGGACTATACAGTTCACGGAATTCTCCAGGCCAGAATACTGGAGAGGGTAGCCTTTTCCTTCTCCAGGGGATCTTCCCAACCCAGGGATGGAACCCAGGTCTCCTGCTTTGCAGGCGGATTCTTTACCAGATGAGCCACAATAACCTGTGCCTGTAAATGCTCTGTCCACTGTAACAGATATGACCAACATAAACAGGTTTGAGAAAAGGCGTAATTCACTCTTGGTAAGCCTCGACCCCGGTGGGACGGAAGTGAAAGAGCATGGGCGCACTAGAGCGCAGCCTCCAGGCCGCAGGAGTCAGTGCGCCCTGGCCTCTGTCAGAATGTCCGTAAAGGGAGAGAAACAGGTTTATCTGGTGAGTCCAGTATGTGGAACTGGTTAAAAGAGAGCCCACGGTGTTAATATCATTCTCATTCATTTATTAATACATTCTGAACTGTTTTCTTGAGAGTGTGAGAAAAGGATGGAATTGACGTACAGTTAGAACCCCTGGGTCTGCGCGGATTGCGAACATCATCTATTACACGTCTTGTCAGAGAAGCGGCTGAGAACTGCTGTTCTGAGGTTCCGTCCCTGCCGCCTGCTGATAGGAGGACGTCACAGCGCCCTCAGCAGAGAAGACACTCCCCGCCTGGTACACGTGCAGGATCGGGGTCTCCCATACCAGATCTGCTGCGGTACCGCTTCCCTCCCTAGCTTGGCCTTCCTGTGCCTGTCCTCCCAGGCTGTGATTCCTTCCTCGCCAGCGGCTGTTGTCAGCCTGAAGCCGTCTTACTGCTCTTTTTTGTCTCGTTAACTCCTATTCATCCGCTCACGCCACCTCCTCTTCAGGAAGCCTTCCCTGTTTCTCATACCCACCACCCCCAGGTTTTATTGTGCGTTAGGTGCCCACCCTCTGTGCTTCAACTCAGTGTATACCTCTAAGTGCTTACTCTACTGGATAACAGTAGTCTGCAAATTTGTCTTTTATCTTTTACTAGACCCTCATTGAAGGCCGAAATTACTTAAAAAAAGACTCTGTATATCTAGTACCTTAATGCAGTGGCTGATACACAGAAAGTGCTGATTAAATGTTGAGTGAATTAAATTTTAAATGTTAAGTCAATTCAAAGGACTGCAGTCTTCCCTATTTTCCTAAGTGGCAACACTCATCTTCTAGTTGCCCTACCGAGAGTCTTGAATTCATCCTCTTTCTCTTTGACCCCACCCCCAGTCCATGAACGGATCCTATTTCCTGTTTCTTCATATGGTATCTAGCAGTTAGCCCCTTTCCCCTGCTTGTACTACCTGAGCCCAAACCACCATTGAATCTTGCCAGAATTATCCTCAGAGTCTCTTAACTGATGGCCTGCTTCCTTCTTTGTCCCCTTCAATACATGTTCAACACAGCAGCCAGTGTGATCACACTAAAAGGCAGATGGATTGTATTATTCCTCTGTTTAGAGGCCTCCAGTTGCTTCTCTTCTCACTCAGAATAAAAGCCAGAGTCCCCAAAGCCCAGTTTGTCCTGCCCACCTATCCTTGCCCCTCACACCACTACAGCCACACCGGCCTCTTCTCCCCGAACTGTCCCAGAATACTTCTCCCTCGGGGCCCATGAACTTGAAGCTTTTTCCTCTTCCTGGTTCCTGCGTGGTTAGCTCCCTCACCTCCTGTAAAGTTTTTCTCTGAATGGCTACACTGTCTAAAATGGAGTCCCTTTCTACCACCAAAACTCTTATCTCCCTTCTCTGCTTAAATTTTCTCCTTAACTTTATCCTCTGACATACTACATCTTTTCCTTGTTTATCCTGTCTTACACTATTAGAACATACACTTCACAAGGACAGAGATTTTCATTTTTTATGTACCTGTTGTATCATCAGCACCTACTTAGCATGTAACATTGTATGGAAAAACCCAAACGAATTTTTTTGCCAACCCAATACTAAACACACAATACATATTTGATGAGTAAACCATAAGTGACTTACTTGCAGGTCATAAACATTTGCTTCTCCTAAGATACACATAAAGTCACTTAAGAATTGCTAATTGGGCTTCCCTGGTGGGGATCAGTGCCAATGCAAGAGACTCGAGTTCTATCCCTGGGTCAGGAAGATCCTCCAGAGAAGGAAATGACAACCTACTCCAGTATTCTTGCCTGGAGAATCCCATGGACTGAGGAGCCTGGCGGGCCACAGTCTGTGAGGTTGCAAAGAGTCAGACACAACTTAGTGACAGGCTTACTTTTTACTCTTCAATTCATATCTCAGGTAAAAAAACATCTACTGGCTAGTTTTATATGTTTCCACTTGCTTTAAGAAGGTAGATTTAATACCAATAAGAATAAAATTTCTAACTGCTCTTGGAAAGAATAGACTTTTTGGGGTGTTAGTGAATTCCTGTCTTTTGAGGTTTTCAAAAAGAAAGTGAATAATCACCAGTCCACTTGGTGCTTGAATTAGGTCCACAGGGAACATGTGACTGTGTCTAGAGATACTTTTGGTTGTCACAACTGGAGGATGCTACTGGCATCTAGTGGCTAGAGGGCCAGAGACACCGCTCAACACCCTGCACGTCTGCACCCCCGCCCCGCCCCCGGCGTGTGAGTGGCGCAGGTGAGAGGCCCTGGAGTAAGTGATTCCTATAGTCCTTAATGATTCTGAGATGCTTTGATTATAGGTCCTCTCTTTTTCTGAAGGTAGGGAATTCCTTGGAAATGACTGTTATGAGTTTTAAACTTCTCCTCATAACATGTGTTTATATCTTAATGCCTACGAATTTTTGTTTGTTTGGCTGCACTGTGGGGCTTGTGGTATCTTAGTTCCCTGACCAGGATGAACCCCTGCCCCCATGTGGAAGTACCGAGTCCTAACCACTGGACCCCCAAGGAATTCCCCAGTGCCTGCGCATTTCTACCATTAGAACAGCTATTTTCTCTTCCTTCTGTGAACCCAGTCATTGTATTACAATCACTGTAGGAATGAGTTACATTATCTTCCAGGAGAACTAGGCACAAGTACTATTGTTATTCCAATTCTGCTAGAAACTTAGATTTGTTACTATTTATTGTATTTTCACAGGAAAAACCCATGTAGCTTAAAACCCTGGGGAAGAATTTGAGAACAGAACCTTACAGATAACATAAATGAAGATACTTGCCATTTTTATGAAATTGGAATTTTTGTCAATAACTCTTTTTGAGTGCCAATGATATTATTGTTGTGACAGTTGAAATTAATTTCCTGCCTTTAGGCCTTAAATCTGGTAAGGCAGGCTTGTTCCTGCAGTGTATCAAGCCGCATTCCTTTGTAGGGAGCCAAACTCTTAGACTAGTGGCCTTGATCTGCCATTCTCTTGCCTCAGCGGTCATTGCAGACGTTCCCCAGAAGAGCACCCAATTAAGGTTCTCTGTTTTTGTTTTCTGTCCTTAACTCAGGAGACTCACTTCTAATAAAACTTCATTTTCAAGATTTCAGAAGTAAATAGCTGTGTTCCAATTATTCCCTGAATCAGTGAATGATTTTAGTATGTTCAGTTGCTGTTCTTCATCTCTTAATTTTGATTGTGTTTTCCTGTAAATTATTTTTCTATGAAAAAAGAAAATAGAATCACTCGAATTGGAAAGAGAACAGTCTCCTATTCTTAAGTAGGTAAAGTATTGGTATTCTCATCTTAGAGCTGAAATAACGCCCATAACTTGGCACTGGTGAAATTTTCTACACATAAATAAGCAGACAGCTTTCTTTATTCTGCAGCTATACCCTTCGTGCCTTAATAAGAGTTGAAATCACTCATCATATTCTTTTGCACCTGGTTTTTCCTCCACAGAAAAATGTCCTTTGCTTGCTTTTATAGGGTGCAAGTTTTTATCTTGGATCCTCAGGTGTTTTCTCAGAATTCATAAAATGAAAGTGGTTAAAAAGTAACCTCTCCATCTATTTGGCTTAGAGTATGAACAAAGATCTTCTCAGATAAAAAGCTTTGAAGTACAGGATGTTCTTACAAGGACTTTATATTCTCTTCTTTAAATGATATGATGCATTTTTGTACTTGACATTGTGCTTAGAATCCTCTCAGTCTTTCCGCTCATGTGGGTAATGGGATAATGTAAGCAGAATCCTGAATAATGGCTAAATCTTCATCTTGGCTGCATTTCCTCTGACCTGTTCTGTGTGTGCCTACCTCTCGAATAGCACATGAAGGGAATTTTGATTTCCAAAGCATTTCTCTAATGGGCGACCTATTTCGTTTATTTAGAAAGGTGTTTGCACTACAGTACCCACAGAAGCTTGTGATCTCGGGTTCTGAGCTTGCCTGTCTTCATCTAAATCAAAAGCAGCAGACTGCTCAGTAGTACTTTCCAGTCTGATTTTTCTGACTGTTGGTTTTTTTGTTAAGCGGTGTGTACATTATATTGAATAGGAATACATTATAAAGTCTGGGCAAATGAGTGTGTATTGGTACTCTTTTATCTTGGCCTCTTGGGCACTGGTGCTCTTTTAAAATGAGACTTGCAAGAATCTTTAGTTGAGGCTTTTTCAGATTATGACCAGTATCTTGACAATGTGTGAAGATGTTTAGTCCTAACTAAAGATGGCTCCTGGTGTTCCATGAAAAACTCTAACAGATACAACTCATCAAATGATAATGCCTTTTGAGAAATACCTTCTCATAATGTTCCTAAGAGAGAGGTGCCAAAATGTCTTGCATTCCACTAATGAAAATTCAGGATTCGGATTTCCTGGCATTTTCACCGTTTATTAACTTTGGTGTTATCTGTATAGTATGTTTGAAATTGCTTAAATCAAAACATCCTTAATCTTGCTTTGTTGCTGTGGTGGTGGTTTTGTTTTTGATTGCACCATGCGGCTTGCGCGATCTTAGTTCCCAGACTAGGGACTGAACCCATGCCTCTTTCAGTCCGAGTCCTAACCACTGGACCCAAGGGAATTCCCAATCCTGTTACTAAACGATTTCTCTTCTTCATGAGTGTGCCTCTCACTTCTTCTGAGTGTAGCCCAATAGCTTGGTATATGGTTGTTTGCTGAGTTTGTTCATTAGTTTACTTGTTAAACATTTATTTAACACACATTTATAAAGTATATAGTGTGTGTCAGGCACTTTTATTACAAGTCTGTCTGGTATTTTTCTCTAATCATTTCAGGACTGATGAGGAATATCTTAATATCTCAAGATGGTGCTAAAATTGGGATCGTGTGTTTTCAAAACAGAAGCACCTGGCTCATTGTATTGTTCCACTCTGAGGCCACCTTGGGTGGCCAAGATCCCCATCCTTAAGCTTGTAAGAATCACGATGCTTGTGAAGCTGTTGCAGGTATTTTTGTGATGGTTCATAACGACTGCTTGCTGCCTGCCTGTCCTAATTCCCCAAGTGATGAGGAACTCTTCTGTGAGCCTCTAGTCCCTGTCGAAGTCCTTTCAAATGTCACACTTTCTCCCACCTGTCTTTTATGGTACTGGATCCATACTCACTTAAAACCATGTGAGCTACTTACATGAGAGTTGTAAGGTGTGTGTTCTATGTGATATTGTCATGGACTTACTTAGCATGTGATCAAGAAATCAGTTCCCTCACATGAAAGCTGTTTTTAAAAACTGTGTTTAAAACTATATCAAAATTGCTACTTTGGATGCTGCGTAAATTGACAGATTGCCTCCTAGTGTACAAAGGAGGAAACTCCACACTCTCCTCACTTGGGGAGGCGCTGCTGCCGGCCAGCCCGCTCTCAGCAAGGCTTCCGAATTGCTTCTAACAGTGGTGGCTTGTGTTGTACCTTGGCACAAAGGGACACCTTACCTCAGGTCTCCTAGTAGGTCAGCAGAAAAATAACTGGAACATGGATGTGTTTAGCTTTAACATAAAGGTTACATTTTGCTTTCCCTTTGTCTCGCCCCCTTTCTCTTTACAGGGGTGGTGAATGTGCTGCTCACAACTCCACTCTGGGTGGTAAACACCAGACTGAAGCTGCAAGGGGCAAAATTTAGGAATGAAGACATCGTACCAACCAACTACAGTGGTATCATTGGTGAGTGTCTTTTGGATGTGTTTCTTTTTAAAGGCTCTCTTTTCTCTTTGTATCTGGAATTTATCACCATGATAAAGCTACATTAATGGACAGCCTCAAATCTCAGTGTCCAACACTAAGCATTTGTTTAGCTCCTGTGTCTGTGGATTGGCAAGGATTTGATTCATCTAAGCTGACTCCAGCCTAGGAGTCTCAGCTCCATGCGTCTCTCTTCCATTTCCTGGGACCAGCCTCAGGATATTCTTCTCTTGGCGACAGCAAACGCACAGGAAGACACACCCGATCATACAAGCACATTTCAAGCCCCCGTTTCCATCTTGTCTATTACCATCGTCTTGGCCAATGAACTCCCAATGGCCAAGCCTCAAGACAATGGGTAGAGACATATACCCGTGGAGTATAGCCCATAGAGTGAAGGTGGCAGGGGATGCATATTTCTGAAGAATAATCTGCTACTTTTTCTCCCCCAGTGTTTTCTTTGGATAAAGATACAAAATTAGTGTCTGATATCTTTGAGCTTCTGCTTTTTAATAGTATCACACTGCCAGGTTCTTCTTTCCCATCTTTCCCTCTTTATAATGAGGACAGTGATTTTCTTAAAAGGCAGTCCTATAAAATGAACTCCAGAGCACTGTCTTATCTTTTTCTGTACTGGCCTTCATTGTGAAACCCACAGGCTGTCGTTCCCCATTCTTTCTGTGTAACACAGAGAGCTCGGTGGTGGAGATGATCAGTACCGAGGAAAACTTGATCTGCTAACCCCAGATTTGTCAGGAGGGGTTGCCAACAATTGAAGTTAGTCTCTCAATAACTCAGTGACTGTCAGTATCTGATGATTCTCCAGAAGCAGTTAACGGATTAACTTGTCATTGCCAGAAGGAAGTCTTGATAGAATCAGTCTGGCCTGTGTTCTGGGCACGTTGTCTTTCTAGTTAGGGGATTGTCCTCAAAGGTCCCCTTGATTTCTCGCTTAGATGCTTTTTACCAGATCATCCGGGACGAAGGGATCCTGGCTTTATGGAATGGCACCTTTCCCTCCCTGCTGCTGGTCTTTAATCCTGCCATCCAGTTCATGTTCTACGAAGGCTTAAAGCGGCAACTTTTAAAGAAACGAACGAAGGTAAGCCCTGATCTTGAAAGCTGCAAACAACCCCTGACACCTTGTCACTGTGCAGACTGACGCAGTTCGTTCTTTGCCTCACAGCTTTCTTCCCTGGATGTGTTCCTCATTGGTGCAATCGCCAAAGCAATCGCCACCACGGTCACCTATCCTATGCAGACAGTACAATCAATCCTGAGGGTGAGTGCTGGGCCTCTCCTGCATTTAGACAGACAGCATTCTAAAATAATGTGGTTTCTCTGCTTGAAGCAGTGTTAATAAAGCCATGAAGTGCTCCAGAGCATTTCTCAGCCACTTTCCCGTTGTTTGATATTTTGCTAACTAGTCAGGCTGTCAATTGGTTTTCTCTTTGGCTTGGAACAAAGTTTACACTTTGCATTTGGTCGGTCACCTGCTGTCTCAGAAAATCCAGGTATGGAGGAAGTTCTTTAAAGACCTCAGGAACATAGTGAGTTTGCTTCCTTCACATTCAAGTTGATTGGCCTGGTGCACAGGGTAGATTTCCCTTTATAGAATCAGAGATTCATTCAGAAGGAATGAATGATTTAGCTTTTCTGAAGTATTTTCAAATTTCTAGTTTTTCATTCATTCAATTATTTATTCTTTGAAATATTTTTTTAAGTACCCATTCTGCGAGCAGCTGGGGTGCACGTGGTGAATAAAAGCCATGGTCCCTGCCCTTAGGAGTTAACCGAGGAGAGGGCGAACAAGTAGATCAGCATAAATAGGTCACTGCAGATTGAGGAAGGAGCTATCGAGGAAGTAAGCCACATTCTGTGATTTAGTGGAGAGGGCCACAGTGGGGATCGTCTCAGATGGCATGATTGGGGTGGGTCCTCTGAGGAGCCCTGTGTAAACCAAGACTTAAAGGAAGGCAAGAACCCAGCCATGCAAAGAGCAGAAGAAAGAGCTTTCCAGGTAGAGGGAACATGGTGTACTAGGAGCTTGATGACTGTGGCTGGAGGTGGCTCAAAAGGAGATCAGAAAAGAAGCAGGACGGCTATAATGTGATCTGATTTATAATTTGAGAAGACTACCGTGACTGTTCAGGCTAAGAGAAAAGAGAGTTTCAGGTTAGGAGGCTATTTCGGTCACATGTGAGATGCGATGGTGGCCTGGCCTAAGGTGGTAGTGGAAAGGGAGGGATTCATGTTGTGTTTGGGAGACCAAATTCAAAGGACTTAAACCAATGAGTAAAATGGAGGCGTTAATGAAAGTATTTTAGTTTGAAAAGATTATTCCCTTCTGTTAAAGGTATTTTTACCAGTGGACTATTTTTCAATTGGTGCGTAATATAAAGAATTTCAGTTGCAGTCAAATAAATGTATTTTGACATTTTTATAATAGAAACATAACATGAAGAGCTTGGACTACAGAGATTCTAACTGATTAATGTTTATCATAACTTCTTAAAAGACTGCAAGCCTTTCCATCAGTATCTAAATCTTCGTCCTGGGCATGGCTTTTTCTTTTGAGGTAGAATTTTCCCCATGATTCTCTGTAAAAATGAAAATTCTCATGCTTGCTTCATTGAAAAAAAATTCTTATTTTCACTTATTTCATTGAAATATTTCATTTGTTTCATTGAAAAAAGAGGATTAACATAATCTAAATACTAAAAAAGCCACCAGGGGCTTCCTTAGTGGTTCAGATGGTAAAGAATCTGCCTGCAGTACAGGAGATTGAGGTTCAATCCCTGGGTCAGGAAGATTCCCCTGGAGAAGGAAATGGCAACCTGCTCCAGTATTCTTGCCTGGAGAATTCCATGGACAGAGGAGCCTGGCGGGCTACAGTCCACGGGGTTGCAAAAGAGTCAGACGTGACTGAGCAACTAACACTTTCACTTTCACATATTAAAAGGGTATTTTTATTACCATGTGCTGTAAGATGTTACTCCAACATAAGTGGAAATTAAGATTAAAAGAAAGTGATAACAGGGCTTCCCTGGTAGCACAGTGGTAAAGCGTCCACCTGCCAAGTGCAGGAGACTCGGGTTGATTCCCCTGAGGAGATCCTGCGTGCCGTGGAGCGGTTAAGCCTGTGCGCCACCACTGCTGAGCCTGTGCCGGGCAACAGGAGGAGCCCCCTCAGTGAGAAGCCCGGCCACTGCAACTAGAGGGCAGCCCACACCCAGCAGCAGAGACGCAGCACAGCAAAAAAAGAAACAAGTAAATAAATAAAATTTTTTAAAAAAGAAAGCGGTAACAGATGGTAATTATTTATCTTGTTCCTTCTTCCTTAGTTTGGACGTCACAGACTCAACCCAGAAAACAGAACACTGGGGAGTCTTCGGAACGTTCTCTATCTCCTTCACCAGCGAGTAAGGTGAGCTTTGTAGATGTTTCACATTCTGTCCTCTCTCTTAACAGCCGTCTGTGCCAAGAAGTGGTTGGATTTGCTTATCTTGTATTTTTGCCTTGGCAGTGGCAGCCTGAACGCTTCTCCCTTGCCTGCTGCGCTCAGACATTTCTCATTTAGGAGCTTAGTGACACATGAGAGCATTTCGGGAAATTGTGGAAAAGTTCATGTCCTTGATTCTTCATTAGCTACAAATATTCAGGATTTCTTCAGAAAGGGAATCCTCCAGTGAAATCCTGCCATTTCCAACAACATGGATGAACCCTGAGTGTTTTGTTAAGTGAAATAAGTCAGGCCGAGAAAGACAGATATTGTGTGCTTTCACTCATATGTGGAATCTTCAGACAGACTCATCGGTGCTGAGAACAGATTGGCAGCTACCAAAGAGGAAGAGGGTTTGAGGGTGAGCAAAACGGGTGAAAGGAGTCAGCTGTATGGTAATGACTGATTATGGGACCTGTGGTGGTGATCACTGTGCAGTGTAGAGATGTCAAATTATAATGCTGTACACCTGAACCGTGGGATTTCCCTGATAGCCCAGTTGGTAAAGAATCTGCCTGCAATGCAGGAGACCCCGGTTCAATTCCTGGGTCAGGAAGATCTGCTGGAGAAGGGATAGACTACCTACTCTAGTATTCTTGGGCTTTCCTTGTGGCTCAGCTGGTAAAGAAATTCGCCTGCAATGCAGGAGACCTGGGTTCAACCCCTGGGTTGGGAAGATCCCCTGAAGAAGGGAAAGGCTACCCACTCCACTGTTCTGGCCTGGAGAATTCCATGGACTGTCTAGTCCATAGGGTCACACAGAGTCGTGCATGACTGAGTGACTTTCACACCTGAAACAAAGGAGAGTACTCCTGTAATCTAATATAGAGACTGCTCTGCTGAGTAGTGCTCCATGGATGACGTATCCCAAAACCCCTTGTAGATAGAAATACATGGGTGTCAGAGAGCCGCAGTCATCATGGGAAAGGGAAGGAGGGTAGGCAGAGGAACAATAGCTGTCATCACAATTACGGCAACAGTGATGATGGTGGTGAGAGGAGTTAGCGTTTTTGAGCTATTATGTGGCAGACACTAAGCCAGATGCTCTACTTGGGTAATCTCACTTAATCCTCACAACAGCCCTTTGAGGCAGGTACTGTCGTCATCTCCCCATTTCATTTAAAGGGGAAATCAAATAGGTCAGCACCTTTGAGGCAGAAGCTATTATAACTTTATTACTGTTCCTAGATGTAAGATATTTTAAACTAAGTTTATTATAAAGATAGAATATACTTGGGATAAAAAATTAAAGATAAAGAATTGGTGTAAAGTTAAAAAAACAAAAATGCTGATCATACCAAGTGTTGACAAGAATGAAGCAACTAGAACTTTCCTCTGCTGGTGGGAATTCAGAATGGCACAAGCACTTTGGAATGCAGTGTGGCATTTTCTTATAAAGTTAAGCATATGCCTCCTATAGACCCAGCCATTCCCTTTCACGATACTTACCCAAGACAAATGAAACATGTCTACACAAAGACCTGTGCATAAATGTTAGTAACAGCTTCATTTGTTAGAGTCAAAAACTGGAAACATCCCAAATGTCCATCATTGAATGAGTAGGTACAAGCTGTGATATACCTGTACGGTGGAATACTATTCAGAAAGGAAAAAGAAATATTGATACATGCAAAAATGTAGGTAGATCTCAGAATAGTTATGCTCAATAAAAGAGATCAGACAGAAAGGAATTCATATTGTATGATTCCACTTTTATGAATCCACCTGCCAGTGCAGGAGACGGGAGAGATGTGGGTTCAATCCCTGGGTTAGGAAGATCCCTTGGAGAAGGAAATAGCAACCCGCTCCAGTATTCTTGCCTGGGAACTTCCATGGACAGAGGAGCCGGGTGAGCTACAGTCCATGGGGTCACAACAGAGTTGGACACCACTGTGTGCACACACACTCATCACTTAAACTTAGAAAATGATCTACAGTGACGGCAAAGGGACGTGAGGACACCATCCTCCTGGGGATGATGGATGATGGATACGTTCATGACCTTGAACGTGGTGATGGTTCACGGATGTACCCGTCAGTCAAAACTCGTCAAACTGAAGCCATTTAAACTTTAATAAAGCTATAAATACATGCATGTCTACACTGTTTTCTGACTCTTTTCCAGGAGATAGTCACTATTAACAAAAAGTATATGTATTTCCAAAATTCTGTATAAAAAACATATATTTTTCGCTCCATTTCCAGCCCCCTCTCCTCTCTGGAGAATAGTAGGTGGTGCTGGAAATTCCTGGCTTCTGATCTTTGCTTGGTCTTTCTGGTGACCAGCCCCACCCAAGAGTCCAGCAGGAATCACCTCATTAGAACAGAAGACACTACTGCCACCCAGGACTTAAGGGATTTAGGAGCTCTGTGTCAGGAACTAGAATCAAAGACCAATTGTTAGAATAGAGACATGTTCCTAGTGTTCTTTTCTCTTAGGAAATTATAAGCAAGAGCTCCTAGAACTCTGTGCTGGGAACTGAGGACAGGGACTAAATAAATTTTTTTTTTCTGTTATCTCCTAGCAGATCTCACCTTGAGAAACACCAAGGTGGCATTTCTTGGGTTTCTTGGGGGAACATAAGTTAGGCAATGAACTAGAATTTCATGAGTCAAGGCTTTTCATTTCCATTTATCACATGATTCACTCCAAATAATAGATTTTCACACATAGCAAGTATGTAAAATGTAGAATAGCTCCTGAATGGAGCACTTGACTGACTTTTAATATCTCAGTCCGCATGCGTGCTATATAGAGCCCTGGCGTTGCTGATGAACCAGCAGATGAGATTAATTCAGTCTCAGTAATTAGCTCTGGAGACATCGTTTACTTTGAGCTTCTGTTTCTAGCTGAAGCATTCTTTTCTGTAGTTAGAGCAGTCATTCTAAAGGGCTGGTGTCCAGGCGGGCCTTGTCATCCTCATCACCTGGGAGCTTATTAGCAATTCAGATTCTTGAGTCCCATCCCAGGCTTAATGCTTCGGAAACTCCGTGGATAGAACCCAGCAATCTGTGGTTCACCGAGCCTTCCCAGTGATTGTGACATACACTAAATTTGAGAACCACTCAGTTAAAAGGTCAAATGTACAGAAAGACTCGGAGAGATTTTCATTCCTGTCACTTCTCTAGTTCTGTTCAGGCTACAATGATCTAAACCAATTGGCAGCTCTCCTACCATTTAGGGACTGTTAGGTTGAAATAACTTTGTTGGGAGAGCCTTAAAGTCAAGATCTAAAAGTTCTTTGTTAATCTTAGATGTTGGCATTAAAATGGTTTTAGGATTTTAGGATCTGTACCCTGTCTGTGAGATACTGTCAGCATTCCGCTGATTAATCATGGCTTTGAAGAAATAATCAACTTTTATCAATTCCCAAGCACCTTCAAAGATAAAGTACTTAAGTAACAGAAGTCCGTTAATATCTAAAACTTTGATTGCTTCTTTTGATCCTAAGAATAAGCCTTTGCAAACAGTATGTTTCTTTGAAAACCTTTTGTTTTTTCCTCTCCTTTCAGGCGTTTTGGAATTGCAGGACTCTACAAAGGCCTTGAAGCCAAGCTGCTGCAGACGGTCCTGACTGCTGCGCTCATGTTCCTCGTTTACGAGAAACTGACGGCCGCCACCTTCATGGTCATGGGGCTGAAGAGCACGCGCAAGCACTGAGACACCTCTCACCCCCGCCCCCGGCACTCAGAAGTGCTCCAGACGGGGGCAAGTGATTCCACTGTACTTGCCCCTCCCACAGAGAAATCTGCCCTCACTGGCTTGAGATGCATCTGAGGGTACATACACATGCATGGTTATAGCCAGCCTGACTCATTACCAACTTAACTTTTTTGATGGTTGGTTGAGTCTTGTGGAGGAGGTTGGACCAATGGCCATTTGAAAAGCACACACGATCGAAAACCTAAAAATGAAACTTGATGGGGATTTATTAATTTTCCTGAAAGGAATGGACTATTGCTGTCATGTATAATCTTCTCCAGTTAAAGTCTTTTTTAAATTTACCAGCTATTCGCTTTCCCTGAACCAACCCCGCCCCCGCCCCCCGCTGCCCCCCGCCCTCCAGCTTCTACAACCAATTTGCTACCGTGTAATTCTCTTGGTATTCTCCTCCTATATACTTTTGCACCTCTTCATCTTGGTATTTTCCTCACTAAAAATGGTATGACTATGCCACAGGCATGACTATTATTCTTGAGCTTTTTTTCTCCTAATTAAGGAAAGATATCTTCTTTAGTGTGTGAACTATTTATTTTGTGGGGGAAATGAAAATTATTAATTCCAAATGATTCTCTTATAAACTCTTTATAAGCATCACTTATTCTTTCGTATCTGACATAATTAAAAAATATTTATTTTGAATCAACCTTTTCATTACAGAACTTGAGGTTTTGTGTTCACCCATATGGGCCCCAGTAGATTTTAAGCACAAAAGCGATTCTTAAAATTTGCCCTTTACAGTGTTACATTGGGTTTGCAACCAGCTGGTCAAAATCACAGAAAAGGGAAAGGGAGCAGATACCTTGTTTGGGCTCTGGAATACTGTCTTCTTTTATAAACTCATGGTAGAGGCTGTATATTTTAAGAATAAACTTCTGGTTAAGGTTATTTCTGTTTGAAAATGTTGCTTAGAGTCCTGCTACTCAAAGTGTGGGTCCCAAACAGTAGCATCAGCATCACCCTGGGAGCTTGGTGGACACCCCAGACCTTCTGAATCATCTTCTGTGTTTTAACAAGATACTCACGTGATCTGTACTCATCAAAATTCAAGAGAACTTAGAGCTCCTGACTCCACTGAAGATGCAGTTGGTTTCAATTATGGAAACCAAAGATCGATATTGAAGGACAGGTAGACTAATGTATTATATTAGAGCATCCTGTGAAAAGACCAGAAGTTCTGTCATCATTTACGTTCACCCCACAGCACATGTTCAGGTCGGTAGGACTTTCATTATGTGGTCAACAATGAATTTTGACGTCTCAAGGCCCTCAAGAAGCAGATTCTCTTGACATGAGTAGAACAGCAGCTTTTTTAGACTTTATTTTAGCCCCTATATCAAAATGACAGGTTTTTCCTTTATAAGTCTAATTCAGTCAATTAGAGTAATAATGAAATGTCTATGTCTATTCTATACTAGAACTTAAGTTCCATTTTGAGAGTAGAAATTTATTTTCTCTCTCGTCCCTGTGGTAATTTCAAAATACATGATTATTAGACTAGTAATAATCAACAGATCATTGTGTTGTTCTAGAAAACAAAAACTAAGAGGAATGATAATCTGAGACACTTCTCTAAAAGCTAGAGAATTGGCCCCACTAACTGCTTTTTATTATATGTATATATTTTATATTTTAAAGTGTGTGTGTGTGAGTGTGTCAAGGCGTGAGCAGGGAGCTTGGGGGAAGAATGACCATAAGATACCATATGTATTTTGTTATTATTTTAATTTTGATGTTCACTTTGGAACTTGAATTTTGAGCTCAGGGTATTATGAATTGTTAATATGTTAATTCCCAAGTCAGGATATATAGTTATATTGGATGTTTATGATGTGAGAATGTATCTGATACTTCTTTTTCATCTGATTTTATGAGGGAACAGTTTCACTTTGAGGTTTATGTTCCCTGTGAAAGCTGAGCTCACTACGAGTTAATAACTCACCCAGTTTTATAACCTTTGATTGTTAATAAGTTGCTTGAGAAAACTAAGGAGCTGAATTCTATACAAGGGGAATGGAAGACTTTCTTTCTGATTCTTTATGCAGTTTCTCTAGAAAATGAGGATTAAGAACCTTAGAGATTATGTTAGAAAATTTCATCTGTAAGCATTTAATCTGTGCTTTAAAGTGGTTAAATGTCCATTCTTGTCTATTTTACTGTTAAATTTGAAATGCAGAAATAGGATTTACCATCAGAACATAAGCAGTTGAAGTTAGAATCTTGGGTTTTATTCTCAGCTCTGCCACTAACAAGTTATGTCATCTTGTATTTCAGCTTTTTTATAAGTGGAGGCAATAATACAATCGATCCATCTCAGAGGGTATTTGAGAGCTCATAATGTCAGCTAAATCCCTTTATGATCGTGGGAGAAGGAAGATCCAAGTGAAACTTGTAACAAGCCCAGATTTATATGGCAATTTCCCTTCTTAAAGCTTATACACTTTCTCATTTTATACTCCCAACACCTCTGTGAAATAGGGGGCAAGTAACCATATTCCCATTTAATTAATAAGGAAATTGAGACAGCTATCAAATGACTTGCCTGGTTGGAGCCAGGACGAGAGTTGGGCTTCCTGCAGTCTAGTGTAATGATTACGAGAATGGGTTCTGGAGTTAGACAGACCTAAGTTCAATTCTGGTCTTGCTCTCTACCAGCTGTGGGAATAAGGCAATTGCCAAACTGGTATAAAACTCAGTTTTCTCAACTATGAAATGGAGATGGTGATAAACCCACCTCATAGGGTGATTGTGAGGATTGAATGAGATCATACATATAAATTTCCTAGCACAAGACTTGCCATATGGGAAGAGCTAGATAAATACTAGTGGCGACTATTACTACAGTATTATTATCGATGGAGGATATGACTGAATAGATGCAGCTGTAGTTCAGTGGAAAGCACTCTGGGTTTTGAGTCAGAGCTAGGTTCAGACTTTCATTCTATCACTTAAAAGCATTGTGGCGTGGAGTCACAGATGTAGAGGATGGACTTGTCACGGGGGACAAGGGTAAGGATGGATTGGGAGATGGGAGATGATACGTGCATACACTATATATAAAATAGATGGCTAATTGGGACCTACTACTCAACACTCTGTAACTACCTATGTAGGACTAGAAACTAAAAAAGTGGGGACATGTGTATGTATGTAGCTGATTTACTTTGCTATATAGCAGAGACCGGCATGGAACTGTGAATCAACTATACTCCAATGAAGATTAATTTTTTTAACAAAAGCATTTTAGCCACAGACAAGTCATTTTCTCTTGTTTCTTAGTTTTTATGTGTTTATCTGCCCAATAGAAATGATTACCAGGCAAGGCTATTTTATATGTGTGTGTGTGTGTAATTTTTAATTTTTAGAACCAGCCTTGCAAGTAATCACTTCTGTTGGCTGGGTGAAGATGTATATGTGTGTGTGTGTGTGTGTGTGTGCTTAGTGGCCCAGTCATGTCCAACTCTTTGTGACCCCGTGGGCTGTAGCCCTCCAGGCTCTTCTGTCCGTGGGGATTCTCCAGGCAAGAATACTGCAATAGGCTGCCATGCCCTCCTTCAGGGCTTGCCCTCCTTCCCAACCTAGGTTTCCCTCACTGCAGGCAGATTCTTTACCAACTGGGCCACCAGGGAAGCCAATATATATGTATGTATGCATCTGGCAGAGTATATGACAGGTAAATGTGCTTAATAAGTGCCAAGGTTTTCCACTCAGATGTAATTGACATACAACATTTTATTAGTTTCAGATGTACAACGGAGTAATTTCACATACGTATATATTGCAAGATGATCACCACAGGAAGTCTAGTAAACATCTACCACCAAAACATGAACCAGATAAATGCTGTTTAAACCAAGAAAGCCAACTACATTTTACTTTGAGGCAGTGTTTCGTCTTCCCATTTGTTTTAATCGTGAACATTTCTTTTCTGGAAGGCTTTTGTGTACCTCATCAAAAGTGAAGCCAAACCCAGTAATTTTATGTTTTAACCACTACAAGAGTCCCTTGGACAGCAAGGAGATCAACCAGTCAACTCTAAAGGAAATCAACCCTGAATATTCATTGGAAGGACTGATGCCGAAGCTCCAGCACTTAGGCCATCTGATGTGAAGAGTCAACTCATTGAAAAGAGCCAACTCATCTTTCCCTAATACTGGGAAAGATTGAGGGCAGGAAAAGAAGGGGGTGACAGAGGATGAGATGGTTGGATGGTATCACCAACTCAATGGACATGAGTTTGAGTAAACTCCGGGAGATAGTGAAGGACAGGGAAGCCTAACATGCTGCAGTCCGTGGGGCTGCAAAGTGTCGGCCAACTGAGCAACTAAACTGACTGACTAGACGGTAAAGAATCTGCCTTCAATGCAGGGGACCCGGGTTTAATCCCTGGGTTGCAAAGATCCCCTGGAGAAGGGAATGGCAACCCACTTCAGTATTCGTGCCTGGAGAATCCCATGGACAGAGGAGCCTGGTGGGCTACCGTCCAGGAGGTTGCAGAGAGTTGGACACAACTGAGCGACTAACACTTTAGCGACTGAACAATAATCCAACATTCAGGTGAAGGCGCCCAAACGTTTATCAGTTCATCAGTAAGATATGAACTGGTTCAGTAGCACCGAGTCACTGGCTGAGCTACTGTCTCATCTTGGCTCTCTAGAAAAGCTAAAGAATTGTGACTTCATGACACCAAACACCACACGTCTCTGGAGAGCCCTGCTTCGAGGCTGGTGAATTACTTACCTAGCAGTGTTGACTGTCACCAGAATACCAAAGATATACAAAGGCTCACTTGTAGAATATTTTTATATGCAGTAAATGTAATTGATGTGACCCCACAGGATTTTTACTATAGAAATGATTGGACCTTGGGTTAGTGCTTTCTTTATGGGGCATACTGGTAGCCCCTGAAAATTATGTTCCTTGAGACACAAGAGACAAGAAAATAACTTACCATGGACTGCATGAGAAAAGAGAAGATAGAAAATAACTATAAAGACAGAGTGGAGAGGAAATTAGGAGACGGATATGAGGGTCAGGGGGAGGCGGGGACAAGGCACCAGTGCCTAGCATAGCACTCAAGGAAACATGCTCCAAAAATGCTCATAGACGGCAGTAAACTGTGGAACCCAGCAAATGAGACCCAGTCTGGGGAAAGGGAAGGAAAACTTGGTTTGGAACTAACTGTGAGAATGGGTGATGGAATTTCTGTGTGTAGTTCAGTTCAGTCACTCAGTCGTGTCCAACTCTTTGCGACCCCATGAATCGCAGTACGCCAGGCCTCCCTGTCCATCATCAACTCCTGGAGTTCACTCAGACTCACGTCCAGAGTGCCTGGTAAATGCCAGGCACAATGAACTTACATATATCTTGATACCTTTGTAATAACTCTAAATACATGAGATTGATTCCCATTAACAGATAAGATAGTTAAGGCTTCAAGGGTAATTTATCTGTGGTCATTCAATGATTGAGGGTCAGGATTTAAAATTTAGGCTGACTCCAGAACTTTCTACATTGCCACAGCACATTCTTCAGATGTCCCTAAAAGTAAGCCTTCTGAGCGAGTGTGTGCATTCCCTTTTCAAACCTAGAGGAACATATGATTGAAGATGTGTAACTCTTTCTGTAATGAACTGTCTGAACCTCTGTATGATGCTACAAGGCTCAAGGGAAGCCTGTGGCCTCTGAATCCAAGGGTGGCTCCATAAATCCAAGTCTCTCCTATTCTTGTGGAGATTAGGAATCAGCTCTTCCTGGAAGCCTTTCTGGAATTTTGTGTTCTCCTACCCACCCACCTCCAAAGACTCGTGCACCTATACTGTTTTGTATGGACTTCCCCGGTGGCTCAGCGGTAGAGAATCTGCTTGCCAGTGCAGGGGTCCCGGGTTCAAACCCTGGTTCGGGAAGACCCACATGCCGTGGGGCCACTAAGCCTGTGTGCCACAACTATTGAGCCTGTGCTCTAGAGCCCGGGAGCCACAAGTAATGAATCCACATGCCTAGGGCCCGTGCTCCACAACAAGAGAGACCACTGCGATGCGAAGCCCACGCATCACAGCTAGGAAGTAGCTCCCACTAGCTGCAACAGGAGAAGACGCGCGCACAGCAGCGAAGACCCAGCACAGCCATAAATAAATCTTTTTTAAAAAATTGAGAAAGTCCTTTCTATTCCTCTTTTAACTTACAGCTAGTTTATAGGTCGGAGAAGGCAATGGCACCCCACTCCAGTACTCTTGCCTGGAAAATCCCATGGATGGAGGAGCCTGGTGGGCTGCAGTCCATGGGGTCACTAAGAGTTGGACACAACTTCACTTTAACTTTCACTTTTTACTTTCATGCATTGGAGAAGGAAATGGCACCCCACTCCAGTGTTCTTGCCTGGAGGATCCCAGGGATGGAGGAGCCTGGTGGGCTGCTGTCTATGGGGTTGCACAGAGTCGGGCACAACTGAAGCGACTTAGCAGCAGCAGCAGCAGTTTATAGGTATGACATTTACAGATTTTTTTTCTAATGCATTCATTCTCACTTTATTCTCTCTATTGAAAGGATTAATTACTTTTGTACTGTGCAGGTGGAGAAGTGAGACAGGTCTGGCTCAGTTCGCAAAGCAAAGGATTGGGAGTCAAAAACACGAATTCCGGCCCCCTGGTAGTCTATCCAGTAAGCTTTCACTGGCTTGTACTGCTTGGAGGTTTAAAGTTTTTCTTTTAGTTTTGGAGATTTTTTTGGTTATAAAAAATAACACACAGTCATTAAAATTTTTCAGAAAATACAGAAAAGAAGAATGAAGTGAGTAAAGATATATTCCTGTATGCCTGTGTTTATATATATCTTCCTATACTCTTACTATATTCCAGAAATCACTGCTAATATTTCACTATATCTATTTTCAGACTTGTTTAAATACATAAATTCCCAGATATATTTAGGTAGGATTTTTAAAATGAGATCAAACTATGCCTAACTTTGTAACTCTTTGATCTCAAATATAACTTGTTGTCAACGCAGGATACAGCATGCTTGGGGCTGATGCACGGTGATGACCCAGAGAGATGTTATGGGGAGGGAGGTGGGAGGGGGTGGTTCGTGTTTGGGAACGCATGTACACCTGTGGTGGATTCATGTCAATGTATGGCAAAACCAATACAAAAAAAAAAAAATGATAGTTAAAAAAAAAATAAATAAAATAAAATAAAAATAAAAAAATAAAAAAAATGAACAAAAAAAAATAAAAAAAAACTTGCTGTCAATAAATATGTCATAATTGGTTATGTAAAATTGCATTGTATGAATGTACCATTATCTAGTTAGACTCCTATTAATGGACTTCTGGGTTGTTTCCAATTTTTTGCTCTTATGAATAATGTGATAAAATCGTTTATATATGATTCCCTTTATATTTTCTGATTACTTCTTTAAGAAAAAATTTCTGGGAATCCAGTTCCTGGGTTAAAAAGGTATGCCTCTTGCAAATTATATTATTAAATTAAAACTTCATCCTGTTTATTCTTTTTATGTTCATTGTCAAGCATTTTCTGGGACTTCCCTAGTGGTGGCTAGGATTCCATGCTCCCAGCACAGGGGTCCCGGGTTCGAACCCTGATCAGGGAACTAGATCCCATATACCACAACTAAGTTTGCATGCCACAGCTAAAGCTCTCACATGCCACAGCTAAAAGTCCACATGCTGCAACCAAGACCCAGCACAGCCAAATAAATAAATATTTTTTTAAAATAAAATTCTCTCTTCCTTAAAAAGAAAACTTTTCTTCACCTCTACTTTGACAAACAGCAGGAGAAATTCCATTCTGGGTGTGACGGGAAAGAAAAGTTGTATGCCAGGGGCTAGTGTCAGACTTTATTTTTTTGGGCTCCAAAGTCACTGCAGATGGTGACTGCAGCCATGAAATTAAAAGACGCTTACTTCTTGGAAGAAAAGTTATGACCAACCTAGATAGTATATTCAAAAGCAGAGACATTACTTTGCCAACTAAGGTCCGTCTAGTCAAGGCTATGGTTTTTCCTGTGGTCATGTATGATGTGTTAGTTTGACTGTGAAGAAAGCTGAGCGCTGAAGAATTGATGCTTTTGAACTGTGGTGTTGGAGACAACTCTTGAGAGTCTCTTGGACTGCAAGGAGATCCAACCAGTCCATTCTGAAGAAGATCAGCCCTGGGATTTCTTTGGAAGAAATGATGCTAAAGCTGAAATTCCAGTACTTTGGCCACCTCATGCGAAGAGTTGGCTCATTGGAAAAGACTTTGATGCTGGGAGGGATTGGGGGCAGGAAGAGAAGGGGACGACAGAGGATGAGATGGCTGTATGGCATCACTGACTCGATGGACGTGAGTCTGAGTGAACTCCGGGAGTTGGTGATGGACAGGGAGGCCTGGTGTGCTGTGATTCATGGGGTCGCAAAGTGTCGGATATGACTGAGCGACTGAACTGAACTGAAGCTTTATATGCTTTTTCATTTAATTCTTGTAACAATCCTATGAAATTCAGAGTTAGGGGTATCAGAAGTAATTGTTACAGGAGTTTCAATTTGCTGAAAATTAGATTTCTTCTGGCAGATGACTGGGATCATTGAACAGCACATGCTGATGAGTAATAATTTATTGAGCACCTACCATGCTCCAGTTGCCATACTAGGTGCTTTACATAAACTGTCTTATTTAAGCTGCTACAGAGGTGCCAAAGCTGGCATACTCTCCACAGTGTTTTCCCTTCGAGCTTTGGTTCCGAGTCTGCATCCCAGCTCCCAAGTCTTTGTTAGGGGGCAAATTCTAGAGGGCAGGGACTTACTCTGAATCATTCCCTGGATTACCCGTGAACATGGAGTTACTCTGGGCAAGTGCCACTGTAGAAATGCTTTAAGATGATGATCATTACGAAAGTCCAAGAAGAATTTTGCTGCTAAGTCACTTCAGTCGTGTCCGACTCTGTGTGACCCCATAGATGGCAGCCCACCAGGCTCCCCCGTCCCTGGGATTCTCCAGGCAAGAACACTGGAGTGGGCTCCCATTTCTTTCTCCAGTGCAGGAAAGTGAAAAGCGTAAGTGAAGTTGCTCAGTGTTGTCTGACTCTTAGCAACCCCATGGACTGTAGCCTACCAGGCTCCTCCATCCATGGGATTTCCCAGGCAAGAGTACTGGAGTGGGCTGCCATTGCCTTCTCCAAGAAGAATTTTACTATTTATCTTTTATTGACTTTTAACTTTATTGGTAAGCTGTTTGATAGAAGATGGCTGTGTTTTGTTTTTCTTTATACAACTGCAGCTATAGAAAACCTTTATGCCACCAGAGGGCATTGCAGTCAGCCTCCTTTATCATCATCATAAATCCCTGCAGTCACTGTGGCTGATCCACATTGATGTGACCGAGGATGAGATGGCTGGATGGCATCACGGACTCGATGGACGTGAGTCTGAGTGAACTCCGGGAGTTGGTGATGGACAGGGAGGCCTGGCGTGCTGCGATTCATGGGGTCGCAAAGAGTCGGACACGACTGAGTGACTGAACTGAACTGATGCCAGAAACCAATGCAATATTGTAATTATCTTTCAATTAAAAGTAAATAAATAAAACAAAAATAAATCACTGCTGCCAGAAATGCCGAGAGAAATTTGTTCCCAATTAAACTAAAAATGACAGCATTCTTAGGCGTGATGAGCAATCAGCATAGGGCCTGTGGCTTGAACTTGGTGGAGCACTACCTTGAAGAACCTTTTTAATCTATAAAAGTGAAGAATGGAGTAAGTAGTATTTGCTGAAATTATATTTTTTTACTTTTCCCTTTCCCCAGGCCTATGCCTAAACTTTTAATTCATCATCCACAATTTATAATCTTCTCTTGGCCAGATATTAAAGCCGGCTGCTCTCAGTCTCAATAGGAATTGAAGGCAGAGAACCAACGGACAGTTTTTGTCCAGGAGCGTCCACCACTTTATTGGTCTCTATTGACACTAATAAAAACTTGCAAAATGGACTGATCCACAGCTGAGTAATTTGCTTGTTTCTGTTCACCATCTGATAGAATTGCTGATAGGCAGGGAAATGATTAAAAGGCAGAGCCAGAGGGAAAAGAGATTAAAGGCATTCTGATAATCCATGAATTTAAAAATTAGTTTAAATCTTTACTAAAGTATTGTGATTTTTTTTTAATATTAACAGGTACATCTTACCATATAATTTGAAATATATTTTCAAAGTATTGAGGCGTCTGAGATGTAGCCAACTAGAGCTCTATCCCCTAGGAACATTTGAGATATTTATTTCACAAATACTTTTCAGTATGTTTGAAAAGACTGGGGCATACAGATATGAACAATAATTAATCTTTATATATTGCTTTGCGGTTTATAGAACAATCTGGCATCTTGGAGAAGGAAATGGTAACCCACTCCAGTATTCTTGCCTGGAGAATCCCATGGACAGAGGAGCCTGGTGGGCTACAGTTCATGGGGTCACCGAGTCAGACACAGCTGAACAGCTAACACTTTCACTAAGGCTTTCAAGTCTTATGAATCCCAGCATCTTTCCGTAAGGTATGATTTATGCAGTAATACCTGTGTTAAAAAAGAACAGGCTCATCATTTGAATGTCAAGCTTTGTCTCTAACACAAAGGTCTCTGTGTGCTTTTTTTACTTTGGTATTTGTGGAACAGAGAACCCGGGCTAGAGCTCTATCAAGTAACTTCTGCATTAAGTTATATTTCTCTGTTGACTTACCTACCTCCATGGATAGATTAAGGGCTCAAAATCCTCACCACCATCACTGTGTCCCAAGTGTGATTTGTCCACTGAGTATATGTATTGAGGGAGAGGTGGGGTATAGTGTAGAATTTAGGTTCATCAGAGTGCCTAAAGTCGCAATCCCTGGGATAATGTGTATTTTGACAGAATTAACATATGGCTGCCCCAAAGGTTAGTGTCTTGGTAGTTTCCCCACACTAAACATGATACATGTACTCCTTAGTCTGAACTGAATGAAGTGCGAGATGTGTCCAGACAGAAGGGAGCTGCAGAGTAAATGCATAAGCTCAGAGAGAATACTGTGGAATTAAAACAAGAATGCTGGCGTCACCCTTACCGCATGTTATTGTTCATCTGTTGCTCCAAGTCCTGGAGCAGTTTTCATCTTTGTGTCTCTAGTACCTAAGCGAAGACTTAATAATAATGGTGCTTAATAAGTATTGTTGTCTTGTGCCAAAGGTACGCTGTCAATCAAGAAGTCAACAAAGAATGTCTGAGCGCGTGCCACCTGCCAGCTCTCTGCTAAGCAACGGGGATACACTGTGAGGAGAATAGACAAGGCCCTTGTCCTTGTGGGACTTGGGTTGGGATGGAGGGAGGCATGAGAGTACAAGCCAGTAGGGGATTTTAGATACAGATAAGTGCCGGAATCAGCATAACATAGAAGCATATCCATCTAACATACTCTAATGAATGTTTTTGGACTGCTGGGTCTTCGTTGCTTCCCGCGGGCTACGCGTGCACGAGGAGGGACCACTTCCCGCGGGCTACGCGTGCACGAGGAGGGACCACTTCCCGCAGGCTACGTGTGCAAGAGTAGGGACCACTTCCCGCGGGCTCCGCGGGCACGAGTAGGGACCACTTCCCGCGGGCTAGGCGTGCAAGAGGAGGGACCACTCTCTAGCTGTGCTGCCTGGGCTCCTTGCAATGGCTTCTCGTGTTGCAGACCGCGGGCTCTAAGGCTTATGGGCTTCAGTAATTGTGGCACATGGGATTGGTTGCCCTGAGGCATGTGGGATCTTCCTGGACCACAGACTGAACCCATGTTCTCTACGCTGGCAGGGAGATGCTTTCTTTTTTAATTTATATATTTATTTAAATTGGAGGCTAATTACAGTATTGCAGTGGGGTTTTTTTTTGCCATACACTGACATGAATCAGCCACGGGTGTACATGTGACCCCCCATCCCAAACTCCCCAGCCACCTCCCTCCCTGTCTCAACCCTCTGGGTTGTCCCAGTGCACCGGCTTTAAGTGCCCTGTTTCGTGCATCAAACTTGGACGGGTCATCTGTTTCTCATATGGTGATATACATGTTTCAATGCTACTTTCTCAAATCATCCCACCCTCGCCTTCCCCCACAGAGTCCAAAAGTCTGTTCTTTATATCTGAGTCTCTTTTTCTGCCTCGCGTACAGGGCCATCATTGCCATCTTTCTAAATTCCATATATATGCATTAATATACTGTATTGGCATTTTTCTTTCTGACTTCCTTCACTCTGTATAAGAGGCTCCAGTTTCATCCATCTCATTAGAACTGATTCAAATGTGCTCTTTTTAATAGCTGAGTAATATTCCATTATGCATATGTACCACTACTTTCTTATCCATTCATCTGGCAGGCAGATTCTTAACCACTGGACCACCAAGGAAGTCCTCTAATGATACTTTAGTTACCAGCATCTTTGTGAGAGAGATTATTCAGACAATGTGTGCGAATGCTGATATGAGCAAAGTAGGAGAGTATCAGAGCAGGAGAACCTGAAGCCATGCAGAGATAGAAAAGGGCTAGAATACAGTATCATGTCACCAGCTAAGGGACTTTATATATTAAATGTGTATGCATGTATTGTTATCATAATTGAGACTTTTCCCTCAGCTTTGGGTCTTTGTATTTGTCTCTGTGGCAGATTCTAGGTCCAGCAGGTAGTGTCTACAGATTGCCATGATTCCACTCCTACTCACGAACTTCATGCCCTTTCCCCACCTATGTCAGTAGGTAGCAAATTCTGCCAAATGAGAACTTGGTTCATAACTGAATTTAGGCATGACCAACTAAAACCAGTCAATCCTAAAGAAAGTCAACCCTGAATATTTGTTGGATGGACTGGTGCTAAAGCTCCAATACTTTGGCCATCTGATATACAGAGCCAACTCACTGGAAAAGACCCTGATACTGGGAAAGACTGAAGGCAGAAGGAGAAGGAGGCGGCAGAGGATGAGATGGTTGAATGGCATCACCGACTCAATGGACCTGAATCTGAGCAAACTCTGGGAGACGGTGAAGGACTGGAGATCCTGGTGTGTTGCAGTCCAAGGGGGTTGCAAAGAGTCAGACATGACTTAGCGAATAAGCAACAACAACAAACTAAAATCTGAAGTAAATTAAGCATCACTTTTCTATTATTATTTTTCTTGTATAGAAATCTTACAAAACACTAATACATCTTTGGCTACCTTAGTGATAATAGAATATATATAATCGACTATTACTGTAAAACTTGGACTTCATTGTGATGTGTTATCATGCTGGTTAATAATGTGGTAACACCTTTGGGAGATTATCAAATAATTTTTCCTTTTAAGAAAATCACTCCAAATTGCTATATATTTTGCATCTCTGTGTCTGCTTTTTACAAATACAGGTTTTCCTGTCCCTAGTTCTTAATTGGCACTTTTCCTGACCTTAATATGACTGCCTCTGAAAGTATTCTCTAATTAGGATTCTCTTATTAGGCAACTTCTAAGACCAGTCTGCCGGAAAGCCAAAGTATTTAGAAATTTTTGTAAAATAATAGTAAATCAACCAGTAAATCAGATTTACCTGCAGAGCTTAAAAAAAAAAAAAGGCAAATCCTAAACCCTACCAGAGGCCTATAGGTTCAAAGGTGGTGCTAATGGTACTGAACCTACCTGCCAATGCAGGAAAATAAGAGACCCAAGTTCGGTCCTTGAGTTGGAAGGACTCCCTGGAGGACCCCCTGGAGGAGGGCATAGCAACCCACTCCAGTATTCTTCCCTGGAGACTTTCTTGGACAGAGGAGCCGGGCAGGCTCCGGTCCATAGGGTTGTGCAGAGTTGGACACAACTGAAGCGACTTAGCATGCACAAAGGCTTAGGTCTAAAGTGGCTGGTCAACAGGTATAAGGGACTTAGTATACTGGGTGAGAAACCCAAAGCCCTTTAGCATCTAGTCTCTCCCTGCCTTTCTAAATGCTATTTCTTGGGACCTGCCTGGCAGTCCAGTGTGTTTAAGACTCCACGCTTCCACTGCAGGGGGCACAGTGTCGATCCCTGGTCCAGGAACTCAAAGTACAACTAAATATCACTTGTGTCATCTAGCCTTCCAGCTACACCATGCTGTTTATGACTCATTTTCTTTGCATGTGTTTTTTTCTTCCCTGAAGCAGACTGCTTAGGTGCTTATTAGTACCACTTTCTCTTTCTTCACTAGCGACAAAAACCCGTTTTATTGAATCGCGACTATGTTCATAGTTACATAACACATTTCCCAACCTTCTGTACAGATGACAGTGCCCTCCTACCCTTCTCTCCTTTTCCTTCTTAACTGGCAAAAGTTATACATGAATACATTCTGATCATCCAGGCTTCAGACAATACAAATGGACACCTTTGACCTGCTTGCCACCCAGAAGTAATTGCCACCAACAGTTTGATATACAACCTAACAATACCCTTCTATGAATTTAAACCAGTTTGTTTTCTACATAGTCATCCAACATTTTTGATTCCTTATTTCCTCAGTCATGTTCATCCAGCCTTTTTTTTAATTGTGGAATTTCAAGGCATATTTTTAAAAATATGTTTTTTTCTAAGGGAAAGAAATCCTGATAATTTAGATTAGAAGAGCCTCTGGGGATGCACTGCCCTTTCACCTTCAGTCATGTCTCTCCTGATTCTGAGTTCTTGTTTTTCAAAGAATGGTGAAAATCTGTTTTTCTCCTTGGTCTTCTAGCAGCCAAATAAAAGTGAGGTCATCATGACTGTATTATCGGTCATGATAATACAGAGAGGAAGCACTTCACCTTCCTTAGGATAGAGGCACCTGGCTAAGTAGGCAACAGGCCTAAAGATTTCAGGATGACCTATAATGTCTAGTCCCAAACATCTACCAAATATAGAGCATTATTGTAGTAAAGGCACTGTAGAGGGAATGCTCCGGTTGTCCAATGTTTAGAGTTCTGTGCTTTCATTGACAAGAGTCCCTAGTTCAATCCCTGGTCAGAGAACTAAGATCCCACATGCCCTGCGGTATGGCCAAAAAAAGCAGGAATTGCAGAAACACTATGGGCTGTATGAAGAAATATGAGGCAATCCTGGCCTTGCAATTTATTTTGGAAGATCACCAACAATACAAAATTGTTTGGTCTTATATAAAAATTAGTATCTATAGGGACTTCCCTGGTGGTCCAGGGGCTAAGACTCTGTGTTCCCAGTGCAGGGGCCCTGGGTTCAGTCCCTGGTCAGGGAACTAGATCCCACATACCACAACTAAGACCCAGTTCAGTTCAGTTCCGTCTCTCAGTCGTGTCCGACTCTGTGACCCCATAGACTGCAACATGCCACGCTTTCCTGTCCATCACCAACTCCCAGAGCTTGCTCAGACTCATGTCCATTGAGTTAGTGATGCCATCCAACCATCTCATCCTCTGTCATCCCCTTCTCCTGCCTTCAATCTTTCCCAGCATCAGGGTCTTTTCCAAGAAGTCAGTTCTCCACATCAGGTAGCCAAAGTATTGGAGTTTCAGCTTCAGCATCAGTCCTTCCAATGAATATTTAAGACTGATTTCCTTTAGGATGGACTGGTTTGATTTTCTTGCAGTCCAAGGGACTCTCCAGAGTCTTCTCCAACACCTTTATTCAAAAGCATCAATTCTTTGGCGCTCAGCTTTCTTTATAGTCCAACTCTCACATTCATAGATGACTACTGGAAAAACCATAGCTTTGACTAGATAGACTTTTGTTGGCAAAGTAATATCTCTGCTTTTTAATATGCTATCTAGGTTTATCATAGCTTTTCTTCCAAGAAGTAAGCGTCTTTTAATTCCATGGCTGCAGTCACCATCTGCAGTGATTTTGGAGCCCCCCCAAAATAAAGTCTGTCACTGTTTCCATTGTTTTCCCATCTACTTGCATGAAGTGATGGGACCAGATGTTGTGATCTTCCTTTTTTTGAATGTTAAGTTTTAAGCCAACTTTTCACTCTCCTCTTTCACTTTCATCAAGAGGTTCTTTAGTTCTTCTTCACTTTCTGCCATAAGAGTAGTGTCATCTGCATATCTGAGGTTATTGATATTTCTCCTGGCAATCTTGATTCCAGCTTGTGCTTCATCCAGCCTAGCATTTTGAATGATGTACTATGTAGATAAGTTAAATAAGCTGTGTGACAATATACAGCCTTGACGTACTCCTTTCCCAATTTGGAACCAGTCTGTTGTTCTATGTCTGGTTCTAACTGTTGCTTCTTGACCTGCATACAGATTTCACAGGAGGCAGATAAGGTGGTCTGGTATTCCCATCTCTTGAAGAATTTTCCACAGTTTGTTGTGATCCACATAGCCAAAGGCTTTGGCGTAGACAATAAAGCAGAAGTAGATATTTTTCTGGAACTCTCTTGCTTTCTTTATGATCCAACAGATGTTGGTAATTTCATCGTCTCTGGTTCCTCTGCCTCTTCTAAATCCAGCTTGAATATCTGGAAGTACTATTGAAGCCTGGCTTGGAGAATTTTGAGCATTACTTTGCTAGTGTGTGAGATGAGTGCAATTGTGCAGTAGTATGAACATTCTCTGACATTGCCTTTCTTTGGGATTGGAATGAAAACTGACCTTTTCCAGTCCTGTGGCCACTGCTGAGTTTTCCAAATTTGCTGGCATATTGAGTGCAGCACTTTAAAAGCATCATCTGTTAGGATTTGAAACAGCTCAACTGGAATTCCATCACCTCCACTAGCTCTGTTCATAGTGATGCTTCCTAAGTCCCACTTGACTTCGTATTCCAGGATGTCTGGCTCTAGGTGAGTGATCACACCATCATGGTTATCTGGGTCATGAAGATCTTTTTGTATAGTTCTTCTGTGTATTCTTGCCACCTCTTCTTAATATCTTCTGCTTCTGTTAGAGCCATACCATACATACCATACCAAGACCCAGTGCAGTGAAATAAATAAATAATCTTTTTTTTAAGTAATATCTGTAGGCAGGTCTCTAATGGTCAAGTGGTTAGGACTTGAGGCTCTCACTGCTGAGGGCCTGGGTTCAGTCCCTGGTCAGGAACTAAGACCCTACAAGCTGCACGGCGCTGTCCAAAGAAAAGGGTAGTATCTATGATCTTCCTATATCGTAATTTCTTCCTATGTAAATATCTCATTGGTGCAGCTAGATGGTGAACTCCACGAAAACAGAGATTGTATCCTATGTTCCACTGCTTATTCCAACATGGAAGCTCCTGGTTTGGGTTAAAGGAGATACGGAGTTATACAGATGATAATGTTCTGGAGTTTAAGCCTGTCTCTTCCATGAACAATGAGCTTATTTGGAAAGGAGATAGCATCAGTCGCCAGAGGTTTACTGTAGGGCGTCTGCGCCATCAGGAGGCGTGGAGCCCAGGTGTGGGCCAGCTGTAGGGCACACACCGTGTCTTCTGTTCCTCCTCTTCCTTCCCTCAGGCTCCAGCCGAGTGGGCAGAAAGGTGAAAAGGAAAGCCTGGATTCAGCCGTGAGAGTCACAGATGTGCTGTCAGTGACTTGTGTGAACCACTCTCTCCTGGCAGGTTTGATTCGGAGCAGAAAAGAAGACTGGGGTTCCCCAGCTCATGTGGGATTGTGACGTGACACCAGGCAACACCACCCACTGAATGACAATCAGAGTTGTGTGCAACCATCATATCCCCTGCTTATGCTTTCTTCCCAAGCTAACCCACCCCTCTAGTGCCTAGTTCTAGAACCAGTCCTGTTACGGCAATGTGAACTTTGAAATGTTTTCTAGTCCATACTCCTTACACCTAGGCAAGTTTTACCAATTTAAATTGCTCCCAATTGTGACATAATTTAAAATTCCCTACCTTATTTATACAGATTTCCTCACTGAAGAAAACTTGGGCCAATTAGATAAGTGGATGAAGAAAAAAAGTCACCTAAAGTTCTACCACTCCAGAACAATCATTGTTAATATTCAGCGTTGTTGTCGTTGTTCAGTCGCTCATTCATGTCTGACTGTTCGAGAACCTATGGACTGTAGCCCGCCACGCTCCTCTGTCCATGGGATTCTCCAGGCAAGAATACTGGAGTGGGTTGCCATGTCTTTCTCTAGGGGATCTTTCTAACCTAGGCATCAAATCTGCGTCTCCTGCTGGGTGGCAAATTCTTTACCACCGAACCACCTGGAATGCCCAATATTTAGTGTATTTCTCATTTATTTTCCTGTGTGTATAGACATAAAACTAGGATTAGATGACATAATTACAGTTCTTTTTAGTTTTTAAAAAAAATGTTATTGACATATAGTTGGAAAAGACCCTGATGCTGGGAAAGATTGAAGGCAAAAGAAGAAGCGGGTGGCAGAGGAGAAGATGGTCAGATAACACTACCAACTCAATGGACATGAATTCGAGTGAGCTCTGGGAGCTGGTGAAGCACAGGGGAGCCCGACGTGCTGCACTCCATGGGGTGGCAAAGAGCTGGACACGACTTAGTGACTGAACAACAAAGTTGATTCACAAGGTTGTGTTCATTTCTGCTGTTCAGCAAAGTAGCTCAGTTATATATATACTCTTTTCTATTCTGGTTCATCACAGGATACTGAATATAGCTCCCCATAGCTACAGCTTTAAATCATAGTGTCAAAGGCAAGTTATACATACTATTTTTGTCACTCTACATCAGATTATACCTATAGTTCCGCTGTTATGGTTTGATAAACATAATTCTTAACAGTCTACCCCATTTTTCATGCAAACCAATGGATGCTAAGGATATTCACATCTCACAAATTAGGAACCAGTGCGGGAGTGGGGAGAAAACTCAGAAGTCTTCTGTCCAAACTGCTCCCCTCGGGAAGAAGAGTCAGAGACATCTCAGACTCCTTCTCGGGGTTGAGACTCAGACTGGCCCCAAGCCTGCTCAATCTCCAATCTCAGCTCAGCGGAGACCTGGCTGGGTGGCCCCAAGCAAGCTGTTTGCCTTCGTTTTCCCATCTGCAAAATCAAGGTGCTGCTGCTCCTTCCTCCTAGGGTTTTCAGGAGGACTAAATGAGCTAATATATGCAAACTGCATAGAACAGTGCCTGGCAAATCCTAAGTGTTATGTAAGTGTTGGCTGTTTTTCTTAGTCGTGGCTGGAGGTCCTAGAGTGTGATTGGGGGCCTGGCAATATTTTTATTTTCTATGCCTCTGTGATTTAATGGAGCTTCCCTGATGGCTCAGACAGTAAAGAATCTGCCCGCAATTCGGAGACCCCACCCAATTTGATCCCTGGGTCAGGAACATCCCCTGGAGAAGGCAATGGCAACCCACTCCAGTATTTTTGCCTAGAGAATTCCATGGACAGAGTAGCCTGGCCAGCTACAGGGCATGGGGTCGCAAAGAGTGGGACACGACTGAGTGACTAACACACCCTGTGATTCAATAGCTTTTATGCCTTTAGACGAGGTCTTCTATTTCACTTAGGGACAAATGTGTTGTTGCTTCAGTATGAATATTAGAATGTAATTTAATTAAGAAGAAAAAGAAACAGATTCTGGGGGAAAATATCTTTCATAAACTTAGCATATCATTAATGATTTTTTTTCTCTCAAAAATGCCAAAAGCCTGATTCCTCTCTGTAAGTATGCCACAGAGTTCTCCTAGAACTCATACACCAGCTGGTAAAAACCTCTCACATGGCCTTCTACGTGAGCTCTGTGATCACTCTCACAACATTTGCTTCTAAGAAAGTCATCTCACCTAAGTTGCTTTTCCAAGAACTCAGACAGGAAATTGAGTTGTTTTTTAAATCATCCCTGAGTATGATAGCAAGCTCACTGGATGAACTAGGGTCAGGAGACTTGGATTCAAATCCTAGCTGCTTTCTTTCTTTTTAAATTTTTATTTGTGCCTTTTTGGCTGTGCTGAGTCTTCATGGACGCACTCAGGCTTTCTCTAGTTGCGGTGATCAGGGGCTGCTCCTCGTTGCCATGCGTGGGCTTCTCATTGTTGTGGCTTCTCTTATTGCAGAACAAAGGCTTTAGGCCGCTTGGATTCAGTAGTTGTGGTACACAGGCTGTTGACCTGAGGCATGTGGGATCTTCCCGGACCAGGGACTGAACCCCTGTCCCCTGCATTGGCAGACAGACTCTTAACCACTGGACCACCAGGGAAGTCTCCTAGTGGCTTTCTTAGTTCTTTCACTGATTGTCTGAGTGGCTTTTGGCAAATCACAAGACATCATTGAAGCTTGGTTTTCTCTTCTATAAATGAGAATGGGTGTGTCTGTAACAGCCTTGGAAGGACGCTAGAGGATTAGATTAAATGCAATAGCGTGCAAGAGAGTGTGGTAGAAATTAAAAAGCATCATGTGGCTGTGCCATTCTTATTATTAGGTGGAATAACATGAACTTCCTAATCTGATCCCCATCTGAAAGGGGTTTTGTTTTTTTCATTCTCCACCGTGTCTCCTGCGTGTGCCTTCTGGAAGCATGCCATGTCCAATCGCTGAAGATGCATCACAATGAACAGATAATTGCAGTGTCCAGCTTTGTGTTTTTTCCTGGCTCCCATAATGAACCAGCCTGTTAATTTCCATCCAAGGGAAGCAGGCTGATTATTTTTTATCAGATCTTATTCTGTCACATTCATTAATTGTAAGTTCCAAAGGAAAACTTTTCTATTTAAGCCAAGATCTACATCTCATGTGATTAGCGCGAGCTTCTTCAGGCCCCTACTGTGTGGTGTGCTCCCAAGGAGGTAGGCTTGTAGCTATGGTAACCGAAGCCTCGTCCAGACCCACGGTGTGGATAAGGCAGGGGCAGTGCTGACTGTTGATTTCTCTCTTCTTCACTGTAGATCTGAATCCCCTGGGGATGTTGGTGGGATTACTGAGAGCTGACTCCCTTGACTCTCAGCTATGTCTTTTGTTCTTTTGATAGCCTGCATGCGTGCTAGGTTGCTTCAGTCATGTCTGACTCTTTGCAACCCTATGGACTGTAGCCTGCCAGGCTCCTCTGTCCTTGGGATTCTCCAGGCAAGAATACTGGAGTGGGTTGCCATTTCCTCCTCCAGGGGACCTTCCCGACCCGGGGATCGACCCTGGGTCTCCTGGTCTCCTGCACTGACAGGTGGGTTCTTTACCACTAATGCCACTTGGGAAGCCCGCTTTTAATAGCATTAGATGTCAAATGAGAGAGGAGAGCACCCCGAGAATTGCATGTTTTAATATTCTTGTGCCCAAATGATCTACAGCACTGAGCACAATACCCACACCTAGCAAGAATCGGGATTCGGTTATTCATAGGTCAAAGAATATTGATTGAGGGGCCTTCCCTGGTGGCCCAGTGGCTAAGACTCTGTACTCCCAACGCAGGGGGCCCAGGTTCAATCCCTGCTCAGAGAACTAGACCTCACATGCTGCAACTGAGAGCTCCCATGCCACAATGAAGACTGAAGATTCCACGAGCTGCAACTAAACCTGGTGCAGCCAAATAAATAAATAACAATAAATAAATATTTTAAAAACCATGCATTGAATGAATGGCTTTTAGATGAGTGCGAACGCATTGATGACATTCACCTCTACCAAACCTGTTTCCAGGGTCAGTTCTGTACTGGTACTGCTCCTGCACCAGCGGTAGAAATACACTTCGGTTTCTCAGTAAGAGGGGTCGTGGTGATCTGTCTCCCTCTCTCTTGCCCGGTCCTTCTCGAGAACTGCGAGGATTTGCCAAAAGGCTGGCAGGGGTCAGGGCTGAACCCACACTGTGGCCAGATTTGAACTTGAACTCAGTGTTATTTGATCAGCCTTTTTTAGGTATTCTAACCACATGCCAGGCGTATGCTAAGTGCTCGAAAAACAGAAATAAATGGGACCTGGCCTCGGTCTGTGGTTCATGATTCAGTGGGGAACACAGATGTTTAGTGACCACTATGAGGAGCTCAGTCAGGGCGACAGAGCGCTGTGGGAATGTGCCTGTCGGGCCCATCTCCACACCCCTTCCTTTGCGCTTGCTGGTACCCTGCAGAAGATGCTATTCCTCACCTTTTTCACTTGGATGATTCCCCAGCTGACCTTCCAAATCCAATTCCAAGATCATCTTCTCTTGAAAGCTTTCCTGATAGTCTACACTAGAGCCTCTTTTTCCAGAACCCTAGGTTAAATTGCTGGTTTGCTTGTCCAGTTCACCATTTTTTGACTCTAGGCTATGTTTAGCACCATGCTTAGCACAAAATTAATTGGACCCTTGAGGACTGACTCATCTGATTCACACAAAGCAAACTCACAGGGATCTAACCTATTAAACAGGGAGTAATTTTCCTCATCTCCTGAGGGTGGGGAGGACAGGAAACACGGAGCAGAGAAGGCCCAAACTTTGCAAGCCCCCGAGCGGGGCTGCCCTACTGTCCAAAGCACACCTCTGTTCCCCAGCAGAAGCATGGGAGCCCTCTTCCAGCCGGCCTCTGAGAACCCCAAGGGCAAGGGCGGGGGCTTGATGAGGATGGAAAGGGAACAGCGATCCTCCTGGGCGGCTTATTGGTATGGGAGTTAATTTTATGTCACCATGGCTAGGCCACAGTACCAGTTGTAGGGTCAAACAACAGTCTATACTTTGCTGTGAAGACATTTTTCAGATATGATGAACATTTATATCTGTAGACTTTGAGTAAAGCAGATTACCCTCCATAATGTGTGTGGGCCTCATTCAGCCAGTAGAAGCCCTTAAGAAAATAGACTGGGGACTTCCCTGGTGGTCCAGTGGCTAAGACTCCCAAAGCAGGGGGCCTGGGTTCATCCCTGGTCAGGGAACTAGATCCCACATACCACAACTAAACTATGGTGTTGGAGAAGACTCTTGAGAGTCCCTTGGACTGCAAGGAGATCCAACCAGTCCATCCTAAAGGAAATCAATCCTGAATATTCATTGGAAGGACTGATGCCGAAGCTGAAACTCCAATACTTTGGCCACCTGATGCGAAGAACTGACTCCTTGGAAAAGACCCTGATGCTGGGAAAGATTGAAGGCAGGAGGAGAAGGGGACGACAGAGGATGAGATAGTTGGATGGCATCACTGACTCAAAGAACATGAGTTTGAGTAAACTCCGGGAATTGGTGACGGACAGGGAGGCCTGGTGTGCTGCAGTCCATGGGGTCGCAAAGAGTCGGACATGACTGAGCGACTGAACTGAACTGATCCGCAACTGAGAGTTCACACGCTGAAACTAAAGATCCTGCATGCCACAATGAAGATTGATGATCCTGTGTGCTGAAACTAAGACCTAGGGCAGCCAAATAAATAAATATTTTTTTAAAAAGAGAGAAAAGACTGAGCTCCCAGAGAAGGAAGGAATCCTGCCTCCAGCTGTCTTAGGACTCAAGACTGCAACACTGATTCCCGCCAGAATTCCAGCCCGCCGACCCTCACTGCAGACTTCCAACTTGTCAGCCCCCAGAACTACAGAAGCCAATTTTTAAAAATAAATCTCTCTCTATAAATAGATCTTTCAGTTCTGTTTCTCTGGAAACCTCGACTAAAACCTTCAGTCTCACATGGGAACTTACGATAGATCCACAAGAGAGTACTCTGAAAGCTGTGGACTTTTAGTTAAAGTCATCAAATATGAAGCTTTTAGACTTGAAAGCACTCTAAAAAGTTATCAAAATTACAGTTTTATTTTGTTATTGAGAAAACTAAGGCTCAGAGAGGCCAAGTTTCCTATCCAAAGTCACCCAGCAGAGAATTACAATAGATGAAGCTGGCACCTGGTCCTCTGACATCTCACTTTTTCTCAAAAGAACATCAGTGAAAAATGAAATATATAATGTCGTCATTCTGTGCCTTGATTGTATGATGGCACAAGCGATAAGTATCCTTTCAGGATCTGATTTACATGTAAAAGAGTCATTCTGTTTCCAGTATAGAGAATAAAAATGGGAAGGGGCACTGCGGAGTAACTGCTAAGGGGCGTCTTCCTGCTGTCTTTCAAAATTCATAGGCTGTCACTAACCACATCTAAGGGTACAGCCTGGGACTTCCCTGGTGGTCCAGGGGCTAAGGCTCCTTTCTCCCAATACAGGGGGTCTGGGTTTGATCCCTGGTTGGGGAACTAGATCCCACATGCTGCAATTAAGAGTTTGCATGCCACAACTAATACTCGATGGAGCCAAATAAATAAATAAAAATAAAATTTAAAAGTGTGCTGCCTGCCCTGTGGGAAAGTGTTGAATAACAGAGGGGTAGCTGAAATCAGGAGGCTCCAAGATCTTTCCTAGTTTTAGTAGTAGGAGTAGGAATAAGTGCTTCTCTTGGAATTAGTTGGGAAAAAAAACAACTCATCATCCATAAGAGTTTGAGGATTTCCTTAAGCAGGTGTCACTAAATGGAGTTTACAATCTAGTTTACTTTATAAACTTACTTGTTAATCCGTCTCCTGGCTTCTGCAATTCCCCCACACCACATTTATAAACACACCAGGAAGACACTCTTTTTTAAAATTCATTGTAATTGGAGTATGTTGCTGTGCTTAGTCCCTCAGTCGTGTCCAACTCTTTGTGACCCCATGGACTGTAGCCCTTCAGGCTCCTCTGTTCATGGGGATTCTCCAGGCAAGAATAGTGGAATGGGTTGCCATTCCCTCCTCCAGGGGGTCTTCTTGGCCCAGGGATCAAACCCAGGTCTCCCGAATTGCAGGCGGATTCTTTAACCATCTGAGCCACCAGGGTATAGTTGATTTAAAATGTTGTGATAGTTTCTGCTGTCCAGCAAAGTGAACTGTTTATGCATATATGCACTCTTTTTTATTTATTTATTTTGGGTCTTCACTGCGGTGAGCAGGCTTCTCATCGCGTTGGATTGCACGTTCAGAGCACCAGCTCTTGGCGTGCTGGCTTCAGTAGGCTCTGCTCCCAGGCTCTAGACCGTGGGCTCAGCGGTTGTAGCACATGGAATCTTCCCAGACTAGAGACTGAACCCACATCCCCTGCACTGGCGGGCAGACTCTGGTCCACTGCGCCACCAGGGAAGTCCCCACTCTTTTTTAGATTGTTTTCCCATACAGGTCATTACACAGTGTTGAGTAGAATTCCTTGTACTGTAAGTAGGTCCTGATTAGTTATCTGTTTTGTATATAGTTGTGTGTATATATCAAGTTATTCTTTTTACTGTTTGGAATTCACTCATCAGAAGCTGAATCATCTTTGTTAAGTATTGTCCTGGACACGTGATGAAATTTGCCAGTTTTGGGGAAGAGGCTGGCAAAATTGTTGTGAACATCCTGGTTTATAAAATTCTTGAGGGAGGATTTGGGGCGATGGTGGAGTAGGAAGCACTAGGAATGTCTCCTCACCTGGACAACGACTGTGTGGGCACATCTGTCTCATGTAACTCAAATTTTAAAACTCTTGAGCCTACTGAAGCCTTGCAATTTTCAGGCTTTGGCCCAAAAAGAGTATTGTTACCAAAAAAAAAAAGTTTTTCCCATTTAAAAAACTTTTAAAATACACACAACAAAATTTACCGTTTTGACCATTTAGGTACACAGTTTAGTGATATTGAATACACTCGCAATGTTGTGCAGCCATCAGCACCATTCATCAGCATAGCCCTCGTCATTATGTAAAACTGAAAATCTGTACCCATTAAACACCAGCTCCCTATCCCTCCCTCTCCCCAGCCCCTGGCAACCACCATTCTACTTTCTGTCTCTGTGGATTTGACTCCTCTAGGGACCTCCTACGAGAGGAGTCATACAATATTATCTTTCTGTGACTGGCTAATTTCACTAGAGGTAATGTCCTCAGGGCTCATCCATGTTGTAGCAAATGTGAGAACTTCCTTGCCTCATGCAAAGGAAAACAGACTTTCTGCATTCTGCTGTATATAGAAATTCGTTATGAATTTAGGTGTGAGTTTGATCAGTGTGAAGCAGATGACTCAGCCCCTAAAAACCTGATCCATTTTGTATGCACTAGGAAAGGTCTGTTTCTTCACTCATTCATTTTTTGATAGACATTGATTGAGCACCTGCGTTAGGACCAGACGCTAAGAGGTGCTCAGAGTACAAAGAGGAATAATATAGTCTGTGTCCTGAAGTAACAGTGTGTGTGCATGCCCAGGCTTCTCTGCCCTTGGCACCTTTTCAGGCAAGAATACTAGAGTGTGTAGTTGCCATATCCTCCTCCAGGAGATTTTCCCGCCCCAGGGATGGAACCCACATCTCCTACATTGCAGAGGAATTCTTTACCCCCGAACATCAAGGAAGCCCGAAAGCCCTGAAGTAAGGGGGTCCCTATAGTAAGTAAGGAGATAAACTGAAAAACCTTTAAAGCTCCTTTTATAAAAACAGGCATTTTTACAAAAAATTTATTTGGTTGCGCTGGGTCTTAGTTGCAGCATGCAGGATCTTTAGTTGCGGTAAGCGAACTCTGAATTGCAGCACGTAGGGTCCCGGTCCCTGACCAGGAATCCAACCCGGGCCCTGCTTAGCCGCTGGACCACTAGGCAAGTCCCAAATCACAGCTTCTGGATGCTGGCAGACTCCACCCTCCCCATCACTGTATCCTCTGTCTCCCAGCAGTACCAAAATTTTTCACTTGCCTTTGCCAGGGCAAATGACAAGGGAGCCAGGGTCCAGAGGGCCTAAAGAGAATTAATTTTTCACTGATTTTTACAGCGGGGAAAGCAGAAATCGATATAGTGAATATTACTTTTCAACCAAGCTTGCCAGCACTTTGGGAGGCTCTTAGTATAGGAATGAAAGTATCAGTGGCCATTAAAGTGATATAAAGTGACGTTGTATTTAGTTTTTGTGGTGTGATTATTTCCAACTCTTTCATTAGTTCTCTAGAGAAATCGGGTTGTAATTTACTCAAACATCTTTTATTTCATTTTCAGTGGATGTGCACTTATCTGTGATGGCATAACTCCAAGGAGAGTATTGCAGCTCACTTACAGGACAGAAAGTAGACAGAGTCCTGGGCCTGGTCACGAGCCCAAGAAAGGCTGTGGAATCCACAGCCCTGGCTCTGCTCTGTTAGGAGTGAGTAATTTTGGCCAAGTTAGTCCATATTTCTGACCCTCCATTTTAACACCTGTAAGATGAAAGAAGCCACGCCCCCTGGGAAGTTTAAAAAAAGGACTAAGAGCAAGAGCACCAAAGAATTGATGCTTTCAAATTATGGTGCTGGAGAAGACGCCTGAGAGTCCCTTGGACTGCAAGGAGATCAAACCAGTCAATCTAAAAGGAAATCAACCCTGAATATTCACTGGACAGACTGATGCCGAAGTTGAATCTCCAATACTTTGGCCACCTGATGCAAAGAGCTGACTCACTGGAAAAGACACTGATGCTGGGAAAGAAGGCGAAAGGACAAGAGGGCAGCAGAGGATAAGATGTTTAGATAGCATCAATGGAGATGACTTTGAGCAAACTCCAAGAGACAGAGGATGACACAGGAGGCTGGTGTGCTGCAGTCCATGGGGTCTCAAAGAGTCAGACACAACTTAGTAACTGAACAACAACAAGAGCCCGTGGTGGGTCTCCCAACAATGTCTTGATTTTGTTTTCTTTGTGTGTGTGTGTGTTAGTTGCTCAGTCATGTCCGACTCTTTGTGATTCCATGGACAGTAGCCCATCAGGCTCCTCTATCCATGGGATTTCCCAGGCAAGAATACTGGAGTGGGTCGCCTTTAGCCTGCAACCGTTTATGTTTATAAGATGTTTGATCAAGGTTGAGGTTGTACTTTTTGATTTTTTTAAAATTTTTAATTCTTTACACAACTTCTAAAAGTTATATTCCATTGTCAGTTATCATAAAATGCTAGTTATATTCCCCATGTTGTACAATACATCCTGGCAGTACCTTGATTTTGAAGTGGGGGCTCTCCCACTCTTAGCCATGTATTCTAAAGGAGGAAACACCCTGTCGACCTCTCTAGTCGTGGCTCCTGGTAGGCTTAGGATCAACGTGTGTGTGTGTGCGCGCGCTTAATCGCTTAGTCACGTCCGACTCTTTGTGACCCCGTGGACTGTAGCCCACCAGGCTGCTCTGTCCGTGGGCGTCTCTAAGCAAGAATGCTGGAGTGGGTTGCTGTGCCCTCCGCCAGGGATCTTCCCAGCCCAGAGACTGAACCCGAGTCGCCTTTGTCTCCTGCATTGGCAGGGGGGTTCTTTACCGCTGAAACCACTTGGGAAGCCCTAGGAACCAACATTCCACCGCTCTAGACACAGCAGTCAGAGCAATAGGGCTGCTGTTGGGCGCACACCTTAGCCAGAGCTGAGGGGAGACAAAGGAACATGGGCTGGGGGCTTCTGGAAGGAAAACCTTCTTTCACCCATGTGGACTTGAATAAGGAAACCTGTGACCCCAGGGGCAGCTGACAGCCCTTCAGACCATAAAGGAAGAGCCTGCCTGGAAGTGGAGCCCTTCCCAGACTCCTCTCACCTGAAGCCTTCGCTGTCCTAGACCATCTGTCTGTCTACTTTGTTATTTCAGCCAGTGTGAGATGAGTGCTGTTTCCTACAGCATCTAGTCCTAACTGATGGTCGTGGGTTGAATGGTGGTCCCCCAAACGATACGTTTACATCTAAACTCCTGGGCCTATGAATGTCCCTTATTTGAAAAAAAAAAAAAAAGCTCTTTGCAGATGTGATTGAGTTAAAGGTCTTGAACCAAGCATCCTGGATTGAACTGTAGGAGAATAAATGTCTGTTTTTGTTTTATTATTTAAAATTTTTTTAAGATTTTTTTTTTCAGATGGACCATTTTTAAAGTCTGGGGCTTCCCAGGTGGCACTAGTGGTAAAGAACCCGCCTGCCAATGCAGGAGGTGTAAGAGACTCGAGTTTGATCCCTGGGTCGGGAAGATCCTCTGAAGGAGGAAATGGCAACCCACTCCAGTATTCTTGCCTGGAGAATCCCATGGACAGAGGAACCTGGCGGGCTACAGTCCTTAGGATTGCAAAGAGTTGGACACGACTTAGCACATATGCACACATTTTTAAAATCTATTGAATTTGTTACAATATTGCTTCAATTCTATGTTTTGGTTTTTTCGCTTCAGGTCACACAAGATCTTAGCTCCCTCACCAGGGATTAAACCCACACTCTCTGCATTGGAAGGTGAAGTCTTAACCACTGGACCACCAGGGAAGTCCCGTGTCTGTTGTTCTAAACCACCAAGTATGGCTTCCCTGGTGGCTCAGATGGTAAAGAATCTGCCTGCAATGCTGGAGACCTGGGTTCAGTCCCTGGGTTGGGAAGATCCCATGGAGAAGGGAATGGCAACCCACTCCAGTATTCTTGCCTGGAGAATCCCATGGACAGAGGAGCCTGGGGGGCTACAGGCCATGGGGTCGCAAAGAGTCGGACACGACTGAGGGACTTTCACTTCGCTTCACTCACCCCAGGAAACGAATACACTGATCAAGGTGCATTTAGAAATCTTACTGTCCTTTTCTGTACGCACATTTAACTTCTTTTTATGCCCTTCCCATTCCCCTTCCTTAAAAGGGCTGAAATAGTCATGCTTGAGCCAGGCTGCCTTGGTTACGTAACAGCTTGGTCGCTTCCTAGCTGTGTGACTTTCAGCAAGCTACTTCACCTCTCTGTGCCTCAGTTTCCTCTTCTGCAAAACGTCTTTCCTAGAACTAAAGGGGTAAGTGCTTCGAACCGTGCCCGGCATGCAGTGAACAGCACACGAAAGTGGCGGTCATTATGTATTCTCCCCTGTCCTAAGACTCATTTCCTCCCCTCATCAGAATGCTGCTTCTTCATGGTAATGAGTCCAGTTTTGTTTGTGCTTAGATTTTTAAAATTATTATTACTTGTGATTCATTCACCTCATTATGCTTTTAGGCCATCAACATGGGGGAATTGTAGCTCAGAAAACTATGAACAAACCAAGCCCAGGGGGATCTTACTAAGCAGCCATACTTAATGGTTGGAAAGGTCAACAAGCCACACCATTAGCAAAACAGAGAGACAAAGAACCTGATTTAACTAAAAAGCTGTTCAATACAGCAGCTTCTAATTGGCTCTCTCTCTTTCTCTGTACTTCCTTTTGAAATAAGCATTTCAAAGGACATAAATAATTTAATTGATTTTCAGAATAACTGACTTGTTTTTGGCAGGTGCTTCTATGTTTGTTTGGTTTGTGGAGTGGGTAGATGCTGGGAGAAGGAAGGTTTAAGGTTTAAGGAAACTTCTGACTATCCTATTTTCCAAATTTAAAGTCAGCATTTGTTTCTAAAGCTCCCTTGCCTCCCTTGCTTCAAAGGAATGTAAAAGTAGGCCTTATCTTGAAAATCACTTAGCTTAGAAGGGCACAGCAGCTTTTATGATGGTTCCTCATCCAGACTCTGGCAATGTCAGAAAGTGTTTAATTTACTAGTTCAGCTGGACTTTCAGAGCTCTCCTCCCACGTTGCATTAGCAGCTGGGTGTTCCCAATTCTCTGCCCATCTACAGGGCCTGCTCATCTTAAGACTGGGCTGTATTTCCGTTCACTCTCTCCTTCAGAGAAATGGAAAAGGAGAGAAGGACAGATATGTCTGTTTCTCAAAGCAATTTCTTTACCATATTTGCAAACTGAAGAGTCTTTCAGCATACACCTTGGCATGGCCGAAAGCCTTGGTTTAGGTGACAACTGATTTCCTAAAACAGGGAGATTTTTAAAAAAGAAAATAACTTATTCCCTTAGTTGTGGCCACTCTGGGTCTTTGTCGCTACACTCAAGCTTTCTCTAGTCGCAGTGCGCAGGGGCGACTCTTCGTCAAGGTGCGCAGGCCTCTCATCACGGTGGCTCCCGGGCTCTAGAGCACGACTCAGGAAGTGTGGCGCAGAGGCTCAGTTGCTTCATGGCATGTGGGATCTTCCCAGACCAGGAATCTAGCGCGTGTCCCCTGCACTGGCAAGTGGATCCCTAACCACTGGACCACCAGCAGAGTCCTCAATTTGCATCTTTCATGATCACTGCAAACTTTGAGACTTAGATCAAGGAAAGGACAGATTATTCTGGAAGCAGCTGACAGTTTAAGATTGGGATGGGACTACCCTGAATAAAGACAGATCTGTCAGCAAAAGAACCTGTCACGAACGATGAACAGAACTGCCCCTTTGTTGGAGCCCCGCAGGAAGGCTGTGGAGCAGCAGGAGGCTGAGGAGACAGGAGACAGCTCAGTTATGGCCGCAGGAAATTGCCTGGGGAAGATGGATTTGCTTAGCGCCATTATTAGACCAGAAAGGCTTTGTGCGGAGGCTTTTTTGCGTGTTCCACTCACCCAGGTCATCCCACCTAATGTATTCTTAGCTCCCCTCTTGCTCATCAAGCAGTCACAGGCAGGGACACTTAAACAATGGCCCAGGAAGCCTGACTTCCTGAAAGACTCTGATAATCTTTTATTGATACAAAATACACCTCCAGGGCAGATCTAAGCTCTCTTAGGCAGGGGCTGCTAGGGGGCTGGGGGTGGGGCTAGGACAGGACTGTAACAACAGCCCATGGGTACCCAAGAGAGACAGACACGACCCCCAGGGTCCCTCTCTTCAGCCTCAGCTCCCTGGTGTTCCCATTCCTACAGCAGAAGAAACCAGATCAGAGAAGTTACCTGACTTGTGGCACCCCACAGCTAACGGATGGCAGAGATGGTATTATGGGTTGGAGTGTGATCCCCCCCCAGCCCCCAGAAAGAGATGTGCTGAAGTTCTACCCCCAATAGCTCAGAATGTGATCTTATTTGGAAACTGGTTTGTGGCAGAGGTCATTGGTTAAGATAAGGTCATATTGGATTAAGGTGAGCCCTTGATCAAACGTAACTGTGTGCTTATGAGGAGAGATGCACGGAAGACGGCTGTGTGACAAGGAGGCAGGTTGGATCAATGGAATCTACTGGCCAAGCAACGCTGGCAAACGCCAGGGGCCAGACGAGCAAGGAAGGATGCTTCCCTGCCGCTCCCAGAGGGAGCATGCCACTGTCGACACCTCGACTTTGGACTTCTAGCCTCCAGAACTTACGAGGCGATACATTTCTGTTGTTTTAAGTGACTCGGTTTGTGGTACTTTGTTACCCCAGCCCTGGAAACCAACGCAGATGGCAGCGTGGTTTTCCCATTGACGCCACCGGGACACAGAGGGAACCATGTGGGATGCTGAGATCAGTAACAGCCACACCTGCATGCCCACTCCAGACCCGTCTCGTGAGGTCGTGGTAGAAGGTCAACACTGTCGGCTTAAAAAAACCTCACAAAGTGAGAGTTGTGAGTTAAGTTTTATTTGGGGCAAAATGAGGACTGCAGTCCAGCAGACAACACCTCAGATAGCTCTGTGAGACTGCTCCAAAGAGAGGGGCCTGGGAGCGGAGGATGTATGTGATTCTGCTGAAGGGACAGTACATACAATCAAGTATGTATTTTCCCAGGTTTCTTCTAGTCATGAGAAACCGTCATCACTATGAAAGACTTTAGTGCTTTTCTAGATATGAGGAGATACAAGAGTTGGGCTCATACAGTCAGCTCCTGAGGGTATCTAACTATCTGAAGACCTATCCTGCCAGTTTTTCCCCCAAGCACGGGTGCCTCATTTTTCTTCTCTGCCCTGAACTTTCAGGGGTGTTGAAAATCAGCAGCTACAGCAGCACAAGCCTGACTCCTGATAGAGGTAGATGGCAAGCACCCACGGCAAGTGCCGATTTGCAGTTGACCCTCTTCAGTTGAAAAGCAGGAAGGCCAAACTCCTGCCCAGAGGGACCCTTTTGAAACTGCAGAAATGCTTCTCGGGGGTGCTCTGAACCACTCTGGTTTTTTATGTTTTACTGCAGAAAGAATTCAGCGAGACGCACAGTGATAGATAAGAAATGATTTATTAAAATAGGATGTTTGTGAGGCTTACAAGCCCATGGGCAAAAGGATGCCACCCTGAGAACTTAGTGGGCTATAGTTTTGGGTTTTTTTCTTTTCTGCAAGGGCAGGTGAGTGCGTGGGTTACAGTTTTATAATCAAAAGAAAAGTGGGGAGGAGGAGGAGACCACCTTTTTCCTCATCAGCTCATCCTGCACATCAGGTGGGTGAGTTTTCTTGTCCCTACATGGTCAAAGTGAGGTTGTCATGGCATAAAGGAAATAAGCAAAAAGGTGGTAACATACACAAAAATACGGCAAATATATATAATGTCGCCCTCTCCTTATAGTTTTCTTTTTAGCGCTCACAGACGAGCGTGTCCTGGGAATCATTAGCTTACTGGCCTCACTGGGCTGGATGTGGGTTTCACACCACCACTGTTTTCTTGTTTGGGGGCATGTCTATGCTTCTGTTGCATGGTTTTGTCGCTAAGCCAGCCTGTTTGGTTTTGTGGTTAAGCAAACCTGTTTTCTTAAGTGATCATTAACTTACAGAGGTCTTCCATACTTTCTTCGTTACTTATGATCCCTTCGTAGGATTAACTATTTAATCACCTACTTTGCCCCTATCATTGTAAACACCATGCTTTTATAAAGACAGCAAGGAGACGAAAGTGTCAGAGTTAAGCCCCAGAGAAGCAAGACCTGAGACTGTGGTGCTCATACAAGGGATTTATCAAGGAAGGGGTCTCAAGAAAAACCCTTAAGGGCAAGATGCTGGGGAAAGATGTGGTTTACAGAAGTCCAGGCTCAGACTTCCCTGGTGGTCCAGTGGTAAAATGTCTGCCGGCCAGTGCAGGAGACGAGCGTTTGATTCCTGTTCCGGGAAGATTCCACATGGTGCAGGGCAACTCAGCCCGCGTGCCACAGCTACTGAAGCCTGTGCTCCTACAGCTCGTGCTCCACAACAAGAGAAGCCACCCAGTGAGAAGCCCTCGCACCGCAGCTAGAGAGTAGCCCCTACTCGCTGCAACTAGAGAAAAGCCCGTGTAGCCACGAAGATCCAGCACAGTCCAAAATAAATGAATGAATAAATAAATAAAAATTAAAAAAAGAAGTCCAGCCTCAGCCTGACCCCATGGGGAGCTCTGGAGCATAAATTGTCACACAGAGGTGGTTGCCCTGAAAAGGCAAGGGGTTTCAGTGTGGCTGTAACCTCCCAGCATCTTCTTGGCCAAAAGCGAGCTTTTAGAGGAGCGCGAAGGTGTGAGCCATGAGCAGCCAGTATCTGCAGCGCTGGGGATGGGGGTGCCCAGGACAACGGCACCATCGGCTCGGTGCTGGGATGTGGACATCAGGTGAGACCCAGCTCTGCCGGCCACTGGCCGTGCTCAGGCTGTCCCTGTCTGCACTGTTCACTTAGACATGGGAGGAGATGGGACAATGAGGGGATGGGGTATGGGTGGAGAAGGAATAGCGAGAAGTTAATCAAATTCTTTTCTTTCTGGTGTGACTCTGGAGGAGTACGGAGTGTAGGAGTAAAAAAAAGAAAAAAAGCTGGTGCTGGTTAACTTCGTCTCGATTTAATGATCAGTGTTCCCAAAACAACAACACAACCTTTGACTTCTTCTTCCTTCGAAACTCATTACTTAAACCGAGGTTTGACTAAAAGTCAAAATACCTTAAGAAAAAAAGATTTGGATCAATTAATGAGTACCAGGTCGCTTATAAGTTGGGAGGATCCTGGGATGCTTAGAACACGCTGGATATGTGTGTGACACAATGCCCTCCTCCTTCCCCATCCGTACACCTCAGCAAAACAGGACAAAACAAAATGAAACAAGGCCTTCCTTGGTTCTGCATTCCAGGATAAAGTCAAGGGCTGAAGCCCTTGCTTGATTGGTAGGGTTGGGAGGCAGGGGGGCGGTGCGTGGGGAAACAGCAGAGGAGACTCGCTTCTGTTCACAGGCAGGACGTTCCCTTGGTGAGCTTGATTCTGGGGACTGTGCAACTTCGGAGCTTCTTCAGGGCTGGCCTGGGGCCCTTGGTCCCTGCTTATTCACCTTCTCACACGCACTTTGCTGCCTCCATGATCTGGGAGGCCAGCCAGTTTCTGCCCTCATGTTTCTGGCAGTGGAAGTAAGGACAGGGCTGGACATGCTGACACAGTCTGCCCCCTGCCCCTCATGGTGCCGCCTACTCACGTACAACTCCCGAGGCGGCCCCTCTTGCCTCTCACTTTCTGCTCACCCCGCAGGGCTTCCTGCACTCTCCACCACTTCCCTACCGCCTGCCTTTGCCTCAGATGACCCGATGACCTGGTTGGGACCAGCCCACACTAGAAGCCACACCTCTCCGTGCTCCCCAGCCTCCCTCACACTTTCATTCATGTTAGGGGGCATGTGGCCAATAGTAGTCTGCTTGGAGGGGGCAGGAAGGTTGTCGTCTTTTTTTTTAACATCCATCGAAGTGCTAAGCTGAAATCTTACTCCCAGTTTCATTGTTTTCCCTCCCTTTCCTTTCTTTTTTTTTAAATATATTTATTTATCTGACACACTGAAACCATAATCACAGAAAACTAGTCAATCTAATCACACGGACCACAGCCTTGTCTAACTCAGTGAAACTAAGCCATGCCCTGTGGGGCCACCCAAGACAGGCAGGTCATGGTGGAGAGGTCTGACAGAATGTGGTCCACTGGAGAAGGGAATGGCAAGCCACTTCAGTATTCTTGCCTTGAGAACCCCATGAACAGTATGAAAAGGCAAAATGATAGGATACTGAAAGAGGAACTCCCCAGGTCGGTAGGTGCACAGTATGCTACTGGAGATCAGTGGAGAAATAACTCCAGAAAGAATGAAGGGATGGAGCCAAAGCAAAAACAATACTCAGTTGTGGATGTGACTGGTGATAGAAGCAAGGTCCGATGCTGTAAACAGCAATATTGCATAGAAACCTGGAATGTCAGGTCCATGAATCAAGGCAAATTGGAAGTGGTCAAACAGGAGATGGCAAGAGTGAACGTCGACATTCTAGGAAGCAGCGAACTAAAATGGACTGGAATGGCTGAATTTAACTCAGATGACCATTATATCTACTACTGTGGGCAGGAATCCCTTAGAAGAAATGGAGTAGCCATCATGGTCAACAAAAGAGTCCGACTCTGTGCACCCCATAGACAGCAGCCCACCAGGCTCCCCTGTCCCTGGGATTCTCCAGGCAAGAACACTGGAGTGGATTGCCATTTCCTTCTCCAATGCAGGAAAGTGAAAAGTGAAAAGTGAAAGTGAAGTCGCTCAGTCGTGTCCAACTCTTTGCGACCTCCTGAACTGCAGCCTACCGGGTTCCTCCGTCCATAGGATTTTCCAGGCAAGACTACTGGAGTGGGTTGTCATTGCCTTCTCAGCCAAAATGCAGTACCTGGATGCAGTCTCAAAAACGACAGAATGATCTCTGCTCATTTCCAAGGAAAACCATTCAATATCATAGTAATCCAAGTCTATGCCCCAACCAGTAATGCTGAAGAAGCTGAAGTTGAACGGTTCTATGAAGACCTACAAGATCTTTTAGAACTAACACCCCAAAAAAGATGTCCTTTTCATTATAGGGGACTGGAATGCAAAAGTAGGAAGTCAAGAAACACCTGGAGTAACAGGCAAATTTGGCCTTGGAGTACAAAATAAAGCAGGGCAAAGGCTAATAGAGTTTTGCCAAGAGAATGCACTGGTCATAGCAAACACCCTCTTCCAACAACACAAGAGGAGACCTACACATGGACATCACCAGATGGTCAACACCGAAATCAGATTGATTCTATTCTTTGCAGCCAAAGATGGAGAAGCTCTATACAGTCAGCAAAAACAAGATTGGGAGCTGACTGTGGCTCAGATCATGAACTCCTTATTGCCAAATTCAGACTTAAATTGAAGAAAGTAGGGAAAACCACTAGACCATTCAGTTTAGTTCAGTCACTTAGTCGTGTCGGACGATTTGCGACCCCATGAAACGCAGCACGCCAGGCCTCCCTGTCCATCACCAACTCCCGGAGTTCACTCAGACTCACATCCATCGAGTCAGTGATGCCATCCAGCCATCTCATCCTCTGTCGTCCCCTTCTCCTCCTGCCCCCAATCCCTCCCAGGATCAGAGTCTTTTCCAATGAGTCAACTCTTCACATGAGGCGGCCAAAGTACTGGCGTTTCAGCTTTAGCATCGTTTCTTCCAAAGAAATTCCAGGGCTGATCTCCTTCAAAATGGACTGGTTGGATCTTGCAGTCCAAGGGACTCTCAAGAGTCTTCTCCAACACCACAGTTCAAAAGCATCAATTCTTCGGCACTCAGCCTTCTTCACAGTCCAACTCTCACATCCATACATGACCACTGGGAAAATCATAGCCTCGACTAGACAGACCTTAGTCGGCAAAGTAATGTCTCTGCTTTTGAATATGCTATCTAGGTTGGTCATAACTTTCCTTCCAAGGAGTAAGTGTCTTTTAATTTCATGGCTGCAGTCACCATCTGCAGTGATTGTGGAGCCCAACAAAATAATGTCTGACACTGTTTCCACTGTTTCCCCATCTATTTCCCATGAAGTGATGGGACCAGATGCCATGATCTTCGTTTTCTGAATGTTGAGCCAGCTTTTTCACTCTCTACTTTCACTTTCATCATAAGGCTTTTTAGCTCCTCTTCACTTTCTGCCATAAGGGTGGTGTCATCTGCATATCTGAGGTGTCATCTGCATATTGATATTTCTCCCGGCAATCTTGATTCCAGCTTGTGTTTCTTCCAGTTCAGCGTTTCTCATGATGTATTCTGCATATAAGTTAAATAAGCAGGGTGACAATATACAGCCTTGACGTACTCTTTTTCCTATTTGGAACCAGTCTGTTGTTCCATGTCCAGTTCTTCAGGTATGGCCTAAATCAAATCCCTTATGATTATACAGTGGAAGTGAGAAATAGATTCAAGGGACTAGATCTGATAGCTAGAGTGCCTGATGATCTATGGACGGAGGTTCATGACATTGTATCGGAGACAGGGATCAAGACCATCCCAATGGAAAAGAAATGCAAAAAAAGCAAAATGGCTGTCTGGGGAGGCCTTACAAATAGCTGTGAAAAGAAGGGAAGTGAAAAGCAAAGGAGAAAAGGAAAGATATAAGCATCCGAATGCAGAGTTCCAATAGCAAGGAGAGATAAGAAAGACTTCCTCAGCGATCAATGCCAAGAAATAGAGGAAAGCAACAGAATGGGAAAGACTAGAGATCTCTTCAAGAAAATTAGAGATACCAAGGGAACATTTTATGCAAAGATGGGCTCGATAAAGGACAGAAATGGTATGAACCTAACAGAAGCAGAAGATATTAAGAAGAGGTGGCAAGAATACACAGAAGAACTGTACAAAAAAGATCTTCATGACCCAGATAATCACGATGGTGTGATCACTCACCTAGAGGCAGACATCCTGGAATGTGAAGTCAAGTGAGCCTTAGAAAGCATCACTACGAACAAAGCTAGTGGAGGTGAAGGAATTCCAGTGGAGCTGTTTCAAATCCTGAAAGATGATGCTGTGAAAGTGCTGCACTCAATATGCCAGCAAATTTGGAAAACTCAGCAGTGGCCACAGGACTGGAAAAGGTCAGTTTTCATTCCAATCCCAAAGAAAGGCAATGCCAAAGAATGCTCAAACTACCACACAATTGCACTCATCTCACATGCTAGTAAAGTAATACTCAAAATTCTCCAAGCCAGGCTTCAACAATACGTGAACCGTGAACTTCCAGATGTTCAAGCTGGTCTTAGAAAAGGCAGAGGAAACAGAGTTCAAATTGCCAACATCCGCTGGATCATCGAAAAAGCAAGAGAGTTCCAGAAAAACATCTATTTCTGCTTTATTGACTATGCCAAAGCCTTTGACTGTGTGGATCACAAGAAACTGTGGAAAATTCTGAAAGGGATGGGAATACCAGACTACCTGACCTGCCTGTTGAGAAACCTATATCAGGAAGCAACAGTTAGAACTAGACATGGAACAACAGACTGGTTCCAAATAGGAAAAAGGAGTACGTCAAGGCTGTATATTGTCACCCTGCTTATTTAACTTATATGCAGAGTACATCATGAGAAACGCTGGGCTGGAAGAAGCACAAGCTGGAATCAAGATTGCCGGGAGAAATATCAATCACCTCAGATATGCAGATGACACCACCCTTATGGCAGAAAGTGAAGAGGAACTAAAAAGCCTCTTGATGAAAATGAAAGAGGAGAGTGAAAAAGTTGGCTTAAAGCTCAACATTCAGAAAACGAAGATCATGGCATCTGGTCCCATCACTTCATGGGAAATAGATGGGGAAACAGTGGAAACAGTGTCAGACATTATTTTTTTGTGCTCCAAAATCACTGCAGATGGTGACTGCAGCCAGGAAATTAAAAGACACTCCTTGGAAGGAAAGTTATGACCAACCTAGATAGCATATTCAAAAGCAGAGAGATTACTTTGGCAACAAAGGTCCATCTAGTCAAGGCTATGGTTTTTCCTGTGGTCATGTATGGATGTGAGAGTTGGACTGTGAAGAAGGCTGAGTGCTGAAGAATTGATGCTTTTGAACTGTGGTGTTGGAGAAGACTCTTGAGAGTCCCTTGGACTGCAAGGAGATCCAACCAGTCCATTCTAAAGATCGGTCCTGGGTATTCTTTGGAAGGAATGATGCTAAAACTGAAACTCCAGGACTTTGGCCACCTCAGGTGAAGAGTTGACTCATTGGAAAAGACTCTGATGCTGGGAGGAATTGGGGGCAGGAGGAGAAGGGCACGATAGAGGATGAGATGGCTGTACGGCATCACTGACTCGATGGACATGAGTTTGAGTGAACTCCAGAAGTTGGTGATGGACAGGGAGGCCTGGTGTGCTGCGATTCATGGGGTCGCAAAGCATCGGACACGACTGAGCGACTGAACTGAACTGAGCTGAATCTGCCTGCACTGGGTTTTCATTGTGGCATGTGAGCTCATAGTTGCGGCGTATGGAATCTAGTTCCCTGACCAGGGCTCACAGCTGGTCCCCCTGAACTGGAAACGCAGAGTCTTAGCCACTCAACCACCAGGGAAGTCCATCTTTCATTTTATTTTTTTACTTTCCCTTCAATTCCCAAAGCTATCTTTTTTATTCCTTGACATCGCATATATTTTTCTAAGCCATCTCAAGTTCTTTGGGTAATGAGGAGAGTACCAACAAACATACACATACATAAACACATAAACATAGATAAACATAAACACGAGTAAAATACAAATTTGAGTTGAGCACCCAGAATCAGGGGCTTGCATTGGCTCAGCGGTAAAGAGTCCACCTGGAATGCAGAAGACACAGGAGATCTTGGTTCGATCTCTGGGTCGGGAAGATTCCCTGAAGCAGGGCGTGGCAACCCACTCCAGTATTCTTGCTTGGAGAATCCCATGGACAGAGGAGTCTGGCAGGCTGCAGTCCATAGGGTTGCAGAGTCAGACACAACTAAAGTGACTTAGCACGCACACACCCAGAGTCAGACTTCACCTCTCTTCAACCCACTTGACTCAGGGTGGGTCAACACAGGCTCCCTGTCCCTGAGCCTCTTGTGGGATCCCCTCCCCGAGGCTGACCCTCTGTGGCCTAGGAGCCAGCTTTGCATTTGCTCCAGGAGATATTCTAGTGCATCAAAATGCTTCCAGGTGTTCCTGACCCAGACAAAGGCTGAGGAAAAATCTGACTCGACTCCCACACTCTGCAAAGTCCTCACAGGGAGCAGGGGTAGAGGGGAAGGCGAGGTGGAGAGTCAGGGAGGAGAAGAGGAGAAGGCACTTGGTGGCTGCCCTCTGCCCTACATGAGGCCCCAGGGTCCTCTTAGGGCAGCTGCCCACCCTCGTGCCATCTTTCAGCTGCGAGGCCCAGTCGCTGCATCCCACCCACCAGCATTCTTTTGCATCAGTGTGAGAAAGCAATTTGCATCCAACCAGCGGGATTAAGTAAAATAGATGGAGGCGGCCTGCCTTCTCATCTCAGAAACCCTTTCCATCTTGCAGAGGCTGCTGTGCAGAAGGCGGATAGAGTGGTCTTGTTTGAATGTGGCCCCTGCAAGCTGAGTTCATTTTATGACCCGTCTGCCTTAGAGATGCCGAGTGAGTGAACAGCTGGGAATGCTGCAGGCTGAGCACCCACCTGCCTTGAACCTTTGTCCTGTGGCCTCTAATTCCTGCACAGGGGGGCTGTTTTAGGTCAGAGGGAGGACCAGGTCTGCTTGTGATACCTGGGATGGCATGGGGCCCCTGAGGTGCTACGGAAAATGGGATTCTGGCGGCATCAGCTGCATCTGGATGGCTGCCCTCTCTCAGGGTCCCTCCTCCGGGATGGAGAGCTATCCAAAGAGCAGAGAAGCCACGAGCTGTCCCTGTCCCAGAGCCGAGTGCCATCCTTGCCAATTTCAGTGTCTTTTCCTGCAAAATGGATATTTAATATTACTGGGCTCATAGAGTTGTTGGGAGGATCAAATAATAATAGCTGGTGCTTTAATAGTCTCATTACCTGCTGGTCATTCTAAATGAGACTATTAAAGCACTAGCTATTATTATTTAATCTTCCCAACTCTGTGAGCCCAGGAATATTAAATACCCACTTTGCAGGTAAAGATGCTATGAGCCCAAGAACTCATTTAATCTTTACAACACTCTTAGCTATTATTATCTCCATTTTTCAGAGGAGAAAACTGAGGATTGGGGAGCTTAAGCAATGTGTCCAAGTTTACAAACCTAGAGAGTGACAGAGCTGAGGTTTTTAACCCAAGTAATCTGGCCCCAGGGGCTTCCGAGGTGGTAAAGAATCCGCATGCCAACTCAGGAGATGCAACCGATCCAGTTTCAGTCCCTGGGCACGGAAGATCCCCCGGAGAAGGAAATGGCAACCCACTCCAGTATTCCTGCCTGGAACATTCCATGGCCAGAGGAGCCTGGTGGGGTACAGTCTGTGGGGTCGTAAGAGTCGACTGAGCAGAGACATGCACACAATGTTTACTTAAATGTTGTTTCTTCTTTGTTTTGCACTGAGGCCAAGAGCTTCATCAGGGAGGAGGTGAGCTGATGGCTGGGTGGCCTTGCCCTCCTCCTGGTGGCCTAGCCAGAGACTGCCCTTTCTAATCTGTTCTTCTGCTCTGTCGGAAACCGTCTCAAGCAGGTGGTTTTGAGAGCCTTTTGACTGTTATTAAGAGCCTTGATTGAGAGCCTTGATAACTGTTATTATTTTCCAGCACACAGCAAAGCATGCTTTTAAAAAAGGAATTTGAACATTACAGCAACTTTGAAAATGGAAGTCCTGCATAAACTGCTCTTCCAAGTGTGGTACCTGGTTTGGCATCTCCTGGGAATTGACCAGAAATGCAGAGTCTCAGACCCCTTCCGGCCTGACCTGCCGAATGAGAACCTGCATTTGACTGGATCCCACTGACTCACAGGCTCCTGAGAGCGAGAAGAGCCAGCTGCAACCCTCCTGTCCGCAAGCCCGGCGAAGACAATAATGTCATCGGTTGTGTGTGCACTTAAGAGCCGTTTAAAATGTGCACTCTTCTAACCTCTTCCAGTCATTACCTGCAATTTTCAGGCCTTGTCTAAAACCAAAATCCTCATCAATGTCATTCAGCAGGAAGCTAATAAAGTCATCATTATCTTGTCTGTCAGCTGCCCCTCTTGCCCCGTCTCCAACCCCAGCAGTCACGGTGATGGTTCTAAAACATAAACCGATCACATCACTCTCCCGCTTAGACTCCTGCTGTGCCTTTCCCTGGGAGTACAGTCCTCGCCCTCTGCTGCCTGTTTCTGACATGCTGACCTTCTCTTTTGGGCCATCTGGATCTTTGCACTCTCGCTTCTGTGCCTGGATGCCCTTTCCTCCTTCCTCCCGGCTGGTTCCTTTTCATCCTTCATGTCTCAGCTTAAATGTCACCTCCTCAGAGGTGTGAGATGAAATGACCATATGGGGAAAGCACGCCCTTGCTCTTTATCACAGCTCATGTCAGTCACCAGCCATGGGCAGGACTGTCTCTCTGGAGGAGTGTAAATCCCACAAGGGCAGAGACTATCCCATCTGCCTGCCCTCCCTTGGACCCTTGTACTTGGCACAGCATCTCAATAAACATCTATTGAATTAATGTCTGCTTTCTAGAGACCAGGTATCTGAATATCATCACCTTGTTTATACTGACTTGTTGAAATTATAAAAATAATAGATCCTAATTTTATATATATTTAAACTTTGCAGAAACTCTGCAGAAAGGAATAAATGAAAAATAACATCTTTTCCCCCCTCAGTTCCTTCCAACTGCAAAAGCAACCAATGAGGGACTTTCCTGGCAGTCCAGTGGTTGAGAATCAGCGTTCCATTGCACAGGATGCGGGTTCAACCCCTAGTCCAGGAACTAAGATCCCACATGCTGCAGGGCAACCAAGCCCACATGTGGCAGCTACTAAACCCTTGAGCTCTAGAGCCCATGCACCGTGACAAAGACCCGGTGCAGCCAAAGAAAAGTAACCACTGATAGCTTATTTTGTCACCTTCCATAATTTCAGAACCCTTTAGAAAGGCACACTAACAAGATCACGCTGTAACTATTAATTCTATTCTGCAACTTGCATTTCTTTAAAATTGTGGTAAAATCCACGTACCATAAAATTTACCACCTTAACTATTTCTAAGTGGACAGTTCTGTCGGGTTAAGTACATTCAGGCTGATGTGCAGCCGGTCTCCAGAACTGAAACTCTATCTCCCCATTTACCCCTCCCCCAGTCCCTGAAATCACCATTCTACTCTCTGTTTTTACGAGTTTGAACAACTGGCCTTTTGAACTTAACTATGAGAAGGAAATGGCACCCCACTCCAGTATTCTTGCCTGGGAAATCCCATGGACAGAGGAGCCTGGTGAGCTACAGTCCATGGGGTTGCAGAGAGTTGGACATGACTTAGAAACCACACAATAACTACAGCACGTCTTCCCGCGGGGGCCCATGGAATCTGGCTTGCTGTTCCTACACCCACGTAGCACTCTCAAGCCACCGCTGATGTTTAACCAGTGATACAAAGGTGGCTCCCGGTTTGGAGTGACTACCGACAGTGCTGCAATGCCGGGATTAAACCCCCCGAGCTATGAAGTCAAAGGGTATGTACTTCCTGTCTGCCAAACTGCTGCCCAAGGAAGCTGACCAGTTGGCTACAGAGGAAGAGGGGGCTCTTCCCAATGTGTTAGGGGAACACTGACTGAAACTCCCCACCCTGGCCAGACACCACAGTAACCATTTGCATGAGTTATTTTATAACAGGAGGTCCTGGTAAAAAACACAGAACAAGGCACCACCAACCGGAAGAATTTGGGAAAGGTCAAATGGAGACACTACGTGTCCCACCAACTTCCCAGAATCCTCCTCGATGGACTCCATCTTGACTGAGTGGTGTGTGGGCCACCACCAGGAAGGACATCGAGTCAGAATGACTGACCAGATACAGCCTGGAAACTAATCCCATTACCATAAACCCCAAGACTGTGAGCCACACATGGCAGAGCAGACCTCCTGGGTTCCCTTACCCTCCTGCTCTCTGCCCCAGTGCCCCTTCCCAGTAAAGTCTCTTGGTTGGTCAGCATGTGTCTCCTCAGACCATTCATCTCACTCAGACCAAGTGTTAGACAACAGCCCACTCTTGGGGCCTGGAAGGTGACCCCCTTCCTGCAGCAGAGGTGAACTAAGTAAATACTGTCCCATCCCAGATCCAGGTCTTGAAGCGAGGGGAGGAGCCCAAGGCAGTGAGTTGGTGGCACGACGGGGAATGGAGCTGCAAGATGTATATACAGGAGGAAGTCAAATTCAAAAACCGTATAATGAGTGGACTTGGGAAGCAGCTCGTTGCTGTGGCAACCCCATTCCCCTGCTGCCAGGAGCGGAGGGTGGGGGTCGGTGGGGGGGGAGAGTTTCTTTCCTCTGAACCTGGCGGGAGCTCCTCTCCCTCAATATCACTTAAGAAAGACAGAGCTGGGTGTCCTTTTATTGAGATCAGTGTGCAGTTTCTGACAGTAACTTCCCATCACTGACCTGCTGTGATTCTCAGAGGTCCTCTACAGGCAAGGCACTCGGGCCCCATTCCCACAGCAGACAGACGCCCTGGGTATGTCACCCAAGACCCTGATATAATGGGGCCCACAGAGATGCCAGGTGGGCTGAGCCCCCAAGGAGACTGTTCTTTTCCCTTCACAAGAAAAGGTTTTCTAAATTTTTGTTTAAGATTGCCAAAGGTCAAGGTCAGGGGAAGCTTGCTTAAGCTGGCCCCTTAAACCAATTTCCGGTTCTGAGCCACTTTGCTCTGCTTCCTGCAGGGTATTTAACCCTGAACGTGCTGACTGGGTTAGAGCTGGGAGAGGGGGCGGCAGAAGGATGGAAAGCAGAATGAAGTTAAACTGCTTTTTCCTGTTCTGCATCAATGCCAGACACACGGTGTACACGCCCTCCTCTGAACCTTTTAACTGCTCAGTAAGGTGGGAATTATTGTCCCCATAAGGCTCCACAGTTTAAACGCTTTGCCCAAGATCTCCATGCAGGAGTATGAACGGGCTTCTGTCTGGGTCTCAGGCTCACATTCTCACCCTCAATCCCAGGAGACAATTTAGAGAAGCAAACCAGGCAACAGAGGGCTGGCTCCTCTAGGACGAGATGGCAGCCAACTTTAAATCTCCCCCTAAGCAAAGGTATCAGGGCTTCCCTGGTGGCTCAGATGGTAAAGAATACACCTGCCGATGCAGGAGAAGCAGGTTCGACCCCTGGGTCAGGAGGATCCACTGGAGAAGGATATGGCAACCCACTCCAGTATTCTTGCCTGGGAAAATCTCATGGACAGGGGAGGCTGGCATGCTACAATCCTTGGAGTCGCAAAAGAGTCAGACACAACTTAGCAACTAAACAACAACGGCAAAGCAAAGGAGTCTATGGGAACGTGACCTACCAGCATCACCTGTCCCTTCTTCCTTTAATCAGGCAGCGGGCTATGGGGGCATGCGGGATGTGGAGGTTCTGATCCAAACCAGCTGTGGCTCCTGACCTGGTGTGAACCCCAGCCTCAGAACACAAACATGGGGAAATGGTGCCTCTGGATTTTGTTTGTGTTTTGTACAAACACCTAGCTCTTTGGGGAGGATTAAGTGAACCGAGGGTCAGGCTCTCAGACTGTCACTTTTAAAATCCAACAGCCCAGGTCTCTCTCTCACCTGGTGCTTCTCTTTGGCCTCCGGGGTATGTGACAGTACTGATTTGTACTCTTGAATTTGATTTTCCTACATCCTATCCCCGAGGCAGCCATCCCCGGAGAGTCCCTGGGGAATCATGCTCCACTCATACTAACGTTTCATCTCCCCCAAGAACCGTCTGCCGCAAGCCCTGCCCCCACCCCCTCCAGCAGCCGCAGAATCGTTGCTCCCAGCCTCTGGAGCCCTGCCAGGGTGACCGTGGCCTGGGAAAAAGGAGCACAGATTAATATTTAAGAAAAAAATGCCCCGACAAACGTAGCTTCTCAGTTGCCTGTGACTGAGTTGATGAGCCCCTGCTCCCCTGCGGGGAAGTGGGAAGGAGCCCTAATTTGCCGATTCATGGTGCCACAACATCTTCCAGCTTAATTTGTCTCCAGTGGATGACTCAGTTCTCTTAGGGTGCATGCTCAGTCCTTTTAAGTTTCTCCTCTTTTTCTGCTACCACTGTCTGTGATGGTGGTGGCTGGGTCCACAGAGTAGTCACCCGAGGGCCTTCTGGAGTGCCCTGACACCCAGTGCTGGAACCTTGCCCCGTGCATGAGGGCCCCCACAAGAGTAATAGCTCTCTTTTCCATACACGTATAAATTTTAAGAATTGGCCACATCATCCGGTATGTGGGATCCCAGTTCCCCAACCAGAGATCGAACCCCAACCCCCTGCATTGGAAGCGCAGGGTCTTCACCACTGGACCAGCAGGGAGATCCCAGGAGGGATCCTGCCCTGAGACCTTAAGGGCCCCCAGGCCCTTCAGCCCCTCCACATCTCCCTGCCAGACCTGAGTTACTTCAGGACGCCTGCAGCCGTGGGGAGTGGGTCATTCATCTGGCCATTTCCCCTCCTCCATGTGGCTCTTCTCCCCTCTCACCTGCTGCACCCAGGTCTCACCCAATATGGATCTCCTCCCAGGGATTCAAATAGAAAAAGAGTCAAGAAACAAGTACTTTCAGCTGTCCCCTCAACCCCTGGGTTTGGCCAGAAGAAGGACCTAGACCACGTGTTGGATCTCCTACGTCCCTGGCCCCTGCCTTTCTGCATGGTTGTCCTGGGGCCATGCCTACCGCATCATACCTTGACTTGCTTCTCTCCAGGCTCAGGACACAACTCTGGGTGACCTAGGCCACCCACCATGCCTGTCTGAGTATCTTAATGCCTGCTTCCATTATTTAGAACATCCTTTTCTTTCTTGGCAAAGATTGGCTTTCAAGGTTATTCCCTTGTTTTACACTCAGGAATATATTTTTGGATGTTCAAAGCTGAGCACTTCCTCTTCCTCTTTGCATTCTTAAGCCTCTTCAGGCAGAAAAGGAGGGAGATAACCCAAGAAAGCACCTGGATGTCTTTCAACTGGCATCACCCCAGTTCATCTGCTTATACAGGCAAGTTTCTCCCGCCTGAAGTTTATGTGTGTTTCTCCCGCCTGAAGTTCTGAGCTCTGTCCTTTCAACCCTGTTGATTTTGGACCAACTTTTTCATCAGTGGTTTTGTTTTTTGCAAAGACCTTTTCTTTAAATGACATTGCTTCTGCTTCTGCCATAGCTGTCCTCCCCGCCATGGTCAAACTATCCTGGGAGAGTTGTTCCTAACGCTTCAGAACCCACCAAGGTCAACCAATAACCTCTCTACTTCTAAATCCAAGCCCTGCATTCATTTTCTAGGCCTGCTGGGACAAGGCACCAAACTGGATAGCTGAAAACAACAAAAAAGAGAGAAAAATTTATTCTCTTACAGTTCTGAAGGCCTCAAAACTCAAAATCAAGTTGTTGGACAGGATACGTTCCTTTCAGGACCTTCCATGGGAGAAGACATCCCACACTTCTCTCCCGCTCTTTCTGTCTCTTGGCTCATGACGCATCACTCTAGTCTCTGCCTCAGGCTTCACGTGCTTGCCCTCCGTGTATCTCTGTGTCTAAAATCTCCTTCTCTTTTAATAAAAACCCAAGGTCATGGTGAAGGAAATGGCAACCTGCTTGAGTAGTCTCACCTGGGAAATCCCATGGACAGAGGAGCCTGGCGGGCTATATAGTCCAGGGAATCACAAAAGAGTCGGACACGACTGAGTGACTAAAACGACAATTTAATAGGGATTGCACTGAGTCTGTAGAACAAATGATATTTTTATAAAACATCATTTAGGACTTCCCTGGTGGTCCAGTGGATAAGAATCCCCCTGTCAATGCAGGGAACATGGGTTCAGTCTCTGGTGTGGGAAGATTCCACATGTCTCGGGGCCACTATGTGCCATAATTACTGAGCCCTTGTTCTTGAGCCCAAGAGCCCACCTACTAAAGCCTGCCCACCCCTGTGCTAAAGCCTTTGCTCCAGAATAAGAGAAGCTACCCCGATGAGCAGGCCATGCCCTGGAACTAGCGAGTACTCCCCACTCAGAGCAACAAGCAGTAGTGAAGACCCAGTACAGCATAAAGACCAAAACAAAAACCCAAAGACATCGCTCACAGGCTTTAGGACCCACCCTGAGTTCAGGATCATCTCATCCTGAGATCCTTAAGTTAATTATATCTGCAAAGACCCAGAAAAGGTTAAAGTCTCAGGTGTTGAGGCTGAAGACTTGGACATACCTTTTTGGAAGACAACATTCAACCCATGACACATCCTTTTCAGCCCTCAACTTGACCTCTCTGCAGCATCTGGTGCTCTTTGTCTTGGAAACGGTCCTTTCCATTGATTTCCAGGATGTTGAGCTCTCCAGGTTGTCCTCCTCTCGCTCCAGCTGATCCCCAGTTTCCTCTACTGGTTTCTCTTCTTCTGCCCAGCCCTGCAAGGTGAAGGTCCCTAAGATTCTGTCCTGTCCTTAGCAGGCCTGCCTGTTTTCACTCTGACAGTGGGCACTGTGCCTCCTCACAGCCGTCCGGGGTCTTCTGTCTGACTTGGCTGTCAGACACCCAGATTCCTGCATTACCAGGGTTCCTCTTTGGGCACTGGGGAGGATGTTATAAACCTTCCAGACTTACTTGCTGTGTTTCATGTGCATGTACCAATGTGCACTCAGGGGGAAGGATCCAGAGTTTTCATCAGATTCAAGGTTAAAGATCCTGTGCAGAATTCTCCATAGTAATCACCTGGCTTCCTGGCTGGCCTCTCAATCTTCTTTGATTCTCCTACATGTCCTTTGCCCATTCTCTTTTCCGCACCACCCTCTCTAATTATTGAGACCCTTCCTGGTGGGATGTCTATTGTCTTTTTGCCCATCGCACTTCTTTCTACTTAAGGTGATATAAATTCTCTTTTTCTTTTCAGAACTACAACACACACATATACACAGAATGGGCCTGCCGGTGACATAACCCCACTCGGGTGAACATGTGATCCATTCCAATAAGGTGTTCCATGTTCCTAGATCTTATGCTTGGTTGGGTGGAAGGGGAAGGTGGGTAACTCACAGGAGATCATTCAGAAGCTTTTTCAGGTTTTGAAACAGATGTTGGAGGGAAAGATGGCAAGAACATGTCAGGTGGCAGGACTGAAGTCCTGGCTAATATCCTGTGGTTGCTGCCTGTGAGGACAATACAAGTTCACATAACTGCTGGTGGTCATCTTTGCTACTCCACTGGGGACCCCATCACTTGAGAAGGAGGCAATCAAGAGGAAAACTGAGCCAAGCAACGGAGAGAGAGAGGGTATGGGGAAGACAGAAAGGGAGAGTCGGTCCTGAGGACAGAGCTTGAGCTGTTGGATCCAGTCATGACTGAAAGCTTAGCAAGCCCTGAACTTTTCCACTAACTAGGCCAGAATTTTTTGCTCAAATCAATTGAGTTGGATACTTGTCATTTAGAACTAAAAAGGCTCTTACCAACTGCCTTAGCTTGAGCTGCTAAAACAAAACACCATAGACTGGGTGGCTTAAACAACAGACAATTTATTTCTCACAGCTCTGGAGGCTGGAAGTCCAACATCAAAGTGCTGGCTGATTTATTTCCTAGTGAGAGCTCTTCTCCTGGTTTGTAAATGGCTGCCTTCTCACTGTGTCCTCGTCCTCACGTGGCCTTTCCTGGGTGTGTGTGAATGGAGAAAGAGAGTCTTATCAGGGCACTAATCCTCTCGTGAAAGCCCCACCCTCATGACCTCATCTAAACATAATTACGAGGACTTCTTTGGTGGTCCAGTGGTTACGAATCCACCTGGCAATGCAGGGGACTCAGGTTCCATCCCCGGTCAGGGAGCTCAGATCCCACACGCCTTGGAGCGACTAAGGCAATGTACCGCAGCTACTGAGTCTGAGAGCCACAGCTAGAGGGTCAGTGCTCTGCAGTGAAAGATCCTGCATGGCCTAAGACCCAACACAGCCAGAAATAATAATCATAATCACATGGGTTAGGGTCTCCACATATGAATTTGGGGCAAAGTCCACAACCAACCTAATCTTTAAAATGTTCATATCTTTCTTTTATAAAAAAAATTTTTTTATTTGGCTGTGCTGGATCTTAGTTGCAGCAGGAGGGATCAGATCCCACATGCTGAAACTAAGAGTTCAAATGCTGCAACTAAAATGTTCATATCTTTCTTATCAGGACTTCCTAATTGCAAATAATAGAAAGCCCAACTGAAATAGCTGTTAAAATAAAGGGAACTTATTGACTCCTATAATGAAACAGTTCAAGAGCATCCTAGCTTCAGGTAAGGATGATCAAGGCCCAAACAATGTCAACTGATTCTCACACTCTGTCTTTCAGCTCTGATACTTCTGAACTGGCTTCATTCTCAGGAAAGTTTTACCCTAGCTTTACCCCAAGGTGGCTGCTGGCAGCTCGTGGAGCCATGTGCTTCCCAGGTCAGGTCTAGAGGGGGGGGGTGTTGGGAGCTACTCTGTTCAGTAGCTCCAAACAGAGAAGAATCAACACTTTCCTTCCCAGAAGTCCTGGCTGACTTCTTACTTCCCAATTGGTTGTTCTCACCTCCCCTGAATGAACCACTGTGAACAGGGAGATGGGATAGTGACTGGTTAAAGACAGTTGGGCCCCATCTGTGGAGCTAGGGTGGGGTCTGTACTTCCTAAACCAGGAAGATTTAGGTTGGAAGCTTAGGACATTATCAGGAGGGTTAACAGAATAGTTGCTTAAACAAATAAGGATTCATTTTCTTGCACACCTAGAAACCTGGAGGTTGATGTTGGTTCAGCAAGTCACTGATGCCCTTGGGGACCCATGTTCTCTTGGTCTTCCTGACCCATCAGCCTTAGAGCATTGGTTTGCATTCTCATACTGTCACTTCATGATCTCAAGAGAGTGGCTGCAGCTCCAGCTGATGCATCTGCATTCAAGGCAGGGAGAAAGGAGGAAGAGCCCAGATGCTACCAACCTGATCTGTTTCCTTTAGTCAGGGGAGCAAAATGTTTTCTAGAATTCCCCACAGCAGACTTCTGCTTAAGTCCTGTTTTTGTTTTGATTTTTTAAAAACCTGTTTCTTAAGGAAACACACAGATAGAAGGGAAACAAAATTTTGCATTTTCCATATTCAAAGGGGACTTTATTGGTCTTCTCATTAAGCTCCTTTCCATTGATTGATTAGGATTTGCTGTTAATTGATTAGGATTGATTGATTAGGATCAGTTTTAGGATTCGAACGAGAAGAGACAATTCACAGAGCTAGCATCCTTGCCTTCTGTCCTCACAGAGGTATATTCAGCTCTTTTGTGAGACATTCTGGAAGATGGAGGAATTTTATCTTAAAACTGACCAAGCCTTCACTGTGTAAGACACTTGCATCATCGAGGATTCAAGCTGTGATTTGAATTCTGTGACATTTTTATAGGTTAAATGTTACCACTACTTTAATTACTGCTATAAATAGCTTTATAATGTGGAAGACTCATTGCTTAACTTTAAGACTTTGGAGTTTTCATTTTTTTTAAAGGACATATAAAGCTACCCTTTTATAATAAATTTTAATTCAATACGTCCGCTACAAATTGGCACTTGCCATTGGCGCTTGCCATCCACCTCTACAAGGATTAAATCAGGTGCTGCTGCAGCTGCTGGTTTTCAACAACCCCTGAAAGGAGTTCAAAGTGGAGAGCAGAAATGAGGCACTCTCTGTTGGGCTGATGGGGGCTCTTCAGGGAGTTAGATATGTTCAGAAGCCGATTTTATGAGCCTAAATCTTGTACCTCCTCAAATCTGGAAAACCGCTAAAATCCTTCGTGATGATGACTGCTCCTCACGACCAGCAGAAAGCTTCTGCAAGATATATGTGCTTTGATTGCATTGTGCATGTATTTCCCCTTTACCAAAATCACATGTACACTAACCCTCCCCCTGCCTCTCTGGAGCGGTTCCTCAGAGCTAACTGAAGTGCTGTCTTCAGGCGGCAGACCTCATTTTGCCCCCCAATAAAATGTGACTCGCAACTGTCACACTGTGCATATTTCAAGTCGACGTAGAGCAAGATTAATCACCTAATAAGTGGCATAACTTGGAAGTTTTATAGGAGCCCAGAGAATGACGGACTCATTGCAGGCTGGAGAGGGCTGGGAAGGCTTTGTGTGGAGGTAGGGAACTGAGCTGGAGTAGAAGGCGGGTAGGGTTCAGGCAGGCACCGGGCTGTGCGTGCCCAGCTGCGTAGTTGTGTCTGACTCTTTGCAACCGTTTGGACTGTAGCCTGCGAGCTTCCTCTGTCCATGGGATTTCCTGGGCAAGAACATTGGAGTGGGTAGCTATTGTCCTTCGCCAGGGGATCTTCCTGACTCAGGGACTGAACTCTCATCTTCTGCATTGGCAGGTAGATTCTTAACTGCTGAGCCATCAGGGAAGCCCAGGCATGGGGCAGAGAGGTCAAATCACAAGGCAGAGGCAAGGCTTGTAAGTCATTTGCAATCAATCAGAGAAGGGAAAGAACCTGGAGCAACCCATGGAGCTTCATGGAGGACAGGATAGGAAAAGTAATATAATTAACACGAACATGGTTAAACTGTATGTTCTCTGTGTCTAGCAGAAATTTAAAAATCACCTTTTAAAAATTATGTTCAGGGAATTCCCTGGCAGTCCAGTGGTTTGGACGCGGTGCTTTCACTGCCAATGTCACACGTCCCATCACTGGTGGGGGAACTAAGAGCCTACAAGCTGTGCGGTGCCGCCAACAATATACAAATAAATAAATAAATAAATAAGTATGCTGCAATACAGTACTTACTGCTCCCGAACAAGTGTTGCAAGTATAAATACTTTCAGGAACCAGGGGAAACAAAAGTGACTCAGACCGAGCTTTAGACAGTAGGGAGTGGTGGCAGGGATTGCAGCAAACTTGGGAGGATTTGCTTTCTCTAAAAGAGGGCGTCACTGCTCAGCCCCAGCCAGCTGTGGTCCCCAGTGACCACCATGATCTTACACCCAATGGGCCCTTCCACGCCTCATCCACCTGATCTCCTGGACAGCTTTGGTCTAGCCAACCACTGCTCCTTAAATGACTCTTCTCTTGTTTCTGTGATGCCACAGTTTCTGATTGCCTTCTACTTCTCTGGCCATTTCTTACTTACATCTTACGGATGTCTCTACTGGCTTGACTGTTCCTTCTCTGTTCAACCTCTGCATGGAAATGTCAAGCCTCTTTCCCTCTGACTCTGCACTCACTCACTTTCCTTAGACCATCCCATCTCCCTAGAGGCCAGTGACTTCCAAGTTTCTATTTCTCCTTCATCCTCCACAGCCAGCTCATCCCAGGCCCTGTGGCTTCTGCTTTACAAATGTATCTCACATATGTGCCTCTTTCTCCATCTCCACTGCTGCTGCTCTAATCCAGGATGTTTCCATTGCCTGGACCACTGCTGTAGACGCCAGTCTGTTCAGGTGACTGCTGGACTGGGCTGGGGAAAGACATGTTAGTGAGAGTGGCCCCCACCCCCATGATAACCTCTCTGTCCCCTTTTCCCTCTCCAGCCATGAGTTCACCTGTCCCCAGTCCTCTCCCCTCGGTTCTGTCTGCATCACCACCACTCACGTTCCTGTCTCCACCCACTTTGCTCCAACTTCAGTTTTCAATATGGCGTTGAGAGTCTACGGGGCCTCATTCACCTGCCCACTCACCCACCTGTAGCCTTGGTCACCTGCATTTCCTGGGAGAGGCCATCTCACCTATTTCCTCTCCTAGATTCCTCCTTGAAGGGGGAGGGAGTGGGGAAGACAGACCCAGGAAAGCCTTCCACAGGCAAACCAGATACAGGAAAACCTCCTTTTGCAGAACCAGTGGGTAAGGGTTGCCTTAAGGCTCCCATAAGAGTTGCTTTTCTCTTGTGGGATGTACATCTCAAGTAGATTTGGAGCTTACCTGACCCCACTTTAGAGGGTAAGGAAAACTAACTATCCCCACCCCTTACCACCCCAACTCCCCATGCACTGGGTGGAATGGAATGCAAGAGGGAAATACTAATACTAATGATTAGAAAAAGCTCCCCAGGACCCAAAGAGGCTGCCCAGAAGTTTGCTAAACAGGCTACCTGGTGCAACTCCACAGTGAAAAATAAGGACCAAGAAGAGGCTCTGCTGATGCACCTGCTTTAAGGATGTGTCTGGATGAATCAGGAGGCACAGTTTGCTCCCACTGTCTCATCCACGTCTTCATGCAGGACGCCTGGCTCCGGGTTTCTCTCTTGAAGAAGCTGAGACGCAGCATCCTTGGCTGCCGCCCAGCGGCCCCATCTGTAATCTTCCTGCTCAACGCGGCTCACGATCTTCGCAGCGGCAGCAAGAGGTAGGCTCAGGTTCAGGCTGCCCCAAGAAGCCAGCCCTGCAACTTGTGACTCAGCGGAGGAGGTGGTGGGTGGGACTCGTTACAGCCGGCAATGGTAACAACCAAGTGTTTTTGAGCAGAAGATGGGAAGCCGAGTCCGAGAACAAGCCTGGCAGCGAAATTTCCGTTTAATGAATTCACAGTAATTCCATTTGTGTGATCTTCCCTGTGGGTTTAGACAAGCAGATCCCCTGCTTCTTGCTTCCTACAATGCAGCTTGAACCAAGGTCTGGATTCCACAGCCAAGAGACCCCCTCCTTCCCTATTTGGCCACCCACCCCCACCGCTTCCCCCCAACCCCCAGGCCCAAGCAATTATACAGGCGCATCCAGAGAGATGTGGGTGGAGATTTTCCTTTATTCGTTTTTTTTTTTTTTTCAACTTCAGAGAGAAAGGGCTGGAGCAAAAAGCTGATGTTCAAAGCTCCAGGCCTTAGAATGAACCCTGAACGTGCAGGACCCTGATGGGTGTCACTCTGGATCTGGTGGCTGACAAATGCACCCCATGGAGACAATGTCCTCACAACTGCAAAGCCCCCTTGCCCCTCCCCATTTTTCTTAATTTCAAAGCACCCACCCGCACCCTCCCAAGATAGCCTTGTCATTCCCGGGTAGTGGATCTCCTAGCAAATTGGGCTTTTACTCGTGTGGGCTCAGAGCCCCATCCCCACCCCCCAAAGAAACATGCATCACTTTGAGATAAAGGGAAATTGACACAGGATGCTTGAACCTGGAGAGCCCGCATGCTTTATTCTTCATCATCCTCCAGCTTGGGAGAAAGGCTGCCTTCCATCCTACCCGTGAGAGACAGGAAAGGGCATTGAGGCTCTGTCACCTTTCCCGTCTCCCCAGGGCCCTCTGCCGTACCGCTGCGCACACACGAGCCCTGCCTGATTTTAAACAAATTTGGCCAGAAGCCTTCTAATTCTCCTCTTGGGAAAAAGACATTTGAGAGCTAGCAGGTGTAGGGCTCAGTGAACATTTAAACCAGTCTTCCTGCTCAGTGTCTGTTCAACCCGAAGGTCCATCCAGCTCTCGGAAGGAAATTTCTAATGCTTGGAGCCCCCAAACCCGGCGCCAAGCCTCCCCAGTGGTCTGTGACCACCGCTCACCACCCCATCTCCCCACAACCTCCCAGAGTGGTCTTGGGTTGCTCTCAGCATCTCTCCCCACGGTCTGCTGTGGAGTCCTGACGTGGAGGTGCCCAGGGTGGCAGGGGGAAGCATCAGGCGCCCTTGCTTTCTGTCCTCTCCTCATCAGCTGTCTGGGCGTTGCTGACGGCGCGGAGCTGCCCCTGGGCCGCTGGCTTCACCGACAGGACCAGGCGTTTCCGGAACGTCTCACAGAGCACGATGTACACAAAGGGATTGAGGCAGCTGTTGGCATAGCCCAAGCTGATGGCCGCATTGTACAGGTAGACAAAGGTGAGCGTCGGGCGGCTGAGAGACAGCTGGGTCAGCTGAAGCACGTAGTAGGGCGCCCAGCACACGAAGAAGACCAGGCAGATGGCGATGGCCGTGCGGGTCACCCTCTTTGTCCGCAGCCGGATGCTGCGTTGAGAGGCGGGGGCCACGGAGGACGTCATGCGCTGCAGGATCCTCACGTAGGCGGCCGTGATGACCACGAAGGGCAGGGCAAAGGCCAGGAAAAACTGGTACAGGGTGAACCAGTAGAGGTCAGTGTCTGGGTTGGGCAGGCGGATGCCGCAGCCCACAGTGCCCCCCGGGAAGGGGATCAGCCTGGCATAGAGCCACACGGGGGTGATACTGATGAAGGACAGGGCCCACAGGAGGCAGATCACCAGGGTGGCCACAGAGGGCTTCCGGAACTTGGTAGAGGAGATGGGGTGGACGGTGGCCAGGTAGCGGTCAATGGCCATGGCGGTCAGGATGTAGGTGCTGGTGAACTGACTGTTGGCGTCCATGGCCGTGATGAGGGTGCACATGGTCTCGCCAAAATGCCAGACTCCATTGCCCATGAGCTGGTGGATCATGAAGGGCATGCCCAGGAGGAAGAGGAGGTCCACCACCGAGAGGTTGATGATGAAGATGTCGGGGACATTGCTGAACCAGTGCAGCTTGGACTTCTTCACCACCGCGAAGATGACCGTGGAGTTCCCGACAATGCCCAGGAGGCAAATGGTACCAAACACCGAAGGCATGATGATGTTGATGTAGGCGATGCTCCCTGTGCGAGGAGGCAGCCCTGGGGACAGAAGGAGCAAGGGTCGACCATTTGACATGGACTCTGCTCTCCGAGGGCTGAACTCCTACTGGCATGCTCAGCCTCCAGCCATGAGCCTGCCCACCTCTTCATCCACCTGCCATTTCAGCTCAGGGCCCATCTTTCATCTGGAATCTTCCCTGCCATCCTCCCTGCCCACATGGCTGCTAAACGTAACCCCGTGCCCTCCTGCACCGGCTCCCTGCTCAATCCCACCAGAGTCTCCTGCACCACCTGTTCATTATAGGACCAGTCCCTTTGCCTCCTGCGTTTTCTCAGAAGGCGCAGCGTCAAGAACCACAGCTGTCTGCAGAGAACGGTTCTGTGGGCCTCGGGGCTCCACCAGGAAACATTATCGAAATAGCCAGCAGGACACGAACGTCTGTGCATGTGTGGGCGCAAGCATGTGTTTCTTCGTTTCCTATTTGCAGCCCTGCTCATTTCATTTTAGGAGTCGCTGGTTGGAAGCCGTACGTTCATTGCTGGGGATCTCTGTGGGTGACTGTCTCGCGGAGGCTTTTGGCCATCAGGCCCACAGCCCTCCCCTCTCCTGGGTCCCAGCTTCTGAGCCTGGGCTTTCTGAGTGACTAGACTGAACTGTGTGCTGCAGCCCAGCCACCCGACAATTTTCTCCATGCAAACCTTTCCTCTGTTTTCTTCCTTCTCTTCCCCTTCAAAGCTAGAATCCCAGGGCATCTCAGCGCTGGAAATGTCAGGAAGCCTCTTTCACCAGCAAAGTTAATCCCCTCGCGTCTCTGGGAATTATTCCTTCCCACGCCTCTTTCGTGGAGGAGGCAGTAAGGATGTTTCAGACCCCATCAGATCACGCAGTTCAAGTGAAAAAACCAAGGGGATGGGTGAATGAGTGAGCTTCCAGCCATCTCCCTACATACAGCCCTCCAGTTTCTCTTGTTTTCCTAGCCTGGAATTTTTCCGGCAAAGCATTTTTGGAACTCCTCAGCAGCCCTCCCCTGCCTCCCTCGCAGCTGGCAACATCCGAGACCACTTCCTAGCATGCCTCTGCCTCGGCCCCTTCCTCCCCGTAGTCCCCTTCTCCCCTGGCCCTCCGGGAGGGCAGACTGCCTATCTCATTCCCAAGAACTGGCATAAAGTTTCGCAAGCAGTTTAGCTCAGAGGTGAAACCTTCCCGTTTCCCACCCTTGGCGGCGCAGAGGAGGGAGGCCCGCCCTCCAGCGCGTCTCACCGGCCGAGGTGAGGTTATCCGGGCTCTCCGAGGTGTTGCTGGCATTGGGGCCGGTGGGCAGCAGCGAGGCTTCCAGGTCCATCCCGCCGGCGCCGCGGGTGCTAGCTAGCTCGTCCGCCCACGCAGGCTGCCGCAGGCTCCAGTGCGGGTCCCAAGCCCGGGCTCCCGGAGCCCCGCAGTCCGGAAGGGGGGTCTTCCTCGGGCTGCCCGGCAGTCTCCGCCGCCTGCGATCCCCACCGCTCTCCCCTCCCTCCTTCCCCGGCTCCCACTGACATCACCTAGACATATTAACATTCGGAGGCAGATGCGCGTTAACCTCTTCGGTCCTGCGCCGCAGCTCTGGCTTCCGACTGCCTGCAGAGCCGAGCCGGCAGGTCAACCCCATCGGGGACCGGGCTTCTTTCCCTCCTGCACTTGGGGCCGTGTCTCCTGTGCCACCGGGGGTGCTGCTGGCTACCCGTGAGGCTCCAGTCTCTCCAGAGGCAATGGGCTGCCTCCCTGTGGAGGAGGAAGGGAGCCTGGCCCAACCCCTTACCCCCGGTAGCCTGGGCCTGGGCTGCTGGGCAGGGGCTGGGGTGCCTGTGCTGGGAGCTTGGGAAGGGAAGGCTTGGACTACTGCCATGCCCGCCTCCAGGCCACCCAAGGCCCCTTCCCAGCGCCCCATGGATTCCAAGCTGTGGAGTTGCTGGCTGTTGAGCCCTTTGGCTGGTGCTCAGAGGTGACTCAGGTCACCCTGAGCTGGTGATGCCCAGGGACTTGGGACCAGAAGAGGACAAACTCCCTTCTTCCCTGGGATCAGCAGGGACAAGGTTTATAGAGGTTTTAGTTTTCTAAATGCTCTGAGGTCCTTGAGGGTTTACCTGGAACTCCTTGAGACAAATTTCAGAGCAAAGACCCCCAAGGATATCCTTGCTCAGTCACTTCAGTCATGTCCAACTCTTTGCGACCCCATGGACTGTAGCCCACCAGGCTCCTCCGTCCATGGGATTCTCCAGCAAGAATACTGGAGTGGGTTGCCATGCCCTCCTCCAGGGGATCTGCCCCACTCAGGGATCGAACCCGAGCCTCCTGCAGCTCCTGCATTGCAGGCAGACTCTGTACTGCTGAGCCACCCGGGAATCCCAAAAGAGATCCTGAGGAACAGCCTAAGAGGGCAAAACATTGAGTGAATTCTCTGCAGAGGCATCCTGCTGCCAGATTCTGATTTGGCAGGTAAGGCTGGGAGGGGCCCAAGACTCTGCATTTCAGACAGGTTCCCAGGAGATGCCAAACCAGGTACCACACTTGGAAGAGCAGTTTATGAAGGACTTTCATTTTCAAAGCTGCTGTAATGTTCAAATTTCTTTTTTTAAAAGCATGGTTTGCTTTGTGCTGGAAAATAATAACAGTTATCAAGATATTTTTAAAAGGCTCTCAAAACCACCTGCTTGAGACAGTTACTGACAAAGCAGAAGTACATAGTAGAAAGGGCAGTCTCTGGCTAGGCCACCAGGAGGAGGGCAAGGCCACCCAGCTGTCAGCTCACCTCCTCCCTGATGAAACTCTTGGCTCCAGTGCAAAACAAAGAAGAAACAACATTTAAGTAAACATTGTGTGCTTGTGCGCGATCAGTTGGGTCCGACTCTTTTGCAACCTCGTGGACTGTAGCCCACCAGGCTCCTCTGTCCATGGAATTCTCCAGGCAAGAATACTGGAGTGAGTTGCCGTTTCCTTTTCCAGGGGATCTTCCTGACCTAGGGGTGGGACCCATGTCTCCTGCATTGGCAGGTGGATTCTTTGCTACTGAGCCACTAGGGCGGAGAAGGCAATGGCACCCCACTCCAGTACTCTTGCCTGGAAAATCCCATGGATGGAGGAGCCTGGTGGGCTGCAGTCCATGGGGTCGCTAAGAGTCGGACACTGAGTGACTTCACTTTCACTTTTCACTTTCATGCATTGGAGAAGGAAATGGCAACCCACTCCAGTATTCTTGCCTGGAGAATCCCAGGGACGGGGGAGCCTGGTGGGCTGCCGTCAATGGGGTCGCACAGAGTCGGACACGACTGAAGCGACTTAGCAGCAGCAGCAGAGCCACCAGGGAAGCCCAAAGGGGAGGGTAGCAGGTGGAAACTGCAGAAGGGGAAATTCTGTCAGGCCTCAGTTATTGTCCTGGGACAAGCACTCATGTGTACACAGCGTTTCCGAGTGATGACACAGGCGCAGGCGTGAGGAAGTGAGGACGAGGAAGGGAAGGAGACAAAGCTCAGAGAAGGTGCTTTATCACCATCGCTGCTGTGGACGAGGGGGGCTTGCACTTACCAGGATCCTTGAAAAGGGCACGGACTGTTTCCCAGAATCTTCTGCCTTTTCCCAGTTGCCTCGCCGCCCAGTGGCTGAGTGTTGCCACTGGGGTGTTAACGCTGCAGTCCTGGGTGCATGGGAGGAGCAGACTCCTGCTGCATCAGATGCGGCAGAAAGCGAAAAGATGTGCAGCTCACACTTGAGGCGAGAGGCTGTCAGTGCAAGGTGAATCTCGTGCAGGAGCCGAGAGGCTTTTTGGGCAAAAAGCAAACAGACACAGGGTGCGTGCTGGAGGCGAGACACATCGGCTCCAGACCAGTTAAGCCCGCACACACCTGTCTGCTGCAGCTGGAGCTGGAGTCAGAGGTGACCGAGGGAGATGTGACACGGGGGGACAGAAGCACCCCATAGAGAAGACTGTTGCAGGGCTTCTCTGGGGCTCTTCCCTGGGGTACAGCATCCACCTGCCAATGCAAGAGACAAGAGTTTGACTCCTGATCCAGGAAGATCCCAGGTGCCGTGGAGCAGCTAAGCCCGCGCACCGCAACTGCTGAAGCCCTCACACCCTAGAGCCTGTGATCTGCAGCAAGAGAAGCCTCTACGATGAGAAGCCTGCACAGCACAACAAAGAGTGGCCCCCACTTGCCACAACCAGAGAAAACCCTGAGCAACAATGAAGACCCAGCACAGCTAAAAATAAATAAACAAATGAAATTTTTTTTTTTTTTTAAAGAAGACTACTGCAATAATCCGATTGAAATAAGATGGTATCTTAGATTGGGGAGATGGGAGTCAGGAGAAATGGCGAGTGTCTGTACATTATGTAGAGTCCCGAGGGTCTGCTGAAGTTTGAACCAGAAACGTACAGGAGAAAGAAGTATCAGGGATGACTCCAAATGCCTGGCAGAGGGGAGATTGGGAAGGCTGTATGAGGAGATGATTTGGAGGAGAAACCAAGTGTTCTGTTTGGATATGTTACATTTGAGATGTCTGTTAACATCTGCGTGAAAAGGTTGGGTAGTTTTGGATAAGAGTCAGAAGTTCCAGGGAGAGGTCACGCCTGGAGCTATGAAGTTAAATTGATGACCTAAAGTAAGGGTGATTGGAAAGGAGATTCAAGGACTCAGCGCTGGAGCATTTCAGAATTGACAGGGTGGGGAAACGAGCCTGATAGCCTACTGTTTCCTCCTCTTTCACCTGCCATAGTCTTCCCACCTCCATCCATCCATCCGTCCACCCTTTCATCCAGCAGATCTGGATGAAATCTGGTTGAGCCTGTTATATCAGGTACTGTGTTAGGCTCTGCGGATGCAGTGGAAAAAAAAACACAAACAAAAACGAGTGACTTTTACCCAGGAGCTTCAGTGACAGAGTTGGGGGAGAGATAAGTCAGACAACAAGAGGAGGCCAGGGCAACCCACTCCAGTATTCTTGCCTGGAAATCCCATGGACAGAAGAACCTGGCGGGCTACAGTTCATAGGATGGCACAGAGTCAGACATGACTGAAGCGACTTAGCATGCACGCACAAGCCAATAAGTAAACAAGATATCCTGCTCAAGGCTTCAATCCAGACGAGTCCTGGTAACTTAATCATGAAGGGATTTAAGTGTTTATGAAAGAACAGCTGTGGAATCATGCCAGGGAAAATGTCTCTGCCTGACTGGAGAAATTTAAACCATTACCGAGCAGCCAGGGGACCTGGAACAGAAGGCTTTAGCTTCCTGGCCTGTCATTCTGGGGGTGGGGTGGAGTGGAGGGGGTGAATGCTGAGTCAGTCAGTCCACAATGGCAGATGACTTGTGTGGTAGGGAACGAATGGGATGATGGGAGTGACTGTGGTCCTTTAGACAGGAGAGTCAAGGATGTTCTCTTTAAGGAAGCATTCAGGTAGAAACTTCAGCATCCATTCCATTACAAATGATCAATTTAAACCATATCTCCTTTCTGCTAGTGACTGAGAGCTGAGCATCCCTCCTGGATACCGACGTGCACCTCTTCAAGTCCTCTTGGCCACATCTAATTTTTATTCCATTGCTACAATGACCCTGCTCTGCAGTCTCTGACCAGTTTCAGGTACAGGTGAGGGTAAGACCTGACTTACCTCCCAGGCCCGCACCACGTACTATCTACCCTAAACCCCAGTCCTCTCTGTGGCTGTCACAACTTAGACTAGGGGACCCCAGGGAATGCCTATGCTGGAGTGACCTGGAAGTACAGAGAGAGTTCACTCCTTAGGGTGAACCCTTGGCCAGTGTAGTGTGGAAGACATGGAAAGGTGCTTTTCCTGTTTGCCCCTTTTCCTGAGACACACTTCATGTGGTTTCTCAGGGACCCCATGGAATGTAGCATCTGGTCACTCGTAGCAGTGGACGAGCCCATGTGTGCTTGTGTGCGTGCTGAGATGCTTCAGTTGTGTCCAACTGTTTGCAACCCTGTGGACTGTAACCCACCAGGCTCCTCTGTCCTGGGGATTCTCCAGGCAAGAATACTGGAGTGGGTTGCCATACCAGGGGATCTTCCCGACCCAGGGATCGAACCTGCGTTTCTTACGTCTCCCGCATTGGTAGGCGGGTTCTTCTCTGCTAGCGCCACCTGGGAAGCCCAGATGAACCCATATTGCTCATCACCTCCTCCTGAGAATGGAAATTTTGACCTACTTTGCTCCAACCCATCTGACTCTTGACCTGCCCCTCCTAGCACAGTCATGAGGTAGATTCAGCCTAAGTATAGCAATGAACCCTTCCCCTCCCATCCGCGTACCCCCACTCACCATGCCTTACGCAGGGGACCCCATATCTCCCAGGGCCCCCCATGGTGACACCCACCTGCCCTGTACTTTCCAAGACTTGACCACCGTCTGCATGTGTTGAAGTCTTACTGGGGTCGTGGCATCGATTCACACTTGCTCCCTTCTCTCCTGTCTCACCCCTTCCACTCTACTCCCACCGAACAGCAGGAGTAGTCTTGTGAAGATAGACATTTCCAGGGGACTTCCCTGGTAGTCTAGTGGTTAGGACTTGGTGCTTTTGCTGCCTGGGCTCGGGTTTGATCCCTAGTCAGGGAACTAAGATCCCACAAGCTGTGCAGCACAGTCAAGGGGAAAAAAAAGAAAGAAAGAAAGAAATTGCATCACCCTATACTGCTGAAAACACTTCAGTGGCTCCCAGTTGCCTTCAAAATAAAGTCACCCTCCCTAATCGAATGTAATGGACATGACACTCTTTGGTACCCAGAAGTTGATCCCCCCAAAAACCACGGCCTTGAGAAAATCTTTAGGAGTGGCAGCACCACTAAGCAGCCCTTGGTGGGAGCTGCTGGTGGGAAAAAGGCTTCCTTATTTCTGCGGGGATGTGAGACCCTGGGGTGGGAGAAAGCAAGTGAGGAAAGTGAGCATGGTTATCATAATAGAATGGTTATCATAATAGATGGGACCAGTGGAGTTTTCCAGATGATTGCCCTGCAGAGGCTGATGTAACTGATTGATCGCAGATAGATGAGTGGCCCACGCACTAAGTTCCTCCTTGACTGGTATATCTGAGAAAACCCTTCAAGTCTGGTCAGCAGGTCTCTGACTTTAGCCCACTCGGCTCTGCTGATCAGGGTGTGAGTTAAGGTGGATCAAGTAGTAAATGGATGTGTTGTTTTTTTCTTCCCCCAGTATGGCCAATGTTTCTTTTATTTTGTTTTTACTAAAAAAAAAGAAAAGAAAAAGGTCATACTACACAATTTTGCACCTGGCTTTTTTCTCTTGAAGCTCCTTCCTCATCAGCATATAACATATATCCATTAAAAAAAATTACATTCATTGTTTTAAATGGATCCTAGCGGGTAGAGCCAGACATCCTGGAATGTGAAGTCAAGTGGGTCTTAGGAAGCATCACTATGAACAAAACTAGTGGAGGTGATGGAATTCCAGTTGAGCTGTTTCAGATCCTAAAAGATGATGCTGTGAAAGTGCTACACTCAATATGTCAGCAAATTTGGAAAACTCAGCAGTGGCCACAGGACTGGAAAAGGTCAGTTTTTCTTTCAATCCCAAAGAAAGGCAATGCCAAAGAATGCTCAAATTACTGCACAATTGCACTCATCTCACATGCTAGTAAAGTAATGCTCAAAATTCTCCAACCCAGGCTTCAGCAATATGTGAACCGAGAACTTCCAGATGTCCAAGCTGGATTTAGAAAAGGCAGAGGAACCAGGGATTAAATTGCCAACATCCGCTGGATCATGGAAAAAGCAAGAGAGTTCCAGAAAAACATCTATTTCTGCTTCATTGACTATGCCAAAGCCTTTGACTGTGTGGATCACAAGAAACTGTGGAAAATTCTGAGAGAGATGGGAATACCAGTCCACCTGACCTGCCTCTTGAGAAACCTGTATTCAGGCCAGGAAGCAACAGTTAGAACTGGACATGGAACAACAGACTGGTTCCAAATCAGAAAAGGAGTACGTCAAGGCTGTATATTGTCACCCTGCTTATTTAACTTATATGCAGAGTACATCATGAGAAACGCCAGGCTGGAAGAAGCACAAGCTGGAATCAAGATTGCCGGGAGAAATATCAATAACCTCAGATATGCAGATGACACCACCCTTATGGCAGAAAGTGAAGAAGAACTAAAGAACCTCTTGATGAAAGTGAAAGAGGAGAGTGAAAAAGTTGGCTTAAAGCTCAACATTCAGAAAACGAAGATCATGGCATCCTGTCCCATCACCTCATGGCAAATAGATGGGGGTAACAGTGGAAACAGTGGCTGACTTAATTTTTGGGGGCTCCAAAATCACTGCAGATGGTGACTGCAGCCAGGAAATTAAAAGACACTTACTCCTTGGAAGGAAAGTTATGACCAACCTAGATAGCATATTCAAAAGCAGAGACATTACTTTGTCAACAAAGGTCCATCTAGTCAAGGCTATGATTTTTCCAGTGGTCATGTATAGATGTGAGAGTTGGACTGTGAAGAAGGCTGAGTGCCGAAGAATTGATGCTTTTGAACTGTGATGTTGGAGAAGGCTCTTGAGAGTCCCTTGGACTGCAAGGAGACCCAACCAGTCCATTCTAAAGGAGATCACTCCTGGGTGTTCATTGGAAGGACTGATGTTGAAGCTGAAACTCCAATACTTTAGCCACCTGATGTGAAGAGCTGATTCATTTGAAAAGACCCTGATGCTGGGAAAGATTGAGGGCAGGAGGAGAAGGGGACGACAGAGGATGAGATGGTTGGATGGCATCATTGACTCAATGGACATGGGTTTGAGTGGTCTCCGGGAGTTGGTGATGGACAGCGAGGCCTGGGGTGCTGCAGTTCATGGGGTCGCCAAGAGTCGGACACGACTGAGCGACTGAACTGAAGGGGGTGGATCCACTTCCCTAGTGGTCCAATGGCTAAGACTATGTTCTCCCAATGCAGGGGCCCAGGGGTTCAACCCCTATTCAGGGAACTAGATTTCACATGTCACAACTAAGAGTTCACATGACACAATAAAAAAAAAAAGATTCCACATGCTACAGCTAAAAATGTCCCACATGCCACAGTGAGATCGAAGATCCTATGTGCCCCGACCAAGGCCCAGTGCAGCCAAATAAATAAAGAAATACTTTAAAGTGGATCCTATTAATATTACATGTATATATCAGAGTTTAGTTAGCCACTTCCCTACTGACGGGCATGTCAATGACTCAGTTCTATTATTTTGGCATAGGATGCTGCATGTGGACATCCTTCTCCAGGTAATAAATTGAGTTTGACTAGGCTGACTGCCAAACAGTCCCCATGGATCTCCAAAGCTTTCTGCTTCCCTGCCCCTGCATCTGTAGCTGCAATAGGTATCCCCAGCCATTGACAGAACTACCGTGTTGGCTCCTGGATTGGCAGAGTAAGGGATTCGATGAGGACAGAAGTCAAATGGAGATCCCTCCTCATAAAGTGATAAGCCAAAAGCAATACTGCACCCCCGGGGGACTGGAGAGATTGATGGTGTCATCAAGGCCTTTAAACAGGCTAGGTGGTGATTTTCTCACACGCTGCTCTCAGCGTGGCCAGTGGAGAAGGCAGATGGGTGTCAGAGGATGCCAGTGGGTTACTGTAAACATAATTATGTGTTGACTCCAATTGCAGCTGTTATTTCAGATGTGGAATCATTGCTGGGGAAAATAAATACAGTCCCTGACACCTAGGGTGGAGTTATTGATCTAGCAAATGCCATCTTCTGTATTGCAAGAAGCAAAAAAAAAAAAAGATCAGAAACCGTGCTTTTATTTGTCAGAGTCATTGGCACACCTTTGCCATCTCGCCTCGGGACTTCATTATCTCTTTTGACGGTTCTTCCATTCTCAGACTTTGAACACTTCATCGTCCCATGAGACAGCATGCTATGTTGATGACATCATGAGCTAGGGCCTGGAGAGTGGAGAGGAGCAGATGCCACAGGTGTGAGCCAAATGCCATGAAACTACGAAGGCCTGACATCTCAGGAAAGGTTTGGGGCCCGGTGTTTGGAATGTGTCATGATTTTCCCTCCAAAGTAAAGCACAGTTTACCTGACATCTCCTACCACAAAGGAGGGGCCCCCAGAGATCCTGGAAACAGGAGCAACAATTCCTAAAAGGAGCAGAGAGCAGACACCAGAGTGGGTGCTGGACATGCAAACCCCAGGGGAGCATAGTCCACCCAGTCATCTGTTAGCCTGGCATGCCTTGCACGCAGGGCCTGCAACCCTCATACTAGTGTTAGGTCACGGCTACCACGTCAGTCAGTGGATTCTGAGTACAGCCCTGGTCCCCTCTGCAGCCTGGCACCCCCATTTTAGACGTTTGCACTGTACCCTACACTTTTTCTTCATGGGGATTCCCAAGTGGTGCAGTGGTAAAGAATCTGCCTGCCAAAGCAAGAGACGAAAGAGATGCAGGGTTCGATCCCTGGGTCAGGAAGATCCCCTGGAAGAGGAAATGGCAGCCCTCTCCGGTATTCTTGCCTGGGAAATCCCATGGACAGAGGTGCCTGGTGGGCTACAGCCTGTGGGGTCGCAGTGTCGGACACGACTGACACGGTTGTGGCACGACACATCTTTTACTTCAAAGCCATCATCACAATTGTAAGCAGACATTTATTTATTGAGTGGTTGGTGGTTTAATGCCTTCCCCTCACTAGGTTATAACTTCCAGGGAGGCAAAGCCCAAGTCTGCCCTATCTCACGGTACCTCCTGCACCTCACACAGCACCGGGCACACAACAGGCGTTCAATCAACGTGGGGAGGATGAATGGCTAGTAGAGGAATCTCTGTGAAAGCCTTGGGCCAGAGGTGGGCAGAAGGGAGCAGAATGCAAGCAATACTGGCCGTGCTCTCTGACCCGAGGCTCGCCTCCGCCCCAGCGCTTCCCACCAGCCTGGCAGCAGTGGTCGTCATGCCCCTGGGCAGGCAGTGGGTGCCAGTCAGCTGTGAGGCACCCCAGAGACCGCAGGCTCCCTCTGATTGTGAGGAAAACCAATGAGATCACCTTCAAGGGTAGAGATTCATCCCGAGATTCACGGAAATCCCAAGGAAGCGTGGGAAAGCAGCTACATGAAATTCTGACACGTGTGACCGCAGGGTTGAACCCGGAAGACATGACACCAAGTGAAAGAAGCCAGATCAAGGAGGCAAACCAAACCGTGGATGATCCCACTTATGTGAGGCACCTGGAGCCGTCAAACTCACATAGACAAGAGGCAGAACGGTGGTCTCCTGGGGCTGAGGGGAGGAGGGATGAGGAGTTAGGAGGTAAGGGGTACAAAGTTTCAGTCTGGGAGGATAAAAAAGTTCTGGAGATGGCTGGTGGAGATGGCTGAACAACAGTGTGAGTGAACATCCTGCACTGAGCGCGTGCTGAAACATTGCTAACGTCCATTTTTGTTTGTTTTGGCCACACCTTGTGGCCTGTGGCTTAAAGCTCAACATTCAGAAAATGAAGATCATGGTATCCGGTCCCATCACTTCATGGCAAATAGATAGGGAAACTGGAAACAATGTCAGACTTTATTTTTCTGGGCTCCAAAATCACTGCAGATGGTGATTGCAGCTATGAAATTAAAAGACGCTTACTCCTTGGAAGCAAAGTTATGACCAACCTAGATAGTATATTCAGAAGCTGAGACATTACTTTGCCAACAAAGGTCCATCTAGTCAAGGCTATGGTTTTTCCAGTGGTCATGTATGGATGTGAGAGTTGGACTGTGAAGAGAACTGAGCACCGAAGAATTGATGCTTTTGAACTGTGGTGTTGGAGAAGACTCTTGAGAGTCCCTTGGACTGCAAGGAGATCCAACCAGTCCATTCTGAAGGAGATCAGCCCTGGGATTTCTTTGGAAGGAATGATGCTAAAGCTGAAACTCCAGTACTTTGGCCACCTCATGCGAAGAGTTGACTCATTGAAAAAGACTCTGATGTTGGGAGGGATTGGGGGCAGGAGGAGAAGGGGACGACCGAGGATGAGATGGCTGGATGGACCGACTCGATGGACGTGAGTCTGAGTGAACTCTGGGAGTTGGTGATGGACAGGGAGGCCTGGTGTGCTGCGATTCATGGGGTCTCAAAGAGTTGGAGACGACTGAGCGACTGAACTGAACTGAACTGGACTGAACTGAACTGTGGCCTGTGGGACCTTAGTTTCCCAACCAGGAATTGAACCCATGGTTTCTGCAGTTGGAAGTGCAGAGTCTTAACCACGGGACCACCAGGGAAGTCCCAGAGTGAATTTCCTGTTATGTATATGTTGCTGCTGCTGCTAAGTCACTTCAGTCATGTCTGACTGTGGGACCCCATCGACGGCAGCCCAACAGGCTCCCCCGTCCCCGGGATTCTCCAGGCAAGAACACTGGAGTGGGTTGCCATTTCCTTCTCCAATGCATGCAAGTGAAAAGTGAAAGTGAAGTCGCTCAGTCGTGTCTGACTCTTCGTGACCCCATGGACTGCAGCCCACCAGGCCCTCCGTCAATGGGATTTTCCAGGCAAGAGTACTGGAGTGGGGTGCCATTGCCTTCTCCAATGTATATGTTACCATAATTTAAAAATATGTTAAACAAACCCAACCAATGAATCTGCTTACCTGCATGTGTTTCTGCAGAAATTTGGAAAATGCTGGTAAGAGGAAAGCCATGTTATAAGCCTTAAAAACACTGAAAGTCATTAAGTTCCCTGAAAATGGCTATAAGACTTTTTTTTCTTTTTTAAAATTTATTTATTTGTTTATTTTTAATAAATTTATTTCTTTTAACTGGAGGCTAATTACTTTACAATATTGTATTGGTTTTGCCGTACATCGACATGAATCAGCCATGGGTATACATGTTTCCCCCATCCTGAACCACCCCCCCCCAACATCCCGCCCCATCCCATCCCTCAGGGTCGTTCCAATGCACCAGCCCTGAGCACCCTGACTCATGCATCGACCCTGGACTGGCGATCTATTTCACATATGGTAATACACGTTTCAATGCTTTTCTCACAAATCATCCCACCCTCGCCTTCTCCCACTGAGTCCAAAAGTCTGTTCTTTACATCTGCGTCTCTTTTGCTGTCTCATGTATAGGGTCATTGTTACCATCTTTCTAAATTCCATATACATGCATTAATATACTGTATTGACGTTTTTCTTTCTGACTTACTTCACTCTGTATAGTAGGCTCCAGTTTCATTCACTTCATCAGAAATGATTCAAATACATTATTTTTAATAGCTGAGTAATTGTTAACTCCAGGAGTTGGTGATGGACAGGGAGGCCTGCCGTGTTGCAGTTCATGGGGTCACAAAGAGTCAGACACGACTGAGCAACTGAACTGAAGTGAACTGAATATTCGCTATAAGACATTTTAATGATGGAAAGCATTGTCAAAAGACATGCGCTAATTTTTGTTAAAGATTTGCTTTAACTAGTGCTAACAACTTCGCCAAGTTTCCGAATGTTAGTAAAATTGTTTTTTCTTTATTTTTTTAGGGTTATGGCAAAGAGTTTCAAGCCAAGGATGTCATCAAGCAGTACTTCAAATGCAAGAAATGATCAAATTTTAAAAATGGAGCTCTTGTTCCTCAAAAAATAAAATAAAAGTATGTTAAACAGTTTAAGAACGGTATCACATACAATAATTCAGTCAAGAGCTTTTTATAAGATTTCAAAAAGCTTTCAAGGGTTTTCAAATATGTCATATTCTTATAAATTGCAGCTCCACTGCATGTTCAGTTAAATATCTTTTCTTGATAAACATGGAAAAACAAACACCACCACCACTCTGGGCCCCAGAGATTGCAACACATCAAGCCACTTGGAGACCTGGGGCACCCAGTCTGTGTTATTCAATTTGAGGGTTTTTTTTTTTTTTGTCTCTCTTCTCTGGTAGCTCAGACGATAAAGAATCCGGCTGCCAATTCAGGGGACCTTCATTCAGTTCCCTAGGTTGGGAAGATTCCCTGGAGAAGGGAATGGCTACCCACTCCCACTCCTGGAAGAAAAGTTATGAGCAACCTAGATAGTATATTCAAAAGCAGAGACATTACATTGCCTACAAAGATCCGTCTAGTCAAGGCTATGGTTTTCCCAGTGGTCACATATGGATATGAGAGTTGGACTGTGAAGAAAGCTGAGCGCCGAAGAATTGATGCGTTTGAACTGTGGTGTTGGAGAAGACTCTTGAGAGTCCCTTGGACTGCAAGGAGATCCAACCAGTCCATCCTAAAGGAAATCAGTCCTGGGTGTTCTTTGGAAGGACTGATGCTAAAGCTGAAAATCCAATACTTTGGGCACCTCATGCGAAGAGTTGACTCCTTGGAAAAGACTCTGATGCTGGGAGGGATTGGGGGCAGGAGGAGAAGGGACGACAGAGGATGAGTTGGATGGCATCACCAACTCAATGGACATGAGTCTGAGTGAACTCCGGGAGATGGTGATGGACAGGGAGGCCTGGTGTGCTGTGATTCATGGGGTCGCAAAGCATTGGACATGACTGAGCGACTGAACTGAACTGAACTGAGTGGTCCTGTACTCTTATCTGGAGAACTCCTTGGACAGAGGAGCCTGGCAGGCTACAGTCCATGGGGTGACAAAGAGGTGGACACGACTGAGCGACTAACACATCAAATATTAGGAATTCATGTTGGATACCAAGTCACCTCAGACCACAGGCCCTGAGGTGATTGTGACGAGAGGACAAAAGCTGCCTTCACCTGCCAGGCATCACAAGTTGTACTAACTGCATGAAGAAATTACTGTTTCAGGACTGCTTTCTTCAAAAGCAGTGTGATGTTTGACATGGGTGACAAAATCCAGCAAGGGAACAAATAGCCTTTTTAACAAATGATACTGGGACAACTGGATAGCCACACACAGGAAAATGAAATTTGAGCCCTACCTCACACCCTATGTAAAAACTAATTCAAAATGGATCAGAGACCTAAACGAAATAACGAAAGCTGTAAAACTCTGAGAAGAATACAAAGGGGTAAATGTTCATGACTTAGAGTTAGACAAAGCCTTTTTAGATATGGCATCAAAAACTCAAACTAGAAAACACAGATAAGTTAGACTTCATCAAAAGTTAAAACTTCTGTGCTTCAAAGACTATCATCAAGAAAGTGAAAAGACAACCCACAGAGCGGGAGAGAGTCTTCATGAGTCATATCTGTAATAAGGGACTTGTAGCCGGAATATACAAAGAGCTCTTCCGTTCAGTGCAGTTCAGTCGCTCAGTCGTGTCCGACTCTGAGACCCCATGCATCGCAGCACACCAGGCCTCCGTGTCCATCACCAACTCCCGGAATTCACTCAGACTCACGTCCATCGAGTCAGTGATACCATCCAGCCATCTCATCCTCGGTCGTCCCCTTCTCCTCCTGCCTCCAATCCCTCCCAGCATCAGAGTCTTTTCCAATGAGTCAACTCTTCACATGAGGTGGCCAAAGTACTGGAGCTTCAGCTTTAGCATCATTCCTTCCAAAGAAATCCCAGGGCTGATCTCCTTCAGAATGGACTGGTTGGATCTCCTTGCAGTCCAAGGGACTCTCAAGAGTCTTCTCCAACACCACAGTTCAAAAGCATCAATTCTTTGGCACTCAGGCTTCTTCACAGTCCAACTCTCACATCCATACATGACCACAGGAAAAACCATAGCCTTGACTAGACGGACCTTTGTTGGCAAAGTAATGTCTCTGCTTTTCAATATGCTATCTAGGTTGGTCATAACTTTCCTTCCAAGGAGTAAGCGTCTTTTAATTTCATAGCTGCAATCACCATCTTCAGTGATTTTGGAGCCCCCCAAAATAAAGTCTGACACTGTTTCCACTGTTTACAGACAATCCAATTTTAAAATGAGTAATGTATCTGAGGAGATATTTTTCCAAAGAAGAGATACAAATGGTTAATAAGCACATGAAAAGATGCTCAACATCATTAGACATTAGGAAAATGCAAGTCAAAACCAAAAAGAGGAATACATTTAACGTGACCAAATTATTTACAAACAGTTAAAATGATAAATATCATATATAGTTTATCACAATAAGATAAACACAATGAGATACTTCTTCATACCTACTAGAATAGCTGTTATATGTATTACAGATCATAACAAGTGCTGGCAAGGATGTAAAAAATTGGGATCCTCATGCATTGTTTTTGTTTTAATTTTTATTGGAATGTAGTTGATTTGGGCTTCCCTGGTGGCTCAGGGGTAAAGAATCCACCTGCCTATGCAGGAGATGCAGGTTCAATCCCCGGGTCCAGAGATCCCCCGGAGAAGGAAATGGGAACCCACTCCAATATTCTTGCCTGGGAAACTCCACGAAGAGAGGAGCCTGGTGGGCTACAGTCCATGGGTTGCAAACTTAGTGACTCAACAACAACAAACAAAAGTAGATTCACGATTACCTAGGACTGGGAGGACAGTGGGAATGGGGGAAGGGAATGATCGCTAATGACTAGAACTCTTCTATGGGGAGATGAAAATATTCCACAGTTCGTTGTGGTGATATTTGTGCCACTCTGTGAGTACACAAAACAAACAAAACACAACACAACTACATTGAACTGTACACTTCAAGAGGATCCTTTTATGGTAAGTGAACTATATCTCAACAAATCTGTTTTGAGGGCTTCCCTAAGGGCTCAGATGGTAAGGAATCTGCTGCAGTGCAGGAGACCTGGGCTTAATCCCTGGGTCTGGAAGATCCCCTGGAGAAGGGAATGGCTATCGACTCCAGTATTTTGAAAACATTGGCGGGAGTTGGAGGGCTGTGGCCACAGGAAGGGTGGAGAAATGCACAGCCTCTTCTGTTCTCAGGCCAAATGTCTGTTCTTTGTCTCCCTTTCTGCCCTGCCTCTTGGGAACCTCATCCAGCTATTGCTACATCTTGCCAACCTTTTGGAGCATATTGGGGCTGCCCACGGGAACCACCGTGAACACTGTGCTGAAAGGGACTTCCTGGGAATGCCTTGGCCATCTAAACTGCAGAGTGAAGCGGGATCTCAGCTGATTCTGCTGACGATGTTGGAGCCGGTCCTCGGGTGAGTTGACACCTTAGCTCTGCTGCTGACTTGCTATGTCATCCAGTAAGTCCCCGACCGACCTAATCAGTGCCAAGTGGGAACTGGGGTCAAAACTACCTGAGGAATTCTTGCTGTGGGCTTTTTGTTTTTGCAAAACAACAGTAACTTAATATTTGCACAACCTTTTTTACACACGGATGTTATCTTAGTTGACCCCGTGGAATAGATATGATCCCAGTGCAGATGTGGAAATAGGGCCTCGGTGAGCCGAGTGACCTTCCCAGAGCTGTCCAGCTGGCACAGTGGTGCTGGGCCCCAGGCCCAGGCCTTTGGCTTTGCTGACTCCAAATCCTGCGTTCCTTCCTCTCCATGGGACTCCCTTGTGACGACATTTCTTTCTATTTCTAAAATGCCTACGTCAAGAAAACAACTTTCAAATTGCTCCTGACTCCTGCATTTCCCTCAGCGCCTGGAGACAGCCGTTCTCTGGCCGTTGCTCTCTGGCCATTTGCCTGCTGGTGGCCTCTTGCCCACTTCAGTGCTGCAGAGCATTGGGGCCCTTGGTTGCACCCACCCGAACAGGGCTGGGCTGCCTCACCCCATGACGGTGCTGACTGTCTGCAGGAAGGGCTGAAGTGGGGTGGAAGGAGAGTCCAGTTCCTTTTTACCTTTTTTTTTTTTTTTTTGGAGTATAATTGCTTTATAGTGTTGTTAGTTTCTGCCGAACAATGAAGTGAATCAGCTATATATATACATATATCCAGGCTTCCCTGATAGCTCAGTCGGTAAAGAACCTGCCAGCAATGCAGGAGAGCCCAGTTTGATTCCTGGGTTGGAAAGATCCGCTAGAGAAGGGATAGGCTGCCCACTCGAGTATTCTTGGGCTTCCCTGGTGGCTCAGCTGGCAATGTGGGAGACCTGGGTTCAATCCCTAGGTTGGGAAGATCCCCTGAAGAAGGGAAAGGCTACCCACTCCAGTATTCTGGCTTAGAACTATACAGTTCATGGGGTCTCAAAGAGTCAGACACTACCGAGCGACTTTCACACACATACACACACACACACACACACACACATGCTTGGGCTTCCTTGGTGGGTTAGTGATAAAGAACTCACCTGCCAATGCAGGAGACATGGTTTTGATCCCTGGGTAGAGAAGATTCCCTGGAGAAGGAAATGGCTACCCACTCCCATATTCTTGCCTAGAGAACCCCATAGACAGAGGAGCCTGGCTGGCTACAGTCTGTGGGGCCACAGAACAGTTGGACACGACTTAGCAACTGAACAACAACAACAGCAATGATATATATACAAACATATATTTATACACATGGTCCCAGGAGAGGGTCCCTCCTGGTTTCCCTCCCACTTTTCCCCTTCCCACCCTGCCCTCCTGGGTCATCGCAGAGCACAGAGCCGGGCTCCCCGTGCTATGCAGCAGCTATAGGCACTTTCTGTTTTACCCGTGGCAGTGCACTTATATTAAGCCTAGTCTCCCATTTCATCCGCCCTCCCATCCCCAGGCCCCACCATGTCTACACGTCCCTTCTCTACACTTGCGTGAGATTCCGGTTCTTTTCAAAAGAACTTGAATCCCCGGTCTTTTAGTATGGCACACAGGACCTTCATGACCTGGCCCTGGCCAGCCCTGTGACAGCCCAGTGTCCTACTTAAACAGCTTAGCCTTCCCAGAAAGTGCTACGTGCTCCTATAACTGTTGCACACATCGACCCCTTAGGGTCGTTCTTTGCTTGTCCACCTCCTGAGCTGTTCTACAAGATGCCCCAGAAGGACTTTCTCCTCCAGGAAGTCCCCTGACCCCCAGCTCCCTTCTGCTCCCTACCCCATCCTCCACCAGACATTCAGCATGAGGAACATCAGAGCAGAGGCCATTGGCATCACCTCCCCTCCACCCCGTCCAGGTGGCTCCACAAGGCTGGTGCTCCCATCCTCCAGCTGTTGAGAGTGAGGGCTCCGAGGCCTCGTGGGCACCCCAGCTGTCCCCTCATGTGGAGGATTGTCCTTGGCTGGCAGGAGCCTCCTTGCCAGGCAGGTTGCCACTCCCAAAAGCCAGTAGCCAAAGCCTGATTCGAGGGGAACCGTTCCACAGCTGTGTCCAGAGCCCACCCATTCCTGCAGACACACACACATACACATACACACACACACCCTCTAGTCTCAGTCAAGGCTAGACTGACCTGAGGCCTCCTGCTTGGCAATGACCTCCTTCACTTCTCCCCCAGGGTACCTTCCTTTAATAAACTCTAGGTCCTTGTGCCATCACATTCTGTTACGATGAACAATTTTCTTATTGTCTCCAGACCAGACTCTGTGCTCCCTGAAGGCAGAGACAAATCCTATTTGTTGGGGGGGGGCCTCACCCCCTAACTGGGGACCTGGCAGAGAGCAGGTGCTCCGTGTTTGTGCTCCATCCAGTTTCTGAGCGGTTGTGACAAGCACTCCCCATCTTCCCTCTCTGCCTCCCCTATTTCCTGTCCCCCAGGACCCCCTCCTAACTGAGCCTCCCTCTTCTCTCCCCTACCCTCCAAGGGATAGACAGATCCCCCAGTCCTGCTCCTTGACCCTTAGATTTGAAGGAAAGAGATGGGCAGAGCTGGAGGGTGGATGGGGCCGGCGGGGGCGGGGGGGGGGGTGGGGGGTGGGGACAGCGCTTGCCCACCCCCGCCAGGGACCAGCGCTGGTGCTGGGGGCTCACCAGCTCCCACTGCTGCCATGCATTTCCCCTCCCTTGCTTTCTGAGCTTCTTGACTTCATAAACGCTTTAGGAGCCATGGTGCTCCCACTCTTTTTCATTCATTCCACCCACTCGAGGCACCAACCCCGTCACAGGAGGAATGTCTTGGTTCCCAGCCTTATTAACTTTCCAGGCAGCAACCAGCTCACGTAGCTGCTGAGTCAGTGCGGTGTCAGCGGCCTGGGAGGGAGGCCGCGCGAGGCTGACTCAGATGGAGCGGGTGGGTCTCGGCGGAGGCCTCCTCCTCCTGCACAGTGTGGAGAAGCAGGGACCACATCCATCCAGAGAGGCTTGCCCTGGGAAGGCTTCTCTCACCTAATTCCCCACAGTCACTTGTGTGCTGTTTTTGCAGCCCCACGTCCATCCTCGTCATTTCCCTCTGCAGCCCCAGCGGCCCTTGGACTTCCAGCAGGTAACTCAGCAGCTCCCCCACAACCATGATGACTGGTCCAGAGCCAGACAGGTGACCTGTCAGAGCCAATGAGCGATACTGAGACTCAGGTTCAAAGTTCTGGGACAAAGGTGCTCGCTCCTTTTAGCTGGACTTGAAACCAGAGAGGATAGTAGGATTAGAGCTGCTGACTCCAGCTTGTACCAAGTGAAATCTTAGACGGAAGCCACCCCTATGGAAGAAAGAGAGAGAAATGAAGAGAAACTGAGTCCTGATTTTATCCTGGAGTCCTGAATTTAGCCATACCTGAAGCTGCATTAATACAAGGACTTTTGGACTTGGTAAAAGGAGATGCCTGCCAATGCAGGAAACATAGGCGACGCGGGCTGGATCCCTGGGTTGGGGAGATACCCTGGAGGAGGAAATGGCAACCCACTCCAGTATTCTTACCTGGAAAATTCCATGGACTGAAGAGCTTGGTGGGCTGCAGTCCATGGGTTGCAAGAGTCAGACAAGACAGCACAGCAGCACAGCTCAGTATACTCCTTTTACTTAAGTCAATCTGGGTTGAGTTTTCCATCACTTTCTTGTCGAAAGAATTCTAATCAATACAGGTATTTGCTACCCTATTTACCCAATTCTAAGACATGCATGAAAGTGAAAGTCGCTCAGTCGTGTCCGACACTTTGCAGCTGCATGGACTATACAGTCCATGGAATTCTCCAGGCCAGAATACTGGAGTGGGTAGCCTTTCCCTTCTCCAGGGGATCTTCCCAACCCAGGGATCGAACCCACGTCTCCCGCATTGCAGCCGGATTCTTTACCAACTGAGCCACAAGGGAAGCCTAAGACATGCATAACTTCCTATATTTTAATATCTCTGACATTAGGATTGTGTCTTAGAATCAAATGTCAAAGTCCTGATGGGGACATTATTGTTTGCAAATGTGAGAAACTGAGCACAGCGGCCCACATTGTCTTCCCTTCATCTGAGTTGGATGCACTGTTGGTACGGATCGTACTGAATTTGGTACTATTTAAAATGTCTTTGAAAATATCATGGTGTGATTCAGCATTCATATAAAAGTGATGACGGGGAAAGGCACGGATATGGAGCAACAGGGAGGGAAACTGATACCAAATGAAACAGAGTTTTTTCTTTAGAGAGAGGACTACTCTTCTCTTATGAAACAACAGCAAGTGCTTGGCAGAACCTAAGATAGGAAGAAGATGAGGGACAGGCAGGAGATGGTGAAGGATAGGGAAGCCTGTTGTGCTGTAGCCCATGGGGTGGCAAAGAGTTGGAGATGACTGAGTGACTGAACTACAAAGGCAAGAAGACAAATTAGAAACAGGAGTTGTGTTACATTTTGCTCCTAAGATGTGGGCAAAAAATCTACACGTGAGCCAGTGCTTAGTCACTTCAGTCGTGTCCGACTCTTTGAGACCCTATGGACTGTAGCCCGCCAGGCTCCTCTGTCCATGGGATTCTCCAGGCAAGAATACTAGAGTGGGTTGCCATTTTTCCTTCTCCAGGGGATCTTTCCAACCCAGGGATTGAACCTGCATCTCCTGCCTTGCAGGCAGATTCTTTACCACTGAGCCACCAGGGAAGCCCACGCACCAAGCAAAATGGAACCTAATCAGGAGAAATTGCCAATCCTGCAGAAGAAATGACAGAAATCTCCAAGCCAGGAGAATTGCCATGACTGGTTTATGACTTGTCTAGCACTATCGTTAAGACATGTTGTCACCATGCAGTTGGTGTTTTTTTGTTTATTTCTTAGTGGTACATCTTATAACCACTGGAATATGTTCAGTTCAGTTCAGTCACTCAGTCGTGTCTGACTCTTGGCGACCCCATGAACCCAAGCACGCCAGGCCTCCCTGTCCATTACCAACTCCTGGAGCTTACCCAAACTCATGTCCATTGAGTCGGTGATGCCATTCAACCATCTCATCCTCTGTCGTCCCCTTCTCCTCCTGCCCTCAATCTTTCCCAGCATCAGAGTCTTTTCAAATGAGTCAGTTCTTCACATCAGGTGGCCAAAGTATTGGAGTTTCAGCTTCAACATCAGTCCTTCCAATGAACACCCAGGACTGATCTCCTTTAGGATGGACTGGTTGGATCTCCTTGCAGTCCAAGGGAACTCTCAAGAGTCTTCTCCAACATCGCAGTTCAAAAGCATCAGTTCTTCAGCTTTCTTCACAGTCCAGCTCTCACATGCATACATGACTACTGGAAAAACCACAGTCTTGACTAGATGGACTGTGGAGGAGCTGGAAGGGGCCCCTATGGACCTAAAGCCATTTTGCCTATAGCCCTTCTAATAATCAATTATTTTAATTTGCCTCAATCAATTATTTTAATTTGTCTCTACACAGTCAGGAAACACGAACAGAGCAACATTTTTCTGATTCACTATCGCGTATGCCTGAACAAACTGCTGTTTGGGTTAAATGTCTTAATCAATGGTGGCCAGCAACACTTAAGTTCCTAGGCAAGGGATATTATCTTGTCATTTTAGATGATGGAACCGAGCAGCGGGTCCCACTCAAAAGAGTCAGAAGACAGACAGACCTTGCTCCACACCCCCCGACCGGTCACAGCACTAAAACAAAAATTGCAACAGATGCCTTCTGAGCCTCCTTATGACAACGTATCCTAAAAAAAAAAAATCATCTGTGCCAGGGATGGACTGGTCCACGTGTAGAGAAAGGTTTAAAAAAGTTTCTGTTCACACCAACATGACTTTGTTGATTGGGGGCCTCATGGACTCTGTAAATTGCTCAAAATCACACACAAAAAATAACACCTGCCAATGGTATAATGTTTCAGCACCACATTTTAACAAACACAAACAGGACACTAGCATCAATGCGATGAACTTTTGAACTGGTACAACGGAAGTCTTTCACCTCCCAGACCCCAGATAATCAGTCCAGTCCTGGGGCCTGAACACTGGCATCTTTGGAAAATTCCTGCTTGCTTGTCCCGGTTTAGCGACTTGTATGCTTATGCACATGTTTCCATTCCACATAATTATACTATTGAGTATAATTATGCCAGTTATGTTCATGCTTGTGTAAATGCGCCCTATCTTTTTGCTATTGGACAATTTAGGAGTAATGGCTCAATTCTGTCCTGTACTGTCGTTTGTATACTTGTTTAAATCTTAATGTGCCAATTAATGTTACTAAAGACGGTGTTTTTTTAGTCCGGCAAAGGACTGATTTGTGGGTTCCAGTTAAGATTTCTGAACCTTGGTCAGATTCCATGTTGTTGTCTTTTGTTCTGAGAAAATCCCTGAAAAGAAGCAAACGTTTTATTGGCTGGATTATAGCTACCATAGTGGGTATTCTTTCAATTGTAACTGTTGGTACAGTTTCTGGAATGGCATTATATAATTCTATTCAAAATCATGATTTCATTACTGCTTGGAAAAAAGATTCTCATGATCTCTGGGCCCAACAAGCTCAGATAGATCAACAAATACAAATCACGTCTACCTTTAGCAGCATGCCCCCTGTGTTATATAACACTGGCTTCTATAACACACTATCCGCTAGTACTTCCTTTTTAAATACAAAAAAATTGGGTACCCCATACGATGGCTTCTTATGCGCTCATCTGTTTGTTTGTTATTGTTCTTATAAGATTCTGAACGTTATGTGCTCGAGTCACCGCCGCCCAAAAAGCGGGAGTCACCATGGCTGCGGCAGTCCTTGCTCTTGAAAAAAAAAGGGAAGAAATGTGGAGGAGCTGGAAGGCTTTGAGCAAATACTGAAAATGTATTTGCTCCACTCATGATGAAGGTTGGAAGCTGGGACGAGCATAACAAAGGGTTATGAGCATTCACTGAGTGCCCAAGGCTGGGAACGGATGACGAAGGGTCAATACGCCCGGCCTTGAGGCGTTCGAAGGCTTCCTTCTGACCGCCTGTTTCTGGGAGCAAGGACTGTTGTTTCATGATAAGACTCCCTTTAGAGTTTCGCCAAAGCTATGTTATGGCTTGGGCGGTGGGAACTGTATTTTATGCTTGAATGCTTTAATGTTTATCTGGAATGGCTACGTGCAAGGCAGCCTTATGCTCTAGTCCCTGAAAATTATAAAACTACACAATTGGATAATAAACTTCGTCAGTCCATTAGAGGCTGTCCCCGAGTGTCCTTTTCAGAGTGCGGTTCTCCGAGCCTTACAATGGACCTTTATTGACAAAGTAATGTCTCTGCTTTTTAATATGCTGTCTAGGTTGGTCATAACTTTCCTTCCAAGGAGTAAGCGTCTTTTAATTTCATGGCTGCAGTCACCATCTGCAGTGATTTTGGAGCCCCCCCAAATAAAGTCAGCCACTGTTTCCATTGTTTCCCCATCTATTTGCCATGAGGTGATGGGACCGGATGCCATGATCTTAGTTATATGTTATCACTCCCATTTTGCAAAAGTGCTGTTAAAGTCACTTGCTCAATGGATGGACCTAGAGATTGTCATACTGAAAGAAGTAAGTCAGACAGAGAAAAACACATATCATATGCTATCACTTATGAAAGTGAAAGTCGCTCAGTTGTGTCTGACTCTTTACAACCCTGTGGACTATAGTGAAAGTGAAGTGAAAGTGAAGTCGCTCAGTCGTGTCCAACTCTTTGCAACCCCATGGATTGTAGCCTATCAGGCTCCTCCGTCCATGGGATTTTCCAGGCAAGAGTGCTGGAGTGGGTTGCCATTTCCTTCTCCACTGTGGACTATATAGTCCATGGAATTCCCCAAGCCAGAATACTGGAGTGAGTTGCCACACCCTCCTCTAGGGGATCTTCCCCACCCAAGGATTAAACCCAGGTCTCCCGCATTGCAGACAAATTCTTTACCAGCTGAGCCACAAGGGAAGCCAAGAATACTGGAGGGGGTAGCCTATCTCTTATCCTGCAGATCTTCAGGACCCAGGAATTAAACCAGAGTCTCCGGCATTGCAGGCGGATTCTTTACCAACTGAGCTATCAGAGAAGCCTGCTATCACTTATATGTGGAATCTAAGAAAAAAAAAGATACAAATAAGCCTATTGACAAAAGTTGAAAACAGACTCACGCTTACCAAGGGGAAGGAGGTGGGGATAAAATGGGAGATCAGGATGGACGTGTACACACTACTATGTATAAAAGACAACTAGTGAGAACCTGCTGTGGAGCACAGGGAACTGTATTCAGTGCTCTGTAATGATCTATATGCGAACAGAGTCGAAGAGAGTAGACACATGTATATCAGGGCTGATTCACTTTGCCGTACAGCAGAGACTAACGGAACGTTGTGAATCCACAGACGCCAATAAAAAGTTAAGTTAAGAAATTAACAAGAAAATGCAAAATGAGTAAATCAAGTCACTTGCTCAATGTCACAGGCTAGATCTGACACCATGAACCTGACCGTTACATCACATAGACACCCCACCCTGGGAGGGCCCAGGTTCTCAGCAGTCAAGGAGGGTGTAGAACTGAGGCCACCCCTACCATCCCTAACCTGTCGTGTGAGTGTCCTGGCCTAGGCGGGCTGAGAGGACGTAGAATCAGGTGGCTTCCCTGTCCTGGCCTCCAGCACTATCTGTTCTCAGTTTGAGTTCACTAGCTCAGCCTTAAGAATTTTCTCCTGCTCGTCGATGAATTTGTGTCTACAGTTTGGAGTAACACCAGTAGGCTGTGCTTGGATTGTAGTTTTTCCTTATCTAAGCACTTTTTAACATCTTTGCATAAAACAAGACTTCCATAAAGATAATATACTCATTTCTTCATAAACAAGGTAACAGTGACATTCCTACTAGAGTTATCTTTCTACTAAAGCTAATAGAAAAACAACAGATGCTATTTACCAAGAGGTGGCACGGACCGTGGTTCAGTTTACAGACTCTGGACGCAGACTTGAGCTCAAAGCCTGTTCTGCCACTGACTAGCTGTGTGACCCTGGGCAGGTCACTTAAACACTCTGTTGTCTCATTTGTAAAGTTAGGAAAATAACAGTAAGCAATAGTTTCCATCTCACAGAGATGCTATGAGGCTCAAATGGGACCATGTATATAAAGCCCCAGAGCCTAGCATGCTCACTAATTTATTTCACAACACTGAGGCAGCCCTGGCCATGCACCAGCACTACTGGTCCCCTAGGACAATTCAGGGGACGGTTGTAAAGATTAGATAAGTCCATGTCTGTCAGGTATGAACCTCATCTTTTAGACTCAGCATGGCCCCAAAATGCCTCACTTCCTTCTTAGCTCTTTTATGCTTTCAAGAAGACATTTTGTCCTGTGTTTTAAGTTATCTTTAGTGGGCATGTTGGTGTGATTTTCCACCATGACCAGAATGATAACATTCATTATTTATTGTCTTTCCCCATCCTCCACTTTGCCCCAAATAAAATGTGAGCTCCAGGAGGCAGAGGCTTTTACCTTTGTTCACTGATGAAACCCAAGTACCTAGACCAGCGCTTGGCTTATAATAGGTATTTAAAATTTTTTTAAGTTTATTTGTCTGTGCTGGGTGTTCACGTTCATTGCTGTATATAGGCTTTCTCTAGTTGCAGCTGCTGCTGCTGCTAAGTTGCTTCAGTCATGTCCGACTCTGTGTGACCCCATAGACGGCAGCCCACTAGGCTCCCCTGTCCCTGGGATTCTCCAGGCAAGAGTACTGGCGTGGGTTGCCATTTCCTTCTCCAATGCATGAAAGTGAAAAGTGAAAGTGCAGTCACTCAGTCGTGCCTGACTCTCAGCGACCCCATGGACTGGAGCCCACCAGTCTCCTCCGTCCATGGGATTCTCCAGGCAAGAGTACTGGCGTGGGTGCCGTTGCCTTCTCTGCTAGGTGCAGGACGCAGGGGCTACTCTAGCTGCGCTGCACGGGCCTCTCATGGCGGTGGCTTCTCTTGTTGCAGAGCACGGATTCTAGAGTTCGGGCTTCCGTAGTTTGTGAGCAAAGGCTTAGTTTCCCCACGGCAGGTGAAATCTTCCCAGACCAGGGGTTGAACCCAAGTCCCTTGCATTGGCAGGTGGATTCTTAACCATTGGACCACCAGGGAAGTCTTCTCGTCATTTTTCATTCAGCCAGTGGACAGGTATTTACTGAGCACCTACTATGGACCAACTCAGACTTGGAGAAGTACGCTGCTTTGAGTGTCTATGATTGATTAGTGTGACTCTAATCAGCATTTTTGCCACTGGTGGTTTTTACTGCACTCCAGTTTTCTGAGACTTGGGGAGCAGCCAGACCTGAGTATCCCTGTCCATTCAAGCAAGACAAGATAACCACTTGAGCATGAATTTGTAGACTAGCAGCCCCTACAGGCATGGAGTACATCAAGGTTGTATACTATCACCCTGCTTACTTAATTATATGCAGAATACCTCAAGCGAAATGCCAGGCTGGATGAAGCACAAGCTGCAATCAAGATCTCCAGAAGTATCAATAACCTCAGACATACAGGTGACACCACCGTTATGGCAGAAAGTGAAGAGGAACTAAAGAGCCTCTTGATGAAATTGAAAGAATAGAGTGATAAATCTGGCTTAAAACCCAGCATTCAAAAAACTAAGATCATGACATCTGGTCCCATCATTTTATGGCAAATAGATAGGGAAACAATGGAAATAATGACAGACTCTATTTTCTTGGGCTCGAAAAACACTGCAGACTGAGCGACTTCACTTTCACTTTTCACTTTCATGCATTGGAGAGGGAAATGGCAACCCACTCCAGTGTTCTTGCCTGAAGAATCCCAGGGACGGGGCAGCTTCATGGGCTGCCGTCTATGGGGTCGCACAGAGTTGGACACAAGTGAAGCGACTTTGCAGCATATATGTATATATATATAATTGTTCAAAATTTTTTCCCAATTAGGTTGTTACATAATATTGAGAAGAGTTCCCTGTGCTACACATTAGGTCCTTGTTTGTTATCCACTTTAACTATAGCATTGTGAACATGTCAATCCTAACCTCCCTAACTCTCTCATCCTCCCCTGATAACCATACGTTTGTTCTCTAAGGCTGTGAGTCTATTTCTGTCTTGTAAATAAGTTCATTTGTATCATTTTTTTAGATTCTATATATGAGCAATATCACATGATATCTCTTTCTCTGTGTGACTTATTTCACTGAATATGATATTCTCTAGTCCCATCCATGGTGCTGCAAATGGTATATTTCATTTTTTAATGCTTGAGTAACATTCCATTGCATATTTGTAACTCTTAATCCATTTCTCTGTTGGTAGACACTAAGTTTGCTTCCATATTTTGGCTAATGTAAACAGTGCTGCAATGGAACCGGTCCAAAATATTGCAGAGGAAGGAAAACTGCTACACTCATTCTATGAGGCCACCATCACCTTATACCAAAAACAGGCAAAGATACCACATTAAAAAAAAAAAAAAGAAAAGAAAATTACAGGGAAGCCAATATCACTGATAAACATAGATGTAAAAATCTTCAACAAAATACTAGCAAATGTAATCCAACCATACAAGAAAAGGATCATATACCATGATCAAGTGGCATTTATCCCAGGGATGCAAAGATTTGTTTTTAATATCTGCAAATCACTATGGTACACCACATCAGCAATTGAAGAATAAAAAGCATAAAATCATCTCAATAGATGCAGGAAAAACTGTTGACAAAATTCAACACCTATTTATAATAAAAGCTCCAGACAGTGGACATAGAGGGAACATACCTCAACATAATAAAGGCCATATGTGGCAAACCTACAGCTAACATACTCAACTGTGAAAAGACAAAAGCATTTCCTCTAAGATCAGAAATAAGACAAGACCACTTTTATTAAAACTTTTAAATGTGAAAAAAAAAAAAGAAAAGAAAAACACTGCAGATGGTGACTGTAGCCATGAAATTAAAAGACGCTTGCTCCTGGGAAGAAAAGCTATGACCAACCTAGACAGCATATTAAAAAGCAGAGACATTACTTTGCCAACAAAGGTCCATGTAGTCAAAGCTATGGTTTTTCCAGTAGTCATGTATGGATGTGAGAGTTGGACCATAAAGAAAGCTGAGCACCGAAGAATGGATGCTTTTGAACTGTGATGTTGGAGAAGATGCTTGAGAGTCCCTTGGACAGCAACGAGATCAAACCAGTCAATTCTAATGGATGTTGGTCCTAAATATTCATTGGAAGGACTGATGCTGAAATTGAGGCTCCAGTACTTTTGGATGTGAAGAACTGACTCATTGGAAAAGACCCTGATGCTGGGAAAGATTGAAGGCAGGAGGAGGAGGGAGCGACAGAGGATGAGATGGTCAGATGGCATCACCGACTCGATGGACATGAGCTTGAGTAAGCTCCAGGAGTTGGTGATGGATAGGGAGGCCTGGCATGCTGCAGTCCATGGGGCCACAAAGAGTTGGACACGAGTGAGTGACTGAACTGAACTGAACAGGCAGGGAAAATGTAGAACACTGGCCTAGTCAGGTGGGACGTCTTAGGGAGAGAAACCAGTACAACTGGGTCTCCAATTCAAGGCACAAACAGAGCTCCTAACTAGTTTCTGGAGTCCTTACCTCCCCACCAATCCCAGTTTGCGATTTGCCCCCTGAAGCAGAGGGCTTCAGGCATGGCTCCCCCAGAGGTGTGAATGATATCCTGAGAACCTTGCCTCTCTCCTTTCCTTTTGGTCCTACTTGTCATTGCTGGGCTTTATTCCTAAGTTGCTTAGTTGCTCAGTTGTGTCCGACTCTTTGTGACCCTTTGGACTATCCCCTGCCAGGCTGCTGTCTTCATGGGATTCTCCAGCCAAGAATACTGGAGTGGATTCCCATTTTCTCCTCCAGGGGGATCTTTCTGACTCAGGGATCGAACCAGTGTCTACTGTGTCTCCTACACTGCAGGCAGATTCTTTACCTGCTGAGCATCAGGGAATACCTTTATTCCTAAGTCTTCTCTTGCCACCTGACCAAAAGGTGGCCACTGGCAGCTCTAAGCCTACCTTGTCCTCATGGCTTATGAAGTTAGAGGAGAAGACAGCATCTCTTCTTAATGTTTCTGGCTAGAGTCCCAGCCAAGGAGCATTCGGACTGGTCTGGTTTGGTTGCTTCCCTCTCCCGGGGTATGCAGTAGGTTGGCCAGAATTTGATTGTATGGGCTCTTTAAGGGTAAGATGCAATGCTCAAATCCACTGAAAGAGTACAGACTGAGAAAGATTTCAAGGGACTAGGCATGGGTTATTCCATAGACCGTCTACAGAGCTGGCATCCACTTGACCTTCCGGGTGCCACCTCCTGGCAACACCTGTTTCAGCCAGATGGCTTCTGGCTTCAAAGGATAAGGCAAAACTCAAATGAGTGTAAACAGCGAGGAAATGTATTTATTAGGTCACACAACTGAAAGTCCAGCAGTGGATCAGCCTCCAGGGGTGATAAAATCAGCTGCTCAATAAAGCTGATTGAGGGGGAAACGATGGTCATTTCAACAAATGATGCTGGGACAACTGAATGTACACACACAGATGAATGTAAACCGTCACCTCAATCCATGCGCAAAAACAGACTCAAAATGGATCGTGGACGTGAGTGTAAAAACGAAAACTACAAAGCTTCTAGAAGAAAATATATGAGAAAACCTTCATGACCTTGATTTTAGGCAAAGATCTCTTAGATATGATATCAAAAGCATAACCTAAGGGCCTTCTGCTGTAGTCTAGTAGTTAAGAAGACACCTTGCAATACAGGGATGCAGGTTCAACCTCTGTTCAGGGAGCTGAGATCCCACATGCTGCAGGGCAACTAACTAAGCCCGCACACCACAAGGAAAGATCCTGCACAATGTGCCGAAGACCCAACGCAGCCAAATAAATAAATACGCATTTTTAAGACGCACCATCCAAAAGAGCATAAGAAAAAACTTATAAATTGGGACTTTATCAACGTGCAAACTGTTTATTTTTTCAAAAGACAGCATTAAAAAAGTGAAAGACAAGCTACAGAACTGAGTATTTACAAATCAAAAATTTTGCCAAAAGGGAAATTCCCTGGTGGTCCAGTGGTTAGGACTTTCCAGTGCAGAAGTAATGGACTCAATTCCTGGTCTGGGGACTAAGGTCCCACATGCTATGGGGTGTGGCCAAAATTTTTTTAATATAAATAAACAGATGTGTGTGCTTGCGAAGTCGCTTCAGTCGTGTCTGACCCTATGGACCACAGGCTGCCAGGTTCCTCTGTCCATGGGGTTCTCCAGGCAAGAACACTGGAGCGGGTTGCCATTGCCTTCTCCAGGGGATCTTCCCCACCCAGGGATTGAACCTGCGTCTTTTAAGTCTCCTGTGTCGGCAAGCAGGTTCTTTACCACTAGTGCCACCTGGGAAGCCCCCAAATAAATAGATAATTAAATAAACAAACTATACACTTACCATATGACCCAAGCAATACTACTCCGAGGTATCTATCCAAGAGAAATGAAGATGTTCACAGCAGCTTTGTTCACAACAGCCCCAAACTAGCAGCAGTGCAAATGTCCATCAGCTAGTGAATAGCTCAACATGTCATGCTGCTGCTGCTGCTAAGTTGCTTCAGTCGTGTCCGACTCTGTGCGACCCTATAGACGGCAGCCCACCAGGCTCCCCCGTCCCTGGGATTCTCCAGGCAAGAACACTGGAGTGGGTTGCCATTTCCTTCTCCAATGCATGAAAGTGAAAAGGGAAAGTGAAGTCACTCAGTCATGTCCGACTCTTAGTGACCCCATGGACTGCAGCCCACCAGGCTCCTCCATTCATGGGATTTTCCAGGCAAGAGTACTGGAGTGGGGTGCCATTGCCTTCCCCGCAACATGTCATACTGGTACCTTAACAGACAATTATGTTCCAGATGAAATTTTTCTGTGCGAGGTAATTTAGAACACTAGTTGAAGGACTCTGGACTTACCTGAACACAGTTTAATTCCCTGAGCCTCACTCTTTTCATCTATGACACTGAAATATGAATACTTACCTTATACAAGTACAGAGAGAATTAAATGAGGGAGTGTGGATAATGTACCTAAATTAGTGCTCAAAGCAGCTGTTTCTGTATCAATTTTACTCGAACAATTAGGGAAAAGTCATAAAATTTAAAAGGGAACTTAATTATTTACTTTTATATGTAAACAAAAACAGATACACAGGTAGTCGGTCATCTCATATACGGAAAAGTACATATCTATGACTCCTACCTCACACCATACCAAAAATAATTTCTAGAAGGATTGCAGATCTGAAGCTAAAATAAATTAATAATTAAAGTTTTTAGAAGAAAACATATGAAAATATCTCTGACTTTAGAACAGGCGGATCTTTTGCAAACAGGAAACAAAAACTGTCAATCATGAATGAAAAAAAACCTTTAATGAATTCTATGAAAACTAAGAAACTGTATTTATTAAAAGACACCATTATGGGAGCAAAAAGACAACCCACAAATATTCTCTCTATATATATCTGATAAAGGTCTCAACGTCAGAATTGTAGAAGAACTACAAATCAATAAGGAAAAGATAGAAAACCCAAGAGAAAAGTGGGCAAAGATTTGAACAGACACCTCAGAAAAGAAGCTATACAAATGCCAAATACAGAAAGGTTCTTAATCATTACTCTCTGCTGCTGCTAAGTCACTTCAGTCATGTCCGACTCTGCGAGACCCCATAGACGGCAGCCGGCCAGGCTCCCCTGTCCCTGGGATTCTCCAGGCAAGAACACTGGAGTGGGTTGCCATTTCCTTCTCCAATGCAGGAAAGTGAAAAGTGTAAGTGAAGTCGCTCAGTCGTGTCTGACTCTCAGCGGCCCCACGGACTGCAGCCCACCAGGCTCCTCTGTCTGTGGGATTTTCCAGGCAAGAGTACTGGAGTGGGGTGCCATTGCCTTCTCCGAATCATTACTCTCTAGGGAAATGCAAATAAACTACAGCATAATACCACTCCACTTGGCCGGAGAAAGTAAAAAGGATAAAAAATATAAAGTCTGGACAAAGATGGGAAGGAACAGGAACTCTCTGAGTGACAGTTGCTCCAATTACTTTAGAAAGCTGACTAGTAGTAAATACTAAAGCTGAAACTATGCTTTCCCTACGACCCAGCAAATGCACTCTCAGCAGAAATATAGACACGTGTGTGCTTTTTTTCTATTTCTAAGGTGAATCATCTTTGTGTTTTAATGTCTTTTGCTAATAATTAATGTTTATGACTTTAAAAGGGTATACTATGAGTTAGTTACTGCTACAGTAATTCTACAAACCATGCCACTCTACAGTTCACTGGCTCTCAGGTCTACGCTGCTGCTTATCGCTTCAGTCGTGTCCGACTCTTTGCAACCCCATGACTGTAGCCCACCAGACACCTCTGTCCATGGGACTCTCCAGGCAAGAATACTGGAGTGGGTTGCCATGCCCTCCTCCAGGGAATCTTCCCGACCCAGGGATGGAACCCAGGTCTCCTGCACTGCAGGCAGATTCTTTACCGTCTGAGCCACCAGGGAAGCCCAAGAATACTGGAGTGGGGAGCCTATCCCTTCTCCAGGGGAACTTCCTGACCCAGGAATCCAACTAGGGTCTCCCGCATTACAGGTGGATTCTTTACCAGCTGAGCTACCAGGGAAGCCTTTGCAGGTCTATAGGTCAGGTAGAAAGTTCTGCTGACCCTGGCCGTTGTAGAGATGTCCATGTTAAACAAAAGACATGGATATGAATATTCATAGCAGCACAGTGTGCTGAAACAACTCATGTCAGCTGAATGGATAAATTTATTTTAATAGATTTATACCATGTAATGAGAATGAACAAACTATAATCACACACAAAGATTATGGCCTAATCTTACTAACATAGCTCACAGTAAAAGAAACCAGACTTAAAATACCTTGGAGTGTATCATTTCACTTATATATAGAACAAAGATAGAACTAATCGATGCTGTTGGACATCAAGACAGAGGTACCTCAGGGTGGCAGTGAACAGAGGGGCGTGGCAGGAGCTCTGGTCTTGTTCTCTTTTGATCTGGGTACTGGTTAAATGTGTGCTGGCTTGTGAAAATCCTTTGAGCCAGAACGTTATGATAATATCCCTTCTCTGTACACTTCTGAAGTGTCTATATGTCGATAAAAGGAAACAGAGCAAAATCAAATATGGATATATTATGACATCAAATTCAAAATGTGCCCAAACAAGAGCCTTAAGGAAACTTCATGCTTGCTGCAGGCCTTCCGGCTTCTCCTAGCAGCAGTTGTGCTCCTTTCTATGAAGTTTCTTTGGTGGGAACATCTGAAGCTACCACTTCCATTTCCCGTGGTGAGCTTTTGAGGGCCATCATCAGGAGCCCTCCATCCAGAGCTTCTCGAAGGGGCTGCGGTTCCGGGCTCCTGGGCTAGTACTCACAGGACTGGGGCAAGGCCAGAGAGATGTGGCAGGGCAAGGGCGTGGTCAGAACCTCTCTGTTCTGTACTTGAAATTTTGATATTTTGCTCATTATTTTTTGACATTAATTTCATTTTCTTTTTTTAAATTATTATCTTGATTATTGAGGGTTTTCTTTTGGCGTCCACTTAAAGTTTGTGTCTGATTCTCCTCGCCCTAGACTATGACAGCCTCGTCGGTCAGCTTTCATTTAAGAAAAAAGAAAGAAAAATCTCTTCTAGTTTTTATTTTTGAAGCAAAATCTTTATGTTCCCCAAGCTGTAAGAAGTTTCAGCTGGGTTTCACTCTCACCCTTTACGCACAGTACAGGTTCTTTCATCTAAGGAGTAAGAAAGGGGCTACTGCAAAAAAGCAAAATGGCTGTCTGGGGAGGCCTTACAAATAGCTGTGAAAAGAAGAGAAGTGAAAAGCAAAGGAGAAAAGGAAAGATATAACCATCTGAATGCAGAGTTCCAAAGAATAGCAAGAAGAGATAAGAAAGCTTTCTTCAGCGATCAATGCAAAGAAATAGAGGAAAACAACAGAATGGGAAAGACTAGAGATCTCTTCAAGACAATTAGAGATACCAAGGGAACATTTCATGCAAAGATGGGCTCGATAAAGGACAGAAACGGTATGGACCTAACAGAAGCAAAAGAGATTAAGAAGAGGTGGCAAGAATACACAGAAGAACTGTACAAAAAATATCTTCATGACCTGGATAATCACGAAGGTGTGATCACTCACCTAGAGCCAGACATCCTGGAATGTGAAGTCAAATGGGCCTTAGAAAGCATCACTATGAACAAAGCTAGTGGAGGTGATGGAATTCCAGTGGAGCTATTTCAAATCCTGAAAGATGATGCTGTGAAAGTGCTGCACTCAGTGTGCCAGCAAATTTGGAAAACTCAGCAGTGGCCATAGGACTGGAAAAGGTCAGTTTTCATTCCAATCCCAAAGAAAGGCAATGCCAAAGAATGCTCAAATTACTGCACAATTGCACTCATCTCACACGCTAGTAAAGTAATGCTCAAAATTCTCCAAGCCAGGCTTCAGCAATATGTGAACTTCCTGATGTTCAAGCTGGTTTTAGAAAAGGCAGAGGAACCAGAGATCAAAATGCCAACATCTTCTGGATCATCGAAAAAGCAAGAGAGTTCCAGAAAAACATCTATTTCTGCTTTATTGACTATGCCAAAGCCTTTGACTGTGTGGATCACAGGAAACTGTGGAAAATTCTGAAAGAGATGGGAATACCAGACCACATGACCTGCCTCTTGAGAAATCTGTATGCAGGTCAGGAAGCAACAGTTAGAACTGGACATGGAACAACACACTGGCTCCAAATAGGAAAAGGAGTACGTCAAGGCTGTATATTGTCACCCTGCTTATTTAACTTATATACAGAGTATATCATGAGAAACGCTGGACTGGAAGAAACACAAGCTGGAATCAAGATTGCCGGGAGAAATATCAATAACCTCAGATATGCAGATGACACCACCCTTATGTCAGAAAGTGAAGAGGAACTAAAAAGCCTCTTGATGAAAGTGAAAGAGGAGAGTGAAAAAGTTGGCTTAAAGCTCAACATTCAGACAACGAAGATCATGGCATCTGGTCCCATCACTTCATGGGAAATAGATGGGGAAACAGTGGAAACAGTGTCAGACTTCATTTTTATGGGCTCCAAAATCACTGCAGATGGTGATTGCAGCCATGAAATTAAAAGACGCTTACTCCTTGGAAGAAAAGTTATGACCAACCTAGATAGCATTATTCAAAAGCAGAGACATTACTTTGCTGACTAAGGTCCGTCTAGTCAAGGCTATGGTATTTCCTGTGGTCATGTATGGATGTGAGAGTTGGACTGTGAAGGCTGAGTGCCGAAGAATTGATGCTTTTGAACTGTGGTGTTGGAGAAGACTCTTGAGAGTCCTTTGGACTGCAAGGAGATCCAACCAGTCCATTCTGAAGGAGATCAGCCCTGGGATTTCTTTGTAGGGAATGGTGCTAAAGCAGTAACTCCAGTACTTTGGCCACCTCATGCAAAGAGTTGACTCATTGGAAAAGACTCTGATGTTGGGAGGGATTGGGGGCAGGAGGAGAAGGGGACGACAGAGGCTGAGATGGCTGGATGGCAACACTGACTCAATCGATGTGAGTCTGAGTGACTCCGGGATTTGGGGATGGACAGGGAGGCCTGGCGTGCTGTGATTCATGGGGTCGCAGAGTCGGACACGACTGAACGACTAAACTGAACTGAACTGAACAACTTTCCACCACCAGGAGGCGCCAAAGAACCGTTGATAAGGCCGAACTCGTAAGGTGTCAGCCGGGAGACGTTCCCCAGGCTGGATTCCTTTTCTCTGACAAAAACCCATCCATTTTGTGATTCGTTGTCTCTCCATAAGGGACTGTCTCCAGGAGGCTCCAAATACATGAGCCAAATTCAATATAAGAGTATGCTTGGATTCTGTCCCCAGAATATCCAAGTAAGAATATTTATATTGGCTGCAGAGATCAGAAAGCCAGAATAAAGTCCCATGGGGGTTTGAGCTGGTGAGACTTGAGTTTAAATCCTGGCTTGTGTAATGCGGTGCAAGGTATCTTGATAGGGTGACCAACCCTCTGGATTTGCCTGGGGTTGTCCTGGTTTTGGGCTACCCAGGTGGCGCATTGGGTAAAGAATTCGCCTGTAATGTAGGAGACCCGGGTTTAGTCCCTGGGTTGGGAAGATTCCCTGGAGGAGGGCATGGCAACCCACTCCACTATTCTTGCCTGGAGAATCCCCATGGACAGAGGAGCCTGGAGGGCTGCAGTCCATGAGGTTGCAAAGAGCCGGACACGAGTGAAGCAACTAAGCACGTACACACAGCATAGTTTTAGCCCTGAAAGTCCTGCAGCTCAGTCTCTCAGTTCCTGCAAACTACTCGCTTGACCCTCAGGTTTTCTGATCTGTAAGGTGGACATGGGCTTCCCTGGTAGCTCAGTGGTAAAGAACCCGCTTGCCAATGCAGGAGACCTGGGTTTGATCCCTGGGTCCAGAAGATCCCCTGGGGTAGCAAATGGCAATCTACTCCGGTATTCTTGCCTAGGAAATCCCATGGACAGAGGAGCCTATAGTCCATAGGGTCACAAAGAGTTGGACACAACTTAGCGACTAAAAAACAAGAGGGACATGATGTCAGTACCTACCATTGGGTGAACTGAATGAGAGGATGATGTACCTAGTAGGTGCTGAATAAAAGAATCTGCCTGCAAAGCAGGAGACACAGGAGACATAGGTTCAGTTCCTGAGTCAGGAAGATCCCCTGGAGGAAGGCATGGCAACCCACTCCAGTATTCCTGCTCGGAGAATCTCACAGACTGAGGAGCCTGGCGGGCGACAGTCCATGGGGTCACAAAGAGTCAGAGCTGAGCAAGTAAGCCCATACACAATACTGCAGAGGGCTGCAGGCATGGCCTGAGCTCCTGTGATACCATTTAAACAGAGCCCCAAAATTTTCATCACCCTGCTCGTGCATCCAGTTCAATTACAACATTTGCTGAGTGTTTATTAAGTATCAAGAAATTGTTAGCGGTTTAGCAATTATGGGCACATTTTTTCAAATGCTTGACACTTCTCAAGGATGTTGTGATCCCTGAGGACAAGCAAAGACAAAATGGTTACAGAGCAGAGGGCAAAAAAGCATCCAAGGCCATAGCCAGTGCCCTCATGGCTCCTAACTTAACTCTTGATTGGAAAACAGTTATGGTCTTCTAACTTATCCCCCCCAACACCATTTCAGTCTCCTTCCAATGTAATCAACTATCAGGTCACTCTTAAGACACAGTTTGGATCCTGGTCTTGGCATTCTTTTCTTTTTACAATAGGGCCTCTGCCAAGGCTTGAAAGCCTTCTCTCTCAAACAAGCCAGACAACTCCCTTGCTCAGATATGCCCCATATTGTCCTTCCTCCTGCTGTTACTCACAGTGCTTCCTAAGCTGGAGGGCCTCGCCTCACTCCCTCCTTTCAAACCTAAACTCCTTCACGTGCCCTTACTGGGTTCTCCCTTCTCTGATTTCATTTCTACCATCCTTACAGCATTGTTCAGACTGGTGCCATATATAGTGCCAGGAGAAATATCAATAACCTCAGATATGCAGATGACACCACCCTTATGGCAGAAAGCGAAGAGCAACTAAAGAGCCTCTTGATGAAAGTGAAAGAGGAGAGTAAAAAAGTTGGCTTAAAACTCAACATTCATAAAACTAAGAACATGGCATCCGGTCCATCACTTCACGGCAAATAGAGGGGAAACAATGGAAATGGTGAAATTCTATTTTTGGGGGATCCAAAATCACTGCAGATGGTGACTGCAGCCATGAAATTAAAAGACACTTGCTCCTTGGAAGAAAAGTTATGACCAACCTAGACAGCATATTAAAAAGCAGAGACATTACTTTGCCAACAAAGGTCTGTCTTGTCAAAGCTATGGTTTTTCGAGTAATCATGTATGGATGTGAGAGTTGGACTATAAAGAAAGCTGAGTACTGAAGAACTGATGCTTTTGAACTGTGGTGTTGGAGAAGACTCTTGAGAGTCCCTTGGACTGCAAGGAGATCCAATCAGCCCATCCTAAGGGAAATCAGTCCTGGGTGTTCATTGGAAGGACTGATGCTGAGGCTGAAACTCCAATACTTTGGCCACCTGATGTGAAGAACTGACTCATTTGAAAAGACCCTGATGCTGGGAAAGGTTGAAGGCTGGAGGAGAAGGGGATGACAGAGGATGGGATGGTTGGATGGCATCATAGACTCAATGGATATGAGTTTGATCAAGCTCTGGGAGCTGGTGAAGAACAGGGAACCCTGGTGTGCTGCAGTTCATGGGGTTGCAAGGGGTCAGACACAGCTGAGTAACTGAACTGAACTGATAGTCCCTATTCTTGATTGCAGACCAGGATTGTCTATTTCATTTTTTAATGTCTCCTCTAGTTCCTTCTGTGTAGCCAACAAATGTTTATTGAATTTCAGCCAGAGTTTTCATTTTAGTATCTGTATCCTGGCTTTGGTAGTTTTTGGTTGTGTGATAGCAAATCAAGTTCCTTAATTAACCTCTCTGTCTCAGTTTCCTCATCGAGCAATGAGGATCATGATAGCATTCACCTCAGGGTTACCACAAGAATGAAAGAAGATAATGCACTCAGAATGCTTAGCAGTGTGCTTGGCACTTTAGAGCCGTGGATCATCAGAGAAGGGAAGGATTCATTTAGACTGGAGGAAGAGAGGAAGGCTTCCTGGAGGAAGTGGAATGTGAGCTAGGATATGAATACATAAAGATAAAAGAGAAGATATTTAGGGAGAGGGACCAACCTGAACAAAGACTTAAGAAGAAACAGGGAAAAGCAAGAAGAGCTCAGGACAGGGCTGATCAAGACCTGGGAAACGGAAGTGTCCTGGTGGTCCAGTGGCTAGGACTTCGTGCGTTCAGTGCCGTGGCCCAGGTTCAATCCCTGATCAGAAACGAATATCCTGCAAACCATGAAAGTGTTAGTTGCTCAGTTGTGTCTGGGTCTCTGTGATTCATGACTGTGGCCTGTCGGGCTCCTCTGTCCATGGAATTCTCCAGGCAAGAATACTAGAATGCGTAGCCATTCCCTTCTCCAGGGCATCTTCTGACCCAGGGATCGGACCCAGGTCTCCTGCATTGCAGGCAGATTCTTTACCAACTGAGCCACCAGGTAAGCCCACAAACCATGTGGCGTGGCTAAAAAAACAAACAAAAAAAGACCTGGGAAATACCTTTGGAGAGATTCCCCAGGAAGAGAGACAGCAAGGCAAAGGACAGGTGGAGTAAATCCTTCAGGGTGATGGATTAGCAGATTGGAAGGGGTCTCTAGCAGTTTGTTGACAAGAAGGCAATGGCACCCCACTCCAGTACTTTTGCCTGGAAAATCCCATGGACGGAGGAGCCTGGTAGGCTGTAGTCCATGGGGTCGCTAAGAGTCGGACACGACTGAGCGACTTCACTTTGACTTTTCACTTTCCTGCATTGGAGAAGGAAATGGCAACCCACTCCAGTATTCTTGCCTGGAGAATCCCAGGGACCGGGGAGCCTGGTGGGCTGCCGTCAATGGGGTCGCACAGAGTCGGACACGACTGAAGTGATTTAGCAGCAGCAGCAGCAACAGTCTGTTGAAGGTTTCTGTCATTGGATTTGCCCATTTCAGCAACAGCAGCAAAATTAGAAGTGGCACATTAGATAGGCGACAGAATCGAATTGGCCTGTGTTTCCAGCAATTTTCAGCAAAGGATGGAAACGCACGAAATACAACCCCTGCTAATTATTAGGAGGGCGAAGCTAAAAATCCCATATTTGTGTTAAATAATGAAAAGTGTACAAAAAAGAGTGAATTTGGCTTAGGAGGAGATTGGGGGGTGGGAGGGTGGGTGGGAAGGATTAAAGGAAAGAGGGTGGAAAAGGTTGGTGACAAAGTCAGTTTGAGCCGCAGGCTCTGGGCAGCCGCTAAACCTGTTGATGGAAGCTTGCAGTGTGCTCGTGGATGGAGGGGCCAGATCAAGGAGGGCCAAGGTTCCACTGTGCTCTGTGCTGGTCTCATCACACCTGGGTGTTTGAGGTAGTCACATTTTGGCTTCAGTGAACAAAAACCCAAGTGGGAAGGGAATGAACTGGCCCCCAGGGTTATACCCACACGGTGCCCCTTCCAAGTTTCTTTAACGGGCCAGTTCACCCATCCCCCAGCTGCTGTACTGGCAGCAAAGGGTTCCCAGGTGCCCCAGATTCTGGAGAATTGCCCTCAGCTGAAGGGACTAGCGTTGGTGAACTTAACCCCTTCAGAGCCCATGGCTAGTGACCGAGCTATATTGGGCAACACAAAGTGGCCCCGTGGCGTGGTTTATGTGCCAGAGCTCTCTGGGGTGGATCAGGCCAAGAGATTATTTGAGCCTTACTTGGCTCTTTTCCTTTCCCTGCTCAGCTTCCTCGTTTATAGGTTTTTCCTCCCTCAATAATCCCATTTACAGAATCTCCCTTATAGGTGGGCTCTGAGGACCCTGACTTCAGACATCCATGAAGTCAGCCAGAAAATGGCTGGACCCAGGCTCCCCAACAGTCATCACCTGCTGTGGCCTTTACGGTGTCTCAGCTCCGATAGTTCGCAGGTTCTCATGTGGGCTTTATTCTCAAGCATGTTATTTCCTGTGGTCTCCAGGTCAGTCCCAGGTGCAGAGCTGGACAGTTCGGCAGCCTCACTGCAAGAACTTCTCCTTCCTAATAGTTTCAACAAAGGGCCCGGGAATTCTGATTGTACCGCCTTGGGTTACCTGCCTTTTTCTAAATCAGTCTCTGCAGATGGTGGAGGTGGGGAGGGGTGAGCAGTGCTCTGATCAGGACTGGGTTGGAGTCAGCTCCTTGGCCGAGTGTGGGGAGAAGTGGTTCCCCAGGGGAAAATTAGGGTCCTCTTTCCAGAAGAGAAGATGTCTGATGGAAGGACAAAAATAGCACATGTCCCTGACGTGCTCGTGTGCAGTCATGTCCAACTGGACTCTCGCCCGCCAGGCTCCTCTGTGCATGGGATTCCCCAGGCAAGAATACTGGAGTGGGTGCTATTTCCTATTCCAGGGGATCCTTCTGACCCAGGGATCGAACCTGTGTCTCTTGAGTTTCCTGCATTGGCAGGCAGGGTTCTTTATCACTAGTGCTACCTGGGAAGCCCCACAGTATAATCCAGAGAAAAAAACAAGAGTCAAATTGAAAGCAGAGATCATTAAGTGCTCTAGATACAAGTTTCATTAATTACTTTACTTTTGTGAAAACCTTCCTGCATTGCATTACCAATAAAAAACAAATAAAACCCACCACCAGCCATTTCTATCTTCATGTCTGTATCCCTAATAGAGCCTGACAAACTGAAGATGTCCCCACAAAGTCACTAGGAGAGCGTGGTGCATGGAAACCATCGTCTGAGGAATGGTGACAAGGAGAAGACTTAATCTCTGTTGTTTTGGGGACTGGTAAGAGGGTGTGGGAAAGGCGGCTTGCTGGTCATCTTCAAATATTTGGAATGTTGTCATGACAAAGTAGGATTAGACGTGTTCTGCGTTATCTTCAGGGGATGACCTTAGGATTTACGGTCAGAAACTAGAGGGAGGCAGATCATCCATAAGAAATATATATGCACACCATATATATGGTATTCACACTCACACACACACACTATATATATACAATTTAAGTTAAGTAAAGAAGAGGCCTGTTTGAGAGGTGGTGAGTTTGCCATGTCTGGGAAGCTGAGTGGGATGTTACCCTGTTCATGGCTAATAACATATGCTGTGGGACTTCCCCAGCTGTCCAGTGGTTAAGACTCTGCTTCTCAATGCTGGTGGCATGGGTTCGATTCCTGGTTGGGGAACCAAGATCCCACATGCCATGGGGGTGTGGCCAAAAAGTGAAAAAAAAAAAAAAAACCAACAAAACACACAGCTGTGTTTCCCTTCCCCCCTGGCTGTTTCCTGAAGGCTGAGGGTAGGCAGACTCCATCGGGAATGTGCCAGCCCGGTCTTGTCTTTGGGAAACCTGCCCCACGCCTGTAATTTCCACCGGCAGGACTTTTGCCTCATGCCTCTGGGCCCTCTAGTTAGTCACGCTGCTGCGGATCGTCTGCCCGGTCACCTCAGCATGTGCCTTCACGTCCCCCAGTTCGGTGAGAGAGCACCCCCAGGGCAGTGATGACCTCGTTTGTCTTACCCCCCCAAGAAATATTTGCTGAATGAATAATTTTATCAAGACTTTCATGGACGAATTCTTGCCTTTGAGGAAGGTATGTGACTAAAGGGCCACAGGGCTCCTGCCTGGAACTACAAGATTCTATGACCAGCGGTGATACCGAACTTGAAATTGACAAGATAGATGAATAACTGGCAAGACCCAGGCGCCCCTTAGGCTTTTGCAGCAGTTGGAGGGGGAGAAGCACCCTCTCCTGCCTTACCTCTGAGAGTGACACCAATGAGCAGCCTCGGGAGGCTTTTGGGGGAGAATAGGGGGCTGTAGTAAGAATTACTCTGGGATGTAAAACGATCTGCCTCGTTTCTGTCTGTGCGCCGTCACGCCGCTCCTTCCTAAACCTGCAAGAATGCTCTAGCCCCTTCTTCCTGTAGCTGCCCGTTACTCCCCCCTCCTTACTGTCTGGTGACACCATCCCCAGGAAGCTTTCGGGAAAGCACTTCCCCCTCTTTCCTCCCCGCCAAGTTGGAGTTATTTAGCCTTTTCTGGGCTCCCGCCCATTGCTGGGGGGAGGGGAAGCAAATGGCTTGCCTCCCTCGAGGCATTTACCGCAGGGAACCTGGCTTTCCTTGTTTCTCTCTCCCTTTTAGCCCGCTTTCTTTCTCCTTGTTGAAGTCATGGACCAAGTCCCTGTGTGGCCTTTGCGCCTAACGCAGCACACACACACACACACACACACACACACACCCCGCACCCCCCTACCCCACACCCCTTCGCTACGGGAGTGGATGCCGGAGAGAGGAGGACATCAATCAGCATCTAATAATCATAGAATTACGCGAGTCGTCTAGTGCAGTCCTCCCTTGGGTTCATTCAGTCTTTTCTTCTTGAAGCCCAAAGCACTTTTGCTGTTAATGATCTCAACATTCTGGGCAGGTAAAGTTGGGTTAGGTGGGTGCCGGTATCCTCCCGTTTACTGTAGTGGAAACTGACTCAAAGAAACGGGACGACAGGCTTCGGTGGGGCGGGGGCTGTAACGGGAATTCAGGGCTCAGGGCCAGTGCGGAATTTATTGTGTCTCCTTTTGGGAAGCGTGAAATTAAGTAATCGATTTATGAGCTCCAGGCGGGGATCCTTCAGCCCCCTAGAAGGATTGTGATGGGTCTGGAGGATTAATGCACTAAGCTCTGGCAGCATTGACCCCTTGCAACTTGGCCAGGTCTGGCCGGGTCCGCCGCCCTTGCCTTGACTGGATGACCAACGGGTTGCGGCCTCTTTAAGGCCACAGCGCCCCGCCTCCGGCTCGTCTCCGACCTCCTCCCACCTCCTCACCGCCACTCCGCCAGTTCCAGACTTTCCTCGACAATGAGGTCATCTCCCCGCTGTCCATTGGCTGTGCTGGGCCGTCAGTCACAGGAAGTCCCGCCGCCACGCTGGCCTCGCTTGTATCCCTCCCGTCCCCTCCCTCCTTTTAGTCCGTGGTTCCCGGCCTCCACGAGGCCTCAGATTGGTCAGCACTGCTGTCACTCCTCCAGCGGGCGTGGCGTGGAGGTGGGGCGGGAGGCGGGTGTGGTAGGAGGACCCGCAGCTTCCGTGCCTGAGAGGAGCCGGCCGAGGCCGTGTCTGTGGTGTCCCCGCGGCGGCAGCGGTGAGCGCGACCGTCCCATCCTTCCCACCCGCTCAGCTCCGCTCGCTGCACGCCCTCCGCTCGCGCCGACTTATCCATAGTTCCGCGCGTCCCGGCTGGACGCTGAGCCTCGCGAGGAGACACGCGCGGTTGAGAGCCGGAGCGGGGACCGCCGCGGAGCCCGGGCCGGGAGGAGAGCTAGGCGGTGAGTGAGAGTCCGGGCAGGGGACCCCTCCCCCACCGCAGCCCCGCCCCGAGCATCCTTTCTCCGGGCGACCCCGCCGCGCGCGCCCTCCGGGGGTCCGGCTGTGAGCCGGCCTCGCCCCTCGGCCCCTTCCTCACCGTCGCCCCGCTTCCCCAGGCCGGGGTCGTAGAGCCGGGACGGGCGGCATGGGGGCGCGGGCTGTCGGTGCACCTGTGCGGCTGGGCCGGGCCGCGGGGGTGTGGAGGCACGGAGGTTCCCGCCCCCGTGGCGTCCGGGGCGTTTCGTGACTGCAGGGACCAGGTGTCTGTTGGACGCTTTCTTCTGGGTCTTGTGTAGACCCTTAGGATCCATGTGCAGTTCCCAGGATTCCCAAGCAAGGAAGTCTCACCTGGACTTGTTGATGCCTGTGCGGCTGCCTGAATGCTGCCAGGTGTAAGGGATCTGGCAGATTTGAAACTTTCCCGTCCAACAAAATGTTTGCCAGGACACTTCTAGTATGTTCCCTAGCCTGGCGAGAATGCAGCAGCATCGATCCTCTGTAGTTGCTAGGGCTGGAGTTTTCGAGTCAGCCTCTCAAACCTGCCATTTGCCAGCTGTGTAATCTTGAGCCTCAGTTTCCTCATCTGAAAATTGGGGGTAATAATAGTATCCATCATGGGGTCGTTGTAGGAGTTAAAATGTTTGACACTGCGCTTGCCCACCTTAGTAAAGGCCCAAGCAGTGTTTGTTTTTACGACATTGAGAACCACGATAGACTAGCATGTGTGTGTAAGCACCAGCCCAACTTGGCTTTGTCAGGGTTTCTGTTTTCTCTCTGTTAGGCAGCATAACTAAAGGGCAGTTTGGTGGACAGTTAACTGCTTATTAGCCTATGCTTGGCATGAAGTGTGTGTAGACAGGAATGTGAAATACGTCACTTGACTCTAGCAGTGAAATTACACCTAGCGTCCGGCATATTTACATACTTAAAAATCTATAAGATGTCTGAAATGCGCCCGCCCCCGAGTTGCCGGTTTTTGAGCTCTTTTCAGGGTCTTTTCCACCTGAAGCCAAGGTCTGAAGCAGAATCTCTATTTAAAATAAGTTAAATTTGCGTGTCTTACTTTGGAAGATCCCCCGCAGACTCCACATTTCACTTATGCAGTTTTACTGTTGAAAAGCAGCCACCTCCCAGGGATGAGGTGACAGCCAGCTGGCCCACAGCCCTATGACTGTAGGGTGGGGAACCTTTGGCTGAAAGTTCCTAAGCTAAATTTTGCCTGGTGGTGTTTGCGTTTTTCACAGTGAAGCAAAGGGCTCTATGATCCTCAGTTTCTTAATGAAATGTTTTAGAAAGAAGCGAACCATTACTGCTTTTTTCAAAAACACATGCATAGGAAAAGCGGCTGTAGTATAGTTCCAGCATTTGCTTCAGTTCTTTGCCAGTAACTCTTAAGAAGAGCTCCTGTTTAAAAAGGCTTCCAAAAGCTACATCCATCAGGATACCATTTTTTATTTAGAAGGAAATCATGTGAGAGTGTTCTGTATCGCATACGCCAAAAAGTATTTATTGCAGACTTTCTGAGTCCTTAGTGCTATGTCGAGTGTTATGAGGAAGGGATTCAGAAGCACAGAGGAGCATCTCGGCCCATAAAGGGCAAAAACACAAAGTTTGGTCACCCAGGAGGTGATATGGGTACTGCTTAAGTAGTGACTTCATTCATTCATTCAGTTTTTGTTTCATGCCTGTAACGTGCCAGGTGTTCTTCTAAAAGCTGAGGCTATGAAATGAGTGAGGTGTATGTTCCCTCCTCATGAGGAACTCACAGTCTAGTGGGAGAGACGGAAAGTGACAGATAACTGTAACACACTGACGCAAACCCCAGGTGCAAACCCAGAACTATGTGGGAGAGTCGAGGGACCGTTTCCTTTGGACTTCAAGGAGAGGATGGCCTTTGAGCTGAATCTTTTTTTCATGAGATGAAAGAGAGGAAGATCATTCCAGAGAGGAATAACTAAACTTAAAAACTGACAACTGTTTGGACCATAAGTACAAGCCCTAGGTAAGGGGAAAGAAAACTGACATTCTGCGATGCTCACTACGTGACAGGCATCAAGCTAGGCTTTTAATGCATTGCTTAATCCTCACAGTGATTCTGTGAGGTAGATTTTGCTTCCACTTCAGGATATGGAAACTGAGGCTCAGGGTGTTAAAGAATTTGTCTAAGGTTACACAGTGAGTGACTGAGCCAGGACTGGAATTCCTAACTTAAAAGTGTAGTGAGCTTTTTTTTTCTTTTAACACTCTGTTTTGTTGTAGAAGTACTAAATAATACAATATACTTCAGTTAAAAACTGCTTTCTGTGAAACAAATTCATATTTGAGTTGCTTGGACTTGTATAATGAATATAGGCTATTTAAAAAAAATCAAATGGTATTTATTTTACACTTATAAATGGGATATTTGCTAAAAATCATGAACCATGAAAACATTCAGTAAGAACAGAGAATACGGAGACAGATTTAAGTGGGGGCACTTTAGGAAGTAAACAGGTATGGACTTTTCTTGAGGCTGCAGCTTCAATATTTATTTAAATATAAAAGAAAAACATATGCAGACATACAGCAAATTAAATAGACACGATGAAAGGGGTGAAACAATTTTTGAATATTTAAATTTTACAAAGGGGAAACTAGAATTTTGAAGTCCTGTTAACAAAGGTTGTTGTATTATATTTAGAGAGACCACTATGGCAAGGGCATATACTGGACTGTAAGCTCCATAAGGGCAAGGATGCTTCTTTGTTTTGTTGTCAGCTTCAAGAGCGGTTCTGGGACATAGCAGAAGCTCAGAAGTCTATTTCAGAAGGCCTTTGAGACAGAAAAGGGAGGACATTGATAGAGTACAGATAAAGTACTTTAGGCAAAGGGAATAGTTAACGGATACATTTTGGAAGAAAAGGAACAGTGGACAAAGGGGAATAGTCTGCTGGCACAGTTCAACAAATATGGGCACTGTTTATTTCTAAGGCTTCAGGGAGCTCTGAGAATTAAGAAAACAGTCTATGCTCTTAAGGAGCTTCCAGTGTTAGGGAGTAAGTGTCTGCTGTTAGCTGTCTACTGCTGTCAATTGCCATGTAACAGTTATCCCCAAAGATAGGGCTTAAGATGGCAGTAAACATTTATTACCTCTCACAGGTTCTGTGAGTTAGGAGTTCAGGAGCAGATGGGCTGAGTGGTTTCAGGCTCAGGGGATCTCCAGAGATTGCAGTAATATGTCAGCTGGGTTGCAGTCCTCCAAAGGCTTGACTGAGGCTGGCAGATCCTCCGTCAGGGAGGCTAATCAATATGGCTGGCAAGTTGATGCCAGCTGTGGGGGGAGGTCTCCCTTTCTCTCCACTTTGGCCCCTCCACAGAGCTACTTGCCTGCCCCCCTGGCACGGCCAGTGGCTTCCCCCTGAGCGAGTAATCCAGTAGGCCACGCCGCATCGTCTTTTATGACTTGGCTTCAGTGTGTGACTACATACCATCCTTTCTCCAGCATTCTGCAGGCCACTCGTTGCAGGAAGCAACTACCCAGGGATGTAAATACCAGGAGGTGAGGGTCATTGGGGGTCAGCTTGGAGGCTGGCTGCCATAGTGGGAAGCACAGAAAAAGCTAAGTGTTGGAAGAAAGCACGGGGTGCCGGGTCGGGGAGGGAGAGAGGGAGAGGGGCGGGAGGACTCAGAGGAGGGAGAGATACCTTTGGGTTGATGAGGGAATTGGGAAAGTTTTCATTGTTTGAATAGATAGTTGCAGATGTTCATTGTGTGCCTCCTGCGTGCCTTCCACGTGGTAGGCTCAGCTATGGAGATGGACACTGAATTAGGGCCACCTTTTTAAGTAGCCTAGACCAGCACTGACACTAAGGACAAATATTTGATCTTTATGTATAAGGTGAAGGTGGAGTCATTTTTCTGATGTTGAAGAAAACAGTCGCTTATCAGAGAGATAGACAAGCAGTTAGAGAGTGTGAGTAGTTAAGAGGAAAAATACTAGAGCCAGACCGTCTGGGTTCGAGTCCTGGATCCACCGCTTGCCAGCTCTGTGTGGTACTGTGATATTTCTACTTTATCTTCTCAAGTGACTCACTAACTGAAAAACGGTGATAATAATGATGCCTGCTGTATATTCTGCTCTGAGGATCGAAAACCTTAAATATGCCAAGTCCCTGGAACACCTTTACACGCATCATCATCATCCTGGTTATTTTTTGGCAGTGACACAGAACCGACATGAGTGAATGAGGTTGGAGGCAGAGATGAATGAGTATAAAATGATGTATTCAGAAGGAGGCATTTAGATGTCAGTCACTGCTGCTTCAGCATCACTTTTTCCAGTTCAGATACCTACATCTTGATAGATTTCATTTCGCCAGTTAGAGTGAAAGCAGTGGTTTTATTAGTTGAACTCCACAGGTAAACAAGACCTCAGGAGGTGCGCATTTTGCCCATTAACACATGTTGACTGGGATATTTTCGCAGAAACTAATGCCTGTGGCATTAGTATGTCTCTGGTCAATAATGTGTTAAGGGTATCTCATACCCTCTTGTTGTCCCTCTAAATTCCTAGGCCCTTTGTCTGCAGAATGGGTTTAGTCAGAAGCAGTTCTTAGTTTCACAGGCTTCAAGAGAGCTTAGAGGTGGATCTAGGCCCCAAAGTAAAAATACCTAGAATGAGAACTTTTGTGACTGAGTCACAGAAGAATCTGCAAAATTCTTAAAGTTATTAACTTATCACTTCTGTGAAGAGGAAAGATAAGTGAACTCCATGTTGCTAAAGATGTTGAAGCAGAAATTGGTCGACCTGCCAGGGTGCCTTAGTTAGTTGCTAGTGTTCATTTCTCAGTTGTGTATGACTCTTTGCAAGTCAATGGACTATATAGCCTGTCAGGCTTCTCTGTCCATGGAATTCTCCAGGCAAGAAGACTGGAGTGGGTTGCCATGCCCTCTCCCTAGGGAACTTCCCTGACCCAGGGATTGAACCTGGGTCTCCTGCATTGCAGGCAGATTCTTTACCATCTGAGCCACCAGGGTGCCTTCAGTTCAGTCCTTGGGTGGAGCCAATTGCTTAAGTTGCCTTCAGTTCTGCGGTTCAGTGACTCAAGTCCAACTCGCATTGTTTAGTTGAAGGGAGGCTCTGAGAAATTAAATGATTTGAAGTTCCACAACCGTCTAGTGGCTAAACTGGAGCAGTTCCTCACCGTTTGTTTAAGACAAGCTCACACAGCAATAACAAAAGAATCCTAGGAAGACAGAGTTGTGAAAAAAAATTTCTTTCTTTTCTTCAGATACCGTATTTTTCCTTTTGTGGTATATTTGATTCATTCGCTTCTTCACTTACTCTTGTTAATAAGCATTAAGAAGTCATCCTCTGTATAAATGAGTACAAGTAATCAGTAATTTGGGTAGCTCATTTTAAAATCTGGAGTGTATCCTCTGTTACTGAATTTGAAAACAGGTGGGCTATTTTCAGGTTTTTGACCTCTGAAATTATGAGAATTAAAGGTCAGTTTGGTTTTCTGAAAAATGTTTGTTTTGGTATCAAAATTAAAAGTGAAAGTGAAGTCGCTCAGTCGTGTCCGACTCTTTGCGATCCCATGGACTGTAGCCCACCAGGCTCCCCTGTCCGTGGGATTTTCCGGGGAATAGTACTAGAGTGGATTGCCGTTTCCTTCTCTGGTGGAATCTTCCCAACCCAGGGATTGAACCTGGGTCTCCTGCATTGTAGACAAACGCTTTACGGTCTGAGCCACCAAGGAAGTCAAAAGTATCCCGGGTATAATTTGGAAAAAAAAAAATTCTAAACTTCCTATCCAGAGAGAGTAAAATAATTAGTGAGGTAACATGTCAAGTGTAAGGGCAGGAGCAGAGCTAGATACTAACAGTTAGCAGTTGTGTAACCCTAGACGCACCACCTAACCTTCTGTGACTCGCTTTCCTCATCTGTAAAATGGAGTTAATAATTCTTAACACATGAGGTTGTTATGAGTATGGAGAAATGTAAAGGTGAGTAACAGGACGTGTGCTTTATGAGTCATTGTGTTACCTCATTAATCCTCCCACCAGCTCTGTGAAATAAGTAACAGCACCATTTTGCAGATGACGGTACAGAAGCTTGGAGAGAGAAACTAAATTACCACAGTCAAGATCTGAACTAGGGTCTGTCTGTGAATTAAAGATGGTGACTCCCCCCCATTGTATGTTGTTGTTCAGTTGCCAAGTCCTGTGCCTCCAGTAAATGTTTGTTCCTTTTCCCTTTCTTTTGCATAGTTAGTGAAAGTGTCTATACAGTGAGAATTTTTTATGGTAGTAATCACAGTGTTATAGCTCTTAAAATGTTCTTTGGAATATTCCTTATATGCATTCAATATCTTACTGCCGTTCCTGAAATGGAAAGCTGTAATAGTGACTTCACTTAAGTTGCACAATAAATACTGACTAAATAAGGGCATACCAAAATATTCAAATTTAAATTTTTTGGTCAGTGTTTCAGTATCTTTGTAACTGTAAATGGTGTAACTTAGGCCAGAGTCTCTTAATCGTGGTTAATTTGTACATATTTTCACTACCACAGAATTGACAGGAATGTGGAAATTTGCCCTCTCATACTTTAGGACACGCCATATTGCATGTTGGTATTAGAATGGTGTTATCGTAGTCGAAACTGGCTTTATTGTTGATTTTCTATTTTATTAAATGATGGATATCTTTAAAGTCTTTTAAAATTTGCCACATATATGTTGTCTTGGCTTTTCTCTTTTTTTTTTTTTAAGGTAGAGATGGGGAAAGAATTGAGAAATGAAGAGTTTGGGCTGTTTTCTTTCTTATCCTTGATACGTGTCATAATCACTTTCTGTGAGCAATCACTTGAACCGAAGTTTCCATTCGGGGACCGTTACGTTCTTTAATTCTTACATACCAGTTTAATGCCCTGAGGTCATGCAGTGAAGGCAAAGATGGCGTGGTGTTTTAAATTATATTTTATGGATTCCGCGAATCATTTCGCATCATCTTGTTGCTATTTCCTTTCTCTTCAGATTTTTTTTTTTTCCTGGGCTGGGGGTGTTCAGGGTGTGTGGTCCTGGAATAGGAATAAAGGGAGCCAAGAGTATAATGAGATCATAGGCTAGTAATTTGAAATTAAATAAATTTAAAAATATTTCCTTAGTAGAAGTTCATAGGACGGTGTGGTTCATACGTGTGCTATCTGTCATGAGTCTTTGTATGCGTTGAATCAGTTATTTGTTTAATCATGTTCCTGACTCAGTCACTCTGGAGCGTAATTGACCTCCCCCTCGCCCCTCTTTTGGCTTCACCTGAAAGCTGATTCTGAAGGTGAATCTCGCAGAAACAATATGCGTGGAAACGGTATGGCTTGTAGGATTTGGACAAGCTATTCATGACATTTTATTTTCAACGAGTTTAATAACCTGTTGGGTGCCTAAATAAAACTGAGTTAATTATAGTGTAACCTTTTGTTCTATTTGGAGAGTGTTAAGGGATTTTTGAATACCCTCCAAAATTCACCTTCATCAAGTGAGCTTAGAAAGCTCTTTCTAGAGCAGGAATTCCCAAAACTGTATTTGCATGACAGTTCCTCTTCCTTCTGGCCACTCTCTTTTTTTTTTTTTTTAAAGCCTAGTAGATTTTCCCTGCTGTTTGGAGATAGTAGTGATGCGTGTTAGAGTTGAATGCACCTGTTCTCAACTGCGGCTCTACTGCTCATTGGCTTTGTGGTCTTGGGCAAGGGAATTAATCTTTCTCAATCTCTTGTTTCCTCGTAGGATAGATGTAAGAGGTAAATGAAGTTACGTGTAAAGCATTTAGCACATAATAGGCATTTAATTCTTGTCAGGTTTCATAGCACCCAGGCTTTTTCTTTTGTAGCACAAGTCCCAATTGCAGCTGAGTTGTCGTGTAGTTGCTGTATGTTTCTCTCCTTGTAAACTTCACAAGGCTGTCTCTTCATGGCTCTGTTCCTGGCATGCAGCATAGTGATTGGCAGGGCCTATGATAAATGCTCAGGAAACGCTCGTTGAATGAATGAAAGTGAAGTGGTAACGTTTCTTCTGGTCAATCAGGTCAGAGCTTTGGAGTCATCTTCTCTCTCTTTCCCACTTGACATTCACTCCATTGGCAAATCCTCTTAGCTTCTTCCGTATGCATGATCTGTTCACTTCTTACCACCTCCCTAGTCTGAGCCATCTGTATTACTTTCCTGTGGCTGCTACAACGAATTACCAGAAACGTGGTGTCTTCAAAAGACACTGCATAATTATTTTCTGACAGCTCTGAAGGTCAGATGTCTAAAACCAGTTTCCCTGGGCTGAAATCACGGTGTCAGCTGCAGAGCCGCAGCCCTTCTAGAAGTCTTAGGGGAGTCTGCTCCTCACCTCTCCCAGCTTCTGGTGACTGCTGGCGTTCCTTGGCTTGCGGTGGCATCTCTTCAGTCTTCAGGGCTGGCATTTTCAAGCATTTCTGCATGTCTTCTCCTCTGTTGTCCCATCTCTCGCTGCCCCATTTATAAATAAATTGCATTTAAGTCTCCCCCAGGTAATCCAGGATAATTGCTCCATCATTGTGCAGTTATTTTATGTTTTTTCCCTCAAGATCCTTGGCTGAATCACGGCTGCAAAGATCACCCTCCTTTTCTGACATGTAAGTTCCAGTGTTAGGATATGAAGGATGTGGCTATCTCTTACGGTACTGTTTTCAGTCTACCGCATTCTGCCCTTTGAACCTCAAAGATTCATATTTGTCCCACAAGCAAGATACATTCATCCCATTCAGACATAGCAGAGTCTCAACCCATTGCAGCATCAAGTCCAGAATCTCATCTAAATATCATCAGCTCAAAAGTCCAAAATCTCATCATCTAAATCAGGTGGAGGTGAGACTCTGGGTGTGATCCATCTTGGGGAAGAATTTCTATCTTTGGGCCTGGGAAACTAGAAAACGAGTTATGTGTTCCCAAAATACAGCGGTGGGACATGCAAAATATGACTGTCATGGACATCCCCAAATCCAGAAAGGAGGAGATACAAGAAATAAGTGTGTCACTGGTCCCAGGCAGTTTCAGAATTCAGCAGGGAAAATTTCTCAGGTTGTAATGCCTGGAAGTAATCTTCTGTGGCTAGGGACCCTGCCCTCTGGGCCTGTGGCTCTGGCTTCTGGGCCCAAGTCTCAGTTCTTTGAGTTATCCTTACTTTTTCTTGAAGGGTAAGTAGCGCATGTTTTCAGCTGAGTTGTTTTATTAGTAGTTAAATTGCCTGTAGAATTTTGGTAGTCTGACAGTCTTTCTTTTACTTTATTCTCTTTCTGCCCCTTTCAGGCCAGGCTGGCAGTGTTTCTGCTGATAAAACATTCTCAGAAACCTTTTGAGTCTCCTGTGTATATCTCAGGGATTCTTGTCATTAGACAAGAAGGTCCTCCCGTCTCATATTGCTTCCTAGCTTCTGCTTAGGTGGTTGGGTGAGGGGTCCCTGAGTCACATGTGTAATCTTTCAGCACTAATGAAAGGTTGTCCAGACACACTCTTGGCTTTTCTCCATAGCAGTGCTTTCTTAATTGAGTGTCTCCTAATTTTAGCATTTTTGTGATCTAGACAAGCTGAGAATTTCCCAAATCATCATGTCCTGGTTTCTTTTAACATTTCGCCCATCTGTTTATCTTTCCTCTTGCCTTTTGCCATAAGCAACAAGAAAAAACCAGGTCTCACCTTCAGCTTGTTGCTTGAAAATCTCCTTAGCTAAATACTGAAGTTCATTGCTTATCCTTGATAAATATCCAACTTCTTTTCACGCAACTCCTGGACAGAATTCACATAAGGTTTTTTTTTTTTTTTTGCCACTATCTAAAAAGGATTATTTTCCCTTCGGTTCTTAATAATGTTCCTCATTTTCTTCTGAGCTCTTACCAGAAGCACCTTTAATGTTTGTTTTTTACCAGCTTTCTGTTTATGGTAACATATGTATTCTCTTAAATGAGATAGACTTTATCTGTTGTGCTTCTCATTTCCTCCTGAGCTCTTACAGGAGTGTTTTCGGCATCCATATTTCTATGAACAATCTGTTTAAGACAATCTAGGCTCAGATGGAGAAGGCGATGGCACCCCACTCCAGTACTCTCGCCTGGAAACCCATGGACGGAGGGGCCTAGTGGGCTGCAGTCCATGGGGTCGCTAAAAGTTGGACACGACTGAGCGACTTCACTTTCACTTTTCACTTTCATGCATTGGAGAAGGAAATGGCAACCCACTCCAGTGTTCTTGCCTGAAGAATTCCTGGGATGGAGGAGCCTGGTAGGCTGCTGTCTCTGGGGTCACACAGAGTTGGACACGACTGAGCGACTTAGCAGCAGCAGCAGCAAGCTCTTTAAATTAGCTTCTCAGAATCTTTCCAGCTTCCATGTAGTGTTCAGTTTCAAAGTCCCATTCCATATTTTAAAGAATTCGTTATAGCAGCACCCTACTTCAAGATACCAAAGTCTGTATCAGTCATTGTTCAACCAGAGAAACAGAACCAGTAGGAGATTAAGGGATTTACTGTAAGGATTTATTCCTTACATGGTTGTGGTGGCTGGCTAGGCGACTGAAACATTCATAGGCTAGACTGTCAAGAAGGACAGATTGGAACTTTCAGCAGAAACTGAAGTTGGTATCCACAGGTGAAATTTCTCCTTCTGAGAAACCTGCTCTTAAGGCCTTTTACCTGATAGATTTAGGCCCACCTGGATCCATCTAGAATAATCTCCTTTCCTTAAAGTCAACTGATTATGAATGTTAATCACATTTGCAAAATACCTTCAAAAGCAACACTTAGATTGGTGTTTGAATAACTGGGGACCTTAGCCTAACCAAGCAGACACATTTTTAGACCGTCATGTATAAAAAGGCCACTTCACTCCCATAGCCCAGGCATTCCCGATTTCCCTTACCCTGCTTCACTTGCTCCGCAGAACTGTTCACCCCGCGGCGTCTGTTGTCTGTCTCCTGCCACTAGAGATAGTCTCTACAAGGGCAGCTACTTTGTTTTGTTTATTGTTGTTTCCTAAGTACCATCAATACTTGGCATGTAGTAGGTGCTTCATAAATATTTTTTGAATGAAAAAGTGAAGGAATGGATATCTTCATTTATATTTTCCCTCTCGTGGTATTTAACATAGTTGATCACTTTCTTTCTTGAACCATTTTCTATTCCTGCTATGACATTATTCGGGCTTCCCTGGTGGCTCAGCGGTAAAGAATGTACGCCAGCCAGTGCAGGAGACCCTGGTTTGATCCCTGGGTGGTTAAGATCCCTTGGAGAAGGAAATGGCCACCCACTCCAGTATTCTTGCCTGGGAAAGCCCATGGACATAGGCGCCTGGGGGGCTACTAGTTCTTCACCTAATACCTTATCCCTTCTTTCTACCTCTCCTGCAATAGTTTCTCAGCCTCTTGCTAGCTCTCCTTCACCCTGACCCGAGTGTGGGATTTTCTCAGGACTCTGGCTCAAACCCTCAAACCTCTTACTCTCTCCATAAGAGATCTTATCTAGTTCCATAGCTTTAAATACCAGCTATATGCTGATGATCCCCAAATGTGTCTATCTTTTCTAATACAAATCACTTTGCCACTTCTACTGGGATGTCTCATAGATATCTCAAATTTACATTTCAAACTAAACTTTTAACCTTCGTTTCCTCTTGTTAGAGTTGTTCCTACTCCAGTGTTCTCCATTTCCGTGAATGGTGCTTCTGTCTACATAAGTTTCATAAGCCAGAATTCAGAAGGGTCATCTCTGACATATTCTTGTATCCTTTCATCCATTCCATCATCAATTTCTATTAATAATCACTCTATAAATATTATTTGTCAGCTTCTCAGTTCTTCTACTGAAGCCACTCTAGTCCAAGCCATGCCCTTTCCAGGACCACTTCAATAAATTCTTGGCTAATTTTCCTGCTCATATTCTTCCCTCTAACCATAATCATTTCTCCACACCGAAGCCCAAGTTTCAAATACAGGTCTAATCATATCACCAGTCCTTGTTCCCTAGCCTTTCTCTGTCTATAGGTTCCAAGCAGATAGCTTATATGAATGGAATCGGATAGGTCAGAGGTTTTATATGGAACAGTAGGAACTACTGCAGTTGGAGAGAAGACCGTGCCCTGTCTAGAGAGGGCAGCTGGTACTCAGTGTTGATTTATTGTTGGGATTTGGGAAATACAGATCCAGAGTTGCTGATCTTCTGATTTTTTTCCCCGGGGAGCCAGAAGTCTGGATTTTTTTTAATTGTGAATTTTCTCTGTATTAAAATGTTGACAACCAGTTTGAATTGAAAAATTTTCTATACTTAGGAATACATTTAATGAAAAATATAAAAAAACTTCTACATTGAAAATTATAAAACATGGCTGAGAAAAATTAAAGAAGACTCAAGTAAGTGGAGATGTACTATGTTAATGGTTTGAAAGACCCAGTGTTGTTAAACAGTCCAGTAGTCCCAAAATAATCTGTTAAGATGCAGTGTGTTTACAGACTAAATTCCTGAAGTCTTCTTTTCTTGGGGTGTGTGTGGGAATTGACATGCTGAATCTAAAATACGTGAAACTGTGAAGAATTTACAGTAGCCAAACTATTTAGAAGTGGGAGAATAAACCTAGAGGACTTAAATTACCTGATTTTAGGACTTCCTGTATAACTAGAGTAATCAAGACACTGCTGCTGCTGCTAAGTCGCTTCAGTCGTGTCCGACTCTGTGCGACCCCATAGATGGCAGCCCACCAGGCTCCCCCGTCCCTGGGATTCTCCGGGGAAGAACACTGGAGTGGGTTGCCATTTCCTTCTCCAATGCATGAAAATGAGAAGTGAAAGTGAAGTCGCTCAGTCGTGTCCGACTCTTAGCAACCCCATGGACTGCAGCCCACGAGGTTCCTCTGTCCGTGGGATTTTCCAGGCGAGAGTACTGGAGTGGGGTGCCATTGCCTTCTCCGAATCAAGACACTGTGGTATTGTTATTACAAAACATGTTGATCGTTGACCACAGTAGAGTCTTGAAAGGGACATATATGATCAGTTGATTTTTCAGCAAAGGCCAAAACATAATTCAGCGGGGAAAGGATAGTCTTGTCAACAAATGTTGCTCGAACAGTTGGAGGGATATTTGTATGTTAAGAAATGTCTTAATCCCTATCTGACACTATGCAGAAGGATTAATTTGAAGTGACTCATAAACCTAAGTATACAAACTGAAGCCATAAAATGTATAGGCAAAATTATAAGAGAAGATCTTTGTGGCCTTGAAAAAAGCAAAGTTTGTTTTAGGACCCAGAAAGCTCTAACCAACCATAGAAGAAAAAAACTGGTAAGTCAGACCTTCATCAAAAGTAAAAGTTTCTGTTCTACAAAATACGTTGTAAGAAAATGAAAAGGTAAATCACAGACTGGAAGGAAATATTACAGACACACACACCTATGACTTAAGTCCAGAATATATAAAACATTTTAAAATTCAGTAATGTAACAAATGGCCCAGTTAAAAATGAGCAGAAGTTTGAATAGACCCTTCACAGAGGAAAATATATTTGAATGTCTGAAAGCATATGAATAGGTGCCCAACATCATTAGTTACCAGGGGGGGAAAAAATTAAAAACACAGTGAGATACCACTTCATACCCACAAGGATAGCTAAAAAAAAAAAAAAAAAAAAAAAAAAAAATTCCAAGTATTGGTGAGGATTTGAAAAGCTAATGTCAATCTATGTTGCTGGTGGGAGCGTGAAATGGTACAACCACTTTGGAAGACAACTGGTCAGTTTCTCCTAAAGTTAAACACGTACTTACCATGAAACCCAGCCATCCTGCACTTTGGTGTTTATTAAAGAGAAATGAAACCATATTCACAGAAAGACACATTAATTTCCATAGTACCTAATAGCCAAAAAACTGGAAACAGTCCAAATGCCATAATCGGAAGGTCAATAGATAAACCAATAGATAAAACAGTGGATTATCAGTTTATGCAACAGTGTGAATGAATCTCAAAAACATGTTGAGTGAAAGTAAGAGATGAAAGAGAACTTACTGTATGGTTTCATTTATATTGAAGTTTTAGAATAGGTGACACTAATTTATACTAAGGAAAGTGAGGCCAGTGGCTGGCCTGGTGATGAGTGTGGACACTGACTGCAGAATGGCATGAGGGGCGATGGGAATGTTTTTTCTTGCTCAGGCGTGGTGACAGCACACTAGTCTACATCTGTCAGAACTCACTGACCTTCTTGGAAATGCACACTTCACATGTGTGCATTGCATTGTGAGTAAGTTACGCCTCAGCGTTTATTTAAAATATACTGCACAGGTCAACACTCTGGACTAGACAAAAGTTGTTTGCCTGCCAAATTTGGTTGAGGTCAGCCAGTTTCTAACAGCTGATCTATACCCCCACCCACACGTACACTGCAGGGGTGCCTGGCCTGTAGGAGGCCTTCAGATTTCTGTTTAATGAGTTGCAGCTCTGTCGTAAGAAGATATCCCATCCTCATCCTCCTGCAGTTTCTGACTCCAGTCATTATTATGAAGTTAAGTGGCCTTTCCTGGCCAAAGTACCTTGAGGACAGATCATATGTATATGTATATGTGTATATATGAAAATGACGTTTGGCACAAAAGCAGAGACTGGATAAGCTCTTCTTGCTTAGAATCTGTTTCAGCTTCTGTTTCTTTGTCTTGAGCATTTACACTCTGCCTGCAGTGCAGAAGATGCAGGTTTGACCCCTGGGTCGGGAAGATCCCCTGGAGAAGGAAATGGCAACCCACTCCACTATTCTTGCCTGGGAAATCCCGTGGACAGAGGAGCGTGGCGGGCTACAGTCCATGGGGTTGCAGAAAAGTCGGACACGACTTAGTGACTAAACAACAAAGCAGAATTATTACATGTTTTTTCAACCAGAACTTTAAAAAGCACTAGTTATCATTCTGTTCTGATAATTGGTACCTTCCTTTGATAGTGCTGCTCTGAATTTTTGAGTAACTTCCTCCCCTTCCCTAAACTATGTCCTTGGCCATTTTAAAAGTTAGCCTGAGGCTTAACTTTACAGAAAAACTTTCCTTGATCAGTACAGCCTCAAACTTGTTTTCAGACTCGCCTCTCCCTGTAGTACCCTCTTATTACTTCTCTTTCTTTTTTTTTTGGCCAAGTCATGTGCAGGATATTAGTTCCCTGACCAGGGATCGAACCCATGCCCCCTGTGCCGAGTCCTACCTCTGGACTTCCAGGGAATTTCACATTTCTCTCTCTCTTTTTTTGTTACTTAACATTTCTTTTTTTCACCAAGACCTTTTCTTCCTGTTGACATTGTAGTTCACTTGAGAGTGGGGAGGGGTAGCTGTACTATTTTCTCTGTGTATCTAAGATCTGTACCAAGTGAGTTTAATAACTAAAACAAAGAATATTGACAGTACATTCTACTATGAAGGTAAATAATGTGCAACTCAAAGCCACTTCTAATGGTTAGAAGTACAGTACTTTAGATAACTGGACCTAGGTCTTTTCTCCACCTTTTCTTGGCATAAGCCCCTGGAAAGGAAGCCAGGGAGATTAAGAGTTGCCTCTATCTGATAATAGCCCAGAAACTTAAGAGGAGGCAGTTCCCACAGCAGCAGTCTGAGTCCAGTAAGAGAGCTTAATGAACTGCCTGTACCTGTACAATTATAAGAGTTTGTCTCTGTGCTAAGATATCAGAGGAACTGATGAAAAGAAAGTTAATAGGAATATGAGAATGAGGAAAAAAGAAGTGGGGATTGAAATTGCGTAGTGTGTAATCCTGATAGTTCCAGTTCTAGTTCAGTCGCTCAGTCAGGTCCGACTCTTGGCGGCACCATGAACCAAAGCACACCAGGCCTCCCTGGTGTTCCAACTCCCAGAGTTCCCTCAAACACATGTCCATTGAGTCAGTGATGCCATCCAACCATCTCATCCTCTCTCATCCCCTTCTCCTCCTGCCCTCAATCTTTCCCAGCATCAGGGTCTTTTCCAGTGAGTCAGCTCTTCGTATCAGGTGACCAAAGTATTGGAGTTTCAGCTTCAGCATCAGTCCTTCCAATGAATATTCAGGACCGATTTCCTTTAGGATGGACTGGTTGGATCTCCTTGCATCCAAGGGACTTTCAAGAGTCTCCTCCAACACCACAGTTCAAAAGCATCAGTTCTTCAGCACTCAGCTTTCTTTATAGTCCAACTCTCACATCCATATATGACCACTGGAAAAATCATAGCCTTGATTAGACGGACCTTTGTTGACAAAGTAATGTCTCTGCTTTTCAGTATGCTGTGTAGGTTGGTCATAACTTTCCTTCCAAGGAGTAAGTGTCTTTTAATTTCATGGCTGCAGTCACCATCTGCAGTGATTTTGGAGCCCAGAAAAATAAAGTCTGACACTCTTTCCACTGTTTCCCCATCCATTTGCCATGAAGTGATGGGACCGGATGCCATGATCTTTGTTTTCTGAATGTTGAGCTTTAAGCCAACTTTTTCACTCTCCTCTTTCACTTTTATCAAGAGGCTTTTAGTTCCTTTTCACTTTCTGCCATAAGGGTGGTGTCACCTGCATATCTGAGGTTATTAATATTTCTCCCAGCAATCTTGATTCCAGCTTGTGCTTCTTCCAGCCCAGCATTTCTCATGATGTACTCTGCATATAAGTTAAAAAAGCAGGGTGACAATATGCAGCCTTGACGTACTCCTTTTCCTATTTGGAACCAGTCTGTTGTTCCATGTCCAGTTCTGCTTCCTGACCTGCATACAGGTTTCTCAGGAGGCAGGTTGGGTAGTCTGGTATTCCTATCTCTTTCAGAATTTTCCACAGTGTGTTGTGATCCATGCAGTCAAAGGCTTTGGCATAGTCAATGAAGCAGAAATAGATGTTTTTCTGGAACTCTTGCTTTTTCGATGATCCAGCGGATGTTGGCAATTTGATCTCTGATTCCTCTGCTTTTTCTAAATCCAGCTTGAACATCTGGAAGTTCACGGTTCACGTATTGCTGAAGCGTGGCTTGGAGAATTTTAAGCATTACTTTACTAGCGTGTGAGATGAGTGCAATTCTGCGGTGGTTTGAGCATTCTTTGGCACTGCCTTTCTTTGGGATTGGAATGAAAACTGACCTTTTCCAGTCCTGTGGCCACTGCTGAGTTTTCCAAATTTCCTGGCATATTGACTGCAGCACTTTTACAACATATCTTTCAGGATCTGAAATAGCTCAACTGGAATTCCATCCCCTCCACTAGCTTTGTTCGTAGTGATGCTTCCTAAGGCCCACTTTACTTCACATTCCAGGATGTCTGGCTCTAGGTGAGTGATCACACCTTCGTGATTATCTGGGTCATGAAGATCTTTTTTGTACAGTTCTTCTGTGTATTCTTACCACCTCTTCTTAATATCTTCTGCTTCTGTTAGGTCCCTACCATTTCTATCCTTTATTGAGCCCATCCTTGCATGAAATGTTCCCTTGGTGTCTAATTTTCTTGAAGAGATCTCTAGTCTTTCCCATTCTATTATTTTCGTCTATTTCTTTGCATTGATGCTGAGGAAGGCTTTCTTATCTCTCCTTGCTATTCTTTGGAACTCTCCATTCAAATAGGTATGTCTTTCCTTTTCTCCTTTGCTTTTCTCTTCCCTTCTTTTCACAGCTATTTGTAAGGCCTCCTCAGACAGCCATTTTGCCTTTTTGCATTTCTTGGGGATGGTCTTGATCCCTGTCTCCTGTACAATGTCACGAACCTCCGTCCATAGATCATCCGGCTCTCTATCTATCAGATCTAGTCGCTTAAATCAATTTCTCACTTCCACTGTATAGTCATAAGGGATTTGATTTAGGTCATACCTGAATGGTCTAGTGGTTTTCTCCACTTTCTTCAATTTAATTGTGAATTTGGCAATAAGGAGTTCATGATCTGAGCCACAGTCAGCTCCTGGTCTTGTTTTTGTTGACTGAATAGAGCTTCTCCATCTTTGACTGCAAAGAATATAATCAGTCTCATTTCAGTGTCTCAGTTCAGTTCAGTCGCTCATTCGTTTCTGACTCTTTGCGACCCCATGAATCGCAGCACGCCAGGCCTCCCTGTCCATCACCAACTCCCGGAGTTCACTCAGACTCACGACTATCGAGTCAGTGATGCCATCCAGCCATCTCATCCTCGGTTGTCCCCTTCTCCTCCTGCCCCCAATCCCTCCCAGCATCAGAGTCTTTTCCAACGAGTCAACTCTTCGCATGAGGTGGCCAAAGTATTGGAGCTTCAGCTTCAGCATCATTCCTTCCAAAGAACACCCAGGGCTAATCTCCTTCAAAATGGACTGGTTGGATCTCCTTGCAGTCCAAGGGACTCTCAAGAGTCTTCTCCAACACCACAGTTCAAAAGCATCAATAGCATCAATTATTCGGCACTCAGCTTTCTTTATAGTCCAACTCTCACATCCATACATGACTACTGGAAAAACCATAGCCTTGACTAGATGGACCTTAGTCGGCAAAGTAATGTCTCAGCTTTTGAATATACTATCTAGGTTGGTCCATGTGTAGAGTTTTCTCTTGTGTTGTTGGGAGAGGGTGTTTGCTATGACCAGTGTATTCTCTTGGCAAAACTCTATTAGCCTTTGCCCTGCTTCATTTTGTACTCCAAAGCCAAATTTGCCTGTTACTCCAGGTGTTTCTTGACTTCCTACTTTTGCATTCCAGTCCCCTATAATGAAAAGGACATCTTTTTTGGGTGTTAGTTCTAGAAGGTCTTGTAGGTCTTCATAGAACTTCAGCTTCTTCAGCATTGCTGGTTGGGGCATAGACTTGGATTATTGTGATATTGAATGGTTTGCCTTGGAAATGAACAGAGATCATTCTGTTGTTTTTGAGATTGCATCCAAGTACTGCATTTCAGACTCTTTTGTTAACTGTGATGCCTACTTCATTTCTTCTAAGGGATTCCTGCCCACAGTAGTAGATATAATGGTCATCTGAGTTAAATTTCCTCATTCCAGTCCATCTTAGTTCGCTGAATCCTAGAATGTTAATGTTCACCCTTGCCATCTCCTGTTTGACTACTTCCAATTTGCCTTGATTCATGGACCTAACATTCCAAGTTCCTATGCAATATTGCTCTTTACAGCATCGAACCTTGCTTCTATCATCAGTCCCATCCACAGCTGGGTGGTGTTTTTGCTTTGGCTCCATCCCTTCATTCCTTCTCGAGTTATTTCTCTACTGATCTCCAGTAGCATATTGGGCACTTACTGACCTGGGGAGTTCATCTTTCAGTGTCCTATCTTTTTGCCTTTTCATACTGTTCATGGGGTTCTCAAGGCAAGAATACTGAAGTGGTTTGCGCTTCCCTTCTCCAGTGGACCACATTCTGTCAGACCTCTCTACCATTTTAATTTGGAAAGATCTGTTATGCTTGTTTTCTGCGTATGCCTGTGCTAGAATTAGTGTCATGCTAAAGAAAGAGGACAGTGGTTTATCTGCTTTTCAGAATATATTGTTTCAAATCCCTATTATGTTTTAAGGACTCAGAATCTTGTTTAGTTACTTCACTATCTAAGATTAAATTTGCTTTCTTTGTAGATTCCCACCAACAGTTCACAAGCATTCCAGTTTATCTACATCCTTACCAATGCTTGTTATTTTCTGTTTTTGTTTTGTTTTTTTAGTAGATATCCTAATGGCATCTCTGAGATGGTAGTCTTTTTACATATTTAGTGTTTTCATATATGATTGGTGGCATAATGTTGCCTCTGTAGTTATTATCACATTACTGTTCTTCCATAGCACTTATCAGTCATACGTGCAGTGCTTTATTTTTTTGTTTTTTAGTCGTTACCATAAGCGCAGGGACCTTGTCTGTCTGCATCACTAGTATCTCTAGGGCTGAGACAGAACTTGATCCCTTAGAGTTGCTTAGCGAGTATTTGATGAATGAATGAATGGAAAGTAGAGAGGCATAGTATAGTGGTTGAAACCAAAGACTTTGGCATCAGACAGACTTGGGTTTGAATCCTGGTTTCCTTATTTATAAAATGGTTTGATAGTGCCTTCCTCATAGGATTGTGGTGAGATTAAATGAGATCACATATGTGAAACCCTTAGTGCTGCCCCTGGGACATTGTAATTATCTGATAAGTGGCAGCTTTTATTAGTAGAGAGAGGTCAGCTGGCCAGCAGGGCATCAGTAGGCTTGGGACTTTAAAAAAACCTCATTTTTTCACTAATTAGCTGTGTAATATTGAACAAGTTTTCTAACATCTTTGAATTTTTTCCCTCTGTAAGAGCATTAAGGTAGATGACCCCTAAAAAGCCCTTCTGTGATTTCATTTGATCCTTACATTTATCACGATGTTCATTCCAGCAGTCGTTACCATTTCACACTGTCTCAACTTCAATTAGGGTAGGAGGTTGTTAATCTCGGTCTGAATCTCAGAAGCGTCTAAATGATAGAATTAATTTCAAAGAATGTTTTATAGAGAAGATCATCCCATTTCAAAAGTTAAACCATTAAAATAGTTGAAGACGCATTTGCCCCTGCATGAGGTGTTTAGTAGTGATCTAATACACCAGGTTGCTTGTGAGCACTCCGGGATCACAGACATGGAGGAATGCAGATCGTAATGTAGATTGCAGTGACAGTTTGGTGGTTTTGCTGGGTTGTGTTGCACTCGACTCTTAGCCCTGTGTTAAAGATACCTTTTTGTCCATTGCTCTGCTGCTGACTGATGGAATAAATAAAATCATTTTTAAGAGAAGGCTTTCAACTTGTAGCTCAGTAGGTAAAGAATCTGCCTGCACTGCAGGAGACCCGGATTTGATCCCTGGGTTGGGAAGATCCCCTGGAGAAGGAAATGGCAACCCACTCCAGTATCCTTGCCTAGAAAATCTCATGGACAGAAGAGCCTGGTGGGCTGCAGTCCATGGGATCGCAAAGAGTCGGACACGACTGAGCAACTAATACTAACACTAACTTTGACTTCTGAAATGTTGCTGGCTGTGTCCCTGTTTTTCTTAGCAAATATGGGCCCAGATATTTAAACTCAGTCTGGCTGGATTTGAGAGGAAGAGAATTTCATTAGTTTTCCCAACTAAGTAAGATGGTATGACTCCATCCAGCAGTTGTGTTTGTTTGTTTTTTTTTGTACAAATGCTTCAGAGCAGAGAATGGAAGAAGCTTGTTTTTTGTCGAGCGTTTTATGCTAGCTGCTGTTTGGTGCTTTCACGTGTGCTGTCTCATTCTGTTTGTTGATGGAATAGTGTTGCTCAGTGTCACCACCCTAATCACTTATAGGCAGTCCTGCAATGGTCCTTTTTTGTGAGCCCCTATAAGCTTTTCTTAGGGAGTCACTGCTGCTAACCCCAAGAAAGTATCAGTATATGCTGCCTTCAAGGAGAAGCTCTTTTGGTTTCATTAAAGACAAATAACCTGGATAACTTTTGCCATCAAACTCCCTGGTCTCTTCAGAGGTGCTTTCTGGTGGTCTGCCAGTAGGAATCCTAAACACTTTCCTCGCTGAAGAAATAGTACAGTTGGTGATTAGACCCCCCAGGTGAAACACACACACGTATGTATAAACTTCCTTATCTGTTAGTACATCAGTCATGTGGAAGACGTTCTGTGATTTAGATCTCTGCTTAAACATTTGTTTAATGTAGGGGCCATGGAAGCCACTTAATAGCTGTGTGACCCTGAGCTAGTACCACTTTCTCTGCGCTTGTGTCCTCGTCAGTTAGAGGGGGATAGAATTCTCTTGTAGGAATGACGTCAAGAGGAGTGACGTACCATAGGTGAAGCCCCACAGATGTCGGTGCTGTCCGTTGCTCCTCTTTCCATTCTGTTTTTGAAATAACAGTAAAATCTCTTTGAGCATAACTTGGTTTGTTAATGCCTTTGTCAAAGTTGCTTATTCACATGTCATAGGGCTTGACAGTAAAATTTATTTTTCTTTCCTTATCAATTATAAATGCTATTAGAAGTTTATTCTGGTTCAGACTTTGGAATGAGGAAAGTTTCTTAAAAGCAGAATTAAGTGAGTTTGCTTTAGACATCCTTCTGAGATTTAGCCAACTTGGACAGCATTAGAATTGCGTTCATAGTGGAGTTCCCACCTGGAACATAGTTGGCAATAAGAAAGGTTGTGCAATCACATGCCTTATCAGATGTTCAGTAAGTTTATTGTTGCCTGAAAAACTGGAGGAAGTTCCCTCCTCCTTTCTTTTCTGTCAAGAAGCTGATTGTGGATTAGGAGATGAGTAAATGAAAATGAATCTGACTTTGGCAATTGGAGAATGAGAAAAATGCTAACCCCGGGCATCTAGGCTTGTTTCAGCTTCCCAGGGAGCTCCTCAGAGGTCTTGACTTATGGGTAGTAAGTGCTCAAAACAAAACAAAAACTGTAAAGGGGAGCCTGGACTTAGTAGGGTCATTTAGAAGATTTCAGGTTGCTAATGGGGATGCAGAGGTGATTTTCACTGGCCAAATAAATTCTGGTGTTTTGGTTTTACTCATCTAAAATTGAATGCATTCTTTCCAGAGTAGCAGGAATGATCGTAAAAATACAGATTGAATCTTGCCACTTCTGTGAAACCCTCACCTCCAGCCATCTCCCATCACACTTAGAGTAGAATTGGCATTTCTTCCTGTGACCCGCATCCCACACACGCCTTGTCTGCGCTCACCTCACAGCATGGGCCCTTTCGCTCAGTCAGCCACGCAGTCATCCCTTGGTCTCTCTTCAGTTGTCCAGCTTTCTTTATTACCGTCTTTAAAAAGTAGGCTCTCTCTGCCACAGAATTCCTTCTTTGTTCTCTTTTACAACCTGGTAACAATTTGTACTTAGTTTTCTTCTTGATGGCTGGCTTCCTTGCTTGCTTTTGTCTTTCTGTGCTCTGAGATTATGAACTCTATGAGGGCAGAGACCATGAGTTTTGTCTAGCACGTGTTGGCTTGTGGTAGGCTTTAAATAAATATTCGTTGAATGAATGGCAGTTTGATGATTTCTGCTTTACAGGGAAACGTACTTCAGTTCATAAACGAGCAGACATCCTCTTACGGATCTAAGTCTACAAGATGGTAAAGGTCGACATGCGGCCTTTTTCAGGTGCTTTGTTTCCCTGGTTGCATTTTGTTTGAATTAATTTAGATGGTTCTTGGGAACTTTTTCCTGGCCAGAGTTGGATTAGCTCTTCTTGTTTGGGCTGTGGCACTGTGTGCTCAGCCCTTTCATGAAGCAGGTTACCACTGGATTTTATCATTGTGTCCTCAGAACTCAGGTTAGTGCCTGGCACCTGCTAGCTCTGCTCAGTAAGTATTTGTTCAGTGAAAACTAAGTGTTAGAATTGCGATCTATGTATTAAGAAAAGAACAGTTTTTCCTCTGGTAGATTATGGGGCTCATTGGTTCCAAGAATCACTTTGTTCTTTGTTACTTCGGTTCTCCAGATCATGACATAAGTTAAAAAAAAATCAAATCTTTATAATGGACTATATTTCAAAGTGAAGTCGCTCAGTCGTGTCCGACTCTTTGCGACCCCATGGACTGTAGCCCACCAGGCTCTTCCCTCCATGGGATTCTCCAGGCAAGAGTACTGGAGTGGGTTGCCATTTCCTTCTCCAGGGGATCTTCCTGATGCAGGGATCAAACCCGGGTCTCCTGCATTCCAAGCAGACGCTTTAACCTCTGAGCCACCAGGGAAGCCCATATTTCAAACACATGTAGAAGTAAAGAGACTAATAAAATCAACCACCACCATGGATCTACCACCCAGCTCAACAGTTATCAACACATGACCAATATTGTTTACCCTTACTCCCCTCTTCTGCCTCAGTATTTAAAAACAAATCCCAGACATTATATCATTTCATCTGTAAATACTTCAGAAGGGTATAATCAATTTAAGAACCAGCTGACTTTTGGAAAAACCTGACAGAGAAATTCCATTTGCCTCCTTGAATCTAGTTGTAGGTGCCAGCTGGTGAATTTCCATGTGCTAAACCACTCCCAAGGCCTGACTCATTATTGAAAGCATATACTGCATTGTAATTGCTGAGATAGCAGCAGTTTGCTGAGATATGTTATCCTGGTGAAGTATGTTTCTATTGGATGTAGAGAGATTACAAATAAGTGAAAACAAGTGAAATAAGTGAAAATAAGTCAAGAGATAAGTTTTTTCCTTTTGTTGTTCAGTGTTGAGTTGCTGCCCTATGAATTGCAGTATGCCAGACTCCCCTGTCCTTCACTATCTCCTGGAGTTTGCTCAAACTCATGTCCGTTGAGTCGGTGAGACTGTCTAACCATCCAGCCCTTTGCTTCTGTCTTCTCCTTTTGCCTTCTGTTTTTCCCAGCATCGGGGTCTTTTCCAGTGAGTCAGCTTTTCACATCAGGTGACCAAAGTAGTGGAGCTTCAGCTTTAGCATCAATCTTTCCAATGAATATTCAGGGTTGATTTCCTTTAGGATTGACTGGTTTGATCTCCTTGCAGTCCGAGGGACTCTCAAGTATTTTCCAGCTCCAGAGTTAGGAAGCATCAATACTTTGGTGCTCAGCTTTCTTTATTGTCCAACTCTCACGTCCATACATGACTACTGGGAAAAACATGGTGGTTTACTCGGTTAAGTCGTGTCCAACTCTAGAAACCCCATGGACTGTAGCCTGCCAGGCTCCTCCGTCCATGGGATTCTCCAGGCAAGAATACTGGAGTGGGTTGCCATTTCCTTCTCCAGGGGATCTTCCCGACCCAGGAATTGAACCCGGCTCTCCTGCCTTGCAGGCAGATTGTTTACCAACTGAGCTGCGAGGGAAGCCCATAGCTTTGACTATACGGACCTTTGTTGGCAAAGTGATTTTTTCTATTTTTACCTTTGGAGATGTGTAAAGACAGATACTTTTGACACGGTGCTTTACAGGCCTTTGAGATTCTATCTGGAAGATGAAGATGAAGTATGGTGTGTGGATTAACAATTTCCCACAGTACTTTGTGGCTGGATTCCTGAGAGTCACAATTAGCCATAAAATGGAAAGTAAGAGTGCGGGGAGACTTAGATCTGGAAAGACTCCTAAGCCTTGGGAGGTGGAAGGGTTAGAACTTGAGCCAGCAGAAAAGACACACGGCTTGGAAGTGGTCATGGTTGGTTTTATTCTAGAAGTTAAAGTTGTAGATCCCTTAGATCTCTGTAAATAGCCTGGGTGAAATAAAATTTCCTTTAGGACAGGAAGAGAAGGCACTGTTTTCTTTCAGCAAATATTTTAATGGATTAAGTACTATTTTTTAAAAATTTGAAGATTGGCACCGAGTGAATGGTTGGACTGGAACAGTGTTTTCCTGTGATTCCAATGTTTTGTGGAAAAGAAATGGAAGAGGGGGATGCAAATGATCATAACAGCTTTTAACTACTTTGGTGTTTTAGGTGATGTTTTAGTTGCTGAGTGAAGTCCAACTTTTTGCAACCCCATGCACTGTGTAGCCCACCAGGCTCCTCTGTTCATGAGATTTCCCAGGCCACAATACTGGAGTGGGCTGCCATTTCCCTCTCCAGGGGATCTTCCTGACCTTGGGATCGAACCCAAGGTCTCCTGCAGGTGAATTCATCACCACCAAGCCCCCTGGGAAGCCCAGCTGCTTGCTTTAACAAACCACACGAGAGAACAAGACCCTGGCTCTGAGAGGCTTCAAGGCCTGGCCCTGCAAGGGTCGCAGCCTCGCTTTCTCCTTGCCCTGAAGCACCAGATGAGTCTTCTGTTCGTAGCATTGGTAGGAGAGGGTGAGTGTGGTGATCCCAGGATGATTCTTGGCAGTTGATTTTGAAAGTCTGCTTTTTCTTTCCTGCCTTTGTACTCCCATAACCATTAGTTAATGCCTGTAATAAAAAGTACGTAGCACACAAGGCCTTGAATAGGGATTTTGTCATGATCATCTGTGTATCCTTAGCGTCTAGCACATGGTCACTTGGAAAATATTTGTTGACACATGATGGTCCGTTCCCAGCCCCGAGATGATGTGATTTTTCAGTTTCTCCTGGGCCTTGACTCAGAACGTGGGAGTCACGCTAGCCCTGTGCAGGCCCCTCTCTCCGTTGTCCAGTCAAGGTGTGTTTGTCGTCAGGCTCTGGTCTGTTCTCTTCTCTGGGGACCTTCTAGGGAGCAGAAGGAGAGAAAAATCTTGTGTTTGGAACAAGGGGAGCCTGTGAGACTGAAGGTGATCGGTCATGTTAGGGTCACTGGGCTCTTCCAGCTGCCATCTGGATGAAGAGCTCAGTGCTGGATGAAGGATTCAGATGCCAGGAACTCATTGCGTTTATCGTTCTTCCCCATTTGCTGTGATTTGACCCCATGCCTGAAACTGTGGTGTGGAATAGATTTCAGTCTCGATCTGCCCCCACCACTTCTGATCCCCTTTATCCTCATTTGCCTTTTCCTTTTCTTCCCTAAAGCACTCATTACATTTGAAGATCTGTGCAGTTTACCTGTTACGTTTATTATTGTGCTTTATGTCTCTGTCAGAATGTAAGCTCCAGGAAAACGAGGATCTGTCTTTCTCGGTCGCCGATGAGTCTTTGCAGCTGCAGTGCCTGCATGTAGTAGGCCTTCACTGAATAATTGTTGAATAAATAAATGAACCGTGAGCTACTGAACTGTGTCTTTTGCTTAAATCAATGTTTTTGAAGTACCTAGAGCCTATACCAACAAAGCGGTTTATATATTTGAATATGTCACCAGTAACATCTCCTCACAGTCATTCTGGAAGATAGGTGGTATTATCTTTTTTTTTTTTAGCATCTCTGAGCCTCAGGGAAGCTGAGCAATTTATTCCAAGATCATATGACTAATGAAGGTTGGAACTGACATACAAATCCAGATCTGACTCCAAAGCCTACGTTCTCTGCTGCCATATTATATCTTCTTAAACCATTCATTCAATAAATATTTATTTAGGGCCTACCAGGTTCTAGGCACCTTAGGCAGTCAAATAGCAGTTTATTGTGGGATACTAACCAAAGTCTTTTAAATTTTGTCATCTCTGTTGTATTCTTTATGAGCGATGAGAGGTTTAATGTGTTTATTTTATTTATCTGCAAGCTCTGCTTAAATGCAGGTAAAAATAGGCATGAAAATGCCTCTGATAAAACTTTGGTTATCCAGAGAGCAATTTGCTGTCATTTTCAAGCATCCAGAAGAGTTCTGAACCCAAAATTAAGAAGAAGAAAAGCAAGTGCCTTAGATAGTCAAGAAAGAAAGAACTTTTGAGCATGTTGACAATTCCTGCGAAGACCTGAATGCCAAAAGTGCTGTGAGTAGTCACTTCTTCCAGAAATTGAAGGAGCTTGTTGATTAAACTGGCAATGTCTAGTTATAAATAGGTCAGCATTTCTTGAGAAGAAAGCCAAAAAACCTAGGTGGAAGGATATTAAGGCATGCAGAGAAGGCAGAGTGGAGAATGGTGGTCGTCAAAGTAAGTGGGGTTTGGAGTGACTGGGACTCAGAATGAGTGGGGGACTCTTGAAAACCTTGACGGAAAGCCAGATCAGACACTTCTTTGTGGGTCAGAGTTGGACCAGTGCCACAGGAACGCCTTCAAATGCAAAGTGTTTTGAAGCCACAGATATAAGAATCCTCTCCTTTGAATACAAATGAAAACCGCTGTGAGATACCACTTCACATCCTTTAGGATAACTATTACCAAAAAACTCTGAGGAGGAAAAACTGGAACCTCGGTATCCCAGTTGTAACACGGTGTAGCCACTGTGGAAAACAGTTTTGTGGTTCTTCAGAAAGTTAAGCACAGAACTGCCATAGGTACAGCAATTCTACTTCTAAGCAAATACCCAAAAGAATTGAAAGAAGGGACTTACACTTATACACCAGTGTTCACAGCAGCATTATTCATAGTAGTTACAAGATAGAAACAACCCAGATGTCCCTCCGCTGGTGAATGAATAAATGAAATGTGCTATGTACACACAATGGAATATTGTTCTGCCTTCAGAAAGAAGGAAATTCTGAAACAACGTACAACATGGGAAGCTTGAAGATAACTACGCTGAGTTTTGAAGCCAGGCACAAAAGGACAAGTATTGTATGATTTCTCTCACATGAAGTACCTGGAATAGGTAAATTCATAAAGACAGAAAGTAAAATAGTGTTACGGGGGCTCCAGGGAGGGGGAATGGGGAATTACTGTGTAATGAGTACAGAGTTATTGTTTGGAATGATGAAAAAGTTTTGGAGGTGAATAGTGGTGATGGTCCCACAACTTGTAAATCTAATGTCCCTGAATTTTACAGTTAAAAATGGTTAAAATGGTAAGTTTTATGTCTTGTGTGTTTTACCATTGGCTTCCCAGGTGGCACAGTGGTAAAGAAATCCACCTGCCAACGCAGGAGACGGCTTTGATCCCTGGTTTGGGAAGATCCCCTGAAGGAGGAAATGGCAACCCACTCTAGTATTCTTGCCTGGAAAATCTTATGGACAGAGGAGCCTGGCGGGTTACAGTCCATGGGGGTCACAGTCGGGCACAACTTAGTGACTAAACAACAGCAACGATATTTTACCATGCATGTTTAAAGAAACCTCTCCTCTTGTGTGTGCACTTGAGTGTGTGGGGAGGGTACAAATGCGGGGCGCCACAGTGAGGCCCGGTCTCCACGTTCAGTGATGGTGGAGATGTGCTGTCTCTGGGGTGATAACCATGAAGTCATTCTGCTGCAGCCGTATTTGTAAGCACAGGAGAGTGAGCTAATTGTTAAGAAAGTGTTAACTGACAAGAAACTTGATATCCTTTCTTGAAAGAAGTACTGGGGGACTGGGTGGGAGAGAGACCTACTTTTCATGATCCATTCAATGTGCTGCGAGGCTTTTTAAAACCATAGTTGTGTATTACCTATTTGGAAAAATTAAAATAATTTATTATGGAGAAAAAGCAAGGAGTAATAAAAAAATTATTCATTATATTCTGTTTAAGAAAATAGGAATGTACGCATTTATTAAAACTTCCTGCAGAGGTGTGAGAGTCAGGTTTGAGATCTAAACAATGATTAGAACTCAGAGACAAATGGACCCCTCCTCTGCAAATCCACTTGCAATAGGGCTTTGTTGTGATTTACTCTCTACCCGTCATCTCTGTCAGTACCACCTTACAGTGTTAGGAGAATCACATAAGACAATAGATGTCCAGAAACCTGGAAAGCTATTAAGTGAGTTTTGCTTTGCAGTTTCAAAAAGTGAGCACTGTGTCTGCCCATCTGGAGCTATGACTTCAGTCTTTTTACACAGTGAGATAGGAGATGCTTCCATGACTTGTTATGGGGTGCTGGCAGGGGAAGGTGAAACTGGGAACTTTCATAGAGTTGGAAACTCCCCGTCTGCATGGAGGGTTTGAGATTTTAGTGTTTTATTTGTAAGTTTTGTCTATGTTCTAGTGCCTTACCAAGGGATTCCTAGGTGGTGCAGGGTAAAGAGTCCACCTGCCAATGAAGGAGACTCAAGAGATGGGGGTTTTATCCCTGGCTTGGGAAGATCCCGTGGAGTAGGAAATGACAACCCACTGGAGTATTCTTGCCTGGAGAATCCCATGGACAGAGGAGCCTGATGGGCTACAATCCAGGGGGTCGCAGAGTTGGACAGGACTGAGTGACTGAGCAGGTACACACAGGCATGTGTTAGGTTGAATGCTGCAGCTGTGTTGATAGTCGGACTCCATAGATCTTACTTATTCCCTTCCTCCATCATATATATGTATGTATAGTACCTATGGTTTTGCTTCTCTTCCCCTCTTGTCATCTTAATTAAATGTTACCTTAGATGTTATTTAAATTTTCTGTCCAAGTTCAGTTGATAAAAGGAAAGGCAGGGCTTTTGGTGCGTGTGAAAGGCTGCAGAGCATATGGCCCCTCATGTTCCTAGTCTCTTCTAGAGGAGGTTTTAGACTTGTCTGGGAACAGTGGTCTTTCTTGATTCTCACTTTGAGGCTCTCTAGTATTAATAGTTCCAGCCAGTACCAGCACTTTGAGGGGGCTGCATGGACTGACATTTCTCACTTCCTTTCTTGTTCCAGGAGGCCCAGTCCACTTAATGGTCTTATCTTTGGAAGTGGAATCAGGCAAAAATCAGGTTTAGATTTTTCTTTCAGATGTTCAGTTTGAGGAGCTGTAACCATACCTTGTAGAGGAGCTTGTGTAAAAACTATAGTTCATTTATTAAATTGAAAATTGTTTTTCTCCTCCTTTTTTGATATCAGACAAACATTTATATTGATTTTTCTTCTTCTTTTCATTTTCCTTCCATTTTATTTTTGTTACTTTCCTTCTATTTTTTGCATCTCTTTCCCCCCAAATTAAAATGAGACAATTGCGTTCTTTCAAAAGAAATGTTTGTTTGAAAGATAACCGTGGATTCTGTGAAAGTACTTTTTTTTTTTTGGTGGGAAGTTTATGTTTTAAAAGATAAGGATAATGTCATCTTAGATTGTAAAAATTATTCCCATACCCTTTGGAATGTGAGAAAAACTTTTTAAAGTTAAACTCCTAGCAAAGATTCTGTGTAAGCAGGTATTGAGCCAAAAGCATTGAAAATAACTGCTGTAATTTTTCTATTGCTCAAGTTTTTAAGGGACAGCATTTTCACATCTTTAGGGCGCAATTTTAATTTTAAATTCTTTTCAGTTAGTGAATAAGTGTAGGTATTTAAAATTTTCTTTCATTGTAATTTCCAAAACATGTTCTGTCTTGATAAAACAGTGTGTTAGGTAGTATGCAGTACAATAAATTAATGGGATTAGTAATCAGATTCTGGTCCCAGTCTTCCTGTTATCAGGTCATTGAACTCTTTCTGCTCTGGTTCCCCAACTGAAATGGGAAGGATCGGATGTATGGGCTTTGAGGTTTATTTATAAAAATTTAGTCATTCCAATTTTATTGGCATTTTTCTAAAGCTGATAAAAGAGTAAAAAAGTTCTGCTTATAATACTGTTCATATAAAGCACTTAATTTGTTTCAATATAAAGTAAGTTAGACTGGATTCTGAAGGGGTTTAGTCAGTGGATGACTAAAACAACTTTTTTATGAGATGGTCTCATGTAGAAATCAGTTTCAAAATACTTTCTCTGACAACTTGGAACTTAAAAACCGGGATCTCATTTTAAGTGAGATTAATCATTGTAAGAAATCTGTCATTAGCGCGTATCTTATTTCTATTATGATATTTTAAAAATAGTAACTCGAAACTATTCAGTTGACTTTTCTGCTATGGCTTTCATTGAAATACTATTGCTATAGTCATTCTCCCTGACTGAGTTCCTTTTCCTGAGAATAAAGGATTGAGCTCATACCTTTGCACAACTATCTAGAGAGTATTTTAAGCTTGGCATGTTCAAACCTGGCTGACTCAATTAGTATGTGGACAAACTAGCGCATTAGAACATTTTTCAAGTTCCAAGCCACAAATTGTGCTTTCAGTGAACACAGACCTGTATAAAATGAACACTTAAGCCTTGAATAGCACAGACATTCAAAATGCCCCTTGCCGTGGGTGACTGAGTGCCAGTGAGGCTCCTGCTTGGCCGGCACGTTTCTTCCTCTGCTGGGAGCAGTGTCTGGAGCAGAGTCTAGAGAGGGTCTGGTCCTTTGGCACTCTGCTGCCCTCTGCTTCGGGCAGAGAAAAAGGCTGCTGTCTTACTTCTTAAACTCTTACCATATGGAAAGTTTCTATAAATAAGCCTTGGAATTATGATTGGTCTTCTAAATTTGTAACCTCTACCATCTGTGACTAAATCCAGTATAAATACCTATTTAAACATACATAGTCTTCCCAGATGGCTCAGCAGTAAAGAATCCTCCTGCTGAGCAAGAGACATGAGTTCCATCCCTGGGTCGGGAAGATCTCCTGGAGAAGGGAATGGCAACCTGCTCCAGTATCCCTGCCTGGAAAATCCCATGGTCAGAGTAGTCTGGCAGACGACAGTCCATGGGGTCACAAAGAGTTGGACACGCCTTAGAGACTAAACAACTGCATTCAAAGTTGGATCATTTCAGTGAGAAAGGTCACCATCCACAATATCTAAACAGTCAATTCACTTCATTTTACCTTTGTCCACTGGCATGGATGAGGACCTCATTTTTTCATCAGGCAGAAACTAGTCAGCTGGTTGTGTTTGGTGAATCCACTCTGACTTTTCTGTGCATGAATTGTTGGTATAATTATGTAGCATACATACTCATGAAGATGTTAAAGTACGGTAAATTTCTGACAAACTGAATTGTTTAAATGTACTAAATGACTGACTTTTTAGTCTTTTTAATATTTGAATTTTTAGCTGCTCCGTGGGGCATGTGGAATCTTAGTTTCTCTGACCAGGAATTGAACCTATGCCCGCTGCGGTGGAAGTGCAGAGTCTTAACCACTGGACCACCACCAAAGTCCTGATTTTTTAGCAGAATCCTATCGTTACTCATTTTGTAAATTTGAGTTTGTCGGACCTTCAGTCAGCAAGTGCATAATGGGCACCTATTACATGCCAGACGCTAGGTCTTGGGGGATATAGAGTCATATAAAAGATGTTACCTGTTCAAGTAAGAGATGAGCAAAAAAGAAACCTGAGGACAGGAGAATCTTTTATTGCCCTAGTGGAGAAATGGACAAATGCCACTCCATGCAGGTGTGGCAGAGAGGTCAGTAGATTAGCTCTGGAGAATTGGAAAAGGCTATAGAAAAATGTTTCAGTGGAATCTTGAATAATAGTATTTATAACAAAGGTTATATTTTATTGAGTACCTACTGTGTACTAGGATTAGTTAATGTTACCTACCAGGGAAAAAGTCTGGGGTGGGGGAGTGGGGGAACTTTCAAAGCAATAGGAGAAACAACAGAGCTATCAAAGACTGTGTGTTCTAGAAGGAAGAAGTTGGGCATGATTAATGAGGAGGGGGAGAGAGGCCAGTGGACAAGGGCAAAGGCTGGTGAGACTGGATGGGATCAGATGATAAAGGACCCAGATTGTCTCTGCCGTCGTGGGTTGGTTCTCATTTCCATGCCCATAGGGCGTTTCTCCTGTCTGCCTTTTTTTTTTTTTTTTTTCCTTTAAGTCCAACTTTAGGGCACTTCTGCTGTGAAGCTTTCCTTGGCTTTCCCCAAAGGTTATTGATTTTCTTTTTAACTGAATGATTGCACAAAGAGAGTGTACATTGTAATAGGACATTCCATTTCTTGGACTGTTTCTTGGATTTAGTGTGATCTCGCCAACTAGTTTCTCAACTCCTGTAGGACAGAGACTGAATCCTGTTGAATAGCTGGTATAGTGCTTAGCTCACCATGGGGACTTAAGAAATATAAAATGAATGGATGAATATGGAACACTTTATAAACATCAACCATTGAGACAGCCCAGCAACAGTGGTTGAGATTGCCTACATTTAAAAAATTTTTTGAGATTGCCTGCATTTAAGAGGCATTTCTTAACACTAGTAAGAGCAATTTTCAGAGGTACAGGTCAGTTGTCGTTTGTATGTAAAACGAGTTGATCAGTATCTCATAGGGTTGTGAGAATTAAATTAATTAGTACATTTAAGCACTTAGAATAGTGCCTAGCATATAGTTAGTGTTCAGTCAGTGTTACCTGTATCTAACTCCATGTTCAGTTCAGTTCAGTCGCTCAGTCGTGTCTGACTCTTTGCGACCCCATGAATCGCAGCACGCCAGGCCTCCCTGTCCATCACCAACTCCCGGAGTTTACCCAAATCATGTCCATCGAGTTGGTGATGCCATCCAGCCATCTCATCCTCTGTTGTCCCCTTCTCCTCCTGCCCCCAATATCTGGGCCTTTTTGCCAGTGACACTCAGCTACTGTTGTGGGTGTAGAGAGACTAGGAAGCAGATAAATAGCTGGTCAACTCTGAAACCAAACACCTTGTAGGAACTGGAAGAACTGCTTATATGGCATGAACTTTTATTTTTCTGTTTGTGTTTTAGTGATCGAAGGGGTATGATTGGCATGGAATTGAATTTCATCTGTCTGTGGGAGTTATAAACAAGGTAGGTCCCAGGTTTATTTACACTTTCCTGCCTTCTTTTCTAAGGTGTTTGTTAGTATTTGGTTGATTGAATTTGGTTATTATTTAGGAAAATACTCATCGTGGCCCCATAATGGCCCTATGATAGTTTGTCTAGTGTTGTGGGCTACATCTAGGGTCTTGTCAGAGGGTATTGAATGCCAGTAAGCAGCACAACCAAGTTAAAATTCTGGTAGTCATAGAACTGAACCATGAAAACACACACAAGCACCCACACACCCATACACATACACCCCCACGCACACACACACAGCCACACACCCCCCACCGCCCCACTCCACATGACCCACTCCTGAGGAGCCACAAGTTCTTGTTTTGGAGCCATTGTATAAACTAGCTTGGGGGTAGTAGGGGATGACAGGCCAGCTGATTCTTCTGGTCACTAAAATTCAGCAGCCTATGTGAATGGTGACTAGATGCAATCAAAGGGCTAATCGTGACAGTGGCCAGGCCATGCTGACAGCTGTAACTCCAGCCAGTTATTGCTGACAACTATAAATTTTGTTACTGATGACAGAATCGTCTGTCTGTCTGTAACCACTAGAGTTTGATTTGAGACAGCTTGCTTGTGTTCCTATCTTAAGCTCCGGAGCCTGAACAAAAGTACACCAGTTATGACTGACTTATTTATCTGCCTCGTATCAGATGCCCACAAAAAGAGTTATAGACGGCAGCTTAGTGCAGCTCTGCAAGCCTATTTCTGGCAGAACGTTTCCTGTCAAAGCAGAGATGAGCGCCGTTGCGTGTAGCTTTAGTTTTCCGTATTCTCAGGTGTGTGGAGACCCCTTTCCTCATTGGGGCAGGAAACTTGGATTATTTGGAGGGTGAAATTGGTCACCAAAAAACCAATGGCAGGACTCTCCACAGTCTTCCAACCAGGAATCCTGTGAACTTGACCATGGAGTTCTGTGGGCTGATGACAGTAATTTGGGCTCTTGCTGCACCTGCACTTAGAACAGGTTCTTGAGACTGGCTTCCAGTCACAAAGAACAGGAACGGCTGATACCTTGCTACAGGGAAAAACAGTTGAGCCACTTCCTCTAGCAGAAGGCACGGAGGCAGGGAGAGTAAAATTTAACTTTTGCAGAATAGCCTTCATCATCATCTGGTGCCTGAATTTTCAGAGTCTCATCTAGGTGTGCAGTCAGGAAATTACGTTCTTTTATTTGCCAGCTTTGTATTGGGGTACAATGAACAGGAACTATTTTTGGAAATACTCTAAGAATTAATGGAAAGGAAAGAAACATTTATTGAATGCCTACAGAAGGTTAGGCATGGTACTGTAAACTTTAAAGTTCATCAGTATTATAATTTTTCAAGTCTAGATGGATTAACACCATGAATATCACTATCTTGAACTATTTTGACTCTTATTATACACAGAGGAGGTAGAATTATACATTAATAGGTTATTTCATTTGTATCTGCTGGAACATTCTTTTATGGAGGAAGAGAGAAAAGACCTACATGGCATGGCTTTTTGTTTTTATTTTCTGGGCTTGCTACTGATTTAGCCAAAGTCAAAGAGGAGACGCACAGGTCTGAAATTAGAGACACCTGTGCTGTTTTGGAAGCTGAGACTTGACCCAGGATTTGCTGGAGTTGTTGCCAGGGAGGTCAGAGTAGGTTAATATTTTCATAGCTCAAAGCAAATGTGAATTATAGTTGTTTGTAGGTGCATTTTTGCTTGATCTTTGTAGTTACAAATAGGGTAAATATTTTAAAATACAATACTGCTGTTTTGGGAAACTTCTGCAAAAGTCCCTGAACCAATGCAAATTAATATTCTCCAAAAAATACCAAAAAATACCCCGTGTGGATGTGTTGACTGACAGAGGGAATTGACTGATTGTCATCAGACTTGTAAAGAAATTACCATAGGTTCTTTTAAAACAATTTGATTTCCTGCTTTCAAATTTTTAAAAAATTCTTCTCAGAGGAGCTACCATCTCTGTATCTCAGCACATGCAATAATGTGAGATTAGAATAAATTGTTATTCTCTTCTGGGGAAAGGAAAGTAAGGAGGATAGGAAAGTAGGTTGAAGTGTTCCTTCTCCTTAATTCCACATTTAAGGTTTTCAAATCTAATGTCTTTATACTCTTAAGATAGGAAGATTTTGTGGTCTTTGCCAGGTCTATAGTTACCCAGAGATACAATACTGTTCTTTATTGGGCTGAAGTGAAAACATTAGTATTTCTTAATCTATGAAAAATTTCCTTTTTATTTTCCTGTCAAATGAATTACTGTACTTTTCCTCTTGGCTACTTCCTTTCTTTAGTCAGAGAAACTCTAATAGTATAATTTCCCCTCCACACTTCAGCAAACAAATACCACTTAAAAAAAAAAAAACACCCAGACTTATTGAGGCCTAATTTATATACTGCAAAATTTGTCTTTTTGAAGTATACAATTGAATGATTTTCAGCAGATTTGTAGAGTTGTGTAATCATTGCCTGATAGTGGTACTTTTCTAGTACCCCAAAAAGACCTCTTGTAAACACCACTTGTTAACTTTCTTTAAAGTCATCCATAAATTTTGTTAAGTTCTGCACCAAATTTAATCTTCCTATGAAGTTTCCTAGCATTCTATCACATGTGTTCTTTCCCCCTTTTATTTTTATATTAGTTTCTTATTGTATGTCAAATTTAACCATCTTTTTGTCATTTTAAGACCATTCTCTCACAACTTTTAAAACTGGAGAAATTTCCCCATACCAGAGGCCTCTGCATTTCCCTTCTCGGACAGGTTATGAAGGAGTAGAGTCTGTAGTTGTTGCTGTTACTTCCATATCTCCGTTCACTTTTTAACCAGCTGCAGTTGTTCACCGCACATTGTGCCAGCCCTGAGGGTGTTATGTATGTTTTAGTGGGGAAGGGTGCTGAAGTCCAGCCTGAGCCCTGCTTATCAATCTATGTGCCCACCTGAAGAATACGTCTTTTTTGAATTTGCATTTAGGTACCCTGTGGTCTCACTGAAGTCACCAGTCACTATTTTTTCCATATTGCCAAATCAGTGAATCCTTTATTTTTTTAATTAAAAAATATTTGGCTGCGATGCGTCTTAGTTGCAGCAGGCAAGAGCTTTAATTGCAGCATACAAACTCTTAGTTGTGGCTTGTGGGATTAGTTCCCTGACCAGGGATCAAACCTTTGCCTTGGAAGTGCAGACTCTTAGCCACTGGGCCACCAGGGAAGTCCCCAATCAGTGAATATTTCTTTCTTCATGTTAGTTGGTTCATCAGGTATTTGTTGAGCACCTTCTGTGTGCCAGGCACTGTGTGGGGGAAGGACCCCTCTGAGGCATTTGACACTTTTATACACAGACACACACAGACACAGACACACAGACAGACAGACAGACACACGCACACACAGACACACACAGACACACACAGACACACACAGACACACACAGACACACACAGACAGACACACACACAGACACACACAGACACACACACACACAGACACACACACACCCCTTTTATATATGTTGGGGAAGGACCCCTCTGAGGCATTTTTGACACTTTTATACACAGACACAGACAGACACACAAACACATACATACCGACACACAGACACACATACACAGAGACACACACACACACCTTTTATATATGTTGGGGAAGGACCCCTCTGAGGCATTTGACACTTTTATACAGACACACAGACACACACCGACACACAGACACCCACCCACCCACCCACCCACCCACACACACACACACACACACACACACACACCCCTTTTATATATGTTGGGGAAGGACCCCTCTGAGGCATTTGACACTTTTACACACACACACACACACACACACACACCCTTTTATATATGTATCTTCTTAAAAAAGCAGCTAGCTATTCTCTACTGGGTTGTTTAGTATATGCCAGGCAGTATTCTAGCATTTCACATGTATTGTGTCATTTACTCTTCACAGCAGCTCTTTAAAGTAAGTACTGTTATCTTCCCTTTAAAAATGAGGGTATCAAAGCACTAAGACATTTAGTAATTTGCCGAAAGTTACACAAATAGCACGTAGTGGAGTTGGGATTTGGTAAAGCTAGGATTCAAACCTGGGCACTGATTCCAGAATTTTGTTTTTATGTGTATCGCGGCCGTGGAGTCTGACACACACACATATTTAATAGATACTGGTGAGTGAGCGGGCACTCACCTTTCTGCACACTGGGCTTTTACTTTAGAGATGCGGTGTTGAAGTGTGTCAGCAGCACGCTTGTGCGTAGGTTATACAAAAAGGAAGATAGGGGTTTAAGTTGCAGTGGCCTGAATTCCTGTCTTACTCTCTGACTTCTGCTTCTTGATTCATTGCTCCTTCCTTTTTCCATGAAGAATGGTTCTGTTATTCTATCTTAATCCTTTAGGTAATGTTCACATTAAGTAAACAGTATTGACGTATTATCATTATCTAACTTAGAGTCCACATTGTGTATTTCCCCAGTTGTTCTAATACTGTTCTTTATAGATTACTTTAAAAATGTTGAAATCTAAAATTCAGTCAAGAAATATATTGCATTTGTGTGTCATATTTGTTGTTTAGTCACTCAGTCGTGTCTGACTCTTTGTGACCCCATGGTCTGCAGCACACCAGACTCCTCTGTCCTCCACTATTTCCCAGTTTGCTTGGAGTCATGTCCATTGTGTCGGTGATGCTATCTAACCATGTCATCCTCTGCCACCCTCTTCTCTTCCTCCATTGCCTTTGATCTTTCCCAGCATCAGGGTCTTTTCCAAAGAGCTGGCGTCATATGTCTTCCTCCATACTAGTCCTTTAGCTCTCTTTTAGGAAGGGGGAGGTGTCTTCCATGACAACAGCATTTTGGGAACCCAGTTATTTTGCATAATATCCCCTATTTGAATTTATCTGTTCCTTCTTGAATAACTCCAGGGTAGATACTGTAGGCAGGATGTTTTGTCTTTCTCAGTGCTTAACATCAGGAAGCCCATGATGTTAGTTTCATTATCAGTGATGTTAAATCTCACTCTTGGTTAAGTTTTCATGTGCCTGATTTATCCATTATAAATTTGCCTTTTCCCCTTTGCAATGTATAATCTATTAGGGTAATAATAATTATTTCCTTTTATATATCTTGAAGTAATGAAGTATCATGTGGTTGTTAAAATAGAAATGCCTCTTTGGACTTCTCTTGTTGTCCAGTGGCTAAGACTCTGAGCTCCCAATGCAGGCATCCCTGGTTCGATCCCTGGTCAGGGAACTAGATCCCACATGCTGCAACTGAAAGATCCCATGAGCTGCAACTGGGACCTGGTGCAGCCAAATAAGTAAAGATTTTTTTTAGAACAAAAATGGCTTTAAGCCACACTAAACAGGCTAACAATGTTTAAAACAGTATTATGTGCAAGGCTGCATGTGCAAAATGGAGTCAGAGTTCATTTGATTTGAGCTTCTTTGTAATGTGAACTTTTAAGTGCAGAGTTTAAATATGATTGCTTAAGAGCCTTGGGATGAAAATTTAATTTTTCTTGGGTCATAGGCATTTTTGCTGATAACCTTTACATAGTTAACTTTAGTGTAGTCAACATTTTTCATAGTTTTCAGATAAATTCTTTCCTGCTCTTAAAATCCCTTCCTCCAGTGTTATTAGTGCCTTGAAATGATACAGCTCTCAGTGAGGGCCCTGGAGTTGATCTGGATCTGAATCCTGTCTCAGCCACTTAATCACTAGATGGTCTTGAACAAGTTATTTAACCTTCCTGTACCTCAGTTTCCCCTCCTATAAGCTTGCTGCAGGTGTTAAATGAGCATTTGGCATGGTTTCTGGACACAGGTGTTTAGAAGTATTATATATTCTTCTCAATCTGATAAGACTTGTCACATATGATTCAGTGACTTTTCTCTTAAGTCTGAGGACTGCACACACACACACACACACACACACACACACACACGAACATATAAATGCACCTGTAGACTTGGTCCAAGCAAATAGTCTTAGAATCTTTTGTCATTCTGTCTCACCCTTTTCTTCATGAAACTTGGGGGAAATGTATTGAATAGATTCTTTTAAGTTCGAATACTTGTAGAATCCATATGTTAACCTTCTTCCCACCCCTGCCTTAAATGTCTGCATTTGCTGTATCCCACTTTGAAAATAACAGCCAGGAACTGCCTAGCACTAGAAGAAAAGTGGTAGATATTCTTTCTGCTTCAGACCACATGATCTTAATGCTTCCATGGAAATGTTCAAATTCAAGGCACTGATAGCTGCCCAACGTTTCTGCCCTGGGTTGGAGACCACAGTTCATTGTACGGCCATCACGCTTAACTAAGGAGAATCATTGGTATTTTTCGGTGGTTCTCAGTTGGAAAGGCATCATGTCTGCAGAGGGCATGTGGAAGAGTATGGGCGTGCGTTTGGCTGTCCCAGTGCCTGTTGAGGGGAGGAGGAGATGCAGCACTGGGATTTGGTTAGGGTTCAGGATAGCAGTCCGAAACAGGGAATTCCCAACCAAAGCGGCAATAGTGGTGCTGTTGAGAACGTGAGCTAATTGAACCTAACAGACTTGTCGAATTGGTAGATAATGTTTTACTTTTACCCTCAGTTATTTACAAACGGTCATTGCTTAAGGCAGGAAGTTTTCTGAAAAGAACTTTTCAGAGCTGTAGTATATTATCTCTGAATCCTTCAAGGAGAAGTAGGCATATTATTTGGGAGAGTAAGATATTTTCCTGAAAAATCTGAAAGCATTGCCATTATGAATGTGCATTGGTGGTGTTTAATCCCTAAAGTCAGGAGCAGTTGAAGTGTTAGAATGGTTTAGTGGCTAAATAAAATTAGCATTATGTTCCTTTAGTAATCTGTGTATCTCCATGGGTAGTAGAAACAACATAATTTGTGCCTAACATTCCAATGATGCTTGAATATTGCTTGTGCTGTTCTTTCTTTTTTAAAAGACCAAATGATGTATTTTTTTGGCAGATGAATATGTTTATATTAGGTACGTACTTGAGCTTGTTGTAGCTTGTTTCACTTGAGCCTAATGTAGAACTTTGACAAAGATTTTAGGGGAGATAAGTAGTCTCAATTTCCTAAGGAATGTTACACAAAATTCTTTTGGACTATGACTCATAGTTGGAGACATATTTTATATTAGAATCCAATTATACAATTAGTATATGGATATCTGAAACCAAAGTTTCATGCAATAATACTCTTACTACATGTGGTACAGTCTGATAGTATCTATCTTATTTAGTTTAAAATGCTGACCTTGGTCTATTAAGTTGATTTTGTGACCTTTATATTACAAATTGCAATATGAAAGATAATGTTATAGGATATAAAGTCATGAGATTGTAACCCAAGGCTTAAAATATTTCCCAATTATGTCTATGTCTTAAAAATTTTTTTAAATTATTATGTAAGAACACTTAAAGTGAGATATACCCTGTAACAGATTTTTAGAGTGTACAGAACAGGGCTATCTATTTGCACGGTGTTGTATGCAGATCTTTAGAACTTATTCCTCTTGCACACAGAACTGTTTTGCTTGGCACCTTCCACTTTAACGTTCTCCCTAGTCTCTAGTAAGCACCTTTCTAGTCTATGAGGTTGACAGTCTTCATACCACATATAAGTGGGATCATGTGTTCTTCGTGCTTCTGTGGCTGACTTATTACACTTAGTAAAGTGTCTTCAGGGTTCATCTGCGTTGCTGCGTATTACAGGGAGTTTCTTTCTTTTTTAAGCTTGAATCATAACCGATTGCATGTATAGATCACCTTTTAATTGATATTAAAAACTAGCTATTTGTTGTTTTTTTGTGGTTCCGCATGAATTTTAGAATGTTTTTTTCTCTTTCTATAAAAAACGCCATTGAGACTTTGATAGGGATTGCATTGAATATGTGATCTCTTTGGGTAGTATTGACATTTAAGCAATATTAAGTCTTCCAATCCATGAACATGAGATGTCTTTCCATTTGTTTGTGTCTCTAATTTCTGTTGTCAATGTTTTATAGTCTTTCACTTCCTCCGTTTTGTTTCTTAGTGTTTTGTTCTTTCTGATGCTGATATAAAAATGGGATTCTTAATTTCCTTTTTAGGTACTTTGTTTATTAGTGTACATTAATTTTGTACCCTACAGCTTTACTGTATTTATTAGTTCTAATAGTTTGGGGTTTTGGTGGAGTCCATAGGGTTGTCTGTATATAAAAACATGTTATCTGCAAACAGGTTCAGTTTTACTTCTTAGTTTCTGACTTGGATGCCTTTTTTTTTTTTTTTCTTGCCCAGTTGCTTTGCCTGGGACTTCTGGTACTCTGTCAAATAGAAATGGTGAGAATGGGCATCCCTACCTTGTTCCTGATCTTAATATCCAGTTTCAGTTTTTCACTGTTGAGTATGATGTTAGCTGTGGGCTTTTTCTGTATGGCTTTCCTTATGTTAAAGTAATTTCCATTTATTCCTAGTTTGTTGAACATTTTTTTTTATCATGAAAGAGTGTTGGATTTTATCAAATGCTTTTTCTGCATCTGTTGAGAGGATCATGTGGTTTTTATTAATTTTTTTAAAATGCTATGGGTCTTATGAATTGATTTGTGTATGTGGAACTATCTTTCAGTTCAGTTCAGTCGCTCAGTCGTGTCCGACCCTTTGCGACCCCATGAATCGCAGCACGTCAGGCCTCCCTGTCCATCGCCATTTCCCAGAGTTTACTCAAACTCATGTCCATTGAGTCGGTGATGCCATCCAACCATCTCATCCTCTGTCATCCCCTTCTCCTCCTGCCCTCAATCTTTCCCAGCATCAGGGTCTTTTCAAATGAGTCAGTTCTTCGCATCAGGCGGCCAAAGTATTGGAGTTTCAGCTTCAGCATCAATCCTTACAATGAATATTCAGGACTTATTTCCTTTAGGATGGACAGGTTGGATCTCCTTGCAGACCAAGGGACTCTCAAGAGTCTTCTCCAACACCACAGTTCAAAAGCATCAATTCTTCGGTGCTCAGCTTTCTACACAGTCCAACTCTTACATCCATACGTGACCACTGGAAAAACCATAGCCTTGACTAGGTGGACCTTTGTTGGCAAAGTAATGTCTCTGCTTTTGAATATGCTGTCTAGGTTGGTCATAACTTTCCTTCCAAGGAGTAAGTGTCTTTTAATTTCATGGCTGCAGTCACCATCTGCAGTGATTTTGGAGCCCTCCCCTCAAAATAAAGTCTGTCAGTGTTTCCACTGTTTGCCCATCTCTTTCCCATGAAGTGATGGGACCAGTTGCCATGATCTTAGTTTTCTGAATGTTGGGTTTTAAGCCAACTTTTTTACTCTCTTTCACTTTCATCAAGAGGCTCTTTAGTTCCTCTTCACTTTCTGCCATAAGGGTGGTGTCATCTGCATATCTAAGGTTATTGATATTTCTCCCAGCAATCTTGATTCCAGCTTGTGCTTCATCCAGCCCAGCATTTCTTATGATGTACTCTGCCTATAAGTTAAATAAGCTATCCTTGCATCCCAGAAATATCTATTTATTCCACTACTGACCTTGGCTAACCCACCTTCATTTCTCTTAGACATCTCCAGTAGCCTCCTAATTGCACTCCCTGTTTCTTCTCATGTTCGACCCCCATTCAACTCTGTATCTCCTTTCCACTATATGAATGATGGTTTAATTTCCTTTTTTTTTCTTGCCATGCAGCACAGCCTCTGGGATTTTAGTTCACCGACCAGTGTAGAGTCCTAACCCGTGGACCACCAGGGAATTCCCTGAAGATGATTTAAAAATATTATTCTGGTCACACTATCCCACTGACTATTGCCTTTTTTATACTTCTAGTCTATGCGTTTTAATAAAACTTTAAAAATTAAAAGTTAGGGTAATCACCATTTTCAGATATCTAGAACAAGTTACGTCATGGAGCCCTCTTGTTCAGTAATGTTGAGGCCTAAACAGAGTCTTCCCATCCTTATTTGTTCATTTGCTGTTCTCACAACCCTGCTATGCTCACCTTAATTCCAGTGTACCACTCTACCCCCTTTTTTTGATCTACTCTTTCTTTCAGATTGGCAGAAATGGTAGCTGCTCTGCATTTTGCTGTAACTTTTTTTGGAGGTGGGTGGTAAGCTAATGTGAGAGGAGATTTGGCATTTTAGAAGACAAGATAGTGTGCTGAATCAAATAGCGCAGAATCTTCCATACATATTTCATCATGTATTTGCAGGAAAGGAACATGGATGTTTGGAAATGGCAGAGTTGGGAGTCAGGAGGTTTGGGTTCTCCTCCTGGCTTTGCCATTAATTCATCTGGTGACACTGAGCAAATTGCTAATAACTCTTCTGAGCTTTAGTTTCTTCATCATCTGAAATCATTGAATTCTGAAGCTTTCTTCATACCCTAAAATTCAGCAGTTCTACCACCTTTTGACAAGGTTTTGAGACAGTCTCTTCATCTACTCAGCCAACCTGAATCTGAATGCCTCAAAGAAGGAAAATAAGTTTTAATCTGTCACACTCTATTATTATGATGGAATATTTCCAAAATTGTGGTTATAAAGTAGTATGAACTTATAAAATACTACAGATAACCAGTAATTACCTGCTGTATTTTTCACCACTGTGCAGGTGAAAAATGTAGATAAGCAGTTGCTTCCTGTGCACTTTCTGTGAAAAGCTCTGCGGTCATCATTGTATGATCCGCTTTAAAGAGCCTTTTGGGTTCTGCTTTACTGTGTTTTACTTGAGTCGCAAGGCTAATTTCTTACGCCATTCTCTTTGTATTATGTTTGTGCCTGGAGTGTATGTACTTAAGCCAGAGGTAAAGCTGGAAAATTCATTGCTTTGAGAGTTGGAAACACTCCACTTACATCCCGAGGCAGTTTTGCAGGAGAATTTGGCGCCAGGAAAGCTAAGGATACCAAAGTTATGACAGCCCTGTTTGTAAGCTGGGCCCCTGGTGTCACATACGGAGCTCAGGTTTCCTTATTACACCTTCTGTTTTCCATTAGACATTGTAGCTTTCTCTGAGGTACTAGTGAGCTGTCCAGTGACTGTATTTGCTTTCAGGTTATCTGAAAGATTGGTGGACATCCGTTAACGTCCTGTGAAAAGAGTTGCAAAACAAATTTCTGGTGTTTTAACCAGTAGATTGGTGGCACTCAGGCTCTTTAGGCTCTTTCACAGCCCTATTTGTTAAAGGCTGTGAAAGTGAAAGAGGAGAGCGAAAAAGTTGGCCTAAAGATCAACATTCAGAAAACGAAGATCATGGCATCCGGTCCCATCACTTCATGGGACATAGATGGGGAAACAGTGGAAACAGTGTCAGACTTTATTGTTTTGGGCTCCAGAATCACTGCAGATGGTGACTGCAGCCACGAAATTAAAAGACGCTTACTCCTTGGAAGGAAAGTTATGACCAACCTAGATAGCATATTCAAAAGCAGAGACATTACTTTGCCGACTAAGGTCCGTCTAGTCAAGGCTATGGTTTTTCCTGTGGTCATGTACGGATGTGAGAGTTGGACTGTGAAGAAGGCTGAGCGCCGAAGAATTGATGCTTTTGAACCGTGGTGTTGGAAAAGACTCTTGAGAGTCCCTTGGTCTGCAAGGAGATCCAACCAGTCCATTCTGAAGGAGATCAGCCCTGGGATTTCCTTGGAAGGAATGATGCTAAAGCTGAAACTCCAGTACTTTGGCCACCTCATGCAAAGAGTTGACTCATTGGAAAAGACTCTGATGCTGGGAGGGATTGGGGGCAGGAGGAGAAGGGGACGACCGAGGATGAGATGGCTGGATGGCATTACAGACTCGATGGACGTGAGTCTGAGTGAACTCCGGGAGATGGTGATGAACAGGGAGGCCTGGCGTGCTGTGATTCATGGGGTCGCAAAGAGTCAGACACGACTGAGCGACTGAACTGAACCGCATTTGGTAAAAGAGATAGAACATGTGCCCTAAAATCTGTCATCTGTTTCATTCCAGTGAGGCACTTACCATTGCAGTGCCTAATGAAGGGTACTACATCCAGCTCACCCCTAAGTACTCGTGGCCAGATTACCAGCAGCATTTTTTTAAAGAGAAAGAACAGTGAACTGCATACTGTGTGTCTGTATAATAGTGAACTGAGTTTTTGGCAAATATAATTGTATCTCAAAGAAACTTACAGTATTCATATGTTGTTAGGTAGGACTGCTCTGATTTGTGCACAGACCGTGACTTTTCAAGGGCACTCAAGTTGGACTAGACTGTGTTCCGTCATCAGAGAAGGGTGTGCGTGTGCAACTACTGATGGCTGCGGAGTTCCTTTTTAAAGTGATGAAAATGTTCTAGAATTAGATAGTGGTGATGGACACACAGTTTTGTGAATGTACGAAAGACCAATTGTCCATTTTAAAAGGGCAAATTTTATGGTATGGTATGTGAGTTACAGCCCAGTAAAAGTGTTTTTTTTTTTTTTAAAGAAGTTACCTTTTTTGCTGGATAAAGCTGTATGAAATTTTAGCACATTGGATGCTTTTATTAAAGGTACTGTTTATCATCATTTTTCTAAAGGCTTATGCCAACTTGAAAATCATAATTATAAAGGAGATTTTGTTTTATTGAAAGACTGAATGTGAAATTCAAAATTCTGTAGTGCATGGCTCTATGGGTGAGCATGGGAAAGGAGCAGATTTATGTAAAGACCTAGAAATAGAAACGTGACCAGAGAGAGAAGGCACGTTTGTCTAACAAAACTGTAAAAAGAGGCTCATCCTCAAATAATGAGATGCTGTTTCACACACTTGAATTGTGCAAATATATCTAAAGTTTGATACTACCAATCATTAACACGGCTGTGGGGAAGAGAAACCCTAATACACTGTAGAGGGATGTGTAGTTTTTTGGCAAGATTTTGTGAAGTTGGAAATGAACAAACCCTAGGAACAGCAATTAAAGGGAAATGTAACTCTGCAGAGTGAGCCTTGCACTTAACGCAAAAGGACGCACGTGCAAGCATTTTTATTTCGGCTAAATTTTTAATGGGAAAAATCTAGAAACAAATGATCAGACTGCAGAGGAATGGATGATAAATACTGCGGTGGTGTCTCAGTGCAGTTCATTACTGTTACGCAGGCAGAGCGGACAGACCGGGTCTACCTGTGTCCACAGAGGTAACTCCGGAAACGTTGTGTTCAGAAAAAGCAAGTCACAAAAGTTAAACGTGATACTACTTACAAATGTTAGAAACAAAATAATCGGTGTTGTCTGTGGATCAACATATATTCTGAAAATTTATGTTTTTAAAAACATGGTTTAGAAGAAGATACATGAATTTTAGCAGGACTTTTACTTCTGAATAGACAGAGTACCTGAAGAACTATGGTCAGAAGGTGAAATAGTTGTCTGAGGAGGCCTTACAGATAGCTGACAGAAGAAAAGTGAAAAGCAAAGGAGAAAAGGAAAGATATACTCATCTGAATGCCGAGTTCCAAAGAATAGCAAGGAGAGATAAGAAAGCCTTCCTCAGTGAACACTGCAAAGAAATAGAGGAAAACAATACAATGGAAATGACTAGAGATCACTTCAAGAAAATCAGAGCTATCAAGGGAACACTTCATGCAAAGATGAGCACAATAAAGGACAGAAATGGTAGGGACCTAACAGAAGCAGAAGATATTAAGAAGAGGTGGCAAGAATACATAGAAGAACTGTACCAAACTGCGATGGTGTGGTCATTCACCTAGAGCCAGACATCCTGCAGTGTGAAGTCAAGTGGGCCTTAGGAAACATCACTACGAACAAAGCTAGTGGAGGTGATGGAATTCCAGTTGAGCTATTTCAGATCCTAAAAGATGATGCTGTGAAAGTGCTGCACTCAGTATGCCAGCAAATTTGGAAAACCCAGCAGTGGCCACAGGACTGGAAAAGGTCAGTTTTCATTCCAGTCCCAAAGAAGGGCAATGCCAAAGAATGTACAAATTACTGCACAGTTGCACTCATCTCACACACTGGCAAGGTAGAACTCCAGATCCTTCCAGCTAGCCTTCAACACTATATGACCCAAGAAATTCCATATATTCAGGGTGGATTTAGAAAAGGCAGAAGAACCCGAGATCAAATTGCCAGCATCTGTTGGATCATAGAAAAAGCAAGGGAATTCCAGAAAAACATCTACTTCTGCTTCACTGACTACAGCCTTTGACTGTGTGGATCACAACAAACTGTGGAAAATTCTTCAAGAGATGGGAATACCAGACCACCTTACCTGCCTCCTGAGAAATCCGTATGCAGGTAAAGAAGCAACAGTTAGAGCCAGACATGGAACAGACTGGTTCTAAATTGGGAAAGGAGTACATCAAGGCTGTGTATTGTTACCCTGCTTATTTAACTTATATACAGACTACATCATGCTAAATGCCAGGCTGGACGAATTGCAAGCTGGAATCAAGATTGCTGGGAGAAATATCAGTAACCTCAGATATATGAATGACACCATCCTTATGGCAGAAAGTGAAGAAGAACTAAAGAGGCTCTTGATGAAGGTGAAGAAGGAGAGTGAAAAGGCTGGCTTAAAACTCAACATTCAAAACACTAAGATCATGGCATCTGGTCCCATCACTTCATGGCAGACAGATGGGGAAAAAATGGAAACAGTGACAGACTTTATTTTCCTGGGCTCCAGAATCTCTGCAGATGATGACTGAAGTCATGAAATTAAAAGATGCTTGCTCCTTGGAAGAAAAGCTGTGACCAACCTAGACAGCATATTAAAAAGCAGAGACATCACTTTGCAAAGGTCCCTGTAGTCAAAGCTATGGTTTTTCCAGTAGTCATGTATGGATGTGAGAGTTGGACCATAAAGAAAAGCTGAGCATCAAAGAATTGATGCTTTTGGACTATGGTGCTAGTGAAGACTCTTGAGAATCCCTTGAACAGCAAGGAGATCCAGCCAGTCCATCCTAAAGGAAATCAGTCCTGAATATTCATTGAAAGGACTGATGCTGAACCTAAAGCTCCAGTACTTTGGCCACCTGATGTGAAGAGCTGACTCACTGGAAAAGACCCTGATGCTGGAAGGATTGAGGGCAGGAGGAGAAGGGGACAGCAGAGGATGAGATGGTTGGATGGCCTTGACTTTGAGCAAGCTCCTGGAGATAGTGAAGGATGGAGAAGCCTGGCGTGCTGCAGTCCATGGGGTTGTAAAGACTCGGACTTGACTGAGCAACTCCACAACAATAACAGCAAGGCAGAGAGTGTGGTAGTAGGAGCAGGGAAACCAAGTTACCTGAGTTTTCTGTTTCCAGAAAAAAAAAAAAAGAAGCAAATATGGCCATGTATTACAATTGTTGTGTTTGAGTTTGCTATATTACACTTTTCTGTATTTTAAGTTCTCTCATAACTAAAAATAAAAATCAAAAAAGTGAAAAAAAATCGTATAGCATCAGTTTAAAAAAATCAGTTGGCCTACACATTTTTCCTCAATGTGTTCATATTGCAGTCAAAGAAATGATCCATTGCTAATGATCATAAATTTTAGAGAAGTGCAAAAAGTGTATGTGCTGTGAGTCATATTTTCATTTTAAAATACTCATATCCATATTTGCATATTTTTTCCTGATTGAAAAATGCTTTATCAACATAGTGTTACACAGATAAGCACATTAATTACTAGTCTGATTGCGTTCTTAAGAAAGGTGCACAAGTTTTTATGTTTTATAGTTAGAACTTGGCTTTTCCTCTGTGAGAGCATCTGTGTTTTCCGGTCTTCGTGTGGAAATGCTGCCTGGGAAGGGGCACAGAGCTCCCTTCACGTGCTCTTTCACACACTTTGAGTCTGAGGAAGACTGTGGACTACTATGATACTGGCAGGCACCAATGTCATTGTTTGACTTAAAAGTTGATTTATTGTTAATATTATTTTTAATAAACCCTTACTGTATATAATGAGAAAGTGTGAATCACCAGATGGAAGTGTTTTTGAAGAGCTCCTAGGGATAGAACTTCTTGCATCTGAACAATGGAGTGAGGAATAGATGATGATTAATTATTTTAGCTACTCAGCTTAAACAAGCCTTAGAGAAATAGCACAAGATGCTGCTGCTGCTAAGTCACCTCAGTCGTGTCCGACTCTGTGCGACCCCATAGACAGCAGCCCACCAGGCTCCCCCGTCCCTGGGATTCTCCAGGCAAGAACACTGGAGTGGGTTGCCATTTCCTTCTCCAGTGCATGAAAGCGAAAAGTGAAAGTGAAGTCGCTTAGTCGTGTCCAACCCTTAGCGACCCCATGGACCGCAGCCTTCCAAGCTCCTCCGTCCATGGGATTTTCCAGGCAAGAGTACTGGAGTGGGGTGCCATTGCCTTCTCCAGTAGCACAAGATATATGTGCCTTTATAAGACTCAGGAATTCCTCAGTATTTATCTTTTTTTAAAAATTTATGTGTTAATTTGGCCATGCCTCATGGCATGTGGGATCTTAGTTCCCCTAATCAGGGAATGAACCCATATCCCCTACATTGGAAGCACAGAGTCTTAACCATTGGACTGCCAGGGAAGTCCCAGTATTTATCTTTTAAGTAACAGGCTTGGCTCTGGATATTCTACCTAATAATCCCAGTTTCCTTTCTGTCACTGTTAGAGGTAAGGATGTGACTAGGATCTCTTCTGTTTAGTGGAGAGAATATTCTCTTCCTAGTTTCACTTTTTTTCAAGAAATGATTTGAATTTTTATATTTTAGATTGAGTTTTCAAGTTAGACTTTCCCCTAGAGAAGTATCATTATTTTTTTTTAAATTGCAGTATAATTGACATGTAACATTATATGAGTTTCAGGTATACAGCATAGTGATTCAATATCTGTATATATTGTGAAATGAATACCTCAGTAAGTGTAGTTAACATCTGCCACCATACATAGTTACAGTTTTTTTGTCTTGTGATGTGAACTTTTTTTTACAGTCTTAATACCTTTCAAATAGGCAGTACAGTATTATTAACTGTAGTCACCATGCTGTACATTATATCCCATGACTTATTTCTCTTACAACGGGAAGTTTGTACTTTCTCCGACCTCCTTTACTCACTTTGCCCACCCTTTCACCCAGCTCTGGCACTCACCAATTCGGTCTCTGTATCTATGAGCTGTTTGTTTCTTGGTTGGAATCGTTAATTCCACATATGAATGAGATCATCTGATATCTGTGTTTCTCTGTCTGACTTATTTCACTTAGCATAATGCCCTTAGGGTTCATCCATGTTGTCACAAATGACAAGATTTCAGTCTTTTTCATGGCTGAGTAATATTCCATTGTTTATTTTTAAAACTGTGTTTTTTTAATCCATTCATCCCCTTGATGGACACGTAGGTGTTTCCGCATCTTGGCTGTTGCAAATAATGCTGCATTGAACACGAAGGTGCATATGTCTCTTCAAGTCAGTGTTTCTGTTTTCTTGCGATAAATACCCAGAAGTGGAATTGTGTGATCTTGTTATTCGTTCTGTTTTTAGTTTTAGGAGACCCTCCATACTGTTTTCCACAGTGGCTGCACCAGTTTACATTGTCAGCAGCAGAGCACAAGGGTTCCCTTTTCTCCACATTTTCCCCAGTACTTGTTATTTCTTAATTTTTTGATAGCTATTTTAATAGATGTGAGATAGTATCACATTGTGGTTTTGCATTTGCGTGATAATTAATGATACTGAGCATCTTTTCATGTACCTGTTCTCCATCTGTATGTCTTCTTTGGAGTAATGTTCCAGTAATGCCCCCCTCCTTTTTTTATCCAGGTTTTTTGAACTGTTGAGTTGAATGAGTTCTTATATTTTGAATGTTAACTCCTTATCAGATAATTGATTTGTAATGATTTTCTCCCATTCAGTTGGTTGTCTTTTTAATTTGCTGGTGGCTTCCTTTTTGGATGCTTTTTAGATTTAGTATAGTCCCATGGATTAATTTTTGCTTTTGCTATCTTTTCTTTTGGTGGAAAAAAGTAATTGCCAAGGCCAATGTCAGGAAATTTACCACCTGTGTTTTCTTCTAGGTGTTTTATGGTTTCAGGTCTTACATTCAAGTCTTTAATCCGTTTTGAGTCGGTTTTTGTGTGTGGTGTAAGGTAGTGGCCCAGCTTTAATCTTTGGCATATGCTGTTCGGTTTTCCCAACAGCATTTCTTTAAGAGATTGTCCTTTCCCCATTGCACATTCTTGGCCCCTTTAGGGCAGTGTGCTTTGAGCTGGGATATGTGCTTGGGGGAGAGCAGTGCTGTTGAAAAGATCATGAACTCTTGAGGCATTTTTCAGGACAGTAATTTAAAGAGATCAGATTTAAATTCAATAAGGATGGTTTTCTTTGTCTCTGCTCTTTCCTTTTCTGCCTAGCTTTTGAAGGCATGTCAGTACTCTAGAGACATTTAGAAGTGTTTACATAAATATGCCATGTTTGGGGCCAACGGTGATGTTTGTTTATTTTGCTGCATTTGGTCATTATCAACTTAAATGGTTAATGTCTTCTATATATACAACATTCTTTAAGGATGTCCTCTCCCCCACTGCAAAATGAGGTCCTTCGAGTTAGAAGCACACTCATGTCAGGAATGTTTGGGCTTCTCAGCTGTAATCTTGTTTCATTAATTATCTTAATGGTGACAGGAAACAAACTACTTCAGTTAAATGTTATATTGGAGGTTTTTTCCCGGTAGACATTTTTGTGTTTTTTAAAGATGCGTTTAACTCATTGAAGGTAGGGATCTGGCAGTGTGCAAAGAAAATTTGTGTAATCTCCCCAAACTCCATTTGTGGGAAAAGTGGAAGTTTAAGCCAAAACCTAACTTGGAAACATAGTTTATCTAGGGGATTTCAGATTTCTATCATGATTTAGAATCTCTTGGATTATCCCATAAAAAGGTGGGAAAAGTAAGGTTTATGGTAGAAGTGGAAAACTTTTATGCCATTAAAAGTTTATCAGCATTCATTCACAAGTTACTGAGATCAATAAAAAGCACCTTTTTTAAAAAGAAAAATTGCATCTGTATTTGTTGTCAGAATGCTGCATGAGAATGCTACCAAAGAATGGAATATATTTAAATGAGAGAAATGCGTAAAAATAGTATTTGTTGCACTCTTACTCTGTGTCAGCATTGCTTTAGTTGCTTCTTATGTATTATCTCATTTAGTCCTCGGGTTAACTCTGAACATCCTTAGTACCTCCAGAAGGGTTACTACTTAGCCTAAGATCACGCAGCCTAGTAAGTGGTAGTGTAGGCATGTGAAGTCAGGCTCTTTGACTAAAATACTCATGTTCTTCATCGCCATATTGGCTTGATAAAGTCACTATAGATTATTTATATCAACTGAATTTCAAGTAGGTGAGCTATAGAGATTTGTTGTTGTTCAGTTGAAAATCTGTGACTGACTCGGCAACCCCGTGGACTGCAGCACTCTAGGCTTCCCTGCCCTTCATTGTCTCCTGAAGTGTGCTCAAGTGTGTGTTCATTGAGTCTGTGATGCTGTCTAACTGTCTCATCCTCTGTCGCCCTCTTTTCCTTTTGTCTTTTATTTTTCTCAGCATCAGGGTCTTTCCCAGTGTTGATTCTTCGCATCAGGTGGCCAAAGTAGTGGAGCTTCAGCTTCAGCATCTGTCCTTCCAGTTATTATCAGGGTTGATTTCCTTTAGGATTAACTGGTTTGGTCTCCTTGCAATATGCAGGCCACAAACACGTTTTTGAATCAGAGGCGTGAAACTGTGTCTAGCATTTAACAAATCATTTTACTTCTTACTACTACTTATCTGGAGAGCAAGTTCTTAAAAAAAAAGACTATTTTTAAATAGCGCCATTTTTCAGTTTAAAATTTACCCTAAAGTGAGTATATTTTTGTGAAAAGTATCTGAACACATCTCAATATTTTATATCTAAATCTAGAACTTTGACTTATATGGGTCTGTATGAAGTAGTTAATTAAACCATTCTACCAATATTTATTGAGCAGTTGAGCATCTTCTTTACAAGGCCCTGTACTAGCTGGTTGGGAACAAACTGGGAAGGGAGTTAACATTTATTGTACACTTGTATTCCAGTTGGTCTTTAGGTCTTCATCTCATTAATCCTTAAAATAACCCTGTTATGTATGTAGGTCTTATCCTCATTTTGTAGTACAGGAGACTTGAGGCATAGAGAATTTAAGCTTTTGTAACCTAAACGACAGCTCTGAAATTGGAATCTAAGTGTGCCTGACAGAACAATCCGTGCTCCTTTTCTGACTCACTGAGCTGCCATGTGTGTGAATGTGTTCCCTTTTTCTAAGAGCTTATAATCTAGTCCAGGCGTTTGCAGAGTGGAGCCTGCAAGTGGACTGCTGGGGGTTCCTGATTTACTTTCAGAACTGTTTGTGCTAATACTAAGATGTTCTCTCTCATTTCACTGTGTTGATAGTTACATTGATGATGCAAAAGCAGTGATGGGTAAGACTGCTGGCACCTTAGCATGAATTGAGGGAGTTGCCCCAACTGTGCACAGAGTTGTGGTTTTTGTTTTTTTAACCACTGTGCACTTACGGAAAGAAAAATGTAGTTTCACTTAAAATGTCCTTGATATAGCAATGCAAGTTTTTACTTATTTGGACCTGGTAGTGTAGTGTCTATACCTTTTTTTATAAAAAATTGAGATATAGATCACACATAAAATTCACTTTTTAAAAGTGTACAATTCCTTATTTTTTAGTATGTTAACAAGGGTGAATAATTATTACCCACTGTCCAATTCCAGAGCATCTTCATTACCCCCAAAGAAACCCAATACCTATTAACAGTTACCATTCTTCCCTGACCCCCAGCACCAGGCAACTGCTAATCTACTTTCTGTTTGTATGGACTTCCCAATGCTATATTATTCCATTTGTATGGGATATGTGTTGTCTTCTATGTCTGGCTTCTTTCACTGAACAGTGTTTTCAAAGTTCATCTGTGTAGTAGCTACGCTTCATTCTTTTTCTTTTCTAAACAGCTTTAATGAGATACAATTCAAATACCACATAATTCACCCATTTAAAGGGTACAGTCCAGTGTTTTCCAGGATATTCACAGATCTCTGGAACCGTTAGCACAGTTGATTTTAGAATCTTTTTATCGCCTCAAAAGAAACCTATACCACTTGGTTATCACTGTCTCTCAGTCTCCCTGCTCCTTTCCAAATAAAGAACCACTAGTTTACTTTTTGTCTCCATAGATTTCCCTATTCTAGACTTTCATATGAACAGAATCACGTAGTATGATTTCATAACCTTTCCATTTTCTCCACATCCTCACCAAGATTTGTTTTAATCTGATTTTTTGGTCCCAGCAGTCCTAATGGGTGTGATGTGGTATCTCATCGTGGTTTTGGTTTTATTTCATACTCCCTAATGACTAATGATGCCCAGCATCTTCTAATGTGTTTATTGGCTGTTTACATGCTTTCTTTGGAGAAGTGTCTATTCAAAACCTTTGCCCATTTAAAGATTGATTTATTTGCCCTTTTATTATCAAATTTAGAGTTCTTTATATATTCTGAATATTAATGCCTTATCAGATATATAATTTGTATTTTCTCCCATTCTTGTGGGAGAAATCACTTCTTGATTGTATCACTTGATGCACAGAATTTAAACATTTTGATCGTCCAGTTAATTTTTTTCTTTGGTTGTGCTTTAGGTATCATAGCTAAGAAATCATTTAATTGAAAGTATGAAGATTTACACCTGTGTTTTTTGTCAGAAATGTATATTTTTAACTTACATTTAGATCTTTGATTCATTTTAAGTTAATGTTTATATATGGTGGGAAGTAGCAGTTCAGCTTCATTCTCATGTGAATATCCAGTTGTCCAGCACCATTTGTTGAAAGGATTATTCTTGCCCTCATTGAGCTGACGTGGCATTAATTGCTCATCGGTCTGATCCAGTAAATTTGGGGCTGGGGTGACTTTTTAGGTCCAGTCTTTGTGGCTTGTCCTAGTCCAGAAGAGGCTCTTCTTAGCTGTCTCTTTCTCTGGTCCCTTACTAGTGAGTTACCTGACCTATGATTTAATTTGTTGCTCCTGATTAAGAGGAGCTATTTTTCAAGAACTTCTTAGGCCTGAATTTCCTATAGTCTGTTTCAAATAAAGCCAGTTTCTTCGGGGAGAGCTTTGGAGCTTTCTTATGTTATGGACTACTTCTCCCCCTGGACAGAATCTCTTGAGTCATTACTCTGGATGTTGGCCAGGATTGTATTGGGTTAGGGTTAGGGTTTTTTCATAAAAACCCAAATTAACTTCTTGGCAAACCCGATAGCTTTCTGCCTAATTGGCTTGTCTGTCCTGGCATGGAGCTGTTGCCCTGTGAGCTGGGGAGAATGCAGCCCAGGCCACAGGATTCTTGGACTCTGCATCTTGGAGAGAGCCTCTGTGCTGTGGATAGGGCTGGGTGGAGGAAGAGACCCCGTTATCTCCTGGTCCCACTCATCAGGAATTTATCCTCTTCAGGTTGGAATTGTAAAAGATGAGAAATCCTGTGGTCTTCTCCTTCTAGTGAGTGGCTGGGAGCTAAGGAGAAGAGGAGTACCTTCTGCGTAGTCACACCCAACTGGAGTGAAGCTCTATCACACTGATTCTGGAGTAGTGTATAAAAGCTCAGATGCCGCAGATGTACTCTGTTAGCAAACTTTAGTCGATTCTCTTGAATAACTACTTCTTTATTTGGTGTTTGCCTCTAGGACCATTTCCAGAGACTTAATTTTTCTTTGCTTATTTTCCAGGGGAGTTTGCTCTTAGGGCTCCTCATACTAAGATCCCAGAAGTTGAAATCTGTAATTGATACTCTGGGATTAATATCAACTTAATTTCAGTAGTATCATTTTGCTCCTGTGTAGCTCTGCTCCCCTTTCCCTTTTGCTGTTAATGTCACAAATTACAACCCAGATTTATAATTCTTACTTTATACAGTTGCCTTTTCAGAGACAAGAGAAAAAAGAGAAGCAAAATGCATGTATATTCTCTTTAATGTTTACCTATATAGTTGTCTTTATAGATATTTTTTATTTCTTCGTGTGGATCTGAATTGTTCTCTAGTGTCTTTTCATTTCATACTGAAGGGCTTCTTTTAGTATTGTGAGGCAAGTCTGCTGGCAACAAATTTCCTCAACTTTTTTTCCCCTCAGAATGTCTTCAATTTTTCCTTCATTTTTGAAGGGTAGTGTTGCTTAATATAGAATCCTTGGTTTACAGGCTTTTTTTCTTTCAGAACTTTGAATATGCCATCCCACTGCCTTCTGGCTTCTTGGGTTTCTGTTAAGAAGTCATCTGTTATTTGTATTGAGTATCTCGTACATGAAGACTCACTTTTTCTTTCTGCTCTCAAAATTTTTTGTCTTTTTATAACTTGAATATGATGTGCCTGGGTGTGGATCTTTTTCAGTTTACCCTACTTAGAGTTCACTGACCTTCTTGAATATGTGGGTTTTTTCATCATATGTGAGAAATTGTCTTCCATTATTTCTTCATATTCTTTCTGCCCCTTTTTCCCTCTTCTTCTGGGATTCCCATTATACACATGTTGGATTTGGTGTTTCATAGGTCTCAGGGGACAATATCATTTTTCTTTATTCATTCATTTCCTCAGATTGTATTACTTCAATTAAGTGATTTTCAAGTTCACTGATTTTTTTTTCTTTTGCCTTGCTCAACTATTTCCTCCAGTGAATATTTCACCTCATTTATTCTATTTTTTTCAAAATTTCAGTTTGGTTCTTTTTTATAATTTCTATAGTGAGATGTCATTCTCCTACTTTAGGTTGTTGTTGTTGTTGTTGTTGTTGTTAAGGCATGGTTTCCTTTAGCTCTTTGAACATATCTGAAACAGCTGGTTTAAGATCTTTTTCTTGTTTATTAACCAAGTTGTGTCTGACTCTTCCCAACCCCATGGACTGCAACACGCCAGGCTTTCCTGTCCTTCACCATCTCCCAGAGCTTACTCAAACTCACATCCATTCAGTCGGTGATGCCATCCATCCGTCTCGTCATCTGTCATTCCCTTCTCCTCCTGCCTTCAATCTTTCCCAGCATCAGGGTCTTTTCTAATGAGTTGGCTCTTCACATCAGTTGGCCAAAGTATTGAAGCTTCAGCGTCATTTCTCCCAAAGATATTCAGGGTTAATTTCCTTTAAGATTGATGGGTTTGATCTCCTTGCTTTCCAGGGGACTCTCAAGATCTTCTTCATCATCACAGTTCGAAAGCACCAGTTCTTCTGCCTTCTTTACTGTCCAGCTCTCACATCCATACATGACTACTGGGAAGACCATAGCCTTGATTATATGGACGTTTGTCAGCAAAGTGATGTCTTTGCTTTTTAACACACTGTCTAGGTTTGTCATAGCTTTCTTGCCAAGAAGCAGTTGTCTTTATTTCATGGCTGCAGTCACCATCCAAAGTGATTTTAAACCCCAAGAAGAGGAAACCTGTTACTGCTTCCACCTTTTCCCCTTCTGTTTGCCATGAACTGATGGGACTGGATGCCATGATCTTAGTTTTTTAATATTGAGTTTTAAGCTTGCTTTTTCACTCTCCTCCTTCACCCTCATTAAGAGGCTCTTTAGTTCTTCGCTTTCTGCTTTTAGAGTGGTATCATCCACATACTGAGGCTGTTGGTATTTCTTCTGGCAGTCTTGATTCCGGCTTGCAACTCATCCAGCCCGGCACTTCACATGATATGCTCTGCGTAAAAGTTAAATAAGCAGGGTGACAATAAACAGCCTTGTCATACTCCTTTCTAAGTCCTGAACCAGTCAGTTGTTCCATACAGTGTTCTCTAACTATTGCTTCTTGACCCACAAATAGGTTTCTCAGGAGACAGGTAAGATGGTCTGGTTTTCCCATCTCTTTAAGAATTTTCCATGGTCTGTTACGATCCACACAGTCAAAGGCTTTAACGTAGTCAATGAAACAGGTAGATGTTTTTCTGGAATTCCCTTGCTTTATGACCCAGTGAATGTTGACAGTTTGATCTCTGTAATAGGTATAAATTCAAGCACTGGGCTTTCTCAGGGATAGTTTCTTTTGCTATCCTCAGCATCTTCAGCATGCATTTTCTACTTTGTAATCTGAAGTGCTCAGGCTCCAGCCGTACAATCTGTATTCTAGCTGTCGGGAAGGGGGAAGGGCTGAAGACTTGCTTGAAAAGTGAAAGTGAAAATGTTAGTCACTCAGTCATGTCCAACTGTTTGTGACCCCATGGACTGTAGCCCACTAGGCTCCTCTGTCCATGTGATTCTCCAGGCAAGTTTGCCATTTCCTTCTTCAGGGTATCTTCCCAACCCAGGGATTGAACCTGAGTCTCCCACATTGTAGGCAGATTCTTTACCGCTGAACCGCCGGTGAAGCTCGGAACGTGTGCTTATTGCCTTTATACTTCCTAGAAGTTCTGCATAGTACTTTCAGTTATACACCATTGGCCAGAATGTTACACTTGATTTCAAGGGATTGTTTTATTCAGTTACGGCATTCAGTTCAAAGCCCAGGATGTGTGAGTAATGTATGGCCTTCTCTGGTGGGTATGGTTCAGGGCTTATAAACTAAAAGACGAGGTGGCTGTGCCCTAAATAACTAGTGTTCAGTAGGAGTAATGGAAATCGGGTAACAGTAAAAAAAAAGCACACTACCGTTTGGAAAATTTCTGTCTTTCTGTTGGTATTCTTTATTTGGTTAGACATGGTTCTCATAGCTCTTCAGTTTTTTAGACATGGTTTCAGAAAAGGGGAGGGTTGGTAACATAAAATTCTCTGGTTTATAGCAATTATTAAGTGCTACTGTGTAGTAGTATATTTGAAGACTTTCTGTCCTGACAGAGGAACAAATTTCTGGATGAAACGTGGTTTTTAAGTTTGATAACTCTGGTCTTTTCCTTACTCACCTTTGTGCCTTGCCTGTCTCCACCCCATCTTAACTTAATGGCAGTCACAGTGAGGCTGTCTGAACCAATTGGCTCCCCACTGGTCCCCCCACCCCCATTTTGTTTTGGCAGTTGGGTTCATAGCCTTTATATGGCAGAGGTCCAGTCTTATCTCCATTTGGCAGTCACCTCTTTTAACTGTACCATTTTGGAGTGTGGAGTGGTTTCCTCTTTCTACCCTATAAGGCTCCAAAGTGAGAGGCTTTTAGTCAATTGAGATTGCAGGCCACAGGGAAGAGAACACCTTCCTTAGCAATGATATGTTCCTTTATATCTCTTCCTATTAACTAACTTGCTCTATAGTTTTTTACCTCTCATTTTTTCTTTTCTTTTTTTTAAACTTTTTGTTTTGTATCGGGGTCTAGCCAATTAAGATGTTGTGATAGTTTCAGGTGAACAGCAGAAGGGATTCAGCCATACATGCTCATGTATCCATTCTCCCCCAAACTCTCCTCCCATCCAGGTTGCCATATATATTAATAACATTCAGCAGAGTTCCATGTGCTATACAGTAGGTCCTTGTTGTCTTTTACCTTTCTTGTATAAATTGTTGAAAGTTGCAAGAAGCAGCCGACACATACAACATTCTCAATCTTTCCTGTTTTCCTTAAAGCATTCCAGTATAATCAGGTAGTGCTTTAATGAGGTGTTTTCTCACTGGGTAACAGTCATCACTAGCTTTTCAGTCTTCAGTATCTGAAGGCTCACCGCAAATGTTATGTTCTTTTGCGTGAAGCATTCTCTTCCTGACACCAGATTATGTATTAGCATTATGTTCAACCATTTGCGACGCCCTGGCTCAGATGGTGAATATCTGCCTGCAGTGCAGGAGATGTGGGTTTGATCCCCGGTTGGGAAGATCCCCTGGAGAAGAGAATGGCTACCCACTCCAGTATCCTTGCCTGGAGAATCCCATGGACAGAGGAGGCTGGTGTGTTACAGTCCGTGGGGTCGCAAAGAGTTGGACATGACTGAGCGATTCACACTTTGACTTTTTTTCAAAAGTAAAATAGTAGTGGCTTTAACTATGATATGTTTATTGTCATCTTATGTAAAAGAAGTCCAGATATGGGTAGCCCAGGGCTGGTGTGGTGCTGGGAGGACGACAGAAGCTTCCCATGCTGCCGTGCCCTTACCTTTCCTTCTGATACCCACATCGTGCTGCCTGCACAGACACCTTCCAAATGCACTGTGTGAACTGCTGGCTGCTGCTGTGTGTCTGAGCATTTTATAAATTCTACAGCATCTGCTCTTAGATGTAGTTGTAAAGTGGAGAGTCCCACAGTGCTTCGGAGAACACTTTCATTGTGTTTTTTGTTTGGGAAATGGATTTCTTTGCCTGTAGTCTTTTTTTCCTTCTGTATTTCAGAGCTTTAAATATAATTGTACTGAAGTTAACAGTCTGATTTCCTGACGTCTGATACATTTTATTCCAACAGAACGTCTCAGCACCTTTTTCAAAATATTAGTTGGCTGCGAGTAATACTATTTGAAGCAAGAGGCTGTCAGAAGGGAAGAATAATGGACCATGACTTAGCTGTTTTTATTTGAGATTTATTATATTTCCGGATATTCTGCCTTGATTGAAGCCACTGATGACCATGAGCATCTGAGAATATATTTTTAAACACAAATTCTGCACTGTTTACTGTGAAGGTAGTGTGAGGAGCCAGTGCTCTTGGATGGTATACCATACCATACCAAAGACGGTAACTGATCTTGTCAGAATAGATTCATTTAATGAATAGGGTGGCTTTTATAATTAAAGTGTAATCAGAAGAGTAATGGATGAGTATGCTGGTGACATAGGCTTCTCAGGTGGCACAGTGATACAGAATCCGCCTGCAATGCAGGAGATGTGGGTTCGACCCCTGGGTCGAAAGAGTCCCTGGAGAAGGAGATGGCAACCCATTCCAGTGTTCTTGCCTGGGAGATCCCGTGGACAGAGGAGTCTGGCGGGCTGCAGTCCATGGGGTTGTAGAGAGTTGGACGTGACTTAGCGACTGAGCATGCATGCCTGCGCACGTGCCGGTGACATGCCGTGGGGTTTCATCGCAAATGCGGCAAGTGCCGCCGTAGACGTCCGCTGTCCTGAGGGCCCCTCACTGTAGCACCAGTGGGTGCCTGGGAGCTGTAGTCTGGCCTCTGCTCCTGGCCCGCAGGCACGCGAGTCTTCAGTGTACTTCTCTGAGAGTGTGCTGCTGTCTTTGGATTTGAGTTTGCTGTAGTCCTGTAAAATTGTGACAGTTTCTGGATTTTTTTCTTCTTTTTATGGCCAGATATTTCATTCTCAGTGTTTTGGAATGTTTGATTTAGGAAATATTCATGGCTCATTTTATAAGGAAAGGACCCTACTCTTCAGATTTGGGGAGAGAGCTCTCTGGGGAACCTAAGGGTGTGAGCCTCTGGCACTGGGAACAGTGCTTCTCCTCAGACAGCCCACTGCAGCCCATTGTAGCGTGGAGACAAAGCTCAGCTCTGTGCACGCCTCCCGCCCCGCCACTGCCCTGCTTCATCCTCGATGAGGTTGCCTCAACAAGTTTCTCATTCCAGAGTCAGTGTGCTCAAAAGTAACTAATCGTCTTCATATTGTTCATACCCGAACAGCATCAGTAGGGCAGATTTTCTATACTGTGGCCTGGCAGCATTTCAGGGTGTCTTGCCTTATTGAAGTGTAAGGTTTTAGCATCAGAGAGGAGGGGACAGAAGAATTCCTACCTTGAAAACTGTCTCATGACGGATTACGCAGTTTCATAGGTGAAATTACACATATGTTCAGGTCATATTTAAATTTGTTCAGATATTTTATACATAGCGTGTCGACTTCTAAGTATCCATCATTCTTTCTCTTAGAGAAGAAACTTCTAAAAGACAAATAGAATTCCACAGTTAAAAATCAGAACACATTTGAGTACCGCAGAAGAGTGATTAGGAATCATAAGGAAAGCATATCTGTAGTGTTTGTGGGCATGAGTATAGTTCAAGGAATGTAATGAAGTCATCTTGCCAGAATAGTGCTTTAAATCTCAGGCAGCCTTTTCTTGGGGAGGGTGGGGAATGGAATTGGAGGTGGGTTAAAGCAGACTGTCAAATTACTATTAAATATTTGCATGCAAAAAAAAAGCAGCCACCTGGTAGTTAAACTCTCTGTACTTCTTAAGGATAACTTCTCATAATATCCTTTAAGAGAACAGGACAGAGAGTAAGAATTTTTTTTCCGAGTGACTTGCCCAAGGTCATAGCACCAAACTCAGTGATAAAGGTATTAAGATACAGGTCACATATTATAACTTTTCCCTGAAACAGCGTTATTGCAGTTGTCTCTAGGGGGCCAGGCAGAACATACCAAACTTGAGAATCAGGCAGCAGACTAAGGTGAACAGTTTCCCCTACAGTCTGTTCTCTATGCAGCTGTCAAAGTGATCTTTGAGAAACATACATCAGATCATATCACTCCATTGCTTAAAACCTCATGGGGCAAACGGTGTTTCATAGAATGTACTTCTCTACCCTCTTCCTCTGCTCCCTGCCCAGGCTGGTCTTTAATTCCTTGAAGATGTCAAGCTCATTCCCACCTCATGGCCTTTGAACTTGTACCTGCTGTTTCCTCTGCATGGAAGACTGCTGCTTGTCAAATTCAGGTAGCGTCAGATTGTGTAGTGGTTGGAAGCGTGGGTTCTGAAACCTGATTGCCTGCTTTCAAGTTACTGTTTAACCTCTTGGTGCCTTCATTTCCTGAACTGTGAAAGATTGGATAATATAAGTAAATATCTCTTAATGTTGGGAGGGTTGAATACACACATATGAAGTGTCTCCACAGATAAATGCTCATTAAGTGTTGGCTGCTATTCAAGTCTCAGCTCAGATCTTATCTCCTCAGTGAGACCTTTCTTGAACATTTAATTTAAATCAGCCATCCCACACCCTCCATAAAAGTTATGGTTACCTGAAATTATTTTACTGTGTATTTATTTTTGTGTCTGTGTCTCTTATATTGTAATGTAGACCTCCATGAAAGAAGGATCATTTTCTCTTGCACTCCCAGTGCCTAGAACAATGCCTGATATTCAGTATATATTTGTTGGGAGAATTAATGGAAGTCAGATCCATCCCAGAAGGTCCTCTTAGTGACATTAAGACTGAAGGCAGTTAGTGTCACTCAGTGAAGGGTGTTCCCATGTGTACCCAACACCTTTAGGTTGTGGTCTCGGCTGTGGATATCTGGCAGGGGCTTGTTGAGAATGGTGTAGAGAGGTAATACAAAGAAAAAGAGTTGAACCTGCAGATAAAATACATATTTACTTTTCTTGATTCTAAATGTTTTTATTTATTTCTCCTGCTTCCAGCTGGTAAGTTCATGTCCTTTTTATAAGCCTTTGAGCTTACTTGTGTCTTTAAGTTTGGGGACAGCTGGTTGCCCCTCTGCATTATAAAGTTACAGCTTTATTGAGCTTCTTCTAAAATAGTGTGAGTAGAAAGTACCGATATGTAATTAGATACTCAGCTGTATATGATAATTTTAGGAATCAGAGGGATGGTCTAAAACTCAAAGTAGGCAGTGTGAGACGAGGCATTCCTGAGTTACCAGCAGAGTCAGGTGTGATAACAATTCATCATCCCCTTGTATCTGTATCTCTGCCTTTTCCTCTTACTGTCTTTTTTTTTTTTCTGTTTTCTTCCTGTTCTCATATTCCTTTTTGTTTCTGTCCTTCTACACATGTCCATGTTTTCCATGTGTATATGAGTGAAAATGTTAGTCACTCAATCGTGTCCAACTCTTTGTGACCCCATAGACTGTGTAGCTCACCAGGCTCTTCTGTCCATGGAATTCTCTTGGCAAGAATACTGGAGTAATAGCAAATGAAACAACTGACAAAGGATTAATTTCCAAAATATACAAGCAGCTCCTACAACTCAATACCAGAAAAACAAACAACCCAGTCAAAAAGTGGGAAAAAGACCTAAACAGACATTTCTCCAAAGAAGACATACAGATGGCTAACAAACACATGAAGAGATGCTCAACATTGCTCATTATTAGAGAAATTAAAATCAAACTATGATGAGGTTGTCGCCTGACACCAGTCAGAATGGCCATTGTCAAAAAGTCTACAAATGATTAATGCTGGAGAGGGTGTGGGGAAAAGGGAATGTTCTTGTACTATTGATGGGAATGTAAGTTGATACAGCCACTTGGAAGACAGTATGGAGATTCCTTAAAAACTAGGAATAAACCACCATATGACCCAGCAATCCCACTCCTAGGCATATACCCTGAGGAAACCAAAACTGAAAAAGACACATGTATCCAACATTCATTGCAGCACTATTTACAGTAGCTAGAACATGGAAGCAACCTAGATGTCCATCCACAGATGAATGGATAAGGAAGTTGTGGTGCATAGACACAGTGGAATATTACTTAGCCATAAAAGGAACACTTTTGAGTCAGTTCAAGTGAGGTGGATGAACCTAGAACCTATTATGCAGAGTGAAGTAAGTCAGAAAGAGAAAGATAAATATCGTATTCTAGCACTATACGGAATCTAGAAAAAGTGGTCCTGAAGAATTTATTTGCATGGCAGCAGTGGAGAAACAGACATAGAGGACAGACTTATGGACAAGGGGAGAGGGGAGGAGAGGTGAGGTGCGTGGGAAGAGTAGCAGGGAAACCTACATTGCCATATGTAAAGTAGATAGCCAATGGGAATTTGCTGTATGGCTCAGGAAACTCAGACAGGGGCTCTGTATCAACCTAGAGGGGTGAGAGGGGAAGGGAGATGGGAGGGAGGCTCAAAAGGGAGGGGATAGATTTATACCTGTGTCTGATTCATGTTGAGGCTTGACAGAAAACAACAGAATTCTGAAAAGCAATTATCCTTCAATTAAAAAATAAATTTAAAAAAAGTTAAAAAAAAAAAAAAGATAATACTGGCATGGATCGCCGTGCCCTTCTCCAGGGGATCTTCCTGACAGGAATTGAACCTGGGTCTCCCCCATTGCAGGCAGATTCTTTACTGTCTGAACCACCAGGGAACTGAAATGATATTTCTGTTATCTGACTTCGGCTCCTGCATCCAGTACCCAAAATCCCATTCACTATCCCCTCAGGTAGAGGTCCTCCTCTCTTCGCTGTTCTATTAGCAGAATTAGTGTTCTGCAGTCATTCTGGGTTAAAACCACGGTATCATCTTTGATACCTCCTTTTCTTCACTCCCCCCATGACCAAATACAAACCAATTGTATCACTTATGAATTCTCTCTTATTCATTAACTCAGCAGAGATTTGACTTTCTGCTCTGTGCCAGGTATGGCTCCATGTTGTGTGTGACAGTCCCTGGCTTTCTGCATTAACTACTGCAATTCAGGATTTCAGTAAGTTATACTTCGCCTAATGAAAGTAGCTTTGTAACTTTTTCCCCAACCTCATAGTCCTTTTTGCCAATCCAGTATTTATTCCACTGCCAGATTAATTCTCCAAAATGTTGTTTGATCATGCTGTTCCCTACTTTAAATTTAAATTTTATTTTATATTGAACTGTAGTCGATTTAGTCCTGTTTCCTAGAGTGAAGCTCAGCTTGCTGTTCCAGGCACATCTCATGTAGCTTGTATGCGATTGCCCTTTTAGAACATCTTCCACACCTTTTCACACCCATGTTTTTGTTTAGGCCCTTCTGTTTCCTGGAAGAATATAAGCTCCCTGAGGGCAGGAATTTGTTTTATTCACTATAGCATCCCTCAGCACCCAGAATACCTGGCATGGAGTAGGTACTCAGTAGATATTTATTGAGAGAGTGAATAAAAAATAAGTGAATCTTGTCAGTAGTACCCGTTTAAAAGTGTTTATTGACGTATAGTCAATTGGCAATGTTGTGTTAATTTCTGCTGTACAGCAAAGTGACTCAGTTAATATATTTATACTTCTCCAAATTTTTTTCCATTCTGGTTTATCACAGGACACTGAATACAGTTCCCTGTGGTATGCAGTAGGACCTTGTTGTTTATCCATTCTCTGTATAATCCCACACGCCCAGTACTCCCCTCCCCCGTGCCTCCCTCCCTGTTGACAGCTGCGAGTCTATTCTGCATGTGTGTGAGCCTGGTTCTGTTTTGTGGGTGCTGTGTGCTCAGTCGCTTCAGTCGCGTCTGACTCATGGCAACCCCGTGGACTGTGGCCCGCCAGGCTCCTCTCTCCATGGGACTCTCCAGGTAAGAACACCGGAGTGGGTTGCCATGCCCTCCCCCAGGGGATCTTCCCGACCCAGGGACTGAACCCAGGTCTCTTACATCTCCTGTCTTGGCAGATGGATTCTTTACCACCTGGGAAGCCCCATTCTGTTCTGTGATACTGTCCATTTTTTATGACTGTTCTCAAACTTTAGTGTCTTAGGAACCTGTTCTGATCTTGTGTGTATTTTTATTTGACCATAAATACCTACCTGTGACAGAACCTTTTTCTCTCTCCTTTTTTTTTTTTTTTGGTATCAGTGCCGACTGTGTGTATGTCATGTGGTTTCCATGAGGTTAATATAGTCAGTAGATGAGCGAATGTTCATTGAGTTCCTATTCCGTGTCAAGTATAATATCCAGCTACTTGAGTCAAAAAGACAATAGGGCAGAATCTCTTTCCTCAGTGCACTTAACTGCCTAGTGGAGGATCAGTCTGTTTTAATAGTAGTAAAAGTAAGCAGTGAGAAGCAAGCCCAGGATATTATGGAAACATAGCCTGTTGGAAAGTGATAATAGGAAGAAGAAGGTGGGTTGCAGAAGAGGCGATTCTAGGCAGTCACAAGTAGAAAGCAGCAGTAGCTGCTTCAGTTCAGTTCAGTTCAGTTGCTCGGTCGTGTCCGACTCTTTGCGTCCCCATGAATCGCAGCACGCCAGGCCTCCCTGTCTATCACCAACTCCCGGAGTTCACTCAGACTCACGTCCATCGAGTCCGTGATGCCATCCAGCCTTCTCATCCTCTGTTGTCCCCTTCTCCTCCTGCCCCCAATCCCTCCCAGCATCAGAGTCTTTTCCAGTGAGTCAACTCTTCTCATGAGGTGGCCAAAGTACTGGAGTTTCAGCTTTAGCATCATTCCTTCCAAAGAAATCCCAGGGCTGATCTCCTTTAGAATGGACTGGTTGGATCTCCTTGCAGTCCAGGGGCCTCTCAAGAGTCTTCTCCAACACCACAGTTCAAAAGCATCAATTCTTCGGCGCTCAGCCTTCTTCACAGTCCAACTCTCACATCCATACATGACCACTGGAAAAACCATAGCCTTGACTAGATGGACCTTAGAGGGGAGTAATGAGAAGTGAAGCAAGTGCTCTGAAGGGCCCTGTACTGCTGTTACTGAAGAGGCAGTTCTGTATTGTTAGCTTTTACATGTTTTGTTGGAATAAGAGGAAAGACTTTGATGGCTGATTCCCTGTAGAATGATTGGGAGGAGCTGAAAACCTGAAGTGAGCAAAAGCTGAAGATCCATGGAAGTTTTCTGAAAAAAAAAAAAAAAAAAAAAATTACTTGGGTGGTAAAGTTTTTGTTACTTGAAATGCCTTCATGCTTGAGTGATAGGCTATATAAGCAATTCCATTTTGAAAATAATTTTTTTCTGGGAATTTGAATGTATATTCTATCTCAGTTTCCAATGCTGTTGTTAAGAAGTCTGATGTCATTTATTGTATCTCCCAATGTTGTAGGTAAGGCATTTGGGCAGGGCTTAGCTTGGGGGATTCTTCTGTTCCACGTGGTGTTAACTTGGTCCACATGGTGTCATTCAGCAAGTAACTGCGCTTGCCTAGTGGGTACAAGAGAGTACCTGCCTGCCACTTCGGTGGGGGTATCTGGAAGGCTAGTCTTAGCTAGGTCCCTTTTCTTTTTAGTATAGTCTTGAGACCTCTTTTTATGGTCTGTGCATCAGAATAGCTGAACTTCTGGGAGTGCAAGGCTTACACAGTAAGAGTTTTAAAGATTTGGTTTATCTGTTAAAGTAAATCGAGGGGAATAAAAGTAAAAATCTGTACAGCTAAAAAAAGGTTCATTAATTGATTTTTTAAAACCACTTTTTATACAGAGAAACTTTTTTTTGAAAGAAGAACCATATCATTTGGTTGTGTGAAACTTTTATCACAGTTCGTAATACAAAATCATGATAGTGTATACTTTTTCAGATTTATCAGCTGTCTGCCTGAGCTCTTCCATTTCTCTGACACATTTTGTGCTGTTGCTTCTGGTTACATATGCCGCTCGGCACCAGCAGAAGGCAGGCGGCCCAAAAAGGGGGTGGGGAGGAGAAAAGATGAGGCGGAACCAGGCCAGCAGGAGAGGGAAACAGATGGGCTGTGGGAGATGACCCTGCCCCCATGTTGTTTTTGTTCTGGCTGCTACTGATCAAATGTGAATCAGCAGCCAAGAAATTGAGGTTGGTGATCCTATGATGAAAAAGAAAGTTTGACTTTGGACTCAGTAGAAGTATAAATTCACACCCCTCAAACATGATGCAGATTTTTTTCTCTTGGTTATTTTCATTACCTTTCCTTGGAGATATTTTGGAAGGTATTTTGAGACATAACTTAAAATTTTTTCTAAATAGCATTATACATATAATCTGAGATAAATATTACTCTTTCAGCTTTTCTTTTTCATGCAAATTGTACAGTAAATAAAATTTTAGGAGTATTCGAGAACTGGTAGAGTAGACTTAATCTATGATGGCAGTGCCTCAGCATTTTTGGTTCTTGTCTCTGGATTCCCAGTTGACTAGGACTTTCTCCTGTAGGCTATTTAAAAGTGAATAGAAAGTAGGTATGTTTGCTGGAGAAATAAATCTTCCCAGTGTATATATTTCATGCTAAATATTCTCTCTTTTCTTTTGTCAGTGCTTGCAATTGACTTTTGTTTGGCTTATTTTCTAAGGTGAAGATTAAGGAAACCTTGCTTTATGTCTTACCAAGTCTTTACATTGTTCTATGGAAGACTCTTATTTAAAAAAAAATTTTTTTTTAAAAAATTATAAGAATGTTAGCAAACATACACCAACCAGTATAGAGAGAACAGTGGTATAATGAATCTCCATATGCCCGATATAAAGCTTCAGCAGTTCAGTGTTGGGCCACTCTGTTTCATCTGTTCTGCCTGCCCCTAGTGATTTTTTATGGAAGAATTTTATTGTAATACCATTTAATGTTAGCATTTTAAAAGAAATCTTTCAATTAAATTGAAATCAATTAACTTGGAATCTTTCAATTAAATACTACTGTAGCATGTAACTTGCCCGGTAAAAATGTGTGGTAAACTATCTATATAGGTATGTAAAATTTTCATGTGACTTCTTCAACCCCTTAATAATATTATAAATATGGAACTTAATCCCTTTACCAGCTCAGCTGGTTAAGAATCTGCATGCAGTGTGGGAGACCTGGGTTCAATCCCTGGGTTGGGAAGATCCCCTGGAGAAGGGAAAGGCTGCCCACTCCAGTATGAATTCCATGGACTGTATAGTTCATGGGGTTGCAAAGAGCAGGATATGACTGAGCAACTTTCACAATCAGATGCTAAACTATTAAATTCTGAATGGAACACGGAGGAAAAGGTTTTCAAACTGCGTTTTCTTTCATTCAAGATAGTGGCAGGCAGTCATGGTCGGGTCGTTACAGAATTTGATATTCCTTTCTGTAATCTGCTAAAAATGCACAAGTCTAAAAAACATCACTATTTAACTTCATTTTTCTTCATGCCTGGACTTGGTTTGACTTTCTTTGAGAGGCCATATTCTGGTTTCTTTTAAAGAGAAATCTTTTTTTTTTTTTTAAAAAAAGAAGTACCGGTTATATGTGTTAAGTACATACCAGAATTACAGACTAATACAGTTTAACTTCATTTGCTTGGTTTAAAAAAATCATGATATCATGTGATGGGTGGATCTTTATTGTCTTTTGGGAGTGGTAACACATGTGAATGTCAGATCGCTGAATCTTAGCAATAATAATTTTCTGATTCAAAGGAACAGGAGAAAGGTTGTTCTGAATTACGGAAAAATGAATTTAAGGGCACTTTAAAGAATAGACAATTTATTCTTTCAAACTCAGTGACTAATATGGGTTAGTTTAGTAAATTATTTCTTAAGCAGAGATCTTGCCAAGCTATTTCAAAATTATTGTGGTGAAAAACATATGATACTGAAGTTACCATCTTAATAATTTTTAAGTGGATAGCTCAGTAGTGTTAAGTATATTCACATTATTGTCCAACAGATCTCTAGAATTTTTGCATCTTACAAAGCTGAAGCTCCACATTGAGAAACACTATTGCCAGGGCATTTAAAATGCAAAAATAGCTCATTTGAAATGAGAAATATATTTCAAATGTATTCTCATTTGAAATGAGAAATGTTAACATTTACATATTAACATTGACTGTGTTATGTGTTAGTCTCTTTTGTAATTGTGTTAAGAATTATACATTATGAGGCAGTATTTTAGTTTTTCTCTTAATCTGGTAAACACTATAAAATTACTGGCATTCTTTTATCCTACCCCTCCCTCAAGTAGCATAAAATTTTTATTAATCTCATACTTGGTTGTAGACTCATTGATATCAGTGAAGTCTGAAATAAGGAGATTTTGCTGTTTTGTTAAGAACTTTTTATATGAAAGTATGATTCTTCCCCAGCAGCTTACCTGGAGTACTTGAATGAGGTTTGCTGATTCCTGTCCAATCTTATATCATTCAGATTCTCCTCGAGACCTGCCTGTCTTGGTCCCCAGATTATCTTTTAAGTGTCTTTCATTTGCTTTTGTCTTATGGACAAGTGTTTATCAAGTGGATGTTAAATGTGCAAATACTATTTGCAGGGTCTATCTGCTGTGTACACACACAGTTGTTACCATCTCAGTTAAGTTTCTCCTTTTCTAATGAGAGGTATAAATTCATATAGTCTTTTCCCAGTTTTATTGAGATATAATGGATAATATAGCACGGTGTAAGTTAAAGGTGTAAGGTGTACATAATGATTTGACTTACATATACTGTGAAATGTTTACCACAATAAGTTTTGTCAACTTTCATCATCTCGTATAAATGAAAAATTTTTTCTTCTTTGTGATGAGAGCTCTTAGGATATACTCCTTTAAAAACTTTCAAATAACATATAAACAGTGTTAGCTCCACTTATGATTGGAAGTTTGTATTTTTGACAACCTTCATCCAATTCCTCCACCTCCCACCCCCACTTCTGGTAACTACAAGTGTGATCTTTTTTTGTGTGAGTTTTAATTTTTGTTTTGTTTTTTAGATTTCATATATTTGTCTTTTTCTGTCTGATTTAGTTAACTTAGCATGATGTGCTCAAGGTCTCTTCATACTTCTGCAGATAGCAGTATTTCCTTCTTTTTTGTGGCTGAGTAATATTCCAGTGTCTCTTCACCACCCTAAAGTTGAAGTTTTGGTACTATCTTGCTTCTGCTTTCCTTAGGACTCATTTGGGGGGGTTGGGAGAGAGAGAGAGAGAGTGTGTGTGTGTGTTTGTTTAAACTCCTCAGTGCCATCATCTATGTGCATTTGTGTGTCTGTGTGACCATGCTCATATGTTTCAGGGTGATTGAGGATTCTGTCCTAAGGAGTTTGAGTCTCAAACGATTACTGCGCGCCACCCCCCCCCCCCCAGGTTTTTTTTAATCTAAAATTTCACTGATTTATACTTTAGTGAAATTGAATCCAACTTTACAGAGAAGTTTCAGTCCTGTCAGACTCAAAACCTCCTTTTCTGTCCTCTGTGGACATTAAAACCTCAGCTGTATGGCCACCAAGACCAGCAGCTTCCCCAGAGCCAACCTGTGCTGTTCAGCGTCTTGACTACTTTCATCTCACCACTGTGATTCCTAGTTCCTGCCTCATTCCTGGAGCCAGGGGTTTCTCTACTTTCTTGTTAGTTCAGCTATGCATTTAAAACACTTGTTCAGTTTTTCCCAGCATTTCTAGGTGTTATATAGCTAAGAAACATTCAGACTACCTGGTCCCTGCCCCATTGGTAGAAATTGAAATTGGCCTCTTCACTTGACAAAATAGACTGGAACCCAAAGATGGGACCTGAGGCCACAGAGCATGTCTGAGAAACACCTAGACTTAGGCTCTGGGCCTCCTGATTGGTTTCTCTCTCCTGCAGGGGACAAGGAAAGATGTGGCTCAGTCATGAACTTGAGTGACTTTTGGCAGACCCTAAGCCCACGCCCCACTGCCCGGAGCCTGTCTGGGGATGCAGAACTTAGGGTCTGTCCCACGGAGTTTGGGGAAGGGCTGCAGATGCAGGGGTGGCGGAGGGCAGGGGCAGACGGGCTCAGGGAGAGGCTGGGCACTCAGGCTTCCTGGAGCCAGGCTGCAGCTCCTCCACGTGGTCCACGGAGAGCCGGCCCACAGCCCCCAACACAGAGCTCTACTCCCTGACAGGATTTTTGAATATCATGAAATTGAATTTTTTAGTCTGAAAAGGCTCCTGTTAAGGAAAGCAAACATGCTATTAGCAAACAGGCCAGATGGATTAATCATGTATAACAATTGTTTTCTCCCAGTACACATAGAGACATGGCTTAAATGATGGTAAATCATAGATAAGATGGGCAAAATTCTTTGAAGGTCAGATTCTGGATTTTCTTGGTAGGCATTTGTTATTATATAATTCCTAAACTTTTTCAAACCCTTTAACAATTGTTTTCCAGTGTTTGCCCATACTATCTCTTAGACTATTGTGTTCCTAATATATTTTTTTTCTTTTGAACATCCCTCACTCACTTTCTTTCATCCTTTTTGGAGTAGAGAGTCCTTCTTAATATCCCTGTTCTTCTTAATGTCAAACCCCTCCCCCTTTAATTGCTCTTACCTGGATCATTTCCTTTCCTTTGTATTTTATGAGGATCACCCAGAACTACAGTTAGCTTTGGGCACAGTGAAAGCTTTACATAATGGTGGATGTGATGGTCCTTTTAGTTTTCAATGTCTTTCTTCATTTCATGGCTTTCCAATATTTTGGTGATTTCTTCATCTGAAGCATGTTGGTTGCAAGTCCTCACTAAAGTCTTCAGGGAGCCCCTAGGTCCTCTTTTTAGATTAAGACTTATAGCCTTTTCATTATAAAAACAATACATGTTTTAGAGAAAATTTGGAAACTAAAAGTAAAAATTTTCATAGTCCAACAAACAAAACCTATTTTGTGTTTTGGTAGACTTCCTCATGGCTTCAGTTGGTAGAGAATCTGCCTGCAATGCAGGAGACCCTGGATTGATCCCTGGGTTGGGAAGATCCCCTGGAGAAGGAAATGGTAACCCACTCCAGTATTCTTGCCTGGGAAATCCCATGGACAGAACCTGGCGGGCTACAGTCCATGAAGTCACAAAGAGTTGGACGTGACTGAGTGACTCTTTATGGTCTTTTTCCCCCTGTGTAATATTTTTATATCTTACTTTTTAAAACTTTAAATAAACATTTTCTGCATTTTAAATGCTTTGAAAAAAATCTTCTTCATAATTCCACAGGATTTGATGGGTGAATATAGTCTTAATTCCCTTAACCGTTAATTCTCATCTTTTTGGAAAGACTTTCATGTTATTTGTATTCTTTTTCATTTTTAAAGATCTTTTTCTTATATTGCCATGTGTTTTGCTTTTTAATATCCCATTCCTGGGTACTATGATTAAATATTCAGGTAGGTTAAAATATTTGAGCTAAAAACCAAAAGCACTGCTTTGAAAAGATAATTTGCACCTCAGTGTTCACATGTACCTCAACAGCATTATTTACACTTGGCAAGATATGGAAACGACCTAAGTGCCTATCAGCAGATGAGTGGATAAAGACGTGATATACATATACACACACATGTACACATATATGTATATATGTGTGTACACACACGTACATATATGTGTGTGTGTACACACACGTACACACAGTGGAACACTGTTCAGCCATGAAAAACAACAGTTTTTTTTTTCTTCCCCATTTGCAGCAACATGGATGGACTTGGAGGGCATTTTGTTAAGTAAAATAAGCCATAGAAAGACAGGTACTGTATGATATCACTTACATGTGGAATCTAAAAATATGCAGCCAACTAGTGAATATAACAAAAAAGGAGCAGACTCACAGACACAGGGAAGAAGCTGGTGGTTTCCAGTGGGGGGCTGGTGGGGGTGGAGAGGCAATATGGATGGACGAGGAATGGGAGGTACAGACTATTGGGTCTCAGATAGGATCAAGGATGTAGTGTACAAAATGGGGAATATAGCCAGTATTTAGATGGAAAGTAACCTTTAAAGGTTGTATAAAAATTTTAAAAAATTTGAGCAATTATCTGTTATCAAACAGACATCTCCATATTTCTATGTGGAATCTAGTGGTTAAGGAATTCTTAAAGAAATTTTCTCCCCCAGATTAAGTTGGTACAATATACTTTAATATCTTGTACTCATTAAGTATTATTTCTCAAGATACTTTTCCTTAGTAGTTGGAAGGTAAGCGTGATCTCATAGCTCTTTCTCCTTGCTACTGTTGCCTTTTATCCTATGAGAGGTGTATATGCGTTGGTTTTTTTTATTTCTATAGTATTTTATTTAAAAGTTTATTTTAGTTGGAGGATAATTACTTTAGAATATTGTGATGGTTTTTGCCATATATCGACATGTTGTGCATTGGTTTTATTTCAATTGTACATTGTCTTCCTGAGTGATATAGTTGAGGACAGTTGCCAGACTTGAAATCTCATGCACTCTGTGAGCATCAGTTCAGTTCAGTCGCTCAGTCGTGTCCGACTCTTTGCGACCCCATGAATCGCAGCACACCAGGCCTCCCTGTTCATCACCATCTCCCAGAGTTCACTCAGACTCACGTCCATCGAGTCCATGTTGCCATCCAGCCATCTCATCCTGGGTCGTCCCCTTCTTCTCCTGCCCCCAATCCCTCCCAGCATCAGAGTCTTTTCCAGTGAGTCAGCTCTTCTCATGAGGTGGCCAAAGTACTAGAGTTTCAGCTTTAGCATCATTCCTTCCAAAGAAATCCCAGGGTTGATCTCCTTCAGAATGGACTGGTTGGATCTCCTTGCAGTCCAAGGGCCTCTCAAGAGTCTTCTCCAACACCACAGTTCGAAAGCATCCATTCTTCGGCGCTCAGCCTTCTTCACAGTCCAACTCTCACATCCGTACATGACCACAGGAAAAACCATAGCCTTGACTAGACGGACCTTAGTCGGCAAAGTAATGTCTCTGCTTTTGAATATGCTATCTAGGTTGGTCATAACTTTTCTTCCAAGGAGTAAGCGTCTTTTAATTTCATGGCTGCAGTCACCATCTGCAGTGATTCTGGAGCCCAAAAAAATAAAGTCTGACACTGTTTCCACTGTTTCCCCATCTATGTCCCATGAAGTGATGGGACCGGATGCCATGATCTTCGTTTTCTGAATGTTGAGCTTTAAGCCAACTTTTTCACTCTCCACTTTCACTTTCAGCAAGAGGCTATTTAGCTCCTCTTCACTTTCTGCCATAAGGGTGGTGTCATCTGCATATCTGAGGTTACTGTGAGCATAGTAGATATTAATTTAATAATAATGCTAGCTTACTTTACAAAAAACTTTTTAAGAATAGTGGTAGCGCACCAGTAATATAATATTAGTATTCAGCATTCTGTACTCAGTGGAATTGTCCCTTTTCCACGTCTGAACTTTTCGTTTCTTTTTCCGTTTCCAGGTTGCCATCACGAAAGCCAAGGTGGATTTCTCCAGTGTAGTGTGCCTGCCCCCTTCCGTCATTGCTGTGAATGGGCTGGACGGAGGAGGGGCTGGCGAGAACGACGATGAACCCGTTCTGGTGTCCCTGTCCGCGGCTCCCAGCCCCCAGAGCGAGGCTGTTGCCAATGAGCTCCAGGAGCTCTCCTTGCAGCCCGAGCTGACCCTCGGCCTCCACCCTGGCAGGAATCCCAATTTGCCTCCACTTAGTGAGCGGAAGAATGGTGAGTAGATGTGGAATTATTGAATTGCATGATTTGAACGAAGGTCTTCATGTTTATGATGTCATAGATTCTTTAATTTATGTCTCTTGGAAGTTTCTGATAATTGTACTATTTCTTATAAAATGGAGAAATAAGAAGTTTAGATGATCACTGTAAGCCCAGCATTTCCTGCCTGGATCACCATAATTATGTTCTATTTTTTCCCTACTTCTTTGCTTCTCCCTATGTAGTAATATAAACCTATAGACACATTTATGTAAGACTTATATTAATTGGGGAGCCAAATTGTTTTGGCTAATCTTGCCCTCTTAATTTTCCATAATTTTGGAATCAGCTTGTGAAATGCTACAAGAAAACTCATTGAGATTTTTTTCTTCCAAATGAAGAATTTCAAACATATGATGAAATAGAGAGTTTTACAATGCACACCTTTATATCCATCACTCAGAGTCTACCATTAACATTTTATGATATTTTCTTTATAATAGATCTATCCCTCAGTGCATCAATCCACCTTATTTTTTGGATGCATTTCAAAGTAAATTGCAGACATTAGTACATTTCCATTTTATCAAAGTATAACATTGATACAGAAGAACACAAATTGTAAGCATTGTGGTTGTTGAGTTATCATAAAGTGAATATACATGCATAATTACTACTTACGGGAGAAATAAAACATTTCCAGCACCCCAGAACCACCCCTTGTGCTTCTTCCCAATCAGTATTTTCTCTTCCTGCCCAGGGAAAACTACCGTCCTGACTTATAATATAATAGGTTAGCTAATGGGTTACATTGTTTGTTTCTAAACTTGGGGCTTCCCTGGTGGCTCAGATGCTAAAGAATCCACCTGCAGTGTAGGAGACCTGGGTTCAATCCCTGGGTCAGGACGATCCCCTGGAGAAGGGAATGGATATCCGCTCCAGTGTTCTTGCTGGAGAACCCCATGAACAGAGAAGCCTGGCGGCTGCAGTCCACAGGGTCACAAAGAGCTGGACACAGCTGAGCGACAGCGCGCACGCAGACTTGATGTGAACGGGCTCGGCGTTCCTTTGGTGGCTTCTTTTATGCTTTTGAAATTTTTGTGTTGAACTGTGTGTGGCTTTATTTTCATTGCTGCACAAACTGCTTCATGATTGTAATTTGTCCGTTTTTACTTTTGATGGATATTTGGTTTGTTTTAGTTTGAGGCTATTACGAATCACGCTGCTGTGGAGTTCTTGTACATGTCTTTGGGTGCACTTGTTGGGATTTTGATTTTAAGGGGGGGGAAATATACATTGTAAATATTGGGTCTTCTGTCCATTTAGTTAGTTTTATGTCTCTGGTTAAATAGGCCTTCTTTAATATTTAGGCACTGATTTTATAATTTTTTTCCGCAAAGGTCATGCAGGTATTTTATTAGGTTTGTTCCCTGCTGTCTTTTTCTTAGGCAGATAGTATAAGTGGTATATTTTTATAAAATATGTTTTGACTGTTTGGTAGTTGTACCGAATACCAAACCTTTTCAAAACTCCTCTGACTTTTCTACATCATGGCCTCCATTTCCACCCCCTCTGCCCGCTGCTGCTTTCTTGCTGACCCTTACTGGTCCTTCAGTATTCTGTTTGGACATCACTCCCTTTGAGAAGCCTGCTGTCACTCGTCACCACTGGTAGGTGTCTCTCTTTGTGTTTGCCCGGTTGCCCTTTGTCATTGTACTTCTCCATCTCCCTGTGTGGTAATTGGCATTCTCCACTCAACTGAGCCTGAAGTCAGACATTGTTACACTCCACTCAGAACCCTTCAGTGACTTGCCATGAGACCTAAGACGAAATCGTAGTTCTTATGAGGTGGTCCTGGTATCACCTCTGACCTGATTTCTCACCTCTGTTCCCCAGCTCATTCTGTTCCAGCCATGCTTGCTTCCCTGCTATTTCTTGAACGGGTCAAGTATGCTTCCACCCCAGGACCTTGACACTTGTCCTGTTACTGAAGTTCCTGCACAAATGTCATTTCTTTGGGAGGCCTTTTCCCACCTGTCTTATCTAAGATAGCACCTCCTGTGACTGTCCTGCTTTGCTTTTCTCTAAGCACTTACTGTGGCTTGTATGTGTGGATTTGTACGTGCGTGTATATGTCTTTATTATCTGTATTCCTCATCTTTGATAGTATTTACGTTTCATGAGGCTAGAAACTTTTTTGTTTACAGTGTATATTCTACTCTTGGTCCGTAGCAGGCACCCAGTAAATATTTGTTGAATAAATAGGTGAATGGTCTACATGTTTGTGGCAAGAACTCTGTTTTACGTCCATAGTGGGAAATGTAGTGGAAACTCAAGCATTTTTTTATTTTGGGAAATAGTAGACACTCAAGCAATTGTTTGTGTTCTTTTCTCATTTCTAATTTCTACTTATTTCCCCAAGATGGCAGAAAGTTCAGTTTATTTATATGCTAAGGGGAAAGAGTTAGTCCAGAGGGAAAAGCTGGAGACAGAAAAAGAGAAAGGATGACTGATGGAACAAAGTTCTTGGGAGATGTGAAAGGATGGGATCCAAAAGATACTGGCTCTGCCTTGAGCGTTAGTGGGGCCCGGCATTCCTCTGGAATGGGAGGGACAGCGGCGAAGAGGACGACAGACGGTAGACAGCAACGCTCTCGTATCTTGGGCAGGAAGCGGGGAAATTAGCGCTGACAGCTGTGGTGGTCTCAGTGGAGTAGGAGGCAGCAGTTGCTGTCGAGCCGTTGGGGGTGTTACCGTCTAGGCGTTGGTGTGTCTTCAGCCTTTCTCTCTCTGTTCTTTGTCATATAAATCACCGGATTTCCCCCCCACCCAGCCATTTTGAATAACAGCAATTCCCTTCCCTTTATAGTCAAGCTCCTAAAAGAGGAGTTTATGGTTACTGTCTCTACTTTCCCGCCTTCTGGCCTCTGTCCCTGCCTCTCTTCAGAAGCTCCCATTGCCAAAATCATTAGTGTTCTTTTGTTGTGGATCAGATAGGGACTCTTCATTCTGTTTGACCTCAATGCACCATTTGGTTGGCCACCGCCCCCCACCCCCGAAGCTTTTTCTCCAGTGATGTCTGTGACACTGCTCTAGTTTTAAAGACTTGATCTTGCTAGTCACTCCCCTGCACAGATCTTTTTACTTTCTCTGCTTACCTCTCCCTTTCATGCATCACAGCCTTGTCGTGGTGAAGTGGCTTATGTAACTCAGTGAAGCTATGAGCCATGCCATGCAAGGCCACACAACATGTACAGGTCATAGTGGACAGTTCTGACAAAACGTGGTCACCGGAGGAGGGAATGGCAAACCATTCCAGCATTCTTGCCGCAAGAGCCCCATGGACAGTATGAAAAGGCACAAAGTGTATGACACTGGAAGATGAGCCCCGCAGGTTGGAAGGTGTCCAGTATGCTACTGGGGGAGAGCAGAGGGCAATTACTAATACTTCCAGAAACAATGACATGGCCGGGCCAAAGTGGAAAAGATGCTCAGCTGTGGATGTGTCTGGTGGTGAGAGTAAAAGTCCGATGCTGTGAAGAACAATATTGCATAGGAACCTGGAATGTCAGGGCCGTGAATCGAGGTGAATCGGATGTGGTAGATGAGTAGATAGCATCACCGACTCACTGGACATGAATTTGAGCAAACCCTAGGGGATAGTGAAGGACAGAAGAGCCTGGAGTGCTGCAGTCCGTGGAGTCACGGAGAGTCAGACGTGACTTACTGACTGAACAACAATGGCAACGACTGCTCACCTCTCAAATTTTATTACTCTCCAGTGTTCAGCTGTAGAGGCTTCTTACTTCTTACCTGGTATCTTTGCCTTGAATGGTTTCCCCCAGAATTCTGGCTTTAACCACCATTATATGCCATTGACTTCGTATTCTATCTCCAGGCCATGTCTCTGCCCTGAGTCCAGACTCTTAGGCTTGGCTGCCTTGTGTTTTCATTGGATGTGCTACAGACTGAATATGCTCAGAGCAAAACTCATCATCTTATTGCTGTTACTCCTGAATTCTGCATTGTAGGAATTGGGACCACCTTTTACCCAGATGTTCAGAACAGGGAGTTGTTTTGTTTTCTACCTGAATGAAAACATAAAGAGTTTCATTTGTTTCATAATCAGATAAAGTATAGGAAAAAAGAAAAGAAAAATTCCCTCCTAACTGTGCAGTTCAGTGATAGCCAGTAGGAGCAGTTAGTATATTTTCTGTCATTTTTTGTTTGTTCATTTATTTGTTTACTCTTATACATACATACTCTGTGTAAATTAGTTCCGTGTAATATTATGAGATTTTGCTGTATCATTCAGCTGTCTTAGAAAACATTTTTCTCTGATATTTGAATTGTGTGTGTATACATTTAGCTTTTAGCCAGTCTCCTTTGAAACTCTTGCCTTGGTTTTATTTTTTTATGTTGCAAATAAAACTGCAGTAAACATCTTGGTATAAATCTTGGTGCAAGTAACTGTAGGACAAACTTGCAGGAGTGGATGAAAAGATAAGGACATAAAGAACACTCTGTCCTTCTGATGGCAAAAGTAGCATGTTTGGGTGTGAAGTTTTGAATTTTAAAGTCATTATTTCCAAATTGTCCTACAGAAGTAATTTTTAATTCCATCTTCTTTCTTTTTCCTCTTTCCTCCCAGCCACCGATTTTTGTAAATTTCACAATGGTCATTTCTACTGAATTCATTCTTTTCTTGCAGTCTCTACGGCTGACACTTCTTAATAATGGTCATGTTTGGATTACTCCAAGAATGGCCTTCTAACTCATGTCTCCTTGGTTTAGATCTTGTCCCTGTGGCCCCTGGGATGATCTTTCTAAGCCATAAATGAGGTTGATGCTCTCCTTCGTGAAATCCCTTCAGTTCAATTCATTTCAGTCGCTCAGTCATGTCCGACTCTTTGTGACTCCATGAATCGCAGCACGTCAAGCTTCCCTGTCTATCACAAACTCTCGGAGTTTACCCAAACTCATGTCCATCAAGTCCCTTGCTGCTGCTAAGTTGCTTCAGTCGTGTCCGACTCTGTGCGACCCCATAGATGGCAGCCCACCAGGCTCCGCCGTCCCTGGGATTCTCCAGGCAAGAACACTGGAGTGGGTTGCCATTTCCTTCTCCAATGCATGAAAGTGAAAAGTGAAAGTGAAGTCGCTCAGTCGTGTCTGACTCTCTGTGACCCCATGGACTGCAGCCCACCAGGCTCCTGCGTCCATGGGATTTTCCAGGCAAGAGTACTGGAGTGGGGTGCCATCGCTCTCTCCCTTAGCGGATCCCAGTTCCTCCCCTTGTTCTCATCCTGGCAGACCTTCACAGCCAGCTTCTGCCCCGCCCCTCATCTCTTCCTGCTCACAGTATAATATTTAGGTTTTCCTATAAGAGACACTTCCACTGCTCAGTTCCACTTCATGTCCTCTTTTTCCTTTCTGGAAGAACCTTCTTCCTCCTCCTCTTCTGACTCTTGTTTCTTTCAAGTCTGGAACCAGGGAAAGGAGCTGCTTCTTTCAGGACTTCTTCCTCAGACTCTCAGGTTAGGGGCTTGCCCTTTGTGTTCTTCAGAAGAACCCTGTGCATAATTGCCTACTTATTTGTTATCATATTTGACTAGATGAGAAACTTTGTGAAAGGAAGGATTATGTTTTATTTATTGTGGTATCTTTCAGTTCAGTTCAGTTGCTTAGTGTTGTCTGACTTTTTGAGACCCCATGGACTGCAGCACGCCAGGCCTCTTTGTCCATCACCAGCTCTCAGAGTTTACCCAAACTCATGTCCATTGAGTTGGTGATGCCATACAACCATCTCATCCTTTGTCATCCCCTTCTCCTCCCACCTTCAATCTTTCCCAGCATCAGGGTCTTTTCCAATGAGTCAGTTCTTCGCATTAGGTGGCCAAAGTATTGGAGTTTCAGCTTCAACATCAGTCCTTGCCATGAATATTCAGGACTGATTTCCTTTAGGGTGGACTGGTTGGATCTCTCTGCAGTCCCAGGGACTCTCAAGAGTTTTCTCCAATGCCACAGTTCAAAAGCATCAATTCTTCAGTGTTCAGCTTTCTCTATAGTCCAACTCTCACATCCATACATGACTACTGGAAAAACCATAGCCTTGACTAGATGGACCTTTGTTGGCAAAATAATGTCTCTGCTTTTTAATATGCTGTCTAGATTGGTCATAACTGTACTTCCAAGGAGTAAGCGTCTTTTAATTTCATGGCTGCAATCACCATCTGCAGTGATTTTGGAGCCCAAACAAATAAAGTCAGCCACTGTTTCCACTGTTTCCCCATCTATTTGCAACAAAGTGATGGGACTGGATGCCATGATCTTAGTTTTCTAACTTTTTCACTCTTCTCTTTCACTGTCATCAAGAGGCTCTTTAGTTCTCCACTTCCTGCCATAAGGGCGGTGTCATCTGCATATCTGAGGTTATTGATATTTCTCCTGGCAATCTTGATTCCAGCTTTTGCTTCCTCCAGCCCAGTGTTTTTCATGATGTACTCTGCATATAAGTTAAATAAGCAGGGTGACAATATACAGCCTTGACGTACTCCTTTCCCAATTTGGAACCAGTCTGTTGTTCCATGTCCAGTTCTAACTGTTGCTTCCTGACCTGCATACAGATTTCTCAAGAGGCAGGTCAGGTGGTCTGGTATTCCCATCTCTTTCAGAATTTTCCACAGTTTATTGTGATCCACACAGTCAAAGGCTTTGGCATAGTCAATGAAGCAGAAATAGATGTTTTTCTGGAACTCTCTTTTTCGATGATCCAACAGATGTTGGCATCTTAATCTCTGGTCTCTCTGCCTTTTCTAAAACCCGCTTGAACATCTGGAAGTTCTCGGTTCACGTACTGTTGAATCCTGGCTTGGAGAATTTTGAGCATTACTTTACTAGCGTGTGAGTGCAGTTGTGAGTGAGATGAATGGTATCTTTAGTGCCTAGCCCAAAACTCTAATGTACCCATGAATCAAGAAGTGAAAGTCATTCAGTTGTGTCTGACTCTTTGTGACCCCATGAACTATACAGTTCATGGAATTCTCCAGGCCAGAATACTGGAGTGGGTGGCCTTTCCCTTCTCCAGGGGATCTTCCCAACCAAGGAATTGAACCCAGGTCTCCCACATTGCCAGCTGAGCCACCAGGGAAGCCCAAGAATACTCGAGTGGGTAGCCTGTCCCTTTTCTGGCAGATCTTCCCAACCCAAGAATCAAATTGGGGTCTCCTGCATTGCAGGTGGATTCTAAACTGAGCTGTCAGGGAATCAAGAAGGGAGCTTGTTAAATGCAGTTTCTGATTCTGTAGATCCGGGTGAGGCCCGAGATTCTGCATTAAAAAATTTTTTTTTAATTGAAGTATAGTCAATATATAATGTTGTGTTAATTTCTACTGTACAGCAGTGTAGTTCAGATATAAATTTATGTACATATTCTTTTTCACCATGGTTTATCACAGCATATTGAATATAGTTTCCTATCCTATAGTAGGACCTTGTTTATCCATAGAGATTCTGCATTTCTAACCGGTATCCATTGGCAATGCTAGTGCTGTTGATCTGAGTATCAAGGGGTTTGATAAATGTTTGTGGAATGTGTGAGCAAATGAATGAGTGGTGAAACTAAAACTATTAACTCACTGCAACACTGATTTATTAAATCTGAGCAATTAATAAAGTGATTGTTGAGTCTTGCTGGACAGAAAAAAATAACTTGTTTAATTTATGGTTTAGACTGTTTGAAAGAAAGACTGAGTCCATTTCTTTAAAGGTGAAGTATTTTGTGGAGTCATTCTTTTATTGTCTTAATTAGTGATAAAACATTTAGACCAGAAGTCTTAACTACTTTTTTTAAGTTGAAGATCTCTGTAAGTTTGAAATTACATATATAAGTCCAGGGTGTACAGCAGCTGCTTGGGTTGGCTGAAACCTGTGTGAAGGAGCCAGAGGCCTGCTTGCTCGGCACCCTGCCCCTCAAGCTGCTCTTGAAAGGGCGCAAGCTGAAAACTTCTGATCTAGGTCATCTGTCTCTGTTAGTTTGAGCTGTGTCTAAGCCAACCTCTTCAGTTGCTAGAATGGTCTCCTAACTGCCAGGAGCGCCGTATTCATTCATTGTGATCTTGCTTACAGGAGAATATGGATACTTAAATGTGACAGACAAACAAAATGGTTTGTACAGTGTAATTGTCATTTTGGCAGGAGAAAATAAACCCTCCAAATTGAAATTGTATTCAACATTAGAAGGGAAACAGTGGTGAAATATTGGTATTAGAATAATGCTGGAGAAGAGGGGACAGGCTTAATAAAGAAATAATCTGTAAGACGTTTGACTACAGAAAAATACCTTATGGAATGTATAGCAATGGCCAGGAATACTAAGTGCTGGCAGAAATCATTAAAATGGCCATCAAAATCAGATTCTGTTATTATAGGGGGAAAATAGGAGTTATTAATCAAGTTAAGAAAACTAGAAAGTTGCAGAAGAGCTGTGTCCATGGTGGAAGATCTTGCTAGCTTCTCTTTTATCACGTTCAGGAGCCAGCAGGTGAATATCTGGACCGGGGTGGTGTTGTCAGCGTCTAGCTGTGCTGCTTTCCTGGCCATAGTTGGGTCTTCTGTTTGTTCATCTTAGTGGTGCTTCTTTCTGTCAAAAGGGGAAGATTATTATATTTTGCAGTAGGTCTCTTTTGCATGGTTATTGGTAGGGAGGTGAAGGTAAGAGCAGAAATGGAAAATCCCTGAGGGGATTATGAAATCGGGAAGTGTGATTTTCTAGAGCAAAATAATTTCTGGGGTTTAGAGGAGGTACTTTTTCATGGATGATGTATTCTGTGTTGAAAAGGTGGAGTGAAGTTTTGCTTCTTCTCAGATCTTTCTTTTAGAAGCCTATGTTACATGGAAACTCACTGCTTGAGCAAGAATTCTTATGGAGTAGGCAGTCAAAGTCCTGATACTTGTTTCCTTAACAGGGGAGATTGGAATTCTGTTGAAAGGAGGTGCCTTTGGTTAACCCGACCTTTACTGACCTAATTGGAAAAAGTTGGGAGAGTGATTCAAGGTGTATTTTAGTCCTTTGTCGTCTTCTAAAAGATAGGTTTGACGTACCTGTAGATTCTCTCCAGCCTGGGCTTGGAGAAGCCTGGAAAAAACTCTCTAATGATCTAACACCGTCCCCTTTGGCTCCAGCTACAGGAGTTCTGGCACACATTGAATGAATGTGTCATGATGGAAAATTTAAGTTTTACTTTGCTTCTTCCTTTAATGGCGCAGTACTCTTTGGCTGTCTCTTTCTTACGTATCCACCCGTTCTTTATACTGATAACAGACTTTCAAGTATGAATGAGTTTCAGAACTGGCTGAGACTGCATAAAGCCTGTTTTCAAGAGCCTCTAGGATGAGAGCTGAAATACGATTTGCCCCCTTTTCTCATTGCAAGTATATTACAATTTAGTTACCTTATAGGCTTTGTGGGCAACCCTGGGGATTTTGCCATATTTCATATTTCATGGCCTTTGTGGGAAAGTACATTCCATATTCCAAATAATCAAATTACAAATGAAGTTTTGGAATATAATCCATTTATATGTTGGGTACTTGCCTATACCCTAAGAGGTGTGCTTCTTGAAGTTTGGGTGTTATGGATTTAAGACACAATAAATAGTAGTTACATGAAATGGTTTACTGGGAAGGCATTACAGATAAAAGTTAGAAAATTTAATGGATGACAAGTTCATAAATGTTTCTAAGAGAAAGGTGGTATTTTGAGATTGTATTCTTGACCTTTTATTTTATCCTTGACTTTTAACATTTTATTTCAGGACAGTCATTTTTACCTTCCTACAGTCCTGCTCCTTTTCACTACTATGACCAGTATGGAAATGATTATTCAGCAGATATTTATAAAGTGCCTAAGAAGATGTTGAAAAGTATAGAGAAGAATAACTTGGACGTCGGCTACTAGTTTTTCCTTTATTTTTAAGTTTAATTTAAATTCATTCATTTGGTTGCCTCAGGGGTTGGTTTCAACACGCGGGCTCAGTAGTTGCAGCACATAGACTCTGTAGTTGGGGCTGAGCAGCTGTGGCTTGGGCTTACTTGCTCCGCAGCACTTGGGATCTTAGTTTTCCAATCTAGGGTTGAACTCCTGTCCCCTGCATTGCAAGGCAGATTCTTAACCACTGGACCACCAGGGAAGTCCCCTCTCCTGTACTTTAATGAACAAACCATTAACTGTTTTATCAGAGCTAACCAATACCAAATTTCTTTGTTTTTCTTTCCTATGTTAGATGCTGCAGACTAAATCACCACCACCACTACCCTCTATATTTTGGACTTTCATCATAGCTCAGTTGGTAAAGAATCTGCCTGCAATGCAGGAGGCCTGGGTTCCATCACTGGGTTGGGAAGATCCCCTAGAGAAGGAAATGGCAACCCACTCCAGTGTTCATGCTTGGAGAATCCCATGGACAGAGGAGCCTGGCAGGCTACAGTCCATGGGGTCACAAGAGTCGGAAACGACTTAGCGACTAAACCACCAACCGCTACCACCACATACTAAATAATAGGCTAGTCTGTTTATGGGGGATAATTTTGGGGGCCACAGACAGAGGTTGAATACCAGGCACAATTTTGACAATGGTAAGATTAACCTTTCCCTGTCCCTGCTTGGTCCCCCTAGCATCCCTTCGGTTGCTCTCCTGAACGTCTTATGTGCTAGGGAACAGATCCATGTTTGGTTATTAAAGCTGTTGAGAACGTCATATGACTTGAATTTTTATATTTTGCATTCTCATTTTTGAGAAAATACTTTTCTCCAACCCACCAAGGATTGAGTAAATAAAAACTTGAAATATCACCCACAAGAAATTATTTTTATCTGTATGTGTAGAAACCTTTATTTCTGAATCACAGATTGTTCACGATCCAGCAGTTATGAATTATACTTAGAGAACAGCAGGACAGAACATCTGAAGTTAGATCTGCATAGCTGAAAAGTCTTATACTAAACACTCCCCTTAGAATTAGATTGGTGCTGTGTATTTTACCAGGTGGCTCTAGTGGTAAAAACCTGCCTGCCAATGCAGGAGACACAGAGAGACACAGGTTCGATCCCTGGGTCAGAAAGATCCGCTGGAGGAGGACAGGGCAGTCCACTCTAGTATTCTTGCCTGGAGAAGCCCATGACAGAGGAGCCTGGCTGGCTGCAGTTCATAGGGTCACACAGCTGGACACACCCGAAGCAACTTCACATGTATTTTACCATTCCTGTCTTTCTCTCTCTCTTTTTTTTTTCGGAGCAGGCGATAACATATACACAGAAAAGTACATAAATCACGATAGTTTACAGAAGAACCATAAAACAAAGATCTGGGTAACCACTGCTTAGTTCAATAGTAGCTCATTGTGAGTCCCGCAGAAGCCTCCCATATGCTCTTCTCTGATTACAACACCATCTCTTCTTCCTAGGAGGAACCACTATTCTGACTCCTTGAAAATGATTTGTTTTACCCACTATAAACACATTTCTAAACAGTATAGTTTAGTTGAAGTTTATGTGAATGGCATGATTATATCTTCTTTCGTTCAGTGTTGTTGTTTAGTTGCTAAGTTGGTCCAACTCTTTGCAACCCCAGGGACTGCAGTGCACCAGGCTTCCCTGTCCTTCACTATCTCCCGGAGTTTGCTCAAACTCATGTCTGTTTTGTCAGTGATGCCATCCAACCATCTCATCCTCTGTCTCCCTCTTCTCCTCCTGCCCTCAATCTTTTCCAGCATCAGGGTCTTTTCCAATGAGTTGGCTCTTCACATCAGGTGGCCAAAGTATTGGAGCTTCAGCTTCAGCATCAGTTCTTCCAATGAGTATTCAGGGTTGATTTCCTTTAGGATTGACTGGTTTGATCTCTTTGCTGTCAAAGGGACTCTCTAGAGTCTTCTCCAGCATCAAAGTTTGAAAGCATCAGTTCTTTGGCGCTCAGCTTTATGGTCCAATTCTCACATCCATACATGACTATTGGAAAAACCATAGCTTTGACTATACGGACCTTAGTCAGTAAAGTGATGTCTCTGCTTTTTAATATGCTGTCTAGGTTGGTCATAGCTTTTCTTCCAAGGAGCAAGCATCTTTTAATTTCATGGCTGCAGTCACTGCAGTGATTTTGGAGCTCAGGAAAATAAAATCTGTCACTGTTTCCACTTTTCCCCTTCTATTTGCCGTGAAGTGATGAGACTGGCTTCCCTGATCTTAGTTTCTTGAATGTTGAATTTTAAGCCAGCTTTTTCACTCTCATTTTTCACCCTCATCAAGAGGCTCTTTAGTTCCTCTTCACTTTCTGCCAACAGAGTGGTATCATCTGCATATCTGAGGTTGTTGGTATTTCTCCCAGCAATCTTGATTCCAGCTTGTGATACATCCAGTCTGGCATTTCGCATGATATATTCTGCATATATACAAGCAGGGTGACAATATGCAGCCTTAATGTACTCCTTTCCCAGTTTGGAACCAGTCCGTTGATCCATGTTTGATTATAACTGTTACTTCTTGACCTGCATACAGGTTTTTCAGGAGACAGGTAAAGTGATCTGGTATTCCCGTTTCTTTTTTCTTTTTTTAAAAATTTTTATTTTTACTTTATTTTACTTTATAATACTGTATTGGTTTTGCCATACATTGACATGAATCTACCACGGGTGTACATGCGTTCCCAAACTTGAACCCCCCTCCCACCTCCCTCCCCATAACATCCCTCTGGGTCATCACCGTGCACCAGCCCCAAGCATGCTGTATCCTGTGTCGGACATAGACTGGTGATTCGATTCTTACATGATAGTATACCTGTTACAATGCCATTCTCCCAAATCATCCCACCCTCTCCCTCTCCCTCTGAGTCCAAAAGTCCGTTATACACATCTGTGTCTCCTTTGCTGTCCTGCATACAGGGTCGTCATTGCCATCTTTCTAAATTCCATATACATGTGTTAGTATACTGTATTGGTGTTTTTCTTTCTGGCTTACTTCACTCTGTATAATCGGCTCCAGTTTCATCCATCGCATCAGAACTGATTCAAATGAATTCTTTTTAACGGCTGAGTAATACTCCATTGTGTATATGTACCACAGCTTTCTTATCCATTCATCTGCTGATGGACATCTAGGTTGTTTCCGTGTCCTGGCTATTATAAACAGTGCTGCGATGAACATTGGGGTACATGTGTCTCTTTCAATTCTGGTTTCCTCGGTGTGTATGCCCAGCAGAGGGATTGCTGGGTCATAAGGTAGTTCTATTTGCAATTTTTTAAGGAATCTCCACACTGTTCTCCATAGTGGCTGTACTAGTTTGCATTCCCACCAACAGTGTAGGAGGGTTCCCTTTTCTCCACACCCTCTCCAGCATTTATTGCTTGCAGATTTTTGGATCGCAGCCATTCTGACTGGTTGATATTCCCATTTCTTTAGGAATTTTCCACAGTTTATTGTGATCCACACAGTCAGAGGTTTTTAGCGTAGTCAGTGAAGCAGAAATGGATGTTTTTCCGGAATTCCCTTGCTTTTTCTATGATCCAGTGGATGTTGGCAATTTTATCTCTGATTCCTCTGCCTTTTCTAAATCCAGCTTGTGCATCTGGAAGTTCTTGAATCACAAACTGATGAAACCTAGCTTGAGGGTTTTTGAAAGCATTACCTTGCTAGTGTATGAAATGAATGCAATTGTGCGATAGTTTGAACATTCTTTGGCATTGCCCTTCTTTGAGATTGGAATGAAAGCTTACCTTTTCCAGTCCTGTGGCCACACAGTCTTAACCACTGTACCGCCAGGGAATTCCCTCTCCATTTATTTATATTTTCTGAATCTCCTAATGAGGTATTTATAATTTTCTGTGTGGTGGTTTTACACATGTTTTGTTAGATTTAGTTTTTAAAGTTTTGTATGTTTTAATACTGTTGCGGTATCATTTAACCTTTTTTTTTTACTTTCTAAGTGCTGTTGCTGATCCCAAGTATTTTTCTGGAAGAAATAACAGGTATAAGTTTGTACGTATCTTTATAGGCTCTGCTGGGTGGAATGAGAAGTGTTATGTAAAGAGAAATGAACAGAATAGAATGGGAGTGAAAAGGACACGTTGATAAAGGACACATTTGTTCCCCTTTCATAGATTTTTCTCCTTTGTGTAAAACTTAGGAAATACTCATTTGTTTTCCATAGGTGTAGCCTGTGGCAGAAAAGGCAGATAATGTTGTTTTTTTCCTTCAAGGGTACACTGTGCCCTTTCAGGCTTTAGTGTTGCACAGGAGGTGCTAATTAACTGCTGGGAAACGTAAAAAGTTTTGAGTGGGCAGTTTCTGATCCAACTTATATTATTTTCCTGGAGAAAGGAGTTTTGTTACTTAGGTTCCTCAGGAAGCCTGGTTGTTAACGGTTTTTTAGATTAGCCAGTGTGAAAACTGCCCTGATCTTAAGATTGTTAGTTCATTAAGCAATTCTCTTTGTAATGTGACTTAGAGAATTTCATAACCTGTTCCATCTCAGTACTGAGAGATAAATCAATTTCCCGTTCTTGAGTATTCATCACATGTTGTGCTAGGCACCTGGGAAACAGATACTAGGTAGAATCTCCCTCAAAACAAACAAGCACACATAAGATTAACTCCTGTCTCCCAGAGAAAATTCCTCTTGGCACATGGTTTATTTCCCGGTATTCTTCTTCTAAATGTATGTTTGAAAAATAACTGAGCTAGTACTATAGACTGGAGAAGGCAGTGGCACCCACTCCAGCACTGTCGCCTGGAAAATCCCAGGGACGGAGGAGCCTGGTGGGCTGCAGTCCATGGGGTCGCTAAGAGTCGGACACGACTGAGCAACTTCACTTTCACGCATTGGAGAAGGAAATGGCAACCCACTCCAGTGTTCTTGCCTGGAGAATCCCAGGGATGGGGGAGCCTGGTGGGCTGCCGTCTATGGGGTCACACAGAGTCGGACACGACTGAAGCGACTTAGCAGCAGCAGCAGCGGTACTGTAGACTCAACTGTCATTTTTTTAATTTAGCATTGTAACTCAAGATTTTTCAGTCATTGAAATATTTTTTTATAAGCAGCCTTTCATTATGTGTAAAACTTATGTTCTGTATCATCATTGAGTTAATTTCCCCACTCATTGGACATTTGAATCATTCTTTTTTTTTTTTGCACTTACACTGATATTTGGATGAACATTTTTAAAGTCTTTCTGCATTTTGAGTTATTTATTTCCTTAGAAGTGAAATACTGGCTTAAAGAATTTGACGATTTTAATACTGAAAAAATTTAGTGACTTGTGAGCATCACCTGTATGCTCAGTATTGGACAGCAAATAAGGAACAAGACAGATAAGGTTTTCATTGTCATGGAGTTTAGTGAAAGAGAAAGATTAAACAATTATACAAGCCAATTCATAGTTAGAAATTTTGGGACGTGCTTGGGGGAAAAAAGCAGAAGATGTCATATAGAAGAGCAAATCAGTGGTGATGGTTCTAATTTGGGGGGTGGGTGGGAGTGGTCAGGAAAGGCCTCTTTGAGGAAGTGACATTTAGACTGATAACCGAAGCACAAGTAGTGTGTGGCCCATCTAAGGAAAGAGGGCATAGGCTGTGTTAAGACTGAGGGAGAGGAGGAGGTGGGTATAGGGGTCTGGGACAAGGGGTCTGGGGAAAAGTTGGAGCGGAAGAACTGAACGAATATCATTCTGTCAGTGGAGAGAGAGAAAGAAAGTGATGTGAAATAAGTAGGTAGCAAGGGGCCTTCTAGGTCATATTAACAATTGAAGTCCTTGAGAAATACGTTGTCTTGCTCCATGCCAAAACGACCAACCAATGTACACGTCTGTCAACCCTGTTTGAGTGCCTGGCTCATTTAATAGCATTGACAGTCTTCTTTGTGAAGGACTTTGCTGATGTGATTGTTGAAATGTTTTCATTTCAGTTTGTATTTCTTTGATAATTATTGAAGAGTAATCTTTCCCCAAATGTTTGTCATCATTTTTGACCATTCCATCTGTTACTAACTGGACCGTTCCTTTCTCACTAAAATGTCATTTTTAAGGTTCTCCCACAAGTACTCAAGTGACAGACTGGGAACCACTGGTCAGGAATTGAAAGAAGAGTTTCTTACATGTCTCTCACTCTTAGTTCTCCGAATAAGGGGCTGGATTTGGTCAAAACTGGGTTTCTTGTGGCTGTATTATTTTATGATTCATGGGTATACAAGTGTGTCGAGTTGGGAACTGGAAAAGAAACTGATAAAGCTGGTGACTTTTAAGAGCCAGCTCACGTATTTTTCCCTTAAGGAGCAATCCAGATCTCTGGTATCCAGAGATCTGCTGCTTTTATGTTTGTTTAGCTTTTTGTTTGTGCTCTTATTTATTCGACTCTTTGTTTCTTCTTTTGTTTGTTCGTTAGAGATTTTCTGCCTTCATGATGAGCTCCTCAAAGGCAGAGATGGTGGCATGCGGTTCATCCTTGTGTTTGTGCCTTCACTGGCGTTGACACCATACATGATGACGATATTTCCGACATGCCATATAAATAAGCTAGCTGGCTGTTTATATTTATGGCTATCATACTTCTTAACCTTGACTGTCCTTTGAAAAATTAGCTGGAGGGATAGCCTTTGTCTGCTCTGAGGCTGAGGAATAGCATACCTATGGTAATGTGTGAGCCTCGCAGGTTGACGGGTCTTGGCTGGGTTTTTCATCAGTAGTGTGTTGTGTTCACAGCAAGTGGAAGCTGCCCAGGACCTGTAACAACTTGTCTGGGTGTTGGGTTTTGTTATCTTTTGGGTATTTTCACTTTGCCCAACACCAGGTGTCTGGGGGAGAGACCTAACTGGTTGGAGCCTGTAAAACTTCAGTGTGATGACGCTCTTTGTAGAGCTGAACCTCAGTAAACTCCTGCAAATACTTGTGAGAACCCAAATCAGAAATGGACATGGGATCTCGTCTGATCTACAGAGCTGAGCTGGGTTGGGCCTGGTTGGTACTTGGGTGGGAGAAATGGACGTGGGAACATGATTACATTTCTGTGTTCTGAAACCCCACAGAGATCACAGAAAGGCATTCTTAATTTTGTGTATGCCTGTGTATAGTCCAGTCCCTCGTAGAAAATGATGCCAGTTGTTGAATCTGCTCGCTGTCAGTGCCTAAAGGATCGCTTGGTCTGTTGGGTGAGCCAGGCCCTCTGCTTCTCCGGTTTCTCCTCCTCATGGCCTCCAGTGTCAGCGTTTGCGTTGCTGTTAGCAGCTAACATTCCTGAGGTTTTTATTGTGGATGTCCTTTTTTATGCTAACCCTGTGCCTCAGTCCTGTGGGTAATTTCAGTCTTCCTCGTGTAAGGTTTCTAGTTAATGGCACGTGAGCATGTGTTCTAATGAAAATTGGAGCAGACCACCTGCCTTTTCTGGGTAGGTAGGGATTCTTTTGTTATGAACTTCTCCCATGCTGTTAGAATTTGCTGAGATAAATAGGGCTTGTCATTCCATTTGGCATACATTTATGAATGCTGGCCCACCTTAGGCGCTGTGTGAGCTCTGTTCACACAGAGACATTGAACCACATGGTAAGGAGCAGTAATAGAGTTGGGCACAGATTCTTAGGGAGCATCAGTGCGAGGTATTTAGCACATCTGTGGAGGGTGTGATCCAGAGGCTTTCTGGAGAAGGCAGCAGTTATGCTGAGTTTGAAGGATGAATAAGAGTCAGTTGGTAGCAAGGATGTTTTTTAATTGAGGCAAGGCTGGGGAGAAGGAGTACAGTTAAGAAGCTATTGCTGAAGTACACACTGCCACTTGTGAAATATTCTGCTGAGAAACTTGAATCTGAGTTGGATCATGACTCTGTATCTAACTCCTAATTTACTGGCTATAGAGGGATTGAACAGCATGTTAAATGACATCTTTGGGATACAGTTAGCAACGCCCAAACTTGGGGAAGCTATCTGGTTATTTTCAACAAATAAAGTACAGAAAAAGAGGAAGTAGTAATCTGTAGATTAAAAGAACTTTAAGAGGGAATTCCCTGGCAGTCTAGTGGTTAGGACTCGGAATGCCTGAGGCCCAAGTTTGATCTCGTGTCAAGGAACTAAAATCCCACAGGCCGGGTGGTGTGGCAAAAAAAAGAGAGATTTAAGAGACATATTAATGAAATGCAGTATGTTGCCCTGTTGGACTCTGATTTGAATAAATCATCTCTAAAGAATTTATGAGACAGGAGTGAACATTTGAACATCTACTGGATAGGTGGATAATATTGAACAATTTTTAAAAATTTAGGTGTGGTAATGGTAGTGTAATTATTTAAGGAAATAGTTCTTCTCTTCAAGATTTAGAATAAAGATGAAATTAGATGATGCCTAGAGTGTGTGTGCTGTGCTAAGTCGCTTCAGTCGTGTCTGACTCTCTGCGTCCCCATGGACTGTAGCCCGTCAGGCTCCTCTGTCCATGGGATTCTCCGGGCAAGAACACTGGAGTGGGCTGCCATTTCCTTCTCCAGGGGATCTTCCTGACCCAGGGATCAAACCCGGGTCTCCTGCATCAGCAGGTGTGTTCTTTACCACTGAGCCACCTGGGAAGCCTGAGGGTTCCAGAGTGATCCAGAATTGGCTGGGTGCTAGGGGGAGCAAGCATGTATTGATACATTTTGAAGCTAACTGATGAGGTACAGAAGCTGCTTATTTTCCTTTCTTTCTTGCTTTGTGTTTGTTCGCACTATTCCGTAATGTTTTTAAAAAGCTGTTACAATGCTCCAGGCAAGAACTGTTAGGGACCTAAAATAAAGCTCTGGTTGTAGAGGTGGAACCAAAAAAATGGAATAAGTTATAAGATAAAAAGATGGATTTGAGGAATAAGTTATAAGATAGTTAAAGTTGAATGTTTGGGGCTGGAGGGAGGGAGGGGTCCAAGCTGATGGTTTAGAACCTGAGCACTGTCCGCTGAGTGATGGCACATGGAAGTGCCGTATCTTGTGGAGCTGGAGTGGAGCAGTGGTATTGCAAGTTTGCTTTTGTACATACTGAGTTTAGGACAGCCAAGCCAGGTGGCGGCGCATGGTTGGTAGCTTACAGGTAAAGACAAAGCGAGATACAGATCAGTATGTAGGTGGTGGTAAACCTTAAGAAAGGCTGAGGTTGCCGCGGGAGAATGTGTACAGGAGGAAAGGAAGGGCTGCCCCTGAGAGGGATAGAGAGAGAGGAGCCAGTTAGAATTCTGAGAGGAGAAGTCCGAGAGAGAGGATTTTTAAAGGCAGTCAAGGCAATAGGAAGTTTCAGGAAGAGTATGGAAGCCGTGACAGATCCAGGAGGAAAGTCAAGCAGGATAAGAGCTTGTCTAGTTCCTCTCGATTATGAATATTAAAGGCCTTTGGGGGAGCTGGTGGTGGTGGGACAGCTTCGTGAGTGAACGATATTTACTATCCTGCAGCTTTTAAGTCCCTTCAGAGTGGAGTAAGAGAGACTGTACACCATATGAAGCTTGTGCTAATTAGCTAGAGCGTTATGATGAAAAGCGGAAGAGCTTTTATTTTATTGGGAATTAAGATCATTACCCTTCATTCCCTTGGTGTCATCAACTTGAACATCATGTTCACTTGTGCAGAGACCTTTTCCAAGCTTACCCTAGCTCCCTTTCTATGAAATTTTGCTAAATTGCCCCAAAATTAGTGGATCAGAAGCTGGGTTCAGAGTTTAGGAATTGTGACGCCTGTTTTAAATGCAGTTTTCCCAGTGAGTCTCAAGCTGTGCTGTTACTCTTCGGGGTGAATGCAAAATCCTAGCAGTAGGCAAAGATGCTGCTGCTTACTGGTTTCTTTTTTTTTTTTCTCAAGATTAAGTTTTTGGATTTCTGTTTTAAAAACTTTTTGTTTAGCTCCTTTTATCCCAAAGTGCAGATGAGATAAATGACTGTGGAGTTGCTGTGATGGTTTATGTTGCTACCAGCACGTGACCGTCAGCACTGTATCTCTGTGGGGCTGGAATATGGACAGTTGTTGCATTCTGAGAAAAGTTTTGGCAGGAGGGAAATGGCCCTGTGCCCCTCCTACCATCTTCTCTGCTGGAATCTTAAAGTTTGTATTTATTTTCCTGTAAGTACAGAACTGTGAGAACGTATCTCGTTTGAAAAACCCTCACGTAGCAAATTGTCCAGCCCACGTAGGGACACAGGGATGACTCAAGCTGTTCGGGATTCTTTTCCTTTTGTTGGTAACCTCTGCCCAGAGAATTTACCCATTTTTCATAATACAGTTTGAGAGCTTGGTGGAGAGAAGGGGCCAGTGAGAATGCTTCTCTTACCAGAGCGCGGCTGCCGCTCCGTTGCCTGTTGAGTCATTCCCACAGCTCTATATAGAGCTTTCCTGGGTTTTCTTTTAAACATGATGTTCTTGGAGTGGGAAGAAAGGAAGTCTTTTTTCTCTTCCACAGACTCCCCCACCCCAAATCTGCATTGCTCACTCTCTTCTAGTAACAGAGTATTGCCCTCAGTCATTCTGAGACTGTTTTCTCTTTTAAGGCCTCTCAGCACTTTCATTTATCATTTGTGTGACTATGTGAGCATTAAGGCATTTGCTGGGCTTGGTTCCCCCAGTAGGCTTTTAAGATACAGGCTGTCACTTAACCAGAAAAACGGAGGCCTTCTGGTTAACCATACCAAAAATGGATTTCTAGTTTTCAGCTATTTTAAAGTCAATCAGATAAGCTAAAAGACATCTTACTATCCTTATTAAGACTATCAGTAAAATGTGCTGTGAAGGGAATGAATGTTTTTAATTTTGGATAAATGAAAATTGCTATAGTTTGACAGGGTTTTAGTTTCTTTTCGTTTTTGTGATGAAAGGTTAAAATGTCCACATTCGTATTTATTCAGATCTTGCTCTTTGCTAGAGGAAAATGACTTGACATTTCTTTATGAGGAAAGGGAAATTCTTATTTCTGTAACTGTCTTCGTATGGGTTTCAAACATCCAGTCAGATCGTAAAGCGTGTTAGAGTCAAATAACATCAGTAAGCTGTCTGTTCACACAGCCCATGTCTTACACAGGCGCAAGTAAGGAGCTCTTTTAAGGGGTTGGCAGATTGAAAAGACAGATTATAGCTCTGGAATGTATTCAGATGACTTTTTGAAACAGATATTTTAATTGGAGAGGGGGTGGAGAAATATTTGTGCTTCTGTAGTTAAATACTCAACTTCCTTAGCCTGTTATCTATAAATATCACAGATGAGAAAGCCATTGGAACGCTTTTTCAGAAAATAACTCACAGGACATATTTATTTGTGTGTATGTGTTTATATATGCCTCATCCCCATCCATTCTCCCCCTCGTGGGTCAGTAATCGGGCTGTGTCTTTCATAAGATTGAGTTGTTCCGATTATGTCCTAAACTGCATTAGCAGCAGAGTCCCTTACACTAAGGTTTTCAACAAAACCTCATCTTCTCTTCTTGAAAGGAGAGGAAGACAAAAAAGCAGTTGGTCTGTTTCCTGAAGGTCTCTTTCTGTACCTCTCTTCCCTCCCCCAGAGCCGGACAGCAAGGGGAGGAGCTTCTTACTGCTCTAACCACACTTCATGTGTCTTAACTTGAGTGCTTGTTGGTTTCCTGTCGGCAGTAAATCAGCTCTGTGCCATCTTGACTTGTGTGAAGGGTGGATGAATTGGTAACTGCACTCAGAAGAGGAGTGAGTTCTCACAGTCTGATTTGAACATAAGGTGTGAGACTGAATTTATGAAAGCTTCGGTAGCCTCTGAAGACAACCTCTTCTGTGACTGAGTTTTTTTTTTTTTTTTCATGATATCTGTGGGCTGTTGTTTCTGAGAAGAATCTGCCATGACGCTACTGGAACCTGAGATGTTAATGATGGCTGTACAGTCCGGTAATTCCCATATTTCCTGCAAATCCTTTTTGCCTTAGGTTTCTTAAAAAACACTGGGCACATTGGCACTAGGGCTGGATGGAGATGAGGAGGAGGGCAGAGGGAGGGTAAATATAAATTGTCCAGTAAATGTACTGCATTTTCAGATTTTTATTGTAAAATGTATTATAATTTTCTCTTGATTGCAAATTCTAGATATTCAGACATAGCTTTGGATTAGATGCTTATCAATCTTAAGACTGCTCAGTGAGGAGACATGGAAGGGAAAGCTACTTGTCTTCTTTAATTAGGCATTTTGTTATTGTAGTGGTGCTGCTTTTAATATAATTAAATTGTTTTTGCTGTTTTGAACAGTACTGTGTTTAATCACTAATCTATACTCTCTTTTAAATGACTCTGTGAAAGCTTGTCTTAACATTTTTCCTTAGCTATAATTTCTCTTTTGTGGTAAACCTTCTATCTGTATCATCTTTTGGTCCTTTGAGGGATGCTCTTGTTAACATGTAGGGTTGGGAATCTTTTAAGTTTTGAAGATGAAGGAAGTTGGAGCAAGGAGGCAGTCAGCAGAAGGAATGCAGGGTTTTTGAGGTTCTTCCTCTTGAAAACAGTTTTCCCAATTCAAAAGTGTCTTTAAAAACATTAAAAAAAATTCCAGTTTGTTTTTAATAATTTCTTTTACTTTCAGTGTCCTTAAATTTGTAAGATGTCTAAAAATAGAGAATGTTCTTTGGTTATTTTTAGACTTCGACTAAAATGCAGCCTGTAGTGTTTTCCTGTTTCAGAGACTGTCTTGAAAGATTCATACAAGTGGCATTTGGGGACCCCTTCCCATCCACTGGCCTTTACTCAAAGGAAAATGAGACTCCTTGGTGCTGGCAGAACTGGTCTCACTGCTCTCCTCGGGGAGCACTTAGGTGTTATGCTGCCAGACACAGATATCCGTCTGAAGACCGAATCAGATGCTATCAGGTTACGCTTTAGGACAGAGTATGGACAAAAAGGAAAGACACCGCTACTGTCCTGTTCTTTCTGGTTTTATGGATGACCTTGACTGAATCATGTATTAGTGGAGTCTTTCTGTTCATATATGCTGTGCATTCCAAGTCCCTTTCCTTTTCCTCCCACAGATCTGTTGAGCTTTGTGTTCTAAACAAGATGGTGTGCTTATCTGAACGTTTCCCATCTGTCTTTGATGAAACAGTTCCCAGTTAAAGTGACTCAGATTTTCTTACCACTGCTCTGTATCTTCGTTCTCTGCTCTATGTTGGCAAGGGCATATTTTATTTTAGGGAGTACAAGCTAGCCTTTGGACTCTCTCTCCCTTCTTTAGTCATCTTGTTACCTACAGATCATCTCAGTCCACTAACTTCTTAATAAAGGGTAAAAGATTGTTTGCTTTCCTCTGAGCTGGGGTCTCCCTGTTCTTGCCGAGTAGAGAAAGGGGCTTACTTAGTATTTTCTTGTCTTGCCCGAGAGCTGTTTTTCCAATGACACATGTTGGGTAGGGCTAGCCACCCATCTGTTGGACCAGCTACTTCATAAAACTTTCAAAGGATAGTAGTATGTTAGACAAGTGTGGGTGAAATTGACAAGGGTGTTGGATACAGGTAGAATGGAAGGTCTGCAGAGACTAGCATGTATGCGAACCTCTTCCTTTTGTGTATGTTCATAAAAGTAGAGAAACTGGGTATAGAAAGAACTAATAGCAAACTGATATCTCTAGTACTTTGGTTCCTAAATGTTCTAAAACCTTAGCACTGTGTTGCTTTGTGGAATTGTTGCTGTTTTCTTCTGATGCTCTAGCCATTATATTGGATTGTAATAGTAAATGACAGGCATATCTATGATAGGAAATGAAAAAGCATCTCTTATGAAGTTTTAATTAAAAAAAAAAGGCCTGTCATTTTTTTTTTCTAAAAGAGTAAAGACAAAATTTAGACTATCTATGTGAGCCGTGAGTGAGTTTCCCAGGCATGAAGTATTTGGATCGCCATGAATATAGGCTTTATAGGTGAAACTACTGTTTAATGAAATGCTTAAGGTAATGAAAGCAATTTAGACAAGATTCATGATGTAAGATTTTTACCCTAAGTTAAAGTTTAAGATACTGAATTTTATAGCCAAGTTCCAGGGTACACTGTGTATTTATATCAGCTTTCATTTGGTGTTTGGAGTTTGGAGATTTGGGTGAGGCATACTTATGTATGGACACTCATCCTCCTCACTGCTGGCGGTCTCCTTCTAACCCTTTAAGATCCAGTCTAGCTGCAGTGTTTTTGTGACTCCTCTCTCAATAGAATCAGCCCTTCCTTCTCTGTTTCTGCAGCACCGCCTTTACAGTGTAGACTGATTATCATTTTCCTGTCTGCCTAATTAGATTATTAGCTTCTCAAAAGCAATACAGTATATTCATCTGTGTGTTGGCTCCTGACATGTATTTTTTTAATTTTAAATGAAGAAATCTGGTTTGACATACCTCCCCTAATAAGTAGGTGTAAGCCTTTTAAATCAAGATTTCATCGAAGTATTTTAAGATCTGTTGTCATATTAAGACATGAAGCCTCTAACCGCCATCTGGTATCTTAGCCAGCCCTTGCCCACAGCACGTGAAAGCACAGCTCTCGAAACCAGAATTCTTTTCGCATCTCAGGATGTGCATTGTGCCCTGTCTGTCAGCCTGCGGTGGTGCTGCTAAACGCAGGTGTTCTCATCAAGACACAAGTAGAGGATTAAAGCACCTGTCACCACTGTGGAACCCTGTCTAGATCAGCGTGATGAGAAAGCTGATGATCTGAGATGGACATTTGGGATTTCTGGAGCTAAGACTAAGGGATATTGGGGTACAGCATTGACTCTGGTGTGTTTTAGAACCAAGGAGTGCTGGGGCTTGGCTCTTGACAAGCTACTGTGTGAGGCTTTGATCAGGCAGGCCCTGTCCCTGCATACAGCTGACGCGGTCTCTTTACTAGTTGCAACAGGGGATGGGTGTCGGGTAGAGAAGAGGACTGAAGCGGTTTCTTGGGTACATGTGATCACATGACATACACCTGATCGTGATGAGGCCCAGTTAGGGAGCCAGTCTGTTTTTTCCATCTCTCTTGTGGGCATATCTGTGCATTCCCACCCACTCACGTGCACACAGACAACACACTCCATCCACACCCTACACCCGCCTCCCCCTCTTGTCTCTGTACAGGATGTCTCTGGAAGGATCTGTCTGCACATGAGTTGTGTCTGGAAGGACTGTAAGGAGCTGGTAATAGTGCCTCAGGGAAAAGGGATGGAAGCTGGGAGACTGGGACGGCAGAGACGTTTTGCTCCACAAAACAGCGGAGTCCTCATTTAAGTTCATTATGATTATGTTGTTCAGTTGCTAAGTCGTGTCTGACTCTTTGCAACCCCATGGACTGTAGCACGTCAGGTTCTTCTGTCCTTTGCTATCTCCTGGAGTTTGCTCAGATTCATATCCATTGAGTCAGCGATGCTATCTAACCATCTCATCCTCTGCCGCCCCCTTCTCCTTTTGGGATACCCTGTAATTCTGAAGGAATACACAGAGAACATATTACAAGGGTATATAGAACACATAGGCCCATGGACACAGTATCCAGCCTGAGAAATGCAGCCCAATATACACGGAAGTCCTCTAAGTAACCTGTTCGATTTGTCCCTTAGAAAACTTCTGTTAGTTTGCTTTTAACTTTACGTACCTTCAAAAATTTTTGAAAGATGATGCTGTGAAAGTGATGTACTCAATATGCCAGCAAATTTGGAAAACTCAGCAGTGGCCACAGGACTGGAAAAGGTCAGTTTTCATTCCAATCCCAAAGAAAGGCAGTGCCAAAGAATGCTCAAACTACTGCACAATTGCACTCATCTCACACGCTAGTAAAGTAATGCTCAAAATTCTCCAAGCCAGGCTTCAGCAATATGTGAACCGTGAACTTCCAGATGTCCAAGCTGGTTTTCTAAAAGGCAGAGGAACCAAGATCAAATTGCCAACATCCGCTGGATCATGGAAAAAGCAAGAGAGTTCCAGAAAAACATCTATTTCTGCTTTATTGACTATGCCAAAGCCTTTGACTGTGTGGATCACAAGAAACTGTGGAAAATTCTGAAAGAGATGGGAATACCAGACCACCTGACCTGCTTCTTGAGAAATCTGTATGCAGGTCAGGAAGCAACAGTTAGAACTGGACATGGAACAACACACTGGCTCCAAATAGGAAAAGGAGTACGTCAAGGCTGTATATTGCCACCCTGCTTATTTAACTTATATGCGGAGTACATCATGCGAAACGCTGGGCTGGCAGAAGCACAAGCTGGAATCAAGATTGCCGGGAGAAATATCAATAACCTCAGATATGCAGATGACACCGGCCTTATGGCAGAAAGTGAAGAGGAACTAAAAAGCCTCTTGATGAAAGTGAAAGAGGAGAGTGAAAAAGTTGGCTTAAAGCTCAGCATTCAGAAAATGAAGATCATGGCATCTGGTCCCATCACTTCATGGGAAATAGATGGGGAAATAGTGGAAACAGTTTATTTTTTTGGGCTCCAAAATCACTGCAGATGGTGACTGCACCCATGAAATTAAAAGATGCTTGCTCCTTGTAAGAGAAGTTATGACCAACTTAGATAGCATATTCAAAAGCAGAGACATTACTTTGTCAACAAAGGTCCGTCTAGTCAAGGCTATGGTTTTTCCTGTGGTCATGTATGGATGTGAGAGCTGGACTGTGAAGAAAGCTGAGCGCCGAAGAATTGATGCTTTTGAACTGTGGTGTTGGAGAAGACTCTTGAGAGTCCCTTGGACTGCAAGGAGATCCAACCAGTCCATCCTAAAGGAGATCAGCCCTGGGATTTCTTTGGAAGGACCGATGCTGAAGCTGAAACTCCAGTACTTTGGCCACCTCATGTGAAGAGTTGACTCATTGGAGAAGACTCTGATGTTGGGAGGGATTGGGGGCAGGAGGAGAAGGGGACGACCGAGGATGAGATGGCTGGATGGCATCACCGACTCGATGGACGTGAGTCTGAGTGAACTCCGGGAGTTGGTGATGGACAGGGAGGCCTGGTGTTCTGTGATTCATGGAGTCGCAAAGAGTCGGACACGACTGAGCACCTGAACTGAGAACTTTTTGTGTGTGTACCGTATACATGTGCTTTAGTTGCTCGGTTGTGTCTGACTCTTCGAAACCCCATGGACTGAAGCCTGCCAGGCTCCTCTGTCCATGGGGATTCTCCAGGCAAGAATCCTGGAATGGGTTGCCATGCCCTCCTCCAGGGGACCTTCCCAACCCAGGGATCGAACCCAGGTTTCCTGCAGTGCAGGCGGATTCTTTACTGTATGAGTCACCAGGGAAGCATACATGCTACCGTATAAAAATGTTTCCTCAGTCCGTTTACTCTCTCTTTCCTTGATTTCTGTACACTTAATTCCTGTATATTTATTTAACTTCTAGTTCTCTGATCATTACAGTTTGTCTCTGACCTGTATATTTTATAAAAGTATGGGTTAGAGTGAGAGGAGTAGTAATTCATGAAAATAAAAGTTAATCGATGGGCAGACAACTTGTGCCCTTTTTGGTGATAACGTTAGTGCTTAAAGGAACCATCTGTTTGGGTTCACATCACTCTGGAGTAAAAAAACTCCAGAACCTTCAGCAATAATTACCTTTTGACTCTACTAATACTCTAAATATTAGTTCAGGCTTTTAAATATATATATAAATACACATACATATATAGATAGATAGATTTGTTTATATTCAAGAAATTTTAGAGCTTGAAGGAAACGTTAGGTATTTTTTTTTGTCCTCTCCTTAAGATGAGGAATACTCCAATACTTCAGCCACTTGATGCGAAGAACTGACTCATTTGAAATGACCCTGATGCTGGGAAAGATTGAAGGCGGGAGGAGAAGGGGAAGACAGAGGATGAGATGGTTGGATGGCATCACTGACTCAATGGACCTGAGTTTGAGTAAACTCGGGAAGTTGGTGATGAACGAGGAGGCCTGATGTGCTGCAGTCCATGGGGTCACAAAGAGTCAAGACACGACTGAGCGCCTGAACTGAACTAAGATGAGGTAATTAGCCGGTTGAGGTTAATTTATTTCCTGTAGTCACATGATTAACTAGTGGCTTACACAGAAGGAAAATTCATTTACCTACTCCCATGTCAGTACTCTTTCTAAAACATACAGAGAAACCATCAGAGACGTTTAATGTAGGAGATTGTTTATAATTTTCCCCAGAGATCTTGGTTTTCTTTGGGTTTTTCCATCGTCGGTTTCCATCACTACTCAGATTAACTCACATTTTAAGAGGTGGCGATAAAATCCAGTGCCTGGGTGTCCACCTCTTGCCCCTGGGAAGTGGAGGCAGATGCTGCAGGCTCTGTGGTACCCTGGTGGACCTCCCTCTTGCCTTGCCTTCTCTGGCCTGGCTGATGATCTCATACCTTGATGGTGATATCAGAAGACAGGTAGGCAGACAGACCGATGCTGTCATCCGTATTCTGGACTACATCTTACTGCCCTTTCTCTGGCTTGTTAAATTATCCGAGGTCCCCTTAGAGTTGAGGCCTAGATCAAAGGAATTTGAATTCATCTGTGAGTCTCTATCTTTTCTCTTCCCTTTTGTTTCCTTTTGGATGAGGCAGGCTGTCAAGACCATGAACCACAGTTTTAGCTTTATTACAGCTGTGCCAAATTAAATAAAGATGAGTCTCCTACAGTCTTGTTTTTTTTGGAACTTCACTTTTATGATTACCACATGCATTATTTTTGAAAGGATTTTCTTTATACTAACAAGGGGGAAAAAATTAAAAACCTCCCGCTCTGCCATCAACAACAAAAAACAACATTCTCTGCCTTGCTCTCACCAAGCCAAAGGGCAGTGTCAGGCTGAGCTCATGTTGTTAGGGGCTGGGGCACACTTAATCTCAGGGCAGGCACGTAAGTGGGGTGGCGGCAGCAGTCTGGTGAGTACAGAGGGCCTTGAAAAGAGGTGTCTGTGGCAGTTACATAGTGAAAATAAACTCAGCAGTGAAATTTTTATAGTGTGTCATAATTTTAAAGTGTTTTTATATATAATATCTTATTTGATCGTCTCAACAACTTTGGGGTATCTGTATCTTCTCGTTTGTAGAGTAGAACACAGGCTCAGAGAGGCTTCAGGGCACACAGTAAGAGATAGAAAATACGTTTAAATTTAGGTGTTTTACGTGAAACACTGCTCGCTTATGTGTTCCATGTAAAATGAAAGTCAGATTGTGTCCCTGCTCACTGAGAACCTGCCCCGGGTTCTCAGTCACAGACGCAGCCCCCGTCCTTACAGTGCCTTCAAGGCCCCGGCCCTGTTCCTCTCAGGCTGCCCTCTGCCTCCTCTTCCCTTGCTGCTGCTGGCCCAGCCGTGCCAGCCTCACTTGTCCCTGCAGACCTTGGGCAGTGCTCCTGTTTCAGGGCTTGCCTGCTGGCTATTCTTCCTGCTCGCAACACTCTCGGCTGGGTAGCCTCATGGTCTGCCCCCTAACCTCCTTCGTAACTCTTTTCCATGTCGCTTTCTTAGTTAGGCCTTCCCTGACCACCCTGTTTTTAAACATTCTGCTTTTATTTGTCTTCATACTGCTTGCCATCTGATAGAATACAGTCATCCCTTGGTGGGGATCGGTTCCAGCCCACCCCCACCCCCAGTACTAAAATCCATGGATGTGCAAGTCCCTCATATAAGATGGTAGGGTATTTGCATGTAACCTATACACATTTCGAATCATGTCTGAATTACTTACAATACCTAACGCGAGGGTAATGCTATATAAAGAGTTGCCTGCGCCACAAATTAAAGTTTTGGTTTTGGGGACTTTCTGAATTTTTTTTTCCCTGAATATTTTTGTTCTGTGTGCAGCTGAATCTGTGGACGCGGAGCCTGTGGATATGGAGGCCTGACTAATGTGATTTGTTTATTCGTTTGTTGGATACTGCTGTCTTTCCCTACTAGAAAACAAATACCTCAAAGTAGAGGATTTTTCTGTCTTGTTTCCTACTGTGTTTCCAGTACCTATAAAGGTACCCATTGCATAGGATGCACTCAGTAATTCTTGAATAAATGATTTACCGAAAACTTTGGAATATGTTTTAGGCAAGTATGTTCCTGAAAACCTGTCTTCCAGGTATCCTGTGTAGCATGCACTGCAGTAGCTGGCGTGGTGGTTTTCAGAATGTGCTCTCGGGACCTCTGGGCACACCTGAGACCTCTTCAGTGGATGTGAGCTGGAAGCTCTTTACATACTTAGGTGTGAGCGCCCAGTCGCTTCAGTCACGTCCAACTCTTTGCGACCCCATTGACCGTAGTCCACCAGGCTCCTCTGTCCATGAAATTTCCCAGGCAAGAATACTGGAGTGGGTTGCCATGTCCTCCTCCAGGGAGTCTTCCTGACCCAGGGATCAAACCTGAGTCTTCTGGACTTCCTGCACTTCAGGTGGATTCTTCACTGCTGAGCCGCTGGTGGGGGCCCATACATGTTTATACTTACGTGTTATTTGCCTTTTTCACTCTGGGTGTCTCGTGAGTGTGCTGTGTGGTTTTCCAGACGTGCATGGTGGTATGATGATGTCCCAGCAGCTTGAATGCAGTATCAGGGATGAGCATTCAGCTGTCTTAGTTGTATGTTAAAGAGATTTGCAAGAATAAATGATAAAATGATACTTTTTACTATTATTTTTTATTTTGGAAAGTGTATTTTTTCATAAAAATATGTTAACGTTTAGTGGGTTTATTGCTATTTTTAAAGAATAAATATTTTTAAATGTTTTCAGTTTTAACTCATATGTTAAGTAGTAATAGATGTAACTCATATACACAAAAGCTCTTCAAAATTGTCAGTAACTGTAAGAAAAGAGTCCTGATGTCAAAAAGGTTGAGAATAGTATAGTTTTTAAGAGCATAGACGTTGAAATCCAAGTTGTCTCTTATTTTAAGCTCTGCTAGCTGTGTGACCTTGGGCAAATTGCTTAACCTCTCTGTGCCTGTTGCTGGCTGCATCTGTTTTTTTTTTTTAATGCTAATAGTATTAGTACCAACCCCAGGAAGTTGTTGTAAGTATTAAATGATTTAACATGTGTAAAATACTTCTAACAATTCTTGGTATATAATAAATGCTATATATTTTTTGATGTTATTGTGGTTGTTTTTCTGTTGTTGGGATTTTGAATACTATTAGATGCAGGTAGTTTTTTATTTCTTCCTGGATATTCTGACAACTTGTCACAAGTTGTCACTTGATATTTGACAACTCGTAAATTAAAAAAAAAAAACCACCTTCTTTAACCTTGAAATACTTCAGGAAATTTGTTCTAAACATATTTTAAAAGATATGTAAAGATATGTAAGATTTATATATAAGGATGCTCATAGCAGTATTCTTTATAATAGAAAAAACAAAAACAGAAGCAACCTACACTTTAGCAGTAGAGTACTGGGTAAATAACTTACGATACAGTCACATAATCGGTACTAATACACTCATGGGTTTTTTTAAAGATGTGAGAAAATGTTTGCCATTTATATGGCTATAGGGTTGATATACCTCAGAATATTAATAGCCATCCCTGGTTAAGTGGGATTTCTTTCTTCTTTGTTTTCCTATATCTTAAGCATATATTTCTGTTGTGTATTAAAACTCATATTAAATAGCATCTGCACGGAGGTAGTTGAGGGAGGCAGAAGATGGCTGGATGTATAGTGTCTTGGATCAGGAGCTTGTCTTGTTGATTCGGGACCTCTGTCTTCAAAGCACTCTACCTACCAAACAGTGACTGTTAAAGAGGCACTCCATCCCACTAGGCTGTTCTGTCTGACCAGTCTAGTTTGTATAAATTGCTTTTATATCTTTTGCCTTTGTTTCTGCTTTGTAAGATTTATTGAAATTTATCTTCAGTGTTTGTTATTCTTGCCAGAGCTGTAGATTCTTTGCATATGAACTTACTCACAGTTCGCTGAACTTTTCCGAAGTTTTGATGACCTACAAAAAACACTGATTTTTTTCTGTTTGTTTTTGATGGGTAAGAAAACTGAGTTCTCTTAGCCATAAAATAATGGTGGTGATATAAAGTGTTTTAACCATGTGAAAGTACATTTCTGTAATATATTTTCTTTGACTTTAGGGTAGGTGTGAGGATCCTCTCAACAATCCGTCTACTCCTTGTCCGAAAGCTCAAACTCATATTGCCTCATCTTTGCTTTGTAGATAGGAACTGAAGTACTTATGCTGAAGAATTGCATGTTAATTAAATTGACCTTGATTTTCTTAGGAGAAACATTTAGATTATAGTCCTCAAATCAGTGCCGTAAGACTAATTGATAAAATATTTGGCTGTGTAGAGTATTGAAAATTTATGGTGTGAACATTAATTAGGCTATCCAAACAGATGCTGCAACCTTGCTAGCCCTTCTAACACCTTGCTGCTCAAAGTGTGTTCCAAGAACCAGCATCATCTGTATCATCTGGGAACTTGTTAGGAGTACAGTCTCAGGCTCCACCTCAGACGGGTATTCAGAGTTTTTATTTTCACAAGATCCTCAGGTGCATATTAAAGTTGAGGAGTGTTGTTCCAACAGATACTTTATTTTTATTGACTTTGTTTTGGAGGTGAACAGGTGAAAGAGAAAAACAATCTTTTTTTTTTTTTTTTTAAAGAAGTAAACCGTTGATACATAAAATACCCTGAACAGCTCTCCAGAGAATCATGGAAAGTGAAAAACCTAATCCCAGAAGGTTACATATGTGAATCCATTTGTACAACGTTCTTGAAATGGCAGAATTATAGAGAACAGATTGATGGCTGTCAGGAGCTTAGATGGGGTGATGCTGGTGTGGTTTAGTCGCTAAGTTTTGTCCATTTCTTGTGACCCCGTGGACTGTATAGCCTGCCAGACTCCTCCGTCCCTGATACTGGAGTGGGTTGCCATTTCCTTCTCCAGGGAATCTTCCCCACCCAGAGACTGAACCTGTGTCTCCTGCATTGCAGGCAGACTCTTTACATACTGAGCCACCAGGGAAGCAGGGGAGATGCTGGGAGGAAAGTGACTGTGGCCATCGAAAGTCACCATGGAGGCCTTCACAGTGATGGGATTTTCTGAATCCTGACTGTAGCAGTGTCAGTATCCTGGTTGTAATGTTGCAGTATAGTTTTGCGAGCTGTTAACCTCGGGGGGAACTGGGTGAAGGATAAACTGATCTCTAAATTATTTCTTACAAATGGGTGGGAATGTAGTATCATCTTTAAAAAAAAGTTTAAGATAACTCAGTTTGGCATCTTTTTAAACTGAACAGAATTACCGTATAACCTAGAAATTCTCCTCCTAGGTATATACCTGAGAAAATTGAGAACATTGCTCCACACAAAAACTCATCCATAAGCATTCGTAGCAACCTTAGGCCACAGGGCTAAGGAGGAGAGTTTGGAGGAGAGTGGATGCATGTGTATGTATGATTGAGTCCCTTCACTGTTCACCTGAAACTATCACAACATTGTTAATCGGCTGTACCCAATACAAAATAAAAAGTTGCAAAAAAAAAAAAAAAGCCCCAAGTGGAAACAACTCAAACGTCTGTCACTTAATGAATGGATGAACAAAATGTAGTATATCCTTCCAATGAAAAGGAATGAAATACTAATGGATGAACCTTGAAAACATTCCAAGTGAAAGAAGACAGGCACAGAGGCCACATATTATTTAATTCCATTTATGTGAAATGTCCAGAATAGGCGAATCCAGAGATAGATTAGTCGTTGCCAGGGCTTGGTAGTGGGGGATGGGACAGTGACGAGGAGTGACTGGTGATAGATGTGGATTTCTCAGGGGCAGTGGAAATATCCTGGAACTAGCTAGTGGTGCTGGTTGTACAACTATAGGAATATATGAAAACCTGCTGAATTTTACTCTGAGTGAATTGAATAGTATGTGAATTATACCACAATTAAAAAATAAGTCTGAGAACAAATTGCAGATTTCTCTAGAGTGACGTAATTGTTACACACATTTCTGACCTTTCCTATTTTAGAATATCTGAATTAAATGCTTTTGTCCTAAATTTCCTTTCTATATTGGGATGTCATAGTCAAAGCTATGGTTTTTCCAGTGGTCATGTGTGGATATGAGAGTTGGACCAGAAAGAAAGCTAAGCTTTGAAGAATTGATGCTTTTGAAAAGACTCTTGAGAGTCCCTTGGACTGTAAGATCAAACCAGTCAGTCCTAAAGGAAATCAGTCCTGAATATTCATTGGAAGGACTGTTGCTTAAGCTGAAACTTCAATACTTTGGCCACCTGATGTGAAGAACTGACTCATTGGAAAAGACCCCGATGCTGAGAAAGCCTGGAGGCAGGAGGAGAAGCGGATGACAGAGAATGAGGTGGTTGGATGGCATCATCGACTGGATGGACATGAGTTTGAGCAAGCTCTGGGAATTAGTGATGGACAGGGAAGCCTGGCATGCTGCAGTCCATGGGGTCACAAAGAGTTGGACACGACTGAGCGACTGAACTGAACTGATATTAGGATGAACTTTCCCCCACATTTTATCCTTCATACAAGCCCTAACTTTTGCCTAGAAGCTTCCCTCTTTTTAATAGTGATTCTTGTACTTGTTTACGAGGATTAGAAAGGATGCTATTTTGAACTGCAGTATAGCAAGATTTCAGACTCTACACCCATGGCTGAAACCAGTGTCCTGTGTTTGAAACTACAGAAAAAAGAGTTGGATAGGACTTGGTGACTGAACAGCAACTAGATTGACAGATAGCTTATCAGTTGTTGCCTGGGACCAGAAAGAGAAGATAACTACAAAAGAACATAGGAGAACTTTGGGGGGTGCAGCAAGGGGAGATGTCAAATTTCTTGCTTGTCATAGTGGTTATGCAGGTGTATACATTTGTCAAAAGGCATTGAACTTGTGTGCTTAAAATTCGGGAGCCTATTGTATCTAGATTAAACTTCAGTAAAATTGATTTCAGAAACTTGTAACATTATCTCTGATTGTTTTAAGCTTAAAGTTATATTTACATTAAAACTCTTTTTTAATACAGGCTAACATGGTTCCTCTGCCTTTTCTAAAACCAGCTTGAACATCTAGGAGTTCATGGTTCACATATTGCTGAAGCCTGGCTTGGAGAATTTAAAGCATTACTTCACTAACGTGTGAGATGAGTGCAATTGTGCAGTAGTTTGAGCATTCTTTGGCATTGCCTTTCTTTGGGATTGGAATGAACACTGACCTTTTCCAGTCCTGTGGTCACTGCTGAGTTTTCCAAATTTGCTGGCATATTGAGTGCAGCACTTTCACAGCATCATCTTCCAGGATTTGAAATAGCTCCACTGGAATTCCATCACCTCCGCTAGCTTTGTTCGTAGTGATGCTTTCTAAGGCGCACTTGACTTCGCATTCCAGGATGTCTGGCTCTAGGTGAGTGATCACACCATTGTGATTATCTGGGTCGTGAAGATCTTTTTTGTATAGTTCTTCTGTGTATTCTTGCCACCTCTTCTTAATATCTTCTACTTCTGTTAGGTCCATACCATTTCTGTCCTTTATCGAGCCCATCTTTGCATGAAATGTTCCCTTGGTATCTCTAGTTTTCTTGAAGAGATCTCTAGTCTTTCCCATTCTGTTGTTTTCTTCTATTTCTTTGCATTGATCGACGAGGAAGGCTTTCTTATCTCTCCTTGCTATTCTTTGGAACTCTGCATTCAGATGCTTATATCTTTTCTCCTTTGCTTTTTGCTTCCCTTCTTTTCATGTATGGATGTGAAAGTTGGACTGTGAAGAAAGCTGAGCACTGAATAATTGATGCTTTTGTACTGGGTGTTGGAGAAGACTCTTGAGAGTCCCTTGGACTGCAAGGACATCCAGCCAGTCCATCCTAAAGGAGATCAGCCCTGGGATTTCTTTGGAAGGACTGATGCTAAAGCTGAAACTCCTATACTTTGGCCACCTCATGCGAAGAGTTGACTCATTGGAAAAGACTGATGCTGGGAGGGATTGGGGGCAAGAGGGGAAGGGGACGACAGAGGATGAGATGGCTGGATGGCATCACTGACTCAATGGACAAGAGTTTGGGTGAACTCCGGGAGTTGGTGATGGACAGGGAGGCCTGGTGTGCTGTAATTCATGGGGTTGCAAAGAGTCGGACACGACTGAGCGACTGAACTGAACTGAACAGCTGTTAAAAAAAAAATTAACTTGGGGACTCTGACTTCTGTTGCTAACGTTTATCTCCCTTTTCCATCTAGTCAGTTTACACAGTGAAATTAGATTTATCATTTTCATTCAGACCATGCTTTTGTGCTCTTGAACTTTCATGATTCTGTTGCTCTGCTTTTCAACACCTACGAGTGGGTGTGATTATTCTAAAAAAAAATTTTTTTTTTTAAGTTTATGGAACATTGTTTTGGCTATTGTTGCATTTTTCCTTTTATGTACAACAGAAAAATGTTCCATTGGCTATAACAAATCAGGTTGATTGCCTTTCACCTTCATACACTCTGGACTGCCCTGGGCTAATTTGGGCACCAGGAGGTTGGAGTTAAAATTACTCTTGGAGGAAGTAAGCCAGAAGGAGAAAAGGAGGCAGCACTGCTAGGCAGCGCTTAAAACAGGTGAAACACAGCAAAACCCCAAGTATGAACTTCTCTCCCACCCCCGTCACCTCTGTCTCGCCGATCTCTTATCAGCAAGTGTGCCTGATTCCACAGAAACCTCCGAGGTGTGAGAACCGCTGTGGAAGACAGTCTCTAAGTTAGCAGAAGCATCCCTCTACGTGGTTCCTGAGCTTTCTCCCTAAGGTTTTCTTCCCTCACTCTCACTCTCTTCTTGGGCCTGACCATGCCCAAACCCAGTGCTAGAGTATTTCCCCATTTAAAATTTTCCACAGGTGAAGGGATTTTTAAATTACTTTTCCCCTTTAGCATAGGCAAGACAGCCTTATATTTTAAAAACAAATCTAGTAGAGGTCAGAAATTATATTCAGTATCTTATGATAACCTGTAATGGAAAATAATCTGAAAATGTATATGTAAAACTGAATCGCTTTGCTGTAGACCTGAAACCAGCACTTATTGTAAATCAGCTATACTTCAGTAAGAAACCCATTAGTATGTTACCATAAATAACATGTTTTAAGAAAAATAGCTATATTTTCTAAAATAAAAATTAGCAAGATAATGTCATTTTTTTACATTTTTGCAAACATCCCATATGTGGCTTGATAGAAGAAAGAAAAAAAAAACAAAACTACTGGAGACCACACAGGAAAATACAACAAACCACTGAATATAAGAAACACATTTATAGAGTATGGAATTCTAAATAGATTTTGTAAAAAACTCCAGCAAAAATATAGAAATATATTTAAAATAATAGTACCTAACACTTATGTGGGATTTCCCACGTGCCAGACGGTATTCCAAGCTCCTTACGTGTATTAAATAAGTCTTGCAACAACTATATGAAATGGGATCTCTTATTATCCCACTTTACAGATGACGAAATTGAGGGTTAAAGTAGATAAGGAATCTGTCCACACACCTGGTAAGTGGTATAGCTACTGCTATACTGGTATAGCTGGCCTGGCTTCAGAACCTGTGCTGTTTACCACCACATTATATTGTTTCCATGTGAACGTTTATGCCACACTGTTCTATGTTACCTCTTGACAGGCTGTCCGGCTTGTCTTGGTTCCTTGTCCTGTTCTTCCGTTACACAGCCTACCTGTCTTTTTTACTGTCTTCCCTCCCTCTTCATCCTCCACTCCCCCACCCTAAGCACAGTGTGACATAATTGTTAAACACGTTTCTGACCTTTTCCTCTTTTTGAATATCTGAATTAAATGTTCTTGTCCTAAATGTCCTCTCTACATCAGGATCACCTTTTCCCCCTACATTTAACCTTTCATACAAGCCCTAGCCTTTGCCTTGAAGCTTCCCTCTTTTTAACAGTGTTTCTTGTACCTGTTCATGAGGATTAGAAAGGATGCTATTTTGAATTGCAGTGTAGCAAGATTTCAAACTCTGCCCCCATGGCCAAAACCAGCGTCATATGTTTGAAACTAAGCAAAACCTCTTGAATGTCTTGCCATAAACGTGCATTAGAAATTTTTTCCGATGTAGCAAATGGTTTCTGTGAGTAGGAAATAAATTTAAACCTGTATATCTTTAGAGTGGAAACATTTTCCATGTGAAGGTCCTTGCTAACTCTGGTAAGAAAAAAGGTCCCTTACCTCTTTCCCCCTTTTCTTCTGAACTCTGTAGTACAGAGCTTTCAGAACGTCTTGACAGCTGGGTTTTATATCTGCTAAGTCAGTCCATGAGATGTTTGCAAATAATCTTCCATTAGTTTTATGCTAAAGATCCCCTTGCAGCTTGGCTTTTAGTCAGCTGACTCAGTGTTACTGAATTTATTATATTGAATCTCAACTGAGGTGGTTAGTACGAATGTTTTTAGAAAGTCTTGATAAATTTGAAGGAAAAAGTGTATTTTTTGATGTACTCTTTGGATTTCCTAGGTGGTACGTGAAAAGTGTCCGAGAATCTAGAAAACCATGTGGCCCCCTGCGTAGGGTCATGTGCTAGCTTAGATAGTTTAGCAGAAGAGCTTAGATGCCCAGTTCTGAAGTCCGTATTTGTACTCACGCAGTAGTAGGCGAGTCTCTCAGTGTGCGCGGCTCATTTTATCTTCCCCGTCTGCTGCTCCTGTGGCACCTCCTGCTTGTTTTCCTTTTTTTGCTTTCTAGGTTCCGTCCTCACCTCTCTTTCCTCGGTGTTTCAGAGATGCCCCTCTACTGTGCCCCTCCCCTCTGGTTATTTCCATTCTTTCTCGTCCTCTCTTCCTGATTTATACTTGGAGATTATATGTTTACTTATGTGGCTGTTTGATTAATGTGTGGTTCCCTCAGTACTTCATCAACTCTATGAAGGCCTTACCTGTTACTTTTAATTTTATCTTAATTTTAATTTTATTTTACCTGTTATTGTTAATTTTGTTTTGTTTTATATCTAGCATCTACCTAGTTTGCTGGGCAGTAGCTGCTGTGTAAATGTACATTAATGAGTGAATGAAGTTAACATGAAATATTGGAGACATTGGGAAGATGAAAGCCACCCTTGGAACATTTGGTATTAGGGTCTCTAACCCAAGTATTTCTCGAGGAGCAAGCACATCCTTAGTAACCCGCTAAGGATGACTCTCCAGTTCCTTTATAAGATGTAGGGGGTCAGGGATTTTTGTACCATCCTTCCCTCTCCATCATTCACTTTGAGAAACGTCATTCTCAGCTTTTGTGAAATTGTCAGCATATATAACGTACAGAGTATTTGTATCTCTTATCACTAGGTACACTTCCGCCCCGGACTGGACCAGAAGTCATCTCTTGCTTCGAGTGAGGAGCTAGTACATATTCGGGAGCATTGTGTTTTGGCTAATTGATTAGAGGAGTTAATTTTTTTCTTTTTAGTGTGCTTAGTTTTATCTCAGGCCTTGTGAGATCATAATGGTATTTTTAAGTCAAAGGAGTTAACAATTTTTAGTAAGTGGCAAGGATTCATTGTGAAATTTAAAAGCTCAGGCTCAAACCAAGAGTTCCGTGTTGGACTACTTCTGCTTCTTACCCATTGATTTCTTACCTCCTGCTTCTCAGAGTGCTTTTGAAGGTGAAGGTTGACAAGTTTTGTGAGATACAAGGTGCTGCTGAAAGCTCTTGTCTCAGTGGACTCAGTTTCAGAAATTCATAAGGACATCAGACAGCTTTAAACTTGGCGTGTTTGTAGTGGGACTAAAGTACCACAAAAGACTTCTTTCCTTGAAAAACTTTCCTTTCTTCTAATTTCTTTCTTTTGTTACTTTAGGCTTTCTAAATCTTCTGTTTTCTTTGGAGGTGTTTGGAAATTTCTTTTCCTAGTAAAGGGGTTACATAAAATAAGACTTAGAAAATTTATAGTTTAACAAATGCTCTTGTAAACTATTCTTAATAAAGACAGATTAGTTAAAGTTTACAAATTACTTTTAAGATGCAGATTGCTAAGTGGTGGTGTTATGCGTTCTTTGCTTTCCAGAGTGTCATCCCTTTTAGCCCTGTAGCTACATATCAAGAAGCTACATGTTCAGTCATAAAGCATTAGCTTCTGCCAACATTACATCAGCTCTGCAGAACCTCATTGGCTAATTATCCCCTGGGACTAGAACATGGATTTGGCAGCTTGTGAAAGCTGCTATTTCCAATTTCTCCCTTCCTGGCTGTGACATATCCCAAAGGAATGAAGTTGAGAAATAACCATCTTCTGAAAGCTCTCAGCCTCTCATTCCCACAGTAATTCTCATGGTCAGGGATAGAAGGTCCCTTCTTCCACTAGAGGAGTCCTCGTAGCTGATGATATAGACCTCACGTAGTGGCCAAGGCACCCTGCATGAGGCATGGAAGAGTGATGACAAGGAGCCTTGCATCCCTTGAGAAATGTTTCTGGGTGGCTGTCTACAAGGATCCTAGGACTTTGGTTGGGATCTTCTTTATATTACTGAAAAAGAAGAAGCTAGAAGTCCTGGATTGGGAACCATATGTGATTATCATCTGTGTCAGTTGACATTCTGTGTAAGAATTAGTGTAGACATTTAACACCTCCTTTAATGAGCATCTATAAAGTAACTTTCTTGAGAGCAGCTGTGGATAGTTAAAAGAACTGTATGATCTTAAGCAACACTCTGAATCTCTTTTAGTCTCAATATTTGCACCATAAAGTAAAGATGCAGTACTTGCGTCATTTTCTCCAGAAGGTGTCACAAGGGTGGAATGAGATCGCACACGTGAAATGTGGCACCAAGATCGCCACTGACCTGCTCCGCACCCTGTGCAGGGGGCCCATTTTAGGTTCCCCCTTACTTGACCTTTCTTCACCATTTGACCCTATTCAGTGCTCTCTTCTTACTCTGTACTGCTCAGGGTTCTTTTGTGTAGTCTCGGTTAAGCTAAGCATAAAACCGGGTTTTTGGAGGAGTCTTGGATAGTTACATCTGTTGGATCATCAAAAAAGCAAGAGCGTTCCAGTGCACCAGCCCCAAGCATCTCCTCCTGCTTTATTGACTATGCCAAAGCCTTTGACTGTGTGGATCAAAACAGACTGTGGAAAATTCTTAAAGAGATGGGAATACCAAACCACCTTACCTGCCTCTTGAGAAATCTGTATGCAGGTCAAGAAGCAACAGTTGAAACTGGACGTGGAACAAAAGACTGGTTCCAAATTGGGAAAGGAGTATGTCAAGGCTGTATATTGTCACCCTGCTTATTTAACTTGTATGCAGAGTACATCATGAGAAATGCTGGTCTGGATGAAGCACAAGCTGGAATCAAGAGTGCCAGAAGAAATATCAATAACCTCAGATATGCAGGTGACACCACCCTTATGGCAGAAAGTGAAGAGGAACTGAAGAACCTCTTGATGAAAGTGAAAGAGGAGAGTGAAAAAGTTGGCTTAAAGTTCAGCATTCAGAAAACTAAGATCATGGCATCCAGTCCTATCATTTCATGGCAAATAGATGGGGAAACAATGGAAACAGTGAGAGACTTTATTTTGGGGGGCTCCAAAATCACTGCAGATGGTGACTGTAGCCATGAAATTAAAAGACACTTGCTCCTTGGAAGAAAAGCTATGACAAACCTAGACAGCATATTAAAGAGCAGAGAAGGTCCATCTAGTCAAAGCTATGATTTTTCCAGTAGTCATGTATGGATGTGAGAGTTGGACTATAGAGAAAGCTGAACACTGAAGAATTGATGCTTTTGAACTGTGGTGTTGGAGAAGACTCTTGAGAGTCCCTTGGACTGCAGAGAGATCCAACCGGTCCACCCTAAAGGAATTCAGTCCTGAATATTCACTGGAAGGTGAAGCTAAAACTCCAGTACTTTGGCCACCTGATGTGAAGAACTGACTCATTTGAAAAGACCCTGATGCTGGGAAAGATCGAAGGCAGGAGGAGAAGGGGACGACAGAGGATGAGATGGTTGGATGGCATCAAGGATTTGATGGACATGAGTTTGAGCAAGCTCCGGGAGTTAGCGATGGACAGGGAAGCCTGGCGTGCTGCAGTCCATGGGTTTGCAAAGAGTCGGACATGACTGAGCGACTGAACTGAATTGAACTGGATAGTTATTATTGGATAGTGCACAGCCTTAATGAGATGCGAAAGTGAAAGTGTTAGTTGCTCAGTTGTGTCCGAATCTTTGTGACCACAGAGATTGGACTGTAGCCCACCGAATCCTCTGTTCGTGGGATTTCTCAGGCATGAATACTGGAGCGGGTTGCCATTGCTTTCTCCAAAGGATCTTCCTGACCCAGGCATCAAACCTGGGTCTCCCACATTGCAGGCAGATTCTTCACCATCTGAGCCACCAGGGAGGGACTTAATAAGGAGGCTGGTTATCAAAGGTCAGCAAGTGGGCGAGGTGAGACATAGCGAAGACCAAGTCCCAGAACTTGTCTGCTGAGAACTCTGACTGGCACTGCTGCTGGCCTGGTCTCCAGTGAGCGCCTGCAGCCTTTGGCAGTGTCACCAGCAGATACTTGCCACAGTGCTGTGGGTAATTTCTGAGTGTATTTTCCATCTTTGTGTCATTTTCCCCAATTTTTCAGTACCCTAAATGGGAGGATCTGATTGGCTGGATGTGGGCTGTATCTGTGAGCCAGATGCCAGGGGGCAGAGACAGGGACTCTGTGTTCCTCTGCAGCTTCTGTAGTAGGAAGAGAGGCCTGCCTTCCCCTGTCTAGGGACTTACCCCAAATAGGAAAGGTATTCGGATCTGGGCACCTAAACTACAGACACCATTCTCTCTTTAACTTGCCTCCTACTTCTCTGTCCTCTATCCAATCTCTGTTCCAGTCTTCTCTTCTTCCTCCTGTCCCTTAAATGTCAGGTTTTCCCAGGGATAATCCTTGACCCATTTTCTTCTCAGTTTCCATGTTCTCTCTAGCAGTGTCATCCCAACTCATGGCTTCAGCTTCTGCTTCTTCAGAATGTCCACACCTGTATCTCTAGCCCCACCGTATTTCCTGAGCTTCACTTAACCTACTGCGTCTTCCCACTGGACATCTAGGTGGCCACATGCACTTCAGGCTGGCCAGACTTAAAGTTGCTGTTCCCCGTCCCTGTGACGACCCTTTATCCCCTGCCTTGGGAGCATTGGTCTCACCGGGAAATCGGGAGTCATTCTCAGCTGCTGTTTGCCGAGGTTCCTCGCGCCTGTTTGGGCTCTGAGCTCTGTAGGCTCCACCTTCATTCTGACTTCTCATATCTTGTCTCGCTGCCCTAGATCCGACTGTCGTGGCTTCTCACTATAGTTTCAGGGAACCTTCTTTTTGGTCCCTCTGCCTGAAATCTGGCTCTTCTCTAATTTGGCCTCATACAGCTGCCACTATACTTTTTCTGACAATTCTAATCATTTTATTCTCCTCAGAATGCTTCAGTTTCTTATAGGGTAAAATTCAGACTTTGATACTCAAGCTGTTATATTGTTTATTTGGCCTCTGCTTTGGTCATCTCCTGTCACTTCTAACTTCACAGTCTCCAGCAATGATGAACTGCTTTTAGTTTCCAGAACATTCTGTGCTCTTCTAATTTTCTGTTCCTTTGCATACAGTCTTCCCTCTGCCGCGACCATTCCTCTCTCCATTTGTCAGCCTACTAACTTCTGCTTTTAAGTCCCGACTCCAGGGCTCCCTCTTCTGAGATGCATGCTGTCTTTGACTCCAGATGGGGTTAGTGCCCCTCCTCTTGTGTTCTCCCTCTGCTTGGGACAGACCACCTGAAATGCAGGAGACCTGGTTTCAACCCCTGACTTGGGAAGATGCCTTGGAGAAGAGAAGGGCAACCCACCCCAGTATTCTTGCTTGGAAAATCCCATGGACAGAGGAGCCTGGTGGGCTACAGTCCATGGGGTCACAAAGAGGCGTACACGACTGAGTGACTAACACACCGGAAGGTTAATTTTCTTATGTCATTGTTCCTAGCAGATCTCAGCAGTAAGCTCCTTGAATGTAGGGGTGGCATCTTCTTTCTCTGTCCTCAGTTCCTGTCACACAGCATACCTGTCATAGTCATTTTTATTTAAGGACTAAATGAATGAAAGCATTTTGAGAAGTGAAGCGCTGTACAAATGTAACAGTATTTTTATCAGTAGCATTTTCTTGTAAGCATTAGGCCTTTCCTAACTCTGAATTTCTGTGATCTGTAGATCAGGCCTGAGGACACAGTTCTGGTTTTGTTTCATTCTTCTGTCTGCAGGTGACCAGAGGTCCAGGAGCCCTCCCAGTCCCTCAGATGAGTTTGCCTTCTCTGTGATCAGCCTGATCCTCTTTCCCTGAGAGAAGTTGATTAAACATCCTTCACTTTGGTTTTCCCAGCCTTCCACCTTGATACATATTTTAATCCTAAATAGTGATATGCTTCACGTGTGACTCCATTTCTTTACTCCACAGCCACCAGTTTGACTACTTAGCTTTAGTAGCTCTAGTTATCATAAATTATATAGTGGCCGGAAACGAACAGTATTAGTATTCTGGAGCTTCTCTCAAGGACCTCAAGAATGTCTGTCCGTTATGCTGGACTGCTGCTTCTGCAGTTGCCTTCTCTCCCACCCCGCAGCTCTCGCCCCAGTTCTGTGCTCCTGCTAGTGGCCTTGGCAGAGCGAACAGTCTATAGTTTAATTTCACTCACACTTTATTTTTTAGAACTTGGCTGTTGTCTCTTGATTTATTGCACTGGGAAGAATAAGTTTTTATTTATTTATTTTTTCTTGTTCCTCCCTCTGAGGGAGCCTGCGTCATTGAGAAATGTTTAACCTCGTGGCCTTGCATTGGGGCTGGAAATCTGCCTAAGGGAACTTGAACTGGTAGTGTTTTTACTCAGATTCCTCCTTAAGAGGGGGGTGGGGGGATTTCAGCAGAGCCTGCCAAGACAGAAAGATGTTGGGAAATTTTTTTTAACAGCAAAGTATTTGAGGAGTTTTTCGGAGAGATGCTTAGGCATTTTGAAATCCCTATGGGAGCAAGCTGTAGTTTCTACCAGGTAAAAGTAAAAATTCAGGCTGAAAAACAGCTTTTCAGGTATGTGGTGTGTTGTTATAAGAAAACTTTGACTAGTTGGTTGAGAAAGAAAAGCTAACCAGAGAGTCTGAGGAGTTTAGAAACTTCGACCTAGGGAAAGTAGTGGTAGGCCGAGGCAGATCTCTATGAACTGTGGGAAGAATTTGGCTCTTTATCAATTCTGGATTAGCCTAAGAGTCGATCATCCCAGGGATTTTCTTTGGCAAGCCTCTCTTTGAAATTCTTACTGATGTCACTCTGTTCTATTTACAAAAGCACTTTGTTGATACAAACAAGGTATTTGCCCAGTGAAAGAGTTCAAATAGATGATCTTTTGTGCCCAAACAATGATCTCCCTATTAGGAGAAGGTGTGAACCAGTAAAGGTTTAGAATATGACTACCTCTTATTTTTATCTTTGTGTCACTGATGAGGAAAAGTTATACAGTTGTTTGTCAGTATGGGATGATAAGCTGGGCAAGCCTTAGACCCTGACAAGGGAAGACTTGTGCAGTTAGACCATTTGTGGCAACCTTGTGACTACCTGTACAACTGGCAGCAACCGCACAGTACTTAATATGAGTATAGGTGTGCCTGGACCAGCGGGTTGTCTCTCTGTGCACTGGCGTTTCTGTTATTCTGGGTGATTGAGGGTTGATAATGTGCATGGGCTAATGAAATCTCTTATCAGCAAGTATTTATTACTGATTTTATATATATACCCACACACACATATATATATGCACATAACACTCTGATAGGATTCCTGAGAAGTGTAAAGGAATGATTCTGAGACTCAAGAAATTTGCATTCTTGTTGGAGATACTGTGGTTATTGAGGATTATAAAATCCTAAGAAAAAAGAAGGAAATGAGGTCAGGAAAACTTCACAGTGGAGATAAGATTAGAGCTGGACCTTAGAGGAAAAGTGCTGCTAGGGTAGATGAGGAGTCGAAGGTGGGAACATTTGAATCCCACGCTGTTCAGGCAGATGGAGTATCCTAAGGCAAGCTTTGGAAACTAGATGAGGCTGGTATGTAAGGAAGAATAAGGCTTTCACCTTGATCAGAATAGGAGGTACAGGAGAGCTGAAAGGGAAGACTGGGTTGAATAGATAATAAGGAGCTGGATAATTGAAGATCCTGAATGTTAAATTGGACAGTTTGGCCTTTAACGGATAGTGGGGAGTCATTATAAACTCTTGAGTAATTATTTATCAGTCCATTTCTTTCAGTAATTATCTTTTAAAGTTTTTGTTGAAATCATAGATTCATAGGCAGTTGTAAGATATAATACAGAGAGATCCCTTGTACACAATAATTAGTTTTTTTTTTAAAGAGCCAAATTTGTAAGCGTCACTTGAAAGCTTGCATAAACCTGTAAAGATGTGGCTGCCTTTCATCAACATACAGGAAAAGGACACATATATACATCATTTTTAATAGATACTATATAACAAAATATGAAGCGTATAATGTGCGTCCTGAGGGCAGGGCTCTTAGAGAAGCAATGAATTGCTTTGGGCTGGGGTTTGGGGAAGGCTGCATGGTGCCGGTGCCACGTGAAATGATTCTCTCAGCCCCTGGCATGTCCCAGGGCCGTGCCAGGGGTACAGGAGTGAACTACGCAGACATGGCTCTTGTCCTTGTGCAGCCTGAAGTTTGTTGGTGAAGGCAGACCAGTAATTACAGTAACAGAGAATGGGAGTCATAATGGGAAATTCAGAGTGCCGTGGGAGAGCAGTGCAGAGGGATCCCAACAAAGCCAGGGTATGTTGCAGGAAGGCCTCTTGGAGGGATGTTTAAGCGGTGATCTGAGGGATGGTCCAGCAGAAAGAACACCTTGAAGATCTGATGGTGGGAAGTAAAACAGCACCTTCAAGGAACTCATGGACTTCTGTTACAGCTGTGTGTAGAGACGGGTGGAATATCATAGATTTGAGGGTGGGCTCTAGAACCTGACTGCTTGGATTTACATCCTGGCCCTACTGCTTACTGATTGCCCTTGGACAGTTATTTAGTTGTGCCTCAGTTTCCCCATCTGAAAACAAGCATAGCTGTAATTCCTACCCCATAGATTAGGGTTAAATGATCTCAGACATGTAATACCCCCAGATTAGTGCCTGGCACACAGCAAGTGCTCAGTGCATATTAGCTATTACTGCTGTCGCTGTGACTACAGCTATAAAACATAAAATGATAAATGGTAAGAGTAGCTCACAGATATGAGGGCGTTTTAAAAGTCATGTTAGGAGTTTGGACGTTATCCTAAGAGCAGTGAGAAGTCACTAAAGGGCTTTCAGTAGAGACATGACATCAGATTTGCACTTTAGAAAAATTCTTCTGGTTTCAGTGGAGAAGATGAATTGCAGGGGCCTAAGAAAGAACCCACCTGCCAATGCAGGAGACACAGGTTTGATCCCTGGGTGGGGAAGATCCCCTGGAGTAGGAAATGGTAACCCACTCCAGTATTCTTGCCTGGAGAATCCCATGGACAGAGGAGCCTGGCAGGTGCCAGTCCTTAGGGTTGTATGGAGTTGGACATGACGGAAGCAACTGAGCACGCACCGAAGAAAGAAGGCAGGGAGACCAAGTAAGGAGTAGTCTCAGGATCCAGGTGAGGGGCCGCAGTCTTGAAGAAACAGTTTGGTTGAAGAGGCCACGTAGACTTGCCAGTTCTGGAGGTAGATCTCTCATGGAGTTTAGGTCTGTTGGTAAGAGGGAGGCCTAAAAGGGACGTAGTGACAATGAGAAAATATGTAACACAATATTAGGAATGATGAGTGCTGTTTTGAAAAGTAGAGAAAGGGGACAGATGATAAGAGCTTGTGACTAATTTAGAAATGGTGGTCATGGGAATTCCCTGACAGTCCAGTGGTTAAGACTCTGCGCTTTCACTCCCCAGAGTTGTGGGTTCAGTCCCTAATTGAGGAACTAAGATCCTGCAAACTGTGGGGTAAGGCCTAAGAAAAAAAGGGAAAAAAAAAACAAAGGTGGTCAAGGAGGGCCTTTCTGAGGAAGTGACATTTAAGCAGAGATGTGAATGAAGTGAGGGTTTTTCCTGGGGAAACACTTTCCAGGCACAAGTGTGATCATGCTTAGCATGTTCGCTAGCAAGGACCGTAGGGGAATATTAGGAACGCATGTGCCACAAGGACAGAGATCCTGTTCACCTAAAATTGCCTTGAGCAGACCTGGCATGTACCCTCAACAGATACTTGTTGAATGAATGGATGGGCAGATAGATAGATTGGATTTCAAATGAATGAACAAATAAATGATACATTCTCCCAAAGAAGCCTGGAAGCCCGGAAGAGGGGGAGAAAGTTGTAGGTAAGCTTCCCAACTAGTGTTTTTTTCTTAAGACAGATTAAGAGAAAGGGCTCTGGAGCTAGACCTCAGATCCTGGCTTTGCCATCTGCTAGATGTATGACCTTAGGCAAATTACTTATGTTCTTGGTGCCTCAGTTTCTTCATCTGAAAAATGGAAACAACAGTAGTACCTTCCTCATAGTGTCATTGCAGAGTTTCTCAGCCTCAGCACTGTCGACACTTGGGGCTGAATCGTTCCATGTCGGGGAATTGTGGAGGGCGTCCTGTGCTTTGTAGAGTGTTTAGCAGTTCACCTGGCTGCTGTACCTACTAGATGCCAGTAGCACCCTCCAGTTACAACAAGCAAACATGTCTCCCGATATTTCCATTTGTCTCCTTCTGGGCAGTCACCCTGACTGAGAACCCTGGGTTTCTGTGAGGATTAAAGGAGTTGATATGTGTAAAGCATCTAGAACAGTACCTGGCACGTGAGCTGTTACTAAAATTAGCATAGTATGGCAGAAAGTGAAGAGGAGCTAAAAAGCCTCTTGATGAAAGTGAAAGAGGAGAGCGAAAAAGTTGGCTTAAAGCTCAACATTCAGAAAACGAAGATCATGGCATCCGGTCCCATCACTTCATGGCAAATAGATGGGGAAACAGTGTCAGACTTTATTTTTTTGGGCTCCAAAATCACTGCAGATGGTGACTGCAGCCATGAAATTAAAAGACGCTTACTCCTTGGAAGAAAAGTTACGACCAGCCTAGATAGTATATTCAAAAGCAGAGACATTGCTTTGCCGACTAAGGTCCGTCTAGTCAAGGCTATGGTTTTTCCTGTGGTCATGTATGGATGTGAGAGTTGGACTATGAAGAAGTCTGAGCACCGAAGAATTGATGCTTTCGAACTGTGGTGTTGGAGAAGACTCTTGAGAGTCCCTTGGACTGCAAGGAGATCCAACCAGTCCATCCTAAAGGAGATCAACCCTGGGATTTCTTTGGAAGGAATGATGCTAAAGCTGAAACTCCAGTACTTTGGCCACCTGATGCGAAGAGTTGACTCATTGGAAAAGACTCTGATGCTGGGAGGGATTGGGGGCAGGAGGAGAAGGGGACGACAGAGGATGAGATGGTTGGATGGCATCACTGACTCGATGGACGTGAGTCTGAGTGAACTCTGGGAGTTGGTGATGGACAGGGAGGCCTGGCGTGCTGCGATTCATGAGGTCGCAAAGAGTCGGACACGACTGAGCGACTGAACGGAACTTCTAGGGAAGAATAGTGTTTCTCCCAGACAGTTAAGTTTCCCATTTGATTAAGTAAATTATAAAAACTTTAAAGCACAGATGCTGATGGAGTATTTAAAAATCGATTTGTGTGTCTCCAATTAAATTTATTTATGCATGCTATCACTTTCTGTGGGTTGAACTCATTCTCTTCATTCAGGAACCTCTGGCCCTACCTTTACATACAAAAATGTATCTCAGTTGGAAGCTTCTTTAAAGTGGAGGAATGTTAACAATAGGTTCTTGCCACAGAAACTGTGATTTGGGGCCAGTTTTTTATAATGTAAGAATTTGGTTTCTAATATTAACATGCACTTCTATTTGGGTACACAGTGGTTTTCAACAGCTGTTAATGGAAACCATCTATCGTAGTCAACTCACCAGCCATATCAGCATGCTCAGTATTTATTGTATTTGGCTGTTGAAGAATTGAAATAATAGTGTGTTCAAGAACGTTTTGTGGTTTTAAATGTTTTTCCAGTGTCATTGGGAAACAATTGACATATATCACTGTGTAAATTTAAAGTAAACAGCATGATGGTTTCATTTACATATATTCTGAGATGATTACCAAAATAGCTTGAGCAAACATCCATCTTCTCATATGGTACAATAAAAAGTAAGATGAAAAAAGGAAAAAAAAAATCTCATTGTGATGAGAACTCTTAGGATTCACTCTCTTAACAACTCTCCTGTATATCATACAGTGGTGTTAACTATTGTTACCCGGTTGCAGTCATGGTTATATTTTAGAGAGTCAGTTTTTGTGTGTTTCATCTGTGCTTGCTGGTAGCTGGTGCATTGGATTAACTTTTTGTAAACAGTGTTTACCCTCTGTATATATTAACTCTGCTTAAGCTGTGAAAGTGGTGATAAATTGGGGAGGATGTTGTTGTTTTAGAAACATGGTATAGAAAAACATCAACTGATGAATGTGGTAGTCAGAATGAGATAATTGAATAAATCTTTTAAAGTCATAAAATCAGGAACAAGACAGGGATGCTCCCACTTGGCACTTTATTCAACACAGCACTGGCAATCTTAGCCACAGTAATCAGACAAGAAAAAGAAGTAAAAGGAATCTGAATCAGAAAGGAAGAAGTAAAACTGTCACTGTTTGCAGATGACATGATACTGTACATAGAAAATCCTAAAGATGCCATCAGAAAACTGTTGAAGCTCATCAGTGAGTTTGGTAAAGGTTTTGGATATAAAATTAACATACAGAAATCTTACATTTATATACAAGATATACACTAACAGCGAACTATCAGAAGTGAAAGAAGCAAGTATTTTTACCATCACATCAAAAAGAACGAAATACCAAGGAATGAACCTGCCTAAGGTGGTAAAAGACCTGTCCTCAGAAAACTATAAGATACTGTTGATAGAAGTTGAAGACGACAAACACATGGAAAGAGATACCATGTTCTTGGATTGGAAGAATTAATATTGTTAAAATGACCATAGTACCAACGTATAGTTTCAGTGCAATCCGTATCAAATTATCAGTGACATTTTTCACTGAACTAGAATGCATAGTTAAAAAATTTGTATGGAAACACAAAAGACCCCAAATAGCAAAACAGTCCTGGGAAAAAAAGAACAGAGCTGGAGGAATCGCAATCATATTCCTTGTCTTCAGGCTATACTACAAAGCTACAGTACACAGAGCAGACACATGGATCAGTGGGACAGAATGTAAAGCCCAGAAATAAACGCATGCACTTCTGGTCGATTAGTCTGTGATAGAGGAGGCAAGAATGTACAGTGGTGCTGAGAGAACTGGATAGCTTCATGTAAAAGAGTGAAATTAGAATGTTCTCTAACATCTTATACAAAAATAAACTCAGAATAGATTAAAAACATAAGTGTAAGACTGAAAGCCTTAGAACTGACTCCTAGAAGAAAACATAGGTAGACCACCTTGACACAAATCATAGCAATATATTTTTGAATCTGTCTCCTCGAGCAAAGGAAATAGAAGCAAAAATAAACAGATAGGACCTAATTAAGCTTAAAAGCTTTTGCACAGCAAAGGGAACCATTCACAAGACGAAAAGACCACTGACTGAATGGGAGAGAATATTTGTAAATGATGTGACTGATAAGAGGTTAGTATCCAAATTCTACAAAAAGTTAATACAACTCAACATAAAAAAAAAAGTAAACCCAACTTTAAAATGGGCAGAAGACCTGGATAGACATTTTTCCAAAGATGCAGATGGCCAGCAGGTACATGAAAAGATGCTCAACATTGCTAATCATCAGGGAAGTGCAAATCAGTGAAATGTCACCTCACACCGGTCAGAATGGCTGTCATCAAAAAGAACACAAGTGACATATTGATGAGAATGTGGAAAAAAGGGAATCCTTGGGAACTGATCAAAATTGGTGAGTTTTTGTGTAGCCATTTCAGTATTGAAGATGTAAGAAAGACAGCAGCACTTTTGGCATATTATGCTTTATTATTTCAAGAAAGGTAAAAACACAACTGAAACACAAAAAAGAGTTTGGAGTACAAGGTAAGGTTAAAAATGAAACTGAAAAGGTGAAAATGCCACTGAAACAAAAAAAAAAAGTGTATGGAGAAGGTACTGTGGCTGACCGAACACGTCAGAGTGGCTTGCAGAGTTTCATGCTAGAGATACCTTGCTGGACGATGCTTCACCATCAGTCATGTAGGCCAGCTGAAGTTGTTGATAGCTATCGAATCAAGACATTAATTGAGAACAATCAGCATTTCAACATGACCTACTCCAAATACCCAAATCAAGGTTTAAAAATCATCTGCACCCGCTTGGTTGTGGTAATCATTTTGATGTTTGGGTTCCATGTAAGTTAAGTGAGAAAAACCTTGACTATATTTTTGCATGCGATTTTCTACTGAAGCGTAATGAAAATGTTCTGGTTTTAAAACATATTTTGATGGGCAATGAAAAGTGGATGCTGTACCGTGATGTGGAACGGAAGAGAGATCATGGAGCAGATGAGCCACACCCAGAGTTGGTCTTCATCCAGAGAAAGTGCTATCATGTATATGGTGGGACTGGAAGGGAGTCCTCTATTATGAGCTCCTTTTGGAAAAGGGGACAATTAATTCTCACATACTGCTCCCAGTTAGACCAACTGAAGGCAGCATTTGATGAAAAGCATCCAGAATCATTCAACAGAAAACCCATAATCTTCAACGGATAATACAAGACTGCATGTTTCTTTGATGACCAGGCAGAAACTGTTGCAGCTTGGCTGAGAGATTATTATTCATCTGTCTTATTCACCAGATATTGCACCTTCAGATTTCCGTTTGTTTCCATCTTTACAAAATTCTTCTATGGAAAAGCTTTCAGTTCCCTGAAAGATGGTAAAAGGCACCTGGAACAGTTCTTTGCTCAAACAGATGAAAAGTTTTGGGGATAAAGGAATTATGAAGTTGCCTGGAAAATGGCAGAAGGTAGTGGAACAAAGTGGTGAATATGTTGTCCAGTAAAGTTCTTGGTGGAAATGACAAATGTATCTTTTGTTTTTACTTAAAAACTGAAGGAACCTTTTGGCCAATCCAGTACTTTAACATAGTCAGACATTTCCCATATCAGAGAATATTGTATTTGTTTTGTTTCTTTCTCTTTTGCTATTACAGGCTTGTTTCAGTAAATGTCCTTTTTACATATGTTTTGTTTTTATTTCTGTGGTGCCTATTTTTAGGAGTGGGACTGATGAGTTAAAGAGAATATGTATTTTTAAGTTCCATAAATGCAGTATTCAAATTGTTTTTTAGAAGACTATAACGCTTCCCATTCCACTGATCCTGTATGAGAGTACCATTTTCCCGACCTCTCTGCTCGACATAGGTATTATAAATCCATAAACATTTTTGACTCGTCTAATGGTTATGATGTGATAGTTTGTTGTTAATTTGTGTGTGCATGCTAAGTCACTTCAGTTGTGTCCAACTCTCTGCAACCCCATGGATTGTAGCCCGCCAGGCTCCTCTGTCTTTGGAATTTTCCAGGCAAGAATACTGAAGTGGGTTGCCATGCCCTCCTCCAGGGGATCTTCTTGACCCAGGAATCAAACCCACATCTCTTACGTCTCCTGTATTGGCAGGTGGGCTCTTTACCACTGCACCATCGTGGAACTTTGGTGTTAATTCAGTCTCTTTCCAATCAGGACTTTGGTTAGGATTCTTAACAGGTTTGCTAAGTAAGCCATGTGAAAGCCCTGCTTCTCTGGACACTGCAGCCACGTCTTGAGATGCCAGTGACATGTGGATTGTGAGGGACCAGGGGATGAATACAGTAGTTTGTTAACAGTAGAAAGTTGGGCCTTTGGATTCTAAGATGTGTTAATGTGAAAATGTTGCATAACACTGGGTTTTGCTGGGACATATGTCTTTATGTGAGTACAAAACCTTCTTCCTCAGATCCTTGACAAATTACCTCACAGCAGAGATTGTTTTTCTAGGGAAGTTTAGCACATGACTGAGCAACTGAACTGAACTGAAGCAGGTCACATTTGAGAAGGGACTGTATTTTATGTACAATATTTTATCAGGGAATTAATGTCATAGTGTAGTAAAATTTATATTATGAATAATTTTTTTAGTTTTATAATTAATCGTCTTGACAGTAATGATAAGTACCAAGTATTGACTGCCTCCCTTATAGTAGGCACTTTAAATAGTCATCTCATTTAACTCCAACAGCAGTACTTCATGTTAAGTAAAATTTTGCCTTAGGTTAAACTGGAACCTAGCTAGAAACTAAACTGGAACCTAGCTGATAAGTGCTAGAGCTCAGGGCTGTACCTTCAACTTAAGAACTCCTAACTATTAAAACCATGCAGTCTCTTGATTAGATACAGTGTGAAAGAGCTTGGATAAGACTCATGAATAATTTTTTAAACTTTATTTTAACATAAATACAGACCACCACAGTCTAGACCTTATCACTACCAGGGGCTAATTTGAGTTTGACCTTTTACCACTTGCCTTTGTCTGGGATCTGGCAGCTATGACAACATTGCTAAGGGTTCAGTAATGAGTGAGCGTCTGGTTGAAAGATAGTGGGTTAGATGCTGTGGGTATTTGATAATGTTTACTGAATATGGAGAAGCTCTGTAGTCAGCAAAAACAAGACTGGGAGCTGACTCTGGCTCAGATCATGAACTCCTTATTGCCAAATTCAGACTTAAATTGAAGAAAGTGGGGAAACCACTAGACCATTCAGGTATGACCTAAATCAAATCCCTTATGACTCTACAGTGGAAGTGAGAAATATATTTAAGGGACTAGATTTGATAGACAGAGGGCCTGATGAACTGTGGGCGGAGGTTTGTGACATTGTACAGGAGACAGGGATCAACACCATCCCCAGGAAAAAGAAATGCAAAAAGGCAAAATGGCTGTCTGAGGAGGCCTTACAAATAGCTGTGAAAAGAAGAGAAGCGAAAAGCAAAGAAGAAAAGGAAAGATACACCCATTTGAATGCAGAGTTCCAAAGAATAGCAAGGAGAGATAAGAAAGCCTTCCTCAGTGATCAATGCAAAAAATAGAGGAAAACAATAGAATGGGAAAGACTAGAGATCTCTTCAAGAAAATTAGAGATACCAAGGGAGCATTTCATGCAAAGATGGGCTCATTAAAGGACAGAAATGGTAAGGACCTAACAGAAGCAGAAGACATTAAGAGGTGGCAAGAATACACAGAAGAACTATACAAAAAAGATCTTAACGACCAAGATAATCACGATGGTGTGATCACTCAAACTCACCTAGAGCCAGACATCCTGGAATGTGAAGTCAAGTGGGCCTTAGGAAGCATCACTACGAACAAAACTAGTGGAGGTGATGGAATTCCAGTGGAGCTATTTCAAATCCTGAAAGATGATGCTGTGAAAGTGCTGCACTCAGTATGCCAGCAAATTTGGAAAACTCAGCAGTGGCCACAGGACTGGAAAAGGTCAGTGTTCATTCCAATCCCAAAGAAAGGCAATGCCAAAGAATGCTCAAACTACTGCACAATTGCACTCATCTCACATGCTAGTAAAGTAATGCTCAAAATTCTCCAAGCCAGGCTTTAGCAATACGTGAACCGTGAACTTCCAGATGTTCAAGTGGTTTTCGAAAAGGCAGAGGAACCAGAGATCAAATTGCCAGCATCTGCTGGATCATCGAAAAAGCAAGAGAATTCCAGAAAAACATCTATTTCTGCTTTATTGACTATGCTAATGCCTTTGACTGTGTGGATCACAATAAACTGGAAAATTCTGAAAGAGATGGGAATACCAGACCACCTGACCTGCCTCTTGAGAAATCTGTATGCAGGTCAGGAAGCAATAGTTAGAAGTGGACATGGAACAACAGACTGGTTCCAAATAGGAAAAGGAGTATGTCAAGGCTGTATATTGTTACCCTGCTTATTTAACTTATATGCAGAGTACATCATGAGAAATGCTGGACTGGAGGAAGCACAAGCTGGAATCAAGATTGCCAGGAGAAATATCAATAACCTCAGATACTCAGATGACACCACTGTTACAGCAGAAAGTGAAGAAGAACTAAAGAGCCTCTTGATGAAAGTGAAAGAGGAGAGTGAAAAAGTTGGCTTAAAGTGCAACATTCAGAACACTAAGAACATGGCATCCAGTCCCATCACTTCATGGCAAATAGATGGGGAAACAGTGGAAACAGTGGCTGACTTTATTTTTTTTGTGCTCCAAAATCACTGCAGATGGTGATTGCAGCCATGAAATTAAAAGGCACTTACTCCTTGGAAGGAAAGTTATGACCAACCTAGATAGCATATTAAAAAGCAGAGACGTTACTTTGTCAACAAAGGTCCGTCTAGTCAAGGCTTATGGTTTTTCCAGTGGTCATGTATGGATGTGAGAGTTGGTACTATAAAGAAAGCTGAACGCCAAAGAATTAATGCTTTTGAACTGCAGTGTTGGAGAAGACGTCTGAGAGTCCCTTGGACTGCAAGGAGATCCGACCAGTCCATCCTAAAGGAGATCAGCCCTGGGTGTTCAATGGAAGGACTGATGTTGAAGCTTAAACTCCAATACATTGGCCACCTGATGCAAAGAACTGACTCATTGGAAAAGACCCTGATGCTGGGAAAGATTGAGGGCAGGAGGAGAAGGGGACGACAGAGGATGAGATGGTTGGATGGCATCACTGACTCAATGGACATGGGTTTGGGTAGACCCTGGCAGTTGGTGATGGATAGGGAGGCCTGGTATGCTGCAGTTCATGGGGTCACAAACAGTCGGACACTACTGAGCGACTGAACTGAACTGAGTATCTGTTGGATAGAGCCCTGTTTTATTTTATGGCAAAATAAAATAATCAAGATGCTAATCCTTTTCAACAAAGAGTTCACATTCAGCTCAAGATAGACTTGGTCATTATACTACAAAATAAGAGAAAATATTATGCTTATCCTTATAAGAACGTGCAGCAGGTGGAGTGAGCAGAGCTTTCAGAAGATAATTAAGGAAGGTTTCTTGCAATAAGTAAGTTTTGAGCCATGGTTTTAAGACAATGCACGTGAATAGTTGGCACATCTGAGTTTCCTAGAAGATCGTATAGTCAAGAGTCAACTTCAACTTGGAATATTTCATAATTTTAAAGAGTGTCCCTTATCGCATATCTTGAGATTGTAAATTGAAGATTCTGTTTGATCAAACCCTTTGCTAGGTTCCCACTTAATTAAGTGACTATCTTGCTATGCCTCTCTCTATCATTTTGATTGCTTGAATTTGTGGGTATGAAGTTTGTTATAAGACCTGGATGCAGAAAATAATTTTTAGTTCTCTGTTGCTTTTCATAAAAATGTAAGGTTTAAAGGAAATTTTAATTTTTCTTTGCCATTCACTTAGTTTTACTAATCAGAAGTTACTATTTCCTTTTTTAAGTCTAATTTTAAAAGACCTATTTCTTAATTAGTCATGCGTGTGAATAATGTTATAATATATGTTCCTTTGTTGTTGTTTAGTTGCTAAGTCGAATCTGACTCTTTGGGATCCTGTGGACTGTAGCTCACCATGCTCCTCTGTCCATGGGATTTCTCAGGCAAGAATACAGAAGCGGGTTGCCGTTTCCTTCTCCAGGGAGTCTTTCCAACCCAGGGGTCAAACCTGAATCTGCTTTGTTGGCAGGTGGATTCTTTACCACTGAGCCACCTGAAGCGCATGTCCCTATGCATGCAAACCAAAAAAGTGAAGCCCTCCTGTAAGTATTTAAGAACACTCTTTAGCAAATACATTCTTTTAACAGAAACAACAGGAGAAAGTTACTGTTTTCTGAAAGGCTGTTGTATTGATACATTGGCCTGACTTCTGACCCGATGCAGCATTTATCCTGAAATTATCTGAGAATTTGACACCTAAGAAATTGGAGGAATCTAGGTTATTTTTTTTTAATTACAAAGCAAGTGGTGGTCAATTTTTAATTTTTAAAATTAATTTTTAATTATAGAACAGTATAATAGTTGTTTTCTTAAAATAACAAAGTTGTACAGAGAAGCCCCAATCCAGTTTTGAACTTTCTTAACCATTTATCTTTAAAGCTGTGAAATTAATTGCATGCATCTACGTGCTAAGTCACTTCAGTCGTGTCTGACTCTGAAACCCCATGGACAGTAGCCCGCCAGGCTCCTCTGTCCATGGGATTCTCTAGGCAAGAATACTGGAGTGGGTTGCCGTTTCCTTCTCTAGGGAATCTTCCAGACCCAGGGACTAAACCTGCATCTCTTTTGTCTCCTGCATTGGCAGGGGGGTTCTTTATTAATTAGTTAGTTCAGTTGCTCAGTTGTTTCTGACTCTTTGTGACCCCATGGACTGCAGCACGCCAGGCTTCACTGTCCATCACCAACTTCTGGAGCTTGCTGAAACTCATGCCCGTTGAGTCGGTGATCCCATCCCACTATCTCATCCTCTGTTGTCCCCTTCTCCTCCCGTCTTCAGTCTTTCCCAGCATCAGGGTCTTTTCAAGGAGTCAGTTCTTCCCATCAGGTGGCCAGTGTATTGGAGTTTAAGCTTCAACATCAGTCTTTCCAGTGAATATTCAGGACTTATTTCCTTTAGGATGGACTGAAAGGGACTCTCAAGAGTCTTCTCCAACACCACAGTTCAAAAGCATCAATTCTTTGGCGTTCAGCTTTCTTTATAGTCCAACTCTCACATCCATACATGACTACTGGAAAACCATAGCCTTGACTAGATGGACCTTTGTTGGCAAAGTAATGTCTCTGCTTTTTAATATGCTATCTAGGTTGGTCATAGCTTTTCTTCTAAGGAGCAAGCATCTTTTAATTTCATGGCTGCAGCCACCATCTGCAGTGACTTTGGAGCTCAAGAAAATAACGTCTGTCGCTATTTCCATTGTTTCCCATCTATTTGCCATTGATCTTGCCGTTGATTTTCATTTTCTGAATGTTGAGCTTTAAGCCAGCTTTTCAGTCTCCTCTTTCACTTTCATCAAGAGGCTTTTTAGTTCCTCTTCACTTTCTGCCATAAGGGTGGTGTCATCTGCATATCTGAGGTTATTGATATTTCTCCCGGCAATCTTGATTCCAGCTTGTGTTTCTTCCAATCCAACGTTTCTCATGATGTACTCTGCATATAAGTTAAATAAGCAGGGTGACAATATACAGCCTTGACGTACTCCTTTTCCGATTTGGAACCAGTCTGTTGTTCCATGTCCCGTTCTAATTGTTGCTTCTTGACCTGCATACAGATTCCTCAGGAGGCAAGTAAGATGGTCTGATTTTCCCATCTCTTTAAGAATTTTCCACAGTTTGTTGTGATCCACATAGTCAAAGGCTTTGGTGTAATTAATAAAGCAGAAGTAGATGTTTTTCTGGAATTTGCTTGCTTTTTCTGTGATCCAACAAGATATTGGCAATTTGATTTCTGGTTCCTCTTCCTTTTCTAAATCTAGCTTGAACATCTGGAAGTTCTTGGTTCAGGTACTGTTGGAGCCTGGCTTGGAGAATTTTGAACATTATTCTGCTAGCGTGTGAGATGAGTGCAACTGTGTGGTAGTTTGAGCATTCTTTGGCATCGCTCTTCTTTGGGATTGGAAGGAAAACTGACCTTTTCCAGTCCTGTGGCCATGGCTGAGTTGTCCAGATTTGATGGCATCACTTTAACAGCATCATCATTTAGGATTTGAAATAGCTCAACTGGAATTCCATCACTTTGTTAATTGTTCTTATCTAAATTTAACTGAATCTTTTCAGTGGGTCTCTGCAACCTGAGTTTATTTCTTTTTAAATATCCTAGGAAGTGTTGATACTTTCTTTGCAGTAGAGTCTTGATAAATTTTTTTTTGGTCATTGAATAATATCAGTCTCAGGTTAAGATGTTTGATGGACTCTAGTCTTTTTAAAATTATGAAGCATTGCAAATTGGAATTGACTCTCTGAATATAAGGAGTTCAATATACTCACTATCTTAGGGTTCTTCCTGGTGATCCACTGGTTTAGACTCTGAGCTCACAATGCAGGGGGCATGAATTTGATCCCTAGTCAGGGGACTAAGATCCTGCATGTTACAGGGGGTGGCAATAAATAAATAAATAAACTCAGTATCTTAAAGGGCTAAAGCTTCTTCCAGCTAGCATGTTACAGACACCATGTAGTTCAGTGGCTGCCCTGTGTGTACTGTCCTCAGATTGGGTCTCGTGTGTGTCCGTATCGACTAGAGAATTGATGTCTATGACAGAAAACATGTCACCCTGGTGAGTGAGTGGCCACCGAGCACCCTGAAATCCAGGGAAAATGTCTGGAATTGCAGGAGAATTAACATGCAGTATACTCTTGCTTCAGTGGAGAAAAGTGAAGGGAGATAACTTTGTGCTTGAGGAGTTCTAGCAGCTTTTGACTTTGAAAAATATGAAGAATCAGAGACACATGATAAGAATCAAAGACAATGAAGTAATGAGAAAGAGCCAGCAGAAATGTAGTTTGACATCGGCTAATAGGTTTTCCCGTGGAACTGTGCACGCCAGCTTATAATATGGGCAGCTTGTTTGGCTGGTGGCATCTGGGCTGCTGAGGAAGAGCAGATGGTAGTATGCGATAGGCTAGCAGAGACTCTTGGATTCCTTGCCTCATTGGCTCAGCACCCCACTACCTAAAGGGAAGAACCTGCCTTTGTGGTTTCTTTAGGCTCGTCTTGCTGATACACAGCGCAGCCTGGAGACCTTGAAGCTGAACGGAGCATGGTGGGGATGTCAGCGGTTCCGAAGCTTCTCTAGCTGCTGCCTTCCCTGTGCCCTAATGACAGGAGGAGCCTGGAGGAAACTAGCTGCAGAAAGAGGGTCCTCTGTAGCGTGAGGTGGGCAGAAAGATCCCAGGGTTCCCTGGAAGGGTGACAGTTACCTCCAGAGCACTGTCTGTATAAGGAAGACTGTAAGCCACTAAAGAGAGAAAGAGGCATAAAAGTGCGGTACTCTTTCTGTTTATAAATATAGACTTTTACTTCAGTTTAAAAAAAAAAATGTAAACGGTACTTGAAATTCTTCTGTTTGGGCTGAAGTATCACTGCCTGGTTTCACTGTAGAGGGAAATTTAAGGAGAAAGGTTTAAATAAAATCCTTTTGGCCCTACAGTCTGGGGTCCCAAGGGAAGACAGTTTCTTTTTGTGTTGTACAAAGTCATTTGTAAAAACTAAACATTTTAAAAAAGATAGTTAAAACATTTTTGAGTATGTGATTGTAGGAAGGTTGCAGCCTCTTATTTTTTCCCTTGAGAAGCATGTGTGCCTTTCTCCTCAAGGCGTCATCGCTCAAAGGCACATGCAGTTAGAAAAGTCTTCTGTCTCGGCCTTTCTGCTTCAGAAAGTGGCGCTCGTGGCCCCGGTCAGCCTGCTGCCCAGCAGCGTGCCGACTGCTTATCCGAGCTCTTCGTTGTCTCTATCTTTGCATGACTCAGTGTTAGTCAGAGTCCAAACGAAGGGATCCCAGGGGAGATTGTGACTGGCTCCCTTTTTTGGGTGATAGCTTTCATTTAATTTACTCGGTCATGTAATGTAGGCAGATATTAACAGTTTGAGAAATCCTAAAGGAATGTCAGTTCCAAGCACAACATCTTTGTAAGAAAACAGTTGTGAATTCACTAAAATGTGAATTTAGTTAAACAGATTTTTATACCTTGTTCTCCCTATTTTCTGCTCAGAGTAATTTTGTCTCTTTAATGGGAGATCATGGGCTGCCCTAAAAGTGGAAGACTGAAGTTGAACAACAGTGAAAAGAACCATTTGCTGAACATTTTCTGTGCCTGTGGCATACTGATTGTTGATTGATTGTCTCACTAAATTCACCGTAAAACCATCTGAATTTGGTGATGTAATCCCCATTTTCAGGAGGGATGAAAGCTCAGAGATGTTAAGTGACTTACTCAAAGCCAGACTGGTGGTAGGCGGTAAAAGCCAGAGTTTGAACAAAGATCTGTCTGGTTCCAAGTGCAAAGCTCTCAGCCTCCCGTCACATTGCCGCTATCATGCTTCAGAGGGTAGAGAATCTCAGTAGATCTCGGACAGAAGAAAAAGCAGCCTGGTTCTCTGGCCTGCTTTGGTGGTTCATTTGCTTACTCTCTGTGTCTCCCCTTCTTCCCCGGCACCTAGCATGTGTATATCGCACACTCAATAAATATTTACTGAAAGAACAAGTCTGTACAATTAACCATGGAAAAGGGAAGTGAATGGACATTTTTGTAAAACTTTTGCAACTGTATGCTCTATTTGTAAGTATAGTAAAGTACATCTTAGACTAATATTTATCAGGTTTATTCATGGCACATACAGATATTTGAATAAGAATAAAACATTTACAGTTCTGTATGATTTTCGGAGATTATCAACAGCCTGACCTCTCATTTCCCTCCCCCTAACCATCCTCCCCACTGCAAGTCTTGATTCTCTTTATTTCACACTGCTGTTAGATTGCCCTTTCCTTCTCTCTCTCCTCCATTGCCCAAGAAATTATTGTCACATCTTTGCTTTTGTGCTCCCTTTGATTGCAATTCCTTTCCACATCTTTTTGGTTTGACTTTAAAAACAAAACAAAGCAGAACATTCAGGTCTTGGCTTGCGTGTCTTCTCTGAGTCCTTCCAACCTAATTAGTTCCCCTCTTTATGTTCCTGTCAGAGCACTTGTCGTGCTGATGATTGTAGAACTGGATACACGTCTGTCTGTTTCTTTGAACAGCCTGTATTGTAAGCTCCATGAGGGGAGTGCATAGAATGTTTTTATGTCTGTTTCATGGTGCCTGGTTCCTGGTAGGCAGATAGTAAATATGGAATGAAAAATAAACAAACGGTGTAGCTTGCACAGTTCCACCATACATCTTATAGAACCATTCCATTTTAGAGATGGAGCCTCTCAGCTCTAGCCCCTCCTGTTTAGAGATGAGGATGATGCCCTGCAGTCCTACAACTAAGTAATTAATAATTAGCTGCACAGCTGAAAAACAGAGCTCCCGAGTTCCAGCCCAGTGTCCTTTCTTTCTTTGGATTTGTTTGCTTTTTATAAAGACAGTAGTTGTTTAATGTGGAAAATTTAGAAGATACAGATAAACAAAAGGGAAAAGTAGAAAATAAAAACATCCTATTCCCACCACCATCCAGGTGTGTTTATCTATGTGTTCGTTCTATAACTGTGCGACAACAGCAGCTTGCATTTGCCGAATCTCGTGTTTAGAACGGGCACTGTCATAAGTGCTTTGTAGGTATTTCATCATCTATGATAGCACCCCTATGGGATGAATACTGTTATCCCCATTTTCCAGATGAGGAAATAAGGTGTACAGATGTTATCTCAACGTCATACAGCTGGAAAGTGGTAGAGAGAGACAAGATTTAAACCCAAGCAGTCTAGCTCTAGAGCTTATATTCTTAACTCTTATATTCTTAACTATGATTCCATTCTGCCTCTATGCATATTATTTCATAATCTTTTTTTTTTAACTGAGATCAGTGTATATACAGTAATGGGCATCCTTTCTAGGAGTATAGTTTAGTACATCTTGGTAAAAGGCAAGCAACAACCACAACCAAGAGATAGACTATTGCCATCAAAAATACTCCCAACTTCTGGCAGCCACTGATCTTATTTCTGCCCTTACAGTTTTGCCTTTTCTTGAATTTCATATGAATGTGTGGTCATTTAATGTGTGGCCCTTTGTGTTTGTCTTGTCTCACTTAGCATAGTGCTTTTCAGGTTCATGTATACTGTTGTCTATACTAGTAGTTCAGGGATTTTTAAAAAATCACTGAATAATATTTCATTGTATGGATATACCACAGTTTTTATTCTGTTCACAAGTTAAAGGACATTCGGATTTTTTCCCCCTAGTTTATGGCAATAAAATAAAACTGCTCTGAATATTCATGTACAGCTCTTTATGTGGTCATGTGTCTTCATTTCCCTTTGTTTAAATACTCAGGAATGAGATTACTAGGTTGTATAAGTTTAACTTTCCAAAGTGACATTATCATTTTGCATTCTACCCAGTGTCTGAGAGTCCCGGTTGCTCCCCATCCTAGCCAGCAAATTATTTCATCAGTAGTATTTGTATTCTGATGCGGGCTACAGTCCATGGGGTTGCAAAGAGTCAGACATGATTGAGCAACTTAACACTTTCACTTTTTCATTAGCCAAATAATTCTCTTCGCATAGTCTTGTTGGGAAAAGTTGTTGCTTAAATTAAGGATTTCTGATATTTTTTCTTTTTCATTTCCCATTTTCTTTCCTTTCCATTTTACAAATGTTTATTGATCATCCTGCTATGCAAGGGGGTGGATGAGGATGAGTGAGTCTACTCAGAGCCCTCCAGTTGGTCCCTGGAGTGGAGGCTATGCACGTGATGGTGATGCCGTAGATTATTAAATGATTCTTAGACTTCACCTGTTTTCCTATTGGAACAAAGTGCTCCGTGGAGGTTTTTGCTTCTATGTCTCTACCCTGTATGCCTTGCACAGCTTTCAAGTGCTTATGAACCTTGTGAGGAGAGGAATATAGTGCCACATGGGGCACCAGCTGTGCCGCCAGCCTTTCACCACCACCTGCTTCAGGTGGAAATGCCAGGGAGTATCATGGTGGCAGCTGCTGCTATAATGAGCTGGGTAGGTTTTTCAGCTCGCTCTGTTAGTACAGTCGCCCCATGTGCCTCCTCAGTGACTTGCATGATGGGACTGTGACATCTAAGGAGCAAAATCAAATGGTGAGAGAAATTGAGGCCGACGAGGAAAGAGTGTGGATCTTACCTGTGGATCTCGGATTCGGGGCTGCCACTGTTGTTGCAATGCGCTGTCTCTGACATCAGTCAGCTTCTTAAGAGGCTTTATTTTCTTTCTAAATGAGCAAGTCAAGTATGTCTTGAGCTGTATCTTTTTTTGGAGATTTTTATCAGCAAAATACTTTGCTAAGAAATGTGTCTGTCCACTCATTTCGTTCATTCATTGGGCACCTTTACTAGCTAACCGTTGTTTGTGGTTCCCTTCTTAGTGTTGTGATATGGCTTGTTTCAAAGTAAATTCTTTCTGAGTTTTTCTCTTAGTATCTTCCCCTCCTCCCAATTTGATATCTTTCATCTATAAACATTTTAAAAGCAAATGTCAAGTGAAATAAAGTAGTATTATAGCTCCTTGTTCCACTTTGGTGCCAACTTTGCACAAGAAAGGAGGGAGGTGGAGGAGAGAAGAGAGAACTCGGTCATGTGATGCTGCTTGTCTGGCAGAAGCGTTTTGGTTCTGAGCAGAGAAACCAACTGTTTACTATTTTGGGTGAATGAGGTTGGTTGGTTGCTACGAGCATTTTCTCTCAGGGAACCCTCCTGTCTTCCAGCTCTACACGTCGAAATCATCCCAGTGCTGCTTTTTGGCATTTGGGCAGAGGAGGGAGGTGCCTGTGTCGAGGCCCAGTGCTGACAGGAAGAAATGTTTTCCAGGAGACTTACTGATTCTGACCTTCTGCTGTCACTGCCTTTAATGCCACACTCCCTAAGTAAACTTGGGATCTGGCTGTTCTTGCAGCCCCGAGGGCTGCAGAAATGAAGTACCCACTTTAACTAAAAGAGCCATGCTAATCAGATCTACTGCACAAAATAAATGGACTCTTTAAAGAGCGAGGGCAGGAGGATGAGCTTGCTGCAACACTGGCCTTTGGAGTCTCACCTCTCCCGCAGCGTGCTGGAGGAGAGGGCCAGGATCTATCAGCCCACCTGCAGGATCCTGCCGCTCCCATGGATTGTCCTGAAGCCTGGGAAGGACAGCCGCTCAGCCATGTGCCTGGCGCCTTATCACAGTTTACGGGAAGGTTGGCGTATTTGTCCCTTGGGGATTTGCATGTATTTTTCGTCTTCTCCTCTGTTTACTGCCGTCTTTTTTATCCCTCCCTGTTTCTCTATAGCCATGTACACTTTGACTGTGGATGGTTTATTCTTTGGATGGTTTTTATTGAAGCTTATTGAGCACTTAGCAGATAGACAACTGAGCAGGCCCTGTAGGGTGTTTCATGACCTGATGGGACAGTGTTTAGGATGTTTCACTTTATTACTCCTTTCCTTCCACCCGTGCAGAGCTCATGTATCAAATTGAGATTATGGAAGAAGGAAGAAAAGTCTTTTCTTTAGTAAGGTGGGATTCTTCCCATGTATGTAGATCAAACACAGTGTTTTTATTAGGAAAACATACACTGGCCATGAGTACTATACTAATCAATAGGAGCTGTTGATGATGACTTCAGTTTTTCTGTTAAGTACTGAAAGCAGATAGATAACCTCTAAGAGTTTGTAACACTAAGACACCATAATTTAAAATAACACTTGAAAGGTTTTTATTTATATTGCATGTTAGTTGGTTAGGGTGAACAGTTTGAACTAGGCTTACAGTCTTTTTAGTAATTGCAGAATTAGAATCATATCCAAGTCTATGGAAGATACCAGGAAACTATTTATAAGGGAACACCCATAAGGAGTTTTCCTTGAGACCATCTCTTAGAGTTCTGGGGGGAAAAAATACTGAAACTGCTGAAAAAAAATCTTTCAGAGGGTTTCTGGGTTATGAAAAATAGGAGGATACAGATTTGATCCAAATTCTATCAAACGTGGATGGAAAAGAATTATTAACATTTACCCTCTCCTAGCTTGGAAATCTTATATTATCCATTATCAGAATTTAAATACAATCTCTAGTATTGGTCACATAAATTCTGCTTCTCTAAAAACTTGGATATAACGTTTGAATTTTTGAGATTTCTTTGGGACTTTACCAACATTTGACAGGATGAGCATGTGGCATCACAATGAATGAGTTCATTGAAGAGGACATGAGTGTTCATTGGTGCCCGGTTTGCAAAGAGAATACTTTAAAAAACTGGTTGAGAGGCAGTTGATTTCTCTTTGAATATCTAGATGTGTTCTGGACTAATGTCGAGGGAACACCATGGCAACATTAGTGGGAAGACTGAGAGGCAGAGACGATATGACTCAGGACTTAAGACTTTGTGCTGCTGTGCTGACTTTTTATATTCCAGGGGACTGTGGCGTTTTAGATGCCCAGTCTGATCATTAAGAACATCTTTAAATGCAGGAGTATATAGGAAATAGAAATACAGAGTTCTTTTCATAAGTAGGGTCAGAATGGTAGTTTTAGACAACTGTCCTAAGCAATTGACTTTATGTTTTTCTGGCTTTAAACCACATTTAAGACCTCCCTGCCTTGGGGGGCCTTATATGGTTTCTGTGATTGTACACATGTGGTAGACTTAGCCTATTCTCCTTTTTCCTCCAAAATGCTCAGCAAAGTGCATTTGTACACGTGTGTATTTGTGTTCAGTTGTGTCTGATTCATTGAGAACCCATGAACTGTGGCACACCAGGCCTCTCTGTCCATGGAATTTTCCAGGCAAGAATGAATACTGGAGTGGGTTGCCATTTTATACTCCAGCGATCTTCATCGGACCTGTATCTCCTGCATCGGTAGGCAGACTCTATACCACTGAGCCACCTGGGAAGCCCAGGATTTATTCATAGAAGGTGGCTGATGTGCGTTAGCTGAGGCTGTTAAGGTTATTGTGCACTAGAGGGCAGTATCATGCCCATAAGCAAAATGCAGTGTTTGTCCCAAAGTGATAGATTTTGAGCACTCTGTCCTAATTCAGTTTTATTCAATCTCATATTAATAATTATAGCCTTCAGAAGGAACTCACACCTTTTAACTGTCAGTGATATTAACCTTTTCATATAATTGTCTTGAATTAGATTCAAAATATGATGTCCGGAAGATCCCCTGGAGAAGGAAATGGCAACCCACTCCAGTATTCTTGCCTGGGAAATCCCATGAACTGAGGAGCCTGGCGGGCTATCGTCCATGGGGTCACAGAAGAGTCGGATGTGACTTCGTGACTAAACAACAGCAACAGTGATGCTGGAGCAGGAGACTGGTGCGATTCTTACTGGAAAGAAACGTAGTACAGCTAAGAAACAGCTGGCCAAGGCATTAGGTGTCAGAGATTACTTCCTTGAGGGCAGAAGCCTCTTTATGGTAGACAGCTAGAGCTCGACCCTGAGCCAGTAGTCAAGAACCTCAGGTTCTTGGTTTGATCTTGCCAGTGAGGAGCTTGGCTAAATGACTCTAAGCTTGGCAGACCAGTTTCTTTCATTGTGTACTGAGTATAATATCGGCTCTCCCAACTGATAAGATTGTATGTGTGAAAGTAGCTTTGTAAAGTATTATATAAACGTATTGGGTTATTTTCCTTCTTAATTCCTACCTTTTACCAAGACATGTACATAGTGAGTGTTGATTATATTTATGACGTTAATTTTTTACATTTTATGTGAAGCATTTACTCTGTTAAAGGTGGCTGAGAGAGATATTGATGCAATTACTCCCACCTAGAATGCACACACTGAGAAGTGATTATTGTCACAATAGTTTGGTTAAAATATATCCTGTCTTGTGATGTTATGCAGCTTTAAAATTGGGCTTCCCGGGTGGCTCAGCTATAAAGAATCCACCTGCCAATGCAGGAGACATAAGTTCAATCCCTGGCTGAGGAAGATCCCCTGGAGAAAAAAAAATAGCAACCCATTCTGGTATTCTTGTCTGGGAAATCCCATGAATAGAGGAGCCTGGCAGGCTCCAATCCATGGGGTCACAAGAGTCAGACAGGACTTAGCAACTAAACAGTAGCAACCACAAGCCTTAAAATTAATTATATGTGATGTATGTGTGTGTAAACTTATGTATACATATAGTTTAGATTCTTTCTCAGTCTCCTCTGCAATGGATTTATCTTTGTGTATCTTCTACCCTTCTTAATACTTAAAATATTCAGAATGAGTCAACTATTCTGAGTTTTTTTTTTAAAAGAAAACTCTTTATAGAAAACCAGGTTTTGGAAATATGTATTAGGATATGTTCTTACAAGGTTTATGGGTTAGAAAAGGAGCAGTCGATTCTTGAAGGAGGATAGGGTAGTGGTTGCTTTTTGCTGAGAACAGCCATCAGCCTGGAGCCTTCTCCAGTAAATCATTAATTAGCTGCATCAAATAAAATGTTCAGCTGAAGTTCACGCAATCTCACAGTTACTAAACACTCTTGCCAAAGAGAGTTGCAGTCCTAATATCTGCAATCGAATCACTTCCTGTTCAGGCTTGCAGGTGGGGGAAGCTGTCTGAAACGGCAGTCCTGTAAGATTAGTTATAAAGAGCATGCCTTGGTGAGAGCGGCCTTGGTGATATAAAGCAACAGTCTAGCAAGTGGGGGGCTGGAGAGGCTACCCCAGGATCCCAGGGCTAACCAGAATTTGAGGTATAGATCAGGATATGCAAGCCCACTCCTGTGGGGCCACCTAATGAAAGCTCTTCTGGGGCATTCAGATATGTGCTGAGCACACTCGGGCACAGGGCCAGGCAGATGGCACATTCCTGCACCGACCTTCGGAGGCCTGCCAGGCTCCAAAGCTAGCGTTGGAGGCGTGGCTCTGCTCTGGAAGTGGACAGCCTGAGGGCCTGCATTTCATCCAGTGTCTGGTCCTCCCCGGGACTTGGTTGGACTTGGTTTGGTCTCCGAGTCTACCTAGGGCTTGGCACATACACTCATTCCCTTGCCCCTGCTCCATCGTGGAGCTGATTCTCATTGTCTGCACAGCCCCAGAACTGCCTCACATCCTCTAGTGATTCCTCCAGACTGGGGGTGACCCAGGTTAGCCTTTGTGATGCTGCAGCTCCCCCAGCCCTCCCCCAGCCTGTCCTCATTGACCCGTATTTTTAGGTTTGACTAAACTTTCCATCGAGAATAGGTGGGGCTCAAGTGAGGCTGCAGTCACCCGTCCCTTTATTTTGCTTTGGTGCATCCCTTGGACTGTGTAAAGGAAATTCGGGTGTGATACACAACTTGGGCTTCACCTTACCCCCTCCCCCCGCCCTTTTCCTGTTGCCCTTTTGATTTGTTTTAATCTGATACTGAGCCTCTCCTCCCCCCAGTCACTCACCAGTGGAGTCTCCGAAGCTATTTCTGTCGGTTTAATGATCCCCAGCTGTTGCTGTAGTTCTGGTTGCTTTCATGCCCCAGGGAGGCAGAAGAGCCAGAGACAGAGGGGTCTTGCTTGTGTATCACACAGTGTGTCAAACATGTCAAATGCACTTTTCTGAAACAGCTACAAGGAGACTTCTTAGGGAGGGGTGTTATTAATACTGGGATGATTTGAAAGTGCAGGAGGAAGGAAGCTATAAGCTGGTATCCGGGATAATTTAAAAACAAGCTTTCTGCTAAAAGGCGTGGCACCCTCTGCATCACTCAGAATCACACTGGAAGGTGCGGTGTGTGCTCACTGGGTGATCGGTTGGCCACTTTGCATTCTACTTCCATTTTAGCTTTGGAGCTGCACTGTCCCCTCTGATCCATGGTGTATCTTGAAGAGCCAAACTTCTAAATTAAAAGGAAGTTTCTGGGATGGGAAAACAGAGAGAAATCATTCCTGAAGTGGTCAGAAGGCATTGATTTCAGTTCTGCTTTAACTTAATGCAGGTTTGTTTCGTAAAATTCTGTGTAAAACCTGCAGTAATGAAACGCTCCACTTGCAAACCTGGCCACAGAAGCTTCAGGAAATAGAGTTACAGTTCTCCTAACAACCTGACCGCCCTTAGAGTTGCTTACACACTTACTTCTGTGATGTCTTTACTAAGTAAACCTGGGGGGATGGGGCATGGGAAAACCCTACAGTAGATAGATGGGCTACTGGATTTTAATAGACTGGCTTTTCTGATCTTGAGAATTTTAACTCTTCCAACAGTTTTACCTGATAGAGTTGTAGCTTTCACACCTCGTATACTACGTGAAATTTAATTTTATGGATCTCGTTCTTCTGCAGAGAAGAATTTTGCTGGTGTTGTTCAGTCGCCCAGTTGTGTCCTTCTCTTTGTGACCCCAGGGACTGCAGCACGCCATGAGGGGCCTACCTGCCCCTCAGTTCAGTTCAGTTCAGTCGCTCAGTCGTGTCTGACTCTTTGCATCTCCCAAAGTTTGCCCAGCTCCATGTCCATTGCATCACTGACGCCATCCAGCCATCTCATCCTCTAACACCCTCTTCTTCTGCCCTCAGTCTTTCCCACATCAGGGACTTTTCCAGTGAGTTGGGTATTTGCATCAGGTGACCAAGTACTTGAGCTTCAGCTTTAGCGTCAGTCCTTCCAGTGAGTATCCAGGGTTGATTTCCCTTAAGATTGATGGCCACCTTTATCTCAGTCATGATTATCCTACCATGTTGTGTGTTTTCAAATCCATATTATAAAGATACAGAAGGAATAAATGCTCTAATATAGTTTCAAGGGAAAACTTTTTGGGCTCACTTCTGGCTTGCTGTGGAAGAACTACCCTGTTGCAAGTTTTGAATCTGTTCACCCGTCACCTGCCCACAGCAAAGTTGGGTGCAGAATGTCAGCACCAGTTATACAGGGCACGCATGCTCAGTCACTTCAGTCACGTCCAGCTCTTTGTGACCCCATGGACTGTAGCCCGCCAGGCTCCTCTGTCCATGGGATTCTCCAGGCAAGACTACTGGAGTAGGTTGCCACGCCCTCCTCCTCCAGGGGGAATCTTCCCGACCCAGGGATCGAACCCACGTCTCCTGCACTATAGGCAGGTTCCTTACCACTGAGCCAGCTGGGAAGCCCCCACCAGTTATACGGCAGGGAAATAGCAAGTGAGATTTGAAGCGGCCCATATTTTCTGTGTGAACGTGCAGAACTGACGTGACAGGAAAAGTGCTGCTCCTGGTGCCTTTAATGCTGGAAGGGCTTGTTCAGATGGCCCTGCCAGTCGAAAGGAAGCACATTCCCAGTTTATCTCCATCCTTTCAGAAGGGTGGCGCAAGTACACGTTATTCCCAGGTCTTCCGTGATGGGTTGTTTGAGCACTCTCCTCCAGCAAGAGACTGAAGACATTGAAGTGGCTGGCAGTTTGCAATCTGTCTGCCGCAGTTAGAAAAGATCACTTCAGGAGTGTGATGAGCAACTAACCAAAATGAAATGGTGAGCCTCAGGTTTTTGAGGACATGGGAGTTTAATTTATTTGCTTCTGCTGCTGCTAAGTCACTTCAGTCGTGTCCGACTCTGTGTGACCCCATAGATGGCTGCATATGAGGCTCCCTGTCCCTGGGATTCCCCAGGCAAGAACACTGGAGTGGGTTGCCATTTCCTTCTCCAATGCATGCAAGTGAAAAGTGAAAGTGAAGTCGCTCAGTCGTGTCCGACCCTCAGCGACCCCATGGACTGCAGCTTACCAGGCTCCTCCGCCCATAGGATTTTCCAGGCAAGAGTACTGGAGTGGGGTGCCATTGCCTTCTCCGATTTATTTGCTTACTTATGTGTAATTATTAGTATTTTTGCCATGACTCTGGCATTAAATATGATGTAATAGAAAAGGCACAGACTTTGGGATCAGACCAACTTGTGTTTGAACTCTGGCTCTACCTCTTACTAGCTGTGCAAACAGTAATTAACCTCTTTGAACCTCCTCCTCTTCATCTATAAAATAGAGGCAGTACATACCTTGAGTAGCTGCCGAGATTGAATGAGTCCCTGTAGTAGGGTGTCCAGCTCAGTGACTGCATAGTAAAGTTCAGCGTGTTCAACTCATCTCTTAAGTCTCAGTTTCTTTCTCAAGACAAGTCTTTTCTAACTCTGGTGCCTTTGCATTCGCTATTTTTGTTGCCTGGAATACTCTTGTCTCCAGATCTTTTCATGGTTTCTCATATTATCTAGATTTCTGCATCTGTCTCCTCAGAAGGGCCTTGCCTGTGAACTCAGTATAAAATGACCACCCAACCTCTCTCTCCTTCCTCTTATTCTACTGTATTTTTCTTCATATAATGTACCACCGTAAGTTATCTAACTTATTTACTATGTTTTCCACAGTAGAACATATACTGTGTGAGGGTAGGGATGCTGTCTGTCCCTATTACTGCTATATTACCTGACACGATGCCTAGTGTATCGTAGGTTCATGATAAAAATATTAGTTTGATCAATGAATGAGTGAGTGAATCAACCCAGAACCTCCCTAGTACCAGGAAAGAGCCCCTGGCAGGTTGCAGAGAGGTAATTGTACCAGGAAGCAGGTGCTCTCTGCCTGTTCAGCATGGATGTTCTTGCATCTGAGCTCCAAGTGGAAAGTGGGCCTGTGGAGTTCTCTGGGATCCTACCAGACTGCCTCCCACCTCTGGGAGGAGCCCCTTTGAATGACCTTTACAGGTGACCACTGTTGTCTATAGTCCCTGTTACTGTTGGAATTTGAATAGAGGGAGCCTCTTCAATTCTGGAGTTCTGAAATGCCATGTGCCACTAGCTGACATCACCTGGACTTTCCCCTGGTTCATAAGAATATAGATCATTTTTTTCCAGTCACATCATTCAGATAACACTATTAATACAGTGTCATTTTTAAAAGTGTGGAACTGATGTGTTTTGTGGAAGAAGAGAAGCACAATATATAATAGTGGTTACGAGCTCAGGTTGTCGATTGAGATGGAGCTGGGTTCCAGTTTCTGCTCTCTACCCTTTACCTACCCTCTGACCTTGGGTAATTGCTTAATTTCCCTAAGGTTTAATCTCCTCATCTACAAATAGTATAATTATACCATCTTCCGCATAGCTTTGTTTCAGGAATTAAATAAGATGATGCATGCGTGTTTTCACCATTTTGTAAGTATTATTACACAGTACAGAGCCCTTTTATTTTTCATACTTCAGTAGTTCAAGTTAAATTTTCACAAGCTTATCTTTTGTAAATTACCAGATTTACCAACCCAGGAGAATACCTCATCACTGCCTGTCTCTCTGCTGGTATTCAGATTAAATAGAAGATATTTATCTTTTTTTGATAATATTATTTCTGATTTCTAAAGCAGATTATTTGAGAGGTAATTTAACTCATTTACACATTGTTTAGAGAGATGAGAGAGACATTTGTGGGATTTTGAAAGGGTTGAATGAGCATACCAATAAAATAGTGACTTTGGTATGTGTAATTTTTAGAGAATTAGGTATTCCTGTCTTCAAGTCTTCAATGTTACATTATTGTTTATTGTGTTTGTTTATGCCACAAATCATTTTATAATTTGAATTTATTAGACTGTTACTTGTTACAACTAATCATTTATAGAAATTAGTAACTTCTTTCTGTCCAACACATGGGAGCACTTCAGTTTGAAAAACCTGACTCTGGATATGTTTTCATAATTGATTCGTACATCTTTCTGAAAGGAGAGTCAAAGTAATAGGTTTCCAAAGTAAACTTCTTGTTTTGGAATGATTTTTGCACTTACAAAAAGGTTGCACAGATAGAATAGGGAGCTCTCGTATACCATTCACTGGCTGCCCCAGATGTCAGCGTCTTGCATACCTGTGGTACATTTGTCAAAACTAAGATTAACACTGGTTACACTGCTAAGTAAACTCCACGCTTTATTTAGATCTCATTTGTTTTCCCACTCGTCTCCTTTTTCTGTTCCAAGATCCAGGCTAGGATACCGCAGTGCATTTGGCCATATGATTTTTAGATGGTGGATCAGTAGGATCTCAGAGAGAATCAACTTTTCCTTCTCTTGCCTCTACTTCCTCCTTTTTGTCTTTACTCTGGATCTGACTTTTAGCGGGTCCTTCTTTCTCTGGCAACAAATAAAGGGACCCTTCTGGTTCCGTTAACCACTGTTTTGGTACTGACAGCTCAGAATTTCAGGCGCGTGCTTTGAACACTTACTGTACATTTAATTTTATTAATGAATGAATGCTGATTCTTCTGCCTTTCTCTGTCTCTCACTCTTTATGCATACCAGGTCGTCTGGAGTCTGAGAACAGAGCGTGCTTCTTCACTCACTGCGTGTCCCAGAACTGCCTTCCAGAAGCCTTCCAGAAGGAAGCAGTTCTCCCCTCCTCTTCCCTCTCCCCCTTCCCCCTGCCCCACACAACTTGGGGTGATTTTAAACAAGGAGGTTTTTATATAAGGCCCTTTTACTCTGCAAAGTAGAGCTTCTCTCTGGGGGTATGGTACCAGGTTACACTTCTAGCAGTTCTTGCTCCTGTCCAAGAGAAAAGCTATCTGATGTAAAGACCTCTAGTGAGACATTTATAGTCTGTGATACAGTTTTACAAAGAACTTTTCACATACATGAGATTTTTTTGGAACTTCAAAGGGCAGGAGTTATTTTACCGAATTGTAATACAGGGAGAAAAATTGAGTCTAAAAGAAATCAAGTGACTTGATTAGGTAGCAGCAGAGCCAGGACTGGAACCCCTGCCTTCCCATTCTTCCATGTTTTGGGTACCCTTAAAGGTTAGTACTCTTTAAAATACTATTGTTTACATTAAAAGCACAGGCCAGATACACATTTTTAGTGCCATGTACACCATACTAGGCTTCCCTGGTGGTGCAGATGGTAAAGCATCTGCCTGCAATGTGGGAGACCTGGGTTCGATCCTTGGGTCAGGAAGATCCTCTGGAGAAGGAAATGACAACCCACTCCAGTACCCTTGCCTGGAAAATCCCATGGTCGGAGGAGCCTTGTATGCCACAGTCCATGGGGTCGCAAAGAGTCAGACACGACTGAGCGACTTCACTCACACTGTGCTAACTGTTCAGGCTGGTATTCCAAGTTGAATGAAGAAAATCATGAAATGGTCTAGAAAGCTTGAAAAATTCTGTATAAGGAGCAGGAGGAGAAAACGTTGCAGGGATACTGTAGGACGGGGCAGAAATTGAGAGACAGGACGCAGAGAGGCAGGGGGGAGCAGTGGGCCGCAGAGGCCCCCCCCTGTCCTTTCCATCTCTGTAGCATCTTCAGGAAGGACTTAGGAGAGACTGCAGTAAATAGGGGCCCACAGGAATGGTACTTTTGGGAATGGTATGAGAAAATTACTTGAAACATCAGTCCAGGCTAATCATGAGGATGAAATATTCATAAGGCCCGAATAGGTTTGCTTGTCCTACCCCACGCAGAAAGGCTCTAGCTGCTCTTTCTCTCTGACTTCCAGGCTAGGGTAGCATCACCTTTGTACTTCCGTAGCCCCTACAAATACATAACTATTTGAGTTTTTAAGAAACCAGCACTTCCCTTTTTTATTATTTATGCTCATGTGTATCACACATGAGACCAAGTGACTTGGAATTTGTCAGGGGCCCCGGTAGTAGGGCATGTGTACTAGCTAAAGTTGCATTTTCCGGTGAGTTAAGTGAAAATCTATATTACAGACATCAATATCTTTCTCATTGCATCGTAATTATTCACTTTTGAGTCCATTTTTTCCCCATTAGACTTAAGATTCCTTGAGCATGAGAACCATGTCTGTATTTCTAGCACCCAGCCCTAGCTTTGAGAGTACAAAAAACTGTTTGAACGCATGAATTGAATTGGGGACCCATCAAACCACTTGGTTGGGATGTGGTATCTGAGTAATATTTTCTTTGAAAATACTCTTCAGTCTTATACGCACCTATTTGATGGTTATTGCCCTCAAACAGCCACTGAAGGCAGAGACTCTGTCTAGTGGCTACTTTATCCCCCGAGCAAGCTCAGTGTCTGGCACAGGCAGTAGGTCCTCAGATTTCTTGAGTGAACGCCAAGGAAAGTTTTGACAAGGAGCTGAAGAATAACTGAATAAGGCATGAATATGAAGTACACAGGCATGCCCACCAACTAGTGTGTGAGCTCTCAAGCACTTAAGTAGATACATATAAAGTGAATAAATGAAACTGTCTTAACTTATTTTAAGACAGCTTACCCTGAGGTCTCCGTTTCTCACGGAGTGTTAGTATCTTAGAAAATTGACTGTCACAGTGAAGAGGAGAGGTGAAACATTAGTTATCATGAATATTAAAGAAGTAATCATGGATTCCAGAGTCTGAATCCTTCATTCTTTATTCTTTCTTATGAAATGTTAACCACAACTTGTACTTATGTATGTGCAGTTTGATGTCTTGTTTCCCACTGGACTGAAAGCTTTATGTGAGCAGAGACCATAGTTGTCTCCAGCCTACTAACACAGACCCTAACATATTTATTTAGTAAATATGTTAGATAAGTGGATGAGAGAGTGCATGGAGAACTCTTTGCTCATCCTCACCCCCAGTCACTCTTTTGGAGGTGATGCTGTAAAGTATCCCAGGCAGCAGAAATGAGGAATAAATACCCTCCTCTGGGGGTACCTTCACTTACTTTTAAAAATAATTTAAAAATTGAGATGTAATTGACATAAACACCTTCACCTACCTTTATTCATATATTCTAATCATGAAACGAATGAGCATACAGAGAATAGTCTTTGGTTTTCAGTGATGGGTGATGTGGTTTTACTATTTGGGTGATTTTGCAATTTATAGAATAAACTGAAGTATAAAAATATACCAATGGAAAAAAAAATACACCAATGGGGGACACATGTACACCCATGGCTGATTCATGTGAATGTATGGTAAAAACCACTACAATATTGTAAAGTAATTAGCCTCCAATTAAATAATTTACAAAAACAAAAAATAGACCAATAGCATCGGTGTAATTCACTGCTGCAGAGATGAATTTGCTAATTATGAGCATGCTAAGCTTGCTCATAAAACCCACATTGTTCCTTCTCTCATCTTCCCAGTAAACCACATTCTCCAGTTTGAAGCTAGGGGTGGTGTTATCTATTGCTGAACTGAATTGTATTTGTTTATTTCTTCTGGGATTGATATTTGAAAGTTAATGAGGAGAAAAAAATATACCAATTATTATGAAATCAGACTTTGGGAATTTATAGAAGGAACAGAATTTGGAGTAAGAATATATACTATCTAAAATTAGTTTTAACAATATTTATAAATAAGTGCGCTAGGCTGTGTTTAGAATAGAACTTAGGAGATATTACATCATATCAAGTGCATTAGATTTAGATCAAAAACTCACAGAAACGAGTCTAGAGACACCAGATTTTCTCTTTATTAGGTTGTTCTTTCACCATTCTTTTTCACCTTGACAAACCTTCAATGGTAGACAACACATGTACCCCGGTGTTCATTGCAGCACTATTTCAGTAGTTAGGACATGGAAGCAACCTAGATGTCCATCGACAGATGAATGGATAAAGAAGCTGTAGTACGTATATACAATAGAATACTACTCAGCCATAAAAGGAATGCATTTGAGTCAGTTCTGATGAGATAGATGAACCTAGAGCCTATGATACAGAATGAAATAAGTCAGAGAAAAATAAATATTGTATATTAAACCATGAATATGGAATCTAGAAGAATGGTACTTACTCAACAGGGCAGCCGTGGTGACGCAGACATAGAGAACAGACTTTGGAGAAGGGCGGGAAAGAGAAGGTGAGGTGAGTGCAGAGAGCAGCGTGAGAGCATAATCACCACTTGTGGGAAGTGGACAGCAATGGAAGTTTGCCGAATGACTCGGGGCTCTGTAGTAACCTGGGGGAGTGGGAGAGGGTGGAGAGGTGGAAGGGAGATTCAGGAAGGAGGGGACATATATACACCTATGGTTAATTCATGTTGATGTATGACAGAAAACAAACCAATATCATAAATAACAATTAAATATATATATTTTTTAATGACAAATAATTTTTCCAGAAGAAATGTGTTAGAAAATGGAAGTCCTCTCCTGTTACAAACTTTTAAACAAATTTGAAACAAAATTTTTAACTTAAAAACACTGAACATTGTTCAATTCAGTTCAGTCACTCAGTCGTGTCCGACTCTTTGTGACCCCATGAATTGCAGCACACCAGGCCTCCGTGTCCATCACCAGCTCCCGGAGTTCACTCAGACTCAACGTTCATCGAGTCCATGATGCCATCCAGCCATCTCATCCTCTGTCGTCCCCTTCTCCTCCTGCCCCCAATCCCTCCCAACATCAGAGTCTTTTCCAGTGAGTCAACTCTTCGCCTGAGGTGGCCAAAGTACTGGAGTTTCAGCCCCAGCATCATTCCTTCCAAAGAAAACACAGGGCTGATCTCCTTCAGAATGGACAGTACACAACAAAAGATGAGGTCCTTTGTTGTTATTTAGTCGCTAAGTCATTGTATCCGACTTTCGCAACCCCATGAACTGCAGTGGTAAGCATATTCTTTACTACTAAACTACCAAGGAAGCCCGTGATGTGCTTTAAAAGCAGTTAATTGGGAGTGTCAAAAGAAAGGGGAATTAAATCTGCTTAATACTAGTTCCTTGGGTTTTCCAGGTGTCGCAGTGGTAAAGAATCCACCTGCCAGTGCAGGAGACATAGAAGACTCGGGTTTGATCCCTAGGTTGGGAAGATGCCCTGGAGGAGGAAGTGGCAGCCCACTCCACTATTTTTGCTGATGAAACCCCATGGACAGAGGATGCTGGTGGGCTACAGTCCGTGGGGTCACAGAGTCAGACACGGCTGAACACACACGTCAGCTCACCCAGCTCAAGTACTGGTTACTCAACCTGATTTATGATTGGCATCATGAACGTGGATGCAACATGTTTAATTTTCCAGAGTAAGGTGAATTTAAGTTAGACCAAACTGTCATTAAATGGGGTATTAGAATCTCCTGGCAAATTTTTGAAAAACCCTGATTCCCAAGCCTCACTCCAGACCAATTAAAAACATTATCCATGAACTTATGGTTGGGGGGTGGGGAAGGGTGGAGAGGAGGGATAGGTTGGGAGTTTGGGATTGACAGATACACACTGCTGTATTTAAAATAGATAACACAGGGACCTACTGTAAAAAATAAGTAAATTTTAAAAATTCTCAGATGATTTTATTTGTAAAGTAAGTGTTGAGAATCACTGGAATGGGGAAATAATGCAAGGATAAAAATTCAGCAGATTTGGTTCTAGTCCTGGCTTCTGCTTTCTAGTATTTTGTTGAGAATTTTTGTGTCTGTATCTATAAGGTGTGTTGGTCTGTAGTTTTGTTCTGGTCTCTTTCTCTGGCTTTGATATCAGAGTAACTAATAGAGTTAGTTGGAAAGTGTTCCTTTCTCTGTTTTCTGGAAGAGTTTTTGAAGGATTATTACTAATTCTTCTCTTAAATTTTTGGTAAAATTTACCAGTGAAGCTGTCTGAGCCTGAGTTTTCTTTTGAGGAAGATTTTAAATTAACAAGTCAATTTCTGCTTTTTATAGGTCTGTCTGGATATTCTGTTTTTTTGGGGGGGGGGGGTTGGCATCAATTTCAATAGTTTGTGCCTTTCTAGGAACTGGTCCACTTTATCTAAGTCATCTAATTTGTTGACTGTGGTTCTTCATGGTATTCTCTTTTAACTTTGTTAATTTCTGTAGTTGGTGATAATGTCTCCTCTTACATTCCTGATTTTAGGTCTCTTTTCTTGGTTATTCTAACGAAACATTTGTCAATTTTGTTAATCTTTGTAAACAGCAAATTTTTGGTTCTATTGGTTTTCTCTATTTCTGACATAATTGCTTTATAATTTAAAGCAATGGCATCACCGACTCAATGGAGATGAGTTTGGGTGAACTCTGGGAGTTGGTGATGGACAGGGAGGGCTGGCGTGCTGCAGTCCATGGCGTCACAAAGAGTCGGACATGACTTTTGCGTGTCCAACTTTCATTTAACTTTTATTCTTCTACTTACTTGGGTTTAGTTACACTTCTCTTTCTAGCTTCTTAAAGTGAAGGTTTTATTTACAACATGTGTTTGAAGTCTTCCTTCTATTCTCATACAAGCATTTAAATCTATGAATTTCCCTCTAAGCATTAATTTAGATATAGCCCATAAATTTTATGTGTTCAGTTCAACATGCTTTCTAATGTCTCTATTATTTTTCCTTTGACCCATTGGCTATTACATGAGTTCAGTCGCTCAGTCATGTCCAACTCTTTGCGACACCATGGACGGCACAGCACACCAGCCCTCCTTGTCCATCACCAACTCCCAGAGTTTACCCAAACTCATCTCCATTGAGTTGGTGATGCCATCCAACCATCTCATCCTCTCTTGTCCCCTTCTCCTGCTGCCTTCAATCGTTCCCAGCATCAGGGTCTTTTTCAAGGAGTCAGTTCTTCGCGTCAGGTGACCAAAGTATTGGAGTTTAGCGTCAACGTCAGTCCTTCCAATGAACACCCAGGACTGATCTCCTTTAGGATGAACTGGTTGGATCTCCTTGAAGTCGAAGGGACTCACAAAAGTCTTCTCCAGCACCACAATTCGAAAGCATCAATTCTTTGGAACTCAGCTTTCTTTATAGTCCAACTCTCACTTCCATACATGACTACTGGAAGAACCATATAGCCTTAACTAGACAGACCTTTGTTGACAAAGTAATGTCTCTGCTTTTGAATATGCTGATTAGGTTGGTCATAGCTTTTCTTCCAAGGAGCAAGCATGTGTTAATTCCATGGCTGCAGTCACCATCTGCAGTGATTTTGGAGCCCCCCAAAATAAAGTCTCTCAGTTTCCACTGTTTCCCCATCTGTTTGCCATGAAGTGATAGACCAAACGCCATGATATTAGTTTTCTGAATGTTGAGCTTTAAGCCAACTTTTTCACTCTCCTCTTTCACTTTCATCAAGAGGCTTTTTAGTTCCTCTTCACTTTCTGCCATAAGGATGGTGTCATCTGCATATCTGAGGTGATTGATATTCCTCCCAGCAATCTTGATTCCAGCTTGTGCTTCCTCCAGCCCAGCGTTTCTCATGATGTACTCTGCATATAAGTTAAATAAGCAGGGTGACAGTATACAGCCTTGATGTACTCCTTTTCCGATTTGGAACCAGTCTGTTGTTCCATGTCCAGTTCTAACTGTTGCTTCCTGAACTGCATACAGCTTTCTTAAGAGCCAGGTCAGGTGGTCTGGTATTCCCATCTCTTTCAGAATTTTCCACAGTTTATTGTGATCCACACAGTCAAAGGGTTTGGCATAGTCAATAAAGCAGAAATAGATGTTTTCTGAAACTCTCATGCTTTTTCGATGATCCAGCAGATGTTGGCAATTTGATCTCTGGTTCATCTGCCTTTTCGAAAACCAGCTTGAACATCTGGAAGTTCACAGTTCACATATAATTGAAGCCTGGCTTGGAGAATTTTGAGCATTACTTTAGTAGTGCGTGAGATGAGTGCAATTGTGTGGTAGTTTGAGCGTTCTTTGGCATTGCCTTTCTTTGGGATTGGCATGAAAACTGACCTTTTCCAGTCCTGTGGCCACTGCTGAGTTTTCCAAATTTGCTGGCATACTGAGTGCAGCACTTTCACAGCATCATCTTTCAGGATTTGAAATAGCTCCACTGGAATTCCATCACCTCCACTAGCTTTGTTCATAGTGATTCTTCCTAAGGCCCACCTGACTTCACATACCAGGATGTCTGGCTCTAGGTGAGTGTGAGTGATCACACCATTGTGATTATCTTGGTCCTGAAGATCTTTTTTGTACAGTTCTTGTGTGTATTCTTGCCACCTCTTCTTAATATCTTCTGCTTCTGTTAGGTCCATACCATTTCTGTCCTTTATCGAGCCCATCTTTGCATGAAATGTTCCCTTGATATCTCTAATTTTCTTGAAGAGATCTCTAGTTTTTCCCATTCTATTGTTTTCCTTTATTTCTTTGCACTGATCACTGAGGAAAGCTTTTTTTTTTAATATAAATTTATTTATTTTAATTGGAGGTTAATTAGTTTACAATATTGTATTGGTTTTGCCATACATCAACATGAATCCACCACAGGTATACACGTGTTCCCCATCCTGAACCCACCTCCCTTCTCCCTCCCCATACCATCCCTCTGGGTCGTCTCAGTGCACCAGCCCGAAGCATCCAGTATCATGCATCCAACCTGGACTGGCGATTTGTTTCACATATGATATCATACATGTTTCAATGCCATTCTCCCAAATCGTCCCACCCTCGCCCTCTGCCGCTGGTCTATAGATCTGCGTCTCTTTTGCTGTCTCGCATACAGGGTTATCATTACCATCTTTCTAAATTCCATATATATGCGCTAGTATACTGTATTGGTGTTTTTCTTTCTGGCTTACTTCACTCTGTACAATAGGCTCCACAGTTTCATAGACCTCATTAGAACTGATTCAGATATATTCTTTTTAATGTCTGAGTAATACTCTGTTGTGTATGTGTACCACAGCTTTCTTATCCATTCATCTGCTGATGAACATCTAGGTTGCTTCCATGTCCTGGCTATTATAAACAGTGCTGCAATAAACATTGGGGTACACGTGTCTCTTTCAATTCTAGTTTCCTTGGTGTGTATGCCCAGCAGTGGGATTGCTGGGTCATAAGGCAGTTCTGTTTCCAGTTTTTTAAGGAATCTCCACACTGTTCTCCATAGTGGCTGTACTAGTTTGCATTCTCACCAACAGTGTAAGAGGGTTCCCTTTTCTCCACACCCTTTCCAGCATGCATTGCTTGTAGACTTTTGGATCGCAGCCATTCTGACTGGCGTGAAATGGTACCTCATTGTGGTTTTGATTTGCTAGGAAGGCTTTCTTATCTCTCCTTGCTATTCTTTGGAACTGCATTCAAATGAGTGTATCTTTCTTTTTCTTCTTTGCTTTTCACTTCTCTTCTTTTCACAGCTATTTGTAAGGCCTCCTCAGACAGCCATTTTGCTTTTTTGCATTTCTTTTTTCTTGGGGATGGTGTTGATCCCTGTCTTCTGTACAGTGTCACGAGCTTCCGTCCATAGTTCATCAAGCACTCTATCAGATCTAGTTCCTTAAATCTGTTTCTCACTTCCACTGTATAATCATAAGGGATTTGATTTAGGTCACACCTGAATGGTCTAGTGGTTTTCCCTACTTTCTTCAATTTAAGTCTGAATTTGGCAATAAGGAGTTCGTGATCTGAGCCACAGTCAGCTCCCGGTCTTGTTTTTGCTGACTGTATAGAGCTTCTCTATCTTTGCCTGCAAAGAATATAATCAATCTGATTTAAGAGTGTATTATTTAATTTCTCCTTATTTTTAAATTTCTCATATTTTCTTCTGTTGTTAGTTTCTAATTTGATTTCATTGTAGTCGCAGAATGTACTTTGTATCATTTAAATCCATTTAACCTTATTGAAAGTCATTTTATGGCCTAGCATATGGTCTTTCCTAGAGCCAGGTCCATGTATGCTTGAGAAGAATATGTATTCTGTGGTTGCTGGGTGGAGTGTATTGTTCGAGTCTTGACGTTCTTGTTGATTTTCTGCATATTTGTTCAGTATCAAGAGCGAGGTTGATTGTAATTCATGAGTAGATAAATCAAACATTCCTTATTCTAAATCATGTAAGTATCATGAAGTTGAATTAAAATGGAGAAATCTCCTAGTATTAGTTGTATCTTAGGAATACCAGGAATTACATCTAATTTATTTTCTAGTGTATTCGTCCTTTTTATTTTAGTATCTTACTATGGCGATCACTTTTAATTCTCATGAAAACTCATAATTTCAGATTCAGCTCCAACCAGGCCGTCTTTCAGTTGATCATTTCTGGGTTTCGGTATCCTCCTTGGGACTGTGAGAACCTCCATAGCTTAGAGTCAGATATCTTAGTGGGGGTTTAGGGTGGGGAGAGAAGATTTTTGAGAAGGCTTGTTTGCCTTTTGCTCTCCTCAAGCATATAAACCTCACTGAGTTTCTAATACAGCACTGACTTTTTGGGCTAGCTTGTAATATCTAGTCAAGGAGCATTTCCTTTATTCCCAAAATCAACAAATTTATTTTGGAGCCTTTTTGTAATATAAATATTCTGAAAAGCTGCAATCAAATTTGTGGTCTTTTGATTAGGTTTCAAGTTTCATATCCAGATTTAAAGAATGGAGAAAAAGATTTATCAGTGTTTCTGAGAGAGCTGAGTCAATGGGACGTTCAGCAGTCAGAATCTTCATTGAAGAGGCCTTTGTCCTGAGCAAAGATGGTACACGGGGAGGGGTTTTGCTCTTTCGCAGTTATTCCTGTATTGACTCTTTGCTCTTCTCTTCTATTTCCCTCATAACTCACACTTCCCCTCCCTGTTCTAGAAGTCTTGGGGAAACCAGTAATGGGTGAGTACGAATGAGGTAGGAGCAGCCTGCTGAGCTGCACATCTCCCTTCCCAGTAAAATGCAGAGCTTCTGACCACGGGAGCCCAGAGCCAGATTGGGAACACACCACTTGTTTTTGATGTTTTTTTCCCAGACCTGATTGATTCAGTTGTTTGATACATTGAGTCCTTGGGCATCAGCCCTTGAATACCAGTGGCATGCCTCTGTGGTCTTAGCGGGCAGAAGAATGTCAGGTTCCTCCCCTTGCTCTAATTTCCTGAGTAGCCAGTTGTTCAGATAGCAGTTGATCACCTTTATTTGAAATAGATGGAAAACTTGATTATTTTCATGGGGAATGGAGAACCTTAGGTTCCCCACTTTATGGTTTATTTCTTTTCTTTCAATTCTTTACTGGCAGGCAGCTCAGTTGATTCACCATGCATCAGCTTCAGAGACATCTGTTCATCTATATATAATAGGCTGCTTGCACAGATGCATTTAAAACCAGATGATATATTACATTTGTGGAATTCAGTAACAGTGAAGGTATAAAGACTCGTGCTTGTACCTAAATAGGTATTTTTGTTTAGTTTTTTATTGACTTGGGGACTGGAGAGGAAATCTAAGTGGTGATATATAGTAACATAGCATTTATTGCATTCCAACTTTTAAAAATTTCCTTGATCTAGCACTGTGTTTGAAAATAATCACTTGAACTAGTGTTAGCTTTATCTTGGTGAGGGTGGTTGTGTATTAAATTATGTCCTCTTAAATATGCTTCTGATTTGAGTACCTTTTGCAGTGAATACATAATATATGTCTCTTATGGTATTTAAATTATTGAATGATTTATTTTAAAATGAATAGTCCCAAGGCCTAGAAACATAAAGGCATTTTATTTAGACTGCTTAGAATTAAGAGGAATTAAGATAGACTAAGGAAAGGGGAAGGCAATGGCACCCCACTCCAGTACTCTTGCCTGGAAAATCCCGTGGACGGAGGAGCCTGGAAGGCTGCAGTCCATGGGGTCGCTGAGGGTCGGACACAACTGAGCGACTACAGAATTGGACACGACTGAAGTGACTTAGCAGCAGCAGCAGCAAGGAAAGGGGAAATTGGTGTAAATACTGTTTCTTTGTGGTCAGACATCTCAGAAGGATTGTTGTATATATACACAGCCAAACAGATACCGTACACCGTAATTCTGAATTTGCTGCTTGTTTTCCTCCTTATAAACGTTGTTAAGGTTAGCAGGGATTATGCAATGTATGAAATAATACATACCTACTATCAGGTTGTAGCAGTACCCAGGGCATACTGATACAGGGTTAATTCTATTACATGAATGAGAAACTTGGTCAGATTTCAGATTAGACTAGAGTTTGGTATTAACTGCTGAGAGGCACAAATGGAATTTTCAGATAACTAAACTTTAATTTCATTTAGCTTGAGATGGAAAAGGTTTATGAGATGAACCTTCCCTTTTGAACTAGAGCCATATTAAAAAAAAAGGCAACTAAACTCCATGAATCATAGACTTAACCTTTTGCTTTCATGAAGCAAGAAGTTTGCATAATGGATTCCTTATGGCCCTATCTGTATATGGAGTTTTGGAAAGGCGTGAATTGCTATTTCAGAATTATTCTTGGATAATAGACGTGTTTTTCATTAATTATTGTTTTTTTGAAGTGTTCAGACTTACTGAATTAGGTTTCCCTGTTCTCTGAAATGAAATAAGTTTGGTACATTTAATCATTTTCCAGTCGCTCATCTTATACTGGGCCTTAGAAACACTGTAAAAGCTAACAGATTCTCCTTTCCCCTCTTACTTTATCCTTCCTGGCCCTCCTCTTTCTTCCAAGGAAACATATGGCACAGTATTAAGTATTTCCCTTCACTTTAGAGTCACAGAGACCTGATGTGAATCGTAGTTCTGCACTTTTGAGCCATTTGACCTAAGGCAAAAGTTTAAAGGTTCGATCCTTAGTTTTTTCATCTGTAAAATGGAGATAATAATTGTAATATCTCCACAGGGCTTTTTTTTTCCCTCAAGTATGTCAGTCATTTAATATAGGGCTGACACGTAGCAACACTCAATGATTCCTCTTATAATTTTATTATTAGTGTTGCTGCTGATCTATAATTTATTCTGAAATCAAGTTCTTAATTTAAATTTATTTTACTGAAGCTGATCTCCTAGACTTTGTCCCTGGCCTGAATCATCTATGTCCCTCAGCCCTTTTGTCTGTCTTGGCACAGAATGAACCCAGGCAATCATACTTTGGGCCTGTTATCTTAGCAGCACAGGCTTTTAGGAGACCCTGGAGAAACAGAAGTGGGGTCCCCAGGTTCTGGGATCAGAATGCTTGAGTTCAGAACCTGTTGTACCTCTTATTAGTGGATAACCTTAGGGGAATTACTTAATCTCTCTGGGCCTCATTTTCCTTACCTGTAAAGTAGGGTAATAATACCTGTTCTGTCCATTGGGTCTATCAGTGTTAGCTATTAGTTGGCTGTTGCCACTTTTATCTTTTATTCTGCAAGGCTTTCTTAATTTTAACAGTGTTAATTTGTAAATGATAATAACACCGTCCTATTTAGATTTCTCTGACTATATGTATCATCGTTTAGAGATGCAGTTCAATTTAAGAAACAGTTATTAAATACCTACTGTGTATTGAGTGCTATTGGTTGGGAGAGCATCATAGATTAAGATGATACATTCCCTGTCCTCCAGGAGTTTACATATATTTGGGGGTAAGTATTACACAGGGCAAAATATCTCTATACTTTTTATAACAGATACGAGGTAGTTCTTCGGAGGCCTGGAGCAATTCTCAATTGGGAAGGTCAGGTGAAGTGATGAGGTAGGCATTTCCAGGTGAAGTGAATTGTGAGTAACTGGACAGTCAGGTTGTGGTGACTTAGAATGGGTGAGGCTTCCCCGGTGGCTCAGATGGTAACGAGTCTGTCTGCCGTGCAGGAGACCGGGCTCCATCCCTGGGTGGGGAGACCCAGTGCTCTCACTGCAGCATGAGAAGATGCTGTAAACTTGGTAAAATAGGAGTGTGAGGAGGTAGCAGAGTTGAAGTTGGCTTAAAAATGTCAGTGTTAGTACTGGGGAGGAGGATGGTGATACCATTAAAGAGAAAAAGGATGGAACGTTGATTAGATGTGAGGAGGGGGTTGGGGAAGAGATGGCTCAGCAGGTAAAGAATCTGCCTGCAGCGCAGAAGACACAGGAGATGCAGGTTCGATCCCAGGGTCTAGGAGGATCCCCTAGAGAAAGGTACGGCAACCCACTCCAGTATTCTTGCCTGAAAAATCCCATGGACAGGGGAGCCTGGCGGGCTACAATCCAATGCGTAGGTGGACGCGACTGAGCAACTAGGCACAAGCAATAGGTTTTGAACCTGCTGGATTTGAGGGGTAGTCAGGAGACTGCTTACAGCTCTGCCATTTGGGGAGGCCGTCTTAAAAACTGCTTTGTGGATGGGAAAGACAGACGTTAGGGTAGTGTGATTCCTCATAGATACAGGTCGCCCTCAGAATGGACTTGCAGGACCTTAGAATGAAGACTTATCACGGAAGGGAACTTCCCTTGGCCCGTGAGATCCTCTCAACCTTCCTTTTCTGAACATGTTCTCACTTCACCTCTGAATGGAGGCCTTTGTCATTCCGCATGGTGTGCAGTGGTAATAATACCCTTTAGGTTTCATTCACATTTGAAATAAAGATAATTGGCTTTTAGCTTTGAAAAATTCCTATTAACTTGTTACATCAAGTGGTGTTGCCAGAGTAGAAATAGGAGAAAACCCCCTCATCACCCTCCCCTAGCCCAGATGTGCTTTGAATCGCCTAGCTTTGTGTTTCGTGTCAACAGAAGAAGGCTCGAAGTGAAGAGGAAGAGGCAGAGAAGAGTTGTCTTAATGGTAAAATAGTTTCTGGCCGAGGGAAGTGCATTGCTTGGTGAAAATAGGGATAATTTTTAGATCCAAAAGAGAAGATTTTACAAATAACCAATACTCCCTGATGTGTAACTCACTACACGTAACCGTGGTAAACATTTGCCACCAGGAGGAAGGCGTAGAACAGCTAGAAAAAGCCTTTTCTGCTGGGCAGTGGTCCTCATTTTGTTTTCTTTGAGTTAAGAATTTGTGTTTTTTCAGTCCTGGAGGAGGCCACAGTGTTGTAGGAGGTTTTGAGCAATAGGCAAGACTCTGGTACTTTGTGGATTGTTATCGCCCTGCAAGACCCTTCGCAACTTCCTCTCGCCACCCACAGCAGAATACGGAAGCCCTGCTGTATCAGGCCACTTCTGCAATTACAGCCACAGTTAGCGGAGACCCTTCTTTCACACTACACCCTTGTGTGTCGAGGCTTTCTTTGCATTTGAAAATGTGTCTTTTGTGGGGGAACGGCAGACTGAGCCTTCATCTCCCCTCTCTCTTTGCTGTCCTGCAGTGCTGCAGTTGAAGCTCCAGCAGCGCCGCACTCGGGAGGAGCTGGTGAGCCAAGGGATCATGCCGCGTAAGTACTCCCCTGCCTCTCGGCCCGTGACGGAGGTGCTTCGGGGACGCAGTGTGTGTGTCCAGTCTGCCACGGGAAGCACCTGATGGAAGACGAGGCCACCGGGTTCGTTTCTCGCTCTTTTCTTTGTCATGCTCTCCCAAGTTCAGGGCCTCTCACTTGGCCATAGTTAAGAGAACTGTGCTCATTGATCAAGTTCAGAGAAACAGCGTTCGGTTTAAGGGTGCCATTGAATCAACCTTCGCTTGTGAACTGCACCTTTAAAAGGGTTTCTCCACCCTGTGCCACTTCCCTTTGTAGGAGGAACAGATCGTGAGCTGGGGTTCTGTGAGGAAGAGCTGTCTCCGCATGTGTTTTGCCTGAATGTTGGGGTGCTTGGGAAGAGATGGCCCTTTCTCACCTAGTATTCCAAGTCAGCCCTAGTTGTGTTTAGAGTGAGAGCCTCAGATACCCTGGCCTGGTGTAACTGGAGTCATTGATGGGGTATCGCAGGGCGGGGCTCAGTGCAGAACCGCATCACTCGGGAGACATAAAACCCATCTTGGAATCTATTCAAAGTACGAAAATTTGCCTTTAATACAAGCAGCCTTATAAAACAAGCGGAAGCTGACACCAGCAGGGTTTTGCTCTTTTTGACATTTCTTTTTGAGATATCTGTGGAGAGCTTAGGCTCTCCCTCTTCGTTCTTTTATCTTTGTGTGTTCCTGCTACTTGGGCACAGCCGAATGAAATAAAAATTTATATATTGTTCACCGCTTCCAGCTTCATAGTGGAAGGACTGATGTTTTAATTTTTTAGACCTTAACTCGGTGCCTGCTAACCTACTGCTGCTGTATCTTGCTAGTTCTCATTCATTCACAGTTTGGCTAACTGGTATGTGCCTGTTGATGCAGCAAGATAAACCCAGCTCCTGCTCTCAGGAGTTTTGTACTTACTAAGTAGACTGATAACATAACAAGCAGGGAGACAAATAAACTAACACCATTGCTTCAGAACATGGTAAATGCTCTGAAGTACATGTACCCTGGTTGGCATAATAACGGATAATAGGCATGTGAGGGAATCACTCTGAAGAAGTTGGTCAAGAAAGGCCTCCTCGAGAAGGAAATATCTGAGCTGAGATCTGAAGGATTAGATGGGGTCAGTCATTCAGAAGCAGGAAGAGGAGAAAGCAAGTCTGAGGGCCCAGCACAGCTAAGAGCCTGGCCTGTTTGCACACACCAAGGAAGCATGGTTGCTGGGTAAGTGAGGGCGGAGCGAGGGCCAGTTAAGACGGGCAGGATGGGCGGGGCCAGAACTAGCTCTGTCAACCGCACGGAGGAGGCAGATCCTATTTTAACTGCAATGGGAAGCCATCGAAGATTTTCAAGCAAGTGAAGACAGGATCTGATTTAGCTCGTGGTGATGTCAGATCCATTTCTAAGAGCTGGAACTACATAGCAAGTATAAAGATCCTGAGGTCTGTTTCTGTCCTACGCATCAGCCGGGAGATTCAAGTCTCAAGTTTATCTTTTTAAAAATTGCAGTTAACTCTCAAACCATTTGCCCACGTGCTGTCTCCTCTGACCTTGCAGTGAAGTGCTCTTCTCCTTAAAGTGTGGGTCCGTTAGTGTGCTCAGGTAGAGTGGTGGTGTGCTTTTATAAAACACTCCAAATCTGCCAGCCTACAAGCCTTGTAGAGGAACAAGTCGCCCTGTATCAATCGCATTGTCCCTTTCACCAAGTTCATCCTGTGTTTAGGATCTGCTTTTTGCCTGTGACAATCCTAGGTACTCTAGAGATTAAAGGAATATTCAGCATGGGACCTGCCCTTAAGACACTTAACAGTTTGTCTGGGTGGTAGGATTTGCCCGTACACAACATAGAGAGCAGCTCAGTGCTGGTCTGTGGGCGCTGACTCTGATACAGTACTAGTTCTGAGAACATAGTGCTGCTTCTCAGAATCTGTAGTATGTTCAGGATCTAGAAACCACTCAGAGGATGAGGGCCTACATTCTTTTTGCAGCCTTTCATTTGATACCAGGAGCTACTGGAGATAACTGTTTAGTAGGATTTATTGTGTTGCATTTCTTGCAGTTTTCTGTGCTATTCAGACACACGATGCTTGAGTATTGCAGTTATCTGCTTAGATGTTTGTCTCTCCAGTTAGACTGTGAGCTCCTTGAGGAGGTATCTTATTTATATTTCTGCCCCCAGCACCTGGCACTGAATGAATGAATGAAGACAGCCAACTGTAAAATGGTGTGTGTATAAGAGAGAAAGAGAGAATGAAAGACAGACAGAAACAGATACTACTTACCTGCAAACTTGTTGGAATTCTGGGCCTGGAATTTGAAACAACACTCCTGTTCTCCTAGGAGCTCAGATTCTAAAATATTCTGAGTATCTAATTGTGTACCTTGGGTGGTTCTCTGCATCTGTGAAGTGAGACTAACTGCCCTTCCTGTAGGGATAGAAGCGCCCTGCTTCTGTGAGAATATTGCATTTTCCCTTACAACACAAGCCACCTTCAGCGATGGGCACAGCTTGTTTTCAGCTTTTCCAGTGAGGAAAGTAGGTAGCAAACTCTCAGATGGTGAGAGAGGGAGCGCTGAGGCCTGGGAAGAGCTCCAGGTGTCAAGTGTCCTGCTCCTCAGCATACCAGGTGATGCGCAGATGGGGCCCAGAGCTCCTAAAGGTGAGGCCCTTTTTCCCAGCCCCTCACCCTCTGTGTAGCCCCACGTCCTCACCACAGCCTCTCGCCACCACTGTAACTCCTGTTATAATCTGGGACATTCTGTGCCTCTCTGACACCCCCACCAATTCCAAGGTCATCCTTCGCTCACGTCTTTCAAAAGAAAATGTGAGTAGTGCTGGGGGCAAGTCGTAACTGATCAGCAATTTGTTGGTTACTGAAGACTTGGGTGATCTGGAAAGATAGCATCTGGTTTGAAGTGCCCATTTCACTTCCATCTCACTGGCCTGAGGAGTTTCTGAAAAGTGCCTTTATGTTTAAGTTAGCTATACAACTTAGGAAAGTCATTAAGACCCTCAAACCAGGGGAAAGGAGCAGTGTAGTCATGGCCATATTCTGCCTCATCAATTTCTGTTTATATCTTCTATCCACTTGTCCTGATCTTTCTGTAGCTCTGGGAAGAAGAACTCACCCACCTTGTTTCACAGAGCATTCCCACAGCTCCCACGGGGGTCTCTGGCTTCCAGTCCGGACATCATGTCTGCAGGGCACGATGTTTTCAGTGGCTGCCCTGCCTTCAGGGTTGTTTGTAGTTTTGCGTATTGTTCAAAGCTGGGCAGTGGCCTTCCCATAGAATTCAGGGGATTTAAGGACTTCCCTGGTGGCTCAGACGGTAAAGCCTCTGTCTACAGTGCAAGAGACCCGGGTTCGAGCCCTGGGTTGGGAAGATCCCCTGGAGAAGGAAATGGCAACCCACTCTAATACTATTGCCTGGAAAATCCCATGGACAGAGGAGCCTGGTAGGCTACAGTCTATGGGGTCACAAAGAGTCAGACACGACTGAGCGACTTCACTAAGAGCCTCTTAATTCCTATACACCTCTTTCTACTGCTTGATACGCTCTGCTCAGGCATCTGAACTATGGGGTCTAGAAGTTGGTGGTTTCTAATGTGTTTTTAAATAGGATCATTTCCCAGAATCCCTCTTTCTCATCATGTAAACCTGTGTCTCAAATTTAACACTGCTTAAACCGTACCAAGTGCAGAGTGCCAGATAGCAAAGAATTACTATTCTGGGTCCCGTGCTTTCTTTCCTGATGTCTGAAGCTCTGCATATCTTGAGGGAAGAGGAGAGATGGCACAGATAGGAAGCTGGTGTTCAAGTCCAGAAATTAAGGAATGCTTCTGTATTTCAGATGAAGAGTTGTAGAAGAGGTGGGTCCTGTGTGGTTCACTTTGTTTCCAAACAGAGCTTTCCCCACAGCCTTTCTCTCTGACATTTAAAGTTGTACAAGCCAGAAAGTTAAGGTGAAAATTAAGAAAAATATTCTGGCAGTCAGGGCTGCTGCAGAGGAATAGCCTTTTAAAGGAAAACATGGACGTTCTCCTGACCCAAACAAATGACAGATAAATCTCCTGTAATCTTCCTAGATATGAGAGAAGAGCCTCATTTGTCTGTTCCCTCTCAGCCTCTTGTTATTCTCCCGTGAGCCCTTGAGGAAAAGCAGAGATCACATTTTCTAATGCCTCAGTTACCCCTTACCGACCGGTTCATTATTGCCGCATATGCATATAGTAGGAAGACCTCGGGACCTTGGCAGACCCATGAGGAAATCCTCTGTTTGTCCAATAGGTTAGGGACTTCCCTCTGTATTTCTTGGGTGACTTTTGTTTTGTTTTGTTTTGTTTTCATTTTAAATGGTGTTTCTGCGCACCTAGCCACTGTCCCTGGTGACGCTTTCTTCTGAATTGTTGGGGGAATACACGCACAGCGTGAAGGTGTCACAGCTCGGGGCAGCCAGGGTCGGCCCAGAGGCCTCTCAGCCGGCCTCAGCCCTGAGCGGCACTCAGACTTGTCGCTGGGTGAGGCAGTGAGCCAGTGGCCAGCGAGCTCGATTGGCTTGTGGGTCTGCTAGTAGGCCCCGTGTTCTCACATTGAAACTGGAAAAAAATGGTCTCGTGTGATGGAGTTCCCGCAGCTCTGTTTCTAACAAGCTTTACCACATCTTGACTCCTGACCCTTCAGTTCTGCAGTTCGACCCCTTTGTCAAGCTTCAGCTGTCGGCGTTGGCCGAGAGCTGCACAGAGACCCAGCTGCTTAAGCTACCCTTTTACTGGGTCCCACATCAGCTGAAAATCTCCTGTTCATCTGACTATAGCAGTCTCTGTACCAGGAAGAAATTTCTTCTAAACTCTGACAAAAGATTATTTAATGGCTGAAAGTGTCAGGATTTATTATTATGGTCTCTTTTCCTCTGTAGCTGAGATTCTTCTTAATAATATTTTTGTTATTTGTGGGAATTATTCCTTATATTATTCTTCATCAAAGGTATATAAACTTTGTTTCAAGCTTCTCTTTCCTGAGTACATAGAGATAAAATCCGTTTTGGTGAAGCTCTTTTAAAAATAACTCTTGGTGTTCGTAACCCCTGAGAAGATAAACCAACCTCTGGCCTCAAAATTTCTTGTAATAAGAAAGGAGCCGTCAGTCCATCTTTATTAAATACTGAGGTGCATGGCATCTCTTCCCCAAGTTTCCATGAATTCTAAAGAACTAGCCGCCCCCACACACCAGCCCTGTCCAGTAGCACTTCCAGTTTGGATAGAAATATTCTGTGACCCTAGCTGCTACCCACAGGTACTCTTGAGCACTTAAATGTGGCTAGCTTGATTGAAGAACTGAACTTTTATATTTAATTTTAATCAATTTAAATAGTCGCATGTGGGTGGTGGCTGTGGTATTAGACGATAGGATTTTAGGCTTTATTTGGCCACTTAGAAACAAGGTGACTTTGGACAACTCATTCCACTTTGCTGAATTCAAATTCTACTTTTATAAAATTCTTATCTAGCATGGAAAAAACCTTAAATGTCCATCAACAGATATATGAATAAAGAAGATATTCTGCACGCACACACTGGAATACTACTCAGCCACAAAAAAGAACGAAGTGATGCCATTTGTAGTGACATTAATGAACCCAGAGATGATCATACTAAGTAAGTCAGAAAGAGAAAAGCGAACACCACATGATGCCCCTTTCTGCGGAATCTGAAGCATGACACAAGTGAAACAGAAACAAGCTCACAGATGTAGACAGCGGCCGTGTGGTTGCCAAGGAAGGGGAGGCCAGGGACAGACGTATTGGGAGTTTGGGGTTGGCAGATGCAAGCTGTTATATAAGCTGTTATGTGTAACTGATTCACTTTGTTCCACACCAGATAACACAACATTGTCAATCAACTATACTTCAATAAAATAAGTGAAAACAATAAAGTTTTTCTCCGCCCACAGTTAGTTTTGGAGATAACTGAGATGATGTGCTGTTCCCACTTTTGAGACGCGGGCAGTACTATTTGCAGTGAGTGGAGCATTTGCTTGGATCTGCCGTTTGGGTATCTGAAAGTAGCTTTTAATATATATAGCTCATTAACTTCTGTGAAAACCAGTGTTTGGACACAGGAACTGTCTTTCAGTAAATAAAATTCTCCTTAATTTCACTTTCCTCTCTACTCTTGGATTAAAAAACAGTTGCTGAGGGACTTCCCTAGATGAAGACTCTGCACTTCCACTGTAGGGGTGCGAGTTTGATCCTTGTTTGGGGAACTAAGATCCCACGTGCCTTGAGGCACAGCCAATAAAATAAAAGCAGTTTGCTGAGAATTGTTGAGAGTCAAAGAACCACTAGCCAAACATAGTACTCTAAGATTGTTCCCCTTTTAGTTGTATATTAACAGGACTACTCTTTTTTTTAGCTTGCCCTCTTCATGGTAATTTTTTTTTTTAATCTCTCTTAAAACAAGTAAGCGGATAGGTTGGAAATAATGTATATATTTTCAATTTCTGGGCAGCTTGCCAAGAGCCTGAAATGTTCACCAGCAGGGACCCAGTGGTGATTCCAGCACAGATTAGGGTCTAGTTTAAGGACAAATTGCTCCCTTTTTAAAAAGCTTATAAAGATGGAAGATGACAGAATTGTAGGCTGAAAGGAAATGTTGTTTGTTTTGATTTGAAGTGAAGTGTTAGTGTGTGCGGGACATTCTTTCTGAGAGGATCTCAGATGCGTTTGGGTGAGAGCAGGTTCTCCCCTGGGCCTTGGCCCTTCCCTGTGTGCTCCAGTCCACTTGGGAGTCATAGAAGCTCTGTGTGGTCATCTCTGAATAGCTGTCCCTGTGAGCCAGAAGAGTCTGGACAGGATTGACCTGCACCCCTTTCCGGCAAGAGCTCAGAAAAAGACTTCCTCCAAAGCCTGCAGTTTGCCCCCGGCTCCAGCCCAGGCGGGGACCCTGGGCCTGTGCTTCTTGCAGGGGCTCACTGTCACAGCTGTTAGTGTGGTCCCCTCGGCTCTTTCAGATACATAGATGTCTTTGGGTGAAAGAGCTAATTTATTTCTGCCTTTTCTTTTTAATTGAGATATGGCTGGTATACATGATATTTGTTTCAGATGTACAATATAACTTTTTTTTTTTTAAAGCAGAGAACTCTACCTATCTGAGATGCTGTATCCTCAGCTCAGGAGTGAGACCATTTAACTCTAGTTGGATCCCAGGTTTAAAGGACATTTGAGAAACGCCACAGTCAAGCGTGTGTTCCAGGATCGGGGCTAACCTGATCCCTGGATTTGAAGCTGAGGGAAGACTGTGTCACCATATGGCCTCAGGAATCTTCTCTTTCATCTCAGGAGAAGACCAGCTGGGCGTGTCGCTAGCTAGCATTTGATGTTGCCTTTCTGAGAGGTCCTGGAGAAGGAAATGGCAGCCTACTCCAGTATTCTTGCCTGGAAAATCCCATGGATGGCAGAGCCTGGTAGGCTACCGTCCATGGGGTCGCAAAGAGTCAGATACGACTGAGCAACTTCACTTTCTGAGAGGTAGCAGCCTTCTCATCTCTCTTCCTGCTGCTGTGGGTCACCAGCAGTGTGTGTTCCTACGTCAGGGGTCAGTGACTAGCACGGAACTGCCTCCTTGTCCAGTTGCTATCAAATCCTAAAATAACTCTAGAATGAGTTGTATGTTCTATGCATTTTCATTGTTGAATCTGAGGAGGAATCCAACAGGGAGCTGTCTTGGACAGACCATCAGAAGTAGTCTTCCTGATACAGGTTCTTGATACAGTTTAATACCTAAAATGTATGATAGGTATTCACTTCCATTTAATAGTTCTGGAAGTATCTGAGATACTTTTAAAGATAGCATCTGAGATACTTTGACACATCTTTTCAAGATAGTGAAGGAGTTTATTAAGTCACTTGTTGAAGCTACATACTAACTTTGCTTAAACAATAAAATTAAAGAACGCTTTCAGGGGGGCCCTGATGGATATCTGATGATGGTGGTGATTTAAAATCCTTCAGCCTAATGGGAGGCTATTTGCAGAGGAGCGGAGGTGATTCAGAGCTTGTATCTAACAGGTGACCTAGACATTTTGGTTATGGGGCTTCAAAAAGGTATGTATGCATGTGACTGTGTATTGGAATAACGGACTGATCTGGAGCACTAGGCTGGGCTGTGGTGTGAAAGCTGGATATAAACAGGGCTGGCATGTAGGCCAAAGACAAACTTGGAAGGCCAAGTTCAAAATATTTGACCCCTCACATTTTAAGCTTTTGAAATTCACTGTACCTGTTGGTATTCATGCCATGCAGAATTGTGTGATGACTTTACCTCCCGGTGAGTCTTTTGCCCCGTCAGTGGGGTCAAGGTTGAAGACCCGGGAGCAGCTTGCACTTCTGACAAGGAAAAGCTGAGCATCCTTGAGCCTCCATTTTTAGCCTTCCTTCTGGGTAGTTGGCTCCCCTGCTGGTTTGGGTGGGGGTGACAGCCCACGTGTCGAAACGGGGGTGGTTGGCCAGCCTGCTACCAAAACAGGATGTTGCGGAGCATGTTTTCTGCCTGTTGGTGTGGATCCTTGCTGGCCCTGGAGTGCCTGATCTTCCCCACAGCCCATCACCAAAGCTTTTTCTTTGACTCTCCTGGACTTAGTTCTGGTTTTCACTGTCACGGCCAGTCCCTGGACTGTCGGTCGACAGAGCTCTTTGGTTAATATCATTATTGCTGGTTATTTTTGTAGGCATTTTGGCATGACAGATAAAAACAGAAAGACAAAAAATGGGAGTCAGCTCCAGTTAGCTCTCAGCATTTGACTCCACACCCACATGTTCTCTTCAGAAGTAGAATGGCACACACACAAAAAATAATAAGTTTAAAACAGTAACAATGCCAGAAGCTTATTAAGCAGAGCTTCCAGCAGATGGTGGAGCACTTTCACTTTAATGCTGAGAATCACTGCCGCAGGGGTTTGTATAGTTGCCATTTTGTGGATGAGGATACTGAAGTGCAGAGGGATCAGAGGCCTTGCCTAAGGTCACAGCACCAGTGGAAGACAGAGGTGGGTCCAGTCCGGGTCTTTTGGCTCCAGACCCCAGGCTGATTCCTGAAGGTCGCAGTCTAATGATTCTTACTGATAGTGGAATTTCATGATGATGGCCTGATGTACGCTCACCAAAATGTCAACTTTGTAAATATTAAAAATTGAAAACAGTGTCAGATCAGGAACCAGGGTTGGCGAGGAAAGTGAAAGTTAGTGGGGAGGGTGTATGTTAAAGTCACGCCATCATTTTTAAGCCATCTATTAAAATTGCTTCCAAGTTGCTGCTCCTGTGTGCTGGCTTGGAGGCCGTGGGCATCTCTTCTCTGTCTCAACAACTCTTAGTTAAATCAGAGGTTCTGGATTTTTTTTTTTTTTTTTTTTTTTTTTGGTGCCACTGATGCTCCTTGGGAAATCTTGCATGTCCTCTCACTAGACAGTTTCCCAGGCAAGTAACCCAGAACTCAGCACACAATTTCCAGGGATTCATAGATGGTCTAAAGCAGTGAAGCGTGCCCCAGGTTAAGAGCCCCTGCTCTGCCTGGATGTGGAGTCCCAGGGAAAACTGTCGCCCTAATAGGCGTTGGGAACCCTCACACCCCAGTGACGCAGCAGCCTCCGAGCTCCCCACCCGCTCGCCCTAGAGCAGGGGCTGCGTTTCTGGAGCTGCCTTCCATGGAGTGGGATTGCCAGGCCAGACCCAGCGGCAGCACGTGGAGTCCATCCTGGCCAAAGCAGGCCCTCGTCAGGGCGTGAGGAAAACGGCAAACAGCCCCCGATGCGTTGACTGTCAGAAATACGTACTTTGCAGCTTGAAACGCTGACCCTGAAAGGTCAGGAGAGTCAACTCCACCAGTCTGTGGGCACCTGCCCCACCAGCAGAGATGCAGTTCTGAGTTAGCTGTTCAGAAAAGTGGTCCAGACCTGACTCGGCATCCTGCTTAGTACGGAGCCCCTGGTGGTGGGGAGTGAGCAGGTTAGCTTCTTTTCTCGTCCGCAGTGTCACCCCTCCCCTGCCTTCTGGACTAGAGAGACAAGGCTTTTCACATTTTACTGGCACCAGCCTCCTCGAAGAGCTTTTACTAAAGATTAAAACTCTTGAAGCTCAGAAATCTGCGTTAGATGCTTACCCTCCAAGACTTCTGGAACCCCACTTGGGGAAACGCTGGACAAGGGTCGTGGGCCTTGCTCCCCTTGACGGCAAAGAATGCTGCTGTTCACCTCTCTGCAGGGGTCCTGGAGTGGAGGGTAGCCCCGTCACCTGAGTCAGGAGTGAGTGATGGTTGTTGCCGGGTGACTGAGCGCAGGCAGCTGGTGCCCCTCGTCTCCAGCGCTGGGAAAAGCCTGCCTCGCTGCCACCCGAGTGCCCTGGCACCGCGGCTGGGATGAGTTGGGCAGAGTTCCTGCACTGCCCAGACCCGTGTGACAGACTTCCGTGCCGGGGCTGTGGGACGTGGAGGGAATCTGATTATATAGCGACTCCCTCTGCTCTGTTGAGCCCTCTGAGAGAGGGCTTATGGGGAAAGGGCTGGGAAACGGTGTGCCCCTTGACGTTTCCGAGGTCGCGTCTGAAGTCCTCCTTTCTGTCCCGTTGCCAGCATTCGAGCGAATGACGAGGCGGCATTTGTCTCCAGAGGAAGAGCCAGGACAGGAAAGCAAAATGTGGCAGAGCAGATTAAAATCTCTGTTGGTTACTTTTTGGTGACTTAAAAAAAAACAGACTCAATCAGAGAAGTATCTTTCCTCTGACCCACTCCCACCCTCCTCCTACCTGGCTTATGTGGAAATTGACGCACATGAAAAGGCCCGGATTTGGACATCAGGAGAGCTAGAGCCTGGTCTTCGTTCTGCAGCCGATTAGGACGTGACCCCATGCAAGTCAGCTCTCCTTCATAAGATGTGGAGACAGCAGGTACTCAGGAGCTCACATCAGGTCATTTCCATCTTGAAAACCTCAGGGAAAACACACAGAAACTGTTCGCAGCAGATCTTTGTATTTACCTGGCCCCCAGGAGCCACTTTATCCATGGCAAGGTTGACGGGCACAGTCCTGCTCTATTTCTTCTCTCCATCTCATTTTCTCTAGTACCCCTGGAGAAGAGTGCGAAGTCCTGAGTCCTCCGAGGCCGTGTGCAGCTCCCCGCTTCCTGCCTCTCCTCCCACTCTTCCCAGGTCACTCTGCTCTGCCAGCCTGGCCACTTGGCGGGTTCTGCCCCCGGGCCACTCTGCTTGCTGCTCCCCTGTCTGCAGGGCTCATTCCCCTCCTCTGGGTCTCAGCCCTGGCATCACAGCAGCATCACACCAGGAAGTCTTTCCCTGACCACAGTGTATAAAATCCTGCCCCATCACTCTCTGTCATCCATACCCAGCTCTGTATTCCTCAGAGCCTGTATTGCTTCCTCCTGTGGTAGGTGTTTATATGTCTGACACATCATTCTTCACTGGAGTGTAAGCTCCATGAGAACATGGACGTCCCAGCGCCAGCTGACACAGGGGCTCTCAGTTAATACGCATTGGGAGCGTTAGCACGTTGAGACATCTCTGTCGTGACATCCAGACAACACCTCTGGACTCCACGTCCTCCTCTCTTCCTCCTCCATATTTTGAAGTGGGTTTCTGCCCCTACACCTCACTGGCGTCGCTCTGAGACTGCTGGCCACGTCCTTTGGCTGGGCTCCCTTTATCACCTCTGCTTAAATTCCAAGATTCTCTTAGGATTCATCCTGGGAAGTATTTTCTTCTGTCTCTCCATGACATATCACATCATCCCTAGATGATGCCGTATGCATGCACACACACATATGTACACGCATGTGTGCACGCACACACACACACTACTTGCACGTCTCTTAAGAGGATGTCTCACAATCAGCGCACATCCAGCATGTCCCCAGTAAGCACAGTCTCTTATGTAATGCCCCAGGCTCATTCCACCTGCGTATCCTTTCTCTGGGAGTATTGATGGCATGACCATGTACTTGGTCACCCCATATTTTTCTTCTGATAAATGGCCTCTTGATCTCTACTAGAGTGATCGTGTAAAAATGCAATTCTCACTCTTTTGCGATTCTCAGCATGATAACTGATTCCAGGTAGGTATTGTCAATAGATGCTAAAACCGTGAAGTGCTTAGGAAACAGGATTTTCACAAGGCCTCCAAGTGTTACCCCACAGATTATGTATTAATTACAGAGGGGGAATGCTTCTTTTAGAATGAAGAGAGCTGGGGTCACCTTTCACACTCAGCACTGCCGTCAGTTGGGCAGCACGGCACTGCGGGTGCCGCTGATGCTGAAAAGTACATGCAGCTCTGTGCTTTTCTGCCCAAAAACATTTAACCTAAATCTAATCATGGGGAAGCAGCCAAATTCAGATTATATGACATTCTTTCCACAGGACAAGCTGGTTTAGACACACTTAAGTCAGCATCAGGAAAAGTGAAAAAGGCAAGAGTACCGTTTCAGGTTGAGACTGGGTAGTAAACATTTAAACGGAGTGCATGGTTCTTGATTACATCTTGGATTAAGGGGGGAAATCCAAACAGCCGTAGAAGACATTTGAGGGGCAGTTGAAATTCAAACACAGTGTGTACTTTAGACTATATGATTGAATAATGTTCATTTTCTGAGGTGTGCTAAAAATATTTTAGTTACAAAAGAGAATGCCTTTATTCTTAAGAAATGCATATGTAGAATTTAGGGATAAAATATTATGATTGGTGGTCATCACTCTGTATCTACAGGTGGTGGATTCAACCAACCATAGATTGAAAATATTTGGGGGAAAAAATCCCAGAAAGTTCCAAAAAACTTGAATTGGCCACACACTGGAAACTATTTGCATAGCAGTCGCTTTGTATTAGGGGTCGTAAGTGGAGACGATTTAAAGTACATGGGGAAATGTGCATAGGTTCCGTGCATCTTGTGTAAGGAGCTTGTGCGCCCGTGGGCTCTGGTGTTCATGGGGGATCCTGGAGCCAGTCACCTGCAGATGCCAAGGGACGACTGATCTGCAGCTCACTGTCAAGTGATTTCATCAACAAACCAACAAAACCGTCTGTGTGTGCACATGTGTGCACAGGAGAGAGAACGCAAATGTGGCTGAAAGGTGCCCGGTGAGTCTAGGCCAGAGTTGTAAGGTTGGTTATCACTTGCCCTTTCAGTGATCTGTAAGTTTGGAAAGTTGAGAATGAAAAGTGGCTAGTGCAGGAAAGAGTGCAGACACGCACAGTGAAGTGAATACACAACCAGTTACTAGGTGTGTTTCTCCTCACTTAATTTTTTTTTTCCACTTTATTTTTGACACAAAATATCAAGTTAGAAATAACTCCACACCCCTCCGTGTACTTGGTCATGCCCCTCGCCTGGTTGGTGGGATGGTTGGTGGGGTGGCCTCCATGGCCTCTGATGAGGGAGAGAACTGCTCTCATTCAGATTGTCTCCTCTCTGTTTTCATGGTTCCGCCTGTGTTTTTAGCTTTCAGAAGTTTAGTTATGATGTATCCTGGCATGTATTTCTTTTGACTTTAACTCGTTTGGGATTTACTCCAGCTTCTTGAATCTGTAGGCTTATGTCTCTTGCCAAATTTGGGAAGTTTTCAGCCATTTATCTAAGTACCTTTCCTATCCATCTTTTTCCTCCCCTTCCAAAGCTTGGATGACACAGTGTTAGACATTTCTGTGGGTTGGAGGTGAGCTTGTGATGGTGGACATCCTGACTCCTCACCAGTCCTCCCCTGACAGCCCCCTCAGTGGGGAGGGGTTCTCCTTACTGCTTGTGGGGATATAACTCCCCACGTGGTCTGCACTTACTCCTTGGGTTGGGGGCAGCTTCCTCCTCGGCCCTGGCAGGAGGACTGGGGCGCTTCACCACAGCTGTGGAGGGGTGGAGGTCTAGACTCCCGCTTGGCCTTTCCTGGCAGGGGTGGGGCTTTCACAGTGGTGTCTGGCTGGAGTAGCATGATTATTGTCTAAGCTCGCTCTTGCTGGGATGCCCTTTTCCTGGTTCCGTGGCTAGCGAGGGTAGGTTTTGTTGGGGCTTTTTTGCCCGCTTCCATCAGCATCTCCAGGTTGCTGGCCTCGTCAGCTCCAAATCTGGGATGTGTGAGGCAAAAAGGAAACTCGAGGGACCCGCCACTGTGTCCTGCTTCGGGTTCCAAAGTCCCTGGCCAGTCTGTCACCTTCTCTCCACCTTTCAGACCCTATCATAGAAGGTCTGGAGTGTTCATTTGTACTCAGTGGGAGGAGTATGGCAAAGTATGTCTTCTCGGCTCCCCTGATGCAGGCCCTGCGACGGCTCATTAGAGCTCTTCAGGGGCTGGGCCCGCCCCCACCCCCCAAGCCTTGTGATCACCACGTGAACGCCCGCGACCTGCCGCGTCAGACCACCCACCTGTAGTCCCGTGAAGTTGCTGTGCTCTCGGGTGACCGACCCACTCCCTTCCTTGTCTGCCTGTGGTATTTCTGTTCCCTTCATTTGGGTTTTCTCTCTAAATCTACCCGGACAGTTCCAACACTTCTTTCCTCAGGCAGAATTTTGCCTCTTCTGCCTTATGTAGTCGTTTCAGTTACGTCTGCACCTGCACTTCTCTCTTATGCTGTCATTTGTCTTTTGTGACCAGATCGCGAGCTGCCGTAGAGGGCTGGGACTCCATCCTGTCCACCCTTGTCCTCAGTAACTAGCGCAGTAGCTGCGTAAGAATGCTCTATTAGATGGATGGATGGATCTGGCTCTCGTTTCCCACCTGAGTTGTTAAGTACGTTTGTTCCCCATTCCCTCACCACCCCCCGCCACACACACCAGCCCCCACTGATGCCCTGTGCGCAGGCCTGGTGCTTCTGCCATGGACAGAGAGCCCCCAGGCTTGCCTGGCCCGTTGCAGTCTGTTGACCTCTCTGAGGTGTCCTGGGTTCGCAGCCTTTGAGTTCCTCTGCGTACAGAATGGGTGGTGAGCTTTAGTTCTAGCATGGTGTCTTCCTGAGAACGGGAGTGATCATTTTTGTGTTTATTATGTCAGCACCTAATAAAGTGACATTCAGACCCAGGCACCTGATATATTCCTTAATGACAGTGATGAGGAAATGAGTCTTGGTCGTTCGTTGCTGCCGTTCTTGCTGAACAGCATTTCCAGCAGCGCCTGTGGCTTGCAGGAGGCGTTGCACTGTCTGCATTTGGGGCTGGTGGCGGGAGAGAGCTGCGCTTCCCTGCTGGGTAGGTCCTGAAGGCTCCTCGTGCTCACGCTTCCGTCACTCGGCCCGTGCTCCTGAGAACTGCGCCCAGCACAGCACCCAGCTGCCCCTGGGAAGCAGAAATCTCCTTTCCTTTGAGAAAGGAAATTGAAGCAGTTTCTTCTCTTTTTATGTCACAAATGACCTCAGTTAACGCAGCAGATCTGTTCAGGGAGAAGGAAGACGGGCGCTGAAGAGGAGGAACAGGGTATGTGGCTGGTGCTTAGAGCCAGCCGGGGCCGAAACTGGGGTCAGGAGCACCGCACCGCTTAGGCACTTGCACACGTTTGATCTCCTTGCTGCTGTTTCCTTTCAGTGCGTGTTTGCACTCCTCCCTGTGTTCACACAAAGCCGTGCACGCATCCCAGGAAACCAGTTTCGGGAAGATGGGAATGAAGAATCCTGTTTCAGTGCCCAATGACACCAAACGTGTATCCTTGTAGATAGCCATGTGCAGTTCTTGGGCTTGCGTTGGTTTAGAGGGCCGGGGATGTCTCTCTCAGAGACTGCCTTCTCGGAGTTTCTGGGAAAATAAAAGTTCCAAGTGAGCAGTGCCTGGGCTCCTCAGGCAAAGCCATTAAGGCAGTGTGGCGCGGGAAGACACGAGTCTAAGGTGAACACCGCCCTCGGACTCAGACACACACTTAACGGATTAACTTTTGAGTCTTTGGGCATTTTCCACAGCTCGTAGAGGCCTGAACTTCATAATGTACTTTCTGTGTTGCTGTGCTTCCTTGTGTCTCGTTCCCGTAGTGGACAAGTGTGTGGTGATCATGGCTTGACACTGCCACCTGCTTCCATATCAAGAAAGCCCAGCGCTTAGTGTTATCACCCCTACCCCCCACTAGGCGACCCTCCATAGCCACGGCTTTTAGCAAACCTGGCCAGATATGTTCAGGGGTGGCCTCTCCACCACGTGCCCCAGTCTTCCGAGAGCACTGGCTACCCAGCTCCAGGCATCCCCAAACGGGCCTCAGAAGCGCCTTCTAGGAGTCCCGACAAGAGGGGCCATCGCCCCATCCTCCTTTGCCTTCCTGGAAGTGGCTCTCGAATTCGCTGAACTTGCTCTCAGAGAGCAGAATTAGACATGGGGAGCGCAGAGTGGGCTCTTCAGGGGCTGACAGAGTCCTACTCACCTGTCATCTGGGTTGGGGTCCTCTACCCGGTGAAAGGCCTCACAGGTCTCTGCAGTGTTAGTTTCCTCATGGGTAGATTGGAAGAGTGGTACCTGCCTCGTGGTTGTTAAGATTCAATGAGATTCTAACGTTATAAAATGAAGCTATCTTTGGGGATCAGTGATCATTGTGTGAATTTTTTGCGGGGGTCTTCATTGCTGGTTCTTTTGCTCAAGCTCTGAGGAACTGAGAAGCTACTCTGGTCTTCATTGCCCTCCTGGCTCACCTCCTGGTATCAGTGCTGGAGGCTGCGCCTTCAGCCTCATGTGAGCTCATCTTTCTGACCGTGGCTCTGTGACCTGCAGTCACTGCAGCCCTCCTCTGAGCCTCCCTCCCAGCGGTTTGTGCTCAGCATGGTGGTCAAGCCGGCCTTGCCACACCGCCTGCCCTCTGCCCTGCTTCTCAGCCTCCCTGCCTCCACATCCAGTGGGGCCATCCTTCTCCACCTTCTGAAGAAATTAAGAAACCAGCCCAGAGGAGAGAAAGAACGCCGGCCTGAAGGTGAGAGAGGATGAGGTTGAGGACCTTACTCTGCCACTCACTGCCTTTCCTCCCATTTCTGAGCCTGCCCACGGCTGCCAACAGCACCGCACGCCACGTGGAGTCACTGGGAACATTCGACTGGACAGCACTTCAGAGTGTCCAGAATGGCACGCCACAGCATCTCGCTGGCACGAAAATGGAGCCGCACAGGAAGTCAGCTGCCCCTGGCGCGCGTCCCCACTCTCCACCGCACATGTGGCGGGCCTGAGGGCAACACAGGCCTTTCCCGTCGGGAAAGTCTGCGCAGCGTGAGCTGGCACTCCAGAGGCTGGGTGTGTGCCTGCCCGGGGCAGCAGAGTAGGCTCTGGCGCGGCCGGCACCAAGACTGGTGCAGAAACTCGCTAGCCCCTGTGGGGATCTAACCCAGGGCCCAGCTGGCTCACCGTGCAGGATGCCAGCAGCGCCCTACCCGCGGTGGTGAGGGCGCCCCCGGCCCCAGAGAGCGACATGGGGATTCGGAAGTGGGCGGAGTCCACTCTGCAGAAGACGAGAGCCAGAGCGCAGGCGATCCCCCCGTCACGCCAGCAGCGGCAGGAACACGGACGTCTTCATTTTCTGTTGGGGACCCCTGTGAGGTTTCGAACCCAGATGAGAGCTTAATCCTGGCTGCTCAAGGGGAAGTTGAGAGCTCACAGAGTCCTCCAGGGCACAACTGTGTGTCCATTCCACGTGGAATAGCCAGCAGATCACTGAATGAGCCATGCGCTGGGTGCCCTCGGCGGCGCTGGGGTTACTGTCGGAGAGGAAAGGAGGACACGGGCCCCTGCCGTGCCCGAGGGAGCTGGCTGGCAGTAAGTTAGAAGGATACTGCTGAGACTCTCCAGAGTGTCAGACGGCGATGAGCTGTGGAGAAGAAGGCAGAAGGGCAGCCGGGGGCGGGGCGGCAGACACTGAGTTTCCCTCTGCTTCTTGGTCCTTACCGTCCTCTGCAAGAGCACGGCTGTCTGTCACCCCACGCCCAGCAGGGCTCTCGGAGGCTGATGCTGGACTTTCGCCAGCTGTACTCAGCGGAAGCAGATGCAGGCTGGCCTGGTGGCCCGCAGAGATGCCCAGAGCTTCAGACCGGAGCTGGGCGGGCTCTGGGAGCTTGGTGAGGGAGCCTGTGTGCTGGTTTTCCTTAGTGATCGTTTGTTATAAATCTAGAGCTCCCCCTGCTGTTTAGGAGGTGGGGTACTCTCAGCTGACCTTTCAAAAATGATGGTTTCTTTTGTATCCTAAGATTTTAAAACTTAAAAAAAAAAAACACGACTGCGGGGACTTTTGGCACTTCCTTCTGGTTCGGCTGCAGTTGCGGCCCGGTGGGGGCAGGGGCAGGGGTGCGGGGGTGGGGTGGGGCAGGGGCCCCAGCAGGATGGGGTCAAGTCTGTGCCCTGGCTACTTGTAGCGTCTCCTCACCCTGCTCCCGCACCACAGCCAGCAGCCCCTCCACACCGTCTCACAGCTGCTCTGAAACCTGGGGCAGCAGAACTGAAACTGACCCCCGTCTGGTGAATTTCTTGAAGTGAGCCAGGCCAGCCGTTCCCTGTTCAAGCTCAGGGTATCCCCACTCATCATTTGCTGAACTGGCTTCGCAGCGCTGCATTTGTAGAGGGTCCGTCTCCGGTCTCCCTGCCGCCAGCATGCTTTGCCGAGTGGCGAGCTGTGGCCCGTGGGGCGGTTGCCCCAGAATAGAGCCGGGTCCCTGACGGGGCTCCCGGGGGGCCTCCTGGTCAGCCGCTGGTTGTGAGCACCGCAGTCAGCCACACAAGCCCGGTGAAGGTCTTAGTCCTTCAAGATGATTTCATGCAAGTTAATGCATGATTTTCAACGCAAGTTAATTTTAGCAGCACTGTTAACCACCAGCTGAACCAAGGAAGGACACGGCACTGAGTAGATGTACGTCCTTTTGGTTGGGCTGCCTCAGTCACAACGTTTGGTCGTGTGGTGATCCCTGATGAGGCTGAAGGAGGACAGTGGGGGCGCCTGACCTGCAGGCATACTCTGTGTCCCCGTCTTCCAGGGTTGGCAGCTCCGTAAGGGTTGTGTTAGGGCTACGTTCCGTGGGTGCACCTTAGCAGTGGCCATTCCCCATGAGAATGGAATCACCAGGATTGTAGTGATGGGGCAGCTGAGCCGTAAAGATGCGTGCTTACTCAGGTGCCACTTTCTCCTTCCCATCAGCCGACGTGAACAGTGCTGCTGAAGTGAACCTGAATCAAGACGCCTCTCCACTGTGAGCTATAGCAGCAGGCCTGATGCTTCACTCTGATGTAATTATTGTACGGTTCTTCTCCCAACAGCTTTGAAAAGTCCAGCTGCGTTTCATGAGCAGAGAAGGAGCTTGGAGCGGGCCAGGGTAAGGCATCTTTCTTCCAGGGACCCCCACCACGAGCCCCACCAGAGCCCATTGTGCTGCCGCCATCTTCCCTCCAGCCTGGCGTGGTCCCCAGGGTCCGCCCCGGCCTCACAGTTCCCAACAGAAAGCTATGCCTTTCCGCTTCGTCCCACCCCAGTGTCTGCCAGCCTGAAGGTTTAGACCATGATCAGAAGGAGTGTCCTCCTCTGGTACATCCAAGGGTGTGTCATGGGTGCCAGCCTCCTCTGGGTTTGGAGACCGCTGGTATTTTCCACGCTTGGATTCCACTTGGCCTTTGGTGGCTGTTAGGACGTAAACACCGGCCACGGGAAGGCTTGCTGAGTGGCAGTCCCTCCGTGTCTGGCCGCACTGCTCTCGTGACTCCAGGTGGGCCTGGAGACCTCCCCGTTCCCTGAGCAGCCAGGGTCCACTGCAGGCCGTGGAAGCGGAAGCTGGGCCCCTGGGCGCCGGCTCACGCTGCCGCACCTGGCTTGCTGCTCTGTCCCCCTCGGTTTCAGTTCCCCCAGGGGCCTCGGGGGTGGTCTGCTGCCTCGCGTGGGTGGAGAGGGGGAAGTGGCCAGAGCGTGCTTCCCCCTCTCGGCCCGGCACTTTTTCTTTTATGTAAAAGTCAAGGGAGGGGAACCTCCGCAGATGGAGGCTCGCGGGCTGCCCGGGGCCACAGCTCTGTCAGACTCTGAATCGCTTACCTCCAGGGCTCATCCTACGGTCTTCTGTTTTTATCTTATTTTTAACCAACTTCTAAGGAAAATGATGATGAATTCTTAGAGTGAGCGGGAAGAATGAGGTCCCCGGTGCTGGGAATGAAAGGAGTGGCTGGCTGCACTGTTGTACCGGCCGGAGGATGAGGGAGTATGAGGAATGGCCTTGCCTGCGCCTCCTACCCAGTCTTAAGACTTGGCGCCACTTCCTGGCCTGCTTCTCCAAGGCAAGGAGTGAATGTGACCTGATGAGAAAAGGTGCAATTCTGTCCTTTTCGTGTTTAGGGTCACTGCAGTTCTTATGAGGGGAAGGCGATGGCACCCCACTCCAGCACTCCTGCCTGGAAAATCCCATGGATGGAGGAGCCTGGTAGGCTGCAGTCCATAGGGTTGCTAAGCATCGGACGCGACTGAGCGACTTCACTTTCAGTTTTCACTTTCATGCATTGGAGAAGGAAATGGCAACCCACTCCAGTGTTCTTGCCTGGACAGTCCCAGGGACAGGGGAGCCTGGTGGCCTGCCGTCTATGGGGTCGCACTTGACTGAAGCGACTTAGCAGCAGCAGCAGCTCTTATGTATTAGGTGTCTATCTTCACCTTAATAGATGCAGCTAAGAGAGGTTAGCTAACTTGTCCAGCTAGTCAGTGGTGAGCCAGGGTCTAACCTTGGTCTGTGGACTCCAGGTGTTTCTTCCTCAGTACATGGGCCTCCTCCCCCTGCTGTCTGTAAAGACCGGCTCTGGCCAGAATCTGCTCTGCTTTCTTCTCTAGCAGCCAGGGCAGCACTTCTGCCCACCACAGATGGGTGATAGGCCCTGAGCCCAGGGCCGCCATAAGCCATCTCCTGGGAGCTCGGCACCACAGGGCTAGGCACGTGGCCAGGCCAGGGAGCAAGTCTGGACCTTGCTGCAGGCGTGACGTCTGCTCTGGCACTTCATTCTCCACCCTATTCTACTCTACCCGCCTCTGCCCTGTCCTCTCCTAACGTGCTGGGTAGGAGAGGTGATGGTCTTGGCCGATGGCTTGAAACATTCTGGTGCAAAGCTTAAGAACACAGGCTCTAGAGTGAGACAGATCCAGGGCACATACACGCCAGGAGCGCTGGGCAGTGGGCAGAACACAGGCTCTAGAGTGAGACAGATCCAGGCACATACACGCCATACCAGGAGCGCTGGGCAGTGGGCTGGCTCTAGGACTGTTGGGGCAATGGTTTAATTTGCCTGGAGTCTCATAAGTGCAGAAATGAGGACATTAGACTTTAAGGAACTAGAACTATGACATCACATATCAAAATTAGTTCAGAGTGAACAGAAAATGCTTGTGGTGTCAGGCAGTGCCAGAGATTTTGAAATAAGATGCAGAGTTATATTCAGTATGATTAGAGCTCTGCAAAATTAAACCTATCTTCTGCATGGAAGAATGACTAGAAACAAATATCCCTAAGTACTAACAGTGGATAATTACATGTTTTTTTTATTGTTGTCTAATTTTTAAAATTTTCTTTAATGAACTCATATTACTTTTATGATAATAAAAGTCATAGATTAGAACATATATTAGTAGTTCAGCCTCAGAGAGACAGATGGTCCTCACAGGAGGACGAAGCCCTCAACAGGTGCCTTGAAAGTGGATGCACCCTCCCCAGGCCTCGGGACCCAGCAGTGTCCAGGCTGAGCTCCTGGGGCGGCCGAGGTCACCCACTGAAGCCACGGCTACCTTTTGGTCTTGTCCAGGCCTTAAGCTTGTGACCTGCATCTGAGAGCTGCTCGGTGTGTTTTTTCCGCAGACAGAGGACTACCTGAAACGGAAGATCCGTTCCCGGCCGGAGAGATCAGAGCTGGTCAGGATGCACATTTTGGAAGGTGTGTTAGACTGGAAATGCTTCTTCATGCAAACCCTCTTGCTCACTGCTTGCACCCTGCACCACCCGCGTTTCTTGTTCACTCTCCCTAGTTGCCCCCATTCCTCACAAAAACAGGGTATGCTGTCCTCTCCCCCAGCAATGTCTCCAGCATGGATTTACTTCCATCCATTCGTGCATTTATCCGGTATTTACTCCAGCACCAATGAAGTACAAGCGAGGTCATCCCAGACAAACTGCCTGCCCCCGCCCACACACTTCTTTCCTCATTCTAGGGAAGGAAAGGTTTGGGCTTGAGTCGATACATTTTTTTGTTTAGTTTGGAATCCACTTTGGAGTTGGAAGAAGACTTTCCTAGTCTGAACCCTGCACGTGGCAGGAAGCCACCGAGGCCCAGAGCGGGGAGGCACATTGTCCCCCACAGCAAGTCCTGTCGTCTGGGCCTGCTGTGCCTAGTGACCGCGGTTGGGTGTGACCACACACTGTCCTCAGTGGGGCCCCCACCCTCTGTCCTCGTGAAACTTCACACCGGGTCCCCCACTCTGCCTGGTTCTGCTGGTCTGTGCTCCTTCCCTGGCAGGAAGGGGAGGTGCCCTGGGGTTCCAGGGCAGAGCCCGCTCACCCCTGTTTCCTCCTCCACCCTTTCCCACATGCAGAGACCTCGGCTGAGCCCTCCCTCCAAGCCAAGCAGCTGAAGCTGAAGAGAGCCAGGCTGGCAGATGACCTCAATGAGAAGATCGCACAGAGGCCTGGCCCCATGGAGCTGGTGGAGAAGAATATCCTGCCTGTGGAGTCCAGCCTGAAGGAGGCCATCATTGGTGAGGAGCCAGGCCGCCCTGCATGGACCCGCTAGCCGGCACATGGGGAGGTCCCTGACTTCCTGCTCAGCCTGGGGCAGGGGAGCCGAGGCGTGGAGAACCAGAGCCTGACAAACGGGTCGTGCGAGCCTGGGTCAGCGCCCATGGCCCCATGGATCAGCGCCGTGCCGGAGCCGCCAAGCCAGTAACCGAGGCCTCTGTCCGCTCCCCATCTCTGAACCCAGGGCCCTCCCCTCTTTCCCAGAGAAGGTGGGCAGGTATCAGGGTTGGTGTGCGCGAGCACACGGAGACGCCAAGAACTAGAAACCATGCCTGCTGCTCCTTTTCGTTCGTGACGCCCCCTCTCGGAGCCTGACCCTTTGCCCAGATAGTTCGCTTACAAAGGCCAACAGACCTGAGCGAGGCACTAGGTGCTCGGACCCTGGCCCCACGAGGCGGACCACGCCCCTGGGCCTTACGGAGCTCAAGCCCGAGTGCAGACCCAAGCAGGGAAGTAGGCCCCAGTGGACCAAGGGCCGCCCGGCCCAGCCCTGACGGTGGGGGCTGGCGTGAGGGGAGGGGAGGCCAAGGTGGGGGCGCAGCCTGAGCAGGAGTTGAAGCATCTGCGGGGGAGGAGGAGCACCTGCACGTCGACCTGGAAGGGGGGTGTCAGAAAGGGGCAGGGGCGCCACAGGGCCCTGCGCACGGTCAGGCGTGCACCCCTGACCCCCTCACCGTGGCGAGGTTGGGACAGACGTGCTCCTGTAGCTGCTGTGGGCCTGAGATCTGCCCTGGGAGGCAGCTACAGTGCTCCCACTCTAAGTGTGAGCTGGGTCTCTGGGCAGAGTGGGCATGGGAGGGCATGGGTTGGCTCAAGGCAGGCCGGGTGGGGCCCGGGGCCTGGCTCAGCAGAGGCAGGCCTGGGCCTCACCTGCACCAGTGCAGAGGTGGGTTGAGCTGGGGGTCTCAATACCTGCTTCCCTGAATCCCCCACTTCGCCCACATGTTCATCTTGCCTTGAGTCAGTGTTCAGTCGCTCAGTCGTGTCCGACTCTTTGTGACCCCATGGACAGCAGCATGCCAGGCCTCCCTGTCCATCACCAACTCCCGGAGTCCACCCAAACCCATGTCCATTGAGTCAGTGATGCCATCCAGCCATCTCATGTCCGTGTGCTCCCACCCACATCTCCAGCTCGTTCTACAATAGCCCCTAGTTACAGCCAGTGGTTGGGCCAGGGTCATTCTGGACTCTCCCGCCATCCCAGATCTGATAAATGTTTGCCAAGAGTCGGCCGGGCGCCCGGCCTGCATGAGCCTGGCCACACAGACACAGAGCAAAGCATTGGCTGTGCCGCACAGCCTGGACCATGAACTCCCACAGGGCAGGACCCTGCAGTGACCCCTGGACTGAATTGGGGTAGACCCGAGGCTCCTCCGTCTGCTCCCTGGTCCTGCTGGTCCCCTCTCTGGGAGTGAGAGGCTGGGGGAGGAACCTGGGCCTTGAGCAGCTGGCAAGAGGCACACAGTGGTCAGAGGCTGTGCCCCCTCGGGGGGCCAGGAGGGTCAGCCTGGTGGGTTGCGGGGGGAGTGTAAGCTCAGGGGCATCCTGCCTAGGTTCCCGTGGCCTCGGGTCACGGCCCTGGAGGAGGAGCGCTCCAGATCGCTCCTCTTCCTCATCTGGGGTGTGGCCCCTGCTCAGCCCTGCACCTGGTGCCTCTGTGTGGACGGCGGCTCGTGCCGCGCTTCTCTTCTAACCTTGATGGCCGCGGGGTTGTGACAGGAGTCGTAGAACGCCCTGCTTGCCCTGTCCCCTTCTTCCCCTCCCTCTGTGTCTGTTATTTCCACACTGGGCCCCCCAACCCGGGCACACAGGCCTCCAGGCCCTGCGCCCTCACAGCGGGGAGGGCGGGCAGTGGCCTCGCTGCCCCCGGGCCCTGGGGCTTTGAGAGCCACTGGCCCTGCTTTACCTGGGCGAGCCGGCGGCCCTCCTCCCCTCCTCTGCCCTGCCCTGCCCTGCCCTCCACCTGCACAACCACCAGAGGCTAAAGAGTGGTCTGTTCATGGTCTTCGGAGAGTCAGGCAGCCCAGGGGAGGAGCTGCACCCCCATAGCTGTTCCCAGACTCCTTCAGCCTGCCTCGCAGGGTCCCCAGGGTGGAAATACAGTGCCTGCAACAGCCAGGAAACAGGAGGTGGAGGTGGGGACAGGCTTGGGAGGGTGGGCAGACGTTCACCGTGAAGACTGAACACGGCTGCGTCTTGTCTTAGAGGGCAGAGGATGGGCAGAAACAGGAGGGCTACAAGGAGCGGCCTCCAGGCTGGTGGGGCGAGGGGGCCTAGCGGGCCAGCGGTCAGGCCTGTGCTGCCGAGGTAGCGCCGTGAGGGCCGGTAGGACTGACTCTCCTGGCCTTCACTTCGGGGCCGTAAGGACGAGCTTTCCTCCAGCTCGTTTGGGTGCAAGAGGCAGGGCAGCTGCCAGTTGCCTGCTCCTGCTGCCTGCGGGGCGAGAGGACAGCCTCTGGCTGGGGAGCAGGGCCCTCAGCCGAAGGAGTCTCACCCGGGCCTTGGCTTCCAGTGGGCCAGGTGAACTACCCGAAAGTAGCAGACAGCTCGTCCTTCGACGAGGACAGCAGTGACGCCTTATCGCCCGAGCAGCCTGCCAGCCACGAGTCCCAGGGCTCGGTGCCGTCGCCCCTGGAAGCCCGAGTCAGCGAGCCGCCGCCCAGTGCCACCTCTGTGTCCCCCGCTCAGGTGAGCTTCCCCCCTCCGCTCCCCAGGGGCCCAGACCTGCTGGAGCTGCCCTGGCGAGGTCCCTCCCTGGGCCCAGGTGGGGCGGGGAAGCCGGGAGGAGCTGCCCCGCTAGCTCGGGTAGGGGGGTTGTCGGCAGCAGGCCCCTCGGAGTTACATTCGGAGGCCTCCCCGCCGCCCCGTGTCCCCTCATGCAGAACAGCTGCCTTTCCTGAGTGTGTGCGGGTCCGTGACGCTTCCTCCACCCTCTGCTCCCCCTTTTCTAGTCCCCCCTCCCACCACCACCCTGGAGGCTACTCTTCTCAGCCTTCCTTCCTCTGCCCTCAGTAGTGACCATCAGAGAGGGTGACGGCCACCCACCTCCGGGCAGGCCAGGCAGGGTTGCAGCACCAGCTGGAGCCTGGAGGTGGTACAGCTTCTGGGGTGTCCTCACATCCCCACCTCTCTCCCAGGTCGTGTCTCAGCTCCCCGCGGGCCCAGAGTCCGGAGAAACGCTCTTCCTGGCAGAGCAGCCGCCTCTGCCTCCCAGCCTCACCAACGGAACCGCGGTCCCCACCGCCAAGCCCCTCCCCACCCTCATCAAGGTACAGACAGACCCCCAGCCCACTGCCCCCCGCCCCTAATGCCTCGCTGACTCCAGTGTGGGGACAGTGTCTGCAGTGGGGGTGCTCACCCTCTCCTCCTGGTCAGGGACCAGCAGAGGCCACCACGGGGCTACAGGCGGCCTGCCCACTCCCTCTGCGGACGCTGGCCGCAGTCATGGCCCCGGTGTACTGAGCGCAGGGCAGGCTGTCACTCCTGCCCGCCCCATGCATGGCCTCATGAGGCCTTAAGGGGATCGAGTAGTGAGGTGGTGGGCCCACAGTCACTGGCCAGCTGTGCTGGGAGTTCGTCTTCATTCTCTTTCTCCAAGTCCTGACATGAAATACCTGAAGGGGCCCCAGTTAGCCTCAGCCCACGAGACACCCACGGGCACCTTTGCACGGGGACTCGGTGCTGGACCGTGAGGTTGAGTTCAGCAGCACCATGAGCCAGCGTCTGGGCCTCCCTGCCCAGCCGAGCCTCCTGCCTCGGCCTCTGGGGCCTTGGCCCTGCCTGCCCCCTTCAGCCTGTGCTTCGCGCCTGCCAGGCAGGGGCCCTTCCTTCCAGCCCCACTTGCTTCTGCGCTTGGCTGATATGTGCAGTCCCTCTGCGTAGGCCCTGGCCTGGAGCCTCCAGCCGCCCACATTCCTCCCGCTGCTCACAGCCTTGGCCGAGCCCTCTCTGTGTCTCCAGGTGCTCCTGGTCCCTTTGGGCTGGCGCCCCGCCCCGGGCCTGCTCCTCCCGGCCCCGGGGGCCCCGGCCGCTCCCTGGGCAGCCGGCCGCGCCTTCCTCGTCTCTGTGGTCTGTCCCCGACTGGCCCCCGGACGCCTGAGGTTTTCCCCAGATTTCCTCCCCCAGCCGCTCGCCACAGGTCGGGTGCCTGCCTCTGCCCACCTCGCCTCTCTGAGAGCCGTGTGTGTGTCTTTATCTAACTTCCTCTTTTCTGGAAGCGCCTCAGCCTCTGGCTCCGAAGCCCTGCTGTGAAGCCTCCCCCAGAGGAGCCCCAGCTGCCTCTGACGGCTTGGGTCGCTCTCCTCTCTGGTGGCTTCCCCGGGCTCCCTGTCCCCCTCCCTCTCAGTGAGGTGCTCCTGGCCGTTCTCAGCCTTTCTCGCACCCTCAGCCTTGCTGGGGCCTCTCTGCGGGCCCCTGCCCGTCCTCCCGGTGTGCTCTGGGCCCAGCGGCCCCTCGCTTTCTCCCCCTTTCCACACCCGGGCCCCCCGCCCCTCTTCCCCACTGCCATGGGGGGGGCACCGTCAGAGCACAGAACCCTGAACCGTTAAACTGTTTGGCTGCTGCAGCTCTGCTGCCCCTTCTTCCCCTAGTCGATCACCTCTTTCCTCATCCTGTCAGTCCTCAGGGCCCCCTAACCAGACCCCCGCTGACCCCGCAAGGAGTCTCCACCCTTCCCTCTGCGGGTCTCTGTGCAGATGCTGCGAGGCCCCCTCGGTCCTGCCTGGCCTGTTCCCTGCTCACTCGCCGCACTCAGCTCCACCTGCCCTCACCCCAGAGGACTCTCGAGGCCCAGCGGGAGGCTGCCCTGTGTGCCGGCTGTGGGTGCACACAGGAGCTTTTGGAGTCTTGGGCTTGGATCTCGGCTCCTTCGTGGGCGAGGTCACAGCCACTGTGTGACCTCGAGCCACTGACTGCCCTGAGCCGCTGCTTCATCTTCCGGTAGACAGGCCGGCTCCTGGCAAGGCCGGGTTCTCGCCAGTCTGCACCCCGTGTGGAGTGGATGTGCGAGCTCCCAGGGGCCCTCTTTCACCCCGCGTCCTGTTTCCGCCGTGCTCGGGGTCATAGGGAGGCTGTCTGTGCATTTGGGCTGGAACCTCTGTGAAGAGCAGGGCGGGTCACTGCACTGCCCCCTCATCAGCCCTCGCTCCATCCCGGGCGCACTCCTGGGCACCAAGGAGGCCTCTTCTTTGGGAGGGGTGCTCTCTGGCAGGGCGGATGCACAGCCCTCTCAGGAGTTGCCCAGGCCCCTGACGGTGCCCTCTGTCTCACGCCCCCAGCAAAGCCAACCCAAGTCTGCCGGTGAGAAGTCGCAGCGCAGCAAGAAGGCCAAGGAGCTGAAGCCAAAGGTGAAGAAGCTCAAGTACCACCAGTACATCCCCCCGGACCAAAAGCAGGACAAGGGGGCTCCTCCCATGGACTCCTCCTATGCCAAGATCCTGCAGCAGCAGCAGCTCTTCCTGCAGCTGCAGATCCTCAACCAGCAGCAGCAGCAGCAGCAGCAGCAGCACTACAACTACCAGACCATCCTGCCCGCCCCGCCCAAGTAGGTGCCGCCCCGCCGCCCACAGGCCCCGCCCAAGTAGGACCCCGCCTGCCCACAGGCCCCGCCCAAGTAGGTGCCGCCCCGACGCCCACAGGCCCCGCCCAAGTAGGTGCCGCCCCGCCTGCCCACAGGCCCCATTCAAGTTGGTGCCGCCCCGCCCACGGCCCCGCCCGCCCACAGGCCCCGCCCGCCCACAGGCCCCGCCCAAGTAGGTGCCACCCTGCCGCTCACAGGCCCTGCCCACTCACAGGCCCCGCCCATGGGCCCCCCCTGCCCACAGGCCCCGCCCAAGTAGGTGCCACTCTGCTGCTCACAGGCCCAGCCTGCCCACAGGCCCCACCCAAGTAGGTGCCGCCCCGCCCACTCAAGGCCCCGCCCAAATAGGTGCCCCTCCGCCCGCCCACAGGCCTGCCTGGTGACCGGTGATGTGTGGGTGACCCTGGACTGGCAGGGACCCTTGGGTCCCAGTCCCATCAGAGCAGTCCGGGAGCAGGGCCCTTCCCTGCGCCCCTCTCCAGCCGGCCCAGCAGAGGCCGAGGGCGACGCCTGGCGCGGGCTCATTCCTGTGCTTTTTTACTCTCAGGCCGGCAGGGGAGGCAGGGGGCAGCGCTGGGGCCCCCCCGTCGCGCAGCCTTTCCACTACCAGCAGCAGCTCCGGCTCAGGCGCCCCTGGGCCCAGTGGGCTGGTCCGACAGAACAGCACCTCGCTGACGGGCAAGCCGGGGGCCCTGCCCGCCAACCTGGATGACATGAAGGTAGGTGGTTGCACCTGGTGGCCTTGGCCGCTGCCAGCCTAGCCTCTCACGGGGCCGTCAGGCGCTTGGTGTCAGGCAGGGAGGGCGGCCGGCTGGGGACTACGGCCACAGAAGGCAGAGCGGGGCTCCGGACTCTGGGCTCTGCAGCGGAGGCACCTGGAGCCCGCCTGGAGGCTCACCTGGCTCTGCTCATCATCATCGTTGTTATTGAAGACACCAGCTGGTGTTCGTCCCGGGCCGTGTGCTCACCAAGCACTTGCGTGCCTCTGATTTCCCAGCCTCCAGTGCAGTGTGAGGAACGGGGGTGTCACCCTGGCTTCAGGGTGAGCAGCCGGAGGCCTGGGGGAGGGGGTGGACAGGCTTGCTCGAGGTTTCAGGCCCGGGTGGTGGTCGAGCCGGGGCTCAGGTCAGGGCTCCTCTGCAGCACTGCTCTTTCCTCATGCTCCTGACGTCTCGCTGAACCTGCTTTGTGAGTGCTGCGTCCACCTAGGAGAGAGCGGCCGCACTTGGGGCACAGACCCCACTGTGTCCTGGGCCTTGGGGGTGGGAGATGCCTGGGCCTGGCCTGCATGCTCTGCCCTAGTCAGAAGGGGGATGGGTCACATTCTCCCTCGAGAGTTTGTGCCCTGGACCAGCCTGCTCCCTCCTAGTCATGACCCAGGTCCCAGCAAGACACAGCCCTTGGGTGGGGAGCTGAACACGGGCCTTATCCTCGAGACCCGGGCCTCATTGCTAGCTCTGCCCACCACGACGTCACCAGTATGACTTCCGAGGAGTCATTTCACTGCTCTGAGTTGGGCCTTCTCATCTGTGAGACGCAGAGTGTTTACGCGAGTGTTGGTTGAGCGCAGGCTGGGGCTGGAGACAGCTGTGGATGTGTCCTGCCCAGCCAGGGGGCGAGGACGGCGAGGAGGGGCCGCAGAAGCAGGCCTCTTCCTCCAGGCTGTGGCAGGGCCGGGCCTTGATGTGTCTGAAGTGGCTGGTGGGGCCCAGACAGACGAGGCCCGCTGGATGGAGGCTGGTCTTGCTCTCCGCACCCCAGTGGCCCTGACTCCTGTGCCTACGCAGGTGGCAGAGCTGAAGCAGGAGCTGAAGTTGCGGTCACTGCCCGTCTCGGGCACCAAGACAGACCTGATTGAACGCCTGCGTGCTTACCAGGAGCAGGTCACCCCTGCCAGCCCCGGAGCGCCCAAGGTCCCCGCCACCTCCCTCCTGCCCAAGGCGGGCGAGGTGGTGGTCGCCTTCCCCACTGCCCGGCTCAGCACGGGGCCCGCCCTGGTGGCAGCGGGCCTGGCCCCGGCCGAGGTGGTGGTGGCCACGGTGACCAGCAACGGTGTGGTGAAGTTCGGCAGCACGGGCTCCACGCCCCCTGTCTCCCCCACCCCCTCAGAGCGGTCACTGCTCAGCACAGGCGACGAGAACTCCACGCCGGGGGACAGCTTTGGCGAGATGGTGACGTCTCCGGTGACCCAGCTCACGCTGCAGGCCTCGCCGCTGCAGGTCCTCGTGAAGGAGGAGGGCCCCCGCCCTGGGGCCTGCTGCCGGAGCCCGGGGGCGCGGGCCGAGCTGGAGGGCCGGGACAAGGACCAGATGCTGCAGGAGAAGGACAAGCAGATCGAGGAGCTGACACGCATGCTCCGGCAGAAGCAGCAGCTGGTGGAGTGGCTCAGGCTGCAGCTGGAGCAGGAGAAGCGGGCCCAGCAGCCGGCCCCCGCCCCCGCCCCCGCCCCGCTTGGCCCGGGCCCCGCGGTGAAGCAGGAGAGCAGCCTGGCCAGCTGCCAGCTCAGCCGGCGGCCCCCAGGCCCTGAGCTCCCCTTCAGCCCCAGCCTCTCGGCCCCTGCCGCCCCCCACGCAGACACCCGCGCCCTGGTGTCCCCGGCCGTGGTGGTGAAGCAGGAGGCTGTGGGGCCTGAGCCTGAGCCGGCCCCAGCCCTGGTCACTCTGGGCCCCGCGGTGAAGCAGGAGAACAGCTTCACCAGCTGCCAGCTGAGCCGGCAGCCCCCAGGCCCTGAGCTCCCCTTCAGCCCCAGCCTTGCGGCCCCCGCCGGCCCCCACACAGACACGTGTGCCCTTGTGCCCCCGGTCGTGGTGGTGAAGCAGGAAGCCGTGCTGCCCGAGCCTGAACCGGCCCCAGCCCCACAGCTGCTGCTGGGCCCACAGGGCCCCAGCCTTGTCAAGGGGGTCACACCACCCCCCCTCCTCACTGACTCCGCAGGGACCCATCTTGTCCTCACCGTGACCAAGAAGAACACAGACAGCCCTGGCCTGGCCAGCGGGAGCCCCCAGCAGGTACCTGGGGCAGGGGGTGCAGGACCCATGGGAGGGCGAGAGGGCGAGAGGGCATTCAGTGACAGTGCCCCCGGGGGGGCAGGTTGCGCTCATGTCCTTGGATCGTCCCCTTCAGCCCTCCCAAACGAGGGCTGCCCACCCGAGATCACCCACGCAGGGCTGAGATTGCGTGGGAGTTGGGGAGGTTGGGGCCCCTGTGTGAGACCCCCAGCCTTGCAGGTGGAGCTGTGAGGGCCTGCCCCCGGCCATGGCCCTTAGTGTCAGAGCTTGTCTGTGGCCCCACCAGGCGGGCCCCTCCTGCCCCTGCTGCAGGGTGGGGTGTGCCCGGGAGGGGGCGGGGCCTGACGGGAGCCCTGCCCCTCTTCCCCTCAGAGAGGCCACCTGTCCCCCAGCAAGGCGACGCTGGCAGTTGGCTCCCTGCTGCCACCGCCCTCACAGCCCAGACCCTCTGCTCAGCCCGGGGCAAAGGTAAGCCTGCTTAGGCTTTGTGTGGCCTCAGCCCTGCAGGGCTTGGGGGGTGGGGGCGGTGACAGGACCTGGGGACTCCGGAAGGGACCCGGGCCCTGAGCAGAAGCTCCGGGAAGGGGAGGGGCGGTCAGCTTGGAGCCCCCGCCTGTGCCCTGGGCTCCCAGGGAGCCACTCGTCCTCGGTAGGGTCAGAGGTCAGGGCCACCCCCATCCTGTATGGCTTCTTCCCCGAGGGTGTCCACGAAGCTCCCCGAGAGCGCGCGTGCAGCTGCACCGTCCGCTGGCCTGGGCGGAGGTGGATGCTCCCTGCTTTGCCTGCCTGGTGCGGGGCCCGGGCTGCCGCCCTCAGCCGGCCGTGGTTCTCGTCTTCCTTCAGCCCCTGTCCCAGCCTGAGTCTCCAGCTCCCGGCCCCCCGGGCCGCATGGACCTGGAGCCCCCACCCCAGCCCCTGTTTGGGACCCCCGCTTCTCAGCCAAAGAAGGAGCCGCCTGGCTACGAGGAAGCCGTGAGCCAGCAGCCCAGGCCGCAGGTAAAGAGGGTGGCCAGGGGCCTGCGGGGTGGGTGGTCACAGTCCCCCGGGTCTCATGGGAGGGGGCCTCCAAGAGGCCTTGGAGAGGGGGTGTCAGGGCAGGAGAGAGGGTGGGCTGTGGGAGCCTGGCGCAGCCCGCGGGGGCCTGACTGCTGGCTCGGGGCCGGGAGGGTCTGCTCTGAGCCAGGCTGGGGCTTCCTGTGGTAGGTCTTCATGTTTTTCTGATCTTTGGCCCACAGGAGAATGGTTCCTCAAGCCAGCAGATGGATGACCTGTTTGACATTCTGATTCAGAGTGGAGGTAAAGTTCAGGCCCCACGCTGCCTCCCCCGCCCTCCTGCCTGCCCCGGTGTCTCCACCTTGGGCTTGGGTGATTGGGTTTGGTTTGGTTCTTGACACAATGCCTGGCAGGCCTGGTAAGTACTCAGGAGGCAGCGGTGTGTGAGGCGCGTCCCAGAAGCTGGGCAGGGCCCCGTGGGGGGCATCTTCAGCACACGTTTGTCTTATCCTGAGCCGCTGCACCGCGTGCCCAGCGCTGTGCCCACAGCCCAGGGTGAGGCAGTGAGAGAGAGACGCCCCCGTCTGCGGGGCTTGCGGCCTATTGTGGGGAGGTGATGGAGGAATAAAACAAACTGTCCGTCGGAGCGTCAAGAAAAGCAGGGGAGGCAAGGGTCCCAGGTGGGGGGGTGGTCGGGGTCAGGGTTGCTGGGTGCTGTTCAGCGCTGCAGGGCGGACTGGAGTGGGTGTGGGTGGTACAGAGGCCTGGGGGCGCCAGGACCCTGGGCGACGCTGGGAGCCATAGCACAGCTTCGTGTGAAGGGTGGCTCCTCTGGAAGGGCAGACGGGGAGGCTGGTGATCCAGGAGAGTGGGGTGTGAGGGGGGCCACAGGAGGGCCGAGTCCAGGAGCGTCTGCAGAGAGCCAGTTCAGTTTCCTGTGGCTGTTAGGTGTGTGGCCAGGGGACACAGTGGCCAGGGGCACGGTGTTAGCAGCAGTGTGAGCGCTCGGGGGCGTGGGCGCCTCAGCCCCTAGACTGAATGGGGGGACCACCAGGCCAGCCCAGGGGAGGTCTGGGCTGAGGGCAGGGGTAGGGGGGGCTGTGCGGGAGGCTGGGTGTGCAGAGAGGAGGAAGTGGCGGGGGGGAGGGGTGGTGGTTCAAGCTGCTGAGGCTGACCAGGGGTCGGAGAGGGAGCTGCACCCTCGAGAGGATCAAGGCCCAGGGCCACTGAGGGCTGTTCAGGAAAGCTGGGGACCGAGACCTGGCCATGTCGTGGTGGCGGCCGGTGACCGCAGCCCAGACAGTGGGTCGGCGGCCAGAGCCTGCCTGAAGCCAGCTGGAGAGGCTGGGGCTGTGGGAGACAGCAGGTCTAGACTGCTCTCTGCAGGGGGTCCCCCTCAAAGGGGTGGGTGTGAAAAGGAGGCGCGTTTGCCTGCTGGTGGGACGAGCTGGTGGTCTGGAGGTGAAGGAGACCCCAGGGGCGTGTCTGCGTGGGCAGAGAAATAGGCAGCTTCTCTCCTGAGGGATTTAATTTTGTCAGTAGGAAGAGTAAGAGCTCATGAGCTTGGACACTTTAAAGTGGTGGATTTAACCTCAATTACAAAACAATCGAGGTCACTGGTTTTGATCTTGGGGAGACTCCCCGGATTGCAGGGTCTGCAGTGGGGGCCTGGGGTGCGTTCCTAATTAAGGCTGGTGGCGCTGAGGCTTCGGGAGGGCGGGGTTGTGGGAAGCTGAGAAGAGACGGCAGAGGAGGAAGCTGGGGTTGTTTGCCCCCAGAGGGCCTCAGAGCCTCGGAGAGGGCGCCAGCAGGTGGGGGGGCGCAGGCGAGGTGAGGGAGAGGGAGGCGGGGAGCGGGGCTGGGCATCTGGCGCTCGGCTGGGATGGGACCTGGAGGGCCAAGGAGCAAGCCTGGTTTCTGCATTACTTTTTTTTTATTGTGATAAAATATATGTAACATGGTTTTCCTCCATACTCATCTTTGAAAGGTGCAAACTCAGCAGCATGAGGTTCATTTACATGGTTGTGCAGCCATCACTGCTCCCTGTTTCTAGGACTCTTGCATCGTCCCGTGCTGACCGTCACCTTCACACTAACTCCCTGTTCCCCCCCTTTCTGCTTCCTGTGTCTGGAACTGACTGTTCTCAACGGGTGGGAGTGCAGTCATCCACTTTCTCCTTGTCTCTGGCTGGCTTCACTTAGCATAATACCCTCAAGGTTCTTCCATGTAGCTTTTACCAGAATTTCTTTGGGGCTGAATAGTGTTCCATTGTGTCAGTACCAATGTGTTTATCCCTTCATCCACTGGACGTGTGGGGTGTTCCTTATCCCTTCACCCACTTTCAGCTGTTTCTGCCTTTTGGCTGTTGTGAGCAACGCTGTCCTGGAGCACTGGTGTGAGTCCGTGATCCCGTTCTTTGGGGTGCGCATGTGGAGGCTGAGCTGCCAGCTGAGTCATTCTGGGTGTTTCACGTTTGGAGGAACTGCAGGACTGTTTTCCACACAGCTGCACTATTTTCATTCACACCAGCCACTCACAAGGGGTCCAGTTGGTCCACATCCTCACCAACACTCATTCTCAAATTTTTGTCTTTCCCTGATATTACTAGTGTTGCGCATCTTCTCATGTGCTTATAGGCCGCCTGTGCATATTCTTCTGGAGAAATGTCTTGTTCTTGGTCCATTTTCCAGTTGGGTTTTGTTGAGTTCTTGGAGTTATTCTGGGTATCAATCACTTACCTAGATACACGGTTTGCAAGTATTTTCTCCCATTCCATGGCTTGGCTTTTCACTTATTTTAACTTTTTTGAAGTATAGTTGCTGTATGGTCTTTTCAATAGTGATCTTTGATGTACGAAGTTTTGAATTTTTATGATGGCCAGTTTATTTTTTCTCTGCCTATGCTTTTGGTGTTGAGGACTTCCCTGGTGGCTCAGACGGTAAAGCATCTGTCTGCAATGCGGGAGACCCGGGTTCGATCCCTGGGTGGGGAAGATCCCCTGGAGAAGGAAATGGCAATCCACTCCAGTACTCTTGCCTGGAAAATCCCACGGGCAGAGGAGCCTGGTGGGCTACAGCCCATGGGGTCGCAAAGAGTCGGACACGACTGAGCGACTTCACTTTCACTTGGTGTTACAACCAAGAAATCACTACTGACTTCCGTGTCACAGAGATGTTCCCTTTTCTTTTCTAGTCTTGGCTCCTAAATCTAGGTCTTTGGCCCATTTTGAGCTAATATCTGTATGTGCTGTAAGGGGAACTCCAATTGCAGGTCACACTCAGGCTGGCTTCTGACGCCCCTTTGCTTTCTCGATTGGCAGAGATCTCAGCGGATTTCAAGGAGCCAGGGAAAGAGAAGGCGCCCCCCACAGCAGCCTGCGGCTCGCCCCTGGCCGCCCAGCCCTCGCCGGCGGCCGAGCTCCCTCAGGCCGCCCCGCCGCCGTCGGGCTCGCCAGCCCTGCCTGGGCGCCTGGAGGACTTCCTGGAGAGCAGCACAGGGCTGCCGCTGCTGACTGGCGGGCACGAGGGACCGGAACCCCTCTCCCTCATCGACGACCTCCACAGCCAGATGCTGAGCAGCTCCGCCATCCTGGACCACCCCCCATCCCCCATGGACACCTCGGAATTGCACTTTGCGCCTGAGCCCAGCGGTGTGGGCCTAGACTTGGCCGACGGGCACCTGGACAGCATGGACTGGCTGGAGCTGTCGTCGGGCGGGCCGGTGCTCAGCCTGGCCCCGCTCAGCACCACGGCCCCCAGCCTCTTCTCCACGGACTTCCTCGACGGCCACGACCTGCAGCTGCACTGGGACTCCTGCTTGTAGCTCCCGGGGGTGGGAGGGCTAGAGGCCCCGGGAACGCCGGGGCGCCCGGCCCTTTCCAGCCCCATCCCGCCCCTCCGTGAGGCTGGAAGTCCTGACAATCACAGGCCCTGCCCGCTCCAGGGAGGCGGTGCCGGGCCCCGCCCCAGGCTTGCGGAGGCCTGCATGGGCCGGGCTTCTATTTGACCTCCTTCTGTGAGGTCGGGGTGCACTTGCCAGCTGCGGTCTGCTCAGGAGGCGAGGCCCGGGGCTGAGGCAGAGCCCAGGCCCGCGTGTCCTCTCTTGCCCCGAGGGGGCACGGGCTGCGCCTCTACCTCACCATCCTCGCGGCGCCAACACCAGCGTCCCAGGCCTCCCAGGAGGGGCTCCCTGCCTCCTAGTGTCTTGCTGTAGCGCAGCCATGTATGGTTGGTGGCAGTTTCTGTACAGGTGTACATACCTCTGTTATATATCGCCATACGTATACACATGTATCTCGGCGGGGGTGGGTGCAGCTGCCCCCGCCTTCTGCACAGAAGGGCCTGGAGACCACTGCTCCCAGGGCCGGGCGCGGCTTACCGCGGTCCCGCCCATCACGTGTGTTTGACGTGTAGCCACCTCGCCACAGCCCGAGCCCCACCCTCCTGCTTCCTGCTCCTTATCAGTGCCACGAGGGCGGGGTGCTTCCTGCCCACATTCCGTCTGCTGCCTCACTGCAGCCACCACGGCCAGGGTTGGCAGGGGAGCCCGAGGCGGCCCTCAGGCTCTGGCCGCTGCCTCCTGCCCGTCACAGTCATCCACAGGGGACGAGGGGTGGAGTCACCAAAACCGGAGGTGGGATAGCTGTGTGAACTTTTTAAAATAAAAACAAAAACACCTCTTGCTGGTCCATCTCGTTCAATCCACGTTAGACAAGACATGGGCGGTAGGGCTGGGTCCCAGGTGTCCACGCCCTGACTGGATGGGAGGCAGGGAGGTGCTTTCTCAGAGACAAGAGTTTATTTATAAATCCCGGATGCCCAGGAGCCTTCAGCCACCCCCACGCTCTTCCTGAGCAAAACCTGACAGCCCAAAGCTGGCGCCCCACCTCATGAGGTTTTTGGTTGGCTTCGTGGAGCTGGGCGCAGGGCCTCTGTAAAGACGCTGGCAGGACAGGGCACTCCTACCTGTTCCTGCCACCCTCTGCCCTTCTCTGCCACTCTGACCCCCCCCCGCCCCACCACCACGGTGCCCAGTCAGAACTCTGGAGCATGTCCTCCCCTCGACCCTGCAGCTTGGAGCTGGCCGTTCTCTCCTTGCTTTGTGGGGGCGGGGGGGGGGGGGGAGCCCCTGGAGGAGCACGTCACCCGTCGATGTCCCAGCTGAAGAGGTGGTGCTTCACCAGCATGTCCTGGACGCCCTCCTTCAAGGGCTTCTTCTCCTCCTGCATGAGACAGCCCTCCTGTCACGGCTGCTGGGCACACGGTGAGGAAGCCAGGTGGCAGGGCCAGGGTGGTCCTCACAGGCAGCGCCAGCACTCAGGGCCCCCGAGGCCTCGGCCACCCAGAAACGCTTGGGGGAGGCGGCCCCCGGCACTGATGCCAGCCTGCCCCAACTGCCACAGTCCCCTGGGAGGCAGGCCCCACCACCCACCTCTCTCTTTGCAGGAAGCTCCCAGTCCTGGGAGAGGCTGAATGCAAAGCAGCAGAGGACCCTGGAGGGCGAAGGGGGGCTGTCAGACGCTGGCAGGGCTCAGCCACCCCCCGGCTGGGCCTGCAGGAGCCCAGGGTCTCCTCACCGCAGCTCGCACTTGATCTGGACCCAGCCAGGGCTGCGCAGGAAGGACCAGGGCTGGTACCACTTCTCCACGGTAGGCAGGCTGGAGCAGAGCACCTCCAGCCACAGGTGCAGCACCTGCTCGCTGGGGGCAGGGAGGGCGCCCGCTCAGCGGCCCGCGCCCCCACCCCTCACCACCCCTCCTGCGTCTGAGGCGCCATCACCACCTCCCTCAGCCCCGCTGGTCGCTCAGCCAGTGACGCGCCTGCTCACTGGCCAGCAGCTCCATGGCATGCTCTGAGCTCATCTCGGGGGCCCCTGCCCCAGGTCAGCGCAGCCTGGACACCACCCCTCCGCCTGGTGGCAAGTCCAGAAACCCCATGCTCTGCCTGGCCCACCCAAGGCTGGCATCCGTCAGCCTGCAGCCAGGTCCCCGGTGAGCCCTGACTGCTCACCTCACTAGAACCAGTGCTTCACGGGCCCTAGCATCCCTCCCTGCCAAGCGGTGGCCAGTCTCATGCTGGAGGACAACCTTCGGGAGCCACCCTGGCCGCCGCCCACCTCCGTCTGCCCGGCTTAGCCCCGCCCCCCGTGGGGGCACGCACATACACACACACCCTGCTCATGGGTGCACACACACTCACTTGAGCCCCACGCAGATGAGGGAGCGGAGCTTCACGTCCATTTGTGCGTGTGCGGCGTCGTGGGTCACGTTAACAGACTGCACAGCCTGGGGGGCACAGCGGTCACTCAGGTGTCCCCAGCTGCCCACCCTAGAGGCCAGTCCACCCACGGCCCCCCTTACCCGGTACAGCAGCTCCTCTGGGGTGAGGACTTTGCCATCTTCATCCAACCTGAGGGGGGACCAGAGCTGCCCGCACCGCCCTAGTGGGCTTGGGCCACGCCCCCGCCCCATCCCCGGCCCCAGGCTGCCAGGAGGGCGACCTGCAGGAGGATGCAGGCGCCAGGTTACCTGTACGTCTTGCACAGCACCAGGCGTGAGTACACGGAGTCGAAGTCTCTCTCGACCTCCCGGCCCGCTGCCTGGGGGGCACGGTGAGTGTCAGGGACCCGAGGGTAGATACCAGGTCAGAGCCACAGAGTCCGGCTGAGCAGGTCCACCTCCCCACCAGCTCCACGGAGTCCGGACACTCACCTCCTCAATGAACAGCCAGGGGTGGCAGGCGCCCCCGAGCAGCGAAGGCTTCTTCAGTCCGTGTTCAAACAGGGCCTTGAGGGCTGGGCAGAGGGTCCCTCGCACGAGGTCTGTGACCCCCTCTGTCACAGCATCATCCCCCGCGATGGAGTACTGAGTGGGGAGGACGAGGTCTGAGGGCCTCAGCCAGCCCCTCCCCATCCTCACAAGCGCTCCACATGCCCGGGGGACACAGCCCGGGGCCCAGGAGGGCACCAGCCTCAGGGTAGGAGGAGTACGGCCCCCGGGGACAGGCCCACCTCATGTGCGTGCTCACCTCCTTGCTCCGCTCATCCAGGACTTCCACGAACTTGGCTGGAAACCAGCCTGGGGGAGAAGCAGAGCCCGTGAGGCGCGCGGCTCTGCATCCTGAGCTCTCCCACCCCCGACGGGACTGAGGACACAGGGCGACAGAGACACCGAGCACACCCCGCACCGCCGCAGCCTTGCGGCCTGGCCCGCCCTCCCCCCGGCCCGGCATGACACAGACCAGACGGAGGCCTCACCTCTCAGGCCATTCAGCTCACCCACCCAGCAGTGCTCGTCCTTCTGAGAGACAATCTGCCAAGGAAAAGCATGCGAAGCTCGGCTCCGGCTGCCTGGCTTTGTCCTGGGTCGGAGCTCTGGCCCCACCCGCTGCCAAGGGAAGGCGCCCGCTCCCCACACACCGTGATGATGTCGTTCTTGCGGAAGCCCAGCTCATCGTCGTCATGGCGCTCGAAGTCCAGCAGGGCCTTGGCCCGGCGCGGGTGGCCACGCGAGCAGGCCACGTAGTTCTCGTGGTCCCGCTGGTGGCTCTCCATGCTGTAGTCCGGGGTCAGCTCCTGCCAGGGCGGCAGAAAGGCCACTGCTCAGGCCAGGGCCAGGGAAGTGGGGCCCCGGTCAAGCCCTGCACCCATGGCTGGGCCCCGAGACTCACCACATTGCAGTTCTTGGGGTCTGTGCACTGGAAGTGGCGGGCCACACGCAGGATAGCTTCCCGAAGGTCGGCCACCAGCTCCGTCTGCTTGATATTCTTGGCCTTCATCGCCTCCAGGTCGTCCTCCCCTGCAAGGCCGAGACAATAGCAGCCATGGCTGCGCCTCGTCCCGACTCCAAGGAAGCACAGAGTCCACATGGGGCGTGAGTCTGATCACCCCCGTTGCCCCACTTTCAGAGCCCAGCCCAGCGCCCAGCCGCCTGCACGGAGCGCTCACCGAAGAGCAGCGATGTGATGCCGGCCTTCCTCCGCTGAGTCCTGCGGCGCACCACCTGCGGGCACGGAGCCAGGTCAGCGGGGCCGGGCACCCAGCACCCTGACCACCTTCGGGCACGGAGCCAGGTCAGTGGGGCCGGGCGCCCAGCACCCAGGCCACCTGCGGGCACGAAGTCAGGTCAGCAGGGCTTGGCACTCAGCACTCAGATGGCGCACCAGCACAGAGGGGCAGCGAGCACAGCCCTCCCACACGAGGCCCGGCTGGCATCTCACTCATGCTGCCTTCTCTAACGTGGCCTCTGATGCCAGCTCTGAGGGTCAAATCAAACCTGGGTCTATTCTACACCCAAATAGGGTAGCTCTTGGCAGAGACGTGCCAAGGGCAAAGCGGTGGTCCCTCCACAGCAGTGACCCGGGCAAGCTGGGCCCTGGGAGCTGAGGGGCGGAGGTGAGCGGGGCCTCCTCCCTCCCATGCCCACCTGAGAGAGGCTAGCAGTGGCGGTGGTGCCCAGGAGCTGGCCCTGGTCGGCCAGCAGGTAGGCCAGGTGCTTGCGGCGCTGGGCCTCCACGGCCACCGCGGTGAGCGAGCCCGCCAGCCGCATGGCCTCCGCCAGCAGCAGGTCCGCGTCCTCCAGCTGCGATGGGATGTCTGACAGCGTGTTGAAGATGGAGGCCGAGTTCTCCGACTGGATCAGCTCGTCTTCCTGGGCCGGGCAAAGGGCGGGCGTCACCGCCTGGCAGACCCAAGCCACCGGGGTGACTTCCCTGCACGGTCAAGCTGAGCACAAGGAGGCCCTGCCCCTGAGAGACACCCCCGCCCCCCAATGGGCTGGTGTTCAGGCCGCAGGAGGCCGTGACCCGGACTGGCGGAGGGCCGGCCCCGCGGGGCTGCCAGGGAGCCGCCTCTGACGCCAGGGCTGGGCCGTCACCTTGAGGCGCAGCATGCCCAGTGTGGCCTGGAACAGCACCAGGGAGCCCTCGTAGAAAAACAGGTCCCAGAGGCGCAGCAGCAGGCGGATGTGCACCACGCTGGCGAAGGCCGTGAGGAACCAGTGCAGTGTGATGAGTGACAGCTCTGCGGACACACGGCGGGGCCAGGGGCGGTGGGCTGCCAGGGCGGGGCATCCCCCAGGCCCGCGTGGAGGAGGCGGGGCTGCAGGGCGGGGCGTCCCCCAGGCCCGCGTGGAGGAGCCAGGGCTGCAGAGAGCAAGAGAGCAGCGCAGGGGGGCACGCCCCCTTCCTCCTCCTGAGCCGCCAGGTACTGTCCTCGGCCACTTCCCAAGGTCTCAGACCCGCGGCACCCAAGCCCAAGCTGGGACCCCGGGACCCAGAGCAGAGGCGGGTCGGGCCCTCACCAATGTCGTGCTCCTGGAGCAGCCTGTCCAGGCGAGGCAGGTACTGGACGATGAGGTGCCGCAGGACGCGCTGGTCCGTCTGCACACCCAGCAGGGTGGTGCTGAAGTAGGAGGCGGGGAGCAGGTCCTCAATGATGGCGCACATCATCCAGAAGGCGTCGTCCTCCTCCAGGAAGAGCAGGAGGCAGGCAGCCACCTGGCAGGGCAGGGGGACCAGGGGCATCTACCCAGGTCTCCACACACTGTCGGGAGGACCCATCAGAGTAAGGTGGCCTCTGTGGGGGTCACGCCACAGACCATGTGCCCGCCTCAGGCACCTGGCAGCCCTCTCCCTGCTCTGGACGCCCCCGCCACTCTCTCCTCCCCGCCTCCCATCCCGACGGTGAGATGGGTCGCCCCGGGCTGTGCTCACCATGCCCGTGCCCTGGCAGTAGCCGATCTCCGGGTAGAGCCAGGCCAGCGCTCGGAGCACCCTGCGTAGGCGGGGCACCCCGACGCCGCTCACGTGGGCGAAGCAGGCGTTGCTGGGCATAGTGCGGAGCAGGTCCTTCTCGATCTGCCGGCAGCCCGCCCACAACAAGAGCCGGTGAGGCGCAGCTGCAGCGGCACAGCCTCCGCACCCCCGACACCGAGGCCCCCGGGGAGGAGGCCAGGGACCCCTGTGTGGGGCAAACCTCAGGTTGGCTTCTCTCCCAGGAAGGGGGGGTCCTCAGGCTCTGGGTCAAAGTTAACCCTCCTCCCCTGGGGGTCAGAGCCCAGCTGGTGTGCAGCTGAGGCCACGGTGGTTCACTGGGACCTTCTCAACAAAACTACAGAAGCCTGGGGCTGGAGCCAGAGCTATGGAATGAGAATCTCTAGAAAGAAGCCTGGAAACCTGCATTTAAAGTCTCCAGGGGACCCTAATATGCACTGGGTATGGTGACTTTTCTGACTATCCCCCCAACCCCTAGAGGAACCAAGGAAGAAGCTGGCTCCAGGCACAGGTGTACGGGTGAAAGGACTACCTAAGGTTGCCTCCTGGCCACCCCTGAGGGGCCTCCCCCCACTCCTTGCCCCCACCACAGGGCCTCACCTGCTTGGCGGCAATGGTCTCATCGTTGGAGCTGTTCTTCACGATCTCTCGGTAGGACAGCTCGGAGTTCCTCTTCTTCTGCAGGGCCCCAGACAGCCGCATCCACAGCTGAGGAGGGGGCACGGCACAGCACTCAGTCCCCGTGGGGCCCCAGTCCCCATGGCCTCCGTGGCCCCCTGCCTCACCTGTGGCCTCATGCTGTGGGGGACCCCGGCCAGCACCAGGGAGCGGAGCTTCTCCGAGCGGGGCAGCGAGACGGCAATCTTGTCCCAGGTGAGGTCCCCCACGTCGTGGTTGTGGGTGAACTCCAGGTGGGCCTGCCAGCGCAGCCTCTGGGGGGGGTCCTCCAGCAGCTGGCCGGAATAGGGGGTGCCATCTGCATCTGTGGAGAGGGGGAACAGTGACCCTGCTGTCTGTGCTCCGAGAGCAGAGGGCCAGGCTCAGGGTCCACTGCCCAGATCTCACTGCTGAAACCCACGGCCCCCTTTCCAGCCACTTCCCTGGCACCCTGGATAGCAAATCTGCGCTCTTCATTGTCTCCCCTAAACCAGACCAATGAGCCCGCCATCCCTGCTCCCTAGGTGTTCACCCTTCTGCCCTGAAAATCCTGTTGGCCTCGTCTTTGTCGAGGACCAATAAACAAACATCTAAACACTGTCCCCGTCAGGATACAGAATACTCCCATCATACTAGAAAGTTCCCTATGTTCCTCTCAGGCGCAGCTTTTAACTCATAAATACCTGCCTATGAACCAGACAACAAGGAAGACTCGTCAGAACTGGAAATGTGCGTGACCTGCAGACGGCTGGTCTCAGTCAGTAGCAGGCCACCCTGGGTTCTGGCAGACGGCCTCCCAAGCGCCCACGTGGCGACCGAGAGCAGCAAGCAGTGGGGATGGCCTGGGGTTCGCTTACAGAAGACTGGTCGCAGATACACGATGACCAGCCCATTACGATGGGACAGTACACAGTCACAGAAAATATTCTTTAAAGAATATCTTAACTGACAGACAATTGCTCATGGAATAAGGTGAAGAGATATAAGAACAATATAAAAACACGTATATGATACCATCTTAGTTATGAAAGGTACAAACGGACACTCACAAAGCCAGGAAAAACCACACTGAAATGTCAGCAGTTATCTGCAGGTTGTAGGATTAAGGATTGATTTGTTTTAATCTTTACATTTTGATGTATTTTTAAAATTCTTTATAATGAACATTACTGCTTTTATTATCATATTACGATCAATAAAATTAATCTTAAAGACAAAAACAGGGAATTCCTGGTGGTCCACTGGCTAGGACTTAGCACTTTCTTTGCCAAGGGCCCAGGTTCAATCCCTGGTTGGGGAACTAAGATTCCACAAGCTGTGCAGAGTGGCAAAGAAAAGAAAAAAGGGAACCTCGCCCTCTCCAAAACCAAAAATATCCTGGAGGACTCCGTATACTTGTAATAGCATCAGCATCAGCTGTGGCTTTGTGCATGATTCTAGAACATCAGGGTGAAACATCCAGAGCCCGAGGCCACCGCAGTGTCATGGGGTCACAGAGCTGGTGCTCCCCAACAAGGACAGGGGCAGGTTACCCCCCGAGGGGCTCAGTCTCACCTTCCTTGTCCACGCGGAACCCGAACTCGTCGTAGCGGACCTCTGGCTGCTCCTCGGCCGCCTCCTCCTGGAGCCGGGGGTGGGAAGGTCGGCACTACTGCACTCCTCCCAGCCTTCCCTGAAGCCTCCCGTGGTCATCTGTCAGCTACGGGGCCCACGACCCTCTCAAATTCTCCCCGCATTTTCCTTGTTTTCCTCAGAGGTCAAAGATAATAAGGTCAAGGCAAGAAACACATTTTATGTGTTTTCGTGTCCCCATAATACCGAGAGCAGAGGTCTTACTTTTTCTCCAACCTAATGCCTGACTCACAGAGGCTGTGGCGCTAAGAAGCTGTCTCTGGGGCCCACGTGAATACAGGGGAGTGGCTCCCCTCCCAGACACCTGCAGCAGATGGTGGCCCCCGGGCGCCCAGTGTGGGGCAGGGCCGCTGAGCCTGCTGTACCTGCACGCACTTGGCCAGGATCTCCTGGGGCCACATACTCGGAGTTAGGGCTGAGAAGGGGCCATTGGCAGAAGGCACGTGACTTCCTAAAAGCAGGGAAGACCAGCAATAGGAGATAAACACAATGCAGAGTATCCAAGGGGAAATGCAGGTTGAGACACCCCCACGCCCCACGCGCCACCGGTAAAGGACTGGACCGTCCAGAGTGGGGTGGACGGGGGAGCGGAGAAAGCCAGCAACGAGCAGCTTCTGGAGGCAGTTACAGGAGACCAGCGGTGTGCTCCAGACGGAACCGCCCTCCTCCCCGGCTCTCCTTCCACCTGCGTATGAGGACTGCAGGGAGAGGGGGACAGGGACTCGGGGAAACAGGAGACAGTGGCAGTAACCGCCCCCCGAGGCCTGTCAGAAGACTTCCTCCTTTCTCTACCTCTGACCTGGACGGTCCACGTGACCCTCAAAGGTCCGTGGGAAACAAGCGTGCTTCCCTCCCACCGGGAAGGTCCTCTTGGGTAAGACTCCTTTCCCCCTGGAGGGCCCGTCACCCCGCTTCCAAGCCAGGCCCCTGCCTCCCACCTGACATTGTGCGGAGAGGACAGGAGAATCTTCTGCAGATCCAGACTGGGGTTTCCTAGCCTAGTGTCTCAGAGCTGGGAGGCTCCTCAAGTGTCATCTGGTCCAGAAACATCTGCTCGGGCAGGAGTGCAGAGGGGAAAGTCATCTACCACAGCCCCTCTGCAGGGGGTCCTTTCTATACATAGACTGCTATGCTGGTCCAGGGCGGTGGCAAGGGAAATGTTTGACAGGGAAAGAAAAGTCTCACTTGAAAGAAAAAGCCTACTGTTCTCAACGTTTCGTTCAAGAGGAAGACACTGTGAAGAGGCTATAAAACTGTTGTTCTCGACAGCTCTGTGGGCCAAGAGGAGAGTCTGCTCAGTCCCCGCACTCCTGCGGCTGGAGAGGACCGCACAGACAGACTTCCTGATGCTCTACGCCCAAGCAAACGCCCCCCAAACAGAAAACAAAGACCAGACACTGCCGAAACTTCCGTGAATAGGTTCCTCCGAGCCAGGATTTTTGAGGAATCACTTAGAACACGTCTGAGTCAGTACCTCCACTCACCTGACTCTGGCGTTTCCACTTCATCCACCACACTTTTCAGCACTCACAGCTGGAAAACTATGAAGCTGCAATCTAACTAAATCTCCTGTTATTGTTTAAACCCTTGCCTCTCTCTTTTTGTCCTCTTAAAAAAGTGACTCAACAATAAAAAGACAAATAGCCCAATTTTTAAAAACGAGCTTAAGATCTGAACAGACATTTCTCCAAAGAACAGATATTAAGTAGCCAGTGAGCAGGTACAAAGATGTTCAGCATCATTAGTCACCAGGAAAATGCACATCAGAACCACAGTGAGAGACCATGTCACAGCCACGAGGACGGCTATCATCAAAAAGGCAATGATTAGGGTTGACGAGGATGTGGCGAAACTGGAAGCCTCCTCTGCTGCTGGTGGGAACGTCAGATGGCGCAGCTGCTGCAGAAAGCACCCTGACGCTCCTCAAAAGGTGAGATATAGGGTTACCATGTGACCCCAGAATTCCACTCCTAGTTATTTACCCACAGAAGTTAAAACAGGTATCCACACAGAAAACTACATGGAGGTTCACAGCAGAACCGCGCGTTCTGGCCCAAATGCAGTAACAGCCCGTGTGTCCACGAACCGGTGCAGGGGTTTATGGAAGGCACAGCATGTCCACACAGGAGTATCAGTCAGCCGTAAAGAGGGATGAAGTGCTAAGAATGCCACACCATAGTGAACCTTAAGAACAGTATGCTCAGGTAAAGAAGCCAGTCACAAGAGGATGGACAGCGGTATGATTCTATTTAAAAGAAATATCCAGCAGAAGCAAATCCCCAGTTACAGAAAGTAGGTTAGTGACTGCCAGGGGCTGAGGAGAGGGGACGGCAGAAGGCAGGGGAAGGATGCGTGCGGGGTATCTATCTGTGGAGGTGAAAACTGGTCTGGAATTGGAGAGTGGTGATTAGCCACACAACAGCATGAAATATTCAAACCACTGAATTATCCACTTTAAAAGTAGTAAACTTTGTACCATGTGATTTGTATCTCAATTTTAAAACAATAGTCAGCGGAGGCATCAGTGCTCAGGGCTTCCTCTCACTTTCTCACCTGCTCCTTTCAGAAAGAACCTATCACCACCTGCTTGAGCCTCGACAGAAACGCAGTTTCTCAGCCTTTTTCTGAATGAAGCCTTTTACTTCTAACCTTGAAATGAAAGGAAGGTAACATAAACAGAAGATAACCATGGAGATGTGGTTGAAATCTTTTAGGACAAGCTGCCGTCTAGGTTTTGGAACCATATCCACCTAGCCCTAAACATCCTTCTGCCATTTTTCAGGTGACAGGAGCTCGAAGGTGACAGCTGTTGGCTTCTTCTCCTCCCTGCTGTCTGCAGAGTTCTGGGTAAACTCGAAGGATCAGGTGAGTGAGCAAGAAACAAAAAGGGAAGTCAAAGAACCATCGAGGGCACCCTGAGAAAACATCAGCCTATGGACCCTTTACTCCAGCATACGTTGAAAACTAGGCACATGAAAAAAATCTTAGCTCTCTATAAAGACACACTTGCAAATCTGGGGCCAAAACTAATCAGTCTGTCCCAAGGGCAGTTCAGCTGGGTCACCAGCCCCTCCTCCTGCCCAGTCACAACCTAACTGGGCCATGTATGAGCTAAATGCTCATCATGATGGCCCACCTGGGAGGCAGCCCTCCTGCTTCCAGACAAGTCCTGCTGAGAAACAGATGGCAGAACCCACTTCCCTAATGGGCCAGCCGTCCTAGACCTGTCTGTCTGCTTTGCGAAAGGAAGACGTAATGTCTTCCTTCAGTGTAACAGATATGTGGGGCCTGGTTTGAATCAGAATTCTGTGATGGATGGAGCAAGTATTTTTACATTAAAGCCAGAAGTTCTTAAAATCATGTCAGCATTCATCCTCACAGCATATTCTGATGCAGATTATCTCCAGTCCTCACACATGAGCAACAAGCCGAGAGGAGACCCACGCACAGTCTCCCAAACGGACGCTGATAACCGTGTCCCCGGCGTGGCACCCGCTGAGAGGCTGGCGGTCGGCCACCAGCTCGGCAGTGCTGGGGAAGAACCCCCGAGCTCGGCCACGCCGCTGCGGCCCGGAGCCCTGGGCAAGCACGCTGCTGGGGCATCAGCCTTAGGAGGGCGCGGCTCTCCAGCTCATCCTCTGCCACCTTTGTGCAGGGCCAGATGGTGCTGCGGTTCAAGTGAAGACCTCTCTGGTCAGAGAGATGTGGATTCACACCCCAGCTCTGTGGCTCCCCGCTTATAACCTTGGGCACATTCACATCACTTATTCGAATCTCAGTTTTCTTCTCCACAGACTGGATAGAATAACAGTACTTACGTCCTAAAATGGTTATGAGGATGGCGTGAGAACACAAAGGGCGCTACTGCCCTGACACACAGTGAATGCTCAGGAAGCATCAGGCGATAAGCAGGAGCCCTCCTAACTTCTGGAAGGTTACTGTTAATTATTGGACCCTCTACACTGAGGTTACTAAAGGCCATATGACAACTGCTGAAAACCATCCATTACAACCTCAAAAAACAACAACTTCCTATGGTTCAGTGTAACACATGCCAGTTGAGATCATCAGAAACACTTCTCGTCACCAGCGCCTCAGAGGTAGTGACCTGGCTGTTTCCTCCAGAAGGGTGGAGAATGTGCGGAGGAAGCGGGTGCTGTCTGTGGAGGACGGAGCGGGCTGGGAAGGCAGTTCTCAGCATGCAACTATCTTTCCCGACCTTGGCTTGCCCCTTGTTCGTTCAGTCACTCAGCAGTTACTGAGCGCTGCCATGAGCCAAGCATGGCTATCAGGGATGAGATGCAAAAATGAAAACGCAAGTCCCCACAATTACATCCCAACAGAGACTCAGATGGCGAACACAGAAACAGCTGCCAGACGGTGCTAGCTACAGTCCTCTAAGGGAAGAGGTACAGAAGTGTCAGGAGAAAGGGGCCACATAGCTAACGTGATTAGGAAAAGTTCTCTGAGGATTACGTGACATCCAAGCAAAGACCCAAACAAAAGGAAATGGGAGCCAAGTCCTGTGGCTCCTGAGGCAGGAGGATCCAGGCGGCAGGAGCAGCAGCAGGGTACATGGCAGGCGGAAGCAGCTGCAGGGGCAGCCGGCTCAGGAGGGCCTTACAGCGCAACAGAGAGCTGGGTCTCATTCTCCTACGGGTCCTAAGCAGCGGTGAGCCCCAATCTGACTCCGGATCTAAAAGTTCTCTCTGGCTGCTGTGCAGAGAGACTGCAGGGCAGGGGGTGGTGACGCAGTAGGAATGACGTTGGCTTTGCTATTGTGGGAACAGTGAGAACAGGCCAGACTCGATATATTTTAAAGACTCTCTGCAAATTATATATATAGGCCATTTCTCTCACTAACTGCCCCCGAATCCCTGAGTTCCCAACAGGAGCTGGAAGTGATATCACTAATCTGGGCAGGCAGGTTTTTCCAGCTTCCGGTTGCTATGGGAACCTTCCTGAAAGCAGCCATCTGGGAGCTGGCTGAAGCAGCCAGGTCACTGGTGGCCCTGCTGTTGTCACAGGGGTACTAAGAGGCAGAAACTTGAATAACAAAGAATATACTGGAAGCAGATTAAAACACATAAATGCAATTCTTAAAATTACCTTTTGATCCAGTAATATTCTCCTGGAAACTTATCTTAAGGAAAAAATTCAATAGAAGCAAAAAAGTATGTGCATGAAAAGGTCTACTTCAGCATCATCTATACAACAAAAACACGAGCCCAATTTATACGTCAGATAATATGGGAACTAATAAGATCTGGCTATACTGACACTGTAAAATGTGATATAATCATTTCATATTCCAGTTACGGACTTCTGCTTCTGGCCAAGATGGAGCTATAAGGAACTGGATTTACTTTCCCAACCCGAACAGCTAAAAAGCCAGAAAGATACACGAAACTATGGCTTCCAAACACTGGACGACAGGCTGCACAGGACAGTGAAGCCGGGGAGAGACAGAACAATTGAGCTGAGCTCTGTGGCCACCTGGAGAGAGTATGCAGTCAGGACTGGGCACCCCGGAGGGCCAAGGAGCTGCTGAGAGCTAAAAGCCACCGAAGCAGCCTGAATATGTAGAGCAGAGAGCTGCAGAGAACTCCAGAAATCTGCGGACAGCACCCTCAAATCTTCATGTGAAGTGTGTGTGTCTGTGTGTGTGTGTAAGCGACCCAAGGTTGGGAAGAGAGCCACCTGCAAGGAATGTGAGGAATAATGCCTAAAGCTCACCCTACTGAGTCATCGTGATTATATTTTCCTTTTCAGAAATTGTGGAAGGAAATTCACTTAAATTTTAAGAACTTTTCATCTATGTTCATAAAGAAGGCTTGACTGTAGTTTTCTTTCCTAGTTAACACCTTTCTTGGGTTTGCTATCAGGATGGTATCTGCTTTACAGAATGACTGGGACTTAGTCCCTCTTCTTCCACTTTAAGGAAAAGATTGTATAGAAACTGGCATTATTTCTTCCTCAAATGTTGAAATAAAATCACCTATCAAGTCTCCAGTGCCTGGAGTTTCCTTCATGGAAAGATTTTCAACTACAATTTTTTAATAGAGATAAGGCTATTCTGATTATCTATTTCTCTTGAGTGAGCTTTGATGGTTTGTGTACTTTCAAGGAATTTTACTATTATCCAAGTTGTTGAATTTATTGGTAAATTGAGTCCAAAGTATGCAGAAGAAAAAAACAATAAAGATAACCACAAAATCAATACAATAGAAAACCAAAAAGAGAGAAAAATCAATGAAACCAAAATCTGTTCCTCTGAAATCAATAAAATCAAACTGATCAGACTGAACAGGAAGACAAGACACAGATTACCAGTATTACCAGGAATGAAGAAGATATACTACTACAGGCCCTGTAGGCATTAAGAGGGCAATAAAACAATATTCTAAACAACTTTTGCCAGTAAGTTCTACAATACATAAAATTAATACCATCACGACCAAGTAGAGTTTATCTTGGGAATGCAAGATAAGTTGTTTAATATTTAAAAATCATTGTAATTCAGTATGTCAACAGACTGAAAAAGAAAAACTATATGATTATCTCAATAGATACAGAAGAAACATTTGACAGAAGTCAACATCCATTCATGATAAAAACTCTCAGTGATCTAGAAATAGAGGACACTTTCTAATAAAAGGCATCTACAAAAATCCTACAGTTAATATCATACTTCAGATAAATGCCTGAATGCTGTCCCCCTAAGACTGCGAACAAGAAAAAGATTCAACATAATTCCAATCAAAATCCCAGTAGGATATTTTGCTAAAACTGACAAACTGATTTTAAAAGCTAAATGCATAGGCAAAAGAATAAAAATACTCAAAATATCAATAATTTGGAAAAGCAGAAAGTTGGAGAATTCACACTACCTGATTTCAATACTTACTATAAAACTATTGGGTTGACCAGAAAGTTCATTCAGATTTGTCCACAATACGTTACAGAAAAACCTGAATGAACTTTTCGGCCAACCCAACACATGGCGTACTGGGTGACACTGGCAAGAGGAAGGACACACAGATCAGTGGAACGAAGAGGCGACCCAGCAACAGACCCATCCCCGTGGTCAACTGGAGTTATGAACTGATTTGTGTCCCCCATAAAAAGGTGTGTTGAAGTTCCATTCCTCGGTACCTCAGAATATGACCTTATTTGGAGAATGGGTCTTTGCTGATTTAACCAACTTAAAACGACCTCATTAAGGTGAGCCCTAATCCATTATATCAGAAAATGAAGATCATGGCATCCGGTCCCATCACTTCATGGCAAATAGATGGGGAAACAGTGGTAACAGTGTCAGACTATTCTGGGGGGCTCCAAAATCACTGCAGATGGTGACTGCAGCCATGAAATTAAAAGACGCTTACTCCTTGGAAGAAAAGTTATGACCAACCTAGATAGCATATTCAAAAGCAGAGACATTATTACTTTGCCGACTAAGGTCTGTCTAGACAAGGCTATGGTTTTTCCTGTGGTCATGTATGAATGTGAGAGTTGGACTGTGAAGAAGGCTGAGCGCCGAAGAATTGATGCGTTTGAACTGTGGTGTTGGAGAAGACTCTTGAGAGTCCCATGGACTGCAAGGAGATCCAACCAGTCCATTCTGAAGGAGATCAGCCCTGGGATTTCTTTGGAAGGAATGATGCTAAAGCTGAAGCTCCAGTACTTTGGCCACCTCATGTGAAGAGTTGACTCATTGGAAAAGACTCTGATGCTGGGAGGGATTGGGGGCAGGAGGAGAAGGGGACGACAGAGGATGAGATGGCTGGATGGCATCACGGACTCGATGGACGTGAGTCTGAGTGAACTCCGGGAGTTGGTGATGGACAGGGAGACCTGGCGTGCTGCGATTCATGGGGTTGCAAAGAGTCGGACACGACTGAGCGACTGAACTGAACTGAATCCATTATATCTGATGTCTTTTAAAAAGGGGGAATTTGGACACAGATTTAAGAGAGAGATGATATGAGAGATGGAAGAACACCATGTGGAACACAGGCTGGATCATGGTGTAATAAGCCAAAGAACGGCTGGGGTTACTAGAAGCTGGAAGAAACAAGGAGGGATCCTCCCCTACAGGTTTCAGGGTGAGCATGGCCTTGCTGACACCTTGATTTCAGATTCCTGGCCTCCAAAACTGAGAGACAATATTACTGTTGTTCTAAGTCACTCGGTTTGTGATACTTTATTATGGCAGCCCTAGGAAAGTAATTAATTTTCAACAAAAATACAAATGTAATTCAGTGGAGAAAGGACAGTCTTGTCAACAAATAGGCCTAGAAAAATCACTACAAAACTTCTAAAAGAATGGACTTCCCTAAATACTCCAGTGGTTGAGAATCTGCCTGCCAATGCAAGAGACACGGGTTCAACCCCTGGTCAGAGATGATCCCACACGTCATGGAGCAATTAATCCTGTGTGCCACAGCTGTTGAAGCCTGTGCACCCAGAGCCCACGGTCTGCAACAAGAGACGCCTGTGTGCCGCAACTACAGAAAGTCCACACACAGCTACGAAGACCCAGTGCAGCCAAAAAAAAAAAAACTTCTGGAAGAAAACAGGAGGAAATGTTTGTGACTTTGGTTACACAAAGATTTCTTAGCTATTACACTAAAAGCATGATATATAAAAGAAAACATTTGATTAAATTAGATTATCAGAAGCCACAGATGGTAGAAAATATATTCACATCACACATTTGATAAACAACATGTAACCAGAGTATAAGGAATTCTCAAAACTCAGTAAGCTAGAAACAAACAATCCAATTTAAAAAAGAAAATGGGCAAAAGATTTGAACAGGAGCATTACCAAAGATACAAAGATGATAAACATCCAAAAAGATACACAACACCCATGAGTCATTAAGGAAGGCAAATTAAAACCACAATGAGATTATTACCACACACACACATTAAAGTTAAATTAAAAATCAAACCACCACCACCACCTGACAATATCAAGTGCTGATGAGGATTCAGAGCAACTAGAATTCTCACTTATTGCTGGTGGGAATGCAAAATGGTACCACAATTTTGGAAGAGCGTTTGGCAGATTCTTATAAAGTTAGACATATACTTAACCATATAACCCAACAAACCCATGCCTAGGTATGTTTATCTAAGGGAAATGAAACTTTTGTTTACACAAAAACCTGTGTGAAAAGGTTTGTGGCAGCTGCGACTGCCAGAATCTGAAAACACAAATATCCTTTAACTGGTGAATGGATGGATAAAGAATTGTGGTACATCTATGTAAATAAACAACTACTGAACACTCAACACAGATGAATTTTCTTTTCTTTTTTTTTTTTACAGTAGGCCCTTGATTATCTAGTTTAAATGTAGCAGTGTGTACCCATTAACCCCAAACTCCCACTCTACCCTATCCTCCAGTCTCCCTCTTTCTCTAAATCTGCAAGTCTGCTTGTTTTGTAAATAAGTTCCTTTGTATCATTTTTTTTTAAGATTCTGCACATAAGCAATATCATGTATTTGTCTTTCTCCATCTGACCTACTTCACTTAGTATTATAATCTCCAGGTCCACCCAGCTTGCTGCAAATGGCATTATTTCATTCTTTTTTATGGCTGAGGAGTATTCCATTGTGTATATAAACCATAGCTTTATCCATTCATCTTTCAATGGACATTTAGGTTGCTTCTATGTCTTGGCTACTGTAAATATTGCTGCTATGAACACTGGGGGGCTCGTATCTTTTCAAATTAAGGTTTTCCCCAGGTATATGCCTCAGGAGTGGGATTGTTGGATCATGAAGTAACTATATTTAGTTTTTTAAGGAACCTCAATACTGTTTTTCCATAGAGGCTGCACCAATTTACATTCCCACCAACAGCGCAGGAGGTTTCCCTTTTCACCACACCTTCTCCAGCATCTATCACTTGCAGCCTTTTTAAAGATGGCCATTATGACAGGTCATATCTTTCTTCCTTCTCATAGTATTCATGGGATTCTCAAGGCAAGAATACTGAAGTGGTGTGCCATTCCCTTCTCCAGTGGACCATGTTTTGTCAGGCTCTGACTAGAAGGGACAGATCCTTCAGCTACTCCAGGAAGCCAGACAACATGCCTCGTGCCCTGGTTGCCCCACTGCTGGTTCTCGTTGATGATGCAACCTTCACCAGGTGTTGGCCAACATGCAGCCTGGGTTTTCCATTGGTCGTGTACAGAGGTGAGAGCTGGACTATAAAGAAGGCTGAGCACTGAAGAATCTATGCTTTTGAACTGTGGTGTTGGAGAAGACTCTTGAGAGTCCCTTGGACTGCAAGGAGATCCAACCAGTCCATTCTAAAGGAGATCAGTCCTGAATATTCATTGGAAGGACTGATGCTGAAACTGAAGCTTCAGTACTTTGGCCACCTGATGCAAAAAGCTGTTTCTTTGGAAAAGACCCTGATGCTGGGAAGATTGAGGGCTGGAGAAGGGGACGACAGAGGATGAGATGGTTGGACAGCACCACTGAGTCGATGGACAGGAGTTTGAGCAAACTCCGGGAGTTGGTGAAGGACAGGGAAGCCTGGCATGCTGTAGTCCATGGGGTCGCAAAGAATCGGACACAACTGAGAGACTGAACTAAACAGCTTCATTGGAAGCAGAAGCATATTTTGGAAAAAATTAAGCTCTTTTCAGTCACATCTTTGCGAATATTTTCTCCCATTCCATAGGTTGTCTTTTCTTTTCATTTTATTTAGGGTGTTCTTTGCCATGCAAAAGCTTGTTTGTTTCATTAGGTCCCATTTGTTCAGTTTTACTTTTATTTCTTTTGCCTCAGGAGCTAATAAAACACTGGTACAATTTATCAGAGAGCTTTAATTTTTAATGGTGAGGGTGGAAGTCTAATTGTAATGAGTCGAACTGGGAACAGAAGAAAAATGGAGTAGATCATGAAGATGTGATTTCAGCCATTTAAAATGTATTTAATACATACACATTGAAGGTAATATAAAAGGAATATGCCTGGGTTAAGTGGTAGGAGTATGGGACTTACTCATTTTGATTTTATTTTATTTTTTTTCATTTTGATTTTAAATGTTCTCTTTTCTGAAAAAGTACAGAGGTATTGTGTTTAAAAATAATACCACATCAAAACATCTGTATACAATGTTTGTACACAAACATTTGTACATTTGAACATTTGTACACAAATGTTCACAACAGCATTATTTAGAATAGTCCAGAAGTGGAAACAATTCAAATGCCCATCAAGTGATGAATGGGTGAACAAAATGTGGTATACCAATACACTGGACTCAAGCACTGACACGTGCCGACGTGGAGGAGCTCGCCAGGTTCCTCTGTCCCTGGGATTTTCCAGAGAAGAACGCTGGAGTGGGCCACGTCCTCCTCCAGGCACGCTCTCTGATTCAGGGATTGAATGTGCGTCTCCTGTGAGCCACCTGGGAAGGCCTGATCTATCCATACACTGGAACATATCATTCTTCCTAAAAACGAGTCACGTATTGACACATGTGCCAACATGGTTGAACCTTGAAAACATGCTCAGTGAAAGCAGTCAGTCACAAAAGACCACACAACATGGAACTCTATTTATATAAATTGCTCAGAATAGGCAAATCCAGAGACACAGAAGGTAGATTAGTGGCTGCCAGGGGCTGGAGGGAGGGGGAAACAGGGAATTACTGCCAGTGGATATGCAGTTTCTTTTGGGGTGATAAAGTATTCTGGAATTAGACAGTAATGATTACACAAAAGTGAATACACTGAAAACCTCTGAACTGTATACTTTAAAGGGTAACTTTTATGGTACATGAATTATATCTCAATTTTAAAAGACTACAGTTTAAGTGGCTTCCCTGGTGGCTCAGAGGTTAAAGCGTCTGCCTGCAATACGGGAGACCCGGGTTCAATCCCTGGGTCGGGAAGATCCCCTGGAGAAGGAAATGGCAACCCACTCCAGTATTCTTGCCTGGAGAATCCCACGGACGGAAGAGCCTGGTGGGCTACAGTCCATGGGGTTGCAAAGAGTCGGACACGACTGAGTGACTTCACTTCACGTCACAGTTTAAGTACAGAACACTGAGGAATAAGAACGCGTTCTCCTTGTGTTTTCTGAGGTCCACAAATGAAGCCTGAACTTACACCAGCTATGCAGTTTCTTGCCTTCCTCCTCCTCCTTCCCTGTCAATATTACTTATCACCCCAAGTATCCATCTTCAATGTTCATACAAAAGCAAAGAAAGCAAACATGAAAAAAGGTGCAAACTATTAGACATAGTTTATCTGTAACCGTGAAAAGAACCCCTTTCTTTCTCATTTATAACTAACACTTCACTAAAACTGCTCAGCATGAATCTCACTTCTCAGCAGCAGCTGTGAAGTCAGGAACTCCCTGAGCTGCTAAAAGGTAAAGTCCATCATTTTTCAAGTTACTGTAACAAGACCTCCCTCAACGGTCTAAGTAATCAGTGGAAAAAGAGCTGACAACACTTAGAGACCAGATTTTCAAGCATTTTTTTTTTAAGGCTAAACAAAATCCCCAGGTATCTGCCTTCACATGGGGCTGTAGCAGCTTTCCACTACAGTGATGTGAAATACTTTCCCTAAAGCAAAAGCTACTAAAAGCAGTTTAGAGGAAAAGAGATGCTTATAAACCAGGAGACCAGAAAAGTCCATCAGTCTGCAAGACAGGCTCTAAGGGGGAAGAATGCTGTTTCTGAATCTACTTGTACAGAAACGGCCCCTGTCCCTTGAGTTTTCTCCGCAGCCCGGACGTTTACTTGGCTTCCTGCCACCCTTGAGCTAGGGTCAGGGAGACACGGGCTGTGAGAGCCAGCAGCTCAGGTGCGCTTCTTCCCAACGCTTCTGGGCACTTGCTCTTTTCTACTGAGAACACGGAGGACAGACTTAAGTGGCAGTGGGACAAATGTAAGCTACAGATCAGAAGACAATCTCGGCAGCATAAACACAGTCACTGGTTTATATTCTGGGAAGGGAAGTTTGGGACTCTCCTCTGAGCTTTGTAATTATACTAACACAATGACATTAACAGAAATCAAATTTTAAAAAATTCTGCCACAACTTTGCCAATTCAATGTCACATTTTCTTCCTTCCTCTCCTCACTTTTGTTTTTTTTCTACACACATACAGTTCTTATATTTTAGATTTTGAAATATTTTTCTCTACTGAACATTAAATTATCATTTCCCCAGTAATTATGCAGTCTTTGTTCTGTAATTTACTGATGTAGCCATCTTTTGATACAATATTCAGGCACCCAACAGCAACTTTTGTACTAAGAACAGTGTTGTGAGGAACTTGACCTTCGAAGATTTTTTAAAGTTAATGCATCTGTTATTCTCCAATTAAAAATAAAAATAAAATAATAAGACGTATGTGTTGTGCTTAGTCGCTCAGTCCTGCCTGACTCTCTGTGACCCCATGGACTGTAGCCCTCCAAGCTTCTCTCCATGGGGATTCTCAAGGCAAGAAAACTGGAGTGGGTTGCCATGCCCTAAAAAAGGTGTCTTTTCTACTTTATAGTGTCAGTTTTGTAAAACAGAAATAAGGACTAGATTAAGAATTACTGGCTAGAGTTTAATATGATGCCATGTGAAGCAAGGTAATTAACCTAATGACCCCTAAAGTAAACCTTAAATTTTATAATATTATAATAATAGCACAGTGGAAAATTACTATTTTAATAGTTGGCTCCAGAACGCTTCCCAGAGACAAGGTTTACCTCTGTTTGGGAAAATATTCTGATAAGCTCCTTAAAGGTGGAAGGTAAACCCTGAAGATGCAGATTACAAAAGGAGAGATCTATTAATTGCCTAGCAAAGGAAATTAATGGAAATTTGGAGGTAGGGGAGAAGAGAAAATAGGGGTTACGGAGGGGAAGGGACAGAGTCTAGGAATGGGTAGGAGCTGCATCCTTCAGGACAGAGCAACCCACAAGACAGTATCACGCTGCAAGTCTGGAACAGCGAGGCCTTGGGGGTGGGCCAAATGCCTCTTAAGAAAAGGGCAATCCAAAATCCAATATAAGTTACAGTCTTAATTGCAAGGTATCGTCCCTTTGTCTTCCATACCTTCAGTAAAGCCTGTTCTACTCATAAGATCCTTAACTGTGGGGGAAATCAAAGAAAGGTATGGAAGTAGGGACAATAATGAAAACCTGGTGAAGGGTGCTGGCTTTCTCACATAACAAGGGATACAGGACTTAGGCCCATTGTATTGACACTTCAAGATAAGTCATTTAGACTGATAATGTAATTCAGGTTTTATTAGCTTATTTCTTTGGCATATAAAGTAACTACTTTTATATAACTTTTATTTCTGTGAAAACACAAGCGACACTTCAGCAATACTGCAGAGTTTAGCTCCTGGCTCTACAGTATTGTTCCCTCACCATAAATGAGCGCCATCAGTGGGTCTCCAACTGCAGAGCATATTGGGATCACCTCATGAGAAACGCTGGGCTGGAAGAAACCCAAGCTGGAATCAAGACTGCCGGGAAAAATATCAATAACCTCAGATATGCAGATGACACCACCCTTATGGCAGAAAGTGAAGAGGAACTAAAAAGCCTCTTGATGAAAGTGAAAGAGGAGAGTGAAAAAGTTGGCCTAAAGCTCAACATTCAGAAAACGAAGATCATGGCATCCAGTCCCATCACTTCATGGCAAATAGATGGGGAAATAGTGGAAACAGTGTCAGACTTTATTTTTGGGGGCTCCAAAATTACTGCAGATGGTGACTGCAGCCATGAAATTAAAAGACGCTTACTTCTCGGAAGAAAAGGTATGACCAACCTAGATAGCATATTCAAAAGCAGAGACATTACTTTGCCGACTAAGGTCCGTCTAGTCAAGGCTATGGGCTCTCCAGTGGTCATGTATGGATGTGAGAGTTGGACTGTGAAGAAGGCTGAGCGCCGAAGAATTGATGCGTTTGAACTGTGGTGTTGGAGAAGACTCTTGAGAGTCCCTTGGACTGCAAGGAGACCCAACCAGTCCATTCTGAAGGAGATCAGCCCTGGGATTTCTTTGGAAGGAATGATGCTGAAACTCCAGTACTTTGGCCACCTCATGCGAAGAGTTGGCTCATTGGAAAAGACCCTGATGCTGGGAGGGATTGGGGGCAGGAGGAGAAGGGGACGACAGAGGATGAGATGGCTGGATGGCATCACTGACTCAACGGACGTGAGTCTAAGTGAACTCTGGGAGTTGGTGATGGACAGGGAGGCCTGGCGTGCTGCAATTCATGGGGTCGCAAAGAGTCGGACACGACTGAGCGACTGAACTGAACTGAACAGAGGGCTTCTTGCAGTGCGGGAGACCCAGGTTCAATCCCTGGGTTAGGGAAGATCCCCTGGAGGAGGGCAGGGAAACCCATTCCAGTATTCTTGCCTGGAGAATTCCATGGACAGAGGAGCCTGGTGGGCTACAGTCCATGGGGTCACAAAGAGTTGGACACAACTGACTATCGCTTCAGAAGGCTTCTTACGACCCAGGTCGCTGAGGCCCACTCCCAGAATTTTGATTCTGCAGATCTGGGTAGGGCTTGAGAAGTTGCTGGGTGATACTGGTGCTGCTGGTCCGGGAAATACACTGTGAGAATCGCTGAAGTCCACCTGTTACAGTTTTCTTGAATTTTAGTTCAGATGTGCCTCCTCTAATGCCTTCCCCTCCACCTTCCACGCCCCATTCCTTCTTTCTCCAACAGAATGCATCACTGTATATACTACTATTGCTGTTGTTTCCGTCGCTAAGTCGAGTTGGACTCTTTTTGCGATTCCATGGACTGTGTAGCCCAGCAGGCTCCTCTGTCCACGGGATTTCCCAGGCAAGACTACTGGAGCGGGTTCCCATTTCCTTCTCCAGGGGATCTTCCCCACACAGGGATCGAACCTCAGGCTCCTACACTGGCAGGCGGATTCTTCAGCACTGAGCCGCCTGGGAAGCCCACAGCCTACTGTTTCCTATTTCATGCTGCAGGTGTATTGTGGTTTCTGGATGTACTCCCTATCTGATGCAGGACAGAGCCCAGCGCCCGACCTGTGACAGGGAGTGGACTGTTTGATGAATGGAGGCGACATTAAACTCCTGGAAGATTCCCCACAAACAACAAGCTCCTTTTTACGTTCTTGGGCTTGGCCCTTTCTGCTCCTGCTGCTTGTAATGCCTCCACTTCACCTGACTTTTCATTACTCCAGGCTCTGCTCAGGCATTTCCTCCTCCAGGAAGCTCCCACCACCCACCTTGCTTCTGCTCTGTGTCAGATGCCTATTTTTCTCTAATATAACCTATCTATATCATATTTGTCTTAATAATAGCCACCATTCACTGCAGGCTTTCTAATCCAATAAGCAAGGCTGGATTAAAACCTTTAGAGGCTCTTTGGTCTAGCAATTCCCACTTCTGGGAATTTATCCTATACTTAAGAAACGTGACTCATACAAAGTAACTCCCTACAGCACGGTTTGTGGCAACAAAACTTTAGGTGGTAAAATATTAGAAAATCTAAATTTCCATCAGCAGGGGACCAGTTAAATAAACTAGTACATCTATATAATGAAATAGCATGCAGTTATGAAAAAGGATGGGTTAGCTATCTGTGCAACGATAGGGAATGATCTGTGAGATACACTGCAAAATGAATAAATCAAGCAGAAAAACAGTGAGAGGAATGGTAAATAGTTGTGCAGAAAAAGGGAGGAAATTTTCACATAAATTCAAGGCTGTACGTGAGAGGAACTAAGTAGCAGATTTTTTTTACTTAGTAACCTTTCGTACTTTTGAATTCTGAACCATTTTAATGTGTTACCTATTTAAACAAATAGGGCTTAACATTAAAAAAAGACCTTCATATAGCCATAGAATAAAAAAGATTGGGTTGCTCCCTATTTAATTCAACATAAAAAATGAGTATGAGGAAGTTCAACAATACTCACAATCTTTTCCAAGATGACTTTTGCTATATTAAACGAAATGCCCAGTGTCACGTTCTTTCCATTTTCTCTGTCTGTCTCTGCTTTATTAGTGCTCAGCACAGGCCTGGTGTACTAAAGGGTCACCCCAACACTGCTGCTGGGCATTACATCCACAAAGACATTTCAGTTCTTACCACACGTGATCTCTTAGTAGCAGTAGCATGCCCTGCAGTAACCTCTTCCTTCCTCCTGAAGCACTCGCTTTCCGGGGTCAGTGTCATAACCTCAGGGCTTCCTCTGGTCCTTCCAGCTCTCCTTCTTAAGTCTCCTTTCCCAGCTTCACCTCTGCTGCTTCTTACGGTGCCTTAATGGTCGGTCCTAAACCCTCCCTGGTTCCCTGCACCCTCGCTTACTCTTGGCTTCATTTAACATCTACAGACAGATGACGCCAATTTCTATCCCCAGGACACCTTCTCTCTGAACTTCAGGCTGGCATGTCCAGCTGCCCACTGGGTCACTCCTCCACATCCTTCAAATTTACTACACTCCACAACTAAGTTGTCAGCTCCCTTGGAAACCCTGCCTCAGGAAGCTGGCATCACTGCATAGCCACCACTCCTTTCTCCAGCTGGACCTGGGCATCGAGGTCCATGGAATCCCAGTCTCCCCACCTCCACCCTCCACCTCTGAGGCCGTTCCTGATGTTTTCTGAAGCTTCCTTTTCCTCTTCAACCTGCTGCTGCTTTTCAGTCGGGGCTGTGGTCATTCTTCCCCGTCACAGTTACTGTAAGACTTCCACAGGATCTCTCTCTCTAGTCTTGCCCCCTGCCCTCCACAGCCCATCTACTCTCTACCTTGCACAGAAATCTTTTTAAATGCAACAATTTCCTTCTCCCCTTTAAAACTCTTTCTTCCCTCAAATTTTTTGGGAAAAGCCCACATTCGTTAACTTATGAGACTGCATGACCTAGTAGTCCCCGCTGACCATTCCAGCCTCATCTCTCAGCCCTTGACACTCATGTGATGCTCTGGCCATAGCACCCTTCTTTCAGACTTCAGAACCCACCACTTTCTCCTAGGGCAGGCTGCTAAATGAAGCAAGTACCAAAATATGGAAAGAAAGCCAGAAGACTTGAGCCCTATTGAACATCATGATAAAGCGGCTAGTGGCGCTAATCTAGAACTGGCTCCCCACTTCTAGTCACCCCAATCATGCTTGTTGAAAACACGCTTATTATTCACACTATTCTTCATCTGCCTAGTGAATAAACACATCCAAAATTCTCAGCTGCCTCCTCCCAAACTGGCATTAGCAAAAGAGCAAAACAACCTAGGAACCAACCCCATTCTGCGCTCCACTCCCACAGGCTTACAGCTGGGCTGCTTCCTCATCCCTGAGTCAATATTTTCTTTGTGAGCACAGTTAGTGTTCCTTTAGGCAAGATTTAGGCCTGACTGCACAAGGTAGAGATCAGACTGAAACAGAAGAGGGAAGCAGGATCCTCCCTCCAGAACTCTGCAAGCCTAGGCACACCCTCCTTTTCCTGCACAGCAGCACCAGGTACCGAGGCTTTCCTGTGCTGACTCCACACCAGGCCCATTCTCTCCAGGTCCTTCTGTAAACTAACCATCCAGCGTCATCTGGGCACTTCCCTGGGTACCTCCCAGGATCATTCCCCTAAGATTTATGGCCTGGAAGCCCCTGGACTGTGGCAAGGAAAACAGAAGCAAGGTAGTGCATGGATCTTGTCAGTCCTGCCACCAGGGCTGGGGAGCAACACCCGCCTTAGAAGTAAAATGAAGTAAACTAATGGGTAGCTAACCTTAACTCAACATTCAGGTAGCTCTAGAAAAATGTAGACAAGAGTTTTTGAGAAAAATACAGCTCCTTGAGGGCTGACTGGCCAAAAAAAAAAAAAGAGGGGGACACACAAAAAAATATAAAGCTTTATATTAACATAGAAGCTTAGGGCACTTAAAAGGAACAAATCATAAATATAGTTAACGAAATCTCTATTCCTCATATAATCAAACCACAGAATTCAAAAAACTAAGTCACTTATTTGGCAATACCATCTATATCATTACTGGGAATTTTTCATTTGCAGAGCTGAAAATACCTCCCTACTAACTTTAAAGTATGGTAATCCAGTCCTATGTACTTTGTAGCAGTCAGCAGATGGAGGTCATTAGAGGGGAGAGAGAATGAAAGAAAGAAAAATAACATTTGTTAAGCATTTACCCAAACTTGCTAAGCACTCTTCATTTTAAACTTGAGGAAACCGGGGCTCAGAGAGGTTAAGCATCTTGCATCAATCATCAGTGAGTCAGAAGTGACCCCTAAGCGGCCCCTCTCTACCACACTGACTAGCACAGCTGAGTCACCAATTCCGCAGCGCAGTATTCTGGGAAGACCTTGAAGCCACTCGTGTGTAAGAACATGCACCTTGACTTGGGCATAGAGCCCAGGGGGAGCCAGGTGGGGTCAAAACATGACATTTGTTGAACTGTACTAGGAAACATAAATTTCTTTTCTCAAAGCTTTTTTTTTGGTTGCACCATGAGGCCTGTGGGATCTACTTCCCCGACCAGGAATCGAATCCATAGCCCCTACAGTGGCAGCATGGAGTCTTAATCAGTGAACTACAGGGGAGCCCCGAGAAACAGAAATTTTTGTGAAAATTCCAAATTCAATACAAATTAGGAGAGAATCCCCATACTACAATCTGCACCTACATTTAGAGATCATTAGCTTCTTTAGTACCGGGTGTGGGACAAACACTCTTAAAACAGAGTCAGGGATGATGGAGTTAGAAGAATCCTTTGCGTTCATCTCCCTCTTTTTTCAAAAGAAAGAAACTGTGGCCAAAGAGGTCAGAAGACTAATTTAAAGCCATGCAGTAGTGACGCAGCTGGACCAGAAGCCAAGTCTTCTATTTCCACTACCCCACCTCAAACAGAACCAAAAGCTTGGGAACAACTTGGAACAGGCAAAATGGACTGCACTCAGATCAGCAGCAGCATCACGGGAAATTCTGGGAAAGATGTCAGAGGAAGCCGTTATCCTGCTGTTGTAAAACATCCAAGTTAGGCAGACCATACCTGTCTTGCCTTTAATGGCCTGCTTTCCATGAAATAATCTGCAATGTTTTTGGCAGCTCTTTATATCTCATCCTTAATACCACCGATTTCAACAACCAGGTCCATATACTAACTCCTACATCATAGGAAATGACACGACCGTGTTGAGCCGACGCTGAAACCGAAACCGACACTGACAAGCTGGCCTTGTCCAGCTCCACACAAGTCCTCCTCAGGCTCTGCCCACGCTCCTCTTGTCACGACCAGGAAACGAGCTACAGGAGTTACGTATCTTCGCTGTTGCTCAGCAACTTCGTTCCTCTTTAGCTGACCTGGCGGATGCTTCCTCAGCCTCTCCTATGTTTCTCCAGGCCCACCACCGCTCCCTGCTGCCAGCCTTCACAGAGCTGTGGTCACTAGTCTTCCTCAACTGGGCGTCCTCCTTCGCCCAGTCAACACTGCTCCGTCTTTTCACCTTTTCCTCTTTCACTCGTCCTCTCCTCTTGGGGGAAGAAGTAGCCTCCCTCTCTTCCCGGGTTGACTCCTCCACCCACAAGACCTTTCAGTCCACCTCCTTGACAGCATCTTCCATCTCTCCCTCCTCTCTGCTGGCTTCACGTCTGGTGCACACCGTACTCAGATCTCCTGCATCCTTAAGTAGAACAAAGCACAGCAAAGCCGCTCTCCCTGGGCCCACTCAAGTCTCCGACTTCTCTGTCTCTTTCTCCCTGCCTCACTGCCATAGTTTCAAAAGCAGAATAGAATTCTGCTCCCATGCCTCACCAGGCAGCTCATACTCGAAGCTTCTCCTCTTACCGCCTAGACTTTCTAAGGTTTCCAGTGGTTTCCTTGTCACCATATGGAATCCTCTTCCTTTGGCCTCATTTCCTTAAACTCCCTGCAGCATTTGAATCTGCTGACCTACATGGGTTCCTTGAAGCTGCTCTCCTAGGATACTGACTACACGGGTTCTTCTTCTCTACTTGCTTCTAGGCAGGCTCCTCTTCCTCCAGACTCCCCCAAAACATTCCCCAAATCGGTCTTCTCTCTTTCAATCCACTCCTAATGGATTACTCCTGGGGAATCCATTTCTGTCCCTACTGGGGACTCAGCTCTCACTGCCATACAGATATGCTATGAATCTCTATCTGTAGTCATGACGACAGTCCTGCTATCTCCAACTTCCTGCTGTTGGATGACGTGAGCTGACTTACCCATAACACAGCTAATCTGTATTTCTCACACAAATCTATTTTTATTCCATCCCAGATGATTTTTTTGATTTTCTCTAGTTCTTCAGGACACTCATATTCTAACTTTAGGGTAATTTCTGGCTCCTATGTTTCTTTTGTTCCCAACACTGATTGAGTTGCAAAGTCTATTGATTTTACCTTTAAAATCTTTCTAGGCATCTCTTTCCACTGCCACGACCCAGACCCAGCCACTTTTCGGAGCCACTGTAAAAGTCTCCTAACAGGTTTCTGTGCCTCCAGACTCTCCATTCATCCATTCATGTTAAACACTAGACTAATATTTCCTGAAGCACAGCCCCAACTGTCTGGTTCTCTCCTCTTCTTCAGTGTTCCCCAATCTACCTATTGGCTCAGCTCTTGTTTTCCCTTCACATACCCTCCCTGCTGGTATCCATACTGCTTCCTCTGCTTAGAAAGCTACCTCCCATTTCCAAATGTCCACGGTCTACCAGTCTTACCGTGCTCAGCTTAAATGACACTCCTGTGAAACTTTCCCTAGTCCTTTCTCTCAACATTTTTGTTCTGTGTTGAGGAACTATTCATTCATTCAACGTACATTTACTGAGTGCCGACTATGTGCCAGGCAGTGTTCTAAGTGATGAGCAATGATCAAAACAGATAAAAGTCTCTTTTTTTCCAGGGTCTGGCATTCTAGAGGGGAAACAGGTGACTAAAAAAATAAGAACCCACTGGACTTCCCTGGTGGTACAGTGGTTGAGAATTCGCCTGCCAATGCAAGGGACATGGGTTCAATCCCTGGCCCAAGAAGATTCTACAAGCCTCGGAGCAACTGAGCCCATGCGGCGCATTGAAGCCCCCGCACCCTAGAGACTGTGCTCCCCAACAAGAGAAGCCACAGCCATGAGAAGCCCGAAGACAATTCCCACTCACTTCAACGAGAGAAAGCCTGCACAGCAGCCAAGACCCAGTGCAACCAAGAATAAATAATTTAAAAAAAAGAAACCACATTGAATGCCAGGTGATGAGCAGCACTACAGAGTAAAATGAACCAGGAAAAGGACCAGGCAATTTCAAGAAGTTGCTATTTTAAAGCAGGTGTTCAGGGAAGGCTCAATGAGAAGGTGAGATGAAGATGGTAAGGCGCTGGGTGAAGCAGGGGTGTGGGGCCGAGGCAATAGGAAACCAGGCTGGCACTGTGGGGAAAGGCAAGAACAGTCTGTTCTAGAACAATCTCTAGGGCCCAGAGTCTGGAGACTTAGATTTCAATCACAGAATCATTGTCTCAGAGTTGAGGAGAACTTTACAGATCATTTAGCACAACTACCCATTAGATTATTAAACACCTTTATTACATCTCTCAGGTATCCATCTTGTCACCGCTTCCTCACCTTAAGTGGGCATAATACTAATATACAGGATGGCTGTGAAGACTGAGTTAATATATATAAAATTCTTAGAACTATGCCAAGTCTATGGTAAATACCCAATAAACACTAGCTATTATTGAGTGGTGACAGTAGGAGTAATTACCCTAATTTTAGAGATGAGCAAAATGAGGCATTGGGAAGTTATATTACTTGTGCTAAGTTTTCAGTTTAAAGTGGTAGAGCCAGAATTTGAACTTCATTGTAGGTGCTAATTAATTACTACATCCTACTGCCTTCAAAAGTGGAACAAAAGGTGGTATTTGGACTTTAACCCTATAACCTCAAGTCACACAAATTAAGGATATGTACAAATGAAACTCAAACACAAGAAGAGGGAAATCATCTGTTGCTTCATGTCTTCAGAATATTAGCTGGGAGGCTAACCAGATATCGAGGAAGGCCAGAACAGTTGTATGATTTTATTAAGGGGGAAAAAAATCTATTAGCCCTAACTGGAAATCAAGCCTTGCCCAAGAATAAGCCTGCTGATAACTGGGTTGGTGCTTTCAATCTCATTTCTCATGTTACTCTTACTGGTAAAGGTATGTAATGATTCCAAAGAAATTAACTTCCCAAAACAATTTACAACATTAGCAGAAAATAAAACAAAAACCTACGTCACAAACAATTAGAAAAAGCAGAGATGTGTTTATAACTAGAAAAGAGGCATAATATTAGAAGTGAAAACACAGTTATCAGCTAACTGTACCTTCGGAAAAGAAGTGAATGTCTCTCTCCTAAATTGTGAGCATAAATCACAAGCCTAAATGTTCAGAAAGGGGAGGTGATTATACGTGTACTATCTCAAACAATGGTGTCTTCAAAAATCAGTTCTTAAACCGCACTGATGGCCGCTCACTGCTTCAGTCTCACTGAAGTGCTGCTGGGAGTATGAACAACTCCCACGTGCTGAACAACATCCTATGAGGTATTCACACCACAAACATCTAATGACCACTGTTCCAGAAGAGAGGAGCGAGGTGGTGAGAAAGACAAAGCCCTGCCTTCACAGAGCTGACACTGTACGCAGGTATAAGGAAGAAATTAAGGCTCAGCTGTCGGGCCTGTCAGACTCTAAAGCCTACACCGCATGTTTCAACTGTATCATCTCACACTGGCGAGATACACCTTCTAAATATCCACACCTGACCATCCAGTCCTGACACCACTGTCCGCAACAACTTAGGCTTTCTCTCTGCTGGCAGTCCAGCGTCACCTTCTTAGTGAACTGTTCCTCCCCCACTCCCAAAAGCGAAGACTGCTTGGTCAAGGGTTAACATATACTGACACGTATGAAATTCTTTTTCTCCCTCATTAGCTCCTCAACTCTCTCAGGACAAGACCCATATCTCAGCCTCTTTTTAAGCCTAGAAGATGGTACATACAGTAGGTATTCAATCAAAGGCCGAGTGGAGTTCATGAGAACAATTTCAATAGTGTTAATGGTGAAGGCCAGCCTGCAAGAAACTAAGGACTAAAGGGAAGAGAAGGACAGAGTTTGTTTTTTTAAGAACAAATCTAGAAAGGAAACAGATGGAGAAAGACAGCACTGTGAAGAAGTAACATGGCCACAGTAAAGGTGGCTTATTTTGTTTTTTAAGAATGAGAAAGATTTGAATGTATGTGTTGGTAGGGTAGTACAACGCAGTACAAAGAGCAGAGGTGTCAGCCTTAGAGACCTGAATTTGCATTCTGGCCCTGTCACTACATCTGTAGACCACTTAACCTCTGTATTTACACATATAACAAAATGACAGTGATAACACCTGTATCTCACTGTAACGGTTACAGCACTAAGCAAACAGAAGACATTCAATAAGTGGTACTAGTCATTATGACCCTATGTGGAAGCCTGGACTCTGGTGCTCTAAACCTCCCACGTAGTCTGTGCTTTCACCCAGATTTCCTGTCTCACTTTACGTGGAATATGCGAAGGCAAAGGAACAGGGTCCTTATTCCTCCTGTGTGCGCCACCCTCCGTGCTATTCCACTTCCTCGTGGACGGACTGCATGAGCTCCTGAATGGCTGCTGTGGAGAACGAGTGATGTCACCAGCTAAGGAAGAGAGACAAACTGCAGAATAAGCAGATGACACTGGCTTTAAACTAGCAAATGTACCAGATTTTGAGCTCCTGCCAAAATATTCATTGAGAACTGGGAAGAGAGAAACCAAAAACACAAACACACAGAACATTGTTTAAGTTTCAAAGGTATCAAGGTGTCCCCAGCATCCACTCTGGGCACAGAGAGAAGGCAGTATGATAAAACATGATCCCTGAGGTCCTTTCTCAGTATTTTACTCTGATGTCAGATTCATCATAAGTTCCCCAAATCACAAGATTAGTATTTAAATAATTTTTGTTCACAGTCATTTATTTATTTTGTTGTGCCACGCAGTTTGTGGGATTTTAGTTCCTTCACCAGGGATTGAACCCCGGCCCTCAGCAGTGAGAGAGTGGAGTCCTAACCACTGGACTGCCAGAGAAGTCCCTACAGCCAATTAAAGTTAATGCTCATGGATTGTGTTCACCTGTTACCTATACGTGGTCAAGAGAAACACCCCACCTCAGCTCTCCCTCCCAGATCTCACATCCCCGTGCTTAACAAGGTATATGGAAGTGGGCGAAAGCCCAGGTTAATGTAATAAGTAATGATGAAAAGGCTAGAGGCACCTGGGATTATCAAAATATAGGAAAGATGTCTTTTATTACAATCAATTACCAGCTAATCAAGGACTACAGTAATAAACATGTAAAAAAAAGAAGATATAACTATCTCATTTAGCGTTCAAAGACAACTGGAAGATGGAAAAGAGATGAGGAGGAAAAGCAGCAGGAAATACATGTGTTATCTACAAACTTAATCACAATCACAAAAGCTACAAGTAACCAAGCCGAGGCTGAAAATTCAGTTTTTGTGAAACAGGGTCTGATTAGGAACTTGAATTTACCACGGGAGAATAAGAAAGAAGGGTAAAGAATATTCCAGACAGCTCTAAACATCTCACCAGAAAGCAAAAAAAAGAAAAAAAAAAAGGCCAGAAACCCACCACAAATCGCATAGGCAGCACAAGACTGGAAAACAAGGCAACAGTCATTCGTCACGGAAAAGAAACTTCAAATCATCCTTTCCCCCCATACAGAAAGCATCTTGAATCATTATTCCATGAGAATAATTTTCAAAATTCCAATCCTAACCACTCAGGCTGACCCTGGATAATACGCGCCTCAGTTTCTCCAGTGTTAGAAAACACATAATAAATACAGTGAGTTCTGAGTCTGACCAGAATCTAAGCCTGTGTTCTGACCCCAGACCTGAATCTTCAACGTCAAGTTACAAGTCACACCTGAGGAAGACTCTGCTGCGGTAAATGTATCCGAGGCTGCCGTTCCTTCAAAGAAAGGGGCCCCGGCGTGAGGTGCGGTTTCTGTAAATTGCTCCCAGCGGCGGGAGGGGATGTATTCGGCCTCGAGCCCCCAGAGCACTTCCGCTCGGACGCCGGGGACCCCCACCTCTCGCTGGGCCGGCTGAGGTCGGGGATGGGGGTGGGGGGTTCCCGACCCGGGAAGCCACCCCCGCCCAGAGTACCGCCCTCGCCTCGCAGGCCCCGCACCCGACCTCAGCAAGCCCGCGACTGGAGACCGCAGGCCTAGACACCCACCCTGTGCGCCTGACGAGCGAGGGCCGGGCCGGCCCGCGGCAGCGCCTCCCGGCTTCTCTGCCCGTCAATCTGCCAGTCCGTGCGGCAGTCGGACTGTCCATAGCCCCCGCGTCTCCACCGGGGGTGCATGTGTGGGCTCCGGACCCCGCAGACCCAGCAGGTCGCCACCAGCCTCTCGCTCGGCACTCACCTGCCCCGCGGGGGATGTCCAGCTGTCCCGCCGTCGCCTCCACGGTGCCAACCCTGCACTGGCTCGCGCGGCTCGGCCCCTGTCAGCGCTTGGCTGCGCCACCACGCACGCGCGCGGGGCCGAGCGGACGGTCGCGGGGCATTCTGGGGGCGGTAGTCTTTTGGGTCCGCTGGGCGGGCGCGGCGGCGGGGTCTGCGAGCCTCTGCACTCGCCACACCAAGCTCTTTTCGAAGCCGACGCTGCGTCTTCCAGCGGGCAGTAGGTGTGGGAGGTGTGACCTTCGAAGCCCAGTTTTGGCTTGGCGAGGCACACTTGGCCTCCCGTCTGCACTGCAGCCCGAGGAGTTAGGGGAATGTTGGGGTGAGTCTATGGTCAGGCTGTGGGACAGACGCTCCAGGGCTGTGGGAAGGAGCGGCTTACTTGATATTCATTTTCTAAATATTTAAGCGCCTTCTTTATGGGTGTAGAAACACCCTGCTTATTTAACTTATATGCAGAGTGCATGATGAGAAACGGTGTGCTGGAGGACGCACAAGCTGGAATAAAGATTGCTGGGAGAAATACCAATAACATATGCAGATGACACCACCCTTATGGCAGAAAGTGAACTAAAGAGCCTCTTGATGAAAGTGAAAGACGACAGTGAAAAAGTTGGCTTAAAGCTTAACATTCAGAAAACTAAGATCATGGCATCTGGTCCCATCACTTCATGGGAAATAGATGAGGAAACAGTGGAAACAGTGGCTGACTTTATTTTTGGGGGCTCCAAAATCACTGCAGATGGTGATTGCAGCCATGAAATGAAAAGATGTTTACTCCTTGGAAGGAAAGTTATGACCAACCTAGATAGCATATTCAAAAGCAGAGACATTACTTTGCCAACAAAGGTCCATCTACTCAAGGCTGTAGTTTTTCCACTGGTCATGTATGGATGTGAGAGTTGGACTATAAAGAAAGCTGAGCACTGAAGAACTGATCCTTTTGAACTGTGGTGTTGGAGAAGACTCTTGAGAGTCCCTTGGACTGCAAGGAGATCCAACCAGTCCATCCTAAAGATCAATCCTGGGTGTTCATTGAAAGAACTGATGTTGAAGCTGAAACTCCAATACTTGGCCACCTGATGTGAAGAGCTGACTCATTTGAAAAGACCCTGATGTTGGGAAAGAGTAAGAGCAGGAGGAGAAGGGGACGACAGAGGAGGAGACGGCTAGATGGCATCACTGACTCAGTGGACATGGGTTTGGGTGGACTCCGGGAGTTGGTGATGGACAGGGAGGCCTGGTGTACTGCAGTTAATGGGGTCGCAGAGTCGTACACGACTGAGCGACTGAACTGAACTGAAACCAGTCCTAGACCAGTCTGACCCACTCTTAACATAATGCACAAGCCTTGGAAGGAGCCACAAATCGTAACAAATTGGTTGAGGTCTTTTGGGCAGAATACAGTGAGGGTGTAGTCAGAGGTCTGCATTTCAGTCTATGAAACACGCTAACTTTTGGCTCATCCATAAAATGAGAAGGTGAATCTATGGTTGTTGTGAGAACTACTTGCTGTTTGAGAAAATGTTAAAGTACAGTATGACTGAACAGTCAATGAAGGTAGCCGGGCCCATCTCCATTTGATATCTAGGTCCCAGCTGACATCAGGCTCTAGTTTAAAAAAAAATAAAGCACTTACCATGTTTACAAAGGTCACCAAAAGCTACAACAGAATTACAGGAATATTTTTCTAGAAACTTCACCCTACTCGGAAGAGAAAGACTACAATTTAGCTTGAGAGCTGATTATTAACCTAAGCTCAAATTCCTAAGGGTATTTCAAGGTGGGAATGATGCAATGAATTAATGGGAACCACACGTGAAGTCTACAAAACACAAGGCATTCTCAGTCATGACCTCATAGTATTATGCTCACTTTACAAAGCACTTTCATGTTATTCACAACACTCCTGTGGTCTAAGCGGGGCAAATTTTATGCTTACAATTTTACAGAGAACTTGGCTAAAATCATGAGAAGTGATAAGTGGCTGAAGAACTGCAGAAACAAGAGGGTCAACTTTAAAGTTATATGTGGATTTTCAACCACACAGAGGTCAGTGCCCCATGTGGTTCAAGGGTCAACTGTCCTTGGCCCTGGCACTATCCTTGTTACAGCTTTATGAAGCCCTGTCTGAGAGGTAACACTTTCCCATAGTTTTAAACTTCTCAGTGCCCTAGAGCCATATCAATGAAAGGCTACATCATTTGTGGATGGAAACTTGACTTTAGAAGCATTCGTGGCTCCAGGCTCCCTCTCAACTTCATCTGTATCTCCTTTGATAGGAACTTATTATTTCCTAGGAAACTCCCATGGGGAAAGTCCTGTCCTTACAAGAGGGGTCTGCAGTAGCTTCCAAGTACTCCTCTGAGGCCCTCCTGCCACACCAGCTTGCTCCGGGAGTCATTCACCTGGCCACAACTTCTGGCCCACTATGGAGGAGGAAGGCCAACTACCACCACAATATAAGAGAACTTTCAGTACAAAATAAGGCATTAGAATCTGAAAGGGCAGCTCTAACTGACTTTTCTAAGGCCAGAGGACCTTGTTACACAAGAAGATATAGAGGGCCTCCTGTTTCGTGCCACCCAAAGGTCTCCTTTGACCTTTTGTTCAATAGTCACCAACACATCATCTCATCCTCTGAAGTGCTCACGTTGAAATCGGGGCCAGAAATCCAGCTCAGTTCCTTCTTGAGTTTGTACATTTCATGATTGTACTTACCACCAGGGCAAATTACCACCCATACTTACCACTTAAACCACCCCCACTGCAACCCTCTCCAAAAAATTTGGCCTCTAAGAATCTTTCTGTACAGTACACAGCACTTAATAAGGTAAGCATAGGGTCACACCAGATTCAGAACTGAAAATCCATATTTTGCTTTTACTTCTAGTTATGGTGGTGCTAGTGGTTAAGAACCCACCTGCCAATGCAGGAGACGTAAGAGATTAGGGTTCGATCCCTGGGTCGGGAAGATCCCCTGGAGGAGGAAATGGCAACCCACTCCACTGTTCACGCCTGGAGCATTTTATGGACAGAGGAGCCTGGTGGGCTGCAGTCCGTGGGGTCACAAAGAGTCGGACACGACTGAAGTGACAGCACACACACACATTCAGAAACAGCCGAATTTTGTGTCTTTATCTCTAATAATCATTCCAGTATTTTTCATCTTTTTCCTTTTGGTTGGACCATGTGACTTGTGGGATCTTAGTTCCCCAACCAGGGATTGAACCTGGACCCTTAGCAGTGAGAGGGCAGAGTCCTAACTTATGGACCACTAGGGAATTATGAATTTCAGTATTTTTGAAATGTATCATGACTAAATATAATTTCTGCTCCAGATAGAGTCCTGGAACAAAAGAAGGTTATTAGATAAAAATTAAGGACTTTAATATATCAAAATTGGTTAATAACTGTAAAATGGTACATATGATATTAATAATAAGGGAAACCAATCAGTATATATGGAAACTTTCTCTATTTTATATGCAGTTTTCCTGTAAATCTAAAACTTTTCTAAAATTTAAATAAAAGCTGCATTCAAAAAAAAATGCACAGAAGCAAAAAGACAATATAAAACACCTAGGAATAAGTCTGATTAAGGAGGTGAAAGACCTGTTCTTGCAAAACTATGACGCTGCTGAAAGAAATGGAGGATGAAACAAACAGATGGAAGGATATACCATGTTCATGGATTGGAAGAATATTGTTAAAATGGTCATACTTACCCAAGGGAATTTACAGATTCAATGCAATCCCTATCAAAATATCAGTGACATTTTCCACAGAACTAGAACAATTTGCATGGAAACACAAAACATCCCAAATAGCCAAAACAATCCTAGGAAAGAACTAAACTGGAGGTATCATACTGCCTAATTTCAAATGATACTGCACAGCTACGGTCATCAGGACAGAATAGTACTGACACAAAACCAGAGCCGTAGGCCAATGGACAGAACAGAGAGCCCGGAAATGGTCCACGCATATGGACAATTAATCTGCAACAAAGGAGGCAAGAATACAAATGGGGAAAAGCTGGCCTCTTCAATAGTGTTGGGAAAACGGGCTAGCTACATGCGAAAGAATGTTCACTGTTATGGGGAACATAAATTGGGGCAGTCACTATAGGAAACAGTATGGAGTTTCCTCAAAAAATTAACAATAGAACTACCATATGATCTAGCAATTCCACTCCTAATTAGAAAAGATATATGCACCCCTATGCTCATCGCAGTATTGTGTATAATAGCCCAAATATGGAAGCAACCCGAGAGCCCATCAATAGGTGGGTAATGACGATGTGGTAAAGACACACTGGGATATTACTCAGAATGAAATCTTGCCATTTGCAACAACATGGATGGATTTGGAGATTACTATACTGAGTGAAGTCAGTCAGCAGACAAATATTGTAGGGTTTCACTTATATTTGGAATCTAAAAACAAAAGAACATAATAATAGAAACAGAGTCACCGAGAATAATCAGGTGGTTGCCAGGAGGGAGGGGGGTAAGGAGAAGTTAAGAGGTACAAACTTCCAGCTGCAAAATAAGTGAGTCATGGGTATGAAATGTACAGTGTGAGGAATATAGTTAATAAATGTGTAATATCTTTTATGGTGATAAATCGTAACTAGACATTGTGGCGATCACTTTGAAATGCATAAAAATATTACGTCAATGTTGATCAACAGGAATTAACATAGTGTTGTAGGACAATTGTATTTCAAAAACAAACTCATAGGAAAAACATCAGACTTTTGGTTACCAGATGTAAGCAGTGGGAGCAAGGAGAACTGGTTGAAGGCAGTCAAAAGGTACAAACGTCTTTGGACTTCCCTGGTGGTCCAGTGGTTAAGACTGCACTTCCCCCGCATGGGGCACAGGTCCAACCCCTGGTCTGGGAAGTTCTACATGCCAACCAGTTTGCCCCTGCCACCCCAAAATGTATAAACTTCCACTTATAAAGAAGACCGAGGGGTATATTGGAGAAGGAAATGGCAACCCACTCATGTTCTTGCCTGGAGAATCTCAGGGATGGGGTCGCACAGTTGGACACGACTGAAGCGATTTAGCAGCGGCAGCAGCGGCAGCAGCAGCAGCAGGGGTATATTATACAACATGATAAATATAAACAACACTGTTTATGTGTGCACTTAGTCGTGTCTGACTCTTTGTAACCCCACAGACTGTGGCCCACCAGGCTCCTCTGTCCGTGGGATTTCCCAGGCAAGAATACTGGAGTGGGTTGCCATTTTCTTCTACAGGTGATCTTTCTGAACCAGGAATCAAAAATGAGTTTACTTCGTCTCCTGCACTAGCAGGTGAATTCTTTACCACTGCACCACCTGGGAGGCCATAATTAACACTGCTGTATGTTACATATGAAAGTTGTTAGGAGAGTAAATCCCAAGTGTTCTCACTAGAAAAATATTTTTAATTAAAAAAATTTATGTTTACTAAGCTTATTGTGAGGTCATTATGCTGTACACCTTAAAATTATACAGAGCTGTATGTCAATTATACCTCAATGAAATTGGAAGAAAATCCCCTTAAACTCATTGTCCAAGAAACCACACTATTTCTTTATGTAGCATTCTAGTCTTTTTTAAAAACTTTTTACTATTCATTTTTGATGTTGACACGTCCTCCATTCTCTGGTTGGTTCAAGTTTACGATGCACTCACCCCTGGTAGGCAGACCAAACCAACAGCAGCATCGTCTCAGCCTGTTCCTCAACTAACCATCAAGAGGAAGGTTGGCAAGCTCTCCTGGGCTTGGAAAGGAAAATGACATTCTCAGAGTACTTTCTTCACGTCAGACCCTGGGTTTACATCACTATTCTGGAGGCATCTAACCTCTGTGCTTCCATTGCAGGACACCAGGCTCTCCTGGCTGTCATATAATTTACCATCAGCCAGGGAAAGAGGAGAAGGAAATGGCAACCCACTCCAGTATTCTTGCCTGGAGAATCCCATGGATGGAGGAGCTTGGTGGGCTACAGTACACGGGTCGCAGAGTTGGACACGACTGAGCGACTTCACTTTCACTTCAGGGAAAGAGGGCGGTGACTGCCCAGGTGTCTGACTGCAGCTGGCCTCATAACCTGTCCAGACCCTAATTTCTGGTGGTTCAGATCCTGGGGTTTCTTGCATAAGTGGTTAACTGAATTCAATCTAATCTTCAAGATGCCATGTTCTCTCCTCAGCCAACCTGCCACCCACCCAAATGTCTTTAATAAAAATGTTAAAATAAGAAATTGCACTTGAGAATATCACAAGTATATAAAAATAAAACCAAAAGAGAATGAAAAAAAGGAAATCCACCCACTCCAACAGCCCAGAAAGGAAAACCAGCCAAACAACAGATCACTAGCAATCAGAATTGTCAGAACAAGACTGGCATTCTATTTCCTTATTTGCTATGAGGAAATTTAACTAAAACCCATGGTGTCCAATATCCCCCCCTCCCCCGTGTGTGGTATGTACTAGAAGCTCTCAGATTACAGATGCTCTGATAGTACCTGCTTCCTCTCTGGCAGCCCGTATTGGAGAAGAAGTCGATGGTGTGTCTGAACAGCACTCTGATTATTCACTTGGGTCACAGACCTAGTAGTTTCAAACATCCCTCCCAGACTCTCACAAGAGAGGACTAACAGAGAAATCAAATTGTGTCTGGAAGAACTGAAATGCCACATGGCTCCAGGTGGTCCATGCCTGCCAGTCACCCTGAACTGTACTTTAGATTTGACTTGAAGGATCACGTCTTGCTCTTCTTCCCAATAGGTCGAGCTCTTCACCTTGGGCTGCCTTTGATTTGATACACCTGGGGAGGATTCAGCCGCTCCACCCTCACAACACCCCCACTCCTGATCACTAGGTGACCTGAGGGGGAAGAGCGGGGAGAAGCACTAACTCAGAGCAGTTCCAAAGTCTGGGCCCAAACCTGCTTTAGACTCTCAACCATAGGTATGGACGGGTCTCAACTGGGTCTCTCTTCCTCATGACAATATTTGAAGCAATGGCAAGTTTTCTCTTACAAGGTCTGAGCCTTAACACTGCTTCACCACTCATATGTTCCTTGGAGGCTGGATCCCATGTTTATCTCTGTTCCTCAGATGGGGTGTCTGACACTGAACACAATGCCATGAGCCCGGAACATGGAGACTAATGGCCTCGCCCGACACCACTACCATCAACATACCCTAACACTCTGATCTCACTGGCAACCACTTCTGGTTCATATTGAGTTGAAGGTTAACTTGCTTACATTTACCTTAATTTTTTCCTTCTTCATTTTGGCCACAGCATATTAATCTATTTTCTTTGGGTGACATCTTAATTATCTTACCAAATAAATGCCTACCACTGTCCTACTTTTGTGTCATCTGCAAACCTGAGAAATAAGCTTTCTTCCTTTTCATCTCTGCTGGAAAAATATGCAGAATGAGGCAGGGCCCAGGACAGAAGCCTGTGGCATAACAACAGTGCTTTCCTTCCAGGGGGGTGATCGTCCACTCTCTCTCACCTCTGACAGCAGCTGGTTCAGCCAGCTGTCAGGACCAGAGACCGTCAAATGCTTCGATGAGATCAGTACACCCAGTAAGCATCTCCTTGACAGATAGCCCTACCCAAAGAGCAAATGAAGCTGGGCACGACTCCAGCTGAGTCAGCGTGAAGACCACATCAGTTTCTTTGACAATTCATCGCAGCTCTAAATTTCATTACTTATTCTCATCAAATACAACTGAAATGTAGGTAGGGGGCCATAATGAATCACTGAATCCAGATTATTTTCCAAGGCCCAGATAAAACTCACTTTCAGAAGAGAGGACCAAGAATTTGTTCACCATCTTGCAATCAAGTGAACATGTAAAAAGGATGAGACTAGTTGGAAAATGTGCCTTGAAAGAGCAGAGTGCAAGCTATGAGCTACATTTATTATACAAACTTGTGTAGCTGTGAAAAACAGTCCAACTACAATGCAGTTTATTTCTGCATTGCAAATGTGAGAAATATGAAAGCACCATGGAAAGAAAGAAAGTGCTGTATTAATTTATGGTAACAGTTCCTGAAATAAAATATGGCACTAGAGTAATAGTTTTTATGACTCGGCAATAAAAGTTAACAGAGCCAACAATGGTTTTTGTTTAATAATTCTCTTCCGACTCTACAGACATAATTCTGCCTTCACCTTCATCACACTTTCATATGGTTTTAACAGGGGACACACCTCCTCTTCTAAGAATCTCTGTACCTGTCAAAGAGGAAAGCAAATGCAAGACAGAAGAAAACGTTAAAATTTGAGAAATCTGAGAATCCTTTTTTCAATGTCACTTCATAACACAGAGACTTACTTGGACAAACTTTTATGCCACCGCTGAACTTCTATTTTTCTCAACTCCCTGCAGAAATCGCTCCCTAAACACAGGCAGTTTGCCCCAGCAGGCTGCTGCTCACCCCGCCCCTCCGCCCAAACCAGCCAGCTGTATCCTTTCAGTTGGTCTCACCATTCTCCACCCATTACCAAAGCTAAAACCATCATGCTCCTTCCTTCCTCCCCCTTCAACCAGCTTCCAAGTGACTAACTTACCTTAACAGCCCTCGGACCTGTGCCCTGTGTGCACCTATCTACCCCAGCCTCGGCTCAAAGCCCTCGTCACCAGCTGCTCACCTGCTGCAGCAGCCTCCTTATTGGTCTTCTCACCTCCAGTGTAAGTCCTTCAAATCCAGCACATCAGAGTGTCTCAGATATAAATGATAGGTTCCCATCCGTCTTCTACATTAATCCTAGCTACTCTGGGGGCACCTGACTATCTGGCAACTCTCTCCCATGTTGGACATCCATGCATCTGTCGTCTCTTCACCTCCTGGTGTTCCCTACAAGTAACTCCTACTTGTCCTTAAGATTCAGCTCAGATATCATGTCTTCTGAGAAGTCTTTTCCAACTTCTACTACCCTAGGGTTGTCTCTTTTGTGATCCTAAAAAAGGTGTGCTTCCCTCAATTCTTGCATGAACTTGGTATCACACTGATCTATTTACAAGCCTTTACCGTTAAGTTTTGAGTTCCCTGAAGATAAGCATTATCTATTCATCTTTAAAGCACCAGAATTAAATACAGCACCCAAACACAATCTGAGCACCTAGTCTGCACTCAATAAATATTTTTGTATTAGCCCTTGTAATCTTCAAAAGGCCATGAGGAAAAGTGACAAATGTTTGCTGAATACTTACTGTGCACCAAGCTAGGCCTTTCAGTCTATCCCATCGGCCAGTAAAAGCAGGAAGTCAAGACTGAACCTGGAGCTGCTACTGTGCTGTGCTTAGTTGCTCAGTCGTGTCCAACTCTTTGTGACCCCATGGACTGTAGCCTGGCAGGCTCCTCTGTCCATGGGGATTTTCCAGGCAAGAATATTGGAGTGGGTTTGTATGCCCTCCTCCAGGGGATCTTCCCAACCCAGGGATGGAACCCAGGTCTCCCGCATTGCAAGTGGATTTTTTACTGTCTGAGCCACCAGGGAAGCCCAAGAATACTGGAGTGGGTAGCCTCTCCCTTCTCCAAGGGAACTTCCTGACCCAGGAATCCAACTGGGGTCTCCTGCATTGTAGGTGAAGTCTTCACCAACTGAGTTACCCAGGAAGCCTGAACCCAGAGCTACCTGACAGTAAAACCCAATCTTTGTCCATTACACCACAGGCTCCAGACCAAAGCAGAATTCAGAGAAATCCTCAGGGAGAAATGAACTTAAGGCATTCTCAAAATAACCAAATTTTTAAGTTTTAGATTGCCCTGTGGCTCAGCTGGTAAAGAATCGCCTGCAATGCAGGAGACCTGGGTTCAACCCCTGGGTTGGGAAGATCCCCTGGAGAAGGGAAAGGCTACCCCCTCCAGTATTTTGGCCTGGAGAACTCCATGGACTGTTTTGTCCATGGGGTTGCAAAGAATCGGACATAAATGAGCGACTTTCACTTTAAGTTTTAGGCAGCAACCTGCCCTGAATTCTAACTAGCCCCATTCTCATCATACCTCCTATGAAGCAGAAACAGATTGTACTCCAGGCTCTGCAGCCCAGTGGTGTAAACAGAGCGTGTTTGGGCAGGACTGCAGCCCCATGGAAACGTTCTGATGCTTACCTGCTGGGATGCACGGCCGGTGAAAGAAGAAGGATCCAGCAAATGGTCCAACTGGGAGTGGATTGGACTGAAGTAGGCATCAGCCTGGATGCGTTCGATGAGGTCATTGTCACCCCCTTCCTGCTTGACCACGGCAGCTGCCTGCTGCGAGAGCACTCTGATTTTCTCATGGCAGTCCTGGGAAGACAGGAGGCACTGGGGTCTCACTAACAGCAGGCGTTTGAACGTCAATGCTGTTTATGGCTGGTGCTACAAAGGCCTCTTCTAAAGCTTCATGAACCATCTGCTCTTATGTCCTGCCCAGTTCCTGGCATTTCCCATGGAAACTGAGACCTAATTTCTTCACTGAAAGCAGACTTTTTCTACAAGTGATTGAGCAAGTCAATTTTTAATTAACTGATTTCACCACCATCACCCTCCAAAGATAAGCCTGTTCTACGACAGTCTGTTGTCACTGTTCTGCACCAATACCATGACTGAACGGAAGGACAGAAACACCTTCATCCACCCTTCTTCAGGGAGGAGAGCAGTACTTTCAATTTATGCAGGAGCACAAGGGGCTACACACCTGGCGGTTACCCCCGGCTTTCACCATGGCCATAATGATGTTCTCTGTGGCCATGAAAGGCAGCTCCTGCCGGATGCGCCGCTCAATTACCTGGAAGAGTGAAGCGCCAAGAAGGATGCCTCAGGTTACAAAGTCATACGCACAGTAAGACGTAAACTACGACCAAAATCACGCACAGTGGGGACGTGTTCCCCCATGTCCACAAAGAAAGAGGGTAGAAGAATTTGTCTTATTCTATACTGTATTTTTTAAAGTGAAAGTGAAGTCGCTCAGTCGTGTCCGACTCTTTGCGATCCCACTGTAGTCTACTAGGCTTCCCTGTCCATGGGATTTTCCAGGCAAGAATACCGGAGTAGATTGCCATTTCCTTCTCCAGGGGATCTTCCTGGCCCAGGGATCGAACCCAGGTCTCCTGCGTTGCAGGCAGACGCTTTACCCTCTGAGCCACTAGGGAAGTCTTCTCATACTCCAGAGTATTATTTTGATTTTAAAAAGGGATACTGACTTCATCAGAAAAATTCCTCAAACCTCGTTTGCTCCAGTTCGGGGCCTGACTTCAGGAGCTGAGTACAGAATGGAAACAAACCCATCCGCCTCAGGTACCTACAAACGGGCCAGTGGAACAGTCTACCCCGCCAGCCACAGCAGAGCTGATGACTCAGGCTGGCAGACAGTTTTCAGCCAATTCAAAGTACTGCTTCCTCCCTGGTCTATAAACTGGTCTGCGAACTCCACAGACTTGTTCCCGAGAGCTTGTGTCACAACGTGGAGAGTAAGCTCTGGCTGGGAAGCGCTCCTCCAACACGTTCACTCCAGAGCACAAGGTCCCACTCTCTGCCACCCCCTCCACCCCCTCTCCAACCCCTCCTGAATGCTGTGCTTTTCAGAGAGGCCTCTTACTTTGGGGTATACCACCAATCCTTCAGAAATGTTCTGCAACGTATTCAGTACAGTATCTGCAGTGAGAAACGCCTCCGCCAAACAGATACGTCTAGAAAAACAAACAGCCAATTCAGTTATCGCTTAAAACAAATAACGATTTCCGTGAAACGCAGGGTGTGTCTCAAGGAGCTGCCCTACTGACGTCTCATGCCAGATGTGCCTCTTGGACAATTCCCTTCAACAGCCTCAATATCCTGATGACCCTTGAATCTACCACCTCCTGCCCAGACCACCTGCCTAGGCGGCAGGCCATACACCTATTTGGGGAGTTCCACCCGGCTCATCGGTAGGTTCCGCAAGCCCAGGACCTAATGCAGATGCTTCTCCACTGCCTCCTGCTCTGCTCCTCACCCTACTCCTCCTCTCCTGTAGCTCCTGCCTCAGGAAAGGGCACCAGCACCCCATCACCATCTAAACCCCCACTCCAGCCAACTGCCCAGGCCAGTCCCCGTGACATCAATTTAGATCCACATCCTCTCCAGTCACACTGGCACCATGCCAGCATGGGCGTGGGTTTTTAAAGCAGTCTCCTAACTTGTTCTGACCAGCATCCTGTCTTATAACCGATTCTCCAAACTGTTGCAGGGTGTTTTAGTGGGCACAGCTGACTAGGTCACAGTTTGCTAAAATACAGCCGATGGCTGACTTCCAAATGAGTTCATATGTTTTATTTCCATAAATCCTGGATTATGAACACAATCCAGAGAGTTGGCTTTAACTACGGATCATTTCCTCTCAAGAAATTCCAGCAGAATACAAGCAAATGAGAGTGAATCTGCTTTCAAATAAGTATATACATAAAGTAGAGAGTCACGTGCATGCTGGTACCTTATTAGTAACTACTAATTACTCCTGAACCATCTTGGACCTAATCAAGGGTCACTGTGCCAAGATACCACAGCTGACACCACCTGCCATCAGAACAACATCTACCCTTGTTTTCAGGGCCCAGAAGGCCCTTCATAAACCGGCTACTTTCCACGAGCATTCCCACCTCATTTCTTGCCACGGACTTCATCCTCCAGGGCTACCTGACTCCAGTAACTAACTCTCCAAACCGTTCTTTCTCCTGCCTTTGTGCTTTATACGTGCTTCCAAGTTCGTTTCACATGATAAATGCCTAGATTTCTTCAGTCTACGGCATTGCCTCCTTGTGAAGCTTCCCTCGACTCCTCCCAACCCCCGCCTTTGCCCCCGCAAGGATACCCTGCACATATTCTAACACGCATCACACTGTACCATGTTCCTGCCTCCCTGTTAAGACTCCAGGCTCCTACAGACAAGGAGGGAACACAGGGATGCCCTGTGGTCCTGTTGCTCCCAGGCCCTCTGTGCCCTCCGACAACTTGCTGTGCGTGCTGCCCCTTTCACTGACCGGTTGGCACTGTCATCGAGTGTGCGTTCAAACCACTGCACAGATGCCGTCTGCAAGGGGTCCAAGACGAGGGTCATCAGGTGCCGGGCCAGGCTGCAGCACCGCTCTGAGCGCATAGGGTTCCGCTTGTATGGCATTGCACTTGAGCCTGCCCGTGTAAAGGACAAGAAGCAAAGGCAGGAAGACCTCAGGGGACAGTGCGAGGCCGAGCAGGCTGCTGGCTGAACTGCTCACATGTGCCCACAAACCCGCTGCATCTCGCGGTGTTCCCAGGTCTCCACACGACACTCACCGATCTGCTGTTTTTCAAAGGGCTCCTCCATCTCCTTGAGGTTTGCCAGGAGTCGTATGTCCGTACAAATCTGAGGGAAGCGGGGGCGCAAGTGTCACGCACATCATCAGTACTTGGGGGTTCCAGGCAGGGGCTAGACTGAAGCAGGAGGTGAGCTCTTCAGGTGCTGCCACCGAGCTGACCGTCAGCGTGGGGATGTTCTGGTGAAACACCGCTTAAGATATCACGAGCAGACCACGGCAAGATGAACTTACGGAGAATGCTGGAACCAATCCTTTCTCACACACCTTCACTTAAGAGGCTCCCCTGACAGACCCAAATTACTAACAGTGCTATCTGACACCTCTTGAGAGCACGATGAAGTCGGAGCCTGAGGCTGGGGGGTCAGTCTGTTGTGCCGACTACCCACCGCTGCCTCCACTTACCTTGTGCACCGATGCCCCCAAGCTAGCCAGCACAGAGAGCACCTCAATATCTACTTTTCGTGTATAGGTCTGCCCTGTGATGATAAAAGCCCTAGAAATAAATAGAAAAGAGCTTTAAGTGAAAATAATTCAAAATATAACTGTGTCAGACAAGTGAGCCAACGCAGATCCTAAGCAAAGGCTTGGTCTCACTGAGGTATTAAGTTGCACTCAGTCCAGGACTGCACTGATTAGTGGCTCCAGGAAGAAACTGCACTTCCCACCCCACTTTTTACTAAACCCAAGCAGCCACCCTGACCCAAGGAGGAAACATTCCAGCAAGCCTCTGTTCTGCTGCAGCCCAGTGAAGTGCCTGAAACAAGGAGCCAACGTGGGGGGTCGGGGGGGTGAGGGGTGAGGGACGACTTCCCTTGTGGTCCACTGGCTAAGACTCTGTGCTCCCAATCCAGGGGGCCAGGTTGGATCCCTGGTCAGGGAACCAGATCCCACATACCACAATTAAGAGTTCACATGACTCAAGTAAGACCCATTGCAGCCAAATAAATAAAGAAATATTTTACATAAAAACAACAACAAAAACAAGGAACCACAGGGGAGCCTGGGGGCCCCTGAAGCAAAAAGACAGACTGAGACCAACCTGTCAAAGGCCTTTAGTAAAAACAAAACCAAAACAACACAGGTAAGGCTATTCTCCTGAACTCACAACTAAACAGCTCCTTTTTTTCTGGAAAATTATAAGGAATATAATAGAATCCAGGAAAGAAAACCACACCAGAGATAGAAGGAAATGGGTGGAAAGACACAGAAAAGGAAAAAAAAAAAAAAAGAACAGCTAAGGCCAAATCTGGAGGGATATTGCCTTTTATTACCTAACAGGGAGGCAGACACTTTCCCCACTCACCTACCTCTTGAATCCTGCCTTTTCTGTCACCATCTTGTCAAGCTGTTCTACCTTGGGAAGAGAAGACATCCCCATAGAAATCCAGGCATGTCTAGTATGAAAACATCTTGACACGTCATCCTGCTCAGGTTTATGCCTTCAATACCTTTCCAGTTGAGACTGTACCCACCCCAAGATCCATCGCTCCCACCATCCTGGGGGTCAGCTTTGTTTCTGGTGCTCCCACTGTTGGGTCTGTCTCACCCAGGTCACTCTCTAAGCACACCTTTTGGTCATCTCCCTCGAAGAGCTGCAGGAAGCTGGCCTGGGTGCCAGTGGTACCCTTCACGCCTCGGAAGCGCAGCTCATCCCGGACACGCTTCAGGTTCTGGAGATCCATGCACAGATCCTGAATCCAGAGACAGCAACGTTTCCCAACTGTGGTCAGCTGAGCAGGCCTGAACACAACCCAAGGAGAACACACAGAAGTCTCAAACCAATGACTTGTTTCATAAAACCTTCGTTGCTTCTTCTAATAATCACTGTTACCCCTGGGAAGGGAAAGAATTAAAGTGAAGACATACAAGAGCTAAAAAACTTAAGCAAATACTAGTTAAGCAGATTCAGTGTCATTTATAAATATTCAAAGGTTATAAAACTAAAGGGCCACTAGCATAGCTCTTGCTTCATCATCAAGAGGCACTATAAGGGCAGAGACAATGTCTGCTTTGTTTGTCCCTAGATCTTGGCAAGAAATACACACATAACAAACACTTGCCAAGCATCTAATGTATTGCTGGTATTGGAAATACAACAAAGAACAGAACAGACCAAGTCCCTGTCTAGTGGAGCTCATACTGTAGTGTAAAAAAGTAAACAAGATAACCGCTCATTTAAAAAATGCTATCAGAAAGTAAAACGAGGACACTGGAGACTGTGGCTCTAGACCGGCAGGAAAGAAAGGACTTTGGAAAGAGTCGAGACTGGATGAAGACCGAGCTGAGCCCCCGAGAACAGCCTGGAAACACGCACAATCAGACGACTCTAACTGAACGGCTAATGGCTTTGTCTTCAGTCTAAATCAAAGCCAGCCCACAGCAGGTCTGTTTATAACATAAAATGCGATTATGAATAAACTATAGTAAAGCCTGAGTTCTAACAGATTACCTAGCCTTCTCTATTAGGCGAATGATGCTGACAGCTGGCAACAGGAAGGTAGCCCACTAAGAATGTTCAAAGCAGACACACAGTCCCAAATTAATCTTTAGGTAGTTTTCCTTAAATAGATTATTGGTATAATAAAGAAAAGAAATTTGCATGGACCTATTCACAGCAGCCTTACACATAACAGCAACAGAGTGGAAACAATCCAAATGTCCAGCAGATAAACAGATAAAAGGTGAACAGACAGAAGGTAGCATATCCATATAATGGTATGTTTTTTGGCTGTAAAAGACATTAAGTAATGACACATGCTACAGCATGGATGAACACTGGAAACGCTCTGTTAAGTGAAATGAAGCCAGTCACAAGGAGATGAGTACTACATGATTCTACTTGATTGAAGTGTTCAAGAGACAAATCCACAAACAGAAAACAGATTTGTGGTTGCCAGGAGGGAGGGAATGGGGAGATGGGAGGGACTGCTAAAGGGTCTTTTGAGGGCGGGGTGATGGAAATATTCTGAAATTACACACTGGTAATGACTGCATAAACTCACTAAATATATAAAAATTGGGTGAATTTTATGGTATATCAGTCGTATCTCAATAAAGCTGTTTCTTTTTAATTGCAGGTACTGATCCATTTTGAGTTGAGATCTATGCATCAATACCATTTTCTGAATTCCTAACACCTGCTAACTGCGGCAACAGACACCTCTCATTCCGCCATCCCTAAAGGAATACTGGAATGGCTGTATTCCCTGAACACTCTCTAGCAGATGCCGAAGAAGAGTCACAACACAGGTGATGCCAGGTGTGGAGGGAGAAAGCACAGAGGGCAACCTTTGTCATGGCTCAGCCACACACACGGAGCAGCAACCCCCTCACATGAACAAATTCTTCTGGTTTCTGCAACCAATAATGTAGGCCCTAATTTTAAGGAAGATTAAATTAAACTCAATAGGCTTTCCTAAGTTACAGGAGATGATATCCTTGTTGCCATAGCAATACCTACCCCATCAAAACATAAGGCAGATGCCAATACACCATGACTCAAATATCATCACTTGAAACCTGCCACTAGCAATCCAAAAATGACATCATTGGCTTTAAAAAAGGGTTTTACTTGGTAATCATAAAAATGCTTGCACATTAAAAAAAAAAGCCAAAGTAGTCAGTATTTACATCTTGGTGCACCTTCCAATCTTTGTACAGTTTACATGCTGTCTTTTCCCCACATTGACCTACATGCATCCCCATGTCTTACTAATCTAACAAGCATCATTTTCCTGGCTGTGTATTATTTTAACCTATGTATATACCACAGTCTTATTTAATTATTCTCTTATTCTTGGACATTTATAGATTGTTTCCAAGGCTACCATCATAAATAATATTATAACAATGATCTTTGTACATACAGCTTTTTCCATAATTTGGATTACTTGCATTAAATACTCAAGAATGGAATCACTGAATCAAGAACACTTTCTTGAGAGGCAGAGTGGAAACACAGGGGCACAAGGCTGGGAGAGCCCCTCTCCTTCCCACTCACACCACAGGAAGGTACCCACCTAAACTCTGGTCCTTCATAGTTACCCCAACGAGCTGTTTGTTATCCTGACCTGGAGAACCACCTGGGTTGATTCTACCAACCAGCACTGATTCCTGGAGTGGGAAAGGAAGGATCAGGCCCTGTGACCTAAATAGGATCTGCTTTCCAACTTCCTCCCTATCACTAAAAGATTTCCCTGTAGGCAAAGGGGATATCAGAAGTGTTAGAGTATTAACAGCAACAACAAAAAGAGAATACTTTCTGAATACGTATCTGTATACATAGTTTTCAGTGAAACGAACCATTCGATTTACTCTCTCAGCAGTACAGCTTTTAAGGTAGGTATCAGGTTCATTCCTCATAGGCATGCCAAGTGCTTATATTTTGAGTTTTCCTAACCTCAAGGTTACCATGGAGAAGGGAGAACTGAAAGAATAAATGGAAGCTGGATGCCCATAAATAAGCCCAATTCCCAAGAGGTAACCCTCTCACTTACTGGAAATGTGTGAAACCTAAGGTGGGGAGATCGGCTCGTTCCTTGGCAAAGTCGGCAAGCCGAGAGATCACCCTGGCAAGCTGCAAGGAAGACGGTGTGGGAGAAAGAGTGAATTCAGGCTGAGCACTGCATAAACAGGAACTGAACTTGGAGACAAATTCATCTACAATTACACTTCAGCTCACAGAAGGCAGAGGCCACATTTTTTCACCTTTGTATCTTAAAGTATCAAACAACGTTCAAAAACTGAGCTGACTACCTAAAATGCCACAAATTATTTCTGCATAGTTTTAACACCACTGGCACGCTCATGAAGAAAAACAGACAAAATCATAATCTGACCCACACATTCCAGCAACATGCTGCTGGTTACACTTCCCTCACTTTAAAAGCACTAACTCATACAGTGTTTTAACTCAAGAAGAGACAATTAGTTCTAGAGATCAGATCTAGGATCATTCATCTGAGTACACAATAACTTATTTAGATCTATTCTGTGCTGATTTATTCAAGGTGGTACCCATCTCCTGTCACAGGGAATCTTAGGACTGGCAGGAAATTTGTCAACTTCTTACCTTTGGCAAAAGCAGGTCAAATGCATTTCTGAGAATAATCAGGTCCTGCAAAGAAAAATGCAGTCATCTTACATTAATCAGCTTTGCCCAAACGTTATGACCTAACACTTTACGGCCGTCACATCTGGGTTTCTTAACTAGTTGCCTATCTTACTTTCAGCAATACACTGTGCAAGTCAGAAGCTGCTAACAGAACTCTTCTGATTACTGCCTTAAAAGCCTACCAACTGAGAGAGCAGTACTGCTAGGATCTATAAGTACAAAGCCTTTATACTTATAACGCCCTATTTATGGGGTATCTAACTTAACTGGAAAATGATAAGGGGCAGCCCTGTCATGAATATGACAAAGATGTCCAGGTCAACAGGGTTTCTATCTTCCTGGACAATAGCATCTGAGTTTCTGAGAAGACTCCACAGGGCACATTCCATTAGTTTCTGCTCCCTTTTCTTTCCATGTCTGTCATTGCTAACAACAAAAGAGGCATGAACTAAAGGATCTAGGTTTAGGAAATTTAACGCTGTTCTTGGGGGAGTGAGATGATGTAAGTGTTGCAAGCAACTCCAACACATGCTTGAGACGGTAACTGTTGAGCCCAGCTACACGCTGGATGCTTTAAAAAAGCATACTCCAAGTTAGAGGACTGCTCTTCTCTCATTATCTGACTAATTATACACAGATGCCTTTAATTACGTACCACTTTAGACAAAAAAAAGTTATGTGGGGGCAACTTAAAAACTACTGGCTTCTTTCTGAACTGGAAGTGTATCTGGAAACTAACTTCTAGTCCCCCAGGTACACTGTGACTAGGGCAGAGGTTTGGAGTCATTGTGCCTAGGTCTGTATCCTTTCCAGGATGGGCAAGTTCTTCAGCCTCTTTAAGTTTCCTCATCTGTGGAGGTGGGGATTATAAAGCCAGAGCCAAAGACTTTATATTCTGAATCCATTTACATGAAATTTCCAGAAAAGACACAACTATAGACACAAAAGGCAGGTCTCAGCAGTTGTCTGGGACTGGAAGCAGGAGTGGGGACTGATGGCAAACAAGCAAGATAGGCCGTCTTGGGATGAGGGGCGTGTTCTAAAACTAGCGTGTGGTGAGGCTGAATGTTGCATAAATTTATTAAAGCTCACTGAACTATCCATGTAAAATGGGTGAATTTATGGTATTAAATTATACCTTAATAAAGTTATTTAAAAATGGAAACAACAGCATCTATTATGCCTGTTGTGATGAAAAAATGAATACATATGAAGTGCTCACCTAGTAAACTCTTAGGCAAATGCCTGCTTGTTACTTTTTCATGTTTGACTATGAGACACTTTTGCTAGTTAAAGGATTTAAGAATTATAATGTAATTACCTTTTCTTTTCAGAAGTCACAGCGAAGAGTTATAAAGGACTTTGGAAAGAAAATCCCTTTGGAAAAGTACTTTGGCCACTAAAATGCTAAGCTCTCAAGCTATGTCCAGTATACTGATGTATATAGGCAGTATCTGTACATCATTTTATGGAGGTCATTAGGGGTTTACAGTTTAGACTGGAAGGATACCAAAAGCAGAAACTTCCTGAGCACTGAGATCCTAAGACCTACGGAGACACTTCCAAAAATGGACAAAATCTATTAAAATGTATAAATGCATTATAAAGCCTGAGTCCTAGTGGACACAGAACAGCATGGGCTCCTACTGTATTGTCTCCCACATAGCAGGAGGTGGCGCCAAGATGGATAATGCCAGCAGCTTTGGGGCAGCAGTGGGCAAACGTGTGCACGTGGGCCATCACATCATGTCGTAACTGCTTCTCCTCTTCAGCTGCCATCTTGAAGTCGATGTTGTCCAGGTTAGATTTCATCTCCTGGATTTGTTCCTCTGTGACAGGCAAACCCAGTGTCTGCAGAACAGGCAAAATAAAATGAAATAACTTCTTATGTCACATCATTTGATGGGAATGACAGTAAAAAACAACACTGATTCATGTTAGTGTTTATGCCCTACCTTCCAATTCTTAAACTAAAATTTGGGGCAGTTAAACTAAAAGGACATGGGGAGGAAGAGACAACTATCTTTTTAAAAATTTTGGCTGCGCTGGGCCTTCGTTGTGGCATGTGGGCCCTTTTTGAGGGCACGGGCTCAGTAGTTGCAGTGCTTAAGCTTAGTTGCCCTGCTGCCTGTGGGATCTTACCTCCCTGACCAGGGATTGAACCTGCATCTCCTGCATTGGAAGGTGGATTCTTACCCACTGGACCACCACGGAAGTCCCCAGGAAGCTTTCTAAATGAATCATGGCAAGTTATATTCTAAGTAAACTCCAATATACACAACAATGTAGTCCTGATTTCTATTCCTTCTGCCCCAACATCTCTGCTTACTCCCTCACAGGTTCTGGTCTCTGGGCTCAAATACCATCTCCTCAGAGAGGCTTTCCTGACATCAATATGAAACACCCTTCTTCGGTGTCACTCGCTATCCCTTTAACCTGGTTTTATTTAGAGCACTTACTGCCATATGACATTTTTACACATCTTTTAGCCTGTCTCTCCTCTCTAGAATGTATAGACTCCCTGAAAGGAGAGCTTTGTGGTATTTATTGCTTAGGCTCTTTAGTGCTCGGCTCTTAAGTGCCCAGAGTGTGGGATCCCGGCCACAGCTTTATATCTTATCTAGATGGATTTAGTCAGAGAAACCGAAATTAGCAACGCTGTTAGTAGCTCTGCCAACAAATTATGTGCAGCGAATTCAGTGCAACTGAAAGCAATTCCAGGAGATATTAATGAGAAAATAAACACATCAACATCTTACATTCATCCATCACTGAATAAAATCAGGCTGACAAAAAACAGCTGGCAGCCCACCGGCAGCTCAGAACCCTGGAGCCAAGTGCTAAATATGTACACTGGTGAATTTCACCCAAACCTCACTTCAAAGTCCCAAGGCCTGGTCCTGAGAAGGAGCTCACATCTTAAGACCTATCTAGTCAGATGTGGCTATTTACATTTAAACTAGTAAAAATTCAGTTCCTTAGTCACACTACATCTTGCCAAGCTGCCTTGGATCTTTGAGCGAAGACATCGTAGGGCTCCTCCCAAAACAGAACAGCAGGGGGCAGTGTGGTCAAACTGCTTCCTCCCCAAGCAACGCATCCTCAAAATCCAAGGCGGACGAATTTTCGGCACTTGCCCTAGTTTCTCATTCCTCGTTTTTTTTTTTTTTTTTTTTTTCAAACTATTAAATTATTATGTACTTCATGCTGTTCATTTTGACACCCTAGCTAATAGATAATGCAGACTCAGGAGATATCAAAATTGGATGCATTTCAGGCAATGTGTAGACTGGGCAGAGGAAAGGATACATACTGACTCTACATTTCAATTCCAGCCTGAAGTTCTTACAAGCTATGCTGACTGGCACCAGCCTCATCTACACGGAATACCAAGTAAAACAGAAAACAGAGTAGATGCTGCTGCTGCTGCTGCTAAGTCGCTTCAGTCCTGTCTGACTCTGTGCGACCCCATAGGTAACAAACCACAATACTCTTCATGTCCTGATCTACTATTATTGTTATCCGAGCTCTGTTTATGAAATCTGTGCCTTCATTTTATCCTCTGTAAAACAGGAATCACATGCTTATAAAGAACTGTTTTGAGAATTAGTAAATTAATTTTTAAGGTCTTCAAACTGCTGAGCACACATAGCAGGCACTGTAGAAATGTCTGCTAGCATTAAAACAATTTTTTTTTATTGGAGTATAGTTGCTTTAAAAGAATGTGTTAGTTTCAGGTGAAAAGCAAAATCAATCAGTTATCATATATCCATCCACTTTTTTAGATTCTTTTCCTATATAAGCCATTACAGAGTATTGTGTCTGCTAGTGTCATGTACTACTTTATTTCTTGAGCAAGGTGATAGGAAGGGTGTAAAATTTAGGAAGAAAGTTTCCTGTTTGGGGACCCTATACCTTGGTCCTAGGTAGGTACTCAGATTGTTTCTGAGGTTACTAAATGTCATTTCGGAGAGGACTGTCATCTTGCTTGTGTGGCATTTTCCTCGGAAACCTTATAGCTCTCTGGATCACTCTCATGCTTCCTTCAGCGCTTCTGTGAAGATCCTTCTGGGGCTATTTCTGAAACCGCTCGGCAGAATACCTCTACATGAAGCTCTCAGAACCCTAACTCGCATCTAATAACCCCCTACCCTGATTCTCTCTCCCCAGAGACAAAAAAAGGCAGTCTAGTGAAGAGGAAACAATGGCCCAGGAAATGTGTATTTTGCAGTGACAGGTCTCTTGACTACACAGAGGCATGTGGAGGGCGAGGTGGCTGGGCGTTCAGTTAGGCTTTGCATGGTCACGGGTTCACACCGGGTTCCTTTATTTATAGGAGAGTGCTAACTCGCTTCAGTCATTTCCGACTCTTGGCGACTCCATGGACTGTACAGCCCGCTAGGCTCCTCTCTCCATCGGATTCTCTAGGCAAGAATACTGGAGTGGGTTGTCATAATGGTTAGAAGCAAATATCTCACTGGCACATCATCGAGGCTTGGTCTTCTCTCCTATAACGTGGGAAACCGCGCCCTAGTTTGCAAAGTCTTTCTGGGTTAACCGGGTAAAGATGTGTACAGAAGCGAGCACAACCGCACAGAAGGAGCACTCGGCGGTGCACTCCTACAGGAACCGCCAAGACTTACTCCCGGAAACGGTAACTGCATTTCTCGCCGCCCACCGTCCATCTCCAACCCTCCACCATTAAAACGTGTGAGATAACAGGTGGCGACTGCTGGGCCTCCTGCCCTGGCCTTCCTGGGGCCGTTCCTCCGGAAAGGGAACACCTGGCCGAAAATAGTGGGGCAGCTGCCTGGGGAGGCTCAGCCCGCGCACCAAGTCCCAGCCTGGCACGTGCAGGGCAGGGCCCGCCTCCAGGTGCGTTACCTGCTCGGCCTCCGCCAGCCATAGCCAGAGCTGCCGCCAGGTCCGGAATTTGTACTTGTCGCTAAACAGGAAGCACATCTCCGGGCTGGCATAACGGGAAGCAAGCGGCGAGCGATAGCTATCGTACCCACAGGCCGCCTCCCGCCCGCCACAGTCGCCCCCTGCGGCCATCCCGGACTCCGGTCCCCGCCGGAGCTGACAGGGTCAGCGAGGGCGGAAGCGGAAGTCTGTGGGCGGGACTTCCTCCACTTGGTTCCACCCCTGGGGTTTCCGGGAGACCAGAGCCTTCAGGGCTGCTGGGTTTAGGCTCTTCGCTGCTGAGGGTTAAAGCGTTTCTCTTCGTTTTACGAGAAACGTGGTCAGTGCTTCACAAGTTACCTCCGCAGCTCTGCGTTTCAGTTTTCTCATCCGAAAAAAGGTACATTAAGACCCGCCTTTAGGATTGCTCTGAGGACATCAAATTGATGTCCAAGACATTTGGAAAGCACTGTTTTTTGCTATTATTTTTGTCTCCCCTCCCGTACTCCTACCGCCTGCCGGACCCCCAGCACGGTTCTGAGACAAGTGCAAGACAGGGGAAATCGGCATTGAGTTCTCCGCCCTGGGACACGTCTTTCCCACTACATCTTACTCAAGGTCCAGGTCAGAAAATGTCACCGATGAACCCACTCTTCCCTCTGGTTGGCCGCTAATAATAAAACCACTAATGTTTATGGTGGTCTCACCGGTGGCTCAGACGGTAAAGAATCTGCTTGCGATGCAGGAGACCTGGGTTCGATCCCTTGGTGGGGAAGATCCCCTGAAAAAGGGAATGGCTACCCCAGTCCAGTATTCTTGCCTGGAGAATTCCATGGACAGAGGGAGCCTGGTGGGCTACAGTCCATGGGGTCGCAAAGAGTCCGAGGGTACTGAGGGACTAACACTTCACTTTCACTAGGTATCAGGCACTGTCCTGAGTGCTTTACACAAGTAATCTCATTAAATCCATGTGAGGGTCCTGAATTGTTCAGGTATTGTTAAATAATACAATACACCACTCTCCAGTGCGGCGTAAGTGCTCAATAAATGCCTGCCATTATTCTGATCCCCATTTTTCAGGTGACAAAGTGAAGGCATGGGGAGATTGACCGTCTTGAGATAGCTCATGTGGCTCCAGGCTCTCAGTTCTTACCAGATTCAAATGCATTCTTCCCTTTGTGCTACAGGAGCAGCTACTATATTGCTTTGAAATTACCTTTTTTGGAGTGTCTCACTATAAGGGGATGTCCATTTTGAAGTCTCAGCTTGTTGGTTGAGGTGGCCCTTTTCCCAGTAACTGTAAGACTTAAGGGATATTAAAAGTTCTGATTAAATCTCAAGATTTGTAAGATCTCATCTTTGACAATAACTTCTTGTCACCTTTCCATTTCTGCTTTTTTTTTTCATTGTTTACTAAAAAAAGGATGGACCACCCTTGTAGTGTTCTCCCTTCCCACCTCAGATTTCATATAAGCCTCTCTTGTAACTCTCATCAGAGTTCAGTGCTGTTGGCCTTTTCCATTGATGGCAAACTTGGTGTGGGCGGGGATCATGCCTGCCTTGGTCCCCGGTGTCCCTGGCAGGTGGATCCAGCACAGGACCTTACATAGCATAGGTGCTCAGTGAGTGTTTGCTGGGTGAATGAATGCTGTCCAGAGGCACCTAGCCCACATAGGGAAAACAAGGCCCACAGTTACCAAGATCCAAGTTAGATCCTGACATCGCCCTTCCTCTTCCCCGTCTCTCACGTTCCTTCAGTGTCTTCATGCCGTAGATCCTCCATGTCTCCACCTGGGCTTCAGAATTGTCAGAGTGGACCGCAACACCCATCCTGGAATGCCTTGGCCATGGAGAAGCCCATCACTCACCTGGGCTTATCACCCACATCTTCTTCACCTACCTCCCCACTGGAGCTGCGGAGGATTGGTTTCTGGGGGTGAGGACAGTTCTGGAAAGATGAAGACCACTCCCTGCAACTGCCCAGTCTTTGCGGAGTGCGTCAGGGCTGTTGCTGCTGGGCTCTGCTGAGTTTATTGCCCTCGCCTTCCATGGTGCCTCCTGCCAACCTCGGTCTCCCCAGTTGTCCAGCCTCACCAGCTCTGCTTCACTCTGCTGTTGCCTCCTCCTAGAAGAGTTTCTGTTTCCAGCCTCTGTCTTCATTCAGGAAAGGATCTTGCTCTTTCAGTTATTTTATGTTGAATCTCTCCAGTTGTGCCTCCCTTTTGTGTGTGTGTGAAATGCACAGATCTCTTCCACTACAGAATCATCTTCACTTGCTCTTTTATGAAAATCTCTCTTACTGGCTGCCTCTTCACCCATCGTTCCAGAACTGCCCAGTTACTAGCTCTGTGACTTGAGTGATAATCTTTTGGCACTTGGGTCTTCTTACCTGTAAAATATGCTCATAATCCCCAGGTGTACAGTGAGGAGCAAAGACAGGTGATACAGATTCTGACTTCCTACCTGTCTCAGTGTCTGGGGCTCCTGTATTCAACACATTTATTGTCCTCCCCACTTGACTCCTTAGTACTGATGCAGCTTCTGCTCTCTCATATTCTCTCAACTACCTTCATTGATCATCAGTCTCTTCTCTAATAAATAAATAAAAAGGCCTTTTGCCATAATGTTTGCCTATTCACATAGAAAATCACTAATAAAGTCGATGTGGGGGTGGGGTTGGACATGCATGGAACAGGGTAGGCCACGTAAGAACTGGGAACAAGCTTCCCAATGTACATCTTTAAACGATTTTGATTTCTGAGTCAAAGGTTTCCATTTTCCTGTATTAAGTCATCCCCTGTGGCTGATTGAAATATTTAACCTTTTAGACAACCCCTCCCTCCTGTTTTGAAAACTAGACTGTACTGATTCCTCTCTGACTGCTTTCTCTGATGATCCAACCTTCTCTCACTTCTGAAAAAGGAAGCGGTGGGAATTTCCTCAAGATTTCACCCATATTTCCTCTCCTTGGAAACTGTTCACGTGTCTGCAAGTCTTACCTTCTGAGCCCACAGGTTTCTTCAGAGTTTTGGTTCTTAATCTTCTAAGGACAGCTAGACACTTGCAGCTGGTTGTCACTATATCTAAAGCAGCATCTCTATAATTGGGAATTTTACATCTATCCTTTTATTTCAAGCTTTTAAAATACCTAGTTTCTTAAATTCTGTTACTCATGGGGATCGTTCATTTCAGCGGTGCCTAGTGTGTGCCAAGCATTGTACTAGGCACTGGGATACAGTGGTCGGCTGAGGAGGCTTGAGTGGAGAGGACAAGAGTGGAAAAAGAGGGAGGGAGATACCTTTAGAGGAGTAGATGGAAGGCAAACATGGGAACCTTGTAGGAAAGAAGGATATCTGGGATTTTCTTCTCAGCAATGGAAAACCACTAAAAGGTTTTAGGCTGGAGAATGACTTCATTAGATTTATGTGTTGAGAAACATCATCTCCGCCGTTATGTGTAGAATGGATTGGGGGCAGGGACCTGGAGTGAATGCCGTGTGAGAAACAGGCTAATGCAGTGGACTAGGTGAGACCTAGATGTAGGTGATCTAGCTTGGGCACAGGAAGTAATCAGCAGAGGAAATGAAGGAAAGGAAGAGATGGGTTAGTTATGGAGAGTAAGGGAGTGGACTCAGTGATGCTCCTAGGTTTCTAGGTTTTGTTGCTGAAAGGGTAGCAGTGCCATTCATCCTGGGGTGGGAGAAGGGCCAAGCAGGCAGGACTTTTCTTTTGGGTTTACCAAGTTTGCAAAGCCATTAATATACCCAGGTGTCTCAAAATGATGAATAGACAATTATATATACACAAGTCTGGACCCCAATAGTAAGGGTTGGAAATATAAATTTAGAAGTCTTTACCACACAGATGGTAACTAAAGCCATCGGGGTTTTAGATGCTCAAGCTGGAGACCACCACAGCAAAGAACTCTGCCCTTTTTTTTTTTGGTGCTTACATTCCAGTGAAGGAGATGTGTCATAAAGTCTAAACAAGAACATTTAGAAACTGCTTAAATTTTGTGAAGAAAACAGCATCGAGTAGCTTAGGGTAGGGATGGGGGTGACAGCTGATTATGTGAATACAGAATGGAGAATACAGAGTTAAAAGTAGCCGAGGAGGCAGCCTGGATGGGAAGGGGAGAATGGGCACGTGTTATGTATGGCAAAGTCCCTTCGCTGTTCACCTGGAACTGTCACAACATTGTTGATCAGCTACACTTCAATATAAAACAAAAAGTTTTTTTTTTTAATGGTTAAAAAGAAAAAGCCAAGGTAGGGGTGAGGAAAGGATCTCAAGCACTGGTGGAACAAACACTTGACAGGAGCACCTCTCTGATTATAGAGTTTGGAAGCAGGAATTTGTGAGAAATTCTTCCGATACCTCTGATCTTCTCCACACATCAAGTGGACACAGGCCAGGGTCTCATTGCTGGTTGGGTACGGTAGGTTGACAGGAGTCCTTGTTTGCTCTGCAGTGATTTTTTTTTTCCCCCCAAGAGATGCTGCTTTTGGTTGCTGGTAGAAAACAGAAAATAGGGTTTTTCCAAAGTAGGAATTTTAGCACCCTTATTAGTAAAAATATAGGCTATTGTATTTAAACTGGTTTAAGAAGGATGTGGGAAAAGGGCTGATGGACTTGAAGGAAGTAGACAGGCCAGCATCCTGGAATGGCTGATGAGGCCAAACAAAGCCAAAGAGCAGCCCAGACCAGTTGGGAAGACAGGAGGTCAAGGTCAAAGATGCTGAAATCAGTGACTCAGAAGGGGAGCAATTTGGGGGTGAGCAGGGGGCTTCCCAGGTGGCTCAGTGGTAAAGAACCCACCTGCCAATGCAGGAGACCTGGGTTCGGTCCGAGTCAGGAAGACCCCTTGAAAGGAATGGCAACCCACTGAAGTGTTCTTGTGGGAAATGCCATGGACAGAGAAGCCTGGGGGGCTGCAGTCCATGGGTTCAAGAGTTGGATACAACTCACGGAGTAAACAACAAGGGGAGCGTGTGGCCAGAGTGACTGGGGGAGTGCAGAAACCTGGCCATTAGGATGGATTTCCCAAGAGGATGCTAAAGTCACCTAAGGTGACAGCAGAGCCCAGAGCAGTGAGGAGGGCCGAGTCAGAGGCTAAAGTCTTGATAGCCATCTTCAATTCTACAACCCGCCCCCACACTTAGCAATTTATGCATTTTAAAAATAACCAAAATTTAAAATAAAGTCATTAGTGATAAAGGTCTTCATAGGTTTTGCAATGACCACCTCAGTTCCACAAAAACAATACTTTCTTGGCATAGGCAGGCCCGCAAGGTGTTTCTGACATCTAGTTCACCTCTCCTCCCCTCACATTTCCGGGTGTTTACATATTTTATGGTAAGAATTGAGTGCTATATACCTACCCCTTTGTACAGCAGACTCGCTTAAGACCAACCACCTTTTCAGAATTCCAGGTGTCTGGAAGCCGAGGCATTTTGGCGTGGTAATTTTGGAATCCAGCCTTGGTTCCCTAGTATGGTGACTGAGACAGGTTTCAATTAAATGGTGAAGTCACATGGTGTCCTCAGGGCAGTGCCCAGCTAATAGGAAGCAATCAGTCAGTGCCACCTAGTTCGAGCTGACTGAATTCTGCTGAGTTGCTGTTTCCTCATGGAACAGGCTTTGCTATAGTACTATCTGTTTCACTCAGCATTCTGAGAAGTCAATCAGACACACCACCACCTGGGAATGAGACAGTGTATTCACTTCCTTCAATTCTTCCCCTTTGCTGTTCTAGCACTATTGCACGATCACAGGTCTAACAAGGCTCCAGCAGCGAACAATAAATAAGAGACTGTTCAGATGGGAACAAGCTGGCCTTTAGCGTAAGGCTCTCCCATCCCTCAGTGGTGAGCGCGGCAAGCAGGGCGAAGGTGCAGGCAAGGTGGCTTCCTGTTCAGAGGTGGCACACGGCTACCTTCCCAGGCTGCGGCAGAGCCCCAAGCACGCCTTGTCCTTCCTTCAGCTCCCCTCAAGTGTCCTCCCTCCCAAAGGCACATGGGGCGAAAACGAGGCGACAAAAAGGCAGCAGAACCGAATTTCTCTCAGACTGTCTAAACCCAGCAGCGCAGCAGGTGGCAAGGAGCCTGAGCCCACCACTGACTGGTCAACCTGAGAACCCCGGCAACACAAACCACAACAAGGCAAGACAGACCAAGTGGAGGTCCTGTTCAGCTGCTGAATGTCAGTCAGCTTTTATGTGTGGACTAGGGTGATGGAGAAGAGTGGAAAAAAATATAAATATTCAACACATGAGCAAATTAAATGGGCAGAAGAAAACAGGAAACCACAATAAATGCTTAGCAGCCAAACACATTTATTAGTCTTTTTTCTTTTTTTTTTTTTTCCAGGAACCCAAAAATATTTTGTAGTTATAATGTAAGCAACTGAGTTGCACATAATACAATCATATCTTTCCAAAATAAAATAAAATAAAAAACTAAACAAAAACAAAAATAAGCTGTTTAAAAGCCCCCCCAAAAAAACCCTTCAGAAAACTCTTATATATGCATTACATCATCTCTCAGTTTTAATGAAATGACGACGACTTAATTCCTTATTACTCAACCTGTCACAATCCAATAAAAGACCACCCTTTAGTTTTTTTTGTTTTTGACATTGTTTTTTTTGAAATCCAGCATGAGAAATACAGTACCTGCTATGGCAAAAAATACACATAAAATGCAACTTTTCAGCTTATTTGTACATTAGTAGAGTTTAACATTTTATTGTTTGTTTTTTAAGTGAACCAGTGATTTTAAGTACCACTATACTAAAAAAGTAAAATAAAATATAGAAAAGGGGGGCCCAGCCTGCCATGCAAGTGCACCTCTAAAGTGCCTAGTTTCTGTGTCCATGTAAAACCAGTCATATGAGGAGCAATTTCAACAGATGGGAGTCTGATTAAACCTCTGTATTTAAGGAAAAAAAAAAAAGACAATGCCGTATCCTCCCTTTTCTCCCCTCAAACTTCCTTAAATCCCAACATCTACTTTCTCTATCGCCCACTAGAAGAGAGAAAAGAAAGTCATCAAAATAATATTGTAAAAGCTATTTCAAGTATAAGAAAAAAACAAAACACTTCTAGGTAACTTGCAGAGAGCATCAAAATTGTGCAGCCATTTAGTCACGTTTACAGGTTTTGTTTCTGTGGACAGTGTTTCAGATGAGAGGGTTTTTGCTGTACCTTCCTGTTACCTGTTTGTGTGCAAAGTTGGAAAGCTGCCTTTTAAAGATCCAGCCTTTTTCTGATGCCTTCCTCTGCACTGTCTGTGAGAGGGGGCAAGGGGAGACGCGTGGGAGGAGGGGGCACTGAGGGGCAGCGCCGCCCGCGCCACCAGGTGGTGCTTCCCCACCTCTCCTCTGCCCCCACCCCAGGCCTTCACTTCTCTGGTTCACCATCAGTGACCTAACTCTCACCTCAGAGATTCCCATTCTTCAGTTTCCTGATTTGGTAGGATGTATTTTACTATGTAAACATAGCCCCCTAGGATTATGGAACCCCAAAGCAGCATATATCTCTCCATCCACATGGAGAAAGATAAAATAGTCCAGAAACCTCTCCTCAGGTTGCTTCTCTTTGTCTGATTTTAGTTACTCGAAACAGGGAGGGCGTGGGGGTGGGCACAGAGTAAGTCGTAAGCAAATAATGGGAGACTTAGGAGTGGGCACAGTTGAGCTGTTGCTTTTTTCCCTCCCAGAAATTTTTTTTTTTAAACCTGTTAAAAATGTTCCTGCACCTAAAGTCATACTGAGGTTAAGGCCAAGGGTGCAGAATCTTGTGCACGTGTCTCTGTGAGCACATTCACGGTGCATGCACCATTTTTGATATCTTCTGTGAGATCACTGGACACACTTTGGTCACTGGTGTGTGTGCAAAGGGTGGTGGGGGATGTGTCCCAGGATAGAAGTGCAGAGATCAGCAGAGCCCTTCGGGAGCGCCCCCTTGGGACATAAGGGCAGGAAAACCTCAGGAGGGACCAGAGGAAGAAACGGATAGAAAAAGGGCCATCACAGAGAAATAAAATCTGCAAGTTGACAGCGCCCAAATCAGAAGGTGGGTGGTGAATATGTGTGCATTTATTATCAAGTTTCTTCCCCTCAAAGGAAGTCGTCACTAGACAAAGATCAGGGAGCCCAACCTACAACAGGCTTCTTGACAGATACAGGGTTTATGTTTAGATGGGGGGAGCTAGGGAGGCTGTGAAGAAGCTATCTCTAATGATCTATTCTGATCCTGCCTCGTGAGCGGCCAAATCTAGGAACGCAGTAGCGGACAGATCCTTAAAAGCAGCACTTGTTTAAACTTGTTTCCCTCCACCTAATGTCAGCTTCAAGCCTCGTGGAGAGAGAACAATCTGAGGGTGCGAGCGCCTTTCAGGAAGGCTTTCCACACGTCTCTGAAGAGTTTCGTTCCAAATAAGAAATCAACTCATTTCCAGAGCATCAGTGACAAGGCTATGAATTCTACAGCACAGAACTGAAATGCCAGGGACTGACTCTCTTTATGATCTACAGTTACTCAAAGTGTGTGTGTGTGTGAACCAAGGAAGGTTGAGAGCTCAAGGTCTCAGGGAGAAAACGTTCTGGAGTCCCTGGAGGTGACAGATTCCAGAAGAGAGCAATCCAGACACTCCCCACCCTGGACCTAGAGCTGAACTGGATGGCCTCTATTTCAAACAGGGTTTAAACACTGGTCTGCTATCACTGTGTGTGGAAGGTGATAGAGAGAACGCCATCCCACAAACTCAAGTCCACTCCCCTGACCTGTTCTGCTCTTCTTAAATGTGAAAGAAAAAGAGCTGAAACTTCCTATGGCTTTAAAAAAAATGTGGAAAATATCATATTTTGGGGTTATTTTCACAGCAAAGAAAACATTGTAAAAGTTATCCTGCTATTTACACGTTCGTATTTTTCCAAGGATAACCCACTGATGGCCAGAAAAGAAGGGGAGTTAAAAGGTCTACACTGCAGGGGAAGTGGACCTGGAGGTATTGTTTTGTGTTAGCTGAAACTCAGAATTCTGTTTTTTGTGTTTTGTTGTTTTTTTTTGTCTAAAGGCAATCTAATAGATTGGAACCCTGATAAGACCGTGCCTGTGCAGGCTCGCAGGGGCACGAGGAGACTGGTCAAGTCTGTTACTTGTTACAGTACTGTGAATGTCAACAGCAAAAGCTGCATGGAAACACTGTTTCTTGCTTTATTAGGACACTGTGTGTTGCCAAAAATGCCTAGACCAGAGCAATGCAGAGGCCACGACTCACTGCAGGCAAGATCAACGGAGGGATGCTGTCAGGACAAATAGCAGGCTGCAGGCTTTCAAACACCTCCCTGCTCACCAGCTACACACAGCATAGTAACTGCAGGGAGGCAGAGATGTCAGTTTGGTGGAGCGGGAGGGGTTGGGAAAGAGAAGCCCCATTGGCCTGTCACGCAACCGTCCTCTTCTCCATAGAGTTTCCTTACAATTAAATTCACTTAAAAACATCAAAGAAGAAAAATTAAAACAGAGCGAGGAGGTGGTTTCTGAAATTGACATAAAGATTAAGGTCAGCACGAGTGAGGCATGGTTTCCTGAGCTTGAAAGGGTTCTGAATTCAGCAAAGGGTGAGAACTTTTTCTCCAGAGAAACGAGCAGTGGGGCAGGGTGGAGGGGCCTCGGGGGCCTCATGCTCTACCAGGCTAACTAACACTGCACAGCTAGGATGGAGATCCTGGGCCACGCTGGTTGGTAGGAATGGCGCCCCCCCAACCCCCAACCCCAGGAAGTGCTGGGCCGAGGCTCACAGGGCCCTGTATACCTCACTGTGCGGACCTTACGGCTTGGCTTCTCGCTCTCACTCCCCTTCCCTGCCAGCAGATGGGTCACACCATGGACACAGAAACCGTAGAACAAGGATGCAAAGCTACGTCCTTCCCCTTTCTGCCCTCTCCCCCACCCCACGCCCCCCTTTGCAGAATGCATAGTTACAATTCACGTTACAAAATAAAGAAGCAATGATGACCACATATGGGACCCCTTTCTTTTTTTTGAAAAGAAAAAAAAAAAAATCCAACAACCTCTTCTTAAATTCAGTATCAAAATTCACATTTGCATAATAATACATTTCAAGGCCATGAGAGAGGACGGAGCTAGTGCAGAAGCATCGCCCCGGGTCTTCCTGAATGAAGCTGGAGGAATCTTGCGAGGGATTGCTTTCCCCTTTGGGGAGTTCTGAGGAATTATGGAAATGGCCCTTAGCATTCACTTGATATCTCTTTAGGAGGGAGTGGGGAGAAGAGGCGGAATTGTTTAAAACAAACGTGAAACAAAGGAGACGCTGTGGATTTCTAATGTTGAACTACAATGGTTCTGAAGAAATAAAACACGGTTTCTGATTTTTCACTTTTCTTTCTCAAACATGTCCAACTCATCCTTTCAAAAGCCTTTCTCTTGTGTGTAATATACCCTGTTCGCACAAACAGCAACATTATGTGACTTCCATTTGGGAAAAGAATTGCCTTCTCAGGACACAGACTCAAAGGGTGGCCACGCGCTGCCTGCACTGTGCGCGGCAGGAGAACATGCCTGCTCGACGTGCACAGATGTGCCACGAATCCGTGTCACCAGACTGCAATTCTCCAGTGCTTACAGGAAAACGAAAACTAAGACAGCCACAGCCACGCACGCACATATACACGGAGACTAGGCCATGCTGAGAGACACGTTCAACTGGCACTCCTGGACCAACCCGGTGTCCGTCATCTGTGCACCATCACCTCCTCGTTCCCTGTCCCAAGTCCCCGAACTCCTTCCCCATGACTCTGCAGTGTGCAACACTGATGCTACTGAAGACCCTTGGCCGCCATGGCGGTGGCCCAGAGAAATGCTGACTTTCCTACAGACTAAGGGGACCGTCTGTTTTATCCCAATGGGTAGGTTCTTCCTAAAACGGACGGTCTCTGAACTCACAAAGGCACATTCAGAAATACTACACTTAGGAAATTAACTCCTTGGACAAAATTTTAAAAGGAGGTGGTGTTTTAAACACATTATCTTTTAACTCAGCCCAAGATTTCTGGCGAGACGTGCCATGCTGAATGCATCACTTGGTGAAAACTACTACCTTTAAAAGGTATGTGATTTCCTTAAGGGTTCCAAAGGTTTTTTTTGCTGTTTTATATAAATACCCTATCCACCTTTTGCATTTTTGGTGGACACACCCAAGATAGACTGTCTTCCTCTCTTTAAAGCTCAGCTGTCAGGCTGGTCCTGCAGCAAAGTGGCGGCTTGCCTCCCATCACCTCCCACGAGCCAGCTGCTGCTGCCCACCCAGGATTGTGCATGCCTTTCGGGAGCCCAAGGAGAAGGCCCTCCAGATGCAGTAAGAGGTCCAGGGAAGTGGGGGGCTGAAAGGGAAGGCAGGCACTCGGCTCCACAATCACACTAGAAGCCACTCCACAGTTACTCTTTAGCTGCTCACCAGCAGCAGTGAAGGAATTCCGATTTTTGAGGGAAAAAAAAAGACACAATCCCAGCTTGTTAATATTGGCTCAAAAGGGATCGATTCCAATTGGGAATTTACTTTCCAAGCAATGATTTATAGTTTGAAAATGAAATGGAGGCACAAGGTACTTTAGGGAAACACTATTTCTTTTCAATTTAAGACAGAACATTTGCCTCTTTTTGACCTTTCTCCTTCTGTGAACAAGTCAAGCATTTGTTACAAAGAAGAAACAACAGCTGAATTTTGCAGAGACTTTTTGCTCAGGGCAGTACCATTTTTCCTGGCATGCAGAGTTGTTAAAAACAAATTCAGATGCCCAGCTAGCTGAAGAGGAAACTATTTAAACTCTGTGAGGCAAACTGGCAATTTCTATCGCTTTTGCTATTTTGGTGGTGGCTGGAGGTTATTACAAGAGATCGCCAGTTTAAAAACCACTCAAAGGATCAAATACTTGGGAATTACTCCAGATCTAGACCAAGTGACCATATATATGAGGATGGCATGGAGACCCAGTTGGTGGGGAGTAGAGCTGTTTCCCACCAGTGTTCCCTTTACCATCCTGTGGGTGTCCAAGGCCTCTTCCTCTGCTGGAGCGGGCAGGGTCATTGTTCAATTTTAATTATGTTATTACTGTGTTCAGAGATTCTTGAAGTTGATAATTATTCCAAATAAAGAATGTGTTGCCAGTACCTCCTTTGTCAAATTTCAGGTCAAGAAAACAATGCCATCATCAACAAATGGGGACCATCTCTGAAAATATACACACCTTTGGCACTGGCCATAAATCTACAGGCCTTATCACAGGGTGTGCACTAACTCTGGAAATAGAGGTAATATTCTATGTTCTGTAACAGACTGATGATGACCTTGATGACAGCTTATATACTTGCCTGTTTCTAGACTGTGTGGATACCCTGTACTTGTGGATAAGAAAGCAGAGAGTCTGTAGCACAGTCTGCAGCCCAGGGGGAGGGCAGCCCATTTTCTGATTAACTGCTGAGGTCTAGAGATTGACAGTTCATTTACACACATGGGCGAGGCTATTTACATCTGCACTATCGCACATAACCTTATTTGTACACTTGGGGGGGCGGAAACCAAGATTTCTCTTTGTAGTAACACTAACAAGTGTAGTTAATGCATATACATGAAGTATGGCAAAACACTGGAAGAAAGGTGTGTTTTTTTTTTTTTAAACCAGCTAAAAATGGATCTCTACTCCTAAGGATGTAATAGAGAAGTAAAAGCAAAGAAAAAACCCAAACTCAGAACAATAACCTAGAGTGTTGCATGTTGCATTCGAACTCTGAGGATGGGGGCGAAGGGGACCTTTTCTGCATAAAGACTCAATTGTTCCCGAATCTGAGAGGTGACTATTATAGCCAAATCTGCTGAAAACATCCTGTTTACATGGCAGAGAAAAGGCTAGGCCTAAACGTTCTGCTCAGCACATAGACATCTTCATTCTATTAAAGAGTCAAGATGGCAGTAGAGAGAAAAAAAATTGAATAATCACAGCATCAGAGGTCAATATGGAATCTGGCTGTTAACTTTACAAAAACTGCCCCCTCCCCCCACAAAAGTGGTGAAAGTGAATACTTGTAATTAGTTAATAGCCTGTGGAATTTTAGCTTCTGCTAGCTATATTAACAACAGCTCTCTTCCAAATTCTTAAGAGATTTCTCTTTTTTTCTTTCTGCATATCCTTACACACCACATTCAACCCATAGGAACTTGGAAGAACCCATTGCTAATTTATGCTACATTCATGTCAGAAGAGGTGGGAAAGTTCTTAGAAAAGGAGTCATAGCAATCACAAATCAAGCTGCTAAAACAGACTGAATGGCAACTGAGGCGTAATGTTGACTGACTGGGGGACACTGATCAAAGACTGTGCTTTGGAACTTTAACTTGCAGCGCTAAGTTAACACCTGTGAATGCTGTAAATGAGGACGATCAAGGGCTGGGGACTGGGGAATCTGAGATGCCACATGGACCATCCATTTCGACACAGTGACTCGGAGACCTGTACTTTTTTTTTCTTAAACACCTAAAATTAGGTCATGGCACTGGATCTCAATTGCCAGGGGAGGTCCCCAGTCTGATGGAAGACTTCCCTTCCCCTTCTAGTGCTTCCTTCCTTTTGGCCACTCATGTGGTCAACAGAAACCGAGTTCATGATATTTGAGAGCTGGACACCCGGAACCTGGTAAAAACTGGAAAGCTCAAATGTACATGATCAAAATGTTCATATAGTAAATCTGTGTAATGCGAGGTGACCAGCAAGCCCCTGAACCCATGCCAGAATGTGGTGGAAGAAAAGATGCTTCCATCGCATTTCTAAGTGTCCTGAAGCCATCTGACCTCCCAGCAGAGATGGCTCTTGCCAAGGAATACGGTGGAAAGAAAAGTTTTTCTGTTCCGTTGTATCCTCACAATGTATCCTGTTCTTAGGTCACTGCCAACCAGTAAAGCAAAGCTTCCAGCAATGCGATAAGGAAAGCGGGGCTTGGCGGGAAAGGGAAGAGACAAAGGACAAGAGCAGAAAAATAGGAACTCCTTCCTACTGGCCTGACACAAAGAGACGTTCCAAGTCACTGCAGCTGTCACTCGAGAAGCTGATGCACAGGGCCAGGAAGGCCCTTGGCATCCCACATAATCGAGATATAAAAGCGTACTCTTCATTTCCTTGATTTCTGTTGAATGAATTTGCATTTGGCCCACTGCCTCTGGGGCCCGTCCAGAACCACTCCGATCTCTGTAACGGGTGGGCATCTCACCGTCTGAGGGACGAGACCACATGCACATACACACGCGCTCCCCCTGCTCAGGATGTCCGAGTGTGTGTACGAAGGCACTAAAGCGGTTTTAGAGAAATTGCAGGCAGCAACCCCACCCACTCCCTTTACCTGTCGAGCTGGAGTTTCTTTCCCCACCGGGAAGCTTAGATGTTTAAAAGCAGCTGTGGTCATGCTTGGGAATTCTAACCCCTGGCCCCAGGAGGGAATACAAAAGGAGAATTCAACATCACCAAAAACTGACAGGAAATACTCCACATCTCTGGCTGAGGGATGGGGATAATTAAGCAGCAGATCTTCAAAACAGCAATTAAAATGAGCATAACAGTAGCTGGGAGCTAAAAAAAAGTAAAATCACTTGTTCCTTATTAGATTCTTCTACTATTTTCTCCTCCTCCCATAGCAAACGGAGGTAAGACACACATTCTTCATTAATAGAACAGTCCATAGATATTTTTCTTCTAGTAATGCCTACATTTAAAATTTGTTCCAAAAATTATTAACCTATATTTCCTAACTCTTTACATAGATTCTCAGCAATCCAACCGTAATATTTTACAGATTAGAGCTACTATTTTTTTAAGCTGTTGTTTCTTTCTTCCTTTCTTTTGTTGCTGGAGTTGGGGAGACAGGGAGAAAGGTTCCTTTGAATAAAAATAAAAATTCCTCAGGGAGATTTTAGCTCAGTCTTAAATGGAAAGAAATAAAGTGATGGCAGTCCCATTTATATACACCAAACACTCTCCCATTAAATTATACATAATTTGAAATGAATCCATGATAGAGCTCTTATAAAGTTTAATCCTTCTCCCATATTTTTTAAGATAGTCAATTTACTTGTTGCTGCTAAATTGATAATTTTTAAAAAATATTTCTATGTGTTTTAAAATGTGTGATCCCCAGTATGACAATAACTTTTGGAATCTTTACTTTTTACATTTTTTTAAGTAAAAATTGTTTAAACTTTCTGAAGTTTCAGGAACTTGTAAAAGTTTATTAACAGGAAAGAAACGGCCGTCTATCTAGGATAAGATACGGTTAAATAAACCATCTTCCAAAAACTGGCTTCCTACCCTAGAATTCCTGAGAATGCTTGCAAATTTTAAAGCAGGAAAATAAATGTTAAAAACAAAAGCAAAAAACACTGTTAAATGCTCCCAGAGTTAGTCTTCATCTAAAATATATATTTATATGTATATATATATACGCACTTTTTGGTCTTTTTTTAAGTTTTTAGTTTTTTTCCCTTTAAGCTTATGATGGAAGAACATTTTAGCTTCTCATGTTTATTTTTTTTTACATATTTCAAATCCCTCATTATGTCTTGTAAACAAGAGGGGCTCTAGCACCCGGCTTTCACCGTAGTATCGTAAGGAACTCAACTAACCCATAGTGCAGGTCAAGGAACTAACAGGCAGGAAGAGAGGAGGGTGGGGCAGGACACGGCAGGGGACCAAGAGCGGCAGTGGACAGTCACCACAGGCTCGTGTGAGCCTCCGGACACACACCCGGTCCAGGGACATTCAGAGTTAGCCTTCTGTGGGTATCTGAACACAGCTGCTCTTCAGCTGGAGGTCACCACACATGGCAGGGTTTTGCCCTCCCCCACGAAGAGAGCGGTCGGTGGGGGCTGGAAGGAGACGTTTTGTGCGTGGGCAGAAGTGGAAGGGGCGTGGTGGCGATGGAACCGGAGGGCACAGTTAGTTTTCTACAAGGCATCCAATGGGACCAAACCAACGCTGGGAACTCAAGTCTGACCACCTACCCACGAAGGGCTCAGAAAGACTTGAGTGAGCCAATGCTCACTTGAGTTAAGTGTGTCAATCTCTTTCAAGGCTAGGTTTATCAACAGAGTAAGCCGAGAGGACTACAGAATTCCCATTCTTTGTCTCACAAAACCACTTAAATGCAAACAATTAGCTTTTGCCTTTTCCTATACACACCCACCCCCCCACCCCCCACCCACAGACACAGCTATAAGTCAAACGCATTATTAGGCATTGTTGTATCCTTCACTAAAGATGCTGAAGAAAGAAAAACTCCCTTGTCCTCACTAGCAGCAAGTTACGGAGGACAGTAGAGGTCTGCTCCCACCAAGGGTTGGAATGGGCAGGTATTTGCTGGTACAGAATGTCGGCACTTTATGTTAAACAGTATAATGCAGACTGGGGTGTCCACACATGTGCTGGCACGTCACCGGCACACGACCCCTCCACCCCCCGCCAGCCATCTGCTTTGTCTAAAGGGGTACCCACCCCTTCAGGTCTGCTCTAACTCTTCACAAAAAGCAGTTTGATACATTTTGATTCCAACATAAGTACATACACGTTGGTGATAACTGTGGATTAAAAGTTGCCCCCTATTCGGCCCAGAGTACTACTACATTGATGCTTAAAAAAAAAAAAAAAGTCTTTAAATACCGAAATAAAAAAAGCAACATTACAAGGAAAAAAAAAAAAAAAGAGGTCAAAACCAAAAAAAGGTGCAATACTTAAAAAGTCTTTGCTAAGTTATACCTGCCTAAGCAAAACCACATACACAGGAAATACACAACACAGAGAAACAAAAGGAAACGCTTGAAGTACACACTGGTTTAAGAACATTCGTTAAGTAAACGTTTCTGTCAGTGATGGCCCGGTGCTGTAACACGCCGCGGCCTGGCACAGGTAACGCTCAGCAAGAAGGGAGCAGAGAGGAGGAGCTGCAGATGCTTGCAGGAGGCTGCTCACAACCTTTTTTTTGTTTGTTTTCATAAAATAATAGAGAACCAAGAGAAATTTTAAATTCAGCATTACCTGACTTTCCGACCAATTTCTCATTCCTGATTACACAAGAAAGGGGAAATAAGTTTTTTTTTTTTTTGCATTTGAGACATCACAGCACTAAAAACTGTCTTATCATCTGTTCCCATTCAGACTAACAAAAAGGCCAGCATGAAATTGAATGGATATTCAGATGTGCCCAGTGGCCACTTACTTCCCAAAACAGAAATAATCACACAGTTGCTCCAAGAGGTACCTCCTGTTCTCCTGGCTTTGGGGACTTGGCAGTGCTCCACTCTACTGCTAGGTCAAAAGAAAAGCTATGGAAAACTCGCTCGGGCTACTTCGTAGATGTAAAGGAACTCCCTGCTTTCGTCATTAAAAAAAGCACTCTGTTCATCTCAATACAGCCCAACGGGGTGGCTTCAGCAGCAGCGGATCCCCGAGGTGCTCGTGCTCCTGTGTTCTCATAGTTAAAAAACAAAATAAAAATAAAAAGCAGATGGCCGGCCAGCCAGCCTGCGGACTGTCAGCAATGCAGCTTTCTGAGAACTCGGGGGTGGGGAGGAAGAGGAGGACACAGGCACACAACACACACACAGAGACCGAGAGAAGGATGCACGCGAATGCACATGAACACACGTGCACACACACACCAGAACGAGCATGCCTGGGCAGTTACATGTGCCAGAACACACTGGTATTTATCAACCAGCCAATCACAAAGTTTTTCCTTTTTTTTTTTTTTTTTTAGGTTTTTTATGTTTTTGTTTTTAAAGTGAGGCTCCGTCAAGTCTTCCCTCCCCCACCCCAACAATGCTTTTGAATTCCCCTCCCTCCCAAACATGGTAGACCTAAGGACGGAAACACACCCAGTGCAAACAAAGTTAAAAAGCTATTTTTTTTTCAGTATATATGTTTCTTAGCAACAACTTCCATATAACATGAAAAAAGTGAAAAACTAGAAACTAATTTTTTTAATTTTTTTGTGTGTTTAAATTTAAATGGTATGTGTACTTGCTTCACATTGTCTTTCTAGGTTGGCGTTCATGATTCAAGTATTTCAAGAGTGATATGTTCTCTTTTTGGATTCATATTCCAAACGAAAAAACTGAAGTTAGAAGGGAGGCAACTATGTGCTCAGACAGTCTGTCAATGACCCACCTTTTTTTTTTTCTCTCTCTCCGTTTTCTTTTTTCCTTTTAAAAATGTATTTATTGCAAGTTGAAAAAAAAAACGAAAAGGTCAAGTTAGTGCTGCTGCTGTTCCAAAAAAGGTCACGAGGTCAGAGTTGAAAGTTCTAAGTTCAGATTGAATCCGACCCTCCTCCCAGAAGGTCACCAGGTAGTAAAGGAGCAGGGCTGCCCATCCTATGAGGGTCTTCCACGGTCGGGACTCCCCACAAGCTAGAAGAGTAGTTGGGGGGGCCCCACAACGAAGCGCCGGCAAGATCGGCCCCGCTGCTGCCACCAGCACTGCTGCTCCACTGCCCGAGCCCTGTGGACCCACCGAAAAGATTCAGAGCAGGTCCGACGGGATCTGACTGCGTCTGGCCAGTCTCCAGGGACTGCCAGCCCGCGGCGGGCGCACTCGGGGTTGCTGCAGGTGTAGGGGGCTGAGCTTGTGCCAGAAAGCGGCTGACTTCGTCATCAGTGGCAAACTCAGCCAGGATGGTAGTGTTTCCCAACACACACCTGGAAAAAAAAGGGAGGGAGAAAGCTATGCATCTGAGGAAGGTCTTGAAGCAGGCATGGAGACGGAGTATCCTGAGTCCTCGCTACTCAAAGGAGCGCGTCTGTCACTGGCAGCTTCCACATCCCCAGGACTGGAGCATGTCTTTCAACCAGACCACCAGGTGACTGAGAAGTACTGATTTAGAGCAATCAAATATCACTCAATCTCAAGATACCCAAAGGCTACTGGACGACACGATGTAGCAACATCCCTTGGGATACAGAATCTGCTTGTCAAGTGAATATTGGGCCTTTTTTTTCCCTTGGAGGTAAAAGATCACAGCCCAAAGCACCAAGGTGACCCAGTTCCAGAAATCGGCAGCGCTGCTTCATCTCAGGGTGGGCTCACTGTCTAAGCTTCCCCATCACTTGCTTGTTCTGTGTACCTTTCTATCGTGGTACTTGCAGCCACGGGGAGTCAGCGCCTCCCTGTTCACCACCTTGATGGTGGTGGGAAGGAGGATGGTCAGTCTGATCCAGCCCCACCTACTGTAGGCAGAACTAAGACCATAATATTTCATCACCACCCACAAAGAGGCCAAAGCAAGCAGCAAGATTCTATTGTGCAAAAGGACAGCACTTACAATGTCTCATTTCTAAATAGTGGCTTTGTTTTATGGTATTAAAATGTACAAATCCGTTACTTTTGGAATTCTGATTCTCAGGTACACACATGACACCCGTGCTTACTTAGGCAGATGAGATCAGCCACCTCAGTATGCAGGCAGCTGGTCACGTGACGCCACCGCCTGTGTGCACGTCCTGTGCATCCCTGTTTCATCAAGCACGTGCCTGCGTACTCACGTGAGCCTCCTCATGCGTGTCTGTCTCAGGGAAGGCAGGATGGGTACTCACATGTGCAGTGCAGTCTGGGCCTTGGCCGCCTCCTGTTTGGTGCTGTATCGGATCAGGGCAGTGCCCTGGGTTAGGTTCAGATGGAATGTCAGCAGTGGGCCATGCTGCATGCAGATGGTTCTCAAGGTTGACCCATCAATCTAAAGAGTAATGACAGTCATGAGATAAAAACTGGAGTGGGGTGGGAAAGGAAGTCAGGGGACCTTTCTTGTATTTGAGAGTGAGGAGGGGTTCCGGTTCGTAACTAACAGCCTCAGTCCTAAATCAGGTTTGGAGAGATGACTGAAGAACTGGAGACGGGAGTTGTACTGGACTCTCCTGAATATACTGCGCTGAATACAGGGTCTTCAAAGCAAATCTCAAGACAGTCAAAGCACTGGGTTCAGATCTCCTGTGCCCATTTTGCAGATAAAGAAAATGATTGTATAAATACAGCTCAAAACAAAAAGCATACAATTCAACCTGTAGTCTATTTTCCTTAAGAGGTAAATGAGTGAACCTGTGTTGTTTGGTAGAGCCTTAAAACACAGAAATAAAATGGTTAACCAAATAAGAATTTAAGAAAACATGCAAGGTTCTGAGCAACATTATTAATGTAGTTTCTTCCTCCAATCTCACAAAAAGCTGAAGAGAAAGACACGAACAAGGAAGGCACTGCTAACCATCTGACGACAGAATGCTGATGGGTGCCCTCACTCAGACAACTCTGATGTCTTCCTCCTCCTACTCCGGCCATCCCAAGGACAGACTCCACTTCTGCCTACTTCTCTGTGCTCTCTGCTGCCCGCGGCCAAGGTGACCGAAGGTTACAGGCACTCACCCTATCAGACTCTCAGCATGAGGATGTTCAGCGATTTGGGACAACTGCCCTTCCTCATCTATGACGTTAGAGAACAAAACTGTTGATTCACTCTGGTCGATGCATTTGTATTCAGATCTTCACTAGGTTTACTGGAGATGCTCAGTCCAACCTTTTGGTTCATTTGGGGGGAAGGGAAACAAATCACTACTAAAAGAGCCTTAAAAAGTTGTGTTCCTGGCAGCAGTGGTGGAAATACTCTGCGGTTTTACCATGGAAATCCTGTAGGATGGAAAACTGCCAGTCTCACCATAATTCTTAATAGAAAATGACTGAAGAAAAGCTCTCAGCATTTATAAATGACAATGGACTATATCAGCAGGTCAGTATGTGTCACAAGTGATTTCTCAAGATAGATATCCTCTCAATAAGCTGTAGGTGATGACAATTTATCTTGGTCCCCAAAGATCTGACCCTGTAACTTTCTTTTAAGCTATGGTTGAGATTAATGTGTTATTAGGTCTTTTGATTTTTAAACTGACTCAATTCTAATACAAACTCAGTCAAACCTTATATTCATTTATATACAAATATAAGTACCACTCTTCTTTTTAAATTTTATTTTTAAATTAAAAATTTAATTGTAATCAATTGGTCTAGTTGATTCACAGTATATTAGTTTTAAGTATATAATAGTGATTCACAATTTATATAGATCACCCTTCACTTAAAAATATTGGCTATATTCCCTGTGTTGTACAATATACCCCTTCAGCTTATTTCTTTTATATATAGTAGTCTGTACTTTTACTATTCTTCATATAATAATACAGGCTCCTTTCAACGCTGCCTCTCTCATCCTAACCATATTACACCCACCACACTGTGACGACTTAGAGATAATGAGGCATATATAGTTCTGGGGATGGTTATATAAAATGTTCATACTTCAGTCAACTCTTAGCTAAATGAATAACCCAGGAACTTCAGCTGAGCTGATTAGATATGGAAATTAATCCAGACAGTTTCTCATGTTAACTGTATTTGGAAAACTGTCTATCTCAATGTGAATCTTAAAATACGAGCCCTCGACTTACCCCCCACAAACAGGTTCACTGGGCAAATACAGAGGAGAATCTGTATTTCCCCACAGAGGATCATAATGCATGTTAGCATATTAAAGGGTCTAAGAAGTCTTACAGTGAAGGTATCTGCTTCATTTTGTCTAATCAAGTACATATTTCAAACATATTACCTATTGTCAGCCCATGGGAACAGTCTGGAAAATGCTGGCTTAGTAAGGTGTGAGTGAATCCATTTATGAATTAAATGTCAGACAATTCACTCAATGCATCAAGGGGAGGGAGGTCTAACTGACTTCTTTTTAACAAGGTGCTGTTAAAAGGTTGTGCTGGCAAGTCCAAATGAAGACCATGGGCTCAGTTTCCAGGGGTTCATTTCACTGAGTACTCAACACCTGTTGCTACAAATGTGCCAGTCATCAGGCAACTCAAGTGAAAGGGAGGGTGATCTGGTGCAGATGAAGCCCCACCACTGTAACAACAACCCAGAGAGCACATCCTGGTGAGAGAGAATCAGTAATGCCATCGACACAGACGAGGACAGTGGATGGAAAAGCAAGAGCACACGTGTGACATTTCAGTCACGAAATCCACACTCCTACACAGAGCTTTATGGTGAGTCGTGTATGAATGAAGCACAGAAATGGTTGACAGGGAGCCTGAAGTCCTGTTTAATGAGCAATACAAAAACAGGTAACTTTTTTGCTTGGTTCCAGATTCTGACAGGCAGATCCACAAAGCAAGTTATCTCTGCTAAACAGAATTCATCAGATAATACCACCCTACACTCACTATTTATAAACTACCTGTGTTAACATCACCATGGAGGCAGGCATGAAGCTGAGTGGCCAACACCGTTTCCTCCCCGCCCTGGCTCAGAAGTGGGCTTTGGGCATTGGTTGGGGAGACTCACCAGGAAGTAAATGAACTCTCCCATCTGCTAAACCCCCACATCTCTGAGTGTCTCTCTCTTAATACAATCAAGTCCCAGCCAGAAAATCCCAAGAAAGCATGATTACCTGTGGAGTGAGATTGTGAAGAACCAGCCAGTAACTAGGACGAACTGAACCACCATCACTCCAGGTAGAGGCTGGAAGCAACCAGAAAGAAGGATCAGGAAGAATGAACAAAAAAATTAAGACGGCCACACGTGAGAAACATTTTCATAGAGCCTACACACGTTTCTTCCTCCTTTTACGAATCATCTTGTAGAACTTCCCTGGCAGTTCAGTGGTTAAGAATCCACCCTGCCATGCAGAGTTTGATCCCTGATGCTGGGAGGGATTGGGGACAGGAGGAGAAGCGGACGACAGAGGATGAGATGGGTGAATGGCATCATTGACTCGACGGACATGAGTCTGAGTGAACTCCGGGAGTTGGTGATGGACAGGGAGGCCTGGTGTGCTGCGATTCATGGGGTCGCAAAGAGTCAGACATGACTGAGAGACTGAACTGAACTGAACTGATGGGAACTAAGATACCACATGCCCTGGGGCAACTATGCCCTTGTGCTACTAGAAAAAGCCCGCATGTGCAACTACGGAGCCCATACACCACAAGGAAAGATCCCGAATGACGCAACTAAGACCTGATGCAGCCAAATAAGTAAATATATTAAAAAAAAAAAAAAAATCTCCTTTCTGCTTCACTCTGACCTTCTTTATCCTGTCACTCAACAGTCAGTTCTCTTCTCCTAGACTGTGATCCTACACACTCTTATGCCTTATTTGCAAGACAACATTTTGCTCCCAAGGTTCTCATCTTTACTCCATCAAGACCTTGGGAGTTCTCAGGTCCCTGTGCCTTTATAGGCTGACTTCAATTTTCCACTCAAGAGGTACTTTTTCCTCTACCGAACAACCATGATTTCCTCTCCTGTGAAGACGTCATGTCTTCAACTGTGTGTGAGCATGAGTCCCTTGTGCTGGAACAATGATGCTCCCTCGGGCAGCTCCTCACCGGAGGCGAGCCGTGAGTCCTGTGTCCCCCACCCCCTGACTGAGCGGGGTGCTGTGCTGCTCCAGGGAGATGATGGTTTGGGGTTGGTCAGACCGGGAGGCGGGCGGGGCAGCGGTGTAGTGTTCCTTGAGGAAATATGGTTTTTCCACATCTTGTTGGAGAGATGAGTGGGGTTGTGTCCTATGGGATCTGGGGACCATGTTGATTTGTAATCAGGAAACTTTGCTGTAAGAAGAGAAAAGGAAGGAGGAAATGAGGTTAGATACATCAGTTTTGCCAACAAACACGTGTATATTTTACATACACACACAGATAAATACAGTTTTACAGTCTAAATAAGTAGATGTTTGAAGAGTAACAAAATAACATTGTTCTCTGAGCTTATCTAACATAAATTCTCAGTGACTATTACTCTGAATTGACATATGAACACATGAGCTAGAGTTAACTCTCAGACACTCAGTCTTGTCCGACTCTTTGCGACCCCATGGACTGCCAGGCTCCTCTGTCCATGGGATTTTCCTGGCAAACATACTGGAATGGGTTGCCATTTCCTTCTCCAGGGGGGAATCTTCCCGATCCAGGGACTGAACCTGGGTCTTCTGCATTGCAGGCGGACTCCTTACTGTCTGAGCTACCAGGGAAGCCCAAAGAGTTAATAAGATGACTAACTGCTGCTGCTAAGTCGCTTCAGTCGTGTCCGACTCTGTGCGACCCCATAGATGGCAGCCCACCAGGCTCCCCCGTCCCTGGGATTCTCCAAGCAAGAACACTGGAGTGGGTTGCCCCTTTCCTTCTCCAATGCATGAAAGTGAACAGTGAAAGTTAAGTCGCTCAGTTGTGTCCAACTCTTCGTGACCCCATGGACTGCAGCCTACCAGGCTCCTCTGCTCATGGGATTTTCCAGGCTAGAATACTGGAGTGGGTTGCCATTGCCTTCTCCGAACTAACTCGCTACTGCTTCTTAACTAAATACAATCTGAAAAGGAAGATAAATTCAAGGAAATCACCCTTAAAGCCATTAGTCTTACAGATATCAAAGAATGTGAACCCTGGCAGAACTAAAGTATTTATCCTATAAATACTTATTGATTGAATGGAAACTACACTAAAAATTATACTTTTCTTGATCCAGAAGAGTAGATAGCAACATTCAAATGGATTTTAAAATTACAATCAACAAATATTCACTAAGCGCTTACTTCACTTTAAGGCCCTAAATCAGTGCTATGGGTAATATAAACAGTTATTCTCAAGAACTTCAAGTTCAGATGGGAAGATGGAACAGATGAACACAGAGTTGTAACCCCAGGGAACATCTTATCTGCTCAATACGTGGAGGAGAAAGACAATGCTGGGCTGTCAGCAAAGACTGTGCCAAGAAAAATCTTGAAGGATTGATACAAATGGATGGGCTCAGCAAAACAGGAAAATACAAACCAAGGTTCAACTTGAACTCGCTCTGGACCAAATACATTTCCCTGCAATCGTGGCCAAACAATTCCTGGGGCAGAGAGGTACAGGAGGCCATACAGGACAACGGGGGCTGACCCAAGTTTTAGATACTATCAGTCTTGCAGCAGATTTAGTAAGTAGTGTTCAAATGAGGGTCAGAACCTGGGTGACAGCACAAAGAATGCAAGAGAAGAAATGGATGTGAGAGAGAAGAAAGCACTTGGGAGGCGTTATCAGTGCCTGAATCCCGCGAGTGCGGGAGACGGGAAAGAGTAAGGAAGAGGCTAAAGGGAAGAGATGCTGCGACTAAGTGATGCACAACAGCACCTCTAGGCAATGAGAGGTTAGTAAAAAAGAAAGACAATTTGGGGGTGGGAAGGAGGTGTATGTTCAGTTTTAAACAAGTCCAGGTGATGCCTGGGGTCACCTCTCAGGTGATCATCTGCTTGTAAAAAAGGGGCGTGGGCAGTTACAGGAGTAACAGAGGTGAAAACGAAGTTTTACATGTAAAGGCAGAAGTCCTAGGTCTTCAGCCCTACATTGCTACCTCTTAAAAATCGGACACAGGGGGCTTCCCTGGCAGTCCAGTGGTTAAGACACTGAGCTTTCGCCACAGGGAGTGTGGGTTAAATCCCTAACCAGGGAACTAAGATCCCACAAGCCACACGGTGCAGTCAAAAAGAAAAATGCAAAAACAAAACTATGAACTCTGGGTGAATGAAGTGCCACTGTAGGTTCACCAACTGTGACAAATGTACCGCTCTGGGCGAAGTCCTATGAAAGAATGATGCAGGGTGGGGTGCAGAAACATGGAACATGGAGCTAGCTCCTTCACACACTCACTCAGACCTGCAACAGACTCTATCAGCTCTCTGAGTCTTGGTTTCTTCATCTACAAAATGGGATAACAGCACGAACTTCCCCACAGATTTTGGTGAAGGTAAGGTAAGAATTTATGCTGAAGGCTTAGCATGCTGCATGGTCTGCAGGAGCATTCAATAAATGAAGTTACTGTACTGTCAGCACGACGCAGAAGTGGAAACAAAAAGAAGGCAATCTGTAAGGTCATTAACCTGCAGTGTCTTGGTAGCTAAGAATTTGTTTTACTTGTGTTTACTTGGACAAAGAGCAGAAGCCTTAATGACTTTAATCGCTTAAGGTCCAACTTTTGCAAGACCAACGTGCCACTTACTAATGACTGGTTTACCAATCTGTAAGGCGCTGTGCTAAGTAAGTGACTTCAAAGGCTTTTTTATATCCATTAAGTTTTCCATTCCCAACTATCTTTAAAAACAAAACAGAACACACACACAAGGAACTCAGCAAATGTTGGAGAATTAACCAAGGTCCTCTTTTTTCCCCCCTTGGCCATCTGCCCTTAGCCTTTGTCTGTAAGTGGAAGAATTTTTAGAGAAAAGCAAGCTCTAATTGGCTGCCTTAGAAATAACAAGCTGAACTTAACTGGTTCTTCTCATGGCCCCTGATTTTCTTGGCAGACCGGTTAAAAGAAAAGCACTTGTGTCATCAGGATATAACCTCTGTCCTCACAACACCCACAGCTCCTTGCAATGATGTCACCATCTGCCTTGGTCCTAAATGGTATTTGTCTCATCCTGCCTCTGTGAGCCTGCAAGTTCCCCAGGGATGCGGCCTATATGAGAGATGTCTCTCCATCCACGCTGACCTGTGTTGTTCAGCTGCTGTAATTTATTCCTTAAGAAATAAACACCAATTTCCTTTGTACAATGCAACCTGATAGGAAAGTGCTAGCCAGAGGGGAAGAAATGAGTCACATGCCTACCTGAAGTGCTATGAACGTTGGTAAAGGAGTTGTCAGAGGCACTGTAGGGCCAGGCACCAGGTGAAGGCAGCGAGGTGTTGAGGGAAGAATTAGACCCTTTAGATGACAAATGAAGAACGAGATGAAAAAACTGCAGATAAATATCAGTGGAACTAGTCAAATCTTGAAGTATTTTATTTGACCTTCGACAAAAGGAAGGATAATCTAAAAAATAAACGTGAAAAACAAAGCTACCTAGTCCTGCATTTCCTGGTGTAATTACTAGACACCAGAGAATGCAAATGAAGCCAGAGACTGCCAAACAGGAAAATACTGGGTGCTGGATAAACATGAGGGGTTTTACTTATTTACCTGTGGTGTTATCCCGCAGAAGTTGGTGGTCAGTATCTACAATGGGAGATGTGGCTGTACCCCCCAGCACACTTCCTGGAGTGACATAGGGGTCAGATTCAGGGTCAATGTTTTGGATACCTTTCCATGGCACTCCTGGTTGGAATTCTGAGACAAGGAGAACAAATATTAGATTCAGGTAAGAAGTTGTTCAAAATATGGTCAAGTAATTTTTTGATACAACAAATCGGTCTAAGAAAAGTCTAAATTCTGAAGCTATTTTAGCTCAGATTTTCATCATTAAAAAAAAAAAAGTCAGCCTGAACACATGCTTTGCCAGCAGCTCTCCTGTGCTGCCACCACACGCTCACCTAGTTCCTCTCTGTGCCTGTGAACTTGATGCCAGAGAGAGTGAGGGTCTGGGGCAGACCCTGCTCCTGCCCGCCCCCCCCCACCCCTCGCCCCCGGCTCCCAGGCCAATTCAGGCCTGAGGGCAGGGTGGCAGGCCTGAGTAGTGTGGTGCTCAGGACAACTGTGGGGACATCAAGGTGAAAATTGGGAGAGTATCTGAGCTGGAGAGGAGATACTTCTGCTTTATCTCACTGGGAAACTGGCTCAGATGCACAAAAGAAAACACAGATGATTGCTACTCCTGGAATGACCAGGGAAAACCGACAGGAATCATTTGGCTTATCATCAGAAGGCCTAGAATATATGTGTTTACAATTTCTTTACATCATATTTAAAGCTTTATATCATTTTATATATCATATATATCTTTATATATTTAAATCATATGACAGAATAAACTTTTATGTTCCAAATCATGAGGAAGAATGGTATGTAGTATACATGAATAATATAAATTAATAGAGACTATATGTATTCATAGCACAAATAATAGTATATAGAAAAAGGTTAAGGACACAGACTAAAACTCATTTTTGTTTTTGGTTTAGTAAAAATTTCAAACTTTTCTACAATGAAAATAGATTACATGTATCAGAATAAAAGAGGAAAAACAGCAAATACTCTCACTGCTCTACGAGTCTACATCCCTAGAACCTGGTAATAAATACTTGGTGAATGAAAAATGAATCAATTCACTGGACATTTCAGAAGAAGTCAGGTTACAAGGCATCCTTTGCACAGATGAATGCCAAGTCCTGGCTCCAAAGTCCCCTTCTTGCATCCTCAGACTGCACTCCCCTAACTCCCTTTGACCCGTCTGTGCCCATGCTGTATCTACCACTCAGTAACCTGTCTTGCAGGTGATCAGCATCCACCCTATCTTCCTGACTGAACTCTACAGAGCGAAGACCACCTCTCCCCACCCCATGAAAATCTGCTATCTTTCCAAAGAAAAGCAGAAAAAATTAACCAGATGAAAAAAATCAACGTGGGTGGCAAAAAGCAATCTGTTCAGCACCTGAAATTAATAATTACAAAACAAATGATACCCCAAACACAAAACCACCATTTTCTGGACGGTAGTACCTGGAGGCCAACTGGCATTGCTAGATTTACTTCCGATTTTATTTGTTGGTGGAGATTTGGCAGGTAACCAGCTATCACCAGCAGGACCCGTATGGCCACCCAGTGTGTCCCCTGGGATGATGTCAAACTGGTTGTATGGTGACCCTCCTCGGGTCTTACCAGGGGCCACAATAGCGACTGAGAAAAAAGAGAGGTGATGAGTTCACAGCAGAAAGGACTCCTATGAACAAAACTTGCTGAGCTTTCATTCAGAGGAACTCACAGTCTCCAGGATCTGGTCCTGGAACGAGGTGTTCACACTTGTGAGAGGCAGTGCATTAATTAGGAAGTAGGATGACCATGACAATCTGTCTCACCTTCCTGGCTTCTCAGTCTGCACTTCTGCACACAGCACTGTTCTCATTTCTGAATGCCCCTTTCAGTTTAAAACTCCACGGGCTTATGAAATTAACTTGAGAAACTTTCATAAACTATGAATCATACCATCATCCCCACCATCTTTACACTAATGACTCAAGAATGAGGAGTGGGAAAAATACTAAACAATCTGCAGCACATAAAAGGGTTTTTAACTACATTTCTACTGACACCAACCCACTCAAGTCCTTAAGTGCTGATCAGGCCTAGCTTAGTAGAAGAAGCAGAGTAAACAGAGGGAGCTTGCTGGAGAGAAAAGCATCTGCAATTTCTTTAAATTCCAGAGCAGTGAGCCGGCGTTCCTGCCAACGGTCTCTGCCAGCACAAGACCAGCCATGAACTCTGCAGCGCTGAGCTCCTGGGCCCCACACACGAAGAACAGCAAATCCTTTGTAAAACTGCTCTCCTCAGAGCATTTCAGGGGTTTTGTTGGTGTCCCCCCTATTCATCTTATGTGCTGGGAGGCAAGAAAAAATAATTAAAAGCTTAGCAATTCCCTTAAACTAATAAAAAATGAGCTTTAAATGAAAACTGTGGCCTCTGTGAGATAACATTCTACTTATTTCTCGAATGAATTTTACATGCCGTACTGTGTTGCCTGATGTATTCTAAGGATGCAGCCTATCAACAGATAAAATTACTTCCAGGGTAAGGTATTAAAAGGTTCAGTGGTTAAGACCCTGTGCTTCCACTGCAGGGGGCATGAGTTCAACCCCTGGGTTGGGGAACTGAGATCCTGAATTCTACATGGCATGACCAAGAAAAAAAAGACCCACCCAAAAAACTTTTTCTGTTTGTTATTGATTAAAGTAATCTGCTTGGTTTGGCCTAGCACAAGTATTCTGAAAACCATCTCCATGCTCCACTAAGAACTCATCTGCTTTTCTGGAGCCACTGGTAGGAATCTGACTCAAAGGCATGTTACAGTGAAGCAGCAGAAAATGAAAAGCTCAGTTACCTTGGGGATTGGCTCAGGAAATGGGGAAAACGTGACCTGTAAGTTCTCAAATGGCAAGCGAGTATTTTACCTTCAAGACCACTTCTCATGTGCATTTATAATCACACACCTATCATGTCTTTGGGGACAAGGGTCCTGATGAATCATAAGCCTAAGGAAGCAGCCAGAGGGTCCAACGCTAGAGATGCAGAGCTTGGATTATTCAGTTCAGAAACAGACTGGACATTTCAATAAACCATTCCTGATTCTGTAATATGAAATCAAATGACGATACTTAGGGATAGCAGGCAGACAGCTCCACGGGGCCACTTCACCAGCCTCCAGAAGTGCATGTGGAACAGCAGGTTTAGAAAAGAACCCTGAAAGGCTCCAAGCTAATGGGGCTAAGGCTCCAGGAAGCTGCTGCAGGAGCCACTCCGACACCTATTTACACTTGGTTCTCATGGATACAGACGAGTCCAAGTAAATTACTGACAAGTGAAACAAACACTGATGCAAAGGCTGCAGGAAGGCCCCAAGACCTTTTATCCATTTCAAAGGGAAATGGACATGCTCTTACACAGAATTAAGAGAGATGAAGGGCTGACCCACTTTCACGACCAAAGCCTGCAAGACCTTCAACTGCTGTCTTGCAGACACTGCAATTCATAAAGAACAAGAAAGGTTGGTGCAAAGTCCAGACCTCATGTGCTGATCGATTAGTCATCTTCAGAGATCAAAGAGTTGAAACAGTCAACATGACACATATTTACTGTGATCTCTCTCGCTCCGAGATTCTGTTCTCTCAAGCAATTTATTAGGGTTTTACCCTAAGGGGAGCTCAAGTTCACTGCTACTGCTCTTGATCCTACCGCAGGTGGGAAATTTTTCTTTCCTTAAGTACAACTAGCACTCTAAGTTTCTTACAGTTTGAAATACACATAACCCCAATCTTGCTCTCATAGGTGATCATGGCAGGGGTGGGGGTGGGGGATGCAATCAAGACTGTTTAAGAAAAAGCTGAAGATCTGTGCTTCAGAACAAGCTTATAGGACCCTGTGTCAAGGCTTCTGAGGATCAAAAGAGCTTCAGGTCACGAGGCTCTGTGTGTCTTACCATTTTTGTGCATATTGGCTTCCTGTGTGGCTACAGAGGGCACCTCCATCATGGAGGTCCACTGTTTAAAGCGAGACTCTGTTCCAGCCTCCTTCCCACCAACCATGCCGTAGTCCATGCCTCCGGAGCTGAAGCCTGAAATGGAGAAGCACGTTTTAGCTCTTTTTTTTTTTTTTTAAATCAGTTTCTAGCATCAATAACCAAGAGATCTGAGGCAGAACCCATAAATGGCTTCATTCGTCACTAAAAGACCAATTCACATGAAGTTTTCTTCACTTAGAAACAGGTGTTTTGATTCGAAATGTTGGTCTGGGCTCCTGCCTGCTACAAAAGGGACGACTCTGTTCAGGTATGAAAACACGTATGATGTCATCTAATGAACATCTCAGGGCACATGTGCACTCACATTATCTATTTAGCTCAGGTTTGTGTCAAACGGAGTGTGGGACCAGCAGTTCTCCAGCTGAGACAGATGTCCACACTACAAACCAACATGGTGCAACAGCTGCCCTAAAGTTGTGGTAAGGTCTCTATGGGAGGAAAGGCTTTGCAGAAGGACAGCTGATCTAGGGCCTAGGGCAGGAAGGTGAGTAAGTCAAGGAAACCAAGTGCGAAGCTCTAACTGGTGACAATCATGGGTGCTTAGGGAATGACGAGGAGCCCAGTGTGACTCCAACGCCTGGCTGACTATGGATGCAGTGAGATGAGGAGAGATGAAGAGCCGTAGCTTGTAGGGTCTTACATATGTTAGGCCAAGAAGTCTAGAACTTTTTTGCCCCACCCCCCCGCAAAGATAGGAGATAAAAAGAATTTTTTAGCAAGTGAGATATAGAACTAAGTTTATATTTTATAAAGAGAACTGATAGTCTGAGAAGGGGACAGACTATGCGAGATCAATTTGAAAGAAGTTTTTATACAATGACGAAGACCCCATAGCTTGAACAAGCAACTGGTGAGAGATTCAGAGTGTGTCTTCAAGTGTTAGGCTGTTAGCAAGGGCTCTGGCAGTTAAGATTTTCCCACTGCAGAGGGCTGGACAGGTTAAAACCACACAGGAGAGGCTTGTTGATGGAGCCTCACAAGGTGCACCGTCGGTTTTAGGTTAGAATATATTAAATACTTTTCAAACTAATGCTCAAAAAAGTAAAATAAAGGACTAAAATAAATAGCTGAAACTGAGAGGGGAAGAATAATTAATAAAAAACAGAAAAGTGGGGGGACTTCCCTGGTGGCCCACTGGGAACGTGGAGTTCTCCATGTTCCCAATGCAGGGGGCCTAGGCTTGGTCCCCAGTCAGGGAACCAGATCCGAAACACTGCAACTAAAAGATTCCATATGCTACAACTAAAACCTGGCATACCCAAATAAATAAATAAATACATTTTAAAAAGAAACAGAAAAAGGAGAACAAGCCACAGTCAGTGTAGCAATAACAGGCAAGCACGGGTACCCAAGAAGATCAGCAGGGCGCCCACCATGCCTCAGCATAGGTGTCCTGTGGAAGTTCCCTCTCCCCCTAGCGGATGTGTGGCTCCAACCAGCCCAGACTCCATACTGCACCCACTTTAACTCTCCTACTGTCTGAGGCTGTCTTGTTGGAACCCTGGGTAAAGCGGGCATCTTTCTCATTAGAAACTTGGAGATCTGATGCCACCCAGACATGGCAGCACCACAATTAAATAAGGTTTGGCAAGGGAAAAGGAATTAAAGATAAAGAAGGCAAAAGGAGATAAAAGTGCCTTGAAAGATTCAATCTACAAACCCAAAACTATGAGAGGAAAATCAATGCAAGGTTTTATGTAACTCTGTGTCTTCTTCAATGTCACATAGTAACTGGCTTCACGTGAGGATGGAATGTGCTTAACAAATCTGGATGAAGGGAATTCTGGGCTCTAAGGCTATTGTAGATGACACTTCACTCATGACCTTTGTGTGGCTCACACCTCCAGATCCAAGAAAATACAGACTTGACCTTGCTATTTCATCAATGGACTTCCCTGGTGGCTCAGACAGTAAAGAATCCGCCCGTAATGTGGGAGACCTGGGTTCAATTCGTGGGTAGGGAAGATCCCCTGGAGGAGGGCATGGCAACCCCCTCAAGTATTCTTGCCTGGAGATCCTCATGGACAGAGGAGCCTGGTGGGCTACAGTCCATGCGGCCACAAAGAGTCAGACATGACTGAGCAACTAAGCACATACTTTCTCAGTTCATCAAGTGGCCTCCATGTAATTCTCCAGCTCCCTGACACAGAACTTATAATCAAACAAGCCATTTCATTCAGTCCAGTAAGTATTTATGGAGAGCCTAACTTGTGCGAGGCTCTGTGTCAGGAGCTGAGGTATAATCAGAGATAAGACATGCCCCTGGCTTTCCCAGGGCCTCATTTCACAGGACATGCCTTTTATCTGCTTCATCATTGCTACCTATATAAGCCCTTGACCACCACCTCTGTCCTTGCCAGAATGACTTTCTTGGCCACACACTCTAATTCGCTGTCTATTCATCACTACCACTTGGCTCACGGCTTGGCTTAACCTCCCTGAGGAAACTCTCAAATTAACCTGTCCTTAATTTATCACTCCTGTACTCTGTCTACAGTTCTATATTTTCCACTACTTTTTTTGTCGTAGATGAGAAAACAAATTCCTGGTTTCACAATCATTATAATAAGCACTAAGTTATAAAAGAAGTCATGCACAGCGGCCTCTTTAACACAACTGTTCCAATCCATGTCCACATGCATGTGCGTCACTGACACGTCATACCCCCAGGAAGGATACAGTTATTCTTCTGCTATTTTAATAATCTCTACTATTCATATCTCTACTTTTCACTGGACATACCACACACAGAAATATTACATATTTTGATAAAGTTTAAAAAGTAAAATAAAAAGTAAAATTTTATTGGAAGAGCATTTTCTAATAAGATGAATGACTTTGTATCTAGATTATTCAGATATTAGTGACTATGACTTGATCTAATTCACATTATTCTATTCCTATTTTTAAAATTTTTATAGACTTTATAAAGCACTAATAAAGTTCATACAAATAAGTAGATGAGAAAAGTAGGAGCCTTGTAATCACATCAGTTATTTCCTTACATTACTTTTTGGATATATTTCCTTCTCCCAGCTCAATAAGATATCTAAAAATTATGTTTTCGTAATAAATACTAAAATAATAATACTAAATCATAATAAATACTAAAGCATCATAATAAATACTAAAACATAATTTTTAGATAGGTCATTATCACTTCAATTAGGTATATTTTCCATTTTGTTAAAAGCAGAAAATTAGGAACTATTTTACAAGAACAATCAGCTAAGGGTTAGTTAACAGTCATGAATGTCATTCAACTCTTTAATTCTGAGAAAATATATCAATAGACACTTTATCAAAACGTATTTAGAAAAAAACATACTATGAAATTTTAAATTATTCTTGCTAGTCTTTAGCCTACAGGTTATCTTTTATCTTTCTTACTCTGCTATACTAGGCACTATTTATATTCATAATGTATACATTCATTTTATTACATCTTTTCTGAAAAAACTTTAATCTGTATAAATGCTTTACCTATATTTTCATCAAAACCTTACAGCTATAGGTTTAGTTTATTCAAAATAGGCAGCCAAATCAGACTTGTTTTCAGTCTCAGTTTTTCAATTCCAATAAATTGATAATATGAATTAAGGAAAACTGTAACTGAAATAAACTGCAAAATGCATTGTGTAAGGCAGATTATAAGTGGCCATATCACAATAGAGCTTCCCTGGTGGCTCAGAGGTTAAAGCATCTGCCCCCAATGCGGGAGACCCCGGTTCAATCCCTGGGTTGGGAAGATCCCCTGGAGAAGGAAATGGCAACCCACTCCAGTATTCTTGCCTGGAGAATCCCATGGACTGAGGAGCCTGCTGGGCTGCAGTCCACCGGGTCACAAAGAGTCGGACACGACTGAGTGACTTCACTTACTTACTTACTTATATCACAGTTAAAATAGACTTAATAAAACTAATGTATCCATTGTTTACTAAGTTATCAGATGAAAATGTTAATAAGTCAGTATGTTCTTTTCCCTTAATTTGGATAATAATGCATAACTAAAATTTTAAGTTACTTATGAAATAGGAATATGGTATTAAAAAACCATGAAATGTATCTAGTAAATATATATATGTATAAATACTGAACTTTGATCCTTTAGTCATTAGGAATAATTAAGTATAATAATCATAAACAATATGATTAATCTAATAAGACATGATAAAATTTTTCTATATATTCAATAAACAAGAGAACTATACATACACTGCTAAACATGAACAGATTTACAGCCAACACATAATTTTACTTTTTAATAGGGGGGTAGAAAATAGTAAAGACGTTATAAAGACTGTCAGTGAAATAAATACATTATGATTCTAGGTTTTTAACAACTAACTGACTTGTACATACCCTGTTCTAAAGGAAATCCACAGGCTTTACCTATTCGCCATGAAAATATCTGTTTCAAAGAGTCAGTCTCACTAACCTATACTGCTCAGGCTGTTCCTAGGTGCTTTGCTTTCCAGCTAAGACAAGCCCTCAGGATGAGCACTGAGAAGGTCTGAAAAGAACTGTGTTCCTGAAACATGTCGAAAAGCCACTTGTGGCTTCCAGATAAGTTCTCTTCGCTTTATACAACTGGATTCCACTTCAAGAACTACACATCCTTTGATAAAAAGGGATGAAGAGAAGCACTGCTGGCCCCACGTCACTCACATACACTGTCTAAATTCAGAACAACTCAACACACACCAGCACGTGTAGGCTCTTACATCAGGCTTCATCCCTAAGAGGACACGATTCAGAAGGTGAGGACTGGAAACCCAGGGATAAGGGCACCATTGATAGTCATCCCGGGAGGCTTCCTCTTCGTCTGGAGCTCCAGAGAACCATGCTCTGATAGGATAAGGGATGGCGGAGCGTCTGACTTTCTTTTATGTTGAATGGAATTTAAAAGTCAGTTCTCATGCAAATCATTTTTAAGAAAAAGTACAGGGGCTACCCTGGTGGTCCAGTGGGTTAAGAATCCACCTTATAATGCAAGGGACACTGGTTTGATCTCTGTTCCAGGAAGATCCCACATGACACAGAGCAACTAAGCCTGTGTGCCACAACTACTGAGTCTGCTCTAGAGCCCACCAGCCACAACTACTGAAGCCCTAGAGGCCTTGCTCTGCAATGAGAAGCCACTGCGATGAGAGGCCCACACACTACGACACAGAGTAGCCCCCGCTCACTGCAGCTAGAGAAAGCCACACGGCAGCAGTGAAGACCTTCCACAGCAAGAAATAAAACAAATAAATAAACGTGCAATTTTCTTTTTTTTTTTCTTAAACAAAAAGTATAGTTGGTAGAACTTAAGGATCTAGAAATTAATTCCCTTAAAACTATCCAGGATCAAGGAGTTCCTGGCCTCCCCAGTGGGCAGTGGATGTCTCACCCCAGCAGGCACCTCACAGAGCACAGATAGCAAGGCCATTTGTCCAAGGTCACTTTGTCACTTGAGTACAGCTTTCAAGTCTCCCTTAACCCTTGTTTTTGAGGTGGCAGAGAACAGTAAAGTCCTTACCAAAAGAAAATCTAAATGTTGTCAATCTGAGAAGAGATCCACTGTGGTGGGTGGTACTTTTTTAACTTTTGCATTTTATTTTTAAATACTGTTGCCTCGCTGGTTGGATTCTGCTTACAACATGTTCCCCAGTTCTTAAAGAGCTACAACTCGCCTGCCAACAAATTCCTGACGAATGTCAAAGGTATAATCTTACTTGTGCTAATTCTATTTAAATCAGATGAAATACTAACATCAGAAGAATTTTATTGGTTTGTCTGATAATTTTAATTCCTCATTTTTTTCAACGCAGTTTTATCCATAGAGCTAAATGCCTCTCAACTTGTACGTAATTTACTCGATTATAACGTCAGGCAAGTGCAGCGCTTACAGCAGGTACAAATGGGCTTTAAAAAGTTCCTGGTGGAAAGAGAGCTGATTGATTGCCACTCACAAGTAATAAAAGACCTCTTTGGACCCAGAGAAGGTGAAAGCTTGTCTCTGCTGTCTGCTAATTGTGTGATGAGCTTCAGGAAACATATCAGCAAATCAGATATCTTACTTGCAAGAAAGGAATAAGAATATTTACTGACCCAGCATGGCTGGTATGAAAATAGTGTAATGGAGGTCTAACCCTTAGGCTGAGAATGTGACTGGCAGATTTTTCAACAGGCAGTTTGCATACTAACAGCTTACCAGAACCATATCCAGGTATTGGCCCTTTGGTTTGAAGGTCTGGGAGCCCCACATTCAGAGCGTTGGGTACCATGTTGTCCAGATGTGGCTTGGGCCCAACGGGATGAGATGGCGAATGCTTCATGCTGGGCTGCCTCTGCTGCTGCTGCTGTTGCTGCTGCTGCTGCTGGAGGGCACTCACCATCCGAGCCAGCTGGAGGTGAGGAGGCCCAAGGGAAAACAGACACATAATAAGCCAACATCAACAGATACATGATAAGCCAACATCCGTTTCCGCCATCAGAGGTTACGCAGAGATGTATTCCCACATCGAGCACTAGGGGGCCCTTCCAAGGCCATATACCTGCTGTTCCTGCTGCTGGCGAACGGCTTGAGAAAGCTTCCTCTGGTTTTGTAACAACTGCTGCTGTTGCTGCTGCTGCAGGAGAAGCTGACATGCCTACAAAGTAAGGGAGAGAGGACCCAAGTTTCCTAAGGTGGATTTACTAGGAAAACTGTAAGGGTTTGTGAGCCGAATCAGTGTCCATGAGGGAAGTACCACCAAGATCCTGGCCTACTGGTCAAACTGAGTGTGCATAAGAGTTGAGCTGACGTATCAACCCTTAAACACATGAAATGAAGCAAGTAATAATAATAATAATAAAACCTTTTGGCTATAGGAGGAAAATCTGCTACTTACCAACTGAAACTGGGGAATCTGTGGAAGCTGGCTCAGCATGGCAATTTGTTGAGGAGATAACTGGGGCCCCACGTTGAAAAGACCTGGATTCAGGCCACTGTTGGGAAACTGCTTAAGCATTGAGGCAGAAACCTAGTCAAGAAAAGGAACTTTCAGAATTTATCAAAATAAAAAAAATTTGTGTGTTGTGTGAAAAGAATCTCAATAAAGCTAAAGCAAGCACTGTTAACATTTTCCTTGAAAAATATTTATGAAAAACATTAAACAATTGGGAGAAATATACCAAAGCATTAACAGTGGTTATCTTTTGAGTGGTGAAGGTTATAGGAACTTTTTCATTCTCTTTTTAGACATTCCAACTTTTCTACAATGAAAATTATGAATTTTATAATCAGGAAAATATCTGCAAGAAAAAAAATGAATGACAACGTAACTTTCGTCTTAGAGGTTATTATTGGAAATGTGCTATAAAAACATTCACTGAGGAGGGAGGTGGGAATGGGGTTCATGATGGGGAACACATGTACACCCATGGCTGATTCATGTGAATGTATGGCAAAATGCATCACAATACTGTAAAGTAATTAGCTTCCAAATAAAAACAAACAAACAAACAAAAACAAACAAACCCCCCAAACAGTCACTGAACCCAATGAATCAGTGAGTACCATGGAGAACAAACTTAGTCCCTTAATATCAATAGCATTCTGGTCAAAAATTTAGTCCTACAGGCAAACTGCATGGGCCTGCCATTTCTAAGCAGTATGACTCAGAGCAAGGGACTTATTTAACTTTTCTGAGCCTCACTTTCCTTATCTGCAAAATGTGAATAAGAATAAAATTAACTTCAGTGGCTGTTTGAGGATTTTATGAGTTAGTTCATGTCAACTGCTTAGAAATGCACTCCATACATGTTCCTATTATTCCACAGTGTGGTTCTTCAGATGTCCACAAACAATGATTACACCTACCCCTTCATCTCATCCCAAGGCTAACTGGGGTCAGTTCTCTCACCTGTGTATCATTCAATTTCTCAACCCATTCATTTCTCATTTACAGAGAAGCCATTTTCTGAAGTTTTCTAATACTGCGTAGACCTCACCATCACTAACTCATCTTTTAAAAGCCATGCTCTCAACAGTTCCTAAGATCTCAGCTTCTCTGATCGTATCTGATCATCTCCCAATTCACACAGTCCATTAAAATCTACAATATTAAAATATGTTTTACTCTCCCATGCAGTTTTTAAGCAGCTGGGTTTATAAACTATTAATTTATGTCTGAGCCTTAGGACCTTACATTTATCTTTGTATGCCTGGCACACAGTAGATGCTTGATAAAACCTACAAGATGAATGAACCTCTCTTATATTTTAACTTATTAATGGTCACTTCACCAAGTTATTTTCTACCTGTTATTTCACTTATTGTCAGTTTCTGTCTCCCATCTGGTCATTGATGGGAACACTGAACAGAGCTGAAGATAATCTAGTAGCATGCTACTAAAAGCATCCTTCCAATCTGAAACTGATCAGTCCAGGAACAGTCAATCATTTCTAATCAACACAACTGTTTTAGCACTTAGCCTATATTTTTTCATCTTATCTAAAACAAAGAGACAGCTTGTCAAGTGACTTGTCAAAATAGAGACACAACAACTTTATCATTCCTATAATCCAACGTTTTTTGACCAATCAGTGAAGAAAGTGGGTTATGTTCAAACATGTTAGCAAACTATGATTCTTGATTTTTAGTACATGTGCTCAGAAATCACATTTTTGATCATCTTGTCTAGAATCTCACTTAGAATCAGCACCAAGTTCATCAGTTCTTGAAGCCACTTTCCTTGTTCTTTCAAAAAAAAAAAATTAAAAAGAAATTGCTTCATTCTTCTTCCTTCCTGGCACAGGAGGAAAAGTTCTTTCCCATTTCTGATCTGAAGCTCCAAACAGAGGGGCATCCACCTTTACCACAGCACTCTGGGGCCTTTTTCCCTTACTTCTTGGCAGCAAGCCCCTAGGGAGGACTGCCCTATTTCAGTTACTAAGGGGGTACGCACGGAATTCAGTATTAGGAAGCTCGCATTCTCTAGTATCAGCTTTCTCGGCAGCATAGGGAACATTCAGGCCCCTGGAGGCCTTCCCCCTTTTGTCTTAAAAGTTCAGAATTTGGGCAGAAAAGAGGGAGGTGTCATTATTTAAACTCTCATCCTTGAAGACCCCCAGCATTCTTCAAAGACCACAGAGAGGGGTTCTGCGATTCTTTTCACAAATTCTTTCTCTGTTGAAGGATTTAATTAATCTTAACCCTTATTCTTAATAGAAAAGACATAAGCAGTAAAATTTTTATTCCCACTTAGTCAGCCTTATACAAAGAGTCCAAAGCAATGATTCCTTTCCCAGTCACCACACTGCACCAAACCGAGCTCGGAGACACTTTCGACCTGCCTACTTTTTCGTAAGCCTCAGCTTATTTTGTGTTTTAACCCTCCAGCGTGACATTCACACACATTCATCCTTGCTTGCACACCCTTACTTTCTGTCTTTTAAAAATGCCCCTATAAAAACTGAGTCATCAGAAGACCCATGGGGTGTTCCCATCTTATCTTTCTTTAGCATCACAGTCAGATCCAAATTCTTCTGCTTCCTAATACTTTTGAGTCACTGGTCTCTGCTACATTCTCAAGAATACCTGCATATCTTTTCTTTGACACTTTCCAGTCTAAAAACATCTAAGTTCAAATTTTCTATACTTGGCTCACCAACTTGTTTTCCTCCCAAGATCTCAGCACTTTCACTTAAACTATCAATTCTCTCATTTTGGAAAGTATTTTGACTTAAAGTAATGGTTCTCCCAGATGCTTCCTTTCCATTCTCTATGAGATGCTGAGTGTTGTCAAAACCTTGACACTACTATATGTAAAAAAAGATAAACAACAAGGACCTACTGTATAGCATGGGGAACTAACTATCTTCAATACTTTGTAATAATCTACAGTGGAAAAAAATCTGAGAAAAGGACAGATATGTAGATACAGAAAACAGAACCACTTTGCTATATATCTGAAACACAACACTGTAAATAAACAATATTTCAATTAAAAAGAGACTGAAAAAAAAAAACGAACCCAACTCTTTATTTGATTTTCTATTTAACAGTTAGACCCCTGGCAGACAGGAGCTCAAAGCAAGCATACCATGACTGTGCACTCTGCCTCGGCACCAGCTTAATGGCCAGCATGAGGGATCCTCCACAACTCCTGTCAAATAATAATTCTTCATCTCTCCTTTGAGTTCACCCAAATGGGCACTGCTGCTGCTGCTAAGTCGCTTCAGTCGTGTGCGACTGTGCGACCCCATAGACGGCAGCCCACCAGGCTCCTCTGTCCCTGGGATTCTCCAGGCAAGAATACTGGAGTGGGCTGCCATTTCCTTCTCCAATGCATGAAAGTGGAAAGTGAAAGTGAAGTCGCTCAGTTGTGCCCGACTCTTCGCGACCCCATGGACTGCAGCCTCCCAGGCTCTTCCGCCCATGGGATTCTCCAGGCAAGAGTACTGGAGTGGGGTGCCATGGCAAATGGGCACTAGTGTGACTTAACTTACTGTCTCTGATACAGTAGCTCTAAGCTTATTGTATTAATAGGGTTGTTCCTTCTCTCAGGGGGAGGGGGATGTCAGGGGCAGGTAAGGAGACCATGAATGGAGATATGGCCTACACTACTATACCATGCTGGGAGGGATTGGGGGCAGGAGGAGAAGGGGACGACAGAGGATGATACGGCTGGATGGCACCATGGACTCGATGGATGTGAGTCTGAGTGAACTCCGGGAGTTGGTGATGGACAGGGAAGCCCGGTGTGCTGCGATTCATGGGGTTGCAAAGAGTCGGACACGACTGAGGGACTGAACTGAACTATACCATATTCTAATCCAGAGTCTTAGACCACTATACCTCTGTGACTCATGAAATCATATTTACTACCTTCAGTGTGAATCTTAAATTCATTTGGTTTAGCAAATATACTAGGCTGAATCATGTTCCCCTAAAATTCACGAGCAATTGTGATCTGAGAATGTGGCCTTATTCAGAAGTAGAATCTTCGTAGACAAAATCAAGTTTCAGATGACAACATACTGGATTGTAAGAGGCCCTAACCCAGTGATTGGTGTCCTTAGAAGAAGAGGTAAAGACACAGAGATGGAGAAGAGAAAGTCTAGAGACACACAGGAAGAACGCCACATGAATGAGGCAGAGATAGGAGCGATGCATTTACAAGTCAAAAACACCAAGCCCTGCCAGCAGCCGCCAGCAGCCGAGGGCATGAAATAGACTCTCCTCTGGAGCCACCAGTAGGAACCAACCAACCCTGATGACACCCTGACTTCAGATGCCTAGCCTCCTGAACTTAGGAGAGAATAAATGTGTGTTGTTTTAAGCCACCCAGTTTGTGGTCATTTGTTGCAGCAGTTTCTAGGAAGGAAATGAATACAGTAATTCTGCTGGTAGGCCTGTACCATCTGGTAAGTTAAGCAACTAGTCTCGTGTGGCTATTTGAGCACTTGAAAAACATGGCTTACCTAAGTTGAGATGTGTTTTAGACTCTGTAAATTTTTTTAAAACATTTGGCTGCACAGCATGACTTGTGGGATCCTAGTTCCCTGACCAGGGATCAAACTCAGGCCCTGGCAGTGAAAGTATACAGTCCTAACCACTGGGCTGCCAGGGAATTCCCAAGATGTGTTTTAAGTATAAGATACATACCAGATTTCAAAGATGCGACTTTGAAAGTCTAAAGGCTTTAAAACAAGAAAGTAAAAGTTTTAATATAAAGTGTTGATTACAGGTTGAAATGATAATAATTTAGATATACTGGACTAAAGAATATATATTGTTAAATTAATGTTACCAGTTTCTTCTTATGGTCCATGGAATTCTCCAGGCCAGAATACTGGAGTGGGTAGCCTATCCCTTCTCCAGTGGATCCTCCTGACCCACGAATCGAACCGCGGTCTCCTGCATTGCAGGTTCTTTACCAACTGAGCTATGAGGGAAGCCCTCAGGCTCAAGAATATATGTTGTTAAATTAATCTTACCAGTTTCTTATCTTTTAAATGTAGCTACTAGAAGCTTTAAATTCCATTATGTGGCTTGTGTTACCTTTCCACTCGAAGTGCTGCTTCAGGCTGTCTGCACTGATGACCATTGTTTCTAACTTCCTCTCCAAAGCTTTCCTCCATGATTCAAGGGGAAATCTCCTTTGCTTATTTTGTTTCCCAGCCTACTGGCTTCCAAAATAAAGAGCCATTGTCTGAATTGTCATTTCTCCTCTCTTCTCTCAGGTTTAAAAGATCTACTGGATAAATTGGCTGGTCTCTTGATCACCATTTCTCTTCAGTCTTGAGAATAGCTGACATCCCTAACCAGGAGCCTATGATCCCCCCAGCCGTCTTACTATTCCTACTACTCACAATTAGCTAAAGAAACCACCACTCAAAGTAAAACATGCCCATGACCCAGAAATACCCCAGAGAAACTCACCTGAGGAGACAAACAGAGGAATATTTGTAGCAGCAATGCTCAAAATAGCAACAATCTGGAAACCACTCAATAGGTAAGTGAACGACGGTATATTCATACAGTAGAGTGCAATATGAACCACAATTGCCCAAATCAAAATCTTAGAAGCAATAAGAAGTTAAAAAATCAGAGAAGGTTATATACTGTATAACTTTATTACATAAAGTTCAAAAAAGGGAACATGAAACAATATAAAGACAGACACAAAAAGACTATAAAGAAAAGTAAAGAAATGCTAACGCAAAGTATTTTTATACTTTACTTTAAATGCCAGCATCTCATATGTTCTATATGCTGACAGTCATAAAGACTATCAAGGGACTTCCCTGGTGGCCCAGTGGTTAGGGATCTGCCTGCCAATGTGGGGGACACAGGTTTGATCCCTGGTCCAGGAAGGCTCCATATGCTGCAGGGCAACTACTGAGCCCATGTTCCACAACTACTGAAACCTTGCACCCTAGAGCTCGTGCTCCACGAAGAAAGAAGCCACTGCAATGAGAAGCCTGCTGCTCACCACAACTAGAGAGCGCCCACGCATGGCAACAAAGCAACATAAGAACAAATAAATTAAAATTTATAAATAAATATAAACAAAAAATAAACAAAACAATAAATAAAATTTTAAAAAGTAAAAGATACATTGTTCATCATTTTTTTCTTTTCGTTTGTAATTTTTAAGAAAAGACTATCAAGGTTGCCCTTTGAGGACTTCCTGTCTAGCCTTGTTCAGCTTCTCTCTTCAGAGTCACGGTACTGTCCTCCTCCAGTGAATATAAAAGGACTAGACAGATGCTTCACTGGGTTCCTGGGCAAGTGGCTATTCATACCTGGGTTGCAGAGTAATTAAAGTGCAGGTCTGCACATTTCCATAGCAGGGAATTAATTATTCTGGCTTAAAAGCCCTTCAATCTCCAGCTGGGTTGGAGAAAGTGAAGCTCGGGTTGGAGTCAATATGGCATTAAACAAAGAATTACAGGTGCAAAAAGACAGCAATTTAAAACCAAGATAAAAACCTCTAGAACAGGTTACTTTTAGAACATTTGAGAAACGGGAGGAATAAGACAAGGGAGAAAATCCATGGTCTGGAACACTTGTAAAAAATCTCAAAGATGAGTTTCGATGTTTTCTTCCCACATCTACATTAATTATTGACCATCCCTAGAAATCGGTTAGAATGGATGTGAAATTTGATAATATTCATAAATTTTAAATGTTTGTGTGCTTTGACCCAGAATTTTGTTCTGGGCAACTAAATTTAGAAATAATGTGGGCAAAGATAATGTATAAGGATTTTTCCATAGCATTAACTTAAAACAGTGAAAAAATTAGAAATAATTTAACACCCAATAACGGGGAAAGGCAAACCAAAGCAAGCTTACTTGAAAGAACATTTGCCTTCTTCATTAAGAATGACTGATCCAAAGACTGTCTTAGGGATGAGAAAATATTATGACCCAATGTTAACAAAAATAACAGACCATGAATGCAACTATGTGAAAAGTGTGCCTGAATATGAACAAAGTCTGATCTGGGGGTTGTGTAAATAAAACTCTTGTCATTGCTTCCAGTGGGGTGGGAGGGTAGGTTCAGGAAGAATTTTTTCTGCACAATCCAAACTTTCAGTGTGGTTATTATATTCTCTTTACTTGATTTTTTTTTTTTTAAACCTGTTTCGTCTTTTAAAATATGTAAATGTCAGGAAAAACCTTGAAGATTCCATGTTTAATATTTTGCCCTCCTTATCTAGATAGCATATTCAAAAGCAGAGACATTACTTTGCTGACTAAGGTCTGTCTAGTCAAGGCTATGGTTTTTCCTGTGGTCATGTATGGATGTGAGAGTTGGACTGTGAAGAAGGTTGAGCGCCAAAGAATTGATGCTTTTGAACTGCGGTGTTGGAGAAGACTCTTGAGAGGCCCTTGGACCACAAGGAGATCGAACCAGTCCATTCTAAAGGAGATCAACCCTGGGATTGCTTTGGAAGGAATGATGCTAAAGCTGAAACTCCAGTACTTTGGCCACCTCATGCCAAGAGTTGACTCGTTGGAAAAGACTCTGATGCTGGGAGGGATTGGGGGCAGGAGGAGAAGGGGACGACAGAGGATGAGATGGCTGGATGGCATCACTGACTCGATGGACCTGAGTCTGAGTGAACTCCGGGAGTTGGTGATGGACAGGGAGGCCTGGCGTGCTGCGATTCATGGGGTTGCAAAGAGTCGGACACGACTGAGCGACTGAACTGAACTGAAACACATTTTGCTAAATAAACACATTTCAAAAGTGTAGGGGAACACAAGTACTTTTCTTTTCCAAATAGAGCAGATTTGGTCATCAAGAGATTTGCAGCCCCCAAGTCTCTCAGACTAAGTTAACTGTGCTTGTCTAACAATTCCACTTTCTAGATCATTCTGAAATGCATCTTCCCGTGACTTGACATCTGCTTACTGAACTCAAAACACACACTCTGCAGGGTCTTTAGGACGCAGTAGTGAACAGAGCAGACACAGACCCTGCTACTTTGGAGCTTACTTCACTCCTGGGCTGGGGTGGGAGGTGAGGGGTTAACAGTGGTCGTGTAATGTACACAGCCCGCGATAGCCTCCCTGTTAGGGTGGGGCTGAGGCAGAGCTCTGAAGGAAGTAGAGAAGGAGCCACGTGGCAATCTGGGAGAACAGCATTCTAGAAGCATGTACTGCACTGGGGGCCAGCTGGCTGGAGAGGCCTGAACCAACAGGAGAGCAGGTGTGGGAGGCAGGGAGGTAACCAAGAGCCTCAAAGATCACAGTGAAGAGTTGGCTTTGCAATCTCTGAGAGAGGAAGCCAGGAGAGCAGTGCCCTTAACTTTCTGTGCTGACAGCAATGTTCTACATCTGCACCGTCCGTACAGTAGTTTTTAACCTGGTGTGCCTATTTAAATTTATATCTATTAAAACTAAAAATTCAGTTCTTCCACTCCATGAGTTGCATTTTAAGCACTCACATGGCTAATGGCTACCCTGGACAGTGCAGTTTTAGAGCGTCAGTCTGAACTCTGGGTGGAAAATGGACTCGAGGCAGCAAGTAGGGGATGAAACAGGGTGGGACCAGTCAGGAGACTGTGGCCATGGGAGGGAATGGTTGGACGCTGGATGACGTTTTGAAGGGAAGATTTGTTGCTGGACTGGTTGCGGGCTGTGAGGTCTTTGGCCAGAGCACCTGAAGGATGAGAGTGCCATGTTCCTGGAAGAAGAGGATGTCTTGAGGGGAGAGTGGGATGAAGCTGAAGTTCTGTTTCAGGCATGTTCACTTCAGATGCCTAGAAGGCATCCTAGTGAAGATGCCAGAAGTCTGTGGAGTTGTGAAGAGAGAACTAGGCTGAAGTCACAATTTTGGAACTGTCAGTATTCTAAACTCATTCCACTGGGTGAGATCACCTAGCAGTAGCTGTAGGTGATGAGGAGAGGTTCAGATATTGAGATTGGGGTACTCATGCTTAAACATGGGGGAAGTGAGGAAGAGCTGGTAAAGCAGACAGAAGACAAGGCAGATGGAGAGCTAATACAGAGTGTGACCGAAAGCCAAGTGAGCAGTGTCAGAGAGGAGGAAGTGATCAACTGGGTGAAAGGCGGATCATGAGGAAAAAGCAACTGGGGAACAGACCACTGGAATCCACAACATGGAGATCACCGGCGACCTTCACAAGAAGGTTTTGACTCCCTCGGCCACAGTCGTACCTAGATTCCTGCACTAGCTCCGTGACTGAGCTCCTTTGCTTTAGTGATTCTGTCATTCACACACGCCTTCTGTACCACCGTGCTATCTTGCCTGATACTTTATCATCTTTGGCAGGAGCAGCCCAACTCTAGTGAGCAGGTAAGAATCACCTGCGGGTAATGAGGTCCCAAGACACAGTGTCTCAGTAGATGGAGGAAGACCCAGAAACTATTTTTAAATAGCAGCCAAGATAATGGTTACCAACCACGGTAACCAAAGGACAAAGTCCAAACTCCTTAGCAAGGCAAACAAAACTGTTCCAAATGTACTCCCAAACTTTCTGACAAGCTCCTTCCTGTTCCCCTCTAGGCAGCACACCTCTGCTTACACAAGCCCAGACTAATAACCGTGCTTCCCCATACTGGCCGTGTTCTTCCAGATGTTACTACCCCTACATAAACTTCTCCTGTCTCCTGGAGGGCACCTTTTCTCCAGCCATGCCCAGGGAACTGACTCAGGCGTCAACGCCACTACCAGTGTGAGGCCCCACCCGGCTCCCCGACCCTGTTAAGCATTTCCATACATTAGCACATCATCTGCCAACTATGCTGCCACCATTGCCACCAACGCCAGGAGGCTACCATGGTAGAGACGGTCTCTTCTTCATCTCGGCGCTGCCAATAGGCAGTTGACACTGGATCACCATGGCTGACTGCTGGCCTGACACCCAGGCACGCTGGCCAAGTGCTCTAAGAGTCAAAATGCTGCTGCTGTAAAGTGCTGGGAAAGTCAGGAACAGCTCTGTCTACCGGGGACTTGAAGGATGGATGGAACTCAGAGAGAGGGAAAGGGAAGAAGAGGGACCTAAGTGGACTCCCAGACAGGACTGATGACGGAACAGGGGGCACAATCAACATTCCTTCTCTACTAAGACGGACAGAGACTCAATGTTACAAGCAACATCTGAAATCTACAAATTATGGTTCCAAATAAATATTTTTGACTTCTTTCTCAAAAGATGTGTCAAAAAAAAAAAAAAAAAAAACACAACAACCCAAACAGAACCTTATCCTTCACAACGTGTTGGCTGGATCTAGTAAGTACCTTACCCCCTTTTATACAATGGAACAGACCCAAAGCTCTAAATCTTGATTCACACACTAAATCCTTACTCCAGCTTCTCAGCTTTTATTTTTCTCACAAAAGGGTATGAGGGGCAGTATGTGGTAGACTGGCACAATTCTCTTACCTATAAACCCCCAAACAACTCAATGACCATCTCTTGCTAATGGAGGGCCCTAAAGGGTTCCCATGGTACCCAAAGGACTCTGTCCTATGCAAAGTTGCTCTGTGAATGAGTTTCTGCCACCTCACCAGTTCTAAACCCCCCAAGAGCACCCAGTCAGTATTTTAGTACGTATCTCCTCGAAAATTTTAAGAATAACCCAGAACCTGGTGCTTCCCTGAATCCTTGAAGGCAACCAACTATTGAGTATTGACGCATCAGAATTTATTGAGTAGTTTTAATCATACACAATTAAAAAAGTCAATATTGTACTGGAAAAACATACAGGTGATCTAAAAGGCATTATAATTATAATGTTTTTCATGCAAAAACATCTACTTTGTACGCATGATAAAACAAAGACAAAAAACAAGAAATGCCATCCTGTTCTAAAACTCTTGATCCTTGGCATCTGGATTTTTCACTTTAGATGGTAACTGTTATTCCTTTTATGCCCACAAACCCAGTCAGCTGACAACTGGTAACCACCTGGACTTTACTTCTGAACTGTGGATCCATGAAGTTACTTACCTGGGGGGAAATGAACTGGGGAGGCACTTGCGCCCGGAGATTAGGAGAAGAGTTCAGTGGCTGCACGGGGGTGTGCACGCCTCTCGATTGTGCTGTGCTATTTCCAAACAAACCATGATTGCCACCCTGTGAACAGAATAGCGGCAGTGAGGCCTTTTGTTAGCACGAGGAAATGCACAAAGAAACAGTTCAGGTATCCTATCCCTCAGAAGCAGCATCCTGTGTTCCAAGGAATCACAGAACGTTGGAACTGAAAAAAGTTCCTGACCTTGGGATAGTATTCAAATTCAATCATGGGCATACCATCACCACCCTGCAGCCTGATACAAACCAAAAGGGTTAAACTTAGTGAAATGTTAGAAAAAGCACTAATTTGTTGTTACTGAAAGGTAAAGGCAGTGTAACATTTATACAACTACTTCTTTAAGATTGGGTTTACAGAATTTATTCTCAAACTATATAATCTGAGACCCATTTTGAAAGGCACTTGAGTAAAAAATGCAGGACTGTGAATAATATCAGCTGTAAAATAATACCATGATATAACTTCCCTAAATTGGCTGATTTGATCACAAAATCAGTGCCATTCAACTGTGAGCCTGGCTCCCTGAGGACCCTACTCCCGATGTGAACACCCTTCCCTGTCTTGGGCTCTCCTTGGTCCCTTCTTTGGTAAAGGAGGAAATGTAAATCAGTCCGAGAGTGAGATAAAAGAGGAAGAAAGGGGAAAAGTGAAAAATCATTCCCGGGACACACAAAGCATTACTCACCTGTAACTTCTCATTGAAATGTGTGAGTATTAGTCAAAAATTATAGCCATTCATTAGATGGACTATTATGTGGCTACTGAAATAATGGGACAGAAGTATATTTAGTTTCCTGATCTCTGAAAGCTAAGTTAAAGAAAAACAAGAAGGGCTGTATAAAAAATGTTTTAACTCTGTAAAAAACAAAAACCAATAAAACAAGCTTAGGCCCCTGATTTCTGGAGGATCAACTCGCTGAGGCACTTCTAAGACTGTTCCAATTAGAGAGCTATAGAAAGTGGGGCTACATTTGATGGCCCTTGAAATCATGTTCATTAAGACCTGACGCTGCGTTGCCCCCGTATGATGCAGTTTTCTACACCATCTTCACTCGGCCTCTGCAAGTGCCAGCTCAGAGGTCATCCTCATCAAGGATATCTTCCCCCTGACCTTTTTCCTCATTTTACATTCAAATTCATTGAGCCTACCTCTATGTTTTCAAAACACCTGAAATCTCTTTGACAGGCTCCACCATCAAATCATATTATAGTTATCTTCCACCCTGTCTTTCCACCACCAGCTTCAAATTTCCCTCTTTGTATTCCCAGAAACTCAATCAAGCCCTGGTCTGTAGGATGAGCGCATCATTTGCAAACATCCACGACCCACCAATTTCACACACTTGAAAACGAACATCCCACCGAACATCACTGGTGAAGACGGCTACACCACCACTTATACCCAGTCTCTGGGCTCTGGGCTGAGGTTGCCACCACCATTCTTATCCCTGGAATTGTGGGGATTTAGGTAATTTTACAGAAGAATTTTATAATGGCATCATTAAGTTCTAGAGCACTAAAGATATTTTGATGGCTTAATGATTCAAAACAGATTAAGGGATTGCTTCAGGGAAATTAATGAACTTAAAAGCATTGAAAATAAAAATGACTGTGAACATAAAGTAGAAATGGCAATTAAAATCTATGTATATCTCATAAAAGAAACCTGAAGATTCACCATGAATTTTTAATCTCCCAAAGGACTGTTTAAACATGAAAAGACCTTTAATTCTAGAAACTTCAATATCTGCACCTCTCCTGTCGTACTAATCAAATCTGTCACTCTGAGGTGAAATAGCTCAGCTCTAACTTTTCTGAGACCCTAGCAGTCAGGAGCTTAGCTCCTATAATGAAAACAGGAAACACTTATTTTGCTCAGACTATTCTGCTAAGATGGTTCTTACACTTTATTATCAAATAATGACTTAGTTAATAGATGTCAATTATTCATGGAGGGGAGGGTCTTTGGATGGTGGGGTTTCTGACAGCTAAACCCCAGACCTATGTTTTGTTAAGGCTCCCAACCTGCTTTGTAGGGGTTATTTTAAATCTCAGCCTCTCTTTCTGGTAAGAGGTATTAGTTTTTTTTAGTTTTTGTAAAATCAATCCCTACTTTCCTATTCCTAGTACAAAGAGCCCATTCTACTCCCACCAAAGGTTTTAGGTTTTCATGATCAAGTGTCTCGTAAGCCACACCAAGCACTCTGATGGATAATAACAAAGGTAAGTCAACATAAGTTTATACAAAAAAATACCTTCTCTTTCTTCTTAAAAACAAAACCCTTTTTAGATCATTTTTATTCATTATTAACTGTTAAATCTTCCTTTTTTGGGGGAGGGGGGCCACACGGCTTGTGTGATCTCAGTTCCCTAACCAAGGATTGAACCCAGGCCTCAATCATGAAAACCCAGAATTCTAACCACTAGGCAACCAGGAAACTCCCACCTTCTCTCTCTTTTTAATGAATTTATTTCCAGTACCTCTTGAAAAGAAACAAAGTCTGGCAACATAAGACCCATGTTTCTGCACAAAGTGAAGCACTGGGACCATTTTTTAATATGGAACCTTGGCATCATAAGTTGGTCATCTTCTTGGCTCAGAAGTAGCTATTTTTCACAGTAATGTATAGAATGGTAATCATACAAATTCAATCTTTTTAAAAACTATATTTTGAGATTAGGAAAACTGGCATCAAAAGCTTTATATATTTCTAAAAGTTCACTGCTGTGTGTGAGACTTTTATGATGACCTGAACCTACTAATTATTGGTGATATTTGCCCCAACTACAGTGGTTTAACTTAGAAAGGTATATAAATTAAAAACAAGGCTATTTAGCTGATCGAAATCTTCTGTGATTTGAACAAAACTCTTAAATTTCAAATTATGCAGTATACTGCATACTTTTCATGAAACTCTTCATGAAAACAGTATGAAAAAAAACATAAGCTTATTTGGATAGAACATGTATATAGCAACTTGGTTTACAATGGACTTTGTAGTAATCCACAGATAAAAAACTGCAGAGGAATGACCTTTTTTAAGAGTCCAGTGCACAGCAAGTTTGGTCACTTACATTAAACTTTATGTACTAAAAGTATCTGATAATCAGGTGGTCCTGGGAGTATATTTATAATCACCATTCACCAACAGTGTGAAGACTATGTTATATTTTCTATAACTCAACCCAAAGAGCCCTCCTCCCCACCAAAACTGATACAACTGCTCCTCTCTGTTTAGATAAGCAATACAGAGCCACCACGTCCTCTGTGGAAATGTTAAGAAAAAGAGTGAAATAAAAAGGAAGAAAACAAAAAATTACCTGTAACTCCCAACCCAGAGTTAACCAATTTGAACACACGGACATAATATGATCCATGTTTTAAAACGTGCTAAGGCAACAATCAGTGTAACATGCTAAGGCAACAATCAGTGTATGAAAGATCTACATGGAGTCTGAGGACTATGGAGTAAGAAGTGTTTTATACCAGCTTTTCATTTATATATGAAAGTCATCATGGGAAAACAGAATGGCTACAACTGATAATTAAATGTCTTTCCATGATATCCAGAGGTGAAGGCCAGAAGGGCAGGTAAGTAGTCATGGAAATAAGGCTAGGAAAATACTGCTGGAGCCACTGTCACAAAAGAATTGTCCCCAGATTTCTGGTTTTCTCCACAGAAACTACAACAGAGCTACTGCAAGGTGACAGACAGAGGCCGGCTGCATCCGCTCAAGCCTGCAAAAGCAAAGAGGCATTACTACGCCGGCCGTGACAGGCCTGTTTCTACTGCACAGCCTTCCTTGGAGGACTGGCAGATCCAGCTCTAGCAAAGGTGCTACTCTAGCCTGAATCAAACACTGGGCAGCATGCGGTCTTCTTAAAGCTTCATTATGTGAGATATAAATTACCTCTGTCTGAGCAATTTTATATCTGAAGACATTGCATTTCTAAGCTGCCATAACCCTCAAATATTTAATCTTTTTAGTTCTGGTGCTATTTTTTAATTAGCAATTACATTAGATTGAAAAGACATCAAAGGTAGAACTTGCCATTCAATCTAATGTTCAAAATGGCAAATATGTCACTAAATTAGATAGAAGGTACCTGTACAGCCTCTTTAACATTTTCCTAAGCAAGCAACTCACTAACTTATGAAGCGTGAAGTTATGACCAAAAATGGGAAGACAAAAGAAACAGATTTAAAATAAAACCCATGTTGAGAAACATGAAGAGAGATGGGTTCTATGGGCTGAAAGAGCTAAATAAAAAGCCTAGACTTAATATCATTCTGTGCATTCAGTAATCAACAAATTTCCCAAGACAGACAAATGATGCAATAAACTGCAGACCAGGGCCAAGGCGAGGCCACAGCCAAGCAGTTATAAATTTGAGAGGCCTCCTTACTTGTCTAGCAGCGAAGTTTTGGGGGTTGAGCCCTGTGCCGATTGCTCCAAGGCTGACGTTGGGTAGTGTGGAACCAGAGGGAGACAGCTTGTAGCTGGGAGAAGGGGAGAAAGGAGAGCAGGGAGCCTCATCCCCAAGGCACCCATCTTGATTGGAGAAAGGCAAAGTCAGCTGAAAAGTAGTAGCAGTTAGCCAATCGCAATGAGTGTTGGTTAGTGAAGCAACAGAATGCAAGAAGGGAAAAGAGAGACACCAGGAACAAACAAAGTTAGAGTGTATTAGCAGTAAACGAGGATAGAATTTGGATCTGATCATCACCATCATACTTTGCCCAACAGACACCATCTGTCATCCTCTCTGCTATAGATTCGTATCCTCTAAGTTAGTAACACATTCTGTCCATTGCACTACGATAAATATTGCCAGACACTTTAGTTTCAGGGATCTAATATTGATGACTCTAACTATGTGGCTGCTGAAACAGAAGCCAAAGTCATCTTCTTAGGAATATGCTTGCTGTCTAGACCAGCATCAGTGGTTTCAAAAACGTGCCAAATCTACAAATTTTGGTTTTAACTGCCTTCTGAAGACCAGGAATATCACAAGTTGGTATTCTGAAACAAGTAACGACCTCCTCCATTAGAAATGTTAAAAATCCCAACAGATAGGTATAAATGACTTGTTTAAAGCAGGTAGTTGAGAATTTGAACAGGATATGATCATAACTAAAAACAGATCATTAAGGAAATGGAGAAAGAAGACAACAGAGCTTTTTTAGGAATAGCAAAGGAGAAAGTTTTGGGTCATCTTGACAAAACTAAAAGGCAAGGCCTTAGGAGACCTAGAGTATTTGCACAAGATTCAAAATTTAATTTGTAATTGAACAGTAGCAGGAAAAAGAATTCAGGATAACTCTGTCTCTAGAATTTCTTTTATATGTTTTCAGTGTGCATTTCCCACACTATAGTCAGACCACACCCCCTTCAAACTTCATAAACTCCCCCAAACTCAGACCTTGTTCACAGTACTTGCATTCTAAAGACAGATGGTTCTAGCTGCTGCCTAATCACCTGTCAACATCAACTATTTTCATGTCACCGTTCAAATGCAGGTGATGCTTGTGTTGTTTTTTTTCCCCCATGCAGTTCAGTAATTCTATGCTTCCTTCTGGAATTAAATATGAAAAGACAAATGGGAACCAAAGTGGTTATCTTAAACCAAGGATTCAACTCACCTTCTCAAAATAAGGCCCACTATCTGTGGTTCCCATGTCTTTGGAATTAGGTGGACGGAACCCAGATCGATCCTTCCTCATGATATCATTAAAATCCCCGAGATTCATTGCTCGCTTGTCCACATCAAATTTTTTATCTGGAAGGCTCCCTGAAAAGTAACACAGAAAGAATGAAAATGTTAATCCTCAATGTCTCCCTCATGACCAAGAGTGACCTGTCCCAACACCCTCTGTAGCGTGCAGGTATAGACCAGAAGAGTTCTCACTGTTCAGGCTGCTGATGGTCCTCCCTGAAACATACAGAAAGTGAAGTTGCTCAGTTGTGTCCAACTCTTTGCTACCCCATGGACTGTAGCTTACCAGGCTTCTCTGTCCATGGGATTTTTTAGGCAAGAGTACTGGGGTGGTTTGCCATTTCCTTCTCCAGGAGATCTTCCCAACCCAGGGATTGAACCCAGGTCCCCCACATTGTAGGCAGATGTTTTACCCTCTGAGCCACCAGGGAAGCCCATGGAAGCATACACGGATGCTTTAAAAAGAACAAAACAATCTCTCTAAAACCCTCAACATTTATCAGCTGAAGCTGGTTTTCTATCGAAGACTGAAAGAGTCTTAGGGCTAACCTAGTCAAAATCTAACTAAAAAGATACTTAAACTAGTTATTGACATGTTTGATGAATATATCTTGCTTTTATATTCAAATATCCTCAGTGAGAGGATGTGTATCCTGTTGCTTTTTTAGCATCTGCAAGACAAATACTTCCAGCTGTGAAATGTAATTACTAGGACTACAAACAGCAAAGAGGCATGGTTGTTGCCCTGAAATTTAGAAGTCTTGAATTGAACACGGGCAATGGTTGCTGGTAAAATGTCATCTCCCAGATGCAATGACTATTCCACTTTCTTCCACATGTCTATGAATTTGCTGTTGTACAGTGACATGCAACTCGTTTTTAAGTTATTCTCCTATTTAAGAGTATCACAGATCACAGGCTGTTTCCTTTATCTCCCAGGAGTGTTTTCTTTTCTTCCAGATTTGATTCTTTCTTAAGTTCTTCCAGGTGAGCAACAGCATCACTGCAAAGAGCCCCCAGATGAAGGGCTGATGCTGCACCTGCTCTACCTGCAAAGGGCAGTTGGTCCCTAATATGACTCAATATGCCAGCAAATTTGGAAAACTCATCAGTGACCACAAGATTGGAAAAGGTCAGTTTTCATTCTAATCCCAAAGAAAGGCAATGCCAAAGAATGTTCAAACTATGGCACAATTGCACTCATCTCACACGCTAGCAAGGGCTTCCCTTGTGGCTCAGCTGGTAAAGAAACTGCCTGCAATGTGGGAGACCTGAGTCCAATCCCTGGGTTGAGACGATCCCCTGGTGAAGGGAAAGGCTACCCACTCCAGTATTCTAGCCAGGAGAATTCCATGGACTGTATAGTCCACGGGGTTGCAGAGTCAGACACAACTGAGTAACTTTCACTTTCACATGCTAGCAAAGTAATGCTCAAATTTCTTCAAGCCAGGCTTCAACAATACATGAACTGTGAACTTCCAGATGTTCAAGCTGGATTTAGAAAAGGCAGAATTGCCAACATCCACTGGATCATTGAAAAAGCAAGAGAGTTCCAGAAAAACATCTACTTCTGCTTTACTGACTACACCAAAGCCTCTGACTGTGTGGATCACAACAGACTGTGGAACATTCCTGAAGAGATGGGAATACCAGACGACCTGATCTGCCTCCTGAGAAATCTGTATGCAGGTCAAGTACCACGAGTTAGAACTGGACATGGAACAGACTGGTTCCAAATCGAGGAAGGATTATGTCATGGCTGTATATGTCATGCTGCTTATTTAACTTCGATGCAGAGGACATCATGAGAAATGCTGGGCTGGATAAAGCACAAGCTGGAATCAAGATTGCTGAGAGAAGTATCAACAACCTCAGATATGCAGATGACACCACCTTATGGCAGAAAGCGAAAAAGAACTAAAGAGCCTCTTGATGAAAGTGAAAGAGGAGAGTGAAAAAGTTGGCTTAAAACTCAATGTTCAGAAAACTAACATCATGGCGTCCAGTCCCATCACTTCACGACAAATAGATGGGGAAATGGTGGAAACAGTGGCTGACTTTATTTTGGGGGGCTCCAGAATCAGTGCAGATGGTGACTGCAGCCATGAAATTAAAAGACTCTGGCTCCTCGGAAGAAAAGCTATGACCAACCTAGATAGCATATTAAAAACCAGAGACATTACTTTGCCAACAAAGGTCCGTCTAGTCAAAGCTATGGTTTTTTCAGTAGTCACATATGGATGTGAGAGTTGGACCATAAAGAAAGCTGAGTGCCGAAGAACTGATGCTTTTGAACTGTGGTGTTGGAGAAGACTCTTGGAGAGTCCCTTGAACTGCAAGGAAATCCAATCAGTCCATCCTAAAGGAAATCAGTCCTGAATATTCATTGGAAGGACTGATGCTGAAGCGGAAACTCCAATACTTTGGCCACTTGATGTGAAGAACTGACTCAATGGAAAAGACTCTGATGCTGGGAAAGATTGAAGGCGGGAGGAGAAGCGGACGACAGAGGATGAGATGGTTGGATGGCATCACCGACTTGATGGACCTGAGTTTGAGTAAGCTCTGGGAGTTGGTGATGGACAGGGAAGCCTGGCATGCTGCAGTGCATGGGGCTGCAAAGAGTCGGACATGACTGAGCTGAACTGACTGAACTGATGACATCTCGGTGCAGACAGGCCTGGCCACCTGAGAATGACTCTGGCAGGGTCACGGACAGCTTGTGTTTGGCCACAATATTTTGTTTTTTATTTTTAAATCTGGATTAGTTCTCAATATTTAAAACTAAAAGCATAGAAGAATTTCTGGCCTCTCTTGAGAACAGTGGAGGATCCAGCAAAGCTGAGCATACACTCGTCCACGGCAACAAGTGCCAAGAGCAAAGGCCGACTCCTTCATGTGGTATACAGGTTCTCCACGGTGAACCAGTGGCTTTCAAGTCTCAACTGTTCACACCTGGCACACACCGCTCATTTACACTCATTTACACTTCTTGGTCCTTATTGTCAGTTTTCAATCCCTACCTAGTGTCGAGCACAGTATCTTCCACAGTGCAAGTTGGAATATGAGTCTAGGAACTGCACCCACCCCAACTCAAAGCGAGCAGGGATCCCAACAAAGGATCACAAATAACAACATACTCCACTCGTTTAGTGGGAGGATACACACCTACAGACAAATCCATTTTGCTACTTGGATTATCTTCAGTTTGACTCTGGAAAAAAAAAAATAGTGAGGGAAGATTAAAGTCTGGAATTAAACACTTTAATCAGAGAAGAAACAGCATTATTCATGCACGAACTACAGCTTACTCTTACTTTACATCTAGGACTATACCAGGTCCTTGGAAACAAATCTTCAACTGGAACGAAGACAGTAACATTTTTCATAAGAGTAATTTTCACTGCTGCTAGGGCCTCTATGGAGAAGGCGATGCACCCCACTCCAGTACTCTTGCTTGAAAAATCCCATGGATGGAGGAGCCTGGTGGGCTGCAGTCCGTGGGGTCTCTAAGACTCGGCCACAGCTGAGCGACGTCACTTTCACTTCTCACTTTCATGCATTGGAGAAGGAAATGGCAACCCACTCCAGTGTTCTTGCCTGCAGAATTCCAGGGATGGCGGAACCTGGTGGGCTGCCGTCTATGGGGTCACACAGAGTCAGACACGACTGAAGCGACTTAGCAGCAGCAGCAGCAGCAGCAACAGTGCCTCTATTCCTAAATTCAGTTTTCACATCAGATTAGCTTCAGTAAATCTATGGACAGAGTGATAGCTAAACAGCTGCTTGGAGAAATACACCCCTGTCCTCAAGTTCCAGCCGGCTCAGGATCAAATTTCATGAGTGGCAGCCAAATGATGACAACTTCTTCTCGTGACTTGTCAAGTCATCAAATCTTGCAACGTGCAGCCAAGTCATCTGTCTTTTGGCAACCAGGGACACGGCGTCCCCATATTGCTCCCCAAAGATCAAAAAATTAGAAGTTCTACAAAAATTGTCTATATAATTAATCACAAATGGTTTCCCTAGTCATTCTGCTATGGCAGTTATTTTTTTTTTTTTAATTATAATATTAAAGTGGGTACAGTAGTCAGCAAAAGTTATATACATTTTAAGTCCTTGGCTCTTTCTTCCCTAACCTTCTAAGGAAAGATACAAAGGCTACACATTGAAAAGCTGTAACCTTTAAATACTGGAGTATTTCATTAAGAAAAAAGGAACAGAGAAGAAACATTGCCTCATCCAAATCAGGAACGTTGCATAACCAGTTTCTAAATCTGTAATTTTGTACTATATATGTCAGTGGTCTTAAAATTTGTACTAAATGTAAAAGTTGGGATATAGTACACCTATGAAAAAAGAAAACTTACCAGCAATCCCATATTTGAAAACTGTTTGGCAAGAGGATTCATCCATGAATCACTGTTTCCTCCTTTGAGTGAGCACTGCAGAAATGAAATATGTAACCTCAGAATCAAATAATTGATTTCAACTTCCTGAGTTGCAAAAAAGTACTGACTAAAAATGTAAAACCAGAGTTTACCTTTTTCAACCATAACTATTTCTCTTTAACTATAGTTATTTTGATAGATCTGTTAGTATAAAAAAGTAACAGGCCTTAGTTACATCAATGTTTTCATTCTTGTTGTATTCACTGCACTGAGTTAGAAGTAACTTGAAAAATAAATGGTCAGCTAGGGCTTTCACCCTATAAAGGGTCAACATCAGATTTTCTAAAATATAACACTTGCAAGCTAGTACTTTCCCTCTCAGTTCCTCCTTGTAACCCAAGCCGGTTTCTATTAGGAGTCAAGAAAAAGTTTGATGCCAGTGCATGTTATTTGGAAAGGAGCCTATTTAAACTGGTCATTACTCTCTGTGTGGATACAAGGAGGAGCTTATCCATGCAGCACTTTCATCTGCTTGTTTCAGAGTGTTAAGGACACGGGGCTCTGTAGAAAGTGGAAAGAAGTCAGCAGAAGACACCATCACCAAGTTCACTGCAAAGGCAGGCAGGTGCGGGTTTTTGTTTGTTTCTTCAGGGGACAAACTAATTTCTCTGCTGAACAAGGAACCAATCATCAGCTCCACTTTTATTTCTATGGAGAAGGTGAATGGAACTATGATGGGAACCTGGTAGGGGCTGGAGATGATGGGGCTTTGTGCACGTGTGCATTCTCCAGGTAAAAATTCTGTGTGTTCTGATGCTACTGCTCATGTCAATTTTATTTCTGAAAGTGTTAAGGTACCTCTACAGGTTTAAAGGTCAAAAAAGCCCTCCCTGGAGGGAGGAGTGGTAGTTACTGTTTAATGGGTACAAAGTTTCAGCTGGCAAGATGAGAAGGGCTTTGTGGACAGATGTCAGTGATGACAGCACCACCATGTGAATGCACGTAATGCTGCTGAACTGTACACATAATTGGTTAAGACGGTCGATTTTACATCAGCTGTACTGGAACACACACAGACACGGACACACACAGACACACAGACACACAGACACAGACACACAGAGAAGGGTCAGAATCATCAGTCATGGAACAGAAACAGTTAATTCCCAGTTAAACTCATTGAATCTTGGCGGTTCCCTGAGTGGGCTAGTACCTTTCACTTGGTTCCTTCCTCAGCAGTCTTCCTAGAATCCGGTCTCATTATTAATTTGTAAATAATAAAAAGAAAGCCACAGTAGACTAGACGGTGCAAATGTATTAAAAATGTTAGAAAGTTCACGGAATAATTTCTTTTGTGACTGAAGTAAGAAAATAAAAGTCCTTTATGGGGAAAAACTGTAAATGACTGCTTAAACAAAATGTTTCTAACAGAAACAACCTGCATTCTCAGGTTATAAAACAAAGTAATCGTATTCAGAACAAAATCCCATAGGTGAAGGGGATGAAGAAGGTACAGCCCTTGGTCAACTGAAGACCTTCTAAAATGGCGTCCAGTACCTGAAAACCAGTTTTAGTTATGAAGTCTTTCTTAGAGCAGCAAGGCTCCCATGCTGAAATGACATACGTGGCCGCCCAACTTTTTTCCCCTTAATGAATTTGTAGAATGAGAGGCTGGAATGAAAAAAGAGGGCTTCTACTGAGAGTCACTCAGGTTCGAGATTGAACCAAAGTCCTCATTAAACTATGAAAATCAAAAGAGAAACTAAGTTGCTCTACAATCCAGAAAATAAAAAGCATAGGACACACTGGTGCAGGATGAGATAAACCACCTAGCCGCCAACGCAGGTTAAGCACTGGCACCTCGCTCTGTTGAGAAAGGATTTGGGGCCTTGGAATTTCCCAAATCAGACAAAAATGAGTCACGGTGATTGCTGCTGGAGGAACCGTATTACTGTGGTTTCCCTTCTACATATTCAGGGGGACCTACTTGAAGGACGGATCAGGCTTTAGAACACAAAAGCATAAAACATTTATAAAGGGTGTTCTGAAAGTTCCCAAAGAATTATTATAATATGGAAAATGAAGTAAGAAGAAAAATCTTGTTTCTTTGAAAATTTCACCTTATCTACAGAGAGAATTTTGTAGGTAAGAGACTTCAAGGTAAGGAAGATGAGGGGTAAAGAGGACATAGTTAGGTGTTCTGAAGAAAGTATTTTCTCCATCACTGAGGACTGCAAGGACTTCAGCTATGTGGCTTCTTCCACTAAAACATTCTCCGTTCTGCCTTCTAAGAATGAATAAGCAAGTTCAGACACCTCTAAGGTGGCCTACCTTCATTTGTTTCTTTCCTCCTTGTCCCCAGCTTGCTGAGTTGTGGGAGGAAGTGCTTCCCTGAGAGCCGGCAGTGTTCCAGACTCCTCCATCATCCTCCTCTTCCCAGCTGGGATGGCGAGTTCCTGCCACTGGCCCATCATTCTCCCCCCAGCCATCTTGCATAGATTTGGAATCTTTAAGAAAAGAAAGAGCCAAATGTATGCAATGGCTATATATAACAAAACCCACAACGATCATTCCTTGTAAATGCAGCATTTTAGTGTATTTCTAATTGTATCCAGTATCTGTCTGTATGGCAAGGCAAATATTCTCCCAACTTTAGAGAGCAGAATGGAAACCCCAAAAGGGTCAAACATACACAGTAAGTTCATAAACCACAAATCAAGATTTCCTGGCTTCTAGTTCAATGATTTTTCCCCTTACACAGTGTTGACAGAAATCCCCCAACTGAAAAGAATCACTATTTACAAGAAATTTCACACTTAAATTAAGAGAAATCTGTTACTCTTAATGAGAATGTTGTACTGCACTTCTTAGTTTTACCCTCCTGAAAGGAAATACGTGGTGTACTTTGTAACGGATTTTACAAATATGAGGCAGGATAAAAAACAACTGTCAACCTTGTCTGGGGTGAAGAAAAGAATATGAAAGATGGACGGAAAAAAGAAAACTGTACTAGATTTTGAATATCAAAATTACAGTGAAAGAAGAGAAATTCAGAAATAGCCATGAAAATTTGAAAGTTACTAGATTTACACACTTGAAATGTACTGGAAACTAAAAAGATCCTAGGCAAAGACAATGTATAAGCAATGGCTTTTAAAGACGGGCAGAGGAGGGACTTCCTTGGTGGTCCAGTGGCTAGACTCCATGCTTCCAATGGAGGGGGCTTGGGTTTGATCCCTGGGGAATTCAATCCCACATGCCACAAATGAGAGTTCGCATACTGTAACTAAGACCCAGTCCAGCTAAATAAAAAATAAATAGTTAATAAATAAATAAAAGACAGGAGGAGGAAATGTAGGGGACAGAATGCGGAAGGGAGGACAAAGACAGGGAAACCAGCGCTCAACTGTGCAAGGAAGTAGGTCATCATCAGGCGCCACAGTGAATTCCACCAACATCTCCCCTTAAACAAAGATCTTGAATTTGGACACTGGGATAAATCCTTAATCTCCTTCTGAAAATTCTGTATGGATACAGTTTCTGGTAATGATAGAAGAAAGGAAATACACTATCCCACCTAGAAACTCCATGATAAGGTATGAAAGCGTTATTCACTCACTCTGTGTCTGACTCATTGCAACCCCATGAACTGTAACCTGCTGGGCTCCACTCTCCATGGGATTCTCCAGGCAAGATTACAGGAGTGGGTAGCCATTCCCTTCTCCAGGGGAATCTTCCCGACCCAGGGACTGAACCTAGGTCTCCCACATTACAGGCAGATTCTTTGCCAGAATCTGAGAAGCCCAGAAGCTCCATCCAAACCTTCAATTTACAAAATGACAAGACATTTATGGAGGGAGTTACTTGATTCAGATGGCTTCACACAAAGAGTCTAGAGCCAGAAAAGTGGCTTTTCCAGGCCTTTCTGCTGCCAGGCTCTGGGACAAGGCCTATGATGCCATCTAGGCACCAATCAAGTATGCAGACAGCTAGGTAGTCAATTTCCTCAGACAGTGGCATCATCTCCCAGCGACTCCCAAATGAACCTTGGCATGAACCCTCTATGGGGTTCACTAAGCACCCCCCTTTGCAGGGGCTCTGTGACTGAGCTGCAAAAGGCAGGGCCTGGGGGCTGTTCTCCCTGCTTCTGGATAACCAGGACCATTTCTCCTGCACAGGAGGTTACCCACTATTACATAAGCACAGGCTTTAAACATCCTCTGACAAGCAACAGGAATTAAAGACCCAACATAACTGACATATTGACCCTTTTAAAGAAGAAAGACATCCATGTAACCCTTCTTCGAGAGAAAGGAGCTGCACTTTTAACAAATGATTTCTTGTAGAGAGATTAAAAAAATAGAGACCTTCAATACTGAAGTCATGGAGTCCACACCAGATTTAAGACATCTACAGTCTAGATAAGATCACAGGTTAAATCACCATGAGCATTGATTAGTAGGCTGTGACTATCTAGCCCCTTCCCCTGACTATTACATGTTCAAATTACCCAGAGTAGGGGGAAAGGTAACTACAGATTTAGCTATAGATATAGATGATCCCGGTGAGTAGAAGCCTTTTTTAAAATCTGGAGAAAAGTGATTTCTGTGATGGAAGAAAGATGATCCTGAAGTTGGGAAAGACACATAAAAATCTTCAAAGTACTGCTAAAGGGCCTCCTTGCGCCAAGGGTCTGGTTTATGCCTTTTAACAGCGTTCTGGATCTATTCCAAGTCTACAGAATGGTATTTCCCATGATAATAGAACCAGTTTTACAATGAAAGTCAAGACAAGATCAAATTCTTTATCAAGCTATTTCTATGAAGTGAAGGAGATTTGTCATTTTCAAAATGCAGTCAAGTTACACAGGCACAAGAGTGAGTTTCCAGAATACAGAGAGCTAAGATGATACTCCATGCTATGGTATGGTCAGAAGCAGAAATATCATAAAATAAGCTTGACAATGGAATGTATTCTTGCTCCAATTCAGAGAATTCAGTCTGACCACATTTTTTAATCAAAAGACAATCCCTTAACTCTGCAATATGGTAGAAAAGAGACGTTGGAATACTTCTTAAGAAAAATACAAAAAAGTGAAAACAGGCACTTGAAATTAAATTTTTCAACTGAGGATCATCCAATGGGACGTTCTGCAGGATCCGTTTATAAAGTTTTGCAAATTGAGTACACATTGCCAGCTGGATCAAGTATAGCTTAGATTGTCAGTGATTATGAATAAGTGTGACGTGCTTTGTTTAAAAAATTCAAATGAAGAAATTTTGTTGGGTTCAAGAAACCTTAAATGTCCTGTGTGGGTGGGACTATGAGAAGAGAGACAAAGGGGAAAGAAAGGAGCAGAAGGATGAAGTCACTGGGCAGCAGAGACCTAGTTCCATGTTAAATGCCAGGAATAATTATTATTTTTACCAACATGAGAGTAGAAATGCAAAATAGATATAGTGAGCAATATTTAACTTACTATGGGAGAAAAGGCACATCAAAATTTCAGTTCTGGCCAGACATTAAACTTAAGTTAAAACGAGGGATTTCCGTGGTGGTCCAGTGGCTAAGACTCCATGCTCCCAATACAGGGGGCTTTGGTTTGATCCCTGGTTGGGGAACTAAGATCCCACGTGCCACAAGGAAGAGCATTCATGCCGCACCTAAGACCCAGCATAGCTGAGTAAATATTTTTTTTTTAAATGAAATCAGTAATACTAACTTACGACTTTCAGTTCACTGTAAGCATTTTTACATATGCCAAGCCAAGTCTCCATCATTTGCTACTAACCATTTACTAAAGATCCAAGGTCCTGAACCTCATTGAACTGATAACGTAACAACAGCCCTCCCCCAAACATGTGACTCTCCAAATTAACAGAGACTCCCTCAAAAAGAGTGCCGTATACTTACTAGGTTTCATGGCATTTGGAGCACTGGAGGGTGCAGTCCCCCAGCCTGTTGTCGATGCTCCCGTCTCATCCATCTCGCCCCACCCAGGACTGCTCTCGTTTGGCTCACCCCACGCTGAAGTACCATTATCTGGAGCAGATGGTGTGCTTTTGCTCCAGACTGTAAAGAAAGGAGATGCATCTCAAAGAATGATTTATCAACCCTGTAGCATCCAGTGGGGGTGAAGGGAGGAGGAACAGGGCCTCCTGAATTCCATGGGTGCAAACCGAAATGTGGACACCACCTACACGGAGGACACCTGGCACTGTCACTTTAACTTTTGGTCCAGTAATTCCACCGCCAGGAAATTATACCATACATGTACTTGTAAAAGTAGATGAAATTACATGTACAACAATGCTCATGGCATCACTGTCAGAAAACATCTGGAAGCAACCTAAGTATCTATGAAAAAGGGACCAGTCAGACCAATTGTGAATTGCCCATCAAGTGAATACTATATACGAAGCAATGAAAAGACAGAAATGTATTAACATGAAAAGTTCTGAAGAATAATGAGACAAGCATGGTGAAGAACAGTGAATATAGTACAATTTCCCCTATTGCACCAAAATATACCTATTTTGCTATAGGTATGAACAAAATTTCTGATTGGCACACAAAGTTCTAAAACCTGCAAGGAGAGACCCTAAGGGTTAAGATTCTTTTATTTATTACCTTTTGCTTTTCTATATAGTTTGAAGGTTTTTACTATATGAAGAAATTCTTTTACATTTTCTAGGTAGAGAATTAATGAGCAAATGTTCATTTCCTTCTTTTGTTTTCTTTTCAATATATATTAACAAAAAACAGAACTAGTTAAAAGTAATCATTTCATAACTGGTTTCACTGAACATTAGACTTACTTTGGAGAGTGGAAAATTAAGTATTATGATTAATTTTAACTCAAATAATCCAAACAAATTAAGGGTTCAGTTCAGTCGCTCAGTCGTGTCCGACTCTTTGCGACCCCATGAATCGCAGCACGCCAGGCCTCCCTGTCCATCACCAACTCCCGGAGTCTACTCAAACTCATGTCCATAGAGCTGGTGATGCCATCCAGCCATCTCATCCTCTGTTGTTCCCCTTCTCCTCCTGCCCCCAACCCCTCCCAGCATCAGGGTCTTTTCCAATGAGTCAACTCTTTGCATCAGGTGGCCAAAGTATTGGAGTTTCAGCTTCAGCATCAGTCTTTCCAATGAACACCCAGGACTGATCTCCTTGGGTGGACCTCCTTGCAGTCCAAGGGACTCTCAAGAGTCTTCTCCAGCACCACAGTTCAAAAGCATCAATTCTTTGGCGCTCAGCTTTCTTCACAGTCCAACTCTCACATCCATACGTGACCACTGGAAAAACCACAGCCTTGACTAGACAGACCTTTGTTGGCAAAGTAACGTCCCTGCTCTTGAATATGCTATCTATGTTGGTCAAAACTTTTCTTCCAAGGAGTAAGCATCTTTTAATTTCATGGATGCAAGGTGCATCCCTTTAATTTGCTGATTTACATGAGGGCATTCAAGTTGCCAATGCCAAACTAAGAAACATCACCAGGCACTACATTTTAAAAAATTGTTTAAAATCGCCTCCCTTTATAAGTTTTTATCAACACTACTTTTAATTTACTAGGCAAGATGTTTCTTCTCCAAAGAATGAGGGAAGAAAGTTTAATTCTGAACAACTGATTATCATGAGATAATCTCCACATGACGAAGTGCTCCACTTTCAGAGGTTAACTGTTAAAAATCATCTGGAAAGTGATGGAATACTTTCGCCACCTGATGTGAAGAGCTGACTCACTGGAAAAGATCCTGATGCCGGGAAGGACTGAGGGCAAAAGGAGAAGGGGGCGACAGAGGATGAAACAGTTGGATAGCATCACTGACTCATGGACATGAATCTGAGAAAACTTCAGGACAGAGTGAAGGACAGGGAAGCCTGGCGTGCTGAGGTCCATGGGGTTGCAAAGAGTCAGACACAACTTAGTGACTGAACAATAACAACAATCTCCACATAATGAAGTTTGCCACTTTCAGAGGTTAACTGTTAAAAATCATCTGGAAAGTGATAGAAACCTTCCAGATGCCAGCTTGGCTCTAATGTTTTCTGATGGCCTCTGCAAGAACAAACACAGACGGCTTCCCATTGCTGGGGAAAGAGCAACACAGAAGATGTGTCCACAGGCAGAACAGGAATGGAAATTAGGTCTATTTCTGCTCCTATTTTAATTCTTTATTTTTAAATCTAAAGCAGTTTGTTTGGCAAGATTTAAATCTTTTCGATCCTGCAGACCGATACAATTACCAAAAAAATAAAAAATAAAATAGGTGGGGAGACTAACCCAGGGATGCCACCTTTCCCTTTTGCCAAGAAAGAGCGTTACCATGTACCACCAGCATCTGTCGTCACCAATGTTTGATATAAAGAGAGCTTCTGTTGACAACAGCCTACAGTTAAAGCAGGAAAGAGTCTCAGAACAAAGCTAAGTTCAATAAATACCTCTTCACAAAAATGGCTTGGTTTAGGATTGCTTTTCTTCAACAAAACCTGTAAGAAAAAGCCATCGCCTACCTGATGCTGATTTGCCGGTCATCGGGGTAGGCAGGTTTGCTTCTCGAGGTGCTGGGCCCCCTTGGGAATTCTTATCCCACAGATTCACATTCTTGTAGTTGTAACTGTTGGGGTCTCCCCATGCGGAAGTGCCATCGTCAATGTCCATCTTCCGACTGATCGACTGTGGGGATGGCTCTTCCCAACCGCTGGGTTCCTCGTCCTTGGGGGTTACTGGCTGCGGCCCGCTGCTCCAGTTGGAATTGGAAGGTCGTCCGTTGCCTGGAGGTGGTGGGGCTGGGCCTCCCCAGGAGCCAGAGGCCTCGGGTTGTGGTGGTGGTAGCTGCTGCGGCGGCTGCTGCTGTTGGTGCTGTTTGTTCCAGGAACCGGGCTGTCTGCCTGTCTCCGTCCACGCCGGAGACCTTTTGCAATCTTCCCACCCGCCTTTGGAAGCCAGGCTTGCGTTCCCACCGCTCCCCCAAGTCCCAATTTCACTCTGCCCACCTTCGCCCCACCCGGACACAGGTTTACTTGCAGCATTTTCCCAATTGCTGGTTTTTGCCTGATCAACCTCCTCTCCCCAACCATTCTTTCCAGAAGTCCATCCTTGGTTGGGCTGGCGTCCACCTCCCCACCCCTGATCCTTGCTGGAGTTCTCGTTCCAAGAGGAAGATGTCTTCTCGTCCGGTCGTCCCCCTCCCCAGTTGGAAGAGTTGTTGTTCTTATAGTCGTTCCAGCCTCCTGTGTTCTTGGGGTCTTTCCACTCTGCAGAGGCTGAGAGCTCTCCCCATCCAGACTTCATCTGATTGCTTTGGCTGGGCGCGTCTCCCCAGCCCCCTGAGCTCTTGGTCTGTGTGGCAGCGCTCTCCCACCCCTCAGTCCCTTTGTCAGACTTCCCCTCGGGCCTTGGCACCTCTTCAATGTCCCACACCGTGTCTTGCTTAATTTGAGTTTGGCCCCAGCCAGTGTTTGAGAGCACCCTGGGGTCCAAATCAGTTCGGCTCAAAAGAGTCTGCAAGACAGCCTGACAATCAGGATGTGTGGGCCGGTACGACCGACGGCCAGAATTATGACTGTCACTACTTCCTGCTTTGTGGTTGCTTCCAGTGCTTTGACCTCCAACTTCACTTCCCGTGGAGCTGGAAGATCTTCCCCAACAGGGAGCCTGGGCATTGCCTTGGTTTTCAGGGAGGGGGTGGCCCTTCTGATTGTCCCATGCTCCAGTGCTAGAATTTGGTTGGTTTGGACCACTCCATTCTCCAATTTTCAACTCATCAGACCCAGTCGGCTGTTTCCATTCTCCCTGAGAGACCCCGGATGTCATTTTGTTCCCTTCACCCCATTTGTTGTCATTAGAGTCCTGAGGGCCAAAGTTCCAGGACCCACCCGTAGACCTGTTATTGTTGTCCCAAGAGTCACTTTTTGACCCGGTTGATTTCTGAACAGGAGCTCCCTTCCAGGAGTCCTCTCTCTCCTTTCCATTGTTCCCATTGTTTCCAGAATTGCTTTGTCCAGAGGCTGTGTCAGTTCCAGAAGGCCCCCTAGCTGCACCCCAAGATCCAACACTCCCAGTCTTTCGATCTCCAGTGCTTTGTGAAGGGGCATCAGTGCTCCTGGAGGCGTTCCCCAAGCCCATCCCAAAGGGCATTCCCTTATTCTCCATGGGGTTTGGTGAACTTGAGTTCAAGGAGTTAGTGTTTCCATTTTTTGGTCCATCAGTGTTATGAATTTGAGCCTGCTCTCTGCCAGAGACAACAAAATTAACACCCGCATTTTCCATCTTTGACTGCTGTTCCCTGGATGCCTGACCTACTGTGCTAACCTGTGCACTGGAATTACTAGTCTCCGTTTCCAATGCCCCTTTCCTAGAATTTCCTTCTTGGACCAGTGCTGGCCAGGCAGATGGGTTGCTATTTGGGTTAAAGTTGCTGAAGCCAGAGCCAGGTCCAATTCTCTCCTGACCACTCACATTCCTCCAGTTTCCTAGTCCATTGTTGCTCTCCGTAGTAGAATTGGAAGATTGAACAGATTTAGCCTTAGGGTCAGATTTCCAGACCCCAAGGTTACATTCGTTCCCGGAACTTGCAGACTGGCACTGGCTCCCTTTTCCTTTGTTACTAGTGGTGCTTCCTGGCAGAGTGCTCTTCTCAGAGCCAGGGTTCGAGGCACTGTTGTTATCGGTGGTGTTTTCGGAAGAAGACTCAGTGTCTTTGCTGGCAATGCAAGGCCACTCTTCCATGTCAGACCCGTCTACAATCACCTTGTCCCAGATGTGAATGGGGTTGGGGGAGGCGCCGCTGTTGGAGGAGGCTCCCGGGCCCCAAGTGGAATTTGCATAATTTGAAGCAGCAGCACCTCCAAGGGTTGACTCTAAGAAAGAGATGGTCTCATTAATCACAGTGGCACGTGCATCATCTCAACACCTCGAGCTCAAACCGCCCCAAAAGTGAGCTTATCACTTCCCCACAAACTAGTTCTCTGCCCACTGCCTGCCTTGCTTAACTGTGTCATGCCTGTCTGAGTTGTCTCTTCTGTCTTGCCTGGCTGGTGTATTTGCTAACTCTAACCCCCAGAGTCTCTCAAAGCTATCCTCGTGCTACTTCCAGGGACAGAGAAGGGACTTCCCGTATCTTGAGACAATGCAGTTAATAGCCTATCCTTGCTTAACAGCTACAACCCACTCTAAACACCCCTAGTTTTAATAAAGAACACCTCTGATTACATCACTGCTCTATGGAAAGCACTGGAGAGTTTTGTAGTGCATTAAGGATAAAGCTAAACTCTTGGGCCTGAGGTCTGATCAAGATGCTCCACAACCTGGGACCCATTGACTTTTCATTTTCCCCTTTCTCTGCTTTCTCTGATGATGCCCACACTCTACAAACTGCACCTTCTCACCTTGGCTCCATTCCCCACGGGCATCTATTGTTCTTTCCTTTGGAATTCACACGCTGAGATCTATCTATCTTTCTGGGTCTAGTGCAAGTGCCACTTCTTCTATGAAGTTTTTTTAAGCTTGCCACCTGAAAACAGCCTTTCTCTGCCTGGAGCTGTTTTGCTCCGTGTATCACACTCACCTCTTCCTTCCCTCACATGAATGCCCTCCAGGCAGAGACCTATCTTGCTAACGTTTGAATTCCATGTGGTAGCCAGGGCACGGCTGCTCAGTAAGCAGCTGCTGAATGATGAATGCCCACCCAGCTAGATGCCGGGGCAGACAAGCATGAATCAGTTTGTATGCCCAAGGAACTTGATAAAAAGAGCCTGGCTCAGAGCATATTTGATTGGCGTGGGAGGGAGGGGGAATGACCTGTTTTTAAGACCAATAATTTCCTCTAAACATATTTCAGTTCTTTTTAACCAAACAGCTTTAAACCAATATGAAGTTAAAAAAAAAAATATTACATAGCGCCATATAAAAGTAAGGAAGCGGAGAATTTCAAACTCTTGAGATCAGGGGCCTCCTAGGTTTTAAGAATGTAAACAGGAGAGTGACTCATGCTGGACCCACGTCTACGTCCAGGCCTGGCGAGACTCAGCTGCTGAAGTGCTCGACACAAACACCCCCTCACACTTCCCTTTGCAGCTGGAGACGAGGGGCCAGGAAGGAAGGGCCAGGAGGCCGTTCTCTGTCTGGGCTGGGCCTGTCCTGACGGCTACCAAAGGAAGCCTCATGAACAGGGCTTGTCTCTGTATGAAGGCCTATGTCACTGCCAGCTTTTTCTCCATCTTTACTTTGCACATAAGATGGTAAAAAAAATTCTCTAGGCAATTCTATGTTCAAATTAGAACTAGAATAAAGCATCCTACCATTAACAACCACCAATTCACTGTCCTTGTCAATGCTTGATGGTTTTCAAGCTCTGAATTTTAATGTAATCTCAAAAAAACATTTGTAAGAATAAGTAGAAATCTTTTGACAAGTTTTTAAAAAATGGGGGATGATACTTCGAAGTTCTTGGCTGTTGGCTGTTTAGTTTAGTATTCATCTATTAAAAACTCTCAAAACTTCCAGCAGAGCCTTTCAGGTAAAGATTCCTTATACCTACATACAGTTTTTAACAGAGCCCCAAATCCAGGGCTCTCTACAAACAAACACTGATCTTAGAAATCTACTCGAAGGATGGCATTACGTGGATTTCCCCCTAAGCTCTGCATTATAATCTAAGAGACCATTCTCTCTCTGTTCCGAGTTCCAGGAACATAAACATGCACGTCTTGAGATTCAGAACCAGCCTCGGCACTAGTCTCACTTCTAGTCACCCCAGTACACACCTGAAGAGGTACCTGCGGCTATGGGGGCTTGAACTGTAATGCTCTCTGTCTAAGAAGGGAAAAAAGGGACGAAGAATGTGGACAAACAGCAGCGGGCCAAGAGCACACTCGCCAGACACTGAAATCCAGCTTCAGGAGAGAAATGCTGGTACACACCTCACACTAGGCTCCTCCTCCATCTCCTGAATAACCCCAAGAGTCCACAAGAAAAGTCACCCACTCCAGTGTTCTTGCCTGGAGAATCCCACGGACAGAGGGGCCTGACAGGTTACAGTCCATGGGGTCGCAAAGAGTCGGACGTGACCGATTGACTAACACTAACTAACTAAGTCTATATAATCAGCGCTTCTCGTGGACTTCAGACAGGCGACACAGAGTGGTGCGCTGCTCCCTGCAGCCGCCCCGGCCCCCTCGCCCCGCTCACCTGCCCGAGGCCCGCTCACCTGGTGCGGCCCCACCCTCGCTCTGCAGCAGCGCTCCTGTCACTTGTGCGTTGTTGGGGTTTGCTCCGGGCGCCGTGGAGGGAGGAGGCCCTGCCCCGCCCCCGAGGAGCATGCAGGACGGTGGAGGGGGCTGCCCACGTTTTAGTAACACTTTGTGGTCCTGCTGGCAACGGAATCGCGGCGGCACCTCCCGAGGCATGTAGCGGGCGGCGCTTGGCGGTTGTCCGTTCGGCACTGCCACCCTTTTGGCATTGTTGCCACCATTGACTGGTGGCGATGGAGAGCTGCCAATTGGGCTGGCGGCCGTTGGTTGGCTTAAACTTGGTTTCGTCACTTCGGGCACTGAAAGAGAGAGATGAGGAAACAGCCTTTGAAATCCAGTGTATTTTTCTGAAGATTATTTTTTTAAAAAAGTATCCATGAGATAGGTTCCAATAAGACAATGCTCCTTTCATCCTACTCTGAGGGACATGGTGTTTCCAGATCCCCCAGCATCTTCAGTTTACTGGAGATAGCTAAGGGTGGAGAGTGATGGTGACAAGGATTCAAATACTGCAGTATCAAGGAATGGCATTCCATTAACTAAGGAGGAGAAGGAAGTTAGCACCATTCACTCCCCTAAATCAATAGTGGAGCCCTCTGAAGGGCTGCCGAGCAGGTCTAAGGGTGCACACAGACCCCAGGCAAAACCCCTGGGGAAAGGTTCAAGGCTCTCAGCCCAACAGCCCTTTCTCTCCATCCACATTCTTAAAGAAACTTTACCCAAAGTCCCTGGACTAGGTATGCTCAGCCCCCTTCATGTGCACTCCTGGACCATGTTGTCTATCTCTGTGCCATTGAAAAAACTGTTTATATTGAGATTCTCCATTTGTAGATCCTTCTCCTCACCAGGTCAGAAAACCCTCAGTGGCAGGAACCCATCTTTCACCTTTTTTCTTAGGGCACGGCACGAAGTATACCCCTAAAGGGAAACCAGGCTTACAGAATCCCAAGATCAACATGGTTTTGATTTCTATAGCCAGCTAAACTTAAAGACACGTGCTTGGCATTCTGTGTAAACATTAGAAATGTTATAAATCTCTTTGCTTTTATTAAAAAAAAATTAACTAGACTTTATGTGTATTTTTTTCAACTATTCATTTAAAATAAAAATTTCAAAATGTAGATATTTTTCCTGTTTAAATATTTAAGGTCTTCCCTCCCTTGTAAAATGGCAAACAAGAAGGATGGGAACATGTGAGATGACTATGAAGCTCTGCTGGACCCTTCTGGCTTCCCATCCACCCAGTGGAGAAAGTTCTTCTGGACTGGCAAATCCCTCGCTTCATCCTACCAAAAAACTCCACCCTTTCCAGGAAAATCTACCTGGCAGCACACTCTGGCAGCAATACAGAAACAATCAGCCTGGTAATTCCGATGACTCTAAGACCAGACTCCCTGACCCCAGAGTCATGCGAGGGCCAGCCCTGGTGGCAGTATTGCTCTGACTGCTAAAATGATGCTGGGTCAGCAGGCTGTTCACTGAACTGGCTCCTTTATGAGAGAGATACATCATCAGAAATCAGGGGGCCCAATCTACACCTGCTGGACACTGGGGAATATTATGAGTAACAGGAAGAAAAAAAGAGTAGGAGCCTGGAATAACTTCAGGGCTTAAACCCCTGGTCTAACCTTAGCCAATCATAAGGCAGTACTGTGCCTCCCAGGAAAGAAGAGAGGTGAGAGGATGAACAGATAAATAAGTAAATGTATTTCTCAAGAAAATAAATAGGCCATTGCCTAATATTGTATTGACTCAAAAGTTCATTTGGGTTTTTCCATAACATCTTACAGAAAAACCTAAACTAACTTTTGGCTAACCCAGTATTATTAATATAGTGGACTTCGCATGACTTATAAAGACCAATGTGTAACTGACTGACAAATGGATGAATACAGATGAATTATTTAATGATTCATTTTCTATCTGTGTCTGGAAGATTCCATAGCACATGGCATTCCCAATCTCCTCTCTTCTTACTATGAGAATAAACAAGAAGCTGATGAAGGCCGGGGGAAATTCTTCCCAACTAGCTTTTAGGCCAGAAGGAATTATGCTTCTACAGGGCCGCCCTTCTATAAAAAGACTAGAATCTCCACTTTAAAGTAACCAGGTTTGTCACTCATTTCCCTAAAACAGAATCAGACATGGTAAGAAGAACCTATAGAGCTGAGATCTGAACATCAGTTGGACCAACTCTGAATCACTCATAGCACAGTGGAAGAAATCTGGTAGACATCCTATACTGTATAAGATTCCCTGCAAAGCTCCCAGGGCTTTTTCCCACCATCACATCAGAGGAACAACGGCCCATAAGCAATAAAGTCATAATAAAATGGGGCCACCCTTGACTATCCTTCCAACACAGTGCTCCCTCCTGGGAGATCAGTCATTCAAAACTTTAGGACACTGTCAGAAAAAGCCTCCCTGCAGTACAAGTTAAGAGCCAACTGTTTCAGGGCTTGAATGAGTTTCTACCCTGTTTCACTACACTCTAAGCACTAACTGGAGAGCAGTGCAGGTGTTAGGCAGGATGCCCAAGCCAACTTGCATCCTGAAGTCCAACTAGAGACATCAGAATCCCTGCAGGTATCATGTCATACTCCAAAACATCAGGGGTAACCGAAGAGAGGGAAACTATGATTAAGTCTGAATTACTTTTCAGGTCCTCTCTTTTCTCTCTGAATCTTAATTTGTTTGCAGCTTGTGGTACGAATATTTCTGAAGATAAGCTGCTCAAAATAACGGCATAGTTTCTTATTTTCCAGAGAAAAGGTCTGTGGCTTAAACCTGATCTCTGCTTCAAAGGGGAATAAAGACACTGCGGAAAAAACTGGGTATCCTACTTTCTAATTTCCATTCATTTACCACCAAAAACCATTTACTTCCTCTAATGATTCAATCTTCTCCCCTTCTCTGTTGCCATTATTTTATACCAATCTCATCTTACAGTATGAACTTCTAATTGCCTCTACTTCTGAAAAACTTCAATAAGATGCTTTTTCAGATAAAAGTTTTCTTAAGAAAATTCTGAGATGGGCAGGACCAATAAACTATTTCCTTTTTAAATACCTTGATGGTATCAAACATTAAAAAAACAAAACAAAACAAAATATTCCAGTAATGTTTTAAAAGTAATAGTTAAAATACAAACATGTTCTACAGAAGACATTATTTTAGACTGAAGAATTTCTTGGTGAATAATAATCAATGCAATACAAAAAACTCTTAAAGACTGATGACACATAGAGTGGCGGATGCAAGCTCAACACTGTTCAGCAACCTCTAAGCACTGTCTCTGTTTCTTTACCTTGCACTCACTCCCCAAACTCAATGCACACTGGCTTTTGCCCAAATCATCTCACTGGAAGCGTCTCTCCTCATTAAATCATTAGTGATTTTGTTCCCAGTTTAATGGGAACTGGTTGAACTTGGGGGGGCGGGGGTGGAGCCTGCCTTAAATATCAATAAATTAGACTAGTTGTTGTTTGTTGTTTTAGTCTCTAAGTCATGTCCAACTCCTCTGTCCACGGAATTTCCCAGGCAAGAATACTGGGCTGGGTTGCCAACTCCTTCTCTAAGGGGTCTTTCCGACCCAAAGACTGAACCCCCATCTGCTGTATTGGCAAGCAGATTCTTTACCACTGAGCCACCAGGGAAGCTCAAATTAGAGTAGACCCAAGGTTAGTACATGCAGCCATGAAATTAAAAGACTCTGGCTCCTCGGAAGAAAAGCTATGACCAACCTAGACAGCATATTAAAAACCAGAGACATTACTTTGCCAACAAAGGTCCGTCTAGTCAAAGCTACGGTTTTTCCAGTAGTCATGTATGGATATGAGAGTTGGACCATAAAGAAAGCTGAGTGCCGAAGAGTCAATGCTTTTGAACTGTGGTGTTGGAGAAGACTCTTGAGAGTCCCTTGGACTGCAAGGAGATCCAACCAGTCCATCCTAAAGGAAATCAGTCCTGAATATTCATTGGAAGGACTGATGCTGAAGTGGCAACTCCAATAGTTTGGCCACCTGATGCGAAAAACTGACTCACTGGAAAAGACCCTGATGCTGAGAAAGATCGAAGGCAGGAGGAAAAGGGGACAAAAGAGGACGAGATGGTTGGATGGCATAACCGACTCGATGGACATGAGTCTGAGTAGGTTCCAGGAGTTGGTGATGGACAGGGAAGCCTGGCGTGCTGCGGTTCATGGGGTTGCCAAGAGTCGGACGCGACTGAACTGAACTGAAGGTTATTACGATGAGCACTATGTAGTCGCTGTAATAGGATTTCTGGAATAGACTCAAAGATAAGCGTTTTGGCCAGTGGAATAAAATGGTCCATCATCCCAGGTATGATGATGGGAAAACATTGTTTTTTCGTTGTGTCCCAGGTGGGTAAAGATTATGAATTTGCTTTGGACAACAATATTTAAAAATTTTAATTTATACTGAGCCAGAAGTTTTTCCCTGTTTCTTTGACTCACCAACAGACATTTACCAAGGGAATGCTAAGTGTCAGGCACCAAAGTCCTTCAGATCTTTGAAGTTATCAGAGCTTCCCCATGTGGGAAGCCTTTCCTTGGGGGTTAAACATTCCCTCCCCTCTTCCAGTGTCTAGTCCTCCCAGAGGGGACACAGGTTTCAATTCCTTGACCGACCTGGCCCGAACTTCTCAAGGTCCATCCAACAGAGGTTGATCTCTGTTTCTTTCCATAGCGTGGTGCCCATCATAGGAACTGAAAAATCCCTGCCGAGATACTGTATTTCTAGTAATGTAGCTTAAAGTTGTGTTTCTAGAAATCAATTATTTCATACTGGTAACTTCCATTAAGCCAAGTGTCACCCTAAAGCCTAATACCTTCCCAACAACACTAGATGGCTAAGTCCAAACCCTTCCATTACACAGTCTGCCTCTTTAACCCTAATTGTATCCTTCATCCCTGTTAAATCTGGTCTATTACAGCAACCCTACAAACGTGTCCAATTCCAAGACCAATACCCAACAAGCAAGATCAGCTGCTACCTAAGTACCTTTCAGTATCTGTTACCTGAGTAGCAGACCCAGCTCTAGCCCATGCCCATGACCTCCACTTGAAAGCCCCGTTCTGTTCTCTCCAAAAGCCTCACCCTTTAAAAAAAAAAAAAAGATGGAAGATAAAAAATATATACTGAATCTACTTTTCCTCTGAAATATGGACAAATCTTACTTCAAGTCCTCTCTGTACAACCAGAGCCTTGACACCAACACAGTCTTTTCTTTTTTTCTCATAGGATCTGCTGGGGAAAGAGAGGTGGATTCAGAGTTCAGGGGAGGCTGCCCAAGGCAGGCATCATCTTTGGGAAGAGGAACAGGACCCAGAAACATCAGCTGAGGGAAGAGGAGTGGGATTCAGGCAGACTCCTGGGAACAAAGATGAAGATACGGCTGTAAAATGGGATAAAAAAAGGTAAAAAGATCAGGGTCTCCGTTTTCTTATGGTCTAACACATCTCAGGGATAATTTTTATTTTTATTCTCTGGTTTTAACAATTAAATCCATTATAAGACTCAAAACAGGCTCTCGGCTCACTTCAGAATCATTTTACTTTAATTTTTGAAGGGAATTTGGAAACTGTGAAACTGTACTCCATTTTATGGTAGGTATGAGAAAAACCCTAAACAGAGGGAAACTTTGGGTAGAAGTAAAAAAGAAAACTTAACTTTTAAGGCTTTGGCAGAGGAAAGAGGAATGTGATTCTAAGAACAGACCTGGTACAAATAAAAAAAGAAAGAAAAATCTAACGGATTTTCAGTTTTCCAATAGAAATACCACTTAACATACAGAGCAGCTTATTTCAACAGCTCAACTGGTCCTTGGCTTCACAAGTATTAAAAATTGTGGCCAGGGCCAGGAACCCAACCACTGTGTTCCAGTAACCACAGAGTCTGGATTTTTTCAGGAAAATGCCAATTTTCTCATCTGTTGTCCCCATAAGTCATCAAAAAGTCCTATAAAAACACTTATATGCCAAAATCCTTTCCTAGACAGTATGTTGGTTCAGAAAATATGGACACTGTTTCATGATCAATAACTCTATTTCTATATTAAAGTATAATTTATATTTCAAACAAGTATTTTACAGAGATACTTTCAAAATAATGCCTATTTCTGAGTTAGGAACTGACAAAGTATAAAGGGAGAATACTATTTAACTAATTAAAATAATTACAACTAGTAAGTTTTGCTCATTTTATAAATCAGTACAAAATTCTAGACTATTTTCTCCTTTGAAATGCCCTTCTTTCCCTTTTTTCTTTTTCTGGCAGCACCATGAGGTACGCATAATCTTAGTTCTCCAACCAGGGATCAAGCTTCTGTCCCCTGCAGTGGACGCATGCAGTCCTAACCATTGGACCACCAGGGAATTCCCTGAAATGCCTTTCAATTAGAAATATATGGCAGTAATGCCTACTCATCCGAGAATCTGTTTTCCTGAACTAAGTTTCATAAGAAACTATTACTGCCTTTATTAGTCTTCCATCACTGTGTGACATGCTTAGTCCAACAGAACAAAACAGATGAATGAAGAAACCAGTCCTCAGTTTCTCATCAAGCCGTGGCTTCTCTGTGACCCTATCTTCCCCCAGGTTATCACAATTCCCTTCATCTAGGACAGTGGTTCTCAATCTGGGACATATACTGTGGTCATCTACAGAACTTCCCTAAGTACACCTGTTATAGCTATGGCTTGGGACCATGAAGGTGTGGGAAGAGAACTGGGCTTGGGTGTTTTGACAGCTCTATGCAGATAATTTGAGTACATATGCTGGCAGAGAACATCATATTCAAATGGGCGAGGATAAGGGCTACAACACTGGTCTCAAGGAATGATGTCTCCCGTCCTTAACGGGACTGACGAAAGTAGGACCATCACCAGACAAGACTGCATAGTCAAAAGTAACAGAGGAGAAAGAATTGAAAACATGCAGACCATCAGAGGTTGAGAATGACCTCAGGGATATCTGCTTCTGTTTACCAAATATCACTATTTTGTAAGAGGTAAAGTACATTATCTTTTCAGAAAGCATATTCCAGGCTCTAGCTCAGAAGACAGTGTGCCATCCTAAATATAACACTCGTTTCCAGACTCAATGCCTGTCATGGATCAAGATGGCTAACAACTCTGTAGTTGCGATCTGTTAAGTAGGGGCTAGTGTGCTGCTTTTGTTAAGAAAAATTCTGAAAAGGTTCTGTTCAAAATCATGACCTCCTTACTTTCAAAATGGGGAATTACTCTATCTACTCTCCTGCCTGCTAAAGAAACATAAGGCCAACTAGAAACACTAGTATAAGTACTTTTAGTTTGTCATCACTGCTCTTCAGTGACTGCAGACAACCAACCTTAATTACTCTACACCCACCCTCATGCATCAAGTGGATTGGAGGCTGAGTCAGCAAGTGTAAAATCTAAACACAAAAGAGCACAAATCGAAAAAGAAAGAAAAAGAAAATCTTACCTTTGGTTTTTTGTTCCGTGACCTGCAAAATAAAGAGACATAGGTAAATGAGCCTTGCTTTCTAAACCAGCATTATAAGATTACTGTAATTCTGGTACCTCAAATAATTCAAGCTGTCAGATACATAGGCAGAGCTAAAATTCAGAAAAAGTCAGCTCAGACATCCCTCTAAAGACAATGGCCATATGTCTGGCTGTAACTTATATGACCGTCATTATGAAAGAGTCCAAAAATTAAGACAAAAAGCATTCACTCTTGATAAATAATGAGGTCCCTGCACTGGGGATAGTGTTTCCCATTCTGACATCCAGAAAAGGAAATGGATGAGGCCCAGAAACAAAATTAACCACAGATACAAAAAGATTTCCCTCTGAGCATGGACCCAGACACCTGACTTCAAATCCAGAAAGCAAAGTTTAAGGGCCCACGCTCAGAGGCATTGGAGCTCACAGTAGGAAAGTTGGATTCAAAACCAAGCTCTCCCACCTCCTGTCTGTGTGATCTCAGTTTTCTATTTATCTGTTGAATGAAGATAATAACAGTATCTCTCTGCAAAGGACTGCTGTAAAGATTAAGCCACTCCCCTGGTGGCTCGCTTCCCTGGTGGCTCAGTGGGTAAAGCATCTGCCTACAATGCGGGAGACCCAGGTTCGATCTCTGGGTCGGGAAGATCCCCTGGAGAAGGAAATGGCAACCCACTCCAGTACTCTTGCCTGGAAAATCCCATGGACTGAGAAGTCTGGTAGGCTACAGTCCATGGGGTCGCAAAGAGTCGGACACGACTGAGCGACTTTCCCTTCCCTGGTGGCTCAGACGGTAAAGCGTCTGCCTGTAATGCGAGAGATCTGGGTTCGATTCCTGGGTCGGGAAAACCCCCTGGAGAAGGACATGGCAATCCACTCCAGCACTCTTGCCTGGAAAATCCCATGGACGGAGGAGCCTGATAGGCTACAGCCCATGGGGTCGCAAAGAGTCGGACACGACTCAGCGACTTCACTTTTCAATGCTCAATATCTGTTTGCTATTGTAATTATCAAAGTTTATAGAAAATTTAATGTGAAATAGAGCCATAAGATTGAAATCATAATGTGGCTTCCCAGGTAGAGCAGTGGTAAAGAATCTGCCTCCCAATGCAGGAGACATAAAACACATGGGTTTGATCCCTAGAATGGGAAGAGCCCCTGGAGAAGGAAGTGGTAACCCACTCCAGTATTCTTGACTGGGAAATCCCAGGGTCAGAGGAGCCTGGCGGGCTACATCCATGGGGTTGCAAAGGGTCGGACACGACTGAGTGACTGAGCATACAGACACACATAAATTTGAACAAATATAGACTACTTTGTTGAAAGTATTCCTTTATATAGTAACTAATACATTTCTGGAAGTGATTAACCTAAAAGGCTGGGCATGCTAAATATAATAATGGGTTTTGAGAGAGTTTGGAAATGATGACTAGGAGCCACATGGAAAACTCTTCTGCTATTAAGAGAGGAAAATAAAGGAGGGCATCTAATTACCCATGCCCTATAATGTTTAAACAAAACCACAAAAGGTCATGAATAAGAAAACATTCCAAAGGAAATGTACCAGAATTCCAACAGGGGTTAAATCACATTATTGAAATCATGGGTTATTTTGACCCCCTGTTCCCAATTGCTAACCTTCAAAAAAATTTTTTTGTATTGGTCCTCCAACTTCTGGAACCAAAATATTCATATAGAAAAGAAGAGGTCTGATTATTTGTGGCTGGTAATCATACTAAGTTACTGCCCTGGATGTTCATGAAAACATGCTCATCTTCGGAAGGTCTATCCTGTGGCTAACCAGCCCGCTTCAAAATGGATTCCAGCACACCACTGAATTAAACAATCCATCTGGATGACCTCCTGGAGTGTTTCTTACATTCTTGCATTAAAAGACAAGCTAATTTAGCTGCACTGAATTTGTGCTAGGCAGCCTCTTAAAATGAATGTTCCCCAGTACTAATTGTTACAGAGCTCAGTTCTACTGTATAATTTTTCTGTAACCCCACCTTATCCAAGAATGAACTGATTTGCAACCACATATCAATTCCTTACGGCAATTTATACCACAGTAAATAAATACTTCTTAGAATGCCATCTGGAAGATCAGTTATTACAGGAAGTCAATGTCTTCCCTAGCTGTAAGCAACAAACCCAACTAATGTCAAATATGTCTTAAAATGTGGGTTCTTTTAAAAGTGTTGTCCCCCAAGACGGTGAAAAGCTGGATGATCAAAGCATGGGTTTTGCTAACGCTAAACAATGATCCTTGAGCAGCATCAGCCTAATGAATGTGAGGCGAAATCCTTCTCAGACACCTCCCCCATAACTGGAAATCTAACACCGTTTACTCAGGGATGGTTCTAGAAAGAACAAACCACCATAACCACTGAGAACAATGGGAAAGCAGCTCATGTTTAATTTCTACGTATAAATAATTTAATTTAGCTAAATAAAAGTCAGTTCTCCATGAACATTATGTTGCTAGCATTCATTCTTGACCATTTACTTATTAAACAAACATTTTTTTGAGTAATGCTTTTGTCCTAGGCACTGTCCTAGTTACTGGAAATGTAAATATGAATAAAACCTCGAGAAACTTACAGCCAGGCTAATGGGGAAGATAGACATGAAGAGATGATTATAAAGCAATGGGGTAGCCTGCGAGAAAGATGTGGAACCACTAAGAAGAGGCACCACATGTTCTCTGACTGAACGAGTGTGTGACCCCATTATAGGGCCCCTGGCACATTCTCTACAATTCTTTGCATCATAGCACATTTTAAGCCTCTTAGTTGAGATGCTGTCTCTACAGTGAGGTTAAAAACCACTAAGACAGTCACATGCTGAGCTTTGTGCTTGCTCCTTAAAAGTGCTAAATCAGAATCTAATTCTGAAATTATACAATGGTTCAGGATGGTAAAACAATATCAAAGACCGTGTGTCAAGCCTAGACCCTGTGCCAGCCAATCTAGAACATTTTTGAACAAATGTGACCAAATTTTTATTGTTCTTAATACCATGTGAAATTTCATTTACAGTGATATTTCTCTTGGCTGTAACTTTTAAACCAGTTCTTAATGCAGATCAAGCACACAGGGTAGACAGTCCAGCTGTACATACGAAATTCTCTGCACAAATAATCCCAATTCACTCTTGAATGAACCCAGACCATCTTTTATTTCAAATCATTTTTCTATTAGGGGGATCCACAACAAAAGTTTACAGATGCACATTATTATTAATCACTTCTAGCACTGATATTTCAGGTTTAAAGACATTGTTATCTATGTGAAAAACAAAGATGAACTGTACACAAGGCCCCAAACAATCACTCTATTCGGCATTTTCCTGTTATCAGCCTTTGTTCAAGCTCCCCAGTGGAGAGCTTATAACCATGCCCTCCCACAGACTGCAAAATCCATTTCTTGTACCAATTTAGTAGATGAAATGGGAATGCCCTAAGGAAAGAAAGCCTCACTGAGCTTCACTCTCCCATCACTCCCATAGGAAAGTCAGTATGTGTGGCTACAGGGGCAACACCTCTGACAACCCAGAGATGGTGGACCCACATATAACAACTTCAGTGACGTGGAAGGTGGCTTTGTCCACCAAGTATAAAACAAGCTTCTGGGTGGTCTTCTGACATTTTAATTCAGACTCTGTACTGTCATTTTAGACAGTTTCAACAAGTTCAGATTAGAAGGAGGTATCCTGACAGCATGAAGATGCGATGGTGAGCCCGCCACTATTAACAGAGCCAGAAACACAATTAGAAGCAGACAAAACCTTAAAGAGTGCGTGCAGTAGTCTATTACGGCACCAAACAATAATGAATATTCCTTTTAATTAAACCTTGAAGATAAATTACATTTCACATGTTTAATGCAGCATGGTCACATGCAATCTAAGCCAGAAAATATTTCCAGTATTGTGTCTTATGCGGGCACTCCTATATGATTTCAGTAATTCAGAGAACAGAATTAAGGGAAATGCTATCTAACAATGCAGGGGAAACTTGCAGTGTCCCTTGACCTTGAATGCCTGAGTCTGTTTTAAATCTAAAGTTCCCCTCTGAACCCTGTTAACAGTTGCCCCCTTCCCTAAACCTAGCTTCAATAACCTGGCTCCATAGCAGGGACCCTCAAACCTGCCTCACAGTGAGGGTCTGCTTCCCAAGTGTGTCAGAAAGTGGTAACAAGAACTGAGGCAAAGTGACTCTGCCACGCACTCTGCGAAGGCAGCAAAGCACCGCTGCCGAACCAGAGCCCGTCAGGTGAAGCTCCTGAAGCTAAAAGAGTAGTGAGGGCGGGTAGTCAGCTCAGACTATGGCCAGGGCAGAGGGGACAGGGCAGGGAGGTCTAGCCAACTCTGTTCCCCCCAGCCCTGACAGTTGACATCAGTCGGTCTTATGTCTTTTTCCCTTTTAGCATCTCTTTTTCCCTAGCAAATGCCTGAAAGCCATGAAATACTATCTCCTTCAGAGCACTAAGCAGGCCCACCAGACTGTCTTTTAACTTAAAAAAATATGTATTTATTTATTTGGCTGACCCAGATCTTAGCTGCAACATGTGGGATTTTTAGTTGTGGCATGCAAACTCTTAGCTGTGGCATGCGGGACCTATGTCCCCTGACCAGGGATTGAGCCCAGGCCTTTGCATTGGAAGCACAGAGTCTTTGCCACTGAACCACCAGGGAAGTTGCGCTCCCCCTCCCCGACCAGATCCTCTTTGAGGGAGGATTCTTTATGGACTTTGAGGGAGATTTTTTTAAATGGAATTATCAAAAAGCAGACTCATATAAAATGACAATGTAGGTGGACCAGAAGGACAATATCAAGGCAAACTCTAGCAAGCTTTGAGAAATCATTCCATAAACTTAAGAAAATGGAGATTAATTACGATACAAACAAGGAAACACAACAAGCATTTAAGTGTTGGGAACTCTCCTGCTTTTCTTGATATTACTCACTGTTGTTTTCAATAAAATCGGCTGCAGCATTACTTTAACATCTACTTTACGATAATGAGTGCAGGTTTTTAACTTTCTCCCACTTTTAAATCTTAAAACTCTCAAGTAAACTAATGCCTCAAGTGGCATTATTAAGATGTCAGGCATCCACGCCAAAGCAATTCATTCTAGATTCGTGGCGGATGTAAAGACAGACTTGATTGATTAAACCCACCTTCTGAGTGGCTTCTTTTTTCTTTTTATCCTCTTTCTTCCTTTTCTTGTCTTCCATTAACTGTTCTTCCCTTTCTTGCTCCTTCTCTCTGTTAAAGTAATGTCATACCACAAGGTTAAACACCTACGCTCACAGTCTATTTGTGCAGCAAATTAAATGCTTACAGATGGTGTGCAAGGAGACAGACATTTCATCTCTGACCGAGCAGAGCGCAGTACTCCATTTAAGCTAGCAGGACACACAAAACCCATCATACTTACTTATCCTCCTTATTTCGGTCTGTAACCCCTTTTGCAACATGATATTAAGTTTGGTTTTAAAGAAGTCCAGTAAAGTGAGTTTTTATAATATCTTTCTAAACATACACATGCATGATTATTGTATTTCCACTCAGCAAAGAACCTAATTTGAATATATGACAACATTCTGTTGGCTTCTGACAATACTCCTCACAAAGAATGCAGAATATATGACTTCAGTGACAGTATACAGGTATTTATCATAATTTAGGTGTTTTCCCATGACATCTTCAGAGCAGTGAATATAAAACCCTATGTTCTAAATTCTGTTATTTTTCTTCTACATTATTAACACTGTGTGTTTTACATGTTTTCTACTTGTGTTTTTAAGGCTGTATTGAAGGTCCTGTAAATCCATGTATTCCCTGTTGGGTGGTTTCACAGGATCATCAGGTTTTGCTCTCAATTAAAATAAAAATAATACATAAAAATAAGCATTCTAGTTGTAGAAATATGTACCAAATCTTAAGAAACTAAGATCATGTAATTTATCCCTCACATTTGAAAAATAACTGCAAAATGCAATACTTACTGTATTACATAAAATGTTCTTACATACAATCTAATATTCTAATATATATAGAAAATCGATGACTTCTATGTATCAACTGGGAAAAACGCATAAACAACCACTGGCGTTAACTTCAAAACTCACGGCTGGAAACCCCAGATGCCAAGCTTATTGAATTTCAGAGCTGGAAAAAGAGTTAGAAATCAAGCTCCCAATTCCCAACAACTGACGAGATGCCATCTGCAATACTTGTGGTTTTAGGGGATCTGACAGCAAATCCATGGTTTCATAGATATCACTTAGATAAAGGCTAAGTTGAAAGTCAAACAAAGAAAAGCGTTAAATGTCTGCAGACATGGCAAAAACCACAATGATGGTTCCTGAAGGACTCAAGTTTGGGGACTGAAACTCCCTCAACCTACCCAGAAGGAACCAAGGGCCAGCACTGAGGCACACTCCCATGAACAGGCAATGACACTTCATTTATAGAAAATAAGAACTGAACATGCAAACGAAGTGTTTTACCTATATTTCAAGTTTCCAGTGGCCCTTTCTCCTATACTTCTGGGCATAAATATACAAAAGCCAGAGTGCACAATTCACTTTCCAACACAACGCCATGTTGTTGCTGTCCGCGTTGTTTAGTTGCTAAGTCGTGTCCAACTCTTTTGCAGCCCAATGGACTGTAGCCCGCCAGGCTCCTCTTGTCCATGGGATTTCCCAGGCAAGAACACTGAAGTGGGTTGCCATTTCCTGCTCCTGGGGATCTTCCCAGCCCAGGGATCAAACATGCGACTCCTGAATTGCAGGCGGATTCTTTACCACTGAGTCAACCAGGAAGCCGAACATCCATGACAACTTAAAAACTACAACCAAAGAAGAGATTTTATTATAATTTCCTTAGGCTTAAGGCTGCTTTCTTTGGAGCTGGATTATGTGTACATCAGCCTAAGTGTGAAGTTCCTGGTGAAAATCTACTTGCAGTCGTGTACTACTTTAAGAAAATGGATTTACAAAAATTGGCAAGATAGATGTTGACCATCTAAGGTAGGCTGGCTGCAGATCCTGTTATATTTGGCTCTTAGAGCCTCTTGCTTCCTCTGGCTGCAAATGGAAGGAGAAGATGGGGTTCCTCATGACCCAGTTACTGTAACTTGATTTCCATATTTTAAAGTACAACTGACTATAGAAAAAGAGCAACCATAGCCTGAATGAGTATCTGTTTGAATATTCAAGCTCTAAAAAGCATAATGTTGTAAAGTTTATTTTAAAAAGGCAAGGTAAAACAAAGAAAAGCAGTCAGTCATTAATGAGACACATTCTCAAAAAACAACTAACCTTTTCAAATATTTTTTCCTATAAACAGGTAATTCAGGGGAAGGGATTGAAACTTATGTTCACTACAAGCAGATTTATTTCCAAAACAAATATTTTTTGAAGCTTTCCAGGAGACAGACTGTGCTTTCACCCTGATCTTTTACTGTGCGTTGGTAGAATTGAGTCTTCTCTTTAAATCTCACTTTCTTAGGAAGAATTCATTTTCCCAAACCAAACCTGACTTAACCTTATCATTCACTTAATAATCAATCAAAAAGTGTGGGGTTCACCTTTCTTCTATTGCAGTTGTGCTGTATCCTCGCTGCACCTTAGAACCATTTGAGGAACTCTGAAATGTCTCTATGCTGTGTCAGAGCCCAGCAAGGGTGAAGAGGGCACCCACCCATCTATGGTGGTAGTGATGGGAGATCAGTTACATGGGGGACTGACCAATAATACATTAAGGATGACAACAGTCAGGTTTCTCAGTATTGAAAAAAGGAGTTACCAAGATGGAAAAAGAAAACTCAAATGAACCCTGTGGAGTTGGAGCAGTATTAGTTATTGGCATGAACTCATGATTTTTAATACACAGGGATAGACATAACCAAAAAAAGTAGATGCAATTTTGTGTGTCTGTATGTGTATATTCCTTCATATATGCAAATACACATACTTATTCCCTAGCTCTATCACTGACAGGGCTTGGGAACAAGCAACATCCAAATATAGTAGCTAGGAACATACCTCGAACCCAGATTATGGCTTCTAAATACCATCCTTCACTAAGACAATCACAGTTGTTTTTTTTTTTTGGAGAAAGAACTAATTTGGGAGCTTGATGATGAAAAGCACAAAATGAGCTGAAATCCTTCTTTCCCAACAAGCAAGAAAATTTTTGACAAATGAAGGGACATGTCAAATGGTCACAGAAGCCTGAAGAGGGGTCTTACAAGCTAAATCTGGGACAATATGACACTAAAAATATGTAATGCTAGCAACAGATTATAAGCCATTGTATAAGATAGGAAAACGTGAGTCCCTACAGAAAGAAATAACTGAACACCTTGAAAACACCAAAGAATGTAATATTCACATAATTTTAAAGCACCACATCATGAAACACTTATTAACTACAAAGGAGAAAATAATAATTCTACAGAGGAGAAGCAGGGTGGATAGCACCTTAGTTAAGTAATCCACATGAAGATCATCAGTGATGGGACACACTGAAATTGTGAGTAACAACATGACAGGAGACTCTGAGAACACAGCATTAATCCTGCGGTACACACAGCCTGAATATCATCACAAAGAAACATCAAACAGGCCCATATTGGGAGGCATTTTAGAAAGCCATGGGTTTAAAATCTGCAAAAATTTCAAGGTCACGAACACCAAGGGAAGATGGGGGAACTGTTCCAAATGGAAGGGGACTAAAGGGATACAACCACCAAACGCAAAGTGTGATCCTTCTATTACAAAGGCCATACCGGAGCAAGTGTTAGAGCTTGGGCAGGGGCCAGAGAGTAAATGGTAGTAAACCATTACCAGAGGCAACATTCCAGATCAATCATACAGGAATCTACGGGGTCTTTTTCAAAGCCCCCACCCCAAGTGGTTCTAACATGTAGATGGAGTTGAAAATCACTACTCTAAATTCTCGTGTTAAGCTTACCATTAGCCAGATGCAAGTGTAAACACCGTAATCTAGAATAAATCTAGAATGGTAAAAGCCAAAACTACTCTTAAAATGGCTAAGGTGAAGAAAATACAAGTGTTTTCTTTCTTCTTTTTTTTTAAAATAAACAACTACTGGTTTCAAGAAGTATGTGCAAGGGACTTGTTTTTGAGAAAGGCCGTATTTGAATAAAAGGGGAGACTCCAATATTCATCTGAGCTGAAGCAGAGCAAGACTCCTGTCTGCAAGTTCAGGACATTAAAGAGTGACAATGCTGGCATTCCCCAAAACTGGCTGTTTCACACATCCAAAGTTCAGAGCTGGAATATCTAGATGACAATTCCCTAGAGCTGACATCCAAGGCCATTCACAGTGCAGGTCCTGTTTCTACACTACGCTCACCTACTGTGCACACCTGATGCAAAAACCTTCCCCTTTTCTGGTGCTCAGTCACACCTTACCGTGTTGTCAAGTTCTGGCTCAGTATCTGTCTGCTTCAGTGAAGCCTTCCCTGACAACTTCAACCCATAAGAAACTCACCCGCTTATGTACATCTCACCACCTCTGCCCTGCCTCTTGTCTGGCCCTGAGAAGGACAGGCAGTAAAGAGGGTTCCACCTTACACATGATGGTTAGAAAAGGCCTCTCTGATAAGGGGGCCTAAGCATGGAGACCCACTGAGGTTGAGGGAGACGTGGCTGTCTGCGCCAGAGGATTCCAGGCAGAGGGAACAGCAGTAGAAAGGAATGACACTGGTGTGTTTGGCAAGGAGGGTGGAGTAGAGTGAATAAGGGAGAAGGCGGTGGATGAGATCAGAGGGGTAGCAGGGCCCTGCTGAACGTCACCGCACTTCTCAAATTCAAGGGGACACATTTGGGAACTGAATAAGGGATCAAACTGGGACTGGTGTACACACACAAACCGACACTTCCTTCACCTCTAATTCTGTCAATGAAAAGCCCATTTTCCCCCTCCCGCTTTCAGAGCTGCTGTTCCTGTCTTCACAGGGGCTGGCCTGCCCCGCTCAGAGCACTGGTCAGGGCAGAACAGGAAGCCGAGTAGGCCTGCGTTTGCCACAGTGAAGTCCACTGCTGCCCTTCCTCCTCTTCTTATCACCGAGCACAGATCCTCGGACACACGAGGTCCTCCACTGAATGTTACCAAACTGCATGATGATGGAGCGAGAGATGCTTTTCTATCTTTTCAATGGGACACGGTTCAAAAGAAAAAGCCTCAATTAAATTTAACTAGTTTTAACTCAACAAACAGACACTGAGTTACTATTATGTGCCAGGCACTGATCTAGGCATTAAGGATGTAACAGTGGCCTTGGTGGCTGACAAGCTAGACACAGACAGACAGACAGATGTACACACACAACATCATAAAGAAAATAAAGCTGAGAAAGGAGCTAGAGCGCAACCAAGAGGGAAGGGGCAGGGAAGATGATAGGGTACTTTACACAAGATGTGCATTCATGGAGGCCTCTCTGAGGCAGAGAGAGATTGGAATGAAGGAAATTATCTGGGAGAAGACTGACCGACCAGGCAGAGAAAACATGAAGTTCAAAGATTCTGGGATGGGAGGGTGCTTGGTGTGAATTTGGGGTTTTATTTTTTGGGGGGAGGGATACTCTTCTTCCTCCCTCCTCCCACCCTCCCTCCCCCACAGCAAAAACTCACACACACGCTTCAGAGTTTTCTGTGCTTATTTTATAACAGTCGTCACTCACACCAAAAAATTAGGCATTCTATTTCTTAAGAGCTTCCCTCTATTCCGTTCCTTTCATCTTTCCTTCCTTCCTATTTCAGTGCCTACTTGCCAAGCTCTGTGCTGGGGGCCAACAATTCCACAAGCAGTGCTGCTTGCCTTCCTGGAGCTCTCGGTTCAAATTTTATTGTGGCTGCGCCTGGTCTTACTTATGGCATGTGGGATCCAGTTCCCTGACCAGGGATGGAACCCAGGCCTCCCGCATTGGGAGTGTGAAGTCTTGGCCACTGGCCCACCAGGAAGTACCCCTAGGCTTAAGTTTCTGAACAGTTATATCTCGCCTCACAACTCAGACAGCTCTGCCCTCCATCTTTACCGGTATTTAGCTGCTGTTGCTGTTGTCCAGTCGCTAAGTCGTGTCTGACTCTTTACGACCTCACGGACTACAGTACGCCAGGCTTCTCTGTTGTTTACCATCTCCCCGAGTTTGTTCAAATTCATGTCCATTGAGTCGGTGATTACCAGGACATTGGGGTGCCTTTGGTATTTTGAAAGTACCAGAACTTTGGACAGGTGAATTCACGGCTTGTGAGAAGCCAGGTGAGATCAACCTCTTTCCAAAAACTGGAATCATGGCCAGTGGTTCCTGAATTAATGTGCTCAAGCCCACTGAGCCTCAAGCATCAAGCAGAGGCAGGGCTGACAACTTCATACTTTGAAAGCAGCAGTCACCAATATACTGATCCGAGAGAAAAGAGTATCTGCCAGGTATGAATAACTGGCTACAACACCGTCAACATCTGATGACTTTCTGGTCAGTAAGTATCGCGGCACTTCTGGTTCCAGATCATAACCATAAATAATCAAGGCCACTGCTGCCTCCAAGTCGTTTCAGTCGTGTGCGACCCCATAGACGGCAGCCCACCAGGCTCCCCCGTCCCTGGGATTCTCCAGGCAAGAACACTGGAGTGGGGTGCCATTGCCTTCTCCGATAATCAAGGCAGGCAGACCCAAATGGATACAACAGATTCACCCAACAGATGAAATGTGCCAGAAGCAAACCAACATTGTAAAAGAACAAGCTATCAACGACTTTGATGAATCACCAGGGAGTATGGTAAGTGACAAAAGCCAATCCCAAAGGTTACATACTGTATGAATCTATTTATAGAACACTGAAGCGACAAGTAGTTGTCAGGGGTTGCTGGGGGCTGAGGCAGGGTGATTATAAAAAAAAGGGTGGCACCAGTGGTCCTTAAGGTGATGAGACTTCTGCTTCTTGATGATAGTGGTGGTAGATAAGAGAACCTACATGTAATACAACTATAAAACTAAACACACACATACACAAATAAGCACAAGTAAAACTGGGGAAATTAAACAAAATCAGTGAGTTGTATCAATCAGTATCTTGGCTGTGATACTATACTATAGTTCCACCAGAAGAAACCACTGGCACAAACTGGGTAAAAGGTGCCTGGAATCTCAATATGTTTATTTTCTTACACAAGCATGTGAATCTACAATTATCTTAATAACAATTTTAATGGGGAAAAAAAAGAGCCTCAAATACTGATTCATCTTTTAGTTATCTTCTTAAAATTTTTAAGGACTTCTATTTTCAAACAAATATTTTAACAGCTCTTCATGAAAGTCACAGAAGAGTCGAAAAGAACTTTAGAAATCATTGTGGTCCTGACGTTCAAAAAATGTATTCCCCCAAATAGGCTAAAATCTACACTTCTCCCCAGTACGTCCAAATGAACTGTTTCAGTTTTATCAGTCGAGGTTCCTTGCCTCTTCCGTACATTAGGTATGTGATAAATGTGGCACCGCAGGGTGTTTAAAATGTTCCTCTACCACGTGATCCGTAGCGTCACCCTTTTACTGAGGATGTTGGTGCTGTACCAGTAAAAAAAGCTATCATTTCACTTTGTGGTGGAGGAATACGTCAACTCAGCCAACATCAACTCCAAGCCCCTTCTGGCCTATTTCCCAGACTCCTTTATAACTAGAGATTGCAATGTGACTTCTGTTCTGCCAATAAGTTGCGTGTGTGCGTGACTTTACTAGGGAACTGACAGGGCACAGGGCACCCCTCTTCTCAGGGAGCAGACATGATGTGGTCCTGGAGCCGAAACCTCTAACAACGGTTTCCTGAATGTACAGGAAGAGGAAAAAGCTTCCGTGGGGCCCCCAGTCTGTGGTGTGACTCCCAAGGATCTGTGAGACAGCGTCACCATTTAATAAACCGCTGGCAGCAGTGAACGTCCCGCTGTCTGGCACTAGGAACTCTGTCCAACTCAGATTTACATAAGCTTACCACGGCACAGCTAACATACGGGACTTGTACAGACAGCTACTTCCTTAAAAGACAACTGGTAATCCTGGCAATTTATAAAACGCAAGAAAATAACTAGACACAAAACCATTAACAGTCATAACCAATTAAGGATTAATGATACCACACACATATTTGGAGTGAGGACAATTAACAAAAGGAGTGCAATGAAAAGAGTTAAGCAAAGTGCTCGAAGTATCCATTTAGAGTGTTTTTAATTAAAAATGCACACAGAAAGACAGCATGTTGGAATAAATCCATTTCAGCAGAGGAAATTACATAGTAGGGTACTCCAAAGATCTGTGTTGGATTTGTTCTTAATGTTTTTTTCATTTGCTGGATCTGACTGAGGGAATTTAATGGGATGCTAATGTAATTTGCACATGATATTAAATTAGTAGTCAAGGCCAAACAACACTGAAGCATCAAAATCATTTTAACATTGAGTGGCTCATGGGAAGAAAATAGTAACATTAAACTAAGCAAAATAAAGGTAAATACATTTTTTATTTATTTAGAGGGATGCAGAAATTTCTCCTGCACTGAGTTGCATCATGTAATACGTGACAGGCAATTCTTTTGTACAGCGGCTTGAGAGTTCCTCTGGCTGCAAGGAGATCAAACCAGTCAATCCTAAAGGAAATCACCCTTGAATATTCATAGGAAGGACTGATACTGAAGCTCCAATTCTTTGGCCACCTGACGCAAAGAGCTGACTCACTGGAAAAGACCCTGGTGCTGGGGAAGACTGAAGGCAAAAGGAGAACCGGGGGGAGGGGGGGGGGGGCGCGGGGGGCAGAGGATGGAATGTGAGCAAACTTCTGGAGATAGTGAAGGACATGGGGGCCTGTCATGCTGCAGTCCATGGGGTCGCAAAGAGTTGGACATGATTTTGCGACAGTACAATAACAAAATTAACACTGCTCCTTCTACATATGAGTTACCTTCCTACGTGTGGCTGTGTAAAGCAATGCTTCTCAACCTTTAATGGGAATCTTGTTAAAATGCAGAATCTTATTTAGTAGGTTTGGTGGGGACCTCCAATTCTCCTATTTTAACAAGCTGCTGGTCCTTGGACCTTACTTTGAACAGTACAGAAACAATGCACTTGGCTGTTCTTTCTAGGATAATATGAAACTGTACTGATTTCTCCAAGGATAAATATTAACCTCATTAACATCAAGCTTATGCCCTGTTATTCCTATCTGTGTTTCAGTGCCAAATGACAGTGTAATCTTCATATATATTAAAAGTCAATTAGACAACTTGTGTAATACCAAATATGCATGAAATTTAATTGAAACATCAGGAATAGCTAGGACCACATCTGCGCAGGCAAACAAACCATGATGACAGCAAATGTAGGTATCAATAATCAAAGGGGGCCATCAACTACAGGGGAATGCAGATTTCAAGTACGTCAAGCACAAAAAGAATCTGCGTTTCAGAATCAGTGAAATACGGCAACAATACTTCTGTGAACATAACCTCTGACTCCAAGTGTCTCACAAATCCCTCCACTTCCCACAACTAAGGTACATGCAAGGAATAGGTTTATTTGGAATTACTCAAATCAGAAAAAGGAGGAAAAAACATTTAACAGCTCATTTGAAATGACTCTTCTTATACTTTATATACTCTTGCCTCGCAGCCCAGCAGACTCTAACAAAGATCTAACAAAGATCTTTATTCAGTCTTAGTGCAGCTGTATAGGAAGTTCCTTATATTGCTTCGGGAATTATCTCCTTATAGCTTCCACCCACTGGTCCTAAGCTTTCCTTTCCAGACTGCACAGAAGTCTTCTAAATCCATATTTGTAGTCACCCATTATGCATCCCAGAGGCGTTCTCAGTCTTCAAACAGTTCACCTGGTTTTCCAGCCCCTCATCATCATCCTCTAGACATATCCAGTGTGTCGACGAGCATCCAATTACTGGGTAAGGCAGGACCCAACAGAGTAGGCCTGCCACTTCCTCATACCAGATAATACCCTACTGTCAATCTGGTCGCAGAGCCCATCTGCCTTCCCCAGCAATCACCTCTTTCTGAGTTACAGCCACTTCTCACCCCTATTTTTCACGGTATTGCTAAGTTACTGCTCCCTGATTGAGTAGAGGATCTTACATGTGTCTCTCCCAATCCCTTCTGTGCCTGACTGTCAGCCTAGCATTGCCACCCCCTACAGCTGGCAGGGGAAGCCTGGCACAACATTTCCCAGAATCCCATTCTCTGTCTGTTTTAAGTTAGATACGGCCAATGAGAGCCTCCTGCTCTGGAAGACGGACGTCAGTATTCTCTGAAAATAGCTGTAAGCAGACACATAGGCAGCGGCAGACAGGACTTTCTATTTTCAAAGCAGCTTCCAGATGAACTGGAGCCGCACTGGAGCTGCAGACGACCGCTGATATCACGCTTCCCTAGGAACCTGGCATTCTAATCTCATCAACAATAATGGTCTCCTTGCATGCTACCCCCACCCACCCCCGACTTTCCAATGGTTGTGTGAGCTTTTAATTCCCTATAGAAAAACCTTTTCTTTTTGGAAAATACAATCAATTCTACCCAAAAAAGCTACCAGAATTAATAAATGACTTTAGCAAGGTTACAGGATATAAGATCAATACATAAAACCAATTCTATTTCTGTATACTAACAACAATCAAAAACTGAAACTTTTGGAAATCCTACTTATAGTAGCATTGAAACCTATGAAATATTTAGAGGTAAACCTGATGATAAAGTCCTATCCTTGTACACTGAAAACTGTAAAATGTTGATAAGAGAAAAATTTTAAAACCTAAATAAGTGGAGAGATATACTGTGTTCACAGACTGGAAGACAGCACTGTTTATATGTCAGTTCTCCCAAAATTGATTTATAGATTTGACACAATCCCTATCAAAATCTCGGCACGATTTTTAAGTAGAAACTGACAAGCTCTTTTTAAAATTCCTTAGGACCCAGAATAGGCAACAAGTTTCAAAAAGAACAGCTGGAGGACTCACAGCACCTGACACGCAGGCTTATTATAAAGATACAGTAATGAAGGCAGTGCAGTACTGACATCGAAAAAAAGTTCAGTAGGATGAAACAGATGCCAGAGATAGAGCGATACAGAAACGGACAACTCATTTTCAAAAAGGTACAAAGGTAATTCAGCAGAGAAAGAATGGTCTGTTCTCCACAAACGGTGGGGCGGCAGCTGAACAGCCATATGTTAAAAAACAAAACAAAAACCCTCGACCCAGACCTTACACTATATACAAAAATCAGCTCAAAATGGATCACAGACCTGAACATAAAACTAAAAGAAAATAAGGAAAAGAAAATCTTTGTCAACTTGGGTTAGGAAAATTATTTCTTAGCCCTAACAACAAAAGGATGATCCATAAAAGAAAAAAAAAGATTGATAAATCTGATTATTGAGAATTAAGAACTTCTACTGTCCAAAAGATGCTGTTAAGAGAAAAAGAGCAGCAGACTGGGAGAACATATCCGCAAATCACTTATCTGATAAAGAATGCATCTCCAGATAGATAAAGAACCCTGGAAATCTAACAACATATTTACAAAACCCTATTTTTCAAATGGGCAAACTTTATGGAAGCTTGATTTTAAGAGCTGAAAACTGTAAATGACTCAACTGTGAATCAGCTGGTAAATGGATCAACAAATTGTGGTAGGGCATACAATGAAACAGTTCTCAGCAATAAGGGAACGACAGCAAAAAGTACGGATAAAACTCAAAATAATTATGTTGAATGAAAGAAGCCAGAAAAGAACTGTATGCTCCATTTGTATAATATTCTAGAAAACACAAACTAAGCTGTAAGGGCAGAAAGCAGATCAGCAGTTAGCTGGGGGCTGGGAAGGGACAGGGCGGGGCCAAAAGGAAGACAGACAAGCGGGCACTAAGAGACGGGGGCGGGGGGTGGGGGGTACTTCCCTGGTGGTCCAGTGGCTAAGACGCTGCACTCCCGATGCAGGCGGCCAGGTTCAATCTCTGGTCAGGGAACCAGATCCCATGCCACAACTAGGAGTTCATACACCACAACTAGGCCCCAGCGCAGCCAACACAGACATACACACACAGACACAGATGGAGGCTTTGGGAAATAGCGGGTACACTCTTCATCGTAAGCATACACAGTTCAAAACTGCATGTATTCTGAACACTTCCAATCTAAGCACTTCAATTCTAATTTAGTATTTCAATTACACCTCAATAAGGGGCTGAAAATAAAAATGAAAAAGAGAAGAAACTCTTTCCTCCATGGAATACCTGGAATGGCCTCTATTATCCTGGCAGAGTCCTGACTGTGCACTGGTACCTGTGAGCTCTAACAGCTGGAATTTCATCCAGGTTGGACATTCTAAGATGCCAAATCTTTAAATCGGAGCTTCTGCATTGATAACATTCCTGTGAGTGTAAAGTACCATTTTTAAATGCAATGAAGCCTCCTGTAAAAGAAATCTTAATAAGGTGAATGTTTGAACTTTTAAACTGTTACATTTCACTGTTTTAACTCTCTAGATTGCTATAAATTACCAGCCTGTTCACTGGGATTTTCTCCTGATGTTTCCATTCAGCTGGTAACACCTATACTGTTGCTGTTGTTTAGTTGCTAAGTTGAGTCTGACTCTTTTCAACCCCATGGACTGTACCACGCCAGGCTCCTCCGTCCACGGGATTTCCCAGGCAAAAATACCGGAGTGGATAGCTATTTCCTTCTCCGGGGAATCTACCCAAGCCAGGGACTGAACCCACATGTCCTGCACTGGCAGGCAGACGCACTACAACTGAACCACTAGGGAAGCCTCATACCTTTATGATGTGTTTATATTGTAACTCTGAATCCAATCTTCTAATTTTTCAACTATTCTTTTGGTTTTGCTTGCCTCAAACTAAGGATCTTCAAGCTCAAAAGATCCCTGAGGTTTTCAAGACCTAAGATCTGGTGAATAAATCTTTGTTAACACCATCTTACGTTTTACTCCTGAAAGTACTTGCTAGGCTCCAAAAGACAGCCTGAAACTAGGAGTAGTTTACAAATATTCAATAGACTAAGAAGCAACATCCTGAGGAGAGCTTTTAATATTTATATCCTGGAACCACTAAAGACTATGTTTAAACCTTTAGGGCCAAACACACAAAGCCAGAGAAGCACTCTACCCTTAGTATTCAACAGTAAAGAAAGCGAAAAGAAAAAAGGTATAGGAGTCCAAGCCAGGGTTCTGGAAGCCACAACAGAACAGCGAAGTATGGTTCCTCAGCAGAAAAGAAAGCAGCTTACCAATGAGAACCTGAAGTGCGGGGCACATGTCATCTAGAGAGGAATCACCAACTTATGAACAGCAGACAGTGGGGCTGTTTTCACAAGACGCTGAGGAGCTTTTGTTTTTACATTGTTTTTCTACCCTTCTTTGCCTGCTTCCATGCATGGGCCAACACAATTATACATTCAAGAGAAGTAATAATAATAACTGATTGTAGAAATCGAATAGATTGTTTGCAATTCAAACACAGTAAGTTAAAAACCCCTTTAGAAGGCAATTTTAAAGTAATAAAAGCATGACAAACCACCTTAAGATTGTGCTCTCCATGTTCATCCAGGAGGACTTGGTGGCTAGGACATCAAAATGCTTCAAGTGCACGTCTACCCCCAGCAGGGCCTTGTCTCTGCAGATGCTCACTCAGCAGGCTTGGGCTGAGGTTCGGACTCCTGCAAGTACACTCCCAGTGGTGGGGGCGGGGTGGTGGGGTGCGGGGTGGTGTCCGGAAGGTTGGAGAGATTCTTAGAGGTCTGTTGCCTCCCTACACAGGAGACGGGAGTGTGGGCCATTATCCTCACTCAGGCTCTGGACTCTCCTCTCTCATTGACCAAACCACTTTCTCAAGGCTGCCCGGGCACACATAAGAAACAGGGCTAAACAGTGGGCATGAAAACCTTTAAAAGCATGACTCAGATCTAAAGGGGAGAAAAGAATGGAATTCAAACAACGATCCATGTGGTTCTCCTCCGACCAAGGTGGGAAAGGTCTTGTCATATCACAGGCCACCACGGAAAGTGACTTCTGCACGTCTTTCTAGATCTGTGCCTTAAGAGAAAGCCAAGCATTTTATTCAGAAATTAAGAGGAGGAGATTTGGGGCCTTACCTCAGAGATCACACAGTACCTTACTGCAAACAATGAGTGAGACAGGCAGGGTGCAAGCTTCCTGATTATAGGGCACCACTACCACTTTATTAAGTCTATGCCTGTTATTCTAATTCTGGAAATCCTCTGAGAAAGGGTGCTATTTGTGACACTTATCTCGGTACTGAAAAATTAGCAAAGAAGGAAATCAACTCTGAATTCAGGATCCACAGGTTGACAGTCGCACCCTACTTCTCAATGCTCTTAATTTGTGCTCTATTTTCAGAATAGTAAAAATGGAAAGTCGTGTTTTTGTATGCCGGTTGTCATTTAAATTTAGCAAGTTGAATGATAAAAACTGAATTACCTTGAGGGAAATGTACATTTCTGAAAGATAAGCATGTTTGATGTTAATAAGTAACCAGCTACAGAGTACAGATAACTCCTGAACTTACATGACCCAGCTGTTCATCTAAAATCATACACAGGTGGGAAGATGACTCAAAATTTAAAATGCCATTTATACACAGCCTTTTGGTAACAACTAAGCCAACATGTAACTGTGTTTGATGCTTCAAGACCACATACAGGATGCCTAATTCTAGATTATATTTAAGGCTCTATATACACAATTTTGTACCTAATTTCTACTTAGGTCATCTGAGGAAAATTTTTAGAGTCATCTACCATTGTAACCTTTAATAGCATTACTCAAATCTGCGGAATTTCAAATGTACGCTTTTAACAATCTCAGTAATAGCCAAGTGTAAAACCATGGTTTTCTGAAAGAACACTTAAGTTTCTCTTAAACAAGAGATCAAGGTCTTTTTTCCCCTTGTAGTTAAGAATCTTGCTTTCTATATAAAATCTATATACTCTCTGAGTCTAGAGATCTGCAACCAACGCCACAGCGGTTCTCTGTTTTCCTGTGTGTGTTTCAGGACTCAGTTTCCAACATCTTCAAAGTTCTTTTGATTCCATCTCCCACAACCCCATATCCAAGTGCAATCAATTACAAGCAGAGCCCTCTACCAAGCTCAGGCAAAGAGAAAACACAAGCTTTGAAGTCTGACAGTTTTAAGACCAAATTACATGTATCTCGAGCCTCAGTTTCTACTCATGGCAGGAACTTGGGCAAATTATGTGGCTTCTAGGCTTCAGTTTCTGCATCTATAAAATGCGGATTATGCTGCCATGGAGAGTGGCTGTGCTGACTGGAGACAGTGCCTGAAAGCGCCTGACAGTACCCAGTCCACGGGCTGCAGCTTCTGCTTCTCTTCTGGCAGCAGCTCCCTCAGCCTTCTCCTCTCTGTCAAGCATCTATGATGCATAAACCCCAGAGGAGGGGCTTGGGTAACATACAAGCAGGTGAGACACAACATTCTGAGACACACTAAAGAGCCACCATGACTCTACTCAATTAGACCCATACCACACACCTCATGTGAAAATAAACTCTAGATGACGGCAAGAGTTCAATATAAAGGAAAGAAGGACGTGCATATTCTTCATTAAAGCACTGAAGAAGCTGGCTGATTTCTCTTTTCATAATTACAGAGTAAACAAAGACTTTCTAATTTCTAACTATGATACAAACTCAAATCTCATAAACAAATGATTGCTGTATCTATATAAAATACAGGTATTTATAAACTTTAAAACCATTATTATGATAAAACCCACCAGGAACATGACCAGTGTTCGCTGGGAAAAATATATTAGCAATTCATATCACAAAGAGTTAGGTTCCGTGATACATAAAGAGCTCCCACAAATCAGTAAGGAAAAGGTCAACGATCCAATAGAAAAGTAGGTGAAGGAAATGAACTCATTGTTGTTCACATCTAAAACATCTGGGAAGATAACCTACTGCATTCCCTGTAAGAGAATAGCACTATTAAAACTGTCCTGGAATACTACTTCTCACTCACCAAACTGTCAAGGACAAAATGTGTAAAACTACAATGCTGTCCAAAGGTGCCACGGGAAAGGCATTCATATATGTTGCTGGTGAGAATATAAACTAGTAAAATCTCTGTAGCGGACAATGTAAAAGTTTTCTATCAAAGTTAAAGTGTACACAGTCTTTGACTTAACTATCTCACTTTTAGGAACATTATCACAGGAAAATAATTATACATGTGGGAGGTGACATACCTAAAGAATATGCACTGCAACATGCTTGTAATGGCAAAAGATTGGAAACAGTCCATCAATTAGGAAGCTGGTTATATAAATTATAGCTTATCCACACAAGGAAATACTATGTAATTATGAAAGGAAGCTCTTTATGTACTAATGAAAATAGATCTTCAAGATATATTGTTAAATTTAAAAAGCAAGATGCAAACAAGTGCACTTTAATTATCAGGTACATAAGGAAGAGAGGGCTTATGTGCAGCTCTTTATATATGAAGAGAGACCCCTTGGAAGAAAACATTTTAAAAAACTAGTACTACTGCTGCATCGAAAAGGAAGGGCTGGGTGTGGTTGGACAAACGTATACTTTCTTCAACCAAATAAATTCAGTTTTAAAGAAGATACTTGCAAATGATATATCTGATAAGGGGTTAACATCCAAAGTATACAAAGAACTCACGTAACTCAACACCAAAAAATAAAACAAAAACTAAAATATGGGCAGAGGACCCAATTAGACATTTTCCCAAAGAAGACATACAGATGGCCAAAAGGCCCCTGAAAAGACGGTCAACATCAGCAGTCACCAGGGAAATGAAAATCAAAAGTACAATAACACATATCAGCCCATACTCATCAGAATGGCTATTATCAAAAGAACAAGTGTTGTAAGGAAGTGGAGAAAATGAAACCCTGGAACACTGTTGGTGGGAATGTAAACTGATGTAGTAACTGTGGAAAACAGTATGGAAGTTTCTCAAAAAATTAAAAATAGTTACCATACAATCCAGCAATTCAACTTCTGGATATTTTTCTGAAGAAAACAAAAACACTAGTTGGAAAAGACGCATGTACCTCTAAGTTCACTGCAGTGCTAAACAACAGCCAAAATAACAGAAGCCACCTAAGTGTCCACTGACAGATGAATGGATAAAGAAGATGCGATATGTGTATGTAGGTATGTGTGTGCATATCTATGTATCTGTATATAGGAATATTACTTGACCATAAAAAAGAAAGAAATCCCGCATATTATGCTAAGTCAAAGAAATCAGAGACAAATATCATACAATTTCACTTACATGTGAAATTCAAAAAAAAAAAAAAAACAAAACACCAAAAGACAAAAACAGAGCAAATAGAAAACAGAATAGACTCACAGAGAACAAACAGGTGGTTGCCAGAGAAGGGATGGGGTGGGTGGGAGATGAGTGAAACACGTAAAGGATTAAGAAACATAAACTTCCAGTTACAACATAAATGAGTCATGGGATCAAATGCACAGCATTGGGGATATAGAGTCATTAAAAAAAAAAAATAGCAAGATGTTACCACTGGGGGGAACGGTAGAGAGTACACAAGATTCTTTTTTTTTAAATAATTTTTAATTTGTGATAAGTCTCAAAACATATTAACCGTACCTGTACAGTTCAGTGGCACTAAGTACATTCCCACCGTTGTACAACTTCACCATCATCCATCTCCCAAACGCTTCAGCTTCCTAATCTGAAACTTGGCCCCATTAAACACTGATTCTCCATCCCCCTCCCTACCCCACCAACCCCCAGTTCAGGGTATCTACCAATGTATTTTCTGATTCTATGAGTTTGACTACTCTAGGTAAAGATTATTTCATTAAAAAATATATTTTTTTAAAAAACCAGTTATTTCTTACAACTGCAGGTGAATCTACAATTATCTCAAAATAAAGAAGTTTAAATAAAAAAAATTTTTTGTTTTATTTGAGTAAGCAATATATCATGGGTCTGGAAGTCAAATGGGCAGCCAAAGCAGTGATGCTATCCTGAGTACAGAAGAAAGATCACTGTTCAGCTTTTGCACTGGAGTCTGGATTCCACTGAGAGCACCCTCCATTCCCCAGACAAACCCCATTCCTCTCTGCCTGTCGGGTCCACGCTCTTGGAATGCAAGCTTTTGGTTCCAATTAAGGCCTTCCAATCCTCCCTAAGTGGCTCAGCAGTAAAGAATCCACCTGAAATGCAGGAGCTGCAGGAGACTCCAGTTCGATCCCTGGGTCAGGAAGATCTTCTGGGGAAGGGAATGGCAACCCACTCCAGTATATTCTTGCCTGGAGAATCCCATGGACAGAGGATCCTGGCAGACTACAGTCCCTAGGGTAGCAAAGAGTCCGACACGACTGAAGCGACTTAGCACACACGCACTTAAGGCCTTCCAATAGCCAAGACATTTCCCCTTGGTCTTCTCCCCATCCCCTACAGACCCCTTACCTCAGCATTTTGTACAGTGGTACAGAGAGGGAACTGTGCAGGCCACAGACATGAAGCTACAGGCTGCGTGGATCAGCTATGATAGAATAAAAACTTCCTCAAGCAATAAGCTACAAACAGACAACTAAGAACTTTCAGGGACTTCGGATTTTTACCTCCACGAGATGTTGTGAAGAGAGAGGAGGTCAGGGGAGACTCAAAGAACAAGAATTTGCTGTTGTCTCCACTTCGCCTCGAGTTAAAAGTGCCCCCATTATTAGGTATGAGTCATCACCCTGCCTTCTGGCTACACCTTAAAATGGAAAAAGAGATGGATAGGCCAGGACACCTTACCTTTAGGACATCAGCCATTACACTCCTTCAGTTAGATCACCCCTTATATAGACTTCAGGCTCACCAAGCAACTGTCAAACTCTAAAACACAGGTCACCTGGAACAAGGACAGGCTGGGCAGAATGTCCAGTGGGAGCCCTAGAGCCAGGGCAGCAAGAAGGCAGACAGGAGTCAATAAAGGGGGCAAGAAGGGAGCCTATAACCTTCGCCTAAGAGAAAAGGAGAAGGAAATGGCAACCCATTCCAGTACTCTCGCCTGGAAAATGCCATTAACAGAGGATCCTGGTAGGCTACAGGCCATGGGGTCGCACAAAGTCGGACACGACTGAGTGACTACTTAAGCAGTAAGTAAGCAGCACCAGAAAACTAGCATCCAAACAAATCCGCCTTTACAGCTTTCCAGAGCACTCAACTGGTGTAAGACCGGGGCCGTGAAACATCAGCTGGACACCCAGATCTGTCCTAGGAACATGACAGGTAAACACTACTGTGAAACAATTCATTCACCTAAAAGGAAGCCACTGTCCTGACAAAAAGAAACTGCATGCCATGCTGTGTTGTAGTGGAAGAACTGGAACCTGCAACATGCTGGTGGGGCCTAAGTGTCTAGACAGAAGACAGACCACTACAGCTATCAACAGAATCGGCTTGGGGAGGGAGGGGAGAGCGAGCTGGGATGGGCAAGAGACGGGCGGGCTGCCTCGCAGGGATTCCATCATCGTCAGGAAAGCCGAGGCTTCCTGAAACAGCCAAGCCTTTTCACTAAAAGCGTGTTGGGAGGGGCTCTGGGGGTAAAATGTATAGTTGTGTGCTCTCCCCTTACATGGCTGCTTTAGCTTTACCTTTTCCACTCATTTTATTTGACATGCTCTGGGCCCTTACCAAATTAGATCAACGAGCCCAGTCTTGAAAAGCTAACAACTGCTTTCCAAACACACCAATTTCCTTTTTTCTAAAACAAAGGCTTTAAAAGGGAAAGGAAAGTGAAGAAAGAGAATGCATTCCTGCCAATTTTTCTGGCCAAGTTGGGGTTTCCAGTTAAGCTATCCACTCTTGTATGTACAGCTTTTGCTTAAAAAAAAAAAAAAAAAAAAGGATGAAACAAGAACGGAAATGAAACACTGTACCAAAACTAAACCATAGAGGTGCTAACCAAAAGGCAGAAAAATTTCCTAGAAGATAAAATGATTTAAGCAAACACTTGAACAACAGTGAGCACACATGCAGACTATTTGCTGCCTCCAGCAGGGAGGATTTAAACAGCCCCTCCCTCTTCTGAGCTACTCTAACTTGGACAGAGTGACAAAGGTTCCCTGGAAGCTGGGAGGGAAGGGGGCTCAACCACCACCTCTCCCTCCAGGGGAGAGGCGCTGCACCTGGGCACACACCACCCTGCCCTCCATCCCGCTCCTGGTCGTACTGGGGATTCTGGCTCTAGGAACATGGTGGCTTGTCCATGGTCAACAAGAATCTGGGGATTAATGTAATTAACACTGCTGTATGTTATATACAAAAGTTCTTGAGATAGTAAATCCTAAGAGTTCTAAACACAAGAAAAACATATTTTTTTCTTAAAAAAAAAAAAAAAAAGTTGTGTCCATGAGGTGATGGATCGTCACTAAACCTATTGTGGTAATCACTTCATAATGTAAGTTAAATCATTATACTGTACACCTTAAACTTAAGTAGGCTTCCCTGGCTTCCCAGATGGTAAACCGTCTGTCTATAATGCAGGAGACCTGGGTTCGATCCCTGGGTCGGGAAGGCTCCCTGGAGAAGGAAATGGCAACCCACTCCAGTACTCTTGCCTAGAAAATCCCATGGATGGAGTAGCCTGATGCAGGCTACTCGGTCCATGGGGTCGCAAAGAGTCGGACACGACTGAGCAACTTCACTTTTAAACTTAAGTAGTGCCGTTATGTCAGTTACATCTCAACAGAACCAGAAGGAAAAACAAAAAATCTGGGGATCCTTGGGACTTCCTGGTGGTCCAGTGGTTAAGATAACATGCTTCCAATGCAGGGGGCATAGGTTCAATCCCAGGCTGGGGAATTAAGATTCCACCTGCTGCGTGGTGTCCCAAAAAACAGGTTTAAAAAAAAAAGAGAGAGAATCCTTCAGCAAGACTTCCCCACTACACTTAGCAAACCCAGGGTTCAGGAGGCCAGAGCATCCAGGCTAGGACTGGCTCCAAGCTCTACCGCTACCCTACAATAAGAGCCGTATTCAGCAAGACCAGCTGTGAGCTCTATCATAATCTGTTGCTAATAAAGTTCCTGCGTTTTCTAACGATTTTTTTTTTCCCCAGAAGGAAGGGCTTTCCTGTGTAATCCTGTGTAATGTTTTCTTCCCCCACACAATCATTTAGTGCCCCCATAGGCCACGCCTTGTGCCAGGTAGGTATTCAGGATAGAAAGACAAAAATGGTGCTTACATTCCAGTAAAACAGATAGTAAGCCAAGTAAGAAACGAGTAACATGATTTTAGTGACCAGTGAAGAAAATAAACCAGGTAGGGTAATGGGACGGAATCCAGAGACATTGGAGAATGGGTTCTTCCAGAGAAGATGAGGAAGGCTTCCAAGGAAAGGAGGTGATATTTGAGCACTGACTGTTGAAAAAGAACCATGTGGGGATAGAATGCTCCAGAGAGAGGGAAGAACCAGTCTAAAAGGAACAGGGGGGAACCACCTCGTATGTGAAAGGCACAGTAAGACCTGTATGGCCACTGTTGACACCAAAACACTTAACCGAAGTCTACAGGGTAAATGGCAGTCAGAGGCTGGCATGGGGGTGGGGAGCAGGGTCCAAGGTGAACACTCAACAGCACCAGCCATCACGTGCAGGACCGACTTGTCCTCCCGCCGCAATCAAAGGACCTCCAGACTCCTGCCTGGCCTCTTCCAGCCCACATTCCCAAGCCTGGACCCTGGCTAAGGTGATATCTGCCTCCAGAAATGAGCCTTGCTCCTTCAAACAGCTGGCCCTCCTTATCTGCAGATGACTGGTTCCAGGACACGCCCCCAGCCCCCTACTCATGGATACCAAACCTTTTGAAGTTCAGGTCCTTTACGCAAAACGATGGAGTCCAGTTGGCCCTCCGTATCCGCAGGTTCCGCATCCGTGAACTCGACCAACCTGGGATAGGGAACCCGTGGACATGGAGGGCCCAGAGTGTGTGCTTTCCATCTAGCTGAAGTTCCCCGCTCAGGGCTCACCACCTCCCTGTCTTCCTGTTAGATCCAACGCAGCGATTCCTATCAGCCTGGAGCGCTTATTCACTTTTCTAAGCAAATACTGACAGTCCACCTTCTAAGTGCCCAGCATTATTCTCGCCCTGGGACACAGAGGATGAACCAGACACTGGTCTATCTGGTCTCCCGGGGGAGGAACTGGTAAACAGTTTCTACACAATCGGGTAACGGGATAATAAAGGTTCATCTGACTTTGATAACTGCCTCTGACAGCAACTTGAGTCTTTTGTGGGTGATGTCATCTGTCCAGATCAGCCTGAAAACACAAGAGCCCAGTGAGCTTGCTTCCCAGAATACCCAGGAAGTTTGGTTTAAGTCTGTTGCTCCTCAAACGTGTCCTGATTTGGACACTGAACTCATCCTACCCATCAGGATCAAACCGCTGCTTCTGAGCCTGGCTCTTAGAGCCTGCCCTGCCCAGGGCTTCATTTTACTTCTCCATCTCCTCTACCATGCCTCCTCAAACCTTCACTTCTTGTTACCAGAACCCACTGTCACCTCCTGTCTTTTCTCTGGTACATGAAAGGCCCTTTATAAATGATTGTGAATACAAAGAAATAAAAGAGGATGTCTGTCCAACTATCCCTGGGCTGGCTGGAGTCTCTCTCCTACAGAAGCCATTCGGACTGCACTTTCCCACCTTGCTCAGAAGTCCTAGTCTTCACTATCAACTAGTCATCAATACGCTACCAAGTTATAGGATTTCACAGTTATTTCTAGTATTATGAAGTTAATTCATTATTTTTAAGAATATTATAAAGTGAAAATATTAGTTGCTTAGTCATGTCTGACTCTCTGCGACCCCATGGACTCCCCACCAGGCTCCTTTGTCCATGGGATTCTCCAGGCAAGAATACTGGAGTGGGTTGCTATTCCCTTCTCCAGGGGATCTTCCCGACCCAGGGATCAAACCTGAGTTTCCCACACTACAAGCAGATTCTTTACCGTTTCAGCCACAAGAGGAACCCCAAGAATATTATAAGCACCCTGTAAATAGTAGCCCTAACTCAATCAGTTCAGTTCAGTCGTGTCCAACTCTTTGCAATCCCATGAATCACAGCACGCCAGGCCTCCCTGTCCATCACCAACTCTTGGAGTTCACTCAAACTCATGTCCATCGAGTTGGTGATGCCATCCAGCCATCTCATCCTCTGTCGTCCCCTTCTCCTCCTGCCCCCAATCCCTCCCAGCATCAGGGTCTCTTCCAATGAGTCAACTCTTCGCATGAGGTAGCTAAAGTATTGGAGTTTCAGCTTCAGCATCAGTCCTTCCAATGAACACCCAGGACTGGTCTCCTTTAGAATGGACTGGTTGGATCTCCTTGCAGTCCAAGGGACTCTCAAGAGTCTTCTCCAACACCACAGTGCAAAAGCATCCATTCTTCGGTGCTCAGCTTTCTTCACAGTCCAACTCTCACATCCATACATGTGTACAGAAATAAGTCAGAGAATGTAACAATCATAAACCAGGATTTACTGTGACAAATAACTTCTGTCTTCTTCAAAGCAGTTATCTCGAAGGGTTATGTGCTTATTCCAGTAACAATTTTCTTGGCTCAAATAGTGTGCATGCACGCTCAGCTGCTCAGTGGTATCCAACTCTTCTGTGACCCCATGGACTACAGCCCACCAGGTTCCTCTGTCCATGGAATTTCCCAGGCGAAAGTACTGGAGTGGGTTGCCATTCCCCAGGGCATCTTCCAGACCCAAGGATCGAACCTGTGTCTCCTGCATTGGCAGGTGGATTCTTTACCACTGAGCCACCTGGGAAGCCCAAGCATGCCTGCATGCTTATTCCACTAACTTTTCTTGGCTCAAATAGTTTGGGAACTTCTCTTTCAGATTGAACCAGTGCTAGGGCACTGTTTTCAATATCTGCACTGCCAACTTTCTGAAAGCAATGCTAACCTGGATGTGTAAATTCTAGAGGACTGGCTTAGAAAAAAACTACAAAGTCACACGGTGGGTTCTTTCCCGACACCGCCTTGCACACAGCAGGTCTGCAGCTCTGTCACTGAACACATGAGGCAAGGGGTCTGGGGCTTTGGCTCTGCCTCCAACACTCACCAGCTCTGGGTCACACAGGTGAGAGAAGGAATTTGGGCAGGATGATGTCAGGCTCCTTTCGGCCCTAATGTTTTATGGTGCTTTTAGAGAGAATGAGTAAAATCCAATTTAAATCAAATAATCTGGGAATGACTATGGGGGACAAGTATGAAGAAACAGCCTCTACCTTTTCATGATTACTAAAAGGCTGATGCCAATAACGCTGTGATGGAAAACAAAAAACAGTGAAGGAAGTGCTTCCAAGGTCAGAAGGAATTTCCAGAGTATGGTAAAGGGCTCAGAAGGGGTATGTGTAGGGTATACCCAGCCTGCGGCAAGGCTTCGCCCATGTGACCAAGACCTTGAGATGTCAGAGGAAAGGAGGCAAGGTTATACACTGGGCACCAAACTGAATTAGGAGAAGTAGTTTTAGAAGTGCAGAAATCCATACAGTGTGGGTTCATGTTGTGCCAGAATCTCCAACTTGAGACTAATAGTAACTCAAAGAAAGCAAGCAGGATAACTTCTACTTCAGTCTTTTAAGCAGGAGGTGGTAATGCACAGCTAGGCTTCAGCAGGATACACAGGTTTTCATACTGTCTTTTCATCTGAATACCTCAGAAGGCAGCAATCTAATAACACACCAAGAATTCCAGTTTAATAAGTGATTTTTTTTTTCTTGTGGTTTGGCTCCTTGTCTGTATTTTTACTGAAGTATTTTAACTCACAGCATGAGAGACTTTCTTCCCCAAATTTTTTTAGCTTATAATAAAAATTAATCTACTATCAAGATATCACCAAATGGTCCCTTCCTAGTTTTAATAAATATTTATTTTACAATATCCCTGTTCATTCAACAAATATTTGAGCACATAAATGTGTCAGGCACTGGTGATACAGCAATAAAAAAAGAAACAAACAAAAAACACTGACTTAGTCCTGCTCTTCATGAGAAGCTAACGGTGCAGCTGGGGAAAGAGACGACCATTAAGAGAGAAACATAAACGTCCACTGAGGCTGTGATAAGCACCGAAAGGGGCTCAGATACCATGAGCACAGCTGGAATGGGCGCAAACGAGGGGTGGGGGGAGACCAGGGGAGGAGGACATTCAATAGGAGGTTACAATTAAACTGAGATGAGGGGCCTCTCTGGTGGTCCAGTGGCTAGGCCTCTGCACTCCCGACACAAGGGGCCTGGGTTTGCTCGCCAGTCAGGGAATTGGATCCCACATGCTGCAACTAAAGATCCCAGGTGCTGGAACTCAGATCTGGCACAGTCAAATAAATGTTTTTTTAAAATTCAAAAAACCATGAAGTATCTATTTTAAAAAAACAACCTGAGAGTAATGGAAGAAAGAGCAAACTAGGGAGAAAAGAGGTGTCCAAGCAGAGGGCACAGCCCCGGCCATGGCTGCGCAGGAAGAAGAAACCTGGCTTTTGAGGAACTGAAATAAGACCAGTGTGGCCGGGTCACGAAGGTAGAGGAAGTGGAGTGTGAGATGAGACTGAGCTGGTCCATAGGCCCTGCAGGCCCCGAGAACGATTTTCTTTTTCCCTGGGAGCATGGGAATCCACTGCTGAGATCAGATTTCTGTTTCACAGCGGGCCCTGGCTACAGGGGAGGAAGCACGTGCGCGCGAGAGGAGCTAGGACACAGGCCCCGCACGTCCTGCTGGTTCTGCCGGTCTCCCAAGGATGGGTCACGGTCCCTGCAGGAGACAGACAGGCTTTAATGAAAAGAATCATTAACTAGGTACAGAGACATTAACTAGTCACTAAAAAGAGAGACAGAGAGACAGAGAGTGAGAGCTATCACAGAGGTATCCCAGAGGTAGCAATGGCTCTGGGGCTGGGGAAAAAAGGAAGAGGCTCTGAGCAGGGGGCTCTGAGTGCATGCCAAGGCCTGGCAGGGAGGGGGGCAGTGCAAGGAAGCTGGTCCTGCAATTGTTGGAAAAACTGGAGAGTAGATTCAGCTGCTGCTACAGGAAGGCCCTGCTGCCATCGCTGGGGCAGAGCTCAAGTGAGCCTCCTGGGAAGAGGAAGCAGACAGGAAGAAGCAAGTTCCTCCTTCCGCCTCTGGAACTTAGGCAGCCTCTCACACTCCCGTCGGCACAGCCTCCCAAAGACCAAGGTGGCAAGCACACATGACGCTGGTAGAATCCCAGCTTTTACATCACAAAACAGAACATAGGAGAGTGGGCCTGGAGCTGAGAAACAGAATCTTAATATGAGAAAAAAAATTACACACACACAAGGGTCCAGCAAAACAATCACCAGCTTCTGTTTTTTTCCAACATGGCCAAATGACTCAGGAATCAAATATTGAATCTAGGACACCAGTGATTGTAAGACACACCAATGCTGTAGGTACCACTCTGGTGAAACTGACAATGTCAAGTCTCCATGAATTGTAAGATGCATCCATATTTCAAAGATGTTAAAAGGTAAAGAAAAAAATGACTATCAGAATTGACAAAGCAGCTAACTATTCTTTAGCAATGTGTCAAATGTAATCGAAACAAGTCACTTCTCTAGAAAATTATTACTGAAGAAACATCCAAATAACAGGAAAATATAGAAAACCAGGAGCTTTCAAAGGCATCTGCTTTTTCAGTTCTTTTGTGTCTAACTTTTTATTTTGAGGTAATTGGGAGAGTCACATGCAGTAAGAAATAACACAGATCCTGTATACGCTTCTCTCAGTCTCCTCCAAAGGTAAATCTTACGTAACTGTGGCACAATATCACAACCAGGAAACCGACATTGATAAAATCCACCTACCTTATTAAGAATTCACCAGCTTTATAATGTACTCATTTGTGTGTGTGTATGTTTCTGTGCAATCTGTCATGTGTGAATTCGAACCACCACCAACACATCACAGTCAAGATAACAGAACAGTTCCATTACAGGAATCCCTTGGGTTACCCTTTTACAGGCACACCTATCTCCTGCCCTGACCAACATCTATTTATCATGATTTTTAAAGAAAAAGACCTTATAATTTATTCTATCATTTGTCATATTAATTGAGAGCTTTTCCCTCCATTTTTCAAGAGTGATTAAAGAACAAGATATCAGTCGGGTTTGGATGAGCTATTCCTATGCAGCAGTACAATGCAAAGTAGATGAAGAAATCTTCAATTATGGACATCGTATTTTTCAAATAAGAGACAGTGTCTTTCCTAATCCTTCACACACTCAGGCTCTCAGCATCTCCTCCTCCTGGACCACTGCAGGGCCGAGTGCTAGCTGCTGTTATCACCACTGGGATCATCAGTGGCCTGATTCATGCTCAGGCTCTCAGCGTCTCCTCCCCCTGGACCACTGCAGGGCCGAGCGCTGGCTGCTGTTATCACCACTGCGATCGTCAGTGGCGTGATTTGTGCTCAGACTCTCAGCATCTCCTCCCCCTGGACCACTGCAGGGCTGAGTGCTGGCTGCTGTTATCACCACTGGGATCGTCAGTGGCCGGATCATGCCTCCCATGGTCCATCTCTGCCACCCTCTGAGACATTTCCCACAGAGCAGCCAGGCGACCCCTATAGAAATGAAATCCAGACATGTCATCTGCTTGCTTGCAGTCCCTCCACGGCTTTCGGGACCAGGCTCATCTCCTTAGCCTGCCGCTCAGGGCTCTTCAAGGCCTGGTACACGCTTGCTAACCAGGCTCTCTGGGCCCAGGGCAGGAAGCCACTTGTCGCCGCTCTTCTCTGGGCCACTCTGGGTGCTCTCTCCTCGGCAAAAACCTCGCTGATGGCTCTTCACTGTAGACTTTACAACCCTTCACCATGTAGGCAATCTTTTTTTGGGGTAGTAAAATACACATAACAAAATTCACCATTTTGAGGTACACAGTTTAGAGACATTAAGTACTTTATTCAATTTTAATGCAAATTTACTACTCTAGGCGCATCAGGTACTGAAGTACATAACAATTTTCCAAAAAAGAGCAGAAGGAGATCAGAAGTTACAAATTATGAGAAGACGTAAAGTCTCATTTAATAGGAAGGGTTAAGTAATTACTAAAAGTCAAGACCAGAGTTGTCCCATATGGTGGCTATGAGCCACAATAAATTAACGAGAATTAAAATACCATTTTAAAATTCGTTCCTCAGTCCCATCTCAAATGTTCAAGAGCTACGTGTGGCTCCTGGCTACCTGATGGATAGCACAGGTATAAGTACATTTCTATCATCATGGGAAGTTCTCCTGGACAGTACTGCTTCATACAACTTGAAAAAGAAATCAGAAACACCCAGATGGAAAGGCAAGGCACACAGGAAGGAGCAAAGCCGTGGCTCCAGGAAAGCTGACACATGCTGGAAGCATGGAGAAGCCCAGTACATGAAGCCTACAGCCTTGGCCCGTGTCCACACTCAAGGCCATAAAAACTCCAAGCTAATCTGCTCCCAAAGGCACGCTTTTAAAAAATAACCAATGCTGGCAATAAGGATACTAATGAAAGTGCTAACAGCAGTAGGTGCAGAGGCCGAGAACAGAAGGTGAGGCGAGGAGAGGCACTGAGGGGCCGACCAGGCCGCTCCAGCCAGGCCACGTTCACAGTCCTAAAGACAGACCTCAGCTCAGGGACACGGTGGGCAGGGTGGTCCAGCCAGGGCTCCAGGTCACAGGTACTGGGGCAGCATCACAATTCCAACACAGGTCTGTATATTTCCCAGTGAGCTTGACCACTCCGTGAGACTGCAGAAACTGCAGAGGCAGGCAACTTCAAAGCCGTGGGTGGCTGGGGCCGTAAGTACCCCAGGGAAAGGGCAGGAGCTAGTTCTAGGGTTAGCAGGGGCCAGTAGAAAGGCCTTCGTCTTTCAGCTAAATTTGAACTTGGTGAGGGACCACTGAAGGAGTCTACTAAGCAAATTAAACGAAGTTTGAAATAACCAAACTGTTGTTTTAGAAAGCCAACCTTTGAAGAGAAGGAAGGGGAAGAGACAGACCAAAGGACAAATGAGTTAGGATGGAGCACATGGTCCGATAAAGAGTAAGGCTGTGGGGTCAAACCCCACACAGCACCACCCACAACGCAACCTGGGGCACAGGGTGCCCCTCCCAGAGCCTCAGCTTCCTTACATCTCAGCTGGTGGCGGGTGGGGAGGTGGGCTGGGGAGAGGAGACATCTCCCTATGGTTTTTTATGGCAGGCGAGGAACTGGCCTCTGCGCGCTGCTGCCAGAGTTCTGGTGGCCCTGTTCCACTGTCCTCTCTGGGTGGGGGGCAGTCAGGACCGCGCAGGTGAGGAGCTGCTCTGGCTACCCCGCGGGGACAGCCTGTCACACTGAGGCACGGCACAGGCAACACAGCCCAGCGGCCCAGAGGAGGGTGCAGTCCTGGGCTTCCTAGTGACACAGGCCCTGAAGTTCCCCTTTTGGTTTAAAGGTCTGAGCTCGATTTAGGTTGTTTGCAAACTCAGAGACCAACAGCAAGTTTTGCGGTGAGGATTACATGTAAATCCACGTAAAGCATGTGAGGTGCCCAACACAGGTGGTGTTCTTAGGACGACTAAAATAGTTCAGGTAGAAGAAAAGAACCTGAACTAAAAATCTCAGAAAGATATTCAGGACACAGTATCAACAGGGTTTGGTAGCTGACTCAATGTGGGAGGTAAGAAAAAAAGTGCAAGACAGTCATTTCCAACAAGGGTGATTTTGCTCCCCTGGCAACATATGGCAGTGTGTGGAGACACATTTGATTGTCACCACTAAGGGGGCCAGGGTCCTAGTGGCATCGAGTGAGTTGAGGCCACAAACACTGCTAAACACTTACAATGCACAGGACAGCCCCCCCACCCAAAGAGTTTTGAGGTTTAGGAACTCTGGTTGAGGGAAATTTTCAGATTGCTAGACTAGGGTAACTGGTAGAGAATGGGCCATCAATCAAGAGAGAACACACAGGAGGAAGACTGTGGATGTTGGGCTGGGGGCAGGGAGGCAAGAGATAACGAGTTCAGTTTTGGATATGGCCGCCCAGGCGCATCCAGATAAAGATGTTGAGCTAGGACTTGGAAACTTATCAGAGCAACAGCGGAGCTGGTAACAAGGAGCAGGAGTTTTACAGGGCACAGGAGCGTGAGTCCCGGGAGTCATGAGTCCCTCCAGTGAGCAGGAAGAGAGGATGGCAAGAAACAACCCTAATGATGATGGAAGTCTTAGCAAACCAGAGCTTATTAAAAACTATTAGCTTGGCCAAGAAGGTGGTTCAGGTTTCTCATGACATCTTACGGGAAAACCCAAATGACCTTTTTGGCCAACCCAATACTTTCTCTTCTTTACTATTTAATTGATTTAAGGTCTAGGAAAGACGAGTAATTGAAGAATGTTACCAAGAGTGTGTTAAATTATAGTTTCTATCCTCGCCTTTATTTTATTTAAGATTCTAACATTGCCTTCCCTGAAGTGAAGAGGAATATTTAAGAAGTGGTCAGACTCTAGGCTCACCTATTCATTTTAACCACCGAAAGCACAGCATAAAAAAATGGGAGAAAATAATTTTGAGCAAAGTATCAAATAGTTCTTAATGAATCTGCAAGCAGAAATCGATTCACAAACTCCCTTATCAATTTTAAGCAAAGCCTGTCCAAGCCATGTACCTTCAAAGCTATTTTATAAAGATAAAACGCTGTACATTCAACAAACATTAACCTGCTCGCCTGGAAGGGGGTGGGGGTGAGATGGACAGGTTCCTACACTGTCCATACTCACAGAGGATGTAGCATTTTCATGCCTGCTGTCTCATCTCACTTGATTTGATCTGAGCCACAAAAACGTGACACAGATATTGCAATCTGTTTTATAGTCGAAGAAGCCTTTTCAAAGATTTTATGTGACCAGCACAGGCTCAAACAACTAGTTAAATGGCAAGCAGAGATGACGTGTCCTGTGAAACCTGAGGGGCGGGAGGCAGGAGAGATGTCTGACCAAAGGACCCAACCTGTGCCTGCTTTTTGTATGAAAGTCAGGGCTGGTCCAAGAGCAACAACAACAGTAACAATCACGTGTTTTCCATCTATTAGTCCTTTAACTCTTAAAACTACGGGATTGGAACCGTGAGAAAACTGAAACTCAGAGACTTGAAGTAAATGACAAAGCTTTTACACACAAGAGGCAGATCTGAGGCCTGACGCCAAGCCCACGTTCTTAAACTTTTTCTTTTGCTAAATACTGAATTTTCCCTATTACTTTGGTGAGACAAAGGTCTGGGTTTTTTCTTGCCAGACAGATGACTACACGTCCTGAGGGGCGGGAGGAAATGAAAGCTGGTTTTCTTTACTGTGCTTACTCTCTGTTCAGTATATGGTTTGAATGGAAAGGGGCAGATGCAAGGTCTTTAAAAGCTTCTGTGCCGGAGAACTTGGTGGGGAAGTAAATGTTCCGAAGGAAGGCTGCCCGAAGAACAGGCTGCCATCAACCTTGACTAGAATAAATCGGACTCCCCTGGTCAACCACTCACATTTTGAAGTCTTATCAACAGGAGATTAGGGACAATAAAATTAAATGGTTGATATGTTGAAAGAGAACCTAATGTGGGAAACATTTTCCATCTGGCTCAGTTACTCACATGCCAGGAAAAAATGAAATGAAGGAGATGGGCATATTGTTATTTTGTTAAAAATGTGAATATGCTTTCACATGCCCATAAAAATCCCTTCAGCAGAGGCTTGAGACACAATGTCATGTCTGCAGTGGCAGGAGCCTCCTCACTGCCAGAGACACGAGACAGACAAGGATCGCTGGGCCTGCCTTCCCTTCTCCCTGTTTCCAGCATCTCTAAGCTACAAAGAATTCAAAACATGTGCAAAAATAAGTATTTGGTGCTTGAATTACTTTTTGGATAGACTTGACATCTTTCTCTACTCTTAAAAATGAGAAAACTTCTGAGAGTAACTTTTGAGAAGTTTTTAAATTTTTTATTATTAAACATTTAGTACATACAAGAGAATATCCATGTACCCAGTACTCAGCTGAAGACTAGAACACTGCCAGTACTCAGAGCTCCTGGTACCCTCTGTGATCTCACATTTTCCCATTCTAAGAGGTAACTACCCCTCAGTGGATGTTTACCACCCCCTTCCCATATCACATAATGCCTAAACAATAACCTAATAACTACATTTGACTTTCAGTTCAGTTCAGTCGCTCAGTCACGTCCGACTCTTTGCGATCCCATGAATCGCAGCACGCCAGGCCTCCCTGTCCATCACCAACTCCCGGAGTCTACCCAAACCCATGTCCATCAAGTCAGTGATGCCATCCAACCATCTCATCCTCTGTCATCCCCTTCTCCTCCTGCCTTCAATCTTTCCCAGCATCAGGATCTTTTCCAGTGAGTCAACTCTTCGCATGAGGTGGCCAAAGTACTGGAGTTTCAGCTTCAGCATCAGTCCTTCCAATGAATACCCAAGACTGATCTCTTTTAGGATGGACTGGTTGGATCTCCTTGCAGTCCAAAGGGACTCTCAAGAGTCTTCTCCAACACCACAGTTCAAAAACATCAACTCTTCGGTGCTCAGCCTTCTTCACAGTCCAACTCTCACATCCATACATGACCACAGGAAAAACCATAGCCTTGACTAGATGGACCTTGTTGACAAAGTAATATCTCTGCTTTTTAATATGCTGTCTAGGTTGGTCATAACTTTCCTTTCGAGGAGTAAGCGTCTTTTAATTTCACGGCTGCAATCACCATCTGCAGTGATTTTGGAGACCAAAAATATAAAGTCAGCCACTGTGTCCACTGTTTCCCCATCTATTTCCCATGAAGTGATGGGACCAAATGCCATGATCTTCGTTTTCTGAATGTTGAGCTTTAAGCCAACTTTTTCACTCTCCTCTTTCACTTTCATCAAGAGGCTCTTTAGTTCTTCTTCATTTTCTGCCATAAGGATGGTGTCATCTGCATATCTGAGGTCACTGGTATTTCTCCTAGCAATCTTGATTCCAGCTTGTGCTTCCCCCAGCCTAGCGTTTCCCATGATGTACTCTGCACTATATACACTATCAATTTTATAAGTGGAATTGTACTACTTTATTCTTTTGGGGACTTGCTTTTCCCATTCAACACTATATTCCTGAAATACCCTAATACATTTGTTACACTGTGTTACAGTTCATTCATGTAAGTATTGTACAGAATTTCACTGTTAATATACCACAATGTGGTTTTTTTTTTTTTTACATATTATCTGTTCCCCTTCTGATATTTCAGTTTTCCCAACTTTCACTGCACACAATGTTGCATAAACATCCTGCAACATGCCTCCTATACAAGCATATGCAAGAGTTCTTCAGTGGGCAGAGGTTCCTGTCCGCACACTGAGGCGTGGGGTCACAGGGTATCCAGGTTTTCCAACTTCACTGGATACTGCTACACTGCTTCCAAAGTAGTTACTGAAACTTATATACCAGGACAATAAAAAAATTCTCATTGTCCCACATCCTCACCAGTTTTGGGGTTTTAAAATCTTAATTTTTGCTAATTGGATAAGTACAAAATCTTATCACCTTATGGTTTAACTCCCATTTCCTTGATTACTAAGTTGAATTTTCCCCTATATCTATGGTATATTTGCATTTTTCTCTATTGTGAAATTCTTATTTTTTTTTTCTACTAGGTCTTATTGGTTTGTAGAAGTTCTTTATGCATTCTGAACTCAAATCCTTTGCTGATCATATGTGCTGAAGATATTTTCTCCTAGTTTCTCTCTTACTTTCACTATAATGTCATTTGATGAATGTAAGGTCTTAATTACAATTAACTCAATGAATGTATCAACTTTTTTCATTCATAATTTTTTCTTTTAGCATTGTGATTAAAACATTCCTGGTCCTAAGGTCATAAAGATTTGTTTCTAGATGTATCAAATCTTTTTATAGTTAACTGAATCCATTTGGTATTTATTTTTGTATATAGTGTCTGACTTGATTCTTACACACACAGGGAAGAGGGTGATGTGAAGATGGACGGAGTGACGGGAATGACGCACCTATAAGCCAAGAAATGCCAAGGATTGCCAGGCAATACCAGAAGCTCAGGAAAGGTAAGAAAAGACTCGTCCCTAATGCCTTTTAGAGGGAGCCTAGAGTGAGCTTCCTTGGTGGCTCAAATGGTAAAGAATCCGCCTGCAATGCAGGGGATCCCATGTTCAACTCTGGGTTGGGAAGATCCTCTGGAGAAGGGGATGGCAACCCACTCCAATACTCTTGCCTGAAAAATTCCATGGACAGAGGAGTCTGGCAGGCTACAGTCCATGGGGTCGCAAAGAGTCAGACACAACTGAGCAACTAACACTTTCACTTTTCAGAGCCTAGCACAGGCTTGCCAGGTGGTTGTAGTGGTGGTAAAGAATCCATCTGCCAATGCAGGAGATGAGGATTTGATCCCTAGGTCGGGAAGATTTCCTAGAGTAGGGAATGGCATCCCTCCCCAGTATTCTTGAATGGAAATTTCCACGGGCAAAGGAGACTGTGGAAACAGTTGGATACAACTGAACACACACACACACACAGAGCCTAGAGTAAGCCTGGCCCTGCCAATACCTTGACTTTGGATTTCTAGTTTCTAGGACTGTAAGAGTATAAGTTTCTGATGTTATAAATCACACAGATTGTGGTATGTTGTTATGGCAGCCTCAGAGACTAATAATCATATAGAGCATCCCAGCAACATTTGTTGAAAAGTCCATCCTTTCCCTGCTAATGTGCCGTGTCAACTGTCGCCTCTCCCCACTGATTATAGACTGGTGAGGGCAGTTCTATCATAGATTCCATACACACATGGCGGTCTGACTCTAGGCTTTCCACTCTGATCCACTGATCCACCTCTAACCCTGCATCTCTTCAAGGCTGCATTCATTCCTACAGGCTCACCAGAAGTCCTGATATCTAACTGGGGGAGTCTTCCTACATGTTGGGGCTTCCCTGATAGATCAGTTGGCAAAGAATCTGCCTGCAATGAGGGAGACCTGGGTTCGATCCCTGGGTTGGAAAGATCCCCTGGAGAAGAGAAAGGCTACCCACTCCAGTTTTCTGGCCTAGAGAATTCCATGGACTTCATCATCACAAAAAACTGGACACGACTAAGCGCCTTTCACTTTCTAAATGTTATTCCTGTCCTTTCTCCCCTATAAATTTCAAAATTGGTTTATCAACTTTTAGAAAAATTACTGGAATTTTTATTGGAATTGCTTTGGATTTAAATGCTAATTTGCAGAGAAATGACATCTTTAAATTACTGAGCTTTCTCACCCAATGATCATGACAGAGCTCTGTGCTTATTTACATCTTCATATCTAATACAAATTTACATTTTCTTGCATGGAGATCTTGTGAGGTTTAGCTCCAAATTTCTTATATTTTCTGTTGCTATTGTAGTAATACTTTCAAGGATTATATTCTCAAACGAGTCACTTAAGAGAGATGAAACTCTGCTGATCTTTCAAAACGGTTCTAATGCCCAGTAACTTCTTGAGTGAGCATCTCATACAGAATCAGACATTTTAGTAACCGTATGTGTGTGCGCTCAGTCGCTCAGTCACGTCTAACTCTCTGTGACCCCATGAGCTGTAAACCGCCAGGCTCCTCTGTCCATGGAACTTTCCAGGCAAGAATACTGAAGCAGGTTGCCACTTCCTACTCCAAGGAATCTTCACGACCCAGGGATGGAACCTCTATCTCCTGCATTGGCAGGTGGATTCTTTACCCCTGTGCCACCTGGAGAGCCCCTTGATAACCACATTAATAGCTAATATTTCAGAGCTCATTATGTGTTGAAAGTGAAAGTGAAGTCGCTCAGTCGTGTCCGACTCTTTGTGACCCCATGGACTGTAGCCCACCAGACTCCTCTATCCATGGGATTTTCTAGGCAAGAATACTGGAGTGGGTTGCCATTTCCTTCTCTAGGGGATCTTCCCAACCCGGGGATCGAACCTGGGTCTCCTGCATTGCGGGCAGACGCTTTACCATCTGAGCCACCAGGGAATCCTCATTATGTGTTGACACTGCCCTAAATATGTAACCATCACACTTCTGAGGTAAATTTTGTTAACTTCATCCTACACTTGAGGAAACTGGTTTAAAGTGGCAAGGACCCCCTTCGGAACCAGAAACCAGTATTTGTTTCCACTGCAAAATCTCTTAAATACTATTGTACTGTTCCTAAGTATTGTAATAGATGAGAAGAATAAAATCCAACTTAATGTCAGAATCCAAAAGGAATTATTACTTCCTAATAATCAAAGTCCCGTGAGGCTGCCCAAATTCACTTGATGAGTTCTCTTAATCAGAATAGTGTTGACATTATTATAGGTTCAAAACCACTTCTCTGATTTAGAAGAAAATCCTATAGAGGATACATTTCTAACCATTTAAGATAATTATATTTAAAAAACAAATAGATAATAGGTAAACTGAGAATGTCACAAAAGCTAGTATTTCTGTTTGTTAACAATGGTAACTTTCAAATAATTATTCAATTACTTTAAAAAATTCTTAATGCTTTAACGTCAATTGTCACACTAATGAGTCACTATAAAGATTCAGTAATGAACCTTACTAGGATCCTCAAGCTTCTAGGCTGGTGATCATTACTGTGGGCAAACCAACACAACTAATCTTGTGATTTTAGCAATCCCAGCAATACATTATGTGTAAATGCTGTCTTAATACATACATCACAGAATCAGCATATCTAGAGCGCCAGTAAACTTCTGGCCTCTAGTCAACACCAAAGAATCCTAGGCAGTACTGGTGCATGAAAACATGATCTCACCTAATTAACAAATAATCTGTGAATGGTATCTATTTATTTACACTTGTTTGCCTACTATAGTGCTACAAATATTATTCATTATTCTATCAAGCACTTGGGACCATCATGGAACAAAACAGACAAGAGATACTGACAATTTCCCCTATGCGAACAAGCCAACCAACAGAACTGGGCTTAGCACACTCCCCTGTGGCTCAGGAGTGGCTAGGAACAGCTAATCAGACTACTAAATCACATCTGTGGGATACACCTGAAATAGTATCATCGTCAAAATTAATCTATGCTGGGAAAAGTGCCCTCTGCTACCTGCTTGTCTACCATTTTCAGAATGGAAAAACTGAACAGTGCTGTTTTTTAAGACAGAAATGAATCCATATTTTCAAACTAACAACTGCCAAGACTCTTCCTAATATCAATTTCACTGGATAAATGAAAATAAAAATTAGAAAGCAATTACATTTTTGCTATGCCCATTTCAGTGAATTATTGGTATCCTGACAAAAACAATTGGCAACTTATTAAGAACAGAAAAAAAGCAGCAGCAGTGGCTGCCGAGAACAATAGCAGGTGGTACAAATATAGCAGAGTTCCCTCATAGCCGCAGGCAGCTGGGCAGTTACCAGAGTCAATCACTCTCACAGAAGGGCATCCATGAGGCCGAGCAGCCCCCTGGTCAGTTACACATGTTACCATTCAGAGATTTAATCTGCTCACAACAATGGTGCAGGCATTAAAACCCAAGCTCCACTAACTGCTTTGCAACACCTAGAAGTACTCTGCTTAGTAACTTGGTAGTTTTCTGAATGCAGTGGGGCAGAAGCAGCAGAAGGGCAGGTCAACAGCCAGGAAAAAGATACATTGCTTCAGCTCTGCTTGTCCCGGGGAATCCAAAGTGGTAGTAGGCGAACCTGGAATGACTGGCCCCGGACACTGGGCACAACAAACCCACAAAGAGGAAAAGAATCGAACCTGCATGCCAAGTTTACCTTCTGACTCATGAATAAATACAGGATTGATTGAAATTTGCAAGCTCATGAAAAAAGTCCTGCCCCATAACTCCTTTTCTTATAATGAAACAAAGAACTCACAGAGTCTAAACACAGTACAGATGCTCTGTACGGAAATAAGAAAGACAAAATATTCATATCCTCTAAAGCTTTAAATTAAAGAGATGTGGCAAACATACAGACACAGGGTTAAGTATTTTGCTCAAAACTTTGCATTATAATGACTCTTCCTTTCTTCTCCTTTCTCGATTCTCTTTCATTTATTGAGGGGCTGGTAGGCGTGAGAAATAAAAGGCTAAAGAAGGTGATGCTAGGTGGATGGAAGGAGGACAAGAAGGAAAAGTGGGGAAGGGAAGGAAACATGAGACAGACACTTCAAGAAGAGACAAGAGAGGTCCAAGTCGAGGCTGGCCACTAGACTTCCAACCCTGCAACTAATAGCTCTTCTGGATTCTAGGTCATGGCACCCTGCAGAATGATGGGGGCAGAATTTTCAGTGATTTCTGAAGGTACTTCTCAGCTGCACAGGGCAATGGGCTCTGAAGAAATGGAAACAAAAGATAAAGCTGCAAAAGCTGAAGGCCTCAACTGCAGGAGACTGTCCTGATGACTGAACTCAAGGCTTGTATCAAGAAAGGAACAGGATATAAGTTCTCAGATTTTCATCTTAAATGTAGAATTTATTGTAATTTAAAGCTCTTCCATAAGTGGCATTTATCAGAGTAATTACTAAAGAGTTTCTGGGACTGTGGAAAACAGTATGAAAGTTACTTACAACAGTGCAATCCGGCGATCCCCTGGACATACATCCAGACAAGACTGCAATTCAAACAGACACGGCACCCTCTGTTCACAGCAGTGTCATTCACAGCAGTCAAGACAAGGAAAAAACCCGAATGGCCATCAACAGATAGACAAAGATGAATCGACAGAGACATGGCACAACAGCAGAATATCACTCAGCCACAAAAAAGGAATGAAATAACGCCATCTGCAGCCACAAATGAACCTATCTATGAAACAGAATCACGGACACAGAGAACAGACTGGCGGCAGCCAAATGGGAGGGGCCTGCCCAGAGGGAGGCCTGGAGTGGGAGGTTGGGGCTGGCAGATATAAGCTTTTATACTCAGAATGGGTAACAACAAGATCCTACTCTACAGCACAGATAACTGTATTCAATACCCTATGATAAACCATAATGGAAAAGGATAGAAAACAAGAATGTCATATACCTGTATAACCAAATCACACTGCAGTACAGCAAAGATTAACACAACACTGTAGATCAACTGTACTTCAATAAAAAAAATACTGAGGAAAAAAAGAGTTTACTGGGTGATTTCCACAAGTCTGTTCTATTATATTTTTGCATCCTTATGACATACCTGGAAGAGGTTAAAGTAGAAGCAAAGAGTACTCTCATGTAGCTGACTTCTGCTATGGAAGGGCAAGTGGTGGAACATGGATCAATGGAAAGAGGAAGGTGGGGCATACAGTCAGAAGCAAGGCTGATGGGAATCCAGTAAGGGGGCGAGTCAGACCTTGGGCAGTGGGGAAAACTTAGCATGTTGTGACATGTGAGGTCTTTGTGATGCACTAAAGTGTCTTGACACGGGGCTGGGAAATACCAATGCTTAGGACCATAAATGTGTTTTGTTTGAACTATCTATGAAGTGTGCTCAGTTAACACTGTGAACACCACGAATCAGCTCTCTCTAAACTGACTCATTAGAAAAGACAGGAGGAGAAGTGGATGAGAGAGGATGAGATGGTTGGATGGCATCACTGACTCGATGGACATGAGTTTGAGCATGCTCTGGGAGTTGGTGATGGACAGGGAAGCCTGGTGTGCTGCATTCCACGGGATCGCAAAGAGTTGGACACAACTTAGTGACTGAACTGAACTGAGAACATTCAACAAGACAGGTTGATAATCAGTGGCCAGCTTTTTGGGGACCCTGTTGCTAGGCTAACATGAACCTTCAAAGCTGAAACCCATTCAACACAGACCTTGGCCTCATCAAAGTCCAAGGCAATAGGCTCCGATGTCCTCCTCACTAAATCCAGAAGTATTTTAGATCAAAATATCAGTGAAAACCTGGGCGAGGAGAGGTTAGCAAGAAGACAGTAAGTGTGAGGAAAGACAGGATGTCCTCCTCCCCCGGGTCCTGCAATTATTCCCCCTACTCAGTCAGTCCACTCCTGTTCCAATTCCAGCAGGCATTCTGCATACGGGCCCCTTTAACACATCTGCGAGAACTTGAGATTGTATGGGCCAGTGACACAGAGGAACGATTTTGGTCTTTGCAAACCTAACAGGGTGATTATCTGGCCCTGTGGGCTCTACACCTCCAAACTGAGAAATAAGTCATTTGCTATTGAAGCATTACATACATCAGATTCATCTTTAAGAAATGGGTTTGTCTCCTTTTGAAAGACACATCTCTTCTGTCTCAGTTTTCAAGCGTATCTCCCATCCTATATGAGTTGATGAATACTCATCAGGAGCAATGGTTTACTTACATTCCTTCATGGAGGAGAGGAAAATCACAATCTATTCACAATTATAATATCCTAAAAATAAATTATTTGATCCTTTCAAATGCGAAAAGTGACAAGTGAAAACATTCTTGTTAAAACTCATAACAGAAAGTTGGTCATTTGCAAAATACGTCTGCCAGAGGCAGAAAGAAAAACAACAAAAAAAGGGTGGAGGGAGTCATTTAGTAAGTTTTAAAAGCCTATTCTAGTTTTTAAAGTATCGCTTGAAGCAGAGTATAGAGAAATATAAACATCAAATTAAACTACTTTAACTAGAGCAAACAGCAATTCTCTGACTTTCAAAATCCATCAGGCAAAGTTTTCCAAACCTCATCTATAACACCACACAGCTACTACAGGAGGGGAAACGACTATGCCTTTTGATGGCTAGGAATGCAATGTGGCCGGCATAACATATATACATTCAACATAATCTACTATGTATTATACATTCATTCCTACAGAAATAAAATGCCTAGAAGAACATGCATTAGTTGTTAACAGTGGTATCTCTAGGGAATTGGACTGGGGAGGTGGTTACATGGGAGCTAAGTCGTTTCAGTCATGTAGCCTGCCAGGCTCCTCTGTCCATGGGATTTTCCAGGCAAGAATACTGGAGTGGGTTGCCACGCCCTCCTCCAGGGGATCTTCTGGACCCAGGGATTGAACCCACGTCTCTGTCTTATGCATTGGCAGGAAGGTTCTTTACCACTAGCACCACCTGGGAAGCCCGATTGGGGAGAAGCAGTGTTTAAAATTAGAAATGGGGGACTTCTAATTCTATGTACTTCTCACAATTTAAGAGAGAAGTACATAAAATTACATACTTCTAAGATTATTATTTTTTTAAAGTTCTTTTAAAATTTTTAAAATAATTTTAAAACAATCTCAAATGGATAGAAAAGTTGCATGTATCGTACAAAGAGCTCATTCTCCCAGAACCATTGAGAGTAAGTTGTCAATCTCATGCTTCATCACTTCTAGTACTTCAATGTATGTTTTTCTTAATAAAATAAACTCTCTTATGTAACTAAAATACAGCTATCAAAATCAGGAAATTAATGCTACAGGCCCCATTCAGGTTTCGCTCTTATCCCAGCAATGACCTTTTAAAATAAAAGGATCCAGGTTAGCTCTTTTTAGTCTCCTTCAGTTTGAAATAGTTCCTCGCCACCTTGCTTTGACTTTCATGGACTTTGAACTTTTCAAGATGATCACAGTCCACTTAATTTATGGACTATCTCTCAAACTGGGCCTATCCAATGTTTCCTCATGATTAGATTCAGGCTATCCATCTTGGCACAAGTATCACCAACGCAATATCGCATCCTATCAGGCGACACAATCTCTATTTGTCCTACTGCTGGTCATGTTCACTCAGGTCACTTGGTTAAGGCAGTATCTGCCATGCTTCTTCACTGTAAAGTTATTCTTTTTCCCCCTTTGTTTTCAGTAAGTACTTTGAGGGGAGGCACTTTAAAATTTAAATAAGCCATTTTGAATTTATTCATTAGTCCATACACAGGTTTTACTGCAAAGTATGCGAAATTGTAAGAACCTTCAGTTCTTTTATTCAATAGGTTTTAACTAATGACTATCACTTCTGAAATTCTGATCAATTTACTCCACATTTGGCCAGTGGGAGCTCCTTCAAACTGGTATTCGTGTCCTTCTGAAATACCTGCAGCATCCTTGAAGACTTCTTTGCACAAGATATTCCAGGTTTCATTTCAAACTTCTCTGCTCTAATCCTGTAATCAGCCATTTGTCCAAGAAGCTGGGGTTTCTTGTAGTGGAAAATGGTATTAAGAAGCCAAGATCTGGGCCTGTGATGAATTCATTGCCTCTGAGGTATTGCTGTTCCCCAGCACCCTCACCCTCTTTATGGACAAAGAAACGTAGGCACATATGTATGCATATAAATACACATGCAGATATTACATGTAATATTACAGATATTACATCTGTAATATCTCTATATACACATATCAATATTTTTTTAAAGTCATGAGTTCACATTAACACATCCAATCTTAACTTCACAAGATTCATTCCAGTTTTCTCCCTTTCAATATTTGTAACTCCCTTCTCCAACAGAGTTGCTAGCTCCCATTATACTTAACACACATCTGTAGCTGATCAACCCTCCCCCTGTGTATTTAACCAGTCTCCCGGTGCTGCCAGCCCAACCTCACTGCATGCCCTTCTCACCTGTCTTCAGGCCCAACACACCACACCAGACCCTCCCTGCTTGTGAGGGCCTCCGCATCCTACTTGGGCTCTGACACCCTGACCAGGTCAGCTATCTTCTCTGTCTACCTAAGAGGCTTTAGGACTGAACTGTTCAAGAAGAAGAAGAAAAATACTTTCAAAAATTCAGTGTAAAAAAGTATTTCTTAAAAAAAGTACTCATTGAGTTGGTACTTGTAATAATTCAGACAGGCAAGTTAAAGTTCATTTTACATCATCTCTGAAGAACAGGTTTGTTAAGTAAATTAATAGTGTAAACAAGCTTGTAACCCAGATGTTTAACCTACTTAAGAGAAGTAATTGTTTTCAAGCACTCTAAAAATCACTGGGCATGTACTTGCCTTTAATTACTGTCTAATTACAAATGATTTCTATTTTCTTCGTTATAGCTTTGATAAGTCCTCTATTTGATTACACTTTAAGAATTACTACTTAAGCTCAATACAGTTAAGATCCTTTTAAAAATGTCTCTTTATTAATCAATTTGGCTTTTCAATTAATCATGAGATAAAGTTTTTAACTACTCAGTAATTTCTCTTTCCAGTTAATGTATCATGCTGCTCAAAAAGAAAAATGCCTTTCAGTGGCCATCCAGGACTGTTCCCCCAAAGACCTCCTGCCTCGCATGCCATCAGTACTGGCCTCTTTGTCCTCGTTATTATTCATCAATGCAGTGCTGAGGATTCTCATTAAGCCATCAGTTTCCACCATTTGAGCGCGTATTTTAAGACACTTTGCTTTATAAAACAGAGGTTTACCATCAATTAACAGATTATTCTGTGCTGCTACTGAGAAGGCTTGGGGAGAGCATACACTCTGCAATCAGAGCCCGAGTTCCTCCACTTTCTTGTTTAGCAGTCTCAGATCAGACACTAAGCTTCGTGCCCACCATCTTTCTTATGAAGATCAAACTCCACTTCAGGTTGTGGTGAGGACTCAATGGGCTCATGAGAAGTACTTGCTATATAATAGGTACTTTAGTGAATGTGAGTACCCCACAAGAGACTCCTGGAAAAACTCAGTATGATTCAGTCCAGTGTTTTTCAGTTTGGTCACACAAACCTCAGAGAGAATCTACAAAAGAACACGGGTCATAAGTGCTAGTTTAACCTGTGTCTGCCTATCACTGCCCCTGACCAAAACAAACATGAAAAAACACCAGCAAGAATTCCAAGATTTAAAAACAAGCAATGACTTTTTATCCTTTACCCAAGAGAATAGTATCAATATTCAGAGGGAGAAGAAATGAGAAATAAATAGGCTATGTTTTCTACTTTTGACTTCCAAATAAAGCTGCCAATTAGAAACCCCAACTAATCCTGGCCTGAGAGCACTGGGGCCACTATCTCAGGGATGGGTTATTTATTTGTTTGTTCTGTCTAACCAGCTCTGTCAAGTACCAGTGACTAAATATTAGGATCTAATACCTGATGAGAGAAGATTACATCACTAACCATGAAGTGGAGGTCGGCAGTTCGGTTCTCTGCTGTCATTTTATGCATCTATTTTTCTGTTTGCCTGCACTGGGTCTTCACTGCTGCGTGTAGGGGCTCCTCTCTAGGGGTGGTGCTCGGGCTCCTCACTGGGCTGGCTTCTCTTGTCGCGGAGCACGGGCTCTAGGACACAAGCTTAGAAGCTGCGGCACACGGGCTCAGTTGCTCCGCAGAATGTTGGATCTTCCCAGACCAGGGATTGAACCCATGTCCCTTGCACTGACAGGTAGGTTCTTAACCACTGGACCACCAGGGAAGTACAGAAGTAAGCAGTTTTAAAAACCGAAGGTGTTAATAATGTGATGCAGTATGGGCATTCTAGCAGTGTTGAAAAAAAAAGGGGGGGACAAAAATGCTTGCCTCAAACAGTGAACCAGGCAGAAGTACAGAAGTCCCTGCAAGTTAAGACATGACCTCCATAGAAAATACCAAGATAAGCTGTGAACCTAAATACTGTCTGGGGTCGCAAAGAGTCGGACATGACTGAGCGACTGAACTGAACCAAACACTGTCAGCTAACAGTGCCAAATGAGCTATCTGTCCTGTGCATTCGATATTTGAAATATCGAAGCTTTTCTGGCATGTAAAAGTTGTGGTTTTGGTGTTTTGTTTTTGTTTTTTAATCATGAAAATTTGTTTACCATGAAGGGATGGAGGATATAGTGACCTTCCTTCCAAACTGCTTTGAGAACAAAGTCAGATGTTAATGCAAACAAAATGCTGAGGTACCATGAATATACACTGCTGTCTCTACAAATGATTCTTCATACAAGAGGACAAAGTTGTCTACATGTTTCATTTGCAAAGCTTCTGTGCTTCCAAATGGCTTCCAAGCAAAGGTCAAAATGTCTCTCCCAACCCCAGGTCTGCAGAGAGCCTAGACTCTCAGTCACCTGTCACAGCCTCAGACACAGGCAGAGGGCACAGGGCCAGGGGCCTAATTCCTTACCCAACAGAAGTCCAACTCGCTCTCCAGAAGAACCCACGTCACTGAAAACACACAGGGACTCGCCCCAGGAAGAGAACACATTCTCGTTTGTCCAACTCGGAAATATGGCCCCCCCACCGCAACCACTGTAGAAGCTGCAACGGGCAATACAGCCGGATCTCCCTCCTTTCAGCCAAGCTTCTCTTCAGTATCTCCGCCCTTCAAACGGGTGGCAGTGCCAGCTGCTCGGGCTCTTCTTCTCAGTTTAGTGGGGGGAGGACAGGTAAATTGAGAAGGTACTACAGCCCAAAGAACCTGAGACTGATCTGCATTTAGTCTTCTCGGTGAAACAGTCTTTTCTCCCTATTCAAAGATGTTTAGGCATGAGCAAGGCAGGTGGGAAAAATACAGAGTTCTATATAAAATATAATGTTGCGTAAAATGTACTTAAAAGGCAGGGAACAGTTCATAGGTCCCTTTCATGCCACTTCAAAAGATTCCTGCTAGAAGGCCAGGCAGGATGGTTCAGCAACTTCAGGAAACTTCCATGAAGCCATCTGGCCTGGGAGAAGTGGTCACGTCTGGTTCCCCCCCAAGGCAGTCAGGGTTAGTGCTCAAGCACACAAACTCAGCAGCCAAGGCTGTCAGGATCCCTTCCCACCTGTGCAGCTTTGGGCACGAAACTCAGCATCTCTGCAGTTAGCTCTAGCATGGTCATGAAGATTAAATGCTAACGTATATAAAGCACTTCAAAGCACAAAGAAAGTATTATCTTTCCCTTCTAAAGCATAAGTTTCTCACCTCCTCCAACCCAGACCTTTCTTTCCTTTTCAGGTCATTGGCCTGACCCTGGTCATATCTTATTCCCAGCCCCGCCCAGACTCTCATGAACATTCCCCAGGATTCCCTGAAGACTTCCAGCCCTGGCTACTCCACACTACCTACCCAGTAGCCCTCACTACTCGGTAGGTAGTAGTCCTGCCTACTCAGTCCTCACTCAGCCTCAGACGAACCCCAACTCTCGGTGTTCTTCACCTTGCCTTGCTGGAAGGAGCCTGCATGGCTGCAGAGCACTGCAATTACAAATAAAGGATGTCTTCTCTCAGCTATAAGCCCACAGGGCTGGTAGATGGCTCTTCCTATAGCCCTTCTCCACTCAGACTTCACCTCCTGTTTTACAGCGAGGAATGCCTCCTAGTCAGAGGTGAATGTCTCTCAGGGGGAACTTCCTCAAATATCCTGTCCATTTCCAAATTTACTTTTCCCTCTCCAAGGCTAGCCTGTCATCTATGTAGCAAATCTCTTCCCACAGCTGTTGTCTTTTCAGACCCTCTCCTCTGTTCTAGCCAACTAGCTGTAGCAAATGCATCCTGGGTACCAGGCTCAGTTCATGGATGATGAAGTTAGAGTTCATCCCGATACCTTCACTGGTTACCTCTGGACTTGTTTTTCCCCTGAGCCTTCAGATTCATGCTTTAGAACATAAGCCCCACAAAGATAAGGATCTCATCTCTTTTCTCCCAGCTTTATCTCTGGAGAGGGCTTCCCAGGTGGCGCTAATGATAAAGAATTCCCCTGACAATGAAGGAGACACAAGGGACGCGGCTTCAATCCTTGGGTCGGGAATATCTTCTGGAGTAGGAAATGGCAACCCACTCCAGTGTTCTTGCCTGGAAAATCCCATGGGCAGAGGAGCCTGGTGGGCTACAGTCCATGCGGCTGCAAGTCAAACACGACTGAGCAACTGACACAACAGTAATAACACCACCAAGAGGGGTGTGTGTGTTGTGTGTGTGGTGCTGGGGTTACAGAAGTGGGCATAACTGGTTCCTGTCCGAGAGCTGCTCACCGTAGTAACAGAGAGAAACCGAAAACCCACAGGCAGACTCCTCAATGTGACAGACAGTGGCAAGCAGAATGAATGATGACATGCTGGACCTCAATGGAGCCCTGAACCTGTTGCACCGAGCTCCTAAAGGCCAAACCTAACTGCCCACATCTAGGGTTTATCTCGGCTGACCCGAGGTCCCAGCCCTGATAACTCTCCTTTACTTCCCTAAACGCCTTCCTGCCTGGGCTCCTCTCGCACCACCTTTTTCCTGTATTCATCCCACTCCTCTGATCATCTGCTAAGAGAGTGCTGTCACAACCACGGCCTAGAAGACCATCTCCAGATGTGAATGGATGGCTCCCAACTTCTCTCGAGCGCCAGATCCTTCTTTTCACTTGTCAGTTCAGTTCAGTTGCTCAGTCATGTCCGATTCTTTGCGACCTCATGGACCACAGCATGCTAGGCAAGTTATACTACATGTCCAGCAAAGATCTCAAACATGTCCAAAGCACACACAAGCCTGTCAGCCCCATCGTCACCCTTTTACACATTCAACACCTCTGCTCCACCCAATGAATGCCCATTCCCACTCCTGGCATCACCCATTCCACCCTGCCTGGGTCCTGTGCACAATTCCTCCCTCTTTCTCACATCCAATGGACTTCCACCATTTAGAAATACCAAATTGTTTCTAAAATCTAGTTCTTTGCATCTGTACCATCACTCACTTAATTTACATTTTCCAATCTCTCCTCTTGCTTTGACTGCCCCCAATGTCTCCTCATGTATCAGATCCCAACATGGAGATCAACAGAAGAAAGTTGAGATTTCTTTTAACATTGAGAACAGTTGTTTATTTATTTATTTTTGGCTGCACTGGGTCTTTGCTGCTGTGTGAGAAATTTCTCCAGTTGTAGTGTGTGGGCTTCTCATCGTGGTGGCTGTAACTAAGACTGCTTCTTTTCTTGCGGAGCACGAGCTCTAGGGCACCAGCTAAGCAGTTGTGGCCCAAGGGCTTAGCTGCTCCTAGGCATATGGAAATTTCCCGGACCAGGGATCAAACCTGTGTCCCCTGCATTGACAGGTGGATTCTTAACCACTGGGCCACCAGGGAAGCCCTGGCAATTTGAGGTTTTAAAACTGCTTTCTACAGGATAAAATTCAGATTCCTTAGAACACAAAATCCAACCAACCCTTCCCCTCTCCTCCAGGCAGCCAACATGAACATCTCACCATTTCTCATACTCCCCCACCCCCAGCTCCTCGCCTCTGTTCAAGCCACTTCCTCTGCCCGAAATGCTGCTGCTGCTGCTGCTGCTAAGTCACTTCAGTCGTGTCCGACTCTGTGTGACCCTATAGACGGCAGCCCCCATTCTGGGGATTCTCCAGGCAAGACTGGAGTGGGTTGCCATTTCCTCTCCAATGCATGAAAGTGAAAAGTGAATGTGAAGTCGCTCAGTCGTGTCCAACTGTTCGCGATCCCATGGACTGCAGCCTACCAGGCTCCCCTGTCCATGGGATTTTCCAGGCAAGAGTACTGAGTGGGATGCCACTGCCTTCTCCACCTGAAATGCTAGCAACAGAATGTATGAGAACAGTAGCTAACACTGACTCCAGGTACTGTTATTATCTCCCATTTTACAAGTGAAAAAGCTGAGGCACACAGATATTACTTGCCCAACAGTGGGTTGACCTAACCATACATTAGTTCTGACTTCAGAACCTCAGTTCTTAGCCCCTATGTTATATCACTCCTCCCCTACTCACCAACCCCTTCCCCAAGCAACTCCTAACTTCCCTTAAAGACTCAGTTCAAGGAATTCATTGGTAGTCCAGAGGCTAAGACTCGGCACTCCCAATGGAGGCGACCCAGATCTGATTCCTGGTCAGGGAACTAAAGCTCACGTGCTATAACTAAGGGTGCAAGTTCCACAACAAAGATCGAAGATTCTGCATGCTGCAACTAAGACCCAGCACAGCTAAATAAATATTAAAAAAAAAAAACAAACACCGATGACGACTCAGGTCAAATGCTTCCTCTTTGGTGGAATCTTCCCTAGGGCCCTAGGCTCTGCCTCCAACCTCCCGGATCTCTTGGCATCATGCCTGTTTTTATTACAGGCAGGCTCATATTACTAGTTGTGTTCCAAAAAGAAAAAACAGGTCTTTATATCTTTACCCTATTCCCATCAACCTACAGTGCCTGATGCACAAATATTTAGGTAGTAATTTTTTCCAAGTACACAGGACACAGAGTATACCCTGCTCACCCAAGTTTACCAGCGCGATACTGCTTCTGAACACCCTACCTACACTGCTAACCCCAAACTCTCCCCTCTTCCTCTGTTGGCCAGAGGACTCTGATGAAGAGAAGTCAAAGCCCTCACGGGGACGGCCACTCCCACAGCCAGCTGATAGCATTATCACAGCAGGGCAGACCAGTGAGCTGCTGGCCATGCGCCCCTTGATTACAGGAGTAAAGTGCATCGGAAAAGCACTTTCTCTCGCTGAAAACAGACAGAGGGGACATTTGATGTGTGGCTGCCAGATTTAATGTCTCTGTCGTTTAAGATGTGAGAGTGGGAGGGTGGACATAAAAATAATATGTAATATGACAGAAAATCAGCTATGGCCATTATTTACAAGTCACCAAGAGCCAACAGGCTGGCAGAAATGTATGTAAGTAATATTATTTAGTTTCGTGATCTAATGGCCTCTTTTACAAAATCACCATGACTATACAGTTGACCCTTGAACAACTAGTGTTTGTACTGTGCGTGTCCACTAACATGTGGATTTTTTTTTCAAGAGTAAATACTTAACAGTTGAATCCGCAGATGCAGAACTGTGGATACGAAGGGCTGACTGTAAATTTATACTCGGATTTTCAACCACAGAGAGGACTGTTATCCCTAACCTCAGCATTGTTCAAGGGTCAACTGTATGCCTCATTAAATCAGATCAACTTCGGAACAGGCTCTGAATAGAATATAATGTTCTAAATTCTACAACTAGAATAGACTATTCTAGATTCTACGACTGCTCAGCACCTAATGGACTTGGCTCTTTTTTCTCTTATGTTAAGTAGAACGGTCATCTGGTGACAGTATATTCGGAGGGAGTAACTTTTTTTTTTAAAGTGCGAGTTCCTGCGACACAGCAACCATCATCACAGTCAATAAATAAGAATGAAGGAAGGCACTCTCAGAACTTGTACTCCTATGAGTGAGGCTAATAAAACCAGCGAGCACATAGGTAATTGTAATACATGCTAAGAGATGGTCTATAATTAGGGCGGTTCCCTAACGCTGAACTCCTGTACCTGTGCTGATCTGCATTCCCTATGTAATAGTGTTCATAAAGCTATATTCAACTTAGTAAAATGTTTCTTATTCTGAGACTGTCCATTCTACTCTTTTGCCAAAATGCCTTTTCTTTGAAATAGTGGTAATAAATAGGGTTGCCTTTTTTTTTTTAATGCTGTTACTTCCAAATTTAAAACTGGTTAACTCATGTTGGACCCTACTATTGCTTTTGCAATGTTATAGTGCCCTGAAACTACATCTGGGAACTACCATGTTAAAGTGTCTGAAGAGACTTGGGAAACAGCCAAATCCAGCTTGCTTGTCTAGAATGTAGTTTTAGAAAGGAATAATTAAAATGGAAAGCACACCATGCATTACTCCAAACTGTGCCTAAAAAACAAAAATAAAAATCTGGTACTTTAAGATTTTATATATACACAACACTTTAAAGATTCTCAATACATATTAGCATCTTAAAGACTCTAAGTCCTTGTAGTAAGCAAGGTCAGTTTAATTCAGGAAAGGAAACTTTTTTTTTCCCCCCCTCTTTTTTTCCCAGACAAACCTATTAGTACCCTGACAGTGGGAAATGCTGAACTAATCAAACCTACTTAAGTGTATCTGAAAACAGAATGTGTTAATTAGTGGAAATGTGTCTTCCTGAAACCTGGAAAGAGGGCAGGGAATCACCCCTCCCAAAAGAGAGTATGACTGTTTTCTGTACGGCTTTTTCAAGAGAAAATATATCATCTGGTAGTCTGGTTTTTCTACTTAAGTTTCTCTAAAATTTGGGGAGGGGGGACATATGTCAATCTCTCCATTCCTCAATATGGATGGCCAACTCCTCGTGATCCAAACAGAATGCTCTGGATAGGAAGGACAAAATTCTGGTCATCAAAAAAACCTATCTTCTACATGCTCAAGTAGCAAACGAACACTTCTAAAAATCACTTATGAATCTGGTTGGTGTGACAACTGAGCAGACCGACAAATCTGATTCTTAAAACCAACCAAAGTGGGGACCATGTCTGGGAAAACGGCCAGCTCCTGAGTGGTTCCTTAACATTTCTTTAAACTTCAGTGAGACAACACAGAGTGGGTCATTAAGCCGTTTCAGTGGTTGAGATCAGCTTATTTGGGGTTTTGTTTTAAAAAATGGACTTCAGTAGAACCTATCAGGATAGAATATATCACATAGAAAATGTTTTTGCTTTAGTGCATACTGTATGTATGGGGCTTCAAAATGGCAACCCACTCCAGTACTCTTGCCTGGAAAATCCCATGGACCGAGGAGCCTGGTAGGCTACACAGCCCATGGGGTCGCAAAGAGTCGGACACGACTGTGCAACTTCACTTCACTTCCCAGATTGTACAATGGGAAAGAATCTTCAAGCTGCCAATGCAGGAGACTCAGGAGACTGGGGTTCCATCCCTGGGTGGGAAAGATCCCCTGGAGAAGGAAATGGTCATCCAGCCTAGTATTCTTGCCTGGGAAATCCCATGGACAGAGGAGCCTGGTGGGCTATAATCCATGGGGTCACAATAAGAGTTGGAGATGATTTAGCGACTAAACAACAATACTTTATCTCAATGCAAATTATATTTCTCAGTGTTGATCCAATCAAAAAGTTTGGAAGCCACTGTTCTAAGCTACCCAATTAGCTATCTAACTTCAGCTTAAAAATAGCAACTTCTTGGTATAAAAGAGCAGCAATTATTTTCTGCAAGCAAAGGGTTAAAAAAAACCCACAAACAATGGTGTCTAGAGGTACAAGACTCACTGCTTTGGGTTCCTGAGGTGACAGGAGACCCTGTCCTAGGTCTCTGGTCTTATTAAGCCATTAAATGACCACATGCAGGACCTTCCCTGGTAGTCCAGTGGCTAAGACTTCAAGCTCTCAATGCAGGGGCCCCAGGTTTGAAAAGCAGATCCCACATGCCCCAACTAAAGACCTTAAATGCTGCAAGGTACACTGAGGATCCCCAGTGCCAGAACCAGGACCCAGCACAACCAAATAAAAACAAATAATAAATATCAAAAAATAAATGAAGGATATCACATAAGCCCACTACTACACAGTATAGTTGTTTTTAACCAAGGCACAGATAACCAAGATGCACTTCTAAAGGAAAACAAAAAGGTAAGGAATTAATTTTCATATTGATTTTAAAAACAGGACTTCACAGAATAGCTGACACTTCAAATTCTAAAATTTCATGGAAATATGAAATTTAAGAAAATTTCATGGAAAAATAAGGTCCTCTATGCCCACCAAGATGGAATTGTGCACCAACCCAAAATCAACGCCTGACTTTCCAGTGTGAACAAGGTTTGGTTCCAAGCATAATTCAGGATCATTTCTATCTTTACAGGTTATTATTCAGAAGTTCTAGTTAGCAACTACCTAGCAGTATAAATCAGTGAGATCACTAAATATAATAAAAATCTCTGAACCTGCTTTTTTATAAACCACTCATATTTAGCAAATATTATACTGGCCCAGATGTCAAGAAATACAAAATGAATATAATAGTCTATGGACAAACAGCCTGCCAAAGAGAAGTGAGATTCAAGCCCAAGATAATTAGCCTTTGGCACCCTTCCCCCTCATGCACCTCTATCCACGCTGGAAGACTGGGACAGGGGACTGAAAGCTTCTGAGAACCCTGGAATCCTGATGTCACCTCCCACCGAAACCACTCATCTCACTGGCTCCACAGAGTTGAAAAAGGGGGCAGCAGTGCTTCTACCCCTCCAGCTAAACCTGCTTTTAATTACTTTTTAAAAGCTTTTTACTTTGTATTAGGGTGTAACCAATGAACAATGCTGTGAAAGTCTCAGGTGAACAGCGAAGGGACTCAGCCATATGTATCCATTGTCCCCCGAACTCCCCTCCCACCCAGGCTGCCACATAACACTGAGCAGAGTTCTCTGTGCTATACACTAGGTCTTTGTTGGTTATGCATTTGAAATATAGCAGTGTGTACATGTCCATCCTAATCTCCCTGACTATCCCTTCCTTAGGTGTAAACCTCTGTACCTAGCGATTCTAATAGGACACAAAGTGGTTATATTTTAAAACTTTTACCAATATACCATCTTGCAGACCTGAACATTTTTTTTCAATTCCTTGTTTTAAATTTAGAACCTACACACTAAAAAAAAAGTAAAAAAGTTCATCTTCTCACAAGTAAACTTAGGATTTGACCACTCCAATCCTAAAAATTTCATAAGCATAAGCCCCCACGTGTTAACATCAATCCTATGAAATGCTTTGCCATGGGAAGAACGTTTAGTGATGATCTGGCTATTTCCAAAACGCACATTACCTGCAAGTACCTGTCTTACTTTGCATAAATGCTCTCTGTCTAAATTCGTAGCCACACACAGCTAGTGTGCACTTTTAATGAGGCTACTGTGACAGAGAAACTGAATTTTCAAGTGAATTTTAACTTAAATTTTAAGGGTGTTCCCTAGTTGCCTGGTGGTTAGAATTCTAGGATTTTACATCCATGGCCTGGGTTCAATCCCTTTTTAGGAAACTGAGATCTCGTACACTGCATGGCAACAGCCAAAAAAAAAAATTTTTTTTTAATTGGTAATTTATTTCCATTACCAGAAAACTTTTGTATGTTTGGAAAAACCTGGATATGTGAATATACTTTTTCAACTGTGTGTGTGTCTGTGCTCAGCTGTATCCAAATCTGCGACCCCATGGACTATAGCCTGTCAGGCTCTTCTGTCCACAAGATTTTCCAGGCAAGAACACTGGAGTGGGTTGCCATTCCCTACCCCAGGGGATCTCCCCGACCCAGGGATCAAACCTGCGTCTCCTGTACTGGTAGGCAGATTATCGCTGCACCACCTGGGAAGCCCCAACTTTTTCAACTACAAGTTTTATCAAATCTAAATACAGATCAAGCATTTCTAATAAAATTTTATGTTCAAACTGAAATGTGCTGTAAGGATAAAACAAACACCAGATTTTGAAAAACTGAATATTAAAAAAAGAATATCAAATAACCCATTAATATTTTAAAACATATTACATGTTGAATTGATATTATTTTGCACATCTAAATATCTAAATAAAGTAGATATTATTAAAATTAATCTCACCTGTGTCTGTTTTGGCCACATGGTTTGCAGGATCTTAGTTCCCCAACCAGGGATAGAACCTGGGCCCTTGGCAGTGAAAGCACAGAGGCCTAACCACTGGCCCGCCAGGGAATTCCTACTTTTTTTTTAATGTGACTCTTGGAAAATGTAAAATAACACATGACTCACATTCTATTTCCACTGAATGGTGCTGGCATAACCTAATGATTCCCAACCCTTTCCCACCAAGAACGCCTTCCACGAGCAGGTTCTGGGAGGCTGCCATAACCAAACATTGTTCTTCCTGTGTGACCCCAAAACCTGCTGACCACATCTGACACTGAGAAGTCCTTCCCTTCTCCTCACTGACTCTGACTGACTGTCCTGCACAAGCACCTTTCTTTAATCCTCTCCCAGGTCCACTTTCTCTTCCTGTCCCCAAGGCCCCATTCTCAGTTCTCTTTTCCATTCTCTGCACTTCCATGGTGACCTCATCCCCTCTCAGCTTCAATTATCACTTCTACATGGAGGACTTCCAATTCTTTATCTCTGCTTCTGAACTCTTTCTCAAGCGTCAGTTCCACATTGTCAGCTGCCTGCCAACCAGGTCCATCTGGAAGGCCTATCAACTTCTTAAATTCAGTATGTCTGACCTGGAATGTCACATCTTTTGCTGGAGATTCTAATCATTCACCTTGAACACCTGGGGTCCCTGGGAGCTCCTCTAGCCCCACAGTCTTACAGCAGGCCCTTTCGGAACGAAAAGGGCTCTTTGCCACAGCCTCCTACCTGGCCTGCCTGTCTCAATTATCCCCTCAGCTCTCCCCTCTTTCAACCCCACCGCACCCATTCTCCTCTGCCCCACTGCCATACTAGTTTTCTCAAAATACCACTTAGATCACATTGCTATCAGACTTTCAACAGATCCCCACTATCTGCCGCAGCAATCCAAACTACTCGGAAGGCATCCCAGCTCTCCTACAGACAACTAACCACCCTTCAGTCCCCTCTGAACACAATCAGCCCTCCTCCAGCTGCAATACTCTGCCCTCAAGACTGCTCTTCTGCCCAGTCTTTAAAGAAAGTGAAAGTTGCTCAGTCGTGTCCAACTCTTCGTGACTCCACGGACTTTACAGTCTGTAGAATTCTCTAAGCCAGAATACTGGAGTGGGTAGCCTTTCCCTTCGCCAGGGTATCTTTCCAGCCCAAGGATCGAACCCAGGTATCCGGCACTGCAGGCAGATTCTTTACCAGCTAAGCCACAAGGGAAGCCCAATCTTTAAAGTTCAGCTCAAATAAAGGGTCCTCATAAAGCCTTCTCTCATTAACCGAGCTGAAATTAGCCTTTCTCCTCCCTGAAACTCCTTTCGTATTTCTAACGGCAACCACAGTAGTAATGGGAGTGCGCCTGTGGTCTTATCCTCTTTATAAAAGAGTGTCCTTTCGACAGTACCCAACAGCACTTGCACAGCACATTGCCATTTGTGGACATTTTACCAAAGAAATCAACTTTAGAAGGAAAATCTTGGTAAAGTTGGGACCATGATGATTCTCAAATTTTTATCTCCAGCCAGGTATCTAATCACTCCTCCAGGGATCTTCCCGGCCCAGGGACTGAACCTGTGTCTCTTACGACTTTTGCATTGGCAGGTAGGTTCTTTACCACTAGCACCACGTGGGAAGCCCTGACCTTCACTGAGATGTCCCAAGATTCAATTACTCCAAAACTGAACTCATTTTTTTGATCCCACATCTGTCTCTTGTCTAAAGGGACCCTTCCGTGAATGGTACAACCATCTCATCAGTAGCCCAGGCCAGAGACAGAGGTGTGATCTTTTATCTCCCCAATCCTGATCCTCAATGATCAGGTTCTGTGACATCTTCTTCCTAAACGCCTCTGGATTTATCCATTTCTTCCCAACTTGCTGTCAGTCCAGGCCACCACTACCTAGGACTACTGCAATACGATCCAGTCTTATACTCAACTCTCCAGCCACTTTCTACAGGGTGACCAGAGCATATCTTTCAACAACTCAACTTGAACAGGTGAAATTCCTGCTGAGAACCCTTTAACTGTTCTCAAGATAAAGACTTCCAAACATGACTGATAGACTCTCCCACATCTCACCAGTGTTTACCTTTCCAGATTCACCTTTCATTTCCCAGATTATCTTTTCTCTTACACACATCCCGCTCCAACCATGTCCAAGTACTATACATACAGGTCTCCAAATATGCTGAAGTCCTCTCTTGCCTCAGGGCCCTTGCACAAGCTGGTCCTTCTATGTGGGTTGCGTGTCCCTCTTTCGTAATCGTCCAACACCCTGAGGACTGACGAAGCTCCCTGCATTTATATTCTTTCTAACTTCATAATGGTACCTGGAAAACAATCTCCCTACTATAAAACGCCTATGCTAGCACTTATTCCAATGCCTGGCAGGTAATAGGTATTCAATAATTATTTGCTGAAATGAATTAACAGATAAAAATGGCTTTCTTTGAAATAAATTCCAATCCAAGGTCAATGAATGAATGTTATGTGTCATCTTTATTAATTCAAAAGCACTGTATCAAGTGGGTAATTGACCTAAATTTTATCTGTCTTCTGAGTCAAAACTATTAGCAGTTTGGTTAAATAAATAAGAGTTTATATGTGCAAGCTCAGAATAATAAAAATGAAGGAAAAAAACACTGCATTTTCTGTTCTCCTTTGCCTTGTAAACTCTAAGACCAATTCATTTGAAACTGTTGAGAACCTTTTGATGCAAAACACAGAATGTATGAAAAGCAGCCAAGCAAATGTGGATACACCACAGGGGCAGAGCCTGAAGGAAACTGGAGCACATGAAGAGACGACATCAGACCATAGGAATGTAGGGACTTGAATAAAAGAAAGGGCTCAGCGCGGCTCCTATCCTCATCCAGGCGGAGGCTCCGTGCAATCAGTGCCCTGGCGTACCGATCCTGGGAGCCGTCAGAGGACCGAGGCTTCTGTGGGGCCGTTACAGCCTTTTTGGTTTATTCAACAGAGAGAAAGAGGGAGAGCAAAGGGGAAGGAAACACTTACTACGCAAGACTAGGTGCTGGTCTTTTCGTTCCAGCATTTCCTTTATGCTTCACAACAAAGCATTGTGTCCATTTTACCGATGAAGAAACAGGGGCTAATTTTGGTCCTGGTGACCTTATACTCAGGTCTACTTCAGAAACATTTCTCCTGAGTACTCACTTGTGCTAAGCCCTATTCTAGACCCTGAGGGCTGAGCAACACACACAACACTCAAGTCTGCTCTGGGTAGTGGGGAGTGAGGTGCCACACGCAAATAATGTGATTTCAGACACTGATACAACTGGTGGTGGTTTAATCGCTCAGTCGTGTCTGACTCTTGCGACCCCATGGACTGTAGCCTGCCAGGCTCCTCTATCCATGGGATTTCCCAGGCAAGCACACTGGAGTGGGTTGCCATTTCCTTCTCCAGGGGATCTTCCTGACCCAGGGATCGAACCTGGGTCTCCTGCACTGAGCCACCAGGGAAGACCAAGTGATACAACTGAAGGGTATTAAAAGAGGGAAACTGAGGGCTGTGCTAGAGTAACAACTGGTCACGCAGGGTTCTCAGACAATTTAAAAGATAATTTTGCACAGCTAAAGAAAATAATAATGGATAAAATGACTACCTCGTCAAACCTTAAATGGAAGTCTCTAGCACAACCAGAAGCAAAAATTACCATTCATTCCCTCATTACCAGTGAGGAGACCATCAGGTGAAAGGAATTATAGCATTACCCTAGTTGTAACCCAAAGCAGTAGGTTAGATAGTCATCAGATGGCAAACATTTCCACATGAACCAGTGGTTCCAGGGGCCCTGGGCCGACCAAATTAATTCTTAGCTCTCGAAGCACCTACATACAACACCAGCATCTGGCATAAATGATGGCTGAGTATTTGAAGGAAGAAAGGAAAATGTGTTAAAATGTCACCATTATGGGTTAAATCCCTTTTCAGGCCAAGTGGCTTCAATTCACCCCACCCCACCCCACCCCACCCCACCACCAGTTCTAATCATAAGCAGCAGGTGAGGGAAGTCGGATTAGCGTAAATCCTTGAACAATACTGTACTAGGAAACAATTAGCCTAGGCTGCCCTACTCCCCAGCTAATGGTCAGAAACCCCACCTTTAAATCACAAGGTCCACTTAAAGAAAATCTAACAGCCAAATGACAACTAAAAATTAATGAGGAGTAATTATTTGGCTTCTTTAAACAAGGGTTCTCCTCACACAGATACCAGGCTACTTATGCACCAGGGACGTGCTCTACCTCTCACAGAGCACCAAGGTAAGGCCAGTGGGTCTTTCACTGAGCATCTCCCTCACTAAAGTGGTACTCCTTAGGGTTGGCACAAAGTACATTCATCTGTGTCGCTTCAGGGTCGTGTCCAGTTTAACCGACAGAAGGTCAATCATAATACTGAGTTGTAAAAATTAAATTTCTTGCAAACTTTTCAGTCCTGGGGCAGCTGGGTAGGGTGAGGCCTAACCCCTTACTATTGTTATTTGCTGGGGCCTACTCTGCAGAACCTGAAGGTCTCATCATCACAGATCACTCCTTCGTGTCTCTTATAGGATTAAGAGCTGGAAAAGCCTTACGAGTCTCTGCTTTAATTTTTAGAAGCTGATTTCTAAATGACTTGTCCCAGTGGCGAAAAAGAATAACAAATGGCCATTCAAAGCTGAACAACAGAGTTGAGTTTGCGCCGTATACCAAAGATGCCAACACTTTCTTTCTGGTATGCAGATAGAAAGACTGAAAAACAATTTAAAAATAAGATACCACTTCTGATTAAACAGTGCTATCAATTTTTGTGATGTTTCAGTAAAATCTTAATAATGAATCTGTGACATTTCTTTCTGCAACACAGTAGCATTGTGAATAGTAACATTACTATAATATCACAAGTAGACCCAGCAAAAGGAAATAGGCATTGGGGGTGGGGAGACTTTAGTGACGATTATATTATTTTTTCTCCAGACAGAAACTTCCTCTACATACACTGCCTCATTTTAAAAAACCACAACATGCAAGTTCTAGTATTTCTGCATTTTGCTCTTTGCAACATCAGCCACATCTCTAAAGTTTTTAAAGATTCATTTCACAGTGCCAACACAAAGAAAACTTCAACAAAAGGCACAAATTAAGGACTATCCAGCTGCACGCTTGATGTATAACTCATTTTTATTTGCTCCTGAATTACCAGAGTTTGGTGTGCCATAAGGATTGGCTCTGCAGGAACTCAGATCCAAAATGGCAGCTGAGCGTCTGAAACTCACCAGAGCCATAACGCTTAACATACGTGAAACCAGGTCTTATTTATCACACTTCTCAACCTGTCTAGAGAGAAGAATATTTACCAAAACATTTCAAAGAATCAGATGGCGTTCTGTTAGATGTTCATTGTATCATTCTCCTTCTTGCCTAAGAAAGCAGGCACCCTGCTTCTGCTCCCTCCGCTCTGCAAACTGAATTAACCTGCTATTCACATGTTCACACAGTCCAGAAAAACAAGCTAATGACAAAATGTGCAAAGCTGAGGTTCACCTCATTCTTCTTCCGTAAGGCCAATTTAGGAAATGGGCATAAAATGAATCATCTAACAAGTAAAGCCCCAAATAAGCACTTTCATTTTCAGAAAAAAACAACAACAAAAATCAGAACTCTAATTTTCCTCAGGTCTACCACAAAACAACACTCTCTATTACTATGGTAATTTCTACGTCTTTTCCTTTAAATTCAAGCTGTAAAAAAATTTTCTAAGAGACAAATTTCTTCCAGATTACCTTTTGAATGAAATGTTTCCAATCTTACACAAAAGCTCAACTTCTACCACCAAAAAAATTTACTGAATTTAAACCGTCACTTCCCCACTCATTTCCATTGCTACTAACAACATTAATTTTAGAAAAATAATAAAATACTTGCTCTTTAGAGACAGGACTTTAATTTTCTTTATGAATTCAAATGGAATGTCTTTTTGTTAAATTAGCGTGAAAGTCCCTTCATCTACAAACAATTGGCCCAAAGAAACAGGCCATTTTCAGCACAAGAGGCCAATCTATTTTAACAGTGAATAAAGCTTTTGAAAGCATTACACACCCTCTTGCAGACTGTCAAATTTTCAAAATGGTCCAGCATTTTTCCCATTTTTTTAACACTTTCAGTCCTAGCAAGCATCTTATAATTAGATTAATTAAAAAGGAAACAAACCAAAAAAAGCCCCACTGCTCCCTTCTGATCAAAATTATCCCATTTATGCTTAATTACCTTTAATCCAAGTCTACATATTTAATGATGGGGATATGACAATTCAATTTGCATATTTTAAATGGCCTTTCTAAACTATACTTTGTAACAGCTTTAGAACAGTCTCTTTCTCATGCCAATATGCTAAGGCATAAATCAGGAGGATACAAATTAGGAGAAAAAAAAAAAGAAAAGAAAACAAGGCCTCTGCAAGCCAGGGATATGCTGAGGGGGGTGGGGTAGTTTCCCCAGGGGTGGGGGATATTTCCCCGCCACATCACAAACTACAATCCTTTCAGCCCACCAGACCGAGAGCATTACATCACACTCTCACAACGATCGGGGGAGGTGGCTCTGAGAAGGCAAGTTTTCAGTCCTCTTCCCTCCCCATCCCCAGGCTTTCTAGAATCCTGCATTAGGAGTAATGGAATTTAACTTCAGGGCACTCACTGCACACAGTTTCGAGGGTAACCAACAGACATACAGGTACACCTACTTATTTAGGTGACCAAATACGACCATTTCACAATGGATACGTGGCTGAAACAGACAACTAGACGTACAGAAGCTGAATTTGTGCTGAAAAGCCCAGTTCATCCGTATAAAATTAAACAGAAATTGTAAGCCATGAGAAACGGAGAAGGCCAACCCACAGGGAGAAACTGAGAGAGAAATAATTCCTAATCGGGGTGATGAGCTGTTCTATCTTTCACACACCATGTTTACGAGATACTCCCACCACTTGGTTCAAACCACGATCAAAATAAAAGCGCATCTGGCTGCACATTTGAACACACACACGAGAGACCCAGCGCAAACGAGCGCGCGCCGAGGAGAGGGGTGATCCACACACTGCTTGGGAGGTTTTCAAGCGGGGAATCTACAAACCCCAAACCTCCTGGCGTTCACTCGCCCCCAGCCTGATGTTTAAAATGTATCAGGTCTTATTTTAGGTTTTACATCTCTCTAGGAAGGATGGCCAAGCTTTAAGAAAAAAAGAAAAAGGCTTTCCCGTGGTAGTGCTTGCCCTCCCAGATCCTTTGTCGGCCTTAGCAGCCGAAAGAATGCAAACCCATTTATATTTATGCAAATTTTTGCAGCAGATTTAAGGGGGTAGGGAGAGGTCTGTGTTTTTTTTAAAAAAAACCTCTTTCTAAATATCAAATTTTCAATTTCTCGCAGCTTCATTTATTTCCAAGACACAAACGAGAATGAAAATCTGCATATAAATTAAAAGTGCAATTAAATCACTTCAAAATTAAATATTTTACCAAGGCTTTTCCATTTCTAAAATGCCGAACCAAAAGTACATCACGGGTCTGATTTACAGATTCACGAAATGTCTGAAGCCAGTCTCCATGCTAGACAAATGTCGATTTGCAACACCACTAGTGAAAACGGTTAGACAAGATCCATATAAATCAATTGGTTTTAAAAAATTGAAAATATTTACCAACCTCATAAAGTGCAGCAGTGCTTAAATCCAGCAAATTGAGGCATACAAGGTAGAAATGGAAATGAAAAAAGGTCCAAAAAATGATTTCTTTTTGTCTATCTGTTTTTTTGTATTTTAAATATTCAGAAACCAGCAGAGACTCTGTCGGCCATTTTGGCTTGAACTAACTCTCACACTCACTCTCCCTCTTGCTCTCTCTCTCCCCCTCTGTCTCTAAAGGAAGCAGCTTTTTGTGACCTTCAAATAGAGGCGGATCATGTGACTTCGGGTAGGTTTGTCAATCAGGAAAGGGGCGGGAGCTTGGGCTGAAACTGCCTTAAAGGGAAAGCGGCCCTTTTCCACTCACTTTCATTTGTGAAACGGTGTTATCTCATACTCTCCACCTACACATACTGAATGTGAAAGTGGCAACAGCATAAGGGTAACAGATGAACAAAATAGAAAAACCTTTATTGCTTTATAGAAATATGCTCAGTTGCTAACGATTCTTACAGATCCTGGAGCTTGGCTCACTTGCTACAGTTATTCTCTGGATGTTTGGGCAAGCACAGGCTGGCAAACTGCTCTTTAAAGGGGGACTTAAACAATATTTTATCCAAACAGGAGAGACTTTAGTCTTCAAAGACTGAGGTGAAATATAGGACACAACTGATCTCTAACAAGCTCCTAAAATGCACAGGAAAAGACTGAAAGGAAATATACCAAAGTATGAGCTCTGAATGCCAATTCAGAGAGGTTATGTGACTTTTCTCCATCACACAGCTAGACAGCTGCATAACAGTAAGTGGTCTCCCAACTGAACTCCACATTTGTATTTTAAAAATCATTTTATTATCTTAATTGTTATTTCATTTATCTATTTATTTTTTGGCCATGCTGCACGGCATGCAGGATCTCAAGTTCCCTGACCAGGGATCGAACCTGTGCCCCCTGCACTGGAAGCACAGTCTTAACTACTGCATCACCATATTTATTGTTTCAGGTGTACGTATGTTTGGTACCTCCTCCCTCCACCCCAAACTATGCTACAGCAAACTGTCAGATGAGTCACTTTTAATGCCCTCCCCAACCTGAAGAAGTAGCTCTTCAGCTGACCGGGAGGCACTGGTAAATTTAAAACCTACCTGGTTTCCCCCATGCCTAAGTCCCTTCTGACTCAGTGCATCTAGTTTTCTACCCACCTAAGAAAACCACGCTGGGTTTGCATCTCTAGCCCTGGGGCTAACAAGCTGTGTAACCTTAGTCAGGCAACTCCCTTCACCTTCTGGGCCTCAGTTTTCTCATTTGTGGAATGTAAGGATTGGCCATCAGTAGATGGTATCTTTGGTTCCTTTCAGCCCTAAAAACCGTACTCTCTGTTTCTTTCTCTTTAGCAGTTCTGTTTCATCTTATCTCAAGTCATTAACCCAGGAAAGTTTTCCTTAACCCTCCCCGTCTAGACCAGGCCTTCCTGTTTAACACTCCCATAATTCCTTTACTACTTCTTCATAGCACTGGTCGTAACTGCAATTTATTAATTGTCAAAGAACTTGCTTGCAGCTGGTCATTCCCAGTATATATAAAGGACACACTACATCTTCCTTCACTGCTGTGTGGGGCCCAACACCTACCTAGCCTGCATAGTAGGGAAATGAATGAATGAATGACTTAGACTTCCATTCAGAAGTGCTGGGCTGATCTGAGGAAATGTGCCATCCAAAGACAAGGGATAAAAGTCATATAGTTTCCAGAAACTCATCTCTATTTAAGGACTGCTTAAGGAAGCAAAGTAACTAAAATGACAGAAAGCGGACAAAAGTGCCCTGTGACCATCAGACTCCATCCATCTCTATGAACCAGAAAGGGTTGGATTCCACAGTGTGACTCCCCTAAACAACTGGGCTGACAGAGCGTAATCTGACATGCCAGCCAGGAGAGAACAGATGGATTCTCTAACCCCCATATTCCTTGAAAACAAACCTATGAGCCCTTTTAAATCCCACATGCTTGTCATCCTGGCTTCTGAGTCTTCGTAGAGTCTCCCTCCTTCACTTTTTCCACTCTGACAGAAGAGCAGGAAAGGAGCTGTTTCAGGGCAGGCAGAGGCCAATGCCCAGACAATCTGGCAGCCTGAATATTTATGGCGTAAACACTTCCACTGTCTTTGCACAGACCAGAGTGGAGTAGGAGCCAGGACCTGGACTGACAATTGAGATGTAGGCAAAAGCAGGAAACTCCTAGGATGGAAATAATGAACATTTAGTCTATTTTTATCCTTCCAATACCTTCCAGATGAGTTACGGAAAGCTTACTTATGTGGAGCATACTCAACATGTTAGAATGCATGGAGACTGTATGGCTGCCTTGTTTTAATTTGTGATGGACAGAATTTCTTTAGAAGACTGAATATTGCTAAGTCTCCACTCCTCAATGAAGATATTATTGTATAAAAATGTATATGTATTCCTTTCTGTTAAATAACAGGCTGCACAAGAAGTCCAGAAACAGAGACAAATTTTAAAGCAAAATATTAGTTCTATCTGCGTATAATATCATTGCTAATTTTCTTCAAACTCCAGGGAATTTTTCTGTTGGTGAGTTATCTCTAAACTTACAGCAATTAATTCAATTGTTCATCTAGAAGAAAGAAGTGTAATAAAGGTATATTTTTCCTATATTCCCAGACATTTTGGACTTCCTGATATATTTATATTTCTTGTACTTCTTTATACTAGCAATTAGTGTTTTTAAATTATATTACAAGGTGAGGATTCAGTTCAATTCAGTTCAGTCGCTCAGTCGTGTCCAACTCTTTGCGACCCCATGAATGGCAGCACTCCAGGCCTCCCTGTCCATCACCAACTCCCGGACTTCACTCAGACTCACGTCCTTCGAGTCAGTGATGCCATCCAGCCATCTCATCCTCTGTCGTCCCCTTCTCCTCCTGCCCCCAAACCCTCCCAGCATCAGAGTCTTTCCCAATGAGTCAACTCTTCACATGAGGTGGCCAAACTACTGGAGTTTCAGCTTTAGCATCATTCCTTCCAAAGAAATCCCAGGGCTGATCTCCTTCCGAATGGACTGGTTGGATCTCCTTGCAGTCCAAGGGACTCTCAAGAGTCTTCTCCAACACCACAGTTCAAAAGCATCAATTCTTTGGCGCTCAGCCTTCTTCACAGTCCAACTCTCACATCCATACATGACCACTGAAAAACCATAGCCTTGACTAGACGGACCTTTGTTAGCAAAGTAATATCTCTGCTTTTGAATATGCTATCTAGGTTGGTCATAACTTTCCTTCCAAGGAGTAAGTGTCTTTTAATTTCATGGCTGCAGTCACCATCTGCAGTGATTTGGGAGCCCCCAAAATAAAGTCTGACACTGTTTCCACTGTGTCCCCATCTATTTCCCATGAAGTGACGGGACCAGATGCCATGATCTTTGTTTTCTGAATGTTGAGCTTTAAGCCAACTTTTTCACTCTCCTCTTTCACTTTCATCAGGTGGCTTTTTAGTTCCTCTTCACTTTCTGCCATAAGGGTGGTGCCATCTGCATATCTGAGGTGATTGATATTTCTCCCAGCAATCTTGATTCCAGCTTGCGTTTCTTCCAGTCCAGCGTTTCTCATGATGTACTCTGCATATAAGCTAAATAAGCAGGGTGACAATATACAGCCTTGACGTACTCCTTTTCTTATTTGGAGCCAATCTGTTGTTCCATGTCCAGTTCTAACTGTTGCTTCCAGACCTGCATATAGGTTTCTCAAGAGGCAGGTCACTTGGTCTGGTATTCCCATCTCTGTCAGAATTTTCCACAGTTTATTGTGATCCACACAGTCAAAGGCTTTGGCACAGTCAATAAAGCAGAAATAGATGTTTTTCTGGAACTTTCCTGCTTTTTCCATGATCCAGCAGATGCTGGCAATTTGATCTCTGGTTCCTCTGCCTTTTCTAAAACCAGCTTGAACATCAGGAAGTTCACAGTTCACATATTGCTGAAGCCTGGCTTGGAGAATTTTGAGCATTACTTTACTAGCATGTGAGATGAGTGCAATTGTGTGGTAGTTTGAGCATTCTTTGGCATTGCCTTTCTTTGGGACTGGAAGGAAAACTGACCTTTTCCAGTCCTGTGGCAATTGCTGAGTTTTCCAAATTTGCTGGCATATTGAGTGCAGCACTTTGACAGCATCATCTTTCAGGATTTGAAACAGCTCCACTGGAATTCCATCACCTCCACTAGCTTTGTTCGTAGTGATGCTTTCTAAGGCCCACTTGATTTCACATTCCAGCATGTCTGGCTCTAGATGAGTGATCACACCATCACGATTATTTGGGTCATGAAGATCTTTTTTGTACAGTTGTTCTGTGTATTCTTGCCACCTCTTCTTAATATCTTCTGCTTCTGTTAGGTCCATACCATTTCTGTCCTTTATCAAGCCCATCTTTGCATGAAATGTTCCCTTGGTATCTCTAATTTTCCTGAAGAGATCTCTAGTCTTTCCCATTCTGTTGTTTTCCTCTGTTTCTTTGCACTGATCACTGAGGAAGGCTTTCTTATCTCTTCTTGCTATTCTCTGGAACTCTGCATTCAGATGCTTATATCTTTTCTTTTCTCCTTTGCTTTTCACCTCTCTTCTTTTCACAGCTATTTGTAAGGCCTCCCCAGGCAGCCATTTTGCTTTTTTGCATTTCTTTTCCATGGGGATGGTCTTGATCCCTGTCTCCTGTACAATGTCACGAACCTCATTCCATAGTTCATCAGGCACTCTATCTATCAGATCCAGGCCCTTAAATCTATTTCTCACTTCCACTGTATAATCATAAGGGATTTGATTTAGGTCATACCTGAATGATCTAGTGGTTTTCTCTACTTTCTTCAATTTGAGTCTGAATTTGGTAATAAGGAGTTTATGATATGAGCCACAGTCAGCTCCCGGTCTTGTTTTTGTTCACTTTATAGAGCTTCTCCATCTTTGGCTGCAAAGAATATAATCAATCTGATTTTGGTGTTGACCATCTGGTGATGTCCATGTTTAGAGTCTTCTCTTGTGTTGTTGGAAGAGGGTGTTTGCTATGACCAGTGCATTTTCTTGGCAAAACTCTATTAGCCTTTGCCCTGCTTCATTCCGCTTTCCAAGGCCAAATTTGCCTGTTACTCCAGGTGTTTCTTGACTTCCTACTTTTGCATTCCAGTCCCCTATAATGAAAAGGACATCTTTTTTGGGTGTTAGTTCTAAAAGGTCTTGTAGGTCCGCATAGAACCGTCAACTTCAGCTTCTTCAGCGTTACTGGTTGGGGCATAGACTTGGATAACTGTGATATTGAATGGTTTGCCTTGGAGACGAACAGAGATCATTCTGTCGTTTTTGAGATTGCATCTAAGTATTGCATTTCGGACTCTTTTGTTGACCATGATGGCTACTCCATTTCTTCTGAGGGAACCTTGCCTGCAGTAGTAGATATAATGGTCATCTGAGTTAAATTCACCCATTTCAGTCCATTTTAGTTCGCTGATTCCTAGAATGTTGACGTTCACTCTTGCCATCTCCTGTTTGACCACTTCCAATTTGCCTTGATTCATGGACCTGACATTCCAGGTTCCTATGCAATATTGCTCTTTACAGCATCGGACCTTGCTTCTATCACCAGTCACATCCACAGCTGGGTATTGTTTTTGCTTTGGCTCCATCCCTTCATTCTTTCTGGGGTTATTTCTCTACTGATCTCCAGTAGCATATTGGGCACCTACTGACTTGGGGAGTTCCTCTTTCAGTATCCTATCATTTTGCCTTTTCATACAAGGTGAGGATACGATGTAACAAAAAATGAGCTTACTTTTAGAACTTACATACTCAAATGAGTGTTATCTTTCAGTGTTGCCATCTTTGGTGATTATAAAACAACTACTAAAACATTTCTATGAGGAAACAGGATTGAAAATGACAAACTGAACATTTAACCCAAAAATCTAGAAAATGAGTGACAAACTCAAAAAAGAAAATAAAGACCAAATTATAAACATAAAGTAAAAGTCAAAAGAAGAGTAGACTGAATCTTTATTGACTCAAAAAAATTTTGTTTGTTTTAAAATGAATCTATGAAACAAAAAGACTCACGGAGAACAGACTTGTGGTTGCCAAGGGGGCAGGGGGTGATGGATGGGGAATTCAGGGTTACCAGATGCAAACTATTACATACAGAATGGATAAAAAACAAGTCCAATTATATAACAGGGAACTATATTCAATATCCTAAGATAATCCATAATGAAAAAGCATGTAAAAAAATATGTATGTATAACTCAAATCACTTTGCCATAAGCAGAAATTAACCTACTGTAGATCAACTATACCTAAGTTAAAAACTTTGTCTTAAAAAATAAATAACTGGGCATCTACCCAGAGAAAACCAAGAGATATGCACCCCAATGTTCACTTCAGCACTGTTTACAATTTCAAGACATGGAGGCAACCTAATGTCCATCCACAGATGAATGGGGTAAAAACATGTGGCATATATGTATGTAAGAATATTACTCAGCCACAAAAGTGAAATAATGCCATTCGCAGCAACATGGATGGACCTGGAGATTATCCTACTAACTGAAGTAAGCCACATAAAGAGAGTCAACTATAATGTGATATGTTTACATTTGGGATCTAAAAAAATTATATAAATGAACTTACTAATGAAACAAAAAGACACAGAAAACAAATTTATGGTTACCAAAGGTGAAAGGGGAGTGGGGGGGGCAGTGGATAAATTAGGAGGTTGGGATTAGCAGATACACACATATATAAAATACTACTATATATGAAATAGATAACCAACAAGGACCTACTGTATAGCACAGGGAACTATACTCAATATTCTGTAATAACCTATATGGAGAAAAGAATCTGAAAAGGAATATCTATATCTGTATATATACACACACACGTATATATAACTGGATATATATATAACGTGTGTGCTCAGTCACCGCTAGGCTGTTCTGTTCGTGGGATTATTCCCACAAGAATACTGAAGTGGGCTGCCACTTCTTCCCCCAGGGCATCTTCCTGACCCAGGGATTGAGCCCATGTCTCCTGCATTGCCAGGTGGATTCTTTATCACTGAGCCACTTGGGAAGCCTATAGGAAGCCTATAAATATAAACATAAATATAAATATATAACTGAATATATAAAATATATCAGAATCATTATGCTGCACATCTGAAACTAACACAATATGATAAATTAGCTATACTTCAATAAAAAACAATAGGTTTTTAAATTAAGTTTTAAAGATTAATAAAAAGTAAAAAAATAAAAACAAAAGTGGATAATCCTTTGGAAGGTCTCATTAACTAAAAATAAGAGAAAAGTTATAATTAACATTAGGGCTAAGAACAGGGACATTATAACTACAGATCTGGAGAGGCTTTTTTTAAACTATCAGAGAATTACATATAATTTAATGTCAATAAACCTGAAGATTAAATAAAATGGATGCTAGTCAAGAAAATAGGAATTACCAAGGTCAACTCAAGGGGCTTCCCTGATAGCTCAGCTGGTAAAGAATCCATCTGCAATCCAGGAGACCCTGACTTGATTCCCAGGTTGGGAAGATCCCCTGGAAAAGGGATAGGCTACCCACTGCAGTATTATTGGGCTTTCCAGCTGGCTCAGATGGTAAAGAATTCACCTGCAATGCAGAAGACCTGGGCTCGATCCCTGGGATGGGAAGGTCCCCTGGCCACAGGACTGGAAAAGGTCAGCTTTCATTCCAATCACAAAGAAGGGCAATGCCAAAGGATGTTCAAACTAACGCACAATTGTACTCATCTCATTACTTTGTACTCATTACTTTGCTAGTACACGCTAGCAAAGTAATGCTCAAAATTTTCCAAGCAAGGCTTCAACAATACATGAACCAAGAACTTCCAGATGCTCAAGTTAGATTTAGAAAAGGCAGAGGAACCAGAGATCAAATTGCCAACATCCACTGGCTCACAAGAAAGCAAGAGAATTTCATAAAAACATCTACATTTGCTTCATTGACTATGCTAAAGCCTTTGACTGTGTGGATCACAACAAACTGTTGAAAATGCCTGAAGAGATGGTAATACCAGACTACCTTACCTGCCTCCTGAGAAATCTATATGCAGGTCAAGGAGCAACAGTTAGAACTGGAACAATGGACTGGTTCCAAATTGGGAAAGGAGTATGTCAAGGCTGTATACTGTCACCTTGTTTATTTAACTCATATGCATAGTACATCATGCGAAATGCTGGACTGGAAGAAGCACAAGCTGGAATCAAGACTGTAGAGAGAAATATCAATAACCTCAGGTATGTGCAGATGACATCACCCTTATGGCAGAAAGTGAAGAGGAACTAAGGAACCTCTAGATAAAAGTGGAAGATGAGAGTAAAAAAGCTGGCTTAAAACTCAACATTCAGAAAACTAAGATCATGGCATTCAGTCCCATCACTCCATGGCAAATAGATGGGGAAACAATGGAAACAGTGACAGACTTTATTTTCCTGGGCTCCAAAATCACTGCAGATGCTGACTTCAGGCATGAAATTAAAAGATGCTTGTTCCTTGGAAGAAAAGCTATAACAAACCTAGACAACATAATAAAAAGCAGACATTACTCTACCGACAAAGGTCTGTATAGTCAAAGCTGTGGTTTTTCCAGTAGTCATGTATGGATATTGTATGTCATGTATGGAGAGTTGAATCATAAAACTGAGCACCAAAGAATTACTGCTTTTGACCTGTGGTGTTGGAGAAGACTTTTGAGAGTCCCTTGGACTGCAACGAGATCAAACAAGTCAATCCTAAAGGAAATCAACCCTGAATATTCATTGGAAGGAATGATGCTGAAGCTGAAACTCCAATACTTTGGCCACCTGACACAAAGAACTGACTCACTGGAAAAGACCTGATGCTGGGAAAGATTGAAGGCAGGAGAAGAAGGGGATGACAGAGGATGAGATGGCTGGATGGCATCACTGACTTGATGGACATGAATTTGAGTAAGTTCTGGGAGTTGGTGATGGACAGGGAAGCCTGGCGTGCTGCAGTTCATGGGGTCGCAAAGAGATGGACACGAGTGAGTGACTGAACTGAACTGAAGGTCAACTCAAGAAAAGTTATGAAAATAACAAAAACCCATAGCAGAAATGTGTAAGATATTCAAAGAACTAGCCACTGAAATATCAGGCACAACAGATAATCTCTACATTATCCATACTGTTCTCAAATTTACAGAATAGAAAGAAATCTTAATTCATTCTATGAGGCTCAGTTCAGTTCAGTCGCACAGTCATGTCCAACTCTTTGCGACCCCATGAATCGCAGCACACCAGGCCTCCCTGTCCATCACCATCTCCCGGAGTTCACCCAGACTCACGTCCATCGAGTCCGTGATGCCATCCAGCCATCTCATCCTCGGTCGTCCCCTTCTCCTCCTGCCCCCAATCCCTCCCAGCATCAGAGTCTTTTCCAATGAGTCAACTCTTCTCATGAGGTAGCCAAAGTACTGGAGTTTCAGCTTTAGCATCATTCCCTCCAAAGAAATCCCAGGGTTGATCTCCTTCAGAATGGACTGGTTGGATCTCCTTGCAGTCCAAGGGACTCTCAAGAGTCTTCTCCAACACCACAGTTCAAAAGCATCAATTCTTCAGCACTCAGCCTTCGTCACAGTCCAACTCTCACATCCATAAATGACCACAGGAAAAACCATAGCCTTGACTAGATGGACCTTAGTCAGCAAAGTAATGTCTCTGCTTTTGAATATGCTATCTAGGTTGATCATAACTTTTATTCCAAGGAGTAAGCGTCTTTTAATCTCATGGCTGCAGTCACCATCTGCAGTGACTCTGGAGCCCAAAAAAATAAAGTCTGACACTGTTTCCACTGTGTCCCCATCTATTTCCCATGCAGTGATGGGACCAGATGCCATGATCTTTGTTTTCTGAATGTTGAGCTTTAGGCCAACTTTTTCGCTCTCCTCTTTCACTTTCATCAAGAGGCTTTTTAGCTCCTCTTCACTTTCTGCCATAAGGGTGGTGCCATCTGCATATCTGAGGTTATTGATATTTCTCCCGGCAATCTTGATTCCAGCTTGTGTTTCTTCCAGTCCAGCGTTTCTCATGATGTACTCTGCATAGAAGTTAAATAAGCAGGGTGACAATATACAGCCTTGACATACTCCTTTTCCTATTTGGAGCCAGTCTGTTGTTCCATGTCCAGTTCTAACTGTTGCTTCCTGACCTGCATACAGATTTCTCAAGAGGCAGGTCAGGTGGTCTGGTATTCCTATCTCTGTCAGAATTTTCCACAGTTTATTGTGATCCACACAGTCAAAGGCTTTGGCATAGTCAAGAAAGCAGAAATAGATGTTTTTCTGGAACTCTCTTGCTTTTTCCATGATCCAGCAGATGTTGGCAATTTGATCTCCGGTTCCTCTGCCTTTTCTAAAACCAGCTTGAAAGTCAGGGAGTTCACGGTTCACGTATTGCTGAAGCCTGGCTTGGAGAATTTTGAGCATTACTTTACTAGCATGTGAGATGAGTACAATTGTGCAGTAGTTTGAGCATTCTTTGGCATTGCCTTTCTTTGGGATTGGAATGAAAACTGACCTTTTCCAGTCCTGTGGCCACTGCTGAGTTTTCCAAATTTGCTAGCATACTGAGTGCAGCACTTTGACAGCATCATCTTTCAGGATTTGAAACAGCTCAACTGGAATTCCATCACCTACACTAGCTTTGTTCTAAGGCCCACTTGACTTCATAATACCCATCTGAACTAAGACATGATACAAAAAAAAAACTATAGATCAATCTTCACTTGTGAAGATGGACACAAATATCCCAAGTAAAATAACAGCAAATAGAACTTAGTGGATTAGGGCATAATTTATTATGACCATGAAAAGTTTACACCAACAATGCAAGAATTGTTAAACTACAAAATTTATTAACATAACTGTTTATTCAACAAGTATATTCTAACTGCCTTAAATGTGCCTGACTCTATGCTAGGTGCTGGGGATACAGCAGTACCAAATAAGGTAGGTTCATTCCCCCATGGAGCAATATCCTCATGGGAGAAAGAAACTCACTCAGAAGGAATTAAAGAGTTGGTGAAAGTGAAAGTCAGTCAGTGATGTCCAACTCTTTGCAACCCCATGAACTGTAGCCCACTGGGCTCCTCTGTCCATGGAATTCTCCAGGGAAGAATACTGGAGTGGGTTGCCATTCCCTTCTCCAGGGGATCTTCCTAACCCAGAGATTGAACCAGGTCTCCCGCATTGCGGGTGGATTCTTTACCATTTGAGCTACCTGGGAGACTATGGTAAAACTGAGGGAGACTCACTTTAGATCAGGTAACTAAGCAAGGCTTTTCTCAGAAGGGACATTTAAGCTGAGTTGAAAAGCAACTGCTTGGGCTTCCATAGTGACTCAGTGGGAAAGAATCTGCCTGCCAATGAGGAAGACAAGTGTTTGATCCCTGATCCAGGAAGATCCCACATGCCGCGGGGCAGCTAAGCTTGAGCACCACAACTACTGAGCTTGTGCTCCAGAGCCTGCGAGCCACGACTACTGAGTCCACAAGCCACAACTTTAGAGCCTGTGTTCCAAAACAAGAGAAGCCACCACAATGAGAAGCTCATGCGCAGCAGCTAGAGAAAAGCCTGTGCAACAGCAAAGACCCAGCAGAGCCAAAAGGAAATTTAAAAAACTAATAAATTTTAGAAAAAGAAAAGCAAATGCTTGAGTGTTCAAAGAACAAGAAGGATCATCAGGAGGCTAGGCCACATGCCCAGGGGAGAGAGGTGGGAGAAGGTAGGAGAAGGTAGATCAAACTGGGTATTGCAGGTCACAGAAAGGAAAGGATTTATGTAAGAAGAATGGAAAGTCACAGAAGAATACTAAAGGAAAGTAAACGGTGCCATTTTATCCATTATTCACTCTCCACTTAATACCTAGGATCTACAAGCTGAAAATTTCAAGGGTCTAGGCAAATGTTTGGGATCTGAAAAAATATATTTACAAGTCCAAAATACAGAAAGAAAATTATAATCATAAAAATTAATAAATGCTTAAGTGTCCTCAGACTATAACACCAAGCAACTCCATTCATTAAGGTAAGCATTTCTTAAGTTTTCACTACATTTGAAAATAATTCTCACTTTGCAAAAGATGCTATGTTAATCATTAAAAAATCTTAGGGTAATTACAAATTAAGTCAGTTATTTGTAGCCAGAGAATGTCAGAAGCAAAACAATTAAAATTCTTTTAATCTATGATAAAAAAATAAATAAATAAAACCACATAAATAAATAAAACCACATATTTAATACGGGATGTGGATACCTTTTAAATTGTTTCCTATAAAATGAGACAAAAGTCTCTAAAACTTCCCAAAGTAAGCATTCCAAGGACCCATGCTGGTCTTACAACCACTGTAGACAGGATCAGACTTACATGTTCAAAAGCTAATCCTGGCTTCCCTACGGAAAATACGCTACCGAGGACCATGAGGAGAAGTGGAGACAAGCTGGAAGGCAACCATGGCCTTCTAGGTGAGGGAAGATAGCCTGGATCAGATGGAGGCAGTAGAGGTACAGAGAGCACGCAACATATTAAAAAGTAGAAGAGCTTCTATCATAAAGTAACTGGCTACTGCTGTTAATAAGAATCCTATCTGTGACCACCAAGTATAGTAAGGCCAATCAACCCTGTTAAAAATAAGAGTCCAGGTTCTCCCCTCGCAGTCCAGGGCTAGGACCCAGCGCTTTCGCTGCTGTGGCCCCAGATTCAATCCCTGGTTGGGGAACTAAGATCCGGTAAGCCAGATGGCAGAGACAAAAACAAAAACAAAAAAATTCCAAACTCTGAAGTCACCATTCATTCATACAGTCACGAACCATTTTTAGGGATGTACTATGTATTAGGTACTATACTAGAACCAAGCCCAGGAGGGTACAAAGAGGATTTTAACACCCTGAAGGACAGAGATGTTCAAATTCATAATTAAAATATGGCGTAGTGAGTGCCATAATTAAAATACAAATCAAGATAAAAGATAGTTATGCTCTAGGAATACAAAGAACGGCTGTTAAGTCAGAAAAGGTTTCATAGAGGAGGCAAGATTTTAAACTGAGTCTCAAAGAATGAGTTGGAATTTGTCATGCAGAAAACATAGTTTCGAAGAAACTTAATACTGTTTTCCATAGAAGTTATGCCATCTTATAATCCCACCAATAGAGCACAAAGGTTCCAATTTAGCCACATCCTTGCCAACATATTATTTGTTTTTGATTTTTTTTTGATAGTTGTCATCCTGATGGGTGTGAAATGACACCTCATTGTGGTTTTGATTTACACTTCCTTGCTGATTAGTGATGCTGAGTGTCTTTACATGTGCTTACGGGCCATTTATGTTATCATCTTTGGAGAAATGTCTATTCAAGCCCTTTGGATATTTTAAAATCATGTTATTTGATTTTTGTTGTTGTTGAGTTGTAGTTCTTTATATATTCTGGATATTAATCTCTTATTAGATACACGATTTGCATGTATTTTCTCCCATTCTGTAGGACACCTTTTCACTCTATGATTGTTCTTTGATGCACACAATTTTCAAAATTTTTTAGGTCTGATGTGGTTCCATTTGTCTATTTTTGCTTTTTTGCCTATGTTTTTGGTGTCCTATCCAAAAAACCATTGCAAGGCCAATGTCATGAAGCTTTTATCATATTTTCTTTCAGGAGTTTCAAAGTCTTAGGTCTTAAGCTTACGTCTTTAATCCACTTTGACAATTTTTTGTATATGATGTAAAATAAGATAAAGGTCTAACTTGATCATTTTGCAAATAGATACCCCAAATCACCAACACCATATGTTGAAAAGACTGTTTCCCCCACTGAATGATCTTGGCACTCACGTCAAAGATTATTCAACCTTATATACAAGGGTTTATTTCTGGGCTTTCTATCTATTCCATTGGTCTATTTGTCTGTCTTAATGCCAGTACCACACTCTTTTTGATTACTGTAGCTTTATAATATCTTTTGAAATTAGGAATGTGAATTCTCCAACTCTGTTACACATGACCTATTATTTTTGTAAAATGTGCAAAGGCAATATGTTTTTCCTCACAAACTTAATATAGATCGTTAACCACAGCTTCTTTTCGTGTTACCTCTTTTCACCACGATCCCCCCCTGTTAGTCGAATTAGTAGCTGTAGGCACTTGGGGGATTCCTAAATGGAAAGCTAAACTGATGATATATTGATTTTAAGTTTAATGGTAAATATTTACGTGGTCCTCAGTCACTTCTGTGTGTGGCTGAGTTACAATGAACTGTCCTGTGTACAAAGACGTTGCTGGGCCACTGAGCATGCTGACAGAAATGTGCAGGGTAGATCATACCATGGTGTAAGTGTGTCAATTCAAAGAGCATTTCAGGGTAGTCAGTACACAAGAAAAAATGTAGCCTTGCAATCCTACAGCCCATATATGAGCAATACTTGCTAGAGTTCTCCCAAAGTTGATAACAATCTTACAAGTTTATATCATGTCACCAATAGCAGTTGTCAACCTTACTTTGCCAACCAGGGTCCGCATAGTCAAAGTTATGGTTTTTCCAGTAGTCATGCATGGATGTGAGAGTTGGACCATAAAGAAGGCTGAGCATCGAAGAATTGATGCTTTTGAACTGTGGTGTTAGAGAAGACTCTTGAGAGTCCCTTGGACTGCAAGGAGATCAAACCAGTCAATACTTGAGGAAATTAATCATGAATATTCATTCAAAGGACTGGTACTGAAACTCCAATACTTTGGCCCCCTGATGCAAAGAGCTAACTCATTATAAAAGACCCTGATGCTGGGAAAGACTGAAGGCAAGAGGAGAAGGGGGCAACAGAGGATGAGATGGTTAGATGACATCACCAACTCAATGAACATGAGTTTGAGCAAACTGGGAGATGATGAAGGACAGTGAAGACTGGAGTGCTGCAGTCCATGGGGTCACAAAGAGTCGGACACGACTGGGCAACTGAACAACAGCAGCAGCAGTCGTAAAGCTGAAAGGAACTTTTAAAATCTGTCAATAACAAATAGCATACTTTGGTCAACCATGTTATAGAAGACATCAGATTATCTTTCTATCTCTTTTTAGAAAACGTCACGGAATTGTTATAATATGAAGAGGTAATCAAAGTGGAAGCAGCCAAAAAATGTTGGAAAAAAAATTCACAGCAACATGTTAGGGAAATATTAATACAAATGAATATAAAATTATGTTATTTTCTGAATTTTTGTCAATTCTTGAGTTGCCATTTTTGTGATTTCTTTCCTCACTGTAAATAGTCACTTCTGCACCTCTAATTAGGACATACCAGGTGGCATTACTGGTAAAGAATCCGCCTGCCGATGCAGGTTCGATCCCTGGGTCACAGGTTCGATCGCCGGGTCAGAAAGATCCTCAGAGGAGGGCATGGCAACTCACTCCCGTATTCTTGCCCAGAGAATCCCATGGACAGAGGAGCCTGGCAGGCTACAGTCCATAGGCTCACAAAGAGTCAGACACGACTGAAATGACTTAGCACACATGTACCTCTAATTATGTAAATGAAATTAATTTTTTTCTTTTTTAAAAATTTTATTGGGAGTATAGTTAATTTACAATGTTGTGTTAGTTTCAGGTATATAGCAAAGTGATTCAGTTATACATATACATATATTCAATCCTTTTTAGATTCTTTTTTCATACACATTACCACAAAATACTGAGTAGAGTTCCCACTGTTGAACTGGAGGTCCCTGTTGGTTATCTAATTTTCTTTTTCTTAAAGAGCATTCCCACAAAACCTAGATTTGTTCCTGGTCAGAAAGAAGGGTCTCTTTGCATGAACAAAGGCATGTCAGGGGGAAGGAAACCAGATATACATGGAAGATCTTATGGAGAGACACTGGGCAGGAGTAGGAAGATCTTTTAAACAGTAGAAGAAATATGTATAAGTAGGCTAAAGGCGTCCTATGGAGGCCCTCAGAAGCAAAGAAAGACTTCAGGCTTGGATAGAAAAGCTTTTCTTTTTTTTTCTTTCCAAAATAAGCAACAATCAACTGTTTTACAGGTCAGTTCAGTTCAGTTCAGTTGCTTAGTCGTGTCCGACTCTTTGCGACCCCATGAATCGCAGCACACCAGGCTTCCCTGTCCATCACCAACTCCCAGAGTTCACTCAGCCTCACGTCCATCGAGTCAGTGATGCCATCCAGCCATCTCATCCTCTGTCGTCCCCTTCTCCTCCTGCCCCCAATCCCTCTCAGCATCAGAGTCTTTTCCAATGAGTCAACTCTTCGCATGAGGTAGCCAAAGTACTGGAGTTTCAGCTTTAGCATCATTCCTTCCAAAGAAATCCCAGGGTAGGGACACTTAAAAGAGAACTGTGATAAAACTGAGTCTGTTGGGATATACTGAAGAAAGTACTGAATATAAAGTCAAACATGGCAGGTTATCCCTTTACTTTTCTTCTGCTGATAATGAATACAGTATTCTGGAGTTAGGATTTTTAGTCACCCTACCTCAGATTTTCAAAGGGAGTGTATAGAAAACAGGGATTCTTAATAGTCTGTGGAAACTTACTGATGTCCTCATTTATTTAATATACATTTATTGATGCTTTCTGGTGCCAACAGCAGTGACCATGTTGGCAAAAGTCTGTTCTTGTAGAGCTAAAGACAGAGCATAAACCCTTAGCCTGACCTTTCACCTTCCACCACCTGCCCTCACGCTGTGCCTACTCTTTACTACAATCTCTCCCCTAACACCCCCCAACCTCCACCCACTGCTGCCCCAGTACTTCTGCCCAAACCTCAGTTCACAGAGACTCTGGCGGAAAGGGGAAAGGTGTGGTGCTCAGGGAAGAACGTGTGTCCATACCCTCTAGCGAACATAACATTTTGGGGAAATAAACATTACCCTCTTCTCATGACACCACTGAAAATTCCTTCAACTGAACATGCACTTCTTTATCTATACTTACCTAATCCTACGTTCAAGACATTTTACAACTACATGATAAGAGTAACATCTTGAAAAAGGCAGCCTTAAAACACCAATTCCAAGGAATTGGGCAAATACATCTTGCCTTTCAAGTAATGCTTTTCCATAAAGGTATATTATCTGTCCATAAGTAACATATAAGCAAAATAAATAAGACTTTTAGTAAATGAACTGTAGTTTTCTGAGAGACACATGTGCTACCCTATTCATTGTGTTTAAAGTAGGCACCTTTGCCTATAAAGACCAGCAATCCACACAGTCTACAGTCATTTGCAATTAGGAAACACAGGAAAAACCTCATAAAATAAAGCTTAGAACTTAAAGACATTTTCAAACAATTAATTTAAGTGACTTCTATGCAAACCAGAAAATTTATTAGCAAGTGAAAAGTTTCCCAAAGACCTAGTACAAAATGTTTATGGTTATACTAAAACTTCCAGCAGCAAAAATTCCACGAGCATAAATAACTATCTATTGAACCTCTTTGTGGCATTTTCAAAATGCCAAAAAACTTGAAAATAACACTCATTTCCTTTCTCCAAAAAATAATATGAAAGGATCATATAGAAACCCAACTATTTCTCTGATGCCCAATTTATGACTGAAATTACAGAGGGTTTCAATGTGTTCTCAGTAAATTTATTTCACCATGTACATATCTTAATGGTCCAAAGGCAGGGGGAAAGCCAATGAAAACTGATGGTAGAAAACAGAAAATAAAACATTAAACAACCAAAAAACCCTTTCCTACGGCCAAATACCAAGGTCTGCGTTTTGAAGATAATTATCTATAAACTGAGTAATATGGAAATACTTTCATTTCCTCTGTATTTAGGAAATGTTACAAAGCTTCCCAAAGCCTTTATTATTTATTTTTGGCTATGCTGGGTCTTTGCGTGGTATGTGGGCTTTCTTAGTTCCCCAAACAGGGATCAAGCCTGCACTGCCTGCATTGGAAGGTGAATTCTTAACCACTGGACCAACAGAAAAGAACTTCTAAAGCCTTTAAATAAGCACCAAACAAATGGTTCTCTAAGAGTTTAGTGTTAAATTTGGTAGTCAAATACAAAACAAGGACTATCAACTGTAGAGATCTGCAAAGACTAAACTTTTAAAAGCTGCGCCACAGAGTAAGATGAATGTGAAGAGAGAACTGTAAAAGAAGGAGTTAAGAGTATGAGCAGAAATAAAGGTAAGGACTAGCTATCAGAATTTATAAAAGGTCTGTACAATAATAATTCAGAAAAATTAAAAGGATATTTTATAATAGACATTTAAGTTGCAAAGAATGTAATTAGTTAGAAGAGAATCTAATCAAGACATTGGAGTTAAGACACTTAAAAAACAGAACCTCAAGCAGAAAGGATACTATATCACACTGGGGCATAAAGGGTAGTATTGACTCCCCAAATTATATTCCTCTCTCTGAATCAACATAAAACTGTCTTCAACATGTAATTTCTTTACAGGTCTTCCTTGCAAGAATAGATTCTCTCTTGGAAAGAGACAAAAAAAATAGTACCCTAAGAAGAGTTGAAATACACAAACTGATATAATTAATCATATCACCAATACATACCAGGGGGATAAAAAAGTAAAAGTGTTAGTTGCTCAGTGGTGTCCAACTCTTTGTGACCCCATGGACTATAGCCCACCAGGCTCCTCTGTCCACGGGATTCTCCAGGCAAGAATACTGCAGTGGGTTGCCACTTCCTTACAGGGAATCTTCCCAACCCGGGGATTGAACCTGGGTCTCCTGCATTGTCCCTTCACAGATCACTGCCTTATGGTGGTGAAGGGGCTTGTATATCTCAATGAAGCTATGAGCCATGCCATGCAGGGCCACCCAAGACAGATGGGTTATCAGAGAGTTCTGACAAAATGTGATCCACTGGAAGAGGGGATGGTAAACCACCCCAGTGTACTTGCCATGAGAATCTCATGAACTGTATAAAAGGACAAAAAGATATGACACTGAAAGATGAGTCTCCCAGGTCTGAAGGTGTCCAATATGCTACTGGGGAAGAGTGGAGGAGAACTATTAATAGCCCCAGAAAGAATGAAGTGTCTAGGCCAAAGTGTAAACGATGCTCAGCTGTGGATGTGTCTGGTGATGAAAGTAAAATCCAATCCTGAGAAGAGCAATATTGCATAGGAACCTGGAACGTTAGGTCCATGAATCAAGGTAAACTGGACATGGTCAAGCAGGAGATGATAAGAATAAACACTGACATCTTAGGAATCAGTGAACCAAAAATGGACTGATTAAATGGACCAGAATGGGTGAATTTAATTCGGATGATCGTTGTATTGACTACTGTGGGCAAGAATCCCATAGAAAAAATGGAGTAACCCTCACAATAAAAAAAAAGAGTCCAAAATGCAAACGACAAAATGATCTCAGTTCATTTCCAAGGCAAGCCATTCAACATCACAGTAAGCCAAGTCTATGCCCCTACAACCGACGCTGAAGAAGCTGATCAGTTCTATGAAGACCTAAAAGACCTCCTAGAACTAACACCAAAAAAAGACATTCTATTCATCACTGGGGATTTTAATGCAAAAGCAGGAAGTCAAGCGATACCTGGAGTAGCAGGCAAGTTTGGCTTTGAATAACAAAATGAAGCTGGGCAAAGGCTAACTGAATTCTGCCAAAAGAATGCACTGATCATAGCAATACCCTTTTTCAACAACACAAGAGACCACTTTACACATGGACATCACCAAGTGGCCAATATCAAAAATAAAACTGTCGAACTGAGTGACTTTTACTTTCACTTTTGTAGTCAAATACAGAGAAGCTGTAAAGTCAGCAAAAACGACTTGGAGCTGACTGTGGCTCAGATCATCAGCTTCTCATAGCAAAATTCAGGCTTAAAACAAAGAAATTGGGGGAAACCAGTAGGCCAGCCAGGTATGACTTAAACCCCTATGAAAATGCAGTGGAGGTAGTGAACAGATTCAAGGGATTAGACCTAGAAAACAGCCTGAAGAGCTAGGGACAGAGGTCTGTAATATTGTACAGGAGGCAGCAAGCAAAACCGCCTCAAAGAAAAAGAAAAGCAAGAAGGTCAAATGGTCATCTGAGGAGGCCTTACAAACAGCTGAAGAAAGAAGAGAAAGCAAAAAGCAAGAGAGAAAGGGAAAGTTATAGCCAACTAAGGGCAGAGTTCCAAAGAGCAGCACAGAAAGCGGTAAGGAGGCCTTCTTCAATAAACAGTGCCGAAGACTAGAAGAAAATACAACAGAAGGGGAAATACTAGAGATCTCTTCAGGAAAGCTGCAGATACCAAGGGAACATTTTGCCCAAAGGTGGTCACAATATAGGACAGAAACGGTAGAGACCTAGGAGACACTGAAGAGATCAGTAAGAGATGGAAAGAATACACAGAAGAACTATACAAAAAAGATTTTCATGAACCAGATTACTAGGATGGTGTGGTCAGTCACCCAGAACCAGACATTCTGGAGAGCAAAGTCAAAAGGGCCTTAGGAAGCACTGCTGTTAATAAAGCTAATGGATGTGATGGAATTCCAGTAGAACTATTCAAAACCTTAAAGGATGATGCCATCAAAGTGTTGCACTCAATATGTCTGCAAATATCAGCAGTGGCCACAGGACTGGAAGAGGTCAATCCTCATCCTAACTCCCAAGAAGAGCAGTACTAAAGAATGTGCTAACCGTTGGACAATTGCACTTATCTCCCATGCTAGCAAGGTTATGCATAAAATTTTGTATACTAGGCTTCAGCATCATGCGAACCAAGAACTTCCAGATATCCAAGCTGCGTTTAAAAAAGGAAGAGAAACCAGAGATCAAATTGCCAATATTTGCTGGATCATAGAGAAAGCTAGGGAATTTCAGAAAATATCTACCTCCGTTTCATTGACTATATTAAAGCCTCTGACTGTGTGGATCAAAATAAACTGTGGAAAGTTCTTAAAGAGATGGGAATACCAGACCGTCTTACCTGACTCCTGAGAAACATGTATGCAGATCAAGAAGCAACAGTTAGAACACCGTATAGAACTTATTGGTTCAAGATTGAGAAAGGAGTACAACAGAGCTGTCTGCTGTCACCCTGTTTGTTTAACCTATACGCTGAGCACATCATGAGAAATGCCAGGCAGGATAAGTTTCAAGCTGGAATCAAGATAGGTGGGAGAAACATCAATAACCTCAGATATACAGATGATACCACTCTAATGGCTGAAAGTGAAGATGAACTAAAGAGCCTCTTGAGGGTGAAGGAGGAGTGTGAAAGAACCAGCTTAAAACTAAGTATTAAAAATCTAAGACCATGGCATCTGGCCCCATTACTTCATGGCAAATAGAAGGGAAAGGTGGAAGTAGGGACAGATTTCCTCTTCTTGGGCTCTAAAATCACTGCAAATGGCGACTGCAGTCATGAAATCAGAAGACAATTGCCTCTTGGCAGGAAAGCTATAACAAACCTAGACAGTGTGTTGAAAACAGAGGAATTACTCTGCCGACAAAGGTCCATACAGTCAAGGCTATGGTCTTCCCAGTGGTCACATACAATTGTGAGAGCTGGACCATAAAGAAGGCAGAGCACCAAAGAATTGATGCCTTCAAACTATGGTGCTACAGATGACTCCTGAAAGTCCCTTGGACAGCAAGATCAATCCAGTCAATCGTAAGGGAAATCAACCTTGAATACCCGTTGGAAGGACTGATGGTGAAGCTGAAGCTCCAGTATTTTGGTCACCTGACGCGAACAGGTGACTCACTGGAAATGTACCTGATGCTGGGAAAGACTGAGGGCAGAAGAAGAAGAGGGTGTCAGAGGATGAGAAGGCTGGATGGTGTCACAGATGCAACGGACACGAACTTGAGCAAACTTTAGGAAATGGTGAGGGACAGGGAGGCCTGGTGTGCTGCAGTCCATGGGGTAGCAAAGAATTGGACTTGAATGAGTGACTGAACTGACTGACTGAGCAACTTTAACACCTTTTCACTTTCACGCAAAACACTGTAGTGTGAAAATAAGGACTTTGGAGCCAAGGGCAACCTGAGCTTTCATTTCTTTTGTAACAAGGCAGTTTGGTTTAATTTATTTAACTTGAATTCTTGCTCTTGTTCGTGATTTAAGCAGTATACAGATGATTGAGAATTTGGTCTCACGTTTTCATAAAAGGGTGAGATTTTTCTGTTCAGAGTCCTTTCTCTTATTTAAAGGAATGCTCTCCTAAATACCAACAAATGGCCTAATTGCTTTTGAGTACAATGAATAAATAAAACAATATAAAAGTCATTAATTTCGCATTCTTGTTTTGTACTAAGTCTTTGAAATCCAGGCTACATTTTACATTTAAACTTCTCAATCTGGTCGCTAATTTTTTTTTATTGTGGTTAAAAAAAATAAATTTTACATCTTCACTATTTTTAAGTGTAAAGTTCAGTGGTGTTAAGTGTATCTGCTTTGTTTTGCAACAGATCACTAGAACTTTCTCATTTTGAACTCTATACCCATTAAATACTAATTCTTTCTCCTTTCTCCCCCTAGGACTTGACAACTACCACTTTCTACCTTCTATTTCTATGACTACATTAGATACACCATATGGGTTGCATACAGTACTGGTCCTTTGTGACTGGCTTATTTTGCTTGGCACAATATCCTTAAAGTTCACGCATGTTGTAGCATGTGACAAGATTTCCTTCTTTTTAAGGCTTCATAATATTCCACTCTATGTATATACCACATTGTCTTTATCCATGCATCTGTTAATGGAATCTGGGTTGTTTCACCTTTTGACTATTATGAATAATGCTGCAATAAATATGAATGTGTAAATATCTCTTTGAGAGATTTGTTTGTAAACAATAACCTTTTGTAAAATGAACCAAAATAATTAAGAAAATTCAATCAATAAAAATTTACTAGAAAAATTGAGTTATTTTAGTAGGTTAAAGACAAGTATCTCTTGAGAATATGACTGAATTTCAACATGAAGATTTAAAGCTTAGATTTGTTTATAAGTTATATTAAAAATTTAAGGAAGAAATGAAAAAGAGGCCAAACTTATTAATACACCAAAACTAACATCTAATTCCAAAATAATTTATAAGAAATGATATGCCCACAGATATCTAGATCATTACTTGTATCAGAAGTAAAACCAAATCAAAATCCTGCCTGTGCAGAAATATTTTACCTGAGAAAGAAAAGAAAGAAAAGTGAAATCGCTCAGTCGTGTCCTACTCTTTGCGACACTGTGGACTGTAGCCTACCAGGCTCCTCCATTCATGGGATTCTCCAGGCAAGAATACTGGAGTGGGTTGCCATTTCCTTCTCCAGGGAATCTTCCCGATCCAGGGATTGAACCTAGGTCTCCCACATTGCAGGCAGATGCTTTAACCTCTGAGCTACCAGGGAAGCCCTGCTATTTTATCTGAAATAGATTTTAAATAAGGATGATCAGACACAACCTATAAACAAGTATCTGCTCATGCTGAGTTTTAAAAAGTTGTAACAGTTTTGTATTTCAGTTCAGTTCAGTTCAGTCTCTCAGTCGTGTCCGACTCTTTGCGACCCCATGAACCGCAGTACGCCAGGCCTCCCTGTCCATCACCAACTTCCGGAGTCCACCCAAACCCATGTCCATTGTGTCGGTGATGCCATCCAACCATCTCATCCTCTGTCGTCCCCTTCTCCTCCTGCCCTCAATCTTTCCCAGCATCAGGGTCTTTTCAAATGAGTCAGCTCTCCGCATCCGGTATTGGAGTTTCAGTTTCAACATCAGTCCCTCTGATGAACACCCAGGGCTGATCTCCTTTAGGATGGACTCGTTGGATCTCCTTGCAGTCCAAGGGACTCTCAAGAGTCTTCTCCAACACCACAGTTCAAAAGCATCAATTCTTTGGCGCTCAGTTTTCTTTATAGTCCAACTCTCACATCCATACATGACCACTGGAAAAACCATAGCCTTGACTAGATGGACCTTTATTGGCAAAGTAATGTCTCTGCTTTTTAATATGCTGTCTAGTTTTATATTTAACCTAGTGTAAAACATGTCATGTGATCAATATTATGTGGCAATAAACTTGGTTTGTCTGATTTTCTCCAATAGCTCATAAGTGAATATACTCAGAAAAATTATAGATACATTAATAGTAAATAAACCTCGTTAAAAAGCAAATATATTCAGGCTATATAAATAAACAAATGTTTAAAGTTGTATACTCCGCTAAATCTTATTCACATGTACACAAGCAATCAGCACAATTGATCCAAACATTAACAATTTAGCACGAACATTTTCAATATCAGAAGTCAATTATTTTTTTCAAGAAAGCTTTCTACATGCTTAGCTGCCTTACACTGCCTGTTGACAGAACTTATGCCATTGAAATAAACATCACAGAAATAAAATTTTTTCAAGACTTCCAGAACCTATGGTAAAAATGTTAGATGAAGAAGGAAGTGGCACAGATCAGCTAACAAATAATTTGAGACCTAATCCTTACTAGAATTTACTCTGTGACCTGCGAGTTATATAATCCCTTTGCTCCACCTGCCTCCATACGTGAAACAGGCTATCTATACACGCTAATACCAATGAATGGCAGCCATTTGGAAAACCCATTTAGAAAAAAATTAAGTTAGATCTCTGCCTCTCACCATACACAAAAATGAGTACCAGTTCAGTTAAAGGTCTAAATGTGAAAAATACAGCAGAAATACTCAGGACATTTTATCATGTTAGAGTAGGAGGGACTTCTATAGACAAACATGAAACACAGAAACCATAAAGGCTGATTTTACTACATAAAAATTTAAGTGGTTTATTAGTATGAAAGATGCCCCAATGCTGAACAATAAGGCCTGGGAGAAAATATTTAAACATCTTAAAAGACAAAGGTTAATATCTACACTTTGTAAAGGGTTCCTACAAAGCTATCAAAACAAACATTCCAAAAGAAAAGTGGGAATCATATATAAACAGGTGGTACAAGATATGAAAATCAACAGCCAAGAGACTAACAAGATATTCCATCTTATTAGTAAGAATAAAAGTGCAAATTAAAGCCATAAAATATTAGAGTGGCAAAAATTCAGAGATAAACAATTTTACTGGCATTAACAGTGTGGAGGAATGGGTACTCTCACTGCAGATGGAAATGAACGTTGACAGAGTTCTTTTGAACAGTAATTTGATAGCAGCTACCTCCTTGTAAAAATACAGCCCATGAGCCAAACAGCTCCATATCTAGAAATCGATTCTACAGAAATGCATTTGTGTATAAAGATATAAGAATAAGGATTTTTAAAAAAGTATTAATGTTTTTCATAATCAAAGAAGTGCAAGTCACCAAAATATTTATTAGAGAATGATTATAGTATAACAGAATGTACTTCTGCAGATGTTTAAAGGAATGAAATAGACTGCAAAAGATGTCAAATGAAAAAAGTAAGTCTCAAAGAATGTTAGAAAAAAAATCTGTTTAGCTGTTTTTCTAAATACACAGAAAAAGTTTCAGAAGATGAGGAAGAGTAGAAGGGTAGAAGAAGCAAATAATTCTAAATTCACACTTATTGTTTGAATGTTTTATGATGACCAAATATTACTTTTATAATTAAAAAAATAAATGAACAGATGGGAATTTCATAAGTCATTCAGCAATGTGTCACTCAGAGCATCCAGAATGTAGTATTCAGTTCCTAGATCCTACTATCCGGATGGAATGATCCTTTGCTAACTGCAGTTCTGAGACACAAAAAATAAAATTTTTCAATCTGTTTATTTCTGTTGCCTCAAACAAAACAACACAGCCACTTGGCTCCCAACTCCCACAAAAGAAGTGGGCAGGTGTATGGGAGGAAGACCCAACACGAATATTCATTTCTGCTTTATCATTTCAATATATGATAGCTGACCAAGCCCAGAAAGAAAAAAAAAAGAAACTCACAAAACAAAATTAAACAAGATTGGTCTGTGAAAAGGCAGAGGCTTGTGAAGACAAAACTATCAAGGGAGAATGGTACGTATACAACCCATGATGTTTCAAGTCTGCTGGAGCCATTTGAAGCTCTCCAAAAGAAGTATAGTTTGTATAATGTAAAACTTGTGGGAGAATCTGCCCCAGCAATGTTTCCTGAATACCTAAAGGAGCTGATTCAGGATAGGGGTTACTGGAGCAGGTTTTTAAAGATAAAGACTGGTTTGTTTGGGAAATGGATAGCCTTCAGAGAACAGAAACTTCACCTGTGTTTTAAAAATAAGCTTTGTGCCATTTTCATTGTTTCCCCCAACTCACTCCTACCCATGAGACTTTGATCTTGACAACTGCAGTTTTGCTGGCCACAATACTTTTCAGGAACATAGTTCCCAACGTTGGCAAAGAATTTGAGTTCAAGAGATATCATAAAACACTTTAAAGTCAGAAAGATTCAATTCAGATCCTAACTTCTGTTTCAAGGTGCATTATCACAGGCAAGTTACCCACTCCAGCATCTGAAGTGGAGACGCTGTGAAGGGTGGAGAAAACACCGGCAGCGTCTAAGCAAAGTTCTTGTGCACAGAAAACCCTTGTCAAATGGGAGCAAGGATTTTTCTATTATAAGACCTTTGACCTGAGTGTAGGAATGGAGAGTGAATAGCGGGCAGGGCACCTGAAGTGTTCCTGCAATTCTACTGGGACTAGATGTTAGGCTTTCTAATTTGCTAAAGATGAATTGATTCCATCCACCCATGCAGAATACAAGTGCATTTGACAGAATACAGCAAAGCTAGGATTTATATTGTAAGCTATTTTTAAAACTGCCTGGTTAGCAAATTAAACCAGCTGTGAAAATATCCTGGTTTCCATTCACAACAAATACAAGACAAACATTCTCCTTTAATGAACCTGGCCTTGCGGCAGCATAGCATATTCTGCATAATTCATTCCCAAAGGTTTCGGAGACAAAATTTTCATAGGACGGACCAGAACTATTTTCGAAGGAAAAAAAAGATGAGAGAAAAGAGTTTCTCTCTACAGATTTTCAGTGAATTCCACAAGTCACTGTCCCATTAACTTAGAAGACTACTGTCTGAATAAAAAATGGTAGTTATGTCAGTACTTGAAGCCAGTCTTAACTGTTTTTCCTTTAAAAGGGCATATGAAACACCAGTCTGCTCTGCAACATAATTTTTCAAGTTCTGTGACAGAAGGAGGAAAAAATCTACTCACTGCCACCAGAAAGCTACCCAGAGGACTCTCAATTTCAGATTTAGAACTTATCACTCCTTAAGAAGTTAGAGGAGAGACCCTGAATTACTTAGAATGTTGGCTAAGTCATATTATTTATAATTCCTGTTCCTCTGGGGAAACAATTTGTTATTTGAACAAAGATCAGAAGTATAAATAACTAAATGGAATAGAATTTCAGGAAGTACTATTTAAATAAATTCACACTTGGAATGCAGGGAAACAGTCTATTAATTCAGTTCACTTCATAAAGACATTGCTAAGAAAAGGATATACTATTTTACACTATCTTTGGAAATCAACCAGATTGAATTAGTTCAATTTGAAACATCTTAAGCCTTAAAGCCTTTGCTAAAGCGTAAGATAAATTTTAATTAGTGAAGTGTGAAAAACTACAAAGCCAACTTTCTTGCCCCTCCAGTTAGTCTGTCTATAAATAGAAGCAATGCATTAACAGCCACCAAAGCAACTGGGGAGGAGTTTCACAATGTACCCAACATATACATCCCTTGCAAACATGCTCTCAGTATGTTTAACCAAAGGGCTTCTGAAGATCTGTAATAAGACCCTTTTAAAATAAACTGTGACTCACTGTTTGCTTTCTTCACCAGGGGGTGGAGTCTTGCCATGCCCTTCCATTACAAAATCCTCCTGTTCCACCTGCAAAGTCAAGCACCACAGGTTAGCAGCAGTCAGGAACCAAGATGCAGTCACTTCCAAGTGCAGGGCCTGTGCTTACAGAGCCACACGGGATTCCACTACGTGCCTAACTAGGAAGCCCCAGTCAATGGTTTTCCTCCTCCATGTTTGTATATGGCATCTCTCTTTGCGGGACCAGATTTGCAGAATAAAAAACGGAAGCATGTTGATTTGCAATTCATAACTGTGACAAAAGGTTAGCATCCAGAATATAATTTAAAAAAAAATGCTATGGAACAGTAAGAAAAAGATAACCTACCAGAAAACTCTACAAAATAACTGAGTATGAATTTCACTTAAGAGGATGCATACAATGCCCTGAATAAACGAAAAGATGTTCAGTCTCCTGTCAATCAGGAAAATGCAAATTAAAACCATAAAGAGATACCATTTCATCACCACCAGGCTGGCTAAAGTTTAAAAGTTGGGCAATACCAAGTGTTGACAAGGGTGCAGAGCAATAGCAACCCTCATCCACTCCAGTGGGAGGGAAAATTGGTACCACTATTTTTAAGTAGTCTGCCATTATCTACTACACTTGATTATGTACTTACTGTACTAACCAGTGACTGCACTTCTAGATATATACCCTAAAGAAACTTTTGTGCATAAATACAAAAATATTTTTAGTAGCACTATTTTTAACAGGAAAAAAATAAGCATTCATCAACACTAAAAGTAGACAAATGGACAATGGTGTTTTAAGACAACAGAATATAATACTGCATGAAAATGAATGAACTATGGCAACACATCTCAACCTGGATGAGTTACAAAAACACAATACTAGGTGAAAGAAGCAAGTCACAGAAGAATATGAATCCAGCATAAATCTATTAACATAAATTCAAATATATAAATTTTAAAATCATACATATGTATATTTATAGTTTATAAAACTATAAAGAAAAGGGAATAACTATTACAAAATTTAGGCTAATTAGTATCTTAGGGAGCCCCATTCAATCAGGAAGGGGCACATGGTTTCTAGAGTATAGATTCTATTTCTTGGCCTATGTAGTAAGTATATGGATGTTTATTTTATAATTATTCTTTTAACTGTGTGTTTTTCTTTTCTCTTTCATAAGTATGGTTTATTTCTGAATACAATTTTCAAAATAAGAAACCAAGCATTCTATTATTCCACACGGTTTATTGCTCAATAAAGGAAAATAAGTGGCAAAGACAGAGCTACTTCCACAAACTGAGATGACTAGTCCTATGAAAACTTCCCCAAAAGGCATAATTTTTAAAAAGTCAATTTTTGAAAGTATTCAAGGAGAGAGATCTCAACAGACTGTATACAAGGATTATTTCCTACTTAGAAAAATACTGCCCACTGTTGTTGTTGCTCAGTCGTGTCTGAATCTTTGCGACCCCGTGGACGGCAGCATGCTGGGCTTCCCTGTCCTTCACCATCTCCCGGAGCTCGCTCAAATGCATGTCCATTGAGCCGGTGATGCCATCCAATCATTTCATTCTCTGTCGCCCCCTTCTCCTGACCTCCATCTTTCCTAGCAATCAAGGTTAATTAATTTTCATTGGAACATAGTTGCTTTACCGTGTGTTAGTTTCTACTGCACAGCAAAATGAATCAGCCATCAGTTCAGTTCAGTTGCTCAGTCGTGTCCGAATCTTTGCGACCCCATGAATTGCAGCATGCCAGGCCTCCCTGTCCATCACCAACTCCTGGAGTTCACTCAGACTCACCTCCATCGAGTCAGTGATGCCATCCAGCCATCTCATCCTCTGTCGTCCCCTTCTCCTCCTGCCCCCAATCCCTCCTAGCATCAGAGTCTTTTCCAATGAGTCAACTCTTCGCATGAGGTGGCCAAAGTACTGGAGCTTCAGAATCAGCCAGACATATACTTATATGCCCTCCCTTCTGGGCTTCCTTCCCATTCAGGTCATCACATTAAGTAGGGTTCCCTGTACTATTTCTTTTAACAGAAACTAGTAATCTGGAAGACAGACAACAGTAATACAGACACACACCATAATGAAACCCAAATAAAACAAAAGGCTTTCCAGCTCTGCAACCCTCCCTCTGCAGTCTTCATTTCTCAGAAATACTGGAGAAGATGGAATAGTATTAAGACGCTAAATTTCAAAAAGAACAGAAAAAATTGAGATTTTTAATGGAAAAAAATCTCCTTTCCATTAAAAGGAAAAACTGGAGGAATTGTAAGCAAGAATAATAAAAATCACATACTGCGAAATTCAGACCAGGTTTTGACTTTTACTATTCTCTGTGGACTTCCTGATCTTGCAGCCTACCAGGCTTTGCTAAGGAGAGAGAGGATTCTCCCATTCTAAATTTACAGTGATCTAAATCTCTAGAAGGAAAAAAACATGGTTACAATGCTGCAAAGGGAACTTTATGAGGAGGTAGAGATGATCTTTGTCTAAGTCTTGGTTACAAGAAAAGTACACGTATGTGAAAAAAATCAATAAACTGCGCATTTTCTGAACTTTACAAATAAATGTTATGCCTCAATTAGGAAAAACAGATGACAAATTCTTTAAAGTTTCTTGGAATAATTTTCTCAAAAAATGACTATTTTCTATATACTATGAAATTTTCTCAATCTTTCATCTCTAAAAATCCTCTCTAATTAAAGACCTCTACATTGTGGACTCAGCCTCTGGTTAGATGTTTTTTAAAGGCTTATCTATAACCAATTTTTAATAACCACAATAATGACAAGAAGCAATAATCAAAAGCCCACAGTTTCAACAAGCTGCCCTATTATGACTTTCAAACCTTTACCTGCAGCTCCCATAAAGTGAGTGAAAGCTGCTCAGTGGTGTCTGACTCTTTGCGACCCCAGGGATTGTAGCCTGCCAGGCTCCTCAATCCCTGGAATACTCCAGCCAAGAATACTGGAGTGGGTTGTCATTCCCTTCTCCAAAGGATCTTCCTGACCCCGAGACAACCCATGTCTTCTGCATTGCAGGCAGATTCCTTACCATCTGAGCCACCAGGGAAGCCCCCATATTTTGCATATTAGTCTCCACTTGGATGATCCCATAGGTCCAAAAGGAAACACCATCTTTGTCCTTAGATTTCCTCTCTTTTTTATATCTGCTATGTCTGTAAATGGTACTATCACTCACCAAGACCCTCAAACGGGAAATTTATAATTGAGGTTACAGGCCCTCCACCTTCCCTCCTTAACCCCTTAACTTCCTATTAATCACTAAGTACAGTGGCTTCTATCTCTTACACAGCTCTCATACTCATCACCCCTTCTTTATCCTCTTTAACTGCCATAGGTAAAGACAGCTTCTCTAAATCCACTACTACAAAAGCCTTCTCACTAGTCTTTGTGCTTCGGGTCCCATCTCACTTCAATCCATCCTCCAAATCACTTCCATCAAATGCAAATTATAAAATGCAAACAAGATCACATCACTCTCCTTGAAATTCGTCACTCCTATCACCTTTCTTGAGGGATAAAAGTTCAGTTCATTTGCCTAAGTGATCTTTTTTATCACCCCTGCCTCACTCACCCATTCTGAACCCCTGGTGGAGCACACCAACTTCTCGGCCCTTTGCGCCTTTACATATAATGTCTCTTCTTGCCTAGAAGCCCTGGTCTTCTGCCTCACATTCACTTCACATTCCTGCTCATTCTTTCAAGTACCAATTAAAATCATTTTCCCCAGAAGACACTATCTCCTTCACCAGGGTTCTCACCTTTTCTCACTGTCCAGCATCTCAGAAGGCAACAAAAATGGTCCAGAAAGATCACTGCTCCTTACTGCCAATTCCTGTTTTTCTCAAGACCATTTCCTTCTTTATTTTCTTCCACCTCTTTATTTCTTGTCTCTTCCCATCTTTATTTCTTTTCTACAAATGTCTTGAACACTTTTGGACTTAATCTGATTATCTCTATCATTCCTCCCCCTTGACCTCATCTTCAGAGGCTTAAATATTTTCATTCATAAAACTTACACCATGAGGAAGGAGAGGGTGGAACAAATCGAGAGAGCAGCATTGAAACATACACATTACCATATGTAAAATTAGATAGGCAGTAGATATTTGCTGTATGACACAGGGAGCTCGAACTCTGTGCTCTGTGACAACCTAGAGGGGTGGGATGGGTGGGAGGTAGGAACGAGACTGAAGAGAGAGGGGACATACATATACTTATGGCTGATTCATGCTGATATATGGCAGAAACCAACAAAACATAGTAAAGCAATTGTGCCCCAGTTAAAAATAAATAAAAGACAAAACAAAAAAAGAAAACTTACACCATATCCTCACCTTCCTCTCACTTCCATTCATTTGTCTAACAAGTATTTGTTGGGTACATATTACATGCTAAGTGCTGTGGTAAAGAAGATAGTCTTTGCCCCACCCCCTTGAAACTTGCAGATTGGTGGGAAAGACAAACTAGTCAATTACAAAACAGCAAGAGAATGCAACTGAACAACTTAAAGAAAGGGCACTAAACTCAGTCTACAGGCATCAGATACTCTAGACCCATCCTAGGCAGCTTCATCTCCTTCCTGCTTCAATGAGGAGGTGGGCAGGACACGAGGCTGGGTCTTGCCATCCATCCGGACCTCTCCACACTGAGGTCCATGAATTCTGAGATCCGCCTCTGACCACAAGAACCTCTTCCACTCCTTCCCTCCACTTGAATCTGTAAGGAGTCTTCATTGTCGCATCTCGTTCTGTGGTTTCCCTCCTCCCTCACTGCCTATTCAGAGCTTTAGCCGACAGGCATCTTGGTGACTTTTCTCCGCAATGTCCTATATTCGCTCACCACCAACTTGTCCTTAGGACATCCCTGTCTTGCCAAACCCTTCCCCTTTTCCCCTTCAGCTTCTGGAGTGCAGAGCTGAAGAAAGTTACAGAACTGGTTCCTTTACAAATTATACCAATTAACTTGCACTCAGTGCTGACATTCAGCACCTCTGCCTGGACAGCCTGTCCTCATCCCGTCTTTCTGGTGAACTTCCACTTAACCTTCAGAGCCTGGTTGCAAAGTTACTGTTTTAGGAAGTGTTTTCTGCTATCCCCCAACACTTCCTCCTCCTCCCTCTCCCAGTGCTCCTTCCCAGTAGCTTTGGAAAGGCCTAGCAAGCAGCTGTGATCCTTGGATCACCTGCTGGCCCCCTGCTGTTGAGCCCAGGAGGGAAACAATGTAACTTCTGTCAGTGGATCCATCCCAGGCTCTAACACAGGCCTTCTGGTCCATCATTCTTTCAACAAAACTTCCCAATGCCTTCTAGGTGCCAGGACTGGGCTGAATGACTGACCTGCTGTACCACATCCTTCACTCATCTATCCTGTACCTTTTCTACTCTCCTCAAAGACGTCAAATCCACCCACTAGGCATTCTCCCTAAGCCCATCCTTTCTGAAGATGACAATGCCTAAGAATATCCTGCGATCCTATCCAATACAAAGTTCCAAAAGCCCCTCATTTTCTCTCTGGTGATTATACCTGAAACCTCTGCATTTCCTCCCTTGACTGCTCTGCAAGGTTAACCTCACCACTTGTTGCTAAACTCGTGACCTACACCATACTGCCTCCTCTGGGATCTTATTATCTAAGGAACCCTTCTTTCTCCCTTTCTAGTAAATCCATCTCCTCAACCTACAAATATTTCATCATCTCTTCTATCTGTACTTTATTTATGTATTTATTTGTGGCCCTGCTGGGTCTTCACTGCTGCATGGGCTTTTTCTCCAGCTGCAGCAAGCGGGGGCTACTCTCAAGCTGAGGCACGTGGGCTTCTCACCGTGGTGACTGCTCTTGCTGTGCAGCAGAGGCTCCAGGGCACACAGGCTTCAGTAGTTGCAGCACGTTGGCTCAGTAGTTGTGATTCCTGTACTCTAAAGCAAAGGCTCAACAGTTGTGGCACACAGGCTTAGCTGCCCCTTGGCATGTGAGGTCTCCCCAGATTAGGGATCGAACCTATGTCTCCTGCATCGGCAGGTGAATTCTTTACCACTGAGCCACCAGGGAAACCCAATCTCTTCTATTCTGAAAAAATTATTTTTGGCCTTATAACCTCTCCAGATATCCTCCTATTTTCCCCTTCCCTTTACTATCCAAATTCTTAAAAGAATAAACCACACCCCATTACTTCTATGTTCTCACCACTGAGCATGCTCTTCTGCCGCCACCCCACAACATGAACATACCTCCCTTCTCCCATCCTCGCAATATAAGTCACAATTTTTGTTCAAATCAATATTCAGTTCTAACAGTGCTATTACCCAGCAAGTAACATATACAGCTGAATCATAAGGAATAGTTGAATTTCCTTTCTTGGATATTTTTTTCTTTTCCCTGGAACTAAAAATTACTACTTCCTCTTATACTTTCTATCAAATTTTTTAAACTTGATATTTATTATGTGTTTTCACTAATCCACCCGCAAACCCTCCAACAGAGTGGTGAGTCTCCTCTTAATAAGTTCAAACACTTCAGGTAATCTGTCAATTTCCCTGCAGTCTTGAATACATCCCTTGGGGGTTTTCTCCTGTGGCAGCTGAGACTGTTTGCTCTCCAGACCACTAAATAGCTGACACTTTGCCAAGGATGATTCTCTCCCTTCATCTCTGGGATCCCTCCCTCTCTCCCCTTCACTGGAGCATGTTTCCTAGACCCGCTGTCCGCCTCTTTTATGGTTTATTCCTGGAGCACAGACTCCAATCATTTCCTAATAATAGGTATACAGGAAGTGAATTTTTTGACCTTTTGAATGACTGAAATGTCCTATTTTTATCCATATATTTAACATATTTGGGCTTCCCTGGTGGCTCAGAGGTTGAAGCATCTGCTTGCAATGTGGGAGACCTGGGTTCGATCCCTGGGTCAGGAAGATCCCCTGGAGAAGGAAATGGCAACCCACTCCAGTATTCTTGCCTGGAGAATCCCATGGACGGAGGAGCCTGGAGGGCTATAGTCCACGGGGTCGCAAAAAGTCGGACATGACTGAGCGACTTCACTTTCACTTTTCATTTAACATATAGACTATTTTTATCCACACACAGTCAGATACATAAGTTGAAGTTAGTAAACCTTCTTTCTTCCAAAAATATGAAGGCCATGCTCCATTGTCTTCTAGCACCCCAGAGTTGCTATATAGAAATTCAATAATATTATAAATCCTAATGTTTGGGATATGACTTGATTCTCCTTTGGAAACATTTAGGATCCCTTCTTTTTCCTCAGCTTTCTAAACATTTGCTGTTGTTGTTCAGTCACTAAGTTGTGTCTGACTCTGTGAGCTCATGGATTGTAGTAAGGCTCGTCTGTCCTCCACGGTCTCCTGGAGCTTGCTCAAATTCATGGCTATTCAGTCGGTGATGCTATCTAACCATATCCTCTGCTGACACCTTCTCCTCCTGCATTCCCAGCATCAGGGTCTTTTCCAATAAGTCAGCTCTTTGCATAAAGTGGTCAAAGTACTGGAGTTTCACATCAGTCCTTTCAATGAATATTCAGGGTTGATTTCCATTAGGATTGACTGGTTTAATCTCCGTGCTGTTCAAGGGACTCTCAAGAGTCTTCTCCAGCACCACAGTTTGAAAGGAGCGGTTCTTCTGCGCTCAGCCTTCTTTATGGTCCAACTCTCACATCCATACGTGACTAGTGGAAAAATCACAGCTTTGGGACCTTTGTTGGCAGAGTGATGTCTTTGCTCTTTAATACACTGTTTAGGTTTGTCACAGTTTTCTAAATATGCAAACCACTAAGTATGGTCCTTCTTTCATTTAGTGAGCTGGTACTGATCCAACCAGGGGTCAAACCTGAGTGCCACGCGTTGCACGGAGAATTCTTGCATGCTGGGAAGGCCCCCATCTTGCCCCAGTTTTCACCCTCCCTTCTGCCCTCCCTCCCTAGGCCCACTGCTGTGCTTTCGGTCAGCGTGAGTTGGTCTGCATTTTCCAGAGCTCAGGTGCATTGAACCACGCGGTGAGTACCATTTTGGCTCCTTCCCCTCCTCTCCCACTTCTCTTGCCTCTCTTTTCTTTGCCTTTTTGCCTTGGCTAGAAATTCCAGTACAGCGTTGAAGAGAAACCTAGTAGCAGACATCCTTTTCTTTTTTTGTTGTTTTTCTTTTTCATTGTAGGAGTAAAGCATTCAGTCATTCAACATTGAGCTCAATGTTAACTGTCGAATTTTCATAAAAGTCCTTTATCAAGTTGAATAGTTCCTCTCTATTATTTTGCTGAGCGTTTTTATCAGCAATAGATATGACATCTGTCAAATGCTTTGTCTGCATCTCTTGATCATAGGATTTTTCTTTTTCACTTTGTTAATATGGTGTATTACATTGATTTTTTAATGTTAAACCAACCCTACCATCCTGGGTAAACCCTACTTGTTCACATATGATCCTTTTACAGATCATTAGATTCAATATGCTAAAATAAGGCTTAGAATTGGAGAAGGCAATGGCAACCCACTCCAGTACTCTTGCCTGGAAAATCCCATGGATGGAGGAGCCTGGTAGGCTGCGGTCCATGGGGTCGCTAAGAGTCGGACATGACTGAGCGACTTCACTTTCACTTTTCACTTTCATGCACTGGAGAAGGAAATGGCAACCCACTCCAGTGTTCTTGCCTGGAGAATCCCAGGGACGAGGGAGCCTGGCGGGCTGCTGTCTATAGGGTCGCACAGAGTCGGACACGACTGAAGCGACTTAGCAGAAGCAGCAGCAGCAGGCTTAGAATTTTTGCATTTATGTTCATGAAAGATACTGATCTGTAGTTTTCTTTTCTTGCAATGTTTTTGTCTAGTTTTGTTATCAGAGTAATGCTGGCCTCACAGAATGAGTTGAGTACAGATGACCCTTGAACAACATGAGCATTAAGTGTGCAAGTATACTTATATGTGGACTTTTTTTCAATAGTAAATACTGCACTCTCACACAATCTCCAGTTGGTTGAGTCAGAGGGTGTGGAAGAACCCCAGATATGACAACCGAGTATAGGAACAGCTGAGTGTAAGTTATATTTGGATTTTTGATTGCCCAGAGGGTCAGTGACCCTAATCCCTGCATTGTTCAAGGGTCAACTGTATTCTCTTTGCTTCAAGTGAAGTTATACTAATTCAAAAAAAGAACCTTATAACAGTATTCTAACATTTTCCCACTTTAGGTCTTTATGCCACTCTTATTGTACAGTTCACAGGTACAGATGTTATAAACCCACAATGTATCTGTATAATTGTTGTTCAATCAATCAATTCTCTTTTAAAGAGATCTGAGTAACAGGAAAAAAGTCTGACATATTTAACCTGTGTAGTTTTCATTCTCTGAGCTCTTTATTCCTTTGTGTAGATTAATATTTCCATCTGGCATCATTTTCTTTCTTTCCTTAACATTACTTATAGTAAGATAAGATATAGATAAATTATTTCAGTTTTTGTATTAGTATGTCTGAAACAGTCTTTATTTAGTCTTTAATTTTGAAATAAATTTTCACTGGTTATAGAACTCAAGGTTAACAGTTTCTCTTTCAGTGCTTTCAAGATGTTGCTCCTCTGTCTTCTTGCTTGCATTGCTTCCAATGAGAAATTCTTTGTTCCTCTGTTAGTAGTGTGTCCTCTTTCCTCTGGTTTTAAGGTTTTCTTGACCACTGGCTTTGAGTAACTTGTTTAAGGATGGGCTTTGATATGGTTTTCTTCATTTCTTGTGCTTCAAGCACACTGAGCTTTTCGGATTTATGGGTCTACAGTTTTTATCAAATTTGGAAAAACTGAGGCCATTATTTCTTAGCTATTTTTTTCTGCCCCACCATGCCTTCTTTGGGCTTCCCTGGTGGCTCAGACTGTAAAGAATCTGCCTGAAATGCGGGATTCCTGGGTTTGATCCCTGGGTTGGGAAGATCCCCTGGAGGAGGTCATGGCAACCCACTCTAGTATTCTTGCCTGGAGAATCCCAGGGACAGAGGAGCCTGGCAGGCTATAGTCCATGTGGTCACAAAGAGTCGGACACGACTGAGCAGCTAAGCACAGAACAGCACGTGCCTTCTTTAGAGACTCCAATTACAGGGACATTAGGGTGACTGAAGTTGTCCACAACACACTGATACTCTTCACTTTTTGGATTTTTACTCTTTTTCTCTTTGTGTTTCATGTTGGATAGTTTCTACTGTTCTTTAAATTAACTAATCTTTTATTCTACAGTATCTAATCTGCCACAATTCCACCCAGTATATTTTTCATCTCAAACATTATAGTTTTCAGTTCTAGAAATTTGATTTGGGGCTTTTAAAACTATATATTTTCCATGTCTCTGCTTGACCTTTTGAACATCTGAAACACAGTTATAATAAGTGTTTTAATATCCTTGTCTGCTAATTCTAATATCTTGGTCAACTATGAGTCGGTTTCAATTGACTTTTCTCTTCACTATGTTTGTATTTTCTGGTTTTTACATGCCTGAAAAATCTCTGCTTTGAATAACAGACATAGAATTTTTGCTGGATCCTGAATACTTTTGAATTCCTATAAATATTTTTGAGCGTCATTCTGAGATACGGCTAAATTATTTAGAAATAATTTGTTCCTTTCAGGTTCTGCTTTTAGGATTCTGAAGTCAGACTTCATAATTAGGTAGGACTAATTATTCCCTACTCCTAAGGTGAGAACTCTAGTACCACTGCTGAGTATGCTGATAATGATCCATGAATTATGAAGGTTTCTAGTCCACAGAAATAGGCACCATTACTGACACCATTATTATTCACCATTACTGAGTGCTAGATAGACACTGTTACTTCCAATCCTCTGGGGTGGGTACCCCTCCTGCCTCAGCCTTGACCAGTCACGTACATATGCCAAAAAGCACTCTGCTGAATACTTAGGGGAACCCTCTACAAATCTCCAGACTTCTCCCTCTTAGCTGCTCTCTCCTCTCCAATATTCTGTCCTACAAACTTCGGCTCCCTCAGTCTCCCCAGACTCTCAGCAGTGATTCCTCAACTGACAAGGTCCACTGGGCTTTGGGTGGGCTCCCCATTTCCCGCACTGTGGCCCAGAGGCTCCCTCAAGCCAGGACACAGGGGTAGTCAGAGGACTCATCTTGTTTTCCAGTTCTCACTGATCACTGTCCTTCACTATCTGATGTCCAGTGCCTTGAAAAACTTGTTTCAAACACGTTTGTGTGTTTGTAAAGTTATTATTTCTAGTGGGAGGGTAAATCCTATTTCTGATACTCCATATCTTGCCCATCTCGCCTCTGAATTTCTTCTTGACTTACAAAGCTCTTCTCTTATACTGTTACATGAAAGCTTCCTCCACATCATTTAGGCATCAGCTCAACTGCCATGTCTTTGAAGTGATGGATGAATCCTGACCACCCAACTGAAAGAGCTTCCACACTCAGCCACTCTCTAGCATAATGCACATCACTATCTGAAGGGATTACCTATTTCTGTGTTTTGTTGTCTCCAAGAATGCAAACTCCTTGAGGCAGACTTTGAATGTCTTATTCATCATAAACCATCATAAACCAATGTCTTATTCATCATAAACTTGCTGACTCTCTAATGTGCTCATCTCTGCTTTTCCTTCTTCTACTCTCTAAACATTTATTTCTCCCGATTCTGTCCTTGGACCTCTCTCTTCACATTCTTCACAGCAATTTCATCTAATCTAACAGTTGCAACTAGTAAATTGTTAAAAATTAATCAAGTTTATTTGCGGTTGCACTGGGTCTCTGTTGCTGCGCATGGGCTTTCTCTGGTTGCAGTGTGTGGGCTTAATGAGATGGCTCCTCTTGCTGTGGAGCGTGGGCTCTAGGCGTAAGGGTTCAGCAGCTGCAGTACACGGGCTCAGCACCGTGGCTCTTGGGCCCTCAAGCACACAGGCTTCAGGAGTAGCAGCGCTCTGGCACAGCAGTTGTGGCACACAGACTTAGCTGCACCACAATATGTGGAACTTCCTCAACTACGGATCAAACCTGTGTCCCTTGTGTTGGCAGGTGGATTCCTATCCACTGTACCACCAGTAAAGTCCCTCAACTATTAAATTTGAGTGATTCCCAATCCTGTATTTCCAGTCCCCACATATCCTGCCTCCAGTCCTGCATTTTCACCTGGCTGACAGTTTGCCAGCCTCTCAAACTCTGTATGTTTGATACAGAATTAATCTCATTCCCTCCCAAAACTGTTTTCTTTATTATGTTTCCTATTAGGCAAGGGCATCCCCATCCTCCCAGTCATTTTGCTTGAAACCTTGATATTACTCTTGGTTTCTCCTTTTCCTTTTCTCTCACATCAATTGCTAACTTCCATCCACTTTATAAATGATACACTTTTCCAACCACCCACTCCATTCCAGGTACTCTAAGTGGTTTAAGAAGGAAATATATGTATTTCCTGAAATAGAAAGCTGAGAAGGACAGCTGATATTCTGCATAACAGAATCAATATTCAAAATGAGCTTAGCCAACCAAAGAGAAGGACAGAAATTCCCAACTTGTTTTTTGTCCTTATTGAACATCAATTACTAACAGAAAAATATACAAACCTTAAGTGTAGAGCTAACACCCAAAAAGAGGTCCTTTTCATTATAGGGGACTGGAATGCAAAAGTAGGAAGTCAAGAAACACCTGGAGTAACAGGCAAATTTGGCCTTGGAATACAGAATGAAGCAGGGCAAGTGAAGTCGTTCAGTTGTGTCCGACTCTTTGCGACCCCATGGACTGTAGCCTACCACGCTCCTCCATCCATGGGATTTTCCAAGCAAGAGTACTGGAGTGGATTGCCATTTCCTTCTCCAGAGGACCTTCCTGACCCAAGGATCGAACCCAGGTCTTCTGCATTGTAGGCAGACGCTTTACCGTCTGAGCCACAAGGGAAGTCCTAAAGCAGGGCAAAGGCTAATATTATTTTGCCAAGAGAACACACTGGTCATAGCAAACACCCTCTTCCAACAACACAAGAGAAGACTCTACACATGGACATCACCAGATGGTCAACACCGAAATCAGACTGATTCTATTCTTTGCAGCCAAAGATGGAGAAGCTCTATACAGTCAGCAAAAACAAGACCGGGAGCTGACTGTGGCTCATATCATGAGCTCCTTATTGCCAAATTCAGACTTAAATTGAAGAAAGTAGGGAAAACCAATAGACCATACAGGTATGACCTAAATCAAATCCCTTATGATTATACAGTGGAAGTGAGAAATAGATTTAAGGGCCTGGATCTGATAGATAGACTGCCTGATGAACTATGGAATGAGGTTCGTGATACTGTACAGGAGACAGGGATCAAGACCATCCCCATGGGAAAAAAATGCAAAAAAGCAAAATGGCTGTCTGGGGAGGTCTTACAAATAGCTGTGAAAAGAAGAGAAGCAAAAAGCAAAGGAGAAGAGGAAAGATAGAAGCATCTGAATGCAGAGTTCCAAAGAATAGCAAGGACAGATAAGAAAGCCTTCCTCAGTCATCAAAGCAAAGAAACAGAGGAAAACAACAGAACGGGAAAGACTAGAGATCTCTTCAGGAAAATTAGAGATACCAAGGGAACATTTCATGCAAAGATGGGCTCGATAAAGGACAGAAATGGTATGGACCTACAGAAGCAGAAGATATTAAGAAGAGGTGGCAAGAATACACAGAAGATCTGTACAAAAAAGATCTTCACGACCCAGATAATCATGATGGTGTGATCACTCATCTAGAGCCAGACATCCTGGAATGTGAAGTCAAGTGGGCCTTAGAAAGCATCACTACGAACAAAGCTAGTGGAGGTGACGGAATTCCAGTGGAGCTGTTTCAAATCCTGAAAGATGATGCTGTCAAAGTGCTGCACTCAATATGCCAGCACATTTGGAAAACTCAGCAGTGGCCACAGGACTGGAAAAGGTCAGTTTTCATTCCAGTCCCAAAGAAAGGCAATGCCAAAAAATGCTCAAACTATCGCACAATTGCACTCATCTCACATACTAGCAAAGTAATGCTCAAAATTCTCCAAGCCAGGCTTCAGCAATATGTGAACTGTGAACTTCCAAATCTTCAACCTGGTTTTAGAAAAGGCAGAGGAACCAGAGATCATATTGCCAACATCCGCTGGATCATGGAAAAAGCAAGAAAGTTCCAGAAAAACATCTATTTCTGCTTCATTGACTATGCCAAAGCCTTTGACTGTGTGGATCACAATAAACTGGGGGAAATTCTTCAAGAGATGGGAATACCAGACCAAGTGACCTGCCTCTTGAGAAACCTATGTGCAGGTCAGGAAGCAACAGTTAGAACTGGACATGGAACAACAGACTGGCTCCAAATAGGAAAAGAAGCACGTCAAGGCTGTATATTGTCACCCTGCTTATTTAACTTCTATGCAGAGTACATCATGAGAAATGCTGGGCTGGAGGAAGCACAAGCTGGAATCAAGATTGCTGGGAGAAATATCAATAACCTCAGATATGCAGATGACACCACTCCTATGGCACAAAGTGAAGAGGAACTAAAAAGGCTCTTGATGAAAGTGAAAGAGGAGAGTGAAAAAGTTGGCTTAAAGCTCAACATTCAGAAAATGAAGATCATGGCATCTGGTCCCATGACTTCATGGGAAATAGATGGGGAAACAGTGGAAACAGTGTCAGACTTTATTTTGGGGGGCTCCCAAATCACTGCAGATGGTGACTGCAGCCATGAAATTAAAAGACACTTACTCCTTGGAAGGAAAGTTATGACCAACCTAGATAGCATATTCAAAAGCAGAGACATTACTTTGCTAACAAAGGTCCGTCTAGTCAGGGCTATGGTATTTCCTGTGGTCATGTATGGATGCGAGAGTTGGAGTGTAAAAAAAGCTGAGCGCCGAAGAATGGATGCTTTTGAACTGTGGTGTTGGAGAAGACTCTTGAGAGGCCCTTGGACTGCAAGGAGATCCAACCAGTCCATTCTGAAGGAGATCAGCCCTGGGATTTCTTTGGAAGGAATGATGCTAAAGCTGAAACTCCAGTACTTTGGCCACCTCATGTGAAGAGTTGACTCATTGGAAAAGACTCTGAAGCTGGGAGGGACTGGGGGCAGGAGGTGAAGGGGATGACAGAGGATGAGATGGCTGGATGGCATCACCGACTCGATGGACATGAGTTTGAGTGATGGACAGGGAGTTGGTGATGGACAGGGAGGCCTGGCATGCTACGATTCATGGGGCTGCCAAGAGTCGGACACGACTGAGCAACTGAACTGAACCAAGTGTAGACAGTGGAGACATCAATGAATTTTAGTATTTACTCATTTGTTTGGCTGTGCCGGGTCTTAGTTGTGGCACGTGGGGTCTTTGATCTTCATTGTGGCATGTGCCATCTTTAGTTGTGGCGTGCAAGATCTTTAAGTTGCAGGATGGAAACTCAGTTGTGGAATGTAAGATCTAGTTCCTTGACTAGGGATCGAAGCTGAGCCCCATGCGTTGAGAGCACAGCAACTGGACCACCAATGAAGTCCCAACAGCCATCCTCTGCTTTTTATCTTTCTAGCAGAGATGCAGAGTCTTCTAAACTCAACAGACTGAAGTGTACACGCCCTAACTCTCAAGAATATATAATCCCACCTCTGAATTTAAACATCTCTCAAAAAAAAAAAAAAAGCCTCTAGAAGATACTGTACGATTTCAGGGAATATTTCTTTAAAAGGAACATCAATATTCTCCAAGAAGATGTCCTTTGTCAATCCTGTCCAATCATAAGGCATACCTGATTTCTGTCAGTACAATACATACATGGGTATTTTTAAAAACTGCACTGACCCTTTTATTCACTTATTAGCTATTCTTAGCACCTTCTCTACCAATGCCATTCCAAAACTGTCCTCCTTCAAAGGAAATCTAAACTTGTCATTTCAATCATGCACGCTAAACTCTTCAGTTTAACAATGACTTCTAGTTCAGAGGGAACACTAAGCCGGACATCACTCTCTTTCTTTCCTCCTCCAGATATCAGTCACCACCAGACGTTAGAAGAGCAGGGTTCCGGCCTGAGCCCAGGTACCACCACAGCAGCAGGGGCCAGCCTCACTGATCTTCAGGCTCCTTCAAACTCACAAGCCTGGTGAACCTCTTCCATAAACACATTCGGCCTTCCTTCACTCATTTCTTCACTCTTTACTCAAACATGCCTGGGCTTCCTCCATTTAAAAAAATCTTTCACAGGACTTTCCTGGCCTGGTGGTACAGTGGTTAAGAATTTGTCTTACAATGAAGGAGATGCGGTTCTATCCCTGGTCAGGCAACTAAGATCCCACAGGCTGTGGAGCAACTATGCCCAGGGACTCTGGAGTCCATGTGCCACAGCTAGAGAATCCGTGCGCCACAGTAAAAGATCCTGCATGCTGCAACGAGGATCCTGCGGGCTGCAACTAAGACCGACACAGCCAAATAAATAAATACAATTTTTTTTAATCTTAAAAACATCTTTCACTTGAACTAATACCTCCTTCTGGTCAGGCAACTAGGTGGTTCAATGGTAATCTGCCTGCAAATGCAGGAGATGCAGGAGACTCAGGTTTGATCCCTGAGTCGGAAAGCTCCCCTGGAGCAGGAAATGGCAATCCACTCCAGTAGTCTTGCTTGGAGAATCCCACGGGCCGCGGAGACTGGTGGACTGCAGTCCATGGGGTCATAAAGAGTTGGCCGTGACTGAGCACACAGCACACACGCTACTCGGTGCTCTGCTCTCTTCATTTACTTCTAGATATCACAACTGGATAGTAGACTATAGCCACCACTCTTTATGTTTTTATCATTTCATTTCCTTTTAACCCATAAAATTGGTTTCTCATCCTCTTCCTCTTGAAGACCACTAATAAATTTCTTTTAAAAGCATTATTATGGAAAGTGTCAAGCACATACAAAGTGAATCCAAATGAATCCTTATGTATTCATCACCAAGCTTCAATAGCTGTGAACATTCTGTCATTCTTGTTTCATCCATACTTCCATCCATTCTCCATCCCTATTCAATTACTATTATTTCATAGTTTTCACAGGTAAAGTGTACCTGAAAAGTTGTGCTTTTTATTTTGGTTGCAAATTCTAGAAGTATACTTTTGACAATTGGATATACACCTGTGTGATCCATACTCCTCTAGGACACAGAACACCTCCACCTCTCCAGAAAATTTTGTGTACCTTTTCTTTAATTAATTCTTCAAAAAATAAATCCAGATACATTTTCTCAATTACCAACCTCCTTGGCTTCTCAGCAGCATCTGACAGTACTCATTCTACCTTTTTTCTTGAAATGTACCTCTTGGTTTCTAGGAAGCAAAAGTATTCCAGTTCATCCTCAAGTCACGTCAACTTCACCTCCAGTATACTTCCAGTCTGTCTTCCTCTACTTCAGTGCAGTATGGTAATCCACTTTCTCTCTCACCCAAGTGACTGACTAGGACTGTCTTCTTTCTCACTGGTCTTCTTGCTCCCACCCCTGCTTCAGTCCAATCCATTCTTTACATAGAAGCAAGAGTGATTTTTTAAAAATGAAATCATAGGGACTTTCCTGGTGGTCCAGTGGCCAAGACAGCACGTTCAATGCAGAGGGCCTGGGTTCGATCCCTGGTCAGGGAACTAGAGCCCTCATGCTGCAACCAAGAGTTTACATGCAGAAATTATAGATCCTACATATTCCAACTAAGACCTGGTACAGCCAAATAAATAATAAATATATTTTTTAATGGAATCACATCACATTACTCCCTAATTTAACAGCCTTCAATGACTTCCCAGTTGACAGAAATTCTTCCCACATGAGACAGAAACCACATTCTATGCCAAGGCTGTCAAGTTCTTGCAAGGTCTCGGCTTCCCTCTGTAACTTCCTATCACCGCTCAGTGGCACGGGACTTCTGACAGTTCTTGGAAGAGGCCAAGGGCTTCTGAAGTTGTTTCTTCTGTCTGGTATACTGTTCTTCTAGCTCTTTACACAGTTGGCTCCCTCCGTCTTCACTGTTCAGCTGAAATGCCACATGTTCAGAGAGGGCTTGCTTGACTAACCTAAGCTTGTCCTTCCAGTCAGCCTGTATTGCATTATTTTATTTTCTTCATAGTACTGATCATAACTCAGAAGCATTATCTTTATTTATGTTTGCTTCTCCCACTAAAATGTACCACCTTGAGAGTAAGAACTATGTCTTTTTCCTTTATTGTGTGTATCTGCTAATAACATATGCTCAAGAATTTTTTTTTAATTATTTAATTCAAAGTCTTTGTTTTACAGAAAAGTCTCCACTGTTTCTCAACACCATTTACCTTTCCTAACTTATTTCTATTAACAGAAAACCACAAATTATGTTACCATGTACTATGATAAATTCCTGCATTAACATCAAATTATTACAAATATTATAAGATTTTAAACAAAGAGAAGCATAAGAAAAAAGTCATAAAACGTAATATAAATGAAGACTGGTGAAAACAAAGTTATAATTTAATTTTAAAAACAGAAGAAGCATCTACTTATTGCAAGTGTAAAAAGAATATTCTTTTTTTAAAAATACTGTTATTTATTTGGCTGTGCCAAGTTTAGTTGTGACACAGGGTCTTTAGCTGTGGCATGCAAAGTCTTAGTTGCAGCATGTGGGATCTAGTTCCCTAACCAGGGACTGAACCCCAGCCCCCTGCATTGGGAGTGTGGAGTCTTAGCCACTGGGCCACTAAGGAAGTTCCCCCCCACCAAAAAAATATTCTTTTACTCTTTAGCCTAACTGATTCTGAACTGATAAAATATTCAATAATTGAAAAATCAAGAAATGCAGTCCTCCTTCCTCCCCTAGAAAGAAGGTGGAGACTGAGTCTCTGGTACAACTAAGCATTCTATGTCGATCTAGTTACATGCTTGCCAAGCAATCTTCAAATTTCAACGTAGCTTTCCGGGAAGAGAATGTACTAGTCAGAGGATCCAAGAATCCAGTCTTCCTTAACACTGCGGTTTATTATAAACTAATTAATTAGGGTCTTGGGGAAGGGTCTGTGTGTACTGTAGAAATCCTGGGGTCTGTATATTTTTGGTGACCTCGGTGTACACGTCTCGGTGTGTAAGTGTTTGGGGGACATTCCTAGAATGTGTGCAAATCTCACTTATTCTGACTCTCCTTAAACCAGGTTTAGGATCCAGATGACAGTGAACATGTTAGGAACTAGATGAATGTGCTCAGGCGTGTCTGACTCTTTGCAACCCCATGGACCGTAGCCCGCCAGGCTCCTCTGTCCATGGGCTTCTCCAGGCAAGAATACTGGAGTGGGTTGCCATCCCTTCTCCAGGGGATCTTCCCAATGTCTCCTGCATTACAGGCAGATTCTTTTCCATCTGAGCTACCAGGGATGCCGGGATCTAGATGAGTCTGATAAAAGTCTATTGGATTCTGCTTTGGCAGAAAGAAGGAAGGGATCTGGTGATATGGGGGGGAAAACAAGGGGAGAGGATGACACCTGTCCTTCTGCCTAACACACGGACTGTAATGAAGGGAGATTCAGAAAGAAGCTGAAGAGCATCTTTCACAAGGAGCTCTGGGGTTCGGGGCATAAACTGTGCTTCTCTATAGCCCAGCCCATGTACCCATTAAGTAGTCATTCTGCTTCCCCCAACCAATCTCTGGCAACCACCAGCCTGTGTTCTATGTAATTATCTATTCTACATATTATATATAAATGGAATCATATGTGACCTTTTGTGCCAGGCTTCTTCCAATTAGCATGATGTTTTGGAGTTTCCTGGTGACATTTGACCCCTCTCCACTTTTGCTCTGGTGAAAGTTGCTGTTCAGTTGCTCAGTTGTGTCTGACCCCATGGACATGGAGAAAGAATAAACCTTCCCAAGAAAGTATAAGCAGCAGCGGCAACAGCAAAGGACATCCCTCAGGAGGGTTCAGGGCAGACAGCCCTACAGGTGCGGGGAACTGTTCAAGACACAGTGTGGGATACCCTTGGAGCTCCCAGCAAGGATTAGAAATGATTTTGACAGGAGAAAAAGGGACGTGAAGGTGATACTGAGGGTTCTCTATGAGCAAGAAGGGAAAAAGCCAAGGAGACTCAGGACATGGAGCTAGATATAGACGGTATCAACACAAACATAACTACTTCTACACAGGTGACAATGAAGTATTCATTTAAGCTTTAAAAAGCCTGAAAAACCAAACCAAATATCATTTATAAATTTATAACCAAAAATGTCTAAAAATGATCAGTGATACCTCTGTGTAGCAGGAATAAGAGACAGGCTTTTTTATTTTTTACCTTATACACTTTTGATTTGCTTTAATTTTTAAAGTAAGTACATACAACTTGCATAATAAAACCTTAAAAGATAAAGTGTTAGTAGTCTACAAGTAAATCATAAATTTTTCTATGAGCTCAGTGAAATTTGTTTTAAATTTGTCACGGAATGTAACAAAAGTGGATATTGAGAAGGAAAAAATCCTTTCAATCTTAGGTGAGGTTTAATTTAAATCAATCAGATGTCTAAATTCACGTAAAACACAACACCCACTCTCCTCACTCACTGTCCCTGTTGTTTAATTTCTGCTCAGACTGTTTGCACTTTTAGTAATTCACTGACCTTGGAACTGCTTTCTTCCGATACTTCTCCCTCATTGGTCTGCATGGGAACAGACTCTGTGCAAAACTCTGCAGAAACACACAAATACTGCCTAAAAGAGGTAAGAAGAGAAAAAAAAACATACATAAGGAATTCAGTGTGCATATTTGCTTTCTCAGATTACATTGAAATTCTGTCACCAAGACTAAAAATAGTGTGAAGCGATGACCTTGAGTAATGTGTGTGTACACATGCACATATGTGTGTGTGTGTGTAGCATACATACACACATATCCCAGGGAGAGAGGCAGGGAGAGAGTTTTTCCCACCTTTTGGGAGCATAATTAGGAAAGGCTGAAGACACTGGAATAGTAAACAGTTCTAGATTTCTTTCCTCTTTTATTTGACTTGTGGCAGAGGTTAAGAGTAAAAATCTTTAGCAATTCATACAGTACAAACACTGACCTGTGGGAAAAGTGGCCCACCTGAGAAAAGTAGGAGACCAGTTGTTAGCTGTAGCAGGGCATATAGTCTAACTATCAGGTTAGGCTATTGCAAGTGGCTGGGTTCCTTAGGTTTATAATTTACGTTCAATATTTATGGTATTTTATAACTGAAATTCAGGTACTCTAATGGTTGATCCTACCTTTCTATTTTAAGAAAATCTCAATAAACTAAATTTCAGTTTATTTATTTTTATATGATAACAGGACTATAGGGCAAGACAATAAAAAGTAGCAATTTTTCTTCTAAGATTAAAATGAGTCAAATAAAAGTACATTAAAATTTTATGAATTAAAATGAACCCAAAAGAAACTACTAAAAGTTTATGTAACCTTCAAATTAATTCATTAAATATGTAATTATTAAGGAATACGAACCATAAAGAAAGCTGAGTGCTGAAGAACTGATGCTTTTGAACTGTGCTGTTGGAGAAGATTCTTGACAGTCCCTTGGACTGCCGGAAATCAAACCAGTCAATTCTAAAGGAAATCAACCCTGAATATTCACTGGAAGGATTGATGCTAAAGCTGAAGCTCCAATACTTTGGCCACCTGATGTGAAGAACTGACTTATTGGAAAAGACCTTGATGCTGGGAAAGACTGAAGGCAGGAGGAGAAGGGGACAACAGAGGATGAGATGGTTGGATGGCATCACCGACTTAATGGACATGAGTCTGAGTAAGTCTGGGAGTTGGTGATGGACAGGGAAGCCTGGCATGCTGCAGTCCATGGGGTTTGCAAAGAGTAGGACATGACTGAGTGACTGAAGTACTCAAACTGACGCAAACAAACCTCCATTATAATACAGGTATGAATATTTTTTTCAAATTCTTCAAAGGGCTCAAAGCTACAAAATATGAAAGCTAAAATGATGCTTGACAGTGTACCTTTTTGGCATGAGAGAAATCTTTAGAAATACAGATTTACAGATAGGAAACGTGCCAATCTGGTTCTGGCACAGGCTTCTCAATAACCATTCACAAGGTCTGAGACCAAAAGGTATTTCTGAGAATCTGTTTCTTCACCTGGTGGGTGGGAAAGGATATCAAAACACCCACTGTGCTCATCTAATAAGGCCTGTTGGGCACCAGTGTTTATATATATATATATATATATATATATATATATATAATGTAAGATGTAAAATCGGTACACTGGAAGTCCCTTGACCACCCCCACCCCATTCACTCACTCCACACAAACCAACACCATCCATTCCTTCTGTAAAACACATAGAAAGTGAAACAGGCTTTCTCTAGGTAGTTTTGTACCTCACACCTATTTGTGACAGTTGTGCCAAAGCAGACTTACTTTATGAAAACTAAATTGACAGCCCTGGAAAAACTCGCTAACATAACTAGAAAGATGTGGTATACAAACTGCTTCACAAATGTCTTTTAAGTTCCCACTCTACTTTACGGGAACAGAGATTGTATTTCATAGATGATACATTACAGCCACAGCAGACCAGGAAAGGCATCTCCATTATTTCTGTGCCATTTCCATATGAAGAGCTTCCCTCTCCTGAGGTTTCCTGCTTGGCTCCTCTCCATCCACACACTCCACCCTAGTGGAGGGACAGGATCTTATATGAATGGAGAGTTCAGAAGGAGAAACAAGCTATGTGAGCTCAGCCCCGTCCTGTCTCTTCCCTTTTGAAGCCTCCTGTCCTTCAGGAGCACACACCGTGCTCCACTCTCAGACCCATCAATACAGGTCCCTCACGGCTACCCGTGACAGGTAAGACTGTTGAATTCTGAGCTTCACTGTTAAGACTCTGTTTCCTCCTGTAGATGTAAGCTGCATTCTCCAATACAGCTTTTTTTTAAAAAATTAATTATTTATTTACGGCTGTGCTGGGTTTTCACTGCTGCGTGGGCTTTCTCTAGTTGTAGAGAGTGGGGGCAACTCTCTAACTGCGGTGCACAGGCTTCTCATCACAGTGGCTTCTTTTGCTGCAAAATACAGGCTCTAGGGCGCTTGGGCTTCAGTCTTTGGGGCGGGTGGGCTCAGCAGTTGTGACTCTCAGGCTTAGCTACTCTGTGGCATATGGCATCTTCCTGCTCCAGAGACTGAATCAGTGTCCCCTGCATTAAAAGGCAGATTCTTAACCACTGGGCCACCAGGGAAGCTCTCCAACACAGCTTTATTAGTGTAAAGATGATTTTTTGGTCTCCCAAATCCCCTCCTCTTTGAGAAATAATATTTCTCAATTGGTAGAAAACTCAGTCAAGAGAAAAAATATTATTTATTAAGTCTCTCAAAGACTTAAATCTGGTACATGAGACCAGTGTCTTGAGTAATAGACACCAAGCAAAATTTGAGGAGAAAGATACATGTCAAATTTTTGAGGCTTTTGTTAGGGCCAGGACTTTGGGCCTTGGTTCTTTTGTGAGGGGGCAAAGCGCTTTGACCTTATAGAGGTTTACATTAGGCCACATGAGTTTTTACAGTTATATACTAGCTTTTAACTATTGAGGCCAAATTTGAAGTTTATAAAGCATAGGCCACCCTGCATTTTAACCCTAGTGCAACTCTGTCTTCAGGTGTGTGGCTGTTTCTATAGAAACAAGGTTGTAGGCACTGGGCACAGAAGACTGAGCAAGACTTGGGGGCTTTGCTGGGCTCAGTGAAGCAACAAGCCACAGTCGGCAGCAGCAGTGATGGTGGGGTACTGAAAGCTCACCTAATGTCAGCTGTGCAAGTGGCCCCAGCATACAACGGCCACTCTGGCCTAGCAAGCAAATGCCAGCCGTGCTGCCCTCAGCAAAGGGAAGAGGGCATTAGCAGGCTTGGGTGGCTCCAGAGTACAGAAGGCTGCTGCGTGACCTTGAATTATGCAGGCACAGCTTTTCCTAAGCAGGCATAGCTGAGGCAATGATTAGGCTTTAGGGAAGAGACATTCTTCCTACAGGCCTTGTAGATACCTAGTGAGTGTAACAGTTATTTGCTCTGGATAAGCTACAAGGCAGCTGAATTTCAAAAAGCACAAACACCATCAAACCAGTGAAGTTCTATGTTTAAATTCTTTTTGCTAAGTTTATATAGACAATTCAAAGGGGGAAGGGAAATTGAGAGGTTTCTCACTAAATGTCAGGTTGATGTCCTTTATTTAATTTGCCTTCATTTGGGGGGGGGTTGATTTTTTACTATCTTTAATGTTTTTCAACGAGTTTTTGAGAAATCCTCGATGCCATTCTTATTTGAAGGGTTGGCTCATACTTGTGCCTCAGGGTCTAAGTCAGTTTTCCTGCCCTTTTGAGGAAAAGACAAGTGAATAAAGTAGGTGACTGATAAGTCTTTCCTGGTGCATTGCAGGCCTCCACAGATGTTAGCGAGCAAACATGAGAAATGTCCTGCAGGCTCTGTGCTGTGTCTTCTCTAAAAGTTGACCAACATGTTCATATTTCAAAGCCCCCCAAACTCCAGACCTTGCCTGTCTCTCCAGCGTCATGGGCTGAGGCCTCTTTGGTCCCTCCTATCTAGCCACAGTGAACTACTTGTGAGCAGTGCTCAGTCGTGTCCGACTCTTTGAGACTCCATGGCTGTGGCCCACCAGACTCCTCTGTCCGTGGGATTTCCCAGGTAAGAATACTGGAGTGGGTTGCCATTTCCTCCTCCAACAGTGGACTACTTCAGTTCAGTTCAGATCAGTCGCTCAGTCGTGTCCGACTCTTTGCGACTCCATGAATCGCAGCACGCCAGGCCTCCCTGTCCATCACCATCTCCCGGAGTTCACTCAGACTCACGTCCATCGAGTCTGTGATGCCATCCAGCCATCTTATCCTCGGTCGTCCCCTTCTCCTCCTGCCCCCAATCGCTCCCAACATCAGAGTCTTTTCCAACGAGTCAACTCTTTGCATCAGGTGGCCAAAGTACTGGAGTTTCAGCTTTAGCATCATTCCCTCCAAAGAAATCCCAGGATTGATCTCCTTCAGAATGGACTGGTTAGATCTCCTTGCAGTCCAAGGGCCTCTCAAGAGTCTTCTCCAACACCACAGTTCAAAAGCATCAATTCGTCGGCGCTCAGCCTTCTTCACAGTCCAACTCTCACATCCATACATGACCACAGGAAAAACCATAGCCTTGACTAGATGGACCTTAGTCGGCAAAGTAATGTCTCTGCTTTTGAATACACTATCTAGGTTGGTCATAACTTTCCTTCCAAGGAGTAAGTGTCTTTTAATTTCATGGCTGCAGTCACCATCTGCAGTGAACTACTTGCAGCTTCCCAAATACACCAGATTGTTTCTGGTTTCCACACTTTTGTTCATAACACTCCCTCTGCCTTTCCCTTCCCTGCTCCTCATTCAAGATTCAGCTTTTATAAAGTAATTCCTGTCTCATCTCTAGGCAGAACTGATGACTCCTTTCCCAGTGTCTGCAAGGGATCTTGTGAGAAACTTACTAGCGGATCTGTAACCCTGCATTGGATTTATTTTCTTACTCTGATGCCTCGCCTACTAGATTATCAATGCTTTGATACCAGACATTGTTTTTCAAACTATGCATTCCCAGATTACTTAAAACTGTGCACCTTGCATTTAATAAGTATCCAATAAATTCCATTGTAAGAATGACTGAATTAACCAACTGAAGTCTTTTTTACTTAAAACTGCAGTTCACCGGGTCCCCACCACGTGCCAGATGGTGCTGGACTAGTATAGGAGAATGAGGTTTGGCTTTGAAGGAGCGGAACAATTATTCTTTGTCATTTCTTAGCTGTGTAATCTTGAGCAAGTTATTTAACATTATAATCTTCATTATTTTCATCTACAAAACTGATCAGGAGAAGGTATTAGCCCTACAAGGTGTCCAGGTACAGCAAACAGGCACTACAAAAATAGTTCCTTCCTAAGAAGTCTCAGAGGGTTTATAGACCAGCAAAGGAGACAGAAAAAAAATAAGTAACTCTTAACATAAAGTAATGTTGTTTTATTGCTGTATTAACAGGTGCCCCTGGAACACAGATAAAAAAGAAATTCTGCCAGAAGAGCCTGGGATGAGGGGATAAGAGGAAAGATATAGGCAGGAAAGTAAATAGTGGCATTCTTCTCCCCTCTTCCAAAATCTAAGCAAAGGAAAAAGCATCCATCAAGGCATAAAGTTGTGAAAAATAACTTCACATCTGGGGAACAGAACACAGTCTGGTGAGGTTTACAGACAGCCAGCGGTGCTCAGTCAGTCAGTCGTGTCTGACTCTTTGTGGCTCCATGGACTGGAGCATGCCAGGCTCCTCTGCCCATGCAATTTTCCAGGCAAGAATATTGGAGTGGGGTGCCATTTTCCTATGCCAGGGGATCTTCCCGACCCAGGGATTGAACTCAGGTGTCTACTGTGTCTCCTGCATCGGCACATGGATTCTTTACCGCTACTGCCACCTGGGAAGCCCTTACAGATAGTGTACTGTAGTCGCTCAATCTTGTCCGACTCTTTGCGACCCCATGGACTGTCTACGGGCTTCTCCAGGCAAGAACACTAGAGTGGGTTGCCATGCCCTTCTCCAGGGGATCTTCCCAACCCACAGTCCAACCTGTGTCTCCAACACTGCAGGCAGATTCTTTACCATCTGAGCCACCAGAGAAGCCTCTTACAGATAAGCGTATGAGATGACGGACATCTCTTACAGAAATGTTTGGAATTAGGTCTTGGAAGGGTTTGTAGGATGACATCTGCAGTGACTGGGAGCCATAAGAGCTGTTTAGGCAAAGGGGCAATGTGAGCAAATCTATGGCTAGACGCTGAGTCAGGCACCGGAGGCAGAGGAGCTAGGATGCATGCATGTAACACAGTGAACTGCTAAACCTAATAGCAAATCCAGTTCCACAGAAGGATGGGACACCAAGCGTCAGCATCAAACTAAGTGCAGGGGTTTGTGAAGGGGAAACACAAAGGACCAAGGGTGATGGCCACTCTAAGTTCCCTTCTGTAAGAACTCTGGAAAGAAGCATTAATATCAGAATGTACTTTTTTTTTAATGTGAAGACGCTCTCATTTCATTGCCCGTACCTGGTGGATATCCATTTCTAAAACTTACCTTTGACAGTATCCTGGGGCAACACAAGCCCGTGAGGACGAGTCTAGACTACATTCAGTGCAAAAACCAAAACCCTGAAAAGAGAAGAAAATCCCAATGAGCCTCATGCTCACAGCAAGACGCCGTGGTGAGCAGCAGTCATGTATAAACCCAGGCTTCTCTGTCTACCAGCTACTGACTCTTAGGCCAGTGGCCTAACGGCTCAAGCCTCAGCTTCCTCATTCAACACCGGGAACAACAGTGTCTTCCTCATAGGGTTCTCTGAAAGTTTAGATGAGATACTTGTAAAACACTTTTAGCACAGGGCAGGGCACCAGCCACATGCTGGATAAAGGTGAGTGGATATTAAAAATGTGAACTGAAATATTTTCTGCAAAAAAACATTACAACTGATATTAAACCTTTATTATTTATTTAACCTTATTTGTTCTACCAGAAAAATACCAAACTGCTTTTTTTCCTCCATTTGACATGAGGATGTCTCATCATCACTTGAGAACTAATGCATCCCAAACTGCACTCTTCATCTCCCACCCCCACCCTGCCCCACCCCCAGACTCCGTTCTCCAGTCTCCACTGCCTCAGTCAAGGGTGTCATCCTCCACCCAGGTTCTGCGGTCAGAACTTTGGATTCACCCTGGATTTCTCACCCCACCCCAATCCTCTTACAGCCAGTCAGCAAACCCTATCATTCCTGCTTTCAAAATATGTATCTTAGATCTACCCATAATTCTTCATTTTCATTGCTATCATCATTTCCTACTTGTGGAGGCCTCTTAGCTGGTTTTCTTGGGCCTACTCCCACTCCTCCCTGAGCCATTTCTAATTAATTGCTGGAATGGCCTCTTAAGAATCAAAGCAAATGACAGCAAGCTGCTAATAAGTGCAGTGAAAATGTTATTTTGTGAAGGAATGTTTTCTCTCTATATATGTGATATATGTATACACACACACACACACGAAATGACAGCCATGTATTACTAGACAGTTAAAGATCCCAGGCCAGTTCTTTCATTTTACAATGGCAGAAACAAATGCCAGAAGGATATTCTGCTCAATGTGGGGACAATGCGGCAGAAATGTATCTGTGATTAGCATCAACACTGCTGTCAGAAAGCCCGTCACTGTTTGGAAGTTGGCCACCTAGTTTCACAATCAAGTTAACATTTCTGTCCAAGAAAGCACATTCCACCTCCCATGGCTACAGATTATAAATTACAGCTTCAGAACAACCTTGGATCACAGCACTTGAGGTGGTGTTTTACTCAGTCTCAAAGGTATCTTACTGCCCTCTTACCTACCGTCATCTCTACTACTACTACTACTACTACTACTACTACTACTACTACTACTACTACTACTACTAAGTCGCTTCAGTCATGTCCGACTCTATGCGACCCCATAGACGGTAGCCCACCAGGCTCCCCAGTCCCTGGGATTCTCCAGGCAAGAACTCTGGGGTGGGTTGCCATTTCCTTTTCCAATGCATGAAAGTGAAAAGTGAAAGTGAAGTCGCTCAGTCATGTCCGACTCTTAGCAACCCCATGGACTGCAGCCCACCAGGCTCCTCCATCCATGGGATTTCCCAGGCAAGAGTACTAGAGTGGGGTGCTATTGCCTTCTCCGACTGTCATCTCTACCTTAGCTTATTTTCAGTGTCTGGACAAATCAATCTCAGATGGAATGGTACTATGATGAGTATTTATCGTTGCTATTTAGTCGCTAAGTCGTGTCCAACTCCTGCGACGTCATGGACTGTAGCCCACCAAGCTCCTCTGTCCATGGGATTTCCCAGGCAAGGATACTGGAATGGGTTGCCATTTCCTTCTCTAGAGGATCTTCCTGACCCAGGGATTGAACTTGTATCTCCTGCATTGCGACAGATTCCTTATCTCTAAGCCACCTGGGAAGCCCTGTATGATGAGTATCAGTAACATTTTAATTATTAGCTTTACCCTCCTATTATACACACTGTTATCCCAACAATCTTCCTTCCTAAAAAGCCAATTTGACCTTTGGGTACATCACTGGCAATTTCTAGTCAGTAACTACCCATTGTCGTTGGGGTAAAATTCAAAATCCCTCCAGTCCTGTCTTCATGTCACATCCTGGTTGCGGGGTCAGTACGGGTGGCCTTACTCATGGCATGTGCTTCCGCCTCTGGGAGCCCGCTGCCTCACTCCCCTCTACTCCTCTTTTAAGATCTGCCTCAGGTGTTAGCTCCTCACAGTTTTCTGTGCCCTTCTTAGCTGAAGTGTTCCTCCTCTGAGAAAGACAATATAATATCGGTAATATCCATGGATCTGTTTTCTTCATTCAACAGAACTCCTTGACAACAAGGACTACCTACGTCTTACATTACCTTTGAACGTGGTATCAGATGGAGCTCAATAAACACAGACTGAACTGAATGTTGATGTGACCCCAATAACTCAGTACCACAGTGTGGAAGCGTCCCCATTAAATGGCACTGGGGAAGGCTGAAGAAGCCAGCCACAGCTTCCAAGATGATGAGCCTAGCCCTCACAAAGGATGTAAACTCTATGGTTCTGTGTGACGCTCAGCACCTCAGATAAAGACAGGATTCGTGAACTTTTTCTCAACCACAGACTAGCAAGATAAAAGACTTAATTTTCGGTTCTCTATTGCGATTAGTTTCTGCCCAGGCTTAAACATCCTTCTCTGGGTAAACACTAAATTCTGTACCAACTTCATATAGGGGCCCATTATTACATATCTTGCTAATAGACAAGCTTAAGACACTGTGGCCAGATTGGTCCTTTGCCTGTTTGGCAGTTGGTCCCAGACACTTGCTGGCGGTCAGTGACGGAAAAGGAGTTAAAGCAGAGGAGTTGCCAGCGGGGGAAACTGGGCAGTTTTCCAAGTACACTGGAAACCAGTTTTTACAGAACAGCTTCATTACTTTCTCTGCAGGGCCATGAACCTCTGTATCAGATGCATTCCTATTCAAGGTACACAAAAAATTTAATTCTAAAATCAACACTGAAAATTATCTAATTGAAGTTATCTAGAGCACTGTTTTCCTTCTAAGGTATGAGTAACGGCAAATTCCTCCCAAACACCATCTGAAATGTTCAGAGCCGCCCTACAATCCTTCCACCTGATCATGCGCAGCCACGGCAGTAAACCACTTGAACTGCTCTAGTTTTCTCTCTTCTCTCACAGAGTGACTAAATTGGTCTTGAAATTCACACAGTGGGGTGGGAAGGTTCAGTGGATCTTGGATTACATCAATATCCAGGCCCTGCAAAACTTCAAGTAGGCTTAAAGAGTTTCTCCACAGCCAAGTACAGAACTAAACTCACCAGATGGAATTAGAACGGAATCCTTTACAAAGACTATGAAAAGAAGTACACATCCAATAAACTATATTTACTAATAATGCCTCTGATATGATGGAGTTTTAATTTTCAAACTTGACTGTTCAGCATGATTCTTCTAAATATAATTTTAATTCTCATTTCAGAAACTTCAAGCAGTATAGATAAAGTCCTTGACCACTGCCCTCTCTCCCTGCCCTGGTCCTCCCAGGACTCACCACTACTGCTATATTTGATAATCAGCATAATTCTCGAGATGCAGATTATTAAGAATACACTGTAAACTTTTGAGTCACAAATAACACTGAAAACCCAGACTGTCTACATTGTTGGCGACTGGCCTAACTTCAAGCAAGATGTCTGGAAAAGCAGCAGATGTGGGGGTGGAGCAAAGCACCAGCAACGAGGCCAGGGAGGTTTTCCTGGGAGGTGAGCACAGACCAGGAGACTAGGGGCAGACAGGAGGGCACTACGAATCCAGCTCTATATGTGGGCACACAGCCTAAGAGGGCAAAAAGGAACCTGTTGAATTAAGTATCACCAATAATAAAGTCAGAGCCTAAGGGGCACAGATAAAGGTAGCACTACTACAGGAGATGGGTTCAGTTAGCTACCAATACCCAAGGGTTGCCATCACTCCAAGATCTGGACATGCTACTTGCAGTCTTAGGTCACTTCTGCTGCTGAGTCACTTCAGTCGTGTCCGACTGTGTGCGACCCCACAGACGGCAGCCCACCAGGCTCCCCCGTCCCGGGGATTCTTCAGGCAACAACACTGGAGTGGGTTGCCATTTCCTTCTCCCATGCATGAAAGTGAAAAGTGAAAGTGAAGTCACTCAGTCATGTCCAACCCTCAGCGACCCCATGGACTGCAGCCTTCCAGGCTCCTCCATCCATGGGATTCTCCAGGCAAGAGTACTGGAGTGGGGTGCCATTGCCTTCTCTGAACTTCAGTTCAACACTTTGGAAATTCTGTAAAAATGTTCAAGTCTGTCCATTCCTAAAATCACCCCCTTTAATCCTAAAATCTTCTCCAGATGGTGTGCCCTTCCTACCCTCTAGTCAAGCTCTATTTCCAGGGGATCTTCCCTACCGAGGGATCGAACCTGGGTCTCCTGCATTGTAGGCGGATTATGTCCTGTCTGAGCCATTAGGGAATATCCCTTACCAGGTCTTAGTTGTGGCATGTAAGATCTTTAGTCATGACATTTGGGATCTAGTTTTCTGACCAGGGATCAAACCTAGGATCCCTGCATTGGGAGCCCAGAGTCTTAGCCACTGGACCACGAGGGAAGTCCCAAGCTCTTTAAAAAGAAGTTTTATTTGTGGTCTCAGTGTCCTAATCTCTCATGGACTTAATCATCAACATTTGGTTTCTTTCCCTATCACTCCCAGTTGTCAAATACAATGGCTATCATTTAATTATTTGCTGTAACCTTTCTTTGGCTTCTAAAAAATTAGAAGGATCTGAAATACCTGTCATTTGGAAGCCCCTTTCCCATCTTGATGTTAAGGACATGAGATCTCATCACTAGGCTAGGGGCACTTTGCTTTAGTTCCTGGTCCTTGGCTGAGTCTGGGTCTCCCTGTCTCCGTAGGCTTGCAGCCAGTCCAAGGCCTTTGTCAATATTGTTGATTTTCAGATTCCCATCATGGGCAGGGGGTTGCTGGGTGAGAAGCAGCTGCTTCTGTGCATGGAGGATTGGGTAACAAAGATCATGGTGAAGAAATTCAACTCAACTCCTGGCTTAAGGATTTGAGCATAGTTCTGATGCTCAAACTGACATGGAACATATTTAGTCCCTTTATCCTGCAGAAGGGGTTTCCCTGGTGGCTCAGACAGTAGAGAATCTGCCTGCAATGCAGCAGACCCAGGTTCAATCCCTGGGTCGGGAAGATCCCCTGGTGAAGGGCATGGCAACCCACTCCAGTACTCTTGCTTGGAGAATCCCACAGACAAAGGAGTCTGGAAGGCTACAGTCCACGGGGTGGCAAAGAGTCGGACACAAGTGAGCGACTGAACAACAGCATATCTCAATGACTCCCAAAGCTCTCTCTAGGGCTGACCTTTCTTACAACCTTCAAAGCCATCTGTGTAACTTCCTAATGTCAATAGACTTCTCTACCTCATGTTCCACAGGTCCCTAAAACACAATATAATGAAACAAAATAATCCTCCCCTTAAAATAATCTGCCTCTCTTGGGAATACTAGCATCCCACTCAAAAATCTGGAACCATCACCTCCATCTTCCTCTCACCAAACTGTCAGCTCTGCTGCTGCTGCTAAGTCACTTCAGTCGTGTCCGACTCTGTGTGACCTCATAGACGGCATCCCACTAGGCTCCCCCGTCCCTGGGATTCTCCAGGCAAGAACACTGGAGTGGGTTGCCATTTCCTTCTCCAATGCATGAAAGTGAAAAGTGAAAGTGAAGTCACTCAGTCGTCTCCGACTCTTCACGACGGCATGGACTGCAGCCTTCCAGGCTCCTCCGTCCATGGGATTTTCCAGGCAAGAGTCCTGGAGTGGGATGCCACTGCCTTCTCCGCTGTCAGCTCTAATCCTCCAATATTTCAACAGGTACTTTCTTCCCTATTCCTATCATCTCTGCTTTTGTTCTGGCATAATTTCCACTGATTTATTCCACTTGTTTTTTAAACTGGTTTTCTTACCCTTAAGACCCACCCCACCCCCACTGCCATTAGAATTACTGTTATAAAGGGCAAAACCACAGGGCCTTTGCAATGCCTCTCATCCATCTTCAAGATGAAATCCAATTCCACTGCGTGGTATACAAGGCCCAGGATCCACTCAGCTCTCAGCTTCATCTCACAAAACCACTCTGCTTTCAGTTTCTCTTAAGCACCACAGGGTTTCACGTGTCTGTGACTTTTTACATGTTGTGTCAACTGGACTCCCTCTCTCACAGGGCAAATTCCAATTTTGATGATGCAAGAAAAGGGAAACCTTTCCTATGAACTTTGTCTTGATTCTTCTCTTTTGCTCCAGGTGCTCTGGATGGGTCCTTCCTCTGTGTTAGCAACTATACTCAGTATATATTTCCACTAGGATTGTTTATGCTGTAGAGACTACAAGGTTGTAAGTTTTCTGAAGACAGGAAGGGCTAAGTCTTTTTATCACTGTACCACCATCACGTAAAACAGTGCCAGTGCAAAGGATATTCCAATAAACTCTACTGAAACAAAAACATGCATTTGGAGGGGGGAAATATAAAGTCAACTCAATATAATATTCTTTGTTTACTGAAATAAGGATGCTGTTCATCGCTTAGAAGAGTACATCCAGGGCCACAGTACTGATTCCAATCTTTCACTCAGCAAATGAGCCACCTGCCAGGTTTCATGTCTGTTCTAGAAATACCATGTTGAAGTCATGCTAGGCTCTCAGGGCGCTGTGCTACCCGCATGAACCCACAGATTGCCATGGAGAAGCTGTGAAGAAACTCTGGGACTGAGAACAGGACCCTGGCATAAAGATGTTAAATTTATTCTTGTAACTTTTAAGTCAGGGAAGAGTTGCCTAATAAATAAACTGAAGCAGGGATGAAGAAAAAGGCATGTGCCTCACCTTCAACTACTCATCCAGTTTGGTCAAATGGAACTAATGCTCTCTGGCTTAGTCCAGGACAACTTGTCAATTCTTTAACACAAAGGGCTTCAGAAAGTAAAGCTACCCTCTAAGACCGACACAAACTGCTAGTCACATGAAGGTGGGGGCGGGACGGTGGGGAATAATGACTGCCAGCGATAAGAACAGCAGAGGCAGCTACTGAACAGCAGATTCAACTCAACCAGCTTTCCTGAGGCTTACGAAACACCTAGCACTATGCTCGCTGGTTTCAGAACAAGGGCCTCTGACTAGGTTTTACTGCAATCATTGGCCACAAAGAATTAAAGAGATTAGGGGGCTTCCCTGGTGGTCCAGTGGCTAAGACTCCGTGCGCCCAACACAGGGGACCAGGGTTCAATCCCTGGTCAGGGAACTAGATCCCACATGCCATAAATAAGAGTTCAACTTGCCACAACTAAAGAGCCCATATGTCACAACAAAGATGGAAGATTTGTCGTGCTTCAAATAAGACTTGTGCAGCCACATAAAGAAATATTAAAGAAAAGGAGAATAATTAAACCGGCTAAGATGCTCAGCTTCTGCACCCAATATATTGATGATCTGTAATCAAAAAGTATTCTTTTTCCATATTGTGTATTAAATTTATGTAGCTTAAAAAAATCAAATAGGTATTTCTATGAAGGTTGTCTACAAAATTTCAAATGCATATTGGTTCTCCACTAAAACAGTAAGGGAAAATTTAATATTGATATTGAAGATGATAATATGAAACTATTTATGCTGTGTTCAGCAATATACATCATGGACATCTCATTTAAGATATGATCCCTATCCTTAGAGCTTTCCTGATGGCTGAGATGGTAAAGAATCTGCCTGCAATGCAGGAGACCCAGGTTCAGTCTCTAGGTTGGGAAGATGCCCTGGAGAAGGGAATGGCAACCCACTCCAGTATTCTTGCCTGGAGAATCCCATGGACAGAGGAGCCTGGTGGGCTACAGTCCACGGGGTTGCAAAGAGTCGGACACGACTAAGCAACAAACACTTTCTCTATCCTTAGAGGTCTTACATTATTGATAAGGAGAAGAAAATTAGCACACCAAGCAGTTCCACAAAAACTAAGCACTAAGCTGTGCGGCATAGAAGTTTCGAGGATGCAGAGAAAATGGTGGGCTGGACAACCTGTGCAGCCTTCAGGGAGAAACCAAGATCCTGGCTGGAATTGATGGGATCTAAAGCAGTGATTCTCAAACTTTTTCATCGCAGGGTCTCTTTACATTCCTAAAAATTATTAAGGATCCCCAAAAGCTTTTGTTTATGTGGGTTGTAGTTAACAATATTTATAGGTGGCTCAGTGGTAAAGAATCCGCCTGCCAATGCAGGAGACATGGGTTCAGTCCCTGAGTCAGGAAGGATCCCCTAGAGAAGGATATGGCAACTCACTCAAGTATTCTTGCCTGGGAAATCCCAAGGAGAGAGGAGTCTGGCAGGCTATGATCTGTGGAGTTACAAAAGAGTTGGATACGACTTAACAACTAAACCACAACAAACACATTAAAAATGAAAACTATGAAAAATTTAAAATATTCATTCATAAATATTTAAATATATAAGTAATAAATGATTACATGTTAACATTTTTAAATTAAAAATATTTTAAAGGCTAAAAGTTTAGAGAACAGTGCCACTTTTTTACACTTTTGTAAGATCTTTGATATTTTGCAAGTATCAAACAACAGCCATATCCTAGTATCTGCTTTTGCATTCAATCTTTTGCAGTATTGCATGCCATGCAGCCTCTGGAAAACGCCACTGTACACTCAGGAATGAGTTTAAAAGGCACATAACATCTTAATGTTATTAAAGAGTTGTGATTTCATGGACCCCCTGGAAGGATCTAGACCTGGGGGAGTGCGAGGGATCCATGGACCACACTTTGGGGAATTGTTAATTTTAAAAGAGAAAGAAAATGCTATATGCAAGGGCTGGGAAGGAAGGAAATATGTGGCTGTTGAGCCATAATTTCTAAGTACGCAATGCTTCCCTGTAAACTCTTGGCTACAACCAGACTCACCTTCATCATGAGCCTGAGAGACCGAAATGGCCAGGCAAGGTGGGGACCAGAAGCCTCCTCTAACCCCATGGTGGTCTGTGCCCACGGAGGAGACTCTGCAGCCCCTGTAACATTCCCCGGAGGCCATGTCAGCCCTTGCTTGCTGGCACCTCCACTGCACTCTCCTCCCAGAAGCTGTAAATGGCTCACAAGAAGCTGCCTTGCCGGGGCTTCCCAAGGCTGTGTTTACTAACTGCAAAATCATCTCTCTGCTACAGTCTCAGATTCTTCAGACATTTCTTGATCTGGCTGTCTTAAAAAAACACATTTAACATCAGCCACGTAGCCAGTTTTTCCTTGCCAATAACCATGGGAGTTTGCTCTTCTGTTCTCATGCATCTTGCGACTGTAAAAACAGTTCCCGGAGCATCATATGTCATGGATCTAGTTGCCACAAACTGAAAACATTTTCTTCATATTTTGTGGCACAAACTAAAAGCATGCTGGATGTGGTCTGCATACAGTCCATCTCTGGCCAAAAAAGAGGCTTAAATATATGGATAGACGGAGAAAGGGGGTGGCCAGCACCATCATTAAACTGTTTTATCAATCAACGTTCGATAGTGTATAGCTATGGCAAAATTCTAAATGAAAATGAAACATTCTAAAATTATCCTGCAATAAGTACAGTTGTTCTTTTCATGCAAACTTTAAATTGCCTAACAGTTGTTTTATAGCTGAGAGAAGCACAGATGAAACAGAAACTTCTTTTTTAATCTTTTAAATAAAAAATATATATAATAAAAGCAATCATGAGTCTATATAGTTTTTCAGTCATTTTAATGCTATTTTTTAGTAAACATATTTATTAAGGCCCCTTTACAGAAGAGGATAGGTCATTTTGAAGTCAAAGTGAAACTGAAACTTTAAAAAGAGATTTCTGCTTCTGGGAATGCTAAACTAGATAATTCAGACCAACAAGCCTATCCTGCTAAGAAGAGCCTAGAAAATCTGGACAAAATATTAAAAATAATCTTCAAGGCAGAGGAACACTAATAAGTCAATTAAGAATTACCATGCATAAAAATCAATTTCAAGTGAATTATGTATCCAAATGTGAAAGATAAGTAGTAAAGCTTTCGGAAAACAACGTGGGATGTTCCCATCACCAAGGCACTGGGAAGGAGCTCTTAAACAGGAAACAAGAGTAACCATGGTCAAAAAACAGATAAAAGATAATGATACCAAAATTCAGTTTTTGTTCACCAAAAGACATCCTCAGGAAAAGGAAAAAGTGGGTCATATAAAACCAATAAAGAAGGACTCATATTCAAAATAAAAAGGAGTTCTGACAAGAAAGGAAAGATAACAATAGGAAAATGGGCAAGAGGCTAGGTGAGGCACATCACCAAATAAACAAACAAACCACAAAAACAAATAAAAAGTTGTCAAACCTCAATAATAAGAAAAATACAAAAGAAAACCATAATGGAAAAAAAGAAAAAGAAAATCACAGCGATATAACTTTGTATACCAGAACAATTAAAAATTTTAAAGTCTGATAATAACAAGTGTGGCCAAGGGTATGGAACAATGGGAATTACCATGTATTACTTGTGAGAATATATAAATAAAGTGCTATATCCACTTTGAAATATAGTCTGGCATTATTCTTCTAAAGTTGAAGAGAGACATACTTCATGATCCAGCAATTCCACTCCCAGGTATATACCCCAAAGAATTCATACACAGGGGCACCAAAAGATACACAAAAATTTTCAAACCAGCACTATTATAAGAGTCCCCAGCTGGGAACAACCCAGATATTCTCAACAGTAGAATAGCATATTCATAAAATGGAATACCATACAGCAATGAAAATCAAAAAATAATAACCACACAGAACATGGATGGATTTCAAAAACATAATGACCACATAATAAAAGAATATATAGTGTGTGACTCTGTTCAAAATCAGCCAAACTTACAACGTTTAGACGTACGTGGGTGATAAAAGAAGAAAGGAAAGAAAAGAAATCAGAAGAGTGGTTACCTGCAGGTGAAGTCAGGGTGTCACTAGAAAGCTCACTAAGGACTGCCGGTTCCTGTAATGTCCTATTCTTTGATCTCAGAACTGGTTATTTTAAAATAACTAAGTTTTACATTTGTATTTTATACATCTCTCTGGTTGTGCGATATATTTCATTAAAAAAAATGAAACCAAAACAAAGATCAAATAAATACAAAGGAAAAAGTGGTATCTTTGCTGTAACTTTAAAAATTAGATGACAGAACCCAAATTCCTTAGCCAGCATCCCTTCATTATCCAGTCCTGCCTTTCTAGTCTCATCTTTTGCCACTCACCTTCTTCACAAGTAGTATAAGGAGTCTGTCACACTCGTACTCAACCCTGAGCTTTCTTTACCTTCACTCCTGATATTTGTCTAGAAAACCGTGGAGACAAAACCCAATCATCATTCTGTCAGACTAAGTACAAACATTCAAGACACAGCCTGGATGTCACCTCCAGTGAGAAAGCTTTTCAGGAGACAGATTCTAGGGCCACACTGACTGGTTCAAATTCCAGATCGGCCATTTATTGGGCAGGGTGACCTTGGTCAATTTATCAATAATAATCTTGTAGATTCTTCATCTATAAAAATGAGTATGAAAATACAACACACGTCACTAGGTTTTTGTAATGATTCAATGAGTAAATATATGCAAAGTATCTGGAACATGCCTGGGAGAGAATAAACACTGCTGCTGCTAAGTAACTTCAGTCGTGCCTGACTCTGTGCGACCCCATAGACGGCAGCCCACCAGGCTCCCCCATCCCGGGGATTCTCCAGGCAAGAATTCCGGAGTGGGTTGCCATTTCCTTCTCCAATGCATGAAAGTGAAAAGTGAAAGTGAAGTGGCTCAGTCGTGTCCGACCCTCAGCGACCCCATGGACTGCAGCCTTCCAGGCTCCTCTGTCCATGGGATTTTCCAGGCAAGAGGACTGGAGTGGGGTGCCATTGCCTTCTCCGGAATAAACACTGGATATTAGCTATTATTATTATCTAGCTACTATCAGTAGCTATTATTATCAAGCATTATTATTAACTAGGTATTAGCAGGCTGAGTGCTGAAGAATTAATGCTTTTGAATTGTGGTACTGGAGAAGACTCTTGACAAGAGTCCCTTGGACTGCAAGGAGATCAAACCAGTCAATTCTAAAGGAAATCAACCCTGAATATTTAGAAGCACTGATGCTAAAGCTGAAGTTCCAATACTTTGGCCACCTGATGAGTGAGTCGACTCACTGGAAAAGACCCTGATGCTGGGAAAGATTGAAGGCAAAAGGAGAAGGAGGCAGCAAAGGATCAGATGGTTAGATAGCAACACCAACTCAATGAACATGAATCTGAGCAAACTTCAGGAGATAGTGGAGGACAGGGGAGCCTGGCATGCTGCAGTCCATGGGGTCGCACAGTCAGACATGACTTAGCAACTGAACAACAACAATTACTAATAAACCAATATACTCTGATGATGCCCCATCCCCCAAAGCCCCTCCAGATCAGCTACTCTTCTTCTGGGTTCCCATGGCCCAGTATTATAGCTTATTTTCCTTTATACAGCCCTCATGGTTAGTTACTTCCTTGAGAGCAGAAACCAAGTCTTTCACGCTTTAATCCCCAATATATAGCACAGTGCCTCATACATAGTAGATGCTCAATGTAGTATCCGTGGAATGAATAAGCTACAAAGGCTCCAAACATGGATCTCTATCCATATAAGAGTGGTCCTTCAGTGCTGCTCTATTCTGTATAAACAACACAAACTGGAAGCACTGTCTTAATTTTATACCTAAAATGGGAGAATTTATACTTATGTAAATTATGCCACAATAAAGATTAAAAAAAAAACACACACAAATATTTGACATTCTTTTACAGCTAGCCAGAATCCTCATTCCAGAAGTCCTCAAACCAGTCAATCCTAAAGGAAATCAACCCTGAATATTCACTGGAAGGACTGATACTGAAAATGAAGCTCCAGTACTTTGGCCACCTGATGCAAAGAGCCAACCCATTGGAAAAGACCCCATTTTGGGAAAGACCGAAGGCAATAGGAGAAGGGGGTGGCAGAGAATGAGATGGTTAGATAGCATCACCGACTCAGTGGACATGAACGTGAGCAAACTCCAGGAGATAGCGGAGGACAGAGGAGCCTCGAGTGCTGCAGTCCACGGGGTCACAAAGAGTCAGACATGACATAGTGACTGAACAACAAATAACAGAATTCCCACATCTTTAAAATCTCACCTACACACGGGAGAAATAACAGAAATAACAAGAAAAATCAGCTTTTAAAAATTAAAAAATTAAAATATTTCACGTACTAAGTATCTTAAAAACCCAAGGCATCATCTCTATACTTATTTTCAAATCCAGGATCAACAAAGAGTGATCTTGATATACAGGCTTTCACTGTCATTTATTTATTTCATCCCACCTGTACATACAAACACACACTCTTGGCCTCAACTGCATTTATAATTGCAAATATAAATATGTGACATAATGCCTCCCCTTTTTTTATGGCCAAACAGCAAGCATAAGAAAAAGGTAAATATGGAAAGCACAGTGTATAATGAGATAAAAATAATAACATACATACAATAAATAGGATTTCTAAATAGGGTATAAACTAACCCTTAGAAATCGATAGTCTTTATACAAGTGTACTTCAGACTGAATTCTACGCAAGTCCTAAAATGTATCCAAGTTAGTTTGCTGAACTGGAATCATTAAATTGGATATTGCTTAAAGTAGGTCACTGGCATGGGCCTGAAAGTATTTGGTAATACAGAAATTTACTTGCAAAGTCACTTGTCCTAAAGAGATCTGACTTAGACACAACAGGAAGAATCATACTGGTTGGGTCTCAAGTGTAAGTTGTATTTTATTTAAATCTCATTTTAGATGTATTGCACTGCAGATTCTTGAATAGGGAAATACCAAGATGAAAGAAGGGTTTTCAAGAGTAAATCTGGTAGCAAGATTTAGAAGATGTCTCTTGTGCTTCCTGCTGCTTTGTCTCTCATATCTATTCAGTCCCCAAAGGCCATTCATCTTTCTTCTGCAATGTAATTCCTTTCTCTCCATGTCTACTCCCTCCACTATAATCCTAATTTGTATCAGGAGGTGTTAAAGGACAGGAAAATTGGGAAAAGAAGCCAAACCTAAAGGCCGTTTAGAATAATCCAGATGGAAAGGAAGAGGGCTCGGTCTTAAGCAGTAGTTCTCAAAGTAAAGTCCCCCAGTTCAGCAGCAGCAGCATCACTGAGGAATTGACAGAAATGTAATTTCTAGGTCTTTACTCAGACCTACTGAATCAGAAACTCAGCAGGCAGGGCCAGCAATCTGTGCTTTTTAAAGAGCCCTCCATGTGATTCTGATGGAGGCTAAATTTTTGAGAATTAGTGGTTTGGAAAGAAACAGAGAGGAAGGAATGGGCCAAGATGAGGAGAGAATTTGGGAACCTAATAAGAATTTCTATCACAAGGTCCCTCCAACCCCCAACGTAACCTATCCAAAAAAGAAATGGTCTTCTCCAAACCTGCTCTTCAAGTGTCATTCCTTTGTGATGCTTTAATCCGCTACATTGCTTACATTCAGTCTCCCTTCCCATTAATTCTCATCCAATATACTAATCTCCTTGACTCCACAGTGGAAGCGCTTGTCAATCAAGGAGAAAAGAATGTGCAATGAAAGGGAAAGTTGGCCTTCCCTGGTGGCTCAGTGGTAAAGAATCAGACTGCCAATGCAGGAGACCTAAGAGACATGGGTGCAATCCCTGGGTGGGGAAGATCCCCTGGAGGGCATGGCAACCCACTCCAGTATTCTCACCTGGAGAATCCCGTGGACAGAGGAGCCTGCTGGGCTGGACACGACTAAAGTGACTTTGCACAACACACAGCACACAAAGGAAATTATGATTAAAAGGACTCCTCAAATCAGTGAAGAAAAGCTGTTATTCAATCAATGATTTTCAAATAACCAGCTAGTCATTGCAGGAGTAGACAGCAGAAAACTATATTCCTTTCACCAATTCTGAGGTACGGAATTTTTTCTTTACATGGTAACATCTCTGAAATCCAGGCAGATTTTATAATTAATGAATGCCATCTTATATCTTATAATTAACTGAGAGCATTCTTCTTTACTTAGTGGAGCATAAAATAATGGCATATCTTACAACTGATGGTACCTAAAATTCAGTATAGTACTATAATCTCTAACATTTACTGAATGCGTATTATGGGCCAGTCACAATCAGTTCATTCAGTTCAGTTGCTTAGTCGTGTCTGACTCTTTGCGACCCCATAGACTGCAGCACACCAGGCTTCTCTGTCTATCACCAACTCCCGGGGCTTACTCAAACTCATGTCCATCAAGTCGGTGATGCCATCCAACCGTCTCATCCTCTGTCATCCCCTTCTCCTCCTGCCTTCAATTTTTCCTAGCATCAGGGTCTTTTCCAGTGAGTGTTCTTCATATCAGGTGGTCAAAGTACTGGAGCTTCAGCTTCACCATCAGTCCTTCCAATTAATATTTAGGATTGATTTCCTTTAGGATTGACTGGTTTGGTCTCCCTACAGTCCAAGGGACTCTCAAGAGTCTTCTCCAACACAACATTCTCAAGAGTCTTCTCCAACACAATGCTTCAGATTTAGTAACTCATTTACTTATTTAAAACCCACCACAAAGTGTATTAATTACTGTCATTCCATTTCACAGAGAAGGAAATTGAAGCAGAGAGATTAACTCTGCTTCAAGGACAACAGAACTCAAGCTGATTCCAGAGTATTAAACTCTTTCTTAATTACTGTGTTATAGCTGAAAGCTCAAAACACTCTTCTATTTCCTCCATTCATCATAAAATGGTCTTTATTTCAAAATGTTTTGATTTCATCATTTTTGAAAAATAATTATTTTTCTCTCGGGACTTTGACAACAGCATTCTGTCTCATGGCTGCCACTCTGGCTAATGAGAAGTCAGCTATCATTCTGAGAACAGTCGGCTTTCTCTCTCTGGCCACTATTAAGATCTTATATTTGCCAAAGAATTGAGGGGATATTTCTCTTTCTTTATCCTGTTTGAACTTCCTAATTCAGAGGATTCAAGTATTTCATCAATTTTGGAAAATCTCAGTCATTATTTCTTCAAATAATGACTCTCTCTCAATTTTTCTATTATCTCCTTCCAGAGTTCTGATTAGATGTTATGTCAGACCTCATTGTCTCTTTCACATGCCTTAATCTTTCTTTTAGATTTTCTCTTTGTTTCTCTGGATTTCCTGTGGGCAATTTCTTTAGCTCTATCTTCTAGTTCATTAATTCTCTCTTCATGTGTCTGATCTGCTATTTAACTTGTCAATTAACTGTTAAGTTCAATAATCATGTTCTTCATTTCTGCAACAGTTCTTTTTCAAATATATCTGCTTATTAATATCTTTAAAAAAGCTAGTCAGATAGCTCTACAATGATGCACAGTTCAGTTCAGTCGCTCAGTCGTGTCTGACTCTTTGTGACCCCATGAATGGCAGCACGCCAGGCCTCCCTGTCCATCACCAACTCCCGGAGTTCACTCAGACTCATGTCCATCGAGTCAGTGATGCCATCCAGCCATCTCATCCTCTGTCATCCCCTTCTCCTCCTGCCCCCAATCCCTTCCAGCATCAGTCTTTTCCAATGAGTCAACTCTTTGAATGAGGTGGCCCAAAGTACTGGAGTTTCAGCTTTAGCATCAAACCCGGCCTCAACATATGGGACTTTCAATTCAGTTTTCAGATGGTCTCAGTTACCTAGTTATGCTTTTAACCTCTGCTTTTATTTCTTTAAATATATTAAAATATTTTTACTTTATTCAGTTTCCAATCATTACTATATATACATATATATATATCTCATCTTTTCAAATCATATTGTAGCTTGTTTCCTAAGTGATTTGTGATTTTTCGTCATAGGCTTCTGTTCTCTGGAATTTTATTTGTGGGATTTCTTTGAGTTTTAAGTAGGATTTTTTTTTTTTTTTTTTGCTTGTTTCCTAAGTGATCTGTGATTTTTTGTCATGGGTTTCTGTTCTCTGAAATTTTATTTGTGGGACTTCTTTGAGTCCTAAGTAGGATTTTTTTTTTTCCCCTGAGAATATTTGTGTTGTTCTGTCAGGTTCCTGGAGACACTACGAACCCAAGAACAGCTTAAAGTAAATTAGCTTGAGTTTCTCATGCCACAGAAATAGTAAGAATTCAAATCTCACATTCACACACAGGCCAGTTCATGGTTATGAATTCCTAGGGGAGACTTTCCAAAAACTTCACTATGGAAAAATTTAAGCACAAAAAGTTGGCAGAATAGGAGCTTCCCTGGTGGCTCAGTGGTAAAGAATCCACCTGCCAATGCAGGAGACCTGGGTTAGATCCCTGATCTGGGAAGATTTCCACGTGCCGTGGAGCAGCTAAGCCTGTGGGCCACGACTGCTGAGCCTGTGCTCTAGCACCCAGGGGCCACAGCTATGCAAGCCTGTGTGCACTGGAGCCTGCGCGCTGTGACAAGAGCAGCCACTGCAATGAGAAGCCTGCGCACTGCAAGCAGAGAGTAGCCCTGGCTCTCCCCACTAGAGAAAAGCCCGCACAGCAGCAAAGATCCCACACAGCCAAAAAGAAAGAAAGAAACAGAATCACATTTAAAAAGTAGGCAGAGTAATATGGTGAATCTTCACGCTCTCATCATCAGCTTAAATAGCTAATTCCTGGCCAACACCATTTCATCCGTATCCAGCCCACATCTGTCTCCCTCCCTCTGCATCAGTTTTAAACCAAACCTATTTCATGGATAAACACATCAGTATTTATTCTTAAAAAAAAAAAAACTATTTAAAAATTCACATTGTCACTATTACACTTAAAAATAATGATAATTCTAATACCAGCAGGTCCCCAGTTGGTATTCAAATTTCCAGATGTCTCATAAAGGTACAAGGCTTTGTTACTTTGTCTGCTTTGATGTGTTTTTCCCTTGCAACCCATCTGTCAAAGAAGCCAGGCTATTTGTCCCGGAGGGTTTCCCATAGCCTAGACTTTTCTTATTAGACCACCATGTTGGTATTTAATATGTTGCTCTGTCCTCTGTAATTCTTATAAACTGGGACTCAGATCTAGAAGCCAGATCAATTTGTATAGGAACAGAAAAATACAAGCTTAATGCAGCACTAACAAATGGTAACCAATAAGCTTTTATAAAGTATTACTATGAACTCATACACGTTTCAGTTAATGTTTTTATTGGTATCCAAACTATCTCATCATTGGTCAAAGAGAGTCTCTTCATGTATACTCTTGGGTCCTCTTTTAGAAAAATTTAGTTTTAATTGGTGGATAATCTCTACAACGTTGTGTTACTTTCTGCCATACGTCAACAAGAATCAACCACAGGCACACACATGCCCCTCCTCTTGAACCTCTGTCCCCCCTCCCACCCCATCTCATCCCTCTAGGTTGGCACAGAGCAGCGCCTGAGCTCCCCACATCATACAGCAAATGTCCCCTGGTTACCTCTTTCCCACATGGTAATGTACACATGTCAGCGCTGCTCTCTCCCTCCATCCCGCCCTCCTTACCCCTCTGTGTCCACGAGTCTGTGCTCTACGTCTGTCTCTGTTCCTGCCCTGCAAATAGGTTCATCAGTGCCATTTTTCTAGATTCCATACACATGCACTAACATGATATTTGTTTTTCTCTAACTTGCTTCATTCTGTGTAACAGGCTCTAGGTTCATCCACCTCACTAGAACTGACTCAAATGCATTCCTTTTTATGGCTGAGTAATATTCTATGGTATATATGTACCACAACTTCTTTGTCCATTCATCTGTCAATGGCCATCTAGGTTGCTTCCATGTCCTAGCTATTATAAATAGTGCTGCAATGAACACTGGGGTACATGTGTCTTTGAGAATTGTGGTTTTCTCAGAGTATATGCCCAGTAGTGGGATTGCTGGGTTATATGGTAGTTTTATTGCTAGTTTTTAAAAGAAATCTCCATACTGTTCTCCATTGTGGCTGCAACAATTTATATTCTCTTGGGCCCTTTGGAAATGATCTACCATAATTTTTGATGACTTCCTTATAATATATTAAGAATTTCTAGGTTTAGCTTTATCTTATATGATTCCTGCTGCAGGACTGGGTAAGCTATCCAAGGAATCCTGTTTCTTTCATGATAACTGGTATTTCGAGACCATAATTTGGACACTAGGGTTGTATACTGCTACTGGGATGATCACTGTTTCTACAGCTTTTCAGTGGAATACAGTAGCAGGTAGTTGTTGTTGTTGTTTAAGATAAAATATAGCAAGAGTTCTTCCCAAAACTTCCAATTCAAAATCAAGTTAATCAAGAGAAAGAGAAGACAAGCCACAGATTGGGAGAATATATTTGCAAAAGATATATCTGATAAAGGACTGTTAACACACAATAAGAAAATGAACAACCCAATCAAAAAATGGCAAAAGACCTGAATAAGACACATCACCAAAGAAGGCACACAGATGGCAAATAAGCATATGGAAAGATGCTCATCATTAAATGTCATTAAGGAGTCATGGATTAAACAATGAGATACCACTACACATCTATTAGAATGGCCAAAAACTGAAACACTGACAACAGCAAACGCTGACAAAGATGTGGAGCAACAGGAGCGCTCATCCGTGGCTGGTGGGAATGCAGCAGCACAACCACTCGGGACCACGGCCTGGCAGTTTCTTACAAAACTAAACACAGGCTTACAATCCAGCAATCACACTCCCTGATACTTCAAAGGAATTGAAAACTTGTATCTACACAAAAACCTGAACACTGATATTTATAGCACCTTTAATTGCCAACACTTGGAAGCAAGCAAGATGTCCTTCAGTAGGTGAATGGATAAACAAACTGAAAATGGATTCAGTTCAGTTCAGTCACTCAGTCGTGTCTGACTCTTTGCGACCCCATGAATCGCAGCACGCCAGGCCTCCCTGTCCATCACCAACTCCCGGAGTTCACTCAGACTTATGTCCATCGAGTCCGTGATGCCACCCAGCCATCTCATCCTCTGTCATCCCCTTCTCCTCCTGCCCCCAATCCCTCCCAGCATCAGGGTCTTTTCCAATGAGTCAACTCTTCGCATGAGGTGGCCAAAGTACTGGAGTTTCCACTTTAGCATCATTCCTTCCAAAGAACCCCCAGGACTGATCTCCTTCAGAATAGACTGGTTGGATCTCCTTGCAGTCCAAGGGACTCTCAAGAGTCTTCTCCAACACCACAGTTCAAAAGCGTCAATTCTTCAGCGCTCAGCTTTATTCACAGTCCAACTCTCACATCCATACATGACCACTGGAAAAACCACAGCCTTGACTAGACAGACCTTTGTTGGAGACATTACTTTGCCAAATAGATTATGCAAAGCAGATTATGCATCACCAAAAAGAGCTATCAAGTCATGAAAAGACATGGAGGAAACTTAAATGCATATTATTCAGTGAAAGAAGCCAATCTGAAAAGGCTACATACGTACAATTCCAACAATATGACATTCTGGAAAAGGCAAAATTATGGAGGCAGTAATAAGATCAGAGGTTTCCAGTGGCTCTTGGTTAGAGGAAGGGATGAACAGAGGAAGAACAGAGGATTTTTTGAGCAGTGAAACTTCTTTTTATGATACTGTACTGGTAGATATATGTCACAAAGCATCTGTCAAAACCTACAGAATGTACACCACCAAGAATGAATCTTAATGTAAACTATAGACTTTGGGTGACAATGATGTATATCAATGCAGGTTCTTCAACTGTAACAAGTGTACCACTCTGGGGCAGGATGTTGATAGCAGGGGAAACTGGGGGTTGGGGGTGAAGAAGGAGTTAAATGAGAACTCTGTACTTTGTGTTCAGTTTTACTGTGAACCTAAAACTGCTCTAGAAAAATAAGCCTATTAAAAAAAATCAAATTAACAGGGTTTTAATTAACTTCTTTTATATCTGTATCTCCTTTCATCTGTGTTGATAATCTGAGCGTCAACAACACTGGAAATGATAAAATGCCACATAAGTTGGTTGGTTGGTTTAGTTGCTAAGTCATGTCTAACTCTTGTGACCCCATGGACTATAGCCTGCCAGGTTTCTCTGCCCATGGGATTCTCCAGGCAAGAATACTGGAGTGGGTTGCCGTTTCCTTAGTACTCATTTGCTTTATCTGGCAATACATACGCAACAGTCTCCAATGACAATACTGATACCATCACAATAATGCATGGTACACTTGAAGGGTTTTGTTGTTTTGCTGTTGCCTGTTTTCTGTAGTTCTTTTTTTGTCCTTAGAGTATATACTAAGGATATAAGTTCAAATTACTGGGTTTTAAATTTTAGGTTCTTTGCTTCTTGTTATTTTTGATTTTTAAGAATTGCTTTTTGGAAGAAAATTAATTTTGCCTTGAAAGTGTTAGTCGCTCAGTTATGTCCGACTCGACTGCAACTACTGGAGCCCATGTGCCTAGGGTCTGCTCCACATCAAGGAAGCCACCTCAATGAGAAGCCCGTACACTGAAATGAAGAGAAGCCCCTACTCGCTGCAACTAGGGAAAGCCCACATGCAGCAATGAAGACCCCAGTGCAGCCATAAAAAAATTAATTAATTAATTAAAAAAAAGAAGTACGGGAGAGAAGCTGAACTCAGAGAGTTCCCCACATTCTCCCAGGAGTGGAAAGTGGAAACTGAAGTCGCTCAGTTGTGTCCAACTCTTTGAGACCCCATGGACTGCAGCCTCCCAGGCTCCTCCGTCCACGGGATTTTCCAGGCAAGAGTACTAGAGTGGGGTGCCATTTCCTTCTCCAGGGGATCTCCCCGACTCAGGGATTGAACCCAGGTCTCCCATATTGCAGGCGGACGCTTCACCCTCTAAGCCACCAGAAAGCCCACCAACATGTCCTGGGAAGTGTCATGTGGAAGCCTGGTCCTTGAGAGACTGGCTCACCAACAGTTAAGTGGCTGGACTTCTGTATCTCTGGGGGAGACTAAGGCTGACAGTGCCCTGCAAGAGCCAGGCCTGCCTACATCTCCAGTTTCTCTCCTATCACTCTGCCTTCTCTATCTCTAGCAAACCTCAGTTCCTCCAAGGGTTCAAGCTCTTTCTTCCCTTAGTACCTACACATGTTAGTGCCTTTACCTGAAGGCTCTTGCTCCAAATGATCACCCAGCCAGCTCGTACCATTCATTCCAATCTTTGCTTCAACATGACTTTCTCAGAGGGGCGTTCCCTAATCTCTCAGACCAGATCAGATCTCCTTGTTAATCAGTCTGAAAAGCTCCCTGTATTTCCTAAAAGGCACTTACCAGTTTTGGCGTTACATATGTATTAATAGTAAAGTGGCTGCTTGATTGTCTTTCTCCCACTGGATAAAAAGTTATGTGATGATCAGAAAATGCTTTCCTTATTCCTTTATCCCCCGTTCTCAGTACCATGTTTGGTGTAGAGGAGGTGCTTAATGAGTTCTGGTTGAATGAATGAGTGAATAAAATATTTAATGATTCATATATAAAACTGATGAACTAGATCCTGAATACTGAGAAAGTGAGAAGGATCAAACTGTTAAATATGGGGGAAAAAAATCTGTATTCCAGAGTCTTCTCAAGGGGGACAATATTTCATTCTCTTCTAACTTGATTTATAATTTAAATACATAATCATTCAACTTGTAGAATATATTTCCTCTCTTTATATATATAATGAGTTTTAGAGATCAAAATATCAAGAAACAAGGCTTCCTTATGCTTGTCACAAAAACTAAGGTTTTTTCACTAGTGATATAGCTAGCATAAGCCAAGAGTATTATAATAAAGAAAAAAATTCAAAATAAAAATACTATATCCTCCTAAAAATGCCAGAAGACATGTGTCTGTGGGAGAAATGTGTCTGTGGGAGGGGGAATCTAGACATAAAAAGAGATGGGAAGTATATAAACCAAAAGCCATATTGATAATCTTTAAAAACTATCTAATTTTTTGTAGCCAGAAATATGAAAAGTTCTCTTCACTGGACATAATGAATAAACTACAGCAGAAGGAGGACACACGATTTAAAAGAGAAGTTAAATCTTCATTTATTTTTTCCTAAGGCCTTCATTTTCCCATTTCCCTGCAAACAAACAAACAAAAAATACATATTTTTAGGTTAAGAAAAATAGCGTATCTATCCATTTGAACCCAAAGTGAAAGAAGATCTTTTTTGAACTCCTCATACATTCTGATTAGCATCTATTAAAAAGTGTGCTATACGTGATCACGTATCCAAACTTCACATACAGCCTTTACCACTGATATGAACCAAAGCTCCTCAAAGAAATAGCTGATTCAGAACTGGGACAGCAAACGTATAAGATGAGTACTAGACATCTCGCATATCAAAAAGCAAGGATGCTAGCTATAAAACATCTTCAGAAGTCAACTTGAAGAGGCTCCTCCCAGTAGTTAAGAATGGGACAATCTGAAGCATCAATACAAATAATCATAGCAATGGTTTCACATATACCAAATATGTTAAAAATCCATGAATTCATAGTACGATTAAAAAAAAAAAACTCACTGGTCTCCTTTGGATGATGCTAGGGAACCAACTTAATATTGTGAAAACTGGTAAGTAGTCTCATCAATTCATGGCACACAGAAGGGGAAAAAGTGGAAACAGTGACAGATTTTATTTTCCTGGGCTCCAAAATCACTGTGGACAGTGATTCATGGACTGCAGCCATGAAATTAAAAGACATTTGCTCCTTGGAAGCAAAGTCATTACAAACCCAGACAGCATATTAAAAAGCAGAGACATCACTTTGGCAACAAAGGTCCATAAAGTCAAAGCTGTGATCTTTCCAGTAGTCTTGTACAGATGTGACAGATGGATCATAAAGAAAGCTGAGCACTAAAGAATTGATTCTTTTGAATTGTGGTGCTGGAGAAGATTCTTGAGAGTCCCTTCAACAGCAAGATCAAACCAGTCAATCCAAAAGGAAATCGACCCTGAATATTTACTGGAAGGACTGATGCTGAAGCTGGAGCTCCAATACTGTGACCACCTGATGCGAAGAGCCGACTACTGGAAAAGACCTTGATGCTGGGAAAGATTGAGGGCAGCAGGAGAAGGGGATGACAGAAGATGAGATGGTTGGATGGCATCATCAACTCAATGGACATGAGTTTGAGCAAAGTCCAGGAGATAGTGAAGGAAAGAGAAGCCTACTGCACTGCAATCCATGGGGTCACAGAGTCGGACACAGCTTAGCAACTGAACAACGACAAATAAAGGGAAAGAATCAAGCATTTAACCCACCTTTCCTGAAGGAAGTATACCTTAGATTAACCACAGAATAGATATGAGAAAGTTTTCCTAATTAACCAAGACAAATGACAGAGTTAGAATATCACCATTTTGCAATGGAGAGTAACAAAAATAGTGAGGTACTGCTCCTCAGTACCTGCTAACATCATAGTCAGATGAGACAACTGTTTATCACGCCTCCTAGCAGAAGCAACCATCTCCCATAAAGTATTCTTGCCAAGGAAAAGAACTTGAATTAGATCAAGCCTCTAGATATAACTACCAGTTTACATGATATACAAGATAGAGGGACAAGTCAAACACATCACAGAAATGCAATTAGCAAAATCCAGAAGGTGAGAAACTATTGGACAGATGACCAAGTTTATTTTTTAGGTAAATTGAGGGGAAAAGGGAACTATAAACACACTCAGGAGGGAATTTCCTGGTGGTCCAATGGTTAGGACTAGGAATCTGTAGCCCCAGATTCAATCCCTGGTTGGGGAACTAAGATCCTACAAGCTGTGCAGCATGGCCAAAAACACAAAGAACTTCAGAAATGTATTATCCAAATGGTACATACATCCTTGTTCGGATCCTGATGTAAATAAATCAGATTTACAAAATCAGCGGAAACCGGAATCCTTATTTTGGTGTGATACTAATTTTTCAGATGTGACAACTGCACTATGTTTATGTTAGGTTTTTTTTTTTTTAATGAGTCCTTAACTTTTAGTGATATATACCAGGATATTTATAAATGAAATACATGTGAGAGGCTGCAATCATCTGAAGGTCTGTCTAGGGCTGGAGGATCCCCTTCCACAATGACTCCCTCACATGGTGGCTGCTAGCTGAAGGTTAGGTCCTCTCCATGGGAACCCTTCCACAGGCTATTTGCATGTCCCCACAATATTAAAAAAGCCTAACACTGGAGAAGGAAATGGCAACCCACTCCGGTGTTCTTGCTGGGAGAATCCCAGGGACGGGGGAGCCTGGTGGGCTGCTGTCTATGGGGTCGCACAGAGTCGGACATGACTGAAGCGACTTAGCAGCAGCAGCAGCAGCAACATAAACATAGCGCAGTTATCACATCTGAAAAATAAATATCACACCAAAATATGGATTCAGATTTCCTCTGATTTTGTAAATTTGATTTATTTGCATCAGGATCCAAACAAGGATGTATGTACCATTTGGATAATACATTTCTGAAGTCCCTTTTGTTTCTGACCATGCTGCACAGCTTGTAGGATCTTAGTTCCCCAACCAGGGATTGAATGGATATTCATTGGAAGGACTGATGCTGAAGCTGAAACTCCAATACTCTGGCCACCTGATGCAAAGAACTGACTCCCTGGAAAAGACTTTGATGCTGCGAAAGACTGAAGGCAGGAGGATAAGGGGACAACAGAGGTTGTCCCTCTGAGATGGCTGGATGGCATCACCAACTCAATGGACCTGAGTCTGAGCAAGCTCTGGGAGTTGATGATGGACAGGGAAGACTGATATGCTGCAGCCCATGGGGTTGTGAAGAGTCGGACCCAACTGAGCGACTGGACTGAACTGAACTGAACTGAACAATATGGCAACCTGCCTTCCCTCAGAAACTGCCATGCCTCTTATGTCCTAGCACTGGAAATCACACCAGCACCACTTCAATATCTCATTGGTTACACAGGTTAGCCTTACTCACCCTGAGAGAGGATTACACAAAGGCAGGAACATGAGAGGATCATCAGGGTGATCCTGCAGGCAGGCTACCACATTATGCCATGTAAGCTCTGGACTGACTTTCAAAACCCTTCACCCTCCTAATGCACACCAACCTCACTTCATTTCTTTCTTTTAAAAATAATTTGATTTATTCATTTTTGGCTGTGCTGGGCCTTCACTGCTGTGCCGGCTTTTCTCTAGTTGCATTGTGGTGGCTTCTTTCATTGCAGAACACAGGCTCTAAAGCACAGGCTTAATAGTGGTGGCGCACAGGCTTAGTTGGTCCTCAGCATGTGGGATCTTCCTGGCCCAGGGATCGAACCCATGTCTCCCGCATCAGCAGGTAGATTCTTTCCCACTGAGCCAACTAGAGGAGCCCCTTGCCTCATTTCATTTCACTCTTTCTTGGTGGAAAAAGCTTCAGCTTTACTGGCTTCCCTTCTTCCTCAGAAGGTGAGGCATTTACATCCAGTTTAGAGCCTTTGTACTAGCTGTTCCCTCTGCCATAAGTATTCTCTCCAATCACCATCTGATCAATCAGATTTGACCATAAATGTCACCTGCTCAGAGAGACCTTCCCTGGCCACCCAGTCTGAAGAAGCCATCTATCCCCTTTCTACCTGAGAGTTCAGTTTTAATTATTTGCAGAAACTTTTCACTTTGATATTTCAGCACATCTGGCTTAATATTAAACTCTCTAGCACACTGGTTCATCACATTCAACATAACCTCGGCACCCAAATGGGTAACCCTGGCAAACGCCTTGCCCCCAGTTCTGTAAACTGCTCAGCTCTAAGGACCTTCTCCTTCCCTCTGCCTCAGCCACATCCTCCCACTATCACACCAAACTCAATCCACTATCTGATCCTTCTAGTTCACTTGCTCAAGAGCCCCATGAAAATGACTTTTTAATTAAAACAAGACCTTCGATTCCTTGACTCCTTCTTTCCTCCAATTTTTTCTCTTCATCTAGCTTAGATTTCATAATTATTAGAATCATTCCCTTGCAAGAACCCTCAATTTGCTCCAAATATTTTTTTTCAAGCTCCATAATTTCAGAACCAAGAAACTATTTTCTCCATATCAAGAATACTGATGAAAAAGCATTCAACTAGATTATTTTTACCATAAATTCAAAGTCACTAAATGGGCACTCAGCTGGCAATCCTACTAGATTTCTCTAGCAAACTGGATTTCTAATTCCTCCCCTCTCCAAGAAAGCTCTTCTTACCCACTTTCCCCTCCTTTACAGCACTGCCATCCCTTTTAGCTAATGTCCTTGATTTTCCACTGAGAACCTAAACAAGCCTAAAACTGGAAATCTGTCATTTTATCATGACCAGTTGTATAAACTGACGTGAGCTGGCACCTGTTTTCCCTTCTTTCCTCTGTTTCAACAGACATGACCCTCCTCCTCCTTCTGAAGAACAATCCCTCTGCTTACAGTCCTGATAGCTTCCCTTCTTCCCTTCCTCCCTTCTCAAAAACTCCAATCTTATAATTATCTCTTTTTCTCCCATCAACTGTCATCCACTATTTCCTGGATCACTTCTATCTATAGAATACATTTAAGCTCTAGTATGTTCCCTTTCAAGAAACAAACAAAATTCTTCTTTGATCCCATATTCCCCTTCAGGTACAACTCCATTTGTCTACTCTCTTCGCAGTGAAATTTCAGTAAAGTGGTTAAATAAATAAATACTATCTGCACCTTCTCACCTCCCATTCTTGTTCTGTTAAATCCATTCCAGTATGACTTCTGCCTCCATCACAAGCAATATCCATCCTGCCAATCCAGTGAATCCCCTCATCATACAAGGTCTCTCAGCAGCACTAAATTTTGTTAATCTTTCCCTTCTTGAAATAATCTCTTGATTTCATTCAACCAATGATGACTGAACACCAGTCCTGGCCAGACACTGTTCTAGGCACTGGCTGGGGATAAAGAGCTTCTGTGGTGTCCCTCTTCCCTGGTTTTCCTTCCATATATTTCACTCCTTTTACTTCTCATCTTCATCCTTCTCTGACCTATTCTCTAAATGTTAAGTAATTCAGAATTTAACACCAAGCCCCCTTTTACTTATTTCTCTCCTTAAACAGCATCATCCATTCCCACAGCTTTATTATCCTTACACTAAAAACTTTCAAATTTATAGCTGCAGCCTGGAACTTTCTTTGGAACTCATGTTCTCCCATATTCAATAATATACTTGACGTTTCCACTTGAACTCCTCAAAACCTCTCAAACTTAATATGATCAATTTTAACTCTTAACTTTCCTAACCAAACATTCCAGGTTTAGCAAATTTCAGTAAATAACACACTATAGCTCTCAAGCCATAAATCTTTATTCCTATCTTTCCCTCCCCTCCCACTTCTAATTCACCAGCAAGTCCCACCAAGTCCATTTCCAAAATAGCTCTCAAATGTGTTCCTTTTTCTCCTCTCTTGCTATTATCATCTCTTGCCTACTGCAATAGCTTCAGCTGGCATCTCTGCTCCCATCCTTGCCTCCCTCCGAACTTTCTGGTTTTCTCATTCTTTTAGGTGGTAGGTTAGATTGCTTACTTGAGATTTTTTTGTGGTTTTAAAAAAGGCCTGTGTCACTATGAGCTTCCCTCCAAGGACCGCCTTTGCCGCATCTCATAGATTTTGTATGCTTGTGTTTTCCTACAATCTTTTTGACACACGCATTTTAATGAAACAGTGTTTTCCTACAATCTTTTTGATACATGCATTTTAACAGAACAGTAAATTAGGTCAGCTTATTCCATGGTTAGAAGTCTTCAATAGCATCACACAGGAAACAGGAATGAAATCTGAACTCCTCTCGGTATTTAAGGTCCTATTTAAGTGATATGGACTTCGCTTGTTGATTTTTTTCTTGTTCTGTCATGTCTGACTCTGCAACCCATGGACTGCAGCCCACCAGGCTTCTCTGTCCGTGGGATTTTCCAGGCAAGAATAATGGACTTTGCTTATCTGCTCGCTATCATGATCTTGCCCCATTCTTTCCCGCTCTAATAACAGCTGCACTGACCTTTCAATTTCTTGGCTATGCTAAGACTTATTCTCCTATGGCATGGTACATGCTACTCCCCTGTCAAACACCATCTCCTCTGGCTGGCTTCTTCTCAATCTCCAGTCTCAGTTTAAATATAAACTCCCCAGACTGCTTTACTCTTTATAGCTGCTGCTGCTGCTGCTGCTGCTGCTAAGTCACGTCAGTCGTGTCCGACTCTGTGTGACCCCATAGATGGCAGCCTACCAGGCTCCTCGGTCCCCGGGATTCTCCAGGCAAGAACACTGGAGTGGGTTGCCATTTCCTTCTCCAACGCATGAAAGTGAAAAGTGAAAATGAAGTTACTCAGTCGTGTCCGACCCTCAGCGACCCCATGGACTGTAGCCTACCAGGCTCCTCCGCCCATGCGATTTTCCAGGCGAGAGTACTGGAGTGGGTTCATAACATTTATTACATATTCATATATTGACTTGAAACTTATTTTGAAAATTCACAAACATAAAGGTGGAGCAAACAGTATAAAGAGCTTACAGATTCTAAAAGTTTAACTTCAAACTACCTCCCTTATTAAACTGTAAGCTCCAATGGATAGAGGCGATCTTGTTCTCTTTTTCACCCAGGACATTGCACAGTGCCTAGATTATGATAAATACCCAACAAGTTTCTTGTTTTGAGTGAGAGGGAAAGTTAAAGATGACTCTAAAGACAATGACAGCACCACTAAGAAGGGTGAAACAAGGAGGGGAGAGTTTTGAGCTGGTAATTATTTATCAGTCGACTCCCAGCCAGGTTCTGGGCTAAGTATTGGGTTTCAGAGATAAATAAGAGAAAGTCTTATACAAAGTCTAGTGGAGACAGATACAATAAGTAGTATTTATTCAGGGCTGCCTATGTTCTGAATATGGGGTAAGTGTTTCAGAGGTATGCTCTCATTTAGTCCTATAACCACCCTATAAGGTAGAAACTTTTATCTCCAAATTACACCTAAGGAAACTGAGGCTTATATAAAGGTCAAATAATTGATGGCAGGTTTCAAAGCTGGAAAGTAGTAAAGTCAGGTGAAACAGTAGGTAAGAAAAAGCATGCAGGCACTGAAAGGACCACTGAATCCCCAGGACACTTCAAAGGATCCTTCTGTTCTATTTGTTTAAACTGAGTGTAATGAATTACAAGAGATGAATCTTGTAGGATCTTGAAGGACAAATTAACCACTTTAGAAGAAGAGGGCAGACAGAGGGAATGACTTGCACAGAGGCATGGACATTTTATAACGCAAACAACACTTGGGGAAGTACATGGCCGGAGATGGAGTATGTTACAGCTAACAGATGAAGGTGAGGCTGGCAGCTGGAGTACAGACGTGATCTTTAATGCCATTGTCTGTTATTATAAGATTAAATAACTGCCTTACAAAAATGCTTCAAAGCCACAGTTACTAAAACAGCACTGTCCACCCACAGGAATATATTCCCAAATAGAACCAAAACACAGACCTATGTATATGTATTGACATCCTGGAATCTGCCGTATAATAAAGATGGTACTGCAGATCAGTGGAGAAAGGATAGATTATTTAATAAATGCCACGGGGATGACTGGTTATCCATTTGGGAAAAAAAATCAGGTAAACACCCTCCTTCATATGTAAGAAAATAAAATTCATTTAGATTTGTGATTAAATGTAAATAATAAAAACGATAAAATTCTTTTTAAAACAAAATAATTTTTTTGGACTAAAAACAAATTCTAGAGACATTTCTCAGTTAAAACAAGAAATCTCAAAGGAATTTTGTTCTGGTGGCAGACTAATGCGGTTTGCTTACCCCAGTGAAGGTTATCAAGTTCTCTCTATTGGAAAAGACCAGAAGCACTGGTCCAAAGCAGTCAGAAACACCTGAGGAACTGTGTTAAAACTCTCTAGGAATATACTAGAGCTTCTAGGCTAAGGGACAGCCTTAAAAGAGAGATCTTCCTTTGACAACAGTTTTCATTTAAAAGAAATATACTATTTTAAAAGAGCAATTAATCAGTGATTAATCATAAATAATTTCATTAAGAGACTGATGAAGTCATAATAAGAAGTCTTCAAGTGGTAAAGGAGTGTGGACACTTCATGAGAGAAATTTCCACTTGCTACGTCTGACCCTTGAACAAAGTGGGAGCTAATCTGCATATAATTTATAGCGGACCCTCCGCATCCGTGGATTCATCCAACTGTGGATCATGTAGTACTGCAATATTTATTATTGAAAAAATCCGCATATAAATGGATCATGCAGTTAGAAGGTCAACTGTATATCTAAACTTACCTTTAGCCTGACAAAGCGTCTTTCTTTCTTTTTTAAGCATGGGGTGCTTGATCTTTTTAATCTTAGGCTGTGCTGAGCCTCTGTGGCTGCGAGGGCTTCTCTCTGGCTGCAGCCAGCGGGGGCTGCCTTTGTTGACGTGAGAAGGCATCTCGCTGCAGTGGCTTCTCTTGTGGAGCACGGGCTCTAACGCACGCGGGCTTCAGGAACTGCAGCACAGGGGCTCAGCAGTCAAGGCTTCTGGGCTCTAGAACACAAGCTCAACAGGCTTAGCTGCTCCTCGGCATACGGGATCTTCCCCAGCCAGGGATCAAACCTGGGTCTCCTGCCCCGGCAGGCAGACGCTTTTACCACTGAGCCATCAGGGAAGCCCTACAAACTGTCTTCATCAAGCATTAAAAGAAAACCCACATATACCCTGTGACTCAGCAATTCTTCTTAGAAATTTAGCTATTTACGGATGTGTGCTAAGATAGACGTACAACCATATTTACAATGGTGTCGACAATAATAATAAATTGAAAATAAGCTAGACTCAGTCTGGGAAATTTTCATATAAGCATATCCTAGAATACAACACAGCCATTAAAAATGAAGTCTCCTTATTGACATGGAAAGATGTTCAAAATGTACACTGCGTGGACAGAGCAGGTCTCAACGCAGTACAAATTGTGCTGCTTATTTCTGTGGGAAAAAAAAAATATGAAATTCATCACCAAAATGTAAAGAGTGGCTACCTCAGTGTAGTGGGATGAGAGTGATTACTCAGTTCAGTTCAGTTCAGTCGCTCAGTCGTGTCCGTGATTATAGGCAATGTGTATTTTCTAGCTCTGTCTACAGTAAATATTTATTTAATAAAAACGTTCCTTTTCGTTTTTCAGTTGTCTCTGTTCAATTCCCATCATACAAAGTAAAAGCAATGAAGATCTCCTGTAGCCTGGCAAATGCCAAATACTGAATCACAGTATTTTCAAAAATGAAAATTTCTAACAGCTCTTCTAGGAAAGGACACACAGGGTAAAGGGCAGCAGACTGTTAGTTTCTTAGACTGGAATAGAAAGTCTCTAGGATTAAAAAAAAAAAAAGAGTAGCCTCACTTCCTGTTAGCAAAGAATTTATTCCCTTGATCTAACCTCTTGACTAGGTTCAACAAGGTCAGCAGTTGAAATTGTTTAGTATTTCACTTAACTCTCAAGAAATGTATATATTCAGCAAAATGTCAGTAGTAGGCAAAGGAGGAAGAGCCCTTAATTTGGAAGGGGAAGACATAGGTTCTAGAAATAACCACACAGTAGCTGTGTGATGGCTCAGCGGTAAAGGTGATAAAGAACCACCTGTCAATGAAGGAGACACGGCTGCCATCCTTGGGTTGAGAAGATCCCCTCGAGAAGGAAATGGTGACCTGCTTCAGTATGCCCGCCTGAGAAATCCCAAAATCCCATGGGCAGGGGAGCCTGGTCTGTTATAATCCACGAGGTCACAAAAGAATTAGACACAACTTAGCAACTGAACAACAACAACAACAAGCTGTGTGATGCCAAGCTATTCACTTAGTTATTTAACTTCTCTGAAACGCAACCTGATCACCTGGAGACTGACCATGATTATAAATACTCCTAGAATCCTCTCCCACAGGGAGCCTGCAGTGGGAACTGAATGAGATAATCTTCCTGTGTAAACCACCCAATGCACACTTATGGAATGATGAATGAAGACACCGTATACAGTAAGTGTGCCACACATCTATAAATCTATACGAATGCGGCAAAATATACCACCAATCTTTATTACAATAGCCCGAGAACCACACAATACAGAATCACATATGAAAACCTTGAGTCCACAACCCTCCACGCTCCTAAATACACATCAAGGATGTAATGGAGCCCTCCGGGGAAGACTGCGCCACTCCTTTGGTTTCTTCTACCTCTCCTTTCTACTCGCCCTTGGCATTCAGGACCTAGTAAAAAGGGAAGGGCTGCTTCTCTCAGCATGACTCAAGTCAATGAAAGGGTCTCGTCTTTCCAAGCACCTCAAGCAAAAGCCACATTTGAAGATAAAGGTATTCACCTCTCTTCTTGACATGTGGTAGTAGAATTTCACCACCATCAATTCAAAATTTCACTCCCTCAAATAAATTTTTCTTTAGTAAGTATCCTTTAACATCCCAAGTGGCTATGCTCCCGAGGTTCTCTCCACCTCCATAATATTCTGTTTGGCACCCTTCATGTAGTACTTAGCACAGCCACCCTTTGTTATAAGCATCCGTATACCTCTGACCTTATTATCTCACAAGTGCCAGGGGACTATCTTTAAGTGCTTGAGGGGCTTAGTACATTACATACTAATATATCATAAATATTCAACAAAAACAGTGCATGAATGGGTGATGACAAGGTAATGCAATGTCACCCTAAGAGGTTGAAACTACAGTCAAAATAATTGGAATAGCAAAAACTAAGAAAATAAACAATTATAACTCAATCTGTTCATCCAGTAAACATTTAATAAGCATCTACTTGTGCTTGATATAGCCCAAAGTATGCCATGATGAACAAGACCCAGTCTCTAGTCTCAAGGAGTTATCTTATTGACATTTAATTGTACTGTTTTTACTATCTATTTTGATACAATTTTAGACTTGCAGAAGAGTTGCAAAGATAGTACAGAGTTTTCGTGTCACCTTCACACAGCTTTCCCTAACATTGACACTTTATATAATCATGGTACAATCAGTGAAACTAGGAAATTCACTTTGCTAATATTAACTACAGATTTCAATCTGATTTCCCCAGTTTTTGCAACAATGTCCTTTTTTGGTCCCTTGTTACACCTAGTTGTCTTGTCACCTTCTCTAAATTATATTTTCAATAGTCTTTTTCTTGGTTATATTAACAGTAACACATATTTTCTGAAAAGTAAAAGAACAAGAAATAAAAACAAAGAATTAAATAGCTAATAATTCCCTTATGAAATGATAAACACTCCTAACATCTATCATTTACTGGTATTTTTTCCACGTGTATATACACATAATTTTATATTTCTTTCACCCAGGAATCTATATAGCCTTTTGCATCTTCTTTTCTCTTACCATTTTATCAGGAACATTTTCTCATGTGTTTAAAAATATTATTTTCAATGACAATATAGATTCCATTGATAATGAATCATAATTAATCATTTCCTTGTTGTTGTTGGATAGGTACATTATTTCCCATTTTTTACTACTATAAATAAAGTACAGTGAATATCCTTGAAATATGAAAAACACAGTAATATATACTGTGATGGATAAGCACAGGGTATTAGTGATGTAGCCTGGAGAAACATCTAACCTAGCTTTGAGGAAAAGAAACTACTTGTTGGAGATTTTTCTGAGAGATGGGTCCTGAAGAGTGTTTTCCTTCACTTATTAGAATCCAAACAAATAACATTTACTGAGTGCCTGTTACAGCCAGTTCCTACACTGGGATCCAGAGATACAAAAGGGCCTAAGGCTTTGCTGGGGAAGCTGACTGTCTAGTCAGGGAGGCAGACACTTGAATAGAAAAAGCACAATGGAATGAAGTAAAAGCTATTATCACAGTGCTGTATACGAACAAAATGCTCTGAGGGAAGAGAGAATGCATTTTAAGAATCGATTGTAAAAGTAGACACAAAGAGTTCTTCAGGGTTGATAACAACATACATGAAATGTTTTAGTGAAATATGACCTTAAATGTATATCAACCATATGAAGGAGTTCCTTAAAACAGGTAAATTATTAATAGGTATGCAAGGTATTCAAATGGAGACAAGCACTTGTTGGAAAGTACTTGTTTTATCATATTCTGTACTAGCGAAACTACAGCTATTTCTGAGAACTCTGTTTTTTTAATTAATTTTATCAAGATATGTCCACAATGAAAGGTACCCTCTTATATATAGTTCGATGGAATCTGACAAGTTTATATACCCATGTTACTCCCACCACCAAGACATAGAAAAGTTCCATCATCCCCAAAATTTCCTTGTGCTTCATCCCAGTCAACCCCCCTCACCCAACATCTACCCTAAAGGAGCCACTGATTTCCTTTCTGGCGCTATAGATCTGTCTTTTTTAGAGTTTCATATAAATGGAATCACATTTTATGCACTAGTTTCATCTCTGCATGTTTCTGAGACTCTGCCATGTTGTTGTACACATCAGTAGTCCATTCCTTTCTACTGTGCAAATGTCATATTTATAAGCCCATGGATAGACTGAAAAAAATCTGATTATTCCTGAAAGGAAGGGCACACGAAGGACTTTCTTATGGCGAACAGGCTTGTTCTGGGTTTTTCTAGAAAGCAAGACCCAAACTTACAGGGGTTCACAGAGGCCATAAGGTACTGAAATGAAAGCAGCATGACTGACAAGGATGTTGCTGCAGGGATTTTAACTCTAGCAAGAGCCTGGACTTGACACTGTCAGTGTTTCTTCCAGCCCTGAAGGGCCGTGATTCTGTAATTCTCATCAATGAGAAAAATGTTATGTCGTCATTAACGACTAGTAGCGTGGTCTATATTTTTTTAGATATATTTACTACCCTGTCAGTTCTAGAGGCAGTAGGGCGCATGGCTTCAAATGTTATAGGATGGGTTGTTGTTCAGTCACTCAGTCGTGTCTGACTCTGCAACCTCATGGACTGTGGCCCACCAGGCTCCACTGTCCATGGAAGGCACGAATACTGGAGTGGGCGGTCATTCCCTTTTCCAGGGAATCTTTCCGACCCAGGGATCGAATCCAGGTCTCCTGCATTGCAGGAGAATTCTTTACTGTCTGAGCCACCAGGGAAGCCCTACGAAGGGGGAGGGAGTGCTTAAAATCAGACAGATTTAAGTCTAACTTAAGTCTCTATTCTGCTACTTACTATGCACCCAGAACTTAGCCTCTCTATGCCATAGTTTCTTCATTTGAAAACTGAAACAATGATGAATGTGCTTGCTCCAAACCAGAAACTGGATAAAGCTTTATTTTATTCCCTACGGAATAGGATAGCGAATACATGAAATCTGACAGACAAGGGGGACTGGGAAAGTCCAAGGTATGAAGGGAGTGTTGAGAGTTGGGAAAATAAATTATGACCCATAGGTCAAATCCTGCCATGGCCTGGTTTTGCGTGGCTCACTAGCTTTATTTTTTTCCCCCAACCTTTTCCGTTTTAAAAAAGTTATAGACAACAACAAAGAAGAATATGCTGCACAGACCTTATGTGACCCAGAAAGCCTGTACTATTGACTATCTGAACTTTACAGAACTACTTGGTCAAGTCCCAGGTCTAGAGCAGACAGGGTTCAATGTGGCTGCTGGTAAATTATATGGCTTTAAGCAGACAAACATAAAGACTGTCCATCTGGTTAAATGAGTGCTGCTGCTAAGTCGCTTCAGTCATGTCCGACTCTGTGGGACCCCATAGACGGCAGCCCACCAGGCTCCCCCGTCCCTGGGATTCTCCAGGCAAGAACACTGTGCAGTAGGAAGAATTTCCTTAAATATGTCTGGGCCTTGAGTTCCTTATCTGTAAAGTGAAGATAAAAACGGTATCTCTTAACTTCTGCTTCAGGCCATGGTTAAGCAATTAGTACCAGACTTGCCCTCCCATTAAAAACAACTTGAAAATTGGACAAAATATATGAAACAAGAGGATGAGATGGTTAGATTACATTATGACTCAGTGGACATGAATCTGAGCAAACTCCGGGAGACAGTGAATGAGGGAGACTGGCGTGCTGCAGTCCACGGGGTCACAAAGAACTGGACACAAGTTAACAACTGAGCAACAACCATGTATGAAACCGCTGTTTCTATCTTGAACAACAGTCAGCCCTGTGACATCTGATGGAAGGGAGCCAAGGAAGTGAGTCCTGTGAAGGCTCTGGCTTTCCACGTGGAGGCCCCTTCTGACTGTGGCAACAAGAGAAAGAACGGAAGCAGAATACAGTGGGCGAACGGACTGGGTCTCCTTGAGTCTTTGGCCGAAGGGCAACCTGTAAGATTTGCGCAAAGACAAACTACTGGAGAAAATCCAACATTACACAGCTTAAAACTGAATTCCTAGAACTGATACCCAAGTGGGAGACATTTGAGTTTCAATCAGCCAGAGTGGAGAAACTTCAAAGACTGCTCCAAACATGCAGCAGAGGCCTTTAGGGGCTAAATCTGAAACCTAGAATAATGGCAACTCTAGATCCACCCTAAGAGTTTAAAACCTAAGCCAGGAAAAATCAATCTGATCCACAAGTGATTTAACTGCTTGCCAAAATAAAACTCAGCCCTCTTTAAAGTGAGACAACAAAATCAAGATACCAAGTGATGTAGCATTCACAATATACAACGTTGGAAGAAATTACTATAAATGCAAAGACACAGACCTTAGCTAAGAGAAAAAATATCAGTCAACAGAAACAAATTCAGAAATGACCAATATGAAAGAATTAGCAGGTAAGGATTTTAAAACAGTTGTAACACTGTACAGGAGTCAGTGACCAAAACCATCCCAAAGAAAAAGAAATGCAAGAAGGCAGAGTGCTTGTCTGAGGAAGACTTACAAATAGCCTAGAAAAGAGAAGCGAAAGGCAAAGGAGAAAGAAAAAGATATACCCAACTGAATGCACAGTTTCAGAGAACAGCAAGAGAGATTTTATAAAAAAGCCTTAAGTGAACAATGCAAAGAAACAGAGGAAAACAACAGAATGGGAAAGACTAAAGATCTCTTCAAGAAAATTAGATACAAATGGAACATTTCATGCAAAGATGGGCACAATAAAGGACAAAAACGGCAAGGATCTAACAGAGGCAGAAGAGATTAAGAAAAGGTGGCAAGAATACACAGAAGAACTACATAAAAAAGGTCTTAATGACGTGGATAACCACGATGGTGTGGTCACTCACCTAGAGCCAGACAACCTGGAGTGTGAAGTCAAGTGGGCTTTAGGAAGCATTACAATGAACAAAGCTAGTAGAGGTGATAGAATTCCAGCTGAGCTATTTAAAATCCCCAAAGATGATGCTGTTAAAGTGCTGCATTCAGCATGTCAGCAAATTTGGAAAACTAAGCAGTGGCCATAAGACTAGAAAAGGTCAGTTTTCATTTCAATCCCAAAGAAAGGCAATGCCCAAGAATATTCAGACTATTATACAACTGCACTTATTTCACAAGCTAGCAAAGTAATGTTCAAAATCCAAGCTAGGCTTCAGCAGTACGTGAAGCGAGAATCTCTAGATGTTCAAGCTGGATTTAGGAAAGGCAGAGAAACCAAAGACCAAAATGCCAACATCCATTGGATCATAGAAAAAACAAGAGAATTCCAGAAAAACATCTACTTCTGCTTCACTGACTATGTGAAAGCCTTTGACTATGTGGAAACTGTGGAAGATTCTTCAGGAGATGGGAATACCAGACCACCTGACCTGCCTCCTGAGAAGCCTGTATGCAGGTCAAGAAGCAACAGTTAGAACTGGACAGTACGTCAAGACTGTATATTGTCACCCGGGCTTATCTAATTTACACACAGAGCACATCACACTAAATGCTGGATTGGATGAAACACAAGCTGGAATCAAGATTGCTGGGAGAAATATCAATAACCTCAGACATGTAGATGATACCACTTTAATGGCAGAAAGTGAACAGGAACTAAAGAGCCTCTTAATGAGGGTGAAAGAGCAGAGTGAAAAAGTTGCCTTAAAATTCAACATTCAGAAAACTAAGATCATGGCATCCAGTCCCATCCCTTCATACAAATAAATGGGGTAAAAGTAAAAACAGTGACAGACTTTATTTTCTTGGGCCTCAAAATCACTGTGGATGGTGACTGCAACCAAGAAATTAAAAGTCACTTGCTCCTTGGAAGAAAAGCTATGACAAACCTAGACAGTGTATTAAAAAGCAGAGACATGGCTTTGCCTACTAAGGTCCATATAGTTGAAGCTATGGTTTTTCCAATAGTCATGTAAAATATGAGAGACGGACCATAATGAAGGCTGAGCACCGAAGAATTGATGCTTTCGAACTACAGTCCTGGAGATGATTCTTGAGAGTGCCTTTGACAGCAAGGAGATCAAACCACTCAATCCTAAAGGAAATCAACCCTGAATATTCACTGGAAGGACTGTTGCTGAAGCTGAAGCTCCAATATTCTGGCCACCTGATGCGATGAGCAGACTCACTGGAAAAGACCCTGATGCTGGAAGAAATTGAGGGCAGGGAGAGAAGGGGACGACAGAGGATGAAATGGCCGGATGGCATCACTAACTCAATGGACATGAGTTTGAGCAAACTCCGGGGGATAATGAAGGACAGGGCAGCCCGGAGTGCAGCAATTCATGGGGTTGCAAGAGTCAGACACTACTTAGCAACTGAACAACAATAACTATAAATGTGTTCAAGAACTTAAAAGTATGAACAAAATAAGAAATAAAAAATGAAAAATAATCAAACACAACTTTTAGAGTTGCAAGGAAGATTTTACTGGCTAAGCCAAGCCGCACAGCAGACACAACTGGAAAGCAGATTTATTAACTAAAAAAAATGAGCGACGCTTCAGTGACCTGTAGGTAAGAAAAGCATCCCAGGATGCAGTGTCATCGTCAGTGTTGACAACCATCGAGAGAAAATCTTATAAAGCAGTCAGAGAAAAACGGCAAATTACATACAGGTGAACAAAGCTGAGCATGCTACCTGACTTCCTGTTAGAAATAATAAAACATAGATGACAACAGAATGACACCTTTAAGTACAGAAGGATAGAAACTGCCCATCTAAAATTCGACAGTCAGTGAAAACAGTCTTCAAAAATGAAGGAGAAATAGAGATTTTTCAACAAACAAAAGAGGACAGAATTCACTGCCATCAGATCTTTTCTACAAGAAATGCTGGAGTCTTTCAAGCTAAAGAAAACTGGTAACAAACGGACAGTCAGATCCAAACAAAGGAAAGAATGACGGGCATTGGACGTGGCAAATGTGTGGGTAAATGTAAGACTTTTTCTTTTTTCCTTTTAAAAAATTTCACTAAAAGCAAAAATGGTAACAATGAACTGTGGGGTTAACAACCTATGGAGAAGTAAAAGGCATGGATGATCACAGGCTAAAGATACAAGAGGAAAATAAAAGGTACTTCATAAAGTTCTTACACATCAATGATTAACCTAACCATTCTGAAAATGACATAAATGTAAATGGTCTAAACATTTTAATTAAAAAGCAAAAATGGGTGCTTCCCTGGTGGCCCAGCAGTTAAGAATCTGCCCAGCAATGCAGAGGACAGAGGGTTGATCCCTGGTCTGGGGAGACCCCGCACACTTGAGCCCATGCGCCATAGCTACTGAGCCTGCGCGCCCCAGAGCCTGTGCTTCACTCGAGAAGCCGCCACGGTGAGAGCCCGTGCACAGCCACGAAGACCCCCTGCAGCCAGAAGAGCAAATAAACAAATCCTTATTTTTCAAAAAAGCAAAGAGGGTAAGACTGGATTTAAAAACAAAACACAAAACCTATCTGCTATCTAAAAGAAACTCATTTTTAAAAAAGGACAAAGATAGGCTAAAAATTAAAGAACAGAGAAAGATATACCGTGCAAACACTAGTCATAAGAAAGCTGGAGTGAAGATAATATCACCCACTATAGACTCCAAGACAAGGAGTATGACCAGAGATAAAAGGAGACATTTTAAAGTATAAAGGGCTCAATTCATCAAGAAGACATAATAATCCTAAATGTGTATATACCTAATTACAGAAGCTCAAAATACATGAGGCAAAAATGAACAGAACTGAAAGGGGAAACAGACAAATCCATAATTAGGCGAATATTTCTATACTTCTCACAGAAATCAATGCAATAAATAGAAAGAAAATCAATAAGGATATACAAGACTGAACAAAACTATCAACCAAGCTGACTTAACTGACATTAATAGCACACTATACCTGAAGGAGAGGAGAACATGTTTTTCAGGCACACATAGAACACTCACTAAAATAGACTCTAACAAGTCTCAGCAGATCTCAAAGGACTGAAATCATGTGTTCTACGACCACTATATAATTTTTAATCAGGAATTAGTAACAAAAAAAATTCAGAAATGCCGTGAAATTAAGAAACAAATTGATATGTAACACATGGGTCAAATAAGTATCACAGAGCAAATGGGAAAATATTTTTAAAATGATACATAAAAATGTGTGCAATACAGTTATAGAATGTAGCTAAGTAGTGCTAGGAGGGAAATTTATAGTGGTAAATGCTTCCACTAGAAAACACAGAAGGTTTAAAAAGCAATGACCTGTTTCTATCCCTAAGAAGCTAGAAGAGCCAATTAAATCCAAAAGTAGTAATATGAACTAATAAAGTAGTCATGTATGGATGTGAGAGTTGAACTGTGAAGAAGGCTGAGCGTGAAAGAATTGATGCTTTTAAACTGTGGTGTTGGAGAAGACTCTTGAGAGTCCCTTGGACTGCAAGGAGATCCAACCAGTCTATTCTGAAGGAGATCAGCCCTGGGATTTCTTTGGAAGGAATGATGCTAAAGCTGAAACTCCAGTACTTTGGCCACCTCACGAGAAGAGTTGACTCATTGGAAAAGACTCTGATGCTGGGAGGGATTGGGGGCAGGAGGAGAAGGGGACGACAGAGGATGAGATGGCTGGATGGCATCACAGACCCGATGGATGTGAGTCTGAGTGAACTCCGGGAGTTGGTGATGGACTGGGAGGCCTGGTGTGCTGCAATTCATGGGGTCGCAAAGAGTCGGACACAACTGAGGGACTGAACTGGACTGAACTGAACTGAACTGAAAGGTAACAAGAGCAACAAAGCCCCAGTAAAACAATAGAGAAAACCAATGAGATTCAAAGTTATTTCTTTGAAAAGATCAATAGAATTGTTAAACTTGTAGCTAAAGTGAAGACTAAAAGAAAGAACATTCAAATCACCAATGTCAGAAATGAAGGAAGGGGGACTTTCCTGGTGGGCCAGCGGTTAAGAATCTGGCTTGCAATGCAGGGGACGTGGGTTCGATCCCTGGTCTGGGAACTAAAATCCCACATGCCACAGAGCAACTACGCCTGCGCACCACCACTAGAGCCCACGAGCTGCAATGACTGAGGAGTCTGCACGCCACAACTACAGAGTCTTGCGAGCTGCAATGAAAGATCCTGCATGAAGCACCTAAGACCCAATGCAGCCAAATAAACAAACATGTATTTTTTTTAAATGAAAGAAGGGACATCAATATAAATGCTTCAGGCTTTAAAATAGTAATTAAAAAATATATTATGGGGCTTCCCTGGTATCTGAGATACCACCTGCAGAATGCAGAAAACACAGGTTCAATCCTTGACCTAGAAGATTCCACATGCCGCTGAGCAACCGAGTCCCTGCACACAGCTACTGAGCCTGTGCTCTAGAGCCTGGGAGCTGCAGCTACTGGGCCCACATGCCACAGCTACTAAAGCCAGAGCACCCTAGAGACATGCTCTTCAACAAGAGACGTCACCACAGTGAGGAGCCCACACCACAACTAGAGAGGAGGCCCTTCTCTGCAACGAGAGAAAAGGCCTGTGCAGCAACCAAGACCCAGCAGCACCAAAATAAATAACTAAAAGTAAAGTCATAAAAAAGAATGCTATAAACAGATTTATGGCAACACTTAAATAATTCTGATGAAATATGCAATCCCTTGAAATATTGGGTTGGCCAAAAAGTTCATTCAGGTTTTTCCATAACACCTTACATTAATTACCAAAACTACTAATAATACAAGACAAAAACAGAAAATCCAAATAGTTTAACTGTGTGCATAAAATTTAGAATCTGCATTAGCTACAAAGCACACTCAATATATGTTCATACCTTTTCTGAAATTCATAATAACAAATATGTCACCATGTTTAAATGTACTGGTTTCATACACTCTAAAGTTTCTCCATATTTATATCTTTTATTTGCTCTTAAATTATTAGCTTGACTGAATTCTACTACTCTTCTGCTGTTGTTTAGTCGTTAAGTCACGTCTGACTCTTTTGTAACCCCATGGTCTGTAGCCCACCAGGCTCCTCTCTGTCCGTGGGATTTCCTAGGCAGGAATAGTGGAGTGGGTAGCTATCTTCTTCTCCAGAGGGTCTTAAATGAGGGATCGAACCCGGGTCTCCTGCACTGCCGGCGGATCTTCACCAACTGAGCCAGCAGGGAAGCCCATGCTACTCTTCTAAGCTCTACCTGCCTGCCTAAAATTATCAGTTCTATTGTAAAATTTGATATTCGTTTATTCTTTAATCTGCTAATTGGTGTTTTACAACTTGAGACTATTTTCTTTGCCTGACTTTATAGCAAACTTTGACTTATTATTTTACATTGTGAAAGAAAGTAAGTCGCACAGCCATGTCCAACTCTGTGGTTCCATGGACTACAGCCTGTCCCGCTCCTCTGTCCATGAAATTCTCCAGGCAAGAGTACTGGAGTAAGTTGCCATTTCCTTCTCCAGGGGATCTTCCCAACTTGGGGATCGAACCCAGGTCTCCCGCATTGTCTGCGGATTCTTTACCAGCTGAGCCACAAGGGAATTTTACATTAGTGCCACTTAATAGTGTTATTTCTACTTCATTTTATAGTCATCTCCCTTTATCAATCAGTATTTTTTCCTTTGATTAATGACTAGAGACTACTGTAAATTCACAGACCCCAGTTCCCATTCCCTGCAAAATCACACTAGAAGGAAGAGGTCTCTTACACGCTTACCAGCCTAAGCGTTGCCATGAAGTACTTAGAAATCGCTAGTCATGCTCCCACAATTTACAGTCACGTCACAGAAGTTCCTATTCAGTGCAGAGTGTTAAATCCTAGCAAAGCTTCACCAAAAGAAGACAAGGGTTGAGAGAGTCCTTGACCTTAACAGAAAAAGCAGTCTATACGCACTCAACAAAAATAAGGAGTCGGAGGCTCCAAGCTGGCAAACAAGTAACCTAGGACACGAACGACTATTTTTTTCTCCTGTCCTGGCATATATATATATGGTGCCAGGCACAAAAATTGGGGAAAACAATAACAGCAGCAAAAAACAGACCCTGTGTGTACATGAGTATGGGGCAGCAAGGGTGGGATGGCTAGGACGAAGGAAGTGCCACTTAGGGATCTGGACCAAGCAATATCAAACTGAGTGACTTTAAGTTGAATTTCAGCCAATACTTTTCAGGTATGCCCTCATTTACGCCTAACGGCCTAACGGCCTCATTATGACTTAGGAAAAGTAGTTCTCAATTTTTTTTTTTCCTAATGTCTCTGGACAGTCCCCTGGAATGTCCCAGCAATTTCTATCTCGGTGCTATGAAACCAGTTCTTGACATGATTAGTACTTCATAAATGTGTGTTGAACCAAACAACACAACAATCTGGATTCCATATAAGACAAAAATCGACACTTTCCCCAGAAGGACATTCATGCTCAGATGTACTGTGTTCTTATATTTATCATGGATTAAGAACAAAGCTCCATCTAGTCAAGGCAATGGTTTTTCCAGTGGTCATGTATGGATGTGAGAGTTGGACTGTGAAGAAAGCTGAGCGCTGAAGAATTGGTGCTTTTGAACTGTGGTGTTGGAGAAGACTCTTGAGAGTCCCTTGGACTGCAAGGAGATCCAACCAGTCCATCCTAAAGGAGATCAGTCCTGGGTGTTCATTGGAAGGAATGATGTTGAAGCTGAAACTCCAATACTTTGGCCACCTGATGCGAAGAGCTGACTTATTGGAAAAGACCCTGATGCTGGGAAAGATTGAAGGCGGGAGGAGAAGGGGACGACAGAGGATGAGACGGCTGGATGGCATCACCAACTCGATGGACATGGGTTTGGGTAAACGCTGGGAGTTGGTGGACAGGGAGGCCTGGTGTGCTGTGGTTCAATTTCAATAATGTGCTCAGTAATAACTTCTGGGACCATCTGCATCCCACTGCTTAGATGCTTACCTTGAGAACCACTGACTTGGCCGATGAGCCAACATCTTCCTTCTTAAAAGTAAGGGCTCCTTAAAAGCATGTGTGCACTGTCAAATACTATGTATGCTTTTTGACTTAAAAAAAAATACATTTGCTAAGTAAATCAGTAAGTAATTGAATTTTCACTCCTATGTGTGGCTAATAGACATCCGCAATTTGGAACAATTAACATTCAAAACACATCTAACATTTCAAAACTATGCAGTCTGAACCAACAGCTCTAGAAACAAAATTTATACAGGTCAGCCAGAACAGAAAAGGTCATCTCCATAGTTTAACATAAAAAAAAGAACACAAAACTAGTCCAAATTGGGTTATAGTATCTACTATTAAAATTCTAATAATTAATTCGAATTTCCCAAACTGCCTCCTGGAAAGTCAGAACTAAAAAAAAAAGGTTAAAAAGGATCCAAACCCCTATAGCAGCTACAAAACAAGTATTTAAAAGCTGGTTGGGTGAAGGGCACCGCAGGGCAGGAGAAAACGTCTGCTTTTTCCTTATACTTCTGTACCATATGAATTTTTGTTTTACAATAAGCATGTATTTTTTGGAAAGATTTATTGTTTAGGCTACCATTAGCTGATAATAAGAAAGGCCACTCCTCAGAGAACAAGCTGCTCCTTCTGAAATCCGACTGTACGTGAGACAGGACAGGTATCACATGAAGCACTGCACATTTTAACTGTCTTTTCCTTACTGTTTATTACCACGAAGCACTCAGAAAGGAGACTGGAGATGAGAACTGTGAGATTCTCCACATAAAGCCAATACCATGTAGGAAGTGTCACGTGGCAGTGACAGCTGCCTAAGGTGTCGAGCTTTGTGAAGAGGTGTCCTAATTTCTATTAACTGGCCTGGAGAGAACAGATTTAATCTCATATCCTGTAGAAGAAAAAAAGGAAAGCAGGTTTCTTTTTCTGAAGGTAGCAAAAGTAACCAAATATTAGAGCTAAGAAAGAAAATACAGGTCCATAATCCCTTAGCCACAATTCCAAAATCCACAAAAATTTCTGAGAATCAAAGATCTTCTATCACTCCTTGGTAGTAAAACTTGATCTGAACTTAAATGGAAGCAAAATCTGACCCGAACTGACATAAAGCTATTTAGAGTCTATCCACTAAAATAAGAATAGTCATGGCTTTGGCTGCCGAAATATTAATGTATTTGACTATAGAGTGCTACCCTTGACTCTGCAGGGGCATTACATATAGACTGTAAATGCACCTCATAAACTTTCCAAATTTTTTTTTTTAATTCTGAATTCTAAAATACAGCTGGCCCTTAGAACTTCCAGTAAGTGACTATGAACGTAAAAATGGGTTTTTATTAAAACAGTCCTGTCAATCTTTATCAAAATATGTGTCTTTCTAAAAATATTCCTATAAATTTGAATGAATTAATTTTAATTAAAACTTATCACTATCAAAGTATACTACTTTGAATATCTATAATTCTATAAATATATTATCAGTTAGAATATTTTATACCACTTCAATATTATTTTAAGTCAACTTCTCTCTGAAGGCAACGCTAAAATCAGTCTTTGACAGGAGGGTGGTGGCAGGCAATGACAAGAGAGAACATCGACATCTTTAGGAATCAGTGAGCTAAAATGGACTGGAATGCGTGAATTTAACTCAGATGACTATTAAATTTACTACAGCGGGCAAGAATCCCTTAGACGTATCAGAATGGGGTAAAGACTGTAAAACTAAAAATAAGCAGATCTCTGTCAATTTGCTTTTTTTCTTTTTATGTTTAAAAAAACCCCAAAACAAAGGGCATAGGATTTTTTTTTAATGTACCAAAGAGGAACACAGATATTAAAAGTTAACAAGTACCAATTTAAATCATCAGAAGAATCAAAATCAAAAAGAAGTCACACAATCCAAGTAGTTATCGATGAACAGAACACAAAAGTCAAGAAATCGAACATATACAAGTAAGGAAAATTAAATATTTTAGTCCAGTTATATATCAATTCTATTATAATATATGACTGAATGACAAATGATAACAAAGCTTGCAAAACTCAAAAGTCTCTATTACAGAGAGAAAACAATAAGCCAGATTAAAAAAAGAATTAAAACATAAGACTATTAAGAACCTATAGTTAATTACAATGCAGAGTAACTTAGAAGATTTCATGTGAAAACAGAGATAGAATGAACATTTTAATAAACATAAGTACAATATTATATTTTAAACCCTGGTATCTACATGAAATAAAACTGGTTTATTTTTTTAGCATACACCAATCCTTCCTTCCTCCCCAACTCTCTCTCATATCCAGAACTAGCAAATGCTAGAAACAATGAAGGCAAGCAGGAACCTCATTTCACAACTGGTAGACACAAAAGCAGTGAAAATCCTGTTCAGTAAATGTGTGAGGTGGTGGGCGTGCTAAGTCGCTTCAGCCGAGTCTGGCTCTGTTTGACCCCATGGACACAGCCACAGGGCTCCTCTGTCCATGGGATTCTCCAGGCAAGAATACTGGAGTGGGTTCCCATGCTCTCCTCCAGGGGATCTTCCAGGCCCAAGGATCAAACCTGCACCTCTTACGTCTCTTGCATTGGCAGGTGGGTTCTTTACCACTAGCTCCACCTGGGAAGACCCAAATAAATAATCTGGGGCTTCTATCCAAAGGAAGCGCTCACAAAGTTATACTACTCAAAGAAATTAAAGATTGAAAAATAACTGAAAACACTCCTTAAAGCAATATTAGTAGCAAACATGGTCATTGCTATATCACAGAAACAAAGAATAATGCTATTCTCACAAGCATTATTTACTAAATTGTGGTTCGTACTATCTAAGAAAAATATGTGGCCATCAGCAAGAGTACATATGAGAACATCACTGATATATGGAATTTTTAATTAATTAAAATTAAAAATTTCAGGGTAAATTTGGATTTTTAGAAGTTCATCTTATATGTAAGAAAAAGAAATATTTCCCATAGTAATCTCCCTTTTATTTAAACAAAACAGAAATGGAAGGAAAAGGAGGGGAAAAAAGAAGACAACAAAAAGATATTCAGGTACAGGAGCATCAAGGATAAAGAGCAAGCCAAGAGAACATCCTGTAAGTAAAAGAGTTTCCAAACTCACTATTAACAGATTTACTATAAAAGAAACATAAAGCTCTAAATTCAGTTAACTAAAAACACAAAGTTAAAGAATATCAAAGTTGAAAGCTAAAAACCTAAGATTTTAATCCATTGAGAATATGTTTAAAAAGTCCTTATTTCCTAATGGAGGGGTGAAGTTGGGAATAATGGGGCTTTTAGGTGCTAGAAAACAAAGACTGTGAGACAAGAAATTTTACCTCCACCCCCCAAGAATCATGCCTAGTGATTAAGGTTGCATATAATGTAGTGCGTGTACCAATCTACTACGGTCTAAGAATATCCCTTGGTTAATTACATAACAGATCCAGATTCAAGGCATCTTTTTGAACTAGGTCATTCACATAATTCCTACAGTGTAAGAAAGATACAGATACGTGCTCATATAACTGGAATCCAACATCTGATACAAGTTACTTTAAATTTAAATCATGATGTATTAATAATGTAATAATGCTGTACCTGTATCAAAACCAAATTTTACATTCTTTTATATCATGCAATGTATTTTGACAGGGTGATCTTGGTTTCCCTACACAGAAATTAGTTTATTCTCATGATTTAAGAAGCTTCCACAGTTAGGAGTGCAGTGTACTGAAGGAATGTACAAAAGTATCCAGGTATCCTTGAGTTTATAATCAAGTTGGAGAGAGAGTATCACATAAAAACAATGTGAGAAAGCTTTAGTAAGCAGTTAAGCGTCAGTTGTAAACACAGACTGATATTAAATATATACCAACCAATCTACAGAAACATTCACCTGAAAGTTACTTTTCAAGATATATACCCTGAAAAGGTTTATATTTATTTCAATCAGGTTGCCATCACTGAAAATATTTTGCAACTCTTATTTTGCTTCCAAAACAGTTTACAAACTGCACAAGGAACTTTGCCTCATTACCTCAAAATCATTTTGGACCCCAAACAGTATTACCCAGACAAAGCATTTAATCAGACCTTAAAAATGACTCTTGGTTGCTCCCTAAAATCATATCCACCCTGAAAGACTGAAGATTTTCCCCTACGGAAATTCCAAAGAATATCTCATACTCTGGAAGCAACTCCGAAATAATTCCTCAAATGTTTCCAGAAAAGGCAGCACTTCCACTTCCAGAGAAGAGGGATTAGCAGGGACCAGATGCACCCTTGCACCTGAAACAACTATAATTCTGGACAAAATATAGAAAACAATGGTTTTCAAAACATCAGACATCGGGCAAGGAAGGACAGACAGTGATTCCTGAGAGACAGTAACAAACAAGCTAATTAAGCCCTATAATTGTCCAAGTCTGCTACCTAGGGAAGGTCTCCAGCCCAAAGCACAGGGAAGGGGAACCCAGGTAGAACTCGGAGACCGCCCTTCGTTGAGGAGATGGAGCTGAGATACTGGGAAGTCCAAGGCAGCGACAGTTTGTAGTTCACAGGAGTACTGGAGAGAGGAAAGCTGCACAGACACAGAACTCCAAAGATCTGCAGGGGACTCCTCGAGTATCTGGCTGAGTAACTAGGAAAAACACACACATCACATTTAATGGAACAATGCTTTCCCTCTGAGTCTAGGGGAAAACCAAAGATGCCCATTTATATCACTTAAAAAAAAAAATTGAGGTGTAGTTGAGGTATAATATACGCAACTTTCACGGATACAACACAGTATAATTTTAAGGTTATCCTCCATTTATAGTTATTATAAAATACTGGCTATATTCCTTTGCTGCACAATATTCTTGTAGCTTACTTATTCTATTCTATATATAGTGGTTTATAACTCTTAATCTCCTACCCCTATTTTGCCCTTCCCCTCTTCCTTCTCTCTACTGGTAACCACTAGTTCTGTGTCTGCGAATCTGTTTCTTTTTGTTATATTCACTACTTTTATAAAATGCACATATAACTGATATTATAGTGTTTGTCTTTCTCTAACTTACTTCACTAAGCATCACATCCTCTAAGTCCATCCATGTTGTTGCAAACAGCAAAATTTCATTATTTTTTTAATCCCTGAGTAGTATTGCATTGTATATACCACATCTTCATTTATTCATCTGTGGATGAACACTAAGGGTGTTTCCATATCCTGGCTATTGTAAAAAATGCTATTAGGGACATTGGGATATATGTATCTTTTTAAGTTAGCGTTTTCTTTGTTTGTTTGTTTGTTTCATATATCCCAGGTGTGGAACTGCTAGGTCATATTTCTATTTTTAGTTTTTTGAGAAACTTCCATACTGTTTTCTGCAGTGGGTGTACCAATCTACATTCCCACCAACAGTGTATGAGAGTTCCCTTTTCTCAACATCCTCTCCAACATTTGTCACTTGCTTACATTACTTCCATTATAGCACTTGAGAGCTTCCCAGGTGGCACTAGCGGAAAAGAAAAGTGAAAGTAAAAGTTGCTCAGCTGTGTCCGACTCTTTGCAATCCCATTGACTATACAGTCTGTGGAATTCTCCAGGCCCAATTACTGGAGTGGGTAGCCTTTCCCTTCTCCAGGGGATCTTCCCAACCCAGGGATTGAACCCAGGTCTCCCACATTACAGGTGGATTGTTTACCAGCTGAGCCACAAGGGAAGCCCAGCAGTAAAGCACCCACCTGCCAATGCAGGAGACATAAGAGACGTACATTCAAGTCCTGGGTCAGGAAGATCCCCTGGAGGAGGAAATGGCAACCCACTCCAGTATTCTTGCCTGGAGAATCCCATGGACAGAGGAGCCTGGTGGGCTACAGTCTATGGGGTTGCAAAGAGTCAGAAACAACTGAAAGCAACTTAGCACATAGTACTATGCCAGTACAAGACAAGAAAGAACTCAGGGACCTTCCCTGGCAGTCCCAACCACTCATGCTGAAGAAGCTGAAGTTGAACGGTTCTATGACAATCTCCAGGACCTTCTAGAACTAACACGAAAAAAAAGATGCCCTTTTTTATCATAGGGGATTGGAATGCAAAAGTAGGAAGTCAAGTGACTATTACCTGGAGTAACAGTCAAGTTTGGCCTTGGAGTACAAAATGAAGCAGGGCAAAGGCTAACAGAGTTCTGCCAAGAGAATGCGCTGGTTATAGCAAACACTCTCTTCCAACAAACAAGAGATGACTCTACACATGGACATCACCAGATGGTCAATATAAAGTCAGACTGATTTTATTCTTTGCAGCCAAAGGTGGAGAAGCTCTATACAGTAAGCAAAAACAAGACATAGAGCTGAATGTGGCTCAGATCACAAGTTTCTTATCGCAAAATTCAGAGTTCAATTGAAGAAAGTAGGGAAAACCCCCAGACCATTCAGGTAGGACCTAAATCAAAACCTTTATGATTTTAGAGTGGAAGTGACAAACAGATTCAAGGGATTAGACCCTGATGTTGGGAAAGATTGAGAGCAGGAAGAAAAGAGGGTGACAGAGGACGGGATGGTTGGACGGCATCACCAACTCAATGAACTTGAGTTAGAGCAAACTCTGGGAGAGAACAGGGAAGCCTCACATGCTGCAGTTCATGGGGTTGCAAAGAGCTGGACATGACTTAGGAACTGAACAACCATCACCGGTGGTTAAGAATCCACCTTGCAATGCAAGGGACATGGGTTCAATCCCTGGTTAGTGAACTAAGATCCTACATGTCACAAAGCAACTAAAAAGCCCCCATGCCACAATTAAAGAGCCTGTGTGCTACAACTACCAAAGCCCACACACTCTGGAGCCCTCATACCAAACTACTGAGCCTGTGTGCCACAACTAGAGAATCCACGCACTGCAACAAAAGATCCAGCATGCCACAACTAACAGCCAATGCAGCCAAATAAAAAATAAATAACTAAAAAAAAAAGAATTAGAACTCAAAGATTAGAAAGCAAAACTGTCATTCTCGGTAAATGATATAATTGTGTATAGAAGAAAAACAAAATGATTACAAAAAAGTCACTAGAAGTAATGAATGAAATTAGCAAACTTTATCTGATTCATTAGTGTCACAATCATATCAATAAAAACAAACTGTATCTAAATGAAGAGGTCTTTAATAATGACATACTTCCAGGGAGACAGTTTAGAGAATGTTTTTTAAGAGTAAGAAGGGAAATGGTTTGGAATCCAAAAACAAGGGAGAATATTTTACATAATGCATAGCCCTTATAAAATACAGGGACAAAAAGGGAGAAAATCATATGAAATACAGAGAAAAGATTGTATGGGAGAGGGCAAAGAGCTCTAGGGAACAAGAGCCGATAGATGGAAGCATTAAAGGATCTGGGTCAGACACACAGGTTTGGACTTCACAGAATAAGAAAGGTTGACCAAGAAGGGAAAAGAAAATAGTACATAGGAAATGTTTTCTGGAGGGAAACTAGGAATAGGACGAGGCACAGGAAGCTGTTTCAATAATCCACACATAGCCTGAGGATGACTCAGAAGTAAGATGGTGGCATGAAAACAAAAAATGAGCAGCTCCAAGTCCAAAACTAGAGAGAAAAGAGCTACAAGACATGGCAATGTTTCAAGATGCAGCATTTCGGGGTTTCAAGATGCAGGTGTTGAGAGGATGGTTACCAGCGAGGGGACCCGATCAAGAGAGCAAATCATTTAGGGAGGTGAAGCAGAGACCCATCTCCAGCCTCCAGAGTTACCTTTTTGAATGGCCCCCCAAATGAAAGGCAAACAAGAGAAAACGACATTCAATACGCGTGTTTAAGCGCAGTGAATACAAGCTTGGCAGGCCTCTGCTTCAGAAGCAAACACGCTGCCTCGGTGTGGAGCCCTGGCTCTGGCAGCTTCGGGAAGCGTAGGGTGATGTCACGAAGTGCTGAGGCTGCCTCACAAGCTCTGTGTGGGGCACAGGGTCCCCTTTTTAAAGTTTTCAAACCAGCCCTTACTGGCTTGAATTGTGATGCCTTTTGCATTTTCATTCTCTTGTTTTGTTATTTCCACAAAGAGCCCTTTCACCAATTCTCTTGGTGTTTTAAAAGTAATGCTTTCCCCTGTGGGCCTATGTTTTGGCCATACATTAGGAATGTGGGGGCAGAAAGAGATCTCCTCCTGCATGGTTTAAGCAGGAATCTATAATTAGTGTGCTCTTTGGTTTACGGGTATAGAGCCACACTGCAAAATAAAAACATCATAAATGTTAAACACCTCATATAAAACTATAAAACTTTTATAGAGAAAGTAAGGTTGACAAGAGTAGTTGGTGAAACTGTTTTAAAATCTGTTGTCCACGGTACATCTAAGTAGAGTTGTTTACTTATTAATAGAAGTCTCAAAGAGATACATATTTGGGTAAAATATCTCACGGAAAGGATATTACTGAGCATGATACACCAGTAGCAAGATTTTCACTGAAGGAAAAACACCTAGCTCCTAAGGGGACCTGGGCTTCATCTCTCACTCATTCCTTCACATTGGAACCCTGTGAAATTATCTAGCCCATAAAAACTAACCACCCCGTATCTGGGGGCAGCTTTTGCCTTCTGAGACCGAACACCCTGTGTCTGTGGACTGCAAATCTTAGGCAAATCTACTTTCACTTCACCATGGCTCACTCTTGAATTCTTTCCTGTGCGAAGTCAAGGACTCTCACCTTGGCAGCTGATCCTAGAAACTCATCCGAGTCCTGGAACATAACCAGCCTCTCGTGCCCCATTTTCCTGCAATGCACTGACCCGGGCCTAAGTCAGGGAGCCTGGACCTCTCCTACTTTTGGAGGCTCTTCCTAGGTTTGAAAAATGAAGACATGCCACGGACTTCCCTGGTGGTTCAGTGGCTAAGACTCCACATCCCCAATGCAGGGGGCCCAGGTCCTTGGTCAGGGAACTGGATCCCACATGCCACACAACTCAAAGATCTTTCGTGCCACAACTAAGAAAGAAACTAAGACCTGGCACAGCCCAGTAAATAAGCAAAAAATATATAAATTTAAAAAAATCTGTGGTACATTTTAAATGTATACATGTAATTAACACTTCTAGGGGAAGAAAACAATATTAACTGTACTACTCACAAAATACAGGAATAATAAACATGTTCATCTGTCATTAATACAGAGAGTATGATATAGTAACTGGAACAAGTTTAAAGCTACAATCAATAATTCCTTCCAATCTGGTGGATTTATCTCTTAGTACTGCTTACTGCATGCAAACCATTCTGTGAGTGCCACAAAAGCAACAAAGTGGATAAGCTTGTTTCAGGCTCTACGTATCCAAGAGCAGACTCCTGACTTCTCCCGCTTCTCCTGTGGAGGAACTACAGGAAACCTGTCCTAGTTATCACTCCGCTCTCCTGGGTGCTTCCTGAAATTGCACCTCACTTGGGACTCAAACCCACGATCTTCCAACTGAAACTGCGTAACTCATCTCAGGACTTAATGAAGCTCAGGTTCTTTATGTCTCAGCGCAGAAGGAATTCAGCAAGAGGCAAAGTGATAACTAAAATGATTTATCAATATCCTTTGTAAAGAGGTTGCAGGAAAATGGGGCATGAGAAAATGGTCAAGATCCAGGTCGTGGGCAGGTTCCTGGGATGGGCCACCAAGCGACGGCCTGGGCTTAGCACAGAAAAGAATTCAAGAGTGAGCCACAGTAATTAGAAAGCAGGTTTATTGAAGGTGATACACGTTCCAATTACAGAATGTAGCCCGTCTCAGAATGTGAGCAACCATGGTAGAAACACACTCCGCACACAGAGTGTGGGCTGTCTCAAAAGTCAAGAGCAGCCACAAAATATGGGGTGCTCAGTGTTTATGGGCTGGGTAAGCTAGCGGGTAGGAGGATTATTCCAACTATTTCAGGGGGAAGGGGCAGGGACTTCCAGGAATTGGGCCACCACCCACTTTTTGCCCTTTTATGGTCAGCGTCAGAACTGTCACGGTGCCTGCGGGTGTGTCGTTTATCATATGCTAGTATATTACCATGAGTGTATAATGAGGTTCAGGGTCTACTGGAAGTTGAATCTTGATGCCATTCTAGACCTAATCAGTTCTACTCAGTTTATGCCATATCCTTAACAGCTAAGTCATTCTTTTAAAGGTTCTGCCCTGCTGCTTCTCCTCCTGTCTCATTTCTACACCTTTAAATAGATTTTCTATCTTACCTCAAGACGCTGTGGCCTTCTCAGCCTCACTCTGCTTCCATTTTCTCCTTCCTTTTCACTCCAAACATCTTCCAATAAACTATATTCACTGGTGTCATTTTCCCTACCATCCATTATCTCTGTAGCTCCTTGTAATGTAGGTCAATAAACGTACACACAGAAATTTGTAGCAATCGACTTTGTAATAGGTTAATTATCATCTTCTGAATGGGATCAGCACTACTAGAGCTTAGTCACCTCTCTTTCTGAAAACTATCAAGTTTTGAATATGAAAATCTGAGAAACACTGGTTAGCCAACAAAGCCCAGACATCTCCTAATTGTACTTAACAATGACAACAGGATGAAAGACAGTAAGAGTTGGGGTGAACTGGGGAAAAGGAGGCACTACTTAAGAATAACAGGGCTGAAAAAGAGTTATTAAACTAAAGAGGTGTAAACTGAAAGAAAATGGGCTGCATTTCCATCCAATGACTCTTCCTTTCTCCACTTTCAGTTGAGAATCAAATTAAGCTAATGCTGGCTCTGTGAACCACTTAAAGGTTTATGTTGTTCTTTTTGTTGTTCATTCACTGTGTCACATTCTTTGCAACGCCCATGGACTATAGCACGCCAGACTCCTCTGTCCTCCACTAACTCCTGGAGCTTGCTCAAATTCATGTCCACTGAGTTGGTGAGGCTATCTGACCATCTCATCCTCTGCTGCCCTCTTCTCCTCCTGCCTTCAGTCTTTCCCAGCATCAAGGTCTTTTCCAATGAGCTGGCTTTCTGCATCAGTGGCCAAAGTATTGGAGCTTCAGCTTCAGCAGTAGTCCTTCCAATGAATATTCAGGATTGATTTCCTTTAGGATCGACTGGTTTGATCTCCTTTAGAGTCCAAGGGACTCTCCAGAGTCTTCTCCAGCACCACAGTTTGAAAGCATCAATTTTTTGGTGTTTCTTCAGTGCTCAGCCTTTTTTATGGTCCAAGTCTCACGTCTGTACATGACTACTGGAAAAACCATAGCTCTGACTAGACTTACAGGTTAAGTAAAACTAGAATTTCAAGCTGTAGAAATCATCTTTCCCAGTACATGCACCTGGAGGCCCTTCTAGGTAATCCCTTCTGACATCAACCCTTTGACTGGTTCAGTATCTGATCCTGTGAGGTGGATCAGCACTTGTCTCAAGCAATCTAGAGGTGACTTCCTTTACTCTCCGCTCTTCAGTTCAGTTCAGTTGCTCAGGCATGTCCAACTCTTTGTGACCCCTTAGACTGCAGAATGCCAGGCTTCCCTGTCCATCACCAACTCCCAGATTTGCTCAAACTCATGTCCATCAAGTCGGTGATGCCATCCAACCAACTCACCCTCTGTCGTCCCCTTCTTTTCCCACCTTCAATCTTTCCCAGCATCAGAATCTTTTTCAGTGAGTCAGTTCTTTGCAGCGGGTGGCCAAAGTATTGGAGATTCAGCATCAGTTCTTCCAATGAATATTCAGGACTGATTTCCTTTAGGATGGACTGGTATGATCTCCTTGCAGTCCAAGGGACTCTTAAGAGTCTTCTCCAACACCACAGTTCAAAAGCATCAATTCTTCGGTGCTCAGCTTTCTTTATGGTCCAACTTTCACATCCATACGTGACCACTGGAAAAACCATAGCTTTGACTAGATGGATCTTGTAATGTCTCTGTTTTTAACATGCTGTCTAGATTGGTCATAGTTTTTCTTCCAAGGAGCAAGTGTCTTTTAATTTCATGGCTGCACTCACCATGTACAGTGATTTTGGAGCTCAAGAAAATAAAAGTCTGTCACTGTTTCTATTGTTTCCCCATCTATTTGCCATGAAGTGATGGGACCGGATGCCATGATCTTAGTATTTTGAATGTTGAGTTTTAAGCCAGCTTTTTCACTCTCCTCTTTCACTTTCATCAAGAGGCTCTTCAGTTCCTCTTCGCTTTCTGCCATAAGGGTGGTGTCATCTGCATATCTGAGGTTATTGATATTTCTCCCAGCAATCTTATGCTTATGCTTCTCTGCTCCTGCTGCTGCTGCTAAGTCACTTCAGTCGTGTCCGACTCTGTGCAACCCCACAGACGGCAGCCCACCAGGCTCTGCTGTCCCTGGGATTCTCCAGACAAGAACACTGGAGTGGGTTGCCATTTCCTTCTCCAATGCATGAAAGTGAAAAGTGAAAGTAAAGTTGCTCAAACGTATCGGTCTCTTAGCGACCCCATGGACTGCAGCCCACCAGGCTCCTCCGTCCCTGGGATTCTCCAGGCAAGAGTACTCTGCTCCTAGATAAGCTTAAAGGAGTCACAACTTTCTAACTCCACCTGAAATCATTTGCCTAGTTATAGGTGCTATATTCAAGCAAGTATATTAATTAGAAGTGACAAGCATCATTCTGGTTTATGATTAGCTTCTTTGAATGGTACTTTATGATGCCTTTATGAATTTAAATGTATGGAATCACAACAATTATTTCTAAGACTATCTCCAGTTCTGAAATGTAGTGTAATCTGAGTCTGACATGTCACTTACAGGTCTGTAAGACAGCTGTTGGCCCTGTACCCTGACACCAGCTTTATAAAAGCACACCACTGTGCCAGCTTCTCCTTACACTAAATATGCTCCTTCAGGCCTCTGTGTAGGCTGTTTGCCCTGCCTGAAATGCCCTCTTCCTCCATGACTGAGTGTAAATGTTACCTTCCCTGGAAAGGCTTTCCTGACTTCTAGTTGTGTGGACGACTTTCCTTTTCACCCCTGCCCCCTCCCCTGAATGTCTACTATAACACTTACAACACCAAATGGCACTCATCTGTGTCCACCTTGCCCACTTGGCCGTGCGTGTCTTGGGAACAAAAATCTCTTATCCCGTTCCTGTAGTCCTAGCTCCTAACCCAGCATTCAGCACACAGTGCACATGCAAACATTCAGTGTCAACTGTAGTCAAGTAAGTACTGACCACATAAAAAAGTGTTTAAAGGAATAACCATTCTGATCATTTCTACTAATAAAGGATTAAAAAGATACTCATTAAACTCTACAGTGGGGAGTTCCCTGGTGGTCTAGTAGTTAAGATTCCAGGTTCTCACTGCCGTGGCCTGGGTTCAGTCCCTAGTTGAGGAACTGGGATCCCATACACGGCCAAAAAAAAAAAAGAAAAGAAAACCCCAACTCTACAATGACTGGATAAAATTCTCATACAAATTAAAATTTATTACAATATTCTTTCTATAATAATGAAATGTTTACCTATTACAGGTAGAAATTAAAAAAAAAAAGACCCTAGAGACAACCTAAAATGGAAAGCCCCTCCCTGCCCCCATATATTTATTTAAACCATCAGAATGAGATACTTTTCTGTTTTCTTTCCTAATTTATTTGAAAAATTTTCATTCAGGACCTACTATGTGTAATTTACAGTGGGAGATGCTGTGTTGTGCCGTGCTGAGCTGCTCAGTCGTGTCCAACTCTTTGCGACCCCATGGACTGCAGCCTGCCAAGCTCCTCTGTCTATGGGGATTCTCTAGGCAAGAATACTGCAGTGGGTGCCAGGTACTGGTGATAAAAATGTGAGCAAAACAGACAAGGCATTTTTATTCACATAGCTATTTTCTAGCAGGGAAACAATATAAAAATTAAATGATTACTTAATTACAACTAAATTAAGTGCTCTGAGTGTTTAAAAGGAGCACTTCTACTGGGGGGTGCGGTGGTGTGTGCTTAAGAAATAACACATAAACAGGGCTCCAAGGATTGAAGAGGCAACAACTAGGCTTGAGGTGCAAAGCTTCCAGACCATGGGAATGGCAAGTGCAAGGAAGAGATCCTGAGCAGGGAGGGGATATGCATTTCAGGAGCCAGAAGGTCAGTGTGACAAGAGTATGGGCAACAAAGGAAAGAAGGACAGGAAATGAGGCACGGTCTTCCCTGGGCATTTAGTGAACAAGACAGATCAGATGCTTATTCTTGTGAAGTTTATATTCCAGAGGGTGGATGGCAGTGTTTGGGGGACAGGTTAACAATTTTAAGTAGGGAGGACATGTGATTAGAGTTACACTTGTTTCTTAGTTAAATATTTTATATTTGAGGCATAACATATACAGAACAGACACATAGTCTTAAGCGATTATTCCTTCTGCAGTTTCTACAATTCTCTGAGGCAGAGAATTCCCTACTTACAAGGGAAAAAATTAAGTTCTGCAAACTAATTTATTTGAAGATACTTATTCAACAAACATTTGAGTGCCTACAATATGGCAGGCGCAGTACAGTGTGTGCATTCATACAGAGATGAATGCAAGTCTTGCTCTTGAGAAACTCACAAGCTGATGCAAGAGAGTGCTAGAAACACTATACAGTGTAGTCCATGCTAGAAATGAGGAAAGTATACAGCAGCAAAGAGAAATTCCATATTCCTAGAAAGAATTAATCAGACCATCTTTGTGTTAAAGCTGTACTTTTTCATACTATGTTTTTGAATTTTCAATCATTCCTGTGCTTGGAACATAGCTGGTACCCAAGTATATGTCTACAATACAAACCAACCCAGGATTTTTCACTTCTAGTTCAGGTCCTTTCCAGGAACCAAACATGCCCCTAACTGGAAGAGTTTGCATTAATTCCAAGGAGCTCTTCTTTTGAAGCTGCTTTTACAGCCAGCTTACAAAACCACAAAGGAAAGTTTAAATTTCATTAAATTAAAGTCACCCTTCATTATCTGCCCAGCCTGAAAACCCACAACAACTTCTAAACAGTTATTTTTTTAAAGTGAATTTTCATTCAAAAGAAATTCTCCTATGAAGACAATCAAGAAACTGCCATCTAGTCCTTCATAATTCATGATCTCTGTCCTCAAAGCACTTGTATTTTGGTTTCTAATTGAAAAGATAAAATGTAGCACAAAGAATAAAACAAAGTACAAGGTAGCATTTGTTCAGTGATTTAAAATATTTACAGACTATCTACTATGAGCAAGCTCTGACAAACCTAAATAGCACATTAAAAAGCAGAGACATTACTGAAAAGATTCGTATAGTCAAAACTATGGTTTTTTCCAGTAGTCACATATGGATGTGAGAGCTGAATCATAAAGAAAGCTGAGTGCTGAAGAACTGATGCTTTTGAACTGTGGTGTTGGAGAAGACTCTTGAGAGTCCTTTGGAAAGCAAGGAGATCAAACCAGACTATCCTAAAGGAAATCAGTCCTGAATATGCATTGGAAGGACTGATGCTGAAACTCCAATACTTTGGCCACCTGATGCAAAGAACTGACTCATTGGAAAAGACCCTGATGCTGGGAAAGATTGAAGGCAGGAGGAGAAGGGGACAACAGAGGATGAGATGGTTGAATGGCATCACCAACTCAATGGACATGAGTCTGAGCAAGTCTGGGAGTTGGTGATGGACAGGGAAGCCTGGCATGCTGCTGTCCATGGGTTCGCAAAGAGTTGGACACAACTAAGCGACTGGACTGAACTGATCTACTATGAGCCAGGTAAGGAGTCCTTTTAGGGAGGCAAAGTTGAGTAGGACAAAAGCCTGCCTTCAAGGAACTCAGTCTTGTAGCTTGCCCTCAAGGAACTCAGACAATAATACACATCCCAGGACAATCAGAGCTATAATTCAGCAGGTACACACAGATGAGAACACAGCTGCCACAAGTTCTAATTCATTAGCACCTATTCCCATGTCTTATCAGTTTTTGAATATTTTAACACTACCCCTGATTATAATACAAACTGATAAATATTGTAAGTAACTGCAACATGAAAAAATTAATGTTAAAATGGCTAAAAGACGGTGAGAACTGAATTTTCTGGGTTTCTCAGCAAGGACGGTTAACATATTTGGATAAGGACCTGATTTCAAGAAGAAGAAGAGCATTACCAAAAAGCCAGTGGTGGAAATTAGCCCAGTATAGCCCTCCAACTATGCTAAGGACACGGTTCAGAGCTGTGCTGCCCGGCATGGTAGCCACTTGCCACATGTAGCTATTGAGCACTGGAAATGTGGTGAGTCTCAACTGAGATGTATTAAGTGAAAAGTACACTCCAGATTTCAGTTTCACATGAAAAAAAGCATGTAAAGCACCTCAATATGTTTTTTTAACCGATTATGTGTTTATATAACATCTTGGATATCTCGATGTAAATAGTGTTATGAAAATCAATTTCACCCTTTCTTTCTACCTTTTTAATGTGGCTACTAGAAAATTTAAAATTACATGTGTGGTTCACATCTGCGGCTTGCATTCTATTTCTACTGCACAGTGCTGGTCCAGAGAGCTTTAAATAACAAGCTACAGAGTTTAATCCCTTGAGGCTATGAAACACTATTGAATGTTTTTAAACCTAAGTGCTTGTGGTAGATTTGGGGAGGGGGCAGGAAACATAAACGAAGCCCTGTTTCAGGAGTGTGGGGGCCATCCGTAGGGTCAAGACACTAGAGGCGGTTGTCAATGTCAAAAGGCCGGCAAATGTCAAAGGGTAAGCGGGTTCAGCTGGAAAGTGTACAAGGTCTTTAGAAGTCCCACGCTGGGTGGAGAGAGGAAGGAAAAACCAAGAGCAGGGTGAGGTGAGGGAAGAGGAACAGCTGCAAGCACTGACGTGAGCCTGGATGACCAAGGTGCACTGCTCAGCGGACTAGCGAGCCCAACTCCGGTTTAGAGTTAGGTTAGATCTCATCTGGCTCAGCGCGAAGGGCTCCCAGGCAGAGATGCCATTCTGGAGAACAAAATCGGTGTCCTCTTTAGCGATTCCAGATCTCTCTTTCTCTGTGGCAAGACCTCTGCCAGTGGGATCAAGTTCAGAGTAGGTAGGAGGCAGAAAGGAAGGCTACCAAAAGCTACAAGATAGCAATAAATTATAAAAGCAAACACCCAGACTCACAACACAGCCAACCAATATTTACTGGGAGTCCGCTGTATGCCTAGTCCTTGGTTCAGCTCTGGAGGTACAGGAAACAAAACAGACATGGTACTGAATCAAAAACAGTGGTGAGAACTATGACAAAAGAACAGGAAGCTCTGAGAGATCTGAGGGGGAGGGGAGTGGTGGGATGAGGTCATAAAGGAAAGACTCTCTGAAGAAGTGACAATTTCATGTGAACCCTGAAGTCAGGTGGGTGAAGACCAGGGGGAGTAATGGCCCAGGCCAGGAGAGTCCTGTGCACAAAAACCTTAAGGCTAGAAAAGGCTTGGGTAATTCAGACAACTGAAAGAAAGCCTATGTAGTCAGAATGTCAAGAAGGCATGTGGGTCATAAAAAAGGTGTGAGAAGGCTGGAAAGGCAGGCGAAGGCCAGATCTTGCACAGCCTCACGGGATAGAAAATAAATCCCGAATGGATCCAAGTGCAATGGGAAGCCGTGAGGGGTTCTGATCAGGGAAGTGGTCCAATCTTGATGGGTTCCAAGTGTTCAGCCACCTGTGCTCTGTCTGCTCAGCCCCCTTAACAGAAGCTGGCTTGGGAGCAAAGAGGCAGGAGCCAGCTTTTGTAGCTTAATAGCAACATACCTGGTCTGGGGTAAGAGTGTAATATAAGGCCATTCAAGGGACTCCCCTGGCGGGCCCGTGGTTAGGACTCCATGCTGCCTGCATTGGCAGTATGGGTTTGATCCCTGGTCAGGAAACTAAAACCTACGTGCTGTGTGGCATGGCCAAAAGATAATAAGGCCCCAAGTTTTCCCTGGGGCTTCCCTGGTGGCTCAGACAGTAAAGAATCCACCTACAATGCAGGAGACCTGTGTTCGATCCCTGGGTTGGGAAGATCCCCTGAAGAAGGGAACGGCTACCCACACTAGTATTCTGGCCTGGAGAATTCCGTGGACTGTATAGTTGACGGGGTCACCAAGAGTCAAACAAGACTGAGCGACTTTCACTTTCAAGTTTTCCAGGGTTGCAAGGTTGGGAGAAGGATGGCACCACCAAAAATAAAGAAAAATCTGATGGAAGAGTTGATTTGGGAGACAGTGGCTGGGAGGCACAACCTTAAACATACTGAGTATGAAGCACTAGGGAAGAATTCCAGCAGGTAAATATGGATGTTGTTTTAGAGAATGGAAGAGAGATCAGACATGGATACTGAGGTTAACACACAAAGCAGTGACAGTTTAAATCCCAAAAGTAAATAACATTTTCAAGTAGTTGAAAAGAGGGGAAAAAAAAAAAGCAAAACGAGCCTGAGTCTGATCCTCAGTGTTTCTCTCTGGGACAGAATTCAGGGCTCTCAAAAGGGACAGAGCATGAGGGAGTCTTCGGAGAGTGACGGAACCATTCTGTACCCTGATTGTGGCACTGGTTATATGAATCTGTACATGTGTTAACATTCAGAATGTTACTATATTAATAACAGAAATTTTCAAAATTAAAAAATTTACTTCCCAGGCTTTATGAACTGCTCCATTTAAGTATTCTTCCAGAACATGCGTTTAGCACATGAGCTATTCTCTTTACTGTCCCATTAAACTAAAACCGCTAAAATGAACCCTAAGTCATGACATTCTAAACTGTTTCTTAAGTAAACTGACATTTACTGTGCTCCTATTATATGTATCAAGCACCCTGCTGGATACAAAACTGAATGATGCCTGGTTCCTGGAAGGATTAACTGACAAGAGCAACATATCAAAGTGTAGACCTGCGCAAAAGGCTCTGAAAGCCTTGACCCCTGAAATAAAGGCACTTAAATTAAATAGGGAAGAAATTAAAACAAAGCTTAGATGTAACACCAGCAAAAATGCTGATCTCTAAAAAATTAAGAATGAGTTTCATTAATTTTTAAGTTAGAGATGAAGAACCTCATCATCAGTCACATTTCCCTTTCCCATCCCTTTCTGCTTCTCAGTGTCCTTTCTGAATTTCTTCCTCTGGATAATTTGGGAGGGGGTGCAAAATGAAACATGCATAGTGTTTGAAATCAGACTGAAGACTAAACCGATGCCCTTTAATTCCTAGCTCTATGGCTTTTGGAGGCTGTTTTTCCCATCCATAAAACAGTAATGATGCCGACCTCACAGGCTTGAGGTAAGTACTAGGTAAAAAATATAAGCAGGTTGGCATAGGCAAAGCACGCCAAAAAAAAAGTTAGCTAACGTTATCATTACCATTTGAACAAATGGCACTGTTCTGATTTAAAAGATTTTTAAGTGCTTCCATTTGAATGAGGACAAAAATATTTCCCAACCCACCTCCCAAAGGGCATGACATTTATGTGCTACCTTAGAAAAGCCGCTTGGGAATTTCTTCTCCTTTAGTCCCATCAGAAACTTTTCTGCTCAAATGTTTGGGACAAGCACTTAAAAAGAGTCAAGAACTAAAAAATTATTTTAAAGGCATCACATCATCACTGCATTCTAAGTGGAACAAACCAGTCTGATTCGTGTTCTGGATACTTGCCTTAGTGTATGGACCTACTACATTCACCACTCTTCTACTACCTACCTAGTGAGACAACGCACACGGTAGAGGTGTCAACGTGCTAAAAGTTCTGCTTTTTAAGAGCCATTTACATAACACTACCAAAAGCTAAACATAGTGCCAAAGCCACCCGAATCATTAGGAAACTATCATCCTACTGAAATTCCCCACAACTAGGAAGAAAACAGCCGCTATTGTTAAACTTGCACAAAATGCTAAAATGTAAGATTTCTATATATCTTATTTCTGTGTGCTTAACTACTGGGGGAGGGGAACAGTAATTAACAACGTTTTATTCACTGACTATGGAGAAACATCTCTGGCTAATTTTGTTCTATATTTTGCCTATATTGTAAGCAAATGGCCAACTTGAATTCACCTTATGCCTGGCTTCAACCTTTAGCACCGAGGCTAGAAAGTAATAGTGCAGCCGGCAGATACGTGAAAAAGCAGGGAGCCTGAAAAGACCTAGACTAACTCCTGGTGTTCAAATAACCGAGGATGGGCCGGGCCTTAAGGTCACTGACAAGAGGCTACCATTATTGGGTGCCTTCAGCCACTACATAGTCCATTTCAGCCCACTGTGGAAACCCACTAGTTTGAAACCAAGGGCGCAGGACCAGGGAATGGCAGAAAACACTTTTGGCTGGTCGTCCGATGATAGTCTCCTCGCCCTCCGTTCCCTGGGGAAGAGTTAATCGACTCTTAGGAGGCCACACAGGCAGGGCTCCGGGGTGAGGAGTGGAGTTGGGACCCCCGGCCAGGGTTGGGCAGGGGAGCGCATTCACTCTGTCACGCAGGTCCTGCACACAGGTGGAGACAGGGAGGCTCCGAGGCCTGACGCGCAAGGGGCCCCGACGCGCCTCCGTGGGCCTCGGCTCTCCGCCGCGATGGGGACCCCTCCCGGCCTCGAGGTGCCCCGGCGACGGGAAGCGAACTCGACTTGACCGGCCCACCCGGAAGCCCTCCCCCAGCTCACACCTGCCGGCGCGTGACGCCCGCCGCCGCCGCGTGCGCCCGCTCGCCCCGACCCGGCCATTCCGGGCGCCCCTGCCCCGAGCGCGGACCTCGCCAGCGTCCCTCCCCGCCCGGGGGTCAAACCCACCAGACGCCCGCCCCGCGGAGCGCGCGCCCAACGCCGCCGCCCCCGCCGGCCCCGCGCGCGCTCACGCCCCTCCCGGCCCTCTCCCCGCCGCGCGCGCTCACTCGCGAGGACACGCACACGCTGCACCTCAGCTTGACAGGCCGGCCCCGCGCCGCGCGCTCCCGCGGACGTCCTCGCCCACCCGGCCGCCCGGCTCTGACTGGGCGGTGAGCGGGGGGAGGGGAAGGGCGGCGGTGGCCGTCGGTCCTCACTCACCGCCGAGCCGTGCCGGCTCCGAGTGCGCGGCGTTCCGCTGTGAGGCGATGCGCTGCGATGCGCGCGGTCCCCGCTCCTTCGCAGGCTATGGAGGCGACGTAGTAGGGGGACTGAGAGGCTCGGGGGAGGGGGTCAATCCCTCCCGCTTTGCCTCCGAGAAACACGGGGACCCCAGAAACTAAAAACAAAATAAACAAACTTTCCCCTCCGCCTCCCTCCCCCAAAACCACAACACAAACACTCGGGGCCCCGCCCAGAGCCCCACTCCATTGGCCGCAGGAAGGATGCTGCCGGCCCTCACTGGCTGGCTTTTGTGCCCGTCAAGCTGCCGTTCCGCCCCTCCAATGCCTCGCCGCAGCCGTCGCCCCTCATTGGTCAAATGCGTTCCGTTTGACGAGCTAGGATTGGCTGAGCTGCCTGCGCCAATCATTCGGGGACACACCCCCTCAGCATCCCAGAGGCCGCTTCCTCGGTCGCGGACGCGGAGAAGCGAAGGGGAAACTAGAGCATGATGGCGGCCGAGCTCAGTTGGCGCAACCATCGTCTTTTTCCTTTTATTAGTTCATTAGTGCCTCGCCCTCGCGCTGTTCCCCTTAAGCTCCTCTCTTCATCCAGTACTGCCTAATAACGGAATCTATACGTCCCGGCTCCTTGATTTATCCCCTCAGAAGTGCTGAATGTGGGCTGGTTGTGAGTCATTGGACTGTCAGCATGTCACTCGTTAGTCAAATCTTCAAACTATTGGTGGAACGGCAAGAAAGCCCGTCCAACAACAAGGGCTAATGCCATTGGTTTGTCTCCACCAAGTTCTTTCCTGGTACCTTATTGGGCAGATAGGCGCGTCGGTCAGATTCGCACTGTTAATTGTTTGCTAGGCAGTTTGGATGACTGTTCATTTGGCCTGTAGTTGGTAATAACGATTACCCGCTTGCGTACCGCTTGCGTGCCCACTTTGTGCCAACTGTGCAGAGTTCTTTACAAGGACTATCGATTAAAGCTGTGAGTTATAGGTTCTCTAAATTTTACAGACAAGACACTAACACTATCCAGAGTGGTTAGGATATTTTCCCAAGGTCACCTAGATAGAAAATAGTTCGTAGACCAACATTTGGTCCCAGATCTGACTCCAAAGCCTAAGCTCTTTTCACTGTACTTTAGTGTCTCCCTTAGTCTAGAATCGTTCCTGTCAGCCAACCCTGCATCTTCAAAAGGTTTCATTCAGAGCCTAAGGTCCTCAGTTTCTGGAGGTGACACTGTTGGGGACTAAAGCTATGGATAGGCTGTCATTGCCTCCACTGTATCTTCTCCTCCAGCACGCATTCCTCCCACCCTAAACGAAACAGTCTTGGTGTTTCCTGACCGGAAGCCCATTTACCTTTATGGTCATTTTCTCCACTTTGTAAATAAATGAATACTTCTACCAGCCTTCTGTTTCAAGCCTACCTTCCCAACTCCCACCCATCCATCTCCAGCTCACTCTTTTCTGAGAGAATCTTGAAGAGCCAGAAACAAGGAGAGCGCCCAAAGAGGGAAAGAGAATAAATCGGTTTAGGAATAATTTACTGTATGCAAATAGAACAGCCCTTTCTGGAAAGCTTCCAGAGTAGCCCCTGATGCTGTGCAAGAGGTGTGTTTCTGGCTCCTGGCCATTGAATTCTTTCCTGTGGCAGCTTTCAGCAAAGTGAATCCAACATTCCAGCCAGGGGAGGGCAGGATGCTTAGGACTCACTGCCAGAGAACCAGCCCCAGGCTCTGGTACTGAAATGATCTTCAGGAGCACAGTGCTGGACTCGGCCCACATTCCATCTCGGGTAATTAACATTTTACCATCCCAAATCCCCATCCCGGTAGCTTCAGTAGGATCACTGCCCTTGTTTCGTCTCCTGATCCAAGCTGTTGTGTAACCACACTGGCACTGCTTTAATAATAAAACAACTACTGTAACACAGAAATAGTGCTCAACACTTACAGCTTTTCAGCAAAGGAAGATAAGTGTTTCACAAACATCAATTAACATTAAATGGCAGGTATTCCCAGGGCAACTGCCAGCAGGACAGAAGAAAAATCATGAGTCAAGGTCTAAGAAAGGTCCTAGGAACCTGAATCCTTAAAACTATATGCACATACCCCACACTAGCATTCCAATGTGAGAATAATTCTGAACCATGAAACAAAATGAGTGAGAAATGGTCAGGGTCCAAAACCTGCCTTATCTTCATGGTTGATTGTTTGAAACTCTTATTTTAACCCTTAAACTAGCACCTGATTTTATAGTTAATTGTTAGACGCATCTGTCTCCCCAGCCCAGCTTTTTTGTTGTTGTTCAGTCGCTAAGTCAGGTCCGACTCTGAGGCCCCGCATACTACAGCATGCCAGGCTCCTGTCCTCCACTATCTCCCAAAGTTCGGTCAAATTCATGTCCATTGAGTTGACATGCTATCTAACTATCTCATCCTCTGCCACCCTCTTCTTTTGCCCTCAATCTTTCCCAGCATCAGGGTCTTTTCCAAGTCTGTTCTCTGCATCAGGTGGCCAAAGTATTGGAGCTTTAGCATCAGTCCTTCCAGTGAATATTTGGGGTTGATTTTCTTTAGGATTGACTGGTTTGATCTCCTTGCTGTCCAAGGGACTCTCAAGAATCTTCTCCAGCACCACAATTCGAAGGCATCAATTCTTTGGCACTCAACCTTCTTTATAGTCCAACTGTCACATCCATACATACTACTGGGAAAACCATAGCTTTGACTATGCAGACATTTGTTAGCAAAGTGATGTCTCTGCTTCGTAACACGCTGTCTAATTTTGTCATAGCTTTCCTTCCATGAAATTAAAAGGAGCAAGCGTCTTTTAATTTCATGGCTCCCTGGTGGCTCAGTGGTAAAGAATTCTCCTGCTGTTGTTGGGAATGTGGATATGATTCCTGGGTCAGGAAAATCCCCTAGAGAAGGAAATGGCAACCCATTCCAATATTCTTGCCTGGGAAATCCCATGAACAGAGGAGCCTGGTGTGCTACAGTCTGTGGGGCTGAAAAAGAATCAGACACAACTTAGCAACTAAGTAACAACTCAGCTTTAAGTTCCTTGAAAGCAAATGGTTTTCTTATTCATCTTTGTGTGTCTTAAATTGCCCTGGTTACAAAAGGTTCCTCTATAAATAATTATTCAGTAAATATTTATAGAATTTGTGGTCACTTTCCTAAGGTACAGAGGCTGCACAGATGAATAAAACATGTCTGCATTCAGAGACCTCGATTGGTAGGGGTGGCCAACAGGTAAACATGTAATCGCAGCACAGATGGCTTGGAAGAACAAGGGAGGGATATGCGGTGCTATCTTTTTGTTCTCTGTTTTGCTGTGCCAGGTCTTTAGTTGCAGCGCACAGGATCTAGTTCCCTGACCAAGGATCAAACCTGGGCCCCCCTGCATTCGGAGCCTGGAGTCTTAACCACTGGACCACCAGGGGATTCCTGGGAGTCAATCTTGAGGAGACAGAGATGGCTACCCTGAAGAAGTGACATCTACAAGAACTAAAGAATGAACTGTGATTAGCTATTCAAGAGGCTGAGGATGTGTGGTGACCTGTAACATTTGTTCTTGGGGTCAAGGAGCATGATAGGAATATCCAGGAATGGCTAAATCCTGTTCTTCCTATAATTTTTGTCTTTGAGGGCCTTCGGGGGTCTGTCCACTCCACCTTGTTCTACTTTCCCTTCCCAGAAGAAAGCAGGAAGCCAGAAACCCTGTTGTGTTTGCCCGCCTGAGACTAGGAAAACAATTTCCAAATACAGTGGCTGTTTTCTGGATCACTGAGTAAAGATTGCAGACCATACAGAAAGTTTTAAAGTAGAAAAGGAAAGCTCTCCCAAATCCCACTACTAGAGCCAACCGCCATTAAGGAGTCTGTCTTCCCAGACTCTTTTATGAATAGACCCACGCATGGATTTCTTCCAACAAACAGTGGGGTGGGGCTCAGGGTCTCTCAGTATTTTGAGAGCTCTCATTGCTCAGAACTCAGCTATGGATGGAACCTGTTCTCACTTTCTATACTTATGGGAAGGATGCCAATAAATCCTATGTGGAGGACGATGGTTTTAAATTCCTGTCTCAGCAGATGACAAATTTCCACCTGTTACAGGACTCTGGGGCTTGCTCAGCCTAGTGTGGAATCAATGAATGGTGGGTAGGAAGGGGGCTCTACTGTGCTCACTGCCCGAGGGCTTCCAAGCTGCTTTGGTGGCTGTAGGGTCAATCCATGCCTTGAAAAGGCAGCCCAGGTCAGAGAATGACATGCTAGGGTGCTCTCTTTTGCTCTGTTTCTCATTTCTTCTCTGCATGCTATTTGGAGAAAATATTTGGGGTGTTTGTTCCAACCCACCCAGCTTTGAGAGTAAAAAGACCCGCCGAGCCCTGCACACTTGCATGCAGGCCAAGTTCAGTATGTTCTTGGAGCGCTGTACTATTCTTAGAGCTCTATATGTGGTGTTCTATACATGTGGCTTTTTGTTGGAAGGGAAGGCAAATTTAATGAGTGATGGCTGCCTTGGATGGCTACCAACAGTTCTCTAAGTCATTCCAAGCAACAGGCCTTCCTTCTTTCCCTTGAGAGGTTGTTCTGTGATCCCTGAAACACACTGCGTTGGCCTGGACAAAATCCAGTGCAACAGGAATTTCTGCAAACAATTCTGCGATGACCCACAAGCTCAGGGTGACATAGCCAGCTGGACCGGCTCCCTTCTGATTTCTATGGCTCAGGAAAACTCCCTTTACCCTTTGCACTGGCCTCTCATTGCTGCGAGACAGTGGGAAGTGTTTGTAAAGCGGTCTCCGGTTCTCAACCTTATAATCATGGGAAGAGTCCCTGTAAAAAGCACTGAATTCAAAAGACAAGAGGACAGCTGGCAGCTGATACGGCTCACTTGAGCAGTGGGTGTGGCCACAGCCAAGGCCAAGAGCACCTAGGGGGAGGGGAAATTTCTAGAGAGTGCTGATTATAGAGGACGTGCTCATAAACATTTATTACACATTTGGTAGCATTTATTGTGTAACAAAGCCCTTGTGACAGAAGCTATGCCGCTTCTAAATCATGTCTCATTTCTTACAACCACACTTCCTGAAAAGCTTGTAGGGAAACCCTGGACACCCCCATGCCCCCCTCAATGCCCTCTGGCCAAAGCGTGACCCCCAGGGAGGTTCATAGGAGCACCAGATGTGCTGTAAATAACAGCTGCCCTTTGGCAAACGGTTGCTATGTGTCAGACACTGTACTGAGGGCTTTACGTGGATCATGGCGGCAGTTAATCTTCACAACAACCATGGTTGTCCCCATTTTCCAGGTAGGGAAATTGAGGTTCTGAAGGGTGACTAACTTGCAGCAGGTCACCACAGTTAATAACCTCACAGCTGAACCCAGGCCCTCTGACTCCAGTGAGTCAGTTCTTTCCCCTGCTGTTACGTTGTCCTGAGGTGTCTACCCTTGGACCTGCCACAGTTCGGCTGGAGAGCTAACCAGTGCCCATGAAGAGTCACCCTCGGAGCCTTTATTAGCTCAACCACATCCTCTTTCCCCTACAGACTCAGGGAAAGAGGTGCACCCCTTCCTGGCTCAGTTACTGCCTCTGGGACTTCCTTGATGGTCCAGTGATTAAGAATCTGCCTTCCAATGTCTGATCCCTGGTCGGGGAACTAAGATCCCACATGCTGCAGGGAAACTAAGCCTGTGCGCCTCAACTAAGACCTGATGCAGCCAAAAATAAATAAATAATTTTTTTTTTAAAGGACTTCTCCAGTGGTCCAGCAGTGAAGAATCTCCCTGCCAGTGGACATGGGTTCGATCCCCGGTCCAGGCAGATTCCTCATGCTGTGGAGCAACTAAGCTCATGCATCACAACTCCTGAGCCCTCGAGCCACAACGGCTGAATCTGGCGCCTAGAGCCTCTGCCCTGCAGCAAGAGTAGCCACGGCCTGAGAAGCCCAAACGTGGCAACGAAGAATAGCAACCGCTCACCACACTAGAGAAAGCCCACGCGTAGCAGCAAAGACCCAGCACAGCCAAATAAAAATAAATAAATAAAATTTAAGAAAGAAAAGCAAAGACCAACTCTACATTAAAAAAAAAAAAATTACTGCCTCTGATGGTCCTTCTTCTGCATCCAGCTGGGACCTGGCTCCGCTTCCACTGCCTTCAGGATAGCCATCCTGCCTGCCTGCCTGCCCTTTCCCTTCCTTTTCCTTTCCTCAGCTTCTTTAATGCCTTGTGGCCATCTCCACCACCACCTTGCTGTCTCCCAGCTTCTAGCCCTCACTCTCCACTGAAACCCACTTCTCTAAGCTCATCTATGACCTCTTTGTGGCCAAGATCCAAGAGACGTTCTCAGTCCTTGTTTCCATGGCTTCACCACTATGTTTTACTCTGAGGATCTTCTCTGGGTTCCTCAAAATAGCCAGCTCCCCTCCTACCTCTACAACTGTTCATGCTCTTTCTCATACCCGTTCTTTCTCTCAGCTCCTTCTAAGGAGTCTGTCTCTCTTTTCTCCTTATGTTGCCTTCCAGGGGCGTGGGGGGGGCGGGGGGAGGCAGGGGCGGAGGGAATGGAGAGCAGGGTCTTTGTCCTCCCTCCACCTCAGAGATTGCAGTTTCATCTCTCCATCCCCAGCCTTCATTCTGCAGGCCGCACTGTGTGATCTTGTGCCAGTCATATAAACTGAGCTTCAGCTTCTTCATTTCTAAAATAAGGGTACTGGATCAGATTTGTTATTCTGGACTCGAAGGTAATAATAAGACCCCAAGTTTGTAAGCACATGCTACGCCAGCCGGGACTGGCCATGCAAAATGAAAACATGGGGCTCCTTGTTCCAGAATTATTAAGAATTTCAAGACAGCAAGAGCAGAGCATTACATCAAATGGGGGACCCTCTGCCTTCTGGGTGCAGGACCCTTGGGAGCCCTCAAGTTGCATGCTCATGAAGCTGGCCCCAGTGCCATGTCCTGCTGTGTAATTATATAGGTATTAACTTATTCAATCCTCATAGCAATCTTATGAGGTCAGTACGGATGAGGAAACTAAGGTAGAGAGAGATTAAGTAACTGTCCAAGGTCACGGTTTTTAATTGGTAGGGCTGAGGAAACTTACACCTGTTGGTTGAGGTGGTTGGGAGATCCATACTGGTATGATGGTTCCCTTCTGCAGGAGGACTTCCTGGTGGCCTCTCAGGAGGGCCACACCCATTCCTTCCTCAGTGAGTTTGCCTGCCAGGGTGCTGCTGCCTCGGGTCCCCTCTCCTCCTTCCCCAGTTACGAGATGTACACTTCTTTAAAGGTTCAGGTCCAGCCCCTGTTCCTCTCAGGGGCTTCTGGAGTAGAGAAGCCACCCACATCTGCTCTCCCTAGATTATCTCAGTTCCCTGTGTAGAGTTAGACCCAGCCCAGGCCTGGCCATAGGGACTGTTCATAGCTTCAGAGCCCTGACTTAACCCTGACTGACACTCTTGAAGCTCACTGATCATACAAGGCTGGAGAGAAGACTTCTTTAAATCTCTCACCACAACCATACAACAGCTTGTGATAGAGCCTGTCTTCCCCACCAGACTGCAGAGGACTTGAAGGCAGATATTATAACTGAAGGACATAGAAGACTGTCATTGGTGTCTAAAAGTCTCTTGAAAGAGTTCTTTCTAGGCTCTGGACATTTTCCTGGAATGTCTTGCCTCCTTCTCCCCTCTCTCATTCACTCTTCAAGTGTTGGTTCAGAGATCACCTCCTCCTCCAGGAAGGCTTCCCTGACCTCTACCCCCAGGTTGAGTTAAGTGCCTCCTTTGGGCTGCTACACCCCCTTTGCTTCTCCACCATCACGCTTGCCTTCTGTGTCCATCTTCTACACGTGGTTATCAACACCTTGAGGGCAGAGACCAAGTCTCTCTTATTACAGTGCCTGGGCTACAGGAATTTCTCAGTAAGTTTGTTTGAACTAACAGATGAACAAAAGCAAATGTTAAACACATGTTGGTTATTATGGCCCTCAGCACAGGGCTGGGCACCTTACGTAAATGTAAGGACACTTAACGAACTTATGAAATGGGTGAAAACCAACAACCCCAGAATTTTTGTTAGGAAGGGGGCTCAGGGGCAGCAATCTTGTTGGGGGTGCGGGCTGGGGGAGTCCTCCTGGCGGAGCAGTGGCAAAGCAGTGAAGAATCGCAGGGGTGACAGCTGGCAATTAGAGCTGGGAAGTGGGAGGAAAGTGGCCAGGGGTCCACCTGGCTTGCAGGCCAGATCCAATCACTGCCTATATTTGCACAAGTCTTGAGATGAGAATTATTTTTACATTTTTTGAAAAGTGGGTGGGAAAATGAAAAGATGGGTAATATTGTGACACGCAAAAATGATACAAAATTCAAATTTCACGGTCGACAAAGTTTCACTGGAAAGCCACCCCACTCGCAATCACAGTGCTTTACAAGGCTTTACTACTGCAGCGGTTGTGGTCGTCACCGACCCCTTACCCGCCATGTCCTGAAAGCCTAGAACATCTACTCTGTGGCCATTTATAGGAAGTTTGCTGAGCCCTGTCCTCTGCCTTCTTCGTCGCCCCGGGAGGAACGCGAGGCTCTGCGAGCGGCCGCCAGGGGTCAGCATCGCCCCGCGGAGCCTCAGCCGGGCGCTCCTTCCGGACCTGCAGCCTCCGGTCCTGCGCCGCGACCCAGGCCGGCCTTGGGGCTCCTCCCGGTCCGTGCCCGGGAGACGCCGGCAGTTGTCGTGGCCGGCAAGTGCGCGGAAAGGGTTAGAAGGAAGCTGGGGAGGGTCAGGAGCGTCATGGAGGGTTCGGGACTGGCCCGGAGGTTCGGCGGGCCTGTCTGATGTGCTATTTCCTTGGTTTGGGAATTTGTATTTTATATAGGAAGGAGTCGCCAAACAAACATTTTAAAAAAATTTTTACCCCAAACTAATCGGTCAAGAGAGGTTTGGGACTTTTGAACAACCAGTTAAGACGGCCCTCTGCAGGCTTGCAAGTAACAAACGCCAAGAGCTGGGGTGGGGTGGGGTGAGCGAGCACCGAGGAGCTCTGGCCCTGAACAGAGCGCGCCGCGTGGCATCTCTGGAACTATTCTTCCTCTTTCTTTGAGAAACTAGACCTGGAAACTTCTTCCAGGTGGACCAGGCTTTAACCTCACGTGCCAGCGGTATACTGTACTCCCTCAGTCGTGTCTGACTCTTTTGCAGCCCCATGGATTGTAACCCACCAGGCTCCTCTGTCCGTGGGATCTCCCAGGCACAGGGATACTGGAGTGGGTTGCCTTTTCCTCCTCCAGGGGATTTTCCAGACCCAGGGATCCACCCTCTTCTCCCGTGTTTCCTTGCCTTGTCAGGCGGATTCTTTGCCGCTGAGGCACCTGGGAAAGCCTGTGTTGGGCTAACTACTCACCGCTGAAAGTGGCCATTTTCCCGGGAGGGAGCAGGGGAAAGCATCAAGAAGAGAATGTCCCAGGAGGGAAATGCTTCCCACCCCCACCCGCCCTCTGAGTCACACCACCAGAGGCATCAGCCCTTCCCGAGCTCTCCATCTATCTTAGCCACTGAGCTGAGTGCTTCACTCCGCCTGGCCTCAGCAGAATGGTACCAAGAGTATCCCTGTTGTACTCAGATGGATGTGGAGCAGCTTGCTGGGTCATTTAGCTGATGTGTGCCAGAGTAGGGAAGCCTGCCCCCTTTGCTCTGTCCTCTTACTGCCACAAGCCTCAGTGAAGATGACAGCAAGCAGGATGGGTCCCCATGCTAAATCTGTGAGGGACTCCCTTGCTCATTATTCATCCTCAGGCCTGGCATGCGATAAATATCCACTGAATGAACAGATGAAAAAAGCCTTCCAGGTACCGCGGTGAAATGCCTTTCCTTGTCCAATCACCCAGCTTCCAAGACTTCCAGAAGGAGATGAGCCAGGGAGTCCAACTGCTCCTCGGGAAGTGAGGGCCGCCAGGCATGGTTCTTGGCTCTTAGCATGGGATGGGATGTGCTTTTCCCATGCTTGTGCCCCGAGGACTGTGGCCTCTGCAGGCATGCTGCTTGTTCTTGCCTTTCCTCCCTTCCTCCTCTAGGCTCCCCAGGCATTTGCTGACTTCCGTAACAGGGCCCAGTGGGTCTCCTACGACATGGACATCTGTCCCTAGAGCTGCTTTCTAGTGGCTGCAGACAAGTGGCTATCACTGGAAGAGACCGTGGGATGCAGTGACAGTGCCCTAGGAGGGTCTGAATAACCAGATTCGAGCCCTTGACTTGTTGGATGGCTGTGGACACATTTCCTCACCTCAAAGCCCATCTTCTCCTCTGTTTTTGTGTCAGCCTTTGCCAGAAGCACGCAGACAGGGTCATTCCCGAGCAGCCAGAGAGGCCTGGAGACCTGGGCCATTGGGCGATGAAGGCTGTCCACTGAGGACAGGAAAAGCCTTCCCAGAGGATTTGATCAGGAAGGACTTCAAAGTCCTTAAGAAATTAAATTGTTTGGTTTCCCTGTCCAGTCTCAGGAGTCAGGAATAAGACTGAAAGGTCTAAGGGACTTCGCTGGTGGTCCAGTAGTTAAGACTTTGCTCTTCCAACACAGGGGACACAGGTTCAATCTCTAGTGGGGGAACTAAGATCCCACATGCCGTGCGTCAGAACCAAAAAAAAAAAGACTGCAAGGTCATGGTCAATTCTGGAGCCTCTGACACCACCCCCATGTATGAGCCTGACTTATTCTCTGTATCACATGGCTGTCAAGTGTTCAATCATCAAATGAGTCGTTACTAAGCAGATACTGCAGATACGACGGTGAGGTAGAAAGACGGCGTCCTGTCTCCAGGTACAGAATGGGTGTGTATCATTTCAGGCAGCATAGAGTGGGGGAGTGGGAGGCAGGGCCTTCCTCATTTCAGAGCCAGGAGGGCAGAAGCTTCACAGAGGAGGGTTGAGTCAGTCAGACCTGTCCAACTTTTCAAAGCCTTCTGGCTGATCTAGTGATGCCCTCCTCCCTGCCTCCCCACCCCTGCACCCCAGAGAACACGCTAGCATCCACCCCACCACTTCCTAAGGTGTGCGTCCTCTCCACCCTGGCCTGGCTCAGCTTCCTGAACCCAGGGTGCCTGTTCTGCACCACACCTCCTGCTGCTGCTGCAACAGCAGTGCAGACGATGACAGTGACAGCCGCTGGGTCCTCCAGGCGGGAGGGACGGGGCACACAGCCAGGCAATAAACTATACACACAGCTCACGGCAGGGCTAATTAGCTGCTAAGGGGGCTTCGTCAATGTTTACTCAGAACGTGTCACGGCACCCCAAGGAGCAGTCCTCACTGGCCCGCGCAGAGGAGGGCAGATGTCTCTCTGCTGTCAGCCCTGGCTGCCTTTGGAGGTGGGGATGTGGCTGGGCAACACACAGGTAATGTCCAACGGTGCTGTCTGTGTAGGACTTTAACCAAGACTGAAGGAAGGGGAACAGACTGGGAGGAAACGTGGCAGGGCTGAGTGGAGTAAGATAGATATGGCACATAAACACACCTGTTCCGGGGAGTCCAAGGCGGGGACAAGCTTAGCTAGGTAACTAGAATGAAGATGGAAGATGCTATTATGTCAGTCACAGAAAGCAAAATCTTTGGCAAGTCAACCAGTCTCTGGGCCAAAGTGTCCTGTCAAACAAAAGGAATGGTTTTGCAGGAGATATGCCCAGGAAAGCAGCCCAGGGAGGAGGAGCACGTGGCCTTTTCAACTGAGCTCAAAGAGCTCTTTTTCAACTGGAATGATTTTAACCCCCAGGGACACTTGGCAACTTCCGGAGCTATCTTTTGGTGGTCTCACCTGAAGGGTGCTGTGGCTTCCCTGGGGACTCAGACAGTAGAGTCCGCCTGCAATGCGGAAGACCTGGGTTCGATCCCTGGGTTGGGAAGATCCCCTGGAGGAGGTCATGGCAACCCACTCCAGTATTCTTGCCTAGAGAATTCCATGGACAGAGAAGCCAGGCGGGCTACAGTCCACGGGGTCGCAAAGAGCTGGATGCGACTGAGCAACTAACACACACTTCCGCTGTGAAGGTGCTACCGGCAGTCAGCAGGGAGGCTGGAGCGCTGCTAGGCATTCTACCACGTGTAGGACAGACCCTCTCCCAGAAGAGAATCTGGGGTCCCAAGTGTTGCAGGCAGGAAACCCTGAGCCGGAGGAGCAGACCTGGGTCCGCGGTGCTGTGGGACTGTGAACAGTGTCCTCCTGGTCTGAAAAACGCAAGCGGTTAAGAGCTGAGTTGCTTATCACACAACTTTGTGAGGCTCAGTCTCCAGAACGAGAGGCTCCAGGCTCACAATGGGAAAACTTCCTGTTCACTTTGGAAAGGGCCTTTCCCTGAATTTTTCCTTAGTTCAAAACCTGCAGGTGTGGGACCTCCCTGGTGGTTCAATGGCCAAGATTCTGCCACCCCAATACAGGGGCCGGGGTTCAATCCCTGGTCAGGGAACTAGATCCTATACTGCAACTGAAGATCCTTTGGTGGGGGGGGGGGGGGGGGGGGGAATCCTGCGTGCCGCAACCAAGACCTGGCACAGCCAAGTAAGTAAATAAATATAAAAAAGAAACAACGAGACCCTGGGGTAACTGAAGCACCTGGCACAGTGACTGGCATATAGGAGGTGTTCATAAGTTAAAAAGAGAAAAAAGAGTCACAGCAAAAAGAAAAAACAGCCCCCACCCCCCTTCTGGTCCCATTTCCTCCCTATCTCAAGGCTGCCTTCTTGGTCTAGCCTTTCTATTAGGGTCCATACAGGCGCAGAGTAGTGCTGTTGGCTGAGGCCATCTCAAAAGCACCCCTGAAGGATCAGGGCTAAACAGACCCTGAGGATGGCTGACAAGGGACACTGGGAAGTTTTGCCAAATGTCAAGGGCAAGCCCCCCACCTCCAACCCCCGTGCAGGGGTCCCACCTTCTCGCTCCAATGGGGCGAGGCCTCAGACCTCAAGGGCCTCTGCTCCCCCCACGAGGTTGGCCTCTCAGGGGGCTGTGCCGGTTGGTGGCACTCAGTTTACAGACACTGCACTCTGACAGTGGGCAGCTTGGCGATCAGGGTGAGGTGGGGGCCACGAAGCCAGGCCCCGCACCCAGAGCGCTGTTTCTTCCCCATTCTTCCCAGAGTCCTTCTGACGTCACCAGCCTTCTGGAAGCTGCTGCAGAGGGACCAAGGGCATGATCCATCCTTGAACTTGCCGTCCAACTGGGAAGGCCAGATGTCCCCTTGAGATTTGATGACAGAGGGGATATTTCACCAAGTGTGCACAAATACTGGAACCGAGAAGCTGAGAGGCAGAATGGAAGGGCTGAAGCTCAGGCAGACAAGCTGCTTTTAGGACTCCAGGGTCCTCAGCCATGAGCCCGGCTCACCCGAACCTCTGTAAGGACGGGGAGAGGTGTCCCGTCACAGGCCAGTGTTCTTCCCAGGACACTGCGCTGCGTCCTCCTCAACACGTGGTCTCCCACTCCGCTTGCCTTCTCTGAAGAGAGTGAGAACCACCCTGGGCTGGCTCAGCGAGAAGCTGGGGCAGGACGGACGGCCTGGCTCAAGGCTGCAGCCCTTGGCACAATCGCTTAGGAGCCAGTCCCTTCCTCTGGCCTCCAGAGGTGTCCACTCTGCCCGCCAAGGGCGCTCTCTCCCCACAGACACCTTGAGCTGAGGTGTAGCCCCCTCCCTGCTCCTTTCCCCTCTAGAACAAGCAGGGCCATGTCGCCAGGGCTTGGTGCATAAGGAAACAGTTCCCAGGAAGTGTTTAATCCTCACACAAGCTCAGGGAGTGGGGGGATCAGGTCCCTCGGCCCCCTACCCACCTCGGGAACCAGGTCCTCCCTTCCTTCCCCTGCCCCTCCTCCCGCCCCCCTGGGAGGCCAGGCTCCTCTCAGAGGATGCTCGGGGCTCCCCTGCTCCCCCTGCCGGTGTCTACGCCACCCAAGCACCTGGACCCTCCCCAAGGTGCTGCCGGTGCCCAGGGTTTTGCAGAAGGAAAGAGGTGAGGACAAGAGTTTGGCTCAGTAGTAGGAGGCTGGGAGAGGCTGAGCGTGGTGCTTTCGCAGTTGCTGTAGCCCTGGGCTCTCCAGGGCCCCCAGCAACCCGGCCCGAGGCGGGGCCAGCTCAGCCCCTGTGGTCCGGCAGTTTCTCTGCTGTCCACTCCCCACTCCACTCTGGCTCTCTGCAGATCTGCTCAGTCACACATATGAAGAGAAGGCGGTATGTGACTTTCAGCTGGTCTTCCTGGCCTGGCATTGTGGCATTTAGGCCAGGGCTCTTCAAAGCCAGGGAGGCTGAGGCGCCTCAGTACAGTCTGGCTTTGGCAGGAGGCCAAGGCTGGTTTTGGCCAATGTGTAACTACAGAAGGCACGTACATCTTGGCTGGTGAGGGGGACCAAGGGCCAGCCCTGGGTTCTGGGGTGGAGGGAAGGCAAACACTCCTGAAGATGGGCCCAGCCTCCCACACCACCAGAGCATCAGCCAGGTTCTCCCTGCTTTGGGGCTGCAGATCAAGGCACGGAAGGGGAGGAGGGCCTCAGGTAAAGGCCCTCGGGGAATCACCACATCGGCTTGCAGCAGCCAAGGAGAACTGGACCATTCAGGATGGTGCTGGGGAGGGAAAGGAGACCCCAGCACCAGGGCTCTCAAAATGGCAGGGTCAAATTCTGCCCTCAATCCACACAGAGTCTAGCAGGAGCCTGCAGGGACAGGCCAGGAAGGCCTCAGCCCCCAGCCCCCAGCCATCCTCGCTGAGTCTCCCACCTTGAGTTCAGAAGCTTGAGTGAGACCGGGTTCCTGGCTCAGAGCCCTGTCCTCGTCCCTTCCACCAGACCTCTTGGAGAACCAGCAGCACCAGGAAGCCCAGGGAAGGAGAGGCTGGGGAACTGGAGCTGCCCCGGAGAGCCCATCACATTCAGGAATAAAGATGTAGGCTCACCCCACCTGGGGCCTGCAGGGCAAGGCTGGCCCAGGGGAGGCAGTGGGCTGGGCATAAGGGAGAGCAGATGGTAGTGAAGCTTCCACTTCATGTAAACAAGGGGTGAGCCTGCCTGGCCACAACAGCCTTGTGGAGGCACGCAGCTGACTTGAGATGCTGCGGATCCTCACATCCGGGATGCAGGGTCCCAAGGCCAGGATGGAGGCTGCTGGGGTGGAAGAACAGAAGGCTCCAATGTGCAAACTGGCACAGGGTTTGAGCTGTGTCTCCACAGGACAGGACAGGGTGTCCACAGGTCCTCCGACAGCTGGCTCGCAGCTCAGGAGATCACGCAATTGCTGTTCTTGGCAGGACTGGGACTGCCTTTACCTGCAGAGACAAGGGACACAGGTGAGGGGCTGTAGGCGAAGCACTCACTGGGCTGGCCTCCAGCGCCTCTCCTGTGCACTGCCCACACCTCAAATTTGGGTGCTGGGGTCACTGTCTCCCTCCCAACCTACTGAAACCAGCTCATAGGATCCTTAGGAAAGCAAAATGAAAGGTCCTGTCCTGATGTCCTTATGCAGACCAACTCTGGTTGGGACATCAAGGGATCTGCCGTCTCCTGGCCTCAGCAGGGTGGTTTGTGCATGCGTGCTCAGTCATGTCCGACTCTTTGTGACCCCATGGACTGTAGCCTGCCAGGCTCCTCTGTCCATGGAATTCTCCAGGCAAGAATACTGGAGTGGATTGCCATTTCCTACTCCAGGGGATCTTCCTGACCTAGGGATTGAACCTGCGTCTCCTGCGTTGGCAGGTGGGTTCTTCACTGCCGAGCCACTCTGGAAGCCTCAGCAAGGTGGTTCACCAGGAGCGAATACTCTATGCAGCATCGCAGTCTCACAAGCACGACCACAGTCACTTTCGTGAATCCCTGGGGTGGCACTGCTGGGACAGGGTGTCCTCTGCCCAACCTGAAAGTGGGGGCAGTGGGGCCAGCAGCCCCCAGAGCTGGCAGGGCCTATGCCAGCGCCTGGCCTGCATGGTGGCACAGACCCCAGGCTTAGGGGGCACAGGGAACACCTTTCATCAGGAGGAAAGGAGGAGCGAGGCACAGCTCTCCTCTTCCCAGGCCCCTTCCGTGCGCTTCCACTGCCTTTACATCCCAGGCGGAGGCCAGCTGGGTTCCTGCCCTCAGACCAGCATTCCGTTGCTGCGAGGAGCCCTCCTGGGGTGCTGACTGCCTCTGTTCCTTTTCCTCTGGTTCCTCTCCACACTGCCAGGGCCAGAGTCGTCTCCTGGGGCTCACACCACCTTCCTGTATCACCTCAGCTGTGAATTTCATGGAGGTGGCGTTGGCCTCCTCTCCTGGGCCATTAGCAAGAATGACGCTGAACAGGTCTGAGTAGAGCCCTTCCCCTGCCTAGCTGGGCGGGACCCAGGCCTTGGGACTCTCTGAGGGTCCAGCTGAGCCTCCCTGGAGGGCATCTGAGAACAGGTGGAGCACTGAGGAGGTGGGAGGGGAGCCAGACGACAGTCCACCAGCCTGTGGCTCCAAGGGGCCCAAAGCTGGGTGGTCCTCCAGTCTCCATCCTCCTGGATTGCTGAGGCTGCCTCTAGGGCCCTCCGTGTCGCACAGTCCCATCACTTTGTCCACTGCTGCACCAGGAACTTAGCACAGTGTCTGGCACAGAGCAGACAGTGCACAGATATACACTGGCTGAAAACAATGAACAATCGGGTAGAGGCAAGCTACATACATTCAGTTCAGTTCAGTTCAGAGCTCAGTCGTGTCCAACTCTTTGCAACCCCATGAACCGCAGCAGCCTCCCTGTCCATCACCAACTCCCGGAGTCCACCCAAACCCATGTCCATCAAGTTGGTGATGCCACCCAACCATCTCATCCTCTGTTGTACCCTTCTCCTCCTGCCCTCAATCTTTCCCAGCATCAGGTATTTTCAAATGAGTCAGCTCTCCGCATCAGGTGGCCAAAGTATTGGAATTTCAGCCTCAACATCAGTCCTTTCAATTATTATTCAGGACTGATTTCCTTTAGGATGGACTGGTTGGATCTCCTTGCAGTCCAAGAGACTCTTAAGAGTCTTCTCCAACACCACAACTCAAAAGCATCAGTTCTTCTGTGCTCAGCTTTCTTTATAGTCCAACTCTCACATCCATACATGACCACTGGAAAAACCATAGCCTTGACTAGATGGACCTTTGTTGACAAAGTAATGTCTCTGCTTTTGAATATGCTCTCTAGGTTGGTCATAACTTTCCTTCCAAGAAGTAAGCGTCTTTTAATTTCATGGCTGCAATCACCATCTGCAGTGATTTTGGAGCCCAGAAAAATAAAGTCGCCCACTGTTTCCCCATCTATTTGCCATGAAGTGATGGGACCCGATGCCATGATCTTAGTTTTCTGAATGTTGAGCTTTAAGCCAACCTTTTCACTCTCCTCTTTCACTTTCATCAAGAGGCTCTTTAGTTCTTCTTCACTTTCTGCAATAAGGGTGGTGTCATCTGCATATCTGAGGTGATTGATATTTCTCCCAGCAATCTTGATTCCAGCTTGTGCTTCTTCCAGCCCAGCATTTCTCATGATGTACTCTGCATATAAGTTAAATAAGCAAGGTGACAATATACAGCCTTGACGTGCTCCTTTTCCTATTTGGAGCCAGTCTGTTGTTCCATGTCCAGTTCTAACTGTTGCTTCCTGACTTGCATACAAAGTTTCTCAAGAGGCAGGTCAGATGTTCTGGTATGCCCATCTCTTTTAGAATTTTCCACAGTTTATTGTGATCCACACAGTCAAAGGCTTTGGCATAGTCAATAAAGCAGAAATACATGTTTTTCTGGAACTCTCTTGCTTTTTCCATGATCCAGCAGATGTTGGCAATTTGATCTCTGGTTCCTCTGCCTTTTCTAAAACCAGCTTGAACATCAGGGAGTTCACAGTTCATGTATTGCTGAAGCCTGGCTTGGAGAATTTTAAGCATTACTTTACTAGTGTGGGCTGCTGCTGCTGCTGCTGCTAAGTCGCTTCAGGCGTGTCCGACTCTGTGCAACCCCATTGACGGCAGCCCACCAGGCTCCCCAGTCCCTGGGATTCTCCAGGCAAGAACACCGGGATGGGTTGCCATTTCCTTCTCCAATGCATGAAAGTGAAAAGTGAAAGTGAAGCTGCTCAGTCGGGCCGACTCTTAGTGACCCCATGGACTGCAGCCTACCAGGCTCCTCCATCCATGGGATTTTCCAGGCAAGAGTACCGGAGTGGGGTGCCATTGCCTTCTCCTACTAGCGTGTGAGATGAGTGCAATTGTGCGGTAGTTTGAGCATTCTTTGGCATTGCCTTTCTTTGGGATTAGAATGAAAACTGACCTTTCCCAGTCCTGTGGCCATTGCTGAGTTTTCCAAATTTGCTGGCATATTCAGTGCAGCACTATCATAGCATCGTCTTTCAGGATTTGAAATAGCTCAACTGGAATTCCATCACTTCCACTAGCTTTGTTCGTAATGATGCTTTCTAAGGCCCACTTGACTTCACATTCCAGGATGTCTGGCTCTAGGTGAGTGATCACACCATTGTGATTATCTGGGTCATGATCTTTTTTGTACAGTTCTTCTGTGTATTCTTGCCACCTCTTCTTAATCTCCTTTGCTTCTGTTAGGTCCCTACCATTTCTGTCCTTTATCGAGCCCATCTTTGCATGAAATGTTCCCTTGGTATCTCTAATTTTCTTGAAGAGATCTCTAATCTTTCCCATTCTATTGTTTTCCTCTATTTCTTTGCATTGATCACTGAGGAAGGCTTTCTTATCTCTTCTTGCTGTTCTTTGGAACTCTGCATTCAAATGGGTGTATCTTTCCTTTTCTGCTTTGCTTTTCACTTCCCTTCTTTTCCCAACTATTTGTAAGGCCTCCTCAGACAGCCATTTTGCTTTTTTGCATTTCGTTTGCTTGGAGATGGTCTTGATTCCTGTCTCCTGTACAATGTCATGAACCTCCATCCATAGTTCATCAGGCATTCTGTCTATCAGATCTAGTCCCTTAAATCTATTTCTCACTTCTACTGTATAGTCATAAGGGATTTGATTTAGGTCATACCTGAATGGTCTAGTAGTCATCTCTACTTTCTTCAATTTCAGTCTGAATTTGGCAATAAGGAGTTCATGGTCCGAAGCTACGTAAGGGTTCATGCCAATACTAACAGCAAGAGCAACCACAGTGGCCTCAATGGATGGTGGCTGGGTGATGTATGTGCCTTCACCCATGGAGATGGTGATGGAAGCCCTGACCGGGCCCAAGAGAAACCAGCAGGGCAGGAGATTCTGACATCTGCCAGCGGGACCGAGGACACCTGCTTCTTTGCTAGAGCCCAGTGGGATTAGCTCCTTGAAGGATCCTCAATCAGCTCCCCTCATCTGTGCCACGTGACCGAGGCCCTGGCTGGTAATGGTGCTCAGGTTTATGGAATCAGAGCACAGTCTGAGAACATCAGCTGAGGCCTGACCTCAGGTTTGCTGTGGTTTAGTTGCTAAGTTGTATCCAACTCTTTGTGACCCCACAGACTGTAGCCCACCAGGCTCCTCTGTTCATGGGATTTTTCAGGCAAGAATACTGGAGTAGGTTGCCATTTCCTTCTCCAGGGGATCTTTCTGACTCAGGGATCGAACTTGCGTCTCCTGACTTGGCAGGTGGATTCTTTACCTCTGAGCCACAGGGGAAGCCCTCCTGAGCTCAGGTCTGAAATTAGTGTTGAAACTCCATCTTGACAAGACAGCTGTTGAGGAGGCTCACCCTGGAACTGGAGGCCTGGCCCCTTAAGGATCCCTGAACCCTGGCACTCTGAAGACTGGGATTTACCCAGTCTTCCATCCCACACAGGGGACCAGATCGCCACCCGGAAAATGACCCAGGCAAATCTGAAATCTGGGAGCCCAGCGAGCACAGCCCTAGGAGCCAGCCCACACTGCCAGCCAGGGTGGCCCATCCAGGCGTGAATCAGGGGACCTGGGAGAGCCCTGGGAAGGGCTGACTGCACCTGTGGCTGCAGTCACTGCAGGGAACTCTGGGAACCAAAGCCGGGCTCTGGACTTCCCTGGTGGCCCACAGGTTGGTTAAAACTCTGTGCTTCCAGGGCAGGGGTTGTAGATTCGATCCCTAGTCGGGGAAGCTGGGATCCCACATGCCGTGCAGTGCAACAACCAAAAATAGTAATGAATTTAAAAGCCTGGGTTCAGGCGCCCTTGGAAGAGGGTGACCCAGAGGCACTCTCCTCTTCCTCTGCACCTCTGGGCACTTGGGGGAGAGTCAGCCATGTGTCCAGGCCTCTGGCCCTTCCAAACTGCCTTTAAAGATGGAGGGAAGATGCCTACCCTAACCTTCCAGAGACCACATGACGCTTTGTGTGAGGCCCTGGGAGGCAGGAGGCCTGTGGCCCTTTTCTCCTTTGTGGCCGTGGACACAGTGCCTCACCTCTCTGCACCTCTGGGGTCTCGCCTGTAAAATGACGCCATCAGGCAGGGCTGCCACGCGAGGGCGTTCAGCGTCGTGTCCACCCAGCACACTCCAGGTGCCCAGCCCAAGCCTGTGCCTCCCTTCCTCCTCTTACCCTGCTGCACAAAAGTGCTGGCCGTGTCCCAGGGACTTCTCCAGGGGGGCTAAGGGTGGGGGGCTTCAGGACACCACCTGGAACCTCCTCCCCCGACCCAGCAGCCCCTGAGGGCAGAGCCTTGTCACTGGATCTGCTGCTCCGAGGGCCTCTGCGTGGGACAACCCTCACACAACACTGCTTAAAATGCAGATTTCTGAGCCCAGCCCGGCGGGACCGACTCCTCTCTCTTTTCACCAGGCTTTCCAGTGACTGCGGTCCCCTGAGGTGGGGTCTCTGCCCCAGAATCCGGAGCTCCTGGATGGGCGCAGATGGCCGGCTCAGGGAAGATGCTGACAGGCGCCAAGCGCAGGGCCAAGGAAAGGGCGCTCGGCTTCCACCACTAGAGGGAGCTGTGGACCTTCAAACCACCTGGCCGCCCGCAGCGGGCCCGCCAGACCTGAAGGAAGGGATTTCAGAAGGCTCTCCCGGGGGCCCGCACTTGGGTGTGCAAAACCCCGCACGCTGTTTGACAACTGTATACTTCTTATCAAGCAGTTTTACAGGCTGTCAGCTCTCAGCCTTCCTGTTTTTCTCTCTTTCACCCACTCTGTCATCGGCCTGGGCTTTCTCCCTTGACAAGAGGGCAACAGAGACAGAAAGGACGGAGTCAGAACCAGAGCTCAAAAAGGGGCCTCTGGACCAGCCCCCTCCCCGACCCCACAGGCTCAACCCCTGTCTCCTCTTCTCAGCCAGGAAGCAGCCCTGGGAGGTGAGAGGATGTGCACCGGCTTTGGGGAGCCAGGCACTGGGAGCCGAGACCCATCCGATAGCTGTTCTGGTGATGCTGTCAGTGCTCACTGGAGGAGCGGGGTCCTTTCTTTGGAGGGACCCAGGGAGCAGCTAACGTGATTTCCTCCCTGATGGCAGTTCCACGCATGCTAGGATTGCTAGTTCCAACATCAGGGACCCCCGTCTGTTGGTAACCTGACCCTCTGGCACGTGAAGTCCTGCTAATAAGCTTTTGCTGCCTGACAGGAGGCACTAAGCCAGTCAAGCATTTGTGAGGCTGGAGGCCACCCAAAGGGGCTTTGGAGAGAGGAGTCTGTTCTTCCTGCCCGGCCTTCCAGAGGAAAGGCCTCACGAGGGGCTTGAATTCCAGGTCCTCAGGGCTGGCTGCCTGCCAGGCGTGCAGACACTGCTGGATGAGGCCACTCTGTGTGTCCCCTCAGGGGCAAAGCGGGACTACTGTGATCTTGCTAGACATCCCTGGTATGGGCCGCTGCACTCTTGCCCTTCTCTGTCTCTGGTTCTCTCTCTGGGTTTCAGGCACTCGGAGGCAGAGCTGGTACAGGGCCTGGTCCCCGGCTGCTTGGCTGGCTACTGGCACCCCGTGAAAACACTCAAGAGGGCAGCAGCATCAGTGACTGTCCAAGTCATCCAAGCAGGGGCACCTGATGCTGAGATTCACTAAAGGAAACAGGAAATGAGAAGATGATGGCCTTTTGTTTCTATGGAGACAGCACTTCGGGGTGAGGGGCTGAAGGAAGAGAAAGCTTCTATTTCACCTCCAGTCAGGACGTGGCAAACGGTCCCTTTTGTGGTTGGGCCTGCCCCTCCCCTTCCCTTCCCTGCCAGGTGTTCACCATGGCAACCCTTCTTCCAAACAAGAGGTGCAGAGCAGCAGCAGCAGCATCTGGTGTCGGGGGAGCCAGGGAGCCCCGGGGGGATGGGACAGGCCCAGCTCCCCCTCCCTGGCAGGACACAGGCCCTGGCCTGGCTTTGTGTCCTGGCCCCACTACCACTTCCTGTGCCACGTCATTCACCTCTCCGAGCTTCCATCTGTCACCTCTGTGGTGGTTCTAAGAGCCAAGTAAGAGAGGCCGCGGCCCATGGAGGTGCTCAATAAATGCTTCCTGGCTGAGTGTAACTCTAGCCCTGGCACTGCTGTTGTGCCCAAATTCTCGGACTCTCCAGGCCTGTCCCAACTCTAAGAGGCACAGACTGAGTGCGTAAGGCTCTGCACCAGAGCTGGGGTGTCAATGGAGGGGAAGACCTGCACTCCAGCCAGGGTCAGGTCAAAGCCGGGGCCTCGAGGGGACCCAGGAATCCTGGAACCCAAGGCCCTGCCATCACCCGCCTGACCAGCCAGGGAGCCCGGGCTCACCGCTGCAAAGCCCCATAGCCTGGAGGGAGGGAGAAATCCCAACACAGAAACCCCTTCAATCCCAGAGATGCTGACATGAGAAAAGGAGCTGGCAGCGGCCCTGCTGTCCCCACCAGCCAGGAAAGGCCACTCCGGAGACCATTCCAGAGCTCCCCCCCGCCCCCACCAGAAAGATACCACCAGCAGGGACAATCTCCCCCAGAAGTAAGCAGCATGGCAAACGGCACTTCTCAAATGAACAAAGGGAGGAGCCACGTCCAGCTTTTACAAAAGAAGTGAGGAAAAGTGGGTCAGGGCATTGGTGGGGTGTCTGTCCAGGACAACACCTGATCTGGAGAGGAACGAGAAGCTGAGGAGGAGCTCTAGGTTCACAGGCAGTTTACGGTGGAGATGCTTCCCCGGCCTGTGGTACTAGTAACAAGAGCTCCCCGACGACTCCTGTGCCCAGCACTGTCCTGAGCACTTCATGTCCTTGGAGCAGCTGGGCCGGGCAGGCTCACTCTCCCCCGCCTTTGGAGAAGGGGAACCTGGAGCTCTGATGTGCAGTACTGGCCCAGGCCACATGCAGGCAGAGGCCAGAGCGGGACGGGGACATGAGAATGGTGGGGCCCAGAGCGCTATGCTCTCTTGCCCGGAGGCGGCTACTAGAGCAGGGTCGGAGGCGTGGGGAGCCTTGGGGATGGTGGTGGGGTTGGGGGATGGCGAGACACGACTCACCTGAGATGTTGGCACTGGAGCCCTCATTGGGCCTCTTCCCCGTCATAAACTCCGCTTCGGCCAAGGCCTTGGGGGAAAGGGCGCTGGCTGTACCGTTGGGTGCCGCGGGCCTCTTGGACCGTAGGCTGAAGATCCTGCTGCCAAAGCGCCTGCCCTCCTTGGCCAGGGTGGCCTCCCCGTTGGCAGCTTCTCCCTTGCTGTGTCGGGCAAGGGCTTCTCGGGGTCTGGACTTCAGGTCCGTGTGCAGGTGGGAGACCCCCCGGGCGTCCCTCCGACTCAGATCTCCCAGGGGCAGTGGCTCCACGGGGGGCAGCACCTGCTCCAGGGTGGCCAGGTCGTGCAGGAAGCTCTCCAGGCGCCGGGCCGACTCGCCCTTGCCGCCCTCCTCCTGCCCCTCGGCACGGCCGCTGGCCTCCTGCTGCTGCCGGGCAGCCCAGCGCATCATCTCCCCAGGCGGGGGCCGGCTGCCCGCCACCAGGGCGTACTTGGGGTTGATCAGCTTGCGCGCCACGGTGGAGGAGTAGTGGAGGCCGGGCCTGCCAGCGCCTCCTGCCAGGCCCAGCTGCTGGTACAAGTTCACCTCCTCGGAGATGGCGTACAGCTCCCGGAACTCCACGTCGAAGGGCTCCACGTGCTGCCCCGTCAGGAGGAGGAGGAGGTTCCTGTCCACGTGGGAGGAACTCCAGGTGAAGCTAGAACACGGGGATGGAAAAGCAGGACACATGGTGCCCGGGGCTGCAGCCTCGCCCCGCCAGCCGCCGCCTGGCTAGCCCACCTCAGCACCCCTGCTGCCGGGCCCGACCCGATCCACCAGGCGATCCAGCGGACGCCTTGCTGCCTTTGTGCCAGCTGTTTTCCCTCCACAGACCCAAATACTCCCTCGGGTCCAGGTCTTGGCCTCACATGCAGTAACGCAGGCAGTGGGTGCAGGGCGAAGGCGAGAAACGTCAGGCCTGGATCCAAACCTGCTTTCTGCCCTGCCTGCCTTGTAAAACGGGGCTCGTGAGGCGTGTGGTCAGAGCTGTTGTGAGGCTACAGTCCAACAGCGTATACAGAAGGCTTCTCAGTTCCTGGCACAAACATACATTTAAAAGTAGAATCTGCAGCTGCCACTACTGTTACTAGCATTTCATTTCTTATTAGTTCTTCTCTGAATTTTTAGAACACACGGCATCTGCAAGGCACCATACTTTAACCAGGTAAGAGGGCTGATGCCATTTATTAATTGCTCCATCTGCCAGGGTCTTCTTCCAGCCTCAAAATGCAACCTGTTGTTGTGGACCGTGGAAGGCAGGCAGTACTGAATGGTCAACAGAAGTTGACCGTCTTTCTTGAATAGTCCATCAGCCAGAGAGTTTGAGGGAAGGGGTTGGCCGGGGGGTTATTCTTTGCCATCAGAATAGACAGTGGGTCTTAGACTTACAACACTTAAGACCATGGAGGCTCCAGTCCAGCATCCTTCTGAACAGGAACATTTCTGACCAAGAAGAAAGACCACCCCCCTCAACCAGGGCCCAACTCACCTGAAGGATCCAGTGGCTACTTTGTCCCCATCTACCATGAGGAACTTTGATGACAGGGTCCCCTTGATCTTCCCCATGGGCATGTAGAAGCCCACACCTGTCACAGAGCGGACACGGATGTTCTGTTGGGAAGAGAAGGGTGCTGTCACTCAGGCTGGGAGCCTAGAAGCTCTGTGCCGAGTATCTTCTTGGGAAGAGGACAAGCCTTCTTGTCCACAGGGTCCTGCCTGCTGGCCTCTATCTGCATTTGACTCTGCTTCCTACGGCCCGAGGAGGTCAGCAAGTCTTGCTTTGGGCATGGACAGGCCCAGGGAAACCCTGGTCTGCTCTCAAAGCTCCTCAGCAGAGAAACACAGCCCTACCTTCAACCCTGACAGTGACTTTGCGGGCTGAGCACCCAGGACTGGGCCAGAGCCTCCCCACTCAGCTTCAGCAGCCTTGGGATAAAGTGTTAAGCTGGGCGTGCAGTTTAGGGTTATCAGTTCATGAGGCAAGGTTTCAGACAGAGGGAACGGGGCTGGCAGTGCTGCTCACCTGGACCCCTGAACTGGGGAGCAGGCCGAGGAAGGGGCAGAGGGGGTCTCCATCCCACTTCCTTCCCAACCCTCGCCCTGCCCCAGGGGCACAACTTACGCGCACACGGAAGTCAGGGAGCTCCAAGCCCTGACACATCTCCAGGAAGGAGCTCACACCCGCCTCGTCCAGGATGACATATACGGGGACCCGGCGCTTGGAGGCGGCGTCCACAATGTCTTGGAAGATCTCGCCATCGGTGAAGAGGTCCATGACCACAGCAACGACCTGGGCAGGAACGGGCGCTGGTAAGGCATGGGGCGACTGCACCTCTAGAGAGTCACACCGTGGCCTGCAGAGGACCAGTGGGGCTGGGCTAAGTGGTGCCCAAGAGTTAGAAATGCCATCTGCACCAACCCCCACCCCCAACCTCTGAACACAACTGAGCAGGAGGGGGGCGCTCTGCTCCGGGAAATGAAGATGGTGTGGAGGGTGCTGGCCACGCGTCCTTGACAAATCCCCACTGCCTACCCTGGGGGTTTCCCAGCAGCCCTTCAGAAGCCATATCGGGGGAGATCTAGGAGGCTGAGGAAAGCTGGTCCTGACGTCCTTGGGAAACAAGCAGGCTCAAAAGGCTGCAGTCACGGAGATGCGTAGGACGGACCATCTCCGCAAGCTGCAGATCTGCTCAGATACGACTTTCTCTGCAGACCTGAGTGCTTTGATGTCCCTGCAGCTGTGCAAAGCCCTGCGCTTCCCTCAGCACAGATTCGGGCAGAGCTCCAGTTGGCTCAGGCTCCCTTAGCCCCCAGGGATCCAGCCATCCTGCTCCATCCACAAAACAAGGGACCTGCCTCTGCTGGCTGCGTAGTCACTAAATCTTGTCTGACTCTTATGACCCCATGGACTGGAGCCCACCAGGCTCCTCTGTCCGTGGGATTCTCCAGGCAAGAATACTGGAGTGGGGTGCCATTTCCTTTGCCAGGGATCTTCCCGACACAGGGATCAAACCCAGGTCTCCTGCACTGCAGGCCGATTCTTTACCTTCTGAGCCATGACTTCCAGAAGTCAGTCTTGATTAGTCATCCTGAGAAGGAAGGCCTTCTGCAGCCGGAGGCAGCTTTGCCTTTCTTAGCTCAGCCGCCTCACCTTCCTACACAAACAATCTTTGTTCCAGGACTTCCCTGGCAGCCCAGTGGATAAGACTCTGTGCTTCCACTGTAGGGGGCACTGGTTTGATCCCTGGTCAGGGAACTAAGATCTTGCATGCCATGTGGTCAAACAAACAAACAAAAAACCCTTCTTCCACCCCAGAGGCAGGGTTTTCTTGCTGGCCCCAAGTGCTGTGTACGTGATGCAGACGAAGGGCATGCTTTGGGGTCAGAGAAATCTGATTATAACCACTTCCCATTTCTGTAACCTTAGGTAAGTCCTTTAACCTTGAGAAGCCTCTGTTTGCTCATCTGCCAAGTGTAGATACTCGGTACCTGGTACATTTGGCATCAGGATTAGAAATGACATCTGTAAGCATCAAACACAATGCCTCAATAAATGGTAACCACCGTGTGATCGAAGGAGGCTGCTCATGGTTGTAACTGAATGCCCGAACTCTGAAGTCGGGCAGACCAGGCCTGGTACACCAACGCCACTGCTGACTCATCGGTGCCCAGCTTCCTTGGCAGCAAAATGGAGCTAATAGTAGCACCTGTCTCAAAGGGCTGTTGAGACGGCTTAGAGAAGTAAACTGTGAAAGCATTTAGCAAAGTGCCTGGCACATGTGAAACTCAGTAAGTGTATCCTCCGTCCCCATGACCTTCACGTGTGCTCTGCCATCATCTTTCCATCTAAAGACCACCCCTGACACCATTTATGCAATGCTAGAGAAGGCTCTTCTTAGCACCTACGTTAACTGTTTTTTAACAGTATAATTGCTTTGGGTTTCCTTGATGGCTCAGACAGTAAAGAATCTGCCTGCTAACGTAGGAGACCGGGGTTCAATCCCTGGGTCAAGGAGATCCCCAGGAGCAGGGCATGGCAACCCACTCTACTATTCCTGCCTGGAGAATTCTATGGACAGAGGAGCCTGGCAGTCTACAGTCCATGGAGTTGCAGAGTCAGACATGACCGAGCAACTCACACACACACACACACACACACAACTGCTTTGCAGTGTTGTGTTAGTTTTCGCTGTACCACACTGTGACTCGGCTACATGTATCTCTTGAGCCTTCCTCCCACCAGCCTCCCTTCCCATCCCTCTGGGTCATCAGAGCACTGACCTGGGCTTCCTGTGCTAGACAGCAGTTCCTGTTAGCTGTCTATTTTACACATGGTAGTGTATATATGTGAATACTCTCTCAATTCGTCCCACCCTCTCCTTCCCCACTGTGTCCACAAGTGCTCTGCATTTACTACTCAAGCATTCATATAAGTAAGATTTGCTGAGCCCCACTGGCAGAGGGAGGACCTCAAGACAAATAAACCGCAGTCTCTAACCTCAAGGGGTTAATCCAGTTGGAATTATAAGACATCCACACAGAATAATATGACATAAGAGGAAACGAGATCAATGCCTTACAAGATGCACAAATGACACACGGTGAGAGTTCAAAGAGGGAGGGGGAGGGAGAGAAGGAGGGATTTAGGGAGGGGGCAGTTGAGAGATTACTTTCAGTCAGGGGAGACAAGAAAGGTTTCCCCAAGGAAGCTGAAAACTGAAGAATGGGCAGCCTTGGGCACCATGAGAAATGAGCGGAGAATAACCAAGCTGGGAAGCGGGAAGGGCTGTCACGCGTGGGCCTGCAGGCTGTGCACTGCACACAGGGCTGAGGGGGTGGGTGGGAGCTGGGCCTGCCTGAGAAAGAGAGGCCCTTTCCTAATCTGCACAAGGGTGCCACCTGGGCCACCAAGGACCTAGGAGGCGAACATGCCAGGCAAAGGACACAGCACAAGCAAAGGCACTGAGGACAGGCACGACTGGCAAAAACAGAGGAGACACAAATAAAATCTGAATGAGAAAAGAAATAGTTATAGCCATTTCAGGGCTTCCCTGGTGGTTCTGATGGCAGAGTCTGCCTGCAGTGTGCAAGACCTGGGTTTAATCACTGGGTTGGGAAGATCTGCTGGAGAAGGAAAGGGCAACCCACTCCAGTATTCTTGCCTGGAGAATCCCTAGGGACAGAGGAGCCTGGCAGGCTACAGTCCATGGGGTTGCAAAGAGTCGAACACGACTGAGTGACTAACAATTTCATAGACATATTCACTTTTTAAGAAATTCTTACAATTCAAGAAAGGGTAAAAATGGTAAAAAAAAAAAAAAAAAAGGGTAAAAAAGGGTAAAAAAGGGTAAAAAAGAATAGGACTATTTACACATTGATGAATTTGAAAATGAAAATGATATGGAAAAGTCATAAAAGTGAACTAAACATATCAACTATAGTTTAATTTTTTAAAAAGCATAATCAAGTAAGGTTTATTCTAAAAATGTAAGGATTATTCAATATCAGAAATATATTAATTTATAACATTGATAGCATAAAAGAGAGAAAATCATACATTACCTTAAGTTTTAAAAAAAGTATTTGATAACACTATTTATGATTAAAATTCTCAAAAAAACTAGGAATAGAAAGAAACTTCCTTATCATGATAAAGGCTAGCTACTAAAAAACCCTCATGAAGCATACTTAAAGTTGCATTCCCTTTAAATCCTAAGCAAGTTGAGAATATCACTACTATCACTACTGCTGTTCAACAGTGTTGAACAGTTCAGCTGTTGAACTGCTGTTGTACTGTAAGTCCTGAACAATGCCATATGCCAAGAAAAGGAAATGAGCTGGAAGCATTAAAAGAGACAAAACTATGAGTATTTAGAGATGATATTTTTATTAAAAATCCAGTAGGATGCAGAGAAAAACTTTTAGAAGTAATAGGAGAATTTGGCAAAATTTCCAGATACAAGGAAAACAAAAAAAAATAGCATTCTCCTAATATAGCAATGATCAATTTTTCATAAAAAAGAAAAAAAAGGAAAATAAGATTCATTCAAAATTATAATTTAAGTAGGTAATATTTAGGAATGAATACCTCTATGGAGAAACTTAGAAAACTCTATTAAAGGACAGTTAAAGTTATTTGGGTATATAAAAAGATAAATCATGTTCACGGATAATATGATTCAATGTTTTAAAAATCCAGTCCTCATATTAACAAGATCTAATACAATTCTAATGAACAGGCAGTAAAATTTTTTTTTGAGGTGCTCAGATATTTCAAAGATGTGAGGAAGAATGAAGATCCACAATAGCTAATTCAATTTTGAAAACGAAAAGCTAAAAGGGCACACTAGTCCTACTAGATAGTAAGACATACTGCAGCGTCAAAGTAATAAGAACTGTGGTCCTGAGGTAGGAAGGGACTGGTAAACAGACCGTGGAACAGAATGGAGAGGCCAGAAATATACATGGGCCTACACACACGTGTAAACTTTAAGTCTGATAGAGATAGAATCACAGCTCAGTGGAGAAAGGATGCTTTTTAGTACATGCTATTGGGACAATCGTCATACTGAACAGAGGAAAACAAAATGGATCCCTACCTCATATAAAATACAAAGGTGGATTTCAGGTAGGCTGTACCACCTAAAAGTGGAAGATAGAGCTAATAAAGGAATTCATGAAATGTGGGAAAGTATCTTCATGACATAGGTAAGAAAGGATTTCTTAGGATTCCAAAAGCATGAATCAATAACACAAATAAAAATTTTTTAAATGCCTTTAGCAAATTAGGGATTCTCTGTTCAAAGAAAGATATCAGCAGACAAAGGGAACTGGAGGTGACAGAAGATACCTGCAATGTCTACAACCAAAAGAAGTTAATAACATACAAGAGATTCTTGCACATCAGCAAGAAAAAGACAGAAAATTAATTAAGGCTATGAATAGGCAGTTCCTTAAGGAGAAAATACCTGAATGGCTAATAAGTATATGAGGAGAAGCAAACATCATGAGTAATCAGAAAGGTTCAAATTAAAGCCAAGAGATAGTAATAAGAGTAAATGGAACTTTTCAAAATTTTATCAGCTCAGTTGCTCAGTCACTCAGACTCTTTGCAACTCCACGGACTGCAGCATGCCAGGCTTCCCTGTCCATCACCAACTCCTGGAGCTTGCTCAAACTCATATCCATCGAGTCAGTGATGAATAAAATAAAAAAAAGCAGAGATAAGAGAGATACGACTTCATAATATGAACTAAAAACCAGAATGCTGGACAGTTCTAAATGTTGGTGTAAGAAAAGAGCACCCTCATTCACTGTGGGTGGGATCGAACACTGGTACAGCTGTTCCTTAGGGCAATGGGCAGAGAGCTTCATGGATTTAAGATTGTGCATACCTAGAAGACTAAATATAAAAAAAAAAACTAAGATCATGGCATCCAGCCCCATTCAGTTCAGTTGCTCAGTTGTGTCCGACTCTTTGCGACCCCATGAATCACAGCACGCCAGGCCTCCCTATCCATCACCAACTCCCAGAGTTCACCCAAATTCATGTCCATTGAGTCGGTGATGCCATCCAGCCATCTCATCCTCTGTCATCCCCTTCTCCTTCTACCCCCAATCCCTCCCAGGATCACAGTCTTTTCCAATGAGTCAACTCTTCACATGAGGTGGCCAAAGTATTGGAGATTCAGCTTTAGCATCAGTCCTTCCAAAGAACACCCAGGACTGATCTCCTTTAGTATGGACTGGTTGGATCTCCTTGCAGTCCAAGGGCCTCTCAAGAGTCTTCCCCAACACCACAGTTCAAACGCATCAATTCTTCGGCACTCAGCTTTCTTCACAGTCCCACTCTTACATCCATACATGACCACTGGAAAAACCATAGCCCTGACTAGATGGACCTTTGTTGGCAAAGTAATGTCTCTGCTTTTGAATATGCTCTCTACGTTGGTCATAACTTTCCTTCCAAGGAGTGTCTTTTAATTTCACGGCTGCAATCACCATCTGCAGTGATTTTTGGAGCCCCCAAAAATAAAGTCTGACACTGTTTCCACTGTTTCCCCATCTACTTCCCATGAAGTGATGGGACCAGATGCCATGATCTTCGTTTTCTGAATGTTGAGCTTTAAGCCCCATTACTACATGGCAAATAGAAAGGGAAAAGGTGGAAGTAGTGACAGATTTCCTCTTCTTGGGCTCCCAAATCACTGCAGACGGTGACGGTAGCCATGAAATTAAAAGATGATTGCTTCTTGGCAGGAAAGCGATGACAAACCTAGACAGTGTGTTGAAAAGCAGAGACATTACTCTGCCGACAAAGGTCCGTCTAGTGAAGGCTACGGTCCTCCCGGTGGCCACGTATGGTTGTGAGAGCTAGACTGTAAAGAAGGCAGAGCAGCAAAAAATCGATGCCTTCGAACTATGGTGCTAGAGAAGACTCCTAAGAGTCCTCTGCACAGCAAGGAGACCAAACCAGTCAATCTTAAGGGAGATCAATGCTGAATATTCACTGGAAGGACTGATGCTGATGCTGAAGCTTCAGTATTTTGGTCATCTGATGCGAACAGCCAACTCATTGGAAAAGTCCCTGATGCTGGGAAAGATTGAGGGCAAAAGGAGAAGAGGCCACCAGAGGATGAGACCGCTGGATGGCATCACCGATGCAATGAACATGAACTTGGGCCAGCTCCGGGAGATGGTGAGGGACAGGGCCTGGCAAGCTGCAGTCCATGGGGTCACAAAGAGTCAGACACGACTAGACAAACAACAACACACCTAGAAGAGTGCACTCCTGGCTACACACCCAGGGGAGCCTCTTGGCTCTTTGTCCAGGTCTATCAGGCGGCAGGAACAAAGACATTCACTGTAGCTTTCTTTGGGATAGCAGAGAGTTGGCAACAACTTCGATGTGCATCTCTAGAAGAACGGGTGAATGCGCGGGACGCTCAGGACAGAGGCCTCTACAGCAGGCAGAAGCAATGGACGAGCTACACGTGCAGAACTTGGAGAGTTCTTCTAAAACAGATGCGCGTGTGCGTGACTCTTTGGCACTCCATGGACTACAGCCCGCCAGGCTTCTCTGCCCATGGGATTTCCCAGGCAAGAAGACTGGGATGGGTCACCATTTCCTATTGCAGGGGATCTTCCCAACCCAGATGCATCTCCTGTGTCTCCCACATTGGCAGACAGATTCTCTACCTCTAAGCCACCTGGGAAGCCCTTAAAATGGATAGTTGGATTTAAAATGTTAGAGCATGTACCGTTAATGTAAATCGAAGTACACTACATAAGATAACTCTTCATGTTTTTCAAGGGTATACACTGAATAGAGGAGAGGGGCTGCCTATGGCAGGAGAAAGGGATGGGAGGGAAGCAGAGAGTAAATTCAGAGGGGTCTTCCCTGCATTGATGACGGCAGCGGACCATGAACTGAGGTTCACAATCAGGTCTGCTCCTGAGAGCACAAACGAACATACAGCCATTGGCCTGGCACAGTTCAGGGTAGGTGTGGGACAGGGACAGCAGGGAGCCTGGTGTGCTGCAGTCCATGGGCCGCAAAGAGCTGGGCATGACTCAGTGACCGAGCAACAGCAAGGACGACAGGGTGGGGCTGGATGGTGGTGGGGTTTGGGTTTAACAGGCCGCTTCAGGCTTCATTCCAGCGGAACACCGCTCCCAGCGTCTAGTAGGCTCGGGATATCTTATCTCCCACGTGTGGCCTGAGGTCAGAGTCCACCGTTTGCTCATTTCCAGACTCTCTGTGGTGTCCAGCTCAAGGCGGACTCTCAATATGTCGCTGGGGAGGGCTTGACTGGCTCAGGAAAGTGCGTCAGGATTCACTCGTGTTCTTGTTTTGTAATTGAAAGCGCAGGGAGCCAGCTCACCCTCGCCGGACCCGAAGGAGGAGGTGTGGGGAGAGCATGGCAAACCAGAGGGAGGGATGCGTCCCGGGGGGGGGGGGGGCACCCTGCTTTGGGGAGGCTTGGTTTGCGGCGCCCTGCTGAGGGCCAGCCATCTGTGTCACTACCAATTAAGCAGTGAAATATCTGTAGCGGGAAAAAAAATCAATTGCTCGCTGACTCCTGCCATCTCGTTGTGGAGGAGAGGTGATAATTACCCTCCGCTTTGGTCTCGGAGGCCTGGCTTGACATTCTGATCCACGGGCGGCATGAAGCCCATGAAAACTAGCTCCCTACTCCCGCCCGCTGTTTAATGTGCCACGTGGTCCTCTGGGCCAAACCTGACTTCAAGGCTCCCAGTATAAATGGAAAATCAGGTTTTAAAAGAGGGACGTGGATTTCGTCAAGAGGGAAAAGTCATTCCTTCTTCCCGGCGGGCTCCCAGCCTTCTTTACCTGGTTACCCACTGATGCGCAGCACCTGGGGGGAGAGGTTAATTCAAGCCAGCAGGAGTTTCTGGACGCTGTCACAGGCGCCGGCAAAGAGGCTCTGATGCTGTAATACTTCTCATCAGGCACTTGGTTAGCTAACTGTCTCCTCCGCAGTTATCCCGCCTCAGTGGTGGGGCGGGGAAGCAGGGTGCGTTAGGGAGCCTCAGAATTCCCCTCCACCTGTCATTTACCTTTAATTAAAATGCCGGCTTTCAGATTCTCTTCCTGGACGCCTTAATTACCATTAGATTAACAAAACGAAGGGAAAGGACTCCACCTGCACTGTGCACGCCACACGGCTCTGCTCAAGACAGCGGGGACTGCGCCCCTAGGTGTGCTGGGACGACCTGGTCTGGACGCCCACCGCATTCTGTACCACAGAGCCATGCTCACTGGCCTGACCTGGAGGCACTTCCGAAACCAGCATCCTCTCAGTCACCCTGGCCGGAAGCCCGAGCCTACTGGCCTCGTTCCTCCTCCCTGTGACCAAATCTGATCGCCAACAGGTCCTGCCTCCTCTGTGCACTTCCTCTGGGTCAGCTCCTTTCTGCTCTCACTGCTTGGTTCTCCTCACTTGGCACCCCCTTGTTTGAATGTTTATTTTTATTTATTTGGCTGTGCTGGGTCTTAGTTGCCCGGCCAGGGATCGAACCTGGGCCCTCTGCTTTGGGAGCATGGAGTCTTAGCTACTGGACCACAGGAAAGTTGTCCCCCTTCTCATTTCTTAGTGAACTTCTGGGATAGTTTCCTAATCAGTCTTGCCTTTTCCATCGCTGTGCTCCCATTCTTTCTCCATACCAGTGACAACCCCCCCCGCCCCGCCCGGCCCAAGCAACAGACTGATGAAGTCAAACTCCTTAACTCGGTGTTGAAGGACCTTATGATGGTCCCTTCCTCCTCTCCAGCTTCATCTTGGACAGTCTCACATCTGCCCCCTGCTTTCAGCTATGCCGGATGACCTGCAGTTACCCTAACACAGGGTTTCTCTACAGTGGCACTTCTGGGCACAGTATTTCTTGCTGGGGGTGGGGAGGGGGTAGGCGGGGTGGGGAGGGTGCCAGGGCAGGAGGCGGAGCGTGCGGCCCTGTGCCTTGCAGAATGGTTAGCAGCAAGCCAGTAGCATCACCCAAAATGGTGACAACCAAAAACGCCTATAGATACAGATAAATGTCTCCTGAGGACAAAACTGCCTCACCCTCTCGACCCCTCTTTGAGAACCACGACACATAACAGGTAGTTTCCATTTCTCCAGCTCCTTCCCCTCCCGTACTCCTGTGAAACATCTACGCATCTTTCAAGACCCAGGCAAGAATTTCCTGAACGTTCCCCACTCCCTGCTTCCCGCCCACATTGTGTCCTGGGCAAACAACAGAGGTCCTTGAGATTTTATTGTAACATTTGCTCAATGGCTCTGTTCTTTACTGGGCTGTGGGCTCCAGGATGGTAGGAGCCATCTGATTTATCTTGAAATCTTCACCCTCAAGGGACATCTCAACAGTCAGTTCTCCATGACTGTGGAATGAATGTCTAAATGGAGGGTGTTTCATGTCTACTGTTTTATTTGTGGGGTGTGGACCTAGCTTTGTGGTTATCTCTTTAACTTCATTAATGAATATAGACACTGTGGTGGAGGGGGGAAAAAAAAAAAGAATGCTGAGCAGGATTCTTGGTTGGATCATCTTGCCGGAAGGCAGAGTTGGAGTTCCTCAAGGGCACAGAGAAGGGAAAAGAAATGGGTGCCTTCTGGGACTGCTGCCTGAACTCCGGTCCCAGGTCTGGTCTGCCTCCACTCCACCTACCCAAGGTCCTGACGGAGCAGGCAGCCGGTGAGGGGGAACAGTACTCAACCAAGGGGTAAAAGTCCACACCAAGGACATCTGGGGGCAGAGGTGTCCCCAGCACCAACAGCCAGCACCTCTGTGCAGATTACGAAGGTACCCGTCCTCCCTGCGGTGGAAGCAAGCTAGTAAACAGAGCATGACTACAAGTCAGCCCCATAAAGCCGCCGAGGCCCAGAGTGGCGCACAGGTGGCATCTCTGCCCGTGGCCCCCGCACTGAGGACATTCCAGACGTGCAGAACCTCAGAGCTAGGAGGAAACAGAACGGAGCCCAGCCCCGAGGTTAAGTTTCCCAGCTGGGTCTTTGGCAGAGGTGGGACAGAAGCCCAGGCTTCAGATCCCAGTCCAGCACTGTCACCCCCAGACGATGCGGTCAGGGCAGGCTCTGGGGAGATCTGCTCTGACTAGTACCTGAGGTCACCCCAATCATACAAAACCAGGGTGCACACCTTGAGCCAGACAATACCCCCCTCTCCTTCACTGGTTTCCCCAGGCCTGCTGACGTGGAGCCTAGGCACTGGGGTGGGTGTGGCTGCCACCGCTGTGGCATAGATCTGCCCATCTGCTCCATGGTGGGGAAAAAGCAAGAGGCCACAGGCCAAGCATGCTCCTTGCAGGGATGTACTGGTGATGGCACTTTTTCCTGGGGAGGAAGGGAGGGAGCCCACCGAGGCACAGGGGCAGTCCCAGTCCCCACGGGCCCACTGATGACCCATGTGAGCCTGGGGCCTGACTTTTACCTCCCATGTCTGCCCTGCCTGCCTCCTAGGGCTGTTGGGAGGTTCAGATGAGATCATGCCTATAAAACTCCATGAGAAAGCTATATGGTCATGAGCAGCAATCACCAAACAGGGCTGCTGTTGTCTAGTCACTCAGTCATGCCCAACTCTGCGACCCCATGGACCGCAGCACACCAGGCCTCCCTGTCCTTCACCGTCTCCTGGAGTTTGCTCTGACTCATGTCCATTGAGTCAGTGATGCCAACCAACCATCTCATCCTGTCACCCCCTTCTCCTCCTGCCCTCAATCTTTCCCAGCATCAGGGCCTTTTCTAATGAATGGGGCCAGCTGCCCAAACCTCCAGCCCGAAGGTGCCTTGGGGTAGGAAGGGCAGCAGGTGGGCAGACTGGTCAGCTGCTGCTTCCCGGGAGGGCCATCTGTCTGGCAGTCCAGGGGAGTCAGTTCTGAGTGGACCACCCAGCATCCGGCTCAGACAGCCCAGCTGTGTGGAGCACCTTCTCTGACCTGCCCAGGGAGCCGTCAACGTACCCAGAGCACTGGCTGTCACACTGGAGCCTGTAAAGAGCATCACCCCATGTGGGACTGGTGCGGTGCACCTGCTGGGTGACCAGATTCCAGGGCCCCATCCTCAGCAGGCCCGTGCAAGTACATTTCAACAGCACCCCTCCACCCCTACCCCGCCCGCCTCAGGGGATCCGAATGCAGGTGGAGGATGGATCACACTTGGAGTAACGGCAGGTACGTGCAAGGAAATCTATTCTTCGGAAGCAGAAGGTCTCATTGGTTGTGCGATCTTGAGTGAGTCACTTAATCTAAGCCTCAGTTTCCTCATTTTAAAATGGGGAGGTGGTCGCTTCACAGGGTTGCTCCGAGTTTTAAATGAGATAACGCAGCAGCACGAGGAGCACAGAGCCTGGCCTGCTGTGAGCAGAGGGTCCACGCGGCAGCCCCTTCTCTCCTCTGAAGGAACTCAGAACAAAGGGGCCTCACTTCAGAGGTGGCCGGGCCAGCGCGAGGGGCACATTCTCCCAAGGAGCCAGGCGTGCAGAGCTGCCCACCGGCCCCAGACATCATGGCGGAGATGTTTTCCTCTGCTTGATACCATGTCCAGCAGACCTGGCCCGGGGTGGTGATGAAAGCCCAGGCAGCTACACTTCCAGGAGTCAGAACCTGAACGGATCGAGGGGAAGGGCAGCTCAATCAGGGACGAGTGAGTCTGTACAGCGCACGATCCTTCGAGCGATGCTGGGAGACTGCACTAGCTCACCGAGCAGGAAACACACCGCTAGGAAAACTGTGGGCCTGGGAGTTCCCTGCGGGCGTCCAGTGGTTAGGACTCCAAGCATTCACTGCTGGGGGTCCGTGGTTCAATTCCTGGTTGGGGAACTAGGAGTCTTCAAGGCACATGGCATGGCCAAAAAAACACACAAAAAACCCTGCTGTCCCAGTGGAGAACACCTTCAGGTGGGGCTCGGGACCCAACCGGCCACTGCTGAGCTCACCGCAAAGGCTTTCTTTTGTCATGAAGGCTGCAACTGGCCCCATCCAATTTCTGCCTCGGTGGGATGCAAACAACTGGACAAGAAAGCTTTACCTTAAGCATTCTGGGTGGGCTCCCTGGGGTGAGAGAGGAGAGGAGAGCTCAGGAGAGGAGGTCCACACGGCCACCCAGGGGACACCCACAGACACCTTGCATCCTCCACCCCCTGGACTCTGGATTCATTTCTTGAAATCCCCACAGTCCAGGAGCAACCGGGAGCAAGTGGAGGAAGCGCAGACTAGAGTCAGGGGTCCCACAGAGGTGGTGAGACAGTGGGCGTTGCTTGTCCGCTGGGAACTCTGCCTAAAGCGAGGCTGCCTCACGGTTCTTGTGAGGCCAGGTACGAGCTGGGGTCTCAGCGTCAGCTCCACAGGAGAACGAGCTTCCAGAGGCCTTCCACTTTTGGCAGGTGGAGCCAACAACCCAACCCAAACTATGCTGCTGCCCGGCCCAAACCCTTGGCCTGATGTCAGCCTCGCCAAAGCCCCTCCATGTGCTTCTGGCCCACTTGTTTCCTTGATGAGAACCTCCTCTGCCCTCTCCAGGCACACCCCGCTGGCTCCGGCCCTGGTGCCTTCATTCACACTGTCGCTCCCAGGAGGCCTGTCTGCTCAGGCCTGGGTCTGTGAGCGCATGGCGGGGGACAGAGACCTGATGGGCCGTGCTACACGGGGAGCACAGGTCTAAGCAGAGTACCTCCGCAGTAGGGAGCTTCCCTCGAGGGGCCTGACGAAGCAGACTGGACCAGAGCCCCGGCCCACCGAGAGGGCAGAGCCAAGACCTCTGGGGTGGTATCCTCCGCCTGGAGGCCCGGTGTCTGGGCTTTGTTCCCTGAGGATTCCCAGCTGTCTGCGGCCACGTTACATTGTTTCAGGCTCACTAATTAGACATTATTAAACACCAGGCTCCCTCCTGCACTGCCAGCCAGGCCTCTTCTTCTCGCAGACTCCCCGGCCTCTGGGCCAGCTCTGTTCCCGACTCTGCTGTGCGCCACTGGGGCACACTCCCCATCCATCTGAGCCTTATGAGGTGCTCTTGACACTCATTCCCCAAATGAGGTGGATAAAGGGATGATGGAAAGGAGACTTGGGCCAGGTCTCCAGAGACAGAGAACAGACTGTGCCTGTGTGAGCAAGGGCAACTAATGCATCCGCAGAGTGGCATATGTGATCCACCAGCGAGTACGCAGAGCAATTCTTTTTCAGATCCTAGGCCAGCTTTTCACTGCCCCACGGCACGCTTCTGGGATGACTTTCCCTGCTCTAAGTTGGTGTTAATTAGTGAAAATTATCTAATGCAAGCTCATTTAACATTAGCTTAAAGCTAAACATAATTAGGAAGACAAATCAGCTGCTAAAAAAAAAGAATCCAATGAAGATACACATATGATTTTTAGGATCAGCTGCTGGTTTGGGTTACTGGCCTAAAGGTCTGAGCATCACACAATATGTGGGGAAGGCAGGACTCCAAGAAGTACCTTCGAGCTATTTCTTGATTGATCCATCAGGGCAAGATAACTGGAGTTGGCAGTTTGCCCAGGAGGTTCTGCGAGGTGGTCAAGCTAACCTGGTGGCCACTGGCAGGTAGTGAAGCTACCTGGGAGGGCTTCCCCAGAGAGGCAAGTGGAGGGTGTGGGGAGCAGGGGAAGGCAGCCAGGAGGAGCTGGGCGATGGGAATAGTGTGAGTCTGTGCACTCCCAGGCCTCTGGTCTTGCACCCCCTGCCCTCTGCCCACCCGCCCTTCCATACTGGCTGCTGCAGCTGGCAATTCCCAAGAGTTCTCTGTGCCCCTGGAGCTCAGTGAGACTCAGGCTCATCTCAGTTCCCATTCGGCTTCACTATTTACCCACTGCAGTGAGACAAGGGAAAGGCAGGTTCAACTCCTGGGTTGGGAAGATGTCCTGGAGGAGGAAATGGCAACCCACTCCAGTATCCTGCCTGGAAAATCCCATAGACAGAGGAGCCTGGGGAACTACAATCCAAGGTGTCGCAGAGTCGGACACAACTGAGTGACTAAGCATGTGTGACTTTATGCTCAGCCGTGTCCAGCTCTTTGCAACCCTATGGACTGTAGTCCCATAGGGTCCTCTGTCCATGGGATTTTCCAGGCAAGAATGGAACTGGGTTGCCATTTCCTACTTCGTGTGTGACCTTATCATCTGTAAAATGGAAAGTTCCTGGACTGTCATGAAGGTTAAATGAAATTATATATTTCAAAAGGGCTAGTGTGGTCTGGTATTCAAGAAGTCAACAGTTTATGGCTTCCCAGGTGACTCAGTGGGTAAAGAATCTGCCTGCAATGCAGAAGTAGAAGACGAGGGTTCGATCCTTGGGCTGGGGAGATCCCTTGGAGAGTTCAGTTCAGTCGCTCAGTCGTGTCCGACTCTTTGCGACCCCATGAACTGCAACATGCCAGGCTTCCCTGTCTATCGCCAACTCCCGGATTCCACCCAAACCCATGTCCATCGAGTTGGTGATGCCATCGAACCATCTCATCCTCTGTCGTCCCCTTCTCCTCCTGCCCTCAATCTTTCCAGCATCATGATCTTTTCCAATGAGTCAGCTCTTCGCATGAGGTGGCCAAAGTACTAGAGTTTCAGCTTTAGCATCACTCCTTCCAAAGAACACCCAGGACTGATCTCCTTTAGAATGGACTGGTTGGATCTCCTTGCAGTCCAAGGGCCTCTCAAGAGTCTTCTCCAACACCACAGTTCAAAAGCATCAATTCTTTGGCGCTCAGCCTTCTTCACAGTCCCACTTTCACATCCATACATGACCACTGGAAAAACCACAGCCTTGACTAGACAGACCTTTGTTGACAAAGTAATGTCTCTGCTTTTGAATATGCTGTCTAGGTTGGTCATAACTTTCCTTCCAAGGAGTAAGGGCATGGCAAGTATTCTTGCCTGGAGAATCCCATGGCTAGAGGAGCCTGGTGGGTCCAGTCTGTGGGGTCACAGAGTCAGACAGGACTGAGACGACTGAGCAGGCACACACAGCAGTTAGTGGCTCTCAACACCCTCCTCCCCCTGCCCTGCGTTCATTTCTTTCTCAGGCCCACGTTTTATGAGTCTGTGTATTTCCGTAATGTGGCGCATGCCAGGTGCTCAGTGAAACCTGGGGAGTGAACGAGCAAAGGCAGGGAAGGGAACCCATACTCACAGTTGGTCCTCGAAGACCCACAGAGAGGTGGAGAGCCCTGGTCCCCGCCCCGCCCCCACCTTCCACTGACTCACTTCTAGGACACAGAACAGAAAAGAGCTTTTATCTGGAGCCTCCCCCAGGCCCTACCAGCACGGTGAAAGGCCCAACAGGGTGACCACTGGACAAGCTGGGTCAGGGTGAGTTAACAGATTATTGGAAACTTGGGCCAGAGAGACCACTGACTAGAAAAGCCACTGGCTCTTTTCTTGGGCTAAGATTCTGGGGTCATTGGCAAGTTCACAGACTCCACGAATTTCAGAGGAGGAAAAGGAAAACGGGGCAGGCAGTGGACCCGCTCCGGCTGACTGGCCATGGCCCCTGGGGAGGAGGCACGGTGGGAGGGTGGCGGAGGGGCCGGGGCCACTAGAGTGACTCAGCCTGGGGTGGGGGGTGACCAGAACAGAGGCAGGCGGTCAGCCAGGACCCACCCCCACTCGTGGTCCTCTGCCCTGCTCCTCTCTCCCCCCAGACTGGAAGCCTGCCCCAGAACAGGCTCTGCCCTGTACACTCGGAGGAGAGGGTGGTGGGTTTGACCACCAGCCAAGGCGAAGCAGTGAGGTAGCATCCTGATGGGGTGGCGTGGGGGTGGGGTTGCTGGCTGGGACTCCCATCAAGGTCTCAGTTTGACTGTGAGGACCCAAGTCCAGGGAGGGGGGTCAGAAAGTGGCCAGTAAGAAGTCCCTGGAGACCAGGTCTAATCTGTGGTTGGGGAACTAAGATCTCACGTGCCTCGAGGTGACTGAGCCTGCTTGCCGAAACAAAGAGCCCGTATACCGCAACCAAGACCTGAATACAGCCAAAAATACGTTATAAAAAAAAAGGTCCCTGGGAGGGAACTGTCTGGTGGTCCAGCGGTGAGAACTCAGCACTTTCACTGTTAAAAAGGTGTGGGTCTGATTCCTGGTTGAGGAGCGAAGATTCCACAATCAACGCAGTTCGGCCAAACTAAATAAACAGGTCCCTGCGAGCTGCCCACACCAGCTTCCTGGTGATGTGACCTGCCCCAGTGCCACAGGCAGCAAGAATCTTCCTCTCTCCTACTCCCACCCGTTCTTATTTGTTTCCAGAACTAGTTGGTGAGCTTCCCAGAGCCTGGGTGGCAACAAACATGCTTAGTATCTGGGATTTCAGAGGGAAGAGGTGGCCATGGGGACAGTCCCCAGAAGCAACTGCATGTGTAGCAGAAGGACACAAGCCTTGAGCTCAGACCTGGGTGAAGCCCAGCTAGGCTCTTAGCACCTCTACAGCCTCCCGCTTTCCCTGAGCCTCTGGGAAAAGCCCCTTTTCCATGCCAGGTGCTGAGGACTCGATTAATTAAAGGAAGTAACACGCAGAGCACCTATCTTTCAACAATGTTACCCCCTCTTAACATAAACCCCTTTTATCTGCATCTCTCACTCCTCTTTTTCAAAATGTTGTCTCATGGTCTTGCGTTAGAGTCTCAGAGCAATCATATGACAGTGAGCAAGAAGAGTTATTCCCATTTTACAGATGCAGAGGTAGAGGCTGAGCTAATGTCAAATGATTTGCCCAAGGTCAACCGGTGGTGAAGGAAAGAAACAACCAGGGCAAGAATAAGGCTGCCAACTGTGTACCTCTTCCCCTGGTGTTGCCCTGGCTTCCTGAAACCAGTGTCCAGCAAAACTGGCTATGCCACCAGAAGCCCAAGAAGTCGTGAAGAAGGCACACCCCTATCAAGGCCCCATCTTCTACCTGTGATCCGCCTGGGAGACACCCATCTTCAGAGTTTCAGGGACCTAAAGCGTCAGATTTCAGAGGAACCAACCCTCTCCAAAGACAGAAACAGAGCCTGTCCCACGCCTCACCCCACCCCACCGCCGTGTCCCCACACCACCTGTGCAGGCTCTAGCTCCTGAGAAGTCTTTATGGACTAATCTCAGGCTCCTTGAACTGGCTCTTCCAGGTGACCCTGGGAAGGGAACGCCCTCGGGGATCCCCGGTTCAGGGTACCCGTGGCAGATCTACAGAAGGACCCTGGCTGAGAACTTGGCTGCCACAGCCCTGCAGGAGAGCTGCCCTGACAAACAGCCATCAGATCAAGGCCAGCAGAGAAGTGTGGGGCTGGGGGGAGGGGAGGGCCGTTGGAGCTGCTCCTCTGATGAGAAGAGGAAACAGGAAGCACACCTGCCCGGGGCCTCCAACCTGAAGACAGAAGCAACCCCTGACTGCCCGAACTCTGAGCTCCTGGCTGGCAGCCCGAGTCCTGGGAGGAAGCCCAGCCACGCTTCCCTCCCAGCTCCGAGAGGGGACTTGTACCATACTTTCTCGGTATCCTCAGCTTTCACACTGTTTCTTCCCTGTTTTTCAAAACCATCTGAAATCTAGGTAATATCCTCCAACTGTGCAGGTCAGAAGTTCCAGGGAGGCAAGTGATTCAACCCAAAGTTAGTAAGTAAACAATCAGGGCAGAAACCAAGACCGTTCAGCTTCAGAGCCCATTCTTTGTCCTTGACATGAAGCTGGATCTCTGTTGCTCTCAGGATCAGTGATGGAGCATAAAGGAGAGAGACTCAAAACTCAGTAGCCACAGCACTCAGGGCTAGGCAGAGATGCCGGACAAGCCCAGACAAGATCCTGGAAGGGCTGTGAGGTGCTTGGTCCCTGGAACTGAAGCTGTGTCATTACCAGCCTCGAGGGGGCAAAGACTCTGGAACTGCTCTGAGCCTCAGAAATAATGCCCACATGGAATGGTCCGCGGAGGGAAGAAGGGTTAGGCGGGCAGATGGTGTGTATTGGACCGTAGGTCACAGGCTGCTCTGAGAGGCCTTCTCTTGTTCTGCACAGCAAATTAGGCTTTATTTTATTAACATTTATTTCTTTGGCTGTGCTGGGTCTTAATTACAGACTTGCGAACTCTTAGTTGCCGCATGTGGGAACTAGGTCCCTGACCAGGGATGGAACCCAGGTCCCCTGCCTTGGGGGGTCAGAGTCTTAGCCACTGGACCATTGGGGAAGTCCTCCCGAATCAGGCTTTTAAAAGGCAACTCAGGGGCTCTAGCTAAAACCTCTGCCATGGAAGGGAAGGAGAACAGGGAAAGGTATTAGGGAAAAATTGGGACCAGCTCTCAAACAAGGCAGCAAGGTGGCTAACGAATGTATCATCAGACCCAAATTTCACAAACCAGCAATATTTAAGTCCATATATATGTAAACTGCGTTTTTGTTTCCTCTCTCTTTTCTCTGTTCATTGTCTATATCCCAGTGCCCAGCACAGTGCCTGGTCCAAAGAAGATGCTGTGTACTATTTGCTGGATGTACCTGAACGAGGAAGAGCTGATAGAGGCTAATGGGGGAAGACAGTGGCAAAGGCAGCCACCCACCAAGCTGAGCCTCCTGGTGAAGTCAGCCACACCCCCTGGGCACATGTGCCCAGCAGCTCTCGCCTGTCGGCTACCCAGACCTCAAAGTAAGCCTGCTCACTTGGCCAACCTCGCCTTCTGCTCTGGGGCTCTTCCCCAAAGGCCTCTGCATCCCCCTCCAGTTCAGAGCACTCTTCCCTCCGCTGCCAGGTGGCTTGTTATGAGGAAGATTAACGGAGACCCCTTAGCAATGCGCAGTTCAACGGGAGCCTCTCCAGACTTCCCTAGAGGGATGGAGAGGGGCTGGGGGCCAGTGGGAGATAGTCTCCAATCAGTTAAACAAATCACTGGTCACCTGTGCCCCTGGGGCTCCACAAAGACAATGAAGGGGGTGTAGAAAGGAAGTCCCGGCTCTTCCAAAGCTTCTGGTCTCCGAGGATCAGACGCTCTCCTCAAGCAAGCCCTGTGCCAGGCACACAGGTGGCACAAACAAGAAGCCACGTCTGGGAACAAAAAGTCACTTTTGGATTGAAAACTTGATTGAGTGCCAAGGAAGTGGCGGCCTCTGAGCCAGGCCCTGAAGGGAGGGGACAGACCACTGACAGGCAGAGATGGGGGTACAGCCAGGCCTGCTCCCCATACCCCTCTGCCTCCCACCAACCAGGTGGGCCTGCCCCTCCTGGCTGCCACCAGAACAGAGAGGAGCGGCTTTGGTTCATCAAAGCTGCCTGGCCCTGCATCCCGCCCTCTCCGGGGTTGGGTTTATGTTTATGTGGGGTCACTGGGAGTTCTGATCACTGGACCTGGGGGAGCTGTCATCCCCTCTTCCGAAGACAACTCATCACACCTTTCTGGACCTCAGAGGCTGCCCCTGGGAAAGGAAGATACTACTGACATGGTTACTGATACTGATACTGACATGGTTACTGAGGTTCAGAGGAAATGCTGCAGGAGCGGCTTGTGGTGAGCAACCAGGAGCTGGGTAGCTGGTACCTTGGAGTGTGGGGCACAGGAAGGCAGGGGCCAAGGGTCAGTCTGTGAGATGGTTAAGCTTTCGTCTGCTCCTGAGACACAGGCAGGACTCTCTAAACCTACCCGGTTGCCTCAAAAATGGGTGCCGCTGGTCGGAAGGGAGCCAGGGTGCCAAGAAGGGTGGATGCGCCACGCGGTCTCATCCTGTCTGCTGCGCCCAGACTTGCCCGCAGACAGGGGGCAGCATCAGAGGTCCTCCCCTCACACGGCTCGGGGGCTGGGTTAGGGCCCCCGCCACGCCTCCTGTCAAGCACTCATCAGTCTGTATTAAAATGATGGTTTAGAAGACTGTTAGACCATTTAAGAGCAGAGGTGTGTTTTATATGTCCATTTTCTACTAAAGTGCTTAGCACACCTTGAAATATTTGTCCAACGATCCAACTCACTATCCTTCCAAACTGCAGTTGTTTGGTCCTCTCAGCTCTGCCCTTGTGAATAAGAATCAACCATTTCCCTGTCTTCACGTGGTCTCGCTTTAAGTCCAGGTCCTCCTCCCCGCTCCCTGGGCTACAGTGGTCATAAGCAGCCCAAGTGGCAGCAACCTCCTTGGTCCTCTCTGCCAGCGGGAAACAGGCCATGAGCTCACTTCTGGGTCCCAGAAAGCACCCTTTCCGCCTGTACTTTATTAAAAAAAATTTTTTTTTCAATTAATTAATTTGACTGCACCAGGTCTTAGTTGCTGCATGTGGGATCTCTAGTTGTAACATGTCGGATCTAGTTCCCTGACCAGGGATGGAACCCGGGCCCCCTGCACTGGGAGAGCACAGTTTTAGCCACTGGACCACCAGGGAAGTCCCGGCCTGTACTTCAAGCAAAGTACATCATTCAGTGACCCTAAAAATAGCAAACCATGTAAGGGGTATTAAAGCAGCAGGAAAAACCCCCACGCCACAAGGAAACAAGGCCAAATGTCTTAACGCTGGCGCAGCCAGGATGGCGTTCTGCCATTTGCAGAGGCCCAGTGAGCAGAAAACTTGAGACTGACCAACTCAAAGGCCTCCTTCCATTCCACACGGTCCCCCTCCACCCCAGCTGGGCTGCTTCCCCACTGGCCACCACTTTCTGCCCCTCCTCCCCACACCCAATCATATTTTCAAAGTGTCCTTTAATCAGGCTCCTTTCTCCACATCCCGGAGGCGAGACGTAGGCTTAAAACTCTTGCTGGTCTGTGCCTGTGGGCAAGTCACAGCTACTTCCCCTGAGCCTCCGTTTCCTGTTCATCCCTAACGAATAAAAATGACAGCCCCTCATGAAGTTATTGAGGATTAAATGAAATAAAATCCTCTGGTGCCCAGTTGGACCTGTGGATTGTGTCCTTCGGCCGCTCCCCAGCCGTATCTGCAACGGTCCCCTGCATCTCTGCACATATATCGTTTTGGTCCATCCCACCCGCCCTCACAGCAGCCAGACTCTCCCTGGAGACAAGGAAATTCCCTCCCTCAGGGTGAAAAGGATGGGGAGGGCTCTAGAGTAATAGTCATGGAGGGTGACCCATGCCAGTTGGCTGAGGGTGCGTGGAGTTGGGGGGTGGGGCAGGCAAAGGTCAGAAGGTGTAGCCTTCAGAGTAGAAACTGGGGATCTGGGTGTCTCCATGACTAACCACATGACCTTTGGGCAAGCCCCTTTCCTTCTCTGTGCCTCAGTTTCCTCGCCTGTGAAAGAGGGTCAAATTTTGCCCTGCCTACTTCACAAGATCTTTGGGAAGAAGGTGCCGCATGCAGGTGACTGGTCATGATTAAGAGTCAGGGTGCAGAGTCTGAGGGTTTGGGGCACAGACAGCGCCAGAAGCTGCTTCTTCCTGGGGGGGGTGGGGGTGGTCACCTGCTTTGGACCCAGTTTTAGGACCCCTGCACCAGGCCCCCTACATACTCAGCTGTCACCACAATAGCTCTTCCCTCCTGTCATTCAAAGCTGCTTGCTGTTCTGAAGCACAAAGCGCTCTCTCCTGAGTCTCTTAAGGAGAAACAAGAGTTTCTTAACTTTCCTCTTCCTCCATTCCGGTTTCCTCTCTCCCTTTTCAACCCTGCAATTTACCTCCTTTGGGAAGCCCTCCCAGATTGGGCATAAGTAAGTAAAGTCACTCAGTCGTGTCCGACTCCTTGTGACCCCATGGACTGCAGCCCACCAGGCTCCTCAGTCCATGGGATTCTCCAGGCAAGAATACTGGAGTGGACTGCCATTTCCTTCTCCATATCCAGCCTCAAAATCTGTTTTCCTTACAGCATACCCCCTCGGCAGCATTTAACTCTTGGAGGGCAAAGGCCACAGCTTATATCTTTCTATGGCTAGTGCCTGGAACTCAGGAAACAATCACTGGTTTAATAGGTAAATACTGGATCAGTCCACAGTTGTTAAAGTTTCTGTTGTTAAATATTTAAAGAGTTCAGAACACTCCACTACCTAGGAGACTCCCAACATCTCACATGGGACTGGAGGTCCCAGTGGGCAGGTCTCTGTCTCTCTCTTCTTGTAACCTGTTGCCCAGGTGTGACCAGGCTAGTTCCATTCAAGATCCTTGGTTTAATCTGTTGCATCATCAAACAGCACTGTGGTTAACAGGAAGCACTTCGGTGTTTGAATTTTGGCTTGGCAAGTGACTTAACTGTTGTGAGTCCCAAAATAAGGAAAATACCCATCTCACTCAGTAGTTGTGAAAATCATTAGCACCGTGGCTGGCACACATTAAGTACTCATAAATCAAGGCTTATTAGTATTACATCGTAGGACTTGACCCCTGACCCCAGCTCCAGCCTGCTACACAGTATTGTCGCCCACATCCTTTCTCCTCCTCTGTTCAAACTTGCCTTTCTCTTCTGCAGAATGCGATAGACAAAGGAACTCTCAGGCAGACAAGCTGTGATTCTTTAGAGAGGGAGGGTGGAAACACAGACAGTGAAAACTTAACCCTTCCTTCTGGCAGCCAATCTAGCCAGCCACCTGCATCACGCCTTCCAGAAGAGGAGCCCCACCACTGCTGTCTCAAGTTCAGCCTCCAGGGGCAACAGGACTCCAACCACAGGAATTGAGTTGAACTAGAACAGTGAACCCAAGCCACTTCTGTCATGTATTCTGAACTGGGTACAAAAGGCTGCTGATGTCTCTTAAGAAATTTCAATGTAGGGGAACCAGACTTAGCAAATAAAAACACAGAATGCCCTAATTAAATCTGATTTTCAGATAAACAGTGAATAACTTTTTAATGTCAGTATGTTTCATGCAATATTTGAATCATACTGTATAATGCTGAAATATTTCTTCTCGTTATTCTGGAATTCAAATTTAATAGGACATCTCATATTTTATCTGGAAACTCTGCCCAACAAACTACTGGCCCCACCAGTATTCTAACCAGAGACTCTGCAAACGTCCTCTCCTTTCCATGCCCAGGCAGAGTAAGTAGATGAGATTAAGTGGGAGCTTTTCCCCTGACCTGCTGAGTTTAGGCAGCTGCCCTGTCGAAGTGCCCAGCACAGCGTCAGGCACACAGTAGGTGGTCAAGAAACATCCTTCATTTATTCCAGGCTGCTTGAGCCCTAGTGCTGGGCTCAGAGCCAGTGTGAATGCCAGGGGCCAGGCCAGCTTTGACTCTAGGTGGGGGTGCCTCCTAAGAGCAATGTGGCTGGGGTGGGGGTGGGGAGGCCACACTACACTTCCTGCAATTGCCTGAGGATCAAATGAGAAAATGACCAGGGACGAGTTTTGTTAAATCCCTGGGAAGCACACAGGTTATTATCAAGACCTTTGAAAGTGAAAGTGAAGTCACTCAGTCCTGTCTGACTCTTTGCGACCCCATGGACTGTAGCCCACCAGGCTTCTCCGTCCATGGGATTTTCCAGGCAAGAATACTAGAGTGGGTTGCCATTTCCTTCTCCAGGAGATCTTCCTGACCCAGGGATTGAATCCGGGCCTCCCGCATTGTAGGGAGACGCTTTACTGTCTGAGCCACCAGGGAAGTAGTGGCCCATTTTACCTCAGGGCTCCACAGCCCCGACTCCTGCCTAGAGAGAGAAACCAGACAGGCACATAGACGCACAGAGCAGAGGAAAGCCAGCGCCGCTGGACACTGTAAAAGTGACAAGCAACTGTCTAACACCTTGTCATTCGCCAAACACATCCATGCTCTCCTCTGCAGCCCCACGGTGAACGGGAGGATTCTGCACCCCTTTTCCTGAAGGTGGTCAGGGCTGCCAGCCCCAGGCCTTGCCTCGAAGGTGGGGGGCAGGGGCCTGGTCCTAGGGGCCGGTCGTGGGGGTCCCCATCAGTGTGCGTGGCCGGGGCAGGGGCGGGGGCCTACCTTCTGGGCCTGTTGGATCATCTGCCTGACCAGCTGCTTCAGATGGGGCGCCTTCTCGTCCTTGGGAGGGTGGGTGAAGAGGGTGACGCGGCTCACGCCGCGGTAGAAGCCCGCGTCGGTCCAGCCCAGGTCCAGCGGGGGCACCTCGGTGTCCGAGCGGTCGGGCCAGTAGGCCAGGGACTCACCCGGCTCGGCCGCGGCCTGCGCCGGGGTCTTGGCCTTGGCCTTGCTCTTGCCCCGGGCGGTGGCGGCGGCGGCGACATCCTCGTAGGGGCTCCAGGAGGCGCGGAGGGCCTGGCGCTCCTGGCTGGAGAGGAAGTCCCGCAGCCGCTCCTTCTTGACCCGCTCGCGGTAGGCCTGCTCGCCGCCGCCCAGCAGCGCCTCCAGCGCGGCGCGCCGCCGCTCGCAGTAGTAGAAGGCGGCCTGCGCCTCGGTCACCCTCTCGTTCACGTGCGTCTCGTCCAGGCAGCTCAGCTGGGACTCGGCCATGGCGCCCCGGCCCCGGCCCGGCCGCGGCCCGGTCCCACCGCCGCACCTGAAGCCGCCGAGGGGCGGGGCGCCTCACCTGGCCGCGAGGGCGGCCAATCCGGCGCGGGCCCGGGCGCGGGAGCGGCCGTCGGGCGGGGAGGGGCGGCCGCGCCCTCCGCCTCTGCAGGCGCGAGCAGCGGCGGGCGACCTCGGCGGGGCTCCGCTGGGGACGCGGCGAGGCCTAGGCCTGCGGGGGCCCAGCGCTGCGGGGGCCCAGCCCGGGGCGGGAGCTCCAGAGCCGGCAGGAACTTGGAGCCGGGCCGTACTTAGACCCACGTGCGGCCTCTGGCCCGCTTCCGCCCCCTGGCCCTGACCCTGCGGTGAGGGATCTAACCCTTCCTGCCACCGAGCAGGCCAGACGCATCCCAGGTGCGCTTTCATTTTCCCGGCTGGTAGGGCCTGGAGCACGTGGTCTGGCCAGGGCGTTTCTGGGGTGGCCGACCTGATCACTGGCCCGTTGCGGTGGAGGGTGGAGGGGGGCGGTGCGGGTCGGGAGGCCTATGCGAGGCCATACTGTGAAGGCCGAGGAGGGGCGGTTGATGTGCAAAAGCGAAATGGTAATAAAACCCCCAGCTCCCCCCACCAACGTGTCCCAGTTCTGAGAGTAGAGGCCTCCAGGGGCTGAATATTCATTGGAAGGACTGATGCTGAGGCTGAGACTTCATCCAATACTTTGGCCACCTGATGCGAAGAACCCACTCATTGGAAAAGACCCTGATGCTGGGAAAGATTGAAGGCGGGAGAAGGGGACGAAAGAGGATGAGATGGTTGGATGGCATCACCGACAGGATGGACATGAGTTTGAGTAATGGTGATAGACAGGGAAGCCTGGCCGTGCAGTAATCCATGGGGTGGAAAAGAGTCGGACACGACTGAGAGACTGAACTGAACTGAGGAGCTGTCAGTCCAGCACCTTCATAAGAACAAAAATTTCTTAAAAAAAACCCACCCAAGCACAGCAAGAATGTAAGCACCAGCAGTGGAGCTTTCTCATTTTATTTTGAAGTGGTGTCTGAGCATATGTGTGTGTGTGTGTGTGTGTGTGTGTGTGTGTGTTGGGCAAGATAGGCAGCCAGAGGCCTGATTACTATATTAGTGATTTAAAATATGTTTGAGCTCAAGGAAGGAAGAGACACATGCATGCATGCACACTCACACACACATCACCACCACCAGCAGCAGCTCTGCTGTTTCCCACTGGATTAAGTATAATCTTCTTAGTCATTAACATATTATTTTGTTCATGCACTGCTGTACAATTTGATTCTCCACGTTCAAAATATTTTCAGATCATAGCAACCAAAGGTTCATGGTTCTCTCATTTTATAGCAAAGCATCTTAGCGCTGGAAGCAGCTTTAGAAACTAATTCAACCCTCTCATTTAACAGATGAGGAAATTGAGGCCTGGAAACCTGTAGTTTGCCCAGATCTCCCTGAAAAGTAGAAGCAGCACGTGGGGAATATTATGTTCTCTGTGTCTCGGATATCTTTGCCCTACATCACAGCCACCTTTGCCCTTTCTACTTCTCTAGTGAAATGACAGAAGGTTACTGGGGCCATGGTTTTAACCCTGGGGGTTTTGAAAAGCTCGCCTAGTATTTCTGGTTCTTCCTTTTGATGGCCTGGAAAAATGAGGGTTATATTTTCAAATATATGCAAATTTTGTGGCTAGTCAATTCTAGCATGCTGTATAAGGTCAAGAATGGTGAGCAGAGACATGTCCATCATCTCACCTGTGTCCTCTGCTACTCTTGGGAATTTGAAAGTCCCACTCCTAGGAACACTGACGTATAGACAAATTTCACCTTTAGATGGGAGAGCATTTAGTTTGTTTTCTAATAACTTGAAGCTCTACAAGATGCCAAACTCTCTGCCCTGGGGACACAGGGGAGCTCAGAGCAGTGGGAGGAACAGAAAAACACACTGGAGGATAACACAGGTGTGATGAAAGTGCCTTTAATAAACTGAGTCAGCAGTGCATTGGGAGCAAACATTTGCTCAATGCTTACTATGTGCACACAGTGGGTGCTCAGCACATATTTCTTATAAAAGAATGAGATTAGGGTCAAAAGAATGGGTGTGGGGAGCTGGGGGGACTTTTAGGGAACAAGAAACTAATCTGCCCAATGGGATGTAGGTAAGAAGGCTTTTACCCAGCAGGAAGGGGTTTTGAATGGAGCCTAAAAGGAAGAGAAGAAGTCAAGGGGGAGAAAGGGAGTGAAGACATTCCAGGGAGAGGGAGCTGGGATTGGATGTGGTCGGAGCGTCATGCTGGCATAAGGCGCATTTGGATTCCGGCTAAGATACTTAACTCTCAGAGCCTTAAGTGTCCTCAGCTGCAAAGTGGTATAACAATGCTGACTCCTGTGACCTCCCAGATTGTTTTAGGGACTAAATAAGATCACATATTTGCTTTAATTAGCACTTGTGACTGACGAGTAGAAAGTAGTTTACAACAACACTTCTAAAACTTGATTGTGCACAGTAGTCACCTTTGGGGGGGCGGATCTTGCTAAAATGCAGGTTCTGATTCAGTTGGTCTGATATGAGATCTGAGAGTCTACATTTCTAGGAAGTTCCCAGGTAATGTTCACAATGGTGGTCCATAGACCGCATTTGGCATAGCAAAGATTTCAGAAGCCAGTGAAGAAGAGTACAAACTTTCATGTCAAAGAGTCCTGGAATGGAATCCCACTTTCCTGGTATGAGCTGTGTGTCCCTGATTAAGTTACTTCTCCGTTCTGAGCCTTGGTCCCATCAGTGGCATGTGGGCAACAGGTCCTACCTAACAGGGCTGTAGGAGAAGGAAATCTAGTTAATCGATGCTCACCACTTAGTGGAGTGTCTGGCACAGCGTAGCAGCCAGTAAACGGTAATTAGCGTGGGAAGATGAGACTGGAAAGAGACGGACCTTGGGTCCAAATTGTGGGGACCTTGGCTTTAGATCTTATTCTATAGCTAGGGGAGCCATTGGAGGTTATTAGGAGACTAATATGGTCATAAAAAATTGCAGCAATTACTATATGCCAGGCACTGTGCAAAACATATATCATTCAAATATGCTCATGTAATCCTATTAGAAAAATTCTTATTATCCTCATCTTACAGATGAGAAAACTGAAACAGAGAGGTTCAGTAGCTCATTCTAGGTCACCCAGCTGCTAAGTAGAAGAGCCAGGATTCAAACGCAGACCACATGACTCCCGGGCTTGCCTACCCACCCAGCTTGCTGTACTGCCTCTGTTGAGAATGCTAGAAAGGGACATTTTAAAGAAATAGAATTTCCCTTGTTTAATAGTTTATCCATTCAACAAAAATTTGCAGAATGCATAGCATTGTGCTGAGGGTCAGAAACCACTCATTCATTTACCAAATCTTTATTGAGCCTTAATAGACAACAGGCTTCCCTGATAATTCAGTTGGTAAAGAATCCACCTGCAATGCAGGAGATCCCGGTTCGATTCCTGGATGGGGAAGATCTGCTGGAGAAGAGATAGGCTACCCACTCCAGGATTCTTGGGCTTCCCTGGTGGCTCAGCTGGTAAAGAATCTGCCTGCAATGCGGGAGACCTGAGTTCGATCCCTAGGTTGTGAAGATCCCCTGGAGAAGGGAAAAGCTACCCACTCCAGTATTCTGGCCTAGAGAATTCCATGGAGTGTATAGTTCATGGGGTCACAAAGAGTCAGACACGACTGAATGACTTTCACTTCACTTCACAAATGCCAGGCTGTTTTAGTGACTGAGGGTACAGCTTTGAACAAAACCAAGTCCTGGCCCAAGTGGAGCTTACATTGAACTAAGTGATTAGATATGAGTTGTGTTCTCAAGGAGCGCAAATATCATGTGACAAAACTTGAAATTCGACAGAAGGTTAGAATCAGAATAGAATATTTTAGTAACAGTTCACATTGGGAAAAGGCTTTCCTAGATCTAACTGCTATGAAACACACAGTGGTCTTCTCAAGATATTTCCCTTTGCATACTGCTGCTGCTAAGTCGCTTCAGTCGTATCTGACTCTGTGCGACCCCATAGATGCCAGCCTACCAGGCTCCCCCGTCCCTGGGATTCTCCAGGCAAGAACACTGAAGTGGGTTGCCATTTCCTTCTCCAATGCATGAAAGTGAAAAGTGAAAGTCAAGTTGCTCAGTCGTGTCCGACTCTTTGCCACCCCATGGACTGCAGCCTACCAGGCTCCTCTGCTCATGGGATTTTCCAGGCAAGAGTACTGGAGTGGGGTTCCATTGCCTTCTCTAATGACATTTATTGAGCCATTTTTTTTGAGCAGTCAGTGTATACTAGATAGCATGCCACTGAGAATAAACAAGAGGAATCAGATGTGATGGCTTGTTGCCCTGGTGGTTCCCTTGGTTTAGCTGGGAGTCAAATACCTACAGCCATCTTTACAAGGCAGGGTGATGTGACCCAGTGGCATTCACAAGAGAGGTTACAATGGAGGTGCTGTTGAGTATAAGGTATCTTGTGAAGGAGATTACTGTGAAGTGCTGCATTGTAATAAACTGAGGCTCTGGGAGGCGAGATGTCCTGTTCAAGGTTGTTGTTGTTATTGTTTAATTGCTAAGTTGTGTCCGACTCTTTGCCACCCCCGTGGACCGTAGCCCGCCAGACTCCTCTGTCCGTGGGATTCCCCAGGAAGGAAAACTGGAGTGGGTTGCCATTTCTCTTTCCCAGGGATCTTCCTGACCAAGGGATTGAACCCATGTCTCCTGCATTACCAGGCAGATTCTTTACCGCTGAGCCACCAGGGAAGCCCTTGTTCAAGGTTATCAGCCAGTAAGTGGAAATGACGGTGCGCACATCCCTGAGGCCTGATCCCCTGCAAGAGTTTTTAGACACCTTGTTTTTGTTTAGTCGCTAAGTCGTGTCCAACTTTGTGGCCCCATGGACTGCAGCATGCCAGGCTTCCCTGTCCTTCACCATCTCCTGGAGTTTACTCAAACTCGTCCATTGTGTTAATGATGCCATCTAGCCATCTTATCCTCTGTCATCCCCTTTTCCTCCTGCCCTCATTCTTTCCCAGCATCAGGGTCTTTTCCAGTGAGTTGGCTCTTTGCATGAGGGGACCGAAGTACTAGAGGATTAAATACCTTACCAGCTGGTCTATGGCCATACCACCCTGAACGCACCCGGTTGCATCTGATCTCAGAAGCTAAGCAGGGTCGAGCCTGGTTAGTACTTGGATGAGAGACCTTACCAGCCAGGAAACTGATTCTTTTAGGCACAGTCCTGATCTACCTGGTGTCTGTGGACACCGCACATGACAGTGAAGCCCTAGGAAAGCCCCTGCTCCTCTACCGGTCCCTCCAGACCTGTAGAGTGTCCAATGTTTCCCTGAACTAGGTGGGGCCCACCATGGTTGCATTTCTTCCAATTTCGGGAGCCACCTTGCCCAAGGTGACCGCGCCTTCCTGAGAAATTATGCCTCCTCCGCCCATTCCCTGCGGGCCTCCTTCTCCTCTGGCAGCCGCTTCCCACTCTGCCTGGGCTCCTGGCTCTCACTCACCTTCCCTCTCCCGGCACACACTGCCGGTCGGGTGTGCAGTCGAGATCTGACACCTTGGCGTTCACATTCATTGTAGTTGCGTTCATCCCTGCTCACATCTATGTTCCCCGGGCCCGCCTGTGTAATCCGAGTCCCAGAATAGCCCACTTCATGATATATTCTTAGATAAGCTTCTCAGGGCTGACTTTCCCCCACCCCGCTCTGCGGCAATTTGTGTCATGAGCACCTGTTATAAAACTTTGGGGGCTTTCTCACGCCTCTGTGAGATTCGTGCTTACTGCCTGTTCCCGGAGAGGATGAGAGAGGAAGAGGAGGCGGTTACAGCTGGGGCTGCAAGGAAGAGGCTTTAGATCCTGGGGCTGAACCAGCTGAGCGGTTTCACCTCTGGCTTACTCTGCGGACTGGAGAAGCGAATGCACCCAGGCCTCTCCCCTGCCATTCAGGACCCATCTCAGGCTTTCAACAGTTGGTTCAGGACTGATTTGTGGCGTACTGATTCTGGACCAGGCAAGTACCTGCCCTCCCCAACCTCCAGACTTGGTTGTATCTGCAACCTTGGAAACATACAGGCTCCTCTTCCCAACTGATTCGCACCTGCCCCTTCTTCCCGACTCTCTGGCCTCTCTGCACCTGCCCACCACTCCTTCTTGGCCTCCTTTGTCCATCCCTTCAATGTTGGCAGCCCTCAATGCTCAGCCTTGGCCTTCTTGGTTTAGCCCTCACATGCTCCAAGGGCGCTCCCCCCTCCCTAGGGCTCGGATGACTCTGCTGCTCTTCTCTCGCTCCAGGACTTTCTCCTCTGCTCCAGCCCAGTTGGTCAGGCTGCCTGCTGTTCATCTCTGCTCAGACATCCCTCAGGCACCTTCAGTGTCTCAAAGGAACCCTGCATCCTCTTCTCCTCTCCCTGTTCCCTCTACTTTTCCCCCTGGGTCCATCTCCTCCAGAAGGTCACCGCCATCTGCCTGCTGGCCTGAGTGGGACACATGGATGCATTTGGACTCTTCCCCCATCTCAGGACCACCAGGCCAGGTGAGGCTCTTCTGGGATGTCCCCTATCAGCCCTTTTCGCTCCATCCTTGTTGTCACACCCACCCCCGTCCACATTGTTGTGAGAGTTTCGTAACTGATCTTCCCGACTCACTCTCCCCCTGCCACATTCTTTTAAAATGCAAGCATATATGTCATTTCCCTGCACAAAGCTCTTCCAAAGTGCCCTAGTATCCCTCCACCATAGGCCAAGCTTCCTGTTAGGTTTCTTCTGCTTCCTCAATATGTCGTGGCTTTGCTTGGGGACTTCCTGTAGCTGAAATGCTTTTCTGTCCAGTCCACGAGTTATTCATCTGAATCCTTTTGTCTTCTGCCTGGTCACTTCTTCCCATGGCATCTCTCCTGGCCCTGGAAGTCTGGGTTAGGGGTGCTCCCTTCATGCTCAGCCCCCGTTTAGCACTCAGGCTCTGTGTGCTGATGGCTTGTCTCCCCCAGCAGGTGGTAGGTTCCTGGAGGGCACGACTGTCTTATTCAGCATAGTACTCCCAGGCATTACACCTTGAACACTGGACCTTCACCCCCATTTTTCCCTTTTCCACCACTGTTTTACTTCGAACTGACAAGCAATTCCTTCTTTTTAAAAATAATTGTATTTATTTATTTATGCTGGAGAAGACTCTTAAGAGTCTCTTGGACAGCAAAGAGACCAAACCAGTTACTCCTAAAGAAAATCAACCCTGAATATTCATTGGAAGGACTGATGCTAAGGCTGAAGCTCCAATACTCTGGCCACCTGATGTGAGGAGCCGACTCATTGGAAAAGACCTTGATGCTGGGAAATACTGAGTACAGAAGAAGGAGGTGACTGACAGAGGAAGAGAGGGTTGGATGGCATCATCGACTCAATGGACATGAGTTTGAGCAAACTTCAGGAGATAGTGAAGGACAGAGAAGCCTGGCATGCTGTAGTCCGTGGGGTTGCAGAGTCGGACTAGACTTTGACTGAACAACATGCTGGGTCTTTGTTGCTGGACAGTCTTCTCTCTAGTTGAGGGTGGAAGGGGATGCTCTCTAGTTGTAGTGGGAGGGCTTCTCACTACAGTGGCTTCTCTTGTTACGGAGCACAGACTGTAGGGTGTGCAGGCGTCAGTAGCTGTGGTCTGTGGGCTCAATAGTTGCAGCTCCTAGGTTCTGGAGCAAAGGCTCAATAGTCGTGGTTCTTGGGCTTAGCTTCTTTGTATCATGTGGGATCTTCCATGATCAGGGATCAAACCCGTGTCTCCTGCATTGGCAGGTGGATTCTTTACCACTGAGCCACCAGGGAAGCCCAGGAATTCTTAAAAATGGGTAAGATTTTTCTCCCTTGGTATAGAAGAAGTAAGGATATAAGATTAAGGACCTGGAAAGAAAAAGTCAACTCAGTTGAATGTGAGTTGTTTCATCCATTCAGTTACACAGTGTGACCCTGTGTGTGGGCAGAGGGAGGCGGGGGCGGTGGGGGTGGGGGGTGGTCGGTGGGCTGGGGGATTGTATGTGAGAGAGAGACAGTCCATCCTAAAGTAAATCAGTCCTGAATTTTCACTGGAAGGACTGATGCTGAAGCTGAAACTCCAATACTTTGGCCACCTCATTCAAAGAACTGACTCATTTGAAAAGACCCTGATGCTGGGAAAGATTGAAGGCAGGAGGAGATGGGACGACAGAGGATGAGATGGTTGGATGGCATCACTGACTCAATGGACATGAGTTTCAGTAAACTCCAGGAATTGGTGATGGACAGGAGGCCTGGCGTGCTGCCATCCATGGGGTGGTAAAGAGTCGGACACAACTGAGCAGCTGAACTGAACTGAAGGTATACTTCAAAGATGAGGTCAAAATTTTGCATCCACATCCTCCTGGGAGGTGCAACTGAAGAGGAAGTGGGGTGGGGGGCAGGACCAGGAAGGGGACAGAGGGCAGAGTCCTGGAGAGGGCAGGACTTCAGCCAAAGTCCCGCCTAGGAGGAGGCCCAGGAGTTCATGCTTTTCCCCACCTGGAGACGTCTCCCCTTGCCCAGGTCTTCCTGTCCCTTGTGTGAGTCAGCCCACTGTGGGTCCTGGGATGGATGCAATGATCCAGAGTGAAAACTGGTCACCGGAGAGATAGCGTTGGTAGCTTAGCTTAAGTTCTGACTCAGAATTCAGTCCAATAAATATTTAGTGCATGCACTCTGGTGAGATACTGTGGGAAACACAAAGGTCGTCAATGCCTCATGCTCAGGCGGTTTCTGCTGGTTTAATATCGGAAGATTCCTGACCATGAAGTAGGTGGACCAAGGCAACCTTAGTTTCCCAAACCAGGCTTTCACACCCTCCCCACCCCCACTGCCACTCCCACCCCCCACCCCACCCCACCCCCTGCCAGCATCTCTCCCTGCTCAGGCAGAGGCACCTAGCCTGACCAGAATGGTCTGATCCCAAGGGCTTCACGCCCAGAGTCAGAGGGCGGTGCGATCACTAGCAAACATGTTGCCTCCCCTGTTAGATTAAGTTTTCAAGGTTAGGAACTATTGTGCTTGCCTTTGTGTTTCCCACAGTATCTTGCCAGAGTGCATGCACTAAATATTTATTAGATTGAATTCTGAGTATTGTTATCAGTGAATTCAACAATTCTATCAGCAAACATACAGGGAGCCTTGTGTTACAGGGGACTCAAGAAAAAAAATACACAGACCCACTCCCAGCTCAAAAGGAGCCCAGAAAATGAAGGGATTCTCAGAACCCATCTCCCCTGCTGTCCTTGAAGCTGCAAAGGAGGTAGAAATTCTACATTATTTCAGGCTGCCTGAATATATTCAAAAGCCTTTAAAAATATTGACAAGGTTAATAGTGGGCTAGAGATCATCATCCAAATAATTATTTAATTTCTAAAGACAAAGCTTAGGATTCAACACTTTTTCTAAGCATTTTCTAGCCACAGGCATCCATTTGCTCATTTCGTCTTTACATTGTGTGTTTCAACCTGTTCCTGATGTAACTGATAAAGCTGAGACTCAGAGAGGTTTAGCAACCCAATCAAGGTCACAGAGCTAAGGATTCAAACCTGAGTCTACTTGCCATCAAGTTTGTGGGACTCAAGGGCCAGTTGGGTTTTATAAGAGAACTTATAATATGGGTGTCCAATAGGGGTCTACTATTTAAATTTAAAGTAGTCAAAATTAAATCAAAGTTATCAGAAAGCTGGCTGAAGAGTAATTACTCCTAGAGAAGCAGGGAAACTGTGTTCTCATTTGCATCCCAGCTCTAATATGGACCTGGCACTGGGGGAATGTTGGATGGATGAGTGAATGAATGAATAAGTAAGTGAGTGAATGAATGTAATGCTCAAGACAAATACAGGTGAAACAATAAATTAGTTTGGGTCATGGTGTAAGTGTATATATATGTGTATTTATGTATGTGTATAAAGTGAGTATTTGGAAAAGACCCTGATGCTGAGAAAAGATTGAGGGCAAGAGGAGAAGGGGACGATAGAGGATGAGATGGTTGGATGGCATCATCGACTCAGAGGACATGAATTTGAGCAAATTCCGGTAGATAGTATAGGACAAGGAAGCCTGGTGTGCTGCAGTCCACGGGGTCACAAAGAGTTGGACATGACTTAGCAACCGAACAACAACAAATACTCATGTATCACAAGCTGCAATCAAGATTGCCAAGAGAAATATCAACAACCTCAGTTATGAGGATGATACCATTCTAATGGCAGAAAGTGAAGAGGAACTCAAGAGCCTCTTGATGAGGGTCAAAAAGGAGAGTAAAAGAGCTGGCTTAAAACTCAGCATTCAGAAAACTAAGATCATGGCACCCGGTCCTATCACTTCATGGCAAATAGAAGGGGAGAAAGTGGAAGCAGTGACAGATTTTATTTTCTTGTGTTCCAAAATCACTGTGGACAATGACTTCGCCCATGAAATTAAAAGATGCTTGCTCCTTGGAAGGAAAGATATGACAAAGCTAGACAGCATATTAAAAAGCAAAAACATCACTTTGCTGGCAAAGGTCTGTATAGTCAAAGCTATGGTTCTTCCAGTAGTCATGTATGGATGTGAGAGTTGGACCATAAAGACTGAGCGCCAAAGAGTTGATGCTTTTGAACTGTGGTGTTGGAGAAGACTCTTGAGAGCCCCTTGAACTGCAAGGAGGTCGAACCACTCAATCCTAAAAGAAACCAACCCTGAATATTCATTGGAAGGACTGACGCTGAAGCTGAAGCTCTAATACTCTGGCTACCTGCTTTGAAGACCTGACTTATTGGGAAAGACCTTGATGCTGGGAAAGACTGAGGGCAAAAGGAGAAGAGGGCAGCAGAGGATGAGATGGTTATGTAGCATCACTGACTCAATGGACATGAATTTGAGCAAACTCTGGGAGACAGTGAAGAACAGGCATGCTGAAGTTCATGGAGTCACAAAGAGTTGGCACGACTTAGCAACTAAATAACAGCAACATGCTCCTGTATAGATATGCGTATAAGTGTGCGTGTGTACGGGCTTCCAGGTGGCTCAGTGGTAGATACTCTGTCTGCCAAGGCAGGAGACACAGAAGATGCAGGTTTGATCCCTGGGTCGGGAAGATCCCCTGGAGGAGGAAATGGCAACCCACTCCAGTATTCCTGCCAGGAAAATCACATGGACAGAGGAGCCTGGCAGCTACAGTCCAGGGAGTTACAAAGAGTCTGACACAGCTGAGCATACATGGGCGTATGTATACATCAAGGATGGGGAGAGGGATGGGCTGGAGATGCAGATTGCCTCATGAAAGTTCTTGAATCTTTGAATTCCAAGTTGAGTTTGAATTTAACCCTTGGTAGTTGGGAGCCGAGGATGGTGCATGAGATGGGAAACGGTGGATGCAAATGATGCTTGAGATGGACATGCCTGGCAGAGGGCACAGGATGTTCGTGGTTGGCTCCAGTGACACTTGGTATTAGAGAAGGACCTCTGCTCAGAGGCTGGGGAGGCTTTATGAGGGAGGCCTCAGGAGGGACGGAGGCGCCTCTCACTTCCTCTTGGGAGCAGTTCCTGGAACAGCACACCTGGTAGGTGATGGGGGAGGCGGGGGGAAGCACTTCCTGTGCCCAGTGGCTAGGGAACTGGGGTGTGTCTGAAATATTTTTAGACAAATTTTAAGACAGCTCTGACCCCAGCTGAAGGACCTGGGCTGAAATTATTTAATCACTTAGTATCTGCTCACCCCTGTCTTTGAGGACTGGAACCCCCAAAGTCACAGGGCACAGGCTCTGAGCACACACACCCCTCTCAGGCAAGACCAGAAGAGCACGTGTCTGGAGAAGGTTCTGCAGAGAGAGAGAGAGTTACTCCAGGCTGAGAAGGGAATCAAGGAAGACTTTGTGAGGGTGGTGGCATTTTCCCTGGCCTTGCAGGCTGGCTAAGAGACAAAAGTAAATAAAAAGAAAAGGGAACTCCAGGTGGGAACCTGCAGGAGCATAGTTGTCAAAGAAAGAAATGAAGGGCAAGGTTCAGGGCAGAGTAGCCCAGATGTCCTGTCTCCACATCCCCACCCCCACCATCTCCAGAAGGTTGCTTGAACACCAAGCCTGGCATGGCAGGGGGAAAGTTTTCCAGTAGAGAAGGTGCCAGATCAGGGTAGCAGAGAGTCTGGAGGCAGGAAGACGGCCCAAAGGAAGGGATGGTGGTTGCAGGACAGCCCAGCCTGTCCTGGCCTTCTCCCTTCAAGAATCATTCCTGGGACTCCCTGGTGGTCCAGTGGTTAAGAATCTGCCTTCCAGTGAAGGGACCTCAGGTTTGATCCCGGTTGGAGAACTAAGATCCCATATGCCTCAGGGCAACAAAGCCTGCGGCGCTGCAATGAAAGATTGCAGCAACTAAGACCCAACTCCGCTAAGTAAATAAAAGTATATGTTAGAAAAAAAAAAATCACTCCTTCATTTGGCCAGCACACTCAGTACTTTGTCCCTGGTGGGCCACCATCACAGGGCAGCAAGCACCTGCGAGAGGGCAGGTGAGGCCCAGGGAGAGGTGCTCCCCCAGAGTTAATTTACTACATCAGCAAGTTATCAGTTTGATAGGCACCAAGAGACTTACCCCGACAGGACTGAACACAGGGCAGGCAAGTCTAAAGGCAAGGAGGCCGTTGCAGCAGCATGTCTGGGAATGGGGTGAGGCGAGGAAGCCTGTCTCTACCAAGTTGGGGGGGAGGCGGTGAGGGGCTGCCCACTGTTTGCAGGGCCCTCACCAAACAGTTCCCTTTAACTTGTTTCCTTCTCATGACAACTCCGAGTTGCTCTGTTCAGTTCTCTAGAATAGCTCAGAGAGGTCAAATAAGCTGCCCAGGCTCAGGACTCATCATAGGCAGAGTCTGGACTGGTCTGACTCAAAGCTTGTGCCTTCCCAACTTTTCCACCTTGGTACAGGAGTCCTTAGAAGGAAGGCGGGACTGGGCTGCATGACTCAAGGATGGGGCTGTCTCTGCAGGGCTGAGATGGTCTAGAGGGCCCTGGAGCAGAGCCAGCAGTCAAAAAACCACTCGCCCTGACCAACCTGGTGGTTCTCATTCTTTGTGTATAAGGTGTGAAGTCCTCATTCTGCCCCCAACCAGGGGACTCTGCAGCGTGGGGTGATCTGACTCTAGCATTCTGGGGCACATTCAGACACGACCCTTTCTGCTGTGTGTGTGGTTGGAGGAGAGAAGGATCGAGGGTGGCCAAGACTTAGAACTGGACCAGGAGGCAGGGTCCGAGGAGGAAGGGAAAGACCGATCAGCTGCTGGGGGTGGGATGGGGGCTCAGGAGCCACCTGTGACCACAGGCTTTGGGTGGAGGAGGTCGTGGTGGTGGCATGCAGCTGGCAGCACCAGGGGTGGAGGGAATGCCAAGGGGTGAAGCAGCCGACAGTATTTGGAGCTTCAGGCGGGCAGACCTGCAGGATGGTGGCAGGGTTAGGAAACTTCAGCTGCAGGAGCCTGGATTCTGGGAGGGGTTTTGGCATGAACAAGATGTAGTCAGTGGTAGGGGGCTGTGAAGAGCTGGGTTCTGTGGAGGTCCTGGCATCTGGGCCTGGGTGGGGAGTCTGTGGCAAGGACCAGGGAAGAGGGAAAGGCCGGGTCTCAGAATGAAGGCAAGACCCAGCAGCAGAGCCCACACTGTAGGAATCACGGTTGACCGCCAGGACTCGGGGAGGGCTGGGCGGGTGATAGGGCTTCAACAGGAACATAAGGGCCAGGAGAGCCTGGGAGTGGGACAGCATGCTTTAGCAAGCTGGGGACCCTAAGAGGACTTATTTAAGAAGTCTGATTTCAGAAAAGCACCTGGGGAGCCCCAAGGACTTACGAATATTGATTCCAGAAGCTAAGTTTCTGCCAACAGAAGGAAGAACCTCTGTAACTTCTATGTGTCCTAGTGGAGACCCAGGCTTGCTAGTTTCTGTTTTATTTTAAAGGCAGATAACTCAATCCTCTCCTTTTCTGCACTCATCTTGAGTCACCCTTACCTAAGAGGCATCTGATGATCAGTGTTTATTTAGTTTATGTTGCCTGAATGCGTCAGTCATTTAGAGCCAGGAGAGACCCAACCCCTCCTTCATTTTACTGATAAGGAAACTGTGGCTTAGAGGGGTGAAGAGACCTCCCCGAGGTCCAGTGGCCCAGAGAGAGTGAGGTGGAGTCTAGGCTGCCAACCCCTGGCCCATGCTCCCTTTCCCTTGCACGTCCCAACTCATCTGGACTTGCCATGGTAACCAGGCTTCCTCGGCGTGGGAAGAAGCAGAGGCTGCGAAGCCGTTACCTAGCAACTCCCCATAACCAGGTCAGAGCAGGGGCGAGAGGCACCCTGCGCTGCTAACCCTGGGGAGTTCAGACCTGTCAGAACAGGGCCACCCACGTCAGGCCATGGCCACAGATGACCCTGGACAGAGCCACACCTGGAGGTCCCTGCCTGGGGGAGTCTCAGGACCAGAGAGTTGCTGGGACTATGGTGCAGACCCGGGCCGGCTGGGGCCCCACACTCACAGCTGACGCAGGGCCTTAGTATGTACAGTTCTGGTTTCTTTGAACAGCATGGAACCTGTCCCCATTGACATGCACGTGGGAATCCTTAGAGGAGCGCTGATGGCAGGGTGTGTGTGTGTATACGTATGTGTGTATCTGCCTGTATACATGTGTATGCATGTGTGTATGTGTATGTATCAGTGTATATCTATGTATACATATGTATATGTATGTGTGTATCTGTGTGTATATATGTGTATGTATACAGGTGTACATATACCTGTGTGCACATATGAGTGTACACGTGTGTATGTGTGTTTATCTGTGTATATGTGTGTATGTGTATATCTGTGTGCACACACATGTATATGTATGTGTGTATGTGTGTATGCATGTGTGTATCTATGTGTGCACATATGTGTGTATACATGTGCATGTGTATATGTGTGCAGGTATTTCAACCTGGAGCGGGGAGCTAGGAAGCCATATTCCCTCATGTTGCCTTCTTGTTTCTTTATTTTAAAAATAATAAAAAATGCATTTTATTAACATTTTACTAGACCACGATGAGTTTTTTGTTCCTTTGGCCACACTGTGCAGCATGTGGGATCTTAGTTGCCTGATCAGGGCTCAAACTTGTGCCTCCTGCAGTGGAAGCTCGAAATCTTAACCACTGGACTCCAGGTCCTTAATTATTTCAAGAAATGTTTATGAAATGGCCTGGTCATAAACCAGGTGGATCTTCTTCTAATAATCCCTGTAGTTGGGTCTCAACAACCATTGCCCTCTGCTACTCTACCTTTACCCGATTCTTCCTGTGGGCAGAGCCCTACCTGGGTTCCCAGGTTCTGTCTCCTTTCAGGTTCCCCCAGGTGGCCTAAGCCAGTCACCATGGTCTTGTCCCTTGGAAGCAGTTGGTTTAAGAATGGCATGTGGGACTTTCCTGGTGGTCCAGTGGCTAAGACTCTGGGCTCCCAGTGCAGGGGGCCTGGGTTTGATCCCTGGATGGGGAACTAGATCCCATGTGCCTCAGCTAAAGATCCTGTATGCTGCAGCTAAGACTCTTGATTCCTCACCCACATCTCAGACCTCGTACAGTCAAATAAATAAATAAATAGAGGAAAAAAAAAAAAGAATGTCATGTGATCTAGTCATTTCCAGTGGGATCTGAGGAGATGGCTGCTGAAGGGCTTCCAGAAAAGGTTTTTTCTCCTTAACTAAAACTGGGAGAGAATATGTCTCTTCTTCATTGGATATTGTTGTTATGCCTGTGAAGCCTGGAACTGCAACGGACACTGAGAATAGACACCACCGATGCTGAGAGGATGGCATCGATGAGCCATTGAATTCCACAAGGTGGGAACTTTCCTCCCTCTGGACACCTTATATAGGACATCACAACCCTTCTGGTCAGGTCGAGGTTCCATGTTCTTGACAGCAAACCCTCCTAACTGGTTCTCTTGCTTCCTGGCCTCAGGCTCACTCACTTTCCTCTAGTCTTACTGGGACACTCAGTAGACACCCCGACAAGGCTTACTATTAATGGTAACAGACCCAAAGGAAACAAAAGTCTGTCTTCCCGAATAAGTCTAAGACATGATGCCTCAGTCCTTTATCTGATGGCGTGGAGCTGAAATCAGACCTGCAGCCGCAGGTCCTGCCTCTTGGAAGTCTGAACAGGCTTCTTCCTCAGGAGTCTGAAGGCATCTCTTATGCTCCCAGCATCTGGCACCTTCATTCATTCACTCGTGCAGTGGTGTGCTGGGGCCGGCTCCTACATGCTCGTGCGAGTCGATTGTGCACATCTCTACCCGACTCCGAGTTCAGTGACGTCATGCTGGTAGCTTGAAGTCAGCCAAGGCGGTTTTGTTTGTTTGTTTGTTTGTTTTAATAAACTTGAATTTTTGAAGCAGTTTTAGGAGAAGTTTTTAGAGAAGAAGATAGAGATTTTTATTATTTTTCCTCCACATCCCCACATATGCCTAGACTCCCCCATCATCAATATCCCCCACCAGAGTGGTCCATTTGTTCCAGCTGATGAACCTGCATTGACACATCACTATCCCCCAAAGTTGGGTTCACTCTTGGTGTGGGTTTTGACAAACATAAAATGATGTACAACCACCATTATAGGATCAGAGGGACGAATTTCACTGTGAAGCCCTACAAATCCCCTGTTCCACCTCTTCTCCCGCTCACCCTTGGCAACCTTTGATCTTTTCATTATCTCTATAGTTTCGCTTTTTCTGGAATATCAATCGTATAGTTGGTATTGTAGCCATTTCAGATTGGTTTGTTTTGCTTAGTAATATGCGTTTTGGTTTCCTTCATGTCTTTTCATGGCTTGATAGCTCATGTCTGGGTGTCCTGCAGTTTATTTATTCATTAACTTCCTGAAGGCTATCTTGGTTGCTTTCAAGCATTGACAATTATGAGTAAAGCTGCTATAAACATTCATGTGCAGATTTCTGTGTGGATATAAGTTTTCAACTCTTTTGGGTAAATGCCAACGAGCATGAGTGATTGATAGATCGTATGTTAAGACTATGCTTAGCTTTGCAAGACACTGCCAAATTTTCTTTCAAAGTGGCCGTACTATTTTGATTTCATTTCATTTGCATCAGCAGTGAGTGAGAGTTCCTGTTGCTCCACACCCTTGCCAGCATTTGGTGTTGTCAGAGCTTTAGATCTTGAGTTTTCTAAGAGGTGTGTAGTGGTATCTCATAGTTTTAATTTGCATTTCTTTAATGACATATGAGGAGCTTCCCTGGTAGCTCAGCCAGTAAAGAATCAGCCTGCAATGCAGGAGACCCTGGTTCGATTCCTGGGTTGGAAAGACCCCCATGGAGAAGGGATAGGCTACCCACTCCGGTATTCCTGGGCTTCCCTGGTGGCTCAGATGGGAAAGAATCCACCTGCAATGTGGAAGACCTGGGTTCAACCCCTGGATTGGGTAGGTCACCCAGAGGAGGGCATGGCAATCCACTCCAGTATTCTTGCTTGGAAAATTCCCATGGACAGAGAAGACTGGTGGGCTACAGTCCATGGGATCACAAAGAGTCAGACACGCCTGGACAACTAAGCACAGCACAGCACAGTGACATGTGATACTGAGCATCTTTCATATACTTACCTGCCATCTTATATCTTCAGTGAGGTGTCTGTTCACGTCTTTTGCCCATTTTTGAATTGGGTTGTTCATTTTCTCATTGTTGGATTTTAAGAATTCTTTGTTTATTTTGGATCTCAGTCTTAGATAACGTATCTATCAGATAGGATTTTTGCAAATATTTTCTCCCATCCTGTGGTTTATCTTTTCATTCTCTGGTCACGTAGTAGGAGTATTTACATCATTGAATTTACAAACATGACAAATCGGGGCTTGTCCTCAAAGAGCCAGTTGTTAAACTTGGACCAGCACACTGAAGCATTCTTGTTGTTGAGTGAATTGTTTGCCCTCAAAAATGTTCAGGGCAGTGGGGGAGGCAGGATGATGCAGTGAAGTTCTGAGTGTGGGGACAGAGACAGAGCAAAGAGGCTACGGGACATAAAGAAGGAGAATCCACATCAGCTGTGAAGTTGGGGTGGCTTTCCAGTGCAGAACACGAGCCTTGAATGAAGTACTTTAAAGGGAGTAGCAGTTGTCTGGATCCAAACAGCCCAATAAGTAGTCACTTGGCTATCTAACTCAGCTGCACTGGACACACTGCATATATGACCAGAGGCCACCACATTGGACAGAGCAAATAGAGACTTTCCTATCATTATTGCAGTATTGGACAGCACTGGTCTAGATCAAAAGTGGGAGAAACAATCCAGGCAGAAGGAACAGGCTGGGAAGACTCAGCAGTCTGAGATATCATGACTCATTCTGGGCAGAGGTGGGGATTTTAGCTGAACAAACAAGCAGGAGTCAGGACATCACAAAATGTCTTTAGTGAGAAGCTAAGGAGTTTATACTCTAGCTTGAAAACCATGGGGAGCCCCTGAAGGCTTTACTAGAAGCCCGATGTCATCAGCTTTGCATGTTAATCAGCTCTGGCAGTGTGGATTGAGGGGGCCAGCCAGGAGGCAGGGAGGCCAGTTCTGAGACCATGGCAGTGACCTGGGAGGGAAGCAAGGGAAGTCTGAAACAAGGCAATGACCGTGGCACAGAAGCAGAGAGAGGGCAAGGTCAAGAGATAGGAAGGACCCAATGGCTGATTGCGTGTGGCCCCTGGGAGTGCTTTGTAAATATTTGTTGATTTCACAAATGAATTATAGCTAAGCCCAGATTGTACAGCTTGAGTGTACATCTCCTGGGACATTATTTCACAAATGAATAGGTACAGGAGCATTTTTTTAGCTGAAGGAGAAAGGGGTGATAGGGAGAGAGACAGAAAAGAGACAAGGACTTCTCTGGAGGTCCAGTAGTTAAGACTCCACATTCCCAATGCAGGAGGCCCAGTTCGATCCTGGTCAGGGAACTAGGTTCAATCCCTGGGTCAGGAAGATCCTCTGGAGGAAGAAATGGCAACCCACTCCAGTATTCTTGCCTGGAAAATTCCATGGAAAGAGGAGCCTGGTGGGCTACAGTTCACAGGGTCGCAAAGAGTTGGACATGACTGAGCATGCATACGTACACAGACCTCAGCTAAGAGTTCATCTGCCACAACTAAAGAACCCGCATGGCCGTGACAAAGATGGAAGTTCCTGCATAGTGCAAGTAAGACCTGGCAGAGTCAAATAAATAGATTAAAAATAAATTTTAAAAAGAGTAACAATTTATTTTAAAGAAAGAAAAGAGATGAAGGAGAAGGTGGCATCACTGTCCCATCTGATGGAGAGACTCTGGTGAGGGACCCTAGACCCAGGCAGTGCCTCTCTGGGGCCCAGGGACAAGGGCTACTCAGAGTAGGGTGCAGGTCATTCTCCACCCAACTCCTTGCCACATGGATGATGGGGCAGGTTTGTTTTCCTGAAGGATTGGGCCATTTCACCAGTGACAGATGCAATACACAGTGAATCTGCAGCATCAGGGGAGACGTTGTCAGCAGAGGGTGTCCCAGGCAATTGAACATGGCCAGAGTAGGAGATACCAGCAGACTGGTGCTTAAACACATGAGAGATACCATCCTGTGTCTCTTGGGCTTCCAGAAGTAGCTGGAGATTTTGAGGTCAGATGGCCAAGAGCCAGGTGGCTCAGTGGTGAAGAATCTGCCTGCCAATGCAGGAGTCACTGGTTCAATCCCTGGGTCAGGAAGATCCCCTGGAGGAGGAAATGCTGACCCACTCCAGTATTCTTGCCTGAAAAATCCCATGGACAGAGGAGCCTGGCGGGTACAGTCCATGGGGTCGCAAAGAGACACGTCTTAGAGAGACTGAGCACGCACACGTGGCCCAGAGCTAGTATAACTTGGGCATCAATGTTAATATCAAGATGCTGGGGCTACAGTGGTTTACAAAACAGAGACAATTCCGCTTGCAAGGAGCTTACCATCTAATAAAGTGAAGTGAAGTTGCTCAGTCGTGTCTGACTCTTTGCAACCCCATGGACTGTAGCCTATCAGGCTCCTCCGTCCATGGGATTTTCCAGGCAAGAGGCTGGAGTGGATTGCCATTTCCTTCTCCAGGGGGTCTTCCCGACCCAGGAATCAAACCCGGGTCTCCCGCATTACAGGCAGACGCTTTACTGTCTGAGCCACCGTCTAATGGGTCATAGTAATCATTCTGGTACCACCCTCTGTGTATGTGCTCCTCAGGAGAAGTACCAGGAACCACGAGATAGTCTAATGGGAAGGATGACGATAAGGATGATTATTTGTGGTTGTGCCACGTGGCTTGCAGGATCTTAGTTCCCCAACCAGGAATTGAACCCAGGTCCTTGGCAGTGAATTAACCACTAGACTGCCAGGGACGTCCCAGGAAGGATTTATTTTAAATTAGGGGTCAGGAAAGGACAATTTGAGAAAGTAACATTTAAACCAAGAGCTGGAGGGGTGTAGGAGTTGAGCCAGGTGAAAAGCAGGGGATGTGCATTCCAGGCAGAGAGAACAGCAGGTGTGAAAGATACGGAGACAGATCCTTGGCCTTCTGGAGGCTGAGAGAAGGCCGAGGGGCAGGGACATGAAGCAAAAGAGGCGAGATGAAACAGGAGGCTGTGGAGGGTGAAGGGGGGCCAGACCTCACAGAGCTGCGTTAAGACTTTGGATGTAAACCTAAGTGCATTGGGCGGGAAAGTGGTGCCATTAGACTCATGTTTGACAAAGCTGGCTCTGGAATCTGTGCAGAGAATGAACAGGGGACAAGGGAGTGTACAGGGAGAAAAGGGTGGAGGTGAATTCAGTTGCCTAAGGGAGAGATGATGATAGCATTTCCAAGGTGATAGAGGTATTTAAAACCTTGAGGGCAGCCCTTGTGGCTCAGTGGTAAAGAATCCGCTTGCCAATGCAGGAGACCCAGGTTTAATTCCTGGTCTGGGATGATCCCACATGCTGCGGAGCTGGGGTGCCACAACTAAGCCCATGTGCCGCAACTATTCAGCCTGTGCCCCAGAGCCTGGGAGCTGCAATTACTGACCCTGCCTGCCCTAGAGGCCCATTCTCTACAATGGGAGAGGCCAGGACAATGAGAGGCCCATACACTGCAGCTAGAGGATAGTACCCACCCCCCACCCCCCCCCTCAACAGCTAGAGAAAAGCCTGCACAGCAACCAAGACCTAGCACAGCCAACAATACATAATAAATAAAACAAAACGGGTTTTTCTCAGGCTCTCTCCGTGGTATTCCTGGCCAACTTTACACAAAGCAAATGGCAAATATTTGAACCACACCAGTCTGTCCCACGTGTGACCTGTTTTGCTTGGAGTTACCGGAGATCTGATGCTGTCATAGGGCCATCCCCCTGCCTCCAAGCTGGACCACACCTGACAGGAGCGTAAGGCTCTCCTGAGAAAGCTTTCACAATTTCTATAATCTCTGCTTGTGTTTACAGTAATTACTGTTAGGAAATCTCTATCTGTGTTTCATCGGAATGCCTCTTGCTCTGATGTTCCTTGATTCTTGATGGAGATGAAGATGCTAAAAGAAGAAGTCTGGGCTGCCAAGCGCAAATGGTGTTCTGACAGTTCTGAATCATGTCTGTCTATTCCACAGCTGAAGTGACTTGTTAGCGACAAAGAAAAGTGCCTGAGTATCCCTAGAAGAGGGATTTGATTAGATTGTGTAGCTGTTTAGCTTGCTGCCAAGATCTTTCCCGTTGCTACTCAAATGTGGTCCATGGACCCAGCAACATCATCTCAGAGCTTGATGCAGGATTGAATCAGACTCTGCATTTTATACTTTCTCCATTGCGCTTCCCAGGGGATGCTAATGGTAAAGAAAGTGAAAGTGAAGTGTATGAACAACTGAAAGCTCAGTTGTGTCTGACTCTTTGCAACCCCATGGACTCTAGCCTACCAGAATCCTCCGTCCATGGGATTTTCCAGGCAAGAGTACTGGAGTGGGTTGCCATTTCCTTCTCCAGGGGATCCTCCCGACTCAGGAATCAAGCCCAGGTTTCCCGCGTTGTAGGCAGACGCTTTACCATCTGAGCCACCAGGGAAGCCTAGGTTGGAAGTCTAGTGGTAAAGAACCCACCTGCCAATGCAGGAGACAGACATAAGAGATGCAGATTCAGTTCCTGGGTCAGGAGGATCCCCTGGAGGAGGGCATGACAACCCACTCCAGTATTCTTCCTGGAGAATCCCATGGATAGAGGAGCCTGGTGGGCTACAATCCATGGGGTCGCAAAGAGTTGGACACGACTGAAGTGACTTAGCAAGCACACACTGGGCATTTCCTGGTGGCTCAGTAGTAAAGAATCTGCCTGCCAATGCAGGAGACACGGGTTCCATCCCTGAGTCAGGGAGATCCCTTGGAGAAGGAAGCGGCAACCTGCTCCAATGTTCTAGCCTGGAGAGTCCCATGGACAAAGGAGCCTCGTGGACCACAGTCCATCGGTCTCAAAAGGGTCGGACATGACTTAGCGACTAAAAAACAATAACCAGGCAATTCATAGGAGTGCTGGTTTTGAGAAGCGCTGCCTCAGGTCACCCTAGGGCCATCTAAAAGTGGGTGGGCAGGGGCAGTCACAAGATACCTGAAATGCTGCGAGCCTCGGCAAGCGGTGAGGGAGCCCGGACTGGTCCAACAGGAACTGAATTTTCTCTGGAAGTTCCTGGTAGCTCCCAAGTCACTCAGAGTGGTTCAGAGACAATGCTGTTTCCTGGTTGTGTGACTGGTGTGAGGCCCTGCCGGGGACCCGCCCCTGGTGCTGAAATGCTGCAGGTGGAGAGAGCTGTCCTCGGTAGGGCTAGAGGGCTCCCCTCCCCCCCACAGCGTGGCGAGAGCTTGGTCCCTGTCCTCTTAGTCTGGTCTGTGTTCTCTCTGTGGGTGGTTAGGGTGACTCTGGCCTCCTTCTGAATTGAGCTGTCCAAAGAGCAGGAGACAGGCTCTCTGAGCATCTCAGAGAGGTTAAAAGCTCTGGTGGATTATGGACACAGCTGGGATGGGGGGAGGAAACAGAGGGTGGGATGTATGGAGAGAGTCACATGGAAACATGCATTGCCACGTAGAATGGATTGTTACTGTTTAGTCGCTCAGTCATGTCCGACTCTTCACGGCCCCATGGACTGCAGCACGCCTGGCTTCCCTGTCCTTCACCATCTCCTGGAGCTTGCTCAAATTCATGTCCATTGAGTCGGTCACACCATCCAAAATGGATAGCCAGTGGGAATTTGCTGTGTGACTCAGGGACCTCATACCTGGGCTTGGTAATGGGCTGGAGGAGTGGCATGGGGTGGGAGATGGGAAGGATGTTCAAGTGGGAGGGAACATAGGTAAAAACCTATGGCTGATTCATGTGGATGTTTGATAGAAACCAACACAATATTGTATTTCAATTATCCTTCAATTAAAAAAAAAAAAAGCTTCGGTGGAACAGAAGGTCCAGATCCAGGGCTTCTGAAAGCTTTGCCCACACTGTGTGGCCAGCCTCTCCAGGTCAGTGACTCCTGCCCTCTGCCCAAGGGGTGTGTGACACAGACACCAGACCCAGCCCGGAGAAACAAAGGCATTGTGTTTTATTAATATGACCGCTCTCCTGAGGAGTGTTTCAAGGCGCAAAACCCAGGCTAGAATCAAGTTGTTTTCCTCTGTCTTCCCTGGGACTGGTCTTCCCACAGCATCAGACAAAAGGGACCCAATCTGCAGGGCGCTTAAAGCATGAGGTTTGTAAACAGTGTAGAATCAAACACTACTTTTGGCTTTTACTTACTGTAACTTGTTCACACCACTCAGCACCGGAACATTTATCAGGGCTCCTTGGCCTTTGTTCCTTTGCCTTTGGTCCTGCCGAGTCCTCTCTGCCCGGTCCCTCCTGCCCACCAGCCTCGGTCCCTCCTGCCTGCGCCCCGTCTGCCCCCTGACCCATCACTCCAGTGTCTTCCTCGCCTGTTCCCACTTAACCTCCCGTCCCTTCGCCTCCCCTCCTGCCTCTCACGCTGCTCCGGGATCTTTTGAAATGTCTCCGCTCCCTCCTGCCTCCCCGCACTTTCATTTCCAGAGGCCGGCTTCCTCACTCTCACCCCCTGCCTCTCAGGGCTATTTTTCTCTTCCCTCCCAAGATCCACCACAGAGTTTTTTCATTTCCCCCTTTTCTCTAAAGGCGACAGGGGGATCAGAGAACGAGAGATTTGAGTCAACGGGACACAGCCTGTGTTAACACGGACAGTTGACTTTCTGAGTCAGAAACGCTTCTTCGGCGCCTTGGGTGGCGGCTGCCTGGTCCCTCCTCAGAGCAGGACGGGTGGGAAGAGGACGGAGCCACAGGTCGTCCCCCCTCACCTCCCCGCCCGTGTCCCGCACCATCACTTCCGCCCCAGCCCTTTCCTTCACGTCTCAGGACGCGCCCCCCGCCCCGCCACCCCCCCAAACCAACACCCCCGCCCCGCCCCCGCCCCGGGTGACAGGTTTGTTCCAGCTCCGCTGAGACCCTGGGCGTCCTCCTGCAGTGTCCTTCCCTGCTCCCCAGGCAGCCTGCTCTGTGCTTCACGCCCCCAGGGTGAGCCCTGGGAGACAGGAGTCTATTTTGAGGTGAAGGAGAGACAGCAGGAGTGGGGTTCCTTCCCAGGTGCAGCTCGTGGGCCCGGGAGGCGCCAGCAGCGGGCCCACAGTCGGAGGAACAGGAAGCTCTCTCAAAGCCCCCTGCCATCCAGGGTCACAGCCAATCGGTCCATGAGGCGCTAAACAACGTTCTTGAGGGATGGGCATCTCTCTGTGCCACTGGGCAAAGCGTCTTCAAAATACAGAAAACCAAGAGGGGAAAGAAACAGAGCTCTGAAGAGACACCCTGGGAACCATGAGACAGTAGTTCTAAAGTCCGCCATCTTCAGCTGGGCCTTCTCCTTATAGAGGCTAAGACGCTGCTTTCTCGGTTGCAGGGGGAAAGGGAGGTTACACCCAAGAAAGCCAGTGAGGGATTTGTGAGAAACCCCTCCTTTTCCCAACAGTGCTTGGCTCTCACGGTGTTTCCACTTCTCCACGTCAGCCACAGGCAAAAAGATTAGCTGAGGAATGTTCGCTTGAGGGAGCGTTGGCCAGGGGGGCCAGCCTTGCCCAGGCTCCGGGACCCCCAGCTGCTCCAGCCCTCCACTTGCACCCTTTCCGCGCCCAGCTCAGACCTGTGCCTTCATCCTCCAGCCAGCAGTGCCCACCCTGGCGGGAGAGGAGGTCAGGGGCCCGCACACCCACCCTAGGGTGGGGGAGAAGTGGGACGTTCAGGTAAACTAGAACAAGCCCCGCCAAGCCCAGCCCCGCCCTGCTGTTCTGCATCCAGCGCCACATGCCGACCTGCTTAGCTCCTCTCAGCGAGCATTTCTGAGATGAGGAGGGAGCCTGCTGACTTGAGGACAGGAAGCGTTTTGATTTCTTTTCCCTGCCTCCCGCTTCCCAACGCCCCCACTGCCTTCTTTCCGCGCACCGGCTGAGGGGAGTAGAAAAATCACTATGAATATAAATCTCCACCTGAGTTCCTTTCCCATCGACTAAGTAAGCAACTAACTTGCCAATAAATTACTATTTAAAAACGTGTGGACACATGGGCATATATATGCGTGTGCATATGAACATGTACACACGCATATATATGCCTGCGTGTATCTGTAGTTCCAAGCTTTTCTTCCTTGCCCTGTCCGTTGCAGGCAGGCAGCTTCAGACAAGAGCCTCCGTCCCCTCCAGAGAGCCTCATCGGATCATGGGTGCCACGTAGTTGGCAGGGAAGAGGCCCAGCTTGTTGTGCAGGCGGCCGGTCCACCAGGAGGGGTTGGAGCTGTCCAGGACCTCAACCACCTCTCCGCAGCGGAAGCCCAACTCATCGTCCTCCAGGGCCTCGAAGTCGTACAGCGCCCGGGCCCACCGCACCCGCTGTTGGGGAAAAACACAGAGGGGCCCTGCTGAGCCCGGGCTGGCCAAGCTGGGCTCTGAGTCACTGGCACACACACGGAAGAGAATCTGCTGGCCCTGTGGTCCAGACAAAGCTCTCCGTGAGCAGCCTGCCCTGAAGGCTGATGGATGGCTCTCCAGAGTGGTAACTCAAACCCTGCTGCCACTGAAAGCAGACCCGGGTGTCTAGCCCTGAGCAACCCCTGAGCCTATCCTCCAAGGCCCCGAGAGGATCCCTACATCAATAGGTGATCTTTTTCATCTTCTTCAAGTGACAAACAGAGCACAGCATGCCCAGACTAACAGCCTCGGTGCCAACACAGCCTCATCAGTGACAAACGCAACAGACCTCCCCCTGCTAGAATGGCAGCCAGGAAATACGGGCACCGGGCAAGGCCTGACGGCCAGACTGAGAGCAGCAGGCTGGATGATGCCAGCTGGGATTAGCTCTGCCGGGGAACTCTCGCCCCACCATCACTGGCTGGGTTCCCTCCACCTCTATGTGAACTCCATGCAGTGTGAGGCCTCTTCTGGAGGACCAACCGTCTCTCTACTTGGCCCCTCTGTCTCCTCCATTGAGCCCAGAGAGGGACGTTCACATACCCCAGCCACTTGGAGTTGCACCGGGTCAGTGTGTCTCCGGTGCATGAGGGCGGCATTCATTTCGGTGCTCATGCCTAGGCCACAGGGCCCATCGTTTATGTCCAGGCTGGTTCCACGGCGTTCCTAGAAACGGATGTGACAGATAGCCATCACCACACTGCTGGAAGCATCCCTCATGGGCTCCCCCAGCACCTTGCTCCGACGCTGCGGACGCAGCCAGAGCTCCAAGAATACTTACTGCAGGGGACAATAAACCCCAGATAAGGGAGAGAGGGTATAGGGTGACAAACAGATCTTAGGTTGTGAAGATGATGCCAGATTTCACCCGTTCAACCAAGGACTATTTATCAGGCACCTACCATGTGTCTAGGACTGTCTTAAGCGTGGGGATGTGTATCTGGAAAGAGAAGGCCCCTGTCCTCAGAGAACACAGTTCAGAGGGGGAACTGTATGCATTTATGTGATGAGTGAGCAGAGCTCTCTACAGTCAACAAAAATAAGACCAGGAGCTGACTGTGGCTCAGATCATGAACTCCTTATTACCAAATTCAGACCCAAATTGAAGAAAGTAGGGAAAACCACTAGACCATTCAGGTATGACCTAAATCAAATCCCTTATGATTATACAGTGGAAGTGAGAAATAGATTTAAGGGCCTAGATCTGATAGATAGAGTGCCTGATGAACTATGGAATGAAGTTTGAGACATAGTACAGGAGACAGGGATCAAGACCATCCCCATGGAAAAGAAATGCAAAAAAGCAAAATGGCTGTCTGGGGAGGTCTTACAAATAGCTGTGAAAAGAAGAGAGGCGAAAAGCAAAGGAGAAAAGGAAAGATATAAGCATCTGAATGCAGAGTTCCAAAGAATAGCAAGAAGAGATAAGAAAGCCTTCTTCAGTGATCAATGCAAAGAAATAGAGGAAAAGAACAAAATGGGAAAGACTAGAGATCTCTTTAAGAAAATTAGAGATACCAAGGGAACATTTCATGCAAAGATGGGCTTGATAAAAGACAGAAATTCTATGGACCTAACAGAAGCAGAAGATATTAAGAAGAGGTGGCAAGAATACACAGAAGAACTGTACAAAAAAATCTTCACAACCCAGATAATCATGATGATGTGATCACTAATCTAGAGCCAGACATCTTGGAATGTGAAGTCAAGTGGGCCTTAGAAAGCATCGCTATGAACAAAGCTAGTGGAGGTGATGGAATTCCAGTTGAGCTATTTCAAATCCTGAAAGATGATGCTGTGAAAGTGCTGCACTCAATATGCCAGCAAATTTGGAAAACTCAGCAATAGCCACAGGACTGGAAAATGTCAGTTTTCATTCTAATCCCAAAGAAAGGCAATGCCAAAGAATGCTCAAACTACCACACAATTGCACTCATCTCACACGCTAGTAAAGTAGTGCTCAAAATTCTCCAAGCCAGGCTTCAGCAATACGTGAACCGTGAACTCCCTGATGTTCAAGCTGGTTTTAGAAAAAGCAGAGGAACCAGAGATCATATTGCCAACATCCGCTGGATCATGGAAAAAGCAAGAAAGTTCCAGAAAAACATCTATTTCTGCTTTATTGACTACGCCAAAGACTTTGACTGTGTGGATCACAATAAACTGTGGAAAATTCTGACAGAGATGGGAATACCAGACTACCTAACCTGCCTCTTGAGAAATCTGTATGCAGGTCAGGAAGCAACAGTTAGAACTGGACATGGAACAACAGACTGGCTCCAAATAGGAAAAGGAGTACGTCAAGGCTGTATATTGTCACCCTGCTTATTTAACTTATATGCAGAGTACATCATGAGAAACGTTGGATTGGAAGAAACACAAGCTGGAATCAAGATTGCGGGGAGAAATATCAATCACCTCAGATATGCAGATGACACCACCCTTATGGCAGAAAGTGAAGAGGAGCTAAAAAGCCTCTTGATGAAAGTGAAAGGGGAGAGCGAAAAAGTTGGCTTAAAGCTCAACATTCAGAAAACGAAGATCATGGCATCTGGTCCCATCACTTCATGGGAAATAGATGGGGAAACAGTGGAAACAGTGTCAGACTTTATTTTTTGGGGCTCCAGAATCACTGCAGATGGTGACTGCAGCCATGAAATTAAAAGACACTTACTCCTTGGAAGAAAAGTTATGACCAACCTAAATAGTATATTCAAGAGCAGAGACATTACTTTGCCGACTAAGGTCCGTCTAGTCAAGGCTATGGTTTTCCTGTGGTCATGTATGGATGTGAGAGTTGGACTGTGAAGAAGGCTGAGCGCCGAAGAATTGATGCTTTTGAGCTGTGGTGTTGGAGAAGACTCTTGAGAGGCCCTTGGACTGCAAGAAGATCCAACCAGTCCGTTCTGAAGGAGATCAACACTGGGATTTCCTTGGAAGGAATGATGCTAAAGCTGAAGTTCCAGTACTTTGGCCACCTCATGAGAAGAGCTGACTCACTGGAAAAGACTCTGATGCTGGGAGGGACTGGGGGCAGGAGGAGAAGGGGACGACCGAGGATGAGATGGCTGGATGGCATCACCGACTCGATGGATGTGAGTCTACTCTGTGAGTGAACTCCGGGAGATGGTGATGGACAGGGAGGCCTGGCGTGCTGCGATTCATGGGGTCGCAAAGAGTCGGACACGACTGAGTGACTGAACTGAACTGAACTGAGCAGAGAGAACTATCTGAGTTGGCCTGATCAAGGAAGGTTTCTTAGAGCAGGTGATGCTTGAACTCCAATTTAAAGAGTAGAATTGACTAGGAAACGGCATTTCAGGCAGAAAGGACAGCAAATAAAAAGACTCAAAAGCATGAGAGAAAATGCAGTTGAACCATTCTGATAACTAGAGGAAGTACAGCAATGCCAGGATGTTTGTTTGCATGGGGAGGGAGCAGGGGATGAGGCTGGACAGGCAGACCTGGGCAGCTCACGAAGGACTTTGTGTGCCCTGCTAAGGAATTTAGGGATGTTGTTATCTGGCTATATTGTCCATCTCAGTGAGCCACCTAAAATCCCACCTGGAACAAGGCGGGGGATAAATAAATAAATAAAGAAGTAAGGCTCCATTTCTGGCCTTAATCTGTTTTTCCTGTAGATCTCGACAGCCAGATGGGTTAAGGGGCACAAAAAGGTTTGGAACTGTGCTGATAAGAAAAATGAAGTCATTGTTCACGGAGTCCTCAGGGTGAGTGTGTGTGTGTGTGTATGTATGTGTGTCTGAGTGTAGGTGTATATGTTTATGTGTATATGTGTGCGTATGTGTGTTTGTATGTGTGTATGGGTATGTGCACGTGTGTGTTTATATGTATATACACGTGTGTATGTGCATGTGTGTGGGTGTATGTGTGTTTGTATGTATGTGTGTGCATGTGTGTATGGATGTGTGCACGTGTATGTGTATATGTGTGTATACATGTGTATGAGCGTATGTGCATGTGAATGTGTGAATGTGTGCGTGTGTATATGTGTGTTTGTGTATGTGTGTATGTGTATGTGTTTAAGCAGGGACTCATTTAATTTCACAGAGACGTCTTTGCCAAAAGCAGTTTCCATGTTTCTGCCCTCTAAGGACCCAGGATATTTTCTCTGGGCTCAGCAAGACCAGATGGGACCAGGCTTGGAGCGGGACATTCCTCCCCTGACAGACAGTCCTGGGGCCTCAACTGGCCCCCAACATTTATTTGTTTCCGTTGTTTTCGGCACCGTGGGGTTTTTCACACACTGAGTGCCGGTGGGGACAAGGTTGCTGAAGCCTGGGAGGAGAGCAGGTCCCCCTCCGCTCCCTGTGCCTGCTGTATCCTCCCCAGGTACCTGATTAAAATGATGCTGATGCTGCGGCAGGTACCGCTGCTGTGACTGCAGGGGGGCCGGGGGATACTGCGAAGCAGGGAGCAGGGGGTGATCTGACGGCTTCCTGTTCATCGAAGGCCGGATTTCTTCTCCCACAGCCCCGCTCAGGGGATGGCCTCCCTGGGACCGCCGGTCCAGGCTGTTGCCCCGCTGACCCTGGGACAGAACAGAGAGAACACAGATTCATCTTCCTCCCACCTCTCCTGGCCCAACCCAGCCTTTCCAGCAGCTGTTCCCAGACTTAGCTTCTGACAGCTCCAAGAAACAGCTGATGGGGGTGGGAGCAGCTTAAAGAAAATCAATGGTTCAGATCATCACATTTTCACAGTGGCCTGTGCATTCTCAGATTCTCCTGTTTTGGGGAGTTTGGGTCTCTGGTTTATACACTTTCTACCTGGTACCCATCTCGTCCCTTCTTCGTGGGCTTGTGTTTCTCTGCGTAATCAAGCTTAAATGTTCCATTTTACTGACACAATGCCACCCCTCCTTATCGCATGTTGCCACACCGCTGGACATCCTATCCTCCAGATAAGCTCTGGTATTGACTTTGCATGATTTTGAACTGTCATTTATAGCCTGGTGATAGAGACCCAAACAGCAACGCTCTCACAGCACCATGGAAACCAGGCCTGCTGCTGGGCATGTAGGGAAAAAAACAAGACCTTTCTCCTGAATGCTACCACAACCTCATGACTCAGAGACACTTTCTTGTTATTTTTATTTAGCAAACAATTACACAGAGCTCTGGGCTTAGCATATGCCAGGCACCGTTCTAAGCACTTGGCAAAATGAACTCATTAAATCCAGTTTAGTGCGGTTTTATGTTTCCTCTCTCATCTCTGCATGCACATCGTAGTAAATGAGTATCTCTGTCCATTTCCTGGTTGAAAGAATTCACAAGGTCCGTATTAACCTTTGTTTTCCTTTCTGAACTTTTGTGTGCATTTGGGAACACCCTTTTCTCCTTTGATTGTAACTTCTCAGGCTTAAAATCAACCGATTACTTGAAAGGGATGGTTTTCTTTACTTCTCCAAAGCACATGTTGCTTTGAAAAGTCCCAATGCCTTTTCAGATAACCTGTCCTTGGGATTTCAACTCTTCCACTCAGTGCTGGTTCCTATAATACCCATCTCCTCCTATAACCATGATATTTCCTTTGAAATATATTTTATAGATTGCGTGTGTGTGAATTTACTTTTGGAATCAAATTAACATTTCCTTAGTGCCATCTGGGGACCAGACTCTGTGGTGAGTGCTATGATTATATCTCACTTATCCTCACCACAGTCCAATGAAGAAGGCATTATATTCTCTCCATTCTACAGATGAGAAAAACTGATGCTCAGAAAGTTTTCTTCACTTGCCTGGGTAATCAGGATAGTTAGCAATGAAATCAGTTTTTAAAGCCAGGTCTGTTGGAGATGCATTTTTTAAAAGATTTTTTTGATGTGGGACCATTTTTAACATCTTTGTTGAATTTATTGCAACATTGCTTCTTTTTACGTTTTGACTTTTTGGCCCCAAGGCACGTGAGATCTTAGCTCCCGGACCAGGGGTAGAACCCACACCTCCTGCACTGGAAGGTGAATTCTTAACCACTGGACTGCCAGGGAAGTCCCTGGAAGTATTTTCTATTAAGACAATACTTCATGTTCCAAACTGTTCCAAGAGCAAGAATTCCATCTCCGGTTTTCTCCTCCAGTGCCCCCTGCTTCTACCCTCCACACCCTCAAATCCTGTCACAAAGCTCTACTTGCTGCATTAGTCCTGGACTCGAGGTTCTAATACCCCCATGGGTAGCCCTACCGCTTCCCCCAAGTTACTTCATCCTTGGGCAGCTCCTGGGCTAGGCTGAAAACTGTGACACGGTGACAGCTGTGAATAATGAAACAACAGTGTCTGTAAGAGCCCATGTACACTGAGTGCTTGGGGCTTGATTAGGAATGAAGGAAGGGATGGACTACATCCTTCTCTAACCTTCAGAACCATCCTATGAAGTAGCTGTCACTATTATCCCAATTTTGTGGATGAACAAACTGAGAATTAGAGAACTTTTCAAAGTCACATACCTAGAAAGTGTTAAGCTAGGATTTAAACTGAGATCTCTGCTTTTCAGAATATGCAGGGACCTGCCCATCAAATGCATGGTTTTAGGGGTTCACAAAGGCACCCAAATCACCCAGAATCTCTGGATTGGGGGTCATGGGGGCTAGCAGCATACCTGTTCCTCCCGGGTCCTATCCCTAAGAAAGATCTGCTTCTGTTTGGAGATGGAATTCTTCCTGTAGTAGTCCACCAGCTTGTTGAGGGATGGAAACTTCTCTGTCCACAGGAAGTAATTACCCTTGTTGTCTCTCATGACTTTGAAGTGCTGAACGTCATCCTCATGCCTAAAGAGCAAGACAAATCCAAATTATGTATCACGTGGTGAGCATGTCTCTGCCTCCAGGGCCGACTGCATCCAGGGATGCTGGAGTTCTGTTTGGGCAGGAAGCAGAGGTGAGGGTGGCTGGCCCATCCCTCGGCAGGTGGGCTGGCCTAGTCAAATTCTAGGGGTGATTTCTGGGAGAAGCCACTCAGGACTCAAGCTGAGCTAGAGGGGATTTTTTTTTTTTTTTTTTGCCACGTGGATCTTTGTTCCTCTACTAGCCATTGAACCTGAGTCCACTGCAGTGAAAGCACCAAGTCCTAACCACTGGACCACCAGGGAACTCCTGAGAGGAGGTTTTTTTTTTTGTTTTTTGTTTTTTTTTTTTTTACATGAGCAGAAAGCAACCTTTCTTCTGATACTGGAATCGCCCTTTTACAAGAAAAAAATATTCCAAGTGCTTTGAAGACTACAAGGTTGAAGACTTTTTCACAATGTTTATTTGAAGCATGGCAATGCCTGAGACCTTACCAGGCTAAGAACTCTGCCAAGACTCAGAGGGGAGGAGTTTTTCAAGCCCTTCTTGTCTTTTCTGTTAACAGAAATAGTCTGAACCAGCTCCTTTAAGTTCAAAAACTACCCTGAGAAATCTTGTCACGCTTTGTTCTCTACATAGCGGGGATCTCTTGTTTGGTCTTGTTTTGCATAAATAAGGTTACAAAGTATTTTGAGTTGTTGGGGAAAAAAATGTGCTGAGGCTCAGAGGTGGAGGGGCTTGGTCAAGGTCACTGTTAAGGGTAGAATTGAGGCAAGGACCGTGGTTCTCTAATTCCAGTCTAGTGAGCTGGGACTGTCACACCAAGCACACACACTAACTTTTTTTTTTTTTTTTCTCATGTTAACTTCTTTTAGATCAGCACTTTGACACCAGCTGAACTCAGAAGAGATGGAGCATGTTTGTACCGAGGGTGGAGAATTTGGGTTTTATTCACTGAAAGAGGAGACTGGGCCTTTACTAACAGCCCCAGCCATTTTCTATCACTAAGTCATTCTTGTTTGGATGTCAAGTTTTCTTGGTCAAATGGACACACATTTATGTCTAAAAATAAACTGATGTTATTGATATCAATTGCATGACCGAGCAGAAAGGCATAAAATTTAGACTGTTGGAGAGCAAAGATAATTCTTTCTAAGGGATGGATTTAGAGGTCTGTGTTCAGAGGGGGCAGGCGTTTTGATCTGCCTCCTCATCTGATTTTCAGGGCTCTGCTCAGAGACAGGCAAACCTATGCGGTGACCTCTGCCTAACTACCTTGGGGTCATAGCCAACACTTGGCAATCAATCATTGCTTGCCCTTCGCCTTTAACTTCGGTCACTCATATATGCTTTCTTCACTCCAGCACCACACGGCTCGGCTCACAGTCATCACTCCCCACATCTGGGTGAGGAGGAGGGAATATTCTTGTGACACGATTATTCATCCACCGTCTCTTAGTCAAAGAACTGGGAATGAGGAACATTAACTCTTTCACTCCCATGTACTGACAGGGTGCATGTCAGGACTGCGGTTGGTCATCTGGCCAATGGAGAGAGAGGGGCTGGACCACTGTCTTGAGGTCTGAGAAGGGCAGAGAAAAGGGTATAACTCAGGGCTCCAGAGTCTCAGTCTAGTGTTTCAGACCCTCAGCTAATCCTAAGTGATAGATAATTACAATTAGCTCTTAATTATCTGTGCCAGGACAGAAGGCAGATGTATAAATAAATTAGTGATTTTGCTTTGGAATATATTAGACTACATTTCTGCAGAAGAGGTTAAACTGATCACAGTAATAATCACCATCACAAGGGCTTGCATAGCCTCAGTGGCAGGGAAGATCATGGCAGACATCAAAGCCGATCGTTTTCTATAGAATTCAATTTAATCAAAGAATGATAAACCCTAATTCCTCACTGAAAAAGCCAGCCTCAACATGCAAACCAAGGGCACGAAGAGATGCCTTTCAATCTAACAAGTTGCTTGGTGTTGCCTCTAACTGTGGCCCTGAAGAAACAGGCTTGAGTTGTAAGATTTATTAATAGGAAAAAAGTTCATGAATTAAGACCTAACAAGTTTAGAATTGGTGATACATTAATATTGGCCTGAGCTAAAATTTACCATCATCCAAGCTATAAAAAAGAAAGCTTTAGTTAAGGGAAATTAAGAATTTGAGTCAGCTTGCAAGGGCAATGCTTAAGAGACCAAGCTATTCTTCAGCCTACTGGGGACACAAATGCATACAAATGCTTGACCCCTTATTATTATTATTTTAAAATTTCTTTCCTTGGTTGCACCAGGTCTTGGTTGCAGGTATGAGATCTTTAGTTGTGCTATGTGGGCTCTAGTTCCCTGACAAGGGAATGAACCTGAGCCTTCTGCCTTGGTGGCGTGGAGCCTTAGCCCCTGGACCACCAGAGAAGTCCCCTTAAGCCACTCTTTCTAAGTCCTTCCTGCGTATTCCTTAAAGTTCTTATCCTTAAAGTACTGCACTTTCTTTCTAAATAGTGATGTGGCCTCCATTTATTACCCGAGATTGGACTTAGGAACTTAAAGCTGCATGCCTTTCAAATCACACTGCAGAGTCCAGACAGCACCTCGGGTCAGGTGACTTGCCAGTGAGGGTTCACCGTACAGCTTGCTGCGCCGCTCCCTGCGCTGCTCTTGCCATCCTTACACTTTCACATGTGGCCACCAAGTCTGATGTGTGATTTGCCGTCCCCAGCACGCTGACCACACGCCGTCTGTTCAGACTTGGGGCTTCTGTGCGTGGGGCTATGTCATGTTAAACTGAGTCATTTCCTCCCGAGGGGTGGGGTGCCGCACACTGGCGAGACTTTGCTGTCAGACTGCCCCCACCCCAGGCCTCCTGGGCTCTGCTCTGTCCCTGTCAGTTTCACAGCATTACGGAGCGTGGAGGTAGGCTTTCTTTCTGTGCAGCCACCTATGATTACGGATGTGTCCTATGGCGGTGCCTGGGGGTTTTGATTTTTCTCTGCCCTTCTTCAGACGGGCATTGGTAGTAAAAGAAAATGCTAAGATTGCAACCCTGGACTTCCCTGGTGGTAGAGTAGAGAAGAGTCCGCCTGCTAACACAGGGCACATGAGTTTGATCCCTTGTCTGGGAAGACTCCACATGCTGCAGTGCAACTAAGCCCATGAGCCACAGCTACTAAGCCCATGCACCTGGAGCTTGTGCTCCACAGGAGAAGCCCCTGCAGTGCACTGCAAAGAAGAGCAGCCCCCCTCACTGCAGCTAGAGAAAGCCCGAGTGCAGCAATGAAGACCCAGCCCAAACAAAAATAATTAATTAAAAAAAAAAGATTGCAACTCCAAGACGGATGTGGACCTCTGGAAATTCTCTGTTCCTTCTCCCTTCCCATTCCCCTTCCACAGACACTCACCTAGCACCCATGGTGCTGTAAAACACACAGAAGTGAGGTTGATAAAAATCCTGTCTGTCCAGAAGCACCAGGGCTGGAAGCGGAGGCAGGTGAATGTACTGATACATTGTGCCCGGGCCCCTTGCCACCATGCTCCTGAGGGATAGGTCATGTTTAAGAGGTCACCTTGTCGTTTTAGTGCTTTAGTAGGTCAGGGCGGAGTCAGGATTGGCCAGTACCTGACGGATATGGAGAAGTCCCCCGGGGAGCTCTGGCTGGCCCGGATGATGAAGAAACCGAGCTCCTTGCCCATCAGCAAGCTCTCTGCCTGGTGTCGTGAGAGGCCTTCGTGAAACCACCTAACAGGTGAGATAAAAACAGAGGATCTTGGTGAGATGCCAGACTGATGTGGTTGGGAGTAGGGAAGGAAGGAAGTCGGGGAGAGATGACCCACAGGGAGAAGGGTTGAGGAGAGACCCCAAGAGGGGCCAGGCGCTTTTGAAACCAAACAAACGCTCTAGCAGTTTCCAGGCGAGGCAAGTGAGTGTCCCCTGAGGTACCTCCTGCCCTGTCCGCCCAGGAGAAGTCTCTCTCCTGCCTGCTTGGAAATCCCGAGTCATGGAAACGTGCCACTGCACAAAACGGGACAGTATGGGAGGGACTCACTGCAGGAGTGGCCACCTGCCGGTGGCTGTGAGAGGAACATCTCCAGAAAAGGACTGCAGGGGCAGAGGGTGCGCTGGGAGGACAGGGATCCCTTCACGCTGGGACGGGCAAGGCCCTTGGGTGCTAGCTTCAGGCTGAGACCTCTGTGGCTGGGAAGAAGGGTCACAACCAAGGGCCTCTGGGTGGCATGGGGCTGGAGTGGCTGTGCCTTGTGCCTGGCAGACGCTGGGGGGCACCCAGGGAGGTCCCCATGCTAGCTTGGAAGTGAGCAAGGCTAGCAGCAGCCAGAGAGAGGCGTATACCCAGCCGGCTCCCGGGCCCTCCCTAAGACACCCGGCTGAAAAATAACCTTTACTGTGGAAAGAAGGAACCGAGGAGAAACTGCTCTTTCAGGTTAGCAGTCAGGGTGGCATCCTTTGGAAGTGTTGCTGCAGGCGGTGCAGCGAATGTGAAAAAGGCTGAGCACTTGCATGCAGGCAGGACAAACAGTGGCTCCAGCCGCAGGGCAGGAGGCCAGGAACTGCTCTCACCCTTGTGGAGCAGAGCAAGTGTTCGCAGTTCCTCGGCGGCCAAGGGTGGGGTGGGGGCAGTGCCCCTTTGCTGCAGCATGGCTACCTAATTGCTGCCCCTGGAAGGCAAGCACGTGTGTCCCTTTAAGGTGAGCGTCCAACGGGCCTCTGTGAGCCGTTCCCTTGTGCCCTTTGGAACTTAGGAACTGAACAGACAGAGGTGGGGAGGATTATCCTTTTTCCAGACCTGGGACTGCAGCAGAAGGTTGGTCAGGCTCTGAGGGGCCGGAAACAGAGGGTTTCTGACTGTCATCTGCCTGGAGATCCTGCCGGAGTAGGTGCTATACAAACCCACAGGACTGACGAGCGACCACCACAGCAATATAATGGGGAGGGGAAAAGAATGGGACCCCCTCCACAGCAGCCATCCTCAGAGGAAATCTCTTGAAAGAGGGAGAAACCAGAGAGGGAACTGTTTAGAAAATACACACTTGTCCTCTATCTGGGTTTTGTTGAAGTCACTTGAAAGAAGTGACTTCTTTCAAGACTTACAGAAATGTCCACACGCTACTTGTGAAATGAGTGCCAGAGTTTCATATTACACTTCGGTTCCAAAGCTATTCATTCACTGAACAGCTTTTGTTAAACATGTACTGTGTGCCGGGGGCCCTCTTCTGAGGATGTAGTGAATATAGCGGTGAGCAGAATGGACAAGCACCCTCATGGAACCCACATTCTAGTGGGGTAGGGGCAGACATATCATAAACAGTGAAGTAACTAGAATATGGAGTCAGCTGATGTAATGGTATGGGGAAAGTGAACACAGAGCAGAGGTGGGGAGGGGGGAGCCTTTAAAATGTGGTGGTGGGGAGGGCCTCACTGCGAGGGTGGCATTCCAACCCCAAAGGAGATGGGGGAGGGGAGGAGGAAACAGCAAAGGAGACGAGGAAGGAGAAGCCAGGGAGGTGGGAGGAGAACCAGGAGGAAGAATGTCCCGGAAGCCCAGTGAAGAAAGTGACGGTGCTGAGATGATGGCCAACAGTTGACCACTGGGCTCTGCAGTTCACTGGGACCTTGATAAAAAGGTTTCCAAGGAGTCGTGGGGCTTCAGGGGGGAACAGGAGGAGAGGAATTAGAGACAGAGAATATAACGATTCTTTGGGAGAAGCGGAGTCGTAGCGGGAAGGGGATTTGTTGGCTGGATTCATGTTTTGTTTTTTTTGGTAAGCCGGGAAAAATCGCAGGATCTGTGTTTGCCGCCGGGTATGAGCCAGCAGAGAGGGCGGAAAGCTGATGTGGGAGAGAGGGGAGGACTTCTGCTTGAAGCACAGACGGTTCTTTCCAAACAACTGCAGGAAAGGCAGTGTCTGAGCAGTTGCGGGATGTGGGTGGAGGCAGTGAGTCAGGACGGGTGGCGTAGACGGGCTTTTCTGGGGGCCTCCGCTGTCCTGGAAGCCAGGCGGTCGGTTGAGAGTGTGTGTGTCGGGGGTGGGTGGAGGAGCTGCAGGTGTGCCGTGCTCACCTGGAAGGTGACAGGGCAGCCTCAAGGGCCCCCTGGCTGAGGCCAGTGGTCGTTCTGTTGGTTCAGTGGTCAGTGCTGATTCCCTGTGAGTGGTACGGTTGCACCTCACCAGAGTCACCAACACCGCTTTGGTTTTCTAACAAACCTTTGCTCTTCGGCTAGACCCTGACTCTCAGACAAGATTAGATTTCTATCTAACCCTTGTGGTCAATTCTTGAGACGCACGTGACCCAATCTCAACTTTTCGTTTCCTCTTTATGGAGGGAATTTCCCCGACCTCTCTCACTGAGTGCAAACATGGTTTCGGGAAGCTCACGGTTTCAAGAGCTTTGTCATGTCATCCTGGAACTGGGATGGAAGGTGGGTTGGGAGATAGGGGAGAAGAGCTCTTGAAGCACCAGCTGTGGAGGTGGGGTGGCCGACAGCGCCCCCACTGGAATTCTTGGAAACACCATGGTTACAATCAGAGACGGCTTTGGTTTATAAATTTAAAACAGGCGATACTTGCACATGGTATCAAATTCAAAAGAGAATGCCGTGAAATGCAAATCTCCCTCCCACCCCTGGCCTTCAGCTGCGTGGTTCCCTCTCCAGAGGCAACTGTTTTTGACAGCGTCTGGGCTGTGCACGGATAATTTTAGTGGCTACTGAAAAAGTAAGGGGAGTGTGTGTGGGCAGGCCTATCTCCGCAGGCTGGAAATACTTACTCAGGAAACTCGATGTCTATAAAATTCTTGGGCACATATCCTTCTTGGCTCCCAAGCTCCGCCTTGAACCACTCCTCTTGGTTACTTAGGATCTACAAGGAGGAGAAGGAAGGATGAAGTCACTGAGGGGAGGACACCAAGAAGCAGGAGAAATGGGCTGCAGGGCAAAGAACCCATGCACCCCAATCCAAACTCCACCCAATCCAAAAGAACAAAGGCTTTTGAAGTTAGAGGAAAATAAGTCAAAGAAGGCTTCCTGGGTGGTGTAGTGGTAAAGAATCTGCCTGCTGGTGCAGGAGACATAAGAGACAAGAGTTCGATCCCTGGGTCGGGAAGATCCCCTGGAGGAGGAAACGGCAACCCACTCTAGTATTCTCGCCTGGAGAATCCCACAGACAGAGAAGCCTGGCAGGCTACAGTCCACAGGGTCACAAAGAGTCGAACACGACTGAATGACTAAGTGTGTACACACACACACACACACACACACACACACACATGCCAAAGAAACCACGGAAGCACTGGAGCGGGGAGCAGCAGGCTTATCTTTGGAGTTTGGCTTCTCTTGTCCCCAAGCTATTTTTGTACACTTGGGCCACCTCCTCATGTGACTCCACCCTGGTGTGGCCTGCCAGACTCAGTGCTCAGGGGCTTCTCTGAACCCCTCTTCTCCTGTTTTGAAGATTTGTGTCTCAGATCTTAGCACTTTAAGCTCCTTATCTAGGCAGGTGGTTTCTCCTTCTCAGCCAGGTAACCGAGAACCTTTTACAATTTTAATTTGTTCTTACTTTTTTACGTTAGCAGATTAAAACTTAAACATCAAGTGGGGGCTAGCTTTGAAAACAGTAACTCTTTGTGTTCATATTCCATGTTTGTACAGTTTGGACATAACTCAAGATACCCGGAATACCTTTTCTAAATTTGCTTTTAGACCGCGATCATAGGCAAAACCAGAAGTTTTTTCTCGTTACTATAAGGTCTTGCCTTGACCATGACCCCACATGTTATCACCTGCCTTGATTACTTATATGACTCTCCAGACTTGGCTCTATATGGCTTCTGGTCATTTCAGAAAATCTCCTATTATCAAAAGACAAATACTTGACTTCCTCTCCACCCTCCCCTACTGAGAATATTTCTAAAATATGTAGCGCAGACTCAAACAATAATTCAAAATGAAGATGGCAGAACAAAAGGATGGGAAGAACCTTGACGATGTCATGGAGCTACTGAATTAGCCGCTTAGGAGCCCTCCAACGCCTGGACTTTGTATGAGAAATTATAAATCGTTGTTATCGTTTAGGCCATTTTAAGTTTCTGTTTCTCATAGCTGAAAACGTCTTAACTGATGGAAGAGAAATGATAAAGAGGAAAGCGGAAGATGGATAGGAAAGCTTACTCGGAGCAGGGATTGCCTGGGTTGCCCAGGTGAGTTACCTAGGCGAAGTCTGATGACGAAATAACTACTTCCGGGGCGTGAGGAAGTGAGGTGAGTTCTTGGGACAGAACTCCTCAATCTGGCGGAAGTTTAGATTGTGAACCCAGGAGTAGAGAGAGGGGAAACCAGGGTTACAGGGCCTTGTAGCCCACGTTCAAAAGTCTGGATTTCTATCTTGAAATGTATGGGGAGCCATCAAAGGATTTTCATCAGGGAAACAGCACAGTGAGAATCAGTGTTAAGAAAAGCGTGCGATATCACAACTTGAAGATGGACTGGGGGGTGAAGTCAAGGGAGAGAGTGTAGGAAGAGGAGCGTAGCCATCCAGGCATAGACGCAGGAGATCTGGGCTAGGTAGAAGTGAGGACAGATTTCAGAGGAATCAGGAAGCACACATGGGCAGGATTTCGTGACTGTTCGAGGAGCTGAGGGAGAAGGGGATTCTGGGATGGCTCTGGATTTCTGGCTTGGGAGACTGAGTGGGTGGTGACGCTTTTACCAAAATAGAAAAGACAGGAGGAGGAAGAGGTCTGAGGGAAAGCTCATGGACCCCAGATCGCCTGCGGGTGAATCAGGTTGCCCCTGGGACCCTCAGAGAAGGAAAGCTCAGAGAGCATTGGAGATGTATGTCTGGGCTCAGCAGTGAGGTGGGGGCTGGAGCTGGATTTCAGAGTCATCCAAAAAGTGGGTGGACTTGAAGCCTCTGGTTTCTGCCTCCCAGAGACGGGAAGAGAATTGAAGAGAGCAATGTAATTGAGAAGCAGTGATGACCTAGTTCTAATATCACTCCTGAGTTTGGAAGGAGAAGCCCTTGGTCCTTGGGCCCTTGGTCCCCTAGATGTCTAACCTCAGGCGAGTCAATTATCATCTGCAAAATGGGGGCAATAAAAACTGGCAGCCCCTTCACAGAGCTGATGCGAGGATCAAATGCTCCCTCATCCCTGGACGTCCTCCAGAGAGTACAGGCTGTGTTTTTAAATATAATTCTGTCAAACGTAATATTCTTATGAAGGAGAACTCCAGGTCTGAAGGACATGGAGGGTTGATAAGTTCTTTAAAGTGTTCTATGTGTATGTTTTGAATGTGATCATTTGTTCTGAAGAAATAAAAGTGTGTCCCATATTTGAGTTCTAGAATTGCTGAGAAAAGGAAACTTTACAGTTTTTAACATCAAATGTGACTGGTGGTATCACTAAGGACGTGCGGGTATGTGTGTGCTGAGGGGGGTGGCGGGGGTAGCGGAGCAGGAAATCTAGGTCAAAAGAAGAACTAGGAAACTCGGCACCAGGGCATCGTCATCACATGAAAAACACAAGGGCATTTCACTCTGTGCCATCTCCCCCAAATTTCAAGGCTCTGGAATTCCTTTCTCCCATCACATGGGAAGATGTGTGGCTTCGGCAGCAAATGTCAAATACCAAGGTGAGCAGGGATGAAGTAAAAGAGGCCATTTGGAAATGGGCTCATCATGGTAGGAACTACATTTTGCACTTAGCTCTCTGACCCAAAACTGGCTGTAATTTTAGCAATCATGGCTCATACTCATTTACACCCTGTAGCCGCCAAAAGATTATCCCACAATGCCGTCCATTTTCCTCACCACCTGATGCTTGGTCTGCCTGACATTGTGTTCCCAAAGAGGCAAATTTATAGGCTTTTTATGATGTATAAAAGGCAAGGGTTTTTAAAAAAAATCTCATTTTTAGCAAAGAAGAGTCTTTGGGGGGTGGTGGTGGTGGTTTCCTCCTGCCGTTGTTGGCAGGGCTGGTACTTCCTGTCCCTCTCATCTCTCTATCTCCTCCGTTTCTCTATCTCTTGTCCCCATCGTGCAAACCTGCGCAAGGAGTTCAGCCTTAACCCGTGAGGTTTTACCCTCAACTTCGCTGTAACTTAACTCTTACGATGTTGCCTGCCTTGGAATCATTTTCTGGGTTACGTGGCCTGAGAATAAGTTAGACGTGGGAAGAGGACAAAATGTACGGTTGGAAGAATTTCAAAAATTGGATGAAATTATAGCTCTTAGAGGCATAGCAGAAATCAGAAGTGTTGAAGAAGTTAATTACATAGGGCTAACTCTGGGGGCTCTTTGGTCGCTGTTTTACTGGGAAGAAATAGGGTCGTGTTAGATGAATTGCAGAAGCACATAGAGATGGCCTGGGTCAAGAGACATTTTTTAATAACGACTGGCAGATACGAGTGGGAAGTGTAAACTGGGTGCTATGTGCAGCTGCAGGTCGAGAGGTCGTGATATGCACCTGCAACATTCAACTCCTGACTTTTGGAATGCTTCTCTCACAGGAGAAGTGGGATCCAGTCATTTGGCTAGAGTTCCATGTCTGCCATCTTGTTTACCATTCTGGAATCAGCATCTAGTGAGCAACTGCTGTTTGCACTTGAGTGCTGGGATTACAGAGATGAATAAGCTGGGGCCTACACCATGGGGACCTCACAGTCTGCAGGGGGCAGCTGGTGATGAGCAAATCAGACAGTTTTTGTATCTTCTAATGAAAAAGTCTGTTTAGTGTTTTAGAACTAAAGGCATAACATGAAAGAGCACTCAGGAGTGCATTGCTGGAGTAGTCAAGAACTGGCCTTGAAAACAATTTCTAAAAAACCCCCAAGAAACAGAATACCAATTTCCAGGCTTCTGGGGCTTGCTACCCATATCTGGAGGAGACACTTGTACGTGAAGACCCACAGGCAGGCCCACTGACCACCATGATACAGACCTTCCATGAGACTCAGCCAACAAGCCCCATCCCTTTTCCTCTTTACCACTATGGCTGCAATGGATAGAATTTGAAAGGAAGGAAGGGTTTTGCTTTCTGATAGAATTCTAAATGAGTGTGCAGAAACACAGTTTAACAACTCAAGAAATATGTACTGAGCCCCCATCTGGGGCTGTGACTCGTGTTAAGTGCTGGGAAGACACAAAGATGAATCCGGCAAGACTCTGCTCTCAGACCAGCGGTGGGATGACACACTCATTCTATCATTCATTGACTCTTCCTCACCTTTCTGCAGGCCCAGCCCCCACCCCTGCAGAGCTCTGGGGAGTGAAGCAGCCACTATGAGACCAGACCATCAGGATGGCATGGGGGGAGAGCAGCAGAGGTGGTGCTCCGGTGCAGAGAGTGGAGCTCGCCTGCTTGTAAATAGGGTGTGAAAGCCTTGAGCAGAGTGTGTGAAATGCCATGGAGGAGCTGAAGAGGGCGTAATGAGTTTCCTGTGGTAGTGGGGCATGGGGAGGATTCATGAGGGTTCCCTGGCAGAGGTGGTCAAACGCATGTGTGCAGAAGGACATTCAGAGTACAGGGAGAACCTGAAAAAGGACAGTGTATATACTGCAGTGTGACTTGGGCCATTTCATACACAAAGATGTGTATGTGTGTTTGTGTATGTGTGTTTGTGTATGTGTGTGTGTGTGTATACATGTTCTTGCACTCAAGCATGATGAGGCTGGGTGGTAGCTTGAGTTCAGATGGCTTAGATTTCCATCCACTGGTCACAGGGAACCACTGAACACTTCTGAGGAAGGAAGTAATATGATCCAATTTATCTTCTAGAAAGATCCCTCTGGGTTTAGTTTTTAAAATGAAGGAAGAGAGAGGAGAGAATGAGGTCAGTCAAGGGGATGTGGCAATAGTCTGAACACTCAAGGGGAGAATGGGTGATATTGACAATATGGGATCATTTATGGATCATTTGGTTTCCTTTTGACTGGTACCAGGCTCCTCACTGATGAAGACGTGGGTTGCTTGGGAGACAGGATAAAAGGAAAATATTCAGAGTGGAGTACAGCGTTTCGAGGTGGGACAGAGCAGTTTCAAGTCCTATAGGTGTTTAGCAGGGTCCTTACATTCTACACTCAGGAGGTCACTGGTGGACTTTAATGGCGTGTTGTGGGTAAGAGTCAGATTCCAGAGGGTCTCGTGGAGTGAATGGGAAGTGAGGAAGTGGAGACAGCCAGCACAGAGAATTCTTCCCAGTGTGGCCATGAAGGAGAGGAAAGAAATTAGGAGCTGAAGCAGAGTTGAGGAAAGAATTTTGCTTTTTGTTTTTCCTTTTCTGGAGAATAGGGAAAACTTAAGCCAGATGGTTTGGTTTGAAATGGGAGGTGAAGATGGGACTTGCCCCCACACCCACCTCCTAGGGGCCTCTTTTGCGTGCGAACACTGCAGAGTGGTTGATAACTGCACGGTCACAGTACCCAACAGGGAAGGGAGGGACTTCTCACCTTGTCCCAGACCCTTCAGTGACCTTGGTAAAGTCCCGAAGAAGTGAAGGTCACTTTTTCCTGGGTCAGCAGCCCAAGCAGTATTTTGACCTTGAGAAGCTCCAGCATTGAAGGCGTGCTCTCGGCAGCCACATTGCCAGATCTTGCACAGTGGGGGCAGTTAGAAAGATAAGCACTCGGAGTGGGGAATGCATGCACGCTAAGTTGCTTTAGTCATGTCCGACTCTTCGTTACCCCATCGACTGTAGCCCGCCAGGCTCCTCTGTCCATGGGATTCTCCAGGCCAGAAGACTGGAGTGGGTTGCCATGCCCTCCTCCAGTGGATCTTCCTGACCCAGGAATTGAACCTGCCTTTCTTACGTCTCCTACATTGGCAAGCATGTTCTTTACCACTAGCACCACCTAGGAAGAGGGCAGGAAGGGGATTGTTCAAATTCCACCTGGTTTGTGCCCTACAGACACTTTCTGATTCCCCTGCTCATGTGTGACATGGTTATTTCCATAGTAAGCTTTTATCTTAATGGAGAGACAAAGGTGGCCACATGGACTGCTGAGGACTGGGATCAGGCTATCCAAGGTGCTCAGAGGCCAGGGGGCATGGGTGCCACAGACTCTCCCGTCACTTCTTTAAGGGCTTGTGCTATTTGGCACTCTGAGATGCAGAGTCCATGTAAGTGTGGCGCATGGAATGTGGAAGAAGTCCAAGGCCTCTTCAGCTCAGCAAACTGCCACTACAAGTCAAGTGCGGGTGGAAGACAGGTTTTGAGAAACCCCAGAGTGGCCAGGTGTGAGTGGTTTTCACTGACCTGAGTTTCCTCCAGCAGCCTTTCCAGGCATCCCCACCCACACCTTCCTCCTGTAAGTTCCAGCCGTGCTGAGCCTTTAGCCAAAAGCCTGACTCACCTTTACTGCTTTCCCTGACAACTGACGTTGCCACCCCTTCCTACAACCCCATCTTTCAAGGTGGGATCACTTGTCCCATACCTGTGCTCCTGAGCACTTAGATCAAAACATCTATGAGAAGCCCTGCACACGGATGTATTTCCCCCTCCAGACCACGAGCATCTCAGGACAGGGATAGTGGCTTATACCAATCAGATTTCCATCACCCCGCCTGGTGGCTAGTGCACGGGTGCTCAGAAGAAACCTTTTTGGTTGAGGTGAATTTTGGATTTTGAAAGAACAGTTTGTGTTTCTTGAGAAACAGTTAAAGCAGTTCAACTGTTAGATTAACTCCACGATTAGACCAGAATAACCTAAACTCTCCCTGGCTCTCCTGGGCCCCATGTCACCTACCTTCAGAACATCGCCAGCGTGAAAGCTCAGTTCATCTTCTCCCGAGGCCATGAAATCGAACTTGGCAATGGCTTCCATGTTGTAACGTGAAGCTGGAAGAGAAATAATGTGGTCATTGTGTTTTCTGCCAGGAGAAGGGCAATCCTAGTGGTTGGTAGTGGAGGATCCAATGTCTCCAGGCTGGAGAGGGAGGTGCAGGCACACAGGAAGGGTTTTTGTTTTCAGAAAGAGCTGCCTGAGCCCATAGGATCCGCTTTCCGACATCGTTCTCTGAATCCCCAGATGCCAGGAGCAGGAAATGAAGGCCAGTGACTGCCTTCCCCCTCTCCTTTCATCCCCATTTGCTGTCCTGGCCTGTGATCATTTCTGGGGCATCTCTGTTTCCGGTTGATAAGGACAGAAGACTTGCTATCGTCGCTACCTTGGGGCCTGAGGGACTGGAAGGACTGTTCTGCAAACACTGTCCCTCGGCAGCTATATTTAACCAGCCGGTGTTAATTAGACAGATGCCATTTTCTCTTTTACATCTGAATCATTTAAGAGAATTAGACAGCTTTGGTCAGTGGGGAACTTAGCCGTCTTCTACATGGTTTGAGAGTAGAAAGCATTCTCGTTTTAGAACTGGGAGACTCAGATTCCAAATTTTATTATTATTATGGAAGCCAACACGTTTTGGAAATTTTCATTTTCATGCCTCTGAATTGAGTGAAAATATTGGCCCCTCTTAATAATATGTGAGACCTATATAAAGATAAATAAGTCAACTTATGAATGAAATATAGTTGGGTTTTTTAGGAGACAGTGAGGTGTAATAGAAAGAGAGCAAAGTCCTGGTTTTGTTGATGGACAGCTGTGTGATCTTGTGCAAGTAAATAAACCTCCTAGAGTCTCAGTTTCCTTGTTTGTAAAAGGGTGATCATAATATTCAATGAAGAAGGATATTAAGATGAAATTAAATAATAGACACCAGATGTTATCCAAGACAAAACCGAGTGAGTAGCATATATGTTTTTGAATAATTTTGTAGAATGAACTTATCCTCAGCAGACGCAGCCTAACCAAAAGCTGCAATAATTTTCTTCGGATTTTCCCCAACTCCTATAAAGTTTTCTCTTTGAAATTTGATGCTTATTCTCCATGACCCTCAAGTTCCTTGGTTCTCTGCTCACCATCAGGACATCGTCTTGAACGCTGCTGTTTGGCATTAATGTTTTGCAAAATTTGTCTTAAGTATGAAACCCTGTAGCTCAGAAACCTTCAAATCTAACTGACTTTCTATGACCAGTAAACTGGGACCACAGTTGTCCTTTCAGTGGGAATTTCTGCCCAAGTGAGGAGATTTAGGTAAATAAGGAAGGTGGTTGCGGGGTGGGAGGGGGTGATTCGCATAGATCAGGGGATTAAAGCTGACTGCTGCAGCAGTGATAGCAAGGGGTGCCTCCTCTGATTCTCCACATTTGCTTGGTCTTCCAAAGGCCATTTGTAGGGATGAGCATTACAAATCCCAAAGACATATTAAGCAAAAAATATTTCAGGAGCCAAAGTAAAGTGTCATAGCTCACTGCCTGAGCTTTATCACCAACCAAAACTTATTTCCAGACTCAAAATCTGTATACTTTTTATGCACTTTCTTCAAGATCTGTCCATCTAAGGCAAATTAAAATTTCTGTGACTTGGGATGACCCACTCAACAGGAAGGAGTACTCTGTCCTCCTGGGTGAAAGCTAAATGCTTTTGCTGATTGGATTCACCCCATTACTTTCACATGCAAAGCTTTCCCTAATTAAGGCCTTGCCTCTGGTGTGCAGGATGATGGGTTCCTGTGGGTCACCCTCATGGTATCAGCAGCAGACACTGGTCACATCAGGAGATCAAGTGTCAGGTGAATGGTCCCGAAAACCAAGATCCCATTTCTATGCAAATTTACCTTAATAAGCAGAATGGAGACAAGGGGAGGGCAAATGCTAGACATATTAGAAAATCACATACATTAGAGATGAAAAAAAGAATCTAAGGCATGCTCTAGAGATGACCTTGAGCTTAGAAAGATCTTTCCTACATTACATATAACTCAGATCAGGCCTGGATGCTTGGTCCAGGCTGGCTCTAAGTCATTCAGTGAGAAGGCTGGAAGCAGAAGGAAAATTGCTTCTGAATGGTGGCACTTTTCTCTGCCTTCCCCCAGGAGGCAGGTGGTGTGGCAAAGCCAACAGAGGCACACTGCAGAGCTCCCCAACTTGTAATATTAATCCTGGCTCAGAAAACCCAATTAAACAGGCCCACTCTTCATGAAATCACTTTGAAAAAATTTGGTTGCATCCCATTTCCATTTGTGAAATGAAATCTGCTCAGATGCTGCTTGGTGGCAGAGAGATGCCCTGGCTGGAAGGAGTGGGGGGTTGCTCTGTTTTCATTCAAATCACAGGGCTTTGCAAGCTCTTCCCTTGAATTTACCGTTCTCTGCTTCCCTAATAGCAGAGAATGGTAAATGTGCCAGCCCCAGGTGTTGGTCTTCTGTTTGATCATAAAAATGTGTGGAAATTGATATCCTATTCCTTGCTATCCATTAGTTTTAATTTTAAAAAGTTAAAAATTACCACCTAGGGAAAAAAAAAAAAAACAGAGCTAACACAGTTTATTCAGTATTTATCCATTTTGTTTGATACTCTGTACCTACCACTACTACATACGGCATCTGCAAGAGAAAAGTAATAAATGATGGAGATAAAACATGGTAGCAACAATTCCACGAGAGAAGGTGGGGGGTGGGGCAGAGAGAGAAAGGGCAGCAGCCTCAAGAACTCAAGAATGCAGTAGAGCCTTCTCACTGCTGTTTGCAGTAGAGTGCTCCTGACCTCAGGGGAACATGAAGACAGACACCTCTTCAGAGAGCCGCACAGATGGGTTAAATGTGCTTTCCCTTCCAGTGATCAGTCTTAGAAACGGCTGCATTGCTACCTGCCATAGAGTGTGAATAAGAAGTGACAGCACTCAGGTGCCAAGCCGCTGTCAGCCGCTTCCCCCGATTCATCCCAGGCCCGGGGATGGTAGCATTTGTCCAGGAATCCTGCCTCTGAATTGTGCAGGGCTCCTGCCCCAGGTGCTGGCTCTGCTTCCTCACCAGCTCTCTGCATCTCTCTCCCTCTCCCACTTGACAAATGGCACGGAATTCCCATTAGCAGCCCCGAGACATAGATCACCCCACATGCCAACAGGATGCCCTCAGCACGATTTTATCTGCCCTTGTATTTCCATTTAAGTTTCTTGTACCATCCAAATCCCTGAAAAACAGTCAGGCTATAGACTACGGATGTTTATCTACTTCTAAAATACGTCACCACAGAGGATGAAAACAGAAGTTGGAGACAGTTCTTTAAAAGAGTCTGCATTCGAAAGCCAGAGTCAGGGGATGTGTTCAGAAGAAACACATAGTTTCCATCAAAATGCTACCAGGGAAGCAACTTCTTGAACAGTTTCAGCTCCTCCTAATTTGGCTATGAACAGCCAAGGTTTCCGTTTTCTGTATCTCTGAAAAAGAGCGTTTGCATAACAGCACAGAGCTGTTGGGAGATTCAGGCTCAGGACCCGGGGAAAGAAGGAATCCTGTGTGTGTGTGCTCAGTCATGTCTGACTGTTTGTGACCCTATGGACTGTATCCCGCCGGGCTCCTCTGTCCATGGGATTTCCCAGGCACACATGCTTGAAATCCACACCCTTTCAATCTGCCAGGCAAAGCCCTTCTTGGAGTCAGTGGGAAGGCAGCACTTCCCCACCTGCCCGCCTAAATTGACAAGGTCAGTGACTTTTCAGACGTGGGAAACCTTATGCTGCCAGGAAAAAATGATGCTCGCTAAGCCTCATTGTACACAACAGATCTGTTCTTGAAGAGTTATTATGAAGAGAGCATTTGTAAATGGAATCATATTAGCGTGCATTATGGAGACTCATTCTACAAAGGAACCCCATGGTGAATCCCTTTATAAAATGAAAGGGAAAATTTGTTATGCAAATAGCTACCTTTTAATTTCTCTGTTTTAAAAGCTGGGCTTTTCGTGCACTGCGTCTTAAAATAGAGCGCACCTGTGTATCTCTTCTCCCACCTCACATGGTGGGTTAAATAAATATTAGTTTCCCCTTTTCTTAACACCCAAATGCTTTGTAAAAACCTATACATATTGATATATAACATTTCACCTTGGAGTATAGACTTGTGTGTGTGTGTGTGTGTGTGCACACGCACACATGTATGGGCTCAGTTGTGCCCAACTCTTTGCAACCCCATGGACTGTAGCCCACCAGGCTCATCTGTCCATGGGATTTCCCAGGCAGCCAAGAATACTGGAGTGGGTTGACATTCCCTCCTCTAGGGGATCTTCCCCACCCAGGGATCGAACTCTCATCTCCTGCATTGCAGGGGGATTCTTTACCTGTTGAGCCACTGGGGAAGCCCGAGTATAGACTAGTAATCCTCCAGACCTTTTTTGCAAAGGACCAGAGAGAAGAGATTTTCAGCTCTGGGGGCTATACAGACTATGCCACGAGCAGGCGTCTGTCCCTTTTCAGGCAGGCAGCCCGAGAGAACGGTAAACCAACAGGCGGAGCTGGGTTCCAATACAGCTGGATGGCATCACCGACTCAATGGATGTGAGTCTGAGCAAACTCCAGGAGGTGGTTAAGGGAAACCTGGTGTACTGCCATCCACGGGGTCGGAAAGAGTCAGACACATATTAGCGACTGAAAAACAACAAGTTTTATTTATGCTCACTGAAACTTGAATTTCATATAATTTTTACATGCCAAAAGATATTATTATTATAATCTTCCTTCACTGTTCAAAAAAGTGAAAACCATCTCATTTGTGGAAAAAATACATGAGTCAGATTTGACCTACTAGCCATAGTTTACAGACCCCGTAGAGTCTTTAAAAATTTTCTTTTTGTTTTTTTAGAGAGTTTGGGAATAGGCTATTTTTATTGTATTATTTATATATTTTTGGCCATGCCCTGAGGCATGTGATCTTAGTTTCCGGACCAGGGATCAAACCTGTGTCCCCTGCAGTGGAAGAGAGGAGTTTTAACCACTGGATAGGGAAGTCCCATGTAAATGTTTTTAGCTATATCTTATCTCCCCTGGTAGTCTGTAAACTTCCTGGGGTCTCAGGAGTAGATGAACCTGGATTTGAACCTCAGACGTGCCATTTACTTCCTAAGCGTCCTGCTTCTTCATCCCCAACCCGATTCAGTTCAGTTTGGTCCCTCAGTCGTGTCTGACTCTTTAAGACCCCATGGTCTGCAGCACACCTGGCTTCCCTGTCTTTCACCAACTTCCAGAGCTTGCTCAAACTCATGTTCATCAAGTCAGTGATGCCATCCAACATCTCACCCTCTGTCATCCCCTTCTCCTTCTGCCGTCCTAACCCGGTAGCAGCCACCCTTACTTCATGGGGGTCTTGTGTGTAAATGTGTATAAAGACTCTGGCACGCAGTAGGCATCTGATGAACAGTAGTAGCAGTTGTTGTTATTTCTCCTTAATGCCTTGTGCTACCTCACCAGTGCTTAGTGGCACCTAGTAAGTGCTTGCTGAGAGACTGGCAACGTGATGAACGACCTGCCATCAGAATTACAACTGTAATTGATTTCCTCAGACGAGGGGCAGCCGACGGAGGGACCCATTTACAAGGATCGATTAATTTCCCATTCAAAGGTGCCCTGACTTCTTGGCAGACTCAGCCAGAGATAATGAAACATGCACCCACATTAAAGGTTTGATTTATTTAATCCAATAGAGGGCAATGGTGCGCCCCAAACCATGGATTTCATCTCGTAACTTTTCTATGCATCTTGAGTCCCTCACAATCTTTCTCCAGACAGGTTGGCGACTGTCTTCTTTGTCTCTGGTGCATTTTAAGGCATAAACTTTAACATTTCAAAGACTTTCAAACCCATAAAATACAGAATTGCTTCGATGGAAAAGAATCGGAAGACATCTGCTCCTACACATTTTCTGATGCTTCAGTTCTCCTTGAGCTCCCTGGGAAGCAGGTCCCCTTTCATCTCCAACTGACCAGCCCCTCACTCCTGCCTGTGGGTCTAGGTTGATGTGTGTTGAAACCTCAACTGTGTGTTTTCTTTTATCTTAACCTTCCAGTTGTGCTTAGAGCCCTTCTGCCTTTGTTTATCATCTCTTACTGGGCATTGCACAGAGCAACAAACCGAGAAAGGTCATAGAGGGCCCTTCTTGAAAATTCATACTCATAGAGTGGACAAGGGGGCTTCTCTGGTGGCTCAGATGGTAAAAGAATCTGCCTGCAATGCAGGAGACCCGGGCTCAATCTCTGGGTCGGGAAGATTCCCTGGAGAAGAGAATGCTGACCCACTCCTGTATTCTTGCCTGGAGAATTCCATGGACAGAGGAGCCTGGTGGGCTACAGTGCACGGGGCTGCAGAGTGGGATGACTGAGTGACTAGCATGCACACACACAGGGTGGACGGCCCTATCACTCACCTGTTAACCTTGGCTTATCTATTCTGCCAGAGACCCAGATCAATCTGTTTTGGAAAAGAAAGTGAAAACAAAGAAAAAGGCTGAGTGTGACCAAGAGATCAAGGCTGGTCATTCCTCACTTTGGGTTCTCAAATGACAACATTTTGACTCTGTTCTAAACCAGCAGAATTCTTGCTCACAGGGTGCCTCTTAATCAGCCAGCCATGCTGGAAATAACCTTCTTGCTGAACGTCTTACAAATTCCTTTTCTGCACCTGCTCTTGAATTACTCCTAACTCATCCTCTGGAACCCTTACAATAGAGTGCCTCCAATCCTATTTTCATAAGATCCTTTTTCTCCTTTCTCTGGAGATTTGGATCTGAAGTCATTCGTGGAGGGTGAAGTGGGAATTGGAATCATGGCTGCTACCATCTACAGCAGATAGTTGTGAACTTGGGAGCAGCCACCGGGGGCTTCTGCTTTGAACAATTTACAACCAACAGCTCCTATGCTTCTCTGGATCTCCCAAGTCAGAGATGCAGGATCATTCCTTTTTGGGTTTAGCATCTCCAATGCCTTCTCAAGAGGATCTGGCCTGTTTCCATAGGTACTCTCTCCATGGGATATAAACATTTCTGATTTTTATTGCAACCAGAGTGAGCTAAGACAAGCAAAATGTACCCCACCAAACCATTTCTGGCTAGCTGGCTGAGATTTTAGTGCTCTCTAAAAGCCTCCATTTAAAATGATTTTGTCCACAGGAACATTCTTATTTTCCTCTTGTCCCCAGGTGACTCATTATTTCCTCCTCCTAAGCTCCAGGAAGGACTTCCCTGGTGGCTCAGTGGTAAAGAACCTGCCTGCCAATTCAGGAGACATGAGTTCGATCCCTGGGTCAGGAAGAGCCCTTGGGGAAGGAAAAGGCCACCCACTCCAGTATTCTTGCCTGGAAAATCTCATGGACTGAGGGGCCTGGTGAGCTACAGTCTATGGGGTCACAAAAGAGTTGGACACAACTTAGCGACTAAACAACAGTGACAACAACAAGCCCCAGGAAAGGATAAATCCCCTGACATGACCACCTGGGTAAACACATGCAACGAGAGGGAGAGGGGGCCTTTGAAGCTTGTCCGAGGACAGTGATTCCTTGATGGCTGACCTGCTGATGCCAGTCCTGGAGCCACTGGGAAGTGGCTTATCAACGGAAGCCTCAGGGAACACGCCATCTCCCTGCACAGGCGTGTCCCACACAGAACAATGCATCCTCTAAATGCTTCATTGAGGAAAGCAGCAACAGAGCGGTCCCTGATGTCAGGTAGCTAATGGGCAGCAGGCAGTGGGATAGGAAACATGGGCAGGGAAGGCGTGCTGCCTGGGATGGACTCAAGCTCAGCCCATAACCATCCACTGCAAGGCTGGTAGCACCCAGCCCAAACTTCTAACATCTCTCTCCATCAGGGCCTCCTGCAGAGGCCAGCCTCTTAGTTTCAGTCCAACCTGGGATCCCCAGCCCCACCTGGACCCCTTGGCTTTGCCCTGAGATTTTTTTTTTTTTTTCCTATTTTCCAAATGGGAATCATCTCCCCAGCTAGAAGGCACTTGGTTTCCAGGTTTGGAAACTAAAGAAATATATTTCAAAGACTAACAGACAAAAGTGACACAAACTAGAGAGTCCCTCTAAGCTCCTGATATCCTTATTTAATCAAATTGCTCTTCTGCTGGTGTCTGTCTGTCACTGTGGATTATGGAGATTTCACTGGTCTCAAGGATGCTTTCCTCTCTTAAAATTAACTCTTCTTTTCTGCCTTAAGGTTTTTTTGTTTTGTTTTGTTTTGGGCAGAGGATGGCAAGGGGAGGGAGGTAGAAGAGGAAAGAGACAAGTCAGGAGACAGCCCCTGTGCGGGTCCCTCCCCTCCCCTGTGTTGTGAATTGAGTGATGCCCAGGAGAAGGGTCATCAGTCACGTAAGGATGTGAGCGTTCGACCATAAAGAAGGCTGAGTGCCGAAGAATTGATGCTTTTGGATTGTGGTGTTGGAGAAGACTCTTGAGAGTCCCTTGAACAGCAAGGAGCTCAAACCAGTCCATCCTAAAGGAAATCGACCCTGAATATTCATGGGAAGGACTGACGCTGAAGCTGAAGCTTCACCACTTTGGCCACCTGATGTGAAGAGCTGACTTATTAGAAAAGACTCTGATGCTGGGAAAGAGTGAGGGCAGGAGGGGAAGAGGGTGGCAGAGGATGAGATGGTTGGATGGCATCATCGACTCAATGGACATGAGTTTGAGCAAATCCCGGGAGATAGTGAAGGATGGGCAAGCCTGGCGTGCTGCAGTCCCTGGGGTTGCAGAGAGTCAGATACAAGTGAGTGACTGAACAACAGCAACAACACAAGAAGGGTCACTTGCTCTTTTTTCTTCCGAATATTTATTACCTTCCTTTTCTTTCGTCAACACCAGTGTGGCTTATAAAACACAACTTTCTCGTTAAGCTCAAAGCATCCCGTATAAGATCTCATTCATTTTCAAGCTTTTTGTAAGAAAAAGATCTTCCTTTAAACGTAGTGTGTATGTGCTCTCAAACTCAAGCAAATTCTTTTTTTCCTGTCTTGTCACTCTGCCAGGTGAGGCTGCCAGCCACAGTGACCTGGTTTCAAAGCTCAAGTCTGTTGCTGACTTGGTAGCAGGGGAAAACAAGTTCTCTGTGCTACAGTTTCTTCATCAGGGCTTGAGAGATTTCTCACCCCGCAGCAGTATTTTGGGAAGATAATACAGAAGGTATGGCTTATCCTTGGGAATCGACAGTTTAGTGCTTCTTTTTCCAAAGCACTTTTTGCCTTTTAGCTATCTACCATTCTGTTTCGTAGAGACAAAAAAAAAAAAATTGTTTTTAACTTCAAAAATGTCAAAACTCGTAACACAAGCATAAACTCCTTTGCAGCTTTTCAAGGCCCCCATCTCTGCCCCCATCTTCCTCTGGGCAAGTGTGAGCTTCTCCCAGCTTACTGAGGACCGCAGGCTGCAATGTCATCACAGTGCATTGTAATCAAGACAATCCAGTAAGTAACGAGAAAAGATAGCATTGACCAACGGGAAGTGGGGAAATGGAAGTTTGAGAAGCACAAAAGTGATTTGGCTTCTGAACCTTATCCATGGGCCCAGAGCTCGGTCACTGTGTTGCTATCTTGAAACAGGAAGTCCCAGCTCTTCCCTGTGGGAAGACCTCAGGGAACATGCCTCACCAATGCCTAGAAACAAGAAATCGATATGATCCATTACGTGCCAAGGGCTTCACAATGGGCTGCTGTCTGCAAAATGCATAATCATAATCATTATTATTATTCACATTTTCTATATATTTTTTGCTGTGCCATGGAGCATGTAAGACCTTAGTTTCCTGACCAGGGATCAAACCCGTGGCCCCTGCACTGGAAGCACAGAGGCTTAACAGTTGGACTGGGAATTCCCTTATTCACACTTTATGAATGAGAAAATGAGGTGAGAGATTAGGGTCCATGTCTGCTGGCTCCTAAGGCTGTGCTCTTTCTTCTCTGTTCTAGCAAAATACGCAAGTCCTGCACTAGTTCAGGATAATTGCTAACTAGCTTAGGGCCCCCTGAACCTTCCTGGGTTGCTGTCCTTCAGCCAAGAAATTGATGGGAAAAATTCTCACATACCTTCAAAATTCAAGCACATTGCTCTTTGGCCAAAGAGCAAAGACTCTAATAAACCTGGCTGACCTTACACCAAGCAATTGTGCTTTCAGGCAATTGTAGACGTGGAAACAATCTCAGTTAATACACTTATAAGGAGCTGTTCTCTTGTTTCCTTTCTGTTCTCCCTCTCTTTCTCTCTCTCCCTCCCTGTTTCTCTCTTGTGATGCCATGTTTTTCTAACCTTTCCCACCATCACCTTTTCCTACAACTTGTTCTACTTCTTCTTCTTCTTTTTTTAATGTGGATCGTTTGCAAAGTCTTTACTGAATCTGTTACAATATTTCTTCTGTCTTGTGTTTTGGGGTTTGAGCCTGAGGCATGTGGGATCTTAGGGATTGAACCAGCATCCCCTGCACTGGAAGACAAAGTCTTAACCACTGGACCACCAAGGGAAGTCCCTGTTCTGCTTTTTTTCAACTTCTTTTTCTGTGTCTTCAAAACATCAGCGAAACTTACCATGAATCTAGTTAGAAAAAGTATATCTAAAATGTCCCTGTTTAAAAATCTTCTACACTGTTCTTGTTTAAATAGCCCCATGAAAACATCAATCCAAAACAACAGCAACAAAAATGAGACAGAAAGAGCCCACCCCGCTGAGATGTTACCTCTAGCCTGACTCTGCTGCAAGACGAATATCACTTGCCACTTCCTCATGTTATCCTGATTGTTTCCTAAAGCAATAACAATTGTCTGCAGAAACACCATGAATCCTGCTGGCGAAACCCAACCAGGAGTGAAGCATTAAAAATACCCACACAGAATCAGAAATGACTTAAGGAGCCCTGTACGGAGGGCTGGGGGGAATGGCGGTATATGTGAGTGGAAGACAAGAAAGAGACGGACCAACAGACATTTTACAAATCTCCAGGCTTCATTTTTTCACTTCCTATTTTCTGCTCACATCATGATTTCCTCTGGAATTTATCACCAGGATTTTATGGTGCCTTCATGTTCTCTTTCCCTTTCCCCCTTCTGTTCGCTTCGCATTTGTTTTATTGATTTGGGCTCCGAAAGCTTGGCTCATTTATCACATATTTGAAAGCCTTCATCTTCTTACTCTGTTGTCACCGGGCTGTAACACCATTCACAAACACCACAAATACTCTCGGCCTCCCCCCTCCCTTCCCGCACCATCTGTGCTCGGGGCCACCTTAACTTCACCAAAGCACAAAGGGTAGAGTGGATGACTGCGTGACCACAGCTACTTCAATCTTCTTGTCACTTTTACTTATATTCCCCAGCCCCCATTTATTATTGGAATTCGGGTCATTGTTTTAGTTCACTGGTCACAAAAGCTTGCGAAAGCGGACACGCACCCTTATGACAGCTTGCCTTCCTTCATTTCATGTCTATCCCTGAGAAATTGGAGGTAATTACATTTTTATTGATCAAGTCACCCCATAAAGGTACTAAAAAGCTGCCAACAGAAGGGAGGATATTGTGAATTGCTTCCATCAAATGAATAACTGCAATATTCTTGCTTTTTGGATATGTGGGTCTTTATTTGAGTTTGTTTGAATAGAGGAACACCTGTATGGGCCTTGTTTAAAGTCATTCTCTTTCTTCTTTAATTTCCAGCTTTATTCAAGCAGGCCCTAAATCTCGGATTCTCAAAGCTGAAAGTGATTCAGAAGTTGGTCTTTTCCTAATTTATTAAGATGATAGAGAATGGACATGGCGGGGGTGGAGCGGGTGGACTTAAAAGGAACAGACTAACAGCTTAGAGAACTGGTTACATGAACCCAAAATGTCTGATGATAATTTTCTGTCTAAATTTTCCCCTAAGAAGAAAAGAAAATATAAGAACATGATGCTCACAAGCCCCAAATTCTTGTGGCTAAGCTTAAATATCACCCTCCCCAATTATTCCAGGTCCTCCACCACACTAACTCCTTGCGCTCCTGGTCACACCGCAGTTTTCCAATATTCTTCTCAAAATGTGTTACCTAGAATTGGATTCAGGAGTCAAGATGTGGTTTCAGCTGGGCTGAGTAGTATGTGTGTGTGTGTGTGTGTGTGTGTGAAGTCGCTCAGTTGTGTCTGACTCTTTGCAACCCCGTGGACTGTAGCCCACCAGGCTCCTCTGTCCATGGGATTCTCCAGGCAAGAATACTGGAGTGGGTTGCCATTTCCTTCTCCAGGGGATCTTCCCAACCCAAGGATTGAACCCGGGTCTCCTGCATTGCACGCAGACGCTTTATCCTCTGAGCCACCAGGAAAGTAGTATAGGACTATTTAATTGTTTGATCTATACAGAAGGTCTGTGTAGTCAAAGCTACGGTTTTTCCAGTAGTTATGTGATAGTTGGACCATAAGAAAGCTGAGTGCCGAAGAACTGATGCTTTCAAGCTGTGGTGCTGGCGAAGACTCTTGAGAGTTCCTTGGAAAGCCAGGAGATCAAACCAGTCAATCCTAAAGGAAATCAACCCTGAATATTCATTGGAAGGACTCATGCTGAAGCTAAAGCTCCACTACTTTGGCCACCTAATGCAAAGAGCTGACTCACTGGAAAAGACCCTGATGCTGGGAAAGTTTGAAGACAAAAGGAGGAGGGGGAGGCAGAGGATGAGATGGTTAGATAGCATCACTGGCTCAATGGACATGAGTTTGAGCAAAGTCTGGGAGATAGTGGAGGACAGAGGAGTCTGGTGTGTTGCAGTCCATGGGCCTGCAGAGAGTTGGACACGACTTAGTGACTGAACAGCAACAAGATTTTTATAGTGGTGTCACACTGTTGGCTTTGAGGGATATAGCAACTACAGCAAAAGTCCAAGTGTTTCTTAATGTGACGGAGGGTCAAGCCAGGCTTGTCCACTTCTTCAGGGGATGTGTTTGGGAAAGAAAATGTGAGGTTCAACTTTAATCTCTCTGACTTTCCTCTTGTTTTTGTTCCCTGTTGGCAGGTCTTTATTTCATCGCAACTTGTCTAGGTGTGGCTTTGTATCCCTCCTCTTGGTTATCTCTTCCAACTGTTTTTTCATAAGCAAATTCGATGGCTTTTTGGTCTTTACTCCACAATAAACGGAACACGGGTTTTGGAGTCAAGCAGAGTTAGGTTTGAATCCTGGCTCCTTCATTTAATAATTGTGTGGTCATAAGCAAATTGGTTATCTCTGAACTCTTGTTTCCTTCCCTAAAAACTCCCTCCAGGTTGCCATTCACCTATTCATCACTATTTTTTGTGTATCAACTGCAAACCTGCCAGCTTCAGTAGTTATCTCTCTACCTGTCTTTCTTATCTTGTTCTCTAGGGTATCATGAAAAATGCAACCAGATGCCTTGCTGTGAAAACAAGCTGTGCCATGCCTGTGGCCCTTTCCAATCCTCAGGAGAAGAAAATAAACCAGAACAGGTCAACTCTTCCTTGAGGGACGGTTGGGGAAATACAAAATGGAAGGAATTCGGCTTTCCTCTTTTGTGTTTTCTGTTCCCCGTTCCTTGTCCTCTTTTCCAGTGTGTTGTTTCATTTTCTCGTGTCTTGGATCAGCTGCTGTCACATTAGCTGATGCACTCCCATCCTCCTTCCACCCTACGCTGTCTGCTTGACGGAGCAAAGACCCCTGTGAGTTGAAGAGTCCCGACATACACACTTTCTGAGGGTCATTGTTCTATTCAGAATTCGTCAATGTCATAGGTAGGTAAATAAAATTTTTTTAAGTCAGGAACAAGACTAGTGCCTGCCTCATAGTGTGCTGCGGAAAAACAAGTGATATATCCACCCCCCGCCCCTCCCCCGACCCACTCAGCATGGGGCCTGGCATATAGTCGTTGTTAGCTATTTTGACTTCTTGCATTTTCCTCAATTATTGAGATGTGTGGCTCAAGGGGAGCATGAATGAGGAAGTATATATCTCATGAAGTTGGGGTGTGAGATAAAAGACAGAACAGCCAGTTCAATGTGAATTTCAGATAAATAACAAATTGTTTCAAGCTACCTCCCAGATCCACTCAAGTCTCTCTTGGGACTTCCCTGGTGGTCTAGGGGTTAAGATTTCACTTTCCAAGGCAGGAGATGTGGGTTCAGTCCCTGGTTGGAAAGCTAAGATCCTACATGACTTGCGGCCAAAAAACCAGAACATCAAACAGAAGCAATATTACAGGCAAATTCACCAAAGACTTAACAAAAAAAAAACAAAAAAAAACCTTAAAATAATAAGACTCTCTTGTTGTTATTTCGGGCCTGCAGCAATCTCTTTCCAGCCTGTCTCTCTAAACTGACTTCAGAGCATGACCTACCCTTTGCAAATGTGCCTTAGTGAATGGCTCTTCATTGCTCTCTAAGCAGCCCATCCACATCCTTCCTCTGTACTGGTCCTCCTCCTGCCATCTAACTCAGGCTGCCGTGCATGTACAGCTGTCCAGGTTGTCTACTGTACAAGGGCCCCCAAATGGGCTTCAGTGGGGATTGAAAAAATTCACCTGGTGCCCTTCTAATCAAGCTCCCAGTCCCAGTGTGGGACTGCACGTGCCTAAAGTCATGGGCACACTCCTCTAACTTAAATAAAAGCAGCTGGTTGAACTTCAACTGCTCCTGTAAGGCCTCAGTCAGGGGATCCCTACTCATCCTCTGTGCTCTCACTCTCTCTTACTCTTCTTGGAGACTCAATGTCTCTACCCCTTGCCGGCTGTTGTCGCCTTGTCAAGTGAGATGAGCAAGTACGTAGGCTTTGCAGTCAGATTGCCAGAGTTCAAATCCTGGCTCAACTACTGGCTATATGGGTGAGCTTGAGCAAGTTATTTAATTGCTCTGAGCCTCAGTTTCCTCATCTTTAAAACAGAAATGGGGCTTTCCTGGTGATCTAGTGGTTAACAGTCCACCTGCCAATGCAGGGGACATGGTTTGACCCCTGGTCTGGATTCCACATGCTGCAGAGCAGCTAAGTCCATGAGCCACAACCACTGAAGCCTGGGTGCCCTGGAGCCCATGCTCTGCAACAAGAGAAGCCACTGCAGGGAGAAGCTGAGCATCACAGCTAGAGAGTAGCCCCACTCACTGCAGCTAGAGAAAGCCCACGAGCAGCAACGAAGACCAAGTACAGCCAAAAATAAGCAGGTAAGTAAGATTTTTAAAAAGTCAGGAACAAGACCAGTGCCTGCCTCATGGTGTGCTGGGGAAAAACAAGGGATATATCCCCCAACCCACTCAGCATGGGGCCTGGCACATAGTCATTAGCTAGTTTGACTTTTTGCATTTTCCCCAATTATTGAGACGTGTGGCTCAAGGGGAGCATGAATGAGGAAGTGTATATCTCGCAAAGTCAGGGTGAGAGATAAAACACAGAACAGCCAGTTCAATGTGAATTTCAGATAAACAACAAATTGTTTCTAGCATAAGTGTATCCTAAACGTTTACCTTGTCCAGAGAACTCTCGAATGGGTAGACTGGCTCACGGTCATGAATGATGGCCAAGGACTGTTTGATCTTTTCACCCCCTCATCTCGATTCTCCCTGCTGCCCCTTCTCCCCACACAAGGCCTGTCCCATGAGATCTTTTACACGAAAAGTGTGGCGGAGGCTCTCCTGAGGGATGAGAACTGAGGTCTCCGAATGAAGCCTTTAGGCGTTCTTGTGAAGGTTGTGGTTTGTGTGTAGAAGTATGTATTTTCCCATTCGTATGCCCTGTGAGCCACAAAATGTCATACTTCCCACTTTCTCTACCTTTCTGGTGTTATTTGCTGCTTTTGATATTGTGTGTGTGTTTAAAGACACACTATTACTATTATGCATTCTGGAATGCTAAGTATTCTGGTGAGTGGGTTTTGTATACTGGAATTTCTCTTTTTCATAAATGACTTTTCTTGTAATCCATGTTTGTGGTAAAGCTGGAATCCTCTAAACCTTCTTATGCATTCAGACTTTTCTCTTGTGATTATTCTGGCATTTCGCATCGTTATTCTCAAATTCACTATCTGCTCTCTCCTATCTATAACGTGTCAAAAATTTCCATGCTTGGCATTTGCACTACAGTAAAAAAATTCCTGGGCACCGGCCCCAGTAAATTATTAGTAGTCTCATCACGTAGTCATCAGGTTGACATTTACTTGTATCACCCATGTATCTAGTCCTGATGACAAATAATCCCTGAATGGGCTGCTGATACTTCATCCTTTCTTTATATGATTTTGCCTCCCTAGAGCCTTGTCTCTTCCTGGAATCATTGCAGAGGAAGTTACTAAACCACCAGCAGTACCAAATGTGGTTCTGTTCTTTTCATGATCTTCTTGTTTTTTACAGTCTTTCATTTCAAATCCTTCATGACTGACTCCCTGCCCAGATTTTTCCCCTCTCTCTTCTCTGTCTGCACGACCAAGAAGCATCCATTTCTCCTCGGGTTAGTCTTCAGATTTTTTGCTGTTTGACCTCACTGCTCTCACGCTCCTTCTTCCTCTTGGGAGAATCTCCTATACTTTATCCATTCACTCAACAAGCATCAGTGAATATTTGTTGAGCGAATGGATAAAGTATAGGAGATTCTTCTATAGGAGATAGAAGAATTGCGCCAGGCACCATGCTTGATGTGGAGATCTGGCATGGATCTGAGAACACATCCCACCCTCAGATGGCTCAGAGCCTTGTAGGACAGACAGACAGGTCAACCAAATAAGCGAGAGACGTGTGACGATGGAGCCAAACCTCAAGTAGATGAGGGGCTACAGGAGTGGCTCCTAATATCTGGCTCCTGGTGTGGGTACAGGCATAGCAGCGACCAGGGGAAGCTTCCATAAGAGGTGCCAATTGAACTGAGCCTCGTGGACAAGTAGAAGGCACATATATCACAGACAGAGGTGTGTGTCAGTAGGAGCTGGGACACCCAGCTGTTTCATGATGGCCATTGTGGATTGGCAGGAGGCGGGGTTGGTGTTTCCGGTGGGGTCAGGTCATGGAGGGCCTTGCATAGCATAGGAAGGATGTTGGACTTTATTCCAAGGGTGATGGAGACTCACTAAATGCTTTGATACTGTTTGCATTAGGTAATGTTTAATCTGGTGGCAGTGTGCAGGGTTAGAGGGCATGGTGGGCTAGAGATGAAGAAACTGTTGCAGGAGGCTTGGCCTGAGATGATGAGAGTCTGAACTATGACAGTGAGAGGGCGCTTTCTTGGCATTCCTATGCTTTTATCTCCATAGTAAGTGCTTCACATGTATCCTCCCACACTTATCCTCTTCATTTGTAAGAACCAACTGAACTGAGGAATAAGAACTATCATTTAATCCATCTGATAGATAAGGAAACTGAGACTCAAAAAGATTAGATAATGCCCCAGGTTCACGGGCATCAAAAACTAGTGGAGCTAGAATTCAAATTCAGCCCACTTTGCTCACATGGTAAACCTTGTTTTAACTCAGGTGAGTCACTGAGACTTTTTGACCAATTGGGAGTGACTAAAAGGTAGAGAAGAGTCTAGAGCTGGACCATCCAATAGGAATAGAATACAGATCACAAATGCAAGCCACACATGTAATTGAAAATATTCTAGTTGCCCATTAAAAAAGAAAAGGAAAAAATTTAATTTATTCTATTCAATCGTATATATCCAAAATACTATCACTTCAACAAGAAATCCGCCTAAGATATAAAAATATTTCATCTTCTTTTCTGAGCTAAGTCTGGTGCGTAATTTACACTGACAGCACATCTTGGTTTGGATCAGCCATACATGAGGTACTTAATAACATGCGTGTCCGGCAGCTGCAATATTGGGTAGTGTGGTAATAGAATGGCTTTCATCTTTCTTCTGTGGGCAATATGGTAGATAGAGATGACATTTTGGGAGGTAAGAGAATATAGGAAGAAATGATCCTTTGGAAGGAGTTTGAAATTCAAAACATCTAGGTAGAAACATCTAGGTGGAGATTCCTGCTCTCGGTCTTCTCTTGTCTGTAGGCATGGATCTCGGCAAAAAGGTCTGAGTGGACTTATAAATTTGGGAGCTATTCTCATTATATGGTTGTTAAAACCCCAGGTAAGAAGGAGTCACAAGGGGAGATTATGTAGATGGATGAGCCTTTGGAAACAGCGGGAAGGCATGGATCCCTTGTACAGATGAAGGAGTTTATCAGTAGCAGCAGGTGAAGTCTCTCCCCTTGAACAGGAAGAAAGGACAAGATGAGTACGGATGCAGAGGGTAAGTCTGTGCAGGTAAAGGGTGTGGGGATGGTGGCAGGGGTCCTTCTAGCTCATTCTACTTCTTTCTTCCCTTCTGTAGAGAAATGAACCGTGGCTTTTATGTCTGACTGCTCACAAAATCTGTATGTGAAAAGGAGAGCAAAAGGCAAACAAAATATAAATATTTGCCTAGCTGGGGGCCAAAACCAAGATGAGCCTGCATTACTCCTAATTATCACCCCATTTTCTTTCTCTCTCATTAACCTTTTTCTTTTGAAATCATTATGGACCCACAGGAAGTTGCAGAGTACAGAGAGTTCCCCTATTACCCTTTATCCTGCTTCCCCTGATAAAGATATCACGAAACTATAGTATCAAAACCAAGAAACCGATATTGGTACAATACTACTAACTGGACCTCTAGCTTCCCTTTTACCACTTCCTAGCAAAAAGTAACCTGACTAAAAAGAAAAAAGTGATGTAAGATGTAATGTCCAACCTGGTCAAGAGCTTGGTGTGTGTTAAAGAGGTTTATCCCTGTAACTAAATGACCTACAAAGACACTGCAGTAAGTGCCACTGAAATGCTCAGGCCAAAAATACCTTCTTACAGCCATTTGTAATTTGCTCCAGCATTATTTGGTTAAACCAGGCTCTTCGTGTTTGTTTGGCAGTTATCTCATTCTAGAGAACAGCAAGGAATAGACTGCTGTATTAGAGATAGGTATAGATATATAGAGAAATATTCAGCAGCATCTCTGACAAGAAATGCATGGTTCAGAAGAGGGAAGCCAAGTGCCCAAGGCTGTACTGTTTTATGATCTGGGTCTCGCTGACTACAGCACTTACGCTCAGTTTATGAGATTATACTGTCTCTTGGTATGTGGCTATTTCACGCCCTCATCAACACAGAGGAAAACTGGTGGATTAGGAAGGAGTCGGCATTCAGATAAGTGACTCCATTCAATGTTTAAACAAGGAGGATTTCAGAAGAACCCACAGCACCCAACACAATACATTCCTCGATAAACGCTAAGGGGTTAATCGAACCAGCTCCCAAAACAAACAGACTCAAAGGAGACAGGCGCATTCCTCAAAAGCAGGATCAAAGAAAGAACCAAGAATCTCTTTGCTTCAAGGAAACAAAAACCAAAGAGAGAAAATTAAGCTGACTTGAAGAGAACAGTGGCTATCCATCGACTGAGGGTTGGTCAAGGCGAGTAACACATTTATTCACAGAGTGAGAGAGTTCTGCTGTATTTTCGCTGCAAGTGGTAATTTGTTAACGGGTAAATATGGAATGACTTTCTTTCTTCCTTGGTGATAAATGCGCTCACTTTCTCAAAAAAAAACCGAATATGTCTGGCAAGAGGTAGAAGACAGAAAAAAAAGAAATATTTCATCCATTAAGATCTGAAAAGCGAAAGAAATACATATTTCTGGTAGCTGGCTGGAAAGAGGTCAGCCTTGACAATTCCTGGGCGGCTGAAGAAGGAAAAATTTAGCAGGAACAGGCTGAATAAGGGTGGTCAGATGCCTTAAGGCTGAGTGCTCTCTATAAAATGACATTTTTCCTACATGGGCTCCTTATTTATTCTGTGTATCTACACCTTCCCTTATATCACCAAGTATTGTATGTGTGCTCCCAGTAATAAAATAGTTTTTGTCAAATCCAAGAAGACAGGCTGAGAGCAATTTGCAGCTGTGGGAGCAGGACACAGGGACGGGTTTTGTCGTCTGTTACAGCCACAGGGAAGGGTCTTCAGCCTTCAAGGCCAAGACAGAGCAGCACACACGTGATAAAAGCAGAGGAAACAACTGAAATCAGCTCAGCTCTATAAATGTTGTTATCAAATAGTCAAGGGAGGGAAGAAGAAACAAGTCCCTCTTTTGATGGATTGGCTCTGTATCGACCCAAGTTCAAATTCAGCCAAGAGGTCAGTTTTGTCATTGATCTCCCACCAACTGTGCCACCTGACCATTCATATCGAACCCCAGCCATTGGTTTGGGGATGAAGAAATGCAGTCTGCATTTTGAAATCCGTGCAAATGCTTAAATAGACCCTGCTTTCCAGGCAGGCAACAAGAATCACCACCAGATACAACTTCAACTCACCTCACCTTCTAGCTGTTGAAACAGGACTCATTCCTCCCATATCTAGTCCACTGCAGGGGAACTGTTTTTATCAGGGTCTTTCAAGACCGGCTCTGAGACATATCATAGATATTACCATCAAAGTCTCACAAGTCGACAATGAAATAAAACCAATGCCAGGCCGACAGGCACACCCAGGCAGGCAGAGAAGGTAGGAGTCTCATCACTGCCACCTTCCCCCAGATCACTTTGAACTGCAGATAAGCTAAGTGGGGGCAGCGTGGCCACCGGGGCAGAATGTAAATGTGATCAATGGGGCATCTGGTTTCCCGTCTCTCTGCAGCGTTCATGGAAACGATCATGAAAAAAAAAAAAAATGGGAAGAAGGGAGGAGGAAAAATAAGGAGAGACAGGGCCCCTTCTGGGGAAAGCAATTCTAGTCCTGAATTCTCAACTGTGCATTCCGGTGATGGCTTCTACTGAGCGCTGGGTGACAGACACGCTGAGTTAGATCCAGGTTGGGGCCAGGCAAGAGGTGGCAGCTTCTGCCTCAATCTTTCTGCTCTCCCTTCCCCACTCCAATCATGATAAATATATTTATACTCACTTGATTATGTCAGCCAGACAATGCTCCCCTAATTGGCAGTGATCAGGGTTCCAGAATTGCTCAAGTGAACCCGCTGTCTCTATCAGGCAGATTGAGAAGGGGCCGCTAACGGCGTCCTCATTAACAGTTTCCAGTGGAATAAAAAACAATCCCCCGACTCATGCATCATAGTGAATTTTCCTAACAGCTCCTAAAACCAGCCCTTGAGGAACTCAGGCTTATATGAACCTGCCCAGCATAGAATGCTTTTATAAATCTTCCCCACCCCCGGCTCAAGTGCACAGAAAAAAAAACCCATAGCCACTTCCTTCTGCTCTTTTGTTCTTTTATGCTTTTTCTCTTTTCTTTTAGAGGGCTTATGGAGCTAACTGTCATTTTTGGTTCTTGGTTCTTTGCAAATTTCAGAGACATCTGGCATGCACTTTACTGCATTTGCCAGCTCTGGTGTTTGTAGATACGTACACGGTCTCTGCTGCGTGTGCCTGTGAACATGCCACGTGTATAACTTACCAGTGCATAATTTGGAGCTTGAGTGTGTTGGTATATACTGACACGTAAGTGTGAATACCACAGTACTGATCATAAGTAACTGCTCAATAAATATTTGTTAAATGAATGCACTAAGGCAAATGCTATTCATTCATTCATCAGACACTTGAATGCCTCTTGGGTGCCAGGCACTGAGCTAGATGCTGAGTGTTTGGTGATGCATACTAAGTCCCTGCCCTCAGGGAGCTCACAGTTGAAGGGCGGGAGGCAGGCACATGAACAGGCAATTATAAGACATCTAAGAGACACAGAGATAGCGTCTTGGGTAGGGCAGCACAGAGCTCCAGGGAGAGAGAACTCAGCCCACCATGGGAGGAGCTGAGGCTGGGTGTTTGTGGGGGTGTCTCCCGAAGGTGGTAAGGGTTCTGGACAAAGAAGACAGCACAATCGTGGCAAGACACAAGAAACAACAGGATGCGAGCAGAGAACCAGGAGCCAGAGGATGCTGCAGGAAATCATGGAGGCAGGGGGTTGGCCGGAATGAAGAGGGGGCTCAGGCAGGGACTGGATCTGGGGGGATGGATCCTGGGGAGAGTCAAGGAAAGTAGCTTCCACTGTCTCAGTTAGGGCCCCAATTTTTTTGGATTCTGCCGAAATGTGTATATGCACACCTCAAAAAAAGAATTTGGACCAACTGCAGGAGCTTTCCTGGAGTGCAGTCAAGGAGCTCTGGTCATGCCTGGAGCCTGATATTGATGAGCTGGATGAACCTGACCAAGGGCTGGCCTCTGGATGGGTACACCGAGGGGGTGGACTCTGAGGCCTCTAAGAACCCTCCCAGCTTTTATTCTCTAAGTTACCTAGATTTTCTGAGGTTTGCAGATAGACCATGCCAGGCTCTGGTCCATGTACACACCATGGGGCATAAAAGGAATGAGACCTCTTCCGAGCAGCATTCAGGATCACAGAATCACTCACCACCTTTCAGTATGGAGTCAGCTAGAGAGCAATTTCGTAGAAATCACTAAGAAGTGCTGCATGGGGGAGATGCCCTACAGTCTTCAGCCTGGGTCACGGTCTCATTATCACAATTCTGAAGACCCCCAGTTAAATTTATAGCACAGATCTCTGTTTGATTTAATTTCTGTGAAGCATTGCTTAGCTCACATCCTTTCTGCTCGAAAATTCTCAAGGATTCCACTTTACTTCGAGAATCAAACCCCCGGATCTTAGAGTGGCATTCAAGACCACCCCTGATCCAGCCCCCTACCTTAGCTGCTACAACCTGCAACTCTGCCAGCTGGGACTCCTAGCAAAGGCATCCAGGAGTGTTCCTAGCACTCTTCTCTATCTCACTGCAGCCTCCCCACTAAAGGTCCAACTCAAATCCTAGTCCGTCTCCTCTGGGAACGCTGTCTGATGACCCCTGTCCTTTTCTAAATCCCGTGGAGCACTCACTGACCATTTAGTTCATTAGTAGCTATTCAATTTGCCTCGTGGTTCTGGTCTTCTTGCCCTTAGCTAACTTGTAAGCCCAAGAGGATAGGAACCATGCCTCATTCCTCTTTGCAGGGTGTGGACCTGGCATAGTATCCAGCTCATGGAAAGTTTTTTGCTGCTGATGGGTTTTCCACATTGCAGCCTCTATGAGAATATTGAATAAAATCCATCGGAAGTGTGGTTACTATTACTGTTATCATAGTGGTGTTGAAGTTTTTTTAAAAAATATTTATTTATTTAATAAACTGTGCCAGGTCTTAGTTGTAGCATGTGGGATCTCGTTCCCTGAACAGGGATTGAAACTGGGACCCCCTGCAATGGAAGTACCTAGTCCCAGCCACTGAACCACCAGAGAAGTCCCTGTTTTTCCTTCTTCTTGGGAAAAAAGGAACCTTGGAGAGAGTGGTTTGGTGCAACTGTACTGGAGTAATGAGAACGTGAAACATTTCTCCCACGTTTCATAAACAGCATTTTACATGCGCTATTTGGGAGCTTAAAGTTCATCCAGGAATGAGTTATTTCACAGATCAGAAGGAGCATATGTGTAGTCCACCAGGGGCAATAAGCTCTCTGCTAAATTTAAAGGGGAAAACAATTGAACGCTTCATCCTGAACGTAGAAAGGTTTTGACATCACCTGACCAGAGAGGAACATGAGGGACCTGTTTAATTTCTGGCCCCCACTGTTCAGGTTTTCTTGTACATGTTCCATTGAATAGCACATGGGAATTTTCACAAAAAAGGAACTGGCATGAAATCAATAAGGAAAATCACTGTTTCCTTACTGATCCAACAGCGTTTAAGGAAGCTGAGCTCTGCCAATTTGTAGCTGGGCAGTTTTTTAACTGTGCAGAATTTGAAACTGGGCAGTTAAAACCACCATCTAAGCTGGCAGCTGTGATTTTCCCAGAAGCAGAGCTTCAGGAAGAAAAATATCTTTTAAACGTCAGTTCCATTTTTGCAAAATTGGATCTGTTCATGAAAAATTGCTATAATTCCAGGTTTTTTTTTTTCTTTTCTTTCCTCATTAGTAAAGGATATGATGATTTCTTTTTGCCCACATGGAAATGCATTCATTTACTCAACAAATAAACATTTATTGAGCACCTACCATTAGCCAAATACTGTTTTAGGTGCTGGGGATGCAGATGTGGACAGAAGAGGCAAAGTCCTTGATCTCTGGAGCTTGTCCTCTAGTGGGGAGGCGGGTGGAGAGACTGATAATAACCAAGTAAATGAATAAGTAGATATCTTAGTAGTTATCAGGCACAGATAACTGAAACAATGCTAATATCTTATTGTACCTAGAAAATCAATTATTAAGATTCCCACATCAATATTATCTTAGCTCATGTAAGTAACATATATTAAGGGGTCTTTTGAAAAGAATAACTAGTAGGGAATATGCATATTGCTTTTTGCATATGACATTGACATTCCCTGCTGACCTTTAACAAGTCTTTGAGGAGCATTTCTAGAAGGATTTGTGCTACTTGTGTTTGCTCCTTTTGGGCACAGTATGGCACTATGGCTCGCATAGGGGTCCACCCTGGAAACCTCTACGTCCTTCCGAGCGCCTCTCTCTCTTCTCCTCCTATTCCGCAAAACTGGCACCCCTCTCTACTGGGTCTTCATTTATTTTTAATTTATTTTTTAATTGGAATATGGGGATGACAGAGGATGAGATGGTTGGATGGCATCACTGACTCAATGGACCTGAGTTTGAGCAAGCTCCGGGAGTTGGTGATGGACAGGGAAGACTGGTTGCAGTCCATGGGGTCACAAACTGACACGACTGAGTGCCTGAATTGAACTGAATAATTGCTTCACGATGTTGTGTTAGTTTCTGCTGTATAGCAACATGAATCAGCTATATGTATACATACATCCCCTCCCTCTTGAGTTTCCATCTCACCCCCCTCATTCCACCCTTCTAGGTCATCAGAGCACTGAGCTGAGTTCCCTGTGCTGTACAGCAGCTTCCCACCAGCTAGCTGTTTTATACATGGTGGTGTGCGTATATCAATTCTACTCTCTCGATTCATTCCACCCTCTAATGTGTTTTTAAATCCTATCTTTTAAATATGTCTAATATTTACTCCCTTCTCTCCTTCACCCTCTCCTTAGTGAGGCTTTATAGTCTGTCTCCTGAACTCAGCATCCTGCTTTTCCTCTCTTACTCTAGACTCAAAGGCCTCTAGTCTCCCCTCTTCATTGTTTCCAGAGTGATTTGTTTAAAACACACCCTTCACATGCTTCCCGGGCCTGCAGGACAGAGCTCAGGCTCGGGTTGGTCACTGTGGGCCCAGCCCCAGCCGGACCTGGGCAGTTTTGTGTGTCTGCATCCTTCCTAGAGGCTGGCCCCAGGCACACCAGCACTAGGAAGTTTGTGGTTGAATACACTCCTCTTTTTTCCTCCTCAATCTTTGCCATTTTAAAATACAACTCAAGCTGGGCCAGAAAGGCCTGTGCACTATTTCTGGAGTTTGCCTCACGCACAGTGAGATCTATGCCGCCTCAGCCAGGGGCAAGGGTCAGGGGCGAGGTCCAGGACCCGCTGCTGAGAAGCCGCACCCCGACACTGGATAACACTGCAGATGCTGCGTGGAGATCACTCCCAGTCTAACCCCCAGGTCTTTATCCAGACCTAGAGCGCATACTAAAAAGCAGAGACATCACTTTGCCAACAAAGTCCCTATAGTCAAAGCTATGGTTTTTCCGGTAGTCGTGTATGGATGTGCGGGTTGGACCATCAAGAAGGCTGAGGGCTGAAGAATAGATATTTTGAACTGTGAGGCTGGAGAAGACTCTTGAGAGTCCGTTGGACAGCAAGGAGATCAAACCAGTCCATCCTAAAGGAAATCAATCCTGAATATTCATCGGAAGGACTGATGCTGAAGCTGAAGCTCCAATACTTTGGCCACCTGATGCAAAGAACTAAGTCATTAGAAAAGACCCTGATGCTGGGAAAGATTGAAGGCAGGAGTAGATGGGGACGATAGAGGATGAGATGGTTGGATGGCATCACTGACTCGATGGACATGAGTTTGAGCAAGCTCGGGGAGTTGGTGATGGACAGGGAAGACTGGGGTGCTGCAGTCCATGGGGTTGCAAAGAGTCGGATATGACTGAGCGACTGAACGGAACTGAGCAAGATGATTAAAGAATGGAATTCTTCAATGATAACATGGATAACTAAAACTGGCCATGAGCTTAGGATGAAGGAGGTACCACTTTATGACAAACAAACCTGAAACCTCAAGAAGTTAGGCTGTCTCACTGAGACACGTATGTATGGGATGCCACAGCTTTTTAATAAAAACTGAAAACACAGTGCATGGACGGGGAAGCCTGGGGTGGTGCAGTCCATGGGGTCGCTAAGAGTCGGACACCGCTGAGCAACTGAACTGAACTGATTGAACTGAATACTAAACCAAAAAAAGGCTCAAAAGTCACCTTCTCTGTGCAGACTTCCTAGACCTACCAAAGTGCTAATTGTCCGACTCTTTGCGACGCCATGGACTGTTGCCACAGACTCCTCTGTCCACGGGATTTTCCAGGCAAGAATACTAGAGTGGGTTGCCGTTTCCTACTTCAGGGGATCTTCCCAACCCAGAGGTCGAAGCTGTGTCTCCTGCATTGCAGACAAATTGTTTACCATCCGAGCCACCAGGGCAGTGCTGAGTTCTTCCTCCCTTCTGCTCCGAGGTTATCCTGGCACCTTCTAACTTCAAGTACCACATCAAATGAAAGATCTTGGCCATGCTTTGTTTACTTCTGTGTCCTCTCTTCCAAATTCTAAGCTCCTCTAAGCAGAGTGTGTCTTATTTGTAATCTGAGAGAATAGCACAGTACCCGGCACGTAGTAGCCCCTCAACAAATATTAATATTTGATGAATGAATGAATGATTTTTCATCTCGTCTGGTTTGGCTTCTCTTGAACTATGCATTTGAGAATTTCATGACTATTGCAATATGACATAATAAAAGCAACTGACAAATATGGTAAAGAACTTCACTTTGATCATATTAACAATAGTTTAAACACTTGAGCTAATGGACTGAAGCTGATGAGGGGTTCCAAAGCCAAATTATTCTAGACAATATTTCTGCATGTACTAAATTTGGAGATGGTTGAGAAGTTCAGATAAATGATTAACGCATGTAAAACAGAACGATTAAGTAATCTGGATCATTAACTGCAGAAAAGAAGCTTGAAGACGCTTAATAATGGTTTTTAATGAAAGGAAAAATTGTACTCCAAGGATGACTAAACACCTTCATTCTGCACATACATAAAAAATAAGAAGAAATAAGAAATTAAGTGCTACAGAGATGAAAGTTATGGGAATTCCCTGGCTGTCCAGTGGTTTGGAATTCACACTTCCACTGCTGGAGGCCTGGGTTTGAACCCTGGTTGGGGAACTAAGATCCCGCAAGCTGCGTGGTATGGCCAAAAAATTAAAAAAAGATTAAACTTAAAAATAAAAGAGAATTCAAGAGTTTCCTATTGGGATGTGTGAACCCACTTCAAGTTACTGTTACAAAAAACTCCCATGTCTTGAGAGCTTGCATTTTTCTCAATGCTTCACCATTTATAATTTCATCTAATCTTTAACAAACCCAGGTGGGTTAGTTTTAGTTATATTACTTCCATTTTACAGGTGAGAAAGTAGAGGCATGGGGTGGATAAGTAACTCCCCTGGGTTGCACAGCTGGAAGACATGTGTGTGTGCTCAGTCGCTCACTTGTTTCCAACTCTTTGTGACCCCATGAACTGCAGACCATAGACCAACTGTAGGCTCTTTTGTCCATGGGGATTCTCCAAGCAAGAATACCAGAATGGGTTGCCATGCCCTCCTCCAGGGGATCTTCCCGACCCAGGGATCGAACCCAAGCCTCTTTTGTCTCCTGCATTGGCAGGCGGGTTCCTTACCACTAGTGTGCTGTGCTGTGCTTAGTCGCTCAGTGATGTCTGACTCTGCAACCCCATGGACTGCAGCCCACCAGCCTCCTCTGTCCATGGGGATTCTCCAGGCAAGAACACTGGAGTGGGTTGCCATGTCCTCCTCCAGGGGATTTTCCCAACCCAGGGATTGAGTCCAGGTCTCCCACATTGCAAGCAGATTCCTTACTGTCTGAGCCACCAGGGAAGCCCACCTCCTCTGCTTACTGCCAGCTTGAGGCTGAAATCCATCTGAGGATGGATGCCTAAAGCCAAGCTCACTATATTAATGGGACCAGTTTAAATTAAAACAAAATCGTAATTGTCCATCCTTGCCAGGGCAATTAACTGTCCTGAGGGCTGGATTACACCAATGTGTGTGTGTATGTATGTATATATGTGTAAATTAGAATATCCATTTTTCTGTTCTTCAGAACAGAGCTGGTCTACCAGACCTTGTCTTCCTGATGAGAAAGTGGTTTTGTTCTGGGGAGCGTACATGGTTTAAGGATCCACATGTGTGCACGTCTTTATCAGACCTGACATAAGTCGAATCAAATTTAGATATCATGGTTTTACTTTCAGAGTGATGGAATTTACTCTTGGGGCTGAAAAGCCAGCATCTTCCTCCTGCTACTTTTTCCCGAGGCGACCATGTTCAGTGGGCCTGGGGGACAGAAGCGATGGGGTTACCGGCAGCACAGAGCAGGGGCCGCTGGTTGAGCAACCCTGCCGTCTGTGCAGGAGAGAGTCAGCACTCACCTGACCTGCCGAGCCCTCCAGCCCTGAGCTACTCTGGGGCTGCAGAAGCCTGGAGGCTGGCTCAGGAGAAGCCAGCGCCCACAGAAGCCCTGTGAAAAGGGTGTGAATGAGTCACTAGATTTTTCAGGTTGACTGAGATGACTTCTGTTGATTTTCTTCGAATTTAGATGTGTTATCAGTGTTCACACGTTGGGCATAACGGGAAGATGAGTGCACATTTTCTTGATAGAGCCTGACGGTCGGCAGCGTTGTGATAAGATTTGGGGTAAGATGTGACTCTGCAAGAAAGCCCTGGTCAGCGTGTGTGGCATGTGTCCCCATGTGCCCGGGGGCCTCAAGGGGTGTTCTTAGCTGGGAGGAAACCCAGGGTGACAGGCATGAGTGTTTTGTGTCATTGTGCACAGGTCGATCTGTGTTGCTATTTACCATTTTAGGGCATCAGAAGTCACTGCTAATTTGTCCCACTGTAATTTCATGGTCAGGGAAAAGCACTTGCTTTCTAACCTCAGGTTTCCACAATAACCAGAACAATGGTTGGTCAAACGTTTGGGTGATAGAAGCTCACTTTACCTCTTCTGGCCTTAGTTTCCTCATCTTTAAGATGGATATAACCATGTACCTGTCTTGGGTAGGGTTAAACAGACTAACAAGTCAAGGGCTAAGAGCGGTTCCTGGTATTTAGTTTGCACCAAAATCACTGCAGATGGTGATTGCAGCCATGAAATTAAAAGAATTACTCCTTGGAAGGAAAGTTATGACCAACCTAGATAGCATATTAAAAAGCAGAGACATTACTTTGCCAACAAAGGTCCGTCTAGTCAAGGCTATGGTTTTTCCAGTGGTTATGTATGGATGTGAGAGTTGGACTGTGAAGAAGGCTGAGAGCCAAAGACTTGATGCTTTTGAACTGTGGTGTTGGAGAAGACTCTTGAGAGTCCTTTGGACAGCAAGGAGATCCAACCAGTCCATCCTAAAGGAAATCAGTCCTGGGTGTTCATTGGAAGGATTGATGCTGAAGCTGAAACTCCAATACTTTGGCCACCTCATGCGAAGAGTTGACTCATTGGAAAAGACCCTGATGCTGGGAGGGATTGAGGGCAGGAGGAGAAGGGGACGACAGAAGATGAGATGGCTGGATGGCATCACCGACTCGATGGACATGAGTTTGGGTGAACTCCGGGAGTTGGTAATGGACAGGGAGGCCTGGCATACCGTGATTCATGGGGTCGCAAAGAATCAGACATGACTGAGCGACTGAACTGAACTGAACTGAAGTTTATATGTATATTAATGCATGCGTTTTGTCCATACAACTTTATATTTGACAGAGAGTCACTCCACTGCTTGCACAAAATAGATTCTTGGTAAATATTTGTTAGTGAAATACATATGCAGTAACCTGTTCTGACTGCTCAGTAATCTGTTATTCAGGGACAGATTGGCAAAATTGGATATTAAGATTTTTATCTCCCATAAAGAAATATATATATATATATAAGCAGAGTGTTCTGCAATCAAACATCTCTGCAGAGAAGCAGGGAGACGAGTAGTTTTGCATGAAGATCATAAAGGAAATGGCCTGAAGGACTGAGCTGAGGAATATCACTTGAAGAACAAGTAGCAGGGTCCATGACTCAACCCAATCAACAGAATTGCCTAATGCAGTAAAAACAAACAAACAATCCTCCCCAAACCACTTTAAAACTACCAAATATATGTTACTTTTGAGTCTAAAAAATAAATGAATATGAGAAACAGGAGTCAAATCCCTGACCTATATTTACTTTCTACTGATTTTCTAATAATGACAGCTTCAACTTGAATCATTTCATTTAAAGAATAGAATGAACACTATAATGTTTTAGAAGCTGATACAGTATGACAAGAGTCCCTTAATATTAGGCTGAATCATATGAAACTGCCACTTCTTTTGGTTAAAAAAAAACAAAACAAAACTGTCAGACATTGTCAGTTTTGAAACTTAAGCTAACTAAATCAAAATTCTTATATTACCTTACCCTTTATTGCCTTTTAACTATGACTGTAAAACTAAATTGGCCAATTTCCTCCCTCTTAGTCCCTTAAAATTTGTGCACAGTAGGTACTGAACAAATGCCTTGTTAATTGAGTAGAGCTTTCCATCTTCTGTCAAAAATCAGGCCAAAATTTTGCTACCCTACCTAACGCTGAGACTACCCTAAATTATAATTGACGAAGTGTTAGCTTCATGTCATGTTTCATGATTTAGATAAATCCGCTCTGTTCCTTGTTGGGGCAGCACTGGGAAGCTAATTAATACAGTATTAATACGTTGCAGAGGCAAACAAGGCTCGGCTTGCACACACGGCCACGGCAAGAATAAATTCAGGTCAGAAACATTGTTGCTGGTAAAGAAAAATGTTACTATAATAATGAGAGATGATTGTTTATGAGACACAGCACTGCATATCGACACATTATAGACTTATAAATGAAGCAAATGGTAGAATCAGGCAGGCTTGTCCCATCACTTAGGGTCCGACTTGGGCATCCAAAGTGCCCTGCGATGAACTAGAAATGATCACCTTGGGGATCCCAGGATTGAAGCGCCTCATTATTACTCATATAAGGTTTTATAACAGTTGGGATTGGTCCCAGATTTAGGAGCATTTACTGAAATAACCGAGCAGGCAGCATGAAATGATTTTCAATTCAGAAAGCAAAGAGCTCCTTCTACAGTGGAAGAGACTGGAGAGCTCAAGAAGGAGTGTGAATTACCTGTGAGTTATTGCACCTCCCTGGGCCTCAGTTTCCCCATATTTGTTAATTACCTCCCAGAGGACAGTCACTCTCTATAACATCTGTCATTGCCTGGGACTGTATCTTCAAATGCTATGTATTTCTTTGTTGGAGGGAGGCGGTGGGGAAGCAAGAGCTCTAAAATGTCTTATTTTGGTTTTGGTTGACCCAGTGCTGTGAGAGCAGCCACGTTGCATAAACGGAGTTCTGAGAAAACAGAGTTACTTTCATTTTTCAAACAGAAGAACCACAATCCTCCCTATGTTTGGATCCTTCTACAAATTAAATATATGGGTTAGAGAGAGCCCACGAAATCAGCAATTTTAACCTTTCCCTCAATGCTGTGGATTTTTCTTAGAGATTTTTTGGAGCATGGAGTATGCACAGTTCTGCTCTATTAGTGAGATCCCAGCCCAAGGTAACGTGCTCCTACAATAACGTCTTCACGATAATTACCTTGTAGAACGCTTAGGGCAAGAATAGTTCCAAACATGCTTGAGGTAATAACCAGTCACATACCCAGAAGGTCAACAGTTCAATCAAAGAGAGAAAAAAATTAGCATATCTTAAGAAATAGTTCAAGTGGTTTTATACAAGAACTCTCATTTAAGTCTACAAGAATACTTAAAATACTGATAAGCTAGGTAATTCTATATTTCCCTTTTTAACTCATTGAAAGCCTCCGACTTCAAGGTGCAGTCTCAGAACAAGAAGCTTCTGGCAGGTGAAGGGAGAAAGTGTGTAGTTAGGGAAATTGGCTGGAGTTTTAAGTGAGGAGTCTGTGCCAGGACTGTAGCTCACAAACTTGGGGGGAGGGCAGTGCACTGAGCTGCTGATGAAAGAACAGAGGAATGCTGAAGAGCTGGCATCAGATGAGGGCTCTGGGCCAATCTTCTATTATAGTAACAACACAGCTTTAATCTGCGATAACAATGAATCCCTCAAGTAACTGTACATTAAATCACTATAAACAAAATCACAATCTGCGCCATTGATGCAGTTTCATAACAGGTTTGATCTTTTCCCAAAATTTCCATTTTTCTATGATTTCTAATGAACACAAAAGAGCAACAGCTGGAAACTCTATCCATTGCTGTCTGTTTGAAATGACTGGAGTTATCTTTTGTTTTGAAGGGCACAGTATTTTCATTTATTTTAAAAATATTTATTGAGCACCTAATATGTACTTGGCAATAGTGACATGGTTAATCATTTTAGAGGTGATTCCTAAAAAAAACTTTCTGCTCTGCCAAAGGTAAAGTGTTAAAATAATAGAACAGCCCAAGGATTTTTTTAAATGTGCTAAAGGGTAGTACTTTTCATTCTCCAAGAGCCCCACACTTTGCACACCGAGTTCCTTTCAATGACGGGTGCAATGCAAGATGGAATCGTGTAGAATAGTCCATGGGCTATTGATCTGAATGGGTACCGTATTCAGTAGGTAAAATGTAGCTAAGCTGAAATGCGAAGGATGGCTTTTCTCATTTAAACTACAGGAAAACGTTGAGGCTGAAAATCAAGTTAGAATGAAAATAAGTTATTCAATTCAGTAACTTTTAAATAGGGTGGGGTCTTTTATATTCATTTAAAAATATGAACTATGCAAATGAAAAGTATGAAAAAGAGTAAGAAACCTCCATGCACTCTCCACTCACAGGGTTTTTTATAAGTCTATTTAATAGACCCTGTTTCATTGCAGAGGGTCCTACAGTTAGTTGCTCAAGTGAGGACATTTTTGTATCTGAGACCAGCCTCCAGGGATAAAGCTTTTTTGTAGGACATTTTTGGCCTGTGGAATTGTCTGCTTTATCCTCTAGCCGCTTTACTTTGAGCTGTTGGGGAGCGGTGGGCCTGACAAACGCTAGGATGGCCGTGTTCTTTAGCAAGTCACAGGGAGATGGACACCCACATACATAATTTAAGGCTGACATAAGTGCTGGGGACAAAGAGATTAATTCTGTCTCGTGAAGAACTGGGGAGAGAGAGTGGGTTTGGGTCTCACCTTTGAAGGTTGGCTGGCATTTTGAAAGGTGACTATGGGGGATGGGGATACTCAGGTAAGAGTGAAGGCCTAGTTCCAGAATGGTGAACAGACACAGTCCTTGGACCAGAGTGTGTGTTCTCAGTGGGATGGGTGTGCTTTGTAAAAAATGTTAAAGATTTCTAGCTTACTGATGGAGGGGGTCAATGCCCCCAAATTCTCTAATTTTCTTTTCCAACTGGGTTACCAAGTCTTACTGAACTTTTATATATCATCCAGCTGCTTTTGAAACCCTCAAGTCATGTAATCCAGTAATAATTTACTTTCAGAGAGTGTGTTACAGTTTACAAATGGCTTTTTTAATACACATTATTACATTTGATCCATATAACAACCCTGTGACACCACAGGCTCATCTCCAGAAGCTATTTCCTTTTGAAAATAACTACTGGTTATAGAAGCTACTAGCTATAGAAATCAGACAGATTTCCACTGGGAGCTTTATTGTGCTAGAAGCACAAGCCAAGATGAAGTCAGCAATTTGGGAGAGATGAAAGGAGGGTCCTAAAACAGACAGAGATTGAGAATCCCAGGAGAATGGTAAGAGAGCAGTTTTGGAAATGGAGAGAGACACAGAAGAGGCAAGAGTGCAACAGAAAGCACAGGACGGAGTGAGGGGTGGTGATCCCGTACTGGGTGGGCGGTGGTCCCTCGTGCTGTGGTGAACACCCAGCCAGTCCAAGGTCAAGATTCGTTCACCCTTGCTCACCATGTGTTGGCTTGTGTGTATATTGCATGGTGCCGTGAGAAACACAATTCAAAAATCTAAAATGGTGGCTTTTAGAACATGGATATTTAATAATATGTAAAAACATGGATAAAAATATTGAACATGGATATAGAGTGACAAATTTTTTATAACATTTTTCTCATTTTACACATCTGCACATTCTCTCATTCTACAGCATTCCCATCTATTGTGACTTTGATAAACTGTTTTTCAGTGCACACACTGAAATGGTGCACTTTTGCAACTACTTAATAGAAGCTAAAGCAACCAACGGACTGTGATTGTTGTAATCTAGCTGCAATAAATCTTACTGACGTAGGATGTATCAACATATCCATTTAGCTTGCTGCAAATCAGTTTACTTTTCTACTTAGAGGCATGATGTGAAATGAAATTAATCCAGTTGCAACAAGGCAAGTGCATTCAGTTGAATAAATCCCTTTATGTGGAAAGGAACTTTGTTTTGCAGCTTATTTGAAAGAAAATCCACGTGGCAGTGTAATACCTTCCCTGGAACTGAACAAATGCATTTATCCCAGCTTTATTTACAGTTGAATTCACATCAGGCCTATTTTATACGATAGTACACTCTATTGTCCTTAGGTGAAGGTCACACTGGAAGCATTTGCAGGACAACTAACATTTTACAATGGAACTTTGCCTAAGGACTGTTGTTCCAACTAGACTATGAACTCGGCAAAGACAGACACCTTCTTGGAGGGAAAAGAGACAGATAAAAACCAACAAAACCATGTATATCCTTTTCTATTCCGTCTCCTTTGCCTCCACTGTCCAAAGGGCAATCCACACACACAGTGTATATTTAATAAATGCATTTTGGTGGTGGCTATCACAAGCAGGCAACACTTGGAGAGGGTCCAGAGAATAACAAAGGGATTAAGAGGTTGGGCAGAGACTCTCAGCGTGACACACTAATGAAATTGAGGCAAATTGAGCTAAAGAGCTTGGAGAAGGGAAGGCTGGTTTTGGCAGCTGTGAAGGTAAGTTGGTCTTGTTTACCATTGCCGAATGTTAGAAAGCACAGCGTACGAAGGGTAGGATGAAAGAAAGTCGACTTACGTCCGGTAAGGTGATAGAAGGTTAGGAATGCACAAGTGGTTTTGACTTAGATGGTTTATAAGGCGTCAACACAGGTCCTTAATAAATCTTTCTTAGGGGGACTTTCCTGGTGGTCCAGTGGTTAAGAATCCAGCTTGCAATGCAGGGACACGGGTTCGGTCCCTGATGAGGGACTTAAGATCCCACGTGCCGCAGAGCAACTAAGCCCACCTGCTGTAAGTGCCACAACTAGAGAGTCCGTGGGCCAAAACAAAAGATCTCGCATGATGCCATGAAGATCCTGAGTCCACAACTAAGACCCATAGCAGCCAAATAAATAAATATATTTTTTTAAAGCAATCTTTCTTTGAAAATGTTACAGTTGAAGAGTAGTCCACCTTTCTGAAATGAATTAGGTGCTGTGCAGTAGGGAAATGACTCAGAGGATCTCTCAAGTTCTAGCCAGTTCTTATCCTATGAATTTTCAGCAGCCAGTGTCAGGAGCCGACTTGCTTCTTGTCCACCTTACTCCATAGCTGGAAGCCCTTGACCTCTTCCTGCAAGTCAGCCACACTGTACTCTCAGCCCTAAGGCTCTTCTTGTTTGGGAGGGATTTAAAAAGCTCACTCTAGCTAAGAGCTCAGCTAACTGTCATCAGGTCATCTCCTGCTGCTAGGCTGGCTCTGAGGTGTCCAGTTCTAACAAGTGGGGTTCTGCCTTGCAACTAAGTCTGTCTCTTACTGGATTTACTGGAAATCCACCCGAGTCTTCCCATGATAACACCGGAAATCCTTTCTTGCTTTCTAGGTCTAATGTGATTTTGGGATCACACTGTGTATCCAGTCTAGGACTGAAGCTTTGTTTCAGTCCACACCACCCCCCACCCCCAGCTCAGACTCAATGTCCAGTCTCTGAACCCCAACCCTGTTACCTGGGCAGTCTGTGCACAGAGCATTGGTTACAAGCTCTCTGAGACCTTTCCTCTCATCTGTGGCTGGATTCTCTATTCGCTGCCCACCCCCCCGCCCCAGGCTCCCAGCGTCATAACTCAGGCCACTACCAGTCCCCTTGCTCTTCTCCTATCAGGTGATGACACGGCATATGGCTTCATTTTCCTGCATCCTGCTGTGAACCGTTGCACATATGAGTCCCTCTCTACAAACCACATACCTCTACAACAGGCCTTCCCAACCTTGTTGCTATTGACATGTACGATTGGTTCAGTCTTTATGGTGGGGGGTAGTCTGTGTATTATAGGGTCCAAAACTAGCATTGCTGGCTTCTACTCACCAGATGCCAGAGGCAGCCCCTCTCCTCCACCCCCAAACTGTGACAAACAAAAATGTCTCCAGGCATTGCCAACTGTCTCTGATGGGGAGGGTGTTTCAAAATTGCTCTTTGTAAGGACTTCCCTAGAGGTCAGGTGGTTAAAACTCTGTGCTTCCACTGCAGGGAAAATGAGTTCAATCCCTGCTTGGGGAACTGAGATCCTGTATGCCACATGACATGGCAAAAACAAAAGAAGAATGAAAATTACCCCCTTTTGAGAATTCTTACTCTACAAGAACCCAGGAAGGCAAGAGCATTTTAAAGTCAGTTATAGATACTTTGAGGAAAAGTCAGAATGTTTAAATCTGGTAAACATTTAACAACTCTGCTCTGCTGCTATTGCTGTTGCTAAGTCGCTTCAGTCGTGTCCGACTCTGTGCGACCCCATAGACAGCAGCCCACCAGGCTCCCCCATCCCTGGGATTCTCCAGGCAAGAACACTGGAGTGGGTTGCCACTTCCTTCTCCAATGCATGAAAGTGAAAAGTGAAAGTGAAGTTGCTCAGTCGTGTCCGACCCCATGGACTGCAGCCTACCAGGCTCCTCCATCCTTGGGATTTTCCAGGCAGGAGTACTGGAGTGGGTTGCCATTGCCTTCTCCGAACTCTGCTCTAAACTAGTTTTAAAAAGTTTCCCAGGTGGTTCAGTGGTAAAGAACCTGCCTGCCAATGTGGGAGACTGGGGTTCAATCCCTGGGTCAGGAAGATCCCTTGGAGGAGAAAATGGCAACCTACTCTAGTATTCTTGCCTGGGAAATCCCATGGACGGAGGAGTCTGGTGGGCTAAAGTCCACAGGGTCACAAAAGAATCAGGTATGACTAAGCGACTACCAACAACACAAAACTAGTAATAAACACCAAATAGAATTTTGTTAAGGTTTGTTTAACAACATAAGGGGTAAAGTGAGATGAAATCCCTTCACTCTAGGTCAGTGTTCCTGAGATCTTATTGTGCAGGAGAATCACAAAAGGACTTTTTTAAACGTTCATATCCTGATTTGGCAAGTTTCAGGCAGGATCTGATACTCAGTCCTAACAGGTTCCCAGGTGGTATCAATATCATGGGTTCCCAGACCTTCCATTGAGCAGCAAGGCCCTAGAACAAAATCACTCATAAGAGGTAGGGGAGGGGCTATTTTAATTGTAATAGTTATAAGGCTATGAGAGCAAGATTAAAATTTGCATTAGAAGAACAGGCTAGAAAAATGTGACTGTTTCTTGCACTTTTCTGTAAAGAATAAAACAGCTCTCAGAGATGCGTTTTGAAATGTGACATTTCTATTTGCTTGAAATTATAAATATTATACAAGCTACCTGCAAAAACTGGTGAGCTGCTGTATTAGTTTGGCAGAACTTTGAAAGGTTTCCAAAACCCTGTTGCAAATCTAAACTTCAAGGTCTTCAGAGTCCTTGTTTTAGGGAGGAAGAGGCTAGGGGTGAGGAGGCCTGGGGAAGGGGATGGAGAAAGGAGGATCATTTTAAATGGGGCCTTGCAAAGAAATAGAGTCATGAACCTGCCTCAAATGACAAATTATTCCGTACTGAAATTATACTGACACCACATGAAGTTATTGCAACCTTGAATCAGATAATTCAGTTATGGCTATAAACCAGTTGCAAAAAATGAGTGCTATTTACTGTAATGTATAGCGATCAGGGTAATCAAATCTCCTGAAAGCTGCCGAAAGCCTGATATAAAAATTTCTTCTCCTTGTATATTACTGTCTCTGAGTAACTCTGACTTGGAGCTTTGCAGACATCTGAGTCACTGCTGCATATCCTCAGTAAGGAAAGGCCCGTTCACATTTGTTCCTAGTTTACAGTTAGAAAGATTTCGGCTCACTGGTTTGTCTAAAGATGTAGATAATGAAGTCCTTACCCTTATCAGATTTCTTCCAGCTAGTGTTGAGACTACCTCTGCCCTTACGCCAGCAGATAAGTATTCACCTTGGGGAAGGAGAACTAACATTCTAGCTCTGAAATATCAATATATTGATGGGTTGTTATCAACTAGATCAAGTGTAATAGAGTTAAATATCTCTACATTTAAAATTCTGTGCCTAGGGTTTTATTTCTTTTCTTTTTTTAAAATCAATAATGTAAGTACAGAATAAGGATGAACTGGCTTCATAGTAGAGCATGGGAACTCATGGGTATGAGTTGACCACAGTTTCAGTGTGAGTCAGCATACTAACTGAGTGCCAAAAAGACTAATGCAGTCTTGGGCCATATTAATAGAAGTATAGGGTATAGATCAAGGGAGGCTACTATTCCATGGTATTCTGCACTGGTCAGACCACTCCTGGAGAGCCCTGTCCCATTCTGAGCACCATGATTTAAGAGAGGCCTCACATCATAGTCCATCAGAGGTAAACACTTAAAATGATGAGAGCATGTAAAACCACATCACACGAGGAATAGTTGAAAGAACAAAGGATATTTATGCTTGAAAAAGAAGACGTAAGAGGACGTGATGAGAAGTAAAAGAAGAACAGGTTATCTGAGAAAAGAGTCTGAGGTAGAGTTTCCAGCAGCAGAAGTTTAACTTCTTTCTGGATCCCCAAGGAAAACAAATTCCCAAGTGCCTTCTTGATTCTTTGTCATTTGCACGGTAAACAGGTCTTCATCAAAGAAGACTCTGTTCCTCCTACAATGCCCTTGAAGTGTGAAGAACTTTATGTCCCATTGCCAAGCCATCTTCCTCTGCCTGCAGAACTACCTCTTTCAGGAAGCCCTCCCTCCAAAGCCCCACCTTGAGTACTCTTCCTCAGGAGTTGGCACTGCGGAAGCATTTGCTTTCACTTGTCCTAGATTCCCTAATAGCTTGTTAGCTCTTTAGAGGAAAGGACCCTATTTTCTTTTTGTTTTGATTACCCTAAATGTTCCCAGTACATCTGGGTCCCGAGAATTAGGGACTGAGGGGATATCTGCTGACGGTAGCCAAAAGATGACTTAAAGTAACCAGACAAGGTGATTTTTTTTTTTTATAGTGCCTACATGACAAAGCATTACAGTATGTTCTCTTGATGATAACAACACGTAATTGACCCTTTGCTTTATGAAATAATATGAGCTGACAAAGTTGGCTGTATAGTAAATCTTACTTTCCCTTACATCTTGCATTTCAAAATAAAATTTGTGTGTCCAGGGGACTTCCCTGGTGGTCCAGTGGCTAAGACTGCATGCTCCCAGTGCAGGGGGCCTGGGTTCAATCCCTGGTCATGGAACCAGATCCTGCATATCACAACTAGAGATCCCATACTCCACAGTGGAGATCAAAAATCCAGGTGCAGCCAAAAACCAAAAGTTCTGTGTCCATGCCACTATTTAAGAGCCCCATCTTCCCTGTGTCAGGTCCTAGGAATTACTCTCGAGCTGGGAGAGTCTTCGATTTCACACATCTCCTTCTTTGTTTACTTGGATATTTGTAGCGTATCAAGGGTTGCAAAGAGTCGGATACAACCGAACACACAGTACATGTATCCAAGGGTCAAGTCACAACATCACACAGCTTCTGGTTTATAAAATGAATGAATTGTCTATTTAACAACATTGATCTCTGACAGAGAAATTCCACAAATGAGTTTAAATGAGAAAGCACCCTGTTATGCATTTTAAAAAAGAGAGATTGCACATTTATATCATACCAAAGATAAAAACATCTTTGGGGTAACGATGCACAGCTCTTCTCGTCTCCTGTGTAGTGTCTTAAAGAACGGTATAGTTTCCCTCAAGGACAGAGGCATGGATGGGCACTCTGAGTCATCCACGAAGCTGAGAATAGAATGCAGAACACAGAAGCCAAGTTCATGCTCTGTCACTCGAGTCACTGGACAGTATTATCTCCCACAGTCCAATGACCTGACATGGTACAGAGCAAATTATACCCTTCTCTGCAAGAAGTTAATAGAATTCCACTTGCCAGCCTGACGTTCAGGTAGAAAATGCAGTGAGCAAAAAGACAGGGCCCCCGATTTTTTATCATTGACTGTTAATCACAAGTAGAGACGGACACCTCCCTGGTTGCTGGGGTAGCCAGTCTGTCTGTGCTAATAGCACTTGGCTCAGATGCTTCAGAAGACTAAGAGCAGGCTGGTTCCTGTGATGCATAGAAGAATTTTGATTCTGAGTTACCACCGTTTGACAACTGATATTACAAAAGCCTGGTTTACTGACATATGAAGCATGAGAATTTTCTGCTTGTTTTATCTTCCTGGAGAAGTCCAAAATAAAACTGGGGCTGTATCATGGGTTTTGTATATCCATACACTGTGGACACTTTTTAGAAATCTGGAACAAAGGCTAACACACAAATTGGTCCTAATTATACTGATTCAAAGATTCTTCAACCATCTCCCAAAAGAAAGGGTTTGGTCACATCCTTTCTCGTCTCAGGGCATCTGTGTTCAGTGCTGCTAGCTCTCTCTCAACTCCAATTTCCAAGCACATTTCAGAGACGTTAAAGGAGATAACTGCTAGTGATGAAAAATCAGGTGGAAGATGTGCGTCCTTCAAGAGAAATAACCTTTTCAGGAGGATAAGTTCTATTGGCCCCAAATAAGTCCATCAGCATTCTTTATTTCCGTATCATATCCTGAACTACCCAAGAGGGATCATAAAATACCACGGTACGTCTGTCTGATGCAGAGCACAGGGTTGGAGCAAAGTTGTGAGACTGCCAGCCCTGCAGGAAAAGGAGGCAACCAGCGGCACAACACACAAGCAGCCCACAAAAGCGTGATCCATGCTGCTAGTTTCTAACAGGATTTGGACATTGAAAAGGAACCCATCTGAACTGGATGCCAGCTCTTATGACCTACAGGGAAGGGTGAAAGGTCTTGCCATCTGTCACTGAAAAGGTCATTTCTCTCTGCTCTCAGACTGCAGAAGGATGAGATAGTTTGCAACAGAGAACGGAAGGGGCTTCAGAGAACATGTGGTCTAACCTCTCACTCAATTGAGAAGGAAACTGAGGCCCAGAGAGGTTATAGTGTCACATTCAAGGTCACGCAGGTTGTTTCCAATAAAGCCAGAATTCAGATTTCCAGAACCTGTGTCAAGAGTTCCTTGATGCTGTGCCCAGACCAGTGTGGGAGAAGGAACCCTGGCTACAATTTCACAGCCTTGGTACTATGTCTTGGTAGACGTTAGCAAGATTATCTTGAGCAAGTCACTTAAACTTGCAAGCTTTGCCCTTCCCACTCTGCAACATGAGAGGCAAAATATGTGGTCTGCCTGCCTCAAAGATCACAGGCAGATCAAATGAGATAATGTGTGAAATGCTTTTTAAAACTTTATAAGGCTCAGGTTAAAAAAAAAAAAAAGGTAAGGTTAAAAAAAGAAAAGAATTCCATATAAAGCATGTTTTTCCTTCTGAAGATATATGGATGGACTCTGCTGGTGGTGGTGGAGGGGGAGGCAGGGAGTGTCCATGAGCCACTGAATATTCTGTGTAAAGGTGTGTGTGAATGAATGCTAGGCATATTTTTTTCACCCCTGGGGAGTGCTTCTATAGCTTTCATCAGCTTCCTAAATGTGTCTCTGAAACTCTCTGCACCTTTAGCCTCACCACCACCAGTAAGAACCTCTGTGCTGTGGATATCAACATGTTTATGATCAATAAAAGGTTGATTTACTGTACTGAAATATGACAGTTTTCTTAGATTTACTGTGTAGTTGGGATCTCCTTGCTAGCTTTACCATTCAATAATCCACATTTTTAGAATACAAATCTGTTCGGGGGAGGGGAGTTAATCTGACCTCACGCTTTGCTCCCTAAACTGCTAAAAGTCTATCACTTATAAAATGAAGATGAAAATTCAAAAGATAAAATGATAAAGGTTTTTTTTTTTTTTTCTACTAGTGTACTTCCTTGGTAGAATGTCCTAGGTATTTTAAAAGATTTTTCTTTAAAATTATATTTAGCAAGAGAACTGTCTACTTATTATTTACTGAGTTCCTACTGAGTTTCCAGCAGTTTGTTTCCAGCATTTTCCCATAAAGCACTAGACAACAGACACAAATTGTAAACCATTTGTAGGCTACCACGTTAAGCCTGTGGTTCTGGAAGGCTGAGAGGTGTGGAGAAAAACAAATGAAAAAGTATTATTCATGACCAATTGATCAAGTAGCCTGCTTTTCATTAGAAAACATAAAAAGGCAGGACCAATTTAGCAATGCTTGTGTTGGAAATGTGTAAAAACATTATTAATGTTGGATTTTTTTTCTTATTTATTTTTAGTTCTCTTTAGAAAATCACACTTGAGAGCTTTCTGTAGCAGCAATAGAAGGAGTGAATAAGACAGCACTGGAATCCTTTTTTAATGCTAATGAAGGGGTAGGGACCAATCCCTAGTTTGTGAGGCCTTTTCTGTGTACAGTTACGTATTTCCAAAGACACAGACTGACTTATGGAATGTCTGAGTGACCGAGATAACCAACCAGAGAAGTTACCTACTACCAAGACTCATCCATCATCCCATAAAGAAATCCAGTGTGGTCTTTTATAAATCTGACAATGGCTATAATCTTGTGTTTTAGTGGTAAAATTTTACACAGTACAGTAATGTGGAAAACGAGAGGCGGTTTCTCCCCTTGACTGTATCAAAATATCATCTTCTGCCCCAAGACTCTGAGGTCTCATAACTCGCCTCTTGTATTATTCCTTTCAGTTTTTTCCCTTCCTCTTCCTTTATATTGAATAGTTCTACATTTTCCAGTCTTAACATTATCTCTAACATTTAGACTTTCTTATATAGAGCCTGAAGCTCTAGAATTGCAATAAGCGTACTCATCTGTGCTTACTAGAGTGCTATTATCAGATGAACAAAACCTAAAATATATTTTGGTAGTGAGAGTCTCAGGTTTTGAATAACTCAAAAGAACTTAAAACTTGGGCGGTGATAGGATGCCAGGTTGGGGGCCGGCTGTATCTGCTTTTCGTTCAGTTCCATTTCTGTTCCTTCTCATTCCACGTGTCAGGAGCCTTTGGAGAGAATGCTCTGGAATCAGACCACCTGGGTTCAAATCAAGGCTCTACCACATACTAGTTAAGTGACCTTGTGCAAATGACCTAAATTCTCTGCACCCCAGTTTCCTCACTTACAAAAGAGGGTAATATTAGCCCTTGCTTCATTGTGCCCTTAGGAGAAGCAAAATGAGTTAACACCGGTGCCGTGCTGTTGGCAAATAGCATAACAGACACTGTTTCAGAAACTTTATGTGTATAAATTACTTAATCTTCAAAACAGTATGATAAGATAGCTACCATTATCACTCTCATTTTATAGCTAAAGAAACTAAGACATAGAAAGACTAAGTATCTTGTCCCAGTTGGCCTAGTTAGTAACTGAAGGATTGGCCCTCAAACCTGGACCATCTGGCTCTGCAGCCAGCACTCAGTAAATGCTACTTATTACTATCATCATCATCATCATGGTTGTTATTACCTGAACTTAAAAAAACACTCAAATATCTGCTGTGTCTGCTGATAACAACAAATGTGTATGTCTAATCCTTCTTCAAAGTATACTGAAAATGTATATAACCCCCAAACAAATAGTTGATTTAGGAAAGGATTATCACCTAAACCCACTGAGTGAGGTTTGTTGGGAAATAGGATATCATCACAAAGCCTAAGCATTATCTTGCCAGACTACTTGTTAATTGCAAAAGGACCCCTGAACTGAGATCACTACCTTGAGCCCCGATCAAATCGAGTGTCACAAATAGAGGGACAATCTGGAACTAAGTGTCTCCTGTTGAGATACAATACGGAGCACCTTGTAAAATGCGTTCAATTGAAATGTAATCAATGCTTTATTTCTACTTTGGAGTTTATGGGAAATATTGAGGATAGAGGAACAAATTAAATGACACCGCTGGGCAAAAACAAATTAGAACATTCAAGACAACACGTAACCTTTTCAAAAATGCTAATGGTGAATAAAAGACATAAAGCCTTCATGTAAAAAAATATATTTTTCTTTAAAAAAATTAGATCTTAGCTTTTTCAAGGTATAGAAGACATTTGGGGGACAAATGGCTAAGGTTAGATATGGTTTAGATACTAGATATTAATGAGTCACTTTTCATCTTCTTAGGTATAATGATGGCATTGCAGTTATGTAGGAGAATGTTCTCATTTTTTGATGTGTACTGAATTATCTAGGGGTGAAGTATCATTTTGTCTGTAACTTACAAGTAGTTAGAAAGAAATACAAATAGGTGGAACAAATATGTCGAAAAGTTAGCAACTGTTGAATCTAGGAGATGAGTATAGAGGTATTCACTGTATAAATATTTCAACTTTTCTTTATGTTTAGACATTTTCTTCACTTTGTTCATAAGATGTAGGTCTTATATCTTCTTTAGAGGGCAGTTTAAGACTTTAATCTTCACGTACTTAGTAATAATTTCTTTTAATTCTCCAAAATGTTTGCTGTGAATGAATTTATTTTTTTAATCTGTCTCCTAAAAATTACTTACTGAATTCCCATTGGCTCATTGGTTCAAGCTTATTGAAACCTAATGTAATATTAACATTATTGAAAAGAACTCAGTGCCTAGAACAAGGCCTGACACATAGTAAATGTACAATGTGTTAATAAACATTCATTTGTTAAATGAGGCTACATTTTCCTAAGAAATTGTACAGAGGTCAAAAAAAGATGCACGCACAGGAGGCTGTGTTGTTCCTTCATAGATCAAGACATGCTGAGTTAAGTACTTGAGATGGACAAATAGGAGGGCCAGTCAGTCTCATCCTTTGATTCAAATAACTTAGGCCATAAAGATTCTTCACCAAGTTTTGAGTTTCATGACTGCACAAAAATGAAGCCTCTGTTCCTCAGACTAATCAAGCATCAACTATAACTTGTTTAAGAAATCCCGATGGAATCACACATTTTTAAATGTGTGTTTGCTCCGTCTTTCAGCCGTGTCCGACTCTCTGTGATCCCCTGGACCGTGGGCAGCCAGGCTCCTCTGTCCATGGGATTCTCCAGGCAAGAATACTGGAGTGGTTATAGACTTTTCCTGAGTGAGGAAAAGAAGCAAGCTCTGTTTCAGGAATGAGCCCTGCAAATCACCAAAACCTACAGGTGTTATTCTCTGAGAATCAATAAATGTGGGAATCAGGCTCATTTTCAGCGCCTCCAGAAGGCAAAGACATAAAAGAGATGGCTTCAGGCAGTAAGTCAGATATATTTTGCATAAAAGGTGGGAAGAAAATGATCAAGATTCAAAGAAATCATTAATACTGATATCACCTTGTGTTTCACAGCACCTTTTTCCTAAGCCATTTCATATCTATGTTAACTCATTTATTCTTACAATATCCCTAAGAAATAGATGTAGGACAATTGAAATTTTTAAAAAAGATAAAAGATTTTCATTAGGGCCTAAGATATAAAAGATATTCAAAAGGATATTATATTAGCAATAGAGATATTTCTTCATTTTGAACAAATCAATCACCTCCTTCCCCTATGCTTCAGTAAAGTCATTTAAAAAAAATAAAATCTATTATAATGGGAGAATCAGATTACAGTTTACTACATGGGAGACACTCTAAGTTCAATCTAAAAAGATAGTTTTATTCAATGATATAGGACTGTCTCCCTTCACCCAAAAAAGCACCCCAAGTTCTCCAAAAGGGTACCAATCAAAATTTTTAAAATTTGAAATTTAAATACAGTTAGATGGTTCTAAATTTTATTGGTGCTCCTTATTTAATAATGGATCCTTTTGTAAAGAGGATCATTTTAAAATTATTTTATAAAAGTGAAGTTTTATAAACAATACTGCATTGTTACAGTAGAATACGCTTGTACTCAGTCCTTTCTGAAACTAAAATAAGAAAAAAAGAAAAGAGGACCCACTGAAAAGGTAATAAATCTACGATAAATGCAATTGTAGGTAATGAAACATTTTTCAACCCTTGGTTTCCCACCCTCAGATGACAGAACATGAGCACGTGTAATCTTTTCTATTGGAGTTTTAGATCCTAAACATTTCTCCCTTCTCTTAATTCATCTGAGGATGTATACTTTCAGTAATGTACAGATGAAGTTATACATACTTTATTAATAAGACTTAATTCCAGATATGTGAACATGATATTTTTAAATTGGATTAATCTTTGGTGGGTATATTCAATCCTCAGGTTCAAAGAGTAGGGTGTCAAAGAGTTGTGTTCCGATTTTATGCCTGAACTGAAGATGGTCTTGGGGACACAGTGTTAACTGTTAATAAAGGGATAAATATAGACAACACTCTCTCTAATCTCATTTCAAAGTAAAGTTTTCTTTTTGTAAAGGAACTTAATCTGGGGTTCTTTGTAAAGGCAACATAAACACTAACAGAAGTAGAAATGCAAGCCCCAAGAACAAATCCTGACCGTGCAGTACTAGCGTTCATTCATTGCCACTCTGCCCTTCACCTCCCACACCCACGCCAATTCGGAACAAGTGCTGACACTGGTGAAGGGGAATTTCACCCCTGTAATCCCAGGTCCAGAGTCTTTCCCTGAGATGGCTCAGAAGCCAATTAGAGGAGTCTTCTTGGATAACGTTGGCTGAAAGGAGCAAGTCTTCTAGTTTATTCACTGGAAGTTGAATCCTATTACTACAAACACTGTTACAGAAAAAGATTTAGAGACCTTATCTGATGAACTGAAAATTAAAACCAATATTTACAGAGCCCAGGGGATTCATTTTAATTAGATTGACTCCAAGAGAACATTCTGCAAATGGTAAAAATCTGAGACCTCTAGAGCGTGTAGACCGATGTTGCATAAAGACATACCTTTCAGAAGAGAAGAGGTTGAGTTTATGGCTTTGCACCGAATGGTCAGAATCCTCTCTTGCAAGAAGGAAGCTGAATTTCGACATCAAAATGACTGCATTTCAGAGTCCGGATCCACCTTGGGCTGTCGTCCACATACCGCACTAAACCAGGGCACAGGCTCACAGATCCATTGAGTGCTTCCTCCTCCTCCCCGACTTCTTACTCCCTCCTCCAAACTACCCCCAGTCAGCCCAGCAGTCTGTATGCAAACCACACAGGAACTAGCAGACATGGGGCTTCAGAGAGCTGGGTGTGAGCCTTAGATTATGTGGTTTTGTTTTCTTGCTGCCGGAGTTGAACTAAAATGCAGGAGGTTCACTGAAACACTTTTGCTTCTTTATGCTTGGTTTCAGTTTTAACAAGTTTGCCCCAAACAATTATGTTCACATAAGAAAATTTTTAATCCTAGAGATGGTCCATTGGCAAGTTACTGCTGGTCTTTAGGAAAATGCACTTTCTCCAAATAGGTACAAGCATCAGGAGGAACATTGGGACTTCTTAGGGGAACTTATTTAACAGCATCCTGGATCACTCACATCATTCAAATCCCAGGAAAAAAAAAACTTTTTTAGTGTACTCAGCCCATAATATTACCCTTAGCCCCTAATACTATCCCTAGCGAAAGAAAAAAACTCAAAGCCAAGATGAGTTCCAACCCCAGCTTTGCCATAACCAAGTGAGAGCTGGAGCTGGTTACTTAGATTTGGGGAATTAATTTTCTCCTGAATAGGCTAGGCTAAAATATTTCTGGGATTTGAAGACTTTTTTCATTGACCTAACATTTTTGTCACCTTCAACTTCCTTAGTTCTTACCTTCAGATTTGTAGCTCACGCTCCTGGTTAAGTTCCTTCCTCCCAAACCAAGTGTAACTTGCTAAGGCCTCTTCCTCTGCCTTTGCTTTTACTAGAAAATGGATTGCCAATGTTGCATCTTTTGCACAAAATTAGAGAAATTGCGACTTGCTCAGTGGCACTGTTCAAAGTCAGGGGACCAGACCCAAGATAAAGATGGAAATGTTGGCTGACAAGATGTTCCAGCATTCATCAGATAAGACAACTTGGGGATCTCAAATTTAAACTTATTCTACATTGTGGAATGGTGTCCTTTTCTATTTCTTTGCCCCTTTACACCTAAACCTTGCTCAAGATTTATGGTTTTTTGGGGGGGAGGGTGGAAATGTTGGTTATGATCACTCAACAATTTTATTGAAATAGAAAAGAAGAATCTGAGTACTTGATCATAGTAGGGGCTCAGCAAGTGATTGGTCAGATGACTTACAGGAAGTAATTTGTTCCTCTTAAATCTGTAATAGAGGGCTTTCTCTTTATTCATGCAAGTCTGTCAAAGGTTCTTGAATCCAAGTTGCATCTGAATAGGGTCCCCACTACTTGCACATGTTATAAAGACAGAATTTTCAAGATAACAACGTGCGCCCAATTTTAAAACAATCACATCTCCATGTGGGCCTCCGGGTTCTTCCGTCTCCAGGGTCGAAGGGCCTTCTTGGTGGGATCATCGTTATGCCTGATGACCTCATCGTGGGTTTTCAAGCACTGGAATTCTCTGGCCACAGCTCTTGTCCCAAGCCAGTGGTTTTGAATTGGGGAGAAAGCAGTTGTTGACTAGCGCTGTACAGGAAGCACCATGGTGTTCTCAGCACTCGCCCTAACGATGTAGCTGCTTTTCCTCCGGACACTGCCCCCAGGGAACAGAACACAACCACTTTTCATCCAAGAATGGGGCAGAGTGCAGAACAGGGAAATCTCACGGAGAAGTTCTGTCAGTGGTAAGTAATGATCGGCAGACATGGCACAGAGCATGTAAGGCAGCACATGGTGGTTAGTTTCCTAGCAGTTCAGTAACTGAACTAGTGCAAAGGCAGGACCTGGGAAGAAAGACTCTCATGTGAGACTGTCAGCAACTTGGTCCTCACCATCAAGGGACACTCACAACAGTATCAGCAAAATTGGGAGGATTAAGGGAATATATGAAATCTGAACTTATCCACCATGGAGAAAATTTTGCTTAAAACCATACTTATTTAAAAATTTTCAGCAGCTCCTTTGGAGAGGTTGTTGGCATCAGAACGTCTTACGTGAAATTATGCTAACTTTAACTTCGTGGTGCAATGTGTACTCTTCATCCGATAGCACGGGTCCAGACGTTCTCTTTTTATTCATTCCATAGACAAGTTTTGTACACCTGCTCCTTGTTGGGTCTGTTGCAGGTGCTGGGATGTACCAGAGAACAAAACATAGTCCTTGCTTTCCTGGATCTTACGTTCTTTTAGAGGAAGAAATAATACATGTGTCAAATGGGGGTACTGCCAAAGAGGGTTATAAAATGGGGCAAGAGTCATAGACTGTGCGGCTGAAGTGGGGTTGGGATTTAATTAGGAGATCAAAAGACATCTGAGCAATGTCCGAAACAAAGCGAGGGATCTGGCCTGGTGGCTTTTTGGGGAAATAGCTTTTTCAGGTATCTGGACCTGCAGAAGCAAAGCCTGAACGTGGATGCAGTGAGTGAAGTGAAAAGTAGAGATGGAGGTCAGAGGAGGAGTAGGGACCAGAATACATAGGATCTCAACGGCCATGGCAAGGTCTTTGGATTTTATTCTTGAGATGGGACTCAGTGGAAGATTTTGAACTGGGGAGTGATATGCTCTGTGAAACTCACTCAGTCGTGTCTGACTCTTTGCAACCCCACAGACTATACAGTCCATGGAATTCCGCAGGCCAGAATACTGGAGTGGGTAGCTTCTCCAGGGGATCTTCCCAGCCCAGGGATCGAGCCCAGGTCTCCCACATTGCAGGTGGATTCTTTACAGATGAGCCACCAGGGACTGTGTTTTAAGTTTTTCAAGGCTCACTCTGATCATTGTATTGAAATTAGATTGTAAGAAAGCAAGAGAAAAAGCAGGCCGAGCAGGTGAGAGATTGCTGCCATGATCCCGGCAAGAGATGATGGTGACTTAGGGCTAATGCTGGGAAGTGTTGAGTTCTTAATATACAGGGTAACCAAAAAGTCTGGAATCATAAACAGGATTATTTTATTGTGTTGATAAACCATTTATTACCTATGGAGCACGCATAACCCAGAATCAGTAGCCACTCTGTGTCACAGGTGTATTCATGGGTATCACAGGCTGTATGAGAGACAAAGAGAGGCGTCAGTGGTGATCCCAAGGTTCATGGCCTGAGAAACTAGAAGCAAGGATGTGTCATTCACCGAGACAGGAGAGACTGTGAGTGAGAAGGTCTAGAAGACCAGATGAGGCGTTTGCTTTTAAATGTATTAAATTTGAGATGTCTGTGAGACATGCCCGTGGGGGTGCCAAGAGAGTTAGGCATCTGAGTCTGGAGGTTGACACAGGTTAGGGGTGATGATGAAATCTTGACAGTTGTTGAGAGAGAGAAGGGTGTTGAAAACCATGAGACTGGATAAAACCATCCCGGAAATGAACACAGACAGAGAACTGACCCCTCCAAAGCTGAGAGGTCGGACAAATGAGAGGACACCAGCCAAGGAGACGAGAAGGAGAAGTAATGTCTTGGAAGCCAAGAGAAGAAAGTTTGGTTCACTTTTATAAAACTCTGAGTTCAGAAAATAAATAAAAACCGACACCAAGTTATTGGGGTAAAATGATGTCTGTGTTCTTGATGCTACAGTATTGCAACTAAATTATGGTGCCCCCAAATGGAGGAAAGCAGACATCTCTTTGCACATGTCACTTTCAGTTCAGTTCAGTTCAGTCGCTCAGTCGTGTCCGACTCTTTGGGACTTCATGAATCGCAGCACGCCAGGCCTCCCTGTCCATCACCAACTCCCAGAGTACACCCAAACCCATGTTCATTGAGTTGGTGATGCCATCCAACCACCTCATCCTCTGTTGTCCCCTTCTCCTCTTGCCCTAAATCTTTCCCACCATCAGGGTCTTTTCAAATGAGTTAGCTCTTTGTATCAGATGGCCAAAGTATTGGAGTTTCAGCTTCAGCATCAGTCCTTCCAATGAACACTCAGGACTGATCTCCTTTAGGATGGACTGGTTAGATCTCCTTGCAGTCCAAGGGACTCTCAAGAGTCTTCTCCAACACCACAGTTCAAAAGCATCAGTTCTTTGGCACTCAGCTTTCTTTATAGTCCAACTCTCACATCCATACATGACCACTGGGAAAACCATAGTCACTTTAGCAGAGTTAATTCCATAGCAGGTAGCATGTGAGCCTTTTGCCTGTCTGATCCACTCAGTGACAGCTACCAGCCTCTCCACCTGCAATGGGACTGTTGTCTTTGAGTTTGCGCCATTCTCTTTTTTTCCATCTGCCTATTCAATCATCACCTATGTATGTACTGAACACTCTCAAGTTCATGAACCCTACCCAGAACCCTCTCCCCTTGTCCCAGTTTTTTCTACTCAACTGTCTCTTGGGCATTTTCACCTGGTCACACCAGACACCTCAGCTCACATTCAAAATGTCCAAAATAGAATTCATCACCTTTCCTGCCAAATCTGCTCCTCAGACTGGGTTCCTATCTTAGTGAAACTAGCAACCACCATTCACAGAGTCACCCCAAAAAGAAACATGAGTGTCACTGTAGACTCCCAGATATATCCAGAGCCAAGCCCAATAGCTTCTATGCTTTAATTTCATACACAAACATCTGTGTGTCAAAGGAGAATGGGTGGAGTGGATTATGTGCCACGCCAATGGCTTCTGCTTTGGCTAGGACTTTTATCACTTTATGTTTTAAGATTTTTTTTTTATGTGAACCATTTTTAAGATCTTCATTGAATTTGTTACAATATTGCTTCCATTTTTATGTTTAGGTTTTAGGGACTTGAGCTCCCCAGCCAGGCACCGAGCCTGCACTCCCTGCATGAGAAGGTGAAGTCCTAACCACTGGACTGCCAGGGAAGGCACCTTCATCACTTATTGCCAGAACTACTATAAAATTCTGTTCTTTTTCCAGTCCCTCTGTTCTGCTTCCAATCTAATTTTCTGAACACATTCAGAGATTCATTCTAAAAGAAGAAAATGAATAGGTTTAAAATGAAAAAATTGAGATCTCTGACCTTCTCAAAATACAAAAGTTAAACTCATGACTGAGAAGGTCAATGGAGCTCAACATTAAGAACAAAAGATTGATTCTCAGCATAGGGGAAAGAACATTGAAGTGTATACAGGAGATTTGGGTACAAGTTTCAGTTAAATCCTTGCTAGCTGAATATTTCTGGACAATTCATATAACTTATCTGTTCCTGCAAACTCAGCTCAGTTTTAACTCTTCCAGAAAGCCTTTCCTAACCATGTGGTTTAGACAAATTCCTTTTTCACTCTCAGATCAATCTATATTTGCCTTTATCATAGTAATTTATCATAGTTACTGATTTATTCCTGTTTCCCTTATTAGACTGTAACCTTCTTGTATTCCCATGGCTCAGCGTAGTGCCTGGCTCTAATGAAGAATGAATGCATGTTCCTCAAACTTAGCATTCTTACTTATAGAATGGGATAATATCACCTACATTTCAGACTTCCTTTAAAATTTACATAAGATACGCATATGAGAATCTTCATGAACTATAACTCAATGTAAAAAATAAAAAAAGCACTTTTGGTTTATTTCTATTTGATTTATTTACTTTATAAAGTCCAGCACCTTATCATGGCCTTCAAGGTCCTGAACCACCCATTTCCAGACCACCTTTTCAATTTCCCTCTGCCTTCTGCTCTCATTACTCTGTATTACAGCCAGCTACGTTGGTTATAATGCACCGATTTCTTTCACATTTCCTATCATTTTATATTATACTTATCTATCTACATGCCAGTATCAACAATGTAGGCTGTTATTATAGTAATTATGATTGAAGCAGTAGGAACTAAAAGCAAAGGTAACTTTCATTTACTAAGCATTTTCCTGTTCTCTACGTGTGTTTTCTTCCATTCTAGTCAGTATTCCACACAGCCACCACGGTTCTTTAAAACATAGGTTTGATTACATTTCCAGTGCCTACTGGAAAAAACCACCTGGTAGTACAGACAAGGTGCTTCATGATCTGACTGTCCTCTGCCACTTCACCTCCCTCTGCTGTTTCACTAACAGTCTTTGTGACTGCCATGGTAGCTACAGAGCTGGCAGTTTTACCAGGATTATAGGCTCTCTCAGCTTTCAAGCCTTTACACATGATGCATCCTTTGCCTCTAATGGCTTCCTCTTGTCTAGGCAGTGAACTATCATCCTTTAAGAATCAGTTCAGATATAAATTCTTCTCTGAAGCCTGCCCTCAACTACTCCTTGGTCGAATCAGACGGTCTCTCCTCTCTCATTATGCTATGCATACCTTGTCACAGTCTTCTGTGATCGTGCCTGTCACCTCCACTAGCCTGTCAACTTAAACTCAATCCTATCTGAGTCCTTGATGCTTTAGGTGCTCAGTGAAAGTCAGTTGACTATTTCAATGACTAGCCATCGGGGTACCCAAGGCCCTCACTGGAAGCACTCAGTCATTTCCCATCACTTTTCATCTCTAGAGACTACTACTAGAGATTACATTCTTTGTCCTTCAGATCACGTTTCCAGAATAACACGGATTGTAAAATTTATTCTTTCATTGAAGGATTAGGCAGTGCCACAGCCCAACTGATCACAAAAGGAAGACATCTGCCTTCATGCTGCTGGATATCCACAAGCAGGGATTACTTTAACCCGTGGCGTCTCCCTTCCTCGAAGTCCTGGGAATCATGAGCACCAGCTGCAGGAAAGGCCGGAAGTGAAGGGCCGGAAGTGAGGAAGCGGAAGTGGGGGAGGGCGTGAGCTCTCCGGCCTGGTTGGAGGAGGCGGATCAGCTTACAGGGGCCCGGCCTGGTGTTTGAGAGGGAAAAGGCCCGGATGCCAGGCGGCTGAACATTCCCCTCAGGTAGTAGCCTCTCATTTGGGGGTGGGGGTGGGGATGGAGGGGGCCTGGAAGGGTGTTTTCCGACTGCCCATTCCATGCGGGTCCCTACGCCTTGTCAGGGCAGGCGAGAAGGGGACAAGGCCAGCAGGTCTCCCTGAGGGAAGGTCGCTGTTGTGTGACGGCGTTACGTCACTCCCTCCTTCTAGAAGCTTCTCCAATACCCAGCCTCCCACTCCCACTACATTGCATGCTCTCTGAGGGCAGTCACTGGTCTGAGTCGTCTGTGTGGCCCAGTGCCCGCCACACGGCCTGCATGGAACACAGTGGTCATTCTGAAACCATTGTTGAACGAGTTAAGTGATGCCAAGGAGTGGATACAGGAAGCTGATTGCTCTTTACCTTCAGTTCTTTGCGGAGCATGTCATGTCTTTCCCACCACCCCTTATGTGGTGATTTTTTCCCCTTATGCTGCAGATGGGGAAACTGAGGCTCAGAGAAACCTTAATAGGAAATGGCAGACTAGGATCTCAAATCCATGCCTCCGGAGTCCTAATTAGAGTAATGAGGTGAGGTACTGAATGCCTGGGTGTGAGCACGTTGTGAGCCTGTAGCGAAGAGTCGCACTTACACAGCACTTCACTGATGGGACTCAGTGCTTAAGGATCCACCTGCAATGCAGGAGATTCAGTCCCTGGGTGGGAACATCCCCTGGAGAAGGAAATGGCAGCCCACTCCAGTATTATTGCCTGGGAAATCCCGTGGACAGAAGAAGCCTGGTGGGCTACAGTCCATGGGGTCACAAAGAGTGGGACACGACTTAGTGACTAAACAACGACAGCATGCAATTTACACCAGAGGGTGGAAACTGTGTCTGGTGCTCCTGTTTCTCTGTTTCTTAGAAATGGAGCTTGTCACATGGTAAACTCTGGGAAATAATAGTTGAGTGATTTGGTGAACACACAGTCAGGACTCAAGTTAGTTTCTCTGCCCCTTGCAGTATGCTTTTCGTCAAAACAGTAACACCCACTAATGCCCTGGTGATCTCTGTAATCCTTCTTCCAGAACTATCTTGGCCAGAGTTTATTTTCTCCTGAGTTGATCTCATGTCTACAGGCAGAATCTGTATAAACAAAAGAGCTGTTCTGTCTTCATAGCACTACCGTAAATGTGTCTTTCCAAAGATGCCTCTTGGTACTCAGCCTCTTAGATGCTGTTGACATTAGTGTCCTAAATCTTTGGATAAAGTCAGTGTAGCTCCTCAATCTCTTATTCTCAATTCTGATATCCAAAAAGTTTTGAAAACCACTTCCCCCCACCTCCAACTTATCTAGCTACAAGATTTGAACTGAAACAGCCATTCGTCTTTACTTATTACAAATATTTGCAAATTTTTATTGTAGTCATGTTGATGTTTAATTGTTCAGACCTGTTTACTTACCCCAGACCTTTCTGTGGATATCATGTAGTATATAGTGTAGGCATGGCATTACTTTTCAAAAGTTTTTCACACCCTCTCCCCCAATTAAGTTTGAAGTCCATAACTTATCTGGCCTCCAAAGCTTCAGATAAGAGATTGTGGCCCTGTAGTTTAATGTCACTTGGCAACTTAAATAGTCTCCTGTTATTCAGGTAAAGTTGGGGGAGAAAACAGCCTTTATCAAAGAGTTGAGTAAGTGGGTAAATGGAGTAAGAAAATTAAGGGATGTTTTATACCTCATTATTTGTTTATCTTGGAGGTGTTGAAGGGAGAAATCTCCTTAACTAACTGATGTTTTTGAATGTATGCATCATGTTTTATTATATCTTCCACAACGCTATATAAAAATAAGTACTCAAGAAATACTTGATTGATTTGAAAATGTTTGCTTAAAACTCTAAAATTAAAGCTAGATATTAACTCGTTTTAATTCTAGATTCATAAGCAAACATTAGAATTTTACTTGACAATTGCAAGGGTTGGATTATATTTTTAAATGACATATTTATAACCCAAAGCTGTAGAATCAATTCATGTTTATTCCAAAGCAAAGTCAATCTACCACTTGGTTATTCATGCAACATATTGAGTGCCTGCTAGGTACCTGTTTATGCAGTAGGATTTACTGATAGATAAGATGATCATGGTTGCTGCTCTCAAGGAGTTTCTAATCTGGTGGTGGAGAAAGCCGAAGAGAAAATGACAAACACATAATTATACATTCTGATAAGTGTCATGAAGGAAATAAACTGGGTCTGAAAAGAGCATGATGGGAGGACCTAAGTAGTAAGTATGGTGGGTGAAGGCCTCTCAGAGGAGAAAACCCAAATTTACAACATGAAATATCTTACTTCCCTATATATTATAAGGACTTGGATAGCCAGACAGCCAAAATTCAGGTGTGAACATTTATCCTCTTGGGCACTACTTTTGTCTCATATTATATCACTATATTTACAATCTCAAACTTTTGAAGGACTGAGTAAACTGAGCTTTTGCATATAGCCAGGTGTCTAAAATACATAATAAACCAACCTAATTTACAACGAACACAGATGAATTTCTTGTTAGCTTGAGAAGATTTCAAGTAGTAGAATGGTGTGTTATGTATTCTGTGTTCATGTCACAATGTACTGTATGTTAGTAAATAGTACTAATTCACTTATGTACTGTATGTTAGTAAATAATAATAATTCACTTATCCAGACATTTTTCTTTAGTTTTTTGAATGGTTAAGAATATATTCAATTTTTATAAGTCCAGCACATCCCATTGTAAACTACTCTATTGGATGGAAGGCTATTATGTAGATAATTTTCTGTGGCAGAAACTTCATCTAAGAAAACATTTTTTTAATTTAAAAATGCAGGTCAAGAATAGAGGAAAACCTCGATATTATGATTTTGTCCCTCCAAAATATACATAGGTAGCTATTTGAAAAAGAAAAAAAAAATTAACAACTGTGTTCAATTCTAGCAAGTTATGATTCTAACAAGGTTGTTTTTTTTTTAATAGACTTGTGAAGAAACAGATCAATATTTGTTGCTCCAAGCCAATGTCACAGTACATCGCTGCATTGAGTGAGCTTGGTAGAGGGCAAAAAAGGACAATAGAAAAAGAAAACCCTCATGATTGAAAATTTTAATAGCTTATTGAAACACATTGTAAGTCGAGTTTTCACTGTAGGAGTGAGTCAGATAAAAATGTCTGTATTCAAAGTGCAAACAGGAGAGAAAATCAGAAAATTGTAAAAACACACGATTTCTCTTTTTCTGTCTAGGGTTGATGATGGTTTCTTTAGGAGAAATCTTAATTAAACAGATACATTTTCTATCTTATTTATTTGAGAATGTGTTGCACTTTTACCAAAAACAAAAATGATTACTTATTCTCTTATTTTTTAAAAAAGAAGTGATAGTTTACTTAGGTTGCTTCTGAAAATTATGTCTTCTTTAAATACATACAGAGAAATTAATCAAGCCTGAGCTAAAAATTAGAAGGTCAAGGAAGAGAAGCAAAACTAAAAATAGCAAGTACATTTGTTATGGATTTTTAGCATTTTTCTTTAGTATGTATGCAGTTTCTCTAGTAAAATCTGATTATAGATTGTTGAGCACTCATTGGGTCTGGATGCTCATCAGGGAATATTTTTCTAAAGCTGAGTAAAGAAAGTAATTTAACCTTTCCTTCAACTTACCAGCCTTACCAGGACTAAAATATTGGTTTAGGCCGCCGTGGGTTACATGTGGAGTCCACTGAGGACAATTTCTTAATAGTTGATGATCCTCCCTTCTTTTAGATTAACAAGAAAACAGACCATATTTAGATTTGATTCTAATGACTTGTAAGTTCTGAAAAGGATAGAACCAAAGGTCAGTTGATGATTGTAAGACTCAGTTTTCACTTGATTAGTCGCAGGACACAGCATATTTATATGTGACAAATCTTGAGATGTCACAGTGCAAGTTCCATTTTTTTGTCCACTGTCCTTGTAATGCTTTATAATAATTTTATTTCTGGCCAAAGAGGTTCAGGGATACTTTTTTTTTTTTTTTTTAAATTTTTGACTGTGCTGGGTCTCTGTTGCTGCACCGGCTTTCTCTAGTTTTGGTGAGAGGGGGCTATTCTCTAGTTGTGGCGCTTGGGCTTCTCATTGCAGTGGCTTCTCTTGTTGTGGAGCATGGGCTCTAGAGCGTGCAGTCTTCCGTAGTTGTGATATATGGGCTTACTTGCCTTGCAGATTGTGGAATCTTCGCAGACCAAGGATCGAACCCATGTCCCCTGGCATTGGCAGGCAGATTCTTAACCGCTGGACCACCAGGGAAGTCCCAATGATACTTTCAATGGAAACTTTTAGGTCTCGAAAGACCACTTATGTTTCTGTAAATAACATAGGCTAATCCCTCGTGAGATATTTTCCCATATTGATCCTAGGAACATTTATATGGTCCCCTCAGTTCTCACTGACGTACGTGAGGCGCTGATTTGGAAACTACAGCTAGATTTTTCAGACTGAATTGCTCTTCTGGAAACTTTTTAAAAATATTTAACTTATTTTTTTCATGTATTCCTTTGCAGAAAATTGATGCCTTGTCAAGATGGAGATTAGTCATTTGTATTTGGGAGCAGCAGACTTGGGGACCAACTACTTCTCAAGGGTTCTGTAAACCAGTGACACAAACAACTATTCTGTTGCTTTCATTCCCCCGTCTCACCTTCAGATTTGTCTTACCTATGGCATTCAGGAGGCAAGTGAAAAACTTTGTGAAAAATTACTCAGATGCTGAAATAAAAGTCAGGGAAGCAACTTCTAATGACCCTTGGGGTCCTTCCAGTTCTCTAATGTTAGATATCAGCGACCTGACTTTCAACACAATTTCTCTCTCTGAAATTATGAACATGCTATGGCAGAGACTCAACGACCATGGGAAGAACTGGCGCCATGTGTATAAATCTCTTACCCTAATGGATTATCTCATGAAGAATGGATCAGAGAAAGTTATTCAGCATTGCAGAGAGGGGTACCGTAACCTTCAAACGTTAAAAGATTTTCAGCACATAGATGAAGCTGGAAAAGATCAAGGTACCAGATGAAGAAGTTTATACAGTGTGCTAGTAAAGAGTAAGAGTGTGGGAGGGGGTTACTTTAAAGCAGAGGATGGGGAAAAGTAGTTCTTAAATGTAGGAGCTACTTTTCCTCTGGGACAGTTTGGGTTTCCTGTTTAATCCTTTGTGTTGACTCTTGAGTGCCTTTGAAAACAATGTATATATATTTTTCAAAATGATGTGTGAAACTAACACAGTTAGGTGCCTGATAAAAGGACACCTCCTAGACAATGAAATAAAAGAGAGATCATGTAGTATTCATCTTTCTCAGCCTGATTTATTTCACTTAGCATAATGCCCTCAAGGTCTGTTCATGTTGTCGCACAAGGCAAGATTTCATTCTTTCGGACCTCAAGGGCATTATGCAAAGTGAAATAAGTCAGACAGAGAAAGACAAATATTGTATGATTTCTCTTACATGTGGAGTTAAAAAAAAGAAAAGTTTATAGGTACTGAGAACAGATTAGCAGTTGTCAGAGGCGGAGGGAGGGAAGAAAATGTGTGAACTATTTTTGTTTTAGTCTAAATAAATTGATTTAAAAAATAAAGTGAAAAACAAAATAAGTACACCAAAAAGATAAAAAGTGGAACTTGAGTTCCTGCTTAATTTACATATGACAAAATAGCAATGAATAATTTTCCATGAGCAAGCTTGATGATTGAAGTCAAAGAACTATGTCCTTGGAGTAAATGTGTTATTTTAGGGAGCTAATCCAAACTATTACCCCTGGTACCATTTTATAAAGATACAGGATATCATATTAAGATTTCTTTCATGAGTTAAAAGCTCAGAGTCTGTTATCAAATAGGGTTTTCTTTCAACCTGGGGTTGAATCCTGACTCTGCTGCTGCCTAACTGTATATACTAAGGTAATTTACTAGGTTACCTGAGGCCTCAGTTTAGCTATCTGTGCATTGGGATAATAACAATGTCTGTCTCATAGGATGGTTGTGAGGAGTGTAAATATGTTTGCCTAGTTCTCCCCAGAGGATGTCAGCTCCATGAGGGCAGGGACTTTGTCTACCTTGCCCATTGCTGGTTCTCAGCAGAAGAGGCACCATCAACATTTATTTGTTGAGAGAGATAATAAATGGAAGAAAGAATATGCAGTGGTCCCAATTTTGTTTAAAAAATTATATTTATGTATATGAGGTTTATTATATAAGAGTTTAACAAGTGGCCCTGGTAGGACTAGAGATGATTTTTTTTTTAAATTTTGCTGTTGTGTTTTTTGTTTGTTTTGGCTGCTCTGCACGGCCTGTGGGATCTTAGTTCCCATGCTAGGGATCAAACCTGCACCTCCTGTAATGAAAGCTCGGAGTCTTAACCACTGGAGTGCCAGGGAAGTCCCTAGAGATGATTTTTATTTTGTTTTATATATACTTGTATATTTTAAAACACAGTGTATAATTAGACCAAATAAAACTAACATGGCCATGTGAAAAAAAAAAAAAAAGAACAAAGTGAATAAACTAAGAGGCATGACAACTTAATATAATAATGTCACTGTAATTATAATTAGACTAGAATTTAGTCATAAGTGTGATAAACTGTTTCCAAAGACTATGGACTCTTCAGAAACTATGATGGGAGTAGTTTTGTGAATACAGAAAATTAGGTCATGAAGTAATATTGTCGGGGGTGGGAGAGAAGTAGGGAAAGGCTGCATAGGCTATTGCGCTGGGATGATTCAGTAGTGCCTGATATTGTTCTGCGGTGGTAAAGAATCAGCACTTCCTCCCATCTAAAGTCAAATTATAATTTGTTGAAGTAATAGCCTTATGAATCATGAGAAGAGGATAAAATTCAGTGCAGTCTCTGTTAAGTATACCTTTTAAAAATAGAGTCTTTTTTAGAGCAGTTTTAGGGCTACAGAAAAATGATGCAAAAAGTAGAGCTCCCACGCCCTTCCCCACCCACACGTGGCCTCTCCTGCTAACATCTTGCACTAGTGTTGCACATTTGTTACACTCACACCAGTAGTGATACATTAGTATTAACTAACAGTCCTCAGTTTACCCAGAGTGTTCTGCAGTTCTGTGGGTTTTGCATGGTGCCATGTGTCTGGCACTCCAGCATTGCACAGAATAGTTTCCCTGCCTTGAAAGTGCCCTGTGTTCCACCTGTCCATCCTTTCTCCCCTGCCTTGAGCCCTTGGCAGTCACTGTTCTTTCTATTGTTTCTGTACTTTTGTTTTTTTCCAGGCTCTCATATAGTTGGAATCATTCCATATGTAGCTTTTTCAGAATTTTTTTTTCTCTTAGCAATACGCTTTTAAGATTCTTCTATATCTTTTATAGCTTGAGAGCTGATTTCTTTTTTTTTTTTTTTTTTACTTTAAAAAACAGCTTCCTTGAGACAAAATTCATACACCATACAGTTCACCCATTTAGAGGTCACAATCCTATGACTTTTGGTATATAATTAATTTTTAAAATTGAGATAAATGTAACATAAAATTTGCCATTTTAAGTGTGTGATTCAGTGGCATTTGTTACACTCACACTGTGGCACAACCATCACCACTGTTTCCAAACTTTTTCATCACCTCAAACAGGAGCTCTGTAACCATTCAGCAGCAACCCCCATGCTAACCTCTAATCTACTTCTTCTCTCTCTAATTTTGCTTATTTTGGGTGCCTCGTAAAGTGGAATCATGGAGTAGTTGTTTTTGTATGTCTAGCTTATGTCACTTGTCATGTCCGCCAAGTTCAGCCATGTGAGAGGATGTAGCAGAACTTCATTCTTTTTATACTGAATCACATTAATTTGTAGGTACTTAACCGCCTTTTGTTCATCTGGTCATCTGTTAATGGGCTCTTGGTTGTTTTCACCTTTTGGCTACTGTGAATAATGCTACAGTGAACTCTAGTGTACACATTACCAGAGTCCTGCTTTCAGTTTCTTTCTTTCAGAAAGTATACTTAGGAGTGGAATTGCCGGGTCATGTGGTAAGTCAATATTTAGCTTTTTGAGGAACCACTAAACTGTTTCTCTTAGCAGCGGCACCATTTTACATTCCCACCAGCAGTGTATTAACAGGAGGATTGCTGTTAACATCCTTGGTAATCCTGTTATTGTTTTGTCGTTTTTATTATAGCCATTCTGCTGGATGTGAAGCAGTATTACTATCTTACCGTGGTTTTCATATACAGTTTCCTGAAGACTAATGATGTTCAGCATCTTCTCACGTCTTCGTTGGGCCATTTATATGTCTTCTTTAGAGAAATGTCTATCCAAATTCCTTGCCCATTAAAAAAATTTTTTTTCTGGGTTTTTAAAGAGTTCTTTATATATTTTGGATATAAGACCTTTATCTAGATAGGTGATTTGCAGGTATCTTCTCCCATTCTATATAGATTGTTTTTTTCCTTTCTTGATTAAATTTTGAAAAAGTCCATTTTATCTGTTTTTCCTTTGGTTGCTTGTACTTTGTGTCATAAGTAACAACTCATTGCCTAGTCTAAAGTCACAAAGATTTACACCTATGTTTTCTTATAAGAGTTTTGTAGTTTTAGCTATTATATTTATCTTGGGTCCACTTTGAATTAATTTTTATATATGGTGGGAGGTAGAGATCCAAACTCATTCCTTTATACCCAGTTGTCTCACTACTGTTTGCTGAAAAGAGTATTCTTTCCTCACTGAATTATATTGACATGCTTACAGAAATCAATCAACCATAGATATTTGGGCTTATTTCTGTACTCTTAATTCTGTTCCATTGATCTATTCATCTATTCTTATGCCTGTGTAGCTTCGTAGTAAGTTTTGAAATAAAGGAATATAGGCTTTACTTCCAACTCCAACTTTGTTCTTTTCTGGTATTGTTACGGCTGTTCTGGGTTCCTTGCATTTCCATATCAAATTTAGCATCAGCTTGTCAGTTTCTTCAGAAAAGCCAGCTAGAATTTTGTTTGATATTACGTTGAGTCTGAAGATCAATTTCAGGAATATTGCCATATAAATAATATTATTTCCTCAGATTCATAAACATAAGAAATCATTCCTTTTATTTAGGTCTTCTTTCATTTCTTTCAAACATGTTTTGTAGTATGCAAAGTTTGTAGTATGCAGTAGTTTGTACAAGTTTTCTTTTGTTAAAATTTATTTCTAATTTTTTTTTGGTGCTACTATAAATGAAATGATGGGTTCTTCCGTGGAGGTCCAGTGGTTAAGACTCCGCACTTCTACTGCAGAAAGCATGGGAACTAAGATCTTACACAGACCAAAAAAAAAACAAAACCCACAAACATTGTTTTCTTAATTTCATTTTCAGATTTTTCATTGCTAATGTGTAGAAATTCAGCTGGTCATCTGATTTTTGTATATTAATCTTGCATTTTATTACTCTGCTATAATATTTTCTGTAATAACTATTAGCTATAATACTTTTGGGGTATTTTGGTCTTTTTTTTAATATAGATTTCTTTGAATTTCCTACATACAAGATTATGTCATCTGCAAATAGAGATAATTTTACTTCTTCCTTTCCACTCTGGATGCCTCTTATTTCTTTTTCTCTCTTAGTTGCTCTGTCTGAAACCTCCTGTACAATGATGAATAGAAATGGCGAGAACAGACATTCTTGTCTTGTTTCTGATCTTAAGAGCGTTCAGTCTTTCACCATTAAGTATGATGTTCCATCCATCATGTGCTCAGTCGTGTCTGACTCTTTTTCGATCGCATGGACTGTAGCCCACCAGGCTCCTCTGTCCATGGGATTTTCCAGGCAGAATACTGGAGGGGGTTGTCATTGCCCCCTCCAGGGGGTCTTCCCCACCCAGGGATCGAAACTGAATCTCCTGCACTGTAGGCACATTCTTTCCCACTGAGCCAGTGGGGAAGCCCCGAGTAAGATATTAGGGAAGGGTTTTCATAGATGCTCTCTGTGAGGTTGCTGGAGTTCTCTCCTGTTCCTAGTCTGTTGAGCGACTTTCTCAGGATAGGGTGTTGACTTTTGTCAGATGCTTTTTCTGCATCAGTTGATGTTATGTGTTTTTCCTGTTTCCCTTGCACTTTTAGCAGAAATCCCACTTGGTCATGGTGTATGTCCTCTTTTTTTTAAGTGCTTATTTTAGGTCTGGTTGAGGCTTGATGATAAAACTGGAGAATAGCTTCTTGGGTTTTGAGCATGCTTTACTACTTAATCCGGAAATTACAAAGGCATCAGCTTCTATTAGGGTTAAATTTATTATTAAAATTTTGCAAGCCCAAGAGTTAGGTTTATTTTTTTCTTTAAGGAGATGATTCAAAACTACAGACATTAACTCTTTCTTTTTTTTTTTTAATTTTAAATTTATTTTTTAATTGAAGGATAATTGTTTTACAGAATTGTGTTAGTTTCTGCCAAACATCAACATGAATCAGCCATAGGTATACATATGTCCCCTCCCTCTTGAACCTCCCACCCATCTCTCTCCCCATCTCACCCTTCTAGGTTGTTAGAGCCCTGGTTTGAGTTCCCTGAGTCATACAGCAAATTCCCATTGGCTCTCTATTTTACATATGGTAATAAAAGTTTCCATGTTTAGTTCAGTTCAGTACAGTTCAGTCGCTCAGTGGTGTCCTACTCTTTGTGACCTCATGGACTGCAGCACACCAGGCCTCCCTGTCCATCACCAACTCCTGGATCTCACTCAAACTCATGTCTGTTGAGTCGGTGATGCCATCCAACCATCTCATCCTCTGACATCTCCTTCTCCTCCTGCTTTCAATCTTTCTCTTTTCCTGTGAGTCAGTTCTTCACATCAGGTGGCCAAAGTATTGAAGCTTCAGCATCAGTCCTTCCAATGAATATTCAGGGTTGATTTCCTTTAGGACTGACTGGTTTGATCTCCTTGGAGTCCAAGGGACTCTCAAGAGTCTTCTCCAACACCACAGTTCAAAATCATCAATTCTTCGGTGCTCAGCTTTCTTATTAGTCCAGCTCTCACATCCATACATGACTACTGAAAAGCCATAGCTGCTACTCTCTGCATACATCACACCCTCCTCCTTCCTTCTTTCCTACCCCCATGTCATAAGTCTGTTTTCTATGTCTGTGTCTGCAGTGAAAGTCCCTCAGTCATGTACAACTCTTTGTGACCCCATGGAATAGTCCATGGAATTCTCCAGGCCAGAATACTGGAGTGAGTAGCCATTCTCTTCTCCAGGGGATCGTCCCAACCCAGGGATTGAACCCGGGTCTCCCTGATTGCAGGTGGATTCTTTACCAGCTGAGCCACCAGGGAAGCCCTGCTGCCCTGCAAATAATTTCATCAGTACCGTCTTTCCAGGTTCCATATATAAGCATTGCGTGTGGGCTAAGTTGCTTCAGTCGTGTCCAACTCTTTGTGACCCTATAGAAAGGTTTTTCTCTCCATTGGATTATCCAGGCAAGAATACTGGAGTGGATTGCCATTCCCTTCTCCAGGGGATCTTCCTGACCCAGGGGTTGAACTCGAGTCTCTTATGTCTCCTACATCAGCAGGCGGGTTCTTTACCACTAGCGCCACCTGGAGTGTATGATATTTGTTTTTCCCCAAGAGTTAGGTTTTAAAAAGGCATTATTTTCTGCATAATGGTGAATGGGGTATAATCATTTTTGTACTTTACAAAACGGCTATGTTATTACTGTATTTACCACTATGATAATATCTTTTTAAATGGAAAGAGAGGATCAGCCTTTGCTGTAAAGAGTTTAGGAGCTATTTTGAGAAATAAAGTAGATAAGCATACAATTATCAATATACAGAAAAATAAATTTATTCATTTATACCTTTTATATGTACAAAGTATCATATGTACGGTTATGTTTGAATACACTGTCTTTCAGATTACCTAACGTTTGAATTTAGGGTTAAAGAAATACAACTGCGCTATGTTGGACTTTATAAATACTCACTTTGTTAGCATCAAGAAAGAAAAAAAAAAAGGCAAGTTAGAAATGAGTTGTCAGCAGAAGCATACTACAGTTGACCCTTGAACAACTTGGGGGTTACAGTGCTGATACTGTCCCCCTCCAATGAACAGTGGAAAATCTGCAGGTAACTTTATAACCTATTTTCAGTTTCACATTCTCAGGTTCACCCAGCAATGGATTGTGTAGTATCATAGTACATATTTCTTGAAAAAAAAATCTACGTTTAACTGAACGCACTCAGTTCAAACCCATGTTGTTCAAGGGTCAACTGCACATTCATTTGTTGATTATGGAAGGCATATTAGTTATTGATTGATAACTGGTACACACTACTAATTTAATAAATATTAATGAAAACCTATTGCATTGGGGAAAATATTACTTATTTTATGTTTTATACACTTCTCTTTTTGTGTTTGTTCTCTAGTGAGTGTAACATATTAGAATAGTAGCTCTTGAGATAATTCATACATAAATAAATGTATATGTATATTTAGGGGGTGGATACATGTGTAAAACTTTGTTATTGATGAGATGTGCTGTTGAAATAGTTCAAAACGACTGATTCTCATGATAATGTCAGGACCGTTAATGTGTTCCCAATCTACCTTTCTACTCATTTCTTTAGTTTTCAATCTAGTGCATTGTATCACCAAGCAATCCTGATATATTATCTGCTTATACACCTCTACTTGTACTTAAGATATTTCTTCTTCCCTGTAATATTCTTTCCTTGATATCTGCTCTTTGAACTCCTATTTAGTCTTCAGATCCTAGCTCAGAAGCATCTTCCTTTGTACCCACCCCCCCAACTCTCTTCCTTTCTTCACTAGGCAGAAATAATTGCTACAGCAGTTTATGCATAATATCAGAGTGGTATTTTTTATAGTGTATCTTATCTACTATGTATATCTGTCCTTATCTAAATTCTGAGGGTATATACCGTATGTTAAACGATTAGTAAATTTTTATTGAATGGAAGTCATAAAAATAGCAAGAGACTTGAAGAAAGGACTGTGATCCTTAAAAAACTGCTTGATAAGAATGATTTTGTTCAGTCAGAGAAGAAAAAAAGCAGAGTGAAATCTGTAGGGAGAAAGTAATCATGGAGAAATTGTAGTGACCCGAGTAATCTACAGCTGGATCATACCCTAGATACAGGTTATCAAGAAGAGACCAGAGAAGAGATAAAAGTAGAAGGTATTATAGAAAAAAGTCTTCTTTTTCCTCCATGGTCTTTATATTTGCTGTTCCCTTTGCCTGGAGTCCTCAGATGCCTGCAGTGCTTTCTGCATCCTTCAGATCTCTGCTCAAAAAGTCATCTTATTAGTGCAGGCTTCTGTGCTGTGCTGTGCTGAGCTGCTCAGTCAGGTCTAACTCTTTGTGACCCCCATGGACTGCAGCCTGCCAGGCACCTCTGTCCATGGGGATTCTCCAGGCAAGAATACTGATGTGGGTTGCCATGCCCTCCTCCAGGGGATCTTCCTAACCCAGGGATCGAACCCAGGTCTCCTGTGTTGCAGGTGGATTCTTTACCAGCTGAGCTACTAGGGAAGCCCACGCAGACTTCTAGATCTACCCTATTTACAAAAAAGCAGCCCTGCCCACTCTTTGCACTGATATGTTTTGCACCTTTTATTTTCTTTTTCTTCATGATATTTCTTATCAGATGTTGGTATGTTTTATCTTATTATTTATGATATATCTTCTCATACTAGAAAGTAAGTTTCATAAGGACAGGAACATTCTGTGTCTGCTTTGTCCAGGCTTCATCTCCAATGTAACAACGGTGCTTATCACAAAGAACATGCTCAATAATTAATAATAGTGATACTACTGGGGACAAAAGTTGAGAAAACAAGTCAGAAAAGGTGGGAAATGAGAGAAACTTATTTGGAAATAGTACGTTAACATTTTCAAATAATGTTCTCAATATGGTTTTATTCAACCTCCAGACAGCTTTTCACGTGAAGTAAATTTAAAGCAATGAATCAAATTGTTTATCTCAAAACATTTAAAATAAATACATGACTTTTAAAACCTGTACCTCAGGATTCGACGAACTCTTGGAAAGTGTTTTCTGCCTCTTGATGGTTGTGGAAGCATTTTCCTTGCAAAAAGTTTTGAGATGCTTGAAGAAAGTCAGTTGGCGAGAGGTCAGGTGAATATGGCAGATGAGGCAAAACTTTTTAGCCCAATTCATTCAACTTTTGAAGCATTGTTTGTGTGACGTGTGATCGGGTGTTGTCGTGGAGAAGTGGACCCATTCTACTGACCAGTGCTGGCTGCAGGCGTTGGAGTTTTCAGTGTATCTCATCGATTCATGAGCATACTTCTCAGAGGTCATGGTTTCACTGGGATTCAGAAAGCTGTAGTAGATCAGGCTGGCAGCACACCACCAAACAGTGACCATGACCTTTGTTGGTGCAAATTTGGCTTTGGGAAGTGCTTTAGAGCTTCTTCTCGGTCCAGTCACTGAGCTGGTCGTCGCTGATTGTTGGATAAAATCCACTTTTCATTGAATGCCACAATCAGATTGGGAAACGGTTAGCTGTTGTTGCATAGAATAAGAGAAGATGCTTCAAAATGATTTTTTTTTCATTTTTGATCAGCTCATGAGACACTCATTTAAGGAGTTTTTTTCACCTTTCCAATTTGCTTCAAATGCCAACTAACTGTAGAATGGTCAATGCTGAGTTCTTTGGCAGCTTCTCATGTAGTTGTAAGAGGATCAGCTTTGATGATTGCTCTCAGTTCGTTGTTGTCAACTTCTGATGGCCAGCTACCACACTCCATCTTTAAAGCTCTCGTCTACTTTGCAAAACTTCTCAGATCACCACTGTACTGTGTGATCATTAGCAGTTCCTGGTTCAGATGCGGTGCTCATGTTGCAAGTTGCCTCTTCTGCTTTACGACCCATTTTGAACTCGAATAAGAAAATTGCTCAAAATTGCTTTTTGTCTAACATCATTTTCATAGTCTAAAATACGTATAAAATGCAGAGCAAGTAATAAGTCATTAGCAAAAAATCAAAAAGCAAGAAATACACATTAAAATACTGTAAACCTAACCACATTTATTTAAGAATATATTCCAATATCAAACAGTATATTTCAACGATGCAAAACTGCAGTTACTCTTGCACCAACCTAATAGTTCACATGGCTAGTTAGTGACAGAGCCAGGATTACAGTCTAGGTGTTTTGGTTTCAGAATCCATGTTCTTAAGTACTGCAGAGATTGGTGAATGAATGAATGATATTATCCCCATCCTCCTGATGCCCGTCACACTTCTACTCTGTCTTGTCAACATGTGTGTGTCTCCAGACTTGACCAAGCATTTAACTAGTTACACATAGCAGATAGGAAGGACCTAAGAACTGAACTAGCTCTGTTCACTAATATGGAGCAGGAGCTGAGCAGTTTATCCCTTTTTGCATGTTTCAGAGTTATTTATCTTGTACCATTTATGGTATTTATCTTATACCATTCAAAGATGGTATAAGAAATGTACCCCTTGTACTCTTTACTTGCAGCTCTCATGGCTTAAAAAGTCCTTCACTCGCAGGAAGCTCAGATCTGGTGTTCTGTGACAACCTAGAGGGGTGGGATGGAGTGGGAGGTGGGAGGGAGATTCAACGGGGAGGGGACATATGTACTCCTATGGCTGATTCATGCTGATGTATGGCAGAGGCCAACACAATATTGTAAAGCAGTTATCCTCCAATTAAAACAAAAATGCTTCACTCAAGTGTAACTAATTTGGGCAAGTAACTTGATACAGCTAGCGTGACTGGCCAGTTTTCTTTTATCTTTGATTTAGGGCCCATTACAGGTAAGGCTCAAACTCATCAGAAAAGATGCCTTGTTTCCATAGTTGATTCAAGAGTCCTGAATCTCCTTGACATCCTCAGGAAGAGTGTACCATCCTCTCCTTTATGTCCACAGTGTCTGTATACGTCTGTCAGAGTACACTGATATCCATGTCTGTATCCCTTACAAAACTTGAATTTCTTTTCTTTTTTAAAAAAAATATTTATTTCCTTATTTTTGGTGTGTTGGGTCTTAATTGTGGCTCTTGAGATCTTCGTTGCAGCACATGGGCTCCAGTAGTTGTGGCGTATGGGCTCAGTTGCCCTGCAGCACGTGGGATCATAGTTCCCTGACCAGGGATCGAACCCGCATACCCTGCATTGGAAGACAGGTCCTTAACCACTGAGCCACCAGGGAAGTTCCCCAAACTTGAATTTCTTAAGGGCGATAATAGTGTTCCTAGTATTTAGTACGATGCCTGGGTGTAGGATCACCCAATAGGTATTTGGTGAATGGATGATTAATACCTTTATATGTTTATACTTTCAGCAAATTTATAGCAATTGACTTTCTTTTAGGAATATAAAAACTGTAAAAGTGATAACTGACTCCTTTAATAATAATATTTTCCATTTCTTTACTATAAATTATTTTTAATGTATATTTTTAATGCTAACAGTGCTTTATTGAGATATAATTTATGTACTTTAAAACACATGGATCTTAAGTGTACAGTTTGGCAAATGTTGATAAACATATCCATCACCCACTCAAAGAACGTTTCCATCATCCCATGCAGTTCCTTTATTACCCTTTCCAGTCAAGCCTCCCTTTTTCCTAAAGGCAAGGACTATTTGATTTCTTTCACCATGTAGATTGGGCTTCGCCGTGCCTCAGTGGGTAAAGCCTGGGGGAAGCCTGGCATGTTGCAGTCCACGAGGTTGTAAAGAGTTGGGCATGACTGAGCAACTGAACAACATTTCCCATGAAGTGATGGGACTGGATACCACAATCTTAGTTTTTTGAATGTTGAGGTTCAAGCCAGCTTTTTCACTCTCCTCTTTCACCTCATCAAGAGGCTCTTCAGTTCCTCTTCGATTTCTGCCATTTGGGTGGTGTCATCTGCATATCTGAGGTTTCTGATATTTCTCCCAGCAATCTTGATTCCAGCTTGTGAAACATACAAATGTTTCTTAAGTTTCTCTTAAGAGAACAAAGATAGTTTTGGCCTTCAAGGATATTGTACTCCAATGGAGGAAAAAGACATTTATCACACAGACAGTTATAAACCGTGGAAGCCTCTGAAAGACAGGTGTTGGTGCTGTGAGTGTGTGAAAGTGAGTGAAGTCGCTCAGTTGTGTCCGACTCTGTGACCCCATGGACTGGAGCCTACCAGGCTTCTCCGTCCATGGAATTTTCCAGGCAGGAGTACTGTAGTGGGGTGCCATTTCCTTCTCCAGTGAGTGTGTGAAGGTGGGTCTAATGTGGCCAGTGAGGCCCTGAGATACGTGTAGGGTGAGGCGGAAAGGAGTTGTTATCTCTCAGAAGGAGGCTTTCCTGAAGAAGCGAAATCCGGGCTGTTTCCTCTGCCAGGAGCTCTTCCCGTGCAGGTCTGCGCAGCTGGCTTTTTCTTGCTGTTTAAGCCTCAGCTGATATGTAACTTCCTCAGAAAGACTTTCCTTGACCGCACCCTGAATTGATGTTAGCACATCTCTCTTCTTCATTTCCTGTGAAACATGAATTTTTATCTGAAATTATCTCATAAGGGACCTTGTCTGTCTTTTCCTCACCGGTGCCCCCACTGCTTAGAATATTTCCTGAAACTTAGAGTGTACAGGAAACGGTTAAAGGACTGCGTAAGTTAACGTTCTTGAGAATTACCTGTTGCATAGTTGATCTAGAGATTTGCATGTTCTCATCCTTTGAGTTTGGGAGGAGGATTGTTCATACTGGCTTTTTCCTCATTCATTTTTCTATCCTGTTGATCCTCCTCTCACTCCACTGTGTCTTTTTTTTATTTTATTTTATTTTCTAGTTTTATTGAGATGTATTTGACATATGGGACTTCTGAGGTAGTACTAGTGGTTAAGAACCCGCCTGCCAGTAGCACTGTTTAAGATATACAGCATACTTATATCGTTAAATGATTACCACCATAAGTTCAGTGAACGTCCCTCATTTCATATGGGTACAAAATTTAAGAATTTTTTTTTTAAACTTTGTATTTTATATTGGGGTAAAGCCAATTAACAAACAACGTTTTGATAGTTTCAGATGAACAGTAAAAGGACTCAGCCATACACATACATGTATCTGTTCTCTCGCAAACCCTCCTCTCATCCACGTTACCACATGCCATTGAGCAGAGTTCCATGTGCTATACATTAGGTCCTTGTTGGTTCTCCATTTTAAATGTTACAGTGTGTACATGTCCATCCCAAACTCCCTAACTATCCCTTCCCCCATCCTCTCCCCTACCACAGTCCAGCAACCATAATTTTCTTCTCTTAAGTCTGTGTCTGTTTCATAAGTTCATTTGTATCATTTTTCTTTAGATTCCATATATAAGGGATGCCATATGGTATTTCTCCTTCTCTGACTGACTTCGCTCAGTACGACAGTCTCTAGGTCCATCAGTGTTGCTACAGATGGCATTATTTCACGCATTTGAATCCACCGTGCCTTTCTAATGGGGGTTGCCAATGGTAGCATCCTACTCTCTGCCATAGCGACAGGCAGGTGACTTTCAAGCTGGGCCACTCAGTGTCATTCTCCTGGAATTTTCAAATTTGAATAAATGACAGAGACTTCTCAGGTGACACAGTCTGAGGGGTGAGTATGGAGTGTCTGTGGCCTTGAAGAAGCGGACCTGTGAGAAGAGAAAAGGCATCGCAGAGTGGGGCAGAGGTGGTTGGGTGAGGTGCTGGCAGTTTTCTAGTCTCTGCTTCCTTTGTATCTGTAGCCCAGTTGCAACCCCTGATTTTCCCACAAGCAGTTCAAATTGAGGTTCTGTCACTAATGACCAAAAGATTCCCAATGAAATGGTATATAGCTTTTTTTTGTTTTCGCCTTCACCTCGACTAACAAGCTTTCCATCTTGTTGTGTCTTATGTAGTATCTGGGTGTTGATCTGTTGCATAGTTTAATTTCCTATTTCAGAGAATCTGTTTTCTCTCTCCTCCCCTCTCCTCTCTCTGTCTCTCTGTCTCCCTCTCCTTCTCTCTCCCCCTCTTTAGTCCCCTTCACTGTTCTCCCTTTTTCAGACACAGAGCAGTTGCTGCCCAGCTAGTTTCAGTACTATTCTGTTTTAGTTTGTTGTTGTTGTTTAGGTGCTAAATCGTGTCTGACTCTTCTGCGACCCCATGGACTGTAGCCCGCCAGGCTCCTCTGTCCATGGGATTTCCCAGGCAGGAATACTGGAGTGGATGGCCATTTCCTTCTCCAAGGGATCTTCCCAACCCAGGGATTGAACCCATGTTTCCTGCATTGGCACACAGATTCTTTACCACTGAGCCCCCAGGGAAGCCCATTATATTTTAGTACTATGTATTCATCCTTTTCGGAAATGTATTGGTAAGAAGCAAGTAGATGCCATCTTATTACTATTGTTATTATTTACCTCGTCATTGAAGCAGGTTTATTGGGTTCTTGAATCTTTTGACTTTCAACTCTGATCCTTTAAAACATCCAGGTTCCTACTCTCCAGTATCTTGGGGATGATGGGAGGTGGCTAGGGCAGTGGGAATCCTTGAATGGGAAGCTCACTTGGGGATGATTTCTTCCCAATTTTCTGTGAAGTGTTGTGGCCTCACCGTCCTGATGCTGCCGACTGCTCCTCAGGAGGGAGGCCTGAGGCTGTGGGGAGAAGCCCTTCATCCTTGTGTTTGACATTCTGCTCAAGGTAGCTGCTACTCCCTTTGAACTACTGCAGCTGTCGTCAAAGCCACCCATCCATGCAGACTCCGAGTAGAATGTTCCACATCTGCCCCATAATTTGTAGTTCTAACCTTTTCTAATTAGGAAGGTTCTAAGAAATTATTTCAGGCCAAATAACTTTCTCAGGCAGCTAAGTTGTAAATTGCAACCTGTATTTTTCATCTGTCTGGCTCATTTGCATTGCATCAAGAAGAAAATGGAGACTTTTTGGTAATTTTCTCCTTTATTGATTCATTCACTCAGTAAATATTCATTAAGTATTTACTATGGGCTTCCCTGATAGCTCAGTTGGTAACGAATCTGCCTGCAATGCAGAGACCCCAGTTCGATTTCTGGGTCGGGAAGTTCTGTGGGAGGAAGGGTTAGGCTACCCATTGCGGTATTCTTTGGCTTCCCTTGTGGCTCAGCTGGTAAAGAATCCGCCTGTAATGTGGGAGACCTTGGTTCAATCCCTGAGTTGGGAAGATCCCCTGGAGAACGGAACAGCTACCCACTCCAGTATTCTGGCCTGGAGAATTCCATATAATGTATAGTTCATAGGGTCACAAAGAGTCGGACACGACTAAGGGACTTTCACTTTCACTTACTGTGTACCAATCATTCTTCTAGACACTAAAGAGTCTCTGCCCTCATGGAGCTTGTATTCTAGGTGAGAAACCAATAAACAAGTAAACAGACACCTATATAGTACAGTATTAGGTAGTGCTCAATGCCAATTTGAAAAATGAAATAAATAATGTAGTGCTTTCAAAAGAAAAATCCAATAGCATATTAAAGATGAAAAATGTAATGCCAATGTATGATGTGATTTCATCATATGCTTGCTTCTTAAAGTGTAAGAATAGGAGTATAGGCATTGACAATTCTAATGAAATTTGGATTTCCCTCTACATTTGCTAAAGGTTTTTACACTTTGCTTATTTTTTCTTAGAATAAAATTTTATGGTAGCCTTAATTAAAATTTTCTAAGCCAATTAATGTATTTTTCAGGTTATTATATCCGGGAAAAGTCAAAACAAGTTATAACGTTGCTGATGGACGAACAGTTGCTGCATAGAGAGAGGGAAGTAGCGTGTCGGACTAGACGGCGTACCTCCTACTCTATGACATTTCCTAAAAGATTACCTGGTACAGGTAACTCACCAACAGCGTGTGCTTCTGCCCCTACACCAGAAATTCCTGTTTCAGAGAAGAAGAAAAAGCTTCTTAAGGTTGCACGGCTACATAATAAAAGTGCGTATAATGGGCATTGGCCTAAAGTACAATAGATATCATTTAAGAACAGTTAAAAAGTAGAAAACATTGGGTTTTAGTACTGAAGTATTAATACTATATCAGTAGTACTGTTACTACATGAGACATCATACTGTAGACAGTGATGAAGGATACTGTTCAGTAGATGATTTTATGACTATGTCTGAATGCAGTTATCTGGGATGCAAATAAAACGTTTTTGAGCTTTAAAGGTATTAAACTAGTACTATCCTATTTGGCATCCTGATTGAGTTTTAAGATGTTAATCATAACTGGAGATGAAGGAGAACTGTGTTCGGAGACTAGGGGTCTGGGTGTGCACACATTTGCATTCTCTGATCCTCCAAATCAAGACATTGACATTAAAAAATGTGCCTCCAAATTCTGAGAATGCTATAAAACTCTTCTAGGAAAGTTCCCTGTGTTATATAACCCTTTCCTTTACCTAAAACTTTAAATCTGGACTGCTGAAAACTAGTTCTTCTTAGAAAAGAAGGCACTTATTTTTAATGTTTTAATAGAGATCAGAAAGAAAAGGCAGTTATCTTTTCTACTGAATTTGCTGAAACACAAAGGGAAATCCCATGGACAGATGAGCCTGGCGGGCTATAGTCCACGTGGTCAAAAAGACTCGGACACAACTTAGCGATTAAACAACAACAAAGGAATGTCATTTTGCTCTAATTTCTCCAGTATAAACCCTATTAATAAATTGTGTGTAAAGAATGGACAGTTTGAAGAAGCAAAAACATTAGTGAAATGTGACTTAGGTAACTGGCCCTTGAAAGCAGCTTCACTTTGTGCCATAGTGAGGGGCATAGTAGGGGTAACATATACATATGTTATGTTATGTATATATATGTATGTTACATATGTTATGTATATATATATTTATGTTACATATGTTACATATATGTTACATACATATAGGAGCACATAGTTGAAAACATTTTCAAACACCTGCCTCCCAGCTTTATCATGTAACCATATTAAGCAAGATATTGAAAGAGAGACATTCCAGGTGTCAGTTAAATATTGAAAATTTAAAATGTTAATATTAATGCCAGTACAAAACAATCCTGCTAAAAATCGTTAAAGTATAATACTATTCTGACAAGTCAAGAGTTCTCAAATGTTCACTCCATTTGTACTGGTGTGGACAGGGCAGTTGAAAGATAGTAAAAGAGGTGGGGATTATAATTATAATAGTATTAATAAGTACCAACCAAATACTTCTAAAAAGTAGTGGAACCTCTTTCTTTGGGGACCTGGTCCTTTGAAATAAATCTTGAAAGTGACACATTCTGAAATTTTCTCATAGAAGCCTTAAATTCAAACTGATACCTAAAATGAAGTAATAGTAAAATAACCAATTATGACTCACCTGGAGTTTCTGCATCCCTTTTGCTACTTCTCTGTTACCATTTTTGTTCTTCCTTCTTCCATTTGCTTTCCTCTTCCTTTCTTGCATTATAAATGTATTTATTAAATTTATAATTTGAGATTTGGATATCTAGCAGAACTTTGGAGCAATAGCAGTGAATAAAACAAAGCCCCTCTCATCATGTAGCAAATATTCTAGTGACAGAGATAAATATTAAACACACATAAGTAAAACAGATGTAAAATACTGTGTCAGATAGTGTCAAGTCCTATAAAGCAAAGGGAAGCAGTGACAGGGCAGAGAGGGACAGGAATGGCTTTATTTTAGATCAGGTAGTGAGGGAGGTTGGAGAAGGCAATGGCACCCCACTCCAGTACTCTTGCCTGGAAAATCCCATGGATAGAGGAGCCTGGTAGGCTGTAGTCCATGGGGTCGCTAAGAGTTGGACACGACTGAGCGACGACTTCCCTTTCACTTTTCACTTTCATACATTGGAGAAGGAAACGGCATCCCACTCCAGTGTTCTTGCCTGGAGAATCCCAGGGACGGGGGAGCCTGGTGGGCTTCTGTCTATGGGGTCGCACAGAGTCGGACACGACTGACGTGACTTAGCAGCAGCAGCAGTGAGGGAGGTTCTTTTGGAGGAGGCAGAGATTTAAACAGAGACTTGAATGAGGTGAGGGAACTGTCCAGGTATATCTGGGATCTTTGGGCAGAGGAAACAGTGGTGCAAATGCTCTGAGATGAGAGAAAGCTTGGCACCCTTCACCGTCAACTCAGGAGATGAATCCCTAAACTGCTGCAGAAGTAGCTCAACTCTGAGCCATTTTTGTGATTCATATAAGAAAATCTAGCTTATTGCCCTACAGTCACTGCTTTTTTTAAACCCAAAATGATATTTCCCAGCTTTATAATAGCTTATTATTCAACTAGACTGAGCTCTGAATACCTTTTGACTATTTAAAAAAATCAATCTACCTGCAAATGAAGTAGTTTTGCTACAATTCATTTTTTTCATACTACAAACATGTATTGAGTATCTGCGTACTGTGTGTCAGACACTGTTGGCTAGGCCTGGTGAACAAATTGGGTGTATTTCTGCTCTCACAGAGGTTATATCCAGTGATGAACTTTCAGTCTGTTTCAAAAAAACATGTTCAAAAAGAGTTTTGGTGGATGACAACATCACTGAAGTGCATTTGTAGTGAAAATTTAAAGTAAATAATGAATTTTTACATATAAAAGCTGTAGTAAGTTTGTTAAAAAATCTGTTACATAATTTTAAAATTTCATTTATCATCACTGTGTATCATATGCATACAAGGGGATATATACAAGTGTGAGTTTGTGTTCAAAAAAGAGAAATTGGATTAAGTAAGCTTAGCAATACTAACCATATCCATGTAGGCATTTGAATCTGAAACTGTATTTTAAAAGAAGAAAAAAAAACTGGTAATTTGCCTGGTCCTGGGGAAGATAAGAAAGTTTATTAGGAGGCATTATTAATGGGACAGGAAAAACAGCAAATGATAACTTGGAGATGTGTGGATCAGTTAAAATTAGGGGCACCCATGAGTGACAGTACTAGGGCCACAAAACTGGTAGTGGTGTAAACATAGTAAGAACTTCTCTCTTCTAAAAATAATCCAGAACTAGGTATTCTAGGACCAGCATGGCTGTTCATGATGTCAGGACTCTTTCTGTCTTGTTGTTCCACCAAACTCACCATGTAACTTCCACTTTATGGTCCAAGATGGCTGCTTGCCTCCAGCCATTACATCTGCCTTCTAGCCAGTAGGAAGGAGGAAGGGTTGAAACTACGAATGCCCCTTCCCTTTAAGGACATTTATGGAAATTGCCTGTAACGTTTTGGCTTATGTACTCTTATTGTTTAGCACTTAGTTACATGGACGCTCCTAGCTTCAAGAAAGGCTGAGAAATGTAGTCTTCATATAACAGCCATGTACCCAAATGAAAGGAAATCTGTTGTTAAGGAAGAAGGAGAGAATAAATATAGGGGACAACAAATAGTCCCTACCATAGTGGAAAAGAATACAAGAAATGAATTAACCATGGTAATACATGGTTGTCAGATTAAATGGAATAGAAAATATAAATTTTAATATGCAGAAAAATGTGGGCAGATAGTTGAGAGTACTCCACACAGTTTATAAATACAGTTTATGAGCAGTATTTGGAAATTTCAGTTTGATACAACTAGCAACTAGGATCCATTGTAGGCCTTGGAGAACAGAAGGGATGTTCAGCTTAGTCACAGAACTTAGCTTTCTTATTACTGAAAACAGCTGTTGGTGGAAGATAATTCTTATTGCTTTGTGTAGAAATGAAGGAACTACAAATTGGAGGGAAGCTTTCTAGGAGACAGTTGTTTCAATCTAGGACCCACTCAAAGGTTATTGAAATGAGGAAAAGGTAATGTTTAAAGACAGACTATAGAGAGGGAATAAATACATAGATGATACACTGGAGAAGAAAGACAGAAATCGAAAATGACTCTAACATTCGAGTCAGAGAAAATGAAGGCAAGTTATAGTTTCATAAGGGTAAATTTCCATCAGAAGGAATTTGAAGATGCTTCTGAATTATTTAGTTATAATGAAATGTAAAATTGGATGCATTGCTGGAAATCTGATACCCTGGCTTTAGGATCCTGAGCTAAAACAGCTGTGCCTCACTTCTTTGTGATGAATTAGCAAGGGAAAAAAGATACTTTAGAGAAGGTGTTATACACACATCGCTGCTTCTACTCCATTTTTCCTATTCCTGGATGTTTTCCTCATGTTTTAATTCTGGTGGATAGCTTTGGGTGTTTTGTTGTTTGAAGGAAGAAATGAGCTGAAGGATAAGTGCTGCTTGATGGCAAGACAGAAAGCTATATAAAGCACAGTGATAACTCAGCTTTTCTGAGCTGTAAGCATCAGAGTTAGGGCCTTTCCTTAGAGGTAATAATTATAAAAACTATCACTGGAGACATTGCTTATAACCAGACCAGCAAAGCATTACCTCTGTGGATCATCCAGTCTTCTATAAAGAGCTCTTTAGTGGTACTATTCTTTGCAATGGAACTTTACCTGTATCAGAGGATTACTCTGGCCTGTGTTAAATGTAATAACATTTCACATCATGGAAATATTTCCCTAAAAATTGCATATGATTCCTGTTGAACCAAAAGTTAGAATTCAAAGCAGTTGTCATACTTTAATAAGAAAAACCACCCATGTTGGACTTCCCTGCTGTCGCAATGGATAGGAATCCACCTGCCAATGCAAGGGGCAGTTTCGATCCCTGGTTTGGGAATATTCTACGTGTTGCAACTAAGCCTGTGTGCCACAACCACTGAGCCTGTGCTCTCGAGCCTGCGAACCACAAGTCCTGAGCTTGTACACCACAATTACTGAAGCCCGTGTGCCTAGAGCCCATGCTCCACAGCAAGAGAAATCACTGCAGTGAGAAGCCCACGCACCACAACTGGAGAGTGGCCCCAACTCGCTGCAACTAGAGGAGCCCGTGCAAAGCAGTGGAGACCCACCACAAAGATAGATAAACAGTGCATGAATCAAAAGCAAACAGAAAAACCACCAGCATTTTCCCGCAGTGAACTTTGTATTTATGGAGAGTTGTAGAGCCATACTTGGTGGCTTTATCACATACAGTCTCAATGGCAGAGTGTATGGTTCAAGTGCGGTTGCTACTAAGACATTTACACTGATGAACATTTAAGCAGTGGTTTTTTTTTTTATTTAAAAATAAATATACAAAAAAGAAACAGCAGCTTATACCTCTACCACCCTAAACGAACCACTATTAACATCTTAGAATATTTGCTTCTAGTCCTATTATTTTTCTTCTTTTGTTTCAGAAAAACCACCTCATTCTTGTAAAAGAAAAAAAAAGAAAAATAGACCCATTGTAAAGAATTAATCACTTCCAATCCAATCACTCAGAAATAGCCATAATTAATATCAGATGAATGTAAATTCTAGGCATCTTGCTATCCATCCATCCATACAAATACATATGAAGATGAATAACTAGAGAGAAATTGTTTTTATAAAAATGGAATTATGCTAATGCTAAGTTTCACTGACAATATTTCAGGTCTACTCTGGTAATAATACTTATGAGGAGCTCCAAGAAACTCATTTATTGAACAATAATTAAAGACTAGAAATGATATACTGAGACATTTCTGGACTCACCAGAGGTATGGGAAGTCTCCAAGGATCTTCTAAAAATTTAAATTAATTAATAATGAAATATATATATATATATTTTATTGAAAGTCTAAAAAATGGTAAGCATCAGTTGTCTCCAAATTGCACAAATTTAGTGGAGGGTTTCTAAAGCCTGGTACTATTGACATTTTAAGCCAGATAACGCTTTGATGTGGGGACCACCCTGTGCATGTAGGTTGTTGAGCCTTATCTCTGGCCTATACCCACTAGATGCTATTATCTCACACCCCTTCCTTTTGCGAGAACCAGAAATGTCTGCAGATGTGGTCAGATGTCTCTTGGGGACAAAAGTTGCCCCAAGTTGAGAATCACTGATTGACTACATTTAAAATCGAAGTTCCAAAAGGATTTTAAACATGGAGTTTGATTGGCTAATTCCAAAACTCATCTGAAAGGAGCAAAAGGTCAGGCATATCCAAAATGTTCCTGAAGAAGAATAAGATGGAAGGCTCGCCTTTCTAGATCACACGAACAAAGAGCTCTGATCGTGGCAGTGTGGTGGTGATGCAGAGATAGGTGCATGGCCAGTGGAGCAAACGATAGAGGCCTGGAAACAAACCTGTACAGCTGCGTCATCTTAGTGTATGCCAGAGGTGGTGTTTCACATTGGTGGGGGGAGGAGGAACTGCTTAACAACACCAGGACATTCATTTATCCATGTTGGAAAAAGTGAAATTAGGTCTCTGTCTCATATTGTGCACAAGAATGTGTGTGTGTGTGTGTGTGTGTGTGTGTGTGTGTGTGTGTGTATGTTAGTCACTCAGTCCTGTCTGACTCTATGCAACCTCATGGACTGTGGCCCACCAGGCTCCTTTGTCCATGGGATTCTCCAGGCAAGAATACTGGAGTGGGTTTCCATTCCCTTCTTCAGGGGATCTTCCTGAACCCAGGGATCAAACCCAGGTCTCTCACATTTCGGGCAGATTCTTTACCACCTGAGCCACCAGGGAAGCCCACACAAGAATGTATCCTGGAGGAATTAAGGACTTAAAAGTGAAAAAGCAAAACTTCAGAATGTTTAGAAGAAAATATAGAATATCTTTTCCACATTGAAATAGGGAAAAGTGAAGTCGCTCAGTCATGTCCGACTCTTTGTGACCCCATGGACTGTAGCCCACCAGGCTCTTCTGTCCATGGGATTCTCCAGGCAAGATTACTGGAGTGGGTTGCCATTTCCTTCTCCAGGGGATCTTCCCGACCCAGGGATTGAACCCAGGTCTCCTGCATTGCAGGCAGACGTTTTAACCTCTGAGCCACCAGAGAAGCTGGCTTGGAATAGGGAAGGATTTCTTAAACCAAAAAAAAGAGCAAACTATTAAATACTATTTTTAAAAGTATTTGTAAATTTGAGTACTGTGGTAGGCAGAATTCTGTAAATAGACCTCAATGACTCTTGCCTTTATTGAATCCCCTCTTTTGAATGTGAGGATAACCTGTGAATTATGATGAATTATCACTCCCATGATTACGTTACATCATATGTCAAAAAAGGGAGTATTCAGGTGGGCTTAATCTAATCACACAAACCCCTCACACAAACCCCTTATAAGCAGAATTTTCTCTAACTCGATGATCCCCCACCTTTTTGGCACCAGGCACCAGTTCTGTGGAAGGCAGTTTTCCATGGGGAGGGGATGGTTCAGGCAGTGATGAGAGTGATGGAGAGCAATGGAGAGTGGCAGCTGAAGCTTCACTAGCTTACTCACCTCCTGCTGTGCAGCCTGGTTCCTAACAGAGCAGGGCTTGGGGCACCCTGCTCTTGCTGGTGTTAGAAGAAAAAGTCAGACAGTTTCCAAGAGTGAGAAGGATTTGATGCACCCTTTCTGACTGGAGAAGGAAATGGCAACCCACTCCCGTACTCTTGCCTGGAAAGTCACATGGACAGAAGAGCCTGGTAGGTTACGGTCCGTGGGGTTGCAAAGAGTCGGACATGACTGAGCAACTTCACTTTCACTTTCTGGCTTGAAGATGTGCGCGCTCAGCCACTCAGTCGTGTCCGACTCTTTGTGACTCCCCTGGACTGTAGCCCGCGAGGCTCCTCTGTCCATGATATTTCCCAAGGAAGAATACTGGAGTGGGTTGCCATTTCATACTCCAGTGGATCTTCCCTGTCCGGGGATTGAACCTGCGTCTCCTGCATTGGCAGATAGATGCTTTACCACTGCGCCACATGGGAAGTTTGAAGATGTAGTGATAAGCAGTGTAGGTGGCTTCTAGAAACTGTCCCTCTGAAGCATTTGTCCTGAGTAAATATAGTAGTAAAGTGAAATCACAGAGGTGGTGTCTGTAGTGGATGCTGTGGTGTTTCCCAGATTCCTGCTTCAAAATCAAGGTGCTTGTTCCATCAGCTGCTGGGGGAGCTGGCACCCAAGGGGTCTTGGCTGAATTCTCTTCAAACTCCCAACAACTGAAGAAAGCCTCTCTGCGTAAAGTTCTGCCCCATCCCTGAAAGAACCTGCTTTCAATTACTTGTGGATATGGGCCAGCTACCTTGCTTCAAGGCAGGACAACTGTGAAGAGCTATTCCAGCCCCAGAGCTCCCAGGAGGATTGGCTAAGACCTCTGTTGCAAATGCATTGCAGTTCAGTTTCTCCCTTGGCCCAGGCCTGCCTCCCTCCCTACTCTAGATGTGGTTTCTGAGAGTGCTTCCTAATGAGTCTCCCTCATACAAATGTGAGTCTCAAAGTCTTGTTTCCTGGGGAACCCAACCTACAGTAGTGACTTTGCTTCGAGACTTAGGATATAGGACAATGATATGTACATAAATGAGGAAAGAATTATAAAGCAAAATGTTAACAATTGGTGGCTCTGAATGAGAATTCTTTGTACTATTCTTGCATCTTTTCTATCAGTCTGCTCTATGATATTAAAATTGTTAAGGTTCCAAACTTGTGATACTCTTAATCACCATGAGGCTTTGAAACCTTATCAGTTCTTCATTTTCTATGATTGATGCATTTGTTCATTTTTAAAAGTTAATTTTGGGGGCTTCCCTGGTGGTCCAGTGGTTAAGAATCTGCCTTGAAATGCAAAGGACAAAGGTTCAATCCCTGGTCCAGGAAGTTCCCACATGCCAAGGAGTAACTTAGCCCATGTGCCACAAGTACTGAGCCAGTGCTCTAGAGCCCATGAGCCACAACCGAGTCTCCGCACTGCAGCTGCTAAAGCCTTCACGCCTGCAGCCTGTGCTCGGCAACAAGAGAAGCCCCAGCAATGAGAAGCCAGAGCGCTGTGTCACAGAGTAGCCCTCGCTCACCACAGCTAGAGCAAGCCCGCGAGCAGCAACGAAAACCCACCACAGCCCAAAGTGCTGATAATAATTAAATACATATTTTTTAATGTTTGCTAGGTAAGTGACTTAGTTTACTTCAATTACACCTAAAAGGACAGTATTAATACATAGCCAAAATGTCTGTTAGATGCGAAATAATACATAGAACAATTTGTGCACTCACAGAGCGTTTCAACTCCAAAATGCACAGTGGCGTTGTTACTGTCTGATAGTTTAAACATCAGTTTGATATCTTATCTGAGAAGTATCACAAGCTTCGCCAGTTCTGCTTTGTGGTATTATCTGAGTGATACAGGCTCAATGAGATCTGTAGCTTCTCCCTAGATTGTTTCTGCCTAGTAACTACAGCCTCGGTATCTAAGCGCTTATCTTTGAATGACTCAATAGCATCACTTCCTGCAACATCTTCACTTTTTCCTTTGAGGTTTCTCATTCACATACTAGTCCTCCTTGGCTGTGACTTCACAGTCTCAATTGATAAATAGCTTGTGATATACAAGGTACTTCATTTCCATTAAGGAGCTAAATGTATGTTGTGTGTTCTCCCCCTCTACTTGATTGTGAAAACCCAGAAAGCAATGTTGTGTAGTCACCTAATTTAATTAAACGCACTTCACTGGCAATGTTGTGTGCTGATACTAAAAAAAAAAAAAAAAATTCTAAATGGATTTCTGTAGACTCACTATACTCTGCCTGCCTTCTTGCCCCAGAAGATTATTTAATATACATGCAAGGAGTACGTCAAGGCTGTATTTTGTCATACTGCTTATTTAACTTATATGCAGAGTACATCATGTGAAATATTGGGCTGGAAGATGCGCAAGCTGAAATTAAAATTGCCAGGAGAAAATACCAACAACCTCAGATATGCAAATGATATCATTCTAATGACAGAAACTGAAGAGGAACTAAAGAGCCTCTTGATGAAAGTGAAGGAGGAGAGTGAAAAAGCTGGCTTAAAACTCAACGTTCAAAAAACGAAGATCATAGCATATGATCTCATCACTTCATGGGAAATAGATGGGGAAAAAGTGGAAACAGTGACAGATTTTATTTTCTTGGGCTCCAAAATCACTGTGGACGGTGACTGCAGCCACAAAATTAAAAGACACTTGCTCCTTGGAAGAAAATTTATGACAAACCTAGATAGCATATTAAAAAGCAGAGACATCCCTTTGCCGACAAAGTCTGTATAGTCAAAGCTATGGTTTTTAAAGTAGTCATGTACAGATGTGAGAGCTGGACCATAAAGAAGGCTGAGTGCCACCAAAGAATTGATGTTTTCAAATTGCAGTGATAGAGAAGACTCTTGAACTGCTTGCTAGGAGATCAAAGGAAATCAACCCTGAATATTCACTGGAAGGCCTGATGTTGAAGCTAAAGCTCCAGTACTTTGGCCACCTAATACAAAGAACCAACTCATTGGAAAAGACCCTGATCCTGGGATAGATTGAGGGCAGGAGGAAAAGGGGTGACATAGGATGAGATGGTTGGATGACATCACTGACTCAATGAACATGAGTTTGAGCAAACTCTGGGAGACAGGGAAGCCTGGCATGCTGCAGTCCATGGCATTGCAAAGAGTTGGTCACGACTGAGCAACTGAACTACAACAACTTCTAGGATGTCTGAAACTTAAATCCATATCATTTCGAGGATAATAAATTGCTGAATGCTCAAAGACAGATAATATAGATCTTCATTAAATCGCTTGAAAGTACATAGATGATCTAAACCTCAAATTACTGCTGTTTGCCAGGATTAGTTGTAGAATCTCTAAGTCCAAAATAAGCTCATTTTAATTATTGATTTTTGGATAAAGTTAGAAAATGAAACGTCAGAGCTATAAATGCAGAATTTGTGCTCTTCAGCATCTTTGGCTTATACCATTCTTGCTCCTTTTGCCTGTGTAGTTCCTTCTGCTTGGAGTCATTTCTCCTCTGTAGTTATCAGAATCCTAGCTGTCCTTCAAAGCCTTGTTCAAATTTTCCTTCCAGTGTGAGGGTCTTTCTGATTACTCTGGAGCACACTGGTTATTTTTTTCCTTAGAATATCTATTCATTGTTGTTGTTGTTCAGTCCCTAAGTCATGTCTGACTCTTTGTGACCTCATGAACTGCAGCACGCCAGACTTCCCCATCCTTCACTATCTCCCTGAGTTTGCTCAAAGTAACGTCCCCTGAGTCAGTGATGCCATCCAGCCATCTCGTCCTGTGTTGTTCCCTTCTCCTCTTGCCCTCAGTCTTTCCCAGCATCAGGGTCTTTTCCAATGAAAGTTACTTTAAGAAAATTTGTCCTGTAATTGTTTTCCTCTAATTGTTTCCTATAAGTCTGTATTTTAGACTTACCTCACTAGTCAGTCTGTAAACATTTTGAAGGCAAAAATCAGGCTATTTTTCTTGTATAACTCTTAAAATGATCTTGAAAAATTATATACCCCCTTAAACATTTTTAATTGACATGTGAAATTTTGTCTTAAGTATAGTAAATGCAAAGAATATAATTAAAAATATTGACTTTACAGACAAGAAAAGAAAACAATCAGAAGTGTTTCATGAGTTTTTAAGAGCATCTAAAGGAATATAGATACTATTCTGATTGATATCTATAATCGTTCATTAAAAAAAATGCATGGTCTTCTTTAATTGTTAGAAATTTTATATCATTCTCTTTTCTCCTTGAAGTCATATTTCTGTTTCACATCTCACAGAATTTTTCCTAACAGAAAGTATGCTTATGCCTGAAAGTCTTCTCTACGTGAAATATGTATATAAATTGCAATTATTTTTCTAAATTGTCTGCAACCAGAGGCTTTAAGTGGAAAAATATTCCCTTTAGATTGACTTATCATTGTAATTATTTTTAGTACACAATCAATCTCAACCACATACGTGTATTATACATTTTTATAAATACTTATTAAACATAAAGAATAAAATTTTATTGGAAGGACATTTTTTTATGAACTGCATGAAACTGTTCATTTACCCACATGTGAATATTACTTATTGCTTGAAATAAACAAGGTTCAATGTAAAGTCTGTTTCTGTTTTACATTTTTATAGATGTAAATGCTGAGAAGACTTGTTCACATAAAATTGTCAGTGGGAATAGAAGGTGTTCTATTATAGCAGTGTCAATCAATTCTGTGATTTCTTTCCAAGTCATATGCCCAGAATTATACAGTGATTTATTATAAAAATGTTTTCCATCACTTGTCAACTGTTAATGTGATTAGGTCTTTCTTCATTGTTGAAAGCAAAGGATTGGAAACAGCCTACTTAGGAAAAGACTTGTTAAACAGTCACTGGGAGCAATTTGTGTTCTCAATTTCTGGGAATACCAAAAAACTTTTGCTAAAATGTATCAAATGGCTATTAATTATACTGGTTACACATTAAGTTAACCCGGTATACTCAGAATGTGTGGGAAAAATAAAAACACTAATTGCAGTGTACCTGTCAACACAAATGTTTTTGAGAAATGATTCTTTTTGTGTGTCATATGCTTTAAATGAATTTTCATCAAATCTTCAGAACTGCAGGTTTGTTTCATTCAATTACTGGAAAATATTTGTCATATTTATCTAGTTTACAAAGCTGGTCCTCATTGTCAAAACAACCAGTCGAATCAGATTTAAACTTCCTTTCAGAGAAACATTTTACTTTATTTATTTAAATACACATGGAAACAGCCATCACTCTGGTTGTATTAACACTCTCAAAGCTAAGGCACAAAGGCTTGCCCAAGTGTGTTGCATTGGTGGAACTTCACTCGTAGCTCAATCGGTGAAGATTCTGCCTGCAATGCAGGAGATCCAGGTTTGATCCCTGGGTCGGGAAGATCCTCTGGAGAAGGAAATGGGAAGCCACTCCAGTATTCTTGCCTGGAGAATCCTATGGACAGAAGAGCCTGGCAGGCTCCAGTCTGTGGGGTCATATGAGTCAGACACGGCTTAGTGACTACACCACCACCACCACAAAGGCTGCCCTAAGTGTGTGGCACTGGTGGAATAAGGTGCTTCTATCCCTGATGCTTTCTTTGCTCTTCTCTTCTGGGACTCTTCCCCAGGAGTGATGCATTCTTTGACAGTACCAGAGGGATGGGAGGCACAAGGACACTATCCTGCTTCTCCATATTGTGATATATCTGAGCACCACACATCCTGGTGTGGCCCAAAAGTCCTGTTACTTATGCCATGCTTTCTGAGAGAAAGAAATATGTGTAAGACGGGACAAACTTTGAAGCTGTACTTTGGGTTTTTCATGCCTTGAATAAAAGAGGCTTCCCCACACCAATCTTTTTTACTGTTGTTTGGTGCCTCAGAGATTCTATGCTTGTAGCTGAAGGGAAGATGCTCCATAATTAGATGGGTAAAGAAAATGTCTTTGTAAAGTGGGAGAAAATTGATTATGAAAGGAGGAGGAAAAGACCTAGCCAGAGGCTTCTACATAGTTGCATTCTCAGGCAGGTCAGTTTTTGGTAAGAATACATACGGAACTTGTGGATCTGGAAGTTACATCCTTTAAAGCTGTCTATGCCCACCTAACCCTTGGGAAGTCTTTAAATACCCCCAGAAGTGTGTATACTACTTTGAAGACAGATTTCTTAGACTTTTTGTGGTGCCCAATAACATGCTGGAATATAGTTGATTCTAATACTTTCATTTACATTTCATAATATAGGAAGGAAAGTGATATTGACTACAAAAATCATTAAATTCAGCAAATATATATAAACAAAAATAGCTTATCTTCATTGGCATATTCTTTTTCTTTAAAATTTTCAAGTCAAAAATTTGTTTAAAGTTTCTTTTTCTCAAAAAACCTATATATTTCTGATTATTTTTGCCTAGAACACATGAAATTCACACCACAATAATAAAGTTCTTCTAAGTCTTAATTAAAATAATTATAGATGTCACTCCTGCTTTGTTAGACTTTCATTTGAGTAATTTTCACACTTTCAAACTCCATTTTCTATATTACACCTTATTTTTAAAAATATGATTCAAATAATAAACCCTTAAAATAGAATCATTGATGGGAGAAAGGGCTAGAATTGAAGTTGTATTTTTAAAATCTGTCCAAACTTGTCAGTTATGATAAAGGGATATATTAAATGATTAATACTCACTGGTTACCACTGGCACATAATGTTTTGTAGACAAAATGGATCATCAGAAGTGATTAACTGAAAAATTGTGAGCCAGTGTGAAAACATGACTACTTTTTTGTCAAAGTAAAAGCTTTATGTTGTTGACAGAAAACACTTCCAAGGCAGGACAGAAACAAGAGCAGTGTCAAGACATTGAGGTGCCCAGTGGAACTGTCCTGTCCCAGGAAACACTACCCGTCGAGATTAATGCTTGGAAATTGACAGAGGTGAGTCATCACAGTAGTTTCCTATTGCTGCTCTAACAAGTTCCCAGAAGCTTAGTGCCTTAAATCAACACGGATGTAGCATCTGACAGTCCTGTAGGTTAGAAGTCTGACCCAGGGATCACTGGCCTAGAATCGAGGTGTCTACAGGGCTGCATTTCTTTCTCGAACCCTGAAGGGGAATTTAGTTTTCTCTCTTTTTCGAGCTTCAGGGAAGAGAAACTATCTCCTTTTAACTTTGCTTTTGATACCTTCTGTCATTCAAAATTTTATTAACAAAGTTTTCCTTTATACTTTGTGCCTTAAAAAATCTTAAGAAAAAATTTTTTATCCTAATATAAGAAAAAGTCTCTTATTTTTTCTTCTAAATGTTCAAATATTTATGCCCTCTGTGAAAGTGAAAGTTGCTCAGTTGTGTCTGACTCTGTGACTCCCATGGACTATATAGTGCATGGAATTCTCTAGGCCAGAATACTGGAGTGGGTAGCCTTTCCCTTCCCCAGGGGATCTTCCCAACCCAGGGATCGAACCCAGGTCTCCTGCCTTGCAGGCGGATTCTTTACCAGCTGAGCCACAAGGAAAGCACTTTATGCCCTCTGGAATTTTACTATATAGTGTTGAGATAGGGATGGCACCCCACTCCAGTACTCTTGCCTGGAAAATCCCATGGACGGAGAAGCCTGGAAGGCTGCAGTCCATGCGGTCGCTGAGGGTCAGACCTGACTGAGCCACTTCACTTTCACTTTTCACCTTCATGCATTGGAGAAGGAAATGGCAACCCACTCCAGTGTTCTTGCCTGGAGAATCCCAGGGATGGCAGAGCCTGTTGGGCTGCTGTCTATGGGGTCGCACAGAGTCGGACACGACTGAAGTGACTTAGCAGTGGGTAAGCAAGGGCTTCCCAGGTGGCTCTCTGGTAAAGAATCCGCCTGCCAATGCAGGAGACACAGGTTTGATCCCTGGATTGGGAAGATCCTCTGGAGGAGGAAGTGGCAACCCACTTCAGTATTCTTGCCTGGAAAACCTCACGGACAGAGGAGGTTGGCAGGCTACAGTCCATGGGGCTGCAGAGTCAGCCCTGACTAAGCGACAGAGCACGCACTCATGGATAAGCAATATTTACTTTATCAAACAGTCCATCTTTCTCTATTCATGTAAGCATTTTTTATTGTGAAATAATCATAGACTTACAGGATGTTGCAGAAATAGTACAGAGGCCCAGGTACACTTCACCCAGCTTTCCAGCAACAGTTTTAAATTTTAGTGAAGTCCAGGTTATCAGTTTTTTACTTTACGGATCATGCTTTTGGTGTTATATCTTAGAACTCTTTGTCTATCCCAAGATCATGTAGGTTTTCTCCTATGTTTTCATCTAAAAGCTTTATAGTTTCATGTTTTACATTTGGATCTCTGATCTATTTTGATTTAGTTTTTGTGTAAGGTGTGAAGTATAGGTGAGATTTTAAAAAAAAAACTTTTTTTCTCTACCAATATCCAATTGTTTCAACAGCATTGTTGAAAAGACTGAAATTTTACTCTTAAGTGTTTAAGTGTAGATTTTCCTTATCTCTCTTTGTCACCCTGCGAGACTCTCCAGTGGACGGTCTCTCACCTCTATTTAATTCTGAGACAGTTATCTCTGATTCAGATATTTCTTACTGTTTATTTTTATTTTTCTCTCTTTCTTGAGCTCTTCTTATCTGAATGTTAGTAATTCTATTTGTACCTTCATATCTCTTCAGTTTTCTTTATAGACTCTATTTAATGTTTTCTTTTTTCTTCATCTAGAGTTTCTCAGTCTGATCTTCCAGTTTGATATTTGTTCTTGGCGAATCCATTCCACTGTTTATCCTGACTGTGTTCTCTGTTTCCATGTTCTGTTTTTACATTTGATATTTAATGTTTCTATTTCATTCTTTTTATTGTGCTTATTCCTGTTGCATATTGCATATCCCTTTATTTATTTATTTTCGTTTGTATATTAACTTTAAGTTCTTGGTCCATCTTTTCTGATATCCATACTTTGAAAAAACCTGTAATTCAGTTTTTTTAAAAAATAGTTTTGGTCCTCAAATGACTGTTTAGCCCTCGAGATTATGGCCGCTTTGTCTAGGACTGCTAGAGGTCAGACCTTACTCTGTGTCAGCTCTGTCACCTTAAGTGAGATGGGGGAGAAGTGGACTGCAGGGTGGAGAGCACGTCCTTCCCCTCCCCTCTCCCTCCAAGAATTAACCAGAGTTAATCATTGCTCATTCTGAGGGTCTTATCCTTAGCACCCCAAGAAGCAGCTTTAGAGGGAGGCACTCCTTCAGTGGTAAACCACCTGCCCCAGGGGATTGGAAGAGGAAGGGTGAGGAAGCGTCTTCTCAAGCCTGCTTTCTCAGTCCCACGGAGTGTTCTCACCTGCTCAGGGTTTCTGCATTCGCAGGAGGCACTCCCTTCAGAGGACAGCCCCTTTCTTTCGCTCATGTCAGAGATACTCCAGATCCAGTCTCCAGACCAAGGGGTACTGTGGCTCAGTTGCTGGTGAAGTTTAGTCTGTGTCCCCTTGAACCCACTTGTATAATACTTTAAGAAGCCAGAGTCCAAGGCCGTGACTGATACCAGATTAATTATTTCAGGTTCCTTTGTAAGTAGGGGAGCCCAATGCCCAGGCATCATTTTAAGCAGTCAGCTCATGTTTAACACTCTTATCCTCGGTGATCATTTTAAATCTGTATTTACCCCTCTGGAACTGACCTTCTGGTTTTCTCTCTCTCTCTCTCTTTTTCTTTTTGCACTCAAAGATCCACAGCTTCAAGCTCCTCACTGTCATGAGTTTGTATTCATGCTCTCATCTGTGAAGATGTTCATCTTGTCCTTTACATAATGCCTTTAATTCTCACACTTTTCTCTTTTCTCTTTCATTGCTGTGTGTTTGCAGAACACATATCCCTGCAGTATGAGCAAGTAGAACCATTTTAACTGGAAATCTGTTCCACTCAAGACTCTATGAAATTATCTCATTCATTCGTTTTTCTGTTTTATGTTTTTCTCCTACTGGAAAGAAAGCTCCATTTCTAGAGCTTTGGAGATGTTTCTAGTCTATTGATTACTGAATCTTCAGTTGCCCAGTTTGTGTTAATGAACAGTGAAATGAATGAATGAGCAGACCCTCAATGTCAGTGCCCTTCCTCTCTTTTCCTGTGATACAGGCTTGTTCGGCCTCCTGCTCTGAGTGCTTTATTCAGGGTTTTGCCACAGGTCTTATGAGGGGGGTTGGAACTATTTCCTAGTCTTCTGTTCCCAGCCTTTTCCTCTAGCCACTAGGTATTGGATTTACCTGATTTTCTAGTAGCTCAGAAAAGTGCATACGATTCACTGTATCTTAATTGCAAAATAGCCCACAGATTGAAAATCTGTAGGTTATTTTCAAAGTTATGAGGTTAAGTCAAAATGATTTTAAAATTTGTGATCAGTTTATTTGTTGCTGCTGGCTTTTAAGGGAGAGAATAGACGTGAATAATCTTATATGCTGTGGAGTTTCACAAAGACATAAAATGTCACCTACTGGGTTTTTTTTTTTTTAATATCAGTCTTTAAATTCTCATCATTATTATTTTTTCTTTAGAGGAATCCACTGTAATTGATTTACATCATTTCACATCTTATATCCATGAGCAGAAAATGGTGCCCATCTCTCAAAGTTTAAAGCTAGATTTTCCTTTTTCAAAGCATGACTATATCAGAACACTCTTCCGTCATCCCATTGACAAACATTGCTGTTATTACTGTCAAGAATACTTGATGCAATCCAACATGTCCTCTTCAGTAATCTTCTCTTGTAGCAGAAGACAAAACCTACCAAGATGAATAGGAAATCTAATTGTTGTTGCCAAATGTACTGCATCTACATTAAAATTCTCATGTTCTTAATACAGAATGAGAAAGAAATGATATTGTTGATTGCTTTGGCAGAATGAGGGGTACTTTAAAAATCTTTTTAAAACTTTTAATAGCAACTTCTTTAACTATTCTCTTTCTGCAAATGCAAAAATGATCTAAAAGCAGTAAGTAAAATTCTGAACAGAATAGGACTTTCAAAACCGAATAGTGCTCGCCTCTGATACATTCAAAACTAGAGAAAGTCTTTAAATTTATGACACTTAGACATGGATGAGTTCTGTCTTTGCATACTGTCCAGAATTTTTATTATTAAATTTGCTAATTAGTAAGGCTATTTGTAGCTTTTCATCAGCTCAAAAGACCTTCCTCTTTTCCTACTTGAGAAGATCCAACAATGAGGTTATGATTTTTTTGGGTCTCAGTTGTTTCCATAGCAACAGTTAGGGATGCTATAAATTGGTTCACACAAAATTAAAGCTGACCAAAGCCTTCAGTGTAGTTCTGAGTTACTAAATCGCTAGTGACAGAAGAAAAATGTTTATTTCTTACTGCCTCTGTTTATTATTTATTAAGTGAAGAGTAAACAATTTTTATTCTTGGGTCTATTAGCATATCATTTATGATATTTGCAAAAAATTTGAACATATCAAAGCCATTAGAGAAATGAACATTATACTTAGTCTAATTATGTTAATTCATCCTCCTTTTACCTCTTTTTTGCATCTTTGCTTTGTGCTTAAAAGTCATTTGTTTCCATTTTTATATTTTTATTCTTTTTAAATTAGAAAATACTTACTGAGAAAAGTTTAAACAATATAAAAGGGTAAGAACTTATTTATCTTATGTTGTATTCTTGATGTATAAATTAATCTTAATTTATTTAACCCATCCCTGTTGGTAATCATTTTGGGATTTTTTAATGTTTTTGTCTAATAAAAGCAGTGTTACAATAACAACCTTGTACATGCATTTTTATGATGCTGTCCCAAAAGTGGAATTGCTGAAAGGTTATATTTATTTTTAGTTTTGAAAAGTACTGCCAAATTGTCCTCCCAAAAATTGCACCACTTTATATCCACCAAAAGTGTATCCCCTCATCTTTGTATATGCTGAGTATTATCAAATTTCTACATCTTTGTCAATCTAAGAGGTAGAAAAATCTTAAATTTGTTTTATCTTAATTGTAAGTTTGAACAACTTACCACGTGTTTATTGGGCTGTGTGTTTCTTTTTATTTATTTATTAATTCATGTCTTTTGCCCATTTTTCCACTTGGTTTCTATCTTTTTCTTTATCAGTTACTAGAGCTATTTGTCTGTTAAATATTTAGCCCATTATCTAATCATTTTTAGTTTTCACTTGATTTTTAAAAATTTATTTATTTTTAATTGGAGGATAATTGCTTTACAATGTTGTGTTGGTTTCTGGCATACATCACCAAGAACCAGCCATAGGTATACATATGTCCCCTCCCTCTAGAACCTCCCTCCCACTTCCCACCCCATCCTACCCCTCTACGTTGTCACAGAGTACCGGATTTGAGCTCCCTGCATCATACAGCAAATTCCCACTAGCTCTCTATTTTACATATGGTAAAATATGGACCATAAAGAAAGCTGAGCACTGAAGAGTTGATGCTTTTGAACTGTGGTGTTGGAGAAGACTCTTGAGAGTCCCCTGGACTGCAAGGAGATCCAACCAGTCAATCCTAAAGGAAATCAGTCCTGTATATTCATTGGAAGGACTGATGCTGAAGCTGAAACGCCAGTACTTTGGCCATCTGATGAGAAGAGCTGACTCATTGGAAAAGACCCTGATGCTGGGAAAGATTGAAGGCGGGAGAAGGGGCCGACAGAGGATGAGATGGCTGGATGGCATCACCGACTCAATGGACATGAGTTTGAGTAAACTCCGGGAGTTGGTGATGGAGAGGGAAGCCTGGTGTGCTGGAGTCCATGGGGTCACAAAGAGTCAGACACGACTGAGCGACTGAACTGAACTGAATGTGTAGGTTTCAGTGCTGCTCTCCCAGTTCATCTCACCCTCTTCTTCTCACATGTTCGCAGCTTTGTCACTCTGTCTGCATTTCCACTGCTGCCCTGCATGCAGATTCATCAGTACCACTTTTCTGGATTCTATATACCTGCGTTAATACACAATATATTTTTTTTCTTTCTGTCTTATTTCACTTTGTATAATAGGCTCTAGGTTTATCCATCTCATTAGAACTGACTCAAATGCGTTCTTTCTTATGGCTGAGTAATATTCCATTGTATATATGTACAACTTCTTTATCCATTTATCTGTCAATGGAAATCTAGGCTGCTACCATGTTCTAGCTATTGTAAGTAGTGCTGTGATGAATATTGGGATATAATTATTGTTTCCTCAGGGTATATGCCCAGTAGTGGAACTGCTGGGTTATATGGTAGTTTTATTCCTAGTTTTTTAAGGAATCTCCATACTGTTCTCCATAGTGGCTTTATCAGTTTACATTCCCACCAACAGAGCAAGAGGTTCCCTTTTCTCTACACCTGCTCCAGCATTTATTGTTTGTAGATTTTTTGATAATGGCCCCTCTGACTGGTGTGAGGTGATACCTCATTGTAGTTTTGATTTGCTTTTATCTAATAATGAGTGATGTTGAGCATCTTTTCATGTGTTTATTGGCTATCTGTATGTCTTCTTTGGAGAAATGTCTGTTTAGGTCTTTGCCCCTTTTTTCACTGGGCTGTTTGTTTTCCTGATGTTGAGCTGTATGAGCTGCTTATATTAATGTGTTCTGTAGATTAATCTTTGTCATTCATTTGAATTTTTAACTTTATTTATGGCTTTTTTTGTGTGTGTTTGTAAAAGAAAAACACATTATCCACCGCCCCCCCACCCCGCCCATGTTTCGCCTTTACTGTCATACTGCCACCACATTCCACTTCTAGCATCAGAGGCATGGGTTTCTATACGTCAGGCAGTTCTCTGACACCAGCTGGATGTCCTACAATTTAATTTATTTCTGATGCTTTCTCCTGGAGACAGCATCAGATCCCGCAGGCTGAGGGCTCGGTCCACGACACTTCCTTCTCCCCGCCTCTGCTTCAGATACCAGTTGCACGTCCCAGGTTGCCGTCTATAATTCTGGGTGACCGCTATAAATCCATGTTCCAGTGACCCCTTCCTGAGGCTCGATCATTTGCTAAAACAGCTTTTAGCAGTATTTGCTTACATAGTCAGGGAAACAGTTACATTTATTGGTTTATTATATAATAAAGAATATATAAAGAACACAAATGAGCAGACAGATGAAGAAATATGTAAGCTGAGATTGAAAAATGCACCCAAAACCATTCTGTGTGCAGGAGCTTCTGTATCTCTCCTGGTGGCTCAGAGTTTAAAGCGTCTGCCTCCAATGCGGGAGACCCGGCTTCAATCCCTGGGTTGGGAAGATCCCCTGGAGAAGGAAATGGCAACCCACTCCAGTATTCTTGCCTGGAGAATCCCATGGACTGAGGAGCCTGGTGGGCTGCAGTCCACGGGGTCACAAAGAGTCAGACACGACTGAGTGACTTTACTTACTTACTTAATCTCCCAGCATGCAGTTGTGTTCACCAACCCAGAAGTTCTTTGTACCATGTACCTAGGATTTTTTAGTGGAAGCTTCATCATATAAGCATGATTGATCATTAACTGAATCTCCAACCCACCTCCCTTCTTGGAAGGTTAGGGCTGAAAGTTTCAAGTTTCTAACCATGGCTTGAGCTTTCTCATGGCCAGTCCCCATCTTGAAGCCTCGAAGAACCCGCCAAGAGTCACTTCATTAGAACAAAAGATACTCGTATTACCCAGGAAATTCCAAGGGTTTTGGGAGCTCTGTGCCAGGAACTACGGTTGTTGTTGGTGGTGGTGGTTGTTTAGTTGCTAAGTCATGTCTGACTCTGTGACCCCACAGACTGTAGAGATATACAGGGAAATCTCTGTAGCTTTCTCTCAACTTTGCTATGAACCTAAAACTGATCTAAAAAATAGTCTCTTGAAATAAAAAGCTAGGGTGACATTTTATAAACTCTTAGACTAGAGAAAGTATTTCTAGAAATAACTTCATATCTAGATGCCATTAAATAGAGGAGAATTTGACTACATTAAAATTGGACTTCTATAAGATTGTGATATTGAGATCATAGGAAGAAATACACATTTGGTCTTTGTCCATGGATCCTGAACTTCCCAGGTGGTGCAGTGGTAAAGAATCTGCCTGCCAGTGCAGATTTAGAGATGTGTTTGATCTTTGGCTCAGGAAGATCCTCTGGAGAAGGAAATAGCAACCCACTGCAGTATTCTTGCCTGGGAAATCCTATGAACTGCACCATGCCAGGCTCCTTTGTCCTCCGCTATCTCTCAGAGTTTGCTCAAATTCATGTCCATGGAGTTGGGGATGCTACCTTACCATCTCATCCTCTTTCACCCCCTTCTTTTGCCTTCAATCCTTCCCAGCATCAGGGTCTTTTCCAATATCAGCTCTTCGCATCAGGTGGCTAAAGTACTGGAGCTTCAGCTTCAGCATCAGTCCTTCCAATGAATATTCAGGACTGATTTCCTTTAGGATTGACAGCTTTGATCTCTTTGCTGTCCAAGGGACTCTCAAGAGTCTTCTCTAGCACCATAGTTCAAAAACATCAATTCTTGTGCGCTAAGCCTTCTTTATGGTCCAACTCTCACATCCATACTTGACTACTGGAAAAACCATAGCTTTGACTATGCAGACTATGTTGGCTAAGCGATGTCTCTGCTGTTTAGTACTGTGTCTGGGTTTGTCATAAATTTCCTTTCAAGGATCAAGTGTCTTTTAATTTCATGGCTGCAGTCACCATCTACAGTGACTTTGAAGCCCAAGAAAATAAAATCTGTCACTGCTTCCACCTTTTCCCCTTCTATTTGCCATGAGGTGATGGGACCAGATGCCATAATTTTTGTTCTTTAATGTTGAATTTCAAGCCAGCTTTTTCACTGTCCTCTTTCATCCTCATCAGGAGTGTCTTTAGTTCCTCTTAACTTTCTGCCATTCAGTTCAGTTCAGTTCAGTTCAGTCACTCAGTCGTGTCCAACTCTTTGCGACCCCATGAATCGCAGCACGCCAGGCCTCCCTGTCCATCACCATCTCCCGGAGTTCACTCAGACTCACGTCCATCGAGTCCGTGATGCCATCCAGCACCTAATGACCTGGAGAGTTCCTTTTTTGGTATCCTATCATTTTGCCTTTTCATACTGTTCATGGGGTTCTCAAGGCAAGAATACTGAAGTGGCTTGCCATTCCCTTCTCCAGTGGAACACATTCTGTCAGGCCTCTCCACCATGACCCACCTGTCTTGGGTTGCCCCACAGGCATGGCTTGGTTTCATTGAGTTAGACAAGGCTGTGGTCCTAGTGTGATTAGATTGATATTATCTGCATATCTGAGATTATTGATATTTCTCCACAATCTGGATTCCAGCGTATGATTCATCCAGCCTGGCATTTTGCGTGATATACCCTGAAGACTGTTGAGAGTCCTTGGGACTGCAGGGAGAGCAAACCAGTCAGTCCTAAAGGAAATCAACCCTAAATATTGATTGGAAGGACTGATGCTGAAGCTGAAGCTCCAATACTTTGGCCACTTGATATGAACATCTGACTCATTGCAAAAGACCCTGATGGACAAGAAGAGAAGGGAGTGGCAGAAGATGAGATGGTTAGATGACATCGCCAACTCCATGGACATGAATTTGAGCAAACTGGGGGAGAGAGTGAAGGACAGGGGAGCCTGGCGTGCTGCACTCCATGGGGTCACAAAGAATTAGACATGACTTATCGACTGAACTCTACATTAGAAAATAAATAAGCAGGGTGACGATATACAGCCTTGACCTACTCCTTTCCCAGTTTTAAACTAGTCAGTTGTTCCATGTCCAGTTCTAACTGTTGCTTCTTGACCTGTATACAAGCTTCTGAGGAGACAAGTATGGTGGTCTGGTATTCCCGTCTCAAAAAATTCCCACAGTTTGTGGTGATCCACATAGTCATAGGCTTTAGCATAATCAATGAAGTAGAAGTAGATAATGTTTTTGGAATTCCCTTGCTTTCTTTATGATCCAGTGAATGTTGGCAGTTTGATCACTGGTTCCTTTCCTCTTAGAAACCCACATTGTACATTTGGAAGTTCTGCTGAAGCCTAGCTCAAAGGATTTCGAGCATAGCCGTGCTAGCATGCAAAATGAACACAATTGTATGGTAGTTTGAACATTCTTTAGCATTGCCTTTCTTTGGGATTGAAGTGAAAACTGACTTTTCCAGTCCTGTGGCCACTGCTGAGTTCTCCGAATTTGCTGACATATTGATTGGAACACTTTAACAGCACTATCTTTTAGGATTTGAAATAGCTCAGCTGGAATTCCGTCACTCCACTAGCTTTGATCCTTCCTAAGGCCCACTTGACTTCACACTCCCGTATGTCTGGCTCTAGGTGAGTGACCACACCATTGTGGTTATCCGGGTCGTTAAGACCTTTTTTGTATAGTTCTGTGTATTCTTGTGGCATCTTCTTAATCTCTTGCTTCTGTTAGATCCTTGCCATCTCTGTCCTTTATTGTGCCCGTTCTTGCATGACATGTTCCCTTGACATTTCCAAATTTCTTAAAGAGATCTCTAGTCTTTCCCATTCTGTTGTTTTCTTCTATTTCTTTGCATTGTTCATTGAAGAAGGCCTTCCAATCTCTCCTTGCTATTCTCTGGAACTCTGCATTCAGTTGGGTATATCTTTCCCTTTCTCTCTTGCTTTTCGCTTCTCTTCCTCAGCTATTTGTAAAGCCTCCTCAGACAACCACTTTGCCTTTACTGCTTGGCAATAAAAAGGAACAAGTTATTGATGCATGCAACAACTTGGATGACTCTCTGGGAATTATGCCAGGTGAAAAAAACCAATCTCCAAAGGTTACATCCTGTATGATTCCATTTATATAACACTCTTCAAATGTCAAAATTACAGAAATGAAGAACACACTAGTAGTTGTTGGGAGCAGGGCATGGTAATAAAAAAAAGCATCAGGAAGGAGACTTATGGTGATGGAAATGTGTATTTTGACCATAATAATGTCAGTATCCTGAATATGATTTTGTTCTGTAATTTTGCACAATGTTACTTATAAGGGAAACTGTGTAAACGACACACAGGATCTCTCTGTGTTATTTCTTACAACTGAATGTGAATATACAACTATTTCAGAATATTGATGAATTATAAAAAGTGGCAGATCACCTGGAAAATGGTTTGACAGTTTCTAAAGATGTTAAAAATAAATCTATTCTATGACCAAGCCATTCTCCTCCTGTGTGTATATCCAGGAGTAATGAATACAGTTGTCCACAAAAAGATTTGTGCAAGAATGTCCATAGAGCTTTATTCGTAATAGCTGAAATGTGGAAACAACCAAAATGTCCATGTGCAGGACAGCAGATAAACAAATTGTGATATTTTCATGCAGTGGAATACTTCTTACAGAAAAAAAATACCAACACACCCAAAACATGGATGAATCTCACAAATACTATGTTAAGCAGTGGGGATCAGATACAAAAGAATACATAATGTATGGCTACATTTATACGAAGTCCAGAAACAGGCAAACATTGATGGCAATAGAAGGTATAATACTCTTTACTGGTGGTGAGAGGATGGTATCAATTGGAAAGGAGCTTGAGGGAACTTTCGGGAGTGAAGGAAATGTGATTACATAAGTATACACATAATATTAAAAGTTATTGAGCTTTACACTTAAGGTTTTGCATTTTACTGTTTGTTAATTATGCATCAGTAATTACTGAAAAAAACATTTTCCCCTGTTCATGGAGGAAAAAAGACAAATCATCCAATCCCACTGTGAAGACTTTGTTTGGATTCTTCTCCAGACAAGCTGTAGAAAAACCTATTTATGACAGTTATGTTAAATTGAAAGTCTGAACAGTTTATCATTATTGATGACATTGAGTTATTGTGACGTTCATCAGTTCAGTTCAGTTGCTCAGTCGTGTTCAACTCTTTGCAACCCCATGGACTGCAACACATCAGGCCTCCTTGTCCATCACCAACTCCCAGAGTTTACTCAAATTCATGTCCATTGAGTCAGTGATGCCATCCAACCATCTCATCCTTTGTCATGCCCTTCTCCTCCCGCCTTCCATCTTTCCCAGCTCTTTTCAAATAAGTCAGTTCTTCACATAAGGTGATGGTCAAAGTATTGGAATTTCAGCTTCAGCATCAGTCCTTCTAATGAATATTCAGGACTGATTTCCTTTAAGATGGACTGGTTGGATCTCCTTGCAGTCCAAGGGACTCTCAAGAGTCTTCTCCAACACCACAGTTCAAAAGCATCAATTCCTCTGTGCTCAGCTTTCTTTATAGTCCAATTCTCACATCCATACATGACTACTGGAAAACCATAGCTTTGATTAGATGGACCTTTGTTGGCAAAGTAATGTCTCTGCTTTTTAATGTGCTGTCTAGGTTGGTCATAGCTTTTCTTCCAAGGTGCAAGTGTCTTTTAATTTCATGGCTGCAGTCACCATCTGCAGTGATTTTGAAGCCCAGAAAAATAAAGTCTGTCACTGTTTCTACTGTTTCCCTATCTATTTACCTTGAAGTGATGGGACCGGATGCCATGATCTTCGTTTTCTGAATGTTGAGCTTTAAACCAACTTTTTCGCTCTTCTCTTTCACTTTCATCAAGAGGCTCTTTAGTTCTTCACTTTCTGCCATAAGGATGGTGTCATCTGCATATCTGAGGTTATTAATATTTCTCCCTGCAGTCTTGATTCCAGCTTGTGCTTCATCCAGCCCAGCGTTCCTCATGATGTACTGCATATAAGTTAAATAAGCAGGGTGACAATATACAGCCTTGACGTACTCCTTTTCCTATTTGGAACCAGTCTGTTGTTCCATGTCCAGTTCTAACTGCTGCTTCCTGACCTGCATACAGATTTCTCAGGGGGCAGGTCAGGTGGTCTGGTATCCCCATCTCTTTTAGAATTTTCCACAGTTTGTTGTGATCCATACAGTCAAAGGCTTTGGCATAGTCAATAAAGCAGAAATAGATGTTTTTCTGGAACTCTTTTGCTTTTTCCATGATCCAGCGGATGTTGGCAATTTGATCTCTGGTTCCTCTGCCTTTTCTAAATCCAGCTTGAAGACCTGAAAATTCACGGTCCACATACTGTTGAAGCCTGGCTTGGAGAATTTTGAGCATTACTGTACTAGCATGTGAGATGAGTGCAATTGTACAGTAGCTCGAGCATTCTTTGCCATTGCCTTTCTTAGAGATTGGAATGAAAACTAACCTTTTCTGGTCCTGTGGCCATGGCTGAATTTTCCAAAGTTGCTGGCATATTGAGTGCAGTACTTTCACAGTATTATCTTTTATAAGTGTAAACACAATTATTTATTGTTAGAGTTCTTATCATTTGAGATACATATTGAAAGAAGTGATATATCTAAGATTTGCTTCAAAATAAAATAGATGGGAAGCAGTAAAGATACAAATGAAACAAGGCTGATTGAGTTGATTCTTGTTAAACCTACTTGACTGGATTATTGTCTGCTTTCTTTACTCCATGATAAAAAGTTTAAAATTTTAAATATGGATAAAAGACTCACACAGGTAACTTTGTTACTACCAATAAAACAGAATCGGCCTCTGAGATAGTAAGTTCTAAGGATGCTCAAGAAATGGTAGGGAAAGTTAATCCCCTCAAAAAAATCATTGCTTATCTGCACTAGGTAGCAAAGAGTGATTTTTTTTTTTAATATACTTAGAAGGTACAGATTGTTTTTTACTTATTTATTTATATTAATTGGAGTATAGTTGATTTAAAATATTTTGTTAACTTTGGATGTACAGCATAGTAATTCAGTATTTTTACAGATACACTCCATTAAAAGTTATTACAAGATAATGGCTGTAAATCCCTGTGCTATTACAATATATCCTTGTTGCTTGTCTGTTTTATACATGGTGGTTGGTATCTCTTAATCCCATGCTCGTAATATGCCCCTCTGCCTTGCCTCTTCTCTTGGTAACCATTAGTTGTTTTTTATATATGTGAGTCTGTTTTGCATATATGTTTATTTGCATTATTTTTATATTCCACATGTAAGTGATGTCGAACAATATTTGTCTTTCTCTGTCTGACATTTCACTAAGCATAATATTCTCTTGGTCCAACCATATTGCTGCAGGGAGAGGGGATCCTTAAGGATAGAAAACCACTCAACACTCAGTGGACACCCAAGTGTAGATAACTTCTGTGCTAATTTTCAATCCAAATGTATGATAACGTTAGCACATATAGACACATTGTGTCTCCATAAATTGTCCATTTGCTGTAGCAAATTGAAGCAGTGGGATTAATTTTTTTCTACTTTCATGTTCTCTTTTGCTTTCCATAAGGACCTGATGTTATTTTGTGAGGATGATCCAAAGCCAGTTTTGCCGATAATTCCTACTTCCATTATCTCATCAACAGCATGGTTGTCAGAAGGGCAAACAGATGTCTATAATCTCTTGGATACAGGTAAATTAAAGAATAAAAATTGTACTCAGAAACGTGAATAAGAAACACTGGACAGGTATTGTTTTTCGTCAGATTTTATTTTGTGAAATAGAGCAACAGTGGCTTTAATTTTGGTCATGTGGGAAAAGATTAACATGGATAAATTCAGTCCACACAGGGTCCAAGAACCTTGTTTTACTATTTGTTTCAATGTTTTTGTCTGTTTTGCTTTATTCATTTTCATTGTTTCATTTCAAAAATTATTAACTACAAATGTTAAATCTTTTATATTCATAAATTTTTTTCTTTAAAGCATAAAGTTCATTTTAGCTCCTTTTCTTGTTTGTATTAATCTTGTCTTTGGTGAAGAGCTTATATTTTTCAGAAGCAAGCGTTAGATGAAAATGTGAGAAAGTATGAAGCATGGTGTCCCACAGATTGCGTAATGATCTCTTGAGTAACTAACACTAGAGAATGGCACAGTATACTACTGACCGCCAAGAAATCACACTATCGAATTCCAGCCAGGCTCTACTGCTACTCAAGATCTGATTGACCCACTGTCGAGCCACTCCAGCCTGTCTGTTCTCCATGAACTCAGTTTCCAATACATTCTTCCCTTGATTTTCTCAGAAAAAAAGGATGAAAGATCTGTGAAGATGAACAAAACGTTCTGAGTAGTTTTTATCCGCTCATATATCTTTGCTTTTATTTTCATCCAGGCATCCTTTTAATAGAGTTGGCTCCTTATAGTCTGAGTTTCATCTTCTCCCTCATCTTTGGACCATGCACCTTAGATTCCCATTATATAGAGTCCCAATATCCAAAATATTAAAACTGAAGTTTGTTAGTATAGTTTTACTGTAAAAGTTCACTTGTATATAGTTTTCTTATAAAGCCAGTTCTGAGACTGATGAGGATATTTTAATCAACCCAGAAACAAGAAATTGTGGGTTATGGTGATATTTGTAGTATAAGGTTGGCGTTATTCACATAAATAATTGGTTATAAGTGGTAACAATTTTTTAGACAGCTTGCTTTTATTCTTAGAATACACTTTATGTAAATTGGTCCAGATCCAGAAATTTGAAAGAAAACGTTAAGGAAAATGTTTTTGTGTTTTAATATCCCCTAACATTCCCATCCCCTAATATTTTTAATAGACTTTTTTAAGAACAGTTTTAGGTTCACAGCAAAATTGAGGGAAGGTACCAAGATTTCCCCATACACCCCTCTTCCCCAAACAAATGCAACATTCTGCACTATCAACATCCCACACCAGAGCGGTACATTTGTTGCAAACAGTGAACCTCCGTTAACTTTTTTTTTTAATCATCCAAAGACCATACTTTGTTGGTGTTCACTCTCGGTGGTGGTGGACATTCTATGGGTTTTGACAAACGTATACAACATGTATCCACCATTATAGTATCCTACAGAGTGCATCTCTGCCCTAAAAATCCTCTGTGCTCTGTCTGTTCTTTCCGCCCTCTTCTGTAACCGCTGAAAAACACTGACATTTTAAATATCTTCAGAGTTTTGCCTTTTTCCAGAAATTCATAAAGTTAGAATCATGTAGTATGTAACCTTTTCAGATGGCTTCTTTCAGTTAGTAATGTGCATTTAAGGTTCCTCCATGTCTTTTCATGGCTTAATAGTGCATTTTTTAAAATTAGTGCTGAGTAAGATATACAAAGGAATTTATCCATTCACCTACTGAAGAACATCTTGGTTATGTCCAAGTTTTGGCAATTTTAGCTAAAGCTGCTGTAAATACTCCTGTGTAGGTTTTTGTGTGACATACTTCTCTCTGCCAGCATTTTAATACAAGAAATTGAGTATAAATGAGCATCAGAAGCAACCCTTAAGAGGGAAAAAGTCACAAAGCATATCGCTTGAGAGATGATCCTACCCATTTACTTGTTTAGGACTCATCTTAATTGGAGGAGCTTTTCCGATTTTTTTTAAAGATTTTTTTTTATGTGAACCATTTTTAAAATCTTTATTGAATTCCTGTTTTGAGTCTTCTCTCCAGTCTTCCCTTCACACTGATCTCAGAGATAGCTTGCAAAGGCAGATCTTAGCATTTCATTTTTTTTCAGCTTAAAACATTTTAACAGTTCTCTACTGCCAGTAAGTCTAATTTTTTTTTTTTTTTTTTTTTTTAGTGTCTTGTAAGACTTTTCATAGTCTGGTTCCAGCCAACCTTTATGGCCTCATCACCAATACTGCCAGTATTCACAATAGTTTGTGACATTCTATTACTTTCTCCTTAGAATGTCTTTGTTCCAGTTCCTTCAGCTGTGTAACACATTGCTCTAAAACTTTTGTGGCATAAAATGGTCATTTATTCTGCTCACAGATTCTCTGGGTCGGGAATTAGGACAGGGCAGAGCGGGGGCGACTTGTCTCTGCTGCATGACATACACAAAGGCTGGGGACAGGAATCATCCGATGGCTCATCCGCTTACTTGTCTGGTAACTGATGCTTGCTGTGTCAGCTGGGAGCCTCAGGTTCTCTCCACATGAGTCACCTTATGTGGTCTCTCCCCGTGGGCTAGTTTGGGCATCCCTGTAGCATGGTGGCTGGGTTCCAAGGTTCAACATCCGGTGAAGGGACTGACCAAGCAGAGCTGAATAATTTCAAAAGCCACGCTAGGATACTACCCCCCACCCCACCCATTCAGTTTATCAAGGCAATCGAAAAGTCTTGCCAAAGTTCTAGGGGAGGGTACAAAGATGCCTACCTCTCAATGGACAAGTGTCCATATCATATTGAAAAAAAAGCATATGGAGTGGGAAGTGTATTAGCACAGTCATCTTTGGAATATACAGTCTGACACAGTTCTCCACCAAATAATGAATGCTTAACAAAATCCTATTCAAACAGCAAGGCCCAGCTCGTTTGGCAGAAACCAACACATTTCTGTAAAACATTTACCTTGCAATTAAAAAAAAAATAAATTAAAAAAAAACCAGCAAGGCCCAGCTCTAATGTCACTATTGCTATAAAATCTTTCTGCACACTAGTTTCTCCTTTCAGTGTGTTCCCACAGGACTTTGCCCATACCGCCAAAATAGAATTTATAGTTTTGTACCATAATTATTTATTTAATAAGTTTTATTTATTTTTACATTACATAAATAATAAGTAAATATTTTCTGATTTTTAAAATTCAAACCATGTAGACAGAACTAAAATCTCCCTTCCCTGTTTTGGCTGTTGTAAACAGTGTCGCAGTGAACATTGGGGTGCATGTATCCTTTCAGACCATGTTTTTCTCCAGGTATATCCCCGGGAGTGGGCTTGCAGGGCCATATGGTAGCTCTGTTTTTAGTTTTTTGAGGAGCCTCTGCACTGTTCTCCGTAGTGTCTGTACCAGTTTTACATTCCCACCAACAGTGTAGGAGGGTTCCCTTCGCTCCACATCCTCTCCAACATACGTTGTTTGTGGATCTTTTGTTTATTCTTTTATTTATTTATTTTTATTTGTGGATTTTTTGATGATAGTCATTTTGACTGGTGTGAGGTGATACTCATAGTTTTGATTTGCATTTCTCTAATAATTGGGAATATTGAACATCTTGTCTTGTGCCTCTCAGGCCATCTGTATGTCTTCTTTGAAGAAAGGTCTATGTAGGTATTCTGCTCATTTTTTGATTGAGTTCTTTGTTTTGATGATGTTATGTCTCATGAGCTGTAAATTTCAGAGATTAATCCTGTCAATCACATCATTGCAAATATTTTCTTCCAATCTATGGATTGTATTTTCATTTTGTTTACTGTTTCCTTTACTGTGCAAAAACTTTTGAGTTTAAGTAGGTCCCATTTTTTGTTTTATTTCCATTATTCTGGGAGTCAGAGCAAAAAAGATACTGCTGTGATTTATGTCAGAGAGTGTTCTGCCTGTGTTTTCCTCTAGGAATTTTCTTGTGTCCCATCTTTAATCCATTTTGAGTTTATTTTTGTGTGTGGTGTTAAAATATGATCTAGATACATTGTTTTTTTACATGTAGATGTCCAGTTTTCCCAGCACCATTTTTGTTGAACAGACTGTCTTTCCAACACTATATAGTCTTGCTTCTTTTGTCATAAGTTAATGGACCATAAGTGCCTGGGCTTATTTCTGGGCTTTCTATCCTTTCCATTGATCTATATGCCTGTTTTTGTGTCAGTACTACACTGTTTTGATGGCTGTAGCTTTGTGATATCCTCTGCAGTGAGGCAGTAGGATTCCTGCAGCTCCCTTCATCTTTCCTAAGTTTGGTTACTCAGAGTCTTTTGTGTTTTCAAACAGAAAAGTTTTGTTCTAGTTCTATGAAAAGTGCCATCAGCAATTTGATAAGGATTGCATTGAATCTGTAGATTTCCTTGGGTAGTACGGTCATTTTAGCTATTGATTCTTCCAACCCAAGAATACAGTTTATCTTTCCATTTGTTTGTGTCATCTTCAGTTTCTTTCATCAGTGTCTTATAGTTTTTGGAGTACAGGTCTTTTGCCTCCTTAGGTAGACTTATTCCTAGGTGTTTTATTCTTTTTGATGCAATGGTAAATGGAATTGTTTGCTTAATTTCTCTTTCTGATATTTCAGAAAGTGTACAGTTAACGTATGTTGTTAGTATATAGAAATGCAACAGGTTTCTGTATATTAATTTTGTATCCTACAATTTTATCAAATTCATTAATGAGCCCTGGTAATTATCTGGTAGCAGAAGTTCTTAATTTTAATGAGGTAGAATTTCATTCTTTATGATTTGTACTTTTTTGTATCTTACGATCTAAAAAAATTCTTTCTTGTCTCAAGACCATAAAGGTTAAGATTTGTATAAGTTTGCTTTCCACAATTAAGCTCTTAATGCCGCTGGAATTGGATTTTGTATGTGGTTGAAGCAGGAGTCCATTTTTACTTCTAAATGGGTAACCAGCTATCCCAGCATTAGTTATTTAAAAGTCTGTCCTTTCCCTGATGAACTGAAGTACCATCTATGGCCTAAAGCAAGTTTACACATATGCATGGATTTTTGTTTCTCAGCTTTCTGTTCCACAAGTTCTGTTCTGTTCCATGAGGCATTTGGCTCTCCCAGAACCAACAAATACTTGTAACTACTCAACCTTTGTAAAGTTTTCCTTTATCAGGAAGAGTCATTGTTTCTTTTCCTTTTTTTAAATTAAAAAAAATTTTTTTGACCCTTTGCTTGCTTTCCCACATAAAAGCTTGTCATGTTCCTTGAAAAAAACCTCTTAGAGTTTTTTATTGGCTCGCCAATCTTTAAGTCAATTTGGAGAAGTGACCACTTTACAATATCAAATTATTCTGTTCATTTAAGTCTTCTTCACAGAGTTGGCCTCCCTGATAGCTCAGTTGGTAAAGAATCTGCCTGTAATAAGGGAGACTCTGGTTCGATTCTTGGATCAGGAAGATCCCCTGGAGAAGGGATAGGCTACCCACTCCAGTATTCCTGGGCTTCCCTTGTGACTTAGCTGGTAAAGAATCCTCCTGCAATGCAGGAGAACTGGGTTTGATCCCTGGGTTGGAAAGATCCCAGGAAAGGCTACACAATCCAGTATTCTGGCCTGGAGAATTCCATGGACTGTATAGTCCATGGGGTCACAAAATGTCAGATACGACTGAGCAACTTTCACTTTACTGTGTTATATTTTATAGTTTTTCCCCATACAAGTCTTATGCATCTTTTGTTAGATTTATCCTGTGTACTTTATGTATTTTTTGTTGCTGCTGTAAAAGATATAATTTTATAAATTGCATGTTCTAACAGTTTGTTGATGAAAATGAGTAGAACTAATTTTTGTATATTGATTTTATAGCCAGTAACCTTGCTCAACTAATTCTTACCAATTTTCCTGTAAATTCTTCTCAGTTCCTTGTGTTGAAAATCATATCACTTGTGAATGATGGCAGATTTATTTCACACTTGTAAACTACCTTGTATTTCATTTTCTTACCTCACCTTGCTAGGCAGAACCATTCAGGGAGTACTGAATAGAAACTGTGATTGTGGTCTTCCTAGATTCAATCTGTATCTTAAAGAAAATGCTTTCAACATTTTGCCATTAAGATGAGTTTACTGTATGTTTTTTGCAGATCTCTATTCCTAATTTGTCAACAGTTTTATCATGAATATGTGTTGAGTTTTATCCATTTTTAGTATCTATATTGATGGTTATAGGTTTTTCTCCCTTAAACTGTTAATTTGGTAAATTAGCTGATTTCCAAATGTTGAAACAACCTTGAATTTCTGTAATACACTCAGTTTGGTGATGATATATTATCTTTTATATATCTTGCTGGGTTTGGTTTGCTAATGTTTTATTTAGGAGTTTTGCATCTGTATCCATGAGTGAAATTAACCAGGACTGTCTTTTCTCATATTTTCTTTGTTAGATTTTGATACTGAGATGTTGCCAGACTCATAACAAGATTTGGAAAGTATTTGCTCTTTGTTTATATGCTGGAATAATTTGTGTAGGGTTGTTTGTGAGATGATATGAAAGTGGATAAAGTATTCTGTACCTTCAGTAATGGCGCTGGCAGAAGGACTGCAGGCAGGGGAGGCAAATGGCTACCTAGAATACATCTGTCTCCTCATAAAGACAAAGCACTGCCCCCTTTATAATGGGTAGGTCCAGTGTAATCAGCCTGACACCAGGTAATTGGCTGCTTTTCCTGGAAAACGGTGCCATGCTAGGAATATAGAATTAACTTCTACTCTTAACAGGTTGGGCATTCAGCAGCTATGGTGGCCAGGTCACCTTGGTGACAGAAAGCTCATGTTGTTGAATCCATGCATGCTCTCCACCCCTACCACACGGCCAGAGTCCACTGCACAGCCACTAGAGTGACTAAGGAAAGAGGATGGTTGGCGTCCATTAAACAGCGTGTCTTGCCCGTCTGATTTTTGAGAGCCTCTTCTGCAGTGAATGTCCTCTGGCAGGCACTTCTATGGGACGTGAATGTCTTCACACAGTGTGCATATACACCCTGAAGATTCACCCACGTGTTGGTCTCCAATCTTCCAGTCTTTTTTTTCCAGGTCCCTGATAGCCCCCATCGACCATGAATTGCTTCTTGCCTTCCATGTGAAGTGTGCATCTGTTTGCAATTCTGTCTTCTGGAGGATTTTCCTACTCTTTCAGGGCACTTGTGAATGAGGCTCTGATTTAGCAGTTAACTGCTGCTGGCTACTCCTGGCATTCCTGAGATTCATCTATAAACCAGCCCTATACTTTTCTCTTAACTGGCAGTTCTACGTGGAGCTAGGGGTGGAAGTTGAGAGGGAGGAGTAGTAAATAATGGGAGCAGACTCCGTGGAGTCTGAGCCATCTGTCTGTATAGTTTCCATGGGCTTTCTGGCTCGGTCTGGACTCACCCGTTCCATTTGATGTTACAATAGGATGCTGCTGTGCGATCCCAATTCTTTGTCCTCTAGACCATAACGCCCATTACATGATGGGCACATAATTGTTTGGTGTATTGAGGTGTAGGCAAAAGAAGACATGGCTTTACTCCTGAGTCCTAGAGGTCAGCTTTGTGACTTTCCTATTGGGGCTCACGAGATGCTCTGCTTACCATCTTTCTCTGCATCAGGCACTTGCATTGGTTCAAGGTTATATGGTCCAGCTGTCTGAGAAGCGTATGCAGTGGCCTCCACCTGTGGCAGAACCTTTTCTTGCTTTGATCCTCACTAAAAAAAAATGGCAGTAAATGGTCAGAGCAGCACACCCAAATGTGGTATACATTGCCTCTGAAATTCCAAGACACTTGTTTCACTGTGATTTATTTCTTTGTGTTGGATAATTCAAGGGGCAGCGACTTGTCTCTCACTGCTTTTTTTTTTTTTTTCTTTTCGGCTGCAGCTGAGGTTGCAGCATGTGGGCTCTTAGTGGAATCTAGTTCCCTGAGCAGAGATGGAACCTGGGCCCGCTGCATTGGGAGCACGGAGTCTTAACCACTGGGCCACCAGGGAAGTCCCAATGACTTGTGTCTCACTTTAGAGAGGATATGTTAACATGCAACAGACCACTGAATAGTCTAGAAACTCCACAGATGTTGCAACCCTAGAGCATTCTGAGGATTTATCTCCCACCTCTGCGTGCGTGAAGCGCTAAGAGGGCTTATCTCTTCCTGCTTATTAAGTCCAGTTTGTATCATCAACATAAAGGACCAGTTTGATGTTCTATCGGCTATCAAGGAAATCCAGGTCTGTCTGGTCTCTGATGAAAGAGGTTGAAGCAAGACAGTAAAGGTATACTCTGTCTCTGCCACATGAAGACTGATTCTCATTATTAATAGAGGTTTTTAAAGAAACATTTCTAGGCCAATAACTGGACATAAGATTCCAGGGGCTGTGTTGATTTGCTCTAGGGAAGATACCACAGCTGGAATTACAGCTATGATTGGCATCACCACTTGATTATATTTGCAATAATCTCTGGTCATTCTCCACAAACCATCTGGCTTTTCACTGCCCCTATAACTTTTATGTCTTTGATGGTAGCGCTAATGTCTGCTGTTTCCCAAAAAATATTTTTTGGAGTGAGAAGGTGTAATTAATTCTTGAGGTTTCTACGTGGTCCGTCTAACCGTAATAGCCTGAACTCCATGGGTTGTGAAACTAAAGTGGGGATTCTGCCAGTTACTAAGTGTATCTATTCCCGTTATACATTCTGAGACCATGGAAATACTGGAGGTAGGGCTGCGATTTTACGGGACCCATTGTGAGCTGTTGCCTAGGTGGAGACTTCATGTGTCACCTGATTTCCATAAATCCCTACTTAGTAGAGCATAATGGCATTGTTGGATCTCCAGAGATTAGTGTCAGTTAAGAGCCAGTATCTAACAAGACCGGGGAGTTCTGTGTGTTTCCCTTTCCAAGGAGAGTCACTATTGTAAATGGCTTCGGGTCCTCTAGGGAAGGTTTAGGAGATTTACCATCTATACCTGCGGTGGGCATTTCGGGATTCTTTCTCAGTGGGATCTGACCTTCCGCTCAATCAGGAGATTCTGGCTTTGTGAACTGGCTTCAGTTTAGGAATTGAGTAAAAGGCCATGACTTCTCTCATAATGACACTACTTAGGTTTTCCATCTATGTATGTAGAGCAGCGTCTGCAACGTGGGAGACCTGGATTCGATCCCTGGATTGGGAAGATCTCCTGGAGAAGGGAAAGGCTACCCACTCCAGTATTCTGGCCTGGAGAATTCCATGGACTATATAGTCCTTGGAGTCACAAAGGGTTGGACACAACCGAGTGACTTTCACTTTCACTTTTTCCACTTTTTCGTGTAGAGCAGCACTTCATAGGCTGCCCACTTATTTTCTGTTCATCTTGTCATTCATTAACCATTATTATGTATCCCTGAAAGTGAAAACAAACAAAAAACCTGGTATCATTGCATCCCTGTGGCCTGCTATGGTTCTTGTGCCTCGCTTGTCTCCAAGATTAAGCTGTTACCACTCCAGGATGCCATTATCCCCACTGTGATCAGGGAGCCCAGTCCCACTGCATCATCCCTGGGGTCCTCTCTAGCCCGCAGAGGACCACCACTACAAGCGCTGCAGTGATGCTGGTGCGCCGTGCCAATAGTTGCTAGCGTGTTGGTGAAGAGAGTTTGTTCCAGGGCAGTTAGGAGGTGTCTGAGCACACTGCACGTAATAGAGCCCTTCCAACGGTCCCGTCTCCCAGAGCCTTTCCGCTTCCTTTTAGAGGCTGCCAGGGGCGTGTTTTTCTGCTGAAGGCCGCTTCTGAGTCCCACGCAGTAGTGTTCTCTGTCTTTCTCTGGCTCTTGGTGTCACTCTTCAGGTGCTGCTGAAACGTCACAGCCTCAGGAGGCTTTCCTGAGCACAGTATCAGAAACTGACACCTCACCACCTCCACTGGCTCACTGTCTCCCTGCTCCCTGCTTTATTTTCCTGGAAACACTCAGCATCGTCCGAATTGCTATATCACTTGTGTGTCTCTGATTCTGTAAGTGAATCATTTGATTCGGGGGCTTTGCGGACCACCCCAGGGTATGGTGACTCTGCTCTGACTGTGAACTCTGCTCTTGGCTGCTTCCAGGTGTATATGACGCTGTTCAGGCCGTTGCTCACGGGTTAGGTGCACTGCATTCATGGTTTCCGTTCTGAGGGCGGTTGCTCCATGCTTTCACATTGCCCTGAAAGTGTCTTTCAATCAATCATCGGAGTATTGCAAAGCATGTTTTTAATTAGAGAAATGACTACAGGAATTTGAGTGGTTATCAACATAGTAACTGTGCCTTATATGGTTGGTGAAGAAATTCAGTTAAAACCTTTTTTGAAATTTAATTGTTCCCACCTTATTAACTTCAAAAATCTGGAAAACATGATTCGTGCATGAAAAATTGACATGAATGGAACTGTGAAACGTTCTTACTGAAATGAATAGGGCAAAGCCATAGTCATCTGCAGAAGTCAATTAAATAATTAAAAGACTAGAAAGATGGTAACTATATTTAAAGATGTCACCTTTTATTTGTCATGCAGTGGCCGACTCTTTTCATCATTGCAATGATTAAAAGAAACACTGACTTTTGAATTATTTATACACATTAGATCAAGAGCCATCCCACCTAAATCTTTTTCTACATTACTAACAAGTGCATGTATTATAAAAATATCATATAACTCTCTGAGATTTCAAATTAGGAGAAACAGTCTTAACGTAAACTAAGGTGACAGGTTCTTTATCAAATGACTGTGACACCTGAGGTGTATATGTCCCAATTTGACTTTATTTGAGTGAAACAGATGGCTGTGTACCTATTTCCAAGTGAGTGAGTTATGCATCCTACAGCTATTTACTGAATACCTACTGTGTGTCAGGCCATATCCCTGCTGGATATGCGATGATGACAAGATCCCTGAGTTTATGTAGCTTCCAGTCCAGGGTCTAATCAGGACTGATCAGGTCTGATCAGACAGATGAGGTAAGTGTCAGGATAGAGTGGGCAGGGAAGCACACGAGAGGGCACCTGACTTTGACTTCAGATGTTAGGGGAGACTTTCTAGAGAAAATGATGTTCAGGAACCTGAAGGATAGATAATGACTAAACTGTCAGCCCTGGTGCCATGTGTGTGCTGGGTATACTTTTATGCACTTTAATTCATTTACTCTTCAAAACCGTCTTATGAGATAAATGAAGAAAATCCACACAGAATTTTTAAATAACTTGCCCAAGGTCACAGAGCTCGGAAATGGCAAAGTCAGGATTTAGACCAAAATAGTCTGATCCCCGAGCCTATGCTGATGTGTTTCAAACCTTTTAACTGTGATCTGCAGCCTGAAATTCCTTTTGTGTAATGACCCAGTACACACAAACACTCACCAGAAACAGTAGTGTTGCAATAGTTATTGGAAATGTACTCTGATCCATTCTATTTTATTCTAGACAGTTTTTCCTTTTAATATTGGATGTGACCTACAAAATCGATCTCATAACCTACTAACAGATCACAACCTGCAGTTTGGAAAACACTTCACTACACTGTTTTGCCTATTACACAGAATCAGCCAGACCAAGTGAGGGAAGAAGAAGAGAATATCTTAGGCTGAGTGAACAGTGTGTGAGAGGACAAGGGGTAGGGTAAGAGGAAGTTGGAAGGGGATTGGTGATCTTAGACCTCACACAGCTCCCCAGCCCTCCCACCAGCTGAATACACGGTGAGCAGTCAGCAGTCTGTTACCTGAGAGAAGGCCTCACAGAACCCAGCTATCTTGGTACCTTGACCTCAGACTTCAGCCTCTAGAAGTGTGAGAGAGAAATTTCTGTTGTTTCTAAGCTACCCAATCTGTGGTACTGTGTTATCGCAGCACTAATGGACTAAGGCAAGCATGTGCTGGAGGAGTTTCAGTAGTGTCTGGATAATGATGGGGAGCCTTTGAAGTGATTTAAGCAAGGACATGAGACAAGCAGATCTTCCTTGCTTTTAGGAAGATGACTGTGGATGGTGGTGTAAAGAAAAGATTGGAGGAGGACAAGTTAGGGAGAGCAGTCAGGGGTCAAAACAGAACTGGAGACTAAGAACATTTCTAAAATGCAGCTCTGATCTGGTCAGAATTCTGAGAAGCTCCCCTTAGGATAAAGTCTAACACCTTAGCCTGGCAGATAAGCTCCTTCCTCATTGGCCTCTGCTTTCCTCTGCAGCTTGCCTTTTACCTCCTTCTTCCTCCATCACGTGCAGTGGTCTAGCAATGGATGCTGAACAACTTGCCAAAATACTGTGTTCTCTCACACTTTGAATATGCCCCTTACCCTGTTCTCCATTCCTATTCATTTGAATCTTTAGGGTTCAGCTAAATGTTGCTTCTTCCAGGAAGCCTTTCCTGACATGCTGGATTATTGCTCTTCCTCTGGGCTCTCCGGTCCTATCTCTTCATGGCAAATAGATGGGGAAAAATGGAAACAGTGGCAGATTTTATTTTCTTGGGATCCAAAATCACTGTGTACAGTGACTGCAACCGCAAAATTAAAAGACATTTGCTCCTTGGGTTCGCGCAGAGCCGGACATGACTGAGCGACTTCACTTTCACTTTTCACTTTCATGCACTAGAGAAGGAAATGGCAACCCACTCCAGTATTCTTGCCTGGAGAATCCCAGGGATGGGAGCCTGGTGGGCTGCCATCTATGGGGTTGCACAGACTGACATGACTTAGCAGCAGCAGCTGTTTGGAAGAAAAGCTGTGACAAACCTAGACAGCACATTAAAAATCAGAGACATCACTTTACCAACAAAGCTGTGGTTCTTCCAGTACAGATATGGAACTTTTTCACAACTTTAATGTGTACGGATGTGAGAGTTGGGCCATAAAGAAGGCTGAGCGCCAAAGAATTGATGCTTTCGAAATGTGGTGCTGGAGAAGAATCTTGAGAGTCCCTCGGACAGCAAGAAGATCCAACCAGTCAATCCTAAAGCAAATCAACTCTGAGTATTCATTGGAAGGCCTGATGCTGAAGCTGAAGTCCCAATACTTTGGCCACCTGATGCGAAGAGCCAACTTATTGGAAAAGACCCTGAAGCTGGGAAAGATTGAGGGCAAGAGAAAAAGGAGCTGACAGAATATGAGATGGTTGGATGGTATCACCAAGTCAATGGACATGAGTTTGAGCAAACTCCAGGAGATAGTGAAGGACAAGGAAGCCTGGTGTGCTGCAGTTCATGGGGTTGCAAAGAGTCAGACATGACTTAGCAACTGAACAACAACAATAACAAAATATAAACCAAGGGGGAATGCATTATGGAGAGACGCAAAAGCAAAAGGACCAGTGATGAGGCTCTGGAGACCGTCCAAATGACCATGGCTGAGGCAGGGCAGTGGCTGTGGAAAAAACTGGGCAAACTTGACATACGGTTTAGAGTTCAGCCCTGAGGATCTCCTGATGGTCCATTGTCAGCATGAGGAAAAGGATGGAAACAAAGACGATTCCTAGTTTCCTGTCTTTGTGAAGTGAATGTGTGATGGTGCCATTTACTGAGAAGGGGAAGACAGGAGAGCACAGGTTTGGGGAAATAGTAAGAGTTGTATTTTGGAGTTCTGTATTTGTTCTGGAAATATTGACTATCAGTACACTAGAATAACTGAATTCCACCTTAGACGATTATTTTTCCTATTTCTTTAATCAGTCTTTCCTTGAGACACCTAATTAAAGATTCTATGTGTGCTTTCTGGATAGTGGTTATGTCTACAGTCCATTTCAGAGATCTGAGAATTTTATTACTATTTTAAAAAGCATGGCACATCTTGAATGTAGGTCATCATCAAACATGCTCAATCCCTTAATAAAATTCAGAGAGAAATCTAGTAGTTACTCATTTTGCCCTTCCTGACCACAGTCCAGCATATCCAGCATGTTCAGGCTACAGCTTCGTTTCCCTGAAGTTAGCAGTTTTAACAAAATGGAAATAGTGGTGCTTGATTTTCCCTCTTCATGTTACTATCAATACCGTCTGTATACAGGGTATATCTTGGGAGGGAGCTAATGCCTTATGCCATGAGTCTCCACACACCTCCCCCCTCTTCGGAGGAGCAGTGAAGAGACTGCTACTCACTGACCCCAGTTCCGGTGAGAGGGGCTCTGAGATATATTCCCTGGAATTGGAGAACCGGTACCTGACTCATACCTGGAATTTTAGCCGGGGTCTGACTCTGGCCTGGAGAGAGAGACACTGACCAGTCACATTGGCAGTAAAGCCACTGAGGCCTGGTGAGTTGGTTTTGGCCTGGCCCCAGAGTTGATTAGAGCAGGGGGCTGCCCAGAGGTGGGTTTGGCAGGACGAAGAGCCATCGTGGTCATCTTGGATCCTGTCCAGTAGGGCTGCCTGGAGGGCAGAGAGACCTCAGCAGAGAGAGCAGTGACCACCAACAGTATGTGACCACAGCAGGGACCAGTGAGGAAGAGACAGACCCCTGTCCCTTACCTGTCCCTCACCTGCCCCTGTGAGCTCGGAGGAGGGAGCTTTGTTCCTTTAAATGGACCTCCAGAAGACAGAGGGAAAGAAAAGTAAAAGCGGCCGGAGCAAAAGCCGGGTGGGACAGCCCCTGGTGTGCGGGGGAAGCTTTGAGGTGCTTGAGAATGACTCACTGGCCGTGGGGCAGGCAGCTGGAGACTGGAAGGAGAGTCGGAGCTCTGGATACTTGGACGAAGCACCTCTCGCTTCTTGCATCCGTACTGTCTCTCTGTCTGATCTCTGTGCTGTGCTTTTGAATCTTTGTACATGTCTTCCAGTTCCCAGTTTTCTCTTCAACTGGAGTTAATCTGCTGCTTAAATCAACCAGTTACATTTAAATTTTCAGGTATTTTATTTTTCATTTTTAGAGGAGGGCATGCAACCCACTCCAGTATTCTTGCCTGGAGAATCCCATGGACAGAGGAGCCTGGTGGGCTACAGTCCATGGGGTCGCAAGGAGTTGGACACGACTGAGTGACTAAGCACAGCACAGCACAGAAGCCTATTTGGATCTTTGTCAGATCTACTTGGTTTTATTTATTTATTTACTTTTAGCCATGTCCTGTGACATGCGGGATGGGGGATCTTAGTTCCTCGCCAAAGGATTGAACCTGCGCCCCCTGCATTGGAAGCGCAGAATCTTAAGCAGTGGACCAACAGGAAAGTCCTTTGTTTCTATTTCTATAATTTCTTATTTTCTGCTCATGTTTTCAAACTTTTATTTCTTTATAGAACTTAAATATTCTGTGGTCATTTTATGTTCTGTATGTTATAATTCCAATGAATTAACAATGTCTGAAGGCTTTGCTGGTCTAATTCTGCTGACTTTTGTATTTTCAAGCACAATGTGCAGTACATGATCCATCCTCAATATATTTTATTGCAAAAATGAATGAATGAAAACCTGTGAAATAAAAACAGCAAAGAAAACAATACATAAATTATAATATAGTGTTGTAAACCATATTATTAAAATGTAAGCTGTGGAGGAAATAGGTGAAGGAGATTAAGAGGTACAAACCTCCAGTTATACGTAAGCTATGGGGGTGTAGCCGACAGCATAAGGACTATGTCAATAATATTGTAATAACTTTATATGGAGACAGATGGTTACGAGACTGGTCACGGTGACATTTCATAACGTATGCCAACATCAAAGCACTATGTAGACACTTGAAGCTCACATAATATTGTACATCAATTATATTTCAATTAAAATGCATATATAGATGTATAAGCAGAAAGCTGTAAAAACAAGGACCATCCCCCTCTGCCAAAGGAAGAGAAACAGTACCTAGCATCTTAGGTATTCTGTAAGGTATTTTCCAAAGGGACATATATAATTTGTGAAGTTTTAGTAGGTGAGAGGTTTTCATGTGTGCTTATTTTGAGTAACTCATGCATCATGAGAAATAGCAGTTGCTTTTGAATTCACAATTTAAATTATATTTAAGGGTTTGTTGCAGTATTTCAGACTTAGGCATGATTTTTACTCAGTGTTAAGGTAAAAAATAGTTTGTCACTGGTCTGTCCATCTATGGGGAAAATGTTTGACAACTGTAGTTCTTCAACGTCACCTTTCCGCAGCACACCAGCTCCCGTGTTCTCAAATACAAGAACCAGTGCTCACAAAGTCTTGCCTTATGCTTTGTGGTCTGCGAATGCAGAAATTTCTGGGGGGAAGGGAGAGTACCTGGTGTGTTCAGGTCCCCATCTGCTTCCAGACAGGGCCATGGCAGCAAGTCCCTCATGATGCCACTTCTTTAGACTGTCCCGGAATAACAGTACCTGTTTACTACATTTGTTTACTGTGAGCCAGGTACCATTTCAAACATTGCACATGTTTAAGTCACTTCAGAATTAGACCGCTGGTCCAGTTCTGCTTAATATTTTTACTCTCCTGGAGTCACATGCAGGGTTTTATTGTGATTATAAGGATTGGTTGGATGGTCACAAACACTTGTGCCTTCAGGCACCTGCCCGTTGCAGTCAGCCTGGAGTATGCTCTGTAGCACATGGAGGCCTTGGCCTGCCAGAGACCGGATCCACTTAAACTCTAGCCTAAAAGACACAAAACGTTGCTATAGGTAATGATCACCAGCTTCCCGAAGATATTTAGAGCTTCAGTTTTGATAATGATAATCTGTTAAGGGAAATTAGGATTTCTATTATTGGAGAGACCATAACTATGGTGTAAAATTTAATAATAAGCATCCAGTACCTATTTTATTGGGTTGGCCAAAAAGTTTATTCAGGCTTTTCCATGATATGTTACAGGAAAACCCTAACATACTTTCTGACCAACCCAATATAATCCAATCATTATGATCCATTTTCTTTTTTGGGGGGGAGGGTGAAATTAGCAACTATTTATTGCTGTGTTCATTGGAAGGACTGATGCTAAAGCAGAAACTCCCATACTTTGGCCACCTCATGCGAAGAGTTGACTCACTGGAAAAAACCCTGATGCTGGGAGGGATTGGGGGCAGGAGGAGAAGGGGACGACAGAGGATGAGATGGCTGGATGGCATCACCAACTGGATGGACATGAGTTTGAGTGAACTCCAGGAGTTGGTGATGGACAGGGAGGTCTGGCGTGCTGCAGTTCATGGGGTTGCAAAGAGTCGGACACGACTGAGCGACTGAACTGAACTGAGCTGGTTTCTGTGATCATCCTATCTCTTCTCCTAGTGTTTCTATCAGTGACTGTGCACGCTGGCTTGTAAGACCACTGTCCCTGAGTCCCCTTGCCAGAGGTGCTAATTTATTTGGTCTTGGTGTAACCTGACCCAGGGAAGTTTTAAAAGCTCCCCTGGTGGTACAATCAACTTAGTAAAGTGTTGGGGAGGATTTATTCAAGTTGAGCATACAGTAGTCTGGTTCTGTGTGTTCACGCCAAACACTGACACCTTCCCTCCTGAATCCCTGCTCCTGGGAAACAGACTCAGATTCCCATGATCTCTGGTCACAACATCACCGGCAGCTGATCAGCACATAACCTCGTTTTATGTGTGTTCCTGTCTCAAGACACTTTACTTTATACAGTTGCTTCATTAGCATTGTACTCACAGCTCACGCACAACATTACAATCCATTTTCAAGGCCTGAAAGTCTCAGCTGTCCCACTTGATGCTTTGTAGAGAAAAGCACCTTTCAATGTGTCCATACCTCTATTTCTCTATGCAAAGCTAAGCCATTACCTCAAATACATATCAAAAGAAGTAGTAAGCATACTTGGCATATTTCATAACTATAATTCCAAATATATTTCCTTATTTTAATACTTGGATATAATATATATACTACAGTTAAGTATGATGATACATGATAAAAAATTCTCAGAATCTACAACTGTGTGTATATACATCCCCCCTACAGACACACACGTACATACACACACTTAACATAGATTGTAGGGAGAGTATAGCTATGCAACCTTATAATGATTATTTGGGGCTTTATGTAAATATTGTAAGGTAAATATATAAAGATTTTCTTGTCAAACATGTTATTTAACTTTCGCATTAAATATCCATTTAAAATTAATAGCTTGTCTACTTTAAATGAATATATTAATGAGCAATTCAAATCACCCCTCTGTGTTAATAATTTATAACTGTGGCCTCTTAGCAAAATGGCCTTAGTATCTTCAGGTCCTATTTTCTCTGATTAACATAATTACTAAAGTAGAAGCTCCTTTAGTTACACAGTTTTAAACTACAGAAAGACGTGTGTGGCATCCATCTTTTGTCATGCTTGCCAGCTCTCTGCTTTGTAGCTGTAATTAGATACTGTGTATCAGACCAACAGGAGAATTGATCACAGCAATAGCGCTGTTGGAATATAACACCCATTATTAGATCCTCAGTATAATAGAATATAAAATAATTTGCAATGATTATAGTACCTGAAACAAGGCAGTGGAATTATTGAAAACTGTAAAAGAGCTACCAGTATGGGAATGTTCCTGTCTGTAGGCAAAGTTTCTCAACTCAGGATTAAATCTGATGTTCTCTTTTAAAAATAATTTCATCATTGTCTCTGAACCAGCAAAAACATTTTCCAGTACCTTCGGCAGCATAGCTATTTCTCTTTTGTCCTTAGGCTCAAAGCAAGGAGTTGTGTTGTTGGCTGTCTTTTTTTCTTCCCTTGCTTCAGGCATTTTGGTGATAGTCTGTATTTAAATTTGCTGTCTGATGTCCTACATAGGGAATAAGCTTCTTCCTAAAGATAACTATCAAGAATATCCAAACCAGTTTTAATATAACTGACATTTCAAGGTCTTATTTTGCATTAATCAAGTATTTTAGCAGGTGTAAAGCACTGTTACAATAAAGAAACTGAGTACAGTCTCATAATTTAATTCTAGACTTCCCATCCAGGAGTCTGCTGGATAGATACTTGAGAATAAAGTTTTTTGACATTCAGGTTTAAATGGAAAGAAAATGAGAAACCAGATAAAGCAAGCCAACCAAATTAATTCACTCTGTATTCCTCTCTGCCTTTTCAGTGGAACTCACAGAAATTCTTTCCCCGAGAAATTTGGGAATCCCTCATGAAACAATCCCTTTAGTGTTTTAGTGTTTACAGAATATCCACTTTTGTGCTTTGTGTTCGAGCATAAAAAGACAAACCTTTTGCTGTTCTCCATCAAACCCCCACAGGTTCTCCTGGGCTTCTGAAAATTTTCCATAAATGCTATTCTTTCTTCATATGAATCGAAGAAAAAAATCTACTCTACCCATGACCCTTCCTGGGAGAAGACAAACAGGCACAGATACATAGGCCAACTGTGTACTTAACTCCGTCCCCCTCTGCAGGGTCCCACATCCCTAAAGGCAGCCCCAGGGACAAATGTCCTGATCCCAAAGCTCCAGTCACTTCAGTTATGTACCATTACAACAATTGTTGGTCAAGAAGTACTTGGTGCAGCTGGTTCTCATTATTCCTTCTCATATTCCCTTAATGAAAAGAGCATTGACTTAGAAATCAGGAATTTGGGGTTCTGGTCCTACTTCTGCCCTTGAATCATTTTGTGAGCCTGGCAAGTCACCTGACCTCTAGAAATTTCAGGTTCTCCTGTGTATCACAAAAGGACTGAATTAGAATGTCCTCTAAGACATCTCTCGTCCTCCACTCATGTTCCTTTTAACAACTGGATCATCCAGATAAAGATTGCTTGAACAAACATTTATCAAGTGAGTGTTAGGAACTCTGCCAGTCACTTACCGATTGAACAAGTTGAACACGATATGTGCCATGAGTGGGTATGCAAACTCTAGGGGGTGCCAGAGCTGTCAACAAGTTCTAAGAGGTGTCAACAAGTGCCAGAGGTGTCAACAACAAGATTTGTTCATTGCTGACATCAGAGCTTAGTGCCTGCCACATACTAATACGTAATAAATATTTGTCAAATGAATGAATAATATTTGAAATATGATGTGTGTGCATGCTTAGTCGTGTCCAACTCTTCACAACCCCATGGGCTGTAAATATTTGAAATGATAAGTGAAAACAATATTCCCATTGTATCATGCAGAACAAAGAACATAGGGATTCATTTTAACGTGGAGGATATATAAAGGATTTCACCAAGGAGGCAGTATTTGAATTGAGTTTAGAAGAGTGGAATGGTTTTTGATAGAGAAGAAGGGTAAGGATGAGGATGTTCTAGACTGAAGGAAGAGCACAGAGAGACATGAAACCAGAGACGTGAAAGTGTGTGTCCACCTGATGGCCATCAGCCTGGAAGCTGGGGTCAGGTATAAAGCGGGAGGACCATTTCAGGCAGAAGGAGCAGCATGGGCGAAGACTTGGTACCGGAAAGAAACATGGTGAGTGTGAAGAACTGGGAGAGGTTAAGCAGAATCGTACAGTCTTAGGGAGAGTACGCTGCAGTTCATGGAGTCACAAAGGCTTGGACACGACTTGGCAACTGAACAGCAACAACAGTACAAAATGAGACAAGACAGGTAAATGGGGACTGACTGATAAAGAGCCTTGTAAACCCTGTTAAGTAGTTTGAGGACGTACTGGAAAGAAGTGACATGAGCAGGTTTTCAGTTTGGAAAGGCCACCCTGGCTGTACCGTGCAGAATGAACTGAGAGAACGGGCAGGGAGACCTCTTAGAGGCGGTAGTAGCAACTGTGCTCCAACCTGCATGACTGGGAAGTTAATGGTCATATTAATAGAGGTAAAACAAGCACCCAAGGGTGAGGAGGCTGGAGGGTAGTAAGACCGTCCTGTACAGAGAGATGGGTACGTACTGGGGGCTAGAACTCAGCCGAAGTCAGAGCTGAGAATTAAAATGTGTGAATTACTTGCATACAGGTGATGGATCTCATCCTCCTTTAAGAGCAGTAATAGGTGACATCACCCTGGGATATGGTAGAGGCCGAAGAGGAAGGGGCCAAGGATCGACTGTCTGCATTTTAGAGGAAACAGAGCCAGGGAAGAATATTGCAAAGATTGCTTAGTGAGATGAAGGGATGCCAGCAGAGTTCACTTGAAGCATCCACAGAGGAATGAGTTTCAAGGAGTGTCTTGAGATTTCAGTTTCTTTCTTTCTTTAGATTTAGATGGAGTATTATTTTGAATATTGTCATCAGAAAGTCACTGAATTATCTTAGTTTACATGTTGCTAAATTTCAAGATGATTTCTTTACTTATAGAAAGACTTTTCTCCTAAGAAAAGTGAAAGTCAATGGAAAAATATTTGACTGAAATTCACTTCTTAGCCATGGTTTTATGTAAATATGGTGATGCACACATGCACTGTGGGACACCATTGATCTCATATTCTACTAGGAATATATTAATCTTTTTAACAGAACCTTTATCCACTAGATATAACATGATCATATGCACACCTGGAATACTTTAGATGTTACTTTTATATACCAATCTTCTGTTTCCCTTAATCACTATTAAGTAGTTAAACTATATTCAATTTAAAAAACAAAGCCATTACCTTTTTTATCCTTGTGCTTCAGTTTGGCCTTCCACTCAACAAGCGTTTATCAAACACGTCCTATGGGAATGGCACTGTTGGGTGCTGGGGTACAAAGGAAACTCCTAGTAAGGTCTCCTCAGCTAACCTGTTTTCAGGCAGGCGGCCAGACTTGCATTAATAGTTAACGAGATGATGTGTTAACAACTGCTCACAGGGCTCCTAACAAGATACTGTAAGATAAACAATAATGGGATAGAGCGAGGAAAGACAGGATTGGGGCAAGCTTTGTAGAGAAGGTGAGAGTTGAACTGAGTTTTTAAGTATGAAAATGTCCGGAGATGAGAGGACTGGGGGCGGAAACGGAGTTCCTGGTAGAGGTAATGTTCAGGTTTCTTGAACTGTCTGATTCTGTGGTGAACCAGCAGCACTTTTGCCCAGGTTAGCCTCCAACTGTGGATGAAATGGGAAAGAGGGTTAGAGATAAAGAAGATTTGCTTTTCAGTATAATAACTCATAGCCTGAAAGGGATAGTGACGTGCATCTCACTGCTCACTGTGAGGTACACTGTGACGTGTAAACACTTCATAGCAACTCGCACAGTTCCCATCGCCTCCTTTCTTTGGAGGAGTTCAAATGAGACGGTCTTCCTTTTGCCCTCTCAGTTTTCTTTCTTTCCATATACTACACATGAAACTGTTCGAGAGCAAGTCCCTAGCACTGGCAGTGTTGATAACAATTTACATCTAGAAACTTGGACCAGGCTTATAATTCATATTCAATAGATAAATTTCAATTCCTCTCCATTCTCTCAATCCCTTTGATTTGTAGTATGTATTACTTGTCTGTTATATTCCAGGTGCTTTTCCCATTATATCCTAGGTACTTTGATGATATAATGAATAAAACGGACAAAGATCCCTGACCCAGTGGAACGTCCATTTTAGTAGTCGTCACAACGGTTCTGGAAAAATTGCTTCTTTTCTCCCACTGAGTTATTATTAAAATTAGGTTGCTATCTAAGAGAGTGGTTTTCTTTCATGGGCCTTGGATAGACACTGGGGTGAGAAGACATTTTTTATTTTGGGGCAAAAGACTTTTTTGTAGCTGGGGGTTCTGTGAGGATAGACCAGTATGAGGTGGCATGTTTTCTCTAGTTTAACTTGTAAGAGATGAAAGTTTGAAGGAACTAAAAATAGAGTGGTTTCAGAGATGGATAAGTGGGTGAAGGGAGAAATATTTAAAGACAAGTTATTTGAAGCTTGCCTGGCCTTGGCTTCAGTGAGGAGAGAGAGAGAGAGAGAAGAAAGCCACAGAATGACTAGTCATCACTTATGCTTGGGTATACTTTAAATAGACAGAATAGAAACAGTGAAAAAGTAGAATCGACTAAACAGCAGAGAATTCTGTTACGGCATAAAAATATCCATCTATTAAAAATGCAATAAATCTGACATAGAGTACTTTCCATTTTATTATTTTTATAGCTCTTTCATTTGTTATTTTACAGATGCTGTGCCTGTTCCCTCAGAAAAAAGCCCATCTCTGCAGACAAATGAGAATCTGGACAAGAACGTGGACAGTACCATTACAAAGACCATCACAGGAAGCCCTTTGCAAATGCCTTTAGAAAAGCAGCCAGCTGCAAAGAGCTGTGACACACTGGCGACTTTACCAGCACATTGGCCGTCTAGTCAAGAAGAGTTCACAGGCCCTTATTTAAGGACATCAAAGTCGGATTCTACTTTCCGAAACCAGGCCTCCGTGGAGACACTGTATGTATCTCCCTCATTCACAACATTTGACCCAATGAAAGAGACTGTAATCAGTAAGGGTCATCAGGAAGCAACACGGTCCGGCCTGGTTCCGATGGAGGATGAAAACCTCCAGACCTTAGCCACATGGGGTGAGTCTACAAGAAACCCCTCTTTTGAAGTACTCTTCTTTTACTTTTCTCTGCTTTCTGTCTCCTGGGTTGTTGCCTTCTCTTATTCTCCACCCACTGGTATGAAGAGAGGTACCTCTGAGTTGGGAAAGGGCCCCTTTTAAAAAAGGCTAATAGCAGATCATCATCACAGTTACATGTGCTTGAGTGAAGCCCATGTTCTGAGCAATTTTGATACAGAACAAATTAGAAAGAACTAGCATTAAATAAGAGCTTCCTGTCAAACATTTAGGTTACTTATTTAAAAACTATATGAGAGAAAGTGATTAGTGTGTATATTGGTGTGTGTGTGTTTTCCCTTTTTTAAAAGAGCTGTGTACTGATTACAGAAAAGGGGCGGGGGGAGTAGAGAATCGCCTCCCTCTTCTATCTTGCAAAACATTGAGAGGGTTGCAGTATTGTCTAGACTGGTAGATAAAGGATAAGGCCAGTTCCCAGGTCATTGGCTGTCAGTTGTTAAATCCTACATTTCATAATTTATACTTTCTTCTGTAGAGTTATTTAGTAAAAGAATAACCCATTTGCTAGTACATACCCGTGGTGGCTCAGATGGTAAAGAACCTCACTGCAATGAGAGAGACCTGGGTTCAATCCCTGGGTTGGGAACATTCCCTGGAGAACAGAATGGCTACCCAATCCAGTATTCTTATGTGGAAAATTCCATGGACAGAGGACCCTGGCCAGCTACAGTCCCCAGGGTCTCAAAGAGTCGGACATGACTGAGCGACAAACACTTTCACTTTTTTTTCATTTCAAAGACTAAGTAGTTTATTGATTCTCATGTGTAATAATGCTTACTAACTCATAAATATAATTTTTAAATATGAACTTTTAAAATATAAATCCTTTAAACTACCTCAAATTCAGGTCAGAAGTACAATATAAACACAAACAATGGAAGCCAAAATTGCTTGAGGTTAAAGAAACTTACCTTAATGCTAGTAGGGTCAGTGACTAGTAAGAGATTCTTCTTACTGCTCTTCCCAGAATTTTTTTTTAATTGAGTACCTAAAAATAAAACTAATTCTTAGTTTTGTCACAAAATTAACTTTTCTGCTGAGACTACTGATGGAGAAACCAGTTAGTACTGGTTATGGTAGCCAGTGCATGTTAGGATTAGCTCATGTCCCCTGCGAAGCTGTTACTTTGGTTCATTTCTTCCACAAATACCACAAAAAGAAAATCGAGAATACTTTTGGTCATAGCTTGTATATCAAGTATATTTAATTATAAAAAATTACAAGAAGTTCCTCTAAAACCAGTTAGCAAGGAAGACTTTTCCTCCTACTTACAATGAAGTAGATAGCATTAGTCTAATCCTCCACCAACAATATTGGTCAAAGCTGGAAAACTATTAGAAATCACTATAAAACAACCAAGGTAGAAAACACCTGATGGCTCCTAGGGGAAAGGATTGTGAGACTGTGATGCGATAAGTAATGTATATCTGGTCTTCACCCCTGGTTCCTAGCATGGAGCTTCTGAAACCCTTGTCATTTTCCTGAGTGATAGGAGAGAAAGAGGCATTTTCTGTTATTCATCATAAACAGAATATGTTTATGTTTCAACTCCATCCCCGACCTCTGGGGAGAGGAGAAGGAATGGCCAATGATTTGATCAATCAAAAGGCAATGGGGACTTCCCTGGTGGTCCAGTGGATAAGACTCCATGCTCAGGGAACTATTAATAAGATCCCATATATCCCAGCTAAGCCCGCATGTGCAGCTACTGACCCCACATGCTCTAGAAGCCTACACCACAGTTAGAGAAGGCCACGTGCTCCAACGAAGACCCGGTGCAGCCAAAACAAATAATAGATGCTTTTCAGAAGAGAGGAAGCAGGTGGCAGTGATGGATAGTCTAAAAAAAATCAGGGGCCAATAATTTGATCAGTCATGCCTATGTAATGGGACCTCTGTAAAAACCCTAGACCATGAGATTGAGAGGGCTTCCAGGTTGGTGAGCACGTGAACGTTCTGGGAGGACGATCGCCCAGAGAAGGCACGGCAGCTCTGTGTCCCTTCCCCATACCTTGCCCCGTGCATTTCTTCCATTTGGTTGTTCTTTTATAATAAACCAGTCATAGTAAGCAAAGCAAGGTCCTGAGTTTTGTGAGCCATTCTAGCAAATTATCAAACCCAAAGAGGGGACCGTGGGATTCTTCTATTTATAGCCAGCACATCAGAAACAGAGGCCTGGACTCGCAGCTGGCATCTGAGTAGTGTCTCAGTTTTCTCCCCCTTGCCTGTCTGCCTGTTAGCAGAGCAGGGTGATAGAAGCCAAGGAAACACGAGAGGCCTGGGCTTTCTGCTGTCTCCCTGAGCTGGGGAGGTAGGGTTGGAGTTTGGGGTTTCCAAGGTGTCAGGGACTTTAGGGGCCAATATTTCAGAGGGGAGGGAATCACAGAGAAAAAGTCCACAAGTCCTTGTGTAATTTCTTACTGTTACTTTTGCCTGCTGCTAAACTGCTCAGGTTTTGGATAAGGTGCCGAGAAACTAAATGGAAAGAAGCCAAGAAGCTAACCAGAGATTCTGATAGTCTTGTGATGCTAAGAAGATGGAGGTTGGAGTTTAGGATGTGCAGAATTGTAGGGGCTGTGGTAAATACACCGTCCTTTCAGCTGGGCCCTCTAAAGGGCTACACCTTATGCATCAGAGGTACATTCTAGGAGCAAGGACAGCCTGGAAATAGAACAGCCCTCCCAAATGCTGAAACCCAGCTTCAGCTAGAGCAAAGTATCTGAAGACAATAAAATCCTTTCTTGAGTGGTGCTACAGTTTTCCATGCGTAAGGTTTGGCATTCACCAAAAAATTACTAGGCATACCAGGAAATGAACAAATGACCAGAAATACAGGATAAAATAAGCAACAGAAACAGACTCATAAATAATCTAGATACTGAAGTTATAAGATACATACTTTAAAATAAATTATGATTAATATATGTAAAAAAAAAAACAGAAGAAAAGATGGGGGAATTTCATCAGAATAGAATACTGCTATCTCTAAAAAGGAGTCAAGTGAATTCCTGAATTCCAAAGCAGAAAAATAATTAGCTGAAATTAAGACCATGAGGATGCTATTCCATTCATAAAGGTTGAGGTGTCAAAAGAAAGAGCTCAGTACTGGCAACAAAGTTGAAAAGTTACAAGGGAAACCCTGAAAGGGAGGGAGACTCAGAAGGAGTCTCATATTCCATTTGTAAACTCTGCCCAAATTCTTGACCAATAAGACACACATTTCTACTTTTCTATAAAAGGCATCACTGGAGCCGACCCCGGCTGCCTGGGCCTCACCTACCTGCAGTTTTGCCCCATGCCCTCCACAGTCAAGACTGGCCCCCATGGCAGGCCCACCCTGTGCCCTGCTGGGTGCCTGATGGCTTTGGCATGGGGTTTGGACTGTCCTCCCGCTGAATGAAGAAGGTGGAGCAGTTATTCTGCATGGAGTAAATGGTCCCAAGTAGAGCTGTGTTAACTCCTGACCCCGCTACAGCCCCGCTCTCAAAATCGAGTCCTCGCTTCAACACAGTAAAAACCATGGTGAGACTCTTCTGCACCCCCGGTTCCATTCTCATGGTCTGAAATGGGCCCTGCCCTGGAGGCTGTTGTCCGGGAAGGCTCCCGCCCACCGGCACCTGGGTGTTCCTGAAGGCCCCTGTGGTCCGTGGAGCCGAGGCCTGGTAAATTGGTCCTTTTGGGCAGCACTTGATGACCCAGCCTTGAAAGATGCTCTTGTCTAGCTCCATGGTGGCCTGGGCCGAGCTCTCGGTGGCAAATGCTATGTAGGCATAGCTCTTGAGGGTGTCCGGAGAACTTGCCACCCAGGATGGGGACCCGGTGGATCTCACCACAGTGGTTGAAGCCATAATATATGTCTAGGGGAAGACCCCAGTGAATCGTGGGGGGGAAAAAAAGATAGCACTAGGAATTATAAATATGTGGGTAAATAGAAAATGCCATATATTTTATTTTAAATTCTAGTGGTAAAGGTGTCATCGTTGTTCAGTTGCTGAGCTGTGTCTGACTCTGTGAGTCACCGTGGACTGCAGCGTGCCAGGCTTCCCTGTCTCTCACTGCCTCCTGGAATCGGCTCAGGTTCACATCCGTTGAGTCAGTGATGCTGTCTCACCATCTCATCCTCTGCTCCCCCCTTTTGCTTTTGCCTTCAGCCTTTCCCAGTGTCAGAGTCTTTTCCAGTGAGTCGGCTGAAGGAAAAGATTTGAGGTGAGAGACAGAGACAGGAGCTGGTGAGCAAGGCCCGGGGAAGGATCCTGAGATGGAGGGGGATATGGGGAAGGCAGACTAGAATCCAGACCAGGAAGAGAGTCACCTCGTGCTGAGAACCCATAAGGAAGGAGGAAAAAGGGTGTACCGATGTGAGGGAAGGGTCTTATTGTTCTCAATAATTAAATGTACTGAACATTCATGGGCTGCACTCTGTATGTCATGGCCTCCGTATCTTACTGTCTGGGGTCACCTGCCAAGCCTGAGGGTTTGGAGTGGTTTCATTTTTTCCATGAAGAAACTGGAAAAAATTTAGAACAGCCACTGCTGAGAATGGAAGAAGGAGCTACGGAGACTCTGAGAAGATGGAGGAACAGTAATTTGTAGTGGTCCAGTTTTTCAGGTCTGGGCTTTATTTATTTATTTATTTTTTTCCTGTGCTGAGCATCCCGGGGATAGAAATGGAAAAGGCAGATATTTAAATTGAATAGGCCTATGACAGGGATTGACCAACTTTCAGCCTGGACCAAATCTGGCCCACTGCCCGTTTTTGTAAATAAAGTTTTATTGGAAAACAACCATACTGCTTGGCTCGCATATTGTCTTTGGCTGCTTTTGTGCCACATCAGCAGAGCTGTCAGACCGTATGAACCACAAAGCCTAAAAGATCTCCTATCCTGTTGTTTCTATCAACGTTTTGCTGACTCCTGCATCAAGAATTAGTGGCAGGGAGACTTCTCTGAGGGTCCAGTGCTTAAGACTTCACTGCGGGGGGACACGGTTTCGATTCCCTGGTTGGGGAACTAGGATCCTGCATGCCACCCAGGGAGGCCAAAGAAAGAAATTAGTAGCAAGTAAGGCAAAAGACATTCAGCAAGAGAGTAGCCAGAAAGTGGCTAAAGTAATGGATCCTGGGATTCTAGACTGGTTTAGGAAAGGAGCCAGAATCAAGAGGACACTGATAGAAAGAGAGAAAATAGAAAGATCATTGCATCTGTGGTCTCATTGCATCAATGAGGCCAAAGTGTAGATGTATTAAAAGGAATGTAAAAGGAATCTATAGAGCTGGAAGTAACTGAGAAGAAAAAGTAATCTTGGAAAACAAGATTTCAAAGTAGGGCAGTTGAGAGTGATGGCATTCTAGGAAATACTCAGAGGAATGGCTGAAGGTCATTGTGGTTGAGGAATTCAAGAAATGATGAGACTAAATGGATGTTAGTCTCCATGGATACTGGGTGGTGGAGGATAACAAAGAGAGTACCTTTTTTTTTTTTTCTGGTTTTCATTTAAGCGTTTGTTTATAGGAAGGGTCCAGGTCCACTGTCATAAAACTCTTTGGAGATAATGAGCTGGACAAATTTTAAAAATCCTTGCATATTTTAGCGGTTCTCAAATACCAGGGAGACTGTCTAAGGCAGCCAGCTAATACACTTTAATATCTTTACTGAATGAGAGGAATGAATTTGCTGCAGCAACCTCCTTTGACATTTTGATGCTCAATACCTCTGTTCTGAGAAGAGCCCATTCCTTCTGCTCCTCTGCTTATTTGTCTGAAGCTCAAACTGTTGTTGTAGGTCGTTAGTTTATCACGCACACTAAAAAGGAAGAAGGAGCTAGCACGTACTTAGAAGCCAATTTGGTGGCAGGCAGCTTTCCTTATAGTCTCATCAGCCACAGTCAGGGTGAGGGTGTTAGATGCCCTGGATTTTACTTTCTAATTCTGGGGAGGAAAAAATTATCTGTACTTTGTCTTGTTGAGATAGCGGTGACCATCCTCACTGGCTTCCTCCTTTCTGTCTCATTTGGTTCCATTTTGTTTTTTACTCTGGATTTCAGCAACAGTTGTTCTTTGTAGCTGTTTTTCAGTTCACCTTTGCTAGGAAAAGAAACTAAAGTGACACATACACTAAAGACTCATTTACAATGCCTTTTTCTTTTTGCCTATAAAAGCCTTTGGAGTTAGAACAATTAACAGAGTCCCTGAAGCAATGGGGGAAATGATAGAAAGCAGTTCTACAGACCATCCCAGCTAACTCTGGTGAGCTAGTGGTCAGGGTGGTCCATAAGCCCCGTGTGGAGTAGAGCGTTGATGGGAGAGGAAGGCTTATCGCCCTCTAGGGAAGTCACAGCCAGGGTGCTCCCTGACCCCTAGACAGGGCCCCAACAACCCTTCCAGTTGTGCAGCTCCTGCCTGCTCTTGTGCAGACAGAAAGATGCACCAACTTGATTTTTTAAATTTAATGAACCACATTTATACTTCATAAGCAAGTGAGAAAACTCATCTTTAATACAATAATCCAATTTTCCCAATAAAAACCCAGCATAAGTGATTTATGACTACTTATAATAAGGGGCAGACTTACTAGCATTTCTCTCTAGGCCCATGTTACTCCTAAATCTGGTTCTTTTATGTAGCTTATTTATAATAATGATACTAAAAATAAATTTTCAAATAAGGCAGCTTTTAAAAATTGAGATCTAATTCCTGTACCATAAAATGCACCCTTTGAAAACGGACAGCATAGTGGTTTTTCAGTGTATTCTCAGAGTTGTACAGTCATCACTGCTAATGCCAGAGCATTCCCACTACCCTCAAAAGTCCTGTACACACAAGCAGCCACTCTCTGCCCCCTTTATCCCAGGCCCTGGTAGCCACTGTCTACTTTCTGTCTCTATGGATTTACCTTTTCTGGACATTTCATGGGATGGGGTCATGCAACACGAGGCCTTTTGTGATTTATTTCTTTCGCTGAGCATCATGTTTTCAAGGTTTATCCACAATGTAACATAAATCAGTAAGTGATTCCCTTTTATGGCTGGATAATATTCCAATGTATAGATAAACACATTTTCTTTATCCTAATCAGTTCACAGACGTTTGGATTGTTTCCACTTTTTGGCAGTTATGAATAATTCTATTTCAAAGAATTTTGTAAATGTTTCATTTTTTAGCCATAGAACAAAATCAGGATAGTATCATTCCTGTGTGTAGGTAACTTGACAGCCATTCTGTATTAGTGAGGAAAACTGAAAAAGATGAATTGGAGAATGGGAAAAAGAAAAAAATCCCTCTCTTGTACAGTGAACTGTTTACCGAAGACCAGCTGCTAGCAGAAAAATTTACATTTACTGCTAAAGATAATTTTAAATATTTCCAGAAGTGTATCTGTTATCTTATTTTTTCCAATCCAGTACTTCCAAATGCTTTTTAAGTTTAAAATTGTAGTATAATAATTAACAGTGTGTGCGTGCTAAGTCGCTTCAATTGTGTCCGACTCTTTGTGACCCTAATTAACAGATCCAGCATTATTTGTGAGTATAAAAAATTAGAGATAACACATTAGCATTTGGAAAAATCTTGTCAGTGCTATCTTCAAGCGAGTCTGGCAGTCATTAGCATGACTGTATCACACAATGAGACTTTTAAATCCAGCTATTTGCTGCAGCTGATTTGCAATACTTGCTGCATTTCAGCTCTGGGGGGTCGACTGTATGAAGAGGATGCTTGTTAACCACCGCAGTGAGCCAGAGAAGGGTCGCTAAACGGGGAGGGAGATGCGCCCTGAGGCGCAGTGTGCAGTGGCTGGTACAGCTGCAGTGTGTTTGGAAACAAAAGTAAATCGGCGTGCAGCAATTAGAGATGAAGTGGGTTCTTATGAGCAAAAGCATCAAGCAGCCTATGAATCAAAGCTGCAGAACTATAAACAGTGAGAAGCTGTTTCCTCAGCAGTTGTAGCTACACAGCAGGAGAAAGGTGGGCATACAGCAAAAAGCAGTGATTCTCTGACCAGAGCACATAGCAGAAACACCTGCAGGTTTGTTCAAACCCAGTTTTCTGAGCCCCAACCCCCAGTGTCTGATTCAGCTGGTCTGGGGTGGGGCCCTAGAACTTCATTTTAACAAATTCCCAGGTGATGCTGCTGCTGGTTCAGGAACCGCACTTTAAGAAACACTGGCATTAAACTGTGGGCTTCCCTGGTGGCTCAGCTGGTAAAGAATCTGCCTACAGTGTAGGAAGCAATGGCACCCCACTCCAGTACTCTTGCCTGGAAAATCCCATGGACGGAGGAGCCTGGTAGGCTGCAGTCCATGGGGTCGCTAAGAGTCAGATATGACTGAGCGACTTTACTTTCACTTTTCACTTTCATGCATGGAGAAGGAAATGGCAACCCACTCCAGTGTTCTTGCCTGGAGAATCCCAGGGATGGGGGAGCCTGTTGGGCTGCCATCTATGGGGTCGCACAGAGTCGGACACGACTGATGCGACTTAGCAGCAGCAGCAGTGTGGGAGACCTAGGTTCGATCCCTGGGTTGGGAAGATCCCCTGGAGAAGGGAAAGGCTACCCACTCCAGTATTGTGGCCTGGAGAATTCCATGGATTGTATACATGGGATATACCATTCATGGGGTCCCAAGAGTAAGATGCGACTGAGCAACTTTCAGTTTCAGCATAAAACTGAAGCCAGGTATTCATCATGTCACACGTGTGTGCCTACCATAACTGTGTTATCTTTAAATACATTTGTTGTTGTTCAGTTGCTAAGTCGTGTCCAACTTTTTGCAACCCCATGGACTGCAGCACGCCAGGCCTCCCTGTCCCTCACTGTCTCCTAGAATTCACCCAAGTTCATGTCCATCACGTCGGTGATGCCATCCAACCATCTCATCCTCTGCTGCCCTCTTCTCCTCCTGCCCTCATTCTTTCCCAGCATCAGGGTCTTTTCCAATAAGTCAGCTCTTCACATCAGGTGGCCACAATATTGGAGCTTCAGCATCAGCCCTTCCAATGAGTATTCAGGGTTGATTACCCTTAGGATTGACCGGTTTGATCTCCATGCTGCCCAAGGGACTCTCAAGAGTTTTCTCCAAATCACAGTTCAAAGGCTTTAGCATTCAGCCCTCTTTATGATCTAGCTCTCACACCCATACATGGCTACTGGCGAGACCACAGCTTTGACTATGTGAACCTTTGTTGGCAAAGTGATGTCTCTGCTTTTTCATACTCTGTCTAGGTTTGTCATAGCCTTCCTTCCAAAAAGGAAGTGTCTTCTAATTTCATGGCTGCAGTCACCATTCACAGTGATTTTGGAGCCCAAGAAAAGAAAATCTCTATCATCTCAATTCCAAAGAAGGGCAATGCTAAAGAATGTTCAAACTACCAGACTCTTGTGCTCACTTCCCATGCTAGTAAGGTTATGCTCAAAATCCTTCGAGCTAGGCTTCAGCAGTACTTGAATCGAGAACTTCCAGATGTACAAGCAGGGTTTAGAACAGGCAGAGGAACCAGAGATCTTTAAATATATAAGATAGCATTATACTAACACTTGACTGAAATATTGTTTTCCTCCTGGCCTTCTTAAATCTTCCTTATGAAATCATTCTTTCTGACCAGAGTGAACTATTTCTAGAATAGTTTCTTAGTACTCTAACATATGTGGTTTGGGTCCTAGAATCTTAGAATCTCACCAAGGATATATAGTTCTGTCAGCTGATGCCTTGATCTTGCCTGAAATGTTCCTGCCAAATGGTCGCTCAGGCTGTGCATGAGCTCCCTCAGTGTTAAGAACCTCACCGCTTCCCAAAGCAGTGCATGTCATGTGTGGGAAACCACAACTATTTAAACGTTTTCATTTTTCAACTGGACTGAAATCTCTTTTCCTGTTACTTTCTCCTGCTAACTGCAGTTCCAACTTGTACACAATATGAGAAATGGAAGATAAATATTACTAAGATTTTCTGACTGTTTTCAAAAAACTAAATATAGCCACAGCAACCCTCTGTCTTCCTATCTGTTTTGGGGTAAAGATTTGAATATCCATCAACCCTTCTACATCCCTCACCATCTTGGTTGCCTGCCTTCTCAACTTTATATCTAGAATTTAACATAATTATCTAATAGAGTAAAAATAATTATAATAGAATGGTGTGGATGTAGAGTTTAGATTAGATTATATGCTTTAACATCAGAGACTTGAATTTGAGTCTCATCTCTACCCCTTTTTAGCCTTGTGATCTTGGGAAAGTTTCTTTGCTTCTCTGAGATGCCTTTGCCTCATGTTTTAAATGGGATTATGAAGCCTATCCCACAGGTTGTTATTGTAGTGTGGTGCTAAATAGAATTTGAAAATACCTATTTGAAAAGCAGTTTAAATCCTTAGACTTTTCCTCCTTGTCAAACAGATGAACAGTTGCCCTGAATATTCAACCAACTCTCACAACCTCTGGCAGAAGTCTAGAGATGTGTTTTCTGGAGAAGGTACATGGAGGGTCTCTGAAGTGAGATGCTAGCCACTGGAGAACGTGTTACTCTAGCCTGAGAATAGACCAAGAAAGACAAGGATCCAGGATATATCGATGGAAAATAGGAGGGTGGCATAGAGACGTGTCCAGTGACAGCTGTGGGTGCGGCCCAGAGAGTTGCGGAGTGACTCGGGAGACGCATATACAGAGGCTTCCGTCACTGGCAGGGCGGTTACCACATACCCTCTTTCTAACCCAAGGATAGAGTGCTGGGTGAGCCTGGCCTGGATTCTTGAGTGTGCTCGTCCTGTCTTGACCGTTTGTTAATGGAGTTCCTCGTTTCCTTTCCGTGTCCTGCTGCTGCACCAGCTGAGGATACTCATTTCGCCCCCTGAAAGTTTTGTGATTGGAATTCTTTCCTGAGAACTGGAGCTAGGCACCAGGTGGCTTTGAAGCCAAAAATAGAAGCTGTCTGCCCTGGCCACATTTTTAGACAAGAGGTCCAATTTAGTTTAGAATGACATGAATATGTAAAATAAATAAGAAAGAAAGATAAGTCTTGTGTGCTAAGTGGTAAGCATTAATCTCCCTCTTCTATGACTTATAGTGAATAAGTTTTGTATTTTTAATTATTTTATTCTCAAATTATTCTCACTGTTATTTTATTTACTTTTAGTTTTTGGCCATGCCTCATGACATGTGGGATCTTAGTTCCCAGAGCAGGGGTCAAACCCGTGCCCGCTTGCACTGGAAGCACAGAGTCTTAATCACTGGACTGCCAGGGAATTGCCAATTAAAAAAAATTTTTTTTGAGTAGTAAGTTCAAAGTTAATTTCAAAGACTTTGGCACTAGAATTTGACAACTTGTATCACCTTTTAAGGCATGCGTGCTCAGTCAGATCAGTCGTGTCTGACTCTCTGCAACCCCATGGACTGTAGCCACCAGACTGTGTCCATGGAATTTTCCAGGCAAGAATACTGGAGTATCCTATTTCCCAACCCAGGGATTGAACCCACGGCTCCTGCGTTGGCAGACAGATTACCACTGAGCCATCTGGGAAGCCCACCTAAGGCATAAATGAATAAAAATAGAGATTCCAAGGAGACAAGAAAATGATCTATGTCTGATAAAGTTTGGAAAACACTTGAATAAATTACAGATGGCCCTTAAATACATGGGTTCAAACTGCATGAGTCCACTTATACACGATTTTTTTCCAGTAAATACATAGTACAGTACTATACAATCTGCAGTTGATTGAGTCTGCAGATTTGGAGCTGCAGATATGGTGGGCCAACTGTAAAGTTATGTGGGGGTCTTTGAATGTGGGGCGGGCCAGCACCCCAACCCCCGTGTTGTTCAAGGGTCAACTGTACTGTCAATTTCTTAGAACCTTGAATATGCTAACGGATATTGTTAATCTCCTAATGGGAGGCACAGTGTGCAATTGGCCAATCTTATTTGACTTTGAAACCCAGTTCTCACAAAACATCTTTTTACATCTTAAGGGACACAGTGTTCTCCATAATGGTTTGGGAAATAATGATTTAGAATAAAGTGTGAAAGAAGAGATTTAATATGATTTTTGCCTGAAGGGAAGTTAAAAACATTATCAAATCTTTAATTTTATGGCAAATAGACTTCGAATCCATTTTATTTGTAGTTTCTTGGTGGAAAAAAAAATAATTATATACAAGTGCTAAAGTGTCCTGGATCTTGGATGGGTTGGACTCAGCCTTGACTACATTTGACTACTGAGAGAAAAAGATTAGTTTTGTAACTCTGAGGTACTTGTAGTTGGTTGTTCATTTTGCCATAATATTTTCTGTTAAAAACAAAAAAAGAGAAGGAATCTAAGTGACAGGTGTCTTAGACTTTCTGCTTTAAATGTCAACTTAAAATTCTGGCAGTGAGTAGAAGAGGGTGTAATATTCTACTTTTCTGCTCTCTGGTAAGTGTGGCGTAAAAATATATTAGGCAAAGTTTGAGAGTCAAGATGAATATTGATATTCCTATTTAAATTCCTTTTCTGTGGTATTATTGATGTATCATACATCTTTAGATTTTCTCTATTTCCTGCTTTGGTTTTATTGGGGCCTACTGTGACTCTTTAACATATAAAATTCTAAGTAGTTTATGCTGAGACCAGATAGAATTTGACATTGTAAAATTGTTTAAGCTATTACTCTTATTTGTATGTTGCCTAATCTTTGTCTTTCATTTACACATTTTAGTTTCAACTGCCTCTGAGGGAACATTCTCCTTTTCTACTTTATCTGTGTCATCCCCTGATTCAGCCTCTCCAGAGAAGTCTGTTCATCCCTTACCCCCAGTTCGGGCCGGACCTTCCTTTTGGACTTTGTCCCGTCAACAGTCTTCTTCTGCCTCTGTTAAAAATACAGATAAGACAGCCAGGATCCATCACCCTTTCGCTCCTAGGAGTCCATTGTTCCCCGATGAAAAAGCAAATGACCACCTCAACCTCCTGGAAATTCTTCCAGACAACTCTGGTTCTGCCAAAGAGAAGACGAGTTCAATTTCTAGCAGTGACTGGGTAGCGTTTTCCACTCAGAATGTAGACCATTTCACCTCGGTGTCCTGTTCTAGTTCTCAGGCAACCAAAGGCCTGTCCAGGGAGCCTGAAGCAGACAATTCCACTAACGTTCTTCTAGGGGAGGTGAAAACTGCCATAGTCACACTGCACGAAGACCTGAGCATGGTGATACGGGAGCTCAACGTCATCAGCAGCCGTCTGGTGAGCATGAGCGGGCCCAGTCCCCAAGTAAGCAGGTCTCTGCAGCTCCCCCAGTGTTCTGAGGCGGGCTCCGATCAAGTCGAATGATCTCAGTAGCTCTTGTTGATAGAACGCAAAACATTTTATAGATTTTCATTACTGTGCAAAAATAGAGTGATAGTTTGATTTTTCTTTGTCAGGTTTATTAAACAAGTATGCATCAAACCAATAAATTCATCTGGGTGGTTTATTTTTTAAAGAGAAAAAGAATCACCTTTGATAATATTTTCAGGTTTAAATATTAGTTCATTTGAAACTGAAGAGAATTTCATTCCTCCATGCTCTATACTTTACCTCTAAATAGCATGGAGCAGTAGTGAAAGTTGTGGTAATACTTCAGACAGCAGATGACTATTCCAGAGTTCCTGGGTAAATTGGCAGTAGGAAGCCTCTCATTTTCCATCAGTATGGAGCTTCATTGTTAACGAGCCTTTGCCTTGTCTTAGGAGAATTGAGTCTGGGGTATATGTTTCACATCTCTTCATGTCACCTTTCAGGTTCTGCAAAAAAGGGCCAAAAATCTTTCCCTTCTTGTGGATGCCACAGTTGGTTGAGAGTTGAGTTGAGATAAGTAGGGCATGAAACAGGTGGGGTTTTGTTGTTTCTGTTGTTGTTAAGGAATATGCAAAGTAAATTTAAATGTGTACCTTTTTCTTGTACTTTGGAAAATAAATTTGGTGTTTTTAGTCTTTTATGTATCTGTTTTAATTCATTAAGACAGCTTTGTAAATAGAACTGTCTCAATTATTTATGGGGGAAATGATCTGGTTTGGGGATTACAGACCAGTGATTCTCAATCCTGCTGCAGATTGGAATCACCAGAGAAGCTTTTGTTTTGTTTCATATTTATTTGAAAGAACAATGTAAAGGGCTCCATTTACCCACTGGTCAGTGTCAATAATTACTAACCAAAGGCTAAAATAATCTCTGATAATTTTGAAGAATTATGAGACATTTTAAAAAGTATTCTAATGCTCTGGGTGCTGGTCCCAAATCAAAACTGATTTTCATCATGCACACTGGGTTAAGAACTAGAGGACACTGTTGGTGCAGGAACATGGGGTGAGGAAATAAGCCAGTCAGAAGGCTGTTGAAGTTATCCAGATAAGAGCTGGATATGGCTCAAGCCAGGGTCAGCACAGTAAAGGTAAATAAGAAGTGATTCATTTAGGGATTTGCTGATGAGTTGGATAAAATATCTGAAAGAGAAGAGTCAGGGATGAACCCAAAGGTATTGGACTGAGCAACTAAAATTCAAGATGAATTTGCCATCAACTAAGATGAGGAAGGTTGCAGATAGAAAAAAATTTAGGGACTTCCCTGGCGATCCAGTTGTTCAGACTCTGCCCTTCCACTACAGAGGGCATGGATGGGTTCACTTTCTGATCAGGGAACTAAGATCCCACATTCTGTGTGGTGTGGCCAAAAAATACAGGTCCGTCTAGTCAAGGCTCGGAGAAGGCGATGGCACCCCACTCCAATACTCTTGCCTGGAAAATCCCATGGACGGAGGAGCCTGGTAGGCCGCAGTCCCTGGGGTCGCTAAGAGTCGGACACGACTGAGCGACTTCTTCACCTTCCCTTTTCACTTTCATGCATTGGAGAAGGAAATGGCAACCCACTCTAGTGTTCTTGCCTGGAGAATCCCAGGGACGGGGGAGCCTGGTGGGCTGCCGTCTATGGGGTTGCACAGAGTCAGACACGACTGAAGCGACTTAGCAGCAGCAGCAGCAGCAGCTAGTCAAGGCTATGGTTTTTCCAGTAGTCATGTATGGTTGTGAGAGTTGGACTATAAAGAAAGCTGAGTGCCGAAGAACTGATGCTTTTGAACTGTGGTGTTGGAGAAGACTCTTGAGAGTCCCTTGGGCGGCAAAGAGATCAAAGCTGTCAGTCCTAAAGGAAATCAATCCTGAATATTCATTGAAAGGACTGATGTTGAAGCTGAAACTCCAATACTTTGGCCACCTGATACGAAGAGCTGATTCACTTGAAAAGACCCTGATGCTGGGAAAGATTGAGGGCAAGAGGAGAAGGGGACGACAGAGGATGAGATGGTTGGATGGCATCACCGACTCAATGGACATGAGTTTGAGTAAACTCCGGGAGTTGGTGATGGACAAGAAAGCCTGGCATGCTGCAATCCATGGGCTCACAAAGAGTCGGACATGACTGAGCGACTGAACTGAACTGAACTGAATTAATTTTTTAAAAATTTAAGGCATCGATTTTTTAAAATTTCAGATGTCTATTAGATAACCAAGTAGAGATATCAAGTAAACAATTGGATAGAAGAGTGAGTTTGAGAGAGATCTAGATTGAAATGGAGGCTAGTAAATGATTTTTATTTGAAGTTATGAGACTAGATGAAATTAACCAAAGGAGTCAGTGTGATAGTGGAAAGAAGTTGAAGGCCTGAGCCCTGGGGCATTCTAACATAAGATCAGGAAGAAGTTGGGAAACTAAGGAAGGAAGTTGAGAAAGAGGCACCACTGAGGTAGGAACAAAACAATACTGTCTGTGGCATTTGGAATCCAAAAGAGTTTTCTCTTCTTGGCCCTTTTCTATATATATTACAGAAGCATCTTGTCAAGTTCTTTCCAAAGCCCTGTTCAATTTTGAATAAAGTTGCATTAACTCTATTAATCAATTTGGAGAAATGTTTACAAATTTAATCTTCCAATCCATGAACATGGTATATCTCTAACACCTCTGTCCATATAGATGTTCTCTTCATGGTTTTCAATAAGCTCATTATTTCCCCCCAAGAAGGCTTCTATTTCTTTTTTTAAAGACTTAATTCTTTGTTCTTCATATTTTTGTGCTATTTAAGTGCTACTGTTTTACCAGTTTTATTTGTAATTTTAGAAGAGTTTATAGAATGTTTGTTGTACAGTTGTACATTGCACATCCATATAGCCTTTATTCAGATTCACCAGTTGTTAACATGCTGCTATATTTGCCTAACCTCCCTCTCTTGCTAAACACATCTATGTCTATATACACATTATATAGATAAACACACACACTTTGCTGAGCTATTTGAAAATAAATTTCAGATATCGTGACACTTCACAGCAGAATATTTCAGCATACTTATTGCATGAATCAGGGTGGTTATTTCCCAACCTACCTTCAAGTTAACGAATTCTATCTTCAGCTATATATAATTTGTTGTTAAATCTTCATTTAGTTTTTAATTCAGCTACTGTATTTTCCATTTCTATAATTCTACTTGGTTCTTGTATTCCAAGGCCAAATTTGCCTGTTACCCCAGGTGTTTCTTGACTTCCTACTTTTGCATTCCAGTCCCGTATAATGAAAAGGAGAAATATCAATCACCTCAGATATGCAGATGACACCACCCTTATGGCAGAAAGTGAAGAGGAACTAAAAAGCCTCTTGATGAAAATGAAAGAGGAGAGTGAAAAAGTTGGCTTAAAGCTCAACATTCAGAAAACGAAGATCATGGCATCTGGTCCCATCACTTCATGGGAAGTAGATGGGGAAACAGTGGAAACAGTGTCAGACTTTATTTTGGGGGGGCTCCAAAATCACTGCAGATGGTGATTGCAGCCATGAAATTAAAAGACACTTACTGCTTGGAAGAAAAGTTATGACCAACCTAGAGAGCATATTAAAAAGCAGAGACATTACTTTCCCAACAAAGGTCCATCTAGTCAAGGCTATGGTTTTTCCAGTGGTCATGTATGGATGTGAGAGTTGGACTGTGAAGAAAGCTGAGTGCCGAAGAATTGATGCTTTTTGAACTGTGGTGTTGGAGAAGACTCTTGAGAGTACCTTGGACTGCAAGGAGATCCAACCAGTCCATTCTGAAGGAGATCAGTCCTAGCTGTTCTTTGGAAGGAATGATGCTAAAGCTGAAATTCCAGTACTTTGGCCACCTGATGCGAAGAGTTGATTCATTGGAAAAGACTCTGATGCTGGGAGGGATTGGGGGCAGGAGGAGAAGGGGACGACAGAGGATGAGCTGGCTGGATGGCATCACTGACTCGATGGACATGAGTTTGAGTGATCTCTGGCAGTTGGTGTTGGACAGGGAGGCCTGGCATGCTGCGATTCATGGGGTCGAAAAGAGTCGGACATGACTGAGCGACTGAACTGACTGACTGACTGACTCGGTTCTTGTAAAATTGGCTATATTGTTTTTCACAGACCTCTGTTTCTTACAGATAGTGTCAAGCATATCTTAGTAGAAATGGTAAGTAAACTAGTATAAAATTCTTACTGGTAAGAAAAATAAGTAAACTGAAGAGTATTCTTGTTAGCAAACTATTAAGAATGGTCTAATACATGCATAAGGCTATTAATTTTCCTTTGCATAACTGAAATCCACAAATTTTTAAAAATTGAGATATAATTTCAGTTCAGTTCAGCTCAGTCTCTCAGTCATGTCCAACTCTTTGCGACCCCATGGACTGCAGCGCGCCAGGCCTCCCTGTCCATCACCAACTCCCGGAGTTCACTCAAACTCACATCGATTGAGTCAGTGATGCCATCCAACCATCTCATCCACTGTTGTCCCCTTCTCCTCCCACCTTCAATCTTTCCTAGCATCAGGGTCTTTTTCAAATGAGTCAGTTCTTCTAATCAGGTGGCCAAAGTATTGGAGCTTCAGCTTCAGCATCAGTCCTTCCAATGAATATTCATAGTGGTTAGGTAAATCATGGCAATTGCCTGAAGTCTTCTAGAACAATCAGGTTAGTCTCAGACATAAATTCCTCATAAGAGATCGTTCATTTCAACTTCATTCTCAATGCATAGCCATTTGGTTCCACTTCACCATAAGGAGTATCTCTTGTTTAATACCCCCACCTTATGTGAAATAATTTGTTCTCATCACCTTTCAAGGGCACCAAAATGAAAATTTGAATTTGTTGAACTCAACACGTGCCCTTAGGGAAAGGTGGCTTCTGCAATCATGTATCTATCAGGTCTCTATCTTTTTCAACGCCATAAGACTCTATACCAGGTCCTGAGGATGCAGTGCTGAACAAAATCAGACATAACTTCTGTTTACAACAGCTTGAGTTCTAGAATTCTGGAGAACTTTGACAGATTAATCAAGTTGTTTTTTAAAATGTGAGAGGGTAATAGTTCTGGGAAATAATACATAGGATTTGATTGGTGAAAGAATTCTTTAAGGAAATAACTTTTGAACTGAAATATAAGTTCCAGGATTATTGAAATAAATGCCACTAATGACATGTTGGGCAAATAAAACTTCTTTCTGAAATAAAGCAGAGCATAAAATAAGTATGAAATCATAAGACACCTTCTATTGGCTTTCTTCATCATCTGGGAAAATCCACCAATGGATTCTTAAGGGATAGAAAGATGGAATATCTCTTTTTTGCAACAGCTATAAAATTTCTTAGTGGTACATTGCCAAGAGTTAAGAATAAAAAGCTTCCAGAGATACAGCATTCTTTCCTCCCCACCCCCATCACTGAAAAGTGCTATATCCGACATCTTGAAATTTACTCAGAGAAACCCCACAAATAACTGAGGGAACGAAAACTATCCTCTTGAGAAACTAACTTACTTACTATGCACTTATTACATGCACATAGTAACTTCAGATTTTAACTAGGTTTTACATAGCTCATATATTTTAATTCAACCATTTGTTAATTAGTATAATTAACAAGCACTTATTTCAGTTTCTATTTAGCCAACTCCATTAAACGAATAGAACAAACTTGGCTTAAATTAGGAGTGGGTATGTTCTGATTGACTTTGTAATTATCTCAGATTAAAAATACTTCATTAGATGTTATTCTCTTAAGCATTTTACTTGGAACTTGAGGATCTTATTATAAGACAATTATAAAAATATTTTATAGTTTACTTACTGTCAAATTACTCATGTGTTCATTCTTTAAATGTTTATTAAGCACCTTTTATAAGTAGGCAGTTTCCTAGACGTTGGAGATGCAGTGGTGAACACAATGGATGCAGTCTTGTCTTCAGAGGCATGGTTTGGTGCAGTCACAGACAGATCGATGGGTAATTAGAGTGTAATGTGTAAGTCCTGTGAATCTGGGAGGCAAAGGATGATGTGGAGAGCCTGGTAAAGAACCACAACCAGCTCCAATCTGGGGTCAAGGAACGCCTCCCAGAGGAAATAAAATCCAAACTGAATCCTAAAGGATAAGCAGAATTTAGTCAAGCAAAGGGAGTTAGGGTAGAGAAAATTTCCTAGGCAGAGAGAACAGCATGTGCAAAAGCTGGGAGCCAGAACAAGAGTCTGAGAATAGGATTACGAACTGGTGGGTCCAAAATGTCAAAAAGTCTACAAACAATAAATGCTGGAGAGGATGCGGAGAAAAGGGAACCCTCTTACACTGTTGGTGGGAATGCAAACTGGTACAGCCACTATGGAGAACAGTGTGGAAATTTCTTAAAAAACTGGAAATAGAACTGCCATATGACCCAGCAATCCCACTGCTGGGTATATACACCGAGGAAACCAGAATTGAAAGAGACATGTGTACCCCAGTGTTCATCACAGCACTGTTTACAATAGCTAGTATGTGGAAGCAACCTACATGTCCATCAGCAGACGAATGGATAAGACAGCTATGGTACATATACACAATGGAATATTACTCAGCTATTAGAAAGAATGCATTTGAATCAATTATAATGAGGTAGATGAAACTGGAGCCTATTATACAGAGTGAAGTAAGTCAGAAAGAAAAACACCAATACAGTATATTAACACATATATATGGAATTTAGATAGATGGTCACGACGACCCTATATGTGAGATAGCAAAAGAAACACAGGTGTAAAGAACAGACTTTTGGACTCTGTGGGAGAAGGCGAGGGTGGGATGATTTGAGGGACTAGCATTGAAACATGCATATTATCATATGTGAAACAGATTGCCAGTACAGGTTCGATGCATGAGACAGGGTGCTCAGGGCTGGTGCACTGGGATGACCCTGAGGGATGGGATGGGGAGGGAGGTGGGAGGAGGGTTCAGGATGGGGAACATACGTATACCCATGGCTGATTCATGCCAATGTATGGCAAAAACCACTACAATATTGTAAAGTAATTAGCCTCCAATTAAGTAAATTTAAAAAATAATAAGTAAATGTTAAATAGGAATTTTTTAAAAATGTGAGCACTTTAGTTTCCTTTTATGCATCTACAGTAGGTGATGAGAGGTAACGTTCAGGGCTTCCCAGGTAGCTCAGCTTGTAAAGAACCAGCCTGCTAATGCAGGAGATGCAAAAGATGAAGGTTTGATTCCTGGGTGGGGAAGATCCCCTGGAGAAGGAAATGGCAATCCAGTCCAGTATTCTTGCCTGGAAAATTCCATGAACAGAGGAGCCTGGTGGGCCACGTTCCATGGGGGTCATGAAGAGTTGGACATGACCCAGCACACACACGCACACATAGGTAACATTTATAGACTAACAGAAAAGGACCAAGTGACAAGGAAATGTATCATATTGAAAATAAACCATCACAGAAATGTGAGAGTTAAAGGGTTTCCAAAATCCACTCACAAAGTGATAAAAATAGGCTTTAAAAGGGGGTTTGGGATGGGACTTCATTGGCAATCCAGTGGTTAAAACTTTACCTTCCAATTCAGGGAGCGCAAGTTCAATCCCTAGTCGGGGAGCTAAGATCCTACATGCCTTGAAGCCAAAAAACCAAAGCATAAAGCAGAAGCAATATTATAACAAATTTGATAAAGACTTTTTAAAAAATGGTCCACATCAAAGAAAAATCTTTAAGAGTGGGGGAGTGGGGCTTGGAGGCCTTGGTGACTCATCTTCCCACCAAATGAGTTTGCTGTGACAGTGGCTTGTTCCTGGTTGCTCAAGAAGTCCCTTCTTTCCCATGTCTTCATTTTACAGAGAAAGGGAATAGAGAACAACTTGGCAAACAGTTATGTACTCAGCATCCTGGGGATTGTTTTTCTAAGTTTCACTTTATTTTTAATAGAATGGATTCTGAGATGTGATTTTTAAAAGGGGGCAGGGTTTAGTTACGTGGAATTGAGAGATTTTTATTTCTTTCTGAACACCAAGTCGTTTGGGGAGGCCAACCATATTACTGTTATGCTAGAATATATTGCCACCTTTTATCAGCAGGCAGGCTCAGAAAAGAGTCATTTGGCTCAGAAGAAGCTAGGTTCTGAAGATGATTGTGTTTGGTAATTTCAAATTCTGTTTTCTCATGGATGATGCAAAAAGTTCTTAAAGATACGGTAATTATTGCAGAATGATGGCTTCGGGCATTCAAAGCTATTCAAACAGTAAAATTCCATTATAAAAGATCACAATGTGTGTGTTCAGTTGTGCTGCAGTTGAGAACTTCTCCCAGTAGGGTTGCTGCACCATTCTTAACACTGAAGAACACCAACGCAAAATGCAATAGTTCTAGGACTTGATGACGGCTTAAAACTGGGAGATGCAAAATAAGAAATGAATCAGGATGAGATCCAGAGTTCTGGGATGTGTGTGTGTGTGTGTATCGACATCAACGATAAGACTAGTTGACATTCATTGACTGCTATGTTCTAAGCACGTTTTAATTTTCTCAACAACCATACCAGGAGGGTATTGCCACGTTTCATATGGCTGAGAAAAGAGGCTGAGAAAAGCTGAGTTTGCTTGTTCAGGGTCACACAGATAGTTGTAAGGGTCAAAGCCAGGCCAGGAATCCTGGTCCGTCTGTGTGTGGAGGTTATGCTTATAATCACTGGCTTCAGTGCTTCACAGTTCAGGGTGAGGGTAACAAGGTGGGTGTCGGTGTCACTGACTGGGATCACAAATGAGGAAGATGGGCGGGGCTAGCCTGTCTGCCCCAGGTTTGGAGAGGAGCTGGGGCTCCTGCCTCCACAGCAGCTGTCTCCCTCGCACACTGCCATCTAGTTGGTCGCCCCCAACTTCTAGAGCCGCCTGGCTGAAGCATCCACCCCAGACCTTTTGGATCTTTCTTTTGTTGGTATCCCTTTTCTGAAGCGCTATCTGCCTCCACACACACTCCCCAGCCATTCCCTGCCCTCCTTCATGTCTAGACCCAAATTAGCAGAAGCTGGAGAAAGCTAGAATATCTTAAGAGCTGGTTTGGAGGTGAAGAGACTGTCCCAATTTCTTTTTTCCACATAATTAAACCTGGGAAATGTCATGTGGCTACACACACAGGATTTTAATTGGGGACTGCTTTCACTGGTTCACCCCAGCAGCAGAGAATTTTCATTTCTCCCTGTCTTTTTTTTTTTTTTTGGCTGAGCCACATGGCATGTGGAATCTTAGTTCCCTGACCAGGAACTGAACCCATGCCCCTGCAATGGAAGCATGGAGTCTTAACCACTGACCACCAGGGAAGTCTGAGAATTTTCATTTCTTTAATGGATCTCTGCCTCTGGAGCATATAATGTGCAATTGAAAACCACAGAGAGCAACCCAGAAATAGCCAACAGAGGCTAAAGAAAAATCAGTTCTGACTTCAGTTTCATATACAATAATATGCTCATACTTCATTTTTTAATGGGGAACACTTTCTCCATAGTGACCCTTGGTGGTTGGTTTCGTTATCTCTGGGCTAATGGTGTGATATTTGCTTTACGTCCATACTCGCTGTGTAAGAGTCCTGGGGAGCTGCTTCTATTAACCCTCAAACAGTCTGTTCCACCTGTATTTCCTCCACCCGCCCCCACCCCCATAAAAACCAAAAACAGAGAAAGGACTGAGCCAGAAACAGTAACACGTTAGATTAAGCCAAAGGTGAGAATAAACACACAGCTTGAAAAGCACAAATTCCAAAGATAAAGGGAACCAGCAAGAAAGAGGCAAACAAACACAGACTCCAGGGATGCAGGGGCCCAGCGGGCACAGCGCCCCGTCCCTCTCACATGGCAGATGGCGGTCGATACAGACCCGCGGTGGACACTGTCAGCTGGCGGCTGCAGAGCCTTTGGACAAGACACCGGAAGGGACTTAATGGAAAAGCTGATTTGAGCCTGAAAGAGGCAGTCGTAGGGGAGGGAGGTCAGTCTGTGACGGGAGGCGGGGAGGCAGGGCCTGGCCCCAGTGGGAGCAAGACAGCACTGGCAGTCACACGCCCACTTCGTGGGGACCGTGAGAGAGGACACAGGAAGCCCAAAGCCAAAACTTCCTACGTTCCCGAGACAAGGGCCCTTCCAGAAGATGCCACCACCTTTCAATACCTACATGCACGCCCCCAAATAAGCAGGGCCTCTGGAGGCCCTGAAAGCCCATGGAAAGGACAGCTTTCCCGCCTTCTCCCCCAAAGTTGCAGTGGGGATAGGGCTGGCTGCCTTCCAGAAGCTCAGTCCTGTGCAAGCCCAGCCCTGGGGACCAGCTTGTCTGTGGCTGGACAGGTCCCAGCCAGCGTAGTCACTTGTTGCTGAGAACCACTGCTGAGTGTGGTCCTGCCACGGTGGCCTCTAATCGCCACTGCTGTACTGAAGGGGAGGTGCCTTCACCAGCCGTGGTTCCCAGTGGGGTCAGTAATGGCGAGCAACTTAGGAACGAAAGGTCCAGACGCTCCTCTACCTGCCGTGTAGGTTGGGGGTGACCAACAAGCCTCATCCTGAAGCCTGTAGATTTCCTTTGTAAAAAAAAACCACAACACAACACTATATTTATTTATTTTTGGCTGCACCATGTCTTCGTTGGTACATGCAGGCTTTCTCTAGTTGCAGTGAGCAGGGGCTACTCTCTAGTTGTGATGCTCGGGCGTCTCACTGCAGCGGCTTCTCTTCTTGTGGAGCATGGGCTCTAGGCACACGGGCTTCAGAAGCTGTGGCTCCTGGGCTCTAGACAGGCTCCATAGTTGTGGCACACAGGCTTAGTTACCCCCAGGTGAGATCTTCCTGGACCAGAGATCTAATCCATGTCCCCTGCACTGGCAGGAGGATTCTTAATCACTGTACTACCAGGGAAGTCCTAGATTTCCTTTTAAAGCATCTTAGGAAGCTGCAGGAGGAAAAACAACACAAGAGATCGCTGTGCTTACCGGGTATTCATCTCAGAAGGTTTTCACTGCTCAGTCTATTCAAATCCCCTTGGCCTTGGGCTTCCTAACAATTGTGGGGTGCCTTACCATTTGCAAAGCACTTGAACACATCTGTCTTTAGTCCCTGGGTCGATATGATCCCCTGGAGAAGAGAATGGCCACCCACTCTGGTATTCTTGCCTGAAGGATTCCATGCACAGAGGAGCTCAGCAGGCTACAGTACATGGGGTCACAAAGACTCGGACACTACTGAGTGACTAACGCTTTAGTCTCTTGACTGTTTGGAGAGCGAGACAGATGAGGGATTGGGGCCTCAGAGAGGCTGAGTCAGAGGCTCAAGGTCACACAGCGCTGAGCAGCCAGCAGGACGCCTCCCCCAGGTTCTGATGCTGGAGGCATCCTGTCCCATGAGCTGTGCCGCCTCCAGCCACTCTCCCGGCACAGCCACGCGTCAGCATTCTAATCAGCTGCCAAAAACTCAGTATGGAGCCTCTGCCCTTAAAATTGTCTTTTATATTCTTAATCTTGTAGATTAGCTTTGTTTAAGCCATTAGCATATTTCATCATCTCTAATATATGGAAATTAGTGTTTTCATTCGGCTCATTAATCGCCGCTTCTTCCCCTAAAAGCCAGAGTTACTGGAAACAATATTACCCAAAGACCAGAACACCTCACATTCTTGAGATGAGCTGGGCGGGGGGGCGGTGAGCCAGCAATGATTATCCACTCTGATTCTGCCTCGACGCCTAAATGACAATCTTTAAAGGGGTGAATTTCAATGACTAATCTGCTGAGGCTTGGCTCTGCTGTTTAGCATGAGAACATAGCCATATTCACCAGCTTTCCAGCTCATCACTATTACCACATGGAAAAATACAGTAAATAGAGATGCTTGGATATTAACAAGCAGTTGATTATTAAAATTCTGAATTTTAAAGAATTTTAAAAATAATCTAGGGGGTGGGACAGGGTTGGGAATGAGTGTGTGTCTTTCTGTGATTTCTCTCTTCTGTGTCGGCAGCTGGCCTGTGCAGACCCCTCTGCCCTGCAACCAACCCTCTAATTTACCTGGAGTGTTCACCTGCCCCTTGGGAAACGTGATGGGAAATGTGATAGCCATGTCTTCACCACAGCACCCTTGGGATGGGGCGAGGACTTCTAGTGGGTGTAATGGTGTAACCACAGGCCTCCAATGGGGTTGAGCTGGTTTCACTGAGGAAGTGCCCTGATCAAGCTGGGGCCCGAACTCAGTGCTCCCACAGAGAGGAGAAGCTGATCCAGCATTGTCGTCCCTGTATTAGTGTCCTGGGGCTGCTTGGCCGCATGCTTGGTAGCTTAAAGTAACAGTAATTTAGGGACTTCCCTGGTGATCTGGGGGCTTCCCAGGTGGCGCTGTGGTAAAGAATCTGCCGGCAATGCAGGAGACCTAGGTTCGATCCCCGGGTTGGGAAGATCCCCTTGAGAAGGGCATGGCAACCCACTCCAGTATTCTTGCTCGGAGAATCCCACAGACAGAGGAGTCTGGCAGGCTACAGTCCATGGGGTCGCAAAGAATCAGACACAACTGAACACACACTGGCGATCCGGCGTCTAAGACTGCTCCCAATGCCGGGGGCCATGTTTCATCCCTGGTCAGGGAAGTAAAACCCACAGACCACAAGTAAGAGTTCACACGCTACAATGAAGAGTCTGCTGCAACTAAGACCTGGTACAGTCAAATTAATTAATTAAATTTTTTTAAGTAATTTATCATCTCACAATTCTGAAAGCCAGGAGTCTGAGATCAAGGTGTGATCTGAAGGCTCACCTGCCTCAATTCAGTCCTGCTTCCAAGAGAATACAGTGTAACTAGAGCCCAGCCCTCCTTGTGTTCCCTTTCAGCCATTCAGAGGCCACACAGGGTCACGGAGGTAGCAACGTGAGAATCACAGTTTGGGGGATCAGACTGCAAGAATTTGAGTCCAGGCTCTGCCTGTTCTGAGCCCTGCAGCCCTGGGCCTGCTACTCAAGCTTCCTGAGCCTCTGCTCCTTCACCTGCCCAGTTCAGTTCAGTTGCTCAGTCATGTTCGACTCTTTGCGACCCCGTGGACTGCAGCACGCCAGGCTTCCCTGTCCTTCACTACCTCCTGGAGCTTACTCAAGCTCATGTCCATCAAGTGGGTGATGCCATCCAACCATCTCACCCTCTGTTGTCCCCTTCTCATCCCACCTTCAATCTTTCCTAGCATCAGAGTCTATTCTAATGAGTCAGTTCTTCGCATCAGGTGGCCAAAGTATTGGAGTTTCAGCTTCAACATCAGTCCTTCCAATGAATGTTCAGGACTGATTCCTTTAGGATTGACCTTTAGGATATCCTCGCAGTCCAAGGAACTCCCAAGAGTCTTCTCCAACACCACAGTTCAAAAGCATCAATTCTGTGCTCATCTTTCTTTATAGTCCAACTCTCATATACATACATGACTACTGGAAAAACCATAGCTTTGACTAGACGGACCTTTGTTGGCAAAGTAATGTCTCTGCTTTTTAGTATGCTGTCTAGGTTGGTCATAGCTTTTCTTCCAAGGAGCAAACGTCTTTTAATTTCATGGCTGCAGTCACCATCTGCAGTGATTTTGGAGCCCCCCAAAATTAAGTCTCTCACTGTTTCCATTTTTTCCCCATCTATTTGCCATGAAGTGATGGGACTGGATGCCACAATCTTAGTTTTCTGAATGTTGAGTTTTAAGCCAACTTTTTCACTCTCCTCTTTCACTTTCATCAAGAGGCTCTTTAGTTCTTCCTTTTCTGCCATAACGGTGTTGTCATCTGCATATCTGAGGTTATTGATATTTCTCTGAGCAATCTTGATTCCAGCTTGTGCTTCATCCAGTCTGGCATTTCACGTGATATGCATTCTGCATATAAGTTAAAGAACCATGCTCCTTTCCCGATTTGGAACCAGTCTGTTGTTCCATGTCCAGTTCTAACTGTTCCTTCTTGACTTGTGTACAGATTTCTCAGGAGGCAGGTCAGGTGGTCTGGTATTCCCATCTCTTTAAGAATTTTCCAGTTTGTTGTGACCCACACAGTCAGAGGCTTTGGTGTAGTCAATAAAGCGGAAGTAGATGTTCCACTGCATATCGTGAGTTACGAGCGCTCATCTCACCTGGCTATCGTGAGAATGAAATGAAAACATGTCTACAAGACGCCTTGCACATAGCAGATGCTCAATCAGTGTTAGCTCTCTTCTTCCGTCTCCATGTTTCCCACATACCTTACACAGTCCTTGGATTTGGGTGGTGACCTGACATTATTATATAAACAATTCTGCAACAAATATGTGCTTCTCAAGCTGAACTTGTGTTTCAATTAGTTGGCAAGGAGAAGCATTTTTCAGTGTCTGGGTTTTAAGAATCCACTAAGGGGTACCCAGCCAGCTGGTGGGCTGCCTTCTTCGAAATGAACACAGGTCCAACGCCGGGCCTGGCGATGACTGACTGTCACCGTGTCTCTCCAGGTCCCATGTCGCGTGGGCCTTTGTGTCTGCTGTACAGAAATCAATTGCCTTGTTCCCAGGAGCCTGCACACCCAGGAGCAGCATTCAGAAGAGAACAGCTACCCTGGAACACACATCTCTCTGCTCAGTGGCACCAGCTGACCCTGGCTCCCCCGTCCCTGCCTCTGGCAGGTGAGGCTGTAGCCTGCTGCAAAATGACACTCGTGGGAGGGCTGGCCCTTGCCAAGGTCACCGCTGTCTCAATTTCTGGAGGTTCAAAAATGATGGCTTTATCAGCTTTTCCAGAAGTACTCAAGCCAGAGGAGACTGGTTTGTAACAACTCAAATCGGAAGAGACCCTTATGAGCTGGGTCTTTCTTTGGCACCAGACTTCAAGTGTTTACTCATTCATTTGTTTATTCATTCACTCATTCAGCAAACATCTACAGAGGGCCAGGCACTTTCTCGCATTAACTCAATTCTTAATCCCAAGAGTTCTCATTATCCCTCCTCTCACAGGTGGGAAACTGAGGTTGGGAAAGAGGAAGTCATTTCCCCAGATGCCTGCCCTTTTGTGAGTTCAGGATAGAGACAGGAAAGAACACAGGGTCCAAGGAGAAAAGCAGCAGGGAGACGAGGCTGGCGAGGCAGCCTGGGGCCTGCCTGCTTGTTAACCCGGGGTGACGGGGTGGCCATTCAGGAAACAATGCACCAGCATCCCCATGACTGGCAGTGCAGAGACGAGGGATCGTGTGGGGTCAGAACGCTTGCCCGTGGGTGCCCCTGTGGCCCAGCATCTTCCCATCTCTTCTTCAGGGTATCTTTAGCTAACCACACCTGCGCCCTCCTCCAGAAAGTTTTTCCTTGTCAACATTCTTATAGCCAGTGTACTAATCAGGTCTTGCTCATCTACGCTGTGATCACAGACAACCCAGATTCTCTGTGGCTTATGAACACCACAGCATATTTCTCTCTCCAGTTAAACCCCTGGTCAGCCAAGGCTCTTATCCATGGCATCTTCTTTCTGGGATCCAGAATGAAGGAACAGCCCCTCCCTGGGATGTGCTGAAGAGGAAGGGTGGAACCACACAAAGAAGCAGGTTATTTACCTTTAGGGTCAGTTGTTCATTGCTATTCAGCCGCTAACTCATATCTGACTCTTTGCAACTCCATGAACTGTAGCACGCCAGGCTTCCCTGTCCTTCACTATCTCCTGGAGTTTGCTCAAACTCATGTCCATTGAGTTACTGATGCCATCCGACCATCTCCTCCTCTGCCGCCCTCTTCTCCTCCTCCCCTAAGTCTTTCCCAGCATCAGGGTCTGATGAGTCGACTCTTCACATCAGGTGGCCAAAGTATTGGAGCTTCAGCTTTAGCATCACTCCTGTGAATAAACAGGGTTGATTTCCTTTAGGATTGTCTGGTTTGATCTCCTTGCTGTCCAAGGGACTCTCAAGAGTCTTTTCTAGCACCACAGTTCGAGAGCCTCAGTTCTTTAGCACTCAGCCTTCTTTATGGTCCAACTCTCACATCCATACATGACTACTAGAAAAGTCATAGCTTTGACTATATGGACCTTTGTTGGCAAAATGACGTCTCTGCTTTTTTAATACTGTGTCTAGGTTTGTTATAGCTTTTCTTCCAAGGAGCAAGTGTCTTTTAATTTCACGGCTGCAGTCACAGTCCACAGAGATTTTGGATCTGAGGAAAATAAAATTTGCCACTGTTTCCACTTTTTCCCCATCTATTTACCATGAAGTGATGGGACTGGCTGAACAAGTTATTTACTATGGTCTCGTTTACACTGTGGAAATAATATTAATTCTCTCTCAACGAGGCTCCTATAAAGACTGAATGAAATACAGTACAATTGTATGGAAGCATGGTGCACTGTCAATTTGCTTACAGTTTTGTGGTGCCAAGCACAGTGCCCGACACAAAGAGCTGGCTCAAGAGTTCTATGTGGAACTTTATTCATCAATGAATATTTACCGAGCTCCTTCTGTCTGTAGGCGCTATTCTAGGAGAGATCTTGGAATCTAGAGGAGAATGAGACAGGCAGGATTCCTGTCGTCATGGACCTGATAGCCCACTTAGTGAGCACAGACAATAAAGAACTAAGTCAGAATTCCAGAGAGTGGTAAGAGTTGTAAAGAAAATTAAGCAGAATGGATAAAAACAGGTCGGAAAATGAATGGCACTCATCGAGAAAGACCCCTCCCAAGAGGTAACTTTGAGCTGAGACCCATTTAACGAGAAGGAGCCACTCATGAAAAAAATTCAGGGACCAGCATCCTGAACAGAAGGAGGAGAGCACGGGCAAAGGCCCCGAGGCAGAGATGAGCTCGACTGTTTAAGGAACACAAAGAAGCCAATCAGGCCAGCGCATCCTGAGTGCAGGGGGCACCCACCCGAAGGCGGCCAGGAAGAGGCAGGGACCTTCCAAGTGCGGGGGGCACCCACCCCGAAGGCGGCCAGGAAGAGGCAGGGACCTCCCGAGTGCAGGGGGCACCCACCCGAAGGCGGCCAGGAAGAGGCAGGGACCTTCCAAGTGCGGGGGCCACCCACCCTGAAGGCGGCCAGGAAGAGGCAGGGACTTCTGCCCCTCTTCTCGTGTCCTTCCAGGGTCACCAGAACCTCGCCCAGCGCCTGGGGCACAGCCAGAGTCTAGGAAGCATCTCTACTAGGAAGAGTAGTGAGCAGGATGGATCGACAGCCCCACAGAGGCAGGGCTCCTCCCCTGGCGGGGCTGCAGACGCTATTATGCCCATTCCTTCCTTTTGATTCTCCTCCTTGGTTCCTTCCTGGCCCCTAGAAACTTCTTTCAGTGCAGCATCACCCCATGACATGTTACAATTTCCAAAATTATAGCATTCTGATGACCTAGAGATGTACTTCATTCTTATAAATAAGCTCTCCCCAAACCACAGTGTGGGATGGGCCAGAACAAATCCCATCCGCTCTGCCCCCAAACCATGGCAGCCACTGACCTTGGCCTGGATTTCTGGGTGATTTTTGCTTGGGGGACCTGGCTCTCACTCCCCACAAACAGTGGCGTCACATAGTATGCACATCTAACTCCACCTCCATACTTCAGCTATGCCTGCTTGCAGAAGAGAAGGAGCCAATAACAAGTATCTCTTCTGCTTGCAGAAGAGAAGGAGCCAATAACAAGCCAATAACAAGTATCAGAATGAGCCAGGATAGGAAGGGCGACTCAGCCGTTCCCTGAGTGTGCCAGCGCTCTCGCGGTGAAAGCATCTTTCCTTCCGTGGTCCTGGAGATCTTAGCGCTAAAAGATCTGGGCGATCTGAAGGTACCTGGCTCCTATAAACGATCACACTCGGTGCCAGCATGGAGGGCACCTGGGCCAAGCCGGCCAGCCGTAAGCCAGGACGTCACCCTCATGGGGAGGCCTTCCCGGGGGTGGGGAGTTGCCATACAAGCGATTCCACTGTCTGTGCTCACTTCAGAGCGAAGCCCGGAGCTGCTTGTGCAGGGATGGCTCTGGAGGAGGCCTGTGTGCTGGGTTGAGCTTCAGAAGACCAGACTCTGGCCCTGGCTGGCCCCTGAGCTGGTGACCTGCTCCCCAGGTGTAAGACAAAGGCCTTGGGGTGGATGGTCTCAGCACATCCCCACCCTTACTCTGACATTGAGTGATCCTGAAGGGGGTGCCACTGTGGGGCTATGTCTGGAGCACTGACAAGAGTTCTGGGGAGGGATGTGAGCAGAAGCCACACCTGGGTCAAAGGAGTCATGGAGAGGACACCCACTGGCCCTTCCCAAGCCTGACCGGAGGCTTAGCTTCCACCAGGAAGGGATCAGTCCATTGAGGAACCCTTCCAGAGGGGCCATGCCTTGGGAACCAGGCTGATGCCAGAAATCAGCCGACCTCCTGGTCCAGGGCATCTCCTTAGCCAGGGACCTCTTGAGCATCAGACGCCCCAGAGACAGTAAAGGGATGCACTGAGGGGAGCAGTCGGGGAAAAGCGGAGCCAGGCCCTGGCCTAATTAGAAAGTGTCTCACACGGCCCCTCCCATCAGAGGCCACTGGGCAAGAGGGCATTGGGAGCAGGCAGGGGCATTGAGAAGGAGGCAGGCCCCAGAAACGGAAGAGGCTTCAAGTAATCCCAGCTCCCCAAGTCCAGGTTGCCTAGTGACGACGCAACGAAGGCTGCAAGGGGGCAGGGAGTGATCGAGCAGGTGGCCCAGGATGAGGAGCTGAGGAAGCTGGAGGCCCAGCAGGAAGCTGAGTCTGTGCTACCGAGAAACTGGCAGACAGGGGCCTGGGCCAGAACCAGGGTTTCCTGAGGGCCCAGCACATGCAGGGCTGTGGACAAGCCTGTGCCAGGGTCAGAGCTGTGAAGGGATGAAACACTGATGTGAGGATGATTCTTGGGGTCGTGGACGCACATGGGGCAGCCTCTGAATGGAGCCACAGGCCAGGAGCCCGATGCAAACAGCCAAAACCGATCATCAGGAATTCTCCCTTTAACCTTGACATCTCTAAGGCTGGTGCAGCTTGTGTTCTGAGCAGGACCTATGTGGATCCTCTCTGCCCTTCACAGCCCACTCCTCTCCTGGGCTGTCCCTCTGCCAGAGCCCCAGCACCCCAGCTCTGTGAGCCCCGCCCAATCTCTCCTGAGCTCCAGAAAGGGGACTGAGGCCCTCCAGTGCTGGGTGAGCCGGGGCCAACATGGAGCCAGGGGACACATGGGGCTGGGAAGGCTTGGGCCAGAGCTGCAGTGGGACAGGGAGGAAGAAGAGGAGGGAATTAGTCATAGCCACACACCGAACTCTGCAAACCAGGTATCACCTTCCCCATGTTGTGGTGAGGAAATTAGGCTCAGGGGACTTAAGGAACTGCCCAAGAACACACAGCCAAGTACAAGTCAGAGGCTGGATTTGAACGCAGATCTGCTTGAGTCCGAAGAAGTGTTCTTATAATGCAAGACACTGCACTTCCCGTCAGAGAAGTGCAGAAAGCACCCAGAGCTAAGGGTGTGTGTGTGTGTGTGTGTGTGTGTGTGTGTGTGTGTCCAGGGCAGGGGTGGGGTGGCAGGGGGAGAGTGGAGATAAGATGCTCTCAGCTGGAAAGGGAAAGGAAAGGAACAACCGCAGAGGAAGAGAATAAAGAAACACAGTTGCCAGCATGGAACTCAAGGACAGACCTTTGGAAATTTTAGAAGTTGTCAGATCTTTCTTGATGAGTTTTTTCTATCCAACTGGTGGCATAACTTTGGGAGAGTGCCAGGGACAGGAAAACGGAGACAATTAAATGATCTCCCCACCACCGACTGTCTTCCCAGAAACCTCTCCATCACCCCTGCAGGGCCCTGGGGCCCCGAGGAATGGCTTAAAAGGCACAGTGTTCAGTCACATTGTAAAGACCTGTTGCTTTCCATCCGTAGCTGTGCATGACAATGTTTGCAGTCAAGCTCTGGGGCCCAAGTCTATTAAAATTCTGATGGTTCTGTGGCTTTGGGATTGGCTAATGATAGAAACTTCCACAGAGGAAGAAAAACTCTAATGACAGTCAATACGACAGAAGCCAAATGCAGAGAGCTCGGCCGCAGTGCGGGGTCCGCTCAGAGCCTTCTGTCCTGACTGGAAGAGCGCGCCTCCCACCACTTTGGGTTCATGGTCATGGCTGATTCTTGGATGTTGTGAAAGACAGGTGTGTGCTGTCTGCTCAGTCATGTCCAACTCTTTGCAACCCCATGGACTGTAGCCCACCAGGCTCCTCTGTCCATGGGATTTCCCAGGCAAAAATACTGGAGTGGGTTGCCATTTCCTCCTCTGAAAATGTTTATTAATATCACTAATAACACCAATAATAGTACATTAGTAGCTTACATTTGTATTTTACATGAGGAATTTACATCTGCAGAGAATTTGATGTTTAACAAAGTACATCTCATACACTTCCTTACATCCTGACAATAACCTAGGAAGCAAGTGGTGGGGGGAACACTGTGGAATCAGATATGCCTGGTCCGGCCCTCCCTGCCGCAGGGCAAAACTGCGCCTCCCACTCCCCTGGAGGTTAGGTGTGGCTGTGTCACTTAAAACCTGGCTAAAGCCTTTCTGTTCTGAGTCACCTGTTCCCTGCCACACAGCAACACCACAGAGTCCCCAGCCAGCAAGCGTTGGGTTGGTACAGATGGAGGTAACCTCGCAGCATCTCACCAAACTGATGCTGAAAACTTAGCCTCTGTGCACTGGTGCTGAACTGAAGCTCAGAGTTTTGGGTGAAGTATAAAAGGACAGTGTTATTGCTTTGCCAGGAAAAGGGGTATACAGCAGGCTCCTGCCTCTCAAAACGGTGTGTGCCAACCTGGGAGGACTGAGGGAGGAGCTTCCTAGCAATGATTTGAGGCTGGCGTCTGCTGATCAGGATGAGGGAGTGTGCAGGGCCTGCACTCCTTTCATGGTCTTCTCTGGAATGAAGAATGCTAGCACCTTCCATCTGTTGGGGGTTTTAGTTCTGTAAAGAACTCCAAGATATTTTTATGTGTATCCCTTGAGGCAGAACCAGGACAGTACCCTAAGGCTGCAGCACCGTTTCCTGGCTGTTCCTCCCCTGTCTCTGCATCCCCTCCCTTCCCTGATTAGTGGTTGTTCAAATCTGCCCTTTGGAACTCAGGGAAAATCACGGAGTCGGAAGGCTATTCCCTAACGAACAAGAAATGGGGTGAAAGAAAAGCTTCTGTGCCCAGGCTCCTGCTTGGTTTCAATACTGACTGGAGCAGAAATTAGCCCCATCTCCAAAATAAACAAATGAAAACATGCTGAAAACATGCTTCCCTAAGGCCTCTTAGATACCAGCTGGCGATGGATCTTCGGTTTCCTGCTCCTTCTTGGCCATCAGGGAGGCAAGCATTGAATCCAGCCTGAGTGTTAGAATGGATGACACTGGGCAAGCTTAGCCTCTGTGGGTGCTGCTTTGCTCTTCTGGGAAACAGAAATGATGGAAGCAGGACGGTTGGGAGAACGTGATCAGACACCATCACACGGAGTGCTTGGCTGTATCTCGCGGGGACTCATGCACCTCGGGACTCGTGCCCTGAGTCTGAAGTTGACTCAGGGCTCCCCAGATGCCCTCCTCGAATGGCTGCCCCTTCCGCCCTCAGCTGAGTAGAGTTTTTATTCCTGTCTGGGCTCGGAATCCAGAGGCTGTCTCCTTTGTGTCTAGCTGAACAGTTTTCATTTCAAAATGTCCCGTTGTCTGGGAACAATGGTGTGAGGCAGAGCTGAGCTGCTCCTGAGAATAGAAGCAGTGGAAGGCATCTGAGAACAGTGACACCTCTGAGCGGCACCAGGTGTCGGCAGGAAGGACCCTGTAATTAATTTTTAAATTTGCTATTATCATGCATTTAGGCAGTAGGCTGGCGTTTCACTTGGTTTTGACCTTTCAAAATGTTACGAGCAATGTCAGTCTTTCTCCAGTGTTGAAGGACACTGCCCCAGAGGCTATAAAAACCTCAGCTTCATGGACTGGCAAGCTTCCTTTTTAAAGTTTTCTCTTGTTTCCCTTTATTTCACTTGTCATCTGCATAAAGCAAATCGCACACACACACCCCGTTTGTTTTCTGGAAATGAGGTGTGTGCTTCCATCCCTTCATTTCCATTCCCCCAGTGGCTGTCACACCTTTTTTTTGGTGATAGAATATACATAACATAAAATTTAGCATGTTAGCTGTTTTTAAGGGTCGAGTTCAGAGGCGTTAAGTACATTCACATGGTTGTTTAGCCATCACCACCATCCATCTCCTGAACTTTTTCATCTTTCCAAACTGAAATTCTGTGCCCATCAAACACTAATTCCCCATCCTCCCTGCCCCCAGCCCCTAACACCCACCCTTCTACTTTCTATCTATGAACTTGAATCCTCCAGGTACCACATGTGAGTGGAATCATAAAAGATTTATCTTTTTATGACTAGCGTATTTCACTTAGCAGACTGTCTTCAAGGTTCGTTCATGTTGTAGCATATGTCAGAATTTCCTCCCTTTTAAAGGCTGAATAATATTCCATTTATGGATAGACCACACATTTTTTAAATGGTGAAAGATCCTTGATGGTTAGTAGTTATACCCTGTATCTCAGTGTGGAAAATGTTCTCTCCACACCTTTTTTCATTTGATCCCCCAGCAGTGTTTGGAGATGGATGTGATTAGTCCATCTCAGATGTGAGGAACCAAGTCTCAGAGAAGCTCAGGCTCTGCCCCAGGCAGTTCACGAGTGGACACCAGGGCCTTGGACCCACGGCTCCCTCCCATCTCCACCCACGACACCCTGCTCTCAAATGTAAGAAGCAGAACTTATTCTTTGTTTGGGCTGATATTCACTTTCCTGTTTTATTTCACTCTTCACATATACCCACGAACCTGATGTTCAAGCAGGGGTTCAGACAAGGTTGGGGCGGGAACAGAGTCTCATCTCAAAAAAACCTTTGCGAAAGAAGAAGGAAAAGAAAAACCCCACCCCAATCCCAGTACCCCAGCTGTGACCTGCCGAGTCTAACTTGTACCTTATTTATAGGAGATCATGATGGCTGTGGGGGACACAGCAGCAGGACACCTCTTATTTGCATTTAAAAACCACGCAGGTGAGACCGGGTCAAGCTGGAGCAAAACCACACGAGGCTGGGCCAGGGAAGCCGGGGAGGTGACAGCCGCTGCTGTTGGCCGGGCCCCTGGGGCTGCAGGTCCTCTGCAGGGGCCTGTCCCATGTTTGACAACAACCCACGGCCGGAGCATCTGCCCCCGGGGTGCAGACGGTCGGTCACACAGGCAGGAAGCAGCGCGGGTAAGTGTAGCCCCGAAGTCCACGTTCTCCTGCCTCATCCTTGGCTCCGCCTCTGCCAGGCTGAAGAAGGGAAGCGAGACCACTCCGCACGTGCGGCTTCGGGGTGGGGGACCCATGATAGAGCTTAGCCGGGGGCTCCTTCCACGGCTGCCACCACGGCAGGGCCTGGAGACCCTCCTGAGAGACAGAATGCCAAAGGTCGTACCCCACCCCACCTCTCCCACTCACCGCCCGCCTCTCCACCTCCCCATCTCCCTTCCCCCCGACCCCACCCTCTGCGCCCTCTCTGGATCACCTTCAGGCCAGGAGGTATTGCCGGCGTTCCTTAGCACTGAGATATTTCTTCACTCATTTTCAATAAAGCGTGGACATTTCCTGAGTTGCTGCTGCTAAGTGCTGGGCTCAAGGCAAAGCCCCAAGGCCCCAAGAGGAAGATGACCTTGTCTGTGACCTTGAGGGCAGAGAGCCTCCACCCCATCACCACCATACAATGAAGTGTTCCGGAGGCAGACCTGCGGTGCTGGGTCAGGGGCAAATTCTCCCAGAGAAGGGGGAGGCCCGGTGCAGAAGAGATGTTATTGAGCCAGGTCTTCGGGGCTGAGCCCACCAGGTAGGAGACGGGGGTCCACGCTCCACAAATGGCACAGGCTGTGCGAAGTGAGCAGAACGTCCACAGAGAAGGGCCGGATGGTGAGTGACAGGAGATGTTCTGGGAAGCAGCGGATGCACTCTCTGTTAAAACCCTGAAGTCAAGGAACCCAGGAGGTTCCTTGATCTTGCAGGCAGTGTGGAGCTGGGAGATGTCTATTGCAAGGTAGGGGTGGGTGGTGGGGGGGGAGTCAGGGGCCAGTGGGCGCCTGATGGACAGGCACAGGGGAGCTGCGGGGAAGGAATGGGAACACTACCCCCCTCCCTCAGGGCAAACAGGGTGCAGGGACAGAAGATTGTCACATCAGAGAGCCTTCTGAGGAGCAGATGTGTCCTTGGAGGCTTCAGGCCCTCAGAGCAGCGTGTCTGTTAATAGCTGCCGCGCATCAGGACTGAAGAGCCTCCTGCACCCAGCTCACTGCGGGCTGGCTGGCTACGCCTCTAAGATGCCACCCGCGACTACACAGTGGGGAATCGGAGGCTTCAAATGAGCCAGAATGGCCTGACGGCTGGCTCAGGCCTCCGAGGGAGCTTCAGGGTGTCATGAGGCCCGTGGGGCCGTTACCCACCCCCGACCAGCCTGTAGAGGAGCCTGAAATGTCACTAGAGGCTCACTTCTCTGACACAAGGTCTTTTCTTCCCAGGCCCCACCTTGAGAGATGCCATTCAGCTTCAGTTCAGTTCAGTCGCTCTGTCGTGTCCAACTCTTTGTGACCCCATGGACTGCAGCACACAGGCATCCCTGTCCATCACCAACTCCTGTAGCTTGCTCAAACTCATATCCATCGAGTCAGTGAGCCTCAGTTTCTATAAGGAACTGACCACTTTCCTTAATAATAAGACCTACATCCTCCAAGGTTGGCAGCAAAGGGATACTTGCAGGGTGGGCAGCTCTTCACAGTTCACTGATCCCTACTGCCAGCCAGGTGAACACGCGCCCCCTTTAATGCTCTGCTGAGAGAATGCCCTTGAACCCAGAGACTGGACTTGGGGGACAGCAGAAAAGCAAATATGACTCTGCAGGGAGAATGAATGGACACACAGCAGCCCAGTCTCTGGGTTCAGGAGTCCTGTTCTGCTTGAACAAGTTCCAGAGGAAAAGAGCACCCCAGGTGGTGATCCTGAGCTGGCTCCCAGGGGGACCAAGGTCCCATCATGTGCCTCTCTTTTCAAGTCTAGATACGGTGACTTCACGTGGGTAGCTTGAAATCAGCCATAGTGGAATTATTTATGCCATGAAAACTGGCCAGCACTACCCAGCAGGGCTTTTTTTTTTTTTCTCCCCAAACAGCTGGTGGTTAAACATTTATTAGCATTTATTAACTGGTTTTTTAACATGCCCACCCCATGACCCAGAAATTCTACCTCTTGGTGAAAAGTAAGAGAAAAGAGTCCATCCATCCAAAGACAAGGGCAAAAATATTTTAGCTGCCACATTCGTAATAAAGTCACATTCATAAATAAACAGTAGAAATGAGCCAATGTCCACTGGGAGGAGAATGGGTAAACCGAGTCACACTTGTACAATGGATACACCTCAGAGAGAAAGAGAGATGAGCATTTAATACATGACACAAAACAGCATGGATGAATCTCACAGACACCATGTTAAATGGAAGAAGTCAGAACCAAAAGACTACATCGTATGATTTATATGAAGTTCAAGAAGGCGCAAAACTGGTGTAGAATAAAAGAGGTCAGAATACCGATTACCTCAGTGGGAGAGGAGTTAGGACTGAGTGCGAGGTGGCAAGGGGCCTCTTCTGTATCTTGGTGTAGATGATCGTACACAAGGGTACACACACAGAAAATCAAACCAAGCTGTTGCTGTTCACTTCCTAAGTCATGTTCGAATTTTTGTGACCCCATGAGCTGTAGCACGCCAGGCTTCCCTATTCTTAGCCATCTCAGAATTTGCTCAAACTCATGTCCATTGAGTCGGTGATGCCATCTAACCATCTCATCCTCTGTCACCCCCTTCTCCTCCTGCCCTCCATCTTTCCCAGCATCAGGGTCTTTTCCAATGAGTTGGCTCTTTGCATCAGGTGGCCAAAGTATTGGAGCTTCAGCATTAGTGCTTCCAGTGAATATTCAGGGCTGATTTCCTTTAGGATGGACTGGTTTGATCTCTTTGCTGTCCAAGCTGTGTGCACTTTGCACATTACATGCCTTGCAGATAAAAAGTAAAGAAAGCAAGTGTGTGTCCGTGGGGGTGTGTCCTCCTCCTTGCTAGCTCCTGGGTCATCTCAGCCCCCATCTCCCAGGAGTTCAGACCTTCCTGAAAGCTCAGATTCAAGAAAGATCACCTCCTGAGTTCTGGTTTTCCGGAACACACTGCCCAGGCTTACCCAACAAGGATGTCCCAAACTCGGGATCTAAGTCTATTTCTCCCAACCAGGAGCTGGGATGCTCTGGGGTAGGCAGGCCTGGGTGTACAGTGGAGGTCTTGACCTGCCTGGGTGTTGGGAGTGGAGGGAAGCCTGGGGTGGAGGGTCTGGCCCAAAGAATTTAGGGCTGCAGTGTTGTTTGAGTCAGTCCCTGAGGACTCAGGAGAGAAGGAAGTCAAGCCTTGAGAGGAATTGGAGACCCAGCAGAGTCAGGTGAGGCCCAGATGCCTGCAAAGCATCCTACTGGGCCTCTGCCTGCATAGACATTCAGCGAGCTTCCAGGCTCTCTGAGCCTCCATTGTCTTATCTGTAAAATGGGGATGAAGACTTCACAGGCCTCTTACTGGGATGACCAGAAGTGATATGGGTGAAACCAGGCAGACGTTTAGGATGTATGGAAACACTACAGATGCTCAAGAAATATTAGTTGAATATGTTAAATCCAACCAAGCCCATCCCCACCCCCAAATATGTGCCTATGTGCTAAGTCACTTCAGTCGTGTCCCACTCTTTTCAACCCTATGAACTGTAGCCCACCAGGCACCTCTGTCCATGGGGTTCTCCAGGCAAGAATACCGGAATGGGTTGCCATGCCCTCCTCCAGGGGATCTTCCCAACCCAGGGATTGAACCTGTGTCTCTTACATCTTCTGCATTTGTAAGTGGGTTCTTTACTGCTCGTGCCACCTGGGAAGCCCCGGGGTGTGTGTGTGTGTCTCTTAGTTGCTTCAGTCGTGTCCGACTCTTTGTGACCGCATGGGCAGGGAAACCCAGATAGATGAATACTAAATACTCCTGCTTAACAAAGCCCTAGGCTCCCGGCAGTTCGGGGATGGGGGCGTGGCCTGTTTGTGCAAGAAACGCCCTCCCTAAAAATGAGAAGAATAAATAAAACATTCTCACGCTGATCCTGCTCTGCAGTGATTTTCATTAGAAATCACGACTCACCAAAGTCCTTCAGCTTCTGCCCTGACCCTGCTCCACAGCCAATGCCCAGCTAGAAGTACAGCTCTCCCACCCGGCCCTGCAGTGTCCGTGAACTGTAGGGAGACACACGCAGGCACGGAGTGGCCCTGGGTGAGGTGGGTGGGGGGTGGCCCTAGGAGACAACAGCCAGGCCTTCTCCCCAGCCCCCTCCCCTGCTTCCCTTGGACCTCTTCTTTCTCAAGGGCCCTAGGGGTCAAGTTCATAATGTCCCGAGCCTCAGCCTAGTGAAAACACCTGTAGAGGAATCAGTGAATCTTTTCTGCAAAGCCTCCACCTGCCAGGTCACGTGCAGGCAAAGCATTGCCTTTGGACTCAGGCCCCAAGACAGAGCAGGACACACCCTGCCCAGCAGGCCTGGGGGTTCTGGGGTCACAGATACCATTCCTAACCAGAGCCGGCATAAAGGCTCAACCATACAAGTTCTGTGCTGCTCATCACAGAGGGCAGGGTGGGGGATATGGGTACCTGCAGCCCCTAAGGACGCTCTGGGGCGGGGGGCAAATGCAAGCTCTCAGTCCTAGCCTCCCAGACCTGTGCTGCCGGCTCTGGGATCCTAAACCGCCAAGCCCAGACCCAGGGCCGGTCAACGTACCCGTTCGCCCTGATGTCCACTGTGCACCTGGACCCTCAGCTCTCTGGAGGCTGGGACCAGATAGACCAATGACCCTCTTCTCCTTGCTGGTGTGTGGCCTGGACAGATGGCTCCACTTGCTTGTCTGTGCCTTGGGGACACTGTGAGGGCTTGCAGCCTGTGACCTTTAGAGGAGCCAATGAGATGCTCAGAGGCAGGGCCCAGCACCACACCAGGCACACAGCGGCAGCTGTCCTCGTCACATGTGTTTTGTCTGAGTGCAGTTATTTCTGCTGCTCTTTCCTAGCCTCTGCTTCCCAGGCCCGGCTGCAGCATCGTGGTCTGCACCCTGCCTGGCCGGTCACAAGCTGGCCTGTCTCCCACCCTCCCTCAGCCCCCAGCCCTGAGCCCAGTGTGGCTGTCAACTGCTGGTCACTCCCTCCTGGATGCCATCAGGAGACCAACGCCCCCTCCCCTAGAACCAGCCTGGGCCCCAATCTAGACCAAGTCACCCCGCCTTTAAGTTTGAGGGCGATATTTTTAAAGATTCATCACATTATTTGCAAGCAACCTACTCCTTCCTGCCAGAAAGATGCTAAATAAGTTTGTTTTTTGTTATTTTCCGTCTATAATAACTGCTTTTCAAACCGAGACAGAAACAAACATGGAAAAAAGCAAAAGGGTTTACAGCTAGTAAAACATCCTCGGCTGTTTCCCAGCCTCTTACCACAAACATTTCTGATGCCGCCCGCCCGCCCACCTCTGCCGCTTCTTACACCATCCCACACGCTGGTCTTCATCTCGCAGTGCCGCTTGCAGCCCTTTAGTACCAGGCCAATGACCCTCTCTCCTTGCTGTGTGGCCTGGGCAAATGGCTCCACTTGCTCGTCTGTGCCGTGGTTCTTGCTAACAGCTCCTGGAATTCCATGGTATGAATGCTCCGTAGTGTAGTGTTTGAATCCCATTGTGACGGTCATTTCAGCAGCTTCCATGGCTGTAGTAAATATCTTTGTATATTTATGCCAGTAATTCCACAGAAGTGGAACTGCTTGGTTGAAAGTCGAGGCCCCTGTGGGCGTTTCGTCCTGACCGCTCCCCAGGGGTCAGCCGCCAGCCTGCCAGGTGTCCTGTGCTAGCCCTACCCAGCTTGCCTACCACCCGTGCCCGCGAGCTCCAGTGCAGGCCTGACAGCCAGGCCCGCTCACGTTTGAGAGTCACTCATTCACTCATTCATTCATTCACTTCTCCAGCCAGCCTTCTGCTGGGTGCTGGGGTTGCCACAAGGCCAAGTTCAGTCAGCCTTTGGAAGCTGGTGGCCTTGTTAAAATCTCCTCATCTCCTGGGACCCCTCCCTGTCCCCTGCCTGCCCCTGCCCTTCTGGAGGGCAGAACCTGCTCTGCCTGCTGGGTGGAGAATGGAGCCTGCACCCAGAGAGGGGCAGGGGGCCTCGAGAGGCCGGGAGAGGTGCCCCCTCCCTGCAGGAAGTCCTGGGAGATCCCCCTGGGTCCTGACAGCAAACTCACATTATTTAAACTGGCTCCGAAGAGGGCTGTTCCTTCTAACACAAGCCTAGGGGTGCTTCTCTCCTCTGCGGGCCCCTGGGGCGGAGACCCGGCTTCTGGATCTGCATCCTCAGCACCCAGCAAGGGCTGACAGCCACTTCCAAGGGTACCCACCTCGACCCTTTGAGGCAGCACATGCCCCTTTGAAATCAGGACATCAGGCCAGGAGAGTCTGTGTCTGGCCAAGAAATGACTGACAGTTTCAGGGTTCCAACTCAGATCTTCGCTGCGAGTCCGTGTTCATCATCTGACTAAGGGACTTTGCACACCTACTCCGATCCAGCCTTCCCTCCACTCGGACCGAGTTTCCTCTGCGCTCCCGTCGAACCCCCTGACCTAGGTGCATGCCCTGGATCCTCCGTGTGGCAGGAGTCAGTAGCATTTCTGAGACGGAAGGAATGCAGATAACCAGGCGAATGCTTTTGTTCAAAAGCACCAGGTTGTACAGCAGGATCCTTCCCTGGGGTGGCCCCGAGGGTCCCTGGGTTCCTGAGAGTCCTGGGGCTGCGGGTGCTTCCACCACTGCGCCCAAGTCCTTTGCAGGTCCCCAAAGAGAAGGAAGAGGTGACAAGACCAGCCTCACTGGGGAACATATGGGGTTTACTGTCCCTCTGAGACCCTGAATTGTTGCAACAGGGGCACCGTGTGGCCGGGGCTTATGTAAGTTAGAAAATGAGGAAGTGTCCTGCCCATGTGACATGTCCCAACCCTGCCCCCACCTCCCCATCACCATGACAAACGCAGGGACACTTCCAGGCAAGACGGGAGCATTCGAGGCACATGTGACCCTTGTCCGCGGGGACCCCTTCTGGTCCTTGTCATCACCTCCTTGTGGGCTCTGAGAGTCTGGGGCCTCTTTGAGGTTTCCAGATGGAGCTACATCCTGGCGCCACCCGGGCCCTCCCCTGGCCTCCCTGATGAGAGCATGTGATGAAAACAAAATGAAGTGAGGCTGGGGTGGGTGACTGAGGGGACCGGGGCACCGAGAACCAAGCAGCCCTCTCCCAGGGACAAGAAGGTGCTGGCTGAGAGCAGCTGGAACCAAGTGAGACCTGGGAGAAAAGGATGCTGTCTGAGGGGTGGGCTCTAGACTTCCTTCTCCTCGAGCGGAGAGCCCAGCGCTGCTCCTGCCCTTCCTCGGGGCCAGCTGGTCTCCAAGAAGGGAGGTGGCAGGGGAGGTCCCAGGAGCTGAGGGCACAGGGCCCTGGGCCTCCTCCCTCAGGGTCCCAGATGTGCTGGTATCCGGCCTCAGGCATTGTGGGCAGTGGTCTCATGCTGGTCTGGGGGCTACATCCAGGTGAAATCAGTTTCTATCTGCAGCAGGGACCCAGGGAGTGACAGGGTCAGGTAGCCTCATAGGCAGAGCTAGTGTTCCCCAGGAGATGGGACACTGGGGTCAGACAGATCCCAAATGGGCACGGTCATGACACAGCACACTGAGAGAGGGTAGGGGTTTGCAGCTCCAGGAGGACTTCCTGGAAGAGGAAATAACTCAGACACTTACAAAACCAGTAGTCCAGCAAAGCACAGGGAGCTGGGAAGGGGAGCATCCAGGCTGAAGGATTAGCATAAGCAGAGATGGAGGGGGCCGTGAGCTGGGTGGGGTGCTGTAGCCAGCGCAGAGGTTGTTTTTTATTAATTTTTGGCTGTGCTGGGTCTTCATTGCTGTGCACAGGTTCTCCCTAGTTGCCGAGGGCGGGGCCGCCTCCTAGTTACTCTGCAGTGCTTCTCATTGTAGTGGCTTCTCTTGTTGCCGAGCACGGGCTTCCTCTAGGGCACTCTGGTTTCAGTAGATGTGGCACGTGGGCTTGGTTGCCCCGCAGCACGTGGAATCTTCCCAGACAGGGGATTGAACCCGTGTCCCCTGCATCGGCAGATGGATTCTTAACCACTGGACCACCAGGGAAGTCCGCTAGCATGGAGTGTTGAGACAGGGGACAGAGAGAAGGCTGGAAGAGGGGGCAGAGGGCAGGTGACATCAGGTCAAGAGAGCCTTGTGGAAAAGCACTGGGATGCCACCAAAGCTGAGGGGTTGATGCAGTCAGATTCACTCGCGCTTCACGTAGGTCCCGTGGTCAGTGTGGCAGGCGAGTCAGGAGACCCCGTGGGGTCCTGGGGAAAGCTGGCAAGGTGATTCAGCACAGAGGTCTTGGCAACGGAAGAAGGACCCCAGAAACACTTAGGAGGCAAAGTTCTCAGGGCTTGAAGCTCAGTTTCCAGAACCGAGGTGAGCTTTAGCCCGCAGGTGGCAGAAGAGTGCCAATGAGGTGGTCCAGGGCGAAAGCAAGAAGGAGGCCACTACACTCAGAGCCCAAGGGCGGGAGAGGCCGTTAAACCTGGTCTCTTATTTAAGAGCATGTAAAACCTTCTCTAATGATGGTTCCAGGCCGCCCCGGAGGCCTGGCGTCCAGAAGCAGGGTGCCACGGTCAGCTGCAGGTAATAACAATTCCATACACATAGTCTCAGGCTTAAGAGTCTGCTTTCCTGTTCCAAAGACAGAAGATAAATGGCCCTTATCATTTTTATGTAGCGGATGTCACCACTGGAGCTTCACGTAGAGTGCCCCGAGCAGCTTTTGTGCTTGTTCATTAGACACTTTAAGACCTTTCTCCAGGGAGAAGATGCCCCTAAGCTGGGAGATGACTCCTGGTTTAGCATAGTCCAAGTCCACAGGACTCATGCACAGCCACTCCCCGCCTCCAATTAGAACCGCTGGGTGAGCTTGAGCCCCGGAACTGGGGCTGGAGGGATGGCTTCCTGCCCCAGCCGAAAGGAAGCAACATCCTGCCTGGCAGGGCAGGGCAGCGGGCCTCCCCTCTCTCACCAGATGACCGGGCGGGGCGCTGCAAAAGCAGGAGAGGAAAGGGTGCCGAGAGAGGGTGGGCTGAGGGCCAGGAGGATCCTTCCGCTTATCCAGGCAGGATCACCAGGCAATGGGGAGGAGTCTGTGGTCCAGAAAGAGAAGACACAGCCCCTCCACCAGCACCCTCCCCTCTGTTCTCCCAGGGGAGGCTGGGAGGGATAGAGGGCTGCTCTTTGACGGGTGAGGGGATGGGGAGCTTTAAATCCACCCCAAACTGGGCAGTGTCTCTTTGGGAGTGAGCTTCACTGTTTGGAGACCTCTGTGAAGGTCAGGATGGAGCTGTAGCGCCACTGGCAAGCGCCAGACAGCTTAATCAGGACACAATCCAGTCTCCTCATTATAGACCTAGGTCCTAGTCCATCTTTCAAACTGAGGAGAAATCTTGTTGGGACGTGTTGGGGTTTGTTTTTTTTTCTTCATGTTTTATTACTTTCCCCCCAAGTCTTCCAAAAATACAAATCTATATGGGGAAGGGAAGTGGCTTAGTGCGCTGTCAGCTCTGCAGCCCAGCACTCGAACCCCAGCTCCCCTCTGGGGAGGCCGGGCCCCCCAGGAACCAGCGCTGACCTGGGGGGGCGGGTCCCCTCGGGAGGCAGAGCCGACACTCACACTTCTTTCTTACTCCTCATCTGTCATGTACCAAGCTTCAGCTTCATGGGTGGCTAAAGTCCACATGCTGCCTTCGGACAGCAAGAGAGTTCCAAAAACAGCAGCAAGGTCATTTCAGAGTGGAGGGCTGGAAGCAGGGGGAGGTGGCCGGGAGGGGAGGGCCAGAGGGGAATCAGGAGGGGAAGGGGAGGTTCAGAGTGGAGGGCTGGAAGCAGGGGGAGGTGGCTGGGAGGGGAGGGCCAGAGGGGAATCAGGAGGGGAAGGGGAGGTTCAGAGTGGAGGGCTGGAAGCAGGGGGAGTTGGCTGGGAGGGGAGGGCCAGAGGTGAATCAGGAGGGGAAGGGGAGGTTCAGAGTGGGGAGAGGAGGGCAGGCCCTGGCTGCCCGGCTGGGTGAGGCCTGGGGGTGGGTGGAACTTGCCCAGACAGATCCAGGATGGCCAGACCAGACTGTACACGGAGACAGAGGTCAAAGCAAGTTGCTGCCAGGGTGGGTGCCAGGCCCACGAGGACCGATCGTTTTGCATGAGGAAGACACCCCTGTTTCACGGCCCCGGGGCCTCAGCAGGGAAAAGGCCCATGCTGGTCTGCAGAAGGACCTACTGGGGGCCAGGCTGGACCTTCAGCTCCCTGGACCCTGTGGAGTGGGTATCAGGTCCTGACTCCTTTTCCTGCGAGACTGAGGGTGGCGAAGCAACTGGTCTCCTAACTAATGACAGAGAGAGACGCGCGGCCTTTCACATGGCGGAAATGAGGGGGTCAACCCCATCCGCCCTCGACAACCCAGAACCCAGTGGGCGAGGCCTCACGGCAACCTTCTCATTTACAAAAGGGGAGAATTAGGCCCCCACGCCCCAGCAGGAGGCATGCTGGAGGCCGGGCATGTAGGAGGGGGCTCCCCTGACTGCTCCCCAGCCCTGCCGCCCCCTCCCAGGCTCTCTGAGGGTGCAACCTGTTCCCGCCCTGGGCTGGGCACTGTGCTGGCACCTGAGTCATGGGCAACATCCCCCAGTATGAGAGCCGCCCTGGCACGTGGCCCTGCATGGAAGGAGGGGTGGCCTCGCTCTTGGGAGCTGAGTCACTCAGGGTACCTGGGAGTGAGCTCCAGGGAGCAGAGGCTCCCCCAGGCCCTGGAGGCGTCTTAGAGACCTCTGGGGGTGCTCTGCTCCCAAGGACGTGGCCACGCGGCAAGGTCCCCGCACGTCCAGCTCCCGCGCCATCGGTTGCAGGGACTCTGAACAGAAAGCTGGGCTCTGACACAAGTCTGCTCAGTGTCTGAGTCGGTGTGACCCTGCCCCCTGTCCAAGAGTGGGTGGTGGTGCCTACTCGGTCCCCCACGGGCAGAGCAGAGGGCTGGGCTGCCCCCAGCTCTCTGTCAGCTGTCCATCCCTTGGGCCCCCACTCCTCCTGACCCCAGGCAGCCCTAGAGCTGTGACCCTCTCCTTGCTGGAGGGGCAGGGGAGTGGGGATTTCAGGCCGGGTCTCTCCAGCTCAGGGTGAGGTGGTGCAGGAGGTCCTCCGAGGGGCCCCATGTCTCTTCTCCTGCGTCTACCCAGCCCGGTCCAGTAGCTACCCCAGGATTCTCTTCTTCCCAGAGCCAGCTTCCAGCCCAAGCAGATGTCACAGCCAAGATCTCTTTCCTGAAATCGGCTCAGTTTCAAACCATTACTCCTCATTACTCTCCTGAACGACTCCTTCTCAATCTTCTCCTCCACGTTTGGTCCGTGCCCTTCAGAGGTTTGCAACAGGACTCATTTCTTGGCCCAGGGACAGGCCATCCATCTTCTTAATCTGACCTCATAAATCAGCCATCTGGGCCTCCTTAGGCACCCATCCACAGCCCCCTCCACTCATGGAGGCCTTTAGGCACCTCTCAGGGCAGCACCCACCGAGACCGCCAGCCCCTCCAGGAGAGGGCCTGCTCCCCCAACATGCCCAGCACCCTCCTTCCTCCCCACCGTGCACCCCCCTCAACGACAGGCTGGGGGCTCCCAGCTGCTCCAGCAGACTCCACCAGCAGCCCGGGCAGCTGCCTCTCCTGTCAGCAGACACTTCTCCCGGCACCAGGACGTCTTAAGCTTGTTGGGATCAATTGCCCGTGTCGTTCCACTTAGTCCCCCTGCCAGGCCCTGACATCTTCACTGGAGGGGAGGAAACAAGGGCTTTCCAGGATTCTGGACCAATCCCTAAGGGACATGGCCTTGGGGCGGAGAATAAAGCAGGGTCTGGAGGGGGCGGAGCAGTTAGAAGCAGTCCAGAGTCTTTAGAAAAAGCCACAAGTAGCCCCGCACCCTCCATAGCCCCTGGGGAGCCTGGCACACAGAGAGCCCTCAAGTAAGCCCTCAAGCTAAGGGGCAGAGGAGATGTGGCAACTCTGGTAAATAGAAATGGTGTGTGTGTGTGTGTGTGTGTGTGTGTGTGTGTGTGGTGTATGCATTGTGTATATGTATGGGTTGTGTGTGCATGTCAGTGATTTCTTGGTGGGGACAAATCCCAAGGACTGATGGTGAAGCTGAAACTCCAATACTTTGGCCACCTGATGCGAAGAACTGACTCATTGGAAAAGACCCTGATGCTTGAAAAGATTGAAGGTGGGAGGAGAAGGGGATGACAGAGGATGAGATGGTTGGATGGCATCACCGACTCAATGAACATGAGTTTGAGTAGGCTCCGGGAATTGGTGATGGACAGGGAGGCCTGGCATGCTGCAGTCCATGGGGTCACAAAGAGACGGACACACCTGAGCGACTGAACTGAACTGTTTAGTTGCTAAGTCATGTCTGACTCTTGCAACCCCATAGACTGTAGACTGACTGGCTCCTCCGTCCATGGGATTTCTCAGGCAAGAATACTGGAGTGGGTTGCCATTTCTTTTTCCAGGGTATCTTCCCAACCCAGGGATCAAACCCAGTCTCCTGCATTCGCAGGTGGGTTGTTTACCACTGAGCTACCTGGGAAGACATCTTTGACTTGAACCCCCACTCAAAGACCCACTGGCCAAAAGATACACCTTAAGTTTATATAGTTAGTTGCTCAACTAAAATTGACTTAGCATCTGCTCTGTTCTGAGCAGGCAAATGATGAAAATGCAGCGGTAATCGTAAAGACACAGTTCTTGCTTTGTGAGGTGTGTGTGCATGCTGGAAGGCTTCCTGGAGGAAGGGTGTTAACCTTGCAACAGACGGGAGAGATTTCGCATGATTAGATTAATGGTTTTAAAACTGGTCCAAGCCCAGGGGCACCTGGGAACTTTTAGAAATGTAGATTCTCTGGCTGAACCAGACACAGATGGTAGAATGTCCTCCAGGTGCTTCAGGTGAGAACCCATGGGCTGGGCCGTGGGAAAATCAGCATCAGGAAAGCAAATTCTGGGAATTCTTTCCTCTGGCCAAGACTCTGGGGCCTCAAAGCATGTTCTGGGCTCCTGTCCAGGTGCTGAACCATCCTTCAGGTCTATAAAGTGTGCTCCTGGTTTCAAAAAACTTGATATTTAGTGTTTTTCCAAAGAGCATGAAGATCGTCATCATGTGAAATGCCAGAATCTCGGACATCTTATCTATTTTATCCCCCAGATTAGACAGTACTAGGATTGCTCAAGGGCTTCCCAAGTGACTCAGCGGTAAAGAATCTGCCTGCCAGTGCAGGAGATGCAGGGGACGTGGGGTCATTCCCTGGGTCGGGAAGATCCACTGGAGAAGGGAATGGCAACCCACTCCAGTATCCTTGCCTGGAGAATCCCATGGACAGAGGAGCCTGGCGGGCTACAGTCCGTGGGGTCGCAGAAGAGTCGGACACGACTCAGAGACTGAACAGCAACAGGATTGTTCTACGAAGACAACGTACCTCCAGGCTTCCCTCCGTGTGGACCATCTCCTTGCCCCCTGCTCTTGCCTCTGGGGCCTCCTTCCATCAGGAATCACCTTCCGTTAGGAGTGGCTCTTGTGGGGGGTCTCTTGTCCCCTCTGGGCTTTGTCTGAAGATGCCTTCATCCTGTTCTTGCGAGACATGTTTACGTGATACAGATTCCAGTTGGACAATGAATTCACTTTTGTTTTAGTCTTTGATAAGATTGATTTCCAGGCTCCTAGCCTCTCTCACTGCCTTTAGGAGTCTGCCATTCACAGATGGGTCACTTTCTCTTCTCTCGGCTTCTTGTAAGATTTACTTGCTATTCTCCATCACTGTGATGGGTCTGTGTGTGGGTTTTTTTGTGTGTTTTTTTTAATCCCTTGCTTAGGATTTATTGTGCTCCTTGAACTGAAATTCATGTCTTTTATCAATTCTGGAAAATTCTCAGCCATCACCTCTTCAAATAACGACCGTCTCTCCGGTTCTCGGTTGTCTCCCTCTGGCCCTCCATGCAGCTGTGCGTTATTTCTCACCCCAACTCCCTCTTCTTAGCCTCTGTCTCATATTTTCTGGCTTTTTCCTCTGTCCCGCATTGACGCATCCTGGTAATTGCTTCTGCTCCGTCTTCTAGTTCACTGATTCCCTCCTGAACTGGGTCTATATGCTGTTCTTCCCATCTGTGGAGTTTTGTATTTCAGTTATTACGTTTTTCATTTCTGGAAGTTCTACCTGGCTCTTTTTCAATCTCTTGGATCACTTTTATAGTCTTTTTTTCTCCTCCTTGTCTGTATTCTCAATTCTTTCTTGAAACATTTTTAACTTATTTTTTTTTTCTAGTTCTGATCACTCAAACATCTGAAATCTTTTGATCTAGTTTTGCATGTGTGGTCTCTGCTGACTCTGAGTCATCATGCATGGTTTTCTCACGTGTTTTGCAATTTGAGATTGTAGCCAAATGATATTCTGTAGGAACCCAGAAAGACCTAGAAGACATGGGTGTGCTCTGGCCATGTGTCCCAGGCCTATCCACCCAACACCACTTTAGGTTAATTTCTGGGCTTGGGGTTTTCTGGACCACTGATCTCACAAATTGAGCCCCAGTTGCTAGTGAAGTTCAGCCTAAATTGACACGTTCTCAGGAAGGAATCTTTTTATCTTCATTCATTGCAGGGCCCCAGACACATGAATATCCTTGCTCTCTTTCTTTGCTAAAAGTTTGGTTTATACAGCCCAACCTTATGCTGAGTGTACTGCCTTGGAGGGTCCCAGCTTGAGATAAAGATCTCACTTCACACTCCCAAGCTCCCACGAGCTCTAGATAAGACAATGTCTTGTGGGTTAGTTGCCAAGTTGTGTCACTTTTGTGACCCCATGGACTGCAGCCCGCCAGAGTCTTCTGTCCATGGGATTTCCCAGGCAGGACTACTGGAGTGGGTTGCCATTTCCTTCTCCAGGGGATCTTCCTGACCCAGGGATTAAACCCGCATCTCCTGCTTGGCAAGTGGATTCTTTACCACTGAGCCACCTGGGAAGCCCCAAAGATAACGTGTGCATTGCAGTTAAAACCCAGTTCTAGGCTTCTGTTAGCAAATGCCTCAAGGCAGTGTTTGCTTCTAGTTCCGGTATCAGTTCCCACATCATTACTGGCTCTCAGGAATTTCCCTTACTTTCTTGCAAACTTAGCTACACATTGAATAAAGAAGTTTGTAATAACTGAACCTGCATTTTTAGGTGTTTTTGTAGCAAGTGTCCCTCAACCCCAGAGGATCTGACTGTAGCAGAACAAATACTTGTTCACCAAACCATCTCTTCTTCCTTTGGGGCTCACACCTAGACCACAGCCCTAGCTACCCTCAACCCTTGCAGCTAAGTATGGTAGCATGTCTAGTGGAACTGTTCCCAGGTCAGGATTGTGAAAACCTCCCACACAATCCACAGGGGAAGATGGCAGAGTCACAAGACAGATGAGCCTGTGTCCCTAATCACTGCTTGAAGGAGAACTGCCTGCCATTTCAAACGTTAGATGAATAAGAAAAAAAGAATCCCTGGGACTTAAGGATTAACCTGTGACAGCAGCTTGTGTTCTTTAGGCTACTGGTCCACCGTTTGTCAGAATTAAAGTCTCACGTAGAATTGTCCAGTAGTTTAGTATTAATCTCACGAGGCAGCAGTGAGCAAACGTGTGAAGCGTGTGAACCTGGGTAGGCTGAATGAGGGGCTTCCCTGGTGACTGAGGTGGTAAAGAATCTGCCTGCAATGGGGGAGACCTGGGTTCAGTCCCAGGGTTGCGCAGATCCCCTGCAGGAGGGCATGGCAAGCCACCCCAGTATTCTTGCCTGGAGAATCCCTACGGACAGAGGAACCTGGCAGGCTACCATCCATGGGGTAACAAAGAGTCAGACACCACTGAGTGACTAAGCTGGATGAGAACCAGGAATCCTAGCCACCAGACCAGCAAGGCCTAGAGGCTGGAAGATATTTTTCCCTGGATCTTTGCCCCCAGTGAAAAATGCACTTATTACGAAGGCAGAAACTATAAATGCAGGTGCAAAGTTTATGATTGGAGACAAAGTACACCAACAAATGGAAGAGCACACAGAGAAACAGTTTATTTAAATGAGATACAAGCAAGGTAGAGATGCACACCCAGAGGGGAAGGGTGTGGGTGTGCCCCCAGCGAGGAAGAAGGCAGTAAAGAGGTGGCTGAGTCAGTTATATAGGCCAGTTCTTCAGGGTCTTTGTCTTCCTTCAGGCCAATTATCTGATTTTTTTTTTCCCCACACCTGACCTACCCTGAGACCCTCCCCTGGGTGTGCATGTACCCCTCAGCCAAGATGAATCTTGAAGTGACGTCTTCTGGGAGGAGCAAGACTCATATATCCTGGCATTATCCCTTGACTTTTGACCCACAAGGAGCCTTTGTGCGCATATGTAGCGTCTCCGTTGCCCCCAAAGAGGGGGGCAGCGGAGATCCCTTAATCCTTTACTCAAACAGAGTTTTGCCCCTCTTTGTCCTTGCCATGGCTAATACCTTAAGGTGTTTACAAGAGACAAACACTGGCTATTTACCCTGTTTCTTTTATTATTTTCATTTCAGAGGGCAAAAAGGAGCCTGTTTGTAAATGCCTTAACTGGAACCCGCCTATCTCTTGTCTCAGGAAATGCTAACAGTTGTAAGTATCCAGCCTGAAGCCCACTGCTCTGTGGCCCATGAAATGCAAACAGGAGGCCAGCTATAAATACCTAACCTGGAGCCCATCTATCTCCTAACTCAAACCTATACAATCTTTTCAGGCCTTGGGGGCTTCAAGTGTGTGTATTCAAGGGGCTCCCAGGATGCAAGACTGTGGCTCACAGAGCCTGAGTGGCTCACTGGAGTTGCAAGTGGGATATTGGTTTGAGAAGGATCCCCCTTCTCTGCCTTGTCACCATTCTATGCCAGGCCTGCACTGGCCACTAGGTCCCCAGACCATGCAGGTGAGGCCGTGCTCTTGAGGAGCTCCTGTGTACTGGGGACACAGACGCAGACATAGGCAAGCTTGGGATGAGAAGATAATGGTGGTCATGGATTGTAGTGGAGTGATGACTCAGGTGATGGCCCATTCAGACTGAGGGTCAGGGCATGGCTGGGAAGTACCAGGTTGCCAGCTCCAAGGTTCAGGAGAGAATCAGGCGGGCCCTGCTCTGTTCCCTGCAGGCGAGATTCCAGAGGGCAGCCTGGCCCGCCTGGCAGGGAGAAGCCCAGGCATGCTCTGGATGTGGGCATGTGGCCCAGAGCCAGCAGGACGTTGAGGCTGCCCCATGCAGAAAAGCCTCATCTCCACAGTCTTTAATGACACCTTGCTTGGTCTCTGGAGTCCTCAGGTCACCCACTGGGCATGCATGTCTTCAAGAGGCCACAAACATTCATTGACCCCTTCTGCAGGGATGAGGGCCACCACTGGGCATTGGTGACATTGTAGGGATACAGTTGTCAGGGGAACATTGATTGAAACTGCCCACCCTGGCCAGGCACCATGGTAACCGTTTTCGTGAGGTCCTGGCAAGGAACAGGTAACTAATAAGCCACCACCAACTGGAAGAGTTCAGGAAAGGCCGAAAGGAGACGCCACGTGTCCTACCATCTCCCAGAATCCTTCTCGCTGGAATCCATCTTGGCTGAGCAATGCGTGTACCACCAGGAAGGAGCCTGAGTCAGAATGATCGGCCAAAGACAACCCAGCAAAAGAAATCCCATCACCATAAAACCCAAGACTTCGAGCCACGTGGCAGAGCAGTCCTCCTGGGTTCCTTTATCCTCCTGCTCTCCCCCTGGGCACCCCTTCCCAATGAAGTCAGCTTCTATGTCTCCTCGGATGATTCATTTCTGAGTGTTAGACAAGAGCCCCCTTCTGGGACCTGGAAGGGGTCCCCCTTCCTGCAACACGAAGACACATCAGGCCAGAGAATGGGCTTCCGGACCCCCACCCTCAATGGCTCACAGCCTAGAAAGACAAGGAAGGGCCTCCTGCTGGGAACTGACCACGTCTCCTCCTCTGCCCCCTCCAGCTCTGGTAACAGCAGTGTCCACAGCCCCCTCACCTCCCACCCACAAGATCACATGTGTGCTAAGTGGTCTGTCCTAGCAAAGGTGTGAGTTAGAACGACCCAGTTGTGATATCGCTTCTATGTGTCAACCTGGCTGGGCTGTGATGCTCAGCTGCTTAGTCAGGCACTGGGGAGACGTAGCTCTGGGGCTAATTTGCCGGTGTGATAACATTTACGATCAGTTGACCTTGAGTAAAGGAGATGGCTCTCCATGAGGTGGGTAGGCCTCATCGAATGGGGAAAAGGCCTTAAGAGCAAAAATAGAGGCTTTCCAGAGAAAAGGGGACTCTGCTTCCAGACTGGAACACGGAAGTTCTGCCTGAGTTCCCAGCCTGCCTGGGATTTGCCAGCCTCCAGTCATGCAAGCTGATTTCTTCAAGTAAGTCTCTCGGTTCCCTCCTCTCTCTTTCCCTCTCAATTGCCTCTCAGCCTCCTCAACCAAACCACAGTCTCGAGAGCTTCCTGTGCACCACACACAGAGGGGCAGCCCCTGTCTTTCCATTCCTGGTGGCCTTGCAGGGAATTCAGACTCATGTAGGACGCCAACCCTGACGCTCCTCAGATCCCAGAGGTACCGGCGAAGGCCCAGCTTGGAAAAGCCTTTGAGGGACAGGCTGAGCATTCTGCACTTTGCTCTGGAATGTTGTGCCCACCCCGCCTCAACCTGAGCCTGACTCCCACCCACCCAAAATAAAATGTCTGAGTGCATTCCACACCCTGGGGAGTTGCTGGAACGGGACAAGATCGCGGCCAGGCAGGGTAGCCCAGCCTGGCCTCGGTCCTGGAAGAGCTCAGTGGACAGAGGAGACCCGCACAGCCACCTAGGGAGATGGACAGTCACTGGGCCACACTTGCCCAGTGCTCACTTCACAGCCACAGGGAGCCCAGGTTCCTGGGAGACAAAGTGCCACTTAAAAGCCCATCATCTCCTACCACCCTCCCACCCTGAGCTCCATAGATCATAAATTCCACAGGCCAGAGGGGGCTCATGCTGGGGCCTGAGGTCACAACCCAGCTCCATCCGTTGCTGCAGATGGAGGCCGTTGCTGCAGATGGAGGCCCCCTGGGAATAAGGTGCAAAGGGTGATATCAGCCCCGGGCATCCCTGTCAACCCCCGACATTTCCTGGGCCAGCCCTCTGACCTAGATGGGGACTATTTTGGCCACTGCCCTGCACTCCAGAGAAAAATAACCCTCCTCTGCCCCTTCTTCCTCTGGTTATCCCACCGTGGAGTAGAGCCTCTGGGTGTAGGGATAAAGAGCAGAAGGTAAGCTGTGAACACAGATGAGCCCAGCAATTTGATATTAAGGAAACTCAGAAACCTGCAGACTACTGGAAAGGGTAGTTCATTTTCATTTGCATCTTAAACCCCATGGAGCCAACTGGGAATAACATAGACCTCAGTGTCAACTACGGGCTCCCCAGGTGCCTGAATGGTAAAGAATCTTGCCTGCCAATGCAGGAGACGAAAGAGACGCAGCTTTGATCCCTGGATCAGGAAGATGCTTTGGAATAGGAAATGGCAACCCACTCCAGTATTCTTGCCTGGAAAATCCCACGGACAGAGGAGCCTGGCGGGCTACAGTCCATGGGGTTGCAAAGAGTCGAACACGACTGGGCTCAGCACAGCAGCAGCAGTGTCAACTGAGCCAGGACTGGAAATCTCGGCCCTGTCTTTGAGTGGCGGAGGGCCCTGGGCTTCACTTCACCGCTCTGAGCTTCCATCTCCTTTTCCCACAGACATGGGAATAACAGCATGCCCTCCACCAGGCGGCCATAAGGGTGAAGGGCCACACTGGAAGCACTTAGCCGGCATCTGGCGCTCTGTGCCCAGAGCTCCCACCCCCTCCTCTCTTCCCTCCTTCTGTCTCTGCCTGAGAAGCTTGTGGGGACACAGGACGTGTAACAACTTACACGATCCCAGGGGAAGGAGGGGGATGGGAGGGTCAGAGAAGATGACCCGAGTGACAGGGAGGAGGGATTTCAGGTGGGGAGGAGGGTCTCAGAGGCGTTTTAGGGGCGTTTTCTGTGCCCCTGGATACACTTTAGAAGCAGAGGCTTGGGACTTCCCTGGTGGTTCAGTGGCTAAGAACCCGCCTTGCAATGCAGGTGATGTGGGTTCCATCCCTGTTTGGGGGACTAAGATCCCACGTGTCACAGGGCAACTAAGCCCACACCCGGCAACTAGAGAGAAGCCCTCACACTGCAATAAAGATCCCACATGACGCAAGACCCCACGGAGACAATAAAATTTAAAAAAAGAAGAAGTAGGGGCTTGGATGGAGGAGATGAAGCCTTCCTCTCAGGCCAGGGCTACAGATGGACTGAGCAGCCTCCTTCTTCATGACGGGAAGGATGGGGGTGAGGGCCCCGTGGAGTCCCAAGGCCGCGAGGCATCATCATCTCTACAGCAAGTCACGTTCCTGAGGAATTGGACCACACAGGAGTGAGGCTCCAGAAACCCCTGACCAGGCATGAGAGCCACAGAAGAGAGGAGGCCAGCCTCTAAGGGAGGACATGTCTCCCTGTCCAGAACCACCTACTGTGTGCCGCCCTTACTGTGCGCCTTCCTTCTGCCCATGGAGGAAGCAGGACCATGGGGATGGAGGGTCTCACCGTGCATTCCACAAGCTGCTTGTGGCTGCAGCATGAGCCTGTATGGAGCAGCCCTTGAGACACATAGCTGCTGTTAAAGGGCTTCAGAGATTGGGAAACTGAAGCCCAGAAGGATGTGACTCCCCTAGGCTGACACAGCTCAAGCCTTCTGAGTACTCGGACCAAGAAAACCCCTGCTCAGCAGCTCCCTTTCTACATAAACTTGATGGAAGGAATTCTCTTGTGCCTCAGTTTTCCTGTCTGTAAAAAATTAAAGACATCAAAGTATCCTGTGCCCTGGCCCTAAGGATAAAATGACATAACTCATGTGAAAGAGCCTCATCAGATGCCTAACATAATAAACCTTGATTAAAATGACTATCCAGACCACAGTGCTATTATTCTAATTTTCTCCCATTAAGCACTCTGTATTTGCTAAATGAGTGATTTTTTTAAACATTTTATTATGAAAGTTTCAAATACACAGCCAAGTGGAAAGAATTTTTAATGAACACCCAGATTCTATAACAGTAGAATTCTACCATTTACATTTCATAATACTTGCTTTATCAATATCCATCCATCAGTCTGTCTTACTTTTTGATGCATTTCAAAGTAAATTGATGATGTCAGTCCAATTCCCCTTCAATGCTTCCTGGTTTACTGTTTGGGAAGGGGGGTGAAATTTACATACGGTGAAATTTACATACAGTGAAATGCACAAAACTTAAAAGTCATTTGCATATAAACAAGTAATACAAACCCATATCGGAATAAAGGATATGACTATCATCCCAGAGGGGCTTCCCAGGTGGCTCAGCGGTAAAGAATCTGCCTGCCAATGAAGGAGACACAGGAGACTCGGTTCGATCCCTGGGTCGGGAAGATCCCCTGGAGAAGGAAATGGCTACCCACTCCGGTATTCCTGCCTGGGAAATCCCATGAACAGAGGAGCCTGGCGGGCTACGGTCCATGGGGTCGCAGAGCTGGACACGACCCAGTAACCGAGCATACATCATCCCAGAAAGCGTCCTCCCGCCTCTTTGCACGCAGCCCTGCCCCTGCTTCCAGGAGGCAACTGCTGTTCTGATTATTTCCACTACAGGTTAGTCTTCCTGTTGTAGAATTTCACATGATCATGATTCATAACACAGGGCTGTGTGTACTTGTGTCAGCTATCTGCAGCTGTATAACAAATTACTCCTAAGCTGAGCAGCTTAAAACATCACCACCTAAGAGTTCACAGTTTCTTTGGGCTGGAAACTGGGACATGGCTAACCGGGTGGTGGTGGTGTAGTCGCTAAGCCGTGTCTCTTTTGCAACACTATGGACTGTAGCCTGACAGGCTCTTCTGTCCGTGAGATTTCCTGGGCAAGAATACTGGAGTGGGTTGCCATTTCCTCCTCCAGGGGATCTTCCCAACCCAGGAATCAAACCCACGTCTCCTGCATCTCAGGGGGATTCTGTACCGCTGAGCCACCTGGAAAGCTCCCTGGCTTAACTGGACCCTCTGGCTTGGGGGTCCCTTAAGGCTGCAATCCACACACTGCCAGGGGCTGCAGTCTCTCATCTGCAGGCTTGGCTGAGGGAAGTCAGCTTCCCGGCTCACTGGAATGGGCGTGGATGGAATCAGCACCTTGAGGGTTGTTGGACTCGGGGCCTCACCCCCGTGGATGCTGGCCTGAGGACTACATCTTTCAATCCCTCATCACGTAGGCCTTGCATAGGGCAGCCCACAGTGTGGCAGTTTCCATCAGAGCAAGGAGGTGAGCGGGCCAGACAAGGCGAGGAAGACAGAAGTCAGAGATAGAAGCCAGATTCTTGCCACTGGCTCTCGGAAGTGACATCTCATCACTTTTGCCGTAGTCTAGCCATCAGAAGGAAGTCACTAGGTCCAGCCCACATGCAAGGGTGGGGACTCTACAAGGGAATGGATACCAGGAGGAAGGTTCACAGAGCACCATCTGACAAGCTGTCACCTTCCTTGGGTGAGACACCCAGGGCCTGTCCGTCCCCTGCTGGGAACAGTCTTCCTGGATGCTCTCTCTCTGCAAATCTTCCTCTGGCTCTGGGAGGTAACCATGGTGATGGTGCCTGTGTCCCTTGTGGCGGCCTCCTGGAGGGAAGATGCTCCTCTTCGTGGTTGGGGGTGGCCCGGGCCCTATCCCAAATCCAAATGGGGCCCTGAGTCCCTGACCTTTGCCTCTCCATGCTCCCAGGATGGAGTGTCTTCTGGGGAACACCCCTCCGGGTAGTATGTGATACGGGGTGCCCTGGAGTGGGGGTGGGAACCCCCCCAGTTCTACATTTAGCTGACAAGTCGCGGTGGCACCTTTCCTCGGGGCCAGAGCTGGCCCTTTTCAGCACCAGCACAGCAGGCTGTTCCCTGATTTGCCCAAGCAGAGTGACTCTGGACCATGGTCACTGGGTGGGCAGGACAGGGACCCTGACCTGAGTGTCCTTCCCATCTCCCAAGACAGAGGAGGTGAGAGCGCACGTGACAGGCTCCGTGTGGGGAGGAAAGAACATAGAATCGGGCTGTGGCTGTGACTCGGCCCCCAGCCCACCTGCAGACCTCAGCGCCCTCCCCGCGGGGACTGAACACAGAGGGCCTAGGGTGGCCGCCTGGCTGGTGATGTGCTTTCTGTTATTGCAAATATGAGGGGGAAATGGTCAGGATATCAGTGGAGAGTCAGAGACGGAGGGAAATAAGGCAGAGAGACAGAAGCGGATGGAGAGATGCACAGAGAGAGACAGACGCGGAGCGGGGCAGAGAGGGAGGGATGGCAGCAGCGGAGACTCAGGGGCCAGGAGGCCAACACTGATGGGCCGCAATGGGGTGAATGGCGGTGTTGGCGGCAGCACTGGGGAGACCTTCCTTCCTGCGCCCCACATCTCCCAGGGGAAACTCAAAAACCTCATCCTGAGGAGCTGACATCTGCGGCCATCAGCCTGGCCCCGGTGGTGGGGGTGGGGGCGCTCAGGGACCCCAGGCAGCCACTCAGGAGAAGGTCAGACCAGATCTCGACCTGGGCAAGTCAGTCACCTCCTCCCTCTGATAGGATTGGCAGATCAGCAAATAATAATCTGACCTCCAGACAAACCACAGATAGGGCTCTGGTGTCGGTATGTGCCCAGTATGGTATGGGGACATACACTAAAAAATTATTCATGATTTATTTGAAATTCAAATTTAACTGTGCGTCCTGGATTTGATCTGGCGGCCCGACTCTCTGAGGGGTGGCCAGTGCCTTTGCGTGGCTGTCTACCTCTCGTCCTCCAGGCCTTGGCTCAAAGGACTCGCCTCCAGAGAGGTCTCCCCTGGCGGAAGGACCGCCCCCTGCCCTCAGTCATCCTTCGTCAGAGCACCTGGTCCAGAGCGGTCCTGGCGCTTTCAGGTTCTGGAACAACCCCACTCGTGTGTCTGCTTGCTGTTTATTTTCTATCACCCCATCTGAGACAGCAGGCTCCTGAACTCGGGGACCCATCAACACTGTGTCCCCAGCAACTGTCACCTAGTGCATAGTAGGTGCTCAGCAAACATCTGCTGAAATATGCAAGGGCAGAGCCACCAGGAAGGGGAGTGAGAAAGAGTCGTGGGCGACGTGGGGACACTGTGCATAGCCCACCCCTCCCACTGGTGACCTGTCCGCTCTCCCATGAGTCTCAGAGCTGCCCCGGGGGACAGCGCTATGGGGGCCCAGCCCGAATTCGGGGGCCTGCAGGTCTGCACCAGCCCAGGGGGCCCTCTGGCGCCCCCTCCCCACAGTACCAGTCTCCTATCCACTGATTCCCAGAGCAACCCTGTTACCATGACAACAGCAATCCGAGGTCACAGCGCAGGAAACTGGAGGACGCTTCCCTCCTGGAACGCTACCTCCGAGTCAGAATCTAATTTTCATTACAGCCATAATAGCGGTTTTGCATAATCGTCCATATATTAATACCTAACATGCCAGTGTTTATTTGGTTAAAATTCATGAATTCAGGTCTAAATAAAAAGTGCTGATGGGTGAAGTTTTTCATTCTCTTAAAATGTTCTTTTTTTTTTTTTCTCAGTCTCTCTCCTTGGCAGCAACTTGCCTTTAATCCCATTATTAACGCGTAAGGGAGAGCAAAACAAAGCACAGCTCTGCTCTCTAGGGCTTGCAGTGGCCTCGGCCCGGAGAGGGATGCTGCTCCCCACTACGGAAGGGGCGGGCAGGCCTTGGTCACCTCTGGCACCGCCCCCTTGTGTGACTTGGCACAGGGCATACTGCCTCTCTGGGCCTCAGTTTCCTCGGGGAGAGAAGTGAGGGAGGGGGTTAGCTGGGCACTCGGTTCTGGGCTGGGCGGAGGGACCATGATTGCCTTTGTTGGACTGATGTGGTGTGATGGGGACTCAGGAGACAGACAAGGCCACGGGGATAAAGAGTTGGTGTGGAGGGAGGAGTGGCAGTTGGAGAGCGAAGCCATGGGCAGCCGGGAAGGCTTCCTGGAGGAAGTGGCATTCGGGTAAGCTGAAGTGGTAAGCAAGAGCCAGGGGAAGGGGAGAAAGGGAACAAGGGACGCTAGGTAGGGGAGGGGCTGTTTTCACAGGACAAGGGGGAAGAGGCGTGGGTTCGGCACCATGTGGGTGGTCTGCAGAGTGACGGAGGCAGTGAGGCTTGGAAAGGAGGCAAAGAGCCTGGGGGCTGGGACTGAGCAGAGAGCTCAAGGAGGAGGGACAGTCACCTCCAAAGGGCCCTGAAAGGTGAGCTGAGGGGCCAAGGAATGTGCCCTGGGGGGTCAGCAGGGAGGGTTGGGAGGTGACAGAGAGCTGGCTTGGGGAGCAGAAGGCAAGCAAGGGTGAGGTGGGTGGTCAGGCCAGGGGCCCCTGGTGGAGGAGGAGAGGAGTCTGGGGCCCAGGCTTCCACGGAGGGATGGGTGTTGGGGGTCAGGTGTCTAGAGGTTTTGAACAGGTGGAGTCTGAAGTGCCCCATGGAAGAGTCCAGCAGGCCTGCCTCTAAGGGCTGGGAGAGGAAGGGCTGGAGCAGGGCGTCTCCCCAGGGAGTCAGGGCTTGCTGGAAGGTTCAGCCATGAGAGCTGAGGCTGAGCAGCTGGACCACGTCTCACGGGTGATGAGCGAGGCTCAGGCTGGGGCCTGGACCTACCCTGGGACTCAGAGCTCTGCCTGCTCTGGGGAAGGCCTGCCCTGCCTCAGTTTCCTCATCTGAAAATGGGCGTCAGACCCCTCCCTAGGTGGAGGCGGGCCATCCAGGAGTGGGGGCGGGCCCGGGGCGGGCCCACGTGCACCAGTGCGTGTGCAGCAGCCCCCACCAGCCGGGCCGCTTTCCCTGCCCCCACGGCCTCGTCTATGGTGAGGCAGACGGCCAGGCCTCGAAAGGGCTCCTGGTGAGACCCCCTCCGCCTCCCCCTCCTCAAGCAGGGAAAACCTAGTGCTCTGAGCAGCAAAGCCTGCAGCTGGAAGCATCCACGTGGGCGCCATGCAGAGAGACCTGGAAGGCTGCAGTGATGTCTCTGTCCACACCACCACCACCCCACCCAGAGCCCCCAGGGGCCACCAGAAGGGGTCTCAGAGCAGATGGGAAAGCCGGGGTTACAGGCCTGTCTGTGGGGTGGCCCCAGGTCTTCCTGTTCTCTGCTGTTCTCTGAAGTGGACAGCACTGGAGGTCACCCGCATCGTCCCCACGTCCCTCCCCTGTCCAGGCCAAGGCCCTGGTTGGCCCTCAAGTATAGAGAGCACACACCAAGGGGGCCAGTGGCCTAGATAAGGCTGGTGGGGACCAGGCAGGCCCGCTAGCCACTGGCTTGGCTCTTCCACTCCCACAGCTTGTAGACGCCCAGGCGCTCAGTCTCTGGGCCTCTCTGGGTCCCTGGTCTGATCTGAGGGGCAGTGACGAGAGCACCCTTCCCAGGGATGAAGCCGCACGCAGCTTAGCCGGAGAGGAGGCAGCCCAGGTTTCTCTGCGTGGCCAGCCTTCGGCCCCTCCTTCCGACAAGCACACAGTGGTTCTCCTTGACAGTTTCTCCCTTTCTTGCTCTCAAACCATGATGCCAGTGGGTCACCCCCATCCCTGGATCCCAGAGTTCAGACCTGGCCAGTCAGAGCATGGCACATACCCCAGTCAACCTATGAGAGTCCATGAACTTTGCCAGACTGTCAGGGAGAGACACCCTCCTTCACCTGGGGGTGGGCAGATAGGCCCCAAGGCTGGGCTTCTGGTGGCCACTCGGAGAGGAGGGAGGTAAACTCAGAAGGAAGCAGAGGCAAGAGGTAGAGAGAGACCTCGTCCTAGCAACATAGTTGGAGCCCTTGATGCAACCGCATCTGAAGCTGACTCTGCCTCTGGACTTTTTAGCTGCTTGAGCCACTAAGTTACTTTCATCGTATTTCTCTCTTTTCTCCCTGCCTTCCTTTCCTCTCTTCTAGATTTTTCTTTCAAGCTCATTTGAGTTGGATTTTCGTCCTTTGCGAACTGTGGTGTTGGAGAAGACTCTAGAGAGTCCCTTGGACAGCAAGGAGATCCAACCAGTCCATTCTGAAGGAGATCAGTCCTGAATATTCATTGGAAGGACTGATGCTGAAGCTGAAACTCCAATACTTTGGCCACCTGATGCGAAGAACTAACTCATTGGAAAAGACCCTGATGCTGGGAAAGATTGAAGGCAGGAGGAAAAGGGGATGACAGAGGATGAGGTGGTTGGATGGCATCACTGACTCCACGGACATGAGTTTGAGTAAACTCCAGGAGTTGGTGATGGACAGGGAGGCCTGGCGTGCGGCAGTCCATGAGGTCACAAAGAGTCAGACACTACTGAGCGACTGAACTGAACTGAACTGAACCAAGAGTCCTGAAAATACCCACAGTATGACTTTAGGTAACAGTCCCAGGTAAGTAGATGGCACTATCTTGTTACTCTCTCACCCGGGTCCAGCGTCTTCACTACAAAGCCAGGTTCTGCTTCCTCCCCAGCCCAGCAGCAGCCCTCGACCCACACCCAAGCCAGGAGAGGACCCTTCTGTGGGTGTCTCTAGGTCCCAGACACCCCAGGCCCCGAAGCCTGGGCATGATAAACACATCACCACCACCACGCCCACCCAACCCCACACCGGGAAACCCCCCAGTTCAACACGCCCGCCACTAGGGAAAGAACAGCCCAGACACACAGAAAAATTCTGAAATAGGCTTCGGGTTTTATTCAAAACAACACTGGTGGCGCCTGCCACTTGGTTTCTCTACCCCAGGCGGTCTGGGCCAGTAGGTATCAGCGCCATCAGCAACTAGGAGGGAAGTTTATTCACACCATAGAAACTGTGCCGCGACTGGGAGTGCGATAGTCACAGCAGCAGGGCTGGGTGGAGGGCTTCCAGGAGGAGGCGGCCTCTGTCTCCTCCTCAAAGCCTGGCTCAACCCAGGCTCTGCCAGGAACACTGATTATTGCACAAAGACAAAAAGAGTATGTGTATCTGGGCTAAACAGCGGTTTCTAAGACCCCAAGCCCTTACACAGCGCAGCAAAGGGGGCCAGAGGTGGCCCTGGAAACAGAAAGCTCCAGTGGGAAGAATTGGGGGGTGGGGAGACAGGCAGACAGGCTGATACTGTGCACATTTGGTCCACTTTTAGGGGGCTGCCTGGTGCAGGAGAAGGCCTGGCAAGAGGACAGGAAAAGGGTTTGGCCAGGGCAGGCCATGTCCCATCTGGTCTTGGGTCCCTTTGTATAGGGGTGTTGAGGTGCCTGCCAGCCACCATCCTACAGAGATCTGCACACACACAGCTTGGGGTGTCCAGCACCAGGGTCCCCACTCTCCTCAGGGCCAGGCCACGTGGGTTAGGGTAGGTTTGTGCTTTTGTGATAGACAGGCCTCGGGATCAGAGAGGGCAAAGGGGCTAATCACCCAACCCTTAGCCATTTGGGCTTGTCCTGGCCAGCCAACCACAGCTTCCTTCGTCCCCTATCACCTGTAACTCCCAGGAACAGGACCAGGAGCCTGGGTTCAGCATTTGAGGCCCTCCAGGAACAAGCCCATCTCTCACGACTCCCTCGGGCAATGCTTCTATCTTCCGTGTTCAGCTCTGAGACACATCCTGCTCTGACCAGACCTCCCACCATCACTCAAGTGATGGCTGGATCACTCTTCCCACGTGTCTGCTTGTTCTGAGGTCACACAGATCCCAGTAAAAGGATGGCTTTATGTCAGACACACCCAAGATGTGTTCCGTGCCCAGCCACTGATAACCCGGTGACACCAGGAAAGCCAGTTCCCCGGTCTGTGTGTGGAGTGGCACTGCACGCGGCTCAGAGCCACCCGACGACACCTGAGCCCAGAAAACGGGGGCTGCTGACCGGAGTCAGATGCCATCCCCTTGAACCCCACCCACCCTCCACACGGGCCTCCTAGGCCCCACTGGCCATCTTCCAGCCCCTGACACACACATCCCTCCAGGAACACGCTGCCGGGCACACCTACTGTGTGTGCGGCCTCCCCTCCACCTCGACTGCTGGGGCTGGCGTGGCTCATGGAGGGAGGGTGAGGCAGAGCCCGGGCAGTGGCTACCCACCACCCTCTTCTTCCCCAGATGAGCAAGCACCCCAGTGATGAAACCATCAGCATGGCCAGGCGGCCAGTGCAAGGCTCTCTGGAGCAAGCAGCTCAGGATTAGTGCCCAGCCTCTGCCTCCAGCCAATGGGCCCCTGGGGGCAGGAGGGAACATGACCCCAGGCCCAGCCAACCCCTCCCCAGAGGCTGCCACCTGGGAGAGTGCAGAGCGTGTGGGCACTGCCTTGTGTGGCCTCACAGCGACCCCTCAAAGAGGACTGCCCACCATCACACTTTCAGGTGAGGAGAGGGAGGCTCCAGAGGCTCAGGGGCAAGTCTAGGACTGACCACCAAGATGGCCCAACTCCCCCCCACTGCCAGCAGAGGCCCGCAGCCCGGCTGTGACTTTCCGAATCCACCTGCTTTGAAACACAAGGTCCCTGTTTCACATTTCAGGTACTCGGGGGTTGGCCGCCCACGGCGCCCCAGCCTCTTTGCTCCCCTGGCTCTGAGGGTCCTGGGGTGGCCCCTTTACCCGCTGGGGTGGACCTTGGCTTTCTCAGGTGTGAAGTGGACCAAACAACCCTTCCCCCTACCAGCTCTTGGGCAAAGGCTTTGCAGGCCATGTTACCTCCTCCCTTTGCATGATGCCCAGACCCCAGGGGTCCCTCTGCCACCCAGAAGACTCAGGGCCTGTCAAGAAGACCTTTCTCCCAAACCTGTCTGCCCAGCCCAAAGCCAAACACTTTAAGGTCAGGTTTTGGGAACAAGGTCAAGGGCCCCTCAGCGGGGCCAGCCGAAGCCTTTGAGAGGCTCTCACACCAGCAGAGGGCCTGGTTATTGCTGAAGGGTGGTGAGTCCCCAGCTTTCGGCCTTTCCCACCCCACAACCTCTGCATGTCTGCAGATCACTGCATCACCGTGACCCAGCCTTCTTCCTCAAAATGACTTCAAGTCCATTCACTGCTCAAAACCCAGCCTTGATCTGAGCACTATGTGACGTCATGGGTCCAATGTACTGGGTTTTTTTTCCTAATAAGTACTGAAATAAATGCACAACTATTCAAATAAATACCCATCTGATAAATGCAAAACTATTCAAATAAATACCCGTCTGGGAACCCATTTGAGAAGTATTGCAGCTTTGGGAAAGCTGGGAAGGGGAATAAAACAGAGACTCAGAGGCAGGCAGCAGGGAGAGAAGATGTAGGGATGTGGCTCTCCAGGTGCCAGGCGGGTGTGGGAAGGTGCAGGGGCCAGAGCTGATCCCAGGGCCCAGGTAGGTACCCCTACCCCTACTTAGGGTCCTGTCAGATCTGTTTTACCCTGAACTCCATGGAAGATGGGGGGCAGGGAGCAGAGTTGGTCAGGGGACAGGGGGTGGAGGGGTGTGTACAACCTCCAGCAATGGCCGTGGCTCAGGGTCCACCCTGGGGTGGGGGTAAAAGGCAATAAGTAACCGGCCACTGATTGTCAGAACCCAGGAGCCCTAGGGGACAGCCCGACCAGCACAGACCAGGAGGGTTCCCTTGACCTCAAACTACCTCATCTGATTAATCCTCCACCATCCCTCTCCTTCCTGCAGCCCTGCTGCTCTCAGCTCCTTGGGGGCAAAAGCCCCTGGAACCTCACCTAAAGGTGAGGCCCCCCACCCTGCTCAGTCGTGGAGCCACCTTCCACCCCCACCCCGTCCTAAAAGTAATACCAGGACTCACCCCTGGTTTTTCTAAAGAAAGACATCTAACTGGTTGACTAAGAGTTTGTGTGCTCTGGGGCATCTATGAAGGACTGTCACAACTAGACGGTCAGGAACAAGACAGACACCCCAACATGTAGAGGGGCGGGATCTTAGCAGCGTTTCTTCTTTAAAGGAAAAAATGCACCCTGAATTCCACCTCTTCTTCTGGGCCTGTCTCCCCGGCCACGGTGGGGACCCTCAGAGGCCTGAGAGCCCTCTCCAAGCCACTCTCAACCCTGGAGGGAGACACCAGAAATTCCTGCCGCCAGTGCCCCGGGAGTGGGCCCCCACCGGCTATGCTCAACTTTAGCACTTTCTGGAAGTCATAAGCTCTCGGTAGAAAAAATAAATATATATGTCTGTCTCTCTCTATGTATATGCATATGTATACACGTATACGCACGGGCAGGACCACAGCTGGGCCCTTCTGAGCTTCGGCCACCAGGGGTGTGTGGGGGGGCCTGCTCCTCCCGCCCCGACGGCGGCCCCCCGGCGCGGCGCCCAGGTCCAGGTGGTGGACTGGACGAAGTATTGCTGTCTGCCCCTGGCTCCTGAGGTAAAGAAAGGTGAAACGGGGCGGGCGGGCGGCGGCCCTCATCTCTTCCCCTGGCTCGCGGCGTCCCCGGACGGCTGCTGCCCCGGCGGTGGCGGGGGCTGCGGCTCGGGGGCCTCCGGGTCCCGGGGGACTGCCGGCTCGGCCGGGCGCGGCGGGTCCTTGCAGCGATCGGCGGCGGCCCAGGAGGGGCTGCGGGCCAGGCCGCGGGGCCCGGGGGCGGCGGTGGCGCGGGGGCGGCCGGGCCCGGCAGCCAGGCTGCTGGCGCTGCTGAACCGGCGCGCGGGCGGGAGGCCGGGCGGCGGGGGCGGCGGCCCGAAGAGGGAGGTGAGCGAGAGGCTGCTGAGGGTCTCCGAGTGCTCGCTGCCCGCGCCCCCGCCGCCCCCGCCGGCCCGGCCGCCCGCGCCCTCCTCATCCGAGGGGTCCATGGAGTCGTGCCGCGTGCAGCCCGGGCTGGTGGAGCCCCCGCTGCTGTGGCTGCGCTGGTGCGCCCGCAGCCCGCGCAGGCTGAACGGGCCCCGGCCCCGCGGGCTCGGGCGGCGGCGCGCGGCGGGCGACGGGCCGGAGCGGGGCCCCAGGACGGACGCCGGCGGCCCCAGCCCTCGCCGCGGACTGTCGCTCAGGGTCAGGCTGTCCTCCAGCGTGGTCTGCAGGCTGCCCGCCGAGCTGCTGCGGCTGACCTCCAGCGACGTGTCGCTCCCCGTGGCCTGCGGGGAGGGCCACAGGGGGTCGGGGGGCCGCCCGGTGTTCCCCTCCCCCGATGGACACCCCCTCCCGCCCCTCCGACCCCTCAGGAACACACCGGGCCTAGTGAGGCTTTCCCGCTGTCTGAGCTGCAGGGTGGCCCTCCTGGTGGTCCCTGCAGTAGCCTCCGACTGGGCCCCCCCAAAACTGCCTGGTCCTCAGGGTGCCACCAGCGTCACCCTGCTCAGACCCCAGTCAGGCCCTGGCACCCAGCAGAGGGGGATCCAAGTTCGCTGGGAGGAAAAGCCCTTGGGCCCCACCCCATCCTTGTAGGGCCTCTCTCCCCCATTACTCGCCTGGCTCCTCCCACCCCACCCCGCACCCTCACCCGCACCTCTGCCTGGAAAGCTCTTCCCTGATACACCTGCGTCAGTGCTCACTGCCCTCCCAGCCTCCACCTGAACTGCTGGCACTCCACTCGCCGCCCAGCTCCCGGCCGTCTCCCGCGCAGCATTCTCCCTGGCCCACACCACTGCCAAACACACTATACTTTCTGTGCATTTATTCTGATCATCTCTCCTGGCACATCCCTGCAGCACGCTAAATGGTAAACCCCCCGGGGGGCAGGGATTTTTTTCACCCTGCAGCCGGCTGTAGCCTGGCTGGTGGGTAGCTGGGGTCAACAGTCCCTGGGCGAACAAGTAACTGCAAGAGCCCTGGGCTGACTATGCCTCCCGCACTGTGCCTCCCCCGCCCCCGCTCCCCCCCATCCCCACCCTAGACCAGGGATGTCAGGTCTGCAGACCCTTCTGCTCTGTGCCCTGAGGGGTGCCCAGGTGGCAGCCCTGGCCAGTTCAATACAGGCGGCCCCGCAGACCGAGACCTCCATTCCTAGCAATCACGCCCCAACCCCCTCACCCCACCCCACACCATGCAATGACTCCCAACGCCCCCTCCTCCCTGTGCCCTCAAGCTAGAGCCCAGGTCTCCTCCAGGGCCCCCGACCTGGGCATTCCCCACACTCTGCTGTCCCCAGGTGCCCTAGGACCCAGCCCTGTCCACTTCATCAGCCTCTACTGTCACCTCCTCCCTCCAGTCTCACCACTATGCCCCTTTCCCAAGTGTCCCTGGCACCGCCCTGCCTGGTGCCTTTGGTTGGGCCCCGTTCCCTCCTCCCTCACCTTGGATTTCAAGATCCCCCTCGCATGTCCCCTGACAGGAGAGCTCTGAGAGCTGGGAGGGACCGTACCTGTCGAAGGAGGGTGCAGTTGACGCTCGGCGACCGCAGGGAGGCCCAGGAGCCCTGCAGGGCGATCTTGGGGAGGGTCCCGGCTCTGGCGCCCTTCTCCTGCCCTTCCTGGCTGGCAGCCACGGCAGGGTGGAAGAACTCGGCCGGCATGGGCAGGAGTGGGCTGGAGGCATCCGGGGAGAAAGGGCTCGGGGGTGCTGCTGGGGAGGGAGGAGAGGGGCAGGGGAGCAGCCTCAGGCTTGTGGGCCCCTGAGGGTAGGCTGGCAGGAAGGGCCCCCCTGACAAGTTGGCTGTGACTCCACAGGCGAGCCTCCCTCTCTGAGCCTTGGAGTCCATTGTGAGAGCAAGAAACACCGAGCCTGCCTTGTGAGCCCTGGGAGGATGGGCACTGGGTGATGGCAGTCTCTGGAGCCAAGCAGACCCAGGCTCAAGCCCCCCTAGGTTCCTTCCCCTTTAAATGGGGACCAGCTGCCCACCTCGAGGAGTGGAGACATGGCTGCAAGAGCAAGAGGCAGCTATGGAGCTCAAGCCCCATGAACAGCAGTGCTCACGAAGACACTCGCTCCCCAGTGCCGACACCCTCGGGGCCTGGCCAGGCCTGGGGGCCCCCACCCAAGGACAGCACACAGGTGGGCACCACGCTGCACAGCAGAGCAGAGAGTGCTGCGCATGGAGGGGGCAAAGGGAAGGTGAGGTGGAGATGAGAGCAGGGGCAGTTCAGTGGGTAGGGACAGCAACTTCTGCCCATGGCCCCCTCAGTGGCTTCTAGGATGAGGATGGAAGCGCAAATGTCCCCAGGTAAGGGGGATTCCTCATCTATGTCATCTTATTTCAGGAAAAATGCTAATGAAAGGTTAGGTAAAGAAGATGGGACTTCGTCTGATCAGAAAGGCTCTTCGGTCCCATGCCCTAACTTTTGATTCAGGAGGTCTGGGGTCTTGGCATCTCAGCCATCATATCCAGTCCAGAGGCCATCAGCTTTAGGAAGGTCCTCGGAAGAGTCACTCCACCTTTAGCTCCTGGAAGGTGCTCAAGGCCAAGCCTCCTCCCAGAAGAGTACGTGGGGTGAGCTCAGGATCTCAGGGCCCCTCTTCTGATGAATTCGTCTTTCTGCCTCCCTTCCCCAGCCAGTACTATGAAGCCAGATCCCATCACCTTCCAGAGAGACTGGAGGTGAAGGTGAACCTGTGATGGGCCAGTCAAGTCCTCTGTCCTCAAGCCCAGAGCCCAGCCATAAGCCCAAAGTGCATACAGAGGACAATGAGGGTAGGGCTTTGTACGAAAGAGCTATTGAGGACCACAGGCTCTCTGCCGTTCAGCATCACCTTGTGTGACAATCTTGTGGGATAAACACCTCTCAAATTCAGCTCTAGAAAAACGCTTCAATAATTAGGCAGCTTGCCTTCTGCTTGATGAGAGCTGTGTGTGCCAACCTGTTTCCTTTTTCCCCACAGCTCCCAGGACACTCAGTGTGAATCATCCATTAGCCCAGATTTTTTGGTATAATTATGACCTCATCTCTCTGTATTATTTGGCTCCTGGTCTTTTGTCATTGTTCTATCAGGCCTGAGATTCCTATCTTTTATTGTCAATTAACCATCTGGTTCTTTCTGGACTCGATGTAATAGTCTAGGCAAAATTGCTAAGGAAAAATCTCAGCCAGCTCCCTCTGAAGCCAACACCCGAGATCAGGGCCATGGGAGCTGGCGGGGCTCCCACGCTCACCTTGGCTGCCCTCGTGTTTCAGCCAGGACCGGACGGGGTTGAATGGGATGGCCTCCATCTCGCACAGGAAGTTCTCCGGACCCGATGAGACGGCCGTGTTGGGTAAGGGGAAGAAGCATTCGCCCAGGTCCCCTACCCGCATGGGCTCAGGCGGGTCAGGCTCGCCCTACAGGGAAAGGGAGGTGGAAGGGGCAGGATGGTGGAGGGGGGAATAGCCCACCACAGCTGCCTTCATGCCCCTGCTCTACACCCCTTGGCTTCGCTGCTCTCACTGCCTGGGACGGCCTTCTCCTCACCTCCTTCACCTGGCCAGCAATCATCATCTTCCAAAACTTCCTGGAGGTGAAAGGACCCCACCTCCAGGAAGCTCTCTCTGATGTCCCAGGCAGGTAGCAATTTCCCCACTTACTCCCCTTGTGACCCTGAGACTCTTGAGAGTCTTCTTTGTCTCTGTAGCCAAGTGGTACAGACCCTGGCCAGTAAAAAGGCCAAGCCTAAGCTGGTGAAGGCACCAGAAGACAGACCAAGCAGCTTAAAAGCCCCCTTGTGAGTGTGACCCTGGGCAGGTCCCTTCCCGTGGCTGAGCCTCAGTTTCCACATCCATAAATGAGAAAGGAACCACTCCTTCTGGTAACCAGCTCTCCTTCCTGGCACTCCCTGAGCCCTGCCCTTCTTCAACCCTGCAGCCCAAGGTCTCCTCCGAACAGTATGCGCCTCAAATCTGCCTCTATGCCCCCTCCAAGGTAGATGAGCCCCCTATGAACTATTCTTTGAGTCCTAATAAAACAGCACCCACCTAACACCCACCAGACCCTAGAAACTGTGCACCCCAACATCCTGTGTGGGTAAACAGTGCAGGGATGCAGGAGATGCAGGAAGGGGCTGGGGGCGGAGGGGGACAGGGGCTGTCAGCTTCCAGAAGGGGGACAGAGGGGGCCAGGAAGATCCACTCCCCCTATCCCCACCTTCCTGGAGCTGATGGAGGACAGCCCTGAGGGCGGTGGTGCCAAATCCAGGCTGCGCCAGGGGTCAGGGGGACAGAGACTCTCTTAGGGGAGGCCCACTGCGTACTCCCTTTGGCCAGGGGCTCTCGCACCTCCCGCAGCCTGGGCAATCACGACTAGAATGCCTTGGAGGAATTAAGCCCTCCGATGCAGCTACTGGGACCACACACCACGAGAGTCTGTGTGCCAACAAAAGACCACACATGATGCGGTGAAGATCCTGAATGCCACAGCTAAGACCCAAGTGTCCCACTCCTTGCGACCCCATGGACTGGAGCCCACCAGGCCCCTCCATCCGTGGAATTCGCCAAGCAAGAATACTGGAGTGGGTTGCCATTTCCTTCTCCAGGGGATCGTCCCAACCCGGGGATTGAACCTGGGTTTCCTGCATTGCAGGCAGACTCTTTACCATCTGAGTCACCAGGGAATCCAAATGAACAAATAAATACTTTAAAAAAGAAAAAAAAGAACGACTCTGCCTTGAGGTCACAAGCCCGGCGGCAGACCTCCCCTCCCTGAGTCTGCAGGATCAACAGAGCAGCCCTTCCAGCCCTCCTGGCCTCCCTCAGACTGACCACCTCGAGGGCAGAGGTTGGGGACCATGCCCAGCTGTGTGACAGGACAAGCCACCTCACCTCTCAGAGCCCTCATGCCCTGGCCTGTGGAATGGAGTCACATCACCCCTAACGCACAGAGCTGGGGGACGGGCACATTGAGTGCAGACAGAATGGCACGCAGTAGGTGCCTGCACCTGTTTAGACTCTCCAGCCTCCCCCGGTCCCCCTGTAAAGTGTGCCCACCAGGGACAACTCCCAATACAGCAAAAACATCCAAAGCTACAGTGAGTGGCCAGGGCCACTTGGATCCTGTGATTGGAGCCCTGGCTTGTTGCTGTGTGACTTCAGGTAAATCACTCCACCTCTCTGTCCCCAGCCCTCATCTGACCAACAGGAGATGAGGGCCCAGCATGCAGCGGGTGCCACTTAAATGGTGCGCCAGGAAGGGGCAGTGTCCCAGCATGGCAGGCGGAGGCCAGGCTGCAAGTTCAGATCCGCCTGCCCGGGAGCCCACTGGGTGCTCACCTTGCCGTCCCTGGGGCCGATGGGGCAGGCTGCAGGGTCCTCCAGACTCAGGTCATCGCCAAGCAGGATGGACGAGGACCTGTCTGAGTTCAGGGAGAAGGCCTCCGTCTCGGCCAGCTGCACCTGCAGGGAGAGGGGGCCACCTCGGGTCACCCCTGGGGCTGCAGTGGGGCAGGCTGGTCCTCCAGAGAGACACAGGGCAGCGGTCAGAGAGGGCAAGAGATCTGAGCACAGATGGCACGTCCATCCTGTGCAGGGACCTAGCCTGGGCTGGGGATGGGAGATGACCCGAGGATGTCACAGACGGCAGAGTGCCAGGCCTGAGCTGGGCCAGCGGGCAGGTGAGCTGCTGAGGGCTGTGAACCAAAGCTGGTCCAAGCAGACCAAATGCCCTTCAAGGCTGCTGGGTCTGACTCACCTGTAGCCCTGTGCAGGCTCCCCTAACGGGCTGGGGGTGCTTGTGAGCCCCTAGAACCTTGGGGAGTCTGAAGTCACCTCAGGCTGAAGGGGATCCCTGGGGGCTGGACACTCCTAGGGAGGTGCTCAGGGCCCCACGTGGGTGGGGAGAGGGGACAGGGCCCGCCTAAGCCTGTACAAGACAGGCCCAAGGCCACGGATGCCCTGCAGTGCCCATCAGGGAAACCCCACCTGGGGAGGGCAGGACTGAGCCTTGGAACCAGGGCAGGGGCCCTGGGAAGAAGCTCCGGGGTGCTCAGGCCTTGAGCTCTGGAACGATGGTCCTGGGTGACCCCTTGATGTCACAGAAAGGGCACACTGCACCAGAGGTGATGCCTGGGCTTCCTGCTGGCGCCCGCAACTCACCACCACGGTGGGCAGCGCCCTTTCTGAGCACCTGCTGTGTACAGGCCCAGAGCAGGGCCTCACACCTCCTGAGGCCACACCACAGGCCTGCACTGAGCAGCGGATCAGGCCAGGCTGGGCTCGGGGAGGAGGCCCGTCCACCACAGCCCCCTGGGACCAGCCTCGATCAAGTTGGCCCTGGCGGGCCTCCACCCAGAGCGGCTCACCCCTCAGGCTGGCCCTCCACCAGGACTGGTCCCACCCTCTCAACCCCGAGGCCCCAGCTCCATTGGGGGCGCTGCCGCTACCTCCTGCTTGTCATGGTGACACTTCTCGCAGCCGGCCGGCGAGGAGTAGTGGTGGAAGATGGACCCGGACAGGTTGTCGATGATGGTCAGCTCCCCCTCCAAGGAGTCCTTGATGATTAAAGAGACGCTGTCCAACCACAGGTTCTCCTAGGCGGACGGGGACGGGGTGGGGACAGGTGGGATTATCGGCCGGCTCGGGATGGCCGGGTGGGCGGGCGCGGGCTGCCTTTCTGGTTCTCCGCCCGTGGCCTGGGCCCGACCCCGCATCACAGGGTCACCCCTGAAATGGAGCTGAGCGAACGGGGCCTGGAATGACTGAGCTCTCTGCCTGAGCCCCACTCCCACCAGCCCAGCTGCCCTCCCAGCCCTCGGCGACCCCGCTGCCCTCTCCAGGCCCCGCCCACCTGGGCTGGCGAGTAGCAGCTTCGGCGCAGGCAGCCCTCGGGGTCACCCTCGCCGGCCGCCCCTCCTGGCCCATGGGCAGTCACGGGCGCCCCTGGGGCTCCGGCGGGTGGCCGCGGGCTGGGGCCCAGGCCGTGGGCCAGCTCCAGCTCCAGCTCGGCGTCCATCTCGGCGTCCTCCTGGGCCTCCTTGTTGCTGTCGTCCAGGTGCTTCATGAGCACGGCCACCACCACGTTGATGAGCACGAACTGGGCCGTGAGCACGAAGCTGACGAAGTACAGCGGTGACACAAACTGCAGGCTGCTCAGGCAGCTGCGCTCGTCGTGCGTGCAGTCCCGCAGCGTGTCCTGCACCGGGGATGCGGGAGAGTGGGATGCGGCAGGGAGCTAGTGGCGAGGCCCGGGGGTCTGGGACACAGGCCTCATCTCTGTCCTCATGAGGCCCGTCTCCACCCAGCCCAGGCTGAACTGCAGGCCAGAGCCAGGGAACCCGTGCTGGGTGATGGGCAGTGAAGCCCAAGCCAAGGGCCCGGCTCCCAGAGCAGTGGTGCCTGGAGTCCCTGGCCCCGGGGCAGAGTCCTGTCCCCTCGAATCTGAGCCCTCATCCCAGCGCAGCATTCAGGGCAGACAGAAACCCACTCTGGCCTCATGTCCCCCTTGCTGTGTCCCAGGGCCGTGGGTAGGTCCCCCTGCGTCTCTGTGCTCTGCACACACCCCCGTGTGCGACGGGCCGCTGGGCAGGCAGAGCCCAGCCTGACTCTCCCTCCCCTGCCCACCACGTGTACCTTCATGATCCCGTTCCAGTTGTCGCCAGTGGAGACCTGGAAGAGCGTGAGGAAGGCCATGCCGAAGTTCTCGAAGGTGGCGTGCCGGCTCATGCCCTCACAAGGGTTCTCGTCATTGCAGACTGGAAGGAGAGTGGGGTCAGCCTGGCCCGCTGCAGAGTCCCCTGCAGGGCCTGCCCTGCGCTGCTGCCTCTCAGCCTCATCTCAGACAACCTCAGAGGCGTGTGCAGGCTGTGCACGCCCACAGATGGAGAGACTGAGGCTCAGAGAGGTGGCACGCTGGTGGAGACTCAAGTTCAGGTGAGCCTGGCTCCTCGCTCTACCCAGGTATCAATTTCTGAGGGAGAAGCTGGGCTAAGGTAGGTAAGGGCTCATGCCCAGAGGAGCCCAGCTTGCTGGAGCTGGCCCTGTGCAGGGCTGCCTGGATGTGGGCTGCATCGCCCTCAGTCTGGGCCTGTCCACTCTGCCTACTGGGGTGGCACTGACTGGGGATGGGCACTGGCAGGTGGGACTGGAAGGGGCCTCCCTGAGAGGTCAGACAGCTGGCGGGGGGGGTTCCAAGTGTGGGGTCCTCTGCACAGGTATGGGAGTGCCCACGGACCCAGGCGAGCATGTCTCCAAAGCCTCTATTCACACTGGGAAGGGGGTGTGGATGGCTGAGGGTCACCCATCCAGCCCCCAAAGGCTCTCTGTGGGAACATTTCCCCATCACAGAGACCATGGCATAACAGTCTGTTTGGAGGAGGGTGTCTCAGGCCTCCCCACCCTGCCGGGACCCTCCCTCCACTACCAGACCTGTTCCATAGCCCACCCCCCAGGCCAGCTTCAGCATCACGCACCCAGCTTCCCGAAGAGCTCCACTCCCAGGGCGGCATAGATGAAGAAGAGCAGCATGAAGAGGAGGCCCAGGTTGCCCACCTGTGGGGACAGCAGGTGGGGCTAGGCAGGGTCCGGGGAGGGGGCACGGCAGGCTCCAGGCAAAGGAGGGTCAGGGCAGGCTCTGTGTCCGTGTTGGCCCCCCCGCCCCACCTCCTGGAGGGCCGGCTGGGTCCAGCACAGGGCACACGACAATAATAGAACGCGTGTGACGCCCTTACTGGTGGCCCCTGTGGCTCAGCGGTAAAGAATCCGCCTGCAGTGCAGGAGCCACAGGAGATGTGGGTTCGACCTCTGGGTCAGGAAGTTCCCCTGGTTAGGAGAAGGCCGCCCACTCCAGTACTCGTGCCTGGAGAATCCCACGGATAAAGGAGCCTGGCGAGTTACAGTCCATGAGGTCGCAAAGAGTCAGACACGACCGAAGTAACAAAGCATGAAGCCCTTCCTATGAGTGGTCTGATTTCAAGCATTCCTTAGTCGTGGCTGCACACAATGATCTATGGACTCTTGTTTACCCCCATTCTTCAGGTGATGAGACAGATGTCCTGAGAGGTGCAGTCCTTGCCCAGGTCCACACCACTAGTAGTGGTAGGACTGAGGTCAAGCCTAGCAGGCTGGCCCCAGGGTCTCTGCACACAGCTTCTACACCTGTGCGTGGTCAGTACCATCCCACGGGTGAATGGAGAGAGGGGGAAAAGGAAGTTACATCAAGAATGCTACCTCCTTCATGAAGCCTGCCTGAATTCCGTCAGACAGACGGGGACTCAGTCTTACAGCCTGAGTGTAACTGCTGCGTTCCTGTCACTGTCTCTGCCAGTCTGGGAAGTCCTGGAGGGCAGGGGCACGGCTGGGGTAAATCAGATCTGCTTCCTTTGCGCCAGCACGAGCCCTGGCCCCAGAAAGGCGTGAACACAGGAATCATGCAAGACTGGGCCCCCCAGAAGCCTCCTGCAGACCCAGCCACCCCCCTCCCACAGCTCCGGTGGGAGAAAACTATCTCAGATTTCAAACCTGTTTCAAGTCTATCTGTAGGCCAGAGACCGCCTTTAACTCATGTTATGGGTAAGATAAGGCTCCAACATGTTCTTGCCCTAGAACGGAAGTGTCGCTGAGAACCCTCAGAAGACCTGCATGAATGGAATCTGAGGATGTTTGTGTCAATTGCTGAAAAGTAAACCGTGTTAATCACAGGCTCCTAATTTTTCTCTACTCCAGACAAGGGTTTCCTTCTGAGCTGCACCACAATCATACCAACAGTGTCTAATTAAATGATGCTGGCTTATTAAAGAGACAAGCTCTCACTGAGCACCTCTGAGGCCAGGTGTGAGGCCCCAGCTGCTGGGGTCAAGCCCTGTGGACCCCTCCCAGACTGATCACCCAACTCCAGACTCCAGCCACACAGAGAACAAACCCCATTTGCATATTCTGTTTTCTCTGCCAGGAAGACCTTCTCTCTGCCTTTGCCTAGAAAACACCTACTCCCCACCCCTCAATACCCAGACCAGGGGTCACCTCCACTTAGAAGACTTCCCTTATGCCTCCTCTCAGTGTGCCTGAGACAAAGCCTGGAAGGAAAGGGCTGAGGTTTTGTTTTCATGTCACTTTACAAAGAACCAAGGAAATGTCCAGGATCGGCTAATAGATTTTGAGGGGTAAGCCCCTCACCCCAATACCACATGGTCCCAGGCACACACATGTCTTAAAAGTAGTTGTAATTACTATCCCATGTCTCTTACTTGAAGCTGGGACCTCCTAGGCATCTCCATGTACGCTATGCCAACGTAGGGTTAGGATGCCCAGGGATCAGAACAAGGGGAAAGGGAGAGGGGAAAGGGCCAGGAGGCCAGGCAGGCGGGGGGCACACACTTGCCACCCCCATTCCTGTCCTTAGGAGACGCTTCCATAGTCCTTCTTAAGATCCAGTGCTTTACAAGCTTTAACTATTTTAAACCTCATAACAACCCTTTGAGATAAGAACTACTACCACCACCACCCCTCGCCCCGATTTCACAAGCAAGAAAAATAAAGGCACCTCATCCCCAGGCTCTCACAGGGCACTGGGCTTTGACCATAGGTTCCCTGTGGCTCAGATGGTAAAGAATCTGCCTGCAACACAGAAGATCCGAATTTGATCCCTCGGTCAGGAAGATCCCCTGGAGAAGGGAATGACTACCCACTCCAGTATTATTGCCTGGAGAATTCCACGGACACAGGAGCCTGGTGAGTTACAGTCCATGGGGTCGCAGGGTTGGACACGACTTGAGTGACTAACACTCTGCCTTTCAGGGAGGCTTGAGTCTGGTCTCCAACCCATTTACTATCTGCCCAGAATTCACTCCCATCTCCCATGTGACAAATTCTTCCAAAGGAATTTCATGTTAGGAAAGACCACAGCTCTCGGAATGAAAGCCCTTGCTTTCCATCCAGACCTGCTGTCTGCTGTGTCGCTTTCCCTTTGCAACAAGGCTGCCAGGAAGCTCACACCAAACTTGAGAATGGAACTCAACATCCTCAGCCCAAGTGCCTGAGAGAATTTGCTTTCACTTTCCCTGGGCTGTTAATCTTTCATCCTCATCTTTAGCATGCTGTATCTGTGCTTTTTACCTTAAGACACCCAAAGTTCCTTAAGACTAGATGATTCATAGTGAATACATGAATGTATATGAGGCTCACCTCAGAGCGAGGTGAGGCCGCACTGAGGGGAGGGAGAAGAGGAGCCTCAGTAGCTGGGTCAGAGGGGAGGAGGGGCCTGGGACTGCAGAGCTCCCAGGAGGACAGAAGATGCACTCTTGAGGCCCTGACGCTACCTCCCTTCCCCTCACCAATGGTGGGGGATGCTTTCCTGACTTCCCAGGGTCCCCACCTCTAGGTCAGTGTCTCATGCTATCCCCTCCTAGAATGTCATACCTGTCACCTCTCTGTCCGCATCACCACCTCTTACCAAGCCACCACAAGGTCAAGCCGCCCTATAAGGTCATGCTTAAAGTGCCTGATGCCTTCTCTGATTCCCCATGTGCAGGCCTTTCCCCACACTGCCCTGAGGCCTCTGTCGTTCCCCTAGACTCCTGGGGGCAGAACCTGGGTACAGAGCAGGCAGGTGGGGGACGGGTGGCGGGAGGGACCAAGTGCTCAGCCAAGAAAGGAAGGAAGAAGTCGATGGGAACCCGCCCATCTCTCACGCCCTGAGCTCACAATTGCTTCTCTGGAGGCAAGACTGCCTGGTTCAGGGCAGATCTGGAGAGAAGGGAAGTCACAGCCCATGCCCCCCAGTGGGGCCAGCGTGACACCGATGACGGCCAGGTTGGGGGAGGGGCGGCTCTTACCTGCGGCAGAGCTTGCACCACGGTGTCCAGCAGGGCCCGCATTCCCGTGGCCATCTTCAGGAGCTTCAGCACTGTGGGCAACACCCAACCCAGCCCACTCAGCCCAGACCAGCGGGGACAGGCCTGTGCGCGTGTGCGCGTGTGAATGCAGTAGAGCGAGAAGGTGGAGGAGCGTGCAAGAGGTGCCACACTTACAACCCCCTGGGTGCAGATGAATGGGGGTGGAGCACAAAAACAGGCCCCGGGGGGGTGGCAGTGTTAAAAAGCCCGAGAGGAGGAGGGCAGGCACAAGGGGGCAGAGGGATATCAGGTGTGTGAATGAGCACGTAAGTCACCGTGATGAGGCCCCAGTGACCAGTGCGCGAGTGCCCCTTGGTATCTCCCTTCCTCTCTGGCTGGAGAGGCCCCAGGGTGACTGCTGAGTTTCTCCACCGGCCCCCTCACCACCTTGCAATCTGGGGGCAACGGGCGGGGCAGGTAGAAGGGCAAGGCCAGAGGCAGGAGGTTTTTTGAAACAAGTATGAGGACAGCCTTGGGGCGAAAGGGAGGCTTCTGGGAGAAGAAAGAGGGTTTCAAGGACAAGGTGTCCCAGCCAGAGCTGGAGAAAGGCTGGTGAGGACCCAGTGTCTTCTCGGCTGCACTGGGGTCCTTTCAACCCCACCTGAGACTGGACCACACCGGGCAGGGTGTTATATGGAGGGGGCATGCCAGGGTGCAGTACAGAGCTGTCAGGACAAGGACAAGTGTGGGCACACAGCATGGGCGCGTCGAGTGTGTGTCAGAGACGGGCTGCTACCCCCCTGCTCAGCAGGCGGCCCATCCTGCCCCGCTCCCCCCGCCGGACCCTCACCCCGGGCGATTCGGAGGACCCGCATGATTCGGATGATGGTGGGGTTGATGGGCAGCGCCGCGTTGATCTCGATCTCCTCCAGCGTGATGCCCATGACCGACAGCAGCACGATGGCCAGGTCCAGCTGGTTCCACCTGTGCGGCCGAGCAGAGGAGGGTGGGAGTGAGATGCGGGGCGAGAAGCGCTTGAGTTTAGATACGCTCCAGCTGGGAGGAGTGTCCCAGCCCTCCACCCTCCTGCCACGGCCCTCAGGGATCCCTAATAGCCCCTCCAGATCCCAGTGGTTCCAGCTCCCTTGTCGCCCCCCAACCCCAACCCCACCACAGCCTCTATCCCTCAAGCAAGAGGCTGACCAGGCTAAAGGAACATCTGAGGAGGAATGGGTTCTGACTCCTAGGTCTGAATCTCGAGCCAGCTGCTCCCTCTGTGTGGCCTTGGGCTAGTCCATCAACCTCTCTGAGCTCCACTTGTTCCCTCTGAAAAGAAGGACTCGCATGAGGTATGCCCTGCTCTACCTGTGGGGTATGGAGGACCCATGAGAGAGGTTCGGCAGAATGCCCTGCACCCGTCAGGGCTGAAGGCAGCGCCTGGGGTCAATGGCCGTCAGTCCTCAGACTCCCACTGGTTCCCCTCCTCCAGCTGCTCCAAGCTTCCCCTGGGGTCAGGACTGCTTCCCCCTCCTGCAGTGCACTCTCCGCTGCCTCGGCCCAGCCCGGTTTTGCTCACCGGTCCTTGAAGAAGCGTCTCAGACCAAATGCCACCAGCTTCAGCACAGCCTCCAGCACAAAGACGGTGGTGAACATGTAGTTGCAGTACTTGAGGGCTGTCTCCAGAGACTGCAGGAGCAGCAAAAAGAAGCATGATCCAGGCCCCAGGCCCCAGGCCCTGTCCGCCGGCTTTACTCCAGTCAGAAAAGTCTCTGCCTTGTAAGGGGAGCATTGGCTCCATTCACACTCACCGCAATGATTTACATATCTGCTTTTACTCTCCCCCCTTACTTAACGTGCGCTATTTATTCTGGATTGCTGCTTTTCCTTATTTCTGCCACTCAGTGGAGGCAGTATGGGGTAATGGTTAAGGTAGTGATTAAGAACCAGACCACTTATTGATCAATGTGAATTCAGACGCAGCACTTTTTCCTTCTTTGTAGCCTTGGCAAGTCACTTGACCTCTCCAGGACTTAGTTTTCCAGCCTATGAATTGGGGATGATAATAGCACCCACCTCAGAAAGTTGCTATCAAAATTAAATGAGGTCATAGTCCAAGACCAGACAGAATAAATACTTGGTTAATATGAACTTATTCTTATTCCATTTCTTCATGTTAATTTAGAAGTTCTACCATTACGGCTGCATTCCATCAATGGCTGCCTGCACTCATTGTATTTCACTCCTACCATTTAAAATAACATACCAGTTCCTCATCTGGAGGCTCTGCTCTCCCCTCTTCCCCCACTCCAGGAGGTCTTCTCAGACTCGCCCCTACATAACACACCCCTCATGTCCCTCACGAACACTGCCTGCAACCAGCTGGGAACCGGTCGCCTCTCCTACCCCGGTGTTTGCCCTCAGAGGCCCTGCCCCTCTGCCAGGCTCCACATGCCTAGTAGCAGGGGAGCCAGGTGGCAAACCAAAATTCCAGTCCCGCCTCCACTCACTGGCTGAAAGACTTGGGCAGCGTGTTTTATGTCTCTGAGCCTCAGTTTCTTTATCTACAAAATCTGGAGAAAGCCCACCACACACACACATTAAGGTTGCTGCGAGGACTGGAGAGTTAATGTCCGTAGTGTGTCCTGCAAAGAGGCTCAGGAAGCACACCACAGCCACTGTCACCCATGTTCAAGGCTGGACCCGAATGTCACCCCCCGCCCCACCCATCCCATCCCACTCACCAGGACCTTGCCCTGGAAAGGAGCGACCTCTCCCTCTCACTCGTCCATCCTACCAGGCCCTGAGCTTCTTAAGCATCGGACCCCGCGCAGGACCTGCTCAGACCCTGGCCCGCCCATCCCTGGGGTGGGGTCCCACTGAGGACCCAGGGGCCAGGCCGGGCTCACCGTGGGCTGGTTGTAGTGCTCCAGGGACATGGTGACCACATTGAGGCAGATGATGAAGGTGATGAAGATGTCCAGGTAGTGGCTGGTGCACATGGAGTGGATGAGCAGCCTCGTGGGACAGTAGGTAGCATAGTAGGGCAGCCGCTGGGCCTCTGCCGGCGTGCGGGGTGGGTGGTGCAGACCACAGAGGGTTGGCGCAGAGGTCGGGGCAGAGCACACAGAGGGGGAGGTGAACGGGAGGGAGGAGGTGAGGGGGAGAGATCGGGTCCACCCCAGGCCCTGGGAGTCAGCTAGGTCCACCCCACGCAGCCAGGGCACCTCGAGGGAAAGGCATTAGCACGTGAGGCAGGGTGGCAAAGAGGGATTGTCCTCTGTGTCCTGATTATCCTCATCCACCCCAAATGTGCCCATGCAGGGGCTCTGGGTCTGCTGGGGGCAGGATAGGGGTCCCATGGCTCAGGGCTGGGCATCTGGACTCTGTCTCTGCCCTCTGCCTGGACTGAGCTGCCGGGCCTCGTTTGGGCAGGCAGTGGGGTCATCATCAGACTCTGGATGGACACTGATGACAGAGGTCAGGTCAGGCAGATGCTGGGGAAGAGCAAGGCCAGGGGCACAGAGACATCCGTTCCCTCCGGGTCCAGAGGCCCAGTGGCTGGGGTCAGGCCCGGGCCTCCGCAGAGCAGCGTCCCCCACCCTGCGGGTCACCCACTCACTCCGGCGCTTCTTCTCCAGCCGCCGCAGCCGCTTCTCCTCGCGCCGCCGCGCCTCCTCGGCCTCCTGGTGCTGCCGGCACTTGTGGAAGTTCTCCACCACGACGCCCACGAACATGTTGAGCACGAAGAAGCTGACGATGAGCAGGAAGGAGATGAAGTAGAGCAGCATCCAGGGGTTGTGGTTGGGCACGGGCTGCGGGGACCAGACGGGGCTGAGGGAGGCTGGCCAGGCACCGTGGGGCCCACTGCGGGGGGTGCCCTCCCTCCCCGAGCCTCCGTGCGGGGCGGGCACTGGTAACAGCCTCCTGGGCAACTGGGAGATTTGAAGGTGGAGGTAGGAAGTGCCCACCCTGCCTGGCACAAGGTGCTCAGCAAAGACAGTGCCCCGTTCCCTGCCATCTGTCTTCTTCCTCTACCCACCATCTATTCATCCACCCACTTACCCATCCATCACCCACTCATTCACCATTTACCCATCCATCATCCACTCACTCACCATTTACCCATCCATCATCCACTCATTCATCCATTTACCCATCCATCCACTCATTCACCATTTACACATCCATCATCCATTCATTCATCCATTTACACCATCACCCACTCATTCGTCCATTTACACATCCATCATCCATTCATTCACCATTTACCCATCCATCCACTCACTCATCCATTTACCCATCCATCATCCACTTATTCATCCATTTACCCATCCATCCACTCATTCACCATTTACACATCCATCACCCACTCACTCATCCATTTACCCATCCATCCACTCATTCATCCATTTACCCATCCATCATCCATTCATTCACCATTTACCCATCCATCCACTCACTCATCCATTTACCCATCCATCATCCACTCATTCACCATTTACCCATCCATCTACTCATTCACCATTTACCCATCCATCATCCACTCATTCATCCATTTACACATCCATCATCCACTCATTCACCATTTACCCATCCATCATCCACTCATTCATCCACTTACCCATCCATCATCCACTCATTCACCATTTACCCATCTATCCAGTTATTCATCCATGTGCTCATCATCCATCTATTCATCCAAGCATTCATTCATTTATTCATTCATCTAGAAACAAACCAGGAAGCAAAGCAGCCAGCAGAGGAGTGATCACAGCCCTGATGGTGTGTGTGTGTTTGTGTGTGTCTGTGTGTGTTAGTGGAGGTGGCAGGCAGGAAGAGTGTACAGACAAAGAAGCGGAAGGTGATGTCACCACATGTTCTCATTCCTCCATATCCCCAACCTCCACCTCTATGTCCACTCCAGAGCCATCCAGGGTGAAGCCAAGAGCCCGAAGGGGCCTACAGGCCTAGGGGCATCCCCAGCTCCGATGCCCTCACTGAGTGGGTCCTGGCATGACCTAGAGCATCTCCCTGCTCCTTCTCCCGATGACTTCCATAGCCAGGACACTGCTGACCCTGATCAGCCATGTGTCTTGCCTAAGGCCCCCACCTAGCCCCCGAGGGGACCCCTGCTCTCAGAGGGATCTTGGGGGTGAGGGCTCAGACCCAGCCTCCTCACTGATCCATTCCACCCTCCCACTCCCAAATCCATCCTCACTCAGCAGCCCCAGGAGGCTCCCACAAGCTCACCTCACTGTTACCCCTTCACTGATGCCCACTGCCCTCCGCTCCAACCCCAACTGCACACCTAGGCCTTCCTGCACTTCCTGCCCTTCCTGCCCTTCCTGCCCTGCTTACCTCCTCCACCTGCCTCCTGCCACTCTCCTTCCACCTCCTACCCCCGGCCCTGGCCTCATGACTCCCTGAGCCTGTCACTGTCCTGCCCAGGCGTACACCTGCTGTCCTCATAGCTAGCCCAGGCCTGGGCCTCCTCTTACTCCTGCTACTCTATCCACGGGCTCTGCAGCCCTCCAGACAGAGCCAGCTCACAGTGCTCTCCCTGCAGAGAGCAGGCTTGCAGAAGCAAACGGAGCAGGGACCAGCCAGAGCGCAGCCCTAACGGGAAGGGCGCAGGCTGGGACAGGGAGGGGCGGGTATGGCTGACAGTGGGAGACACCTGCTTCAGACCTGGGGGCCCCAAAGACACCGTGTCGTTCCCCTGCTGCCCAGGCAGACCTGGCCCGGCCATGCCCACCTGCTGGTCCACTGCGACGGCATCCAGTCCATTGTACATAATGTTCACCCAGCCATCCTTGGAGGCCAGCACAAAGAGGGACATGAGGGCCTGGAAGACATGGGAGGAAGGGGGTGGGGAGATGGCATGGGCATCTCAGGCTGCATCTGCCCCCTCGGAGGAACAGAAAGGCCTTCCCCGAGTCCAGGGCAGAGCTGTGTCCTTGACCGACAGACCTTTTCTGAGAACACACCGTGTGCCTGCCATGTGCCCCGCAGGCACTGCTGCAGGAGAATGAGCACTGGACTGGGAGTCCTGGGCTCCAGTCTCAGCTCTGAAATTAACCAGGCAAAAAAATTCATGATATCTTTTCCCCTCACCCACAGAATGGCGCTAACCCTTCAGGGCCGAGGATCAGCGGAGACTTTAAACTGGAAGGTTCCTGAAAACAGGAGGGGCCCTGCCTCTAGCGCCTGAAACAGGAGCTCTCAAGAGAAGTCAGGACCAGCTCAATTTCTGCCACTCACTGGCTGTGTGTCTTGGGGCAGGTTCCTTCATGTCTCTGGGCCCCAGCTTCTTTGTCTGTAAATGGCAATATTTACCTTCACTAATGATATTAGAAACAGAGGTGATCCCCAGGGGATAGTCAGCCAAGGCTTCTATATGGACAGCAGGCCAAAGCATCCACGGGAGAGGTCTCCTGACCTGTACTGACCCCTCCGTCCTATCCATCCAGGCCTCAGACCCTTCCTCTTTGCTTCCCAGAGGGAATGGTGCTGAGGGCTGCCTGGAAAGGGCTCAGGCCCAGGAACAGGACAGGGGACAAAAAGGGAGCCCTCTCTACCAGGGAAGCACACGAAGTCCTTCCAGCTCAAGGGGCAAATGTCCCTGTGAGCCCTTAGATCACAGAGGTCTGAAGTGCAGAGAGCCTGGGGACCCTGGAATTACAGACCTGCTATCACTGCTCCAATTTACAGATGAAGACACTGAAGCACAGAGCGGGACAGAGCTGGCCTGAGGGCACACAGCTACTAAGAGGTCCAGGAAGGGATCTAAGGTTCCAAGCCATGCTGGAACCTCCCACGTGCTTCTGCGGAGACCTACTCAGGGGTCTAAGGTCATCAGCCTGCCATTAAGCAGAGTTTCCAGAATGCGAAAGGGCTGGGTGGGGGAAGGGGACCGGGAACCAATGTCCACTAAAGCACTTACTAAATGCCAAGCACCTGCCAGACACTCTGTGTTCAGGGTCCCTAAGCCTCACACTACCTGTGAAGGGAGTTCTACCCCTACCCATTCTACAGAAAAGAAAATTAAAGCTTGAAAAGCAGAAGCCCTGGCAGGGGAAGACTGAAGCCTGGTCTATAGTCCTGTTAGCACTGAAGAGCTGTCACCCCCACCCATCTGGGGTGGGGCAGGTCAAGAGCAGGAGCGGGTGCTCACCTGGCCCAGATTGTCGAAGTTGTACTTGTGATGGACCCAGCGGTAGTTGGCAGCCATGCAGTCGGAGCGGTTGGTGATGTTGCGGGTGTCTACACCCAGACAGTGGTAGAACTTGCCCTTGAAGAGCTGGGGGTAGGGACACAGGGCTAGTGACCATCTAGCCAGTGCTCCCAGGGGATGGTGGTGGATGGGGTGCAATTGGGGTGCAAATCAGAAAAAGGACCTGCCCTTCCAGGGGCACGTCCTCTGTGCATGCCTGAGCCAACCCACTCTACCCCACCCGCTCTCCAAGTCCTCCAGCATGAGGCAGGGCTATGCTTATCCCATCTCACAGGTTAGAAAACTGAGACCCAGTGATGTTAGGTTAATTTCCCAAAGTCATCAGGTTCAGGAAGTGGCAGAGCCAAAGTTCACAGCCTGGTCTGATTTCCAGCTCTTCCACAGACCCCAGAGATCAGACCTCAGTACGTACACTGGGGATTCGGACAGGGACTCCACACAAGAAAGTTGCCTGTACCTCCCCAAGGGAGAGAGAGAAAGAAGCAAGGGGACCCTCTTAGGGACCCAAGCCCTCTCCATGTCAACTGCCTAGAGGGGCAGATCCACTGTCTGCACGAAGCAGCTCCTGCCCAGGCAGCCACGCTGTGATCTCTCAGCGACCCCAAAGGACCCCTGTGCACGGGGCTCCTCCAAAGCTACAGCCCAGAGCACAGGACCAGGTGGGGAGCCTGGGGGCCTCAGAACAGGGCTCGGACCCTCAAGAAAGAGCATCTCTGTGGCGCTCGGACCATAGAAGGCCCAGGTCATTCTGGCCACCCCCCAATACACAGTCTACGGTCTGTAACCCCTCCTCCCCGTCCAGCCCTGAGGCACCATCCCATACCCAAACTGGGCTCCAAACCAAAATCTGAGTGAGCTCAGGGCCCTGCCTGGGTCAGAGGCTCTCCATGGTGCCCACCCCTGTGAAGCCAAGCTGCCCTTCCAGGTCTCGCCCCCACGGTCCAGCTCACCTCTCCATGCCAGTCGTAGCTCCAGGACTCTCTACACCAGTGCCCTGCTTGTCCCCACCTCCCCATGTGCCCATCTGCCCTGACATTCATTGCCCCTACTGTGACCTGCCCAAACCACTTGTCTTTCAAGGCCTGGTGAAAAGGCCACCTCCTTCCCCATTGTCCCCGGCCCAGCCCTGTGTTCCTGCCTCCCTTGGCCCCCTGTGATCCCATTTCCCCCGCCTGCTCTGTGCTCAGCCCTTTGGGCCCTGTCTGCCTCCCTGCCTGGAATGGGAGCTCCCTGCTGGCAGAGACCATGGCTGCTCCACCAGGGCATCTGGCACAAAGTCCCGAGAGCTGGGCAGGAACGTGGAGTCTCTTCCTCAACTACAGAGCCCAGCCTACTGCCAGCCCAGCCTAGGGCCCCTCACCTGCACCCCCAGGATGCCGAAGATGATGAAGAAGGCGCAGCAGATGAGGACGATGTTGCCGATGGGCTTTAGGGAGGAGATGAGTGTCTCCACCACCAGCTTCAGGCCAGGTGCCCGGCTAATGACACTGCAGGCAGGGAGGGGCCAAGGATACCATGAGCCATCAGCCAGACCTGGGACAGCCCCTACTAGGCCCGAGTCACCAGAACAGAGACCCCCAGGCCACAGACTCTATGCACAGCAAGGCGCGGCGCTTTTACCCCAATCCTTGGGATACACGCTGCACCTTCCTCTAGACACTAGAGGCCCAGAGATGGCAGTGAGACCCCCAAGGACACACAGAGAGTGGGTAGCAGCCCTGGGGACCACCTTCAGCCTCCACCTTCCAGCACCTGCTGCAGGCCCCGCCCCCAGGAGCAGGGCCCACAGCCCGGGATTCAGATGGTGCCCAACACATGCTACAGGGGACAGCGTGGGTGCAGAGGGAGAGAGTGAGGGGTCCGCTTAGACCCTGGGAGATCCCTCCGGCAGTGCAGGAATCCCCATCCGCGGGGGCAGGGTCCCCCATCCGCGGGGGCAGGGTCCTCACCGCAGGGGTCGTAGGGTGCGCAGGAGCCGCAGGACCCGGAGGACGCCAAGGATCTTGGCTCCCCCAGCCGAGGCCACAGACACCACAATGTCAATGATTGACACGAAGACGAGGAAGCCATCCAGTACATTCCAGCTGCTGCGCAGGTACGCCTGTTCCCCGAAGTACAGGCCCAACGAGACCACCTGGGGGCGGGGCGATGGGCGGGGTCAGGTAGGCATCCGGGGAGCCCGCGGGCAGGAGTGGATGCGTCCACTGCCACCCCTCTGAAGGCAGGCTATAGGTGTCCCCTTACCCAAGGAGCCGCTCCCTGAAGCACAGGCCCACGACTGCCCGGTTCCCTTCTCCCTGCATATCTGGCTAACCCCCACTGGAAGCCAAGCACTCCAGGAAGCATCCTAGACGGAGCCCTCTCCTGTGCCCCACGCCCCCAGCAGGTACCTTCATGACACTGGAAATGCGTTGTGAGCGCCCACCCGGCAGACATGAAGCTGACCTTGCCTCCCTCCTCCTTCCTCCGCCCCAGGAGCCCAACCCAGTGGCTGGCACCAAGTGGGGATGGGCCTCCAACGCCCCCTGTGGAATGCTGCTGAGGGGCAAGTGGATGACCAGCTGATGGAGGCTGGACCAGAGCCTGGGGCCCCGGACAGGGGGAAGGAGAGGTCCCAGGTGAAGCCAGTACCTTCAGTGTCATCTCGCCCACGAAGATAGCTGTGAAGATGTAGTTGGACACAGTGAGGAAGATGCGTTCCTGAAAGAGCCGGGAGAGGCTGTGGGTCCAGGGGCCTCCCAGAACTGATAGCCTCTGCCTTCAGCCAAGGGGCACCGAGGAGAGGCTGCCACTTCACAGTCCATGGAGGCGGCCCCCTCTCCAGAGGCATGCTCCCAGCCACACCTCCCTCCGCGGCATCCGGCCTCATAAGCTCTCCCACCCCCTGCCCCCAGCCCGGCATGCCGTCCCACAGCAGGCCCTGGCGGCCTGTCCCTCCGCCTTATCCCCTGCACCGCCTGAAGGCCCAGCCGCTCACGGTGCTGCCAGCCTCAATCTGGGGCCGCTCCAGGGCGATGGTGATGCAGTTGAGGAAGATGAAGGCCAGGACGACATAGTCAAAGAGCTTGTGGGCAATGATGGTCTGACACAGGACCCGGAACCTGGGCAGGGTGGGCAGGGGACCACGTGAGCGTTGGTTTGTCCCTCACCCTAGCCGGAAGGAAGGCAGAAGGCCCTGGCACACGTGGGGACCAGGGTCTCCTGGAAAGCTGACCCTTCTCTTCTGGACACATCACAGGTGGCGATTTCACATCTCAGGATGCCACTTGACCACACTGCAAGCTTCCAGCACCCCAGGATGATGGGTGCCCACCTAGCCTCGACACTCGAAGCTTTCCAGACACCAGTCCATGCCCCTGAGCCTTGTCCTCAGCCGCATGGGCACACACGGCCAGGTACCCTCAGCTCCTGCCCCCAGGCCTTTCCTCAGGCTACTCTCTCCACCTGGACCGGCCTCCACCTTCTCACACCTCCTTCTTCATCTGCAGAATGTCTGCTTCCAAAGCCCAGCACAAAGGCCACCTCTTCCAGGAAGCCCTTTGATGCCCCCTCCAGAGGGAAGCACTCCAGGTTCTCAGAAGATCTATCCAACCTGGTGCCCAGCACAGGAATGGCTTAGGGTAGAGAAGATGCTCAGAAAAGCCCCCACCCGAACCCCTCCCTCCCCTGCAGGCTCTGAGGTATAAGTGACGCCCCCACAACGGTCCTGCTTGGCTTGGCAGAAATCTCTCCCTCCCAGACACGTCAACCTCCTACACCAACGGCACCCCAAGCCTGGCCCTGCCCACCTGTTCTCAGGGGAGAAGAGGTAGACGGACCAGTCCTCTCGGACTTCACACCAGTCAGGCTTGTAGACGTCAATCATCTTGCGGACTCGGAAGCACAGAGTCTGTCAAGAGAAGGCCGCGGGGTCAGGCAGGTCAGCGCTGCCCAGAGCTGCTCACCTCCACCCATCCTGGCCATCTAGCAGAGTGTGGCCACTGGATGACCTCCGAACTCTCCTAGCAAGACCTGAATGCTCGCCCCACCCAGGGTAGGCCAGGAGGACTTCTGTGCCAGGGGTGGGCCCACTCAGAGGTGGGCAGTCCGGGCCCCGCCCCCTGCTCACGCACCTGAAGTCCTCTCCCCACGCCCATTTAGGTGGGGCCCCATTCACGCCCCGCCCCTCGGCCCCTCCCTGTTCTATGCCTGCTCTCCACCTCGTGGTCCCTTCGGCTGCCCCAGAGCCCCGCGCCCTCACGTAGTCGATCTCCTCCTCGTCCTCCCCGCGATCCCGGCGGTCATCCATCTTGGTGAAGACGTCCTTGGCGATGCTGGGCATCCTGCCATTGCAGTCCTCGTGCCCGGGGGCCAGGCCTGCCGTCCTCCAGGCCGCCCGGGAGTGGGTGCCCACGGCGGGCACCAGCTCGGCCAGGTCCACCGAATCTCTGGTGTCGAGGGACAGCGTTCGGCGGTGGTGGCGGTGACGATGCGCCGGGTGGGGACCATGATGTGCATGGTGGGCGTGTGGGGCGTACAGGGGCACTGTCCGTAGCGGGCCCTCGTCCCGGGCACCCTCGCAGCCCCGGGCACCGCCACGCTCAGCGGAGAGCAGGGACTCATGCTCCGCCGACGGTTGCTTGTGCTTGAGGCTGTTCCAGCTGGAGCGACGGCTGGCCCAGGCCCCGCTGCGGCCCCACGGCCCGTAGTAGGAGCTCCGAGAGCTGGACTGGGAGGAAGCCCGGGGCTCTGGTCAGCGCCATCACACACAGTCACGGCTGTGACTGAAGGCAACCTGCATACCCGCTGAGGCCCAAAGGGGGCCACGCACTTGGCCACTGGGGCACAGAAGGGGCTAGACCCCAGGAGACCTGTCCCTGCTCTGCCTCTCACTCCATCCTCATCTTGGGACGTTTGGTCACCTCCACCCTGTGGCTCTGCCCCTCCTGCCACCTCATTTCTAGTGAGAAAGGTACAGCAAGTTAGGGCATCTGCCCATTTTACAGGAAAGGAAACTGGAGGCTTAGAGAAGCATTCTAACTTGGCCTTGGTTACAAAGCTTGGCGGTGGCAGAGGCCAGATTGAAGCTCAGGTCTCCCCAACCCCAAGGCCCAGCTCTTTACCCTGCACATTGCTGCTAAGACCAAAACCCAACTCTACACCAGACCCACTGGCACTTATTCATTCATTCCTTGTTCCCTGGGCACCCAGGAATATAATGACATGGTCCTTGCCTGGTTCTAGCTGGGCAGTCTGGTGTCCTAAGCCTAGGTACCAGCCTGAGGCTGGTACCAGACTGGCAGACACATCTTCTCTGGGTCACTCAGCACACACCCGGCAGGAAGCAGCCATCCAGAGGACCCCACAAGGACTCACCAGGGAGCGCTGGTCGTAGCTCACCCTCCCCAGTGACATGACACTGCTCTTGCGGGAGCCCAGGGCCATTAGCACGGGGTCTGGCTGCAGTGGGAGGCGGGGGGTGGATGCTGCAGCCCCAGTAGGGCCCAGATGTCCACCCAGTGGGAGATTGGGGTCCAGGTGCCCATTGGGGGTCATGGGGATTGGGCAGAGCTTGGGATCTGGAGGGTTCAGATAGAGACAGAAGGAGGGGCAGACAGGAGGACAGAACAAGAGCAAAAGAAGCCGTGAGATGAAGAAATAGACATGGACAGTAACAGAAAAGAAGAATTTTTCTGGAGAGACCTCCTCCGCCAGGAAGTCCTCCTGGTTGGACCCCATTACACGTGCCTCCCCTATGCCCATCTCCAAGGCCTTCAGCTTTACTTTTGGATGAGTGAAGCCCTTGCCTTCCATGTTTAGAGGCCAGCTCTGGGCTTCACCCAGCACAGGAGCCTCACTCCTGTACTCAATGCAGGAAGAGGGCAGAACCTGTCTAGCCCAGCTGCTGAGGACACAGCATGGGCTGGGGAGGTTTCTTTCCAGCTGCCCAGAAGTACTCAACAGAACCCAGGCATCCTGAGGCCCACAACTCTTCCTAACAGGCCAGCTGTGTGGAGGGGTGAGGGTGGGCCGCATGGCTAGAATTCAGGAGAGCCATGACTGTCACTGACCTTTTTGAGATTCAGCATTTCTGTCTATTATAAACGTAAACAACAAACCACAGAGTTAGCAGTCCTGGAGCCTTGGCCTGAGGGGAAACTAGATGCTGTACCCTCTGCCCGCCTGGAGCTCTGGGGAAAAGTCCTGGCCTCCCAGGTGATGAGTGGAACTCTGGTTACCTCCGCTGCAGTCCAGGCCCTCCTGGAGCTTGTCAAACTCCTCCATGTTGGATGAGCTCTGGTCCTCGTCCGAGTAGGAGCGATTGGCATCACCCTGGGAGACCGTCCCTCACATTGGAACGAAAGTCAGTTTAGCCCTCTCCTCCCTCCTGAATTTTTCAATGGGTGTTTTTACCATTTCCCCCTCAACACACACCATTTTACAGATGGGAAAATTGAGGCTCTGAAAAGGGAAGTGAGACGCTAATGAGGACCTCAGCCAGAAATCCACATCTGCCTGACTGCAAGTGTCCCCCAAGCCTCAGAAAATGGAGCAGGCAGGATCCAGCGTCCCAGATCTTGGGGACTCTCGGATATCAGAGATGGAGAGGCTTATTCCTACATTCCTGGGGGATAGGCAGGGGTCCTAGATGCAGCCTCCACTTGCATGCTTCCTGTGATGGGAAGCTCACCACCTCACTGGTAACACCCTCCTCTGGAGACCCGTTGCCTGCTAGATGTTTGAATTGCCATCCTCCTCTATCCAGGCCCCCCCCACCCAGTCTCATACAGGCCTCAAAGGGGTGTTTCCTCCACCAAGGCCACAGTCACCTCCGCCTGGAAGCCCTCCACCAGGATGGCTACCAGCAAGTTGAAGAGCACATAGTTGCCGAAGGTCATGAGGGCAACGAAGTAGAGGGAGGCCCAGGGGGAGGTGGAAGCCATGCCGTTGTAGAGGACAACGTTCCAGTCCTCCTGGGTGAGGATCTGTGAGGGGAGAGGATCGGCTGCTTAGCCCCTGAGTATCCCCAGGCCCCAGCCCACTGGGTGTCCTAGCTGCAGGCACGCAGCAGCCCGCGTGTACTTGCATACAGCATCCTCTCATACACAATCGTGCACCCAGGGTCCTCGCATATCATGGCCTCGGCTGGGGCATAGCCACAGACCCAAGCTCATGCGCATGTGTGCACACACATGTGCACACACACACGTGCACACACACACACACACACACACACACCCCTTGCTCTTCCTGCTGCCTGGCTTGCCCACACCCTCAAGGCCTGCATCACATACTCCTGCCCTAACACTCACTCCCAGGTGACCAGTGCTCCCTCCTGGCTGCCCCCACAACCCCACCCCCACGATCACAGTACCCATGAGGAAACGGTTTCAGGGAAGAATCAACCCCAAAGTCTCGGGGCAGGAGTGGACGCACAGGGATGGGCTCTGGGCGGTCAGTCCAGTTCTCACAGCCAGAGCTGAGGCAGTCTGGCCACTGGAGGCTGGAGTAGAGGGGCCTCCTTGCAGGCTTCTGCTTTTCCCCAGACTCTCTAAGGCTGGGGACACCTCCAAAAAGTGACAGACACCCGTGGACACAGGCCGGGGCTCACCTGGAACACCGTGACGATGGCCCACAGCAGGGAGTCGAAGTTCTTCCTGTCGGGGACCGTGTCTCCTGTGTCCGTGCGCAGGCTGAATTTGCAGCCAAAGATGTGCATCCCAAGGATGCTGGGGGAAGGATGGAGGTGGCTCAAGGGGCTCACACACACACCAAGCTCTCTGTCCGCCCACCCTGTTTCATTCTCAGAACAGCCCACTTAAGAGGAGAAGCACCAGAGTTGGTCCCATTTTACAGATGTGAACACTGAGGCTCAGAGGGGCAGGATTTGCCCAGAGAATGAAGGCTCAGAGGGGCAGGATTTGCCCAGGGATGAAGTGACGGTGTCAGGATTCACACCCAGGTCTGGGGTGCTGCGTGGAGAAGATCAGTCACACTCCCCCAGGCCCCTGCCCACAGCCCTAGCAGACCCCACGGGTGTGGCACCAGGGTAGGCAGGGCTCACCTGAAGATGAAGATGAAGAGCATGAGCAGCATGCAGAAGGTGGCCACGTTGTCCATGGTCTTCATGAGCACCACGAGCTGGCGCCGCAGCGCGGGCATAAAGCGCACCAGCTTCAGCACCCGCAGCAGCCGGAAAGTCCGCAGCACTGACAGCCCGCCGTCTGCCTGCCCCACGATCTCCCAGATGCTGCGGCCAGACCAGCAGGCAGGGCGGGGAGGGGAGAGAAGCAAGAGGGGTCAGCGGGACGAGGCCAGAGGAAGAAGCGGGGCTGGGGAGACGGAGATGCACACGTTCCGTTCATACACTCGTTCACCCAACGGATACTGTCTGCCACGTCGCTGCGGCTCCTGGCACCCTAAACCCAGGGCTCTGAACCTGGGTTCCACGGACCACCCCCTTCAAGAAGTCTACAGCCCATGAATATCGCTGACCTCTTTTTGAGATTTAACATTCCTTTAATTATGAAGGTCAACAACAAACAGCAGAGAATTAATTAGCAGTCCCTATGACCCTGTGGCCAATCGAAATCACTGGTGGTTTTCTACCACGTGACGGCTGATACAGATATTTCCAGACGTTAGTTATGCTTATCCTTTCTCTGGAAAGTGGTTGTTATGGACCCACTACTATTGATCTTGATATTTAATTCATTCACCCAGAAGCACATCTATATTGATAAATCATACATTTTCAAATATTTTCCTAACTGGTTTTCAGTATAATTGACTTCCTTTGATCTTATGTACTTCATTTACATCCATAGTTGGATGGCACCACTGACTCAATGGACATGAGTTTGAGCAAATTCCGGGAGATAATGAAGGACAGGGAAGCCTGGTGTGCTGCAGTCCACCGGGTTGCAAAGAGTCGGACATGACTGAGCAACCGAACAACAACAGCTTCATTTACTGGCTGGGGTCAGCGCATTTAATCCCCCTCCCGCCTCGCTCTATTTCTAAGTCCGCAGGCTGGGGAGGTGGGGTCGGCACCTGATGATGACAATGATGCTGTCGAAGATGTTGTAGGGGTTGCGCAGGTAGTCAAAGAGCCCAAAGGCAGCCAGCTTCAGCAGCATCTCCAGGGCAAACATGCTGGTGAAGACCACATTGCAGATCTCCAGGATGTTGGTCAGCTCCTCAGGCTGTGGGGATGTTGGGGCAGGGGACAGGGACCCGGTCAGGCCAGAGGGCAGCTGTGCATCCCCCACTCTGGACACCATTCAGCTCTCAAACCCCCAGGGAGGGCCTGGCTCTGCCACCCTGGCCCCATGGCCTGCAGGTCGGTGTCCTCGTTGGACCTCCATCCTCCATCCCCCTGCACTTGGCCTCTGCATCGTCTCTGCTGTCCCAAGAGGGCTACTGAGATGAGAACACATGCGGCCGACCTCCCATCAACTGGGCAATGATGCCTGTACTGCTCACTGAGGGCCACATTATGATAGCCAATTTACAGATAAGGAAGACAAGGCTCAGAAGGCAGCCTGAGGTCACACAGTTAGACAGAGCAAGACAGGAAGGCAAACCAGTGACTGCAGAATCCCTGTTTGCCCATGACCCTAACCCATTTAGTGAGTGTGTGCAGGTCCTGTCCTGTGCACTTCTTAAGTATCATGTCACTTAGTCCTTCACAAGAGCCCATCTGGGTGCAGGTCAAGAAGCAAAAGTTAGAACCAGACATGGAACAACGGACTGGTCCCAAACTGGGAAAGGAGTACGTCAAGGCTGGATATCGTCACCCTGCTTACTTAACTTATATGCAGAGTACACCATGTGAAATGCCAGGCTGGATGAAGCACAGGCTGGAATCAAGACTGCCAGGAGAAATATCAATAAGCTCAGATATTTAGATGACACCACCCTTATGTCAGAAAGCAAAGAGGAACTAAAGAGCCTCTTGATGAAAGTGAAAGAGGAGAGTGAAAAAGCTGGCTAAAGACTCAACGTTCAAAAATCAAAGATCATGCATGGCATCCAGTCCCATCACTTCATGGCAAATAGATAGGTAAACAGTGGAAACAGTGAGAGACTTTATTTTCCTGTGCCCCCAAACCACTGCAGATGGTGACTGCTGCCATGAAATTAAAAGATGCTTGCTCCTTGGAAGAAAAGTTATGACCAACCTAGACAGCATATTAAAAAGCAGAGACATCACTTTGCTGACAAAGTTCTGTCTAGCCAAAGCTACGGTTTTTCCAGGAGTCGTGTATGCATCTGAGAGCTGGACCATAAAGAAGCCTGAGCACTGAAGAATTGATGCTTTTGAACTGTGGTGTTGGACAAAACTCTTGAGAGACCCTTGGACTGCAAGGAGATCCAACTAGGCAATGCTAAAGGAAATCAATCCTGAATATTGATTGAAAGAACTGATGCTGAAACTCCAATACTTTGGCCACCTGATGCGAAGAGCTGACTCATTAGAAATGCCCCTGATGCTGGGAAAGATTGAAGGCAGAAAAAGGGGACAACAGAGAATGAGATGGTTGGATGGCATCACCAACTTGATGGACATGAGTTTGAACAAGCTCCAGGAGATGGTGATGGACAGGGAAGCATGGCGTGCTGCAGTCCATAGGGTCGCAAAGAATCAGACATGACTGAGCAACTGAACTGAACTGAAGAGCCCACTATGCAGATGAGCAGACAGGTTCAGAGAAGGCCAGTCCCCTGCCTCAGGCTGCACAGCTAGTACCTGGATCTGAACCCAGGCAGCCTAACTCCAAGTCTCTGCCCTTCGCCCCTCCATACCCAGCCCTCCCCCGACCTCCTTCCTTCCTTAGCAATTGCCTCCTCAAGATTGTGGGTGGCTGATACCACCAGCGCTGTGAAGGGCAGACAGAGGCCCTGCCCCTACCGTGTGCCACCATGGCTTTCAGTACACTGGACCACCCGGTCAGTGGGGCTTACTTCACCCAGAGAGGTTGAAGGTCAAAGGGAAAGTCACTCAGTCGTGCCCGATTCTTTGCAGCCCCATGGACTGTATATAGCCCGCCAGGCTCCTCTGTCCATGGCGTTCTCCAAGCAAGAACACTGGAGTGGGTTGCCGTTCCCTTCTCCAGGGGATCTTCCCGACTCAGGGATTGAAACCAGGTCTCCTGCATCGCAGGCAGATTCTTTACCAGCTGAGCCATGAGGGAAGCCCCTGAAGGTCAAAGTCCCAGCTACTCAGAGAGAGACTAGCCCCTCTGTCCACAGACCCACCCTCTGCCCCTGGAGCTGCATACCTGCTAATTATTAGCAGCACGTGACACCGCTACATGTGGGACTACCCGAGGAATGCCAGTGTATTAAACAAGCTACCCTATAGCCACAACTGGGGGTGGGGCTGCAAGTCCACCCTCACTGCCCAGGCCTCAGTTGCCTCATCCATAAAATGGGAGATGGAGTGAGGGGAGGGCTAAACAGGGCTCCAGCCGCTTCTCTCTCCACCTCTCTCGCCTCCCCTGGTTCTTCCAGGACTGGTCAAGTGTCAGGTCTTTACTCACCACCAGGTCAGGTTGTTCCTACCCAAATCATGCAGCAGGAAAGGGCCATTTGTCAGGCCTAAGCTCAACCCCAACTCAATTACTGACACCTCAGCCACCCTGCGAGGCCACTGTTGTCATCTCCGTTTTACAGATGAGGAAACTGAGGCTCAGAGAAGGAACTGCCATGCTGAGTCACCTGGCAAGGCTGTGGCAGAGCCACCAAGTCAGACTTCAAACTGCGCTCCCAGTCCCCATGCCCACCCCCGAACTCATCCATCCATCCATTTGCTCATCCACTGTTGCAGGCTCTCCCCAGCGTCGGTCAAGGGCTGGGCTTGTGCTACCCAGGCCGGGCGGTGGTGAGCCAATCGTGACATTCTTCCTGCCCTTGAGAAGTGCAGGCTCCACTGGCAAAGCCATTCGTGCAGCTTAACAAACCAGTCAGCAGGTGATAAAAACGGGCAAGTTGAAGGTGGTTTAGGCCATAGGGTCAGTGGAGTCTGGAGCAGCTTCCTGGAAGAAGTGACATCTCAAGGAGAGCTCAAAGCCAAGAGGGGGAGTGGGTAACAGGGAGAAGAGAAGGTGTCTAGGCAGAGGGACCAGCTGGAGCGAGGGAGGGAGATGGGAGAAATCCCAATATCAGGTCCGCCCACTCTGGCCCACCTCTCCCACAGAGCAACAGGGACTCAGGGCCTGACTTTGACTCCACTTGGGTCAAAAGGAGAAGAGAAAAAAATAGCAGCCCAACCCTCTGCTTCCCGCTTGGTGCCTGGGAAATCTAATAAAACTGCCAGCTCCTCTCAAGGCCAGATCAAAGGAGAAGGCACCATTTCCATCTGTAATTACATTTGACTCACAAAATGGTCCCAAAAGGGGAGTGGGACCCTGAGAGAGGCCCCCAGAGCGGGAGGGGCTGGGGCCCAGCATCCCAGGCTGAGCCAGGGCCCAGATGCTCTTGAGAGTCACCAATTTCCCAGCCCGCCAAAAGGGAGATGAGAGAAGTGGCTGCTGACAGTCCGTGACAGCGATCACCCCACTCGGGGCCATGCACCGCACACGCGCCCGCCCACCCACAACCGATGGGAAGCCTGCCGCCCGGCTCTCCCCAAAACGTCACCCGCATCATCCCCTCCTCCCTCGCAACAGCTGTTTCTCTAGTCAAGCACACACCTGTTAATCTTTTTCTAATGGACCATCCATCACTCCTGCGAGCATTTTTCTGGGAGACAGACAGGTGGACAAACCTAGACACAGTGAGTGAGAGACCAAGCGGGGAGGCATGGAAGAGGAACAGGGCAGCCATCAGAGAGATGGACAAAGGGAGACTCAAAACACAGGTGGACAGACAGACCAATATGGACCCAGGAGTGAGAAGCAAACGCACGGTGTGGAGAGACAAGACAAAGAGAAAAACAGAGACAAACACAGAATGAAAGACTGCGATCGCGACACTGGGCAAGTCAGAGGCAGAGCCAGCAAGTGAGAGTGCTGAGGCAGGCAGACAGACGGAGAGGCTGCAGAGAGACGGCTGGAGATGGCAAAGACCCACCCAGGGGAAGGGGAGGTGCGGAAGGGCAGAAAAACCAGGTTACACCAGTGGTGGGAGGATGGAGGGCCGATGAGGGGGGCTGCAACCTGGAGGAGAGGCCAGAAGCAGAGGGAGACGGGGGCAGGGGCACGGCCAGCTCACCCCTGATAGATGCCAGGCTTGGGAGGGCCAGCTGCAGGGGCAGACAAGGGCCCAGCTGGGCAGGAACCTAAGCTGCCCCCCAGGAACCCCTCGAGCCCAGCATCACCCCCACGACAACAATGCCAGCTGGTGTTGAAAACATCCTCATGTGCCAGGTGGCGCTAAGCACTTTCCATGAATTATTCCCTCAAGGCTAAAACAATATCCTATAGTAGCTCCATTTGACAGCCAGAAAACCTGAGACCCAGAGAGGAAGAGTGACTTCCCTGGCCACACACAGTCAGCAGAAGAATCAGATCTCAAACCCAGGTCTCCTCCCTCTGGCCCGATACCTCCCCATGGTCCAGGTGCCTGCACCTCCCTGCCTTTCTGACTTGAGGCTCTAGTTCAACAGACTCACTACCCTGCTTAAAAGCCTTCCATGCCCCTTTCCCCCACTGCCCTAAGGATATAGCCAGTCTCAAGACCCTTCATGAATGGACAGCCCCCGGGCCTCCTGGGCTGTTTGCCCTGGCCTGTGCATATGCACCTTGAGGGCTCAGGAGGGTCTTCCATAGGAATACCTATGTTCCTAGTGCCTGCATTTGTCTCTTCTCTGTCTACTGAAATCCCAGTCATCCCTCAGGATCCATCTCCAGTGCCACCACCTCCAGGAAGCCTTCCCTGACTGCAGCCCATGTTGGTGTGTCTCTCCCCTAAGCCCCCATAGAGCTGGAATGTCAGGCACTAAGCTATCCCATCTTCCTCTTCCTAGAGTCACTTCAGATCTAGGTTGGCAGTGACTTGACAGGACTGCTGAAAAGAGAATAAAACCTATTCTGACCCATCCACTGATTTGGAGGCCTTGAATACTGTCCCCTGGGAGCTAGAGCCAGTGGACATACCCCAGCTGGGGTCAGCCCTGCTCTAGGGAGGGTTTCTGCACCCCTGCCTTGCACTCCATTCAACCTGACCCTCTTTTTTTCTATTTTGGCTGCACTGCAGCATATGAGATCTTAATTCCCCAAGCAGGGATCGAACCTGCGCCCCCTGCATTGGAAGGCAGAGCCTTAACCACTGGACCACGAGGGTAGCTTCTAATCCTCTTTGTGTTGTCCGACACGGCGACCATCCTCTAGTCTCAGGAAGGCCTTGCCCAGCTCGGGAGGAGTCATGGGCATGGTCAAGAGAGTGCCAGGCAAAGGTGGGGCTGAGACAGCCCCCTCCCAGGAGCGGTGCCTCCCCTTCACCTCCTATCAGCCTTCTGGAACCTCCAATTCAACCTCAGCATCTCGGAGCCCAGCTCTGACAGTCACTCACCACACCACGCTGGGCAAGCCAGTTCACCTCTCTGAGCCTCAGTTTCCCCACCTGCCCAGTGGGGACAAGACACTCACCCCACCTTCCCCAGGGGCTGCCATGAGGTCATACCAGGAAGAGATATGACAACACAGGAGAGCAGATGACGACGGAGGAATCTGGCTGCCCAAGCCATCCCCACCCACCTGCCTGTCACGCAGACTCCGTTCCAGACGGTTCTGGGCCCCCTCCCCGCCAGGGCTGCGCCGGGTCAGGAGCAGACTTCAGCACCATCTGACCACCTCGTGGGTCACACACAGGCCCCTGCCTGGCTGACTCCTGCTTTTCCCGGTCACCTCCTCCCAGGCCAGTCCCTGCACGAGGTATCCATGACCACGAGAAACCTGGCGACAGTCCTTCGTGATCTTGGCAGCAGTGAGCACCTAGAGGCCATGGGCACCCCCGTCTCACCTCTCATCTGAGCCCCTGTGACCACACAAGGGTGGCCCCTTCACAGACGGAAAAGGAAAGTGACACCTGATCTCTGTCATGCCCTCGTCACCTGCCACCCCTGCCACCCGGTGACCACACCAATCTCGCCGCCTGCAGGGTGTGCAGCAGGGGCCATACGAGGGACTCCCCAGGACGCCTCCCCTCCGGCCCCCTCCCCTGCAGGGGACGGGCTGCATGTGTTTCCCGGCCTCCGCTTCCCGTTCCCGGCTTCTCTCCCTGCCCCTTGGCAGCCCTGGGCCACCTCTCTCTCTACCGGCACCACCTCAGACGGGAGTTGCTCAAAATAGACTCGGGGGCGGATCGCTTCCTGCCAGCACCGTCTGGGATGGGAGCGAGGGGCGTGGAGCAGAGCTACCCGCGCCCCACGAGCAGCCCCTGTGCTGAGCTCCGCCAAACAATGGCTGCCGCTCCGAGCTGCTTTAAAGAGAATATTTTTAAAAATCTTCCCTCCCCCTCACTTCTTCCTTAATAATTTTTTTAAGCTCCAGACGGTAGCTGGGTAAACTCACCCCAAGGGTGGTGTAGTGAAAGTCGTTCAGTCATGTCTGACTCTTTATGACCCCATGGACTGTCCATGGAATTCTCCAGGCCAGAATACTGGAGTGGGTAGCCTTTCCCGTCTCCAGGGGATCTTCCCAACCCAGTGATCGAACCCAGGTCTCGCGCACTGCAGGCGAATTCTTTACCAGCTGAACCACAAAGGAAGCCTAAGAATACTGGAGTGGGTAGCCTATCCCTTCTCCAGCAGATCTTCCTGACCCAGGAATTGAACCGGAGTCTCCTGCATTGCAGGCAGATTCTTTACCAACTGAGCTATGAGGGAAGCCCCAAGGGTGGTATAAGGTTCCGACAAAAGTTCACAAACCATTCCTAACTAGAGGGCACGGTCTATGCGCCAGGCTCCTTAACGCATTTGACCCTCCCGGCTGCTCTGGGAGGGGAGGTTCGTGTGTCCACTTCCAGACGGGGCTACTGGCTGAAGGAGGCCAAGTGACTTGCCCAAGGTTACCCTGCTGGGCGGCAGCAGAACCAGGGGATGAAGCGGCAGGTTTCAGCATTCCGGTGGAAGTCGTCAGGTTGGGGGGTGGGGCAGGTGGTGGTAATACCTGCTGAGGATGGTGGTGAAAATTCAGTACACCAGGCTGGCTCAGGGCCTGGTGCTTAGTAGGAGCCAGGGAGCCAATCCCTATGAGGGAAAGGGCATGAAGTCAGGGCATCTGCTTGTGGACAAGGAGGCCAGGGAGGATCCTGTGAAGGGGCAGAGGGTGCCAGTGAGGGCACCCCAGTGGGGAGACCAAAGGGGGCCTGCAGCACCAAAGAGAAGAGGCCCCTCTCCCCGCCATCTGACCAAAGGGGCCCTGCAGCACCAAAGAGAAGAGACCCCCCTCCCGCCATCTGACCAAAGGGGGCCTGCAGCACCAAGAGAAGAGGCCCCCTCCCCACCATCTGAAGGCTGGAGTGTTTGCCCAGAAGGATGGGGCAGAAGGACAAGGCGGGCCAGACCAGGCGGGGAGACCCCAAGAGCACTCGAGCAGGGACCGTGGCCTGGCCTGAGTCTGGGGCTGCAGGGAGAGGGAGAAGCTGGACCCAGAGGTCAGAGCTGCGGCCACCGTGTTGCCTTGGAGGGATGGCTGAGAAGGCGGGAACCAGTGGCACAGTAGCACAGGCCTCTGAAAAATAGCCCTGATTTGCAGCGTAGGGCAGTTTCCACGGGGTGAATACCCCTCCTTCCATGGCCAAACCGTCTGAAAGGGGGGGCTTGCAAAATCCTGGAATCTGAGAAAATGGGCTCCTGAAAGCTGGTTCCACAAGCCGCCAGCAGGGACCATGCTCAGGCCCTGGTGGGGCGGGACTGCGACAGGCACCCTGGGTGCTGCTCCATCCAGAAGCTAGAGCTAGCAACCCGGCAGCACCAGTTCACTGCGGGGCCTTCCCTGGGGACGCTGGGTCAGACAAAGGCCAGGAGACTAGACTGGAGGCGAGGGGGTCCAGGCTGCCAGTCTCACTAACTTTACCCTTGCAGAAAGCCTCCCCACCGGCCCTCCCCAGAGACCCTCATAATTAAGCTGGAATGGCTGGCAAATGGGCAGCTCCAAGCAGAGTGCGGTGGCAGCCCCAGGGGCCGCATTTAAGTAAATTGAATGGAGCCTGTGCCTGGTGGGCTAATGAAGACGGAAATGAGAGTGGGGCCCGCCCTGGGGTGCTGTGGGCGGGTGGGGGGGCCCACAGAAAGAGGACCACTGGGAAGCCAAGGGGGTGTTCAGACCCTATGGGGGATGAAATCTGACCCCAACTGGCTGTGGGATCTTGGGTCAGTGCCTGTGGGATCTTGAGGCCCCCTCCCTGGGCCTCAAGCCTCCCCCTCTGGCTCCTAGACAGAGTTCCTACACAGCTGGGGTGCAGGTTAAGGGAGGGACCCCACCTAGCAGCTGAGGAACCATGGGAGCCAGAAAATGATGTTTTTCCAAAAGGAGCCAGGGGTGGACTGACTTGTCCAGGCTGTCAGCCAAGTGTGAGCTATGGAGACATCTGTGCTAACCCCCTAGCCCTCCGTCCTGTGCCCCCATAAATACCCTCTAGTACCACACATCCTCCCTGTGCTCCTGTCACCTTCCAGTAGCTGTCCCCGCCCCCATGGGCAGCTACCCCCACCCCCGTGGGGGACCCTTTCTCTGAACTTGCTGCTGCTGCTAAGTCACTTCAGTCGTGTCCTACTGTGCGACCCCAGAGATGGCAGCCCACCAGGCTCCCCGTCCCTGGGATTCTCCAGGCAAGAGCACTGGAGTGAGTTTGCCATTTCCTTCTCCAATGCATGAAAGTGAAAAATGAAAGTGAAGTCGTTCAGTCATGTCTGACTTGCCTCACCTCTAAACCCTGGGTAATACCCCTCGTGGCGCAGGGGACCTGGGACCCACCATTTAACTCCGTCAACACGGTCTCTGCCCCCCATGCCTCCAGAGCTGAAGACAGAAGAAGCCACAGGTTCGGCCAAGAAGGGAGACGGGGGCAGCAGGGCAACCCCACAGGGGCCCTCAGTGCCGTGGGGCTACAGTGGAAGGGGGGAGGAAGTTGGGGTGGGGGTCAGGGATAGGAGGACGCGCCCACCTGCTGAAGGTGTGTCATGGGTAGAGCACAAGGGGCTTTGACCATCGGTGAAAAGGTCTGCATTTTGTGCCAAGGGCAACAGAGGCCGTGGAAGTTTGGGGCCAGGGCGCTCCCAGCCTCTGGAAAGACCACTTCAGGGGTTTTGGAGAGAAGAGACAGGAAGGCTCGGGTACAGAGGTGAGGCACGGAAGTCAGGATTCAGCAGGGACTAGCGAGGGATGGGCTGTGGGTGAGCAGGTGTCCACGCTGAGAGGGACAGGAAGTGCTCCCCCTGGCTCTCACCCCAGGTGGCCATTGGGTCACTCGTCCACCCTGAGCTCTGCCTCCTCCATTCCTAGCCCTGGGCTGGGCACCGAGGTCACGTGGCTGAATGGGACCCCGGACAAGACAGACACATAGCGGGTGCGTGCCAGGCCCCGGGCACACACATGCCAGCCCACCCCATGCCCCCCCACCGCCCCGCTCCCCACTGGCCTGCTGATGGTGCTCGATGCCCATGCTGACGGTGTTGACCAGAATAGCCATCATGATGCCCCGGTTGAAGTACTTGCTGTCCACGATGCCCCGCAGCTTGGCTCGAGTCTCCCGCCACACGTCTTCGCACAGCCAGGCCGCTCCGTCGGCCGGCCCCTGCTCATCCTCCTTCCCCGGCTCCGAGGAGGCCCCGTCCTCGCTGGTGCGGGCCACATCCGTGCCGGCTTCACCCTCGCCGACTCCTGCGTGCGCGGAGCCCGAGCCCTCCTGGCCTGAGTCGCTGCTGCTGCCCGGGCCTGAGGGCCGCCGGCCGGTGTCGTGCTGGCAGCAGGGGCAGCTGTCAGGGTCGGAGGCCAGCATGGCGGAGATGGGCTGCACCAGCGTGTGGGGCGTCGGGTCCAGGGGGCTGTGTCGGGGGCATAACTCTGGAAAGGAAGCAGGGGTCAGGGTCGGGGCCTCGGGTCATGCAGGAGGCAGTCCCCACCTGCAGTCGGTCTGGCATAACCTGGGTCACCACCCGCGTGAGCCCACAGAGTCTGCCTGGAACCCACCAGCGCTGCTTGGAGGAGGACGGCTGGTGGTTCCTGGGGAAACGTGCTTCCCCTTCTGGGCTTTCCTGGCCCCCGAAGAAAAGCAGGGATCAGAAGCACCCACCCCACAGAGCCACAGGGGTGGGTTCTATTGGTTAAGATGCAGATGAGCCGTGAGAAGTGTCCTTGCTGCATCACTTCCTGACCTGTGGCCCCCCGAGATTAGTCCATCCCCAGCCCGTCCCCACTGTTTTGCTTCATGGCATCATGGAGCCTGGAAAACGGCTGAAAAGGCCGATGTGGAGGGTAGATACCCCTCAGAGGAAGCCAAGGTGGCCTCAATGTTCCTCAATTTTCCTGGGGTCTATGGCATCCAGGAAAGAAGGGGACAGGAGCCCTGGGCAAAGGAAAACCCTCATTCTAGAAGCACCTCTCCCCACCACCAGGCTCCCCTCCACACAGCTGAGTCGAGGTGGGCCCTGGGGAGCGGGCAGGAGGTCCTCACACGTGGTAGGGGCAGGAGCTGTCATCCCAGGGCTATCCCCAGAGAGGTGAGGAACTCAGCCAGTATTGGAGCCAAGTTCTATGATCCGTGAACCATTTCAAAGAAGCGTCAGAGAGGCTCCATCTGGGAGGCTTGGTTCCTTCTTTATATTTGTCTATGTTTTCCTAGAATAAACGGGTTTTGCTTGTGTAGCAAAATATATATAACGTTAAAGGGGAAGAAAAGCCTGAAATGCCTACCCTTCATTTCCACACTTGCTACCAAATACCTCTGGACAAGACTCTCTGACTCACTCACCCTCTAGACCGGTGGGGCTGCCAGGGGTGGGCCCACCTCAGCATCGGAGGTCAGACCAGAGCACTTCCCAGCCCAGCTGTGCATGGGGTCGCCCCCGCTAAGGCTTGTTTCCCAAGGAAGGGAGGAGTTGGGGGAGGCACGGAGGCCCAGGGCAGGGGACGACCTCCCTCCAGAAGCCTTCTAGGGCTTCTCTCCACGCAGTTTCTTGGGAGCGAGTAGTGGGCGACAGCAGGAAGTCCCTAAGCAGTAAACACCCTCCCCACATCATCCAGGAACACGGGGTGCCCGCCTTGGCCAGACCCCCGCTCCCCCGGCCACGTGCCGGGCCAGCCCACGGGCCACCTGGAGCCTCCTCCAAGACCACGCCTGGACGGCTGGCGCCTGGGGACGGGTGGGCGGCCGCCCCGAGGATGAATTCTCCAGCTTGTCTCTGAGCACCTCAGACTCCCAGAACATGAGAGCTGCAGGAGCCGGGCTTGGGGTGGCTGACTCCACAGGGCCTGGCCTCATCCTCACTCCATGGATGGAGGCCGGAGAGCCACAGAGGAGCCGGGCCAGCCAGGGCCCCAGCTGCCGCTGCCCTGGGTGCGGTCCTGAGGCTGGCTGCCTTCCTCACTGGCACCAACTGGGGGGCAAGGCTGGGCCTGGGGTGGGGCTCACCTCCTGTGGCTCCTTTGCCTCCTCTTACTGGAGAGGTTCATGTCCCCCTGGGTGGTGGGGGGTGGGGGGCGACAGAGCCGGTAACTCTGATGTCCCTGACACACTGTGTGACCTTGGGTGACTCCCTTCATCCCTCCAGACCTTAGCACTCCCATCTGAACACAGGAGCCGATATTACTCTGCTCCCTTCTTAAGACTGTTTTCTAGAACAGATGAGAAAATGAATGGAAAACCCTTTGAAGCCTAAGGGGCTAACTCTCTGGAACCATCCACAGTCGAGAAAGAGAAATGGCCCCAAGGCAGGAGCAGATCACAGTATGTGAGGCGCCCGACATGCCTGCTCAGGTGTGCCAGCAGGCAGGCAGGCAGCAGCAGGGAGCCACGGGCGGGGGCAGGGAGGGGGGTGGCCTGCAATGGAAAGGGATTTTATAGTTTCATAAAATTAAGGAAAACTATGAAGGAAACTAAGGAAAACTATAAAGAAAGCTGAACGCCTAAAAATTGATGCTTTTGAACTGTGGTGTTGGAGAAGACCCTAGAGAGGCCCTTGGACTGCAAGGAGATCCAACCAGTCCATCCTAAAGGAGATCAGTCCTGGGTGTTCATTGGAAGGACTGATGTTGAAACTGAAACTCCAATAATTTGGCCACCTGATGCGGAGAGCTGACTCATTTGAAAAGACTCTGATGCTGGGAAAGATTGAGGGCAGGAGGAGAAGGGGACGACAGAGGATGAGATGGCTAGATGGCATCACTGACTCGATGGACGTGAGTCTGAGTGAACTCCAGGAGTTGATGATGGACAGGGAGGCCTGGCGTGCCGCAGTCCACGGATTCGCAGAGTCGGACACGACTGAGCGACTGAACTGGAAACTAAGGACAGATGCTTCAGTACTCTGGCCACCTGATGCAAAGAGCTGACGCACTGGAAAGACCCTGATGCTGGGAAAGATTGAAGGCAGGGGGAGAAGGGGATGACAGAGGGTGAGACGGTTGGAGGGCATCACTGACTAAAAGGACATGATTCTGAGCAAACTCCGGGAGACAGTGAAGGACAGGGAAGCCTGGTGTGCTGCAGTCCACAGGGTTGCAGAGTCAGACACAACCAAGCCACGGAACAACAAACGACAGAGAGCTGTTCATCGTTCTGTGCACGGAGCCCACGGTAGAGCCTGAGTCCTGTGCACACTTGGGGTCAGAAGGGAACTCCGCCAGGGTGGGGCTAGGCCCCCCAAGTCCAGGGCCAGGCCAGGCCAGGCCCCAGCAGGTGGTCGGGAAAGGAGACAGGGAACTGAGAGTGTAGACTGCAGCTCCTGGGGAAGGCCCAGGTTCTGAACTAGATGGACACCTCTGCTTGTGCTGGAGGGACAGGCCACTTTTTCAAACTGCCGCTTCTGAGTCCCCAGCTGGAGACACACCAGGCCTGGCTGGAGCACCCTGGAGGCCCCGCTACTTACTGTAGTGCCTGGGCTCCTTGGCGCCGGGCCCGGGCGTGGCGGAGCCGGGCGTCCCCGGGGCCTGGCGCCGGCTCCGCAGGGCCTGGTAGAGGCCCAGGGCCCGGCGCTTGGCCTTGCGCAGGATGTGGCAGACGTACTGGAAGATCTCCTCGTAGCAGTCGCCGGGCTCAGCGTAGCTGGCCACCGTGCTGGAGGACAGGTAGCGCTGCCGCTGCTCCAGCATCAGCCGGTGCTCCCGCTGCTTGGTCTCCGAGAACTGGGTCGCTATGACAACGAGGCACAGGTTGATCATGAAGAAGGAGCCCACCTGTGACCAACGGGAGAGGACAGGGACAGAGGGGATGGTGGGGTGAGAAGGGGTGGGGGTAGGGGGGGACCGGCCGCAGGAGGGTGGGAGAGGGAGGAGAGACAGGGCGGAGAGAGAGCGGTGGAGATGGAGGGATGGAGGCAGGGCGAGGGGCAGAGGGGATGCAGAGACAGAAAGAGGACCAGGGGAAGGGCAGGGCGGATCCCGGCCATGAAACAGGCAGAGAGACGGCCAGAGACAGCAGGATGCAGAGAGAAAGGCAAGGAGAGATGCCGAGGGAGGGTGAGATAGGCTCAGAGAGGACAGAGGTGGGGGGTGTGGGAGGCACGGAGACGGCGGGGGGGAGGGTGGGGACAGGGAGAGAGAGGAGGGGGCGGGGTGTGGAGGGCCCAGAGAGACGGAGAGGCACGGGCACAGATAGGAACAAGAAAAGATCACTGAGGCCTGGCTCCCAGAGGAGGCTGGGGCCCAGGACAGGGGTGGCCCGGGCAGCCCCCCAAGAAGGCTGCTTCCCTGAGGCCTGCTTCCAAGCCCACCTACTTCGGACCCCTAGATCCTGACCACAGCTGCCCTCCCGCCTGGGACATCAACATTGAGGCAGGGGAGGGAGGCAGAGACCCAGCAGGCTCTGCTAGCCCTGAAACCCACCCCAGCCCTGCCCTCGCTATGGCCTTGACTTGGGCCCTAGTTGGGCCCACAGACCCCACTAGAGAGGTTTGCTTTAGAAAAGGTTTCCTTGTGTGCTTGGATGGGGTGGTAGAGAAAGGTTAGGAATTCTGCTACCTCAAGTCCTCAGGCCCTGCTCCAGGGGCCACCAGAGGCAGAAGGGCCCTTCCCGCCCCAGTTTCCAGAGTCAGGCTCCTCCCAGACATGGGCTGAGCTTTGGACCAGACTCAGCTGCAGTGAGAGAGGCAGTGGGGTTGCACCCTCCTCCAGGCTGCCCACCAGAAGGTTCCTGCAGGCGACAGTCGGTCCCTCATCCCCTCTTCCTTCCTCTCCCCCACAGCATGGCTGGGAGCTGGGGTTCGGGAGATGGGGTTGTGAGGGTTGTAGGGGGCTTCCTGGCCCAGAGGATGCTAGGAAAATCCCCTGCTTCTAAAGTAAGAAAATACCTCACTCGTTTGCTCTCTCTATTTCCGGGAGACGGGCTCCACAGGTCCTTGTGAGGGACACGGGGACCCCGCCCACTGGGAGCTCACACTTGGCAGCCTCTGCTCAGCCTGCCTCTGTAGCCGCTGTCCCTGGGTGACCAGACAGCACCCCATTTCCCTCTGGACCTCCATTTTCCCCACCTGTCAAACAGAAGGCTCAGACGAGCTTAGGACTTATCCAGCCAGAAGGAGCGTAGGGGACCTGGGTCTTAGGGCTGAGAACCCTCACTGGCTGTGTGGTCCAAGCCAAGTGCCTCGCCTCTCTGAGGGTCAGGGTCCACACCTGAGAAACGGGCAGGTGACCCGGCCGGGCCAGGGCTCGCTACCCCCTTCCTAGCACCTGGCCAACCCAGCACCCTGGCCTCCCGCCAGCCACCCTTTTCCCTGAGATGGGGCCACCACCCGGGGCCCAATAATTGCAGCAACAACAGCAGCGGGACACATTTACTGAGCAAGTACTGTGTGCCAGGAGCTGGGCAGGCGGCAGGCCCTGTCTCCTCTAACCCTCCCCGGGGCCCGTGAACCAGATGTTGCCACTGTTCCCCACTTCACCATGAGCTTGGGAGCCAAGGGGCCTGCCCAGAATCACGCTGAAAGTTGCCAACCCCAGACCCACTCCTAACTCCATCAGGAGAAGCAGATGAAGCATCTGGCCGCTTCTCCCTGGATCTCAAGGCTCCTCTCGCCACCCCAGTGCTTCAGAGTCTGCCCCACTGCAGGAGTCTGTCTGGGTTCAAGGTCTCTACAAGACACCCCTTGCCCAGAAAGGTGCTTCCTCTGGCTCTACCCCTTACAGCTTTTAAGGTTTGATTCCGGCATCACCTCCTCCAGGAAACCTCTCACTTCCCCATCCCTTCTCCAGGCTGGGCGAGAAGCCTTCTTTGGACTCCATTAGCCTCTTGGGCTCCCTTTTGAGGCGGCTCCTAAAATGCGGCTGGCCCCTGCCTGCTGCAGCCCGTTTTCCCCAGTGAGACTGTGAGCTCCCAGAGGGCAGGGCAGGCCAGATCCACTGCTCAGCACCCAGCACTCGGGGCCTGGCACAGTGCAGGCTTCCCTGAAAGTGCTGGGGAATGAACGAACCAGCGGATGGGTGGGGATGCTAAACAAAGCCTGGGATCTTCTTTTATCGGCAGTGTTTCCTATGGAAGGCATTTCAGCACCCAGAGGACGGCATTGAAGCTAAGCCAGCAGTGAGTGTGTCTCAGCTTAGCTTGTCCTGAACCCCCAGGTCAAAGTCCCAGCAGCCCAGGAGGGGGTGCAGCACCAAGCGCACCCCCTCCTAACACCAGGGAGCCAGACAACCCAGCCTTACAGCAGGGAGCCAGCAGTGACTCTCCTGGGAGTGAATCACCTTGACATTTGAGGACTGTGTTGTGGCTGAGGCTGTCAGGCAGGACACAGTGGATGAGCTCTAAGCTTGGAGGAGACGGTGGTGGGAGTAGAGGGGTTGGCCAGCAGAGGGGCCTCTCCGGGGGTAGAGAGAGCCCCCCTTCACCTCCAAGTCTCCCCCACAAGGCAGAGATGCCCGAGAGGAGTGGGTCCCTCCAAGAATTCCAAGGAGCTCCAGGGGCCCACACCCAGGCTCAGTCTCCCCTCCAGACTCTGCCTGGGAAGCCACCCCAGGCTTTGGTTTCACAGTATCTCATCTTCCCGCCCCAGGAAATGAGGGAGATGCTGGAGCTCTTGAGAAGCTTCATCTGGGGGCTGCATCCCTGCTATGGTCATAAAGGAATGTATTCCCAGAGACTGCAAGACACAGAAACTCGAGCGCTGGGTGGACTTCAATTCCCAGAAATGAGAAATGAAGGCAATCAGAAGCGATGGATGCCTTCAGCAGCCACCCCCAACGAGCTCCTTCCATCACCCGTGGCTCGGATGCATTTAAAAACTGCCCCTCCTGCTCTCTCCCACTCAGCCCTGTGGGCTCGGAGGGTCTCCCTGGGGACTCCCAAAGACTCTCTGGCCCCCTGGCCCGTGGGTCCTGGAGCTTGCCCGGAGAGCACCAGCTCCCTTGACACTTACTATGATGAGCAGGATAAAATAGATGAAGTTGTAGAAGGAGTGAGCATCCATCACGTAGTACATGATCTCCACCCAGCCTTCCAGAGTAATCACCTGCAGCCAGAACAGAGCAGCAGAGACGGGCTGAGACGGCCGAGCCTCTGGAAAGGCAGGCAGTGAAGCGAGTGCCCCAGACAGAGGTCCCCCAGTGCACCGGGGCACTACACGTGTTCTCTCTCCCGAGGGCTCCACTGGGCAGGCAGCCTCATCCCCAACATGCAGGTGAGGAACTGAGGTCCAGAGAGATTAGGACACTTGTCCAATGTCACACAGCCAGCAAGGAGTGGATCAGGGACTTTTAACCTGGTCCCTCTGGCTCCAGAGCTCCCTACCTTTCAGTCTTCCACAGCAAAGCAGGACTGGAAGAAGCAGGTGGCGGGGAGGGGGTCTGGGTTGCAACTCCAGCTCACCCCCTGGGCCACTCTCTGAGCCTCAGCTGCTTCTTCAGTGCGTGGGATTAACAGAGCCCACCCGGCAGGGCTGGGGGCGCAGCTCAGCTGAGCCAGGGACAGTGGCTGTGCTGAGCTTGGTATGACTCTGTCCCCCATGCACTTTCTCAGAGAGGAAAAGCAGAGCAGCCTTGGGCAAGACGGATGCTGGGTCCTCCCCAGCACCACAGTCTTGTTGGCTTCTGGGCAATTGCACGGAGCAATTCCCCCTCTTGGAACCGGAAGGTCTCCAAACACAGATGCTGGGCTATGACCACATCACAGCTTCGGCTCTGACTTCTATGATTCTGACACTCCCCAGAGCAAAGCTCACAGAGCAGCCCTCTCAGCGGCTTCTCAGCCACCACCCTCTGCACCTGCCCCATCCTTCCTTCCAACCACAGCAGGAAGGTAACCCTGTCCCGGCACTTGCTGTGCGCTGGGCTCTGCTCACATCTGGTTTATTCTTCTCAGCCACTCAAGGTTGGGGGGCAGGGGGAGGGAGCTGTTATGACCCCCATTTTTTAAATGAAAAAAAGTTGTTTTGGATGTGGACTATTTTAAAGTTGTTATTGAACCTGTTGCAATATTACTTCCATTTTATGTTTAGTTTTTTGGCTGCAAGGCATGTAGAATCTTAGCTCCCCGACCAGGGAATGAACCTGCATCCCCTGCATGGGAAGGTGAAAATCTTAACCACTGGACCACCAGGGAAGTCCCACCCCCATCTTAGAGATAAGAAAACTGAGGCACAGAGACTTCAGGCAATACACCCGAGGGCCTACAGTCCTTTCTCCCAACCTCAGTTGCTCTGTCTGGAACATGGGCGTGATAGTGCCTGTCGTGCCGGCAGGCCAGGCAGACCTCAGTGACTCAGGTGGCAAACGCCGAGCACAGAGTGCCGGGTGACGCTGCTCCCCGACCCCTGCCCACCCCTGCCCACCCCCAGCCCCCAGCACAGGGGCCGGTGCCAAGCCCGAGGGCCTCACCTGGAAAATGACTATCCAGGCATAGCCGATGTTGTCAAAGTTGATGGCGCCCTTGTGGGGGTTGGCGCTGCCCGTGCGGCACACGTTGTAGTAGCGGTTCCAGTTGACACAGAGCCCACTGGCGTTGAGGTCCTGGCGGCCCGCCCCGAAGTCGTAGACGTCGTCCTTGGACAGGCAGCACTCGCGGCCCTGCTCCTTGAGCGGAGGGATCTCGTGGCAGCCCATGATGCCGTTGTCCCCCGACAGGGAGCAGATGAAGGGCATCTCGTCGTCCTCCTCCGGCTGGTAGTAGGGGGGCAGAGCCACGTCCCCTTGTCTGCACAGGTGATGGTGCAGCAGAGAGAAGGGGAGGGGTCACCGCCACGCGGCACGACAGGACTGGAACCACCAGCCATTATCGCTTCAAGGCCTTCATACGTGCTGTTCCCGCCACCCGGGACACCTTTCTCCACCTCTGGCATCGTCACAAAAACTCCCACCTACTCACTGAGGGACGTTCCAGGGTCCCCCCTCCTCAGGGAGCCTGAGGCCCTGCACAAACTCCCATTATTGCTCTTGGGGAAAGTGCACCCAACTCCCCTGGGAGCCTGGAGCTCTTTCAGGGTGAGGACTGGGACTCAGCACCCTTAGTGCCTGCACACTGTCTGGTCGGCACAGATCAGGTGCTCAGTATACAAATGCTGAATTTTACTGGTTCAACGAATCAAGGTAAGATACCTTCCTGTTCCACCCTGTCCCGTCTATGTGACCTTGGGCTGGTCAATTCCCCTCTCTGGATCTCAATTTCTTCATCTGTAAAACAGAGATGGCGATCCCCACCCTGCCCATCCTGTGGAGCTAATCTGTGACTCATGGCAATCCCAATCGAAATTCCAACATGCTTTTGTCTATGAAACCTGGCCACGTGGTTCTAGGTTTATATAAATGGGAGACTAGTCTAGACAATTTTTTAAAAGAATAAAGGTGAGTGGAGTATAGCCCTACAAGAGGTCACAATAACAGTGTGGTATTGCACAGGAACAGAAAGATTTGTGGAGCACCTCAGAACACAGGTACAAACCCAGGTATAAAAGGGAACTTGGTATATTATAGAGAAGCCTTTTCAGATCCATGGAGAACAGAAGGACTGGGCCATAAATGGTGTTAAGACATCTGCTATCCATTTGGGAAACAATAAAGTTAGACCCCTACCTCACACCATATACAAAAGTAAACTTATGCAAGACATGGTATTGAATGGAAAAAAGAATGTCTATTAGCTCCTCAATTGTTTATATTGATCGCACACTGAAAATAATATTTTGGACATACTAGGCTAAGAAAAATATATCATAAAATTTTAAATAATAAAATCCTGGTGAATAAAAAAGCATAAGTGCAACAAAAATAACCACAAAAACTTTACAAGAACATATGAGGTATTTTTGTTAACTCAGGATAGGTAAGACCTTCTTATACAAGATACATAAAATCCAAAATCTATAAAGAAAAAGGTTGGCAAGATTGAGTGTATAAAAAATTTCTGAGACAAACAATAGTATACAAACAACAAATTGCAATAAAGCAGAAGTAGGCAAACTTTCATTATAGGGGACTGGAATGCAAAAGTAGGAAGTCAAGAAACACCTGGAGTAACAGGCAAATTTGGCCTTGGAATACAGAATGAAGCAGGGCAAAGACTAATAGAGTTTTGCCAAGAAAATGCACTGGTCATAGCAAACACCCTCTTCCAACAACACAAGAGAAGACTCTACACATGGACATCACTAGATGGTCAACACCGAAATCAGATTGATTATATTCTTTGCAGCCAAAGATGGAGAAGCTCTATACAGTCAACAAGAACAAGACCAGGAGCTGACTGTGGCTCAGATCATGAACTCCTTATTGCCAAATTCAGACTTAAATTGAAGAAAGTAGGGAAAACCGCTAGACCATTCAGGTATGACCTAAATCAAATCCCTTATGATTATACAATGGAAGTGAGGAATAGATTTAAGGGCCTAGATCTGATAGATAGAGTGCCTGATGAACTATGGAATGAGGTTCGTGACATTGTACAGGAGACAGGGATCAAGACCATCCCCATGGAAAAGAAACGCAAAAAAGCAAAATGGCTGTCTAGGGAGGCCTTACAAATAGCTGTGTAAAGAAGAGAGGTGAAAAGCAAAGGAGAAAGGAAAGATATAAGCATCTGAATGCAGAGTTCCAGAGAATAGCAAGAAGAGATAAGAAAGCCTTCTTCAGCGATCAATGCAAAGAAATAGAGGAAAAGAACAAAATGGGAAAGACTAGAGATCTCTTCAAGAAAATTAGAGATACCAAGGGAACATTTCATGCAAAGATGGGCTCGATAAAGGACAGAAATGGTCTGGACCTAACAGAAGCAGAAGATATTAAGAAGAGGTGGCAAGAATACACAGAAGAACTGTACAAAAAAGATCTTCACAACCGAGATAATCATGATGGTGTGATCACTCACCTAGAGCCAGACATCCTGGAATGTGAAGTCAAGTAGGCCTTGGAAAGCATCGCTACGAACAAAGCTGGTGGAGATGATGGAATTCCAGTTGAGCTGTTTCAAATCCTGAAAGATGATGCTGTGAAAGTGCTGCACTCAATATGCCAGCAAGTTTGGAAAACTCAGCAGTGGCCACAGGACTGGAAAAGGTCAGTTTTCATTCCAATTCCAAAGAAAGGCAATGCCAAAGAATGCTCAAACTACTGCACAATTGCACTCATCTCACATGCTAGTAAAGTAATGCTCAAAATTCTCCAAGCCAGACTTCAGCAATACGTGAACCGTGAACTTCCAGATGTTCAAGCTGGTTTTAGAAAAGGCAGAGGAACCAGAGATCAAATTGCCAACATCCTCTGGATCATCGAAAAAGCAAGAGAGTTCCAGAAAAAACATCTATTTCTGCTTTATTGACTATGCCAAAGCCTTTGACTGTGTGGATCACAAGAAACTGTGGAAAATTCTGAAAGAGATGGGAATACCAGACCACCTGACCTGCCTCTTGAGAAACTTATATGCAGGTCAGGAAGCAACAGTTAGAAGTGGACATGGAACAACAGGCTGGCTCCAAATAGGAAAAGGAGTACGTCAAGGCTGTATATTGTCACCCTGCTTATTTAACTTATCTGTAGAGTACATCATGAGAAACGCTGGACTGGAAGAAATACTAGCTGGAATCAAGATTGCCGGGAGAAATATCAATAACCTCAGATGTGCAGATGACACCACCCACCCTTATGGCAGAAAGTGAAGAGGAACTAAAAAGCCCCTTGATGAAAGTGAAAGTGGAGAGTGAAAAAGTTGGCCTAAAGCTCAACATCCAGAAAACGAAGATCATGGCACCGGGTCCCATCACTTCATGGCAAATAGATGGGGAAACAGTGGAAACAGTGTCAGACTTTATTTTTTTGTGCTCCAAAATCACTGCAGATGGTGATTGCAGCCATGAAATTAAAAGACGCTTACTCCTTAGAAGAAAAGTTATGACCAACCTAGGTAGTATATTCAAAAGCAGAGACTACTTTGCCGACAGGTCCATCTAGTCAAGGCTATGGTTTTTCCTGTGGTCATGTATGGATGTGAGAGTTGGACTGTGAAGAAGGCTGAGTGCCGGAGACTTGATGCTTTTGAACTGTGGTGTTGGAGAAGACTCTTGAGAGTCCCTTGGACTGCAAGGAGATCCAACCAGTCCATTCTGAAGGAGATCAGCCCTGGGATTTCTTTTGAAGGAATGATGCTAAAGCTGAGACTCCAGTACTCTGGCCGCCTCATGCGAAGGGTTGACTCACTGGAAGAGACTCTGATGCTGTGAGAGATTGGGGGCAGGAGGAGAAGGGGACAGCAGAGGATGAGATGGCTAGATGGCATCACTGACTTGATGGACGTGAGTCTGAGTGAACTCTGGGAGTTGGTGATGGACTGGGAGGCCTGGCGTGCTGCAATTCATGGGGTAGCAAAGAGTCAGACACGACTGAGTGACTGAACTGAACTGAACTGAGGCAAACTTTTTCCATAAAGAGCCAAATAGCAAGTTTTTTTTCCTTTATGCAAACCACATGGTCTCTGTCCCACCCACGCAACTCTGCCACTGTAACATGAAAACCATCACAGAAAACGGATAAACAAGTGGGCATGGCTGTGTTCCAATGAAACTTTATTCACAAAAACAGGCCAGAGTTTGCCATCCCCTGTGATAAAGTATTTGAAACACGTAAAACAGGTACAATATAACCATCTAAAACATATTAAAATCTCTTATAACTCAATAAGAAAAAGAATCCACTAGGGAAGGAAAGGACAAAAGAATGGAAAGTTCACAGAAGAAATCAAAATGACCAACGTACAGGAAGAGATGCTCACCTCACTAATAACCGGAATAAGCGAACAAAAATTACAGTGAGATCATTTTACATCCATCCAAATAGCAAACATTTCAGGGTTGATAACATTGAGTGTGGGGAAGGGTGAGTGTAAACAGACATGCTCATACACTAGCAGTGGGAGTATAATTGACACAACCTTTCTAGAGGGTACTCTGGCAACATCCATCAACAATTAGCATGTAGACATAGAACCCCAATACATATGGTCCCCCGGTGGTAATAAAGGCACTCTGACAGTTCAGTGGAGAAAGGATGGACTTCTCCAGCAGCAGTGCTGGGACAACTGGTCATCCCCATGAAAAATGAATCTTGACCCCAACCACATGCCATACTAAAAATTATTTGAAATGGAATACAGACCTAAATGTGAAAGATACAAACAAGAAAGCTTCTAAAAGAAAACACTGGAGGATAGTTCATAACCTTGGGTTAGAAAAAGATTTCTTAAACTGGATACAAAAAATAACACTAGAAAAGTAATTGATAATACTGGGGAGCTTCTGTTTATCAATCAAATGATACCATTAAGAAAGTGAAAACTGCAAAAAGACAAAAAGAAGATTAGAAAAGAAAAAATACAGAAGTACAAAAAACCTTTAAAAAGAAATAAAAAACGGAAAAAGAAAAAACAAAATTAAAAAAAATTTTAAAGGGGGAGAAAAGAGTGAAAACATAAAATTCAAACTGGAATCAAATATATGATATAGGACATAAATATATATATATCCACTGAAGGACTCAAATCCAGAATATAAAGAACTGCTACAAATTTATAAGAAAAATAAAGGCAATTCAATTTTAAGATGGCAAAAACCATACAGGCACTTCACATGAAGATATACTGATGGCTTATCAACAAACAGAAAAGTGCCTATCACCACTAGCCATCAGGAAAATTCAAATTAAGATGCAAATTAAAACCACAAGAAGGCGCCACTGCACTCTCACTAGAATAGTAAAAATTAAAGGACTGACAGTTCCAAACATTGCTACAGAATGTGGGGCAACTGGAACTCCTTAGACTTTGCTAGCGAACATTCAGTGCAACCATCCTGGAAAACGGTTTGACAAAATTTACAAGCCAGTAAACACAGGCACTCCCTTCACCTGGCAATTCTACTCCTGGGAATTTACCCAAAAGAAGGAACGGCCATATCCACCCAAAGACATGGGCAAGAATATTCATGAGTCATTGAACCAAAGAACCAGAAACCACCCACATCCACAGGAGAACGGAAAAACACAACATGCCGAGGTGTATTCAGTCAGCGGGAGCCTCGCAGCAAAAAAGAAGGAGCTACGGATACATGCAGCAACGTGGATGAGCCTCACAGACACAGGACCATGAGCCAGAGATGCAGACACAGAAGGCAACTGCCTATATGATTTCATCTGAAGAAACCTCAGAAACAGGCAAAGGGATTCCGTGGTGATAAGAGATCAGAACAGCGGCTACATCGCGGCGAGGAGGGTGACGAGGAAGGGGCAGGATAGAGCCCTGCTGGGCACTGTGAATTTCTCAGGGTAGACTGACACCGGTGCTTAATCCAGGGAAAACCTCACTGAGCACCCCGCCCCCCACAGCACCTAATACCTGTGCCTGGCGCTGAGTGTAATTTATACCTTAACCAAAAAAGGCAAATAAAAAAATGGACACAGAGGTTCAAGAGCGAGGGGGACATACGTATATCTATGGCTGGTTTATGTTGATATTTGGCAGAAATCAACACAATTCTCTAAACTAATTATCCTTCAATTTAAAAATAAATAAAATTTTTAAAAATGGACACAGGGCATACCTCATTTTATTTATTTTTTATTATGTATTTACTTATTTATTTGGCTGCATTGGGTCTTAGGTGCAGCACGTGGGATCTTGGATCTTAGTTGTGGCCTGTGGATCTTTTTAGCTGGGGCGTGTGCAAACTTACTTGCGGCATGTGGAATTTAGTTCCTTGACTGGAGATCAAACCCCGGGCCCTCTGCATTGGGCATGTGGAGTCTTAGCCACTGGACCACCAGAGCATCTGCTCCACTTTTATTAAGCTTTGCTTTATTACCCTTCTTACAAAGTGAAAGTTTGTGGCAACCCTGCCTCAAACAAGCCTATCAACACCACTGTTCCCACAGCATCTGCTCATTTTGTGTCTCTGTGTCGTATTTTGGTAATTCTTGCACTATTTCAAGCTTTCATTATTATTACGTCTGTTATGGTGATCTGGAATCAATGAGCTTTGTTATTACTACTATGAGTCACTGAAGGCTCAGCAGAGATGGCTAGCATTTTTTGGCAATAAAATATTTTCAGTTGGGGCATGTTCTTTTTTATATACTATTGCACAATTAACAGACTCCAGACGACTTGCCTGGTGGTTCACACTCCCAATGCAGGGGGCCTCAGTTCAATCCCTGGTTAGGGAAGTAGGTCCCTCATGCTGCAACTAAGAATTTGCGTGCTGAAACTAAAGATTTCACATGCCGCAACCAAGATCGAAGATTCCGAGTACTGCAACTAAGACCTGGGGCAGCCACATAAATAAAAAGAAATATTAAAAAAAAAAAAAAAAAAAAAAACCAGACCACAGGATGGTGTAAACATAACTTAACATGCACTGGGAAACCAAAAAAATCGTATGACTCACTTTGTTTCCGTGGTCTGGAACCGAACCCACAGTATCTCAGAGGTGTGCCTTACGCTTCGACTAGCAATTACGAGTCTAGGCATTGATCACACAAGGGCATACAAAGATGGCAAGCATACACGATGCTCCCTGCAGGCTTCCACATAAAAGCAAATACCTGGTAACCACACAAAGTCCATCAAGAGAAGCTGGCATCCTGAACTGTGGTTCATTTGTGGAATAAGAAACACTGATGTAAGACACACTCAAGACACATTGCCTAAGCAATTCCCATTTTTAAAACCTGTCTGGGGTGTAAATAGTCGTGCGTGTGCATTAATGCCTAGACAGAATCTGCCAGCAGGGAGCAGATGCTTTGCAGAGGACATGAGACGGAGCCCCACCACTTCCTAGCTGGGTGGCATCCCCTTTGCTCATCAAGAACCCTGCCTCTGACCATCTGGGGTCTCCCTGGGGCCTGTGTGCCTGGGGCATGCTCTGTGCACGCTCACTGGGGGGTGGTCACGGTAGGCTTTGGAGGTCCTGGAGCAAGGTTCTCCTCTCTCAGCCTGTTTCCGGGTCTCCACATGGGGTCAAAAGTCAAGCACCACCGCCACCACCCGTGTCACACAGGAGCGTGTCATCCTTGTTAACCAAGTCAATAAACTGGACTAGAGGTGCCCAACAACCCAGAAGATAAACTCACAAGTGAGACAGGTTCAGACAAAGACAGTGCCAAGAAAATCAAGCAGGATAATGTCTGGGGGAAAGAGGTGGTGAGGGAAGGCCTCCCGGAGGAGGCGACACTGGGGTTGAGCTGGGTTAATGAGAGGGGGCCACCTTGGGATGAACTAGGAAAAGATCCATGGGGGACAGAGGGGCCTGGATGTGACCTGAACCCCCAAAGCTGAGAGCTCACACCTGCCCGTCTCCATCTGTGCAGGCCAGACGGGGAGAAGTAGGGCCCGCCCCTTACAAATGACTGACACTGCGTGCTCCCCTCCCCCACACAGGGCCCTGACCCACAAGGGTGCCCTGCCCCTGATCTGCCCCCACAGTGCTGCAGAGGGAGCCAGTTCTTTCCCCAGGCTTCCCCCTGGCTCTCCAGCGTAGCTCCATCCCCACAACCAGCAGTCAGGCGGACAGGGAGGCCCCGCCCATGCCTGTGCAGTGTCCCCATGTCCCTGCACCCTTCGATCCCCAAGGGCTGGAACTCCACCTTCTGCTGCATGCTCCCCTGAGCTGGGCAAGTGCCGCTGCTTCGGTGAGCATGTCAAGTCACAGAATGAATGAAAATGCTTTCCTACCTCTGTCCCTGCGGCCTGGACACAGCAGGAGTGCACTAATGCATATTAGTGAAACGAAATGAAAGTTTAGTCATGTCCAACTACATATGGCCATGTATGTGTACTCAAAGGCGCTGCCTACCCCTCCTCACTGAGATGCTACAGATGTCCAGTTTCTCCGACGACTCAACCCAACTTCTCCAAGAGCCACAGCTCAATTTCTGTTTACATAGCTTTGGACAAGCCTCTCTCTAGGGAGCTGTCCACCCCCACTGCTTTTAGACACATGTGGGCTAAATGCAAGCTGACCTTTCCGTGATGACTCAGAGTCACCGAGTGGAATGTCTGTGCTGTAATTAGACAGCCAGGTTTCATGTCTGCTTTTGAGGTTTTCTATCTTGTTTTCCCTTGCTGTCATCACTTCTGCTTGGGTCTTCCCCTCCTACCCAACCTCCTTCTGGTTCGCTGCTTCCACTCTTCGGGTCCCAACTACCAAGTAAGTTGCTTCCTGCTTCCCTGGTGGCTCAGAATCTGTCCATAATGCAGGAGACCCGGGTTACATCCCTGGAGAAGGGAATGGCAACCTGCTCCAGTATTCTTGCCTGAGAAATCCCATAGACAGAGGAGCCTGGCAGACTACAGACTATAGGGCTGCAAAGAGTCGGACACGACTGAGCGACTAACACTTTCACTTTCACCCAGTAAGTTAAAACTATGTGTTAAGTAAGAGTCAGTAGGAGCTAAATTAGCGTCTAAGGGCCTGCCTTGGACTGGGACTTTGTGATAACAGTTTGGAGGGCTCAGAGACCTTCTGAGCTCATTTTGGTGTCCAACCATTCATGGGAGACCTACCACCAACTCACCTGGGCACATCCCTTAATCTCTCTGCTCCACCGGGAGTAAGGATTGAGACCAGGTGCTCAATGGGGAGACCTTCCTAGCCTGGAAACATTCTGCATGAACAACACCCCAGGTAAAGCTGGCCAGGAGTCCCAGGGCAGGGGATGGGGCGCTGCACTCACATGGTGAAGTTCTCCTCCAGGAAGCAGCGGTTGCGAAGCAGGCCGGCCCAGAGCTGCACGCCGATGATGCCAAAGATGAAGAAGACAAAGAAGCAAAGCAGGAGGACATTCCCCAGCATGGGCAGTGTGTCCAGGAGCAGGTTCACCAGGATCCGCATACCTGGGAGAGGGAAGGGTGGAGGGATTGGATTGGCAGACAGGGGCAGAGGGCCCAGAGAGGAGACACAGAGAGCTGGGTTAGAGGAACAGAGAGGGGGTGGTGAGAGGAGAGGTGGGACATGTGGGCAGGGACTCCTTACTGCCCTCAACCTGCTCAGTGGCCCCCAGACAGACCTCCTTGGTGCTTGCCCCTTCTCCCAGAAGCCATGAAAATGGCTCTGCATCCCGCTATACTTCCACTAGATCATGAGTGAATAAGCAGATATCTACGGAGTACTTTCAACGTGCCAAATGCTTTTCGGGGTAATGCACAAATACGAGCTCTTCAGTCTCCATGGCAACTCTATGAGGGTGGTAATATTATCCCTATTTTATAGAAAAGGCAACTGGAGGTTCGTAGAACTGAAGCTACTTGCCCAAGTTCACACAGGTAGGAAGCAGCAGGGTCTGGATTTAAACCAGGTGTCCTGACACCAAGTTAGCACTCTCCATAGCCCCCAAGTACCTGGAGGTCTGGGACTGAGGTTAGCTCATCTCCCTATGCCCAGCACCCACCCAGGACGGGCACTTGTGTCCTGAGTGTCCTTGATCTCTGGGACAGTCAGTGGTCCCCTGACCATGCCAGGACACATCAGTACCAACCAAAACCATCCTGCTGACCCACCCCCACTGCATGATGAAATCAGGAAGAGTTCTCAGAACCACCTAGAGAAGAACCTTGGCCAGCCAAGGTACCCAGACCTGGCCTGATGCCAGAGGAAGAGGACTTTTCTTTTCCTTAGAAATAGCTACAATGAACAAGCCAAGCCAGAGGCAACAAGAGGAGAAAATGGGGAAATGAGAGAGGAGATAGACATCCCCAGGGAGGGTGATGGGGTAACCTGAATGGGGCTTCAGGCAGGCATGGAGAGGGGAACAGAACATGTCAGTCACTTTCTGGGGAGGTATGACATCCCAAAACTCTGCAGGTAGGGAAAGCCTGTGGAACGCACATAGCCCCTGATGAAGAGAGAACAGGGTTCAAATCCTCACGCTGCTGGCCTCTGGGACCTGTGGGACTTTGAACCAGTCCCTGCCCCTCATGGAGGATAAGACCCCTCAGCAGAGGGGCCCAAGAAGACAGCAGCCACGCTACAAAGATTCCCCAGCTCAGGGCCCACACCCAAGTCTCAGCAAACTCTGGGGCTTCCACCCCACAGAGGAAGTGGAGAACAGGCTCAGCTTTCGGCACCACTCCACACACTTACCGCTCTTCACGTCTGTCTCCCCACCCTTCCCTTCTGCCCCGCCGGCCTGGGCTGACCCATCTGCACCCTCCAGGCCCTCTCTCCCCATGGGCTCCGTCCCCCAGCTGTGAAAAGCACCTGCTCTCTCAAGTCTGGGTGATGTCAGCCACGGTCATGGCTTCGGTAACAGTCTGCATGTCACCCACTCCCTCCTGACTCCTCAAGAAGATCCAGCCACCCCAGTCACTGGAGAATCCACAGGAATGCATGCCCCAGACAGGTGGGCCACCTCTGTGGCTTTGCCCGGCCCCTATTCCCCAGTCCTCTGAACACAGCATCACTCTTCCATTCCAGTTCCATGGTTTGCGTGGGAGATCACATGACATGTAGATCACACGACCCAGACTTGGCCAATCAGCATAGTCTGTTTCCCTAGCCTCCGTGGTTGGTCCAGGATGAGCATGTGACTCTATCTAGGACCAATGAGAGTTGGCAATGAGACTTCTGATGGAACTACAGGAAAAGAGTTGCTCTCTTGCTGCAGAGATTACAAGTTGGGAGGAGTGAAGCTGGGAGTTGGTGGGGCCATCTTGCTTCCCAGGGATAGTGCCTGTCTGGGGTTGAAGCCAGCCCAGGGAAAGCAGAGCCCAGGACAGAGAGGGGGCAATTCCTGGTAACAGCCACTCTAGAACACAAATGTGGGCATGTCACCACTATGTGTACAAACAGATGGCATTCTCATCAGCTACCAGGGTTTGTGGATCCCTGGCAGGTGGCGGAGGTCTCTGGGACTACAGAAGGTCATTCAGTTCAGTTTAGTCGCTCAGTCGTGTCTGACTCTTTGCAACCCCATGAATCGCAGCACGCCAGGCCTCCCAGTCCATCACCAACTCCCGGAGTTCACTCAGACTCACGTCCATCGAGTCAGTGATGTCATCCAGCCATCTCATCCTCTGTCATCCCCTTCTGCCCCCAATCCCTCCCAGCATCAGAGTCTTTTCCAATGAGTCAACTCCTCGCATGAGGTGACCAAAGTACTGGAGTTTCAGCTTCAGCATCATTCCTTCCAAAGAACACCCAGGGCTGATCTCCTTCAGCATGGACTGGTTGGATCTCCTTGCAGTCCAAGGGACTCTCAAGAGTCTTCTCCAACACCACAGTTCAAAAGCATCAAGTCTTCAGCGCTCAGCTTTCTTCACAGTCCAACTCTCACATCCATACATGACCACAGGAAAAACCATAGCCTTGACTAGACGGACCTTTGTTGGCCAAGTAATGTCTCTGCATTTCAATATGCTATCTAGGTTGGTCATAACTTTCCTTCCAAGCAGCAAGCGTCTTTTAATTTCATGGCTGCAGTCACCATCTGCAGTGATTTTGGAGCCCAAAAAAATAAAGTCTGACACTGTTTCCACTGTTTCCCCATCTATTTGCCTTGAAGTGATGGGACCGGATGCCATGATCTTCGTTTTCTGAATGTTGAGCTTTAAGCCAACTTTTTCACTTTCCACTTTTACTTTCATCAAGAGGAGGACTTATACAGTGGAAGTGAGAAATAGATTTAAGGGAATAGATCTGATAGAGTGCCTGATGAACTATGGACTGAGGTTCGTGACATTGTACAGGAGACAGGGATCAAGACCATCCCCATGGAAAAGAAATGCAAAAAAGCAAAGTGGCTGTCTGGGGAGCCATTCACTTTCCTTTTCATCACAGGAGGTCATTGAACCTTACGAAATTGCTGTAAAATATCCAAGTATGATGCCATGAATTTTTCTGGGAAAAAGGTCCACGTAAGTGTCTGTGGCTCCAAAGAGTGTCAAGAGCTAGTGGGTCACCCTCGAGTGTACACCACCCAAGATCCTGTGATTCCTGCGTACCCTCTCTAGCCTCATCTTCCTCCCTCCCTCCCTCTGTCCCCAGTGTGCACCCTAGGTCTCAGGTGGCACTAGTGGTAATACAGTAGACGTAAGAGATGCGGGTTCGATCCCTGGGTCGGGAAGATCCCCTGGAGGATGACATGGCAATCTACTCCAGTGTTCTCGCCTGGAGAATCCCATGGAAAAAGGAGCCTGGCAGCCTGCAGTCCATAGGGTCACACAGAGTCGGATACAACTGAAGTGACTTAGCAAGCACACACACACAAGGATACCATGGGATTTCACACCTCCATGCTTTTTTTATTCATGCTATTCCCTCTTTCTAGAACACTCTTCCACCTCTCTTGTGCCTGGCAAACCTTAATTCAGCCACCATAGCTCAGTTAAGGATCTGCCTTCTCTCTGTGAAGTCTCTCTGTGACTTCCCATACCCCTTCTAAACCTATCTCTCACTCCTCTGTTCTGGGCCACCTTAGCACCTCTGACCTAGCACAGGCTGTCATGTACAGTTGTGCAGGTTGCATACTGCACAACCTTGGAGGCACCATTTACATCAACATCTAATCTTCTAACCCTAACATATAATTATCCATTTACTCTCCTGTTTTTTCCACTGGGCTATATGTTCCTGGGGACAGGGTCTATCTGAGTCACCTCAGTACTCCCAAAACCCAGCAGGTCCTGGCCCAGAGCAGAGTCTCAGCCATTTACATTCAACATTTATTGAATGACTGCTTGTGAATGAACAACGTGCAAAGTCATGGGGAGGGGGTGGAATATTGGAGAGGGGAAGATGAAAGGATGGTGACAAGAAGAGTGGCTCTGTCCAGATTTTTATTTATTCCAGGGGCAATGGCTGAGGTAGTTATTAACGAGGTAATTATTTGGGATTTGCATCACGAGCTCTGTATGGAGTGATTTCCAATCAGTAATTAATGCTCACCCCCATCCTCCCACCCCACAAAACTAGGTCAGCCTCCTCTTGGGAAAGGCAGTGGGGCTCCCTTGCAAGCTCCTGCTCTCCAATTGAGAGCAAGCCAGGGTGAGTGAGGGCTCAGCATCCCACTCCCTCCACATCCGCCCCCACAACAGGGGGTGTGCAGAAGAGGGAAGTGAGAACTCAGAGCAGTCAGCCTACAATCCATCCAAACGTTAAGTCAGTCAGTCACAGGCCTTTCTGGTGCCCCATCATTCATTCATTCATCAAACACTTAGACAAGAACTGTTGCGTAGCATACTAGGCACAGTGCTGGGCTCATGGGAAATCCCAAATCCCATTTTTCACCCCTTGCAGAGTTTGCAGTCTGCCAGCAGAGGGACAGGGGACCCCAGTGTTGGGGAAAGGGACGAGGCCTGGGGAGTAAGGGAGCTCTAGGTGCATTGCTGGAGGGGCTGACTCGAGCTGGGCCCTGCAGGATAACAGGAGCGGTGGCAAAGGCACAGAGGAGTGACCAGCCAGAGAGGGCATCCGGGGGCCTCTGCTAGGCAGCCACTTGGGAGGTTTCTAAGCAGGCTGAGCCCTTGACCAGCTCCGGGCTTTAAAGCCGATGGAACAATCTTGGAGGACAGGACAGAGGCAGGAGGCAAGCATGGAGGGCCAGGTGGTGGCCCTGAGAAGTGGTGGGCTCAGAGAGGCCTGCAGGAGGCAGCTCTGTGCCATCCCAGCCTGGCTGCTCCCGCCTGCTCCCCCCGGGCCCAGCTGTTGTTGCTCAATTAATTACATTTCCCAGTTCTCCAGGACATTGAAATTCTGAAAGGCTCCTGAGAACCTGCCTGGCCGCCGGCTTCCCTGAATGGCAGCCCGATCTCTCCTCCTCTCCTCCCTCCCCTCTGCTGAGCTGAACCCCAGCTCACTTCACAGCCCCCCTGGGGCCCAGGGAGTCCCAGGGCCACAGAGCCAGGGCATAATTAGCTAATTAGGGACTCAAAGCAAGTTCATCGCTTCCGCGCCAGGGAACAGGGGCCACGGGATTAGGGAGCCAGGAAGGACCTCACGAGAACCCAGCTAATCCTCCTTTCAACGCCCACAGTCAAGTAATTAGCTCAAGCAAGTCGGAGGGTTCCGCCATGCCCCTGATTCCCCTGGCAACTGCTACAGGAGAGACAGATAAAGTGAAACAGAGAGAGAACTGCAGACAGAGAATAGAGGCAGAGAAAAAGAGGTAGAGACCGCTCTTAAGACCTATCACCATCTACCTCAGACTATCTTTTCTGCTCATCCTCCACACTTCTCTTCAGCCAAGGCCTCCTCCTCCAGGCAGCCTTCTCTGATTCTCACCCCCAGATACTCAGAAGGCTTCCTGCCTCTCACTCCCTATGGCTCTCCCTTTTCCTCTCCCGGGATGAGATTACCTGGTTTTGGTCTCTGTGACTCTTGAGCCTTGGATGGAGACCAGGTGGGCCTTAATGAGGGCAGGCTGCAGGTGACACACGAGTGTGGCTTGGGGCCCTGCTCCCCTAGTTAAGATGGAAGAGGACCCCAGAGTCCTCAGAACATCCAGTGTAGCCCTTTCTCTGATGAGCAAACAGAGCACCAACTCAGGACAGGACATCTGGGGGCCAGATCTGGCTGGGCAGCCTTGAGGCAGAGCTGGCCCTCTCTGGGCCCCAGAGGCCTCAACTACAGAAGACAGTGGTTCCTGTCGAGCCTCAGGAAGACCCCAAGGCCAGAACACCTCAGTGGGGGGCGCCCCCAAAGTCAAAGCCTCCCATTCCAATGGGGAAAGTATAAATCCTTCTCCCACCCCCCAATCGCAGGACCCGCAACCATCAGGCTCCAATCTGTCCCCCTCTGTCCTCCAGGCCACGCCTGAACCTGCTGCTCCACCAGACTGCAGACACGCCCAGCACGCCCACTCCCCACCTGTGCACACATCCTGCCCCCCACTCACCGCCCCCCCCCCACTCTCTGCCAGGGGGGTTCCTTTACTATTGCACTGCTGAGAGCAATGCCAAGTTCACTTGCCAAGGCAGGATGGGGTCCATGCTGGAGCCAGACTGACCCACTTCCAACCCCTGGGAAGCTCAGGTTCTGGGTCACTGCTGGGCCCTCGCACATGCTCAGAAGGCCATCTCTCGTCCGTTTTCAGACCTCTGCTGTGTGGTCACCTCTCCTGGATCCCAGGGCTGGGCTCGTGCCCCTGCAATGAGCTGTCACAGTCTTGTCCGCCCTCCATCACACCACTTATTACACTGTCATCCTTCATCACAGCTCTGCCCTCCTCTCTCCCCAGAAACCAGGAGTGAAAAGCCCACCTGGGGTGCTCTGCATCCCCCAGTCCAGCCTGGGGCCCAGTACAGAGTAACCCTTCCGAGGGGGGGGGCCTGAACGAATGTAGGAGTGATGGGCTGGGTGGATGGATCCGTTCTACAAATGTTGAGTGAGGGCCAACTACATTCCAGGCACTGTTTTAAGCTCTGGGGATATATCAGTTTAAACACACACACACACAAACAGATCAAACCCTTGCCCTTGTGAAGCACACATTCTAGGTTAAGGGTAGGAAGAGCCAGGGGCTTCCCCGGTTACTTATCGGTAAAGCATCTGCCTGCAATGCAGAAAACGTGGATTTGATTCCGGGGCCAGGAAGATCCCCTGGAGAAGAAAATGGCAACCCACTCCAGTATTCTCGCCTGGGAAATCCCATGGACAGAGAAGCCCGGTGGGCTACCGTCCATGGGGCCGCAAAAAGAACTGGACACGACTGAGCATCTAAACAACAAGCGAGATAGAGACAAAGAAACAGCAAGCATGATAAACAAGTACCTTTCTTCCTTTGTTGGGTGGTAAGTGCTACAAAAGCGAAAAGTAGGTTGCAGAAAGACCAGGCTGGGGCTAGGGGCCCAGTTGGCATAAAGCGGGGGCTGGGAAAGGCCACCCTGCCAAGACGCACAGAGCAGCTGTGTGCCCACTTCGGGGAGAGCTCTCCAGGAGAGGGAAGAGCCAGGCAAAGGTGGGAGGGCACAGGGCTGCCTGCAGGAGAGCGTGTGACTCCAGCTTTGACTGGCGCTGAGAGTCACAGATAGAAGACAGACGTGGTCTCCCGGCTGCTGGGAAGAAAACGACTGTGTGGGCTGGGGCCAAACAGGGAGGCCATTAGGGTCCCCAGCCTGCAGGATGGTCTACAAACGCCCCTGTGTGACCCTGGAACCCGCACACGCATCTGGAAAGGGGGCTGGGCCTGTGGGCTGCATGGCCAGGAGCCTGACAGCAGCCACGTGGTCGTGCCTCCTGAGGGCACCCCATGCCTTCTCCTGGGACTGAAATAGGGATCCCTCAAGGGGGTGCCTGGGGGCTTCCCTGGTGGCTCAGATGGTAAAGTGTCTGCCTGAAATGCGGAAGACATGTGGTCTGATACCTGAGTCAGGAAGATCCCCTGAAGAAGGAAATGGCAACCCACTACAGTATTCTTGCCTGGAAAATTCCATGGATGGAGGAGCCTGGTGTGCTACAGTCAATGGGGTCACAAAGAGTCAGACACGACTGAGTGACTTCACTTTCTTTCTTTCTTTCTTCCTTTCTTTCTTTCTTTCGGGGGGGTGCCCAGGAGAGACTCAGGCTCCTGCCCGGTGCCCTCACTGCTGAGGTTGCCCAGGCCAGATGCTGGGATTGGGCACTCTCCAGGGACTCTCCAGGGTGGGGACCGGGCCTTCAGTCTACCTGCTCCACTTCAGGCCACCTGGCCTGGCCCAGCCCTCGCTCACCTGCCATCCTGATAGCACACATCTGGCTGGGTTCAGATGACATGGCAGTGGAGAGGGATGTTGAGGCGGGGCTCTAGAGGCATTCCGAAGGTTGAGTCAGGGGTAGGATGTGGGTGTGAATGGAACAGAGGAGCTGAGGCGTCTCCAAGGTTGGGGGCCTGAGCCCAGAGGCACACAGCAGCCCTCAGTGGAGATGGAGGTCTGTGAGGATATGTGGAATTGGGGGTGCCTGGTGTATACCTTTGTGAAATCAGATCTCAGGGTCTGGGGTTCAGAGGGAGAAGTATGGCCTGGAGCATCACGTGAGTGGCATCAGGGTAGAAACAGTTTGTAGGTGGCATTTTATGTTTTCATTTTTTGGCCACACTGTGAGGTATGCAGGATGTTAGTTCCCAGACCAGGAATCGAGCCCCGCTCCCCCTGCATAGGCAACGTGGAGTCCTAACCACTGGACCACCAGGGAAGTCCCTCTAGGTGGAATTTTAAATGCCAGGAGCTGGGGGAGACGATGACAGGTGGGCAAACTGATGGAGCTGCTCAACCTTTTCACCCCCTTCTCTCCAGCGAGCCCCTGGACCAGGCCCTCTGCCATAAAGAAAGCTGGGCATCAGCCAGACTAGGGCCCCTGGTGGCAGTGGGGCGCCCAGGAGGCGAAGAGGGTGCACTTCCTGACAGGCCTCTCCCCTGGAGGTCTGGGGTGCTCTCCGCAGACAGGAGCTGTCAGCCCAGATTAGCACAGCCGCTCTGCCAGGGCAGCTCAAGTAGAAAGAGCCGAGCTTGTGCTAGCCTCTGCCAGGGGCCCAGCCCGCAGCCAGGAGGAAGGGAGTAGGCCTGGGGCAAGGGGCAGCGAGGCAGCGGCTGGCCCTGGGGCTCCCCTCTCTCCCTGGTCTGCCCAGGTCAGCAGAGGCTGCTGAGCAGCTGGGAGAGGCTGTGTGCTGCTCCTGCCACGGCCAGGGCCAACTAATCAGAGGCACAGTGGGTGCCCGGGAGGCCGGGCCAGGCAGCATACGGCCAGGTGGCCGAGGACACAGCTGCTGGCCCCAGGCCCGAGGGGAGGGGCCTGTGGACTGAGGTGGGGCCTCAGTGCCCACTCCTGAGATGAGAAGCAATGCCCGCACAAGGGGTCTGCGGCACCATGCCCTCCACCCCAGGGGAGGCCTTGGCTCCTCCCCAAGGCAGTCAGTGCTCACTACAAACACAGGGGCGTTTGTAGACCGTCCTGCAGGCTGGGGTCCCTAATGGCCTCCCTGTTTGGCCCCAGCCCACACAGCCCGGCCCTGTCCTGCTGAAGGTCCCCAACCCCACCATGGCCCCTGATGTCCTCTCACGCATTCTTCCAAAGTCTCTTGCCCACTCCTCCCTGAAGCCTCCTCAAAGTACGGTGTCGGGAGCCCCTCCCCTCGGCCCAGCTGCCTCCATTAGGGCCCCTGGCCCCAGCCCCACAGCTGCCCAGCTTGAGCATCTGCCTACAGAGTCGGGGCGGCATGAGAGCCTTCTCCATGACCCCCACGTCTGCCCCGAGGCCTAGCTCTGTGGCCCCACAGCGGATGCTACTCTGGGTGAACGGACGAAGGAATGAACACACACGCAGTGGCTCTCTCCCTTGATCTGGTGTCCTGTCCAGGAATCACACCCTCCCGATGTGTAAAGCGGAATCTGACCCAGTGCGGAGGCGGAGGGGGAGTAGGGGGCTGCCCTCACCCCAGCCGCACCCCAAGCATCTCTGCTCTCGCAGTCCCGGCTGCTCTTTCCTGTTCCCAAGTCAGGCTCTCATCAGATGGTCTGTCCAGAGGCTCTCCAGCCCACCCCCATCTCTCTGGGGAAATCGGGCCCCTGCTCACTGTCTTCTCTTTTCTCTCCCCACCTCCCTCCTTCCCTCCCTTCCTTCTCGGGTGGCTGCCAGACCTTTCTTCCATGTGGCAGCTGGGGGAGCTGTGTGGGTGCCAAGGACAGACAGTCTGAAGTTCAAGGTCCTGCTTGGGGTCAGAGCCCCGCTTCAGCTGCACCCCAACCCCCCCGAACACACATACAGATTGAAAGTGCTGAGGTTCTCCTGCAAGCTTTGTTTCCGGGTACCCAGCCCCTCTGCCAATAGATCTGGAGTGTGACATTTGGAGTATGAGCAGTCACTCGAGCTTCCCCGGTGGCTCAGTGGTAAAGAATCCACCTGTCAGTCAATGCAGGAGACGTGGATTCAGTCCCTGGGTCTGGAAGACCCCCTGGAGAAGGAAATGGCCACCCACTCCAGTATTCTTGCCTGGAAAATCCCATGGACAGAGGAGCCTAGCAGGCTATAGTCCATGGGGTGGCAAAAGAGTTAGACACAACTTAGCGACTAAACAACAACAATGTGAGACCCGTGATCAACGTACAGGGTTGGCACCTTCACTGGGCACCTTCTAGGAGCAGGTGTCATGAAGATGCTTTGCTACTCCGTAGCCTAGCAAGGGAGGGCTGGGACCCATCTTATGGACTGAGAAACTGATGTCTGAGAGGTGGCCAAGATCCCAGGCACAAACCCTGGTCTAACTGCTCTGGATGCTGCGGTCTGTAGCCCTGACACTGGGACCCTCCCTCTGAGGGGGCGGGGATGGAGCAGCTCGCCAGAGCCTAATCTACATCTGGCACTGCAGACTAACCCACGTTGAGGTGCCATGTGTCATCCCCCTTGTGCAGACAAGGGTCCAAAACAAGAGAGGTTTCTTTTCCCAGGTCCTGCAGCTAACGAACACAGGCCCAAGCTCTGAACACTGGCAGGCCAGCTCAGACACCATGCTCCGCACTAACCACTCTACCTTCCTCCTTCCTGCCCTGACTCACCCCCTCAGGCTGCAAAGGGCCGAGCACCACGAGAACTCTTCACCCTGACAGTGAAAGGCGTTCAGAGGTCTGGAGCACACCAAACTTGGGGGTAGAGAAGGGGCCACTACTTCAGCCCATGGGGCCTTTCTGCTTTGACCTTGGATGTGGGCAGGTGTCTTTCCTGATGCCCCTATGCAGACGGAGTGGGTGGCTAAGATGCCTACACACTAAAAGGAAAGGAAGGAGGTTGTGAAAGGAAGCACAAAGCGCTGGCCAGCTGTGTGGCCTTGGGCAGGTTACTCAACCTCTCTCTGCCTCAGTTTTCCCATCTGTAAAGTGGGCATCACAGTGGTACCAACATCCTAGGACTGTTATGATACAGTTTGTGTAAAGCATATGATAAATTTTAGCCACTTATCATTATTAGGAAATCCCTAGAAGACGTGGAATGCTCACCTCACGCCTCCCCATGACAGGCAGTGCTCTGCGCCTACGCACTAAGACGTGCACGCAAGCCCACATGTGCACATACAAATACACACAGTCCCAGGAGAGCTCCTCTTCTCCACCCTGGCATGTGCAATTCCGCTCCGTCTGCCAGGACCACCCTTCCCAGTTCTCTGTGTTCCTGGTGAGCATTTTCCACAAGCAACCTCTGTGAAGAGGTCCTGATGCCCTCACCCTCCAACCCCAATGCTCCCAAGCACCTTCTTCATTAGAGTAGCGCCTGTTGACCACTTACTGCATACAAGGCTCCAGGCTAAGCTCGCTATACACATGGGAGCATTTTGTCCTTAAAAAACCATATAGTAACTGGTATCACTAATGCCATCTTATCACTTGGGAAATAGAGGCCCAGGGTCCCACAACAGGTGGGTGAAAGGACCAGAAGTGGGGCCTGTCAGTAGAGAGCTAATCTCCAGTCCTGAGCCTGCAGCTGGGGCCCGACAGGGGCCTTCCACACAGCACAGTCAGCTCTGCCTCCCTGTCCCCGGGCCCTGCCCAGCCCAGCCCCAGCCCAGAGGCCCCTGCACAGAGGTGGGTCCTTGCTGACCCAGGGGTTGTCAGCCAGATAGGGCTCCAGGAGGTGGACAGCTGCCCCGAGCTCCCTAGGCCTCCCTCCCAACCCCCTCCACAGCCTGGGTCAGGGTGTACAGGGGCACAGGTAGGCCAGCAGTTCAGACTCAGCCGGCTCAGGCTTTAGCAGTAACTGCCCTAGTTTCTTCGGAGAAGGCGATGGCACCCCATTCCAGTACTCTTGCCTGGAAAATCCCACGGTCGGAGGAGCCTGGTAGGCTAGAGTCCATGGGGTTGTAAAGAGTCCACTTTCATGCACTGGAGAAGGAAATGGCAACCCACTCCAGTGTTCTTGCCTGGAGAATCCCAGGGATGGGGGAGCCTGTTGGGCTGCCGTCTATGCAGTCACACAGAGTCGGACACGACTGAAGCGACTTAGCAGCAGCAGCAGCCCTAGTTTCTTAACGGAGAAAAAAGCACTTTTCATATTTAAATGGCTTGGTCAATGGGCTTTGGGAGGTACCACAGCTGACTGTGCCAACAAAGGTCCGTCTAGTCAAAGCTATGATTTTGCCAGTAGTCATGTACGGTTGTGAGAGTTGGACTATAAAGAGAGCTGAGCGCTGAAGACTTGATGCTTTTGAACTGTGGTGTTGGAGAAGACTCTTGAGAGTCCCTTGGACTCCAAAGAGATCCAACCAATCCATCCTAAAGGAAATCAGTCCTGAATATTCATTGGAAGGACTAACGCAGAAGCTGAAACTCCAATACTTTAGCCACCTGATGCGAAGAATTGACTCATCTGAAAAGACCCTAATGCTGGGAAAGATTGAAGGCAGGAAGAAAAGGGGACGACAGAGGATGAGATGGTTGGATGGCATCACTGACTCAATGGACATGAGTTTGAGTAAACTCTGGGAGTTGGTGATGGACAGGGAGGCCTGGCATGCTGCAGTCCATGGGGTCGAAAAGAGTCAGACATGACTGAGTGAGTGAACTGAACAGCTGACTGAGGGGTGTGTAGGGTGGGTGAAGCCTGGAGTCAGCTGGTGCCAGGAGGGAGCACTTTCAGAGATAAACCAGCCCCATCTTGCCAAGGCCCAGAAAGGGACAGCGACCTATGAAAAGTCACACAGCAAGGACTTATCAAAAGTCAGAACCTAGCCTCCTGACTGGCAGTCTAGTGATTCTTCCTTCCCTCCCTGGCTCCTCTACACTCTCCTGCCCTTTATCCACCAATGGTTGAGTGGCCAGGACACACCTACAGGCGTGGGGTGGAGGGACACATTTTATGATGTTCTGTAAAGAGCACAACCCCCAGGTGCCCCATCCATCCTGGGCAAAGTCCCTCTTCCTCCTTTGTGCAAACAGGGAAACAGGCCCAGAGACTCCCAAGGGCTTCCCAGGTCACAAAGCAGATTCTCAGCAGAGCTCAGAAGCAGAACTTACATTCCCCAACAACCCAGCTGAGTCTTCCTGGTTGCTTGTGTTTTTAAACTTCAGGCAGCCACCTCCCTCTCCACAGCTTTGCAATTAATAACCCATAATTTGACTTCGCCGTCCTAATCCTTTAGCTTGCCATCTTGTGGCCAAATTGAAAGCTACAGGCTAATGTTGAATGAGTCCCAGGGCAGAAGCAGCAATAAAGATAAATGGGGGACTTCCCTGGCAGTCCAGTGGATAACACTCCATGCTTCCAATGCAGGGGATGCGTGTTTGATCCCTGGTTGGGACTAAGGGAACTAAATCCCCCATGCCATGTGGGACGGCCTTAAAAAGATAAATGGGAGGACTTGGAATGTTCAGGGAAACAGCTAGGGAAAAAGAAGGCAACCAACCAAACCTCTCAAAGAGATTTCTAAGTGACCCTCCACTCCTACAGGCCACTCATTCCCAGTGACTCTGGGCAGAGCACCTAACACCTGGGAAGGAAGTGGTGAGGTCTGGATTAGTGCACCCGCTCCAACAGCTTGAGGCTCCTGTTGAGTTGCTCGTGAAGATGGATTTATCTTAAGGTCCCTTTTGGGGAGGGGGCTGAGGCACATTAGCTATATTTTGGATCCTGGAGAGTTCATGGTCTCAATAACTATCCCCCCCGGCCAGGTTCTGAGAAAGCAAGAGATTTGTTTGTCAGGTGAGAGGCAGAAACAGCTCAGAGCAGGAACAGAACTGCCCACCTCAGGCAGCCCTGGGCCTCCTAGCAAAGCCTATTAGCGGGAAAGAAGCCCCTGAGGAAAGACCTGGATTCCTCTCTGGGCCCTGGGGGCCGCCCAGCCTCCAAAATCAGAAGCTCCATGAGCACGGGGCCCAGCCTGGCCCTTCTCTAGAGAACTGGACAGACTGGCACGGGGGGCCTGCCAGTGACCCCCCACAGCTAGGAGCCGCCAATGAGTTCCTCACACAGGCAGTGAGGTGGGGGGAGGAGAGGCACGTGGGCCCACACCTCCACATGTGCACACCCCCATGTACACGTTCCCACACCCATGTGTACATGTTCCCACATGTGCACACCCCCGTGTATATGTTCTGACATGTGCACACGCACATGTACACATTCCTACATGTACACACCCCCGTGTATATGTTCCCACATGTGCACACCCACATGTACACATTCCCACATGTGCACACCCACGTGTACACATTCCCACATGTGCACACCCATGTGTACATGTTCCCACATGTGCACACCCCCGTGTATATGTTCCCACATGTGCACACGCACATGTACACATTCCCACATGTGCACACCCCCATGTATATGTTCCCACATGTGCACACCCATGTGTACACATTCCCACATGTGCACACTCCCACATGTGCACACACATATACACACAGTCTCTCAAGGAGACACAGTCTCTCAAGGAGAGAGACCCTCACACACACACACATGCACAAATATACAGAAACCCATCCACAGAGACCCATACCCTGTGTGTCTAGGGATCATCCACCCCCCACCCAGACCACCTCTCAGAAATGCCCTGTCGCATCGCTGTTCCCACGCCTGTCAGAACCTGAGACCTGACGGGAGATGCAGAATGTAGGATGGCCTCCAAACGCCCCTGTGTGACCCCGGCACACGCGTCTCTGGAAAGGGGGCCGGCCCTGCGGGCTGAGTGCCCAGGAGGGTGACAGTGGCCACGTGGTTGCCGCCCCCTGGGGGCAGCCCTGCCTTTCTCTGGGCCTGAAATGGGGAACCCAATGGGGGACTCCCAGGAGGGATGCAGCCCCTGCCTGCCCTCCCTGTGGGGTTGCCCAGGCCAGACACTTGATTCCCTCCGGGACTCTCCAGAGTTAGGACCAGACCTCCCGGCCACCTGCTCCTCTCCACCCTGCCCAGCATGGCCCTCGTTCACCCACATTGCTGGAGCAGTCTTGTATCCACTTGCCCACCGCTGCCAGCCATCTCTAAAACACTCCCTTGTCGGCTCAGTCCCCACACTCTGCTGAGTCTCAGCTCAGACACCACCTCAGACCCCCAGTGCCCCCAGCTGTGCCCCTCCCTGCACCCCTGTGCCCTCCACATGCCCGGCATCCCTCGGTCTGAGCACGGGCAGCACAGGACAGCTGCTCGATATACCTGCCCAGCGGCTCCACTTCACACCTATTTACTGAGCCCCTGCTACACACCAGACAGAGTTGTGGGCGCTGCGGGAACAAAGGCTGCCTGTGGCCGGCCTCCCAGGAGGAGATGGGGCCTGGGGAGGGGAACATGCACCCTTGGGAGAAGCGTGCTGCTTAGAAACGGGCTCCAGTTTAGTCCCTGCCACTGACCTGCTGTGTGACCTTGGGCTGGCCACGACCCTCTCTGGGCCTCACTGGCCTCATTTGTTAAAAGGGGTAAAGATGGTTTAGAATGAGGTGATCTTTAAGGAGACTCCTAGGCTTGGTGGCAAGTGGGAAGGACAGAAAGGATGCCAGCCAGGATGGCCTCTTTGGATGCCCCTTCTCTGCCCCAAGGGAGTCTCCCTGGGACCAGGAGGGGACAGAGGTGAACTGCTCCTTCCGCTCCCAGACACCTTGAGTTCCACTGCCCACCTCTTGGTTCCTACCTCTCAAGTCCTCCCTGGGGACCTCACAGCAGCTCTCAGGGGCCCCTGAGTTCCCCATCATGTCCAGGCTCATGTGTGGGGAGGTGACCTTGTACATGTGACCTTGAGACACCAGCCCTTCCCCCTCTGTACCTCATCCAGTCTGAGCCAGCCCACCCCCTCCCCAAGTCCCTCTGCTCCACAAACATCCCAAAGCACAGCCTCCACTGCCCCGCCAGGCCTGCCCAGGCTGACCGACACGAGCCCAGAGTCAGGTGGACGGCTGCAGACAGGTGGGCAGGCTGGGAATGGGTGGAGCAGGGTCAGTACCAACTGGGGAGGAGAACGAGGTACCAGGAGCCCCTTCCCCTTCTGCAGAAGAAGAAACAGAGGCTCAAGCAGGGAAAAGAACTAGAGTTCAGACCGAGTCCAGGAAGAGCGGGACTCGGGACAGACAGAACTCTGCTCAGATTCCTGCCTTGCCCCTGAATTGCTGTGTGACCTTCTGCAAGCCATTTAACCTCTCTGAACCTCACATAGGTTGTCGAGGGGGTTAAGTCAGCCATCAAGATGTCAAGAGCCTGACACACAGGAGGTGGGCGGATGCTCTTGAAAGCTCCTGTCCTTCTCCATCAGGACAGAAGCTCCCTGGGGCAGGGCCCCTCACTCCTTTCCTGAATCCCATTCCATCCTTGACACCAAGCAGTGGAAAAGAGTCAGGGGACCTCCTGGGCAAGTAACCTCGTGTCTCCTCCAAGTCTCAGTTTTTTTCATCTCTTTTTCATGAGCACAGCCCACCTCCCGCTCCTGCCCAGGGGGACGGTAAGGCTCAAAAGAAATCGCAGAGATGAAAGGCTTGCAAAGCGGTGTGAGTCTAGGCAGATGTCAGGGATTGTTGTTCTCAGATAACCTCTCTCAATACTAGGTGGGTGGACGGATGGGCAGCTGATCAGATGGGGGAGCCGAGTGGGTGGATAGACCTGCATGTGGCGGGGGGTGAACCTATGGGGGATGAAGTGGGGGGTCAGGAGTTCAGGTTCCAGGTCACTTGGCACAAGTGGGGGGTCCAGGAGCCCCTCCCCAGTAGAAAGCTTCATGACACCTCCCTCCCAACCAACCAGCTTCTTTTCACACACCTGCCACGTTGACTGCCCCGCCCCTGCAAGGAACCTTGTCCCCAACAAGCCAGAAACTTGCTGCAGTATGAGTGCTTTGGGGACCCAGAGGCGTCAGGGCCACCCTCCAGCATCTTCAGGCCCGAGTAATGGCCCGAGAGGCCTGGGCAGCAAGGCCCACATCTGTACTGTCACGGAAGGGTCCCATGCCCAGCAGAGGCCTGGCACTGGGAGGTGTTGGGCAGTCTTGCTGAGTGTGTGAGTGGCAGGGTGGGCCTGGGGCAGGGCTGGGGGCACCAACTCACTGGGCACACGGTTGATGGCTTTGAGGGGCCTCAGGACACGCACGGTACGGATGGCCGACAGGTTGATGTTCTGGAGGTCCAGGGAGTACTCGACCATCCTGCAAAGAGAGAGGAGGGGAGTGAGACCCAGAACTCGAAGGACGGTGGGGCCACGGCCAGACCGGCCATGCCCACCCCTGCCTGGATGGGGTAAGAAAAGTGGTCAGCAACCCCGGCTAAGCCCCAGTCAGCCCTGTGGCCTCGGGCTGTCCCCTTGGGCCTATCTCCTTCTCCGTAAGCAAGGCTGGTGACGTCCATCGTGTAGACTGCCCGGAGGAGCCCAGTAGATGTGGCCGGGGGCAGAGGGAATAAGGAGCAGAGACCCTGGGTCCTCAAAGCCTGTCCAGCAATGCACTGGCAGCTCCTGCCCTCATTTCCAGGGCAGCCCCCCAAACAGGGAGAAGTCACCCCATTCCCAAGGGGGAGAACAGAGGCGCCCAGAGGCCCCAGGCTGAGCTGAGATGGTGACTGGCCGTCACAGCTACAGCCGCAGCAGCAGCGTCTGGTGGAGCTCCCCAGTCCCTCCATCTCCCCAAGCCCCCAGGAACCCCCCAAGCCAGGGTTAGATGCCTGGATTTATGATGAGATAAGGCTGTAGGAGAGGTGATGTCACATGTCCCAGGTCACCTAGCAAACGGGTTTTAGAAGCTCAGTTCAGTTCAGTTCAGTTGCTCAGTCATGTCCGACTCTGCGATCCCATGAATTGCAGCACGCCAGGCCTCCCTGTCCATCACCAACTCCCAGAGTCTACCCAAACCCATATCTATTGAGTTGGTGATGCCATCCAACCATCTCATCCCCTGTCGTCCCCTTCTCCTGCCCTCAATCTTTCCCAGCATCAGGGTCTTTTCAAATGAGTCAGCTCTTTGCATCAGGTGGCCAAAGTATTGGAGTTACAGCTTCAACATCAATCCTTCCAATGAACACCCAGGACTAATCTCCCTTAGGATGGACTGGTTGGATCTCCTTGCAATCCAAGGGACTCTCAAGAATCTTCTCCAACACCACAGTTCAAAAGCATCAAGTCTTCGGCGCTCAGCTTTCTTTACAGTCCAATTCTCACATCCATACATGACCACTGGAAAAACCATAGCCTTGACTAGACAGAGCTTGATTTGGCATTACTTTGCCAGTAATGTCTCTGCTTTTTAATATGCTGTCTAGGTTGGTCATAACTTTCCTTCCAAGGAGTAAGCGTCTTTTAATTTCATGGCTGCAATCACCATCTGCAGTGATTTTGGAGCCCAAAAAATAAAGCCTGACACTGTTTCCACTGTTTCCCCATCTGCCATGAAGTGATGGGACCGGATGCCTTGATCTTCATTTTCTGAATGTTGAGCTTTAAGCCAACTTTTTCACTCTCCTCTTTCACTTTCATCAAGAGGCTTTTTAGCTCCTCTTCACTTTCTGCCATAAGGGTGGTGTCATCTGCATATCTGAGGTTATTGATATTTCTCCCGGCAATTTTGATTCCAGCTTGTGCTTCCTCCAGCCCAGCGTTTCTCATGATGTACTCTCCATATAAGTTAAATAAGCAGGGTGACAATATACAGCCTTGACGTACTCCTTTTCCTATTTGGAACCAGTCTGTTGTTCCATGTCCAGTTCTAACTGTTGCTTCCTGACCTGCATATAAGTTTCTCAAGAGGCAGGTCAAGTGGTCTGGTATTCCCATCTCTTTCAGAATTTTCCACAGTTTCTTGTGATCCACACAGTCAAAGGCTTTGGCATAGTCAATAAAGCAGAAATAGATGTTTTTCTGGAACTCTCTTGCTTTTTCCAAGATCCAGCAGATGTTGGCAATTTGATCTCTGGTTCCTCTGCCTTTTCTAAAACCAGCTTGAACATCTGGAAGTTCACGGTTCACGTATTGCTGAAGCCTGTCTTGGAGCATTTTAAGCATTACTTTACTAGCGTGTGAGATGAGTGCAATTGTGCAGTAGTTTGAGCATTCTTTGGCATTGCCTTTCTTTAGAAACTCAAGCCAGCAGCCATCCCAGTTCTGCCGCCTCTCTGTCTCTGAGTTTCACCTGGTCTCTGAGAGGCCAGGCTTCACAGGCCACAGCTCGGGGGTGTGGCAGGCAGGCAGTACTTGACCTGTAGGAATAACCCCCTCTTTTGGGGCACACCCATCGGCCAGCCCCTGCAAGGTGTGCAGGCTCCAGCCTCGCAGGCTCACTGCGCTGTCCCACTCCAGGCCTTCCCCCCACTGTCCCTTCCGCCTGGAACACCTCCCTCCTCTGTTGAAGCCTTAATCGGGTTTTGTAAAGAAGTCCCTGGAGACCTGGCAGTTTCTCCACACCTGGGTCCATGATAAGCCAGGCCAGTCCAAGTGCTACGGACCCAAGAACGACTCAGACTGGCCCCTACCATCAGGAGTTCACAAGGAGGCAGGGCAAAGACGGCCCTGGAGCCCTCACCGCGGCCCTCCTTCTCATCCTCGGGGCCTCTCCCCACAGGCCCGCCCGCCCCTCCCACCGTCCACCAGTCCAGCAGCAATTCAGAGACAGTCTGCCTCCTCCAGGTGGCCTTCATGGATCTCCGCAGCAGGCAGATCTCAGGAAGCGGGCAGGGGGGCCTGGGCTGTACTTCCCAACACATCCACCAGATCCTCCCTGCTCAGTCGCTACCTGCTCCCCACCTCTGCAAGGCAGGTCCCAGGGGCCTGCCACCCCAGCCTCACCCCGGATGCCCCAATCACCAGACCTGGGCGCTCAAGCCTGAGACTCGGGCCCGGCTGCCAGTTCCACCTGTCACCGCCATCGGTGGAAATGAAGGCTTTTCCTCCACACCGTGCAAACCTGTCCGACTGTTGTGAAGCTGCCCGCCCCCCACCCTCCCTCGCTGCTTGAAGAGTAATTGAGTGAAAGCCTTGCTTGCCTCAAACGCCTCCATCCATCCCCCAGCTTTCTGGGGCCCAGGTTTCACTCCCTCTGTTTGTCTCCTCTCTCTTTCACACACACACACTCACAAAACCCAGAGTCAAACGCCTGCACACAACCTCTGGTGCACACACACATACACACACACTCCTTGAATGCCCTCATCCACACTCGCTCCTACCAGAGCCCAAATTTGGATGAAGGAATGTGACAGAGACCTCAGAACTAGAGGCAGAGACCACCAGGGGGACCAGAGGAGCAGGTAGGAGGGGATGCGGGGTGGGGACAGGGGGCAGCAGCCAGGCAGAGAGGGCAAGGGCTGAGCCGCCCGGGGGCAGCGGGTGACGTGAGAAGGGGGCGCCGGGGGAGGGGGGCTGCGTGAGGATTCCATGCGTGGGCGAGCCAAACTGTCATTTTCCTATCTGGAAGAAAGAGCTCTCCAGGCAGCCCGGGAGATGTATGTGATGGAGGCGCTGCGGGGGTGGCACACGTGGGCACACAAACAGGCTCTCCCACTGGCACACGCACGCACACACACACACACACGCCAGGTTGGGGACAGCCACCCCAGGGCAGGCAGCCAGGCCCAGCTCCAGCCAGCCCCTCCCCCTTCCCCCATCCCCACCAGCACAGACCCTCTCCCTTCTGCCTGGTTCTATTCCATCCTGGCAACCGGCTCAGCTGGTGCCTTGCTAGGTGTGCTGGAGGTGGGGGGCTCCCCAGCCATGCCAGACGGAACCCACCCAGGGACTACATTCCAGGAGCCCCGGCCACACCTCTGAGCTCCAGCAGGTGCCAGTCCAGGATTTGTTCACGTCTCACAATAAAAATAAATAGCTGCTTCACAGGCAGAGGGGTAGACAGAGGAAAGAGAACGGATTTTGAGGGCCTCTTGCGTGTGTTCTCATTATTCACCTCAGTTAACCTCCTGAGTGCCCTCGACATCACTCAGATCCTGCCTCACCCTCTGCTTGCTCCCCTGGACCAGGGCAGACCCATGGCTACAGGCCATACAGGGCTCGCTCCGCGCTGGGAGCCCTCAGGACAGCCGCGCCTGGTCCCTGACTGCCCCGCCCCACTCTGCCTCGCGGGCTCCGTGCTGCCGATCCCCTCCCAAAGAACCCACAGCCCACAGTCTGAGACTAAAGCTTCTTAATTAAGTCAGGAGCATCCACCATGGCCCTGACCCAGGATAGGCTGGAGGGCAGGAATGGGAAAGTACAGATGCCCTGCGTACTCAGGACCGACGGCGAGAAATCGGGTTCACCCTCCTCATGTGTTTCTCTAAAACAAGCGGGGCTGGCCCCTGCCTCCTGAGCGCAATACAAGCTATGACTGGATGTCACCAAGGCTCGCTATAACCCACAGTAGTGAGCCCTAGAATCTGAACACCTCCTAGACCCCAGCCCTCTCATGGAGGCTGATCTGACTCTTGTCCCATCTCCAACGGAGACTACACAGCCACAGCCTGGCAGACCCAGACCAACACAGTGGCCCTGCCCCTTCCCTTCACCTCTGACCTGATCCTCCACTGCAAAAATTCCCCTGAGAATTCATCAGCTGCAAGCCCCCAGGTCCCCACGGAAAAACTCCCCAAGATAAATTTCTTGAAGAACTTAGTGCCAAGATCTTGGCTCTGAGCTTCCTGGTTGCTACTGCTAAGTCGCTTCAGTCGTGTCCAACTCTGTGCAGCCCCATAGACAGCAGCCACCAGGCTCCCCCGTCCCTGGGATTCTCCAGGCAAGAACACTGGAGTGGGTTGCCATTTCCCTCTCCAATGCAGGAAAATGAAAAGTGAAAGTAAACTCGCTCACTCGTGTCCAACTCTTGGCGACCCCATGGACTGCAGCCCACCAGGCTCCTCCGTCCATGGGATTCTCAAGGCAAGAGCACTGGAGTGGGGTGCCATTGCCTTCTCCGAGCTTCCTGGTAGTCGAGTCCAAAGGGGAAATGCGATGAGTCACTGAGTCCATGGCAGCATGATCGACCTTGGCCCTGGGAATTCCTCTGCCTGAACACTTCTCCCAGGTCCTAACTCTCTTTTCTGTATTTTGTGAACCTATCAGGGTGTCCTGCCGCAGCTGCATCTCCTATCTGGGGGAGCAAGACCAGGTATAAATGCTTTCAGAGGTAGAGAGCAAACAGCAGGCACACGGTGAGGAACCCAGCAGATCTCACAGTTCCCTGAGAGGAAGAGGATGGAAAGCTGCCTGTTGGACAAGGATGGGGAGACAGGAGCCAAGCGACGGGCCGGGAGGTAGGAACCGCAGGTCTGAGTCTCTGCCCCGATGGTAACTGTACCCACCAGCCCAACGCGGACAGTCACTGACAGCCTCAGCACCCTGCCCCTGCCCAGCCACCGTCCCTCTCTGCTGACAGCTACAGCAGCCTTGGTGAGCCCAAAGCTTCTGAAACGCAAGGCTAGCTGCATCACTCCTGGCCTTAAACCCTCAATGGCTCCCCACTGCCCTCAGAACGAAGTCCAAGCCCCTGAGCAGGGTCTTCACGGCCCTGCAGTCTGGCCTCGGCCCCCTTCCCCCACCCCTTGCTCCTACTCCACACCTCTCGGGCACCAGGCGCACCGAGCTCACCAAACACACTTCCCTGTCCCTTTCCTTTGAGTGGAGCCCATCCTCCTCACTCTCCGCCTTCAAGACCCCCTCCTCCAGGAAGCCCTGCTCTCCCCTCCCTGCACCGCGGGCTGCCCTCACCCCTCTGGGCTCTGGTTCCTCCCACACTCTGTTCTCACCTCCAGTCTGGCTTGGGATCCCCCAACACCACCTCAGCCAAGGACTCAGGAGCCTCAGTTTACTTGGGAGGTGATCCCAGGAGGCCCAGAGAGGGAGCAGAGAGGGAAAAATCAGCAAGGGGCTGTTAGTGAGCAGGTTACGCTGCAAACGCAAAGCGAGTGCAATCCCAGTGGGGACCCTGACAGGCTGTGTGCATCAGACCTGGACCAGCGGGGGTGGGGCTGAGGCGTTATCCCTGAACAACCAGCTGGATGCTGGCCGGGCATCTCTCAGACACAGCCTGCTCCAGCCCCACCACACAGAGCTGGCACAGCACTGACTCGGGGAATCTATGCAGCACGAAGAACACCTGGGACGGAAGAAGCCACCTCCCCCCTCGGGAGAGCTGAAGGCACATTCTTCCCTCAACCAACAAAAGAGAAGGGGAAGAGAGCTGCTCTGTGGGTGAATAACCATCCGGCTGACTTCCCTCAGGCCCCAAGTAAGACATCACTTGCAGGAGTGAGAAATTAATCCCTAATTACACAGTTACTTTATCGTGCAGCTTCAGTGCTAAAAGTCTAAAAAAAAAAAAACCAACAAAACCCCCCCCACTACCTCCTGCCAGCTCCCAAGCGCCTAATTAGGTAAGTAATTTTGCTTTAAAGCAAGCGTGTTCGTCCTGACATCACCCCAGGAGGAGGGTGACTGCACCCAGCTCCCGGATGGGGTGTCAGATGGGGTGTCGTCGTCTGGGGAGAGGGGCTCGGGTGTGGCCATGCTGAAGTGCAGGCTATGCCAGGGTGGGCGGACAGGTTGGACACCTGCTCTTAGGGCCCTCCTCATGGATTCCTGCTAAGAAGCCACCCCCTTGTACTGTTCCCCTGGTTCCCAGGAGAGGCACAGAGACCCAGGCCCAGTCTACTGCCAGACACTGGCCCCCATGACCACCACCAGCCACCATGACTAGTTCCGGATGGGCCGTGAGGAGCTGCTGGCCCTTGAGCCAGGACTGCAGAGGAGAGATGCTCTCCCTGGCTAAGCCACCACCAGGAAGCCCGGAGGCGCTAATGGCCATCTTGCCTCCATGGTGGCCGGAAATCTCTGCCAACACAGAGGAAGGCAGAGGCCAGAACCGGGGCGAGGCAGGATCCTGACCATATGGCTGGAGCACTCCCCCCCAGCTGCACCCAAACCGTGGATCTGTGCTCTGTTCTGCCCAGGCACACGAGCCAGCCCCTTCCCTTTGGGGCTTAGGTGTCATGTGAACTGGTTTCTCTCCCTGGCAACTTGCAGAGTCCTATTGCTTCAGAGGGCTTTCCGGAGCACTCGCCCTGTGCCAGGCATTTTACAGCCCTTCCCCTGGAGGAAGTAGGGAACCCACCCTAGAAGCTGAGGCACAGACAGAGCCCAGCTGAGCAGTGAGGGGCCCAGGAGCTCTGCACGACCTGCCCCCCACACTTCATCAGTCATCAGGTCCGGCAGAGCAACTCCCACAGCCAGCCAGTAAATCGGACCGGCAGCATGTGGAATAGGGCCAGCAACCGTGGAGGCTGTGTTACCGGATGTTTAGAGCACAGAGCCTGGGTTCCAATCCCTGCTTGGGGTTTGCACCGGGTGACCTTGGCAAGTCACTGAATTGACCTCCCGGAGTCGATGAAATGTGTTCACATGGGGATTCAGCACCAGGACAGGGTTTGGCACACGAAAGCCAGCCATTATTACATCACAGCCTTATTTGCTGCCTCGGGGCACACTGGCCCACGAATCACATGCTCTCTGCTTAAACCATTCCCTGGATCCCACTTCCTTCCGGGGGAAGCCCAGGCGATAAGGGCCTCTGGAGGCTCCCCAACCAAGACTCCATCACCACCCACAATTTGCCCTGCAGTCCAGGCACACCCGAACATCTCAGTTGCCCAGAATACACCAGCAGACATGCCTCTGCATCCGTCAGCCTCTCTCCCTGGGACGCCCTTCCCAGCTTTCAGATCCCACCCCAGGCCACCTCTGGCTCGAGGGGGTGCTGTCGTTTCCCTGTTCCTCAGGGCATGGCTCAGAGCCCTAGTTAGGTCCCCAGCCCCCTCTCCAGCATCTGGCTTGGAGGCAGCTCCCCCTGCCAGCTTGTCAAGCAAATAACTTGAGGGACAAGATCAGAAAAAAAAAATAAAAATAAAAAATCTAGGAGCTGACAAGAAGCAACATAAAATGACTGAGACTTAACATCTTTCCAGGAAATACCCCTCCCAGGAGATGATTTCTGAGTGTTACTGATAAAAATAGGGTGTTTCCTCAATCTTTACGAGGGACTCACAGGGCTTTCTTAAAATGTAATGTAAGATGTAGCTAATGGAAAGGAAGCTGAGATGCTGGAAATGGCAACTCATCTGTCAGGAGGCAACTCTATGATGACTCAAGCTCGTGTCGGGCGGTAACTAGACCACCAGCTTATGCCAGCATCCCAGCACTCAGCACATAGTAGGTGTTCAGTGGAGGGAGGGCAGGAGGGAGAGAGGAAATCACGGAAAGAGAAAATTAGGGACTGATAATGTTAACGCTTGACTCTGGCCAGTGTTTCATGACTGGTGGTCATTATTGCCCAGATACCGTCACACAAATCTTACGAGACCAGAAAAAAGTTTCTTTCTCTTTGCGGGGAGCGGATTGCACTGGCTTCCTTGCTACACGCAGGCTTTCTCTAGTTGCGAGCGGGGCTACTCTTCACTGGGGTGCGCGGGCTTCCCACTGTGGTGGCTTCTCTCGTCGCGGAGCGCGGGCTCTAGAGTGGTGCCTCAATAGTTGTGACGTGCAGGCTTAGTTGCTCCGCGGCATATGGGATCTTCCCAGAACAGGAATCGAGCCCACGACCCCTGCATTGGCCGGTGGATTCGTATCCACTGTGCCATCAGCAAAGTCCAAGAACTGGGTTTCTTAAGCCTACCTGACAAAGAAACTGATGGGCTGAAACCAAGTCAGGCCAAGTTCAGAGTAAAGGAGGAACTGGGGGCCACAAAAGAAATTTGGGGACCTCGGCAGCAGGAGACCCTGGGCCATCTCTCCACAAGGCTCTACGCAGGGGACAACACTCAATGGCTTTATCTCTGGGTAGAGTTGCCAGGTAGATAGAGGATGCCCAGTTAAGTCTGAACTTCAGGCAAATAGTGTTATCATTTTTTAGTATATATCCAAAATATGCCTCCTGACTGCCTCCCACAAAATTCAGCTCCCTTACTCCAGAGTAGTCTTGGCACCACGGCCGGTGGGCACAGCTGCTGGAAACCAGATAGGGATTCTATCGGCTCCACCAGAGCCTCAGGGAAAAAAGTCCCTCTTCCGGGACTCATCCCACATCCTTCTGAGAGCTGGTGAGGCCATCCAAGTCCTCCAGGGCAGAGCGACTGGGATCTTTTGGCCTCTGAAAAGGTAAAACCCTTCAAGTTGCAAGTCAGGATGGGTTCTGGGGACAGTCGTACCTGAACACATCACACAGTCCCTACAGGCTGTGTGACCTGAGGCAGGCTGCTGATCTCTCTGAGCTTCCATTTCCCCAGTTGGGAAATGAGGTTAACAGCCTCAAGTTCTCAGGACAGTGGGGGAGTAAGAAAGCACAACCCAGTCAGGAAACCTTAGTTCTGACAACCCACCTAGGCATCATCACTGATTTGTGCCTACCTGGAGCTTCCTTCTCTGCTTGTAGGTAACAGTCCTGGGATTTGCCAAATGCACCCTCCCCACTCTCTGACCATGTGGTATGAGAGAGGTCAACCTCACACCTGGCCCAGGGCATATACCTTGACCTAGGTCTGGCCAATCAGAGTGCTGCCTCATTTAGGCTACAGTGATTGGCTCAGGGATGAGCACATGACCCTTTCCAGCCAATCCAAGCCAACGAGGCTCGCTCCCACTCTGCTTAGAGTGGCTAAGGAAGCAGCGGTGTCTTTCTGTTGAACTGGAGGGAGGAGTTTGTGCCCTTCTTCTGCCCACCCCCCTCCAAACCAGAGGAAATCTGCCATGGATGGAAGTCCTCAGTCAGAGGACTGAAAAGAGCTGTAGGATGGGAGGGCACACTGCCTGGTGACATCTTTCAGGATCCTGGATTGAGCGGGTCCTAAAGTCAGAGACCCCTGGACTTTCAGGAAAAGGGATAGTAAGCTTCTTTAAACAAGGTTCAGAGGGTTCCTGTTTGTATAAACTGAAAGAATCATGACTGATTTATGATTGACTGGTGTCTGGCTTGTCAACCTGTAGCCTGAGAATCTCTGGTGATTTACCCCCTACCCAGTCCTCCATGTCATCTAGCATCCTGTTTCCATGGAAACGGACCAGAGTGGTGATCATCATGCTGTCTCTCCCTCCCACTTTATTCCATATGCAAATGGAGAATCATCCACACCAGGACTTTCCCTGGAACCTTCCCAGGTCCACACCCACCCAAGGGCCGATTCAGCTAAAAGAAAATGGCCCCAGATACCCCAGCTCTGCAGTGACAGGACACAAAGATACGGAACAAATATGGAGCTTCCCCTCTGTGCTGGCCCTGGGGCCAAGTTCCAGGGACTCCGGGACAATGGCTCAGCCTTGGCCTTGCCCTGGAGCACACAAGCCCTGCAGGAGACAGACCTATAGAGCCCAGGATAAATCAGTCATAGACCCAAGAGGATTCTACCTGGCGACATGTGCTGTGCTTCCTTGACCCAGAGATCAAGTACATAGAGCCGTGCAGGAGGCAGGCAGGCAGCAAAGGCTTCGGGAAACAGCCGGGTGGTGACCCTCTCACACCAGTAACCACAGCAAGCCTGCTAGTGGGCACCAGCCTCTGCGGGGCTTCCACGGGTTGGCAATTGACTTTAGACTTCTCAGCAGATCATGTACATCCCCAGAGAGCCCAGGCAGGGCTCCTGAGGCTCCAATTAGGACTTGGAGACATGGTAGGGCCACAGCTTTGGCCAAGAGCAAATGAAGAAACACAGGTTGTAGGAGAAGAGGGTGGCAGACTCTGAGAGTTGCCCACCCAAAGTGCACTCTCTCTTCTTTCAATCTTGCCTGGCCCCAGGGAACAATTCTTGATTGATTTACCCAAATTCAATGATGTTTTCTATTCTCCTAGCTTCCCTTGCAGCTAAGCACAGCCATGAGACCCAGTTCTGGCCAAGTGTGCTGGGATGGGGAAGGATCTAGAAAAGAAAATGTTGTTTTCCAGATCCAAGTAGACACGCACAGCTAGCATAGTCCTGTCTCCCTCCACCCTTCCTGCCTTCAATGCAGACATGACGCCCACAGCTTCAACAGCCACCTTGTGCCCATGAAAAGAAGATCTGGAAAATTACAAGGACGTCAGCCCCCACATCACAGAGCCATTACTGGTAACCACTGACCTCGGAACATCATGTTATGCAGGGAAAAACATCCCAGTATTTGTGCTGTGGTGAGATGTCCTGTTAACTTGCAGTCCAATGCATCCCTGACAGATACACCAGCAAGTTACACAGAACCAGGATTCGATGCCAGCCCACGGAGCCAAGCTGCCTGGATGCAACTCCTGGCTCTGCCCCCTACTAGGTCGTGACCTCGGGCAGGTCACTCCCTGTCGCTGTGCTCATCTGTGAAATGGAACTGACCACAATCCCTCCCTCACAGTGCTAGTCTGAAGATTAGGCCGGATAATGCACAGCATCAGGCCTACAGTGAGTACTCCGCAAACAGTAGATGCTCTTTTTTTTTTTTTTCACCTGGATAATGCCTAAGAGGATTCAATTCCTTTTGCTTTTTAAAGTCCCACTGATGGGCCACTTTGGACAATAGGAACTCTCAGCAAGCAACCACAGAGGGGACAAGCCTGCCTGATCTCTTTAGAAAGCTCTAGTTCAGGGATAAGGAACAATTCTTATTGACATTTTGTTGCCCGAGAGCTTGTAAGAGTCAGGTTGGAGAAGCTGCCCCCCTCGCACTCTGGGGAGAAGCTGTTTCCAGGGCACGATAGATCCTGGCCCAGCCCCTCCTCCTCCTTCCTCCCTGGCCAAGGTGCAGAGTTCCTGGTGTTACCGCTATTCGTGTTAATATTATTAACGATGACAGAAATTTTTACGAGTCCCCACTGTTTCATTGACAGAGCACATCTGCTTGTCTTGAGAATTAATTCAGATCCTGGGCACGGATCAGAGACAGAGCCCTCCCCAGGCCTCTTCTTCTTCCTGTGGTTCCCAGAACTGGGAATCATGCTCACTACTCGAAGGACTCCTGATGAGGAGCTCTGTGAGGGTCCAAAGAACCCAGACCCACCTGGGCATTTGCATAAAATGCAGATGCCTAGGCCCTCTGTACCTGCTGGGTCAGGATCCCCTGGATGAGGCCCCAGAATCTGTATTTTAACCTGTGCCCCAGTAACCCTGTGGCTCTCTGAATTTCAAGGAGCAGAGAGAAGGGGTACAAGTTTGCACATATGTTTAAGAGCCCATTCCTGATCAGCTCATGCTTATTCCTCAGCAGCTCCATTTTCCACGCCAAGGCCTTCTCCAGGATCCCATCATAGTCAAAAGCTTTTAAGGGACATCAGACTCAAGGCCACTCCTGTTCCCTGAGCTCCTCCAAGGCGGGACCCACACCAGCCATGACCTTGGCCAGGGCACTGGCTCAGACTCATTCTAGAAAGGTCCCTACCAGCCCAGCCCTACAGCCCTGGCTCACCATGCCCACCCCTCCCAGACACCAGTCATCAGAATTCTTGGGAAAGATTTTAACAGAGGTACCCAGACCCCTCCCCACAGCTGTCAATGGCCATTTCATGTGGTTTTATTTTTTTGGTTAAGGGAGGTGGTAGTATTACCAGTATGATGCAGCAAGGGAGATATATAGATAAAGAAAATCTCAAGTTCAAAGAGAATGTCAGTGAATATTTCATGACCTCCTAATGGACTAAGGCAGAGATGCATAGCTTAAATAACACAGTGAGGTAGGTTCCACTATTACCCACTGATGAGTGGGGCTTTGTCACACACTGGAAGAGCCTCTAGTGAGGTGCCAAGGGCCTTGCTGTCCTGGGCTGATCAAGCACAGGAAGAAAATGTAATGAGTGATGGAAACAAGACTCTAAGAGATCATTGTAAAATGAAATTAATAACAATAAATGCAAAGGTGGGTGTTTGTGTGTTTTTTTAAAAATCACCTGTGTTTAGCTCCAGGGTAGGAGAGGCCTAGCTTGGAGAGCACACAACCTAGGGGGGCCAGAGAGCGAAGCCCCTCAGCAGGCCACAATCCCGCATGGTCCCGGGCGAGGGCAGTCCCTTTTCTCTCCCACAAGTCATCAGTGGGAAGCCGGGGTCCTTCCCCCCAGCCAGGGAAGACAGCCTAAAGTAGGTCCAGCAGCGGAGGCCACCTCCCCTCCTTTGACAAACAGCGGGAGAGGCTGGGAACATTTTATATGGGGAAGGGGAGACTAGGGGAGGAAATGTGCCTCTTTCCAACGTGTGAAGGCTGTCACGAGTCTTTTGGGGACACCCTTGCTGGAATGGCAATCCACACCAGTATTCCTGTCTGGAGAATTCCATGGATGGAAGAACCTGGTGGGCTACAGTCCATGGGGTTACAAAGAGTCAGACATAACTGAGCCCCTAACACCTCTGAGCGGTCAGGCCCCTGCCCCCTCTCTGGCCTCGTCTCTCAGCACCCACCCACCCCATGGGTCCCTGGGCTCTGACAGCCTCCTCTTCCTCAAATAGCCCCTCCAGGACCCCTGCGTGCTGTCCCCTCTACCCAAGACACCCTCCCCAACCCCTTGCTGGTCAACTCTTACCCCTAGGCCTCTCTTCCTCAGGAAGCTGTATACAGACCCAGTCCACACCCTCATGGCCCTCTACACTTTGCTGCAACGGCTTTGGTCCCAAGTAGAATTTATCTAGAACTTTATTATCTGTTTTATATTGTTTCCTAAATCGTGAGCTTTATGAAATCACAGCAGCATCTGTCTTGTTCCTTTTGTGTGCCCTCTGCGTAGCACCTGGTATGCAGTAGGTGCTCAATAAATGCTGACTTTGTCAATGAGTAAGTGTCAAGATCCACCACCAGGCGGGAGCTACAGGAAGACAAATTTCAAACTCCTTGAAAGAACTTTCCAGCACATTAGGCTGGACACGAGTTTGAGCAAACTCCAGGAGACAGGGAAGGACACGGAAGCCTGGCGTGCTGCAGTCCATGGGGTCGCAAAGAGTTGGACACAACTTAGGGACTGGACAACAAAAGCTGTCCCAGTTTGCATTTGGCTGCCTTGTGAGTTGCCTCCAGTGGCAGCACACAAGCAGGGGCTGACTGGATATGGAGGTGAAGGCTCTGACTTCTACAGGCACCTTCCAGTGTGGAGGTTCTGTCTTCTCTGTGCTTGAAAAGCGAGCCAGTAATTTGGGGATAAGGAGGAGCAGGAAGGAGGAAAACGTCCTCAGAATGGCAGGCCTGTTGCTCAGGAAACGGGACATTTATAGCTGCGGGCTTGGGTGGGACTGGGTGGGGGGAGCTGGGCTCTGAAGCCCAGGCTTGTGGCTCCCCATCCTGCCTTCTGCACCCACACCATCCCTAGGCACAAAGAACAGGAAGGACCCAGAGCTCTGGGTCACCAGAGTTCCTAGCATCCCACATGGGGCTCTTCATGACTCACAAAAATGTCTCTGTTGAGCCCACCGCCAAGCCAAGACTGGCTACGTAACTCCCAGGACCCAGTGCTAAGTGAAAACGTAGGGCTCCTGTTCAAAGTGTATTAAGAATTTCCGAACTTCTCTGGTGGTACAGCGGATGAGTCTGCCTGCCAATGCAGGGGACCCGGGTTGGATCTCTGGTTCGGGAAGATTCCACATACCTCGGGGCAGCTAAGCTTCACCACTACTGAGCCCATGTGCTGCAAACACTGAAGCCCAGGCATCTACAGCTCTGCTCCGAAAAAAGAGAAGCTGCTGCAATGAGAACCCCACGCACCACAACCAGAGAGTAGCCCCTGCTTGCCCAGACTGGAGAAAGCACACGCACAGCACCAGACTCAGCGCAGCCAAAAGTAAGAAAAACTAACGTAAAGTGGAATCTTTTTAAGAAAAGAATTGCAAATATTACGTGTTAACACACATATACGGAATCTAGAAAAATGGCATAGATGAAACTGTTTGCAAAGCAGAAATAGAGACACAGACATAAAGAACAAATGCACAGACACCAAGGTGGGGAAGGGCTGGGTGGGAAGAACCGGGAGGTTGGGGTTGACAGAGATGTACTACTACATATAAACTGGGGCTTCCACGTCTAAAACTGGTAACTAATGAGAACCTCCTGTGTGGCACAGAGAACTCCACTCAGGGCTCTGCGGTGACCTAAACAGGAAGAAAACCCAAAAGAGAGAGGATATATGTATACATACAGCTGACTCGCTTTGCTGACACAGCAGACACTAACATAATATTGTAAAGCAGCTATACTCCAACAAAAATTTTCAAAGAAAGAATTCCATTGTGGAAGACCAACAACCACTAGAAAAAGAAAAAAGAATTTCAAACTGATGAAAGCAGAGCATTGCTTCAAGTATGGGGCCCTATGGGGCTGCACATGTACCCAGCGCTCCCTGACCCCCCAGGAGGCTGCTGGCCTGTGGACCCCACCCCCGTCCCGTCTCCACCCCAAAGACCAAGAGAAGATATCAAACGGAGACCTCGCCACAATGCTGAAGCCAACCCAGATCCTTAGACCACTCAGTTTAGATCTTTATTGTCTTTTTTAATAAATATGAGCAGACAGAGGGGAACCGCTAAGCAATAGAGGAGACTCTTCAAGGCAAAAGGGCAGGGCGGGGGCATTCATGGGAGGCAGTCAGTGGAGCCAGCAAAACAAATGACTTCCTTGAAACAAGAGTTAAGAAAAATCATCCTAAAATTTGGAATTTCGGCAAAGGAAGGGCAGCATTTCTCGTGATATCATTTGGAGCACTATTTAACAGACCCATCTAAAGATTATTTCATTATCTGGGGGAACACAACTTGGTCTGATTCACTCTTTACTGTTAATTAAAGGTCTGGCTGCTATGAAATTACATGTGAACTTGGAGATATTTGTAAGTGGTTTCTGCCCAATAGAAAAAGATAACCCCAAAGATTACGGTTTTATGACCCTATAAGGCCATTAACCAGCTTTGATTCTAAGCACCTCATATCCCCAGGTTTTTTTTCCATTACCTGTTTTCCTGATTCTGACAATTACCATCCTGCTGATTCCTCATTAATGAGTCGAATAAATTTGTAATATACATGTTCCTCCTAAGATTTGTGTGAGGGTAATTTTTTTTTAACTTTCTGGAAATTATACTTTGACTTCAGGATCACTAAAGCCTAATTTGTATCTACGAAGAGATATGAGTGAATATTGCATCCATAAAAACAAGCTGCTCTGAAAAATAAGAAATTCAAGAGCAACAAGCAATCCTGAGAATTAAAAAGACACAGATGAGATGAACACTTCCATTAGGGGCAGTAAATTGAGAAAAGGACATTGTTAGTGATTCAGAATGCCAAGTCAAGGAATTCTCTCTTAGTACAGATGAAATCTGTAAGAGAGGTGAACAAAACATGTAGAGAATAGAGAGAGGGTGGAAATAACCACTTACTGGGAATTCTAGGAGAGAGCAGAGAAGAATGGCCAGTCACAAACAAGATACGGAATAATTTTTTTCTGACCTGAAGGATGCACAAGTCTTGAGTTCCAAAAGGCCCCACCGGAAGCGATCCCTGTCCTTGAGAAATGTCTGAATTCTGAAGGTAAGGAGAAAACCTTCAAGCTTCTAACAAAGGAAAAGCAGGTTTCTCCCAACAAAGAAGAATCAGATCTCTAGTGGCCTCGGCTGCAATATATGGTGTCGATTTGGATGATACCGCACGCAGGGCTCTGATGGAGAAAAACTGCGACTCTGGAGCAGTGCAGACAAAAACTGCCCTTCACCCACCGAGATCAAAGGGATATATGCTTGGACAGGCAAGACTGAAAAATGACACTATCCAAGCACCTTTTCTTTTTATTGAGTTGGTCAAAAAGTTCATTTGGATTTTTCCTTAATATGTGATGGAAAAACCCAAATGAACTTTCTGGCCAATCCAATTTAAAAAAAAACTACTTAAGGATGTCCTCCAGCCAAACCAAGATGAGAATGAGCAGGAAAAATCTGACAAAGAGGGCAACACAGCTCCCACGTAGGGACCCAGTTTACCTTCTAATTCGGTCTAAATCATCGCTGATAATGTGGCTGTGGAACTGAATACAGCTCTGAGGAAAGGATACTGTCACGTTCTAAAGAACACCAGCGAGCAAACCACTGCCCTTCAGGACACATCGGCGGAATTCAGTGTGTACATGGGGATACTGACTTCCCATCTCAGCCACCTGCCTGGCCACCCTACCTGCAACTTCTCAAGGGCATCACACACATATCTTGGCACACACATGTATGCAAATCCACATGCTCTCACGGACACTGACACGTGTACACACTCACACACACACTCGTGGGTCTCTAGCCTCTTTGACCATGCTTTTCACTTCTGCCATATTGACCGCTACTGGGCATGGTTAACACCTGTCCATCTCCCAGCTGTTGTGCGTGCGTCACCTCCTCAGGCAAGTCGTCAAATCCCCAAGTCCCCAGCCTAGTGCAAAGATGCTCTCAGAGAATCATAACTCTTTCCCAGAGCCCTGGTCTCAGTGTGTGGCAGGTTCACCCGTGTGGCTGCTGAATGCCTTTCTCCAGATGGTACTCGGGAAGGATAAAGTTTATGTCTAGATCTGCTATCCTTCCTGCCCTGCATTGGGACAGTGCTGACACTTGGTAGCAGCTCAGTCAACTGCTGACTGTGGGATGAATGTGTGGATGGGCCACCAGCCTGGCTTAACCCAGGAAAGGAAGGACAAGGCACAGAGCAGAGTCCGAGATGCTCCAAACAGGTTGTTGTCCCCTGACCTCTTTCTGACTATAGCTTACATCTTGGCAGAAATAACCACAGTCTGGAGTCAGACGGTAGAGTCTGTGCTGGATCTCTAACTTGCTAAGTGATCTAGGATGATAATAATAATAGCTCACATTTGTTGGGTGCTCACCTTAATGGAGCTGTCCTTTGTTATACATTATCCCCATTTCACAGATGAGGAAACTGAGGTTTAGAGAGGTTAAGTAGCTTTCTTAAGGTCACAGTTAGTGTAAAACAGACCCAGTATCAGCTGACAGCGCAGGAAGTCACACAGTTCACCAGAATGAGGGGGAAGGAATGTCTATTTGTCTAGGCCATTCAGGGAAGGCACATCATTCCTTCCATCACAGGGGCCCAGGAGGAATCCAGACAATAACACACAGCTTTATCATTATTACCAAGAAGCCCCAGAGATTATTTACATGATGTCTGGCATGCATCAGAGGCTAGGACCTGTCTGATATGGTCTACCTACCCTGCCATGACAATGAAGAAATCCAGTCGGTTCCATGTGTCCCCAAGGTAGCACTTCTTGCCAAAAATGCCCAGGGCCACCATCTTGAGCACCATCTCCATGGCAAAGAAGACAAAGATGAAGTCGTCAAAGACCTGCAGGGGCAGGAGGAGGACAAGAAGCAAGGGACAGTGTGAGGTCCCAGAGCAGGACACAGGGTTGGAGCCACGGTGTGAGGTGGGAACACGGGCATGGACACGAGGACCCAGGGAGAGACCTGGAAACATCTTCTCCTGGTCTGGGAGAGAACCTCAGAGGTCCTAGTCCAAGGCATTCATTTCACAGAGGAGGAGAGCGAGGCCCAGAATGGGGAATGAGCCTGCCCAGGGTTTTCCAGCCCCCTCTATTTGTTCCCTAAAAGCCAGCATAATGACAAGGGACCCAGATGGGAGTGGGCAAAGGGGGGTCTCCCTAATAATTGCCATGCCCTGGGCTAGATCCTTGCTCTGCATTCCCTCTTCAGTTCTCTGAGTGACCCCTTGAATGCTGCCATTTTATCAATGAGGAACCGGCACCTCAGACTGCTTCAGAAACTTGCCACAGTTCCCACAGCCGTGAAGGGAAGAAATGACACTCAGGTCTCCCTGTCTCCTAAACACACATGGAAGGAGCTTTCTCAAAACAGGCCTGACACCCGCCCTGGGCACACGTCCCCATGATGTCTTCCTCTGCTCAGAAAGGAAGCCCCCAAATACGGCCACAATCACCGGCTCATGTCTATTTCCTGGGGATGGGGCCTGGGTGGAATCCCTCCTTCCAGAATCAACGAAGGTTAAAGACAATTCAATTCAACAAATGGAGGCTGAGCACCTTCTCTGTGTAGCTCATAGGTTGAGTGTTGGGAGCCCAGAGATGAATGCTCGCTAAATTCACCACCTGGTAGGGAAGCCAGTCTAGTACTCACTGAAGTTAATAATAGGTTCTAACTCCACCCAGGACCCTGGGGCCGGCCCAGGAGCTTGTTACCCACTTGGACCCCAGACCCACCTCAGATTCTAATTCTGCAGGTTTTGTATGGGCCAGGGTCTGGATCTTGAACATGTACCCCCAAGGGAATTGGAGAAACTGGGCGGCTTGGGAACCTCTGAGTCCTATGGGAACACAGGAAGCAGAGGGCAGTTCCTCTCGGGAGGAATCTGAGTTTCTCAGGGAGACAGAATTAGATGTTTCCATGCCTGTAAAATGGGTATAAACCCAACACCCTGCACTACAGGTGTACGTGTGCCATAGGGGCCAAATGTCAGGCCTCCACCTGGGATCTCCGTGAGATGAGAACAGGAGAGGTCCAGGAGGCGGCTCCTAACGGCATCGACATAGTGACGGAGCTCGGCCTTTATCCGGATCACTGGGAGTGAGGGGCAAGGCTTTCTTCAGGGAGTGTCAGGCCACTTGTGCTCTACTGGATAGGGGGGTGGGGATGGGGAGACCAGGAGGAAGTTGGTGATGGGAGAAAAGGAAGGGCATGGACTAGGGCAGAGGCCTCGAGACAGAGAGGAGAGGACGGAAAGGAGAGAGGATGGAAGGGAGGCAGGTAGGACCAGCTGGCAGTGAGGCAAGAGGATGAGCACAGCGAGGGCAGGACCAGGAGTGAAGAGATGGCTAGGCGGGGCGGGGCGGGGCGGGGCCTAGCTAGGATGGGCGGGGCCGGGCCGGGGCCTGAGGCGCGGGGCGGGGCCTGAGGTGCGGTGCGGTGCGGGGCCTGAGGAGCGGGGCGGGGCGGGGCCTGAGGGGCGGGGCCTGAGGGGCGGGGCGGGGCCTGAGGGGCGGGGCGGGGCCTGAGGGGCTGGGAGGGGCGGGGCAGCCGGCCTCACCTGCAGGATCTTGCAGCGCTCTGACAGGCAGTCCATGTCGTCGCACGGCTGGTACATGCCGAGGGTCACGCAGTTCAGCAGGATCACCAGCATGCTGATACATTCAAACCACGTGCGCACCAAGTCAAGGACACAACAGCTGGGGGGCCATTCCCCCACCACCAACACAGATATCCACCCCATTGCCCCCCAGAGGTGCCTCCCCTGGTGGGTCAGTGCCTATATTTTCAAAGACCTTTTAAACAGCCTACCCCAACTCCTCACAACAGACACGGCCAAATCCACCAGAGAACCTGAACTCCACTAAGCCACCATCTGCCAGGATGCCCTCCCCACAGCCCGCCCCCGACCTCTTTGCCCCAGCCTGAATTCCCCCAGACCCAGAAAGGAAGAGGTCCCCAGAGTCCTGACTGGGAGACCATCTCCAGACTCTCCCAGCCTAACTCTGACTTCCTTCCTCTGATTGTCACTGCCTCCCTTCTCTGACCATCCCTCCCCTGCCCCACCCACGCCCCCTCCAGCTCTACCCAAGCCCTGGATCTGAACCCTGCAGAGCATCCGTCCAGCATGGCTGAGACTGGCCAGACACCCTGTACTTCCCTCCTCTCCTGTGGCTGGGTTACAGCTCATCGCCAGACTCCAGCAGGTCTGTGCCTGGGCTCCCCCCAGCCCCTGCACGAATCAGGGTGGGGCTCAGCCTCCTCAGGCACGTCCAGGCAGAAAGGCTCCTACAGCCAGCAGCTGGGCCGGGCCTCAAGGGCACGTGCTTGGACCGAGTGAATGGGCTTTCCAGGCCAGGCTGCTCTCCTCTCTAACACCCTGCTCCTTCCTGGCTGATTCCTGCTCAGTCTTAGAACACAGCCCACTGATGTTCAGCCCCATACCTCCCTCCCAAACCTAGAATCCCCAAGCCCCCAGGGGAACCAGGGGAGCCAGAACCCAGAAGGACCCAAGGGCCTGGGTCATTCACGGGTTAACTTGCTGACACGTTCATTGTCTTTATCCAAGGCTAGAACCTACATTCCAAGGGGACAGGGTGGTGGCATTCATGCCCCAACAGTGACAAGCATCTAGAAGGAGCAAAATAAATGTCTGTCGTGACTGAGTAAACCTCTCTAGGTGCTGCCCACTCTGACACCCAAAGATTCTTCTTGAGTGTCCCCAAATGAAAGCTCTGGCCCCTCAATTTCAAAGCCCTTACTCTGACCTCAGATGCAGCTATGCCAGTCAGCCTCTCAGCCAGACCCCACCCAGCGGTGGGGCGAGGATCTCTTGCCTAATGGAAGATTGACCCAGTTTCCTTGGCAACAGCCTCCCTCCCATCCCCGGTCCTTGCTCACCTTGGGATACTGCCTTCCCTCCCGCCTCCCTGTCAGACCCTCCTTACCCCAACTCTGCTCCTTCCTGCCCCCTCAAACCTCTGCCACTCTCCTGCCACAGCCTGTAATTAACTTCAGTCGTTGCCAGGGCCCCCTTCTAGCCTGAGCATCGCTCCAGCAGCAGCTTCATCATTAATTAACTTTTTTGAAGTTCAAACGTTCTAATTACCAGCAAACGTCCCCCATCCTCTTTGCCTTTTCCCCTAGCCTGTTTTGCTATCTCTCCTTCCAGCCACCTCTTCTGCTCCCTTTGCCCGTCCTGCCAGCTTCAAGTTCAAAGTGCACTTGGCAGGTGTCTTCCAGGAACCTGGCACTCCCACTTCTTCTTCACCAAGGCCCTGAGCCGTGGGGGTCAGCAGACCCATTTTACGGATTAGGAAAACTGAGGTTTAGAGAAATGAGGGGTCTCTCCCAGCTCAAACAGCTGGGAAGCGCTGGAGCTGAGATTCACACCAGACCTGCTCTCCTCTGTGATGCAGGGCTCGTCTCTTCCTGTGTCTTTCCTTGCCCTCCTCTGAGGCCTCAGCTCATCTTCAGCATCTCTCACCTGAGCCCTGCCAGCCTCCCTGCTGGCCTCCAGCTCTGGTCTCTGCTACTCCAATCTGCCCTGCACACAGTCCTGAGGTGTTTGTGTGGCCAATACTATCCAAGCTCTTTGCAAGTGTTATTGCATTTAATCCTCCAGCCCTATTACAAGCCCCAGTTACAAGTGAGGAAACAGAGTCACAAAGGGGAATACACTTTTACGCAAGGACCCCAGCTGGAAAAAGGCAGAGCTGAGCTACAAAATCAGAGCCTGCTGTTCTTGCCCCATTTCGTCATCACTAAATTAATCTGGCTGAAGCCCAATTCTGATTAGACCTCTCCCCTATTCAAAAGCCTTCCAGAGGTGATGGGAGGGCGGCTCCCATCACCCTCCCTAGTCTGACACCCACAGCCTCCTACACCCTGACCTCAGTGAACTCTTCCAGCCTTCTCTCCCGCTAGCCTTGGCATGCACTGAACTTCTGGCTGTCCCCAATTACACCCTTTACATGGGGTATGCATGCATACATTTCTACCAACATGCATATCCTTCTACCAACTTTACCAGGCAAACTCCTACTCATCCTTCACAGCCCAGGTCATCCGTCACCTCTTCTGGAAGCTTTCCTGAAGCACCTTTCCCCACTCACCTAGTGGTGGCTCAGCCTCCTTCCCGAAGTGCTCCCCACCCACCTGGTCTAGCTCATATCGCGTTAATGAACTTGGCAGTAGTCATGACTACTGCCTGCCAGGCCCCTAGGGACATGGCCCTAACTCTTCTCATAGCCCACAGGGAGCAGACGGAGAAACGGCCCGGAGAGCTGGAGTGACCTGGCCAAGGCCACAGTCAGTGAGTCGCCCGAATGGTCTGACTTAGCGGTGCTGCGCTGCCGCAGGGCCACCTCTGGTGCATGTCCCTCGAAAGGGGCAGATGGAGCGGCTTTCACCTCTAGATGGCCCAGCTTCAGGGATGGACAGTCTCAGCCCTGCCCCAAGGCACTCAGGGAAATCCCAGATGGCAGGGCTGGGCCCTTTCCAGGAGCCTGCAAGGCTCAGAAGTCAGGCCAGAGCTGGCATCGCTGTCTGCGGATCCTGACACACTCCCCAATGGCTCGGGGATCAAAGGCATAAGCCCTCCTTGAAGTTAAACCAGACCACGTGGCGTGGGAAGGAGAGTGGTGGAAGGAGTGAAGGTCCTGGGCTGAGCAATTTGGTGGCCTGGCCCAGTGCCCAGAGCTGCCATCATTAGTCACAAGCACCGGGGAATTCTGAAGGCTGTCAAGCAGAGCTCCAGGACTCTGGGACAGTGCAAGAGAGGACAGGGGCCCAAAGAGGGTGGTACAGGATGGCCCGACTTGCCTTTGCCTGTCGGGCCCCTTAACCTCATGACCTTTGCCACAGGCGGGACTCCTCGTGCTGGCTCCCTGCACTGGGGAACAGGGCAGGCTGGGGCCCGGGTGCCAGCTCCACGAGGGCCTCCCATGGCGAAGCTCAGGGCCCCCACCTGGCACCCAAGGCTCTGTGGTTAGGACCCTGCCACCTTGCCCACTTGGCCACCCAGACTCTCACGCCTCTCCAGGTGATCTTTGCCAGAGAATAACCCCATCCCGGCCCTCACAGAGCCCCTGATCCCATCCCCCACTGCACAGAGGGGACACAGAGGGGCAGAGAGCATCCCAGGGACACGATGACCCTGGAGCAGAAGTGACCCTCAGAAAAGAGACTCCCCAGCCACAAGGTCCCTGAGCTTTTCGCTTTTCTAATGAAATAGCATATATTAATAATACGTCATTTAAACCTTACAGTAAGCACATGAGGAAGGGAGCCCAGAGGCCCCAGAGCACAGACCCATGTGACTGTGGACAAGAACCAGGGCTTGTCATGTATGTGCAACAGGGAAGCCCCTGTCCTTGTCTGCCTCTTCTATAACAGGCTCCAGGGGTTCCCATTCTTTGGCTTTGGGGTGAAAAAAAAAAAGCCACCTCACCAGCAAAGGACTGAGAATCTCAGACTGGTGTTATCTGCTGATTACTTAACATGACCTTGAGTAAGGACAAGAGATGCGATCACAAACCCTTTAGACCATGGCTGCCTCCCAACGGCTGAACCTTCACTCACAGGCTTTAAATACAATCAATCTACAACTTGGAAAGTTGCCCTTCACCTTCAGCCGAGTCCCATCAACTGGCCAGTGCTACTGTTACCCCATTTTACAGATGAGGAAACTGAGGCATCAGCACTGGCTCCAGGGCTCCAGCCACAGCCACCCAGGGTCACATGGCTGGTATGTGGCAAAGTCAGGATTTGAACATGCTTCTCCTGACTCCAAACCCCATGTTCTCAGCCACATGCTGTGGCCTCAGGGAACAGGGCCTGGACTGGCACATGCTCAGTGGAATATTTGCTTTTCCCTTCCGACTGGGAGACTTCCCTGGTGGCTTAGATGGTAAAGCGTCTGCCTACAATGCGGGAGACCCGGGTTCAATCCCTAGGTCGGGAAGATCTCCTGGAGAAGGAAATGGCAATCCACTCCAGTATTCTTTCTTGGAAAACCCCATGGACGGAGGAGCCTTGTAGGCTACAGTCCATGGGGTCGCAAAGAGTTGGACACGACTGAGAGACTTCACTCACTCACTCACTCCGACTGGGAAGGAAGGAGATGGTGCAGGAGAGGGTGGGAGGGGAAGCCAGTGAGGAGAGGGTGCCAGCCTCAAAGTCCCCAGCAAGAGCTGAGCCAGACCAGGAACATCTCCATCCCATGCCTGTCTTAAGAAGATGGGGTGTGACCTGAGGACAGGGCCACCAGCAAAGCTATGATGCCAGGGGCCCCCTTGAACCTGCCACTTCCTAAAGAGAAGACTGACTGGCTGGGCAATGTCCAGAGCCCAACCAGGCCCCTCAGGGCAGCCTCCTCTCCAGGAACCAGAACCAGAGGCCTGCACGGTTACCACGGCAACCACCACCCTCCATCCTGCAAGCTCAGCTGACAGTCATGGTTTCTGCAATTCCAGGGGGCTCTGGGAGGGTGGGTAGGGGATGGGAGTGCTCAGTTTGGCTGGGGCAGCCAAGTTTGTTTTTATTTTTGTCAAATCTGAAATCAGATCCATTTCCCAATGTGCACTTCAGTTGTCTAAATAAATCAAGTGGAGAAAGCAAGCCTGGAGCTACATCCTCCTAAACCAGGGAGGCAGGGAAGGTGAGCCTGCCCCTATACAGAGCTCCCTCCTCTGTCTGTCTCCAGGGCATCCAAGGATGGGCACCCAGGCCTCAGGCCTTCATAGACCAAGGCCTGAGGTTCCAGACCCTTATTCTTGGGCCAGTTTTGTGCTCCTCCAAGGCCAGGTTCACAAGCATCCATGGAGCACCTACTGGATATCTGACCTGTGCATCAGTGTACTGAGATGAGCCAGGCTGGAGGTGCCCAGAGTGCTTACCTGTTCTAGGACCTGCCATGGTATGAGGCCACGTAGTATGCACTGTACCAGAAGTGGCTACCATTTTGAATGTCGGCTATGTTGCAGGCCCTGGGCTTTAAAGAGGATATCCATTCACTTACTCACTCATCCATTCAACTTATCTTTATGAGCCACAACCACTCTGGAAAGCTGCTTGGCAGCACTTCTTAAAACTAAACAGAGGGCTTCTCTGGGGATCCAATGGTTAAGAACCCGCCTGCTAAAACAGAGGACATGGGCTCAATTCTTGGTCTAGGAAGGTTCCACACGCCACAGGGTAACTAAGCCATGTGCCACAAACTCCTGAGCCGATGTGCCACAACTACAGAAACCTGAGCACCCTAGAGCCTGGGCTCCACAGCAAGAGAAGCCACCACAGTGAGGAGCCCACGCACCGTCACTAGACAGTAGCCCCCACTCTCTGCCACTAGAGAGAGCCCTGTGCAGCGATGACAACCAGGTAGAGCCGAAAGTTAAACAAATGAATATTTTTTAAAAAAGAAGGGTGACTTTAAAAAACATAAGCCCATGCTAGGATCCAGCTGTGCCACTCTTGGGTCCACAGCCCCCAGAGAAATGCCCAAAGAAGTCCACAAAAAGATACGTGTTACCCTTAACAGTCCCAACTTGGGAACAATCTAAGTGTCCATCAACAGGAGAATGAGTCTGGCAGGAGATTTCAACTGGAGATGATCTGGGCCCCCGGGGGGACATGCGGCCATGTCTGGAGACGTTTTGGGTTGTCACAACTGGGTTTTGAAGGAGGCTCTTGGCATCTGGTGGATGGAGACCAAGGATGCCGCTCAGCACACCACAATGACAGGGCAGCCCCACCACAAAGAATCCTCTGAAATGCCCACAGTGCCAAGGCTGAGAAACGGCAGCACATTCCTTTGATGGAACGCTGCTCAGTGATCTAAAAGAACACACTACTACAGCAGCGTGGTTGAAGCGGCCAGACCTAACGCTGGAAACAGGAGCCAGAAGAGCAAAGAGCGTCCAAGTTATATGAAGTGAGAACCCAGGCAAAGCGAAGCAACAGTGAAAGAGGTCAGAAGGGCAGTAATGCTAGAGGAGAGAGAGTTCATCGCGGGTGGGGTGAGGGAGCTTGCGAGGGCTGGAGATGTTCTTCTTGGACGGAGTGAGGTCACAGGAGTGTGTTTACATGGAAAAATGCCTTGAGCTGGACATTAAGGTTTGCGAGCTCTATTGCATGCAAATTTTATCACAATAAAAAGTGTAACAAAAAGTGATGCCGAGCTACAGATATAGGGAAATATAAAATGCAACAATTAAAAAGCCACAACCCTTGCTGGGGCACCGGACCCCCCAGAAGACCTTCAACCACAACCCTGCAAAGGAGGGGTGTCACCCCTGTTTCACAGACTTGCCCAAGGCCACAGCAAGGGACAGAACAGGGATCTGAACCTCGCAGCATTCTGTCTTCGTTTAAGAATTTCTTCTGTCCAAGCCCACGGCAACCTTGGAAGATGGGCATGGCAGACATCATTCCACCCACTTTACAAATATGAAAATGAAGGTCCTAGGACTCCATTAGCGATCCAGTGGTTAAGACTCCCCGCTTCCAATGAAAGGGGCATGGGTTTGATCCCTGGTCAGGGAACTAAGCTCTCACATCCCACATGCCTCGTGGTGTGGCCAAAAAAAAAAAAAGAAAATGAAGGTTCAGAGATGGCAGGATTATCCCAAGCTGACACAGTGGTTCAGCTGAGACAGAAAATTGCTCCACAAAGTGAACGGACCCACTGGGCAGATGGTCCTCATCCTCTTTCCACTTACATGCTTCTAGTGACAGGGAGCTCCCCACATGACACACAGCCCTTCCCCAGGCTGACTGGTTCTAGTTATAAGCTATGGAAGTTCAGTGGGCTGAGATCCCTTAGAAACAGTGTCACTGCCCCCAAACCCACTTCTTAGAGTCTGTGTAATTTGACAACTCATTGAATTTGGTCAAAGTCTTTGATTCCCAGATGCCCAGCAGGCCTCTGTGCCCAGTGCAGACAGCCGGAGTGGAGGAGGCAGGGGCGAGGGAACTGGGGCCGCCAGCTGGGAAGGAAACTGGGGTGGATGGTCCATGGGAAGGAAGCTCCAGCCAAGGAGACTCACCAGATGCCACACTCCAGCCACTGCTGAAGAGAAGGGCAGGGAAGGCCCCTGGGGACCAGGGTCCAGCTGTCTGTGAGCCGACCCAGCCAGCCTCAGGAGCCCGTCCACAAAGAAGGTGCGCCTGCAGAGGAGCCTCTTGGAGTCCTAGCAGGGCGTGTGGAGGCCTCCCCTGGGCCCTTACAGAACCTCAGACGTGCCCCTGACGACAGCATGTTTCTGTCCTGGCGTCCCACCCCCAACCAGGCCGTGCTCTCCAGCGGCAGCGCATATCCGACCTTCAGCGCATATCCGACCTTCTCTCTGCCCAGAGGCCCACCTGGAGCAGCAGCTCAGGGCATCTACAGCCTCGGGGAAAGGAGTGAGGTGCCCGTCACTTGGAGGCATCAAGGAGGCTAAAGAGGGATTTCTGTGTTGAAGGGACCTGCAGCCCCCCTCCCCACCTCGAACTCCCCCTCCTCTCCTTTCTAACATCCATCACTCACTATTCATATATTCAGCCTCTCTTCACTGAGCCCCCGCTCCACCTCTGTCTGGCCCACAGTGACCCTGGAAACCCTGAATGAAGATGACATGGTCCCTGCCCTCCAGAAGCCATGAGCAAACACAAGCACTAACGGAGATGAGGTTGGACAGGGTGAAGGCTGGACAGAGGGTGATGACGCTCTTCCTTGGCCTCCTGGGGGCCTGTCCCCCACCACACGTCTTCTCTGCCTGCCCCTGACCACACGTGTGTACATGTTCACATGTGCATTCCCACAGAGCCCCTCCCACACTTACACACACCAAAGTGTGTGCACACCAGCCTCCACGGCCCCTGGGGGCAGCAGCACTGGGTACGGCCGACCCACTCTCTCCCCGCTCCAGCAGCTCTTAAGCATTTCTGTACCTCCTGGGGAAGTTCATGAACCCTTTCTCAGAATACTGTTTTTAAGTGCATAATTTTTTTTTTAAAGAAGGCTTAGTATTAGAAAGGAAAGAAACCAGTTATGTTAAAATAGTTGTCAAAATATTTTTTAGAAAAACAAATTTGTGATGGAGAACTCTGTGTGCTTCGTTATCAACACAATGAATAACCAAAGCCAGGGGCGGGTCTGAGCCTGTGTGCCTGGGAAGCTGGGGAGAATGACAATGACATTCCCAGAGCTCTACAAGGAACCGTGATGTGGCTCAAAAATATCGGTGACTGCTGCGGATGACAGTGGCAGGAACTGCCGGTAACCCCACTGTGCTCGGTTGCCTCTGTTCATAATACAAAGAAATGCTACATTTCAGTCAGAAGTCAATGAAACCAAACATGCAGCTTGTCCCGATTCAAGTGGACGAACCTCAGTTTAAGACCCTTGTTCCAGAAACTCCTGCTGGGCGCTGGGGATACCACAAGCCCCTGGACAGACCCTCATCTTGCTTGGTGGACCTCACCTTTTAAATGCTGGCCTTTCCCGGGCTCCCCAGGCCCCTGAGATTCCCTCTCCATCCACCGAACCCACACCCAGACCCACAGCCTCGATGACCTGCCCTGGACTGACAGGTCCAGAGTGAGCCACAGGCTCTGGGATGTCCCAGGGAACCTCAAAGTCATCATGTCCAAAATGGGATAGGTCATCCTCTCTGCAGACCACCAAACTCCCCCCTGAACTTCCCATCCCATGAACGATGACCCCAACTACCACCAATTCTGCAAGCTGTCCAGGCTAGAACCCATCAGGGCCCTCCTTCCCTTCACCCTTGACGTCCATCTCAGAGACCTGTCCATCTCACCCCCTAAATCTCTCCTCTCCATCCCCCTCTGAACGCCATGGCCCCAGGCAAGCCTCGCTCTCTCACTTCTAAGTCCATGAACAGCCTGCCCCTCCTGCAGCCCTGCCTTCCCTGACACATCCTCCACGCAGCAGTCCGAGGGCTCCTCCAAAACCAAAAGCCTTCCATGGCTCCCCACTGCCTTCCAGAGAATTTCCAGATTCCTCGGCTCTGCATTCCATTGTGTAAGAGCTCTTGGCCAGCCTCCTCTCTGTCTGTATAACCTCCACCTCCAACCTTGTTAACTAGGATGTGCTTTGCTGCAAGCTTTGCTGCACACCTACTATGTGCAGCATAGGGCTGAGGGTCAAGGCTAAAGAAGAGACATGCATTAATGGAACACGGAGCCTGCCCTCAGGGAGCTCACAGTCTAGCAGAAGGTGAAAATAAGAAGTTAGGTACAAGAGGTCTTGTAAGGGCTACAAGGAGAGAGTGATGGTGCCCAACAGAGGGTTGGGCTGGGTATTCTGCATTTGCCAAATAAGTGAATGGTTAATAGATGGGTAGGTAGGAGGTTGAGAAGGAGGCCTTTGTGTGGTTGGAGCAATGGATGATTGAATGGGTAGATGATTGGGAAGGTGGGTAGATAAATGCACAGATGTAAGGACTGAGTGAATTGATGGATGGGTGTGCAGATAAACAGATGAAGAAATGAAAAGATGAATGGATAGATGGGTGGATGGATGGATGAGTGGGTTGGGGAGTGGCTGGATGAATTGATGCATGAAGCAAAGGAAGGCGGGTGGGGAGATAGGTGGGTGGAAGGAGGGGGGTGATCGAGAATGTGACTCCCACTAAATGGCAGCTCCAGGACTCAAACTCAAGGCTAGGAGACCACAGGAAACCCTGCCAGTTGGGACTCTGCACGTCCTCCTCTTCTCTCTCAGTGATCATCCTCAGCTTCCCTCCGTCTCAGCCCTCCTCCTCACAGGACCCTCAGCTCCATGCTTTCCACACTCTCGGAGCTTCAGGAGATCTCAAGGACCTTCTGAGCCTCCGCACTATTGACATCGAGGGATGGAGGACCCTTTGTTGTAGGCTGTCCTGTGCGTTGCAGGCTGTCTGACCTTTACCCACTGGCAACCAGTAGCACATGCTGACACTGGGAAAGATACAAGGCAAAACAAGAAAGAAGTGGCAGAAGATGAGATGGTTAGATAGCATCTGTGACTCAATGGGCACGAATGTGAGCGAACTCTGAGAGATACTGGAAGACAAAGGAGCCTGATGTGCTGAAGTCCAAGGATGGGGTCGGAAAGCGTCAGACACGACTTAGTAACTGAAAGACAACAACGCCCAGTAGCACACCCTCCCCGAGCTGTGACAACCAACAGTGTCTGCTGCTGCTGCTGAGTCACTTCAGTCGTGTTCGACTCTGTGCGACCCCAGAGACGGCAGCCCACCAGGCTCCCCCATGCCTGGGATTCTCCAGGCAAGAACACTGGAGTGGGTGTCTGGAGACATTGTCAAATTCCGTGGGCAAAATCACTCCCAACTGAAGATCACGGTTGATATGGCTCAACCCTTTCCTCAGTCCTGGTTTTTTTTTGGAAATTGAGATGAAGACGGGAGGAGTGACCGCCTGAGGTCACAGGGCTTACACATGGGCTGGGTCTCTTCCCCTAGCCCAGCCCCCAATATTCATACAGAATCTCACAGTCAGCCAAGGCTTCTCCTTCTGCTTTCTCATCTACATACAGGAGCCAGATAGAAATGGGAGCCCAGAGAGGTCACGTGGCTTGCTCAGCACCACACAGCAGTCAGCAGCAGAGTCAGGATTTGAACTTGTGGGGAGACAGGGACGCAGGACTCCCCAGGGCAGCTGGGGAAGGAAACATGGATGGCGCCCCATAGGAGAGCTGGAGGGAGATGAGCAGGAAGACCTTCTGGCTGATTAAAAAGCCATATCGATTTCTCTCCCAGGGAAATGAACGGGGCCATTTGTCTCCCAACAGGACCGCGAGGCAGTCTGAGGGAGGCGACAGGTCAAAGTCAGCTTCTGACACGAAGCTGCAGCCCAGGCGGGACTGACAAGTAAAATTCCAATCGCGTTTTAAATGCCCCAGGAGGGGGTTGACTCTTCATTAGCCAGCCAGCCCTCCTTCTAATCCACCCGCTCTGTATCCATCAGAACGAGGCTTCCCAGCTGGGCTCACCTCGGGGCTTCGAGGGGCTGGCGACATAGGCCCAGGCCCCCACCCCAAGCCCCCTCAGCCACCTCCCAGCTGGGTGGTCTGGACAAGCACGTCCCCTCTCTGAGCCTCGGGTGTCAAATGGGAAATCTCGAGGGGGGACCTGAGCTGCACCCAGCAGCACATGGGAGGCCCTTAAGGATCACCAGTGTCCTCTCTGGCACAGCCTTCCAGAATCTAGACCCCGAATGCCCCTCTGTGCTCAGACTCCACTCCTCTGGTCTCCCAGCCCAGCCCCCAGGCTGTAGTCAGCGACCTTGGTGACCCCAGCTTGACTCGGAGCCCCCGATCAGGCTATTTCCTCAACTGGGATATCATGCCCCATCCCCCCCTTCTCCCCCACCGAAGTCTCTCCTGCCCTGCTTCTCGTCCATGGAGGGCTCCTGCAGCTTCCCAGTCACAACGGACTGACCAGCCTCCTGGTGCCCACAGCCAGCTCAGAGTCCCTCTGCCCAGTCTTTACCCCGTTTTTCTTCACTGGAGTACGATCTGGGTGTGGTTCTGCCTCCCCCATCAGATTGGAGTCTCCCGGGGGCCAAGGCCAGGTGCCAGGCCTGGTACACCGTGGCCCCACCCAACGTGGCTGAACAGCCCTCCACTTCTGTCTAGGACAGTGTCCAACACTACTGAAGCTGGGCTTCGCTAAACACTTGTTGAATCCATCAATCGACTGATCTATATCTATAATAGGTGGTTCTTGCTTGGTCTCCTGACCTTAGTCTCTCTCTCTCAAGCACCTGCCATTCTGCTCCAGGAGGAACTGTTCTAATAAATGAAATTACACGTGCCCTATCCCTGCTGGACATCCTTCAGTGGTTCTGCAGTGCCCACAGGATGGAGAGTAAGCTCCAACCTGGCATCTCATACCCTGCTATCCCGCCCCTCCTCACACCACTCCAGCCACACTAAACTCCTTCCTGTTCCCGACACTAGTCTCCCTGCTAAAACACCATTCCTCAACTGCCGTCCTAGGGAACTCCTACTCATGCAGCAAGACCCAGCCAAACGTCCCCTCCTCCAGGCAGGCTTCACCAACCCTCCTAGGCTTTGTCAGGGGCAGCTTCTGCACCTGTAGCTCTGTTTATGTAGGCATCTCCAGGTGACAGGACCTGAGACTGCCCTGTGGGTCAGGCTCTCCCTGGCCCAGCCAGGCTCCTCTGACTGGCCGTCAGGTCCACCCTGCTGATCAGTGAGCATGCAGCACCCACTCTGACCACCGTGAGCATCCCCAGGCACAGCTTGGTGCTGACTTGTACTTCTGAGAAAAACAACCTTCTCTACGCCAGATGGAGGGAAACGGACAATTTCCCAGACATGTGCTGCTTCTTTCAGCAACACTTGCCATCCGTCTGGACGTTCCCTTTGGGCCAGGGCTGAAGGAGGAGCGGATACCCTCCCTGAAAGAACCCCTTCCCCAGCCACGAGCAGGCCCTGGCCTGAGAGTCCTGGGCTCTGATCTGCACTGGCTTTGTCCACTACTCAGCATGTGCCCTCGGGCAGGTCAGGCTCCCTTCTGCAGCCTCAGGCTTCCCGGCTGTAGAATGGGGAGCTGGCAGACTTCTGGGCCCGGCACCACGCGGGAGGAGAGCATCTGAGAAGCCGTGGCGAGCGGGAAAGTACCTTGTAAACCGGAAAGTGATGAGACGCCTGTGCGTTGGAGACAGAATCAAGTGAGAGCCACAGGCCCAGCCCTCTGGGACCCCAGTGGAGGAGGAGGAGACAAGGCTAGCCACCAACAATTTCCCGAGGCCAGAGGCTAGGGAAGGACTGCAGGAGGCCAGAGAGGGAAAAGCTGAGATTCAGGAACACTTCCTGCAGGTGGTGGCCAGGAAGCTGGTGCTGATGGGGCTGGCAAGATTTGGCACCCTGGAGACTGGGGGAGAGGGTGTCTCAGGGGGCAGACCCAGCGTAAGCAAAGGCGGGCGGGCAGGGGTGTCAGGAAACACCAGCAGCGTGTTTGGGCTTCAGGATAGAGTGTGTGAAGGGAAACAGCAGAAAGGCGGCTGGAGGCCAACCAGGTGGATGGTGGAAGGCCCCGAATCCAGGCTAAGTGAGACTATTCTGGGGGTGAGAGAGCCGCTGAAGGTTTCTGAGGGAGGAATGAATAAGCAAACAAATGGAAGAAGGCAGCAAGGGAGGGAGGGAGCAAACAGCACTTGACTGATGACAAACCACGTCCACACCGGGAGCCCAGGACCCCCTGAGGATGAAGGCCAGCGGGGAGGAGAGGGTTGCAGGAAAGAGGCACTCATCGGAGGGCACTACACTCTGGGCTCCTGGTTGGGGGTTGTCTCCACCGTGCAGGGAAGAGGAAGGAGGAAGATGCCAGCTGTCAGTGGGGCAGGAGGGGTGACATCCCAGAGGCCACCTGTTTAGACAAGAGGTGGTGGAGAAATACAGGCCCAGATTTCCCAACGGCCCCGACCCAGGGAAAGGGCTCAGGACAGGAGGGGTGGGGGTTAGATTAAGGAGGACTTCCTGAGAGTCAGCCTAGGGCCTCAGAAGGCCCAAAAGGTACTTATCAGTTGGCCCCAGGCCCCGTCTGATGCAGCAGAGAGGTAGCCCACCAGAGGCAGGGGGATGGACTAAATGACTGGAGCAGGGACAGCAGGGCGATGGAGGGTGGTGACGCCCCGTTTCTCTTCCCGTGGCGAGGGCTTTCCAGGCCTTCTCCTCGTTACTCCCCAAACTTCATGCCCTCCCTCCACCCTGCAGGAGTCGGCACCTCTCTCCCTGGGGGCAACCCGGCCCACAGGCTTCTCAGACCATCATCCAGACACGGGACCCAGCTACCCACCAGCCTTGAAAACCCTTGTTCTGAGCCGGGTCACCCAGTTCACCCCAGGTGTGTCCCTGTCAGCTCCATCATTGGCTCCAGGGTGCACACAGCTGCTACTCCACACTTAACAGTTTACCCAGTCAATGCTTGCCCTGGAATTCTCACTGGAACCCCTGATATTCCCAAATGGGGGTCATTGAAGTTCCCATTTCACAGATGAGCAAACTGAGGCTCAGCAAAGACAAAGGCCCCTTGGCCAAGAAGGTTAACATTCATGCTTGACCAAGCTACAGTCCCTGGGGTCACCCCTGTGTCTTTCCAACACCAACCCCAAGGCAGCCATGCCTCCACTCGGACCCCTCTTTCCTGCCCCACCAGCACCCTCAGCCACCGGCCTCCCCAGATCCCCTCTCATGATGGTCTCCTGGCTGGCTTATTGCCAAGGGAGCCAGAATGACCCTCCCCTGCACAAAATGGCCACAGTTGGCCTCTGTTTGAGCCTGGTACATGGCAGGCACTCAGTAACCGCTTGCCGACCCAGCTCATGAATGGGTGAGTAAAGGACGGATGAACAAGAGCCCGTTCGCCCACCTCAGCAAATTCACTGAACCCTCACAGCGAACAGCACAAGGCTTGACACTGCAGGGCTGTGATGAGAAAATGGACTCTGTCTCTTCCTGCCCCAGGATGACCCAGGTCAGAGGGTCTGCAAGGCGGCAGGGTCTCAGCCAGGTGGGCTTCAATGCAAGTGCACCCACAGACCCCCAGTCCTAGCAGCAGAGCCAGGCGGGGCACCAGAAGCAAACAGAAGTGGGACGGAGGAGCGGATAAGAACCAGGCACAGCCATGAAAGCACAGAGCGAGGACGCCCGCCCACCAGGAACACGGAGCCCCATCCCTGCACACCACGGGACACTTTCTGACAAAGGCAGCAGGGAAACGGGCACCCCAGACAGCCCCTCCTGACTCAGGGAGACTGCCCGAGTCTCCCCATCCTGCAGACAGGCAGGCCGAGGGCGAAAGAGGGGAAGTGACTTGCCCAAGGTCACTGGCAGCTGGTGTCTCCCGCCTCCCGGCCCAGGCTGGCGCCCTCCCCTGCCCAGCAGAGAGGCAGCCTCCACAGCCGACTGGCTCCCACCACGCATGGCTGGCTCACACGGCGCTGGCTCAGCGCAAGCTGGCATGGGGCAGGCAGCAGCCAGGGGCACGTGGGGAGGCAGGGGGCTGCAAAGTCCTCCTGGCACAGTGAGGTGGCTGCCAAAGGTACACACTGGAACCCAGGAAGACCCCCGCCCAGCCGCCCAGAACTGCAAAGCATCCTTGCTCCGGTGGAGTGTGGAGAACCTGTCTCCAGCCTCCGAAGGTGGCAGCCGTGTCCTGGATAAAAGCTGAGCCTGGGGAATTCAGAGAGATTGAGGTATTTGCTAGCTTTACCACATCCTGGCTGTGCAACCTGGATAAAAGTTAGTCAACCTCTCTGAGCTCACTTTTCCCGTGTGTAAATGGGGCTCTGACAGCACCTACCTCCTGGGGAGTGGTTATAAGGGTTAAAAGGTGATACTGCAGGCAAAGCATTCAGCACACAGTTTAAGTGCCGGCTCTTGTTATTATCACCGCCCGTCCTCCCCTGGCCTCACCTCTGGGCTGGACATGTGGCTGGGTGCTTGGCAAGAATCATCCCTAACCATCTTTAATTGTCCCATCACAGAGATGAGAAAACTAAGGCTCAGGGAAAGGAAACCAGAGTGCATACAACCCACCACTGGCCGTTCACCCACATGCCGCCAGTGACATGCCTAAGAAAGGCTCTCAAAGTCTAATCGAGGGTGGAAAACGGGTTTCAAACTGATTAGTCATGCTGCCAAGGGTGCCCTGCTGGAGGACGCCGTGATCGATTAGCAATGTCTGCATGGATGAGGGCACGGGTATCAGCATGGTAACTGGCACAAATCTACCTAAATCACAGAGATAGAATCTGATTTTCCCTGGAAAAACACCCTCTGAAGGCATTATGTTCTATCTAAAGATGTGATGCCCAGTGTCTTGTTGAACCTACCATGACTAGTGTTTACTCAGCTGCAAGTGAGGGCCCTGACCACTTTTGGGCACAGGTAATAAGAGTGATAACCACATGTGTGGTTTTCCAGGTTACAAAGATTTGCTTTCCCAAGTGCTAGTTATGTACTGCTTTGGTCTTCAATGTAATCCAGTAAAATGCGTAAATACCACCTCTGTTTAACAGATGAGAAACTGAGGCTCAGAGAGGTTAAGAAATTGGCTTGTGGTCACACAGCAAACAACAGGCAGAACCAGCCCATGGGTCTGTCTTACTCCAGTCCCCAATGCTTTCCACATGCCACTTACCCATGAGTCAGACAGCACAGGGGAGACCTCCCTGGCAGTCCCATGGTTAAGAATGTGCCTTCCAATGCAGGGGACGTGGGTTTGATCCCTGGTCGGGAAACAAAGATCCCACGTGCCATGGAGCAACTAAGCCCAGGCACTGCAACTCCTGAGACCACGCACCACAACTAGAGAATCCCTGCACCGCAGTGAAAACCCTGCATGATGCAACAAAGACCCCATGGACGGCAGCTAAGGCCCACAGCAGCCACAGAATAAATACTTTTCAAAATAAATTAGTTGATTCAAAAAAAAAAAAAAAAAACAGCACAACGGACCCTCTGACATTTCAGACGCAGAGTCCTCCCAGCTGAAACCCGGCTGACAGTGTGAGCTCAAGGCCCAGACCAGGTAAGGAATGGCGTTGACCTCTGGGTGAGTGGACCTCTGCCACCCGGGCTCGGCAGCTTACGGAGGGTCCCAGCGGCCTTCTGTCTCTCCAGTGAGTCAGGCAGTGACTCAGGGCCTGCCTCTGGTCTGGGAGAGGAGCTGAGTCAGGAAGCACCAAGTTTCAAAGGGCAGCTGGCTCTGAGCCAGGGCCCCTCAGCACCAGGGACTCCGGTGCTCAGAACAGTCTGTCCGGGGAAGACCTCCCACACCACCCTGCTCCCACCCAGGCCTGCAGGTCCTGACAGCCTTTCCCTGCTGGCCTGACCCTGACACCTCCATGTCCACCATTCCTTTGGGTTCTTGATGCAGAGCAGACTCCTGCAACGTCTGCAGATGCAATGGCTCATTTTTGGTTGTCGCAATAATGGAGGGCTGCTCCCTACCAATATTTAGGGACCAGGAAGAGCAAACATCCTGTGCTGTGCAGGACAGCTCAGACCGCACAACACCATCACACTCCAAATGCCAACCCTGCCCGCACTGAGGAACACTGAGTTATGCAATGCTCCTTTCCTGAGCTCCCTCCCAGGAAAGAGGGGTGGGAGGGAGGTTTGTGGCTGGGGAAGAATCCTGGAGCCCTTGGCATGGAATCAAAGAATCCCACTACATCCCCCCAAGATCCTAAAGCCCAGCCTGAGTGCCCCGTGATGGGGCCTCTGCTCCGTTCACTGTGGAGACACGCGCCCAGCGAGCACTACAGGAGCGCCCACAATGTGCCAGGCACTGTGCTGGGTGCTGAGGTTCCACAGTCAAAAAGACAGGCTTGGTCTGTGTCCTGGTCACCTGACAGTGCCCTGGAGGAGACAGTGTGAGATTCTGAGTCCCACACTAGCTAAGGACAACAAGCAAGAGGGGTGGAGGAGAAACCACAGAGGGCTGCCCTGAGGAAGTGACATGTAAGTGGGGATTTGAAGGATGCAACAAAGGGTTTGGCCCAGTGAAGAGGGAAGGGAAGGCATTTCAAAGGAGAGAGTGTGAGAAGGCCCTGAGGCCTGGAAGAGCAGGGGAAGCAGAATGAGGGGAGCGGGGCAGGCCCTGGGGGCTGGGTGGGACTCTGCTCGTGCCTCCAAGACGGTCTTCACCAGGGGGTGACCAGAGCAGAGGAGAGGCAGCAAGTGGAGGCAGGAAGCTCTGTAAGGAGGTGAGGTGGGTGGAGCCTCACCCTGCGTGTCAGGGTCACCTGTCAGTGGTCCAGGCCCATGGTTCCCCGACAGGCTTTCATCTCTCATCACCCCTGTGGTCAGCAACCCCCGAATGACTCGAGCACCGGGAGCTGGGCCACGGGCCAGGGTCTGACTTAACTCTGCTTCCTCCTGCAGACCTAAAGTTCACACCCGAGGGCTTCCTGAGCCGGCTGGATACTGCACTGACTGCCCACGGTCATCAGCAACTTCCAGAACATTCACATCAGCAGGACGCCAGGTCCTCATCCGTCTGAGCTCTAGTCCGAGATCCCCCAGGCCCAGCACCTGAGCTTGCTAACCGACACCACAGCCTCTCAGCCTCAGTCCAGGCCACAGGCCTCCTGGCCAGAGGGACCGGCGGGGGCCCGGGCAGAATCCAGATAAACCCAGGCCCCACAAAGGATATGGGTTACACACCATCTTGATGCACCAGTTCCGGGGGCTGGTGGTCTGTCGCAGGCAGAAGAAGGCAACGGGGGCCAGGTCCGGGTGAGGGACTTCTGGGTCAACTCCGTCCATGGGCTCTTCTGGGCCAGGAGGGGAGGGAGGGGGGCTCTGGGGCCCCGGCTGCTCCGTGACTCCAGGTTCAGCCACCGGGGCTGCAGCGGGGGAAGGGGGCGGTGGGGAGTTCTCAGCCATGTCGGTGCTGAGCAGGGAGCCCTGCAGAAGAAAAAGAAGCAGCACTTGGCAGGGGGTTAGGGGCGAGCCTGGCACCCGCCTCCCTCGACAAAGGGACACGGCTCAGACAGCTCAGCCTCAAGCTCCATAGGCGCCTCGCCCACACTCTGGCTGTGACGGTCAGAAGAGTTGAGGGCCCGGAGGCACCCAAGTTGGAAACCACTTCCAGGCTGGTGGTATTGGGGCAGGTCTGGTCAACCTTGGTGAACCTCATTCGGAGGAGATGAAATGTAGAGAGAATAAAACCTTCTTAGAACACAGTTGTGATACTGTTGTAAGGTTTTTTTTTCCCAATGAGACCAGAGTTGTATATTTATTGCATCACTGAAGAAAAGTTGCAAGAGAAAGACAAGAGTTATTAGGAAGACAGACAGTGCCAGGATGATGTGTGCTACAAAGCAGAGGTGCTGTGGGACCTCTAGGTACCCGAGAAAGCCGGGGTGGAATCAGGGCAGACTTCCCTGAGGAAATGACCCTTGAGCCAAGACCTACAGGTGAGCCCAGGGACACCCCACCCACCGCTCCATAAAGCTGAGAACTCAGAAGGACCTCACACCAGCCTCTTTACAGCTGGAGAAACTGAGACACGGCGAAGAGAGAGGACAGACGCAGAGCCAGAGCTCCATCGGGGCTGGCTTCCTGAGTGTCTCAGGAGGACCCTCCGCTTGGTTTAATGTTCTGCGGTCACAAACTTGAAACCCTTAATACTTTTCCATCAAGGGGCCCACATTCTCATTTTGCGCTGGGACCTGCAACTCACTTAACTGGTCCTGACTTCCACTCAGAGGTACTTTGACAGCCTGGCTTCATCTGATGCTCATTACAACCCCAGAAGCCTTACTGGGCCCATTTAGCAGATGGAGAAACTGAGATGGGAGGGGCATGCCCAGGTTACACCTGGGCACAGGCTAAACTAGGGCACGTCTAGAGGCCAGAAGCCCAGCACCAGCCTCCAGATTCAGTGACAACTGACTGCGGCCTTGCTCAGCCCCCTCCACAGCCAGTCAAGGGCAGGGCCTTCCACTGCCCATATCACCCAAGAGGTTAACAATCCCTGAATCCTCCTCCAGGGGAGTCTCCTGGGCCCTGACACCCTGGCAGTGCCAGGGTGGGCAGTGGGAGTCAGGGATGAGTGGTACCCACCCAGCTGCCACCCGTGGCTGCTAAGCTGTCAGCTGGGCCACCCAGAGGTGATACATTTGGACATTTCTCTGGCTCTTGGGGCAACAGGCGGGAGGTGGCACCTCCTACCTCTTCGCCCAGCTGGTCAGTGAGGCCGAGTTTTCTCCTGAGCTCAGAGCTTTGCTCTTGGTTCCAGAAAAACAGCCATGGGCCTTACATAAGCTCCCAGGCACCTTGGCCCGCCACGTGTCAACCACTGGGCGGAAAAACATCCTCCCCAGGGTGGCTGCAGGTCTGCTCACGGCCGTGCCAGCCCGAGTCCACCGCTCCCCACACTGGTCCCGTGCTCCTGCCAAACACTGCCTCGTCCCATCCTGGGTGCAGGCTGCCTCCTCTCCCAGACCTCTGCTTATGCGGCTCCCTCTCCCGAGAACACCCTCTCCCCATCTCCCATCCTCCCTTCTCCCGGGCCCTGACGATTCATTCATTTGCCCAACACTGATTTCCTGAGCACCTACTATGTGCAGGGAGCGTGCAGGCTCAGGGGGTTACATTGGTGAAGAAGCCAGACTCAGCATCAGCCTTCATTTAGCCTTCAGTCCAGCAAGAGAGAGAGAGGAACACGGGTCAATTCATTTCTCTCTCTAGGCTTCCAAAGCTCTTATCACCACCCAACATGCCGCATAATTTATGTATTTACATATTTATGATTTAGTGTCTGTCTCCCGACCTGAAAGGGGGCTGCAAGAGACCGGGGACTGTGGTCTGCGTCGTTCACCCCAGCACCTGGACAGTGCCTAGAACATAACAGGTGCTCAGCAAACAGTTGGTGACTAAATAAGTAAAAAGTGCTGGGAAGTAAATAAACAGGGAGAAAGGTGGGCTCGGGAAGAACCCATCTTGCCCTCTAATGGCGACCTTTACAATAAAAACAAGACCTGGAGGCACCAGCCATGGATGCTCGGTGGGAAGAGGCCTCCAGGTACCAGGAACAGCTGGTGCATCCAAGGAACAGAAATGAGGCCAGTGTGGCGGAGCTGGCACCAGGGAGGAGGGATGAAACTGAAGAGTTTGGCAGGGCCCATTGTGAGCCACGGAAGGAGCTTGGGTTTTAGTCCAAGTGCAACAGGAAGCCATGGAAGGGTTTATGCGGGCAGCGGCGTGCTTGGGGCTGCGTTTTAACCCCACCCCTCTGTGGGCTGAAAAGAGAGTAGAGAGGCAGGGGAGGACCAGAAGGAGCCTGGGGGGATGGGCTGGGCTGGCCTGGGATGCTGGAGGAGGTGGAAAGAAAGGGGTGGCTTTGAGGTATATTTGAGGAGAGCCTGGCCTGGCATTGGCCCCAGTGCCACCTCGCCCAGCTCCACCAAAGCCCTGCTGGGAACAGCAGAGGTGGTAGCGGCTGCCATGGCCCCTGGGACCGCACAGAACCGCCTCCCCTCCCCGCTCTCAGCTCAATCCACTCGGTACTAACTTGCTCTTTGCCTTACCTGGCCCTGTGTAAAGCTGTCACACTGTGTCGTCCTTTGCTTTCACGCCTCTCCTCCCACACTGCAGGGCTCTTAGAGACCATGACTGCCAAGGCCACCAATCCACTCCCCACCGCCCTACCCAGCTTCCACCCTCTGACCTGCTCCCCCGTGACCCTCCAGGCCATCTCCTGCTGGCCTGCTCCCTCGCAGCTGCCCAGGCCATAGCTCTCCGGCTTCAGCTCTCCATTCCCAATTCCCTCTGCTCTGTGCCTGTAGCCCAGCTCCTGTCCCCAGCTGCTCATTGTCTGTGGCTGAAGGTTCTTGGGGAGTTGGCAGCTGGGTCCCCCTGGGCTTTGTCCTGTCTGCAGATGGAGCCTCAGAGAAAGCAGACCACTCACCTTAGGTGGTAGGCAGCATTGATGAATTCAAACTCAGGTCCATCTGGCCCCAGAGTCTGGGCTGCCTCCATGTTCAGAGCCTCCTCCCTCTAAGCGCTCCCAGGGTGGCCCCACAGGCAGTGCTGTGTGACTAGACTGGCCTCCACGACCAAGGGCGGGATCAGGATCCCACTGTATCTACAGCATACCCCCACCTACTCCTGACTCCACTGGCCTCTTGGAGTCTCAGTTTTCTCTCTGTGAAGCTCAGCCTTCCTCCTGCCTCCCTCTGCAGGCTCCTGTGAAGAGGCAAAGTGGCACAGATGGAAAGATGCTATAGGACCCATGAAGGTGGTTGCCCAAGCAGGTATGGGGCCAGTGGTGTCATCCCCAATGGCTGTCACCCTAACCATCTCTGTGCTATCACCACCATCTCCACCATCACCACCACCATCATCATCTCCACCATCACCATCACTACCATCACCATCATCACCACAACCATCACCACCACCACCATCACCACCACCATCATCTCTACCACCACCATCACCACCATCACCATCACCACCATCACCATCATCACCACCACCACCATCACCACCATCCCCACCACCACCACCCCCATCAGCATCACCACCATCACCACCACCATCACCACCATCACCACCACCATCACCACCATCATCACCACCACCATAACCACCACCACCATCACCACCACCATCATCATCTCCACCATCACCATCAGCATCACCACCATCCCCACCACCACCACCCCCATCATCATCACCACCATCACCACCACCATCACCACCATCACCACCACCATCATTTCCACCATCACCATCACCACCACCACCATCACCACCATCATCATCTCCACCATCACCATCACTACCATCACCACCACCACCACCATCATCACCATCACCACCATCACCATCACCATCATCACCATCACCACCGTCACCATCACTACCACCACCATCACCAACATCACCACCACCACCACCACCATCATCACCATCACCACCACCACCACCACCATCACCACCATCATCATCTCCACCATCACCATCACCACCATCACCATCACCATCCCCATCACCATCACCATCATCACCACCATCATCATCATCTCTACCACCATCACCACCATCACCACCATCATCACCACCTCCACCACCACCATCACTACCATCATCATCTCCACCACCGCCACCATCATCACCACCACCATCATCATCATCTCCAGCACCACCACCATCATCACCACCATCATCACCACCATCACCATCACCACCACCATCACAGCATCACAGAGGCTCTGACTGAGTCTGACCCTATACCATGCAATGGGCAAAGGGCTTCCTATGCACTGTCCATGTTGATTTCCACCACAGTCCTATGATATGCACACCATGCTTATTCCTACTTCATGGAGAATGTGACTGGGGACCAAGGAAGTCCAGCAGTGCCTGAGATCATTCAACCAGTATAGGGCAGAGTCAGGTTCCAGGCCTGGTCTGCCACCCCTGAGCCCAAGCCCACTGAACCATCACAGGCACCACCTTGGGACAAAGAAAGGTACCCTGGAGCCAGTCTTTCCCTGCCAGCTGAGTCAGCAGGCAGTGAAGATACAGCTGCTGGTCCAGCCAAGACCCTCAGTATGGGCAAAGGCCCCTCAAGTCTTCCCAAGTCTCTGGTTTAATCTGCCTGCCAGGGTCTTTCCGCAGGCACTCCAGAGCCTTTAGAGAATGGTATGGGGAAACCTTGTTTCTGCAAAGCCCAGAGTCCCGGTGGAGAAGAACCCAAGGCCTGGCCGGGTCACCCAAGCCATGTGTGTGTGCGTGTTTGTGTGTGTGTTCACAGGTACACACAGGCCAGCAACTTGTTTATCCCTTTGTCAACAACCACACATCAGCTAATATCACAGCTCCAAGAACAACAGATTCATTCTGGGAATCCTAGAATCCAGGAATCTCAGAATCAGAATCTCTTAGAATCACCCAGAACGAACCTTAGAGACCCAAGGTATTAACTATGATAACCTTACACTCTGTAACGCGTGCTTCAGAGCACCAGAGCTGGAAGCCAAGACTTGTATCAGTCCCAGTTCTGACACCAACTCACCTTAGCACATGACAACCTGGCCGGGACCTCGGATGCCCTGTCTATAAAATGAGGCCATTGGCTGCTCTGTGGTGGGGCCACTGGGAGGATGAATGGGGTAACACACACACCAGCACCTGACCACACCACCAGCCACTGGGCCGGTGCACAAAGAACCTGTGATGGTTTCCCAAGCGTGTTAGAGCATCAGCCACAGAATTCCAGAACTCTGGAACTCAAGTGTCCCAGAAATGCAGTGGCTCCAGATTTCTAAACAAGGAATTTCTGAAAAGACTGAGACCCCAGAAGTGACCCAGTCATCACCACACACATTCACCAGCACAAGGTAACACAATCACAATCACACACAGAGACATACCTACAATCACACACTCACACCACACCCAGTCACACAGACAGATGTCTTACACATTGTCAGTCACAAACACGCGCACACACACACAGACACACACTCACGCGCACACACACACAGACACACACTCACCATGATACACACATACACAGACACATTCACTCACACAAACATGCACGCACACACTTCATACACTCATTATCACACACGCACAGACACACACACAAACACCACACCCTCCAATGCAGAGCCTGGGAAAAAGTCTCTATGAGGCTGCGGGAAACCTGCCTACCAGAATCTCCCAGCTGGCGTCTCAGAGCCCTCCGCATCCTCTGTCTGCTCCCTCTTCCAGATGACAGCCCAGCAGATGTGTGACAACCGCCCGCCCACCCCCAAACCTCATCTGCCCCAGGCCTCTTGTCACTGTCTCCCTGATCCGTTTCTTGGGTAACAATTTCCAGATCATCTGTTCCTTGGGACCTCTCCCCTGTCATGCTAGAGTCTGCCAACTTCCCCTCTGCAAGGGCTAGACCAGGTTTGCACCACGTCACCCAGAGCAGAGCAGACAGGTCCGCTCCTGACTCTGCAGAGATGGAGATGGAACTCTCTTGATGCAGTCTGGGAGCCTAGCAGCCAGACTGAAGCAACAATGAGGCGTATGGTCCACCGGTCTCCTCTGATCTTCTTCAGAGGAATGGCAGCCAAGTCAAGGCTCCTCTAGCCTAAAGAGGAATGGCTGAAATCTGGCCTCTAAGTGCGGGACCTGACACAAAACTTGCTCTGGTCTGGCCAGCTGAGCCTGCCCGCATACTGGGGTCACCTTGGTTCTGTCACCAGAATCAACAGCTCACCCTTCATCCTTGCTGCATTCGATGAATTGGATGAGCAGCCCCTCCAAGACAGCTAACAAGACTCACAGCCGACACTGTTGAGCGCATGCTGTGTGCCAGGCACTTCTTTACAAACCAATGAAGTAAGCACTCTTGCCCTCTCCAATTAGAGGCGAAGAACCAAGGTACAGAGAGATGCGGGGATTTTCCCAAGGTCAAGCGCTACTTAGTCAAAGAGCTAGGATTTGGATAGACGGGGTTCAAATCCAATTCCCCAGATAAAGGGTTGTCCAGGCCAGGCTGTAGACAGAAGGCTGAAGTCATGCTTTCGCCCCCAGGACCTGTCCATGTGTCTGTCACTAGGCATCATCATTTGTTCGTCGGCCCTCGGCCTCAAGACAAGTCCCAGCAAGTGGGGCTGTGTTTGAATCTCCATCCGTGTGTTTGAACATCTCCCATCTGGTGACTCTGCTGATCATTTTTCAGTGCCTCTGCAGGAGGTAGGGCCTCGGGTCTTATTTCAGCAAACCAGTCAGGGTGACAGTGGCCCCTGACGGAGGAAGAGCATTCTAGCAGAAAGAACCCTGGGTCCAGAGTCCCAGCTCCACCTGCTCTGCATCGTAGTCACAGCAAGCTTCATTTCTCTTGTATAAAATGCAACACAAGGTCCTTTCTCTATCTCTCGAAAGGGGCAGCAAATGGGGAAGAGATTCAGAAAGCACCTTAAGGAAAAAAGGCAGCTTCCCTGTACCAGAACCCGTGCTAGGCACTGCAGAGACATTTCTAAGCCTCATAAAAATCCCTTAAGGTGGATGCTATTTTCCCAGTTTTACAAGCAGTCAATGCTCCCATGATGCTAAGTGCCTTGCCCCTCAGGGGCCAGGCCTGTGACCCTGCATGGGCTCATGTCTCTCCCGGCTGGGACAAGAGCTGAGGGATCCAGGGAGGAAGCCTGAGTCCCTGGACCAGTGGCGAGTGAAGGGCAGCCCTGACTGCTCCTCAGGGCCGGTGGTCAGAGGTAAGAAGGAAAGCCCTGACACTCTTCTCAGCGAGACTGCCCAGGCCGGAGTGCAGAAGATGGGGAACTGGCAGAGTGAGGGCCTCTGAGATGAAGGGAGAAGGTCGGCAAGGCAGCACGAGGCCTGTGCTGACCTTGGCCCCAAAAGACTGTGGCCTCCACCCTGGAGAAACCACTTCCCTCTCATCTTCTCCTGCTCAAGGAGCCCCGGAAGCTCCCAGCACTAGCTCCCAGGGTACCCAAACACCTCGTGCTTCCAAAGGCTTCCATGATCTGCACCCTTCCCCACAGGTGCCAAACACAGCCTGGCTCTCCTTTCTGAGCGTGAACGAGGAAAGCAGGCCCTATGACCACGTGCCCACACCTGGGCACCTGGCAGGAGGGATGCCCCAGACCCCTCCTAGGGGCACAGATACTCCAAGCCTTCGTCTGCTCCCCTCTGTTCACTGCTACATCCCTCCAGGGCCCAGATCAGGGCTTGGCACATAGTAGGTGCTTATCAAACACAAAAGAGAGAAGGGAATCCAGGACATCGGATTTGTTTTCTTCCCTCCATAGACTGGCAGCCATGAGGGGGAGAGACTCAGCCCACATCTTCCTGGATATGAGGATCCACAGACCCAAGAACGTGCGGACACACAGACCCATGAACCCACATATCCACCGGCTCGCAGACACTTTACACCCACAGTCCCACGGACCTAAAGGCTCGCAGACCCACACACTCACACATTCACAGAGATCCACGGATGACGGAGCACGGGCCCACAGACCACACGCTCCCAGCTCCCTGGGCAGTCTCTGGGCCTCCAGCAGAGCTGCACGCCAGACTCCTGCAGGCAAGAAGGATTGAGGGCACTAGCCAAGAGCACCTCCTGGGAACTTGCAGAAAGGAAAGGCTCTGCAGAAAAGAACCAGAGGGCGGGGAGAGGTCAAAAAGGAGCAAGGGGAAGGGCGGACCAAAGGAAGCCAGGAGCCAGAAGAGGAGAGGGGATGGGGAAGAAGGGAGAAGAGCCATGCACCCCCTGCTGCCCCACCCAGCCCGGCAGCCTCTCTTTCCAGACATAGTTTTGAGCACACTGACTGGGCATGCGGTGAACAAGGCGGCCCAGGAAGAGGTGGGCACGGACCAAGCAGCCTCATGAGAGCCTGTCTTGTAACCTTGTGTGCCTTCAGAAGCTGTTGGGGCGGGAGCCCCTCGAGCGTGGGGGAGGGACAGAGCGGGGCCCAGAAGCAGACTTTCCCAGGGAGCCCCACTTGGGGCACAGGGTGAGGGGACAGAGATGGCAGTGGAGGGGGACAGAGGGAGGTGAGTCCGAGGCGACGCCCCCCTCCAGCTGCGGTTTCCGGGATGTGGATCTGGGTCCAGGACCCCCGGGAGGCTGCGGTCAAATGCCAGTCCCTGAAACTGCTCCCAGCTTGGCTGCGGGGCCGCGAGGGGCAGGCTTGTCTGAAGACAGCACCAGGCAGAGGGAGGGGAGGGAGGGGATTCTGGCAGCTACCTCCGCCCCCACCTCCCCACCCAAGGTCAAGGAGAATCAGGGCACGGAGAACTGTGGGTGGTGCCCCCTGGTGGGCCTAGAAGATGCCCTCCTGGAAGCACCTGGAACGGAGGTGGAGGGAAAGGGGGCGGAGGACCTCCATCAAAGCAACTGGGAGAGACCTTCAGCCAGGCTGGCCGCCCCTCCCCCAAGCTGCCCCCCATGGAGCTCCAGAAGCAGCCTTGGGCAGCTCTGAGCAGCCAGGCAGGGTCCTGGAGTGGTACCCAGGCCCCTGGGGGTGGGGGTGTTGGGGGGCAGGGCGAGTTTGGCGCCAGCCAGCTTAGCACTCCCTCGGGATGGGGTTCTTCCCTTTTCCTCCCCCAGACTGCAGCCTCAGAATCATCCCAGCTCAGTGCCACCTGCCGTGTCACCCCCTGGGTCCTCCCCGACTGGGCACAGCACGGATTTTGGTGGAGGGAAGGGGACACAGAGGTCTCTAGAGGCCCCAGCCCACTCCCCATACAAGGCCCAGGGGCCTGGAGCCTGAACAGAAAGTTTGTCCTAAAGGGTGGACAAGAGTTTCCAGGGCCAGTCCTGGGGGCTGAGGGGAGACACTGATCTGAGTGGTGGTCTGACAGCATGGACAGGGCCTGAGCAGCAGGCAAGCAGCCCAACTCCTCAGCCAGACCCTTTCCCGCGGGCCCCGGGCCACAGACCCACAGCTCCATCTGCACAGCACCCTGGCCCGAGACAGGGCCAGTATCTGCTGGCTGAGTCCCCTGGGCAGCAAGAGACAGCAGGACAGACCGGCTCCCTGGTCAGGCCATCCTGAGCACCCCAGCCCCTAGGACGCCGTCACACGGCGTGTCGACATGTCAGACCTGATCACACCCCACAGCAGACGCAAGCAAGCTTCTTCTCGCTTTCTCTCTCTCTCTCTCTCTCTCTCTCTCACTCACACACACACACAAACACACACGCACACACACATGCACACACCTGGCCCCAGACCACAGACTCCCAGAGCCAGAATACAGCTCCGAGGTGTCTCCAGAGGCCAACCTCATTCACGGCTATAGAGCCCCCAGGACCCTGAAGGGAAAGAAAGACACAAGCAGAGCAGCTGACTGAAGCCTCAGTCTGGGCCCATCTAAGAGCCCCCTCCCGCCAGGCATCATGCCCTCCCCCCAGAGGCCTGCCACCCCTGCCAAGGCCTCCTGTCCCCCCACATCCTACACACACACCACCCAGCACACAACTAAAACCCAGTCATCATAAACACTCATTATATAACCAGCCCCAACCTACTGAGGTTTCCTTTTACCCCCCAGAGTCCCAGCTCCGACCCCCGCCTGGCTTCCCACAGCGAGGCTCTGGGCACCCTCGGGGTGCTGACCAAGGAGGGGGCCGGCTCCCACCCCGGCCTCGAGGAAAGTTAAACGCTTTCTGGGATTCCCCCGTTCAATCCCCCTGCGGCCGCCCTGCCTCCGCCAACACTCCCAGCTCGGCCCCCTGGACACGGGCATGAGCTTTGGTCCCGCCGGCCGCAGAGCCAGCCACGGAGGGACAGCGGGATAGACGGACAGACAGCCTGGGCGCCCGCCCCCCCCGCAACCCTCGGCCGGCAGCCTGACTTGTTGAATAAATTTCTGCAGCGCTGGCTCAGCCGGCTTCAGCATTGGCACGGAGAGAACTTTCGTGGCCTTGGAGAAGAGACCGGTCAAAGTTTCCCGTCCTTCCTCCCAAGGCACCTACCCCCAAGGCTCGGGGTGGGGGGGCCGACCTGATAGGCACACGCAGGCGGGGGGACCGGTCCCCAGAAATAAATAAACGCCCCAATAAAGAACACGACGCGCCAAGAAATTGGCATCGGAGCGGAGCCCTCCCTTGCTTCCAGTTCCCTCCCCCTCTCCACCCCCACCCCCACCTACCTTGGCATGGACTTGGCCGGGCCGCGGGGGGTTGGGGGGGGTCGTCCACGTTAGAGCTACGGGGGCGACGCGTCCCCCGAAGCCGGAAATCGAGGGGGACCCGCAGCCCCGCCAGGCGCCCCCCGCCAATTCAGGATCAGCTGAGCCCCTGGGGCGCTAGGGGCGGCGGGCGGTGGGCGGCGGGCACCGGGGCCCGGGCCATGGCGCGAGGAGGCGGCGGGCTGGCGGGAGTGTCGCGCGGCTCCGGCGGGCGGCGAGAAGCCGGCAGCGCGGACGAGCCGCGGACCGAGCCGGAGTTGGAGCGCGCGGCGGGCGGGCGGGAGCGCGGCGCTCCCGGGCCGGGGCCGGGCCCGGGGGCGGGGGCGCTGCGGGGACCGCGCGGCGGGCAAGTGCCCGGAGAGGAGCCCGCGCGGGCGGCGGCCCGGGGCGGGGGCGCGGGGTCGGGGCCGCGTTCCTCGCCCGGCTCTGCTGGGCTCGCGCCTCCGGCCCCGGGCTCCAGGCGCGGGGTCTGCGCGCGGCGGGGGCTGCGGAGGAGCCCGAGCGCCCGGCGGTGCGGGGACGTGCGGCGGCGAGACCGAGCCGCGCCGCGTGCGAGGCAAAGCCGTCCTTATACTGACACCAAATGTCTTCGGGGAAAGCTGCAGGCGCGGGACGCTGGAGGGGGGAGGCGTGGAGGCGACAGACAGACCGACGGCGGCCGCTGGTGAGCCCCCTCTTCTCCCGAGAGGACAGGAAGCCGCCCTAGCCTTGAGGCCACCTCCTCAACATTCAGGGTCGTGCCTGGGGGAGGGTCCTATCCCCTCCACAAGGGGGCTGCGTCATGCATTAAAAAGGGAGGGACCCCATTACTGACCCGCTGCCCGGTTGGCCACATTACTGTCCGGATTCTAAGCGAGACGCTGTGTGAAGGGCGGGGAGAGGGTCCTTGCTGCCCCGCTGAGGGGCTGCCCGTCTAAGACCACCAGCTTTTCCAGGCTGGAGCCCGGCTTAGAACTCAACTCCAAAGGTTCATGCCACAGCCCAGGCAGCCTCCCCTCCTCTCATCCACACCCAGCTTCTTCCTACTCTTCAAGGCTTGGCTGAAAAGCCACCTCCTCCAGGAAGCCTTCCAAGAGGGCTCTCAGGTGGAAAGGAAGCCTCACTCCACCTACAAATGCCCCAGCCTCGCCAGTTCCCTCCAGGGAAACCCGGGCCACAGGACCCAGAGGGGTCAGAACCTCTGCTCAGCTCTCCCACCCCCACTTCATCTCCTTGGAGGCTGGGGGAGTGGGGACACCCTGCTGGGCTGGGGCTGTAGTGAAGGGATACCGAGACCTCCCTTGGAACCACTTGGTCTGCTAAATGGACAGAGAGTTGGAAGAGGATGCCTTCCAGCTTGATCCCAGCTCAGCCCCTTCCTGTCGGAGGGCCCTGCGAAACCCCCTGCAGTCTCTGGGCCCCAGGTTCCTCTTATGTGAAAGGAACACACAGATTCCCCGTAAAAGAATTTCCAAGTTCATGCTCTGCAGAATGAGAAGTCTAGAAAGGGTTTAGCACAGTGCCTGGCACATAGTTGGTGCTCAACAAACATTCATCGCTCCTACCTTTTCATCTGTCCAGGGAAACCAGACAAACCTTCATCACCAGACCGCGGTGCAAGGTCATGTAAGCACACACCAGCCTGGGTGGTGGTGTCTCACAGGCACGGACTGAGCAGGCCAGAAGGCGTCCGCGGGCGGGATGGATTTATTTCAGAACAGAGTGGGCTGCAGATCAGACGTCTCGGGGAAGACCTCATCCAGGGCCAAAGGCTTGCACGGGACCTCAAAGGCACGTGCAGGACTGAGATAAGAGGAGATGAGGTGGGTGGAGAACTGGCATCGAAGAGGGAAAAGGGACATGTGCAAAGACTTGGAGGAAGGAAGGAGGTGGCGCGAGCAGGGGCTCCATTCCCTGACCGGCTGAGTGCCCAGCGGGACAGCCCCGGGCTTAGGAGAGTGAAAGAGATCAGACAGCAAGGCAGGGAGAAGATGCCAGCTACTGTGCACTTTCTCTCCAGTCTCCTCCAGCAACATTTTCATTAAGCTCACAGGCTGGACCCTGAGAAGCCAGCAGATGGTGAGTCCTCCGGACTGGGGCTTCTCTGTCAGTCCCCCCAAGTGAGGGCCCAGCTCCCGCTTGCATACCTGGGGTGACGTAGATCTCACCACCTCCTGGGACAGCTTCTTTGTTCTCTGAGCAACTCTGATCATTCATGGTTCTTTTTCACGTTGAAGGAGACATTTGCCCCCCCTCCATGATCCCAGTCCCCTCCCTGTCCTGACAGGATTAACACCCCCTCCCCAGCCTCCTTCAAGCGTCCACACTGGCAGGAGGTCCTGCTTTGTGTCCAACCTAAATGCTTTCTGCTTCAGCAAAAACCTTCATGGTGCATTCCTTCACATTCTGCCCACCCCATCGCTCAGCATCGGATGGGTTCTGTGGGCATGAAGGGTGCTCATGGAGTAAAGGTCACGGAAGCAGTGTGGATGAGGGGTGACCCTCAAACCTGCTGGGGGATGGGATTGCAACTCCAGGTCTCCACAAGAAGCAGGGCTGTGCCAGCCCCTCCTCGAGGCCCTCGCTGCCTGCAGGAGCTTCATTTATTCATTATTGCTATTTATATTGTGCCTGGTATTTGCAGAAGGCTGCAGCAGCCGCACACACTCGTTAGGCCCTGCCCTGCCCTGGGAGCAAGGGCCTCCCAGGCCCCTGCTAGGAGGTAAGTGAGCTGGGCCCTGGCCTGAAGTCCCCTTGTGCACCCACCTGACAGCTGGACCAGGCTCACCATCCCCTTCCCCAGGACGAAGTCCAGGCCTTGTTGGGTCCTCATACTCCAGCAGCTGCTGAGCAGAGAAGCCCAGACTCCTCTCCATCCCTGAGGAGAACTTTCTAGCAATTGTCATGGCTGCAAGAGTAGGGAACATCTGTCAGTGGGGATAAGCAAGCTGGGACTAAAGGAAGCTGGGGTCAAATTCCTGCCCAAGGACATGAGACAGGTCCCTCCCAGGCCTAAGGATCCTGAGAGCACACAGATTCCAATTTCCTCCAAATCCACACTGATTTATTTCTCAGACACTTACAGAGCATTTATGCGCACCAGCCCCTGGTCTAAACCCTTGACAAATATTAACGCATTGAGTCCGTTCCGCAGTCTTGTAAATCGTCCCTACTGTGTTGCAGATGAGGAACCACTGGCAGAGAAGAGTTAAGTAACTTGCTCAAGGTCACACAGCTAATAATTTGAATTCAGGGGGCCAGAGTCGGTACTCTTCACTAGGCTCCTGGATTCTAAGACTCAGAAACTCTTAAGAGTCAAGGTTTCAGTGTTCCAAACAGGCAGAGTAACCCCATCCACTAGAGCAGAGAGGGGATGGCCTGTGATACCCTCACAGCGGCCACCCTGCGCCCTTCAAGGGCATCCCCTCCAGGGCATGGAGAGGAACTGCTTCCAGTCCAGCTCCCTAGACACCTAAGAACCAGGCCCTGGGGGCAGCCCACCATGGGAGCAGCTAGAAAATCAATGGCAGAAAACAAACTTCAACATTCCAAGAGATTTTATTAAGCATCTATTGGGTACCAGGCCTGTGCCAGGGCTGCAGAATGTGACGAGATGGAAAGGTCCAGAAATGCTGACTGTGGATGAAACAGGGAGGAGATTTAGAGATAGTTTCAGAGGGAAGAAGAGCCAAATGCTGGGCCTCCCAGGAGCAGGCGCTTGATGAGTTTAGAGAGGTCAAGGTGGACCCAGAGCCCAGTCTGGAGGATCGTGGCTGGATTGGTCAGGGGAGAAGAACCGGAAGTTTCAGAGGGGAATGAGCAGAAAGTGATGGCAGAAGAGAAGAGAAGAGGAGGTGGAGTCACAGCGAGGGGGAGCCCCCAGGGAGGAGCCCTCAGACAGGAGGACTTGGCTATGCCAGTCCCCTCTCCCAAAAGCCCCGGGGAAAGTTGCTAGATGCACACAGGCCTTTTGAGAGTGGGGTTTTCAGTGTGGGGCTGGATTCCCCTTGGAGCTGATGTGCATGAGGCCAGCCCTGGGCAGGTCAGCCAGTCCATCCCCCAACTTGACTAAGCTGATGGAAGCAAAGGTCAGGGCCAGAGGGGCCCAGGAGGATACTGGCAACCCTCCAGAGTCACTGCAGCCCCAGGAATTCCACCCAAGCTGGAAGGTGCCCAGCTGAGGCAAGGCAGCCCCCTCCCCCAGGCAGGTGTCCTTCTCCTCCGTTAGCCCACTTAACCTGGCAGCAGTCCTCGGTGAGAGGGGTCAGGAAGCTCATTTTACAGATAGGAGAGCCGGGATCCAGAGAAATAAAGTAAATTGCCCAGGGTCACCCAGCTAATGAGAGGCAGAAACAGGATTCTGTGCTAGAGTGAGTGAGTGAGTGTGTGTGTGTGTGTGTGTGTGTGTGAAAGAGAGAGAGAGCACAGAGACCCATCCCCCACTTGCCTGCCCAGGAAGAAGGCTGGAGATGGGCAGAGGGGGAGGAGATGGATCTCAGGACCCCCAGGTTCCTGCCTGGTGGGAAGACCCAAAAGAAGCCTCTGGTGCCCTAGAAGCTTCCTGTGGGGGCTTGAAGAATCTAGCTTGAGTGCAGATGGACAGGGAGACTTGATGCCCCAGCGATCTGCAAAGGGCAGGGGTGGGGACCAGGGGCTTAGGAGCGCCAGTGCCTCTATTCCTGGGTGAACGTCAGAGAAGAGAACCGCAGGGAGGACTGCCCAGACCCCCAGACAGGACACCAGAAACCCCCCTCACATCTGGCTGGTGCTTGACCGTGAGCACACCACCCTCTTGGTGCCTCTCGACATCCGGCGTGTCTAACTCAGCAGACAGTAGGCGCTCACTGTTTGCGCAGTGCATTCCTGAATGCCAGCACTCTGAGCAGTTATTTGCACGTGCACGTCACTGATGAGAAAATGAGGTCACAAGAAGACGCGGCACGCGGACCATCACTCCAGGGGGTCATTCAGTGACACGTAGGGACTGTCTACCATGGTTCAGGTGATGGAGGTGTTGCAGCCCAGCAGGGGGGCGGCCTGACAAGCCTGGTGAAGCGCACTGGAGAAGCGGCTCCCCACGAGGAACCCATCTTTTCCCATGAGGAGGGTCAAAGCAGGCTTCCTGTTGCAGAGAGCCCTGTGAAGGTCTGGAGGGATCGTGGGCGGCAGGAGAAGTCATCCCAGGCAGGGGTAATAGCAGGAGAAAAGGCCTGGGGCTCTGAAGGAGCAGAGCTTGTCTTGGGAACAAACGGCCTTGAATGCCAGGCCCGGGGGTGGGGGGTGAGTCGCCAGTGGCAACATCAGGTTTGTGGTGAAGCCTGGACCTGGGTACCTTGTGAGAGCCCATTGCAGAGGGCGGAACCGGGGCCCAGAGGCCTACCGAGCCTGGGCTGTATTGCTGATCGGAGGGATGGAAGCAGACTCGAGGGATGTGCTGGAGGCAGAGGGACAGGACTTGGGGAAGCTGAGGAAGGAGGGCTCTGGTGTCTGGCCGTTGCCCGGGCAGGTGGTGGTGCCCGCTATCTCCCCCAGCAGAGCCGCCAGGGCTGCTCCCAGCAAGACAGGTGCTGGGATGAGAGTGAGACGGCACAGTGCGGGAGAGACGGCCCAGGAGAGGAGGAGATGAAGGACCTGGGGAGAGAGGGGTGGAGGGAGAGAGACAGGAGACATGGGGGAGCTGGGGGGAGAGCGAAGGAGGAACCAGGCAAAGCAGCTTCTGCTGTCTTTTCTCTGCCTCTGTCCCTCTTTCTCTGTCTCTGTCTCTGTCTGTCTCTGTCCGTCTGTCCCTCTGTCTCTGTCCCTCTGTCTCTCTGTCTCTGTCTCTCTATCTCTGTCCCTCTGTCTCTGTCTCTATCTGTCTCTGTCCGTCTGTCTCTCTGTCTCCATCTCTCTGTCTTTGTCTCTCTGTCTCTGTCTCTCTGTCTCTGTCCCTCTGTCTGTCTGTCTGTCTGTCTCTGTCACTGTCTCTGTCTGTCTCTGTCTGTCTCTCTGTCTCTGTCTCTCTGTCTCTCTGTCTCTCTGTCCCTCTGTCTGTCTGTCTCTCTGTCTCTGTCTCTCTGTCTCTGTCCCTCTGTCTGTCTCTCTGTCTCTGTCCCTCTGTCCCTCTGTCTCTGTCTCCGTCTCTCTGTCTCTCTCTGTCTCTGTCTCTCTGTCTCTGTCCCTCTGTCCCTCTGTCTGTCTCTCTTTCTCTGTCTCTCTGTCCCTCTGTCTCTCTGTCTCTGTCCCTCTGTCTGTCTCTGTCCCTCTGTCCCTCTGTCTGTCTGTCTCTCTGTCTCTGTCTCTCTGTCTCTGTCTCCGTCTCTCTGTCTCTCTCTGTCTCTGTCTCTCTGTCTCTGTCTCTGTCCCTCTGTCTGTCTGTCTCTCTGTCTCTGTCTCTCTGTCTCTGTCTCCGTCTCTCTGTCTCTCTCTGTCTCTGTCTCTCTGTCTCTGTCTCTGTCCCTCTGTCTGTCCCTCTGTCTCTGTCTCCGTCTCTCTGTCTCTCTCTGTCTCTGTCTCTCTGTCTCTGTCTCTGTCCCTCTGTCTGTCCCTCTGTCTCTCTGTCTGTCTCTCTGTCTCTGTCTCTCTGTCCCTCTGTCTCTCTGTCTCTGTCCCTCTGTCTGTCTCTGTCCCTCTGTCTCCGTCTGTCTCCGTCTCTCTGTCTCTGTCTGTCTCTGTCTCTCTGTCTGTCCCTGTCTCTCTGTCTGTCTCTCTGTCTCCGTCTCTCCGTCTTTCTCCTTCTTCTGCTCCTCTTTTCCGGCTCCCCTCCTCCCCAGCTGTCTCTCTCTCTTCTCCTTTCTCCGGCTCTGCCCATCTCTCTTCTCCCCCTACCCCCGTCCCGTCCCCCTCTCCCCTCAGCATCTCCCCCTCTCCCTAACTCTGGAGGGCTGCTCTCTGTCTTCATCCTCTGTGTGTAAGTCTCCCCCACACGCATGCTCTGGCTGCCTTTTTCCCTCTGCCCTGCCTGCTGTTTGGAGACAGAATAATAGAGCAGGCCACTCTTCCCTTTATCCTCGGCTGGACAAAGGCTGGCATCCCTGCAGTCAGGCCTCTGGAAAGCCACCTTCAATGCCGCCCTCCAGGAGAGACGGCTGGGGGCTGTCCGGGTAGGAGCGGGGTCCTGAGCAGGAGAGGCTGTTCCAGGTTGGCCTCGGGCCTCCTGGCCCTGCAACCTCGGGACCCCTGCTGACTCAGGATGGGCCTTCCAGGGATCATCTCCTCAGCCACCCAGGATGGCTGAAATTTCTCCCTTCTTTTAAGGTTCCAATCTTTGTTAAAACTGGAACCCACCCCACACCCCTCCACCCCCACCCACTCCCACCCCCCACCCCAACCCTTGGCCCTGGGAAGAATCAAGGAGCCCACTGCCCCAGCTCTGGAGCCAGGTCTGTACCCATGCCTACTCTGAGCTTTAGAGAGTAATCCCCGTCCTGCCCTCTGTTCGGCCTTGATCTTGGGGGTTGTGGGGAGAAGATGAAAAACCACGATCAAATGTCTCCACCTAGAGAGTGGCTTTGCACCTTCAAGCCCCACTCAGCCTCCTCTTCCCATCATACCAGCTGAGTCAGAGGTCCCTCACTCCTTACCCCTCCCCATCATGATGGCCTAGCACTCTAACCTGCCCTGCCAGACCAAGACCCCTGCAAAGAAGGGTAGCCCTTGGCATAGAGCAGGTGGCAGCATGAATGAATGGCTGAGTGAATGGCTGAGTGATGATCACACAGGAGAGCGTGACAGGGCGGCTTTGTCTGTTCACCAGCTCCGCTCTGAGCCCCAGTTATGTGCCAGGCGCATTTCCAGGCCCTGGGGGCACAGCAATGGACAAAATGAAGTCTTTGCCCCCTCTTGGATCTCATATTGTAGTGAGCAAGTCAGAAAATATTCCCTGTAGCTCAAACGGTAAAGAATATGCCTGCAACGCAGGAGACCCAGGTTCAATCCCTGGGTCAGGAAGATCCTCTGGAGAAGGGAATGCAGCCCACTCCAGTGTTCTTGCCTGGAGGATCCCATGGACAGAGGAGCCTGGTGGGCTACAGTCCATGGGGTTGCAAAGAGTCGGACACGACTGAGCGACTAACACTCCACTACTATTACTAAAAATGTGAAATATATGTGTGCTTAGTCGCCCAGTCGCATCTGACTCTGAGACCCTGTGGACTGCCATGCCCTCCTCTAGGGGAATCTTCAAAACCCAGGGATCAACCCAGGACTCCCACATTACAGGTGGATTCTCTACCATCTGAGCCACCAGGGAAGCCCAAGAATACTGGAATGGTAGCCCATCCCTCCGCCAGGGGATCTTCCCGACCCAGGAATCGAACCAGAGTCTCCTGCATTGCAGGCGGATTCTTTACCAGCTGAGCTACCAGGGAAGCATAGTACACCAGATATGATCAGCCTACACGTGCTGTGTTGTTCTGAGTTGATCAGTAGTTTCTGACTCTTTGCGACCCCATGGACTATAGTCTGCCAGGCTCCTCCATCCACTGAATTTTCCAGGCAAAGAAAAATAAAGCAAGATGGACAGTGAGGACAGAGGGGTCATTTAAAGTGAGGTAGTGATCTGACTCAGATCCTAAACGATCTCCCTAGAGACTTCCCTGGTGGTCCAGTGATTAAGAATCCACCTTGCGATGCAGGGGACACGGGTTTGATCCCTGGTCAGGGAACTAAGATCCCACATACCGCAGAGAAACTAAGCCCACACACCACAACTAGAGAGTCTACAATAAAAGATCCCTCACGATGCAAAGATCCCAGTCCCTGCTCTAAGACCTGAAGCAGCCAAATAAATTAGTATTTTTAAAAAGGGTCACCCTGGCTGCTGCATGGCGACCAGCCTGGGAGGGGGCACTGCTCACCCATCTCAGTGAGCACTAGGGCCAGAGGACTGATGCTTTCTCAGCAGCTTCCTTGATCCCCGATGCAAATGGCCCCTGACATCGGGGCCCACCTGCCCAGCTGAAGGCCCAGGCTCCTACTTCTCCCTCTGGGTGAGCAGAGCCTGGGGCTCAAGCTGCCCCACTTTATCTCTGCCCCTCCCATCCACCTCTCATCTTCCATTCTCTTCCACCATTCCCAGGACACACACATCTCCTTTCATAAAATGCTTCTGGGGATCCCTCTGTCAAAGGCAGAGACACAGACCATGGTGGGGATGTTAGAGGGCTCACGGGGGGAACGGAGGACGCAGATACACACCCTTGGCGGAGATCTGGGAGGCTTCCTGCCGACAGTGGCTTTCAAGATGCATCTTGAAGGTGAGAGTAGCCATCCACGGATTAAGATGGGGGATACTTCCAGTGGGAGGACCCAGCCTCCAATTCTTTGAACATCAAATTATAAACACACAGTTGGGGAAGCAACATGAGCCAACCCATTGAAGCAGAAAAGCTCACACCTGATGGAGGGGCCTCAGGTGTTCTGGTGACCAGCATGTCCTCACCAACTCCACACCTGTGAATTCCCTTGCTCCCCACCTCCAGCCTCGTAAGACAAGCAGGGATCATGTTCCTCTGGCAGATGCAGAAGCAAGGACCAGAGAGGCCAATAGACTGACTCAAGGTCACGCAGCAGAAAGTGACAGAGCAAAACAGCCTGAGCCTGGGTCCACTCTCTAGATAGTCTAGAGTCTGTGACCACCCTGCTCCCAGTCTTTAGGGGGTCTGGTGATCTCCATGCACCCCAAGCCTCTGTGTAAAACTGGGGAGGGTTCTCCACTGCTTTCCCTTCCAGGGCATAGAGCTACACCCCTCAAAGGAGAAGAAACACACAGAGACACACAATCCCCTCACTCTTGTGTGTACACAGACCCACAAACACCACAGACAGCCTCACATATACACCCAGACAGAATTTTTATTGAATACATCCTCACAGCAAGACACAAATTCACACAGATACATTCACACTCCCTCTCAAGTACACACAGCCACTTGAGTGTTACTGTTATTAGGTTCACACAAACACAAGAGCAAAAAATACCCTTTCTCAGATGCACTCGTGAAGGCAGAAAGACAGAGTTAAGTGTTAGAGAGACAGAGGGAAAGGGATGAGAAAGAGGCGGAAGGTGGAAAAATCGAGGGAGGGGAGAGAGTGTGGGAATGGGCAGATCAGGGAAAGGCGGAGGGGGGGTTTCAGAGCATCCAAGAGGAGAGAGGTTTAGGGAGAAAGAGGGGAGAGGAGGGGGGAAAGATGGGGAGGAAAAGATAAGGAGTCAGTAAGGGACGGAGAGTGAAGGAGGGAAAGAGAGGGAGAGGGAGCCTGTGATTGGAGCCTAACTTTAGCTGCAGAAGCACAGATGACTCACACTCGGGGGGAGCGTTGGGTTGGCTCCAGGTTTCTGTTTATATACCTCGATGAGCTAAATATACAGGCTAAGGGGTTCTTCTGTTCTGGTCCAGCAGCTCCTCTGCGTTCTTCCTCCCGCCCTCGCCTCCCCTTCCCAGCGCGCACACACACAGACACACACACACACACACACTCAGAGTCCCTGCCTCTCCCTCCCCCAAGCCCACAGAACCCTGCCTGTGGCCTCCTGCGGCCAACAGCATGCATCCTGCCCTTGCCTACAGCTCTCCCCACCAGTGTATTGACTGCCAGGAGTTGACCATGAGATTTGGCTCCAAGCTCAGAAATAACATGGTCCAAACTGCCCCCTTCTGATGCTAGGAGGTCAGGCGGGAGGAGTTGACACTTGCCCAAGGTCACACAGCACGCAAGTAACTGAGCCTCACCAGAGCCTCTTGTGACAGCCAGGCCAGGATCTCCCACATGAGACAGGGGTGTGGGCCTGAGGAGGTGAGCTGAGTGCCTGTGGACAGGCAACCTGGGGCCTGGAGAAGGGAGCATGGAACCTGGGGGGAGACAGAGCTCAAGCAAAGTCCTGCAGAAGGAGGAATAAGTGGAACTGGGAGCAGGGGTGGTGGCTGAGGGTCTTGAAAAAATAAAAGAGAATTCCACTGGGAGAAGCATCTCTGGACCCACAGGGAGCTTCTCTGACATCATCACCCCAACCCAGCCACCTGCCCCCCAACTTCCTGAGTTGGCACTCAAGGCCATGCAACCAATCTTTTTTTTTTTTCTTTAAATCATTTTTTGTATTTATTTTTGGCTGTGCTGGGTCTTCGTTGCTGTTCGGGCTTTTCTCCAGTTGTGGAGGGTGGGAGCTACTCTCTAGTTGTGAGGTGCGGGCTTCTCACTGTGGTCGCCTCCCTTTTTGTGGAACACAAGCTCTAAGGCGCAGGGGCTTCCGTAGCTTCAGCACACAGGCTCAGTAGTTGCTGCTCCCAGACTCTAGAGCACAGGCTCAGTAGCTGTGGCGCACGAGGTTAGTTGCTCCGGAGCACGTGGGATCATCCCAGGTCAGGGGTCGAACCAGTGTCTTCTGCATTGCCAGGTGGATTCTTCAGGAAGGCCCTCAACTCGCTCAGTCTTTGCAGAATCACTTCCTATGGAGCGGAGGCTATGTCGCTGTCCGTGGTGCTGAACCTCTCACTGGCCTCTACCCAGCCAAGACAGCGTCGATTCCCACCCACACCTCTCCTAGCAGTTCAGCAGAGTTGGGGGAAGACAGTGGCAGGAAGGAAGCAGGAGACGGAGACAGAGGACAGGGATTGTAAGAGAGGTGACTCCAGCCAAATATTTTAAAGGCGAGCAATTTCTCCTTTGACATCGTTTTCAAAGAACCACAGTGACCAAGCACACCACAGCGAAGATGGCTGACAAGTCGAGAAACCAGAGCAGAGAGAGATGTCTGCTGATCTGGGCGAGTGTTGACACGCACAAACGAATCCAGGCCGGAGGGCGGAAACCGGGCGGGCTGAGAGTATCGTCCTCAGCAGACTTGAACCAAAACGCTTTTAGTGTTCCTGTGTTTTTCTTACCCATCTTGATGAAAAGGCTGTGAATTTTCACACTGCCATGGAACAAACAGAGCCTTGACTTCCGTTTCCCAGGGTACATGGCTGTTTCATGTACTCCTGACAGCTCCATCACATTTCTGACAGTTTCAAAAATTTTTGTTTTCCTCTGGGAATGTAGCAGAGTGCTAGCCCTCCCTTTCTCCATCACACGCCAGGCTCTGGAGCCTTGTTCCCTGGCACACACCTGCCCCCCAGTGCTCCAGTTACACTCGCCTCCTCCCTCTGCTGTCTCCTGCCTCTGAGGTCTTTACACATGCTGTGACCCTCCCCCCACCCCCAACCTGGAAAGCCTTCCCTCCCCCCTTTCTCCTTCTAGGCCCAGCTTCTCTGTCTCCTCCTCTGGACATGGCAGGGCAGGAAATACCACACTCAGTATCCCCGGTAGCCAGCAGAGAACCTGTCATATCCATTTCCTGGGTTTCCCTTCCTTTTAGATGAGTGAGCTGAGCCAAAGAAATGCTTAACTAAATACCCTAAGATTGAGGAGGAGGGGTGCAAATTGACTCCTCTAGAAGGAGAATGTTGCAGGCGTTCAAAGTTCTTAGATGGAAATTTACTGCCTACAGCAACCTGAAAAGCAGTTTAACAGAATCCTCCCTCCCTACTTTGTGTCATTTTGCAGATGAGAAAACCAGCTGAGAGAGGAAGGGCCTTGGTACAGGGCTGGTCAGGGAGACAGTGGGCAGCCCGAAGCTGCCCGAGACTATGGGGAGGTCCTTCTGAGTGGGAGCAGGTGGGAAGGGAGCTGGCTCTGTCTCCCAGGTCTCTGGGCCCCAGCCTGGCCACGCACACGCCCCCAGGAGAGAATCTAACAGCCTCTGCAAGAAAAACGGCCCTGCCCCCTCTCCACCATCACCCCACCTGCCAGAGAATCCCAGCCTTCGAATAATGAAGGATTCCTAATTTAATTACATCTTTAATTCATTCAGGTATCTGAGGAGCTTTGAGGGGATGCTCAATAGTTCCCAAGAGGGGGGGAGGATTTCCTTCCCTGTTTCAGGGAGGGGAGAAAGAGAGGCCATGGTCCCTTTTTCCTCTGGGACTGTGTGTGCCCCCCACTTTCCCTGCAGGGAATCCCTCCATCAGACTTGGACTTTGGGATAAGCAGGGTGCTAGCAGAGGGTATGGAGGCAGCTGGTGGAGGAAGCAAGGAGTACTGGGGAAACCCCCATATTTTAAAAGACACCGTGGACTTCCCTGGTGGTCCAATGGTTAAGAATCTGCCCGCCAGTGCAGGGGTCACAGGTTCAATCCCTGGTCCAGGAAGATTCGACATGCCACAGGGCAACTAAGCTCACTCACCAAAACTAGAGAGTAGCCCGACTCTCACCACAACTAAAGAAAACCCTCAAGCAGCAAAGACCCAGTGCAGCCAGAAAGAAAGAAAGAGTAAGCTCAGGGCTTCCCTAGTGCCTCAGAGGTAAGGAATCCACCTGCCAATGCAGGAGACATAGGTTGGATTCCTGATCCAGGAAGATCCCACATGTCACGGCACAACTAAAACCATGTGCCACAACTATTGAGCTTGTACTCCAGAGCCTGGGAGCCCTAAAGCCTGTGCTCCAAAACAAAAGGAGCCACCGCAATGAGAAGCCCACACCCCACAACTAGAAAGCAGCCCCGGCTTGTGCAGCAGTGAAGACCCAGCCAGCCAAAATAAATGCATAAAAATTTTTAAAATCTGCTTTTAAGAAAATGAATAAATAAGCTCACTACTTTAAAGAAATAAAAGCCACAGAGCTCACACACGTAGCAGGAAGTTGGTTGTAAACTGCCTGCTTTGTGCTGGGGCATCTTAATCAGTGATCATTTCTTGAGGGTCTTCTTTCTCAGGCACTGCATCCGATTTAACCTTTACCTCACAACATTACCATCTGTGTTTTGCAAAAGAGGAAACCGAGGCTCCGAGGAAAGGAGATGACTCGCCCAAGACCATCAGGTAGGTAAGAAACATAACCAGGCCTCAGAGGTGTTCTTTCCGGCTAGAAGCCCCAGCTCACATGTCCCACCTCCAAAGGGATCTCCAACACCCACTCACACATTTCTGACAAGAAATCCCAGGGGATATCTAATCCAAGGATGTTGACACTCTAGGAATGAACCTCTTGGAAATGTTTGGGAAATCTTGTGCCCACGTGCAAATTTCATCAACTTATAATAATAGCAAACATTTATACAGTCTCTATTGTGAGTTAGGCGCTGTTCTAAGCACTTTCACATATTACCTCATTTAACCTTCACACCAGCCCTGTGAGGTAGGTGCTCGGATTATCACCCCCATTTTACAGATGAGGAGACTGAGGCACTGAGAGACAAGTAACCTGGCTAAAGTTCACATATCTGGAAAGTAGTGGGTTCTTACAAAATAAGGCTTATAATCCGGACTCTAAAGGTCAGGAAACATGCTCAGAAGGAGGCATCTCCCAGAGACACACAGAAACGACCTGACTTAAACTCACGCCCAGGTCTGACCTCCCGGTCTCAGGTTCTCCACTGCATCGACTAGGTAGGAACCTCCGTTTCCTCATTCATCAAACAGATTAGGTGTGAGGCCCAGAGGTTAACTGGGAAAGCACTCTACAAATGGATAGGCACCAAAAAACCTAACAGCTAGGTTCCTAGTTCAGTTCAGTCGCTCAGTCGCGTCCGACTCTTTGCGACCCCATTAATTGCAGCACGCCAGGCCTCCCTGTCCATCACCAACTCCCGGATTTACTCAGACTCACGTCCATCAAGTCTGTGATGCCATCCAGCCATCTCATCCTGGGTCGTCCCCTTCTTCTCCTGCCCCCAATCCCTCCCAGCATCAGAGTCTTCTCCAATGAGTCAACTCTTCGCATGAGGTGGCCAAAGTACTGGAGCTTCAGCTTTAGCATCATTCCTTCCAAAGAAATCCCAGGGCTGATCTCCTTCAGAATGGACTGGTTGGATCTCCTTGCAGTCCAAGGGACTCTCAAGAGTCTTCTCCAACACCACAGTTCAAAAGCATCAACTCTTCAGCGCTCAGCCTTCTTCACAGTCCAACTCTCACATCCATACATGACCACAGGAAAAACCATAGCCTTGAATAGACGGACCTTAGTCAGCAAAGCAATGTCTCTGCTTTTGAATATACTATCTAGGTAGGTCATAACTTTTCTTCTAAGGAGTAAGCATCTTTTAATTTCATGGCTGCAGTCACCATCTGCAGTGATTTTGGAGCCCCAAAAATAAAGCCTGACACTGTTTCTACTGTTTCCCCATCTATTTCCCATCAAATGATGGGACCAGATGCCATGATCTTTGTTTTCTGAATGTTGAGTTTTAAGCCAACTTTTTCACTCTCCTCTTTCACTTTCATCAAGAGGCTTTTTAGTTCCTCTTCACTTTCTGCCATAAGGGTGGTGTCATCTGCATATCTGAGGTTATTGATATTTCTCCCGGCAATCTTGATTCTAGCTTGTGTTTCTTCCAGTCCAGCGTTTCTCATGATGTACTCTCCATATAAGTTAAATAAGCAGGGTGACAATATACAGCCTTGACGTACTCCTTTTCCTATTTGGAACCAGTCTGTTGTTCCATGTCCAGTTCTAACTGTTGCTTCCTGACCTGCATACAGATTTCTCAAGAGGCAGGTTAGGTGGTCTGGTATTCCCATCTCTTTCAGAATTTTCCACAGTTTCTTGTGATCCACACAGTCAAAGGCTTTGGCATAGTCAATAAAGCAGAAATAGATGTTTTTCTGGAACTCTCTTGCTTTTTCCATGATCCAGCGGATGTTGGCAATTTGATCTCTGGTTCCTCTGCCTTTTCTAAAACCAGCTTGAACATCAGGGAGTTCACAGTTCATGTATTGCTGAAGCCTGGCTTGGAGAATTTTGAGCATTACTTTACTAGCATGTGAGATGAGTGCAACTGTGCGGTAGTTTGAGCATTCTTTGGCATTGCCTTTCTTTGGAATTGGAATGAAAACTGACCTTTTCCAGTCCTGTGGCCACTGCTGAGTTTTCCAAACTTGCTGGCATATTGAGTGCAGCACTTTCACAGCATCATCTTTCAGGATTTGAAACAGCTCAACTGGAATTCCATCACCTCCACTAGCTTTGTTCGTAGTGATGCCTTCTAAGGCCCACTTGACTTCACATTCCAAGATGTCTGGCTCTAGGTGAGTGATCACACCATCGTGATTATCTGGGTCATGAAGCTCTTTTTGTACAGTTCTTCTGTGTATTCTTGCCACCTCTTCTTAATATCTTCTGCTTCTGTTAGGTCCAGACCATTTCTGTCCTTTATCGAGCCCATCTTTGCATGAAATGTTCCCTTGATATCTCTAATTTTCTTGAAGAGATCTCTAGTCTTTCCCATTTTGTTCTTTTCCTCCATTTCTTTGCACTGATCGCTGAAGAAGGCTCTCTTATCTCTTCTTGCTATTCTCTGGAACTCTGCATTCAGATGCTTATATCTTTCCTTTTCTCCTTGGCTTTTCGCCTCTCTTCTTTTCACAGCTATTTGTAAGGCCTCCCTAGACAGCCATTTTGCTTTTTTGCATTTCTTTTCCATGGGGATGGTCTTGATCCCTGTCTCCTGTACAATGTCACGAACCTCATTCCATAGTTCATCAGGCACTCTATCTATCAGATCTAGGCCCTTAAATCTATTTCTCACTTCCACTGTATAATCATAAGGGATTTGATTTAGGTCATACCTGAATGGTCTAGCAGTTTTCCCTACTTTCTTCAATTTAAGTCTGAATTTGGCAATAAGGAGTTCATGATCTGAGCCACAGTCAGCTCCTGGTCTTGTTTTTGTTGACTGTATAGAGCTTCTCCATCTTTGGCTGCAAAGAATATAATCAATCTGATTTTGGTGTTGACCATCTGGTGATGTCCATGTGTAGAGTCTTCTCTTGTGTTGTTGGAAGAGGGTGTTTGCTATGACCAGTGCATTTTCTTGGCAAAACTCTATTAGTCTTTGCCCTGCTTCATTCTGCATTCCAAGGCCAAATTCGCCTGTTACTCCAGGTGTTTCTTGACTTCCTACTTTTGCATTCCAGTCCCCTATAATGAAAAGGACATCTTTTTTGGGTGTTAGTTCTAAAAGATCTTGTAGGTCTTCATAAAACCATTCAACTTCAGTTTCTTCAGTGTTACTGGTTGGGGCATAGACTTGGATAACTGTGATATTGAATGGTTTGCCTTGGAGACGAACAGAGATCATTCTGTTGTTTTTGAGATTGCATCCAAGTACTGCATTTCGAACTCTTTTGTTGACCATGATGGCTACTCCATTTCTTCTGAGGGATTCCTGCCCCGCAGTAGTAGAGGTAATGGTCATCTGAGTTAAATTCACCCATTCCAGTCCATTTTAGTTCACTGATTCCTAGAATGTCGACGTTCACCCTTGCCATCTCTTGTTTGACCACTTCCAATTTGCCTTGATTCATGGACCTGACATTCCAGGTTCTTATGCAATATTGCTCTTTACAGCATCGGATCTTGCTTCTATCACCAGTTACATCCACAGCTGGGTATTGTTTTTGCTTTGGCTCCATCCCTTCATTCTTTCTGGAGTTATTTCTCCACTGATCTCCAGTAGCATATTGGGCACCTAATGACCTGGGGAGTTCCTCTTTTGGTATCCTATCATTTTGCCTGTTCATACTGTTCCTAGGTTCCTAAGGCACTTAGAATGTGTTCATTTAATCCTTATGACAACCTACAGGGTTGACATTATTGTTAAGCAGCTTATGATGGAGCCACCAAAGTACAGAGAGTTTAAGTAATTTGCCTAAGGTTACACAGCCGACAGATGGTGGAGCTAAGATTTGAACCCAGGTATCTGACTCCGGAGTCATGCTCTTAACCATCATGTTCTGCCCCCTCCGCCTGGGAGCATGAGGGAAAGGGAAGGGAAGGGAGCCAGCGACCAGGCCTGGGAGAACACAGGAGGAGGTCATCTGGCAGAGAAGAGAGGGAGGCAGAGGCAGAAGAGGGGACGATTCTGGGACCAGACTCGGGTGGAGACACAGCCTAGCGCCCACCCCCAGGACCAAGCGGTCTTGTGAGCCTGTCTGTGTAGAAGCCTAAGCCTTGGGTCCCCGGGCACAAAAGGTCTGTTTGGGGGGAGAGGGTGTGTTGCCAGCCTGGGGCCAGCAGATGAGGCAACAGCCACCCTAAAGGCACAGCTGGACAGGCAGAAGCTGCCCACTCCCCAGGCAGGCCTCCCAGCAACTCCCACCCCAAGTGAGCACCTGCAGGCACTAGCCTCGGGACAGACGAGAAGTCATCTCTAGGGCCTGATGACCCTGGGGGCATGGTCCTGGGGGTGGAGAGAAGGCAGAGTCTGAGGTGATTTAGAAACTTGAATGGATAGGACGGGTGACTCCTCTCAGGTGGGGTAAAGGACAAGGGGAGACTGGCACCCCAGTTTCTGGCTGGAGTGAGACAGAGGAGAGAAGCAGGTTTGGGGGAGGAAAGCAAGCTCCCTTAGGGACAGATTGAGGCTGAGAGGCCCGTGCAACACACAAGAGCAGAGGACATGCCGGGAGCCCATGGAGACATGAGTCTGGGCCCTAAAGAGAGGTCAGAGTTCACACAGAATCCACACAGCCTGAGACGGCTTGGCCAAGGGCCAGTGGACTCACCAGCCTCCTTTGATCTGTTTCTCAGGAGAGGAGTTAAGGGGAACTACCAGGACCCTCTGGGGACAAAGAATTAATGCTTTTGAACTGCAGTGCTGGAGAAGACTCTTGAAAGTCCCTTGGCAAGAAGATCAAATCAGTCAAACCTAAAGGAAATCAACTCTGACTATTCATCGGAAGGACTGATGCTGAAGCCGAAGCTCCAATACTTTGGCCAACTGATGTGAAGAGTCAACTCATTGGAAAAGACCCTGATGCTGGGAAAGACTGAGAGCAGGAGGAGAAGGGGACAACGGAGGATGAGGTGGTTGGATGGTATCCCTGACTCGATGGACATGAGTTTGAGCAAATCCTAAGAGATGGTGCAGGACAGGGAGGCCTGATGTGCTACAGTCCACGGGGTCGCAAAGAGTCGGACACAACTGAGCGACTGAACAAGAACAACTGGGGACATGTCCTGCCAGTGTCCACCAAGTCAGAACCCCCCACAAGGGCCAATCACCCAGGACGCCCTCCCAGACTGAAGCTGCAGGTGACACTGTCCTCAGGCTGGGCTTTGCCTCCCTTCCTGGCAATTCCAGACTCAGGGCCTCCAGCACAGACGCTGCAGGCACCATGGGCTGACTCAGGTCTGAAGGCCATCCTGCCAGGAAACAGGCTGCCTGCTGAGGAGCGAGCTCCCCGTGACAGGTTACAGCCACACAGCGAACGGATGCCCCCCTCCTCCCGACCAAGCCTTCTCCCAGCCCGTTCCCCACAACCCCGTCTCCCTGTCCTCGAGTCTGTGGGCACCATCTGCACCCCGCCTGCCCCTCTACCGCTTGGCATCCACACTCACTCTGCTCCCCTCCCTCACTTCTGCCCCAAAGCTCCCTCATAAGGAAATCTCAGACAGTCCCTGGCACACAGTAGATGCTCAGTACATATTTTTTACCTAACAAATGGCTTGACACTCATTCATTCATTCAACAAATATCTGCCGGGCACTATTCGAGGGTCTGTGGCTGCTGGCAAGAAGAAGATATAAAGAGTTTCCCAAACAAGCAAAACCTCACAAGAAATGTTAGAGGGATTCCTTTAAAAGGAAAAAGAGGAAAAGGCCATAAGTAGGATTCCTTTAAAAGGAAAAGAGGAAAAGGCCATAAGTAGGAATACAAAAACTATGAAAGAAAAAAATCTCACGATAAAGGCAAATAAATAGAAAAGGCAGTAGAGCAACCACTTACACAGCTAATATGAAGGTCAAAAGATAAAAGCAGAAAATCGACAATGAGTTAGTGAGTGTGAGTGAGCGTGAAGTTGCTCAGTCCTGTCCAGCTCTTTGCGATTCCATGGACTGTAGCCCACCAGGCTCCTCTGTCCATGGAATTTTTCAGGCAAGAGTACTGGAATGGGTTGCCATTTCCTTCTCCAGGGGACCTTCCTGACCCAGGGATCGAACCTGGGTCTCCCGCACTGCAGGCAGACACTTTGCCATCTGAGCCACCACGGAAGCGCCACGATGAGTTAAAGGATACACAAAATTAAAAGATGTAGAATATTACATCAAAAACATATCTTACTCTGTAGTAGGGGGGTAGTAAAAATGTAGCACTTTTAGAATGCACTCAAACTTAAGCAACCATCAACTTAGACTGCTCTGTACATAGGTTGTTATATAAAACCTCATGGTAAACACAAACCAAAACTCCATGACATAAAGATAAACAGAAAGGAAGATGAACATAACACTCTAAAGAAAGTCATCGGATCATAAGGAAAGAAAGCAAGGAGGGAGGAGCAGAGGACCAGAAAAACCACCACAGACAATCAACAAAATGGCAAGAAGTGCATTCCTACTACATTTAATGATTAATTTAAACGTAAATGGACTGAAGGTGTCAATCAAAAGACACAGAAGGAAAAAAGGCTATATAGAAGCCCTGTGGGCCTCACATCACGTTGGAGAAGACGGACAACAAATAAGAATAAGAAGTGGAATAAAACATCTGGTGGTCAGACAGTGGTTAGTGCTGTGGAGTGAACACGGGCAGGGGCGGGGGTGGCAGGACATGTGATGGTCATTTGAAGATCGCAGGGTGGATCACCCGTGGATCCATTACTGCCCCACCCCACCTCAAGGCTTTACACTCTCCTGAATCCTCACAACTCTAGAAGGCGGAGTCTTTTTTTTTTTTTTTCATTTTGCAGATGAGGAAACCAGCTGGTTCTTGTGCTATGGTGGGAGGGGTGAGGGATGCCTTAGAAAAATCCCAAGCTGAAAAACCCTTCCAGGCATGGGCAGTCCCACTGGGTTCCCCACCTCCACCCCCAAGGGCCTCATGCTTGGTTAAAGGCTCTGCTCTCAGCTCACTGTCTCAATTATTTTTGAACAAGGGGCACCACACTTATTTTGCACGGGTATCCACAAATAGCTAGTCCTGCCCTCAGGGAACAATACTCTGACAGATGCTCCCTTCCCCCCATCCTCCGGCCTGCCAGCCAAAGGCCACTGTCACCGTCTTCCCCACCAGGCTCCTTGACTGTGGTGGGGTCAGAGCAGCTCTTCTCTGTGTCTGCAAAGCCCAGCACAGGGCTAGCAAAAGCAGACCCATGGTGGGTGTTGGCTGGGTCGGACCACTGGGGTTGGGATGGAATAAACTGACCCTTCCTGGGGGTCCTTGGTGGAGTCATTGTTGCTCCGTTGCTAAGTCATGTCCAACTCTTTTCAACCCCATGGACTGCAGCATAATAGGTTTCCCTGTCCTTCACCATCTCCCAGAGTTTGCCCAAACTCATGTCCATCAAGTCGGTGATGCCATCCAACCATCTCATCCTCTGTCTCCCCTCTCTCTTGCCTTCAGTCTTTCCCAGCTTCAGGGTCTTTTCCAGGGAGTCAGCTCTTTGCACCAGGTGGCCAAAGTATTGGAGCTTCAGCTTCAGTATCAGTCTTTCCGATGAATATTCAGGGTTGATGGTTTGATCTCCATGCAGTCCAAGGGACTCTCAAGAGTCTTCTCCAGCACTGCAATTCAAAAGCATCCATTCTTCTGTGCTCAGCCTCCTTGGAGAAATTTTTGGCCCAAATTTCTAACTCTGTGTCCTCCTGGGAGATCCTGGGATTCCCCTCTGACCACATCCTGACTCCAGGTCCCAGGGTCCTGACTGGGAGGCAGGCTCTCAAGATACACCCAGTTCGGGGCTCTGGGGTCCAGAGAAGCCCCCATCACTGGCCCTGCCCCCATCACCTGTGCCCTCAGCTCCACCTGTGTGCGGTGAAGAGCTTCAGACATTCCACACCTTCTCTTTTCACAGGTTGGCTGGATCCTCTCCTGGGCTGCCAGCAAGGACATGCAGGAGTGGGATGACCCTGCCCCAGCCCCTGACTCTGGTTCCTCACTAAGCTCCCCTGTCAGCCATCTCAGGACCCTGGGGTTTCCTCCTCTGAGCTTGAGGAAGCCCCAGAGACCTGGTCGAGGTCTCAGCACACCCACAGGCCTCAAGCCCTAGCTCCAGGCCTCTCAGCCCTCTGCGTGCTTGAAGACTGAGCCTTCAGGGACGGGAGTTTAACCACTGAGCAGACACAGGACCCTGAAGCCACGACAAACCCTGCTCCTTCTCATTCTGCCTCTGTGCATAGATGATATAGGTCATCCTGGAGCCCCAGCCTGACCTCTTGGGGGCTCCTGGGGACTCTCAGGAGGGGAACTGGGAGGTGTATTAGTCAGGATGTGGTAGGCTATGCTATGGTAACAAATTGATCCTGAATCTCAGAGTCACAAAAAACTTTAACAACACTAGCTTCTTTCTTACGAGTGTCACAGTTCTACTGGACTGTCCTCTGCCACCCACAGTATATTGTCCCAAGGTCGTGGCAGCAAGGAACATGAGCTGGAAGGACTTCCCTGGGGGTCCAGTGGTTAAGACTCCGAGCTTCCAGTGCAGGGGGCGCAGGTTCGACCCCTGATTAGGGAATTGAGATCCCACATGCCATGCAGTCCAGCCAAGGAAAGGAAAAAAGAAAGAAAATGAGCTGGAGATTGCAAGGGGTGCTTTCAAGAGCCAGGCCAGGCCCAGAGTTGTGTCATTTCCTCCACCAACATGCCATCAGCCAGAACTCATTTTCTGACCCCACCCAGAGATCAAGGTTGGAGAGCCGCTGTAGACTCCGGCACTGAGCCGTCAGGATGGGTAAGGGGGTTGCTGCACACCTCCTGGCCTCTCCTGAGAACTGACCCCCATCTTGTTCAATATCTGGCCCCTCTGAGACCAGACCCTCGAGCCCCACCCTTGTTCTTGGAGGGATGTGATCTTAACTGCTTAGCATTAAAAGCACAAAATCACTCATCAGACACACTGTTCCCTGCCCCCCACTCCCTGTCTTCCCCTTCCAGCACTTAAAATAAGGCCACAGTCACCCACAGGTTTAGAGGCTGAAAAGTCTGCACAGAACAGCCCATGCTCATTCTTTCTCTCACTCTGTCGTCATGATTTCTTGATCAAAATCATGTATACTCTCAGCTATTTCTAAAGAGGGTTTCTCAGGAAGCAAAACAAAAAGATTAGAAATCATTTAGGGAACAGAGTGAACTAGATAGATTAGAAAGCTGAAATGGACACTTAGTACAGCTGAATAATATGGTAACCTAATAATGTAATCAGTTACATTTATTACTGTATTACAGTAATAATGCCATCCAATCAGAGCTTCCTAGTAACAGAGGCAAAAAGGGGTACAGCTTCTTTCATATAATCATCCCTTCCAGCTTCTTTCAGCAGCTCTCTTTTCCCTTCCCAAAGTTCCTTCTCTTTATCCTCCCTGTTTGCAGACTCTCTGGGGGTAGAAAGATCCCTCCACCATTTTTTAGGCATCCACATCTCCCTTGCAAGGAAGGAACAGCATGAAGTCAAAGGGCTGCGGCAGTAGTGTAAGACTGGCTCCAACCGAAGACCTGAGCGTACACAGGACTTGAAGGTCACTCATGCCATTATTTTGGCTCTTGGTTCAGGAACGCAGCAGAAGCTAGAATTCCAGGGCAAGAGATGCCTTGGTTCGTCATCCGGCACCCTGGAACCGCATCCAGAGAGCAGACCCTGCTCTCTGGCATCCTGCGCATTTAATCGCTGAATCCCCAGGGCGATCCTGCAAAAGAGGTCTACAGTATTATCTCCAGTTCACAGACGGAGAAACTGAGGCCAAGGAGGGGAATGACTTCATCAAGGTTACCCAGCTCCCTTCCCCTAAAGACCCAGCCTTGGGGCGGGAGCCCCCCAGGTGGTGCATGAGAGAGAAGAAGAGCAGTTCCAAGCAAGCTGAAAGTTCCGGAGATGGAGACCGGCTCCCCTCTCCCCCACCCCTCAGATTCCAGTTTCCATGACAACAGGTCCTCCTCTCTGGGTGTTTGTGGAAATTTGCATTTTAATGGAGATGTAATTAGAATTAAAGAGCTGAGGCTGGAAGGGATGAGACCCTTCCTGGCCACTTGGAACCTGAACCATCCTTCTACTCCCCGCCCTTCGCCCCGCCCCCCAGCTCTATCCTGACACTTTGCAGCCGGGCTCCTGGTGTCTGTTCCCACTGCCCAAATGGGCAGCCTGAAGCCTGGAGCAGAGAAGGGACCTATTCAAAATCTCACAGTGAGGACAGGTCCCCAGAGTCTGCACTGCCTAAGGAACCCCCCATCTGACAAGAGGAAGGGCTGCTGGTTTGATGAGGGCCCCTCGGGTCCTCCCCTGACTCTTCCAAGCTCACTTTTCCTCTCCCTGTAATCTTACAACATCTCAGTGATCCTGGGGACCTGGCAGGCCTCTGGGGCTGGGGCGGGGGCTGGGGGTGGTGGTGGGGACCCTCCCATCTCACCCCAAAGGGAACTGGAGGCCCAAGGGATGTGCCGAGGACACACAGCAACACTTAGTGTCTTTGGCCAGGGCTGAGTCCATAAAAAGATCCCACCTTTGGGACTTGCTTGGCAGTCCAGTGGTTAAGGCTTCATCTTCCAGTGCAGGGGGTTGGGTGTGATCTCTGATCGGGGAGCTACCCTCCTACTTGCCTCCTGGCCAAAAACCCAAAACATAAAACAGAAGCAGTATTGTAACAAATTCAACAGAGACTTTTAAAATGGTCCCCATCAAAAAAAAAAAAAAGATCTCGTCTTTGACCCCCACCCAGAGTCACTACTTGACCCCAGAGCTCCATGGAGAATTTCTAGCAGGGTGACAATGGCTGCGTGTGAACACAAGCCTGCTGACTCCAGGCTCTTGAACAGCACTCTCCCCGTGTGATCACAAGAGCATGGAGGTCCAGCAGCTATACAAACACACGGATCACACTCACGGACGTGGACAGAGGTCCCAGGGCACACTGCTGGTCCTTTATTTTCAAACACATAGTGCTTAAACTCTATACCCGATGTGCTATTCCAAGTATTAACACTTTGCGCTCAATCCCCACAGCCACCCCAGAAGGCAGGGACCATTGAAGTCGCTCAGTCGTGTCCGATTCTTTGCGACCCCGTGGACTGTAGCCTACTAGGCTCCTCAGTCCGAGGGATTCTCCAGGCAAGAATACTGGAGTGGGTTGCCATTCCTTCTCCAGGGGATCTTCCCGACCCAGGGATCAAACCCGGGTCTCCTGCATTGGAGGCAGACGCTTTAACCTCTGAGCCATCAGGGAAGCCCTTATAATGAACACACAGATGAGGAAACCAAGGCACGGAGAAGTTATGTGACTTGCCCAAGGTCACACAGCTAGTGAATGAAGAAGCCAGAATCCAAACGTACACCCTGGCTCCAGAACCCATGCTCGCCCCAGACCTCAGGACCCTGGAGCCAGGAGCCCTGGGCGCCACCCCTCACTGCCCCCCGCAACCCTCAGCCCTGGGAGGAGGGCCAGACAATATTTCTCAAAGCCCAATTGACAGAGGAGGAAACAGGCCTGCATAAGGAAGGCAGTCTACTTTGGGGGCACACGGCTGTGTGAGCCCAGAGCCTCTGCACCAGTCCCAGCCCTGCCCACCTCCCAACCCCTCCCTCAGCCCACAGGGCCCTCCCCTACCCTATGGTGGCAGCCTGGTCAGGGGGAGATGAGGCAGGGGACACGAGCATCACCTTTCAGAAAAGAAAGCTCCAGAGACCCTGAGAGAGAGGCAATGAGACCAGAGGCCGAAAAGAGCCCATTCCCCATCCATTTAGAACCAGACAGCGCAGAAATGGATTTTCTCTTGAGCGCTCTTGTGAACACACTTCAAAGCCACTGATGGCAGGAGCAGGAGGTGAAAGGGAGGGGAGGCAGAGAGGCCAGGCGGCAGAGGGATCACCAGTCAGAAAAGGCAATTGGAAATTCCATTTGGGTTTTCAGTTTGAAGATGGAGAGAGGCTGGGAGCTTGGGGTGGGTGAGGGGACAGTGCAGTGACCGAGGATGAGACAGAGAGGACTCGGAGATGGGGAGAGAAGGAGAGGACAGAGACATGGAGACAGAGTCAGCGACAAAGGCGAGGAGATAAAGAGACACACAAAGAGGGGGAGGCAAAAGCAAGTCACCAGATCCTGGGTGCCCCCCAACACGCAATTCAAGGCCACAGGGGGACTTGCCCGGTGGCCCAGTGGCCAACCCCTCCTCCCAGTGCAGGGGGCCCGGGTTTCACCCCTGGACAGGGAACTGGATCCCACACCTAGTTCCTGGACGGTGGAAACTAGATCTGCTGCAACTGAAGATCCCTCAGGCCACATCTAAGACTCAGCACAGCCAAATAATTTTTTTAAAAAAAGAAAGAGATTTCAAAATGGACTCATGCACACACTCACACATGCTCTTGATCAGGACTCAGAGTTGTGGGTCCTTGTCCTCCCTCTGCTCTTAAAACACCCTGTGACTCTGCAGAAGACCCTACCTCCCTCTGAGCCTTGAGGTTCCCCGCCCCCAGGCCTGGTGAGGTTAAGTTGGCTCCAGAAAGGCCAGGAAGGAGACTAGGATGGGGCACGTGGGCAACAGGGGCTAAGCAGGCAGCCACGTCACCTGGGTGCTTCTTCTGTGCAGCTAAGGGCCTGGGCCAAGCAGGCAAAGAGGGACACCCAGAGAAGGGTCGGGGCAGGCTGGTAAAGAATCTGCCTGCAATGCAGGAGACCCCAGTTTGATTCCTGGGTTGGGAAGATTCGCTGGAGAAGAGATAGGCTATCCACTGCAGTATTCTTGGGCTTCCTTGGTGGCTCAGCTGGTAAAGAATCTGCCTGCAATTCAAGAGACCTGGGTTTAGTCCCTGGGTAGGGAAGATTCCCCTGGAGAAGGGAAAGGCTACCCACTCCAGTATTCTGGCCTGGAGAAGTCCATGGACTATACAGTCCATTGGGGTCTCAAAGAGTCGGATACAACTAAGCAACTTTCACTTCACTTCAGGCAGGAGCCCAGCGCTTCCACCAACAGATGAAGAAACAGGCTGAGAGCAGGAAAGCAGCGGGAAGTCAGGCAGCCAGGACAGAAACCCACCTGTGAGACCTCAGGACCCCCCCATCCCCACTCCCCAGGGGCAGGGAGTGAGCAGGAGGGAGCTGCCCTCTTGGAGCTGGACCAGAACAGGCAAGGCACTTCTAAGGTGCCCAATTGCAGGCACCTCGTTCTCGATCAGAGTGGGGCAGACCTGGCTGTAAAATTCACCAGGAACCCTCGTGGGGTACTTTCCTCCCCAGTTTCTAGTCGGGTAATACAAGCTTTATCAGTATTAACTTACTGGCTCCTCCTATCCACTTTATCAGGGAGCTAAGGGAGCCTGGTGGGCTGCCACCTATGGGGTCGCACAGAGTCAGACACTACTGAAGCAACTTAGCAGCAGCAGCAGCAAGCCCCGTTTAACAGATGAGGAAACTGAGGCACTGTCTGTTAAGGGACTGGGTGAATGCCCCGTTGTCATTTGCACACCTTTCCATAAGAAAGCCTTATCTCCCCACTGGACAGTCCAACCGGGTGGCTCTGCCTCGACTTCCCCACCCAGTCTTGGAAGGCCACGGGGCAGGGACAGCAGGAAGCCAGGGCCATGAAGGGCTGACCACAAAGAGCCAGCCGACTCCGAGGGATGTCCCCACCCCACGCTCCGGCACCCTAGCCTGGACAGTGGCAAACCAGCTTGCAGGGCCGCGCGATGGGAGAAAGTGGTCCTGCGGCGCCACCTAGTGGCCGGAGTGGCCGCTTGTCCCCTCTGGAGGCCGGCGGAGACGCTACAGGAATCCACTGGTTGTTTAGGACATTGGCATACAAAAAAATGCCTCCACGACGACGACCGTGTGCTGACCATCCCACGTCGGGAGGAGAAAGGGGGTACGGTCAGGCTTTGTCCTTTGCCCTCCTGAAAGGCAGACTCACTCATCCCACGCTAAGCGGACCTGGACATCTCTGCCTTCCTCTCTCTGATTCATACCTTTATGGAACACTTACAATATGCCAGACTCTGTTCCAGGCGCTTGATGTAATAGTGAATAAAGAAAGATGCCTTTCTTCATAGAGTTTATACTGAGGAATGGGTGGGGAAACATTCAATAAACACTACATGAATGTATCAGTTAAGTTCAGTCGCTCAGTGGTGTCTGACTCTTTGCAACCCCATGGATCACAGCACATCAGGCTTCCCTGTTCATCACCAACTCCTGGAGCTTACTCAAACTTATGTCCAACGAGTCAGTGATGCCATCCAACCATCTCATCCTCTGTCATCCCCTTCTCCTCCTGCCTTCAATCTTTCCCAGCATCAGGGTCTTTTCCAATGAGTCAGTTCTTCGCATCCGGTAGTCAAAGTATTGGAGTTTCAGCTTCAGCATCAGTCCTTCCAATGAATATATAACAGAACTGAGAAAATCTGGCCATTTCAGAAGCAGGAAAGAAGAGCCTGTCTGACAACATCACTGGAATGCTGGGACCACCTCCCCCCCCCCCCCCCCCCCGCCCCACCCCACCAAGCCCTCAGGGCAAATCTGTGGCCCATCAGCCAACGAAACCACCCAGCCCTCTGCTCCTTCAGAGCCACACCTGTCCCAAGGGACATGCCCCCACTACAGGGTCCTCCTGCCCCGGACACTCCCCTCCCACACTGCCAGCTCTTCTCCAGAGGCCTCCTGACCCACACCGCATCCTGTGTGGTTGGCACAGGCCAGCAGTGCATAAATGCTCCAGCCCGATGGTCTTTCTTTATTCCCAGCTCTGACACCATCGATGTGACCTGGATAGGTTCCTTGGCCCCTCTGAGCCATTTGTAAAATGAGGGAAACAGTGGTTTCTACTTCAGAGCGAGGGGGGTGGTGTAAGTGAGCCAACAAATGTAAAACACTGAAAACAGCACCTCGAGGTAGTGTTTGTTATTATTAATGTTTGTTTAGGCATTTCTCTCCCTTCTGGACAAGCTGGTGGAGGTTAGTCAGGTTCATTCACACAAGAGCAACTGAGTCACCTCCATGTCCTACACTCTACACTGTCTAGTATACAAAAGGCCCTCAGAACATGTTTGTACTCCGAATTCATTCACCACTCATTTATTGAGTGCCTTCTGCTTGCCAGGTACTGGGCTAGGAGCGCAGGAGCAATGAACAAGACAGGGTTCCTCCCCGCAGCAAGAAGAGCACTAATTTCTAAGCCAGGATTTCTCAAACTATCGATATTTTATCTAAGAAACTCTTTGCAACCCCGTGGGCTGCAGCCTGCCAGGCTCCTCTATCCATGGGATCTTCCAAGACAAGAATACTGGAGTGGAATGCTATTTCCTCCTCCAAGGGATTTTCCTGACTCGGATCGAACCCGTGGCTCCTGTGTCTCCTGCATTGGCAGGCAGATTCTTTACCACTGAGCTACCCAAGAGGTGGCCCAAGGTCCTCTTCCTTCTTAAAAAACGTCAGAATCCCGAAGAGCTTCTGCATATGTAACTATCTAATGAGAGTTACCATGTTAGAAAATAAAACAAATACATTTAAAAATATTTATTAATTTAAAATAACAGTAACAAACTCACATATTAACGTAACTGACGTATTTTAATGAAAATGGTTGTATTTTCCAAAACCAAACAAAACAGTTTTTTTAAAAACCCACTGATACTGTTTTGCGTTTTTGCAAATATCTTTAATATCTGGCTTAAGGCAAGACAGCTGGATTCTCACGCCGAAGTAAACGTTGAAGTTTATGAAAAAATATTTCCAAAAACATATTTCCCTTTTTCGTAAAAACTGAGACTATGTCCCCTCCCCGGCCTTGCCCACTACGTAGCGGCCAGACCGCAGAGGCTTTACCTACGAGGCTGAGTTACTGGTGGGCGGTTTCCGGGAGAAGGTGCCGCCTGTCTCGCAAAGGGTTGATTGGGTTGCGATTGGACAACAAATGCTTCTTTGGCGCTTTGGCCCCGCCTCCAGATCCCGCCCCCTTTCCGCCGATTAGTAAACCTTACGCATGCGTTCTAAGGAAGGTGGGCACTTCCGTTCGCTCACTGTGGAACTTTTGCTTCTGGCTCAGGTTTCCGCCGAAACCACCACGGGGGCCAAGGCGGAAGTAGTTGAGCTGTGTGGGCAGAACTAAGGGCAGCTATGTCGGCTGCCTTGCTGCGGCGCGGCTTGGAGCTACTGGGGGCTCCTGAGGGTGAGGAGGCTCTGTGCGAGGACGTTCGGCCAGGCGGGAAGGTGGCAGGGGCTGAGGGCAGGAGCCCCGAGGGCGCCAAACGATCCAAACCAGTCTTAGCCTCGGTGGGATGGGAACCCTGAGCGCCCTCCTACCCGAGCCCGTTCTTTACAGCCCCCGGCGCCGCTCCAGGACACACCAAACCGAGCCAAGCTCAGATGAAGCGGACCCGGAAGGCGAAGGCGACCCAGGCCCAGAAACTGCGGAACTCCGCCAAGGGAAAGGTGCCCAAGTCTGCGCTGGGTGAGCTTGGGAAGGGGCTGAACGCGCTGCTTCCGGGGGCCGGGGGCGGTGCCCTGGAGGAACTGGCGCTGGACTCAGGGCTTCACGTGTTACCCAGGCGTTTCCAGACTACCTGCCGTGCGACGGCCGCGGAGCGGGGTCCTGGGAACACGGAGATGAACGAGTCACATCGTCCCGACCCTCAAGGTCTACAGTCCTAGTGGGGAGAGAACACTGAGGAGTTTCAAAATCAGCGTTTTCAAACTGTTTTTGGGTTTGGGTTGGGTCAGGTTGGGTCTCTGTGATGAGATTTGTGTAAAACTAGGGTACTTTGAAAGGGACTTAGAATAAAGACTTCACTGAGGAAGCGACATTTAAGCACAGACCTGATGGAAGTATAAGAATGAGCTGGGGGAAGTATACTGTTGGCATATGTGCAATCAGAAGTTTACTATTAATCTTTGAAATGTCGAAAGAAAGAAGCCTGGTTGAGGTGACATACAGTAAAGGAGGGTGAGACACCGAGCGTTTAATACAAGTTAACACTCTGGGTGCTGTTCTCAGCCTCTGACAAATGTTTGCTCATTTGTTCCTCACAACCCTGTGAGGTCCGCGCTGTCATTACCCCCATTGCTCAGATGCAGAAACAGACCCCTGCCCAGATGGTACAGGTGGAAACCAGGCAGTGTGTCTCCAGAGCCCTGCTCCCACCTGTCCCTTCAAGCAGAAGGTGCTGTGGCCTGAGCACCGGTGACAGTGCAGAGATAACAAGAGAGTCCTGCAGATGGAAGCTGTGTTGATGGTGTCAGTGGTGGATTGGCTGTGAGGATGGAGGGAGCATCTTGAGGGATTTGGTGACACTTAATGAGATGTACAGACTTGAGAAACAGTGTGGGCAGGATGGCAGGGTGTTTTGATGTTTTGACCTGTGGCAGGACTTGAGCTCCTAATGTGTCTGCAAATCCCCAGTGTTAGTTGCTCAGTTGTGTCTGACTCTTTTGTAACCCCGTGGACGGTAGCCCGCCAGGCTCCTATGTCCATGAGATTTTCCAGTCAAGAAAGTGGAATGGGCTGCCATTTCCTTCTCTACGGGATCTTCCCAACCCAGGGATCAAACCCAGGTCTCCCACATTACAAGCAGATTCTTTACTGTCTTGAGCCACAAGAGAAGCCTCAATTCCCCAGGGCCTGGTGCAATATAAAGGTGTTCAGGTATTTGTTAAAAGAACTATGAGTCTTGGGGAGGTAAGACAGCAGGAGCAAGTGTGAAATCAGGGAAGTGAGCCTGGGTTGAGCCACAGTGATTCCAGGGTGGAGCGGGCACCCCCTCCATCCCCACCCCATCCCACCACCCTGCCATGGCACATGAGTGAGGGCTCTCAGGGCCAACCTTTGTGGATGCCACCTTGGTCGGAGCTATACCGTCTTTTGCCTGGATTATTACAAAAACTTCCTAATTGGCCTCCTCCTTCCCCCTCCCCCAGTCATCTGGTTCTCAGCATAGCAGCTGAAGTGATGCCATAAAATCCTAAGTCAGACCTGTCTCTACCCTGCCTTGCACCCTCCAGGGGCTCCCATCAGCCTCAGTGAGAGCCTGAGTTCTTCTCATGCCTCCGTGCCTGCTGAAAGCCCCCCAAGATCTGCCCCCTCCAGCTTCCAGCCCTCAGGTTCACCCCTCCGCTTCCTTCAAGCACATTAGTCACACTTCTGCCTCTGAGCCTTTGCACTGACTCTTCCCTCTGTCCAGAATGCTCTTCCGCCCACAGTTTAATGCTGTTTTCCTCCAGTCTTTGCTCAGAATTTCCTTCAGTGAATTTCGGGTCTTCTCAGAGCCTGCTGTTTATTTAGAATTGCCACCTTCCCCCCATCCCCTGCATTCCTCCTTTCTGATTGCCGTTCTTTTTTTCTCCATAAAACGTCCACCTTCTGAACTACTGTTTGCCTTGTTTACCATCTCTCTTCCTTCGGAATGGAAGCTCCATGAGGGCAGGACTTTTGCTCTGCTGTTTCTGGCTCTGTGCGTTTGCACCTAGAACAGTGCCTGACACACAGTAAATGCCCAGGACACATTTGTTGAATAAATCACTTGAGCAGCTGGAACCAAGGGGGACTTTGAGCGGGATCTATGTGGAGTGTAGTTTTGACATAAGAAGCCAGACTGTTGCAGTGACATGGGGAATGGATGATGGGGCCTTCAGCAGGGCTGAGGGGTTGGGGTGGAGTGGGGAGGTATCAGAAGGGGACCCAGAAGGCTTCCACGGAGTGAATCTGGAATGATACCACCCTCCCTGCCTCCACAGCTGAGTTCCGGAAGAGAGAGCGTCGAGGTTACCTTGGAGTAAACCTGAGGTTTATGACCAGTGCAAGAAGCACAGTGGACGAATCCATCACCCGGCAGGTTCGTCAGGGGGATGCGCTGTGGGAAGTGGGGGTGGACGCTGAGGCTGTCTCGGGGATCCCTGGGAGTCTCAGCCCTGAGCCTAGGGTGGCGGGTGGCGGGTGGCGGGTGGCTGGTGGGGCCCCAGCTGGACACACTGCTGTGCAGTGAGGGGCCTCCTCAGAGGACTGACAGCATATCAGGGAAGGTGGGAGCCTGGCCTCACTCCCCGGCGACCCCTCTGGGCCTCGGTTGGCTCCTCTGTGAATGGAAACGATGTGCCCTCCCCCTCCCCAGATGTGGTGAGGGCCGGGGGAGAGGGCAGCCCTGCCACGCTGTGGGGCTCTAGGTGGCGGAGTCACCACCCAGGGCTCCTGACCCCCACACGCCCCCAGATTGTGCGCCAGAACCGGGGCCGCAAGGCCTGTGACCGGCCTGTGACCAAGACCAAGAAGAAGAAGAAGGCCGAGGGCACCGTGTTCACCGAGGAAGACTTCCAGAAGTTCCAGCAGGAATATTTCGGCAGCTAGGCTCCCAGGAGGGCGCAGCCTCCTCTGACGTCTCAGCCCGGGGTGGGGAACCCCTGGGGGAGCTGGCAAGCTGGAAGCCCACGGGAGGACCTTCGCTCAGACTTGAGCTCACATTTCCAGGCTCAGGAGGTACCACCTGCCTCCCAGGAAGAAACACTTCCGACTGTTCTGTTTGCTTTGGCCCAGGGAGGGCCTCTGGGTTGTTTGCTGTGGAGAGGCCGGTCACTGGGCCCTTGGGGACCACACCTCTGACAGGAAGAGGGCCACTGGGTGGGCTTTGGGTTCTAATAAATGTGGTCCAGGGGCTGTGTACTGCTCCAACAGGGTGTTTCCCGTTGTCTCCCCCAGTACCAAGGAGCCTCCACCACCACCCTCCCACCCCTCCAGCTGCTTCTTAGGCTCCAGGTGAGAAGTCCTTGGGCCCAGCCCCAGTGCAGATGCCAGCAGAGAGCAGTTCACAGCCTCCATGGGCCTCCTCCCCCTGGCGGGCAGCCACGGCTCAGAAGGCAGCTCTTGAGGCAAAAATAGCACCCACAGCTGCTGGGGCCTCATTCCAGGGAAGCCGACACCAGGATCTGAGGGAGGGATCACTGCTGCCTCAGGCCAGTGCCCAGGGCACGTGCACACACAGTTGGGGGACAGATATATCAAAGGCTACTTTTTTTTCCTCTTACTTCTGTCATGAGGTGGGAACTAGCGAGGTGAGGGGGAAGGTGGAGGCTGGGCCACATCTGGCGGGCACAGGTACTGCTGAGCAGAATGCCTGAGTGGGTGAGTGGGGCTTCAGTGTGGTATTGATGACAAGTCCTGGTAGCCCCAGGAGTTCCTTCTGAGGACAAGTTGGGGGCCTTGTGGAGAAAGGGCCCTGGAGGCCTTCAGGCTGCTAGTCTGGCTCTTGTAGGGCCCCCACCCACCCACCCATGCCTAAAAGGCTCCTTGGGACATGCATTGTCTGGTGAGAACTTCCGAAGGGCTCCATGGCTGGGAAGAGTTGGCCCACCCCACCATGGCTTCTTTAGTGCAGATTTTACCCCTTACACACCCATCCTGGCATGGGGAGCACTTTCCCTGGTTATTAGCCAGCTTTCCATCCTCAGTGGGGACACAGAGGGACCACAGACCTGCCTGAGTCCAGGTTGGAATCCTTCCTGTCTGCAGGTGGCCACCATCTGAGTAGAAAGCTGGCCTGCCTTCCAGGAAGTCAAGGTGGGCGGAAAGGAGCCGAGACTCCAAATCAGTGTTGTGCCAATGTCCTCAGATGGGCTTGTCCAAGAAGGGAGAGGCTGGTGTGCCCTGAGCTCTCCACCCTCCTCCCCCCACAGGGAGAGGTGGTTGGGTGTGCTTCCTCTTTTAAGTAGCTTAGCAAGAAGCAGGCTCAGCTGCTCACTGCCTCTCACCAGGAGTTTGTTCTCTGAAGAACAGGCTGATCAGGCCCCCTTTCCTAATAAGATGCACCTGACATCTGATGGGAAAGGCAGGCTCGGGAGCCAAGAAAGAGGACACTGGGTTGCTGTGTTGTGGCCAAGGCTAGAAAGACCAGTTCTCTGAATGGCTGTGAAGCACCTGGAAGCATGTCTCTGGTGGTTTGGAGCAGCTGGCACATTTGCCTGGAGGAGACCCTAGGGTAACTTCCTGTGGCTTCCACATGGGGTGGGCTGGTCCAGCCATCCACTGCCCTGGGCCTCCATGAGTGGAAGGGCCGGCTGAGGCCCTAGCCAGACAGCCGCATGGGCACATGTGGGTGGGAGGCAAGTTTATGCTAGAGTTGGGTGGGCCATCTCCAGTGACTTCCTCTAGCAGAGCTGGGGTGGGGCCATCCTCTTGGAGGTTATTTGTTGGGGTTCCATCCCCACCTCCAAGGCTTTGCCTGAGCTGCTTTCTCAGGTGCTCTCCCCATTCTCTGTGTCCACAACTTTCCCTGTCCTTAGGTACTTAAGACCTCGAAAGTCACGAAGGCCACATACACCCTTGGTGTGCTGGAGGGAAATTCCCACCTAGGTCACCAAGCAGCCCAGCCCTGGGTTCAAACAGCTAGCCCTACCACTCTGAATACCCCCTGCTGTAGGACATGGGTCACCATGGGCACTGTGTTTACAACAGTGCCTGGTGCCACATTCCCATCACCCTTGTGACCCACTCAGCTACACTGTCCTTCATGATAGTACACTCATCTTCCTTGCACAGGCTCCAAAGGACCTAAGGGAAGAAGAAACCTATCTAGGCTGGGATCGTCTGAACAATCCCAAAGAAAATGTCTGCCATAACCTGCTTTAAGATGTTACCAGCCAGGGTTTCAATAGCAGCATAACCCCAGTGCCCTTCCATGCTGACACTCTTCCCCGATTCCCACCGCCAATGGATAGCAGGCCTTCCAGCTGGCCTAGGTGCCAGAGGGGAGCCTGAGAACCAGCCAACCTTTTGACCCCACTCATCCACTTCAGCTTCCCTGGTGGCTCAGAGGTTAAATCGTCTGCCTGGAATACAGGAGACACAGGTTCAATCCCTGGGTTGGGAAGATCCCCTGGAGAATCCCACGGAGAGGAGTCTGGTAGACTAGTCCGTGGTGTCGGACACGACTGAGCAACTTCACACATACATGGGGTCTTATCTGGTGGGTATTTAATGTTGGCACAAAACAGAAGTGGAGTCCAAGCTCTTCCTACCCCCACCCCCGTTTCTTAGGCTAAATTCCACAGCCTCACACCCAAGGGTGGTAGCGTCAAATCTAATGGTTTGGTTTTTTGTCAAGTCTTGGTTTTCAGCGAAAACCCAACCACCTACTGGAGGGATGTAAACCAACTCATTGTTTCAAGTCCCATCAGTCATCCTGGGGCTTCCCTCATGGCCCAAAGGTTAAAACTCCTGCTCTTAATGCAAAGGGTCCAGGTTCCACCCCTACTTAGGCACAGCAGGTTATTAAATCTTCACCTATGGCCCAACAGTGTCAAGAAATTTAAATAAGATCTGTGCGTTTAAATACTGACAGCCAACCCACAGCAATTGAGACTTTGGGGGATTCATCAGGACTTTTACCAGAGGCAACACACCGGACTGCAGGAGTACTTTCACTACAAAATAATTTATTAAAACAGCTTCAGCCTCCTATATACAAGCGCACATACTCCTGACTACCCTAACTAAGGGACCCTTTTCTTCTCCCTTGCTTTGCGAACCTCTTCTATCAGATCTTTAAGATACTGGATCTCCTTGGCCAAGGAATCTGCCTTCTCTTTCAGAGCCTCATTCTTTTTTTCTAGCTCTTTACATTCCCCAGTGAGGGCCTCCTGTTCTGCCCTCTTCTTCTGGCGATACCTAGTAGCTGCTGTCTTGTTCTGCTCCATTTTCTTCAGCTTCTTATCCAGTTTCTCACCCTTTACTTTTGCTGCTACCATCTTCTCTCCAGGAGGGTCGTAGGGTTTGGGGCGGGAAGAGCCACTGAGGGCACCTGGAGATAGCAGGCTCTTATCTGGAGAGCCCCTGGAGGTGGAGGGGCTATGCTGGGGAGAGCCCAGAGAGGAGTCAGGGCTCATACAGATGCCACTATCGTTATCTGAGTGGGCATCCTCCTCTTTTATGCACTGAGGGATCACAGTAATGGAAGTGGTGGAGTCTGGCTTGCTATCTCCTTCAGAGATAACCACTTCACTGCATAGCTCTAAACTAAAGGAATGATCTGGAGTGGAAGACAGGGCCCCTGGGGAAGGGGGAAGAGGTTGCAAGAAAGTGAAGGGGGCACCCTGGTCAATTGTTGGTAAACTTTCTGGAAGATGGCCAATTGGGTTCACTATCTCGGGGGGCTCCTTGTTAGTCTCCTGGATTAGGGGATCAAAGAGATCACACGTGTCATCCAACGTGGCCAAGAGCTCATCTGGCATGGTTTCCAGGTCATCTATACTCAACAGGGTATCATTAAAATCAAACTCCTTCAAATCCATTTTCTCCACCATCCAATCTGTCCCGGAGAAAGCATCCTCTGGAAAAGATAAAAAAGTCGGAAGAAACGTGAATCAAATGTAGAAACCCCTATCACCAGATCCCACGAGCAGATTAAAAAAAAAAAAATCCCTCCTTACCTTTGCTGTTGTCTGAGAAACTGACCAACCCATCCACAGCCAGCCATTCGGAGGAGCCTGCCTTAGCCTTGTCGCAGGAGAACCCATGAGGTTTGAAGTGCTTGGCCACCTCCAGGTAGTCATCTAGGAGGCCTAGGCTCTCTTCAGCCCCCAAACCCGACTGGTCGAAGGGGGACACGAAGTCCCCCACAAACACCTCGCTGCTCAGGAAACTCATCTCGGCCATGTTGCGAGGTTTTGGTGTTTAATTCGAGGAATGTGCTTAATTCGAAGGTGTCTTTGTCGGTTACAGCAAGGCTGCTGCTGAATGCCGTGAAAAGCCTGGGTAACAATTAGAAATCGAGTCCCATTAGAAATGAGCTGGTCCGAGAATTTCATCTTCTCACCCATTAGGCAGGATGGCCAAATCCGAACTCCACTCCATGCTGAAACTACGGACGACCACGTGGCCCCAAGGCCATGGTGTCACCCTTCTATGAGGCCGCACAAGATGGACGCCCGGCCCTTCCGTAGCGGCCACAAGAGGAAGTCGCCCCACCCTCGCGCCCAAATCCGGCACCAGCCGCCGGCCCCGCCCACGCCCCTACGACTCAGGCCGCGGCCGCCGCCCTGCCCCGCCGCCATCTTTGCTGCCACGTTTCGCGAGACGCCAAATGGGACTCCGGTGGTTTCCGGGGAGCCCGGGGCCGACCAGGGCTTGGCTCTACGGCAAAACGCCGCGGCCCCCCGACACAAGGGCACCGGTGTTTCGGAGACACCCAAGCCGGAGTCACGCGTCCAGGGCGCTCGTAAAACCGCTTCCCCTCCGCGACGCCGCCAGGCCGTCGGCCGCGCCCAAGCAGGCGAAAACCCCTCACCGACCTGGGGACCCCGGCCAGAGCGGCTCCTCCCTGGTACTTACGCCATGGCTTAAGCCGCTGGGGGGGTTGCCGCTGCAGAGCCTGGTGCTGCTGCCGCCGCTGCAAAGGCCGATGCTGCCGCTGGCACTGCTGCCTCTAATGCGCCATGGTGGCCGCGGACCCTGGGGGAGCGGGAGGAGAGACTGCGCACTTGCCCGGAGGACCTACATCTATGGGCGGGAGGAAGAAAAAATGGCGACAGCAAGCCAAGCGCGGCTCCTTTATAGACTCTGCCTCTGTGAGGACGCATCACAGACCACATCCTTCCGCCGCCGTCACGTGACTCGCGCCTCCTACCCACGTATTGTCATCTATCCGACGCCCCGACCGTTTCCAAATCTCCCACTTTTATGTCTAGGGCATACCAGTGAAAAGAGAATTAGTTGTTTTTTTATTTACGGCCTCAGGAAAAAGGTGCACTTCTTTACAAGGCTTTTAAGATCTAAGAGTCACTCTAGGCCGCCGCCAGAGAACGCGGAGGGATCCGTACACTCACTTCCGGCGTTGGCTCGAGGGGCGGAGAAAGAAGTCTTTAACGCCCAAGAAAGGTTTTTATTGTGAAGTAGACGGTCTCCTGGTTCTCGCGCGAGATAATGGAGGAGCGAGCGCGTCGAGGTGATTGGTCAGGCACGGTGAGTCATCTATATCTCCAGTTTCTATTGGCTCAAGCTCCTGATCTGCGCGGGAAGGGGCGGAGCGGCCGGTGAGGTTCCCGCCGTCTGGCGCTGTCACCCACTCGCTTTTTTCTGTGGTAACGCTTTGAATTGGTCTGCTCATGCCGGTCCGCCCGGAGCCGGTCATGATTGCCTGGGGCAGCCCTTGCCTAGTGCGTCCCAAGTAATGGCGTTAGGTCCCGGCCTTGCAGTCCTTTCCTGCCGTTCTCAGTGAAGCCCCTAACTAGCGACCAGTTTCAGGCCCTAAGGTAAAACTAGGCAAAAGGAAGTGTCACTTCGTGTGTGCGTTTTCACAGTGTCGTTTTCATGCAAAATACTGAGGACTGCAAGCCCTTCAGTAATTGAAAAGGTTGGCTGATGACGTCAGTCGAATCGCCGCATCTGTGCCCACCTACCATCAAAGGCCAGCTCCGCGTCCCTACTCTTGACTGTAAAAGTCGAGGAGATGCATAATCTTACCTCCGAGTGTATTTTTACATAATCCATTTTGCTAAAATATAAATCTGCTATTCTGTTACAGGGGGGATTTCTTTCCGTTTATGTAGTTTCAATTCCGCTAAGAACAAGGAGAGATTTTATTAAGCTACTGTCTCTCGGGTGGTTTCAATTATCTCCCACCGCTGTATCTTCTAGGCACAATCGCTTCCCATCAAGTCCTCCTAATGCCCAATTGTGGTAGTTTGTGTTTGGAAGCCGCCGTCCACGTCGGGATCAGCAACTTGCGCTCTCTACTGGGAAACAAGAGTGATGAGAAAGCCCTCCACCACCTCTCAACCCCCTTGTCAGGCCCGGTAGAAGTGGAAACCTTGAGTTTTTGTTTCCATCCACTGAAGTGGGCTCTACAAATATTCCTTTGAGGACTGTGATGTGAAAAACTGGGGAAGCACTGTCCTCCGTGACTACTGACCATTCGTTGACTTGATTCAGTCTGGCCTAACAATTTCTTTTCAGTGATAAACAGGACTAAAGGGATGAAGTGTTCTTGCCCCATGAAGGCAGTATGAGGTAGGAGTTGAGAGATTTTTTAGGGGCAAATACCCGCAAATTTGGCTGTTTATTAGTGGAGACGTTTTGGTTGAGTGAGTTATCCTGCTGAGTCTGTTTCCTGATCTGTAAGATGAGGCTCATGATGAGTACGCTTAGAATGAAGTAAGGTAATACATGCAAGCACTGAGCCAGAGCTCCTGGTATCTGATAAGTGCTGGATAAATAGTTCCTATTACCACTATTTTTAGAACTGAGGTCTTCCGAACCTCCCAGGTCCCCCGTTCCCATCTCCATTACATCATCCTGCTTCCTCAGAGGACTATTATTTACAGAGATGAAATCCACAACTGAGCAACTAGTATAGGCAAAGCATACTAGATGCAGTTTTCCTTTCTCCTTGGGGAATCACAAATATCTCGACATACATAAGGCATCTAGTCTCTCTGTGCAAAGACAGTAAGAAGCCCTGAGCCACTACTCAAGTCTTCCAAAGGTGTCACCAAGGACCCTGGGGGACATGTCCTCCATTTGCTGTATGGAGGGAACTGTCAGTGCTTCTTGACAGATGACCATATAAAGTAATCCTGCTCCAGACTGACACTGCAGAGGGGTGGGAGAATGCCTCCAGCGGCAGGTCGTCCCATCCTTTCCATTATGGTAACCCAGTTCAAAGTTTCTCCTACCTGCAAATTTAGAACCAGTCCCACTCCTGTAGGAAAATGTTTCATACCACACACACAAGCCAAAGCTGTTGGAAACTTTTTATTTTCGTCTTCCCATGCTGTAGACAGACAGCACATTCCCTGGCTTTATTTCCTCCCTCAAGGAGAAAAAAGATAGTAGTTGTCTGGGTCTCAGGGCTAACTGCTTCTCTCTGGACCTAGCCCAGACAGGACAGAAAAGACTGGTGCCGAATTCCAAACCTATCCGCCAGACATGGTAACCTCTTATTGAAGGACAGGCAAATGACTGGATAGCAGGTTGTGGGCCTGGCCTCGGGTGAAGAATAGAGACCATGAGGTGACTGTAACGAAAAGGTAAGCAACGCGCTGTACACAGCCCCAGAACACACACCTCTGCTATTTTAGCCCCTTCGAATCAGCTAAGTGTACCTACAAGGGCTACTGCCTCACAGCTCTAGTCCTAAGTCCTCTTACCATTCTCTTTGGCTTTAAGCTTCGGCTCAAAGGTCAGGATTCTAACACATCCTGTGAGAGCAGTTCTCGGCCAGGGTCATAGTCTCAAAGATGTGCCACAACAGAGCCTCTGAACACATGGCAGGGATCCCCGCTCACACAACTCCACCCCCAACCTTCTCCAGGGCTCTTGATCCCAAAGCCGATTCCTCATCAAAACCATCTGCGTTCTCAACTTGAGTGAAGTACCAGGGAGGAAAACCAGCCAATCAAGAATATGAAGAGGACCACAGGGGCTGAGCCGAGGAGGAAAGATTATAGGTCTCACAACACAATTTTTCCAGACATGAGCTTCAGTTATTTTTTTATTTGGGAAAAAAAAGTCACAACCAAGAGTATAAAGTACTTTGTATTGAACTCATGTTTTAGGAAGGGGCAACAAGGAAAACCAAAATACACTTTGGAATTGATTGGGTTTTCGAGATGATGAGTCTTTTTTCAAGCATTAAGCTAACTATGTGGTTTGCTAACCTAGATGGTGCAAAAAAATTTCCAGATGGAGTAGAAGCAGGTGCTGTTACTTCAGGCAAAAGTGAAAGTTACAGAGTAGAAAGGTGGGAAAAGGCCCTACATCTTTCCCCAAAGCTAAAAAAAAAAAGGTGTGTGGGCTGGGGGAGGGGGGGGGGGGTCCCCTCCTTCATCCAAGAATCTCAAAGCACTGACTTCATCCACATGTGATGATGGGACTTGCCCCATCTCAGTCAGCAAACCCACCACGACTAGAGTCAAGAATTCCCACTGCTTCTAGTTCTGAGGACCACTAAGATATTCTTGTTTGCGAAATGGCAGAGTTAGGCGTTTTGGTTTTGTGAAAACAGGTAAGAGACAGAGCTGCCTGTAGAAAGGTGCTCAGAGATAAACTCAAATCACAATTACACTTGGCTTAGATGATTTGGGATCCGGTCCTTAAAGTCTTTTGTTTTTTGAGTCTCCATCCAATGTCTTCTATAGAATTTGGTCAGAGACACCTGCTTGGGAAAATTCCAGGTTTTCTAATATTCACACGGGGAAAACCAGATCCTTTCTCTGAATGAAGAAAAACAAGAAGGAATGCTTCTCAAACACTCATAGCCCTATCCTTCCTTTTCTTCTAAAGACAGCAGATGGGTGCATCAGTGCTCAGCTCCACCCCACACCCGCTACACCAGTCACCCTGGATGGTACTCAGGCGTACAGAGCATTTTAAACTCCCAGTTTGACTCTGATGAATAGCCAAGATAGAGAACCTCTCTAAGGGTTCTGGGCTGTTGTGTTTTTCATTCTCTCTCAATGTCTTCATACAAAGGGAACAACTGAACCATTTCAGGGAGCCTTTGCACGTATGTCAGAGAAGAGACAGGAAGACTCTCTAAATATAGCCAATGTTAACCCTACTGCTCAACCCACTAAACCATGACAAAAAAGGGGACAGGAGTCTCTACCTTAAATTCAAAGGGAAGCTAAGGTTTCAATGCTATTTAAAGTCATTTCATGTCACTGTCATTGGCAAGGAATGAGACAGCTGCGGAGAGCTTCACCAGAATCTCATTGATGAAGAGGTAGTAAGAATAAAAATAAGATTTGATGAGAGAAACAAAATACTGGATGGGCAGATCAGAAATAGAATTATCAGCCTCCTGCCACAAACAGGAAAAAAACCACACAAAACAAGATGTACTGACATTGTATATTAAATATTCCTCCCCACTCTCAGGATACTTTTTACATTGCAATAAACAGTGCAATTTTAGCAGCAGGAAACAAGAAGGAATGTGGGAAGTACCCACCTCCCTCTCATGTGTTCTAGCCATGTGCTCTTCCTGGGTAGCACCGATCTCCCCAGGTGCTGGGTGAGAGACGGGATGGAGGGAGGAGGTCTGTGCATGTCTGCCTGCCCTCTGGCCTCTGGTGATGCCTGCAGAGTTCAGCAGACACTCCCTCATGTTCTTATGGCACACGCTGGGGATCGAAGGGCTGGCTCTTGGACCCGTTCTTGCACTAAGGCAATATCTGAGAAAGGCAGGCCCGACAGGGAGGAATGTGGTCATTGATGTTCAGCTGCCTATCAACCTCGAGCACTAAGACTGTGTCTTTGAAGGCCTTGTCCTCATTGGCAATATGGCTGGGAGGGGCCAACAGCAGCCCTTCCGTCCCCTCTGACACCTACAGCCAGCGGCGCCGGATGTGAGCAGCCCCAGGTGAGGCACAGACATCAGGCACACAGACTCCACTGCCACCTCCAGGTTCGCCCACCTGCACTCTCACTGATGGCCACGGAGAAACACAGTCTCCGGATAACTCTGCATCCAGTTTATCGTGAGCCCTCACTCCCCTGTGCAGCAGCCAACAGTGTGCCCAGGAGACCTCGGTCCTTCTGGATATGAATTGGTCAAGAGGTGGGGGTGGGCTTCTTTTTTCCAGGAACTTGGGTCAAAGACCAGCTTTATCCCCGGAAATCCTAAATACTGTCTGAGCACTCCCTGCAGAGTTGAGTTTGAAACATGCAATCCTAACTTCAGTGACAGTCAACTGCAAGGCAACATCTTAATTAGGCAGATGCGCTCCAGGAAAAAAGAGCAACAAAGAAGATGTGAACAGGCAGGAAAGACAGAGCAGACACCTAAGAGGAGCAGGCGGCACTGCCGACACAAACAGACCTAGGCCAAGATGCAAAATACCCAGTGGTCGCCACAGCTCAGGCCAGGGCTCCACCTTCTCAATTCATTCAAGGAAAACTGGCCTGGAGCATGGGGGAGGGGAAGAGTAGGGAGCACAGTGTTTGGTAACAAAAGTGAAAAGGGAAGGTGAGAAAAGAGGAGACAGAAACGTCATTCTAATCAGCATGAAGTGACCAGGGGGATGACCAGCAAGACAGGAGGCACCTAGGGACCCTGTGAGGCACCAACTATGTAGCCAAGTGTTTCTAACGGAGAATCGGGGGCCTGAGCACCCGACACCTGCTTTGGCCTTCACCTGCCCTACGTCTGCAGCAGCACCTCTGGCTCGGATAACGAGCAATAGAGAGTGTATCCCAATTCGTCTATTTCCTCGGGGGTGAGCTCTGCAAATAAGTTCACCTTGGGATTCAGGACACTGGGCAGAACGCCGGCCTCTAAGTGGCTGATGAGCCCCCTCAAGGCCTGCAGGAAGCGGTCGGCCAGCACGTCCGGGGACCAGTCAGCCTCCTCCTGGGCCAAGTGGAGGATGACGTTGGTGAGCTGGCTGGCAGTGAGGCGGCCCAGGGCCGGAGTGGACTTGCATATGGCCTTGAGGATCTTGAGGCACAGGGAGCGGCAGCCAGAGTCGGCCTGGTCCAGGGCCCGCAGGCGCGCCGTCTCAGCAGGACGCAGGCTCAGCCGCCACAGGTTGTCGTACTGGGCTAGCCGGTGTGGTTTGGCCACCAAGACAGTGTCACCAAGGGTCACGGATGGCAGGAAGTCAATGACGAGGTGCTTGTCGCGCTCATACTGCACTTCCAGAGTCAGGGCCTCTGGGGGCGGGGCTGGTCGAATCACATAGTCCAAGAGGGACCCGATGGCCGGCCAGTTGATGGAGCCAGCTACTACCTTCTCAAACGTGTCTGCCACCGTCTTCGGAGAAAGGTAGCCCCCTACTACACAGCGGTCCCAGTAACTGCTACCGCGAGGAAAATACTCTGGATTCTCCCGGCGAACTAGAAAGAAGCCAGGGACGTTCATGATGGTGTCCTCCCCGGGGATACACGACCACAGGTTTGCCTCTAACACAAGGGGCACGATGAGTTGGATGTGGTCGGCTGTCACCACCTGTTGTAGCAAAATTAAAAAGGGTTTGAGGGACCTTCATCTCCTCAAGAGACAAGTTTCCCCAAACACAGGTCCCACCATCTTGTATCCCGCCCCTCCCCCCCCCCCCAGCAAAAAAGGAATCTAAAAATTCTTGCACATGACCACATCAATTCAGACTGAGGACTTAAACCCAGGTCTGTTAGACATTAGAGCCTGGGCTCGCTCCACACACCCCACTGTCTCTGGACCCAGAAGTACACATAACATCCTCCATGCCTTCAAGATCCCAGAAGACAGAAAGCCAGGAAGGAGAAACTGGGACAAGAATAAGGAGGGAGGAAGCCTCTAACAGCTTCCTAGAAGTTTTATGACTGAAAACGAGTTAAAGGCAGGGATCAAATGCTACCACAATGTGCAGAATTCAGAAGCAGTAAGACTAATCTTTTTTGGCAAGCCTGGGACACTGATCTTCTGCCCCAATGGCACTATTGAGAAGCATCGTGGTCAGAACCACCCTACCCTTCGTAAGCACCCCCTGGTTACCTGCAGGTCATCATAGAGGCTGCCACTCAGGTACATGTCCCGAAGTGGCATATCAGGCAACTTGGCCCGCAGGAAGCTCCGGAGCTCGGCACATATGTCCACAGCAGCTTGCTTGGCCCGAGCCTGCTCGCCGGCAGGGATGGCCGCCCGGTTCCGGTAGTAAGTGAGAAGTTTCTCCTGCAGGGACATGCGGAGTCGTGACTTCTTCAAGTCTACCTGGCCCTTCCTGGCCAATGGCTTGGGCCGGGGCGGGCAGAATGTATCTGCCAAGGCAAGAGAGAGAGGCCCGTGAGCTCATCCCGTGCTTGCTCATCCACAGCCGCCTCAGCCCCAGAGGGGAGAAGGGCTTAGCACAAAAGGCCAGCATGGCGCCTGGCGCGTGTGTCCTTAAGAAACGTGTTGAGGGCAAGAGTAGCACCAAGAGCCTGAGAGGAGTCCCAGAGGGCAACAGCCTTCCTCACCTGTGTCGAAGGCAGAGGAGCCTGTGGGAAGGGCCTGCAGGGACCTGCTCAGGCCTGCCTTCATGTCCTTATTGAGCAGTCGGGGAGAGCCCATCCAGTTTGGTTCTTCCCAGCTCCTTTTCCCTGAATGGCTCAGGCGGGTGGGGCTGGTGGGGGCGCTGATCGCCCTGTCGTACATCTGAAAGAGCAGAGAGGACCCAGCGTGTGGACCTTCTTTCCTGCTTCCCACCAGTTCTACCATAATGAGTTCCACTACTTTCCAATAACGTCCTTTTAGTCTAGATTATGGAATGCTTTGCTCCACACAGAAAACCTCAGGAAATACTAAATCTTATACATAAGTAAGAAACACATTTATCCATAATGTCACAACCCAGAAAAAAAACTCAGAATTTCTGCTAGTTCTGTTCATAAGAGTCTGCTGGGTGACTCGGGGACACCCCCTCCTCCACCCAGGCCCCAGGGCTTCCCCGACGGGGGTCAGACCTGTGCCCCTGCGGGGCTTGTCCACAGGGCCACCTCTCTGTCCTGGGGGCACAGGCACCAGCCTGCTTTCGGGGCTCAGTACCCATTTCGGGACATGGCCGGCTCTGAAGGACTAAGTGCCGTGCTGTGTGCTCAGTCGTGTCCCACTCTTTGTGACCCCACGGACTGTAGCCCGCCAGGCTCCTCTGACCAAGGGTGTCTCCAGGCAAGAATACTGGAGTGGGTTGCCATTTCCTCCTGCAAAGGATCTTCCCAACCCAGGGATCGAACCCAGGTCTCCTGCATTACAGGTGGACTCTTTACTGCCTGAGCCACCAGGGAAGTCACACCAGAAGATAACTATTAATATCTGGGTATATTTCTTTCTGGAAATATGTATTTATATAATTAGCATCTTCCACTATATATACCTTAAAAAACTAATTTTTTACTTGTCATTTTTATCAGTCCTCATATCACTAAGAATGAATCAGGGCTGAACAATATGGTACAATTTCTGATGATACAACACTGTACCTTATCAATACACTGTAATGTCAAACATCGATCCATTTATTTAACAAACACATCACTGAATGGCTACTCTGTGCCAGGCACTGTTCTAGGTATACAAAATAAATCAGTTTCCCAACCCAATTCCTGCCTTCATGAAGTCTGCAGTCCAGTATAGGGATTCAGGCAATACATAATCAACAAACTAAAGCAGGCAGACACAGGTGTTAATTAAGAGTAAAGCAGGAAAGGGAAATAGAAAATATATGTGTGGTGAGGGTGCTGCTATTTTAACTAAGGTGGTCACAAAAAGCTATTTTGGTTATTTGCAATTTAACCCTGAGATAAACTTCTTTCTTTGTATTTCCAACAGTTTCTTTATAGCAGGATCCTAGAAGCACATTTACTTAATTCTCTTAAGGTCTCGTCTAATAATGTCAAATTGCCATGTTACCTTCCCATTAGCAGTATCACGGTCTTATTCTAGGTCAGCTCCACTTGGCAGCCTTACCACCTCTCCAATGCCTGGCCTGGCCTGAGTGCACTTACCCGCTTAACCGCCAGTGTAGCGATGCCCAGCATGGCTGCTCCTCCCACCCCCAGCACCAGCCGGGCGTTGGAGAGCACAAAATCGATGGCCGTCCCAATGCCATTGTCATCTTTCTTGCTTTTGCGCTCACCAGAACCTGCCATTGCGCGCCTGAGGACGAAGGCAGAACACAGCTGTCACCACCTGTGACCCTGAGAACCAGACCTCCTCCTCCCTCCCGCTTCGGGCCAGTCCAGGGTACTCGAGTTCCAGCAAACCAAATCCCCCTGACTCTTAGCGCTCCACGCTCGAGGGCCAGGAGGGAGGTAGCGTGTCCTCGATGTACCTGGATGCAGGCAGAGGAAATGGTCATGCTAGTTATGGGAAAACCATCCCACCCATCTACTGAGATTACAGAGACCGCTAAGCTCATGGTCAACCCCACCACGAAACCCAATCCTCTGGACCCTTTCCCAACACTATAGTGCAGACAGTGCTTTGATCCTTTGGCCACTGCTTGTGGAAAGTCAGAGCAGGAAGGTCTAATTTAATTAGAGGCGGCCCATCTAGTCCCATCACATCACCTCACACACAGGGAGGTGGCTTGTCAGAGTCCTCAGAGAAAAGGAATGACAGAGCCACGTGCACAACTCGCAACTCCCAGCATGATGCTTTTCCCCCTCTATCATGTCTACCCTTGCCCAGCTCAAACTGTTTCTATTCTGTGAACTTCCTGCGAATAATGGTAACAACGACGACACGGACTGAATACCCTGGCACACGGAGACGTAACTACAAGTCCACGTGTGAGGAAGGGCCAAAGAAGAAAAGAACTCTCTGCGGACAGTCCCACTTGACAAATGCTGTTTCTCGGGGAGCGTGCACAGGGGGCCACGAGAAGCTCAGGTGAGCCTGGCACTGGGGCAGAGGCTGGATAAACACGACGGTCGCTGGAGACTGAGCTGCTAACTGGAGAACGAGAAAATCCACCCGCTCACATGCACCTGAAAAACGAACTGAAAATGTGGCCACCCGAGTGGAGTTCACAGGCACGATGCAGACGAGGCTGGCCTCCGTGCAGGGTTCCCGCGGGGTGAGCTCACCTTTGTTCCCTGGCAACAACTGGGTCATCCTGACTGAAGTTCCCCTCATCCCCCAAACAACCCATTTCCCATGGACTTAAAACCCTGGGCCCAACCCAGATGAGGGATGACAAAGTGGCTCGGATCAGAGCTCGGCGCTTCACACTGCTTCTCTCCTCTTCCTCCCATGTCCTGTATCCCAGGAACTACCTATAAACAGTTGTGTGCCATCCACCCGTTACCCAGAATGGGAGGACAGAGAGACAAGATCACTGGTGCACCTTCCAGTGTGAAGTAGTTTTTCGATACCCTTACAACTGAGTGCTATTCATCTCACCCTGCACGCTTTGCGCCTCCCTCATCAACAAGAAAGGAGTATTTCTGACTCTACTTATTTCAGCAGGAGTTGTAGTCAAGCATTACTTTTTCTCTAACTAGAATTCACCACCTTGGCACTTCTCTGTTCTCTTCTCCACCTTCTGCAGTTAGTAGACGCTTCAGGTTCAGGGACAGAATGAGAGACTTGGCCAAATTAAATATACTTCCACTTCAAATGCTCAGAGCAAGCAAGGCTGAGAAGAGGGAAACTCTGTATTTGCAGGTGGGGTCAGGCAGGAACTCCAGCCATCATCATCCCTCCAGCAGCCACTGAGACAGAGATGGGACATAAATGTCCCCGAGGCAAACTAATACAGTCAGGACAAAGTTGACAGGTACAGTTCCCCACAAATAATGATGACCACTGTTTTGTGTGTGCTCAGAGTCTGACTCTGCGACCCCATGGACTGTAGCCTGCCAGGCTCCTCTGTCCGTGGAATTCTCTCGGCAAGAATAACGGAGCGGGTTGCCATTTTCTATTCCAACCACTGTTTTATTTCTTTTAAAACAAAAGGCTCTTTAGGGATGTATTTACAATAGGGAGAACCATCTCCTAAATGATCCTTGCATGTGATACAGCAGAGCAAGAAGGGCCCGGCTCCCCTTTGCACGGAAGCTGGAAGGAGCCTCTCTGGGCCATTTAGTCTTTGACCCTCTGATGGCTGGTGAGAATGAGGCAGTGAGGTGGCACGACAGAAGAGGCTGAATTTTAGACTCAGAAATCTTGAGGACTTGCCACTGAGCCCTGACTAACTAGCTGGGTGACCTCAAATTAGTTACTCAGCCCCTCAGCCATGTAAAGGGGATAATGACGCCTGCACGGCCTAAATCACAGGGTTGTAGTGAGGCCAACACAGCTACTAAAATACTGCACGTGAACATTTTATCAGCTGTTAAAGGGCCCTACAAACATGGGCTATCATTAAGTCTTTTACAATTTCCATCCACAGGACAAAGGTCACATTTCAGAAGCCACTCTGAATCCAGACTATCCTGTGAGGTCCGTTTCACCTTCTGAGATGGAGCCAGGAACGGTCTCTAAAACCGACACTGATGCCATCCTGAGCTTGAGACCAAAACTATCATGTTGAGCAGACTTGGGAAAAGGCTCTTCTACACCAGTGCAGTATATTTCCTGCCCCATCCAAGGACCAGGTGGTGCTGACGACCTAGCAACCAGCAAGAGGAGAGAACACCCACAAGCTCCCCCAGGGAGATCAGAGTTTCTATTCTAAAACTGAATTCAACCTGTTCCAGTTGAAACTGCTTATCCACAGTATACCCTCCACTCAGGCCGTGCTCTCCTAGCTGGGAGCCACAGAGGGGTACGAGCTCTGCCTAACAAAGGGGAAGGAGCCTGGGTCCTTGCGCAATTAGGAAGGAGCCCTGTGGTTTAGTTTCAGTTTTTCATGATGAAAAAGCTCTGGAAATCTGTTACATCATAAGATGAATATTCTTAACACCACTGAACTGTACACATACAACTAGTTAAAAGTATTTTAAAAAAGAGGAGGAACCCCTGTCCCGGTGGGCAGGGCTGAGGATGCAGAATGTGAACTCTGCTAACATTTCAGACGAGGTGTTTAACCTGTCTCCTCAGACACAAGAATGGGAACAGACATACTCACCACCCCGTGTACTGGCAGTGGCGGTGGTGAGTAACAGTGGCCCTGTGGCTTCCTAGGATGATGACACAGAACTCTGAACATTCCAACTTCTTTTACTTGAAAAGGTCATATGATTCGAACTAAACATGACCTGGCTTAAGTATGCATAAGAACTAACACACGGTAAGCATGTACCATGTGCTGGGCATTTTCCCCCTCTTTGCTCTCTTACTCTTCACAACAATCCCATGAGGTCAGTCACATTGTTAGCTCCGACTGTCAGATGAAGAAACTGAGGCAGAGGTCAGGTAACTGGCTCAAAGTCACCAAGCGAGTAAGTTGTGCAGTCGCGAGTTGAACCTAGAGCTCACGGTGCTGGGGTGCAGGTTACAGGGTCCCAAACAGCCTGCAGCCCCACCTTGTACCCATCTGCTCTCCACGCACCACTAGACCATATGCCCCAGAGGCATTCTGGCTCATTCACTGCCCCCAGGGCCAGCAGTACCTGACAGACAGGACTTGACGCATCTGTTCCACCAGTAAGCTACTAATTCTATGGCTTTTTTTTGTTTTTGGAGGAGGTAGTGGCAGCAACCTGTAACCCAACTCACACTCAAAACAGACTCTGAACAGAAAGTCTTCAGTACTCACTTCCACTTTCCCTACGCAGGCAGGCCCTCGTGGGCATCACTTCCTACCTCCCCTTTACTCCCAAAGGCAGGTCTGCCAATCAACGCAAAACTATTACACAAGGCTCCTCCTGCCTTCCCTCTCTTTTAAAAACAGTACCCTCCACCCAGCTGGCATGCCTTCCACCTCAAAGTCATCCTTCATTCTCTCTCCTCTTGCTGCACCAGCCCCCACTTGGTAAAGTCCCCTGCTGCCCACATTGCACCTACATGCAGCCACCCCACCGCCTCAGTCCCTCCACTCATCTGCTCAGATTCACCCCCTATGGGGCCTCTCACCGATTTATTCTGCATGCGGCCACTGCCCTGACCCCTCATCCACACCACTCCCCGGCTGACAAAGCTGTGGTGCCCACCCCCCACCCCCCGCCATCAGGTATCACAACTTCCTCAACAGGAGATCTGATGTCCTTCCAGACCTGGCTCAGTCTCAACTCCAGTCACCTGCCTTACAGGTACGCAATTCGAGCTACTCCAGACTCAGGTTTCCAGACTACAAAATGTGGTTTTCACCTCCTCACTTGCTCATTCTTGCCCATCTACCCATGAGCCGCTACTTTTTGTTTGAGGCAGACCTCCAATGTCTTCTTTTCTATAGCTACCTGTGATTCCTCACCCCAACCCCGCTCTCCAGGTAGTTTTGGCCCCTTCCCCGTCTATAAGCTCTTGACCCACCTCTAGTCCAGAGCTACCTCCTGCGGATCGCCACATCGTTCATCCCCACCTCAGTGCCTACCATGATGCCAGGGCGGGCCCTCTGGGAAAGTTGCTGAATTAAGTACAGTCATCAGGTTACAGTGGAACTTGCTGGTCACACTGGCATGACAGGAAACAGAGCTCACATACCACTGGCCAAGAACCACTGAAGCACTCTGTGTGCATTTTCTTATTAACTCCTGCAATAAGCTGAAGAGGTGGGTACTATTTCAGTGGTGGTGCTCAGTCGTGTCCCCTTTGCGACCCCACTGTAGCCCGCCAAGCTCCTCTATCCATGGAATTTTCCAGGCAAGAGTACTGGAGTGGGATGCTATTTCATCTACAAAAGAGGAAATGGAGGCCTAGACAGATTGAGTGATTTGCCCTAAATCCCACAGTTGTTAGCAGCAGTGGCACGAAGGCAGTCCTCTGAGGGCTGGACACTATGCTTGCTGTAGAGACTTTTGAAACAGAGTACAGTTATATTTACAGCTTCCCAGTGGCTTAGTTGGTAAAGAATCTGCCTGCAGTGCAGGAGACCTGGGTTCAATCCCCAGGTTGGGAAAATCCCCAGAGAAAGAAGTGGCAAGCCACTCCAGTATTCTTGCCTGGAGAATTCTATGAACAGAGGAGCCACAGTGGGCTACAGTCCATGGGGTCACAAAGAGTAGGACTGGATTCAGTGACCAAACCACATAGTTATGTTTGGGAGAACGTGATCTAACCCTCAAGAGAACTGAATCCACTGAAGAATGAGCCAGATGGAACAAGATCTAAGTTTTAACCAGTAACTTTTCTAGCATTTTCATACATTTAATGTTCTATGAAGAAAAACGATCTCCTAGTAGGACTTGAAACTAAGGGCCTTTTTAACTGGGAGCATTTTATAAGGGAACATTCTGTTATTTATGTTGATATTTCCTTCAGTATGCCTAAAGAACTTTGGCCACTAAAAAGAAAGATTCTCCCTTTCCTGGTCCCCTGTATCAGAAAAAATGAAACCTAGAACACAGGCCTACCTACCTGAGGCTTCTTAATGCATCTGTGAGGTGGAGGTGGGAGAGAGGCAGGTGTGTCTCTGGAAGGCACCTGTGTCCTCTTTCCCTTGGAATTAGGATGGGAGGGGAAAGGAGAGGACACTAAATGATCCCTCCTAGCTTGCTATGGAGGAAGACCAGGCCCTTTTCCAGCTGCTTCTCCCGGGCCTCGGGATCCTCCAATTTCTGGTTTTTCCGGAACTCACGGCGGATGGAGGCAAGGTAGAAGTCTCGATCAGTGTAGCGAAGCTGTCGGCCTTGGCGAAGCAGAGCCCGGTAGAGACTCAGCACCGCCTCTCGGCTCCATGAGGCCATGAGGGACTGACAGGGGCTGGGCGTCAAGCTATACACAGGAGGGAAGAAAGAGAAGCCTAGAATCAGAATTAATGATAGAAGGGAACTACACTGTTGTTCTCGTTCAGTTGCTCAGTTGTGTCCGACTCTTTGTGATCCTTTGGACTGCAGCCCGCCAGGCTCCTCAGTCCGTGGGATTCTCCAGGCAAGAATACTGCAGTGGGTTGCCATTTCCTTCTCCAAGGGGATCTTCCCCACCCAGGGATCGAACCCACATTTCCTGCATTGACAGGTGGATTCTTTACCGCTGAGTCACCAGGAAAGCCCAGAAGGACCTATGAAAGTGAAATGTGAAAGTGTTAGTTGCTCAGTCGTGTCTGACTCTGCAAACCCACGGACTGTAGCCTGCCAGGCTCCTCTGTCCCTGGGGTTCTCCAGGCAAGAATACTGGAGTGGGTAACCATTCCCTTCTCCAGGGGATCTTCTTGACCCAGGGATTGTACCCAGGTCTCTCTTGTTGCAGGCATTCTTTACCGTCTGATTCACCAGTAATTCTGTAGTTCTTAATCCAGGTCTCAGAGACCCCCTCAAGGTCACACTGTGACTTAGTGGCAGGGCCGGGACTAGATCCCAGCCTACAGACTCCTGCTCCTGGGAAACTACCAGTTACGCTGAAAGGTCAGGGACTGGAAGCTGGACTACCTGCGCCTGAATTTTGGCTCTGCCACTTACGTGCCAAATGATTTTGGGCAAAGTACATAACCTCTTTGAGCATCAGTTTCCTCGCTTGTAAAATAGAAATAATGCTATCTACATTTATATACCGCTATGTACTTTTATGCTAATAGTACTTACCCCACAGGATTATTTTGAAACTTGCCTGAGATGTCGCATGTAAAGTGAAAGAAAGTGAAAATATTAGTTGCTCAGTCATGTCCATCTCTTTGTGATCCCATGGACTGTAGCCCACCAGGCTCCTCTGGAGCCTAGCTTCTCTAGGCAACTGCAGGGGGTTGCCATTTCTTTCTCCAGCAGATCTTCCCGACCCAGGGGTTGAACCCCGGTCTCCTGCACTGCAGGCAGATTCTTTACCATCTGAGCCACCAGGGAAGAAGCACACGTAATGTAACTTCACCACAAGGGGCCTCAGTCATACTTGAATGCTAGCACCAACACTTAGTAAGCTGATTACCCTGGGCAAGTTTCTTAACCTCTCTGGGCTTACCTTAGTTCCTCATTTGTAAAATGAGGATTAAAACTGTATTTTCCATATGGTTAGTATGAGGATTAAAAGTGGTTAGAATAGCACTCAGCATATGCCAAGCCATATTGTGGCAGCTATGATTAATGCTACCTCCCCTTGTGTGTTTGTTAGTGCTCAATAAGTATCAGATTTAGTTACACATAAACCACCATCATCTACCTTCAGTAACAATAAACCCTTACAGAACCAAGGAGTGTTATCATTTGTAAAGTGCTTTGTCATCCATTATCACATTTAAACTGAGGAACTTATGAAGTGGACAGGGTTCATAACAACAATGGTTAATGTTTATTGATTGTTTACTATTATAGCACACACTGGCCAAGCAGGTCCCACGTGACATCTCATTCCATCAACAATTCTAGTGTCACCAGTATCTCCATTTTAAGCGGAGGAAACTGATGCTCCCAGAGAGAAGTAACTCACCAACAAGCAAGGCTGTAAAGGGGGGTGCACTTCCGACCCCGACTCTGCCTGCCTGTGGAATGAAAACTACCGTTTGCTGGGATCTTCCCATGCATACAGCACTTCTAAGGTACTGTACAAACTTTCCCAGTTCAGCGCCTGGCACATACCCAGGGCTCAAAAAATAAACTTAACAAAGGACGCTCACAATGTCCCTGTGTGGAAAAAATGATCACCCCTCTTTCTGAAATAAATAAATGAGACTGAATGGGAGAGGTATCTGACTGGTAAAACGGTCTGGACTTTGGGCCCAAAGTCAGCTACCGTCAGCCTCCGGCCTTGCGAGCCTGCTGCGCGAGCGTGAGCAAGCCACCGTCCTCGTCCCTTTACCCTCAACTGCAGAAGAGCGCCCCTCGGCGCCAAGTCTCCCTGAGTGGGGCAGATGAATCCAGAGATCAACAGAAAAGTGTTTTACGAAGTAGGAGGCGACTGGCATGCAAGAGCTGTTACAAGGTCGACCGGCGAATGGGCGGGTGGGCCCTGGAGGGTCCCCAGGTCCTCCCCCTACCTGGGGGGATCGCACCGAACAGGGGTGGAGAGACCCTGAGGCTGGGCCAGGCCGGCTCTGGGGCACCGGGAGAGCTCCGGAGGTTGGGGAGAGGCCCCGGAGCGGCCTCCAGGGGAAAATCCAGGGCAGGCTGGGGAGAGACCCCCGGTGGTCAGGCCGATAGTGTGGGCCCCGGCCAGGCTAGGGACTAAAACAGCGACCCTGAAAAGAAGGCGTGGCGAACCCCCAACCCCGGCCTTCACTCCTCCCCGCGCTCACCTGAGGACCGCGCGCACTCCCTCTACTCGAGATTCGCCTCTCGCCCGGTACCTCTTCTAGGGTCACCCACCAACATGGCCCCTTTACTTCCGGGCCACGACCTTGCGCCCGGACCTGAGAGGAGGAACCGAAGGGAGCCGGGAGGCAGACGGTGGCTGGAGGACTTCCGGTCTCCCCTGCCTAGGCCTCTCTCAGGGTGGGGCCAGGAGCCGCATCGGGCCCCGCCCCCTCTCGGGGCCCCGCCCCACAGTCCTGAGTCCCGCCTCTATACGTGACGTCACCCAAGGGTGGGCCTGGCCAGTCCATTTGGACCCCGCCCAGAGGGCCCCAGAGGGCCGCGGACAAGTGGTCCGGTGGGGGAGAGGGGGAAAGCGTTGTGTGGGCTGGATCAGCCGCTGTGCGGGCTGGTCCCCCAACCTGCTGTCAGCCCTGTAACCTGTCAGGCCCCAGCGCTGTTTGCTGATCTCGGGCTGGAGCCGTGGAGGGTCCCTGGGGAGGTTTAGCACTAACAATGTTCCCTATCGTGGCTTTTAAAGCTCTGCCAGATTGCTCATTTTTTATCCTTCCGTGCTGTTACCACTCGACTGTTAAAGACCTACCGTCCAAGGTCCTCCTCAAACATCCCCTCTAGAAGACTCCAGCTCATTCCGTGCCCCTATCCAACATACCTAGGTGTCTCCTTTGAGTCCCACAGAACTGTTTGCACATCCCAGTTAGGGCTTCACTCCTTCAAGGAAATGTGTTGTTTGGGGTTTTTTTTGGGGGGGGATGCTAATCCGGGTCTTAGTTGGGGCGCTCAGGATATTTGTTGCTGCATGCGAATTCTTAGTTGTGACTTGTAGCATCTAATTCCCTGACCAGGAATGGAACCTGGGCCCCCTGCATTGGGAGTGCAGAATCTTAGCTGCTGGACCACCAAGGAAATCCACAAACATGTTTACTGGCTCCTGTTATTTGCTAGGCACTGCTTTTTAATTTCTCCATTACTTTTTGTCTCTCGTCAGATTTGAGGGCAGGAGCCATGTCCTTATGGGATCTGTCAGCCCTCTTTCCCCTTTTCCCAGCTCAGCATCTCAGAAGGGGAGGGGAAGAGGCAGGCTTTGGAATCAGGCCCAACCTGCTCCAAATTCAGCTCTACTTTAAAGAGAGTAGCCTGCCCTCTGGCAACTTTCCTAACCCCTCTCAGCCCCTCTCAGCCTTTGTGAGGATTAAAAGGCATCTAGCAGGAAGGTGTCCAAGGTCAGGGGCACCGGCCAAGACGAGCTAACCCACATCCGAGGTCGGGGCGGCGGCCAAGAGGAGCAAGGCCATGTCCAAGGAGCGGCGGCTGCGCGGGCGCAAGAGGGCCGAGAGGAGCTACTCCACGTTCAAGGTCAGGAGGGGCGACTTTGTCCAAGATAAGGCGCTGCAGCTGTGCCTTGCTGGAGCAGCCGTGAAGAGATACCCCACATCCAAGGTAAGAGAAACCCAAGTAAGTTGGTAGGTGTTGGGAGAGGGCATCAGAGGGCAGACACACTGAAACCATAATCACAGAAAACTAGCCAATCTGATCACACGGACCACAGCCTTGTCTAACTCAATGAAACTAAGCCATGCCGTGAGGGGCCACTCAAGACGGATGGGTCATGGTGGAGAGGTCTGACAGAATGTGGTCCACTGGAGAAGGCAATGGCAAACCACTTCAGTATTCTTGCCTTGAGAACCCCATGAACAGTATGAAAAGGCAAAAATGATAGGATACTGAAAGAGGAACTCCCCAGGTCGGTAGGTGCCCAATATGCTACTGGAGATCAGTGGAGAAATAACTCCAGAAAGAATGAAGGGATGGGGCCAAAGCAAAAACAACATCCAGTTGTGGATGTGACTGGTGATAGAAGCAAGGTCCGATGCTGTAAAGAGCAATACTGCATAGAAACCTGGAATGTTAGGTTCATGAATTAAGGCAAATTAGAAGTGGTCAAACAGGACATGGCAAGAGTGAACGTCGACATTCTAGGAATCAGTAAACTAAAACGGACTGGAGTGGTGAATTTAACTCAGATGACCATTATATCTACTACTGCGGGTAGGAATCCCCCAGAAGAAATGGAGTAGCCATCATGGTCAACAAATGCAGTACTTGGATGCAATCTCAAAAACAACAGAATGATCTCTGTTCATTTCCAAGGCAAACCATTCAATATCATGGTAACCCAAGCCTATGCCCCAACCAGGAACACTGAAGAAGCTGAAGTTGAATGATTCTATGAAGACCTACAAGACCTTTTAGAACACCCCCAAAAGATGTCCTTTTCATTATAGGGGACTGGAATGCAAAAGTAGGAAGTCAAGAAACACCTGGAGTAACAGGCAAATTTAGCCTTGGAGTATGGAATGAAGCAGGGCAAAGGCTAATAGAGTTTTGCCAAGAGCACACACTGATCATAGCAAACACCCTCTTCCAACAACACAAGGGAAGACTCTACACATGGACATCACCAGATGGTCAACACCAAAATCAGATTGATTATATTCTTTGCAGCCAATGATGGAGAAGCTCTATACAGTCAGCAAAAACAAGACCGGGAACTGACTGTGGCTCAGATCATGAACTCCTTATTGCCAAATTCAGACTGAAATTGAAGAAACTAGGGGAAACCAGTAGACCATTCAGGTATGACCTAAATCAAATCCCTAATGATTATACAGTGGAAATGAGAAATAGATTTAAGGGACTAGATCTGATAGGCAGAGTGTCTGATGAACTATGGATGGAGGTTCATGACATTGTACAGGAGACAGGGATCAAGACCATCCCCATGGAAAAGAAACGCAAAAAAGCAAAATGGCTGTCTGGGGAGGCCTTACAAATAGCTGTGAAAAGAAGAGAAGCAAAAAGCAAAGGAGAAAAGGAAAGATATAAGCATCTGAATGCAGAGTTCCAGAGAATAGCAAGAAGAGATAAGAAAGCCTTCCTCAGCAATCAATCCAAGAAAATACATGAAAACAACAGAATGGGAAAGACTAGAGATCTCTTTAAGAAAATTAGAGATACCAAGGGAACATTTCATGCAAAGATGGGCTCGATAAAGGACAGAAATGGTATGGACCTAACAGAAGCAGAAGATATTAAGAAGAGGTGGCAAGAATACACAGAAGAACTGTACAAAAAAGAGCTTCACGACCCAGATAATCACGATGGTGTGATCACTCACATAGAGCCAGACATCCTGGAATGTGAAATCAAGTGAACCTTAGAAAGCATCACTATGAACAAAGCTAGTGGAGGTGATGGAATTCCAGTTGAGCTGTTTCGAATCCTGAAAGATGATGCTGTGAAAGTGCTGCACTCAATATGACAGCAAATTTGGAAAACTCAGCAGTGGCCATGGGACTGGAAAAGGTCAGTTTTCATTCCAATTCCAAAGAAAGGCAATGCCAAAGAATGCTCAAACTACCGCACAACTGCACTCATCTCACACACTAGTAAAGTAATGCTCAAAATTCTCCAAGCCAGGCTTCAGCAATACATGAACTGTGAACTCCCTGATGTTCAAGCTGGTTTTAGAAAAGGCAGAGGAACCAGAGATCAAATTGCCAACATCCACTGGATCATGGAAAAAGCAAGAGAGTTCCAGAAAAACATCTATTTCTGCTTTATTGACGATGCCAAAGCCTTTGACTGTGTGGATCACAAGAAACTGTGGAAAATTCTGAAAGAGATGGGCGTACCAGACCACCTGACCTGCTTCTTGAGAAACCTGTATGCAGGTCAGTAAGCAACAGTTAGAACTGGACATGGAACAACAGACTGGTTCCAAATAGGAAAAGGAGTACGTCAAGGCTGTATATTGTCACCCTGCTTATTTAACTTATATGCAGAATACATCATGAGAAATTCTGGGCTGGATGAAGCACAAGCTGGAATTAAGATTGCCAGGAGAAATATCAGTCACCTCAGATATGCAGATGACACCACCCTTATGGCAGAAAGTGAAGAGGAACTAAAAAGCCTCTTGATGAAAGTAAAAGAGGAGAGTGAAAAAGTTGGCTTAAAGCTCAACATTCAAAAAACGAAGATCATGGCATCTGGTCCCATCACTTCATGGGAAATAGATGGGGAAACGGTAGAAACAGTGTCAGACTTTATTTTTCTGGGCTCCAAAATCACTGCAGATGGTGACTGCAGCCATGAAATTAAAAGACGCTTACTCCTTGAAAGGAAAGTTATGACCAACCTAGATAGCATGTTGAAAAGCAGAGACATTACTTTGCCAACAAAGATCCATCTAGTCAAGGCTATGGTTTTTCCAGTGGTCATGTATGGATGTGAGAGTTGGACTGTGAAGAAGGCTGAGCGCTGAAGACTTGATGCGTTTGAACTGTGGTGTTGGAGAAGACTCTTGAGAGTCCCTTGGACTGCAAGAAGATCCAACCAGTCCATCCTAATAGAGATCAGTCCTAGGTGTTCTTTGGAAGGATTGATGCTGAAACTGAAACTCCAATACTTTGGCCACCTCGTGCGAAGAGTTGACTCATTGGAAAAGACTCTGATGTTGGGAGGGATTGGGGGCAGGAGGAGAAGGGGATGACAGAGGATGAGATGGCTGGATGGCATCACCGACTTGATGGACGTGAGTTTGTGTAAACTCCAGGAGTTGGTGATGGACAGGGAGGCCTGGTGTGCTGCGATTCATGGGGTCACAAAGAGTCGGACACGACTGAGTGACTGAAATGAACTGAACTGAACTGAGCAGGAAGGGGTGGGCACCCACAGAGCAGTTGCCCACCCATCCAATTATTCTTGCACAAATCGTTGCTTGGGGTCTCTAATGTCCATCCTAAAGAAAATCAACGCTGAATATTCATTGGAAGGACGAATGCTGAAACTGAAGCTCTAGTACTTTGACCACCTCACGCGAAGAGCTGACTCACTGGAAAAGACCCTGATGCTGGGAAAGATTGAGGGCAGGAGGAGAAAGGGCAACGGAAGATGAGATGGTTGGATGGCATCACTGACTCAATGGACATGAGTTTGAGGAAGCTCCAGGAGATAGTGAAGGACAGGGAAGCCTGGTGTGCTGCAGTCCATGGGGTCGCAAAGAGTCAGACACACTGAGTGAGTGAACAACAACAATGCCATGCACTGCCACACGAGTGGCCGATGATGAGATCAAGGCCTCATCTTCCCACCGGGGCAGATGTAAAAGGAAGTGATAAGAATTGGGGGGAAAAATAATGCATGAGGGTGGAGAGAAAGGAGCTGCTTTTATACCTGGAATGTTGCTGGAGAGCCTGTCTGATAAGAGGACCTGAGTAGGACCTGCAGGAAGGGCATTCCAGGTGTTGGCCCTCAGGTGGGCCCTTAGTCTATCCTAGGAGCAGGCAGGGAGGAGGCCAGTGCCTGGGGGAATAGAGTGAGCAAGAGCTGAAGAAGAGGCCAGACAGGAGGTCCTTATCCTAGGCAGGGGAGAGGAGACCATCTGAGATACGAGCCGCCAGAGGATTTGGAGTAAAGGAGTGATGGGATCTGACAACCATGAGTTTGTCTGTGGTTTAAAAAAAAAAAATTAGAATTAGCCAACTGGACTTAGTTTACATGATACAATTTGTTGGCACCACCCAAAGCATTATGAGGCCTGTCGAACCTATATGCCTTCTTCTCTCTGTCAGACCCCATCAGGGTGTTGGCCTGGCTAGGTGATGTCATAAAAGCATCTTCCCAGCCTGTCTGACACCTGTGTTGATGGCCTTGACCTCCATAAAGAACATGAGCGTGTTGCTGTCTTCTCTTTCACGGCGGATCCAGTGGCCTGGGGGATGTTGTGCTGACATAGCGGTCAAGCTTGGTCCTCCTGGAGGTGCACTTCCGAGAATATTGAGGCTCCCACTGGAGCCGTGGTGCCTCTGTCCTCTGGAAGGTGGGTGACGTGTGGATTTTCTTTTGTGTGTGTGTCTTTGGATGCATTTCAGCACCGCCTTGCTGACCTTCAAAGTCTGTTTTGACGTCAGCTCTGGGAGGGCAGGGGCTTTCTTCTTCACTTGTGGTGTCATCTTTGAGAAAGAGGTCCCTGAATTCTATTTTCACAGGCTCTGTCTGACTGGAGGCTCATGGAAGGCCGAAGGGCTAAAGCAGGGTGACTGATCAAGAGGCTGCCGCAAAGCCCCAGGGGAGAGAGGACAGGGGCTTGGACCAGGGGGCAGCAGTGTGGAGGGGAGTGGTCGGACCCAGGAAGTATTCGGAGGTAGGGCCACAGTTGGTTGATGGGGGAGTGAGACAGAGGGTCAGCCATGGCTTTGGGGTCCTGCCTGAGTAATGCCTGTTGCTTCCCCTGCTCCAACCTATTCAAGAGCCTCTTCCAAGCTTCCCGTGTTTCTAAAATAAGGCAGTTTTCTGGGGTCTAGAGTATCCACTCAGGTAAAGGAAGATCTCCCATGACAGAGGGAGCCCCATCAATACTGGGGAAACCATGGACCCCTGGAACATCTAGGAAAGGGAGGGACCCAGATAGGGGCCTTGAGGAGGCTAAGATTTAGGAGTAATAATGTGTGTGGCATCTGGGATCTTAGGCATCATTCCCCGAGGGCTGGATTGGTGTGGGAGAAACACCAAAATGGCAGCAGACCCTACATGTGCCTTTATGAAGCATCTGTTGTGTGCCAGACACATGGCTAAGTACTTTACAAATGTTGTTTATGTCAAAAGTCCATGTTGGTCAGCATGATTGTCCTGATGATGATAAGCAAAGCAGAGAAAGGTTCAGGCGTTTCCCTAAGACACCAAGCCAGGCAGCTGAGAGGCTCACTGCGGAGCCCAGGTCTGTCTTACTCCAAAATGTGTACTCTTCCAACTCTTCGAGGCTGCCCTACTTTGCTCTTTAAGGAAATCATGTTGTGACCCACATAAGCCTAATTGGTGACTTTCCCAGCTGGAAGACCAAGGGAACTTTTACATCTCCCCTGACCCTCCTGTTCTAGAGAACATTAGTTTTAGGAGGGAAAGAGGAAGGCCCCTTGGGCGTCTGCCCTTCAGATCAGCTCCCCCAGACTCTTCTTGCTCTTCAGAGCAAACTCTGGGAGACAGTGAAGGACAGGAAATCCGGGTGTGCTGCAGTCCTTGGGGCTCACAAAGAGTTCTATGTGCCTTAGAGACTGAACAGCAACAAGACAGAAAGCCCAGCCCAGCCCACCAACCCTCCCCAGCCTACCGAGGGAGACTCAGGGTGTAGTGAAAGTGTAGATGCTCTTATTACCCGGGATGATGGAGACGTGGACTATAACCAGATCAATGACGACTCCGTGATATAAGCGGCCGGGGATTTGGAAATCATTCTTTGAGAGCCAACTCCATCCTCATGGGGTTTGCTATCTTCAGATGTCATCGATTCTATATTTACCGGACTAGAACCTGATATCGCTGGACAGGTGTTTCCCCCATTGTCCTGTGAAATCTTTGCTGCCCACATTGTGCCAGGTGGTGCTGAAATGGGCAAAGGGAATGGAAGCTTGTTCATTGAATACCTCTCTTTGGCAGGCACCAGGAGTAGGGGGCTGAGGGCAGAAGATGTGTGGGCTCAGAGCCCAGATCCCAGCTCCCCACTTTCCACTTGTGCACCTCGGGGAGATTCAGGACGTAGGAGAGAGACAGGGAGACTGAGTACAGTGAGCAGCCCACAGTTGCTCGGGGAGTGGCAGCTGCTTCCCTTTACATCCTTCACCCCCATGGATTGACTGCAGCCTGTCAGGGCACTGCACTAGTGAACCCACACTTTAAAAATTATTTTAAGCTTAATCCATGTTGTCATAGCAGTTTATTCCATTTTACTGCTACCTGACCTGCCTCCTGAGAAACCTGTATGCAGGTCAGGGAGCAACAGTTAGAACTGGACATGGAACAACAGACTGGTTCCAAATAGGAAAAGGAGTACGTCAAGGCTGTATATTGTCACCCTGCTTATTTAACTTATATGCAGAGTACATCATGAGAAACGCTGGGCTGGAAGGAGCACACGCTGGAATTAAGATTGCCAGGAGAAATATCAATAACCTCAGATATGCAGATGATACCACCCTTATGGCAGAAAGTGAAGAGGAGCTAAAGAGCCTCTTGATGAAAGTGAAAGAGGAGAGTGAAAAAGTTGGCTTAAAGCTCAACATTCAAAAAACGAAGATCATGGCATCTGGTCCCATCACTTGGGAAATAGATGGGGTAACAGTGGAAACAGTGTCAGACTTTATTTTGGGGGGGCTCCAAAATCACTGCAGATGGTGACTGCAGCCATGAAATGAAAAGACACTTACTCCTTGGAAGGAAAGTTATGACCAACCTAGATAGCATATTCAAAAGCAGAGACATTACTTTGCCAACAAAGGTCCATCTAGTCAAGGTTATGGTTTTTTCAGTGGTCATGTATGGATGTGATAGTGGACTGTGAAGAAAACTGAGCACCGAAGAATTGATGCTTTTGAACTGTGGTGTTGGAGAAGACTCTTGCGAGTCCCTTGGACTGCAAGAAGATCCAACCAGTCCATTCTAAAGGAGATCAGCCCTGGGTGTTCTTTGGAAGGATTGATGCTGAAGCTGAAAGTCCAATACTTCGGCCACCTCATGCGAAGAGTTGACTCATTGGAAAAGACTCTGATGCTGGGAGGGACTGGGGCAGGAGGAGAAGGGGATGACAGAGGATGAGATGGCTGGATGGCATCACTGACTTGATGGACGTGAGTTTGAGTGAACTCCAGGGGTTGATGATGAACAGGGAGGCCTGGTGTGCTGAATCCATGGGGTCTCAAAGAGTCGGACACGACTGAGCAACTGAACTGAACTGAACTGAACTGCTAGATAATATTCCATCATATGTGTGTACAACAATTTTTAAAATATCTATTTATTTTACTGCCTTGGGTCTTAGTTGCATCGTATGGGATCTTTCATCACTTGGGATGATGTGACTCGAGTTGCCCTGCTGGATGTGGGATCTTAGTTCTCCAATCAGGGATGGAACCTGTGCCTCTTTTGTTGGAAGGCAGATTCTTAACCCCTGGATCACAAGGGAATTTTCTCAGTGTACCCATTTTACAGATGAGGCACCATTCAGACTGACTATAACTTCCTTGACTACAGCTTCACAGCTTAGCGATTGAACAAGCACGTAGCTTCCATCTCCACAAGGGGCAAACTGGAAGTCCCTGTGCTGGGCTGGACCAAGACGTGTTCTTGCTTCACATCAAGCTTTGTAAGATACAGACAAATATAAAAGACAGCTTTCTAGTTCGGCTTAAATGTTTAGAAGATCTGGAAGCACTGGGCTCAGAGTTTGAGCTCCCCCCGCACGCCAATCCACGCTGCTCCCTGTCATCTTCTCCATGGATGTTCATTCATGTATATGACCCGTTGGGCTCCTGTATCCTGCCGAGTCTGTCAAAGCCTCACAAGGCTTTCTCATCCAAGATGGAAAGGAAAGGGATTTGGAGAGAAAGTATGATTGTCTTCCGGAGTCAGGATGGGTACCCTCTCTGACGTATCTTCCCAGCTGTAATCACAAAGCATCAAACCTTAAAATATAGAACGAGGAAGCCAGAACAGCACAGCTGTGCTCAAAGCCAAGGTAAATACCTCCACAGCTCAGGAAGGGGACTGAAGCCGAATTCTTGGTACAGCCTGGGAGCCCAGGTGGACTCCCGGGGGGTGCTGGGACCTGCAGGGCCCCCAACCCCACCTCCCGGGAGTCCCAGAAGAAAATCCAGGCATGGTGGGGCAGCTAGAGTTGAAGAAGTGAGAGCCAAGATTATTCCAGTCAAGGGCAAAGTATCACAGGAAGCAGGTGGGTGTGGATGGAGAAGGAAATGGCAACCCACTCCAGTATTCTTGCCTAGAGAATTCCGTGGACAGGGGAGCCTGGTGGTCTGCTGTCCATGGGGTCGCACAGAGTCAGACACGACTGAAGCAATTTAGCATGCATGCATGCATTGGAGAAGGAAATGGCAACCCACTCCAGTATTCTTGCCTGGAGAATCCCAGGGACAGAGGAGCCTGGTGGGCTGCCATCTATTGGGTCGCACAGAGTCAGATATGACTGAAGCGACTTAGCAGCAGCAGCAGCAGCAGTGGGTGTGGAGGGCTGAGGGTCGCTGGGCTGAGGGTTAGACCTGAGAGTTTATTCAGCTTAACTTTCCCCCTGCACTGACCCCCTCTTCCACTGTACAGCCACTCAGAGACAGAGAAGACTGGCCAAACTGTACTTTTTAAAAATCTTATGTCTGTGGTGAATTCATTTTGTTACAAGGAACGAGAGAGGGATTGTAATTAATCTTTTTTTGAAACGACTGTCTGATATTTATAAAACAATCCTGCTTTCCCCCAATGCCACTTTATCATATATCAAATTCCTGTGCGTATTTGAGGACCCCGTTTCCAAGTCTTCAGAACAGAGTGGCAACTTCACATTAGCCTACTTCCAGGTCAGGGTACTGCCTTCCAACGTCTACTACTGTTATTACAAGTTAGAGGCCAGGGAGACCAGTCATCCAAGGAAGGGTGAGTTCCTATGTGCCCAGGTCAGTATAATTCATCAAGGACTGAGTGAGTGTGCCCAGGCCCGGGGCAGACCACTGGAGACCCAAAAGTGAGGCCCAGCCCCTCCGCGTAAACAAGAGAGACGCTCCAGAGGTATGTCCTCTGTTCACGCGTCTCTCGGAGCTCCCGCACCTCCAGCACGAGCTTTGGAAACTTCACTTCCTCTACCCCGCTGTGCCTTCAGCACTCTGACATGTCCCCAGCATCGCCTTCATCATGGTGTGTTACTTCCTGAGATTGGTTTTCTTTTATCATTTTCTGAAATTTTAATTTTTATGCATTTGCTTTTCCATTCTGTGGCCTGTATTTGTATCATCTGGCTCACATCCTGGGTTGGTGTCCGGCGAGAAGGAAGAGGAAGGAAAGAAGGGAGCAAGCAAGGCGGGTTCTGGCTCTCCCACTAGGGGGCAGCGCTGCGCCACGAGAAGGCTGGTAGAGCCCTCCCTGGTCCTTAATCCGGCTGGAAGCGGTTCCCAGCCTTTCAGCAATTCTACCCTTAATCTCCCGAAATCCTAGGCTCCCCACCTCCAATCTCATAGACTGGAATGTGGGAAGAAAGCCTTCCCAGATACTGTTCAGATTGCGGAGAGATCATATAGCCAAAAGGCCTGATGTGGACACAGCAGAAGCTTGGGGCCCAGGTGGCCTTTCTTCTGGATCAGAGGCTCTAGGGTGAGTGCTTCAGGAGTTGCAGCTCGAGGGCTCATAGTTGTGGCACCCGGGCTTCGTTCCTCCCAGGCATGTGGGATCCTCATGGACCTGGAATTGAACTGGTGTCCCTTGCACTGCAAGGCAGATTCTTAACCACAGGACCACCAGGGAAGCCCCAACATGTCTTTAACAAAAGGGCACACATAGTTGAGAAATCCTGGCTGTGGGGTTTTTTGTTTTTTCCTTTTTAATTTGGCTGTACCAGGTCTTAGCTGCAGCATGTAGGATATAGTTCCCTGAGCAGGGATCGAACCCCAGTCGCCTAGATTGGGTGTGCAGAGTCTCAGCCAATGGACCATTAGGGAAGTCCCTGGTTGTGTTTTAGCAGAGGCTCCATATAGCAGCCAGTGCTACAAGCTATATGCTCCACACACACCCCTGTATTTTTTCTAGTAGTGGATGGAGAAGTTCTTTTTTATTAAAGAAAATAACTTTTTTTTTGGCTGCACCGTGAAGTTTGCAGGAGCTTAGTTCTCTGACCAGGAATTGAACCCAGGCCCTCGGCAGTGAAAGCATGGAGTCCTAACCACTGGACTGCCAGGGAATTCCCAAGAACTTTTTTGGTTAATATTTGTTTATTTGACTGCACCAGGTCTTAGTGGTGGCATGCAGAATCTTCGATCTTCATTTCGGCATGTGTGATCTTTAGTTGTGGTGTGTGGACTCTCAGTTGGGGCATATGGAATCTAGTTGTGGCACGTGGTTCTTTGACCAGGGATCAAACCTGGACCTCCTGCATTGAGAGTGTGGAGTCTTAGCCACTGGACCATTAGGGAAGTATCCCCAAGAACTTCTTTCTAGGAGCTTCTGGCAATTTATTCTGTATCATGACCAACCTAGATAACATATTAAAAAGCAGAGACATTACTTTGCCAACAAAGGTCCGTCTAGTCAAGGCTATGGTTCTTCCAGTAGTCATGTATGGATGTGAGAGTTGGACTGTGAAGAAAGCTGAGCACTGAAGAATTGATGCTTTTGAACTGTGGTGTTGGAAAAGACTCTTGAGAGTCCCTTGGACTGCAAAGAGATCCAACCAGTCCATCCTAAAGGAGATCAGTCCTGGGTTTTCTTTGGAAGGACTGATGCTGAAGCTGAAACTCCAATACTTTGGCCACCTCGTGCGAAGAGTTGACTCATTGGAAAAGACTCTGATGCTGGGAGGGATTGGGGGCAGGAGGAGAAGGGGGCGACAGAAGATGAGATGGCTGGATGGCATCACCGACTCAATGGACGTGAGTTTGAGTGAACTCCAGGAGTTGGTGATGGACAGGGAAGCCTGGCATGCTGCGATTCATGGGGTCGCAAAGAGTCGGACACAACTGAGGGACTGAACTGGACTAAAGCCTATATTGGGCCACTTTTCCATCCCTGAAGCTATTGCCCTGACCAGGCCATGGATGTGCGCATTGGCTTAGCCATGCAGGGCCACCTCGGAAGCTGGGTGTACCCACTAGGGGATGCTGAGAAGAGCAGGTGCAGATGTCCACAGCAGGTAGCACTGACTACTGGGTGCCCAGCTCTGTGCCCACTGCTTCACGGGCCTCGTTTAATACCCACACCCAGCCAATGCTTTCAGGTTGGAGTTGTCATCCCCACTTTACAAATGCTGAGCTGAACACATCTAGGGTCATGTGATTAGCAACTTGGAATCTGGAATTTGGACCCTGGGTGGTTGGATCATAACCCTGGTATACAGTAGGTGATGATCAGTAATGGTAGCTACTATTAGGGAATTTTCGAGGATGACTCTCAGATTTCCAGCTGTTGTGATTGGGAAGATGAGGCATCATCAACAGGATGGAACATACGGGGGAAAAGCCTTTAGGGAAGCTGAGTTCCATTTGGCTCTTCGGTGTTTGAGGCGACCGTGACACTCAACCCCTGTGGGAGCCATGAATAGGGTGCTCAGGAGAGAGGACTCCCTGGAGAGATCTGTCTGACCCCACCTTTATTTTTAGATTAATTCATTATTTCTGGCTACGCTGGGTCTTGTGCACGGGCCCTCTTTAGCTGCAGGGTGGCGGCTGCTCCTCGTTGCAGTGCCCAGGCTCCTCACCACGGTGGCTTCTCTTGATGCGAGGCACGGGTTTCAGTAGTTGCCGTACTGGGGCTCAGTAGTTGTGGCACACGAGCTTAGTTGCCCCGCTGCAAGTGAAATCTTCTTGGACCAGGGATCAAACCCATATCCCCTGCATTGGCAGGTGGATTCTTATCCACTGTATCCACCAGGAAAATCCCTCAATCCCACCTTGATAAGAATCATGAACTGTAAGCAGAGTTGTGGGCCCAGGACCAAGCCCCAGAGAGACCCCTTATTGAAGGGCTGAATCATGATCATGTGATTACTAATCCAGAGCCAGACATCTTGGAATGTGAAGTCAAGTGGGCCTTAGAAAGCATCACTATGAACAAAGCTAGTGGAGGTGATGGAATTCCAGTTGAGCTATTTCAAATCCTGAAAGATGATGCTGTGAAAGTGCTGCACTCAATATGCCAGCAAGTTTGGAAAACTCAGCAGTGGCCACAGGACTGGAAAAGGTCAGTTTTCATTCCAGTTCCAAAGAAAGGCAATGCAAAAGAATGCTCAAACTACTGCACAATTGCACTCATCTTACACGCTAGTAAAGTAATGCTCAAAATTCTCCAAGCCAGGCTTCAGCAATACGTGAACCGTGAACTCCCTGATGTTCAAGCTGGTTTTAGAAAAGGCAGAGGAACCAGAGATCAAATTGCCAACATCCACTGGATCATGGAAAAAGCAAGAGAGTTCCAGAAAAACATCTATTTCTGCTTTATTGACGATGCCAAAGCCTTTGACTGTGTGGATCACAAGAAACTGTGGAAAATTCTGAAAGAGATGGGAATACCAGACCACCTAACCTGCCTCTTGAGAAATCTGTATGCAGGTCAGGAAGCAACAGTTAGAACTGGACATGGAACAACAGACTGGTTCCAAATAGGAAAAGGAGTACGTCAAGGCTGTATATTGTCACCCTGCTTATTTAACTTATATGCAGAATACATCATGAGAAACGCTGGACTGGAAGAAGCACAAGCTGGAATCAAGATTGCTGGGAGAAATATCAATAACCTCAGATATGCAGATGACACCACCCTTATGGCAGAAAGTGAAGAGGAACTAAAAAGCCTCTTGATGAAAGTGAAAGAGGAGAGTGAAAAAGTTGGCTTAAAGCTCAACATTCAGAAAACGAAGATCATGGCATCTGGTCCCATCACTTCATGGGAAATAGATGGGGAAACAGTAGAAACAGTGTCAGACTTTATTTTTCTGGGCTCCAAAATCACTGCAGATGGTGACTGCAGCCATGAAATTAAAAGACACTTACTCCTTGGAAGAAAAGTTATGACCAACCTAGATAGCATATTCAAAAGCAGAGACATTACTTTACCGACTAAGGTCCGTCTAGTCAAGGCTATGGTTTTTCCTGTGGTCATGTATGGATGTGAGAGTTGGACTGTGAAGAAGGCTGAGCGCTGAAGAACTGATGCTTTTGAACTGTGGTGTTGGAGAAGACTCTTGAGAGTCCCTTGAACTGCAAGGAGATCCAACCAGTCCATTCTGAAGGAGATCAACCCTGGGATTTCTTTGGAAGGAATGATGCTAAAGCTGAAGCTCCAGTACTTTGGACACCTCATGCGAAGAGTTGACTCATTGGAAAAGACTCTGATGTTGGGAGAGATTGGGGGCAGGAGGAGAAGGGGACAACCCAGGATGAGATGGCTGGATGGCATCACAGACTCGATGGACGTGAGTCTGAGTGAGCTCCAGGAGATGGTGATGGACAGGGAGGCCTGGCGTGCTGCGATTCATGGGGTCGCAAAGAGTCGGACACGACTGAGCGACTGAACTGAACTGAACTGATGGGGTAAATTGTTAGTCACTCAGTCGTGTCTGATTCTTTGAGACCCCATGCACTGTAGCCCGCCAGGCTCCTCCATCCATGGGATTCTCTAGGCAAGAATACTGGAGTGGATTGCCATTCCCTTCTCCAGGGGATCTTCCCAACCCAGGGACTGAACCTTGGTCTCCTGCATTGCAGGCAGATTCTTTACCATCTGAGCCACCAGGAAAGCCCTATGGGGTAAAAGGGGCCCAGGAAGGCAACCAAGAAGGAATGACAAGGAGGAGGAAGAGAAATGCCCAGAGGCTAAGGGGAGGAGTGTTGAGAAGAGATGCATGGTGCATGTGTCAAGCACACCACGTGAAGAAATGCAGGGAGGAGACATGGTCATCATGCTGGCTCGCACCTGCAAAGCTGTCTCAGCGCTCCAGGCTCAGTCCCAAACTCTGGGCATCCTCACACCCACTCCAGAAGCCTGCTCTATGAAGATCCTCAGCTCACAAATGATCCAGGAGAGCAGGTTGACCAAGGGCTGGTGAAAGGCTTGATGGAGGCAGCTGAGAGTGTACCAGTGGTGACATCTTTGCCCCCAATTTGGGGGAGCATCTCCCCTCCTTTTCAGTCAATGTAGAATGGGCTCTGGTTGATCTAAGCCAATCAGTATATGCCAACCCCTCTCCATTCTCAGTGGTCAAGGCACGATCACATGACCTCATCCAAGTCAGTGAGATCCAGACCCAGGACTTTTAGGAGCTCTATTTCTTCTGTGCTGAGTACACAAGATGAGATGGTGTGAGCCCTGGAGCTGCTACAGCCATCTTACAGGCATGAGGGGTAAAACCATCTGAGAATGAGGGCAATACTGGTGGAGCTGGGCTGAGCCACAGAGAGAGCTGGATGACCATGTGACATTGAACTCCGCCTCAAGCTGCAGCTGAAGGCTTTACCATTACTGACATTTATTGCCAGCAAACCAATAAACTCTTCCTCTGCTTTTCTAGTTTGCGTTGGATTTTCTATCCTTCATTGAAAGCAAACTCTATCAGTTATGTAGGACCACAATTAGGCTGAGTAACAAACACCCCCATAGCTTAGTGGCTAAAGCAATTCAGCTCATGAGACTGGATTGATGGGTTGGACTTGACTGGGAAGTCCTCTGGCCTTGACCAGTGGGGTGATGGAGACAGCCAGGCCACATGTAGAGGCCCCAGTGATAACGATTATGTCACTGTTGACGTTTTGTCTCTGGAAGCTTTCAGGAGTCTAGGATAGGTGCTTCACAGATGGTCTGTGCTACTGATGGAGGGTTGGGCTTTTCTTACAAATACTGCAGGAAGGGGTTGGAGGCTATGGAAGGGTAGATGAGGGGCCAGATTGGTTTTTTCCCGTAATTTGGGTTTGTGTGATGCTTCCTTGGGATCATAGTCAGGCGACGGTTTTTTTCCACAGCAGACCTCATGGGTGCAATGGGTCCTTCTCAGAGCCTCTTTTCAGTGGGTCTGGGAGGCTGATGGAGTCCGGTCTGTGTGGCTGGTGATGGGCTGGCAGGCTCATGCTTTTCTATGTCATCCCTTCCTTTGTCAAAACAATGCAGGTCAGGTCTGAGCAGGTGGACATGTCTCTATAGCAGCTGCCCACCCACCGCAGATCAGAAAACCTGTTCAGCTGAGCCCAGCCTGAATTGTAGAACTGGGAGCAAATAGATTGTTGTTTTATCTACTATATTTCAGGGTGATTTGTGTTGCAGCAATAAAGAGCAACAGCATTAAAAAAAAAAGACTATTAGAAGATTTGGGGGGCTTTCCTGGTGGCTCAATGGTTAAGAATCTCCCTGCCAATGCAGGAGACACAGCTCCAATCCCTGGTCCTGGAAGATCCCACATGCCATGGGACAGCTAAGCCTGTGGACCTCAACTACTGAGCCTCTGTGTAGAGGCCAGGAGCTGCAAGTACTGAGCCCACCTGCCGCATCTACTGAAGCCTGCATGCCCTAGAGCCTGTGTTCTGCAACGAGAGAAGCCGCTGAAACGAGAAGCCCTTGCCCTGCAACTAGAGAGTAGCCCCCACTCGCCACAACTAGAGAAAAGCCTGTGCAGCAACGGAGACCCAGCAAAACCAACAAATAAATAATTTTTTAAAACTGTATTAATTGGAATGAGTTAGTTTCCTATTACAACTGCTGCTGCTGCTAAGTCGCTTCAGTTGTGTCCAACTCTGTGTGACCCCACAGACGGCAGCCCACCAGGCTCCCCCGTCCCTGGGATTCTCCAGGCAAGAACATTGGAGTGGGTTGCCAGTTCCTTCTCCAATGCATGAAAGTGAAAAGTGAAAGTGAAGTCGTGTCTGACTCTTTGCGACTGACTCATGGACTGAAACCTACCAGGCTCCTCAGTCCATGGGATTTTCCAGGCAAGAGTACTGGAGTGGGTTGCCATTGCCTTCTCCTATTACAACTGAGTCACTGGGAATTCACCGGAACAGCAGGTGAAGAGTCAAGGATGCTGGCCCTGGGCAAGGCCTCTCACTCCTTAGAGCTTTAACCAGATATCTGTTTTAACCCAAAACATGTGTGAGTGTTTCATGATTTGGGGCACATGGGTGGAGACTTCCAATGGGCTCCAGGATGATGGGCCTTTGGGATTTGGGGGTTTTATCTGCACACAAGCAAATCCCCCACTCACAAAGCAAACTGGGAGGATTTTAATGACGGGTCTTGACTGCAGTGGTCACATTTGCTCTTGTCTCTTCCAACCTAATGGAGCTTACCAGGTTGCCAAGCTTTTCTCTTTATTTCATTTTATCCTCTGCATGCAGTAAAGCTTTCTATGGGCTATTCTGATAGAGAGGAGACTGAGTCTGGAAGAAAATATATGTCCCCCCTTCAAGGTCAGGAAGCCCATCAATGCCCACACACCTACCTGGATGGCCAGTGGAGGGGATGTGTTTTACTTGATGCTCACGGACAAACAGTGACACTGGTTCCTGCACGATGCCACTTTCTGGGTTCTGGGGACTCTGTGCCAGCCTCACCTCCCTGTCCCGAGGTCATGCATCCCTGTGTTCTCCACTGACTGTGGTCCCTCTGAGAACAGGGACTGTCCTCTCTCTCGGCGACCCACGACCCAGCACTGTGCCTGGCTGTCAGAAGCCTGGATGATGTCTGAATGATGGCACTGGCCTCACCCCCATCCTCTCCACCTCTCCCCCTACCCTCCTCCTCCTCCCCGAATGGACTCAGAGATGAAGTTTGGCGGTTAAGATCTCAGTTTCTGGAGTTAGGCAAACTGCCCTTCCCTGCCGTATTGAATGTATCCAAGCCTCACTTTCCACATCTAAAACATGGGAATGATAAGGGAGGAAACTCTCTTAGCCCAGAGTTTGGCACAAAATAGGCATTTCATTAAAAATGTTTGTGAAGGATTACAATGGTGATGATTCATTATCAGACACGATTTAAAGGCTGTAAACTTGACCTTAATTGGCAGCTGGGTCACTGGTGCATCCCCCAGATAGAGGCAGCATCTCCATCTCTCCCACTCCCGCTCAATCCCGCACCTGCGGGCGCCTTCCTGGGTTTGGGGTGTGGCTGAGTGCAGGCGTCAGTGATGGGCATAAAGGGCTCGGCACTCCCCAGGTGCTCAGGAGACGTGAGCCCCTGCTCTGGTCAGCAACACTGCGGTCACTCCTCTCCCGTCTCTAGCCTCAGTTTCTCCATCTAAGACAGAGGCTGCACAGCCACCCCACGAGGGACCAAGGCAGAGTTCATCTTTGAGACTCTCCTTAGAAACTATCCAGAGGCTCCCCCACGCAGGACAATGCCAGGATCCAAAAGACCTGGAATAAGCCTCCAGGAAGTCCCCACGTTCCACCACCCGGGCGCCATCACAGCACAAGTCCAGGTTAGCTCCATAGGGGAGATGACCAACTGTGGAGGCTGCCATTCCCACCTGCCCTGGAGGGTCGGTACCCCTAATTCAGGTCTGACCCCACACCCACTAAGTGTGTGGCCTTAGGACCCCTGACAGGTGCACAATGGTGGAAGAATCACTCCCCTGTCCCTAGAGGCACCGGGGTCTTCATCTAGATCCCCAAAGGGGTCCCCTGCCCACCTCAGGAAAGTGGCCAGGCCCGGACCCACTTCCTCCTCCTGTGAAGGACCACCCGTCATCACCCCCTTTCCAGGCCCATTTCCACTGGTGGGAAGTCAGAGGCTCCCTTGGTGGGGGTCAGGGGTGGGGGTAACTGCATCCCTAAATGAAGATGCTTGGAATGCCCCCCCACTGCCTGTCCAGTCCTCGGGAAGGCTCACCAACCCCCACCGACCCAGCAAGACCAGAGTCACCCACTTGCACCCCTTCTTGTGCCAGCGCACCCCCAAAGCAGCCACTCAAGTACAACCTTCAGACTTTGTAGCTGTTTTTATTATTAATATTATCTTCTCCTTTAAGCATCCCTTTAAGGGTGAAATGAAATCCAACCATTTACAGAGAAAATGATTTCAGAATGTACATATTGATTTTCCCTTACAAAAAAAATAATACTATTATTATTATCGGTGTCCTTAAATTCCACATTTCCCAGGGCCCTGCCTGCTGCTGGGGCAAGTCCTAGCTCCCCACCCTGTCACCTGTCCCCAAAGCTCTCCCACACCTGCTGTGGAAACCACCACACCCTAGGGAACCCCCGTAGGGTGGGCTGGGCCTCCATGAGTCTGGAGACCCCCAGGCCAGGGCTTCCCAAGGAAGGAAGGAAGGTGGCTATGACAACAGGGCCAGCAGCCTGCTGGCATCCCCTTTCACAGTTTGGTTTGCCTTCATGGAGGGGAGTGGCCCAGGGATCCCCTGTCCCCGAAGTTCCCAGTGTATGATGTGACTCTGAGTGAAACTCTGCAACCCCATGCCTTGGTCCCCTGACCCTGCAGATGGCTGGGCTTGCTCTCCATGGCCAGGCCTCCACTGGGGGGTGACCACAAACACACCTGGCCCTCCTTGTTTGAGAGGGAAGGTGGGGTCTGGCATGTCCAAGCTCCTTCCCTCTTTCTACCTTTGCCCCTGAGCTGGCAAACTGGAAGCGAGGGACCCCTGCCAGCCTGGAGGGGGGACCTCCCCACAGGTGTGGGGGTGTGGGCTGAGGAGGCTGTCAAGGTGGGAGGCTGGGGCTCAGGCATGTGTCCCCAGAGATGCCCGCCCAGGAGGTGGGCAGAGGTGGCTGGCGGGCAGGCCCTGGCCTGGAGTGACCTGGAGCCACAGGGACACCCTGACCTCTTGAGCCACTTCTCAGCCCCAAGAGGGGCTGGGGGGTTGGGGGGGTCGCTGCTCTAACTCCAAGGGAGGGGTTGGTTCCCTTGGGACACCCCCTCAACTGGAGGGACAGTGGGGGCCCCCCAGCCTGCTTCATGCCTGCCTGCCTGAGGCTGTTCCGCAGCCAGCTCCCCACACCACACCAGCTCCCCGGGAAACCCCCCAGTAAGACACACCGAGAAAGTCTTGGCTGGAGGCTTAGAGGGAAGAGGCCAGGAGGTCGTGGTCTCACAGCGGTACAGCCCTCAGGTTGAGAGCATTCTCATTCCTTAGACTGAAAGACAGACAGACAGACAGACCCCCATATCCCTTTTAGCCTGGCTTTCTGGCTCCCCAGGTTGCCCTTCTGCCTCAGTCATTTTGGGGAGTTGCAGGAAGTATGGCCACAGGCTCCAGGTCCCAGCAAGGAGAGGCCTGGGCCCTGTTCCCACGTCCCACACACAGGCATGTATGTACAGGGACACACCAACACAGACACGGACAAGTACACACCAAGCATGCACCCATGCCATAAATACACACGCACGCAAAGACATGTACCGTTCCACAGGCAGGCTCAGCATCACTGGGTAAACACCCGAGGGGGCCGTTGGGAGGGGGCACCACTCCCTGCCCACCACTGCATGCTCTTAGTGATCCAGCCCTGGGTCGCCAGTGAGGCGGGCAGGGACGGGCTGATGCAGGAGCTGTGAGCATGTCAGCAGGATCCCACCAGGGCAACAGTCACTTCCGCCCTCTCCCCTCCTCCCTCAGGGTCAGAGATGCCCCTTGTCCCTGTAAGTATCCTCTCCACCTTTATTTTTTCCCCTCCTTCCTTTAATAGGTGAAAAGGGCAGCCCAGCTGGGAACCATTTCTCCCACTTCCCTTGCAGCTCTGGTGGCCAAGTGACGTAGTCCTGCAAGATGCCATCAGAAGTGACTGTGCCACCTCTGGCTCACGCTCTCAACAGAAGGGGCATGCACGTCCTCTGTTTCCCTCGGACATGGATGCAAACAAGACGGTGGGAGCTGGAGCAACCACTCTATCCAGAGATGGAAGGCATGAGGCAGGAAAGCAGAGCTGCCCTCCAGACCACCACCCTCCAGAGAGGTAAGTTAGAAACAAGCTTCTGTCTGCTGAAACCACTGTATTTTGGGGTCTCTTAATTACAGCAGCTTAGAATCTACTCTAACATATACACCCCCCTCCCCCGAGGCAACTAAGGAATGAGATGACAAACAACTGGCCTTAATGTCCCTCGTGGGCCCAGAGCAGCCTTGTGGCCCCTTCCTGGCCCCAAGCCAGCCCCCAAAGGGGCACAAGGGTGCCTCCACCTGAGACAGTGGAGAGCTGAGGCTGTGGGTTCTAGTGGGAAGGGGTGATGGGGGAGGAGGCTGCCCACATCTCACCTACTAGGCTAGCTGACAGTCCCATCCCAGCCTGAGAACTGGACTCTTGGAACTTGCAAGGACTGGGTGGGCAGCCCACAAGACAGCGATATAAAAAGTAAGAAGAAAGGTCAAGGCCAGCTTGGGAACCTAAAAGAAGACTCCCCAGGCTTCCCCACACCTGCGTCATCTCCAGAGGGGCTGAGGGCACAGGGCCATCTGTGCTGTATGTCCTGTGAGACGAGAGTGGAGGTCCCCACTCCCTCTGGCCCGGCACTCCTGAGGCCACTACAAAGCATCCATTGGAGCTTCTTTCCAGCTGCCGTTTTTCATTCCCTCCCACCCTGGTGTCCCTGCTTCTTCCAGGGCCCGAATGCGACTATTTACAGAGCCCTGGGAACTCCTGGCATCTCTCCCTTCCTACCGTGGGTCCAAAGCCCCAGGAGGCCACATGGTGGGCTGCTTCTCCCTGGAGGGGACCGCAGCACCCCTCTTGCTGCCCCAGGGTTCCTGCAGGCTCCCTCCCCCGCCCACCCCTGCTCCCCAGTAACCCTCCTGCACTCTCTGCAGGCACCTCCCAGCCGCAGCACTCCTAGGGGCGGTGGCACCTGCTCTCCTACCCTGGGGGGTAAGGGTGTTTTCTGAGCTCACAGGCCTGACCCTGGATTCACAGGGGCTTGAGTAGGAAAGACTCCCCCACCTTCCACTCCTGGTCCTCTGACGAACCACCCAGAGGGTGGAAGGAGGCAGAAAGGTAACAACAGGAGGGGCAGGGGCCAACACCCCACCCCACCCCTACCCTGCCCCTGGCCCTGTAAGATCATGCAGCCTTAGCCTTCAACCACATCCAATTTGCCCCTGGCGGGTGGCCTTCCCTCCGGACCCTTGTTCCGCCGCCCACCGGCCGCTGTGCTCTTCGGCTCCTGGTACGGGTTGTCCAGCAGGTAGCGGAACTGGTCGTAGTTCTTCAGCAGGTACTTGGGGGCGTACATGTGCTCGCTGGGGTCCGCCGGCGGGTACTCCTGCTGCGTGCCGTCGAACCAGCCCCCCGTGCGGATCAGGCTGCGGATGTAGTTGAGGTCCCGCTTGTCCTCATAGTCGCCCCAGCGGGGGAAGTCGCCGTTCTGGGCCGACACCAGCTTGAAGTAGATGCCCTCGGGCGTGAAGCACCAGGAGCAATGCCAGCCGGCGAAGTGCAGGGGGCTCCCCAGCGACCACTGCACCAGGATGTGGCCCGTGCGGTTCTCATACTGGCGGAAGTTGGGCATGGTGTAGTACTGCCGGCGGCGCAGGCGGATGCCGTCCAGCCCGTACACCGTCTGCAGCATGTCCACCGTGCAGCCCGACACCACCTCCAGGCTGCCCGGCTGCTTCCAGAAGAAGCCGTACAGCGACTTGCGCATGTGGAAGGCGAAGGGCTCCGTCCAGCCGTCGTAGAGCTTGAGGAAGAGCACGCCGTCGCGCGCGGGGATCTCGTCGGCGTCGTCGATGATGAAGACGTCGTCCGGCCGCAGGTTGCGCAGCCGCGACACGCCGTCCTGCGTCAGGAAGGTGCGCAGGTAGTCGTCGGCGATCCAGCCGTCCTGCCGCCCGCCCAGCGGGAAGTGGTCCAGGAAGACGTACAGCACCTTGTGCCGGATGTACTCGAAGGTGCCGTTGGTCAGCATCTCGCGGAACTTGAGCGGCCGCGGCTCCCCGTACGCGGTGAAGTTGGACTCGCACACCACGAAGGCGTCCACCACGTCGCCCAGCTCGTGGAAGCGCACGTCCAGCAGGTCGAACTCGTGGTTGATGTTGATGGCGTTGATGACCCGCCGCGGCACCTCCCGGGGCACCAGGCGCTCCTTGGTGGGCAGGTTGGAGTACTGCACCACGGTGGGCACGCCGCAGCTCGGCCCGTGCCAGCCCGGGAGGCACACGCACTCCACCCACTTGCGCCGCGTGCCGGCGCCGCGGCTCCCCGCTCGCTCCCGGGCGCTCAGCAGCTGCCGGCCCGGGCCCCGCGCCGACGACGACGCGCCGTCGCCCGCCTCCATCTTCTCCTCTGGCCGTCCCGATGGGGGCTTCTCCAGCATCTTGGTACCTGGCTTGAAGCAGACGCCCCCGGCTTTGGTGCGGACGAAGTACTCGGTGGTGTCCTCGGGCAGCACGAAGTCCATCCGGTGGAGCTCCTCCGTGGCCTTGCTCGGCGACAGCGGCTGCAGCAGGGGTGAGTGGGAATAGAGTGGGGTCCGCAGCAGGTCGGGGCTACCCGGCTCCGGGCTGGCCTGGGGCGTGACCGGCGCATTGTTCCAGAAGAAGCTGGACACCAGATTAGGGCTGAGAGAGGCCAGTTCGCGGGGAAAGGTGACATAGGACAGGGTCTTAAAGAAGTGCAGGAAGGAGATGAGACACAGGCCGGCCATACAGAACAGGAGAAACAGCTTGTAGCGTTTCATCTTCATCCTGCAGGAAACGGGGGAGAAAGAGCGGTTAGGAGTCTGCAGGCCTGGCAAGGGGAGCCTGAGGCTCTTCTCCTGAGGGAAGGAATGCAACTTTTAGAGAAACTAAAATAGAAAAAGTCGTGTTCAGGCTTCAGAAGGAGAGCCGGCCTCTGACCTGCTTGCACACTGCCTGGATTCCATGCCTGCCTGAAAGCAAAGCAAGTCAGGCAGCACTTTAAATAAGAAAGGGAGTGGGTCTTGGGATTCTTGAGCCCCTGGAGGTCTGGCCAACCCCCTGGGGTCTAATGAAATCCTGTGACTCAAAAGGTGAAACAAATAGCATTGTAAAAGTTAAAAACGAAAAAGACAACCCAGAGCTGCATTTTTGAACACAAACTGCTTATAGTACCAGGTTGTGGCCTGGGATTATAAACAGGAGCCCTCAAAGCTGCAATCTGGATTATCACCCATAGGGTGTATGCACCACCCAAAACCCTTCCCATCTGGGACTCCAGATTGCAGGGACCTCCCAATGATGGTCAAGTCTGGATGTAGGTTGTTGCCCCAGTGTGGTGATATATGTTTTTACTTCTCTCTATTGTTTCTATTTTTTTTCTTTTAATGACTGTATATTGAAATTATCTTCTCGTCTATAAAAAATTGAAATTGTTTGTGTGCAAGAGTGGTTTCAAATGAATCCTTTGAAAAGGTTTACTGAAAGGAAAGTAAAACTTTTGGCAGAACAGCAGCCAGCTCCAGCACCTGGCCCACCCCACCATGATTGTGCCAGCTGCATCGCTGGGCTTTACTCCAGAACAGAATGCATCCTGGGAGAAGCTCAACCCTACAATGCGGAACCTGCCCCAAGGGGCTTACAGGCCCTAAGGGAGGGGGCGAGTGGGTTGTAGGCTGCAGACATGGGGTCCCTTCCCTGCACTGTCCAGGATGCTTTCTCCTTCTATCTGTCCATCTGTCTGTCTCTTTGTGTGTGTGTGTGTGTGGCTATATTAACAAACCTTTTTCACTGAAAAAAATTTCCAGGTCTCAAGGGAACACTTCTAATTCTAACATATTTAATAAACACAATTAAGAAAAAGTTCTCCAGAGGATGGCGACTGCAGCCCCGAAATTAAAAGATGCTTGCACCCTGGAAGGAAAGCTAAGACACACCTAGACAATGTATTTAAAGAGCAGAGACATCCCTTTGCCAACAAAGGTCCATACAGTCAAAGCTACGGTTTTGCCAAAAGTCATGTATAGATGTGAGAGTTGGACCATAAAGCAGGCTAAGCACACAAGAATTTATGCTTTTGAATCATGGTGCTGGAGAAGACTCTTGAGAGTCCCATGGGCAGCAAGGAGGTGAAACTAGTCAATCCTAATGGAAATCAACCCTGAATATTCAATGGAAGAACTGATGCTGAAGCTGAAGCTCCAGTCCTTTGGCCACCTGATGCGAAGAGTCGACTCACTGGAAAAGACCCTGATGCTGGGAAAGATTGCAGGCAGGAGGAGAAGGGGACAACAGAGGATGAGATGATTGGATGGCATCACCAACTTAACGGACATGGGTTTGAGCAAACTCCAGGAAATAGTGAAGGACAAGAAAAGCTTGGGGTGTCATAGTCCATGAGGTTGCAGAGTCAGACACGACTGAGTGACTGAGTAACGACTCCTTCATTGCCCCATGCAAGGCAGTTGACTGATAGCCAGCCATAAATATTATCTGCTTGAGGTGCATCACTGGTTTTATATGCATTTTTTTCTGTTCTCAGCTTAGTATTTTTTTTATAATTATTATTCTATTGAACACTCATCCAATCAAGTGGTTTTCCTCAATCAACCACAGGTTAAAGAGATTTTCATGTCAGTAGAAATAAATGTACCATTTCCTTTTAAATTTCACATATTCCATACTCATTTGGAATGAATCATTCTCTATGAGGGACCATTCTCTACTTGTTTGCACAGTTTATCAGTTAGTTTATGGTTGTGGAATGGAAAGCCATATATATTGTTTTTCATAATTAAAACAAAGTTCTATTTTAGAATATTTGTAGCTTATCAGAAAAGTTGCAAAGATAGTTCAGAGGGTTCCTTTACACTGGTTACCCCATCTCCCCAAGTGTGGACACTTACATTGCCACAGTATGTGGTCACAACTAAGAAACTGAAAGGCTCACGTTACTCTAAACTGGACTCCACACTTAACTCAGCCATGCTCTTTATCTCATGAGGGAGCCTGTGCAGCACCTTTGACTCTCACCACACAGCCCAGGAAAGAGGGCACACCGGCCAGGAGGTTACACCCATCTGGCCAAGTCAGACCAGTGCCTTCCCGGGGAGCACTGAGTGGTAGAGAATCTGCTTGCCAGCGCAGCAGACGTAAGAGACTCAGGTTCGATCCCCGGGTCGGGAAGATCGCCTGGAGAAGGGAATGGCACTCCATTCCAATATTCTTGTCTGGAAAATTCATGGGCAGAGGAGCCTGGAGGGCTACAGTCCACAGGATCGCAAAGAGCCGGACACGACTGAGCGACTTCACTTCACTTGCTATACTCTCCCCTTCCTTTCCTAACTAAAGCCAGGCTCCTCACCATTCTGAACCTTGGTTTCTACATCTGTGAAATGACTACAGAGTTCCTGGTGTACAGCAGGTATTCAGCAGGTTTCTACTTCTTTCAAAGCTCAAGGCTGGAAGACTCCAACATAAATGTTCTCTAAACTACATGATTATAAGGCGCACAATCATGAAATGTTTGATCTAGAACAAGCTTTAAGGACCATATCCTCCCACCCTTTCATGTCGGGGAGGAGGGGCCACCCTCCCCAGCCTCACCTTGGTGAGGAGTCCTGAGCACGCTAGTGACGAGCAGCTGAGTCTGCCAATCCTGCTGGCCAGGGTGATACTTGTGCCCTCATATGTCCCCCCTCCTCCAGTTTAAATGCAGACACCCTGGAGCCTGGCCTCAGGCGGGGGTCGGCACAGCTGACTGCAGGAGGCAGGACAGTCAGGGGTTGGGGCCTGACCTCTGCTAAATGTCAGCTGCCCTGGGGCAGAGCCAGGGGCGGGCGGGGACTGGTCTCCACTGGCTTTGAGGGAGGCGGGAGGGAGCTCCCGTCCCCACCACGGATTCTAGCCCTGCTCTGGCAAAGGCAGACCCAGCCGGTGGGGTGAGTGGAGTGGCCGAGAGCTGAGGCCCAGGAGAGGCAGGAGGATGGGAGCTCTTACTGGGGCAGGGACCAGGCGCAAGGCAACACAGCAAACAAGGTCAGCATGGCAGAGGTCTCCAGAGTGCCCTCCTGAGGGCTTTTAGGGCCTGGCAAGGCAGCCCTGCACCTTCTGGCAGATCATTTCTGCCCACTTGGAGCCTGTCTCTATGGGACACCCCAATCACAGGCCTCCCTGGACTGAACTGGCCGTGAGTGGTGCAAGGCAAGGTTGGGGCCGCCACTCAGACGAAACCTCCTGGCAGCCGTGAACACGGGCCCCAGGAAGGTAAGAGAAACTCAGGTAAGGGGCCCCGCAGCCCTGCTGAGGTCACACCGACCCAGCTGCCCCTCAGCTCCCTGGTCAGACAGGCTTTTAGGATCTAGTTACCTCTGGCCAGCTGCACCCTTTGGAAAACAGACTCGCCAGGGCCTGGGAGTCCCCCCTCTGAATTGCAGGGGCCTTCAGGGTGAGGCCATGTGATAAGGCCCCAGCCCGGCTTGCTGCCAAGAATCACGGAATGGAGTGTGTATCCCTCGTGGCTTGGGCTGCTGGGAGGCTGACAGACACAGAGGCTGGCCCAGAGCAAGGCAGTGCCTCACAGGCCAAGTTTTCTGGGACACTGTTACACACAGCTGTCTGGGTTTTTTTTTTTTTTCCTTGAACTTGTTCTTGGCCTGATCTCTTTTTATCTTATCTTCAAGTATTTTCAAATACATTTTATAGACTGAGTGGCCTGTAAACAAGAAACCGAATAAATAAATAAGCATGGGCCCTGGGGTCTCACATAAGTCTTGCCCACCCAGGGAGACTAAGGACTGTGATCACCATTTTCACAGACGGGGAAACTGAGACTCAGAAAGATGGCAAGACTTTCCCCAAAGGATATTAGGAAGGCGATCAAATCAGGACCTCAAGGTAAGTTCGGTTTCCGAACCAGCCTCTGCCTCCTTACATCTGAGATCACAGCCCTCCTTGGTGCTGGTGGCCTGGCTGTGGGCTAAGGTCATGGAACCAAACTAGACCCCTGCTTCAGCATCTCTGCCTCCATTATAAAGCTTCATCTTGAACCACCAGGTGTACCGATAAAGCTGATGGTCACTGACATTTACAGGCCAGCTACTGTCTTGAGCACATCACATGCACGTCCTCACCAGATCCCCCCACCATGCAGCAGGTACCACTGTCCCATTTTACAGATGAGGAGACCGAGGCCAGAGAGATGGTATAACTTAGTGACACACAATCAGTAAGGGTCGGACTCAATCCTGTGGGGTCAGTAGTGGGATTTCATCCAGTGGTAAAGCTGTCCTGGGTCCCTTCCATCTGCCAAGTTCAGCCCAAGTGGAGTGAAAGCCAAGTGGGGTGATAAGGGTCCCATGGAGAGTCCACCAGTGACCAGTGAAGGCAGTCCGTGGACGGAACAGCTACCACTGCATTTGACCCATGTGACCCCCTGCAGGGCGTCACCCAACCCGTCTCCTCCATTTACTCAGTAACTACTTATTGAGAGCCCACTGAGTGCCAGGCTCTGCACTGGCCCTGGGAGCGCAGCAGATGAGGACCACAAGAGCCCCCAGCTCGTGGAGCTGGCGCAGGGTGAGCAGGCACGGGGCTGTGGCCACTAAAATGAGCCAAATCATACGGTATGTTAGAAAGATGTGCTCTGGAGAAAAATAAAGCGGTAAAGACTAGGAGTGGGCAGGTTCGCAGGTAATCAGGCGGCCAAGGTGGGCCTTACAAAGAGTGAGGCCAGAAGACAAGGAAGGAGGGGCGGCGAAACGGAAATGCTGGAGTGCGGCTTTCACGGGAGGATGCTAAGCGTCCAGGCTCAGCTGGGCTGCTCTGCTGAGAGCAGACAGTCACCTGAAGAACAGAGCAGGGAAAGCAGCAAGGAGGCCGCGGCACTGTCTGGGCAAGGGCCGGGGTGCAGGCAGCGGTCAGACCTGGCGTGAAGTGTGAGTGACGAGTCACACTCAGTGGCTCCGGGACCTGCAGAATGGACCAGCCTTTGACTGGGGCGGAAGTCATCCTTCAACTACCTCCATGGAGATGGAAAATGGCAGAGCTGGGCTGGAGGTAGCTCTTGTCTCTGCAGGGTCCTCTCTAAGTGCCTTGCCCACTTCAGTCACCGAATCAGAGAGACCAATCTGCAGCCCCACTCCGTCCCTTCTTCCCAGTGCTGAGCCCATCTGCCCATCTGTCTCCTCATCTCTGGACACGAGCCTCTGAGGGCAGGGAGCCGTCAGGGAGCAAGCTTCAGCCAGAGCCGCCAACTGTGTGCACACAGAGCCTAGAACCAGACAGTCCAGCTCAGACCTCTGGCTCTGCCATTTCCTATCTGCGTGGCCTTGGCTGCTGCTGCTAAGTCACTTCAGTCATGTCCGACTCTGTGCGACCCCACAGACAGCAGCCCACCAGGGTCCCCCATCCCTGGGATTCTCCAGGCAAGAGTACTGGAGTGGGTTGCCATTTCCTTCTCCAATGCATGAAAGTGAAAAGTGAAAGTGAAGTCACTCGGTCGTGTCCGACTCTTAACAACCCATGGACTGCAGCCCACCAGGCTCCTCCATCCATGGGATTTTCCAGGCAAGAGTACTGGAGTGGGGTGCCATTGCCTTCTCCATTCCTATCTGCGTGGACTTGGCAGGTGAAAATAACTTTCCTCCTTTGGCTCATCTAGAAAATGAGGGTTCAATAATAACCCATGTGAAGCTCCTAGCACAGAGTAAGAGCCCAATAAGCATTAGCTCTTCTTACCGCTGTTATTCCCCCACCTGGAAGAAGAGCAGGGAGAGCCTTCAGCTGGGGGAGGGGGCAGCAGGTGCACAGGCTCAACCAGAGCTGAGCCCCTGGCAGGGCCTGGGGCCTGGTGGGTGCTTTCTTATTTAACAGCAGCAAGGAGTTGAGTGGGGGGCTCAACTGGAGCCTGGTCAGAACCTGAGTTCTGATGGGAGATGGGCTGGGAAACAGTGCCCGGCTTCCCTGGGCTCCACTGGGGCTCTACAGAAAGGAGGGAAGAATTATGAGACTCTCTGGAAGCCTCCGTAAAAGACCCCCAGGCGCACACACACACGTACTCACTCTGTAGGTTGCACCAGCCTCCCTAAAAGATCCCCGCCACACACACACACACACACACTCACTCACTCACTCACTCTGTAGGTTTGCACCAGCCTCAGAGCCCTGGGTCTCCTGCAGGAAGGTGATGGGAATGGACCAGGTGCTTCCTGACAGTCAGATAAGCATGGCCGCAGGAAGCTGACCCAGACCCAGGATGCTGGCAGGACCAGCCCACCCTGGGCCTCCTCTTTCTGTACTGACTCTCAGCCATGGCCATGCTTGGAAGGTTCCAGCTGGGCAGACTGTCTTTCTACCCTGCCTCTTCCTGCTCCTCCCTCCTTCTTGTGACCTCTTCACCCGGCCTGTGCTTGATAAGCTTATGAGGTGAGAGAAGGAAGATGAGCCCAAAGCCCACAACCCAGTCACGGCCTTGGGGTCTGGGCTCAGGCTGCGTCCAGTAGGAGCTGCCGGCCAGAGAAAAGACAGGTGCTCCCTGGAGGCCACGGGCTGTGACTCATGTGCTCGTCAGGCGGGCGGCAGCCTCCTGGGTATGGGTGCACCCTGACAGCTGTCACCTGGCGACCAGGCTCCTGTGGCGCTCTCCATGGTCCTGAGCTCACATGCGCTGACCAGGGTCCTAGCTCGGCCCTTAGCCGGCCTCACCCTGGCCCCTGCCAGCCTCTGCTGTGGTCTTGCAGCTTCTGTCCTAACGGCCATGTCCCCTGTTCACCACCCTCTGGCCCCCTTCCCCGTCTTGCCTCGAAACACCTTGCTGACAGCTGTGATCCCTGGTGTCCTCAGCTTGTCAGCAGCCACAGGGCACCCAACTCCTCTGGCTGACAGAAGGGGCCAGCAGCGAACAGGTCTGACACCTAGGAGGTGCTCAGGGCACTCTCGGAATATCCATGGGGGAAATCTCGGAGGTTGCACAGCCCACCCTCTGTCTCCACTCCTAGCAGGAATCTACACCCCCAACCCAAGAGTACCTTCAGATGGACTCTCACCAGCTCCCATGTGCTTCAGCAGGCATCTTGACTGAGCCAAAGTCTGCCTTGCACCCCATCCCAGTTCCGCTCTACAGTACCCAAGGGCTCTGCCTAGCTCCGTGTGCCAGGCTTTGCTCCCGGCCAGCTTTGTTAAATGACTGGGCAAATTTGGGAGGCGGGGGCGCTCCTTACTGCTGACTGGCACCCATCACCTCAATGCATTCTCAGTGACTTATCTGGCTTTCAGAACCAAACCTCTTGCCCCATGCCAGTGCCCCTCCCGAGTGCCCATCTGGCCTCTGCTTGTCCAATTCTGAGTACCGCCCATTCCGGGCCATTTGGGCTGCTAGAAATTCTTCTATTGGCCTCAATCAGCTTCCCTGGAGCTTCTGCCACCGCTTCCGGGTTCTTCCTTGCAGCTCAGCAGAGGAAACCAGTGTCTCAGGGACCAGAAGACAGCAACCACCTCCCGCTGAGTCTGGAACTAAATAAAGGTCTTTCCGATGTGAGGTTCCCCAATCCCACATAGAGAAGAGATGGGCCGAGGAGGTGGCTACAGAACATGACGGATCCCAGAGCTCCGGCAAGGTGGGAGAAACAGCTGATGCTGAGTCATCTCTCCTTGTTTTATTCATTCCTTTGGTTCATATCCATCAGGCCGGCTCCACAAGAAACAAGCCTATACCTGAGGTCACTCAACAGCCAGCGCATGACCCAGGCTGCTGGTGGACGTTTACCAAGAACCTGCTATGAGCCAGGCGCTGCCGATCCGAGGGCTGGAGAAAAAATCAGGGGCAGATGCCTGGGGCAGAGCCTGAAGGAAGGTTCGTGTGTCTCCATTTCGCAAATGAGGAAATATGGGGCTTCGAGAGGTTAAGCTACTCACTCCGCCACCCAGGGCTTGTGGGAATGAAGACGAAATGGAAAACTGAGGCTCCCCGAGCATCCTGCACTTGCCAACAGGTAGACCTGGAGTGGGGCTGCAGATTTGGCAGTCCTGCCCCGGGCTGGACAAGAATGGCTGAGGGTGGGTGTGGTGTACCATGACCCTCAGTCCCCAGGAATTCTGCTCCCCTGGCATCCCCTGGAGAGAGGGAATCGGCTCAAGGGAAGGACTCCATCTGCCCAGGTGACCGGAATGTCCTGGCAAAACCTGTTTACCAGGGGGTGGGGGGTGGGGCACAGCTACCACTCTCCCCATCCACAGATAAGGGACCCAAGCGTCCAGGCAGAGCCCCACCGGGAGCCAGTTCTTGGACCAGCCGGATGGGGCACTGAGGCCACCTCCCTGGGCACTTCCCGCTTTCTCTGCTGGCTCGGCTCTGGCAGGCCAGCCTGGACTAAGAACTACGGAATGACTGGTGGCTCAGATGGTGAAGAATCTGCCTGCAATGCAGGAGACCTGGGTTCCATCCCTGGGTCGAGAAGATCCCCTGGAGAAGGGAATGGCTACTGACTCCAGTATTCTTGCCTGGAGAATCCTATGGACAGAGGATTCCATGGGGTTGCAAAGAGTCAAACATGTCTGAGCAACTAACACTAACTGCTAAATACTAGGTGACTGAGGGAGAGAGCCAGAGGAGGCATGGCGCTCTGAGGGGAGCCCAGACATGCCGGGACCAAGATGGGGCTGAAGGCAGGGCCTGAGGAAGGTCTGGGAAGGTGCAAGAGCGGGAGCAGAGCCGTGAGGGACCAGCCGGTGCCCGTGGTCTGTGCCAGGCGGGGACACAGACTGATCCAAGACGGGGGGCTGGGTGGGGGGTGACTAGGCCTGGATCTGCACAGAGGCCTCCTGAGACAGCGCCCAGACCCTGCAGCCAGATGGCAGGGCTTCGCCACTTCCGTGGGCCTCAGCTTCCTCACCAGTGAAATGGGGTGATGATGTGGCCGTCATGGGGCAGTGGTGAGGGGTCTGCGTGTCTGAAGTACCTGGACCAGGAGGTATGTGTGAGACAACAGCTGGTGAGGGGCACGTGGGGAGTGTCTGTCACAGGAGGAGGGAGACCACTGAGGCCTCTGGGGTGGCAGTGGGGACTCTGGGATGGCCCTGGGGATGAGGAGAGGGGCTGGACACAGAGACCTACAAACAAGCCACAGAAAGGGCTCTGTGGGCACTGAGAACAGGTGTCTGCAGAGCAAGGTGCCCCCAAGGTGCCCCAGCCCTGACCCTAACTGCCCCACCCTGGGGCAGTCCCGTCTCCTCCAACCCCTGCTTTGGGTGCGTCACCCTTGGCGGCGACAGGCCTTGTCCCCTGCCTTGCCCACCTCTGTCCCTACACTGCTCTCTTAAGTCAGGTAGGCCTGCGCTCCCCACACCCAGCCCAGGGCCCAGACAGACAGACGTTCAGTGAGTGTTTGGGGCAAGCCAGAGGGAAAAGCTTTGGCCAGGACTCTGGCCACCAGATGCAAAGAGCCGACCATTGGGAAAGACCCCGATGCCAGGAAACATTGAGAGGTGAGGTGTCAGGGGATGACATGGTTTGATGGCATCACTGACTCCAGGGACATGAGTTTGAGCATGTTCTGGGAGATCGTGAAGGACAGGGAAGCCTGGCACGCCGCAGTCCGTGGGGTCACAAAGAGTCAGACACGACTGAGCAACTGAATGACAACGACAGCAGAGGGAGGCGTGCTAGGCTGGGATATCAGGCCCAAGGACCCGGCTGCGTCTGTGCCCTTCAGCAGCGCCGCACAGCCGCTGGGGGGTGGGGTGCAGGAGCAGGGCGGAGGGAAGGCACTCGGGGGCTGAGAGAGGCCCTTGGGAAATGTACGGACCACCATCAGGCCACTGGTGCTTCTGCCTGCCCTGGGGTAGGTGAGAGCTGGGGGTACAGTAGGGAGCCAGGTGGGGGGAGGAGGTCCTCATAGAGCTCAGTCCAGCGGAGGGACAGAGGGCAAATGAGAAAACTGACCAGCAGAGGGTGCCAGGTGTCAGGGAGGGCCTCCCAAGGAGAGGACCCTTCAACGGAGACCCAAGATCGAGAAGCAGCCACCGTGCAGCGGGGGGACAGCAGCGTGGGGCCAAGGGCTCAGAAGCCAACGTGTTGGGAAGCCCAGCGCAGGGGCAGCAAAGCAGGAGCCTCGAGCCTGGGGAGGGGTGAGGGGCCCCGAGGGGTGGCACAGACACTCCCCACACTTTGGGGGTGGCTAGGGCAGGAGCCTGGGCACCGCATCCTGGTCAGCACCCTCTGGGATCAGCAGTCCCAAGGCAGTTGTGCAAAACTTTCAGCCTAAAATAGAACCAGAGGAGGGCTTCGCGGGCTTAAGTGGTTAAGACTCCGTGCTCCCAAGGCAGGAGTCACGGGTTCGATCCCTAGTCGGGGAACTAAGATCCTGCATGCCACATGGCCAAAACTAAATAAATAAAGTAGAACCAGAGGAGATACAAAGTGGAGTTTCTTACACATGTACCCTCAGGGAGACCAAACTTAAGGACTAGGAGACCTGACTTCCTATAAACGCTGGATTTATAGAAAACTGATAATGTTGATCAGAGGTAGCCTCCCATCAACCTTGGAAAGTTCTGCCAGAAACCACCCAGCTGGGAGGAAGTGGAGCCCCATACACCACGTCCGCGACTCCTCACTCAGGATTTCCAGGACAAAGGCTAGGAGGCCGCATTGAGCCTGACCCAGGGAGGGGCCTCTGGCAGGAGCCCGTGGGCCTGAGTCTGTGGGTCACAGTCCTCCCTGGCTCTGGCATGTGCCCAGACCAGCCACCAGAGCCCCGTGCCCAGGACAGCTGCACCCTCCCAAACCCCCATGGCTGGCAGCTTCCCTTCCCTTCCCTTCCCCCTGTAACGATGTGAGTCCTCCCACCCCACCATGAGATACTCTGCAAGGTTGGCCTGTGTTGACTTCAAACTGTATTTCAGGGACTTCCCTGGTGGTCCAGTGGCTAAGACTCTGCACTCCCAACGCAGGGGACCCGGGTTCGATCGCTAGCCAGGGAACCAGATCTCACACGTCGCAACTAAGAGTTTGCATGTCGCAACTAAAGATCCCTCGTGCCTCAACTAAGAGGTAGCACAGCGAAATAATAAATAAAAATTTTAAAAAAACACACACGTTTCACACAACTCAGGGTTCCCTGAGAAAGGCTGAGGGAGCCCCAGGGCCCTTTCCCAGCCCCTCATCCAACTCCAATGGGAACAGATCACCCTGAACAGGGTCCTATCTTGCGGTCTCCAGTAGCTTGAAGGGGGTCTGGTGCTCCAAAAAGTTGGGGAAACTCTGAGGCCAGGCCTGGACTTCAGGAGCTCTGGGGGCCTGAAACCTCCCAGAGGACCTGACTCTTGCTGCCCCCTGCCCACACGCTCTCTCTCATCAGTTTTTATCCCCAGCTTCCCCATTATCTTCTCCCTGGCCCTAATGGCCAGGATTCAGACAGTAAGGGTGCCACACAATTGCGCCCCTGCTGGAGGTTTCCATTTGCTTGCTGTTTGCCAGTTGGGCCTGACCACATGGCCTGGGGACCCCCGGACTCCTGTGCCAACAGCCATCGCCACCAGCCTGTTGGCAATATGGGCAGAAGAAGCGGGCCCACCTGAGGCCTCTCCCAGAACCACCCTCTGGCAGGGGCACTAAGTACTTTTGTTCCAATCTGATCCTTTCATTGGCTGCCAGTGCCATCACAGGTGAGGAAGGAGGCTCAGGGTCAGAGTGCCCAGCCTGACCCACCCTCTAAGTGGCGGCAGAGTGTCCGACCTAGACCCTGGGGCTTCCCACTCCCCGCCCCCCGCCCCCCCACCTTGCTCTCTGCCTGGCCCCTCCCTAGAGCCCCCAGGCCCACCCTCCCCTCACCCAATCCGGTACCTGCCTCGGACCCCAGGGTGGCAAGCCACAGGTGAGGCAGCGTCCTGTCCCAGCTGCTGCAAGGCGCTGCCCGACCCAGTCCCCAGCCCACACGGCAGGACAGCAGCTGCTTCCTTCCTCCCTGAGGGCGGTTCCCCACCCCTCAGGCCGAGCGCAGGCCGCAGGTAGGTGGCTACCTGATGAGCCGGCCTCGGCCTGGCCTGGCGCCAGCTCTGCCCTTCACAGGGCCTGGCTTCCTGGCTCCACCTCCTCCCACTTGTCCAGGCCTCAGTCTCCTCATCTCAGTTCAGTTCAGTTCAGTTCAATCGCTCAGTCGTGTCTGACTCTTTGCGACCCCATGAATCGCAGCACGCCAGGCCTCCCTGTCCATCACCAACTCCCGGAGTTCACTCAGACTCACATCCATCGAGAGTGATGCCATCCAGCCATCTCATCCTGGGTCGTCCCCTTCTCCTCCTGCCCCCAATCCCTCCCAGCATCAGAGTCTTTTCCCATGAGTCAACTCTTCGCATGAGGTGGCCAAAGTACTGGAGTTTCAGCTTTAGCATCATTCCTTCCAAAGAAATCCCAGGGCTGATCTCCTTCAGAATGGACTGGTTGGATCTCCTTGCAGTTCAAGGGACTCTCAAGAGTCTTCTCCAACACCACAGTTCAAAAGCATCAAGTCTTCAGCACTCAGCTTTCTTCACAGTCCAACTCTCACATCCATACATGACCACTGGAAAAACCATAGCCTTGACTAGACGGACCTTTGTTGGCAAAGTAATGTCTCTGCTTTTCAATATGCTATCTAAGTTGGTCATAACTTTCCTTTCAAGGAGTAAGCGTCTTTTAATTTCATGGCTGCAATCACCATCTGCAGTGATTTTGGAGCCCAAAAAAATAAAGTCTGACACTGTTTCCACTGTGTCCCCATCTATTTCCCATCAAGTAATGGGGCCAGATGCCATGATCTTCGTTTTCTGAATGTTGAGCTTTAAGCCAACTTTTTCACTCTCCTCTTTCACTTTCATCAAGAGGCTTTTTAGTTCCTCTTCACTTTCTGCCATAAGGGTGGTGTCATCTGCATATCTGAGGTGACTGATATTTCTCCCGGCAATCTTGATTCCAGCTTGTGTTTCTTCCAGCCCAGTGTTTCTCATGATGTACTCTGCAGAGAAGTTAAATAAGCAGGCTGACAATATACAGCCTTGACGTACTCTTTTTCCTATTTGGAACCAGTCTGTTGTTCCATGTCCAGTTCTAACTGTTGCTTCCTGACCTGCATACAGGTTTCTCAAGAGGCAGGTCAAAGGTGGTCTGGTATTCCCATCTCTTTCAGAATTTTCCACAGTTTATTGTGATCCACACAGTCAAAGGCTTTGGCATAGTCAATAAAGCAGAAATAGATGTTTCTCTGGAACTCTCTTGCTTTTTCCATGATCCAGCGGATGTTGGCAATTTGATCTCTGGTTCCTCTGCCTTTTCTAAAACCAGCTTGAACATCTGGAAGTTCATAGTTGATGTATTGCTCACATCTTTATCAGTTCACTTCAGTCACTCAGTCGTGTCCAACTCTTTGCGACCCCATGGACTGCAGCATGCCAAGCCTCCCTGTCCATCACCAACTCCCGGAGTTTACCCATATCTTTATGGAGCCCACCAAAGCCAGTGGGGAGGAGACTTCCCCAGAGACCCCTGCATCTCGGGCCTGCAGCTCTTGGCCCACCTCCCAGCCGCTCATCCTTCCAGACCCAAACGACCCACTCTGGCCCATCAGGACAAGAGGGTGGCCAGGGCAGATGGCCCTGCCCTGCCTCAGTGTCCACGTCTGTGGAACAGAGATTAGGCTCACAGCGAGGAAAAGCAAGGCCGGTCAGGCCGGGGCTGAGCACCTTCTGCCTCTATGAGAGACAGAGGCAACTCATTTCTAGGCCCAGCACAGTAGGAGACGCCCCCAGCCCCATCTCTCAGGACGTGGGGCAGGGCACTGCAATTCGGGCAGCAGCTGCCCGGGATCCAGAATCCAGAGGCACTGTTCTCAAATCCTGCCCCCATGCCTTTGCACTCCTGTGCGATCCTGGGCAGGTCACTTAATATCCCTGAAACTCAGAGTCCCCCATCTGCAATGTGGGACCACCCTAGCCCCTCACCCCAGGAGGATTAAACAGGATAACACCTAAAGAGAGAGACCAGTCCGCTGAGCTTCCAGGCTGGGGTCAATACCTGCTTTCCACATGCCCTCCGTGTGCCTGGATGGCCTGGCAGGGATGCTGGTAGGCCAGTTGGCACGTCCCTCCAAAAGGCCCCTCCTCCTCTTCCTCCTCACTGGTCTCCCTCTTGCCTATATCTTTTTCCGTCTTGAATTTTTTTTTTTTTTGCCACCTCCGGGCAAGTGGGATCTTAGTTTCCCAGCCAGGGATTGAACCCATGCCCCCCTGCAGTGAAAACGTAGAGTCCTAACCACTTGAAATTCTCGATTTTTGAACAAAGGGCCCTACATTTTCCTTTGGCATTGAGTCCCACCAGTTCTGTCACTGCAAAGGCCCCATTGGGCCACATCCCCCTGCTCTGAACCTTCATCACACTCAGAATAAAATCCCAACTCCTTTCTGTACCCACAGGCCCTGGCCATCTGGTCCCTGCATCTTTGCTGACCCCATGTCCCTCATCCACGTGACTCCAGCCACAGTCCCTGCCTCCCGTCCCTTCCACACCCCAGGCTCACCTGTCTCACAGTCCTCACCCTGGCTGTTCCCTCCACCCGGAATGCCCTTCCCTCGGATCTCCACATGCCAGCTGCTGTTCAGAGGGGCCTTCCTGACCAACCAGCTAAAGCCAGCTAAAGCAGTGGTCCCCTCCCCGTCATGGGCTCCACACTCCACTGCGGAAGCGATCTTGTTTACGTGTTAGTGGTCTGTCTCCCCCACCCACACCCTGCTCACTTGGAATGTCAACAGCAGGAGAGCAGGGTCACCATGGGCCACAGTCGCCGGTCCCTGCTGCCCCCCACTCCCTAAGGGAAAGCCCACCCCGGAGCAGGAGCTCCACAAACAGCTGCTGAGTGAGCACGGAACCCGGACGGGAAGTGATGCTAGACTCCACGCCTAGCAGGATGCTCTCTGCTGTGCTGAGAAAGCCCCCTGCCCCCTCCCCGCTGAGATCAGCGCCATCCTTCCCAGGCAGGCAGCCCCGGCAGTGCCAGCCCCTCCCACTCAGGCTCGCCCATCCTCCAGGGACAATGTACAAAGGGCCACTTCAGCTCCATCTCCAGCCCAGAAGGCCTGAGAGTGGGGGAAGGGAGGGGAGAGGAGGGGAGGGGAGGGGAGGGGAAGGGAAGGGAGGGGAGGGGAGGGGAGGGGAGGGTCCGCCCCACCCCTTCTCTGTCCTCATGGTGCTTTCTCTTGCTCAGGCTGGGTGGGCAAGAGAGTCAAGCTGCAGCTGGAGGAACTTTGTCCCAGGCGTTGCACCCTGGGAGGTCGGGGTGGGAGAGTGCCTGTGCTGGGGGGGGCGGGGGGGCGAGAGAGTGCCCATGCCCAGGGTGGCGGGGGTGCCAAGGCACAGGACGGAGGCAGAGGTTGGTCCCCGTGTTCCTAGGCAGTGGGAGTGGAAGGCCTCCCACGGGCACCTCCCCATGTGTACGGGGGGGCAAGGTGCACGTGTGCACGTGGGAGGCCCGAGCACCGGCTGGGCTGAGGGACACAGACAGGCAGGCTCCACGGGATCCCGGATGGGCCGCAGGGAGGGCAGGCACCTGAGCTTTACAGTCAGTTCCCATCATGCCTGCCTGCCACCCTCAGCCGCAAGACAGGGAGCAAAGAACTCGCTCCAACGGTTGTTCTAACAATCTGAGCCGATGACCCGTGACCTGAGCCTGGCACCCAGGACAGGGACAACCGCGGCCGTTACCAACTTGCCTCCTGCGCCCGGCCAGTGACGTGAGCTGCCACCCCGGGAGCCCATGCCAGGACCCCAGGAGCCACCCTAAAGCCTCCCTCTCGCTGACCCTACACGCCCGTCACCAAGGCGGGTCTATTCCGTGTGCCCTGAAACCTCTCAAGCCCCACCCTTCGCCCTGCGCCCCGTTCCCCGCTGGCTGTGCCACTGCCAGTGCTCACCTAGACAACAGCTGTGGCCTTCCTAAGGGGGGCTCCAGCCAGGTGCCCTGGAGCCAGGCAGGAGCCACATCTGACGCTGCCCCTTCCAGCCTGGCCCTCAGGATAAAGTCCAGATCTCTCAGGAGGCTCCAAGTTTCTGTGTAATCTTACACTCCCCGGCCCCACGCCGAGCTCAGAGGGATCAGCTGAACTGGACTTGACTTCCTCCAGGCCTCTCTGACCCTGGCCTGTGGACAGAGCCGAGCTGTCTCAACCCTGGCCTGCACAACCCCCCAATACCCCGGGGTCCCCAGCTTCAGCCCAGCACCTGATAGAGAGGCTTGGAGAATGAATGAATGAAAGACCCCCCCCCCAAATCCACATACTACTTTTCAGTGAGTGCCGCTGGGCTCTCAGGCCTGGTCGGGGGCTTGGAAAGGTGGCTACAAGTCCTAGCTCTGTCTGCCATGTGACCTCGGGCTCAGGATGCCCCAGTGAAGGGGCTCACCTGCATGCATCCTAAGGGTCCCTTCCAATGAGCCGGTAGTAAAGAAAGACACAGGGCACAACTCCATCCTCAGGGAGCTCAGAGCAAAGAGATGCCTGATGGCCGCGAGGAGGGACAGGAAGGTGGAAAGTGAAGCAACCGCTTCGAGCAGGTTAGGATCCTCCCCACCATGGCTCACCACTGTGTGTTCAGTGCCCAGATCCAGGCCTGGCACACAGTAGGTGCTCAAGCAGCTGCTGCTGAGGGAGGAAACGGGCTTGAGCCTGGCTCTGCCACCCCAAGCTCTGCGATCCCAAGCAAAACTCCCACTTTCTCCAGGCTTGTCCGCGGCGTGAAAGGGAGGCTGGTAACGCCGCCTGCAGGCTCCCAGGAGGGTTTGGGGGCTGCACCTGGCCCAAAGGCAGCGGCTCCTGCCACCTGGGAACCTGAGCAGCATAATTAACCTGCTGGGTGCAGTCCTGAGCAGGTACACAGCTGGTTGGCTCTGCAGCTCTGGGCAAAGGTGAACCTCCTCAAGGCTGAACAATGAGCCTTTTCTTTTTTCCCTCCTTGATTCTTCTCTGTCCGACCCGGCCTGCGAGGAGCTACAGCATCCCTGGGTCGGGACCTGACTGTCCCCACCAGGTGCTCTCCATAAGCCCTCACCACTGGAGGGGATATCACACAGGGCTGCCGGCGCTGGGCCCCTGCTCCTTAATTTCACGGGTGCTACCAATCTGGTCTCACTGGTAATGGCTTAGTCCTTCCCGCCCGCTGGATCCACAGAGCATTCTGGAACAGGCCGGCAGGCGCTCAGATTTCCCACTGATCAGAGGGCAGGAGACAGAGGATGAAATAGTAGCGACAGAACCATCAGCACAGGTGAGAAGGGGCCAGGGGGCTGGGGTCCAGGCCCCGGCAATCCGGCTAACCTCCCGGGAGACCCTGGGCACCAGCAGCAGCATCCCCTTCCCAGGCGGTGCGCTTCATCCTAGCCCATCTGCTCAAGCCCACTTCACAGGCAGGGAAACCGAGGCCTAGAGAGGGGATGTGCCTCATCCAAGGAGGCCGTGGGAAGGGACTGGCTCAGCGGAGACCACGCACATGCCCACTGCTGCTCCCCAAGGCAAGGGCCGCCCCACCCTCTCTGGACCTCAGTTTCCCACTGACCCCTGGGGGCGCAGACGTGACCTTCCAGCTTGACCCGCATCAGCACTCCACGTTCCAACAGGCCGCGTTCCAGGTTTGCTGCTTCATGTTCCCTCTCCAAGTACCATCTTCCAGTTTCTCTGGTCTGAATTTGGCGGGGGGAGGTTTCTACTTTCTGGGTGCTGTGTTCTGGGTTCTAGTTCCAAGGATCGCCTCTCATAGAAAGTTCTATAGCTGGAGGGACTGCCCGGGTGTTACAGTGGATAAGAACCCACCTGCCAACACAGGGGACATGGGTTCGATCCCCGGTCCAGGAAGATTCCACAGGCCGCGGAGCAGCCAAGCCCGTGCGGCACAGCTACTGAACCTGAGTGCTGCAACTCTGAAGCCAGCACGCCCAGAGGCCATGCTCCGCAGCAAGACATGCCACTGCAACGGGAAGCCCATGCGCCCCGACTAGAGAACACCCCTGCAGCAACGAAGACCGGTGCAGCCAAAAATAAACAAATAAACTAATTTAAACAAAAAAAAGAGAAAGTTCTGCAGCCCAGGCTCTCCAGCCAACATACTCCCTCTTCAGGGCACCGTGCCCTCCTCCTAGCACCAGCGGCGGCACTCACAGCCCAGGGCTCCGTGGTCCTAGAGCAGCGAAACCAGCAAGGAGGGCCCGCTCGGGCTCCCAGGGCCATGGCGGGATCGCAGAGCACACCCACAGCCCCGGCAGGAGTGCCCCTCCCCACCCCTCTCCTTGCCACCCCAGGATGCCGTCCTGACCACCCCCCACGCCTGCTGGCCCCCCTTCCCCACCAGCCCACTCTATAATGGCCCCACGAGACAGGAACTCCACAAGGGCAGGGAGCTTGGGGCACTCAGCTTCTGGGTCACGGCTTGGCACCTCCTTGTGGGCACTGAATAAACGCTTGCTGAATGAATTAGCTAGGCGTGTTCGGGACTGGCAGGATTACACACGGGCACAGCCTGAGGGACATGCATTCGTATGATGGAGGTGCTCCTGCTGTGTGTGTGCTAGGTAACTCGCCCAAAAAAAAAAAAATGCACAAAATCACAGACATGATCACACCCTGCCCTGGCACGTAGCCCAGCCCCCAGTACAGAGAAGACACCCAGTGATCAAGTACTAACTGGATGAACAAGTGCTCTGTACCAAGGACAGAGGGGGCCGTGGTGGAGACAGAGATCAAGTCCCCAGCTGATCAGGGCTCAGCTGTCATTAGGAAGCCCGTGACCACAGGTGAGAACTTGACTATGGCTCAGGACTGCCGGAAATGCGCTCAGAGACAGGGTCAGTCAGGAAGACAGCCAATCCACTGGGCACAGGGGTTGGGGGGGGCAGTAATGCCAACAGCCCTAGGGGCGCCTCTGGTTGGAAGGGGCAGAGGTGGCTTCCTCGGTGAATGGCAACACCTGGGTGGAGCTGGCTGGCTTTCCAGATGCAGAGTCCAGCACAGTAATGGCCCCAAGGCAGGAACGTGGGGTGCGCAGGGGAAGAGGTGCAGAGGTCGGACTGGGGCCACAGGAAGGAGGTCGGAGGTGTGGACAGAATTCTCGGGGCGTGGCATCCCAGTACCCCCTGGCCTGGACTCTCACTGACCCAGTTTCCAGGGATGAGAGAGAAGGAAGCTGTGTGCCCCGGTGCACCTGTGCCGGGGGATGTCCCTGGGGCCGGGCAACTCCCACCCTGAGACCCCACAGCCAGCCTCCCTGGAGGCTACTCACGAGCAGGGACCCCAGAATCCAACAAATGGGGAGCTGGCTGTTCTCACGGCCCCTTTTCTTCTCTTAGAACCTAACTTCATCTTCTGGTTCTAAAGGTTTCTCATACATTCTGGGGAATCTGGACATCACAGCGAAAGAGACAGGACCACTCATCAACCTGCCACCCCTGGGCTAACATTGTAGCCTAAGTTCTTGTAGACTTTTTTCCTGAGCACCTTTTTGCTGGAATGAACTATTGGCATGGATTTCCTGCCAGGTTGGGACAACACGCAGTTTTCCTGAGGAGCACTGTCTCCAAGCCAGAGGACCCGAGGGCAGGCCTGAGCCCTGGGGACTCTGCTCTCCTGGCCTCCTTCTCATCCACCCCCTGACCAGGACCCCACTGAGAAACACTCCAGCGTGGGAGAGGAATGGGGGTGGGGCACAAACCCACAGTCCTGGGCGCTCCTCCTACAGACCGCAAAGCTCTGGGTCAGTGCCAAGCGCCCCGGGACTCAACGTCCCCTCTGTGAAATGGGTGGCCTCAGTCTGGCCCCCTCTCTGGGCTGAGGTGGCTGTCACCTGGCTGGACTGTGCTTCACATTTGCTTCCAGGAGCCCTGCCAGGAGGCCCCTTGACCCTTCCTGTAACCCCCTCCCTTTGCCACTTGGACACAACGAACAGCAGAGCAAGCCCCATGGCTGGCCCTGGTGACCTCCTCCCCAGTCCCCCGACCACTGGCACCCTCCCCTCCAACCAGGCCCTCGACAGACCTCCCTGCACAAGGCTCTCCTCCCAGGCAGACAGACAGGAATGTGGGGTAGTACGAACGCCACATGGCTTCCTGGAAGAGTCTTACAGGACAGATGAGTCAGGAGAGGAGAGGAAGGGCACTTGCAGACAGAGGGACAGCACCAGGACAGGCCGCAGGGGGACCCAGCCCCAGCGCTACTTGTCTGGGTCAGGGGGAGAGCTGGTGCAGCGGCCCTGAGGTGCTGAAGCGAAATCACGCCATAAAGCACCAGCGTCTCCTTCCCATTCACGCCATAAACATGAGCTGTGACACACGCAGTCCCAGGTGATGGTCGGGAAGGCACCTTCTCCACCTTTCACCTAAACCAGCTAATCTGCCTTGTTTCCGGAAGTGGCCCTCACCCTCCATTTTCAAAATCACCATTTAGCAAACACTTAAATACTTCTCAAGTGCCTGCTTGTGTGAGGCAAGGTGCCAGCCTCCCAGAGAGTGCCCGTGTGCCCAGCTCAGGAACCAGTGCCCCCACTTAATGGGCAGCTTCCCCCGGGGCCTTCTTCCCCAGTCACCTCGATTCACCCAGACCGCGTGCCAGCCCCCCAGTAAAAGAGGAGGGCGGCCACAAGGGGCTTGTCCAAAGTGGTAAGCAAGCTCTGGGGGGTCCACAGTCAGCCTGGGATCTGTTCCCTGGAGGAGGTGGTGGCAGCAGGTGCTGAGATAAAAGCAATGGGCTTGGGAAGAGAGGGATGGGAGGGGTGGGACAGTGTGGTTGTTGCAGAGCTGGGGGAGCAGAGAGAACACAGGAAGCAGCTGAGTCACAGAGGCTGAAGGGGTCTCGTAAGGCAGCATGGAATTCGTGGGGCCAAGCAGTGGTTCCTGGAGTCCACAGGCCTCAGAATCTCCAGGGGATTCGAAACTATAGATTTCCAACCCTCCTCCCAGGATGGGATTCTGACTCGGTAGGGCGGGGAGGGGAGCCCGGAAAATCCATACTAACCCCCTGGTGCCCAGGCAAGGCTGAGCAGGCCTTCCTGAGGCAGGGTCCCAGGCCTATGAGAAGGAAGCAGGCAACCCCAGGGCCCTCTGGAGGGCGGGGTCGGGGGAGGCGGCAGTCCAAGGCATATGAGCCGCAGACAGCAGTCATCTCTGGGTGATGGAAGGGTCTGGACAAGCAGCCCCATCCTACAGGCTGGGGAACTACTGGCTGGATATAATGGATCCCAGCCCTGCCACTTCCCGGCCTTGGGTCCCCAGCCCCTTCGCATTGCCAAATGGGATAATAATAGTACCTACCTCGTGGGAAGTTAGGAGGTGTCTCTGAGATAATGCAGACAAAGTGCTTTGGCCCAGCGCCCAGCACATAGTAAGTGCTCGATAAATAGCTGCAAATTATTATGACTGCAAAGTTCTTCATCGCGGGTCTCTGGCATCCAGACTCTCAGAGATGGCCTCTGGCCACCCTCCCTCACTCAGACCTCAGACCTCCGGGCCTGCTCCTTCTGGGAAATTCCTGGCCTGCCTAGAGGGGTAGCCAGAGGCCGGGCCCTCAGGAGACCCCGCCATCAGCACAGACTCCTACCTCCTGTCCTGGCCTTCACCCTGCACCCCACCCCACCCCACCCCCGGGATTCCCACTTCAGTGGGAACCAAAGTCTTAGCCAAATAAGCTCTAAACTCATAAGACAACAGAGTAATTAGGTGTGTGAATGATTCCTATTGTTCCGATTTTACTTTTATAGAAAAGATGAAAAGAAGTGAGCCAACAGGAGAATTTCAGCAATGCAAGGAAAAGTATTCCCTGTTAACTTTCTGGATTATAAGCAAGGTCTTGGGCCCCTTGTCAGCCTATTCTAGACCATGCGAGGGTGGTCCACTACCCTTCCACCCCCCCAGGCCTCCTTCTAGCCCTTGGGAAGTTCTCACCCCTTCCTGAAGCCTCTTTCCCCTTCTGGGAAATGGGGACAAGCAAGGTCCCTGTGACCATTCTGCTGCTAGTGAGGCTGCCCACTGGAGCTTCAGTGTCCTTGGTCAGGGAGGGAGGAGGAGGAGGAATAGGTGGAAGGAAGAGCAGGGATGTTCCCCTGGCTGAGAATCACTCATTCATTCATTCATTCATTCATTCGTGCTCCTGTAGGTCCACGGGGCTAAACACACAATAACAAACACGCTGGCATCAGACGGAGGCTTCTGGTGAGAGCCAGAGTGCCAGGGACAGAAGGCGGAACAGACATTTGGGTGGTGAGAACAGCATAAGCAAAGGAATAGAATCTGAGGTTTGGGGCATGTGTGGACCACATCTCAGAGCTCTGTTTGGCTAAAGCATGGGGTCCAGCTGGGCCATTCTACGCTAAGGCCCAGGCCAAGGTCAAGGGGAGCCCCTGGGAGGAGAGGGGTTAGAGAGGAGAGAGGCAGGCTCAGAGGTGTGGAGGGAAGGAGACCGCCGCCGTTCCCTCTCCCCTCCTCCCTGTGGATGCTTACTCAGGGTAGTCTCTCGCCCCACCCTCCGCCTATCCAGCGCCCTCCAACAAGCCCTCCGCAGCTCCAGAATCAGGTGGCTGCTTCCCAAGTCTATCTGACCAACAGCTCCCAGGGACTTTCCTCCTTGTTCTACTGTTTATTAACCACCTACTGAATGCCTGGGTGCTGTACCGGCTCCCATTGTGAGACTGTTAAACGGCTGGCAGCTTGAAATCAGTCCTGCTGGGAAGATTTACACCACGGAAACTGGCCACCACTGCTCATCGGCGAACCAGCAGACCACTGCCCCCCCTGCCCAAGAAATGGGTACGGAGAGGCAGGACCCAGCCCATGGGGACTCACAGACAGAGGGGAAGACAACAAGAAAGTGAACCACACATCGACTGTGGCAGGCTGGGCGAATAGGGAGACTCATTCTGGAAGGGGGGCAGCGAACGCCCACTGGAAACTGAATGGAGCTCTTCAAAGAGCAATACTGTGCATCTGCCCACTTTAGAGACAAGGAAACTGAGGCACAGGGAGACAGAGTCACTAGCCTACTGTCACGCAATAAGAAGCGACAGGGTCGGAATCTGAACCTGGGCCACTGGATCTGAAATTCTTGCTCTTTCTGCACTTGACTGCCTCATGGCACAATTATTGAGACTGCTCCCTACCTGCCAGCAGCCAGCACAGAGCTAGGCAGACCATGGGTATCTGTGCCCACGTGCCCGGGGGTATCCGCTGCCCAACTCAATTTGAATCTCTGGCGGGCAAGGCCTGTATCCTCTCCACCAGGCTGCCCGGCAAAGCGCCCCTCACAGGAGGACATCATGCTGTTGGCCAGAATATCTGAAGAAACTTCTGGAAGGGAGCCCTAGTCCCATGTGGTAGACTAGAGAGCTGGCTGGGAAGAGGTGTCCTGTGCTGTGCGGCAGCATAGGGAACAAAAATTGGCCTTGGGGAGCAGAGCAGAATCCCCCACTTGACACGGCCGGGGGCCAGAAGGTGGTGGGTGTCTACCCAGGCAAGAGGAGGCTGTCCATGCAGACCACCCTGCCCGGGTCACTCTTCACTGCTTTTATCTCCGAGAAGGAGGACAGGGACACTCAGCTCCCCCAAGCCTCAGTTTCCTCCTGGTCACAACCAGCCCTCACAGGATCCTCACCATGAAGTGGACATGGCCTGCCAGCCGGTATCAGCGTCCCTGTTACACAGGTCAAAATACCCATGGAGCCGCCGGCCGTTTCCTCGGTGCTTCTTAGGTGCTGGGCATACCTGTACACGTAGATGCAGCATGCCATGCAGTCCTTGCCACAACTTAGGGAAGGGATCTCCCCATTTGTCAGACATGGAAACTGAGGTTCAGAAGGCTGTCTGGCCAAAGTGGTCCGGCTATCTCAGTGAAAGTGATCAGCGACGTGGGTCAAGCAGCCCTGACCACATCAAGGGCGCGAGGCAGACCCGCAGCAAGGGGTCAGCCGGGCCAGCCGGTGCCATCCCAGCCGGTCTCCTTGCTGTCCTCATGCCAGCTCCCTGGGGTGGCCCACCACCTCGCCTCCACCTGGCCTTCCTTTTCCTCCAGCTTCAGCTCCCCTCTCTTCAGTGGCTTCTCCTGTCAGCCCCCAGCAGGGCTTTGGCCGTCCCCCACCTCCAGCTCTCGCATACACTCAGCACATCTTGGAGCCTTGCCTTATCCATCCCTCCGTCCAGAATACCCTTCCCACTTTCTCTCCCAAGCAAACCCTTCTAGCTTCCTTTCATGTCTTCCAGCAAGTTCCCTCTCCTCCGGGGGCAGCAGGGGTGGGGGCGATGCTGGGGGCCCCTTTTTCAAACTTTCCCAGGACCCTGTGTCTATCTCTTCAGCTGGCAGAAATATTGATAACCCTGCAGAATGGTCAGCTCCTCCCGGTGGGGCATTGGGGGAAGTGGGGTGGGGTGGGGGGAGGAACTTGTCTTGCTCTTCCTTCCATCCCCAGGCTTGGCCCATTGCCTGGATTTTTAGTAACTGCCTGGGAGGTGACACAAGTCTTCCTCATCGAGGCAGATCTGAGCTGGTGGCCCAGGAGTGGAGTGCTATGTGAACCCAGAGAGAGCCGGCTGGGGGACCAGAGAGCTCACTGGGGCAGTGGTCCTGCCCACTTCTAGGAAGTCTCCTGGAGCCTAGAGAGTCACCCGACCTCAGGTCACTAGGGCTGGCTGAGACCCATCTCTGCCCCTCTGGCACTCCAGCTCAGGCACAGACCCCCCTCCCCAATACAACCCAGGTGCAGTCCCCTCCCCACCCCCGGTTCCAGAACTCACTATTTGCAGATATTTATAGCACCCTCCCCCAGCCAGGTTCCCTCCCCCGCCCTGGGCAGTGCGGTGGAAAGAGCGGGAGCCCCCCCCACCAGAGAGGGTTGGGGTTCTTTCTCCACCTCCCTCGGTCTGATCCCGGCCTCCGCATCCGCCCAGCACCCCGACAGCGCCAGGGCCTCGGCCGCGGCCGAGCCGCAGCCCGGGGTCGGGGGGTAGGGGAAGGCGGGAGCCGAGGCCTCCCGCCCCCAGCCTCGCGGCGCGCGGGAGGTTTGTCGGGGGCGCGGTGCACAAAGCCTAGCTCAAACCCCGCGCCTCGGGGACGCCCCCTGCCCAGGCCGGGGGTTGGGGAAGTGGGGGGGTCGAGGGAATGAGGCTTTGCCCTCCCGGGCCACAGAAAGCTCAGCTGAGCAGCCAGGTTGGGGGAGGGGGTGCCAGAGCTGAGTAGCCGCCCCAGCATCCGCCCCCAATCTCGGCCCCCACCCAGACCCCCAATCCTAGTTCTCCCGCCCCCGCCCCCAAAGGTCACGCTCGGGGAGGGGGTCTGTAGGAGCTGTGACGGGGGCGGGGGGCGCAGCGAGCGCGGAGGAGGCGCAGGGCCGGGAGTGCCGGGATGCGGGGGGCTGCGACGCGGGCCCCCAGGACGCCAGGGTCAACTCACCCATCGCCCGCCGGGTCTCAGCAGCGGCGGCAGCAGCAGCGGCGGCGGCGGCTCCGCGGCCCCCGGGGCCCCCGGCGGGGAGATGCTGGCGTTCGCCGCAACCTCTCGCCCCATCCCGGGCTCCGGCGGCGGCGGCTGCGGCGGGCGCCCGGCATCGCAGGCAGCGCGGCCCCGGCCCGGCCCCGATCCCCGCCCCGCCGCCCCCGCCCCCACCTCCAACCCGTCCCACGGGCCCGGCGCGGCCGCCTGTCTGCACCCGGGGGCCGCGGCGGGGACCCGGCGAGCGGACCCCGGCGGGGGAGGGCCCCACGGGAGGCAGGCGAGGGGTGCGGAGGCGAGGCCCGAGCGCGGCGCGCAGAGGGGCAGCTCCCGCCGGGCTCGGGCGGCTCCGGCCCCCGCCCCGCCCCCACCAGCGCCCCCTTCCCTCCGCCGCCAGCCGGGCTCCGCTCGCCGCGCGGGGCCGGGGACGCCTAGGACCGCAGTCTCAGGCAGCCGCTGCTCTGCGCCTCCCGCGTGTGCGATCAAATGTGTGTGTGTGTGTGTGTGTGTGTGAGTGTGTCCGCGCGCGCGCGCGCGCGCGCGCGTGCCCGGGAGCGCGCGATCCTGCCTGTGACCGTGCGTGCGCCGACCCACGGCCCGGTGCGTCCTGTGCGGTTGTGTGTGTGTGTATGAGATGAGAGGCGGAGCGGGTCAGAGTGTGTGCGTGTCTGGCATGTGCATGCATCTGCGTGTCCGATTCTGTTGCGCGTGGATGCATGTGTCTGTTTTGACGTATGTATGGGTCTGGGTGACCTGCGGCGTGTACCCGAGTCTGTTCCTGTGTGTACACGGGCGTGGATCGCAGCCGCTGTGCCTGCGTGTACCTGGATGGTGTTTGTGTGCACACATCTGTGACTATGCAGAGAGGCCTCTGGGTCTTGTGTTGTGTGCGCGCCTGGTCCTGGGCGGCTGAGATGATGTGTACACGCTGCTGTGACCGTGTGCAAAGGGCCTGGTATTGTGGTGTGTGTATCGCTGCGGGCCTGTGACCGCTTCTACACATGTCTGTGTGTTTGTGAAGATCGCCGATGTACACTGGCCTGTGGGCCTTGGGCCTTGGCCCGCCTGTATCCTTCTGACCCCCTCCATCCAGGCATATGACCAATGCAATTCTGCGCTCCCCCTATTCCAGGCCTGGCCCACTGACACCTGGTGGAGACCTTTGCTCCCCACCCCCAACCCGTCCCCCTCCGCGGGCACTCAAAGCCCAACGGTCCTGCCCACCTCCTGCGTCTCCTCTTCTGCTGCACAACCAGCAGCGGTTCTCCAAGCGCCCACCATTTCACACCTTGTCTCCTCATGCTTTTGCACTGGGCTCGAGGCGGCCTCCGCGTCCTTCCCGCCATTTCAGGGCTGTGGGCTTCCGGCTTCCGCTCATGTGAGCCCCTCTAGCAATCACTTCCGCCTATGTGTGTAAGCGGGTCCGGGTATGCGTGTAAGCGAGTCCGGGTATGCAGCAGCCTCGCTGTGGACCAGTGGCGAAGGCACCGGGAGGGCAGTGAGCTGCCTCCCAGCTAGGCGCCCACAAGGTTCTCAACCGCAGCCTTTGGAGCCTTTGGAGAGGGCCTTTAGAGCCCTCTCCTGCTGTTCTTCCTGGTTCAGGTGCTCCTCGCCCACCTTTGTCTGTTCTTGCTAAGCAGCCAGTCAATCTTCAACATTTACTTGAGCAGGACACTCTCCTCCTTGAACACCTGATGGCTCCCACTTGCTTTCAGCTTAAGCTCAGTTCTTGGGCAGAAAAGGAGGCCTTCGTGACCTAGACCCTTTGCTATTTATCTCTGCCGGTTAGTTCCGTCTAAGCCCAAAATGAACAAACTATTGTCTGCAAGGGCGATATAGTAAATATTTTAGGCTTTGTTGCTCATAGGGTCTCTGTCTCAACTACTGTACTCTGCCATTAAGGCATAAAATCAACCATAGATATTGTATACAGGAATGAGTATGACTGTGTTCTAAGAAAACTTTATTTAGGGACACTCAAGGTAAACCATTATTCTTTTGATTTTTTACTCCAACCACTTGGAAATGTAAAAACCATTCCTAGCTGGCACTACCCTTAAAAAAAAAAGAAAAAGAAACTTTAGTCAATCAGTCTTGTCCAACTCTTTATGACCCCGTGGACTGTAACTGGGCTCCTCTGTCCTTCGGATTTCCCAGGCAAGAATAGTGGAGTGGGTCACCATGCCCTCCTCCAGGGGATCTTCCTGACCCAGAGATCAAACGCGAGTCTCCCCTGTCTCCTGCACTGCAGGCGGATTCTTTACCTGCTGAGGCATCAGGGAAGCCATACTATGCCTTATGTATCATCTCCATGACTCACCTGCTTCAGTTACTCTGTCACTAGCCCTTCCCCCAGACCCCAACTATTCTACCCTGAAAATATGTCTTGAGACTTCTCTGTTGGTTCATTGACTAATACTCTGTGTTCCGAATGCAGGGAACCGAGGTTCGATTCCAGGTCAGGGAACTAGATTCCACATTTCACAAATGAGTTCTCATGCTGCAACTGAAGATCCCACATGCTGCAACTAAGACCAGGTCAAATAAATAAAGTGCATTGCAACAAGTGACAACTAAGTAATGCTAAAAAGAAAAATGTCAGCCTCCGCTTCTCCCCCACTTGCCTTGCTAGCAGACACTCCGCCCTTGTTGCTCAACCCCTACAGAATCCTCACTACTGTTCACACACACTCACCTCCACCTTGCCGTAGCCATCACTCCACCTCTGCCTGGGGATTCCCGCCATCTGGAAAGGACCCTCTCAGAGACACTTTTCCTTGCCTGGCCATGTTCCGCAGGAGAATCTTCTCCCACGACCTCCTGCAACACTGTGGACGTCCCTCGGCCCAAAAGAGAAGCTCTGTTGCAGGTCTGACTCCCCTAGCGAACTTGTCCAGAAACCTGGATGCTGGCCCAGCACCAAGCTGGGCACAAAATATCACATCCCTCACTTTTCACAGCTCCCAGCAAAGGGGAGGAGGTAAAGTGACGTGCCCCGGGCTCAAGTTCAGGTTTATGGGGCTTTCTCAGTTTTCACTCTCTTTGCCAGGATGCTCCTGGTGGGTGGTCCATAGCCTTCATGTGTCACTTAATATGTGCTCTTTCTGCCCCTGACAAGCGCTGGTGCCCCACAAGACCACGAGCCCCACAATTCCAAATCAAGGCCTGAGCCACAAATGTGCCTTTTGTCCTTTGAAATCATTTGATTGATTTGGGTGGGTAGAGAATAATTTCACACAGTGCAAATCTGAAAATTATTGAAGGGTAGCCAGTGGAAAGGAAGCTCCCTAGTCCCAGCCCAGGCCTCCCAGATCCCCTCTATGTAAGGATTACCCTTGTGACAGTTGTTTGTTTTTTTTTTTGATGCAGCTCATTTGATGTGAAGCCATTTTGCTGTGACCTAAAAACTAATTCATCACACTTGTAGCTTGACTCCTTTTTGTTTTTTTTTTTTAACAATGTGCAAAATAGATGTGGTCGTCTATCACTGAGCCCCCAGGCCCTCCCTGTGGGGCTGAGTGGGAGATAAGGGTGTGGGCAGGTCACTGCATGTTGGTAACTGGGTTCAGGAACCAGAGACATCTGGCTTCAGTCTGAGTTTTTGTGTCAATGACTTAAACCTCAGTTTCCTCATCTGTAAAATGGGAATAAGGAAGTTTCCTTCATAAGGCCACTCAAAGGGGCTTCCCTGATGTCTCAGTGGTAAAGAATCTGCCTGCCAATGCAGGAGACACAGGTGCAGGAAGATTCCCACATGCTGTGGAGCAGCTAAGCCCACGCACCACAACTACTGTGCCTGTGCTCTAGAGCCTGGGAGCCAGAACTACCAAAGTGTGATCCAAAACAAGACATGCCACCACAATGAGAAGCCTGCACAACCCAGAGTAGGCCCGGCTTGCCACAGTTAGAGAAAGCCCACATGCAGCAACGAAGACCAAGCACAACCAAAAATAAATAAAATATAGTTTTTAAAAAAGATCACGCATGCTGCAATGAATATCAAAGATCCCACATGCTGCAACTACGACCTAGTGCAGCCAAATAAATAAATAAAAGAGACCTGGGCTCTAATCAGCTTCTCTATCTGTTATACTCATGTCGCTGCACTAAGCCTCCATTTCCTCATCCAGAAAATGGGAATGATCGCTGCCCAGTCATCACACTGAGATCAGTGGAACCGGGACAGTTCCATCCTCTCCCTCCCACTTGCTTACTTCCTCTCCTGTCTCCACACCATCCAAGGGGGTGTGGGAGAGGCAGAGGCTTGGGAAGTGCTCCTCCCTCCCCACCCTTCCCGTGGGGCCAGGCCACCTGACAAGGAGGCTGTGGGAGCCTGGGGCTGAGAGAGGTCCAGGTACAAGATTATCTACCCCAAGACAGGTGTCGCCTTACAGATCTGCTGTCCCCTTTCACCTGGGGCCTGTTTGGCTCTGGGAACAATTGCTAGGTCTGTTATCCCTTTTGGCAGCTGCTGCCTGACCGGTGGGAGCCATACTCCCCGCCTCTTTCACTTGGCCCTAGGTCTCCAGGTGAGAAGTCCCCTGAGCCGTGATGAGGCCCGAACACCTGCCTTGCCAAGGCTCCTCAGGGGCCAGGAGCCTTGTGATGCCACAGGCAGGGTGAGCTGGCTCAAAGCTATGGCTTAGGGAATTCCCTGGCTGTCCGGTGGTTGGGACTGAGCCTGCAAGCCTCACAGTGGTGCAGCCAAAGAAAAAAGAAGCTTCAGCTTATTCATCTGTGTAATGGGCATGAGGTGGCCGCCTGAGAGCCTGTGGGTTGTCAGCAGCAGCAGGATGTTAGTCCCCTTCCTTCCTCATCACCTGCCACATGAAGTCACCAGACTGGCTCTCCTACCCTCCCCTACATGCACCCCATTCATTCATTCATTCATTACTGAGCCCATCTCCCAAGCACACAGCAAGCAGCTCTCTGAAATACTTGCAGTTTCTCCAGCCTTCCTTGTCTCTGCACCTTGACATATAATAGTCCTGCCCAGAGAGCTTTTCTGAAAAAACTCCTACTCGTCCTTCAAGACCCAACCCATGTAACCCCTAACCCTGAAAGCCACTCTGGTTCCCAGAGGCCTTGCTCATGTCTGATTTGGAGAGTATCCACCTCAAGGCCTCTGGTGCTACCAGACTCTGCCTGCAATGCCCTCCCCAGCCTCATCTCTAAGTATTTATTCCACCCCTCCAGTCCTCCAGGGTGAGGTTACAAATGCCTCCTCTCTGTGGAATCTTCTCTGACTTCCCCTTCCTGAAGTTCACCTTCATGGCCCACTACTTGTGTCCAGGGCCCTCTTAGGCCCCTCAGCACTTCCTGTCAGATATTCTGACCTCCATGACTGGCCTCCTGGTGAGCTCTTAGGGCATAAAAATGAGATGGGTCACCCTGCTCAGTACAGGGGGACAGAGAGCCCCAAGGCAGGGAGTCTAGTCTTGTCTGGGCCAAATGCTGCTGGTCAGACCCTCTTTGCCTGGGTGACTTTGGATAAGTCCCCTTTCTCTCTGCAAACCTCAGTTTCCATACTTGTCAAGCGGAGGGGATAGATTGGACAGGAGTCCATTACCTGGGAGGTCAGGGGGTCCAGGAATCTCCTAAAATTTCCTGTGGCATGGTGTGTGTTTGTGAGTGTGCACATATGTGGGTAAACATGGGTGTGAGTATACCTGCATGAGGATGTGATTTTGTGCTTGCGTGTGTGAATGTGTATGAGCACATGTGGCTTGTGGACGTGTGCATGCACACCTGTGTGCTTTAGTGGAAGCGGGCCCATGGGTGTTACTGAGTCCTCAAAGGATTGGGGACCAGCTGAGGGGCTCCTGGGCTCCCCTGGCCCTTCAGAGGCCCCTCTCCCAATTCTCCCATGCTCTTCCCACAGCAGAGGGTCCTGTGGGCTCCCCAGTCCTCTCCTCCTATGAATAGAGATTTCCAAGCCGCTGCTATGTGCCAGGCTCTCACCTGCATTCCTTTTTGTTTTAAATAGCCGTTGTTGCTTTATTTATTTTTGGCTGCTCCTAGATCCCCGAGCAGGGATCGACCCTGTGCACCCCCGAAGTGAAAGCGCAGCGTCTAAACCACGAGACCACCAAGGAAGTCCTTCACTGGCATGCTTGCCATAGCTTTGCCCCTGGTGTGTCTGCTCCACCCTATAGAGCAGTCAGTGTGTTTCTAGAAAGCAACAAGGCAGATCCACTGCTCAAATCCTGCGACGGCTCCCATCTCACCCAGCATGAGGCCAGAGCCCTTCAGGAGCCACAAGGGCCCGCCTGCTGCCCCCCGCCCCATCCCCTCCATGCTCCTTGAGCGCATCTGCCTCCTTGGGGTGGTCTGTTCTCTCCTCCGGAGTTCTCTCCTCCGGATGCTCTTCCCCAGATACCACATGGCTCCTCCTCCCAGTCTCGGTGCAGACTCAGGGCTCCCCAAGCACTCTGTTTAGGTGCAGGCTTCCTGATCACTCTGCCTTCTCTTCTTTTTTCTTAGAACTTTTCACCTTCACCATACTAGGTAATTTCCTGTGTCCTGTCCTTTTGCTTGTCTCCCCCACTAGACATAACCCTTAGCAGCACAGTGATATTTGTCCTGACCCCGCTATTGGTTCTTCAGTACCCACAAGCCTGGCACACAGCAGCGGCTTGGTAATCTCTGTTCATAGGAAGGAAGCCTCCCTCCCGCCCCCCACCGTGTGTGTTTGAGGATCACCCCTGAAATTTCCCAGGTGGCGCCATTAGTAAAGAACATGCCTACAAAGCAGGAGACACAGAGACATGGGTTTGATCCCTGGGTGGGGAAGATCCCCTGGGGAGGAAATGACAACCCACTCCAGTATTCTTGCCTGGAAAATCCTATGGACAGAGGAGCCTGGAGGGCTACAGTCCACGGGGTCAGAAAAGAGTAGGACATGACTGAGCATGCATGCATGTGTCATCTGCAAGTGTATTTTGTGTGGGGCTTGAACACTGCTGGGAGCCTAGAGAGAGAAGTGCCACCCTTCCAGGTAAGGGAAGACCTCTGGACTGGAAGAATCCCCCCACTGGGGCCAAGGCTGCTGTGTGGTTGTAAACCAACACGACCCAGCAGCCCAGTCACGTCTTGTGCCATGAACCGCACACTTAGCTGGACCCTGGCAACCTCGCCTAGAAACTCGGGAGCCCGTTCCCTCTCCACCATGTTTGCCTTCCCTGGAGGCCCCCAAGCCTTGCACACTGGATCCCCCATTGAGGAAACTGATTGACAGAGCCCCCCCGACAGCTGAGAGCAGAGCCAGGATGCAAGCCCAGGGGCAGGGCTCCAGTGACCAGGGCCTGGGTCCCTCCCCGAGTCCTCTCATCCTCACAGCTGACCCCATCCAGAGAGGAAGGCGAGCACATGGGGCAGGGGGAGGGCAGGGTTACATCTGTTCACAGATTGAGCACCTACTGTACGTCAGGCCCTGGGCTAGAGCAGTCAGACTCATCCCTGCCCCCAGGAGAAGCTGGGCCAGTGGGGTGCCGAGGACAAGACTGAAACACAACAGGAGACAGCCCCAGGCCCCCAGGGGCTGGGAAGGTAAAGGCAGCATTTCAGCCAGGCCTCGAAGGCTGGGGCAGATTTGGAGATGGGCATCCAATACAAGGCTGGACAGGGAAGGGACTAGTTAGAGCCAGAAAGCATGTAGGGGACAAGCAGGAATGAGTCAATCCGAGGGTCTCCACAAGCTCCAAAGACACCAGAGATGCTGAACACTGGGCTAAGTCACCGGCTGAGCTAGGGACACCCCCTGTGGCAGATGGCAGCCCAGGAGGGTGGCCTGCTGGAGGGAGGCCCCGGGCTGGGTCCCCGAGGGCATGGCTCTGGGTCACATCAGTGGTCCTACCAGCAGAGAGAGGTACACAACCACACCTGCGTGCTTATGCCTGGCACCTGCTTGGAGCAGGTCATGCCCACCAGGAGACTTCCCATTCAGGGCCGCTTACACATACACACTCAGCCTTGGACACAGAGACCCACGGACACACCCCTTGTACACTCACAGAGGACACACACCCTGCAACCCTCAAAACCCTACTGGGCGCTCCCCACAAACTCACATGACAACATGCCTTCCATTCTCAGCCGGGAGGCCAGGACTGGGCTGGGCCCACCTGGAGGCCCCTCCGGCCTGTGGCCGCTGCTCCCATCCGCGGCCCCCGCACCTACCCTCAAAGTAGGGTGCCTTGAAACTCCAGAAACAGAGGTGGGGCCACAGCCCACCTTGCTGACTCACGGCCTGTCCACCGCCGGCAGCTTCCGCTCCTGGGCCAACAGCGAGGTTCCAGCCTCACAGCTGCTGAGCCACCACCTGGCCCACACCCCCTCGGTCACCTCTCCCCAACCTGGAAGGCAACCTCAGGATGTCCAGACTGGTTTCCCTGTCTGAGCCTGTACGCCCTGGGACCACAGGTGGTCCTTGAGGGGTCTCAGAGGTCCTTTGGGTCAGCAAGGTTTCTGGTCCTTTTGATGACCAAAAATGTAAATAATGTGGGTGCTGCGGGGAGCCTGGGCTGTCCAGCTGGAGCCGGGCTGCTGGGTGGGAGTGGAAGAACAGAAAAATTCACCCAGAAATATGTCTGTGGGTTGGCCACAGAAAAGGCCCTGGGCGGGGCTGGCACTCCACCTGGGGACCTGAGCCAGCCCCAAGGGTTCAGCTGCTAACCTTGAGGCCATGTGCACCGTGAGGCTGCCAGGGCTGCCTAGATGTGGCTCGACTGAGCCTCACCCTCAAGATCATCTCCTCTGACCTCTGTCCCACGTGGCTCTGCTTACACGCCTCCTGTGATGTGCTGCTCCTGTCTCCCTTGACAGCTCTTTTCGGTGGGACAGCTTCAGCTGCTAGAAGTCCTAGATCCCACTGCCTGGAGTTGGTCCAAGCGAGTCAGCTTCTTCACTGGCACCACCATCCTTCAGAAACTGGTTGGAGTCCCTATACCACTTCTCCCAGGATCTTTAGTGGCTCCTCCAATGCAGGGTTGTCAGAACTTTCCATCCTGGCCTTTCTCCCACTTGCCCCTGCCTTTCCCCAGACACGACCTGACTAGTACAGCCCGA